>NC_132987.1:65465000-67965000 GCF_048564905.1 Vicugna pacos
GAAGAAGAAAGCCACACCACCAGCTGTTGGGGAAACTCCTAGCCTAACAAGAGAGACAGAAAGCATAGATGTGGGGCCCGAATGTCACCATCATCATCTCAATCTTCACAGCAGTTTCCATACCTTCTAAGCTAGTGTGTGCCAGGCACTGTACCACCTTATTACTAATCCTATCAGGAGGCTGACAGCCCTGCAGGGTAGGGACCCTTATCAGCATCCTTTGTATGGGGACGGCTGAGACCCTTGCCCAAGGTCACTCAGTCAGGAATGGTAAAGCCAGGGTGCTCCCAGGTCGGCCCACTCCAAAGCCCATGCTCTTTTTATTGCCTGTTTGCTGCTGCCCTAGACAGAAGTGCTGACAGCAGGGACGTGCAAGCAGATGTAGATTAATAGAGTGCAAAATCCGCTTCTGCATATTCCATGGGGACACGAGGCGATGCAGTGGCCTTCATCCAGCGTGGCTCCTGGAAAGCCGATAATCCTCCCACATGCCCGGAAGAGGAACTGCTGTGTTTGCCTTTGAGGGGTTACTTTCTCCCTGGGAGCATTTTCCTAGGACCCACAGTCCTCTAAGATTGGTGTAAAGAGAACCTTTTGGAGGTTTGGGTTGAATTTTCCATAAAGACGTTAAATGGAATAATATCCCCACCTTAGGACGTGTAGAGAAACAGCCTTCTTCATCAGAACAAATCCCAGAGGCCCAAGGTTCAGCTGGAAAGGAGGGACCTGCCAGGTGGTCCCAACACATATATACCCCTGTGCTCCACCCTTCTGGAATTTTCTCTCGTGGTCCTGTCTTCACCACCCCACTGGCCCTGGCATGGCTCTGTTCCAGATAGAGCATGGACAAAAGGTCTTTCCTTGATTGCTCTTAGCAGAGCTTCCAGCGGATTTATTTAACTATAAATTGGAACACAAAGTTAAATCCAGGAAAGTTGCCCTTCAGAAACAGTCCTGCACTCAAGGCACAGGTTCTCAGCCTGGCTTGGCCAGTACTTCCAGCACATCTGGCCACCTCTGTGTCTTCCCAGAACGTGGCCCTCTTACCCCTCTGTCCTCCCACAGGGCGGGCATCGCCTCAATGCCCAGCCTTCTGTTGCTGGCTCTTGGGCCCCCAGCCCTCCAGCAGAGGTCAGTCTCAGGCCTCTTCCCCAGTGAGTGGCCCAGCCCAGGGTGGCACCCCCTCCATCCCTCTGCTCCCACAGAGGCTGCGACTTTGGGTCAATAAAAGAGCAGTACCCTCATCACAGAGTGGCCCGAGGATCTGCATGGCCAGAGTCAGACCCCAGCCACAGTGGGGGTTCTAGAATGTGCTCAGGATCAATGACAGCAATCAGGAAAGAGATGAAAGGGAAAAGCCAAGATGCCATCATTTGCATGGGGATAGATGTAATTCTGGCTCTGAAATTGCCAGAACTAGGGGTGGCTGGTTCACATCAGAGGCCAGGCGCAAGCAATCATATGCAAATCTCCCGCTGGAGCCCCTTTCCCTGTTTCATCAGCCGCTGCCCCGCTTGCTGGGTGCAGCTTTTGATGGAAACACATTGTTTGCTCTGGTCTCTGGTTTGGGGCTGAACCTTTGGCTTGGGTTGGGGGTTGAGTAGTAGGTGGAGGGATGACATCACAGTGTAGAAATGCACTTTGGGGCTTGGCTTGTGGTCCAGTGACTAGCCCTGGGGCCCGGAGTTAGGCAGCCCTGCATGTCATCCTGACTCTGCTGTGTGACCAGGGCAAGTTACAGGCATTGAGCCACTCTGAACCTCAGTATCCTCATCTGCGTGAAGATAGGAAGAGTACCTAGTTAACAGGGTTGTAAAGAGTAAATGAAATAATGTGAGGAAAGTGCTTAGGACAATATCTGGCACAAAACAAGTGTTCGCTAATTGAGAGCAGCTCTTATTGTTGTTACTGTTATTATTATGATTATTATCGCACTTCTATCAACAAAGAAAGGCCTGGGGATTCTCGAGCTGGAGTGGAAGGGTGATGAGTCACATTCGTCAACTCTCTGTGGAGTTGTAATATTTAGAGAGGGTGATGACATGCTGTTCTCTAACCCCACTGAGAGCAAGGCCACAAGAAAAATAAATCAGCTCTGCCGTGTGACAGATTGGGCCTGGCTCTAAGGAAGGGAAGAGGCTAATGGGTGGCAGGAAAGTTTGGCCTGGGTGAGGAAGGGTGACAGACAGGCACCCACCACGCTCCGTGACCTCATTCTCCCCTGGCCCTGAGGCCACGAGGAGAATTACTGCACAGCACATAACCCCCAGGATTCTGGGGGGCCTGTCAAATGCTCTGGTGTTGAGTTACCACCTGTGGGCTGAGGCAGGCCAAAGGCCAAGGAACCCTTGAGACCCCTGTGGGTCCCCCAGATGCCTCTCCTATCTGATACGTGGTGACAGGTGGAGATGTTTCAGCCTCTCTGGTTGAACAAGTCACTTGGCTCTGGGGTCATTGCCAGATTCAGACCTAGGGCTTTGAGAGCCCCCCTGCCTACCCTCACCTCCTCCCAGACCCCTGCCCCTCCTGCAGCTGCAGCGTCAAGGTCAGAGGAGGGCCGTGCCATCCCCACACCTGGGACAAGGGCCTCCAGGACATGCCAGCAGAGGCCGCTCTAAGCCGGGACCTCCGTGCTCGGCCTTGGGAGGAGGGAGACAGGGATTAGAGGGAGGGGCCGCCCAGCGAAGGCACCACATCGGGAGAGGCAGAGTAAAGGCACTGACGCAGCCGGAACCCCGTGCCAGTGGGCACTCTTGCAAAGAGGTCACCATTGTGGAGGAAGATAAGTGCTTGTATTGAGCCGACTAGTTCATACACCCTGCTCTGCCACTTAGTAGCTGTGGGGACTTGGGCAGGCTACCTAGTCTGAGCCTCAGTTTTCTCTTCTGTGACATGGGAATGCTGATGTCCACCACCCATCCATTCAGCAAAGGTTTAACCTCTGCCTCCATCACTGGGAACTGCCGGCTGTGCTCTCAGACACTCAGCTAGAGGCAGGAACCATGGTGGGGACTGAGGGGGACACGTCTTTGTCAGTGGGAAGCTCACCTTGTATTCAGGAGGGCACACACACAAGGATTACTTAGTAAATTGGGAACGTATCACATGGGGAGTAGGGGTAGCGACCCGGGGGACCTGGACTTTGCATGCTAGCAGGGTATGATGCTAAACAACTCACCACTCAGGCAGTCCGTTACAGTTGTGACAAAAGCCACTGAGGAGCAGAGCCTGTAAGAGGGGGCCCTGGGGCTTCTTGCAGGGGTGCAGAAGGGTAGAGGGTGTGCAGTATGTAAAGCGTCTGCCCCAGGAGGTGGCTGCAGACTGTTCCCCCTGTGAAGGCAGAGCAGGCTCCTGGGAGGCTACCAAGCAAGAGTCAAGGTCAGGTCACCCTGTAGTCCAAAGATTTCAGGGAGCAGGGGAAACCTAGCCAGGCTGAGAGGGTCCTGGCTGAGTGAGAACGGCCCATACCTGACTGGCCAGGACACCGGAGCCCTCAGGTTTACAGGTTGTGGGTGGTGGGGAGGATCACTCCAGAGACCCCACTGTCTGTGGGATGGAGAGAAGGCCACCTCCTCCAGGGGACGCTGCACCTCTGCTGAAGAAATACCTTCCTCACAGGGCTCCATCTGTTTGGAACTTGGGAGGGGTTCAGGATAGAGCACGGGGGTCTGGGCTCACTGGCTTGAAGGAGAGCCTCATCCTCAGAGACCCAGGAGCCCTGGGGGGCTGGAGCAAGGGGAAGCTGCGGACCTGGGGATGTAGTACACAGTGGGGGGTAGCAGGATCTGGGGAGGGCTGCCGTGCACCCCCTTCCCTTCTCTCCCCAGCCTCTCCCGAACCTCCCCCTTTTAAGATTATCATCTCCTCTCCCGTCTCCTTCAAGGACTTGGCTGTGTCCCCAGGTCGCCCTGGTGTCTGGCTCAGCTGTGGCGTGGTTCTGAATTATAATGACAGTGCTACAATGTCCGCGATGCTCAGATACCCGTGGGTGGATGGTGCACCCTGTGGGCAGAGAGGAAAAATGTCTACCTCCCCATGTCCACAGCCAGCAGACCAATGAGAGGAGTGGTCTACAAACACACAGCATTCCTGTCTCCAACCTGACACTAAGAAAAGATTCTTGTCATATCTCACATCAATTACAGAGAAAGTGTTCTCTATATTATCAGCTCATTCATTCCACAAGCATTTACTGAGCTGCTACTATGTGTGCCAGGCATGACTCAGAGCAGATAGAGAAGACAGCCTGCTTGCCCCTTAGGGAGTACCCAGCCCTCCCCAGTGAGGGGCCGCTGGGCCGGGTGCCGTGGGAATAGTGGCTGAGCACCCAGCTGGCCCTGTTGGGGGAGCCACAGGGGTTGGGTCTTTTAATTAGTCAATCAATTAATTATTTTAGTTGTGGTAAAATATACGTAGTATAAAAGGTACCATTTTAATAATTTTTAAGTGTATGGTTCAGTGGCATTAAGTACATTCACATTGTTGTGCAACCGTCACCACCTTCTGTCTCCAGAGGCTTTTTTCATCTTGGGGAACTGAAATTCTGTACTCATTAAACACTGACTCCCCATTCCTCCCATCCTGCCAGCCCTGGCAGACACCATTCTACTTTCCATGAATTTGGCTACTCTAGGTACCTCATATAAGTGGAGTCATTCAGTATTTATCTTTTTGTGTCTGGCTTATTTCACTTAATGTCTTCAAGGTTCATCCATATTATAGAATGTGTCAGGTGTTCCTTCCTTTTTAAGGCTCAATCACATTCCATTGTACGCATAGACCACATTTTGTTTACCTGGGCATCCATTCATGGATACTTGGGTTGCTTGCACCTCTTGGCTATTGTGAATAGTGCTGCTGTGAGGATGGGTGTACAAACATCTCCTTGAGTCCCTGCTTTCAGTTCTTTGGGGTGTATACCTAGAAGTGAAATTGCTGTGTGATTTGATAATTCTATTTCTAACTTTCTAGGGAGCCCCGTACTGTTCTCCATAGTGGTTCACAGTATTACCTTTGCATCAGCAGCACACAAAGCTTCCAGTTTCTTCGCATCCTTGCGTGGGGTTGGGTCTTGACAACAGACCTGAGTTTGTCCTGGGACACAGGATGGGGACTGGTGGGGAATGGATCCAGCAACTGTGTGAACTCCAACTGGGGGGCCCTGGGGGGAACAGAAAGGGAGAGCCATCAGGGTGCAGGGGCACTGACCAGTTGAACATGTCAGGCTGTCTTTGAAACAACTGGACTCAGTTGTGCTTCGTGATGCTAATTCTAAAAAGGATTCAGACTTAAGAAGGCTGATTCTGGGCAGGGTGAGTCAAAGAACACATTGTGAAGATGGAAGGGTTAGAATCGGGGCCTAAAAGAAGAATGCAATTTTTTTGACCTTTTAAAAATTAACATTTTTATTGTATATACAAAGGGTGTATGTTCTTTGTAGAAAAATTGGAAACTAGGAGCAGCACGAGAAGAAAACAAAAAGCACCCATCTCCTCACCACTACATCTCGGCCCTGGTGCAGGGGCCCTCACTTCCGCGCTCCTCCTTTAGGGAGCATTTCCCCAATTCTCACAAGTCGCTGTAAACAGAAAGCCTGTGGGTGCCATGAGGGTTCACCGTGCAGTGGTGGGAGGAGGATTTGGTGTGTAGAAACAAGAGCGAAGGGCTGGGGGTTGGAATGGGGTCTGCAGAAGGCCCTGCAGCCGGCCATGGGGATCCCAGGTCATACCTTGACCCCAGATTCCCCTGGACCCAGTCCTGCCAGGTGCCAGGCTAGTCACAGGGCTCTCTCCTTTCCGAAGGAAGGGGTCCTGTCTCCGTGGGAGTGGAGTGGGAACGGACGTCCCGGGACGGATGCTCCCTGTAGAGGTGTGCACAGACACCCAGCGTGTTCAGCATCCTCTTCGTGGCCTTCTCCTTCGGCCCCTCCCTGCCTGTGCCCTCAGGAGGCCCTCTGGCTGCTCCCCATGCAGATGCCCTGCTCTAATCCATTCCCCCACCCCTTGGAAAAGACCCAGTGGTTTGGTGTCCATTCTCAGCCAGGTGTCGATGGGACCACATCTGATTGTCCTGCTCTCCTAGTGCACACGGGTGACCCACCGCCCCTCCTTTATCGTACAAGGGGTGTGGACCCACATGGCTCTCCAGGTTGTACAGCTTGGAGCAAATGGAGGGATGCTGAGGGAACAGCCCTGTCGGTCCAAAAGAGACCCCTGGCCTGTGGCTGGGCCTCCCCAGGCTACACACTGGGGGCCTCTGGGGCTCTTCCTGCCCTGCTTCACCAGGACCTTCAGCTACCACAGGGCTCCCCACCCCCAGGGCCTCTGTTTCCCAGGTCCCTGTGCCTCCTGGGCCCCCGTGGACAGACAGATGGTTTGCCTCTTGGCATTTCTTAAATTTCCTGTCCATGCCAGACGAGGAATGCAGGAGCTCAGAGGGGCAGGTCCTTGTGCTGTTGCCCACCCAGCCCCCTAGGCGAACCCAGCTCCTGGCTATCCAGAAGCTCTGTCAAGTCCTGGGGCCTGTTGGCAGCGACAGGGAGCAACAGTGAGGATATGCACTTAACCAGAAACGCACATGGTGAGTCTGAGCTGAAGCTGCAACAAGAGCTGAGGGCCTGCCGTGGTCACTGGGATGAAGAGTCTGCCTGCTCTTGCCTCTGGAGCAGCATGGACCGTGAGTGATGGATGGAAGGCAATTAGGGAGGCGCGCATAGCGGGAGCGGGCCTCCCCAGCTTCTGTGCGCCCACCACGAGGCCCTGATTGCGTTGCCAAGATGAGCTCCCAAGTGGGACTAATCAATGAATTAGTACCTTCCTGCAAGTCTGGGCCCTGTGCTGCTGTGAGATGGCCTTGGGCATGACCGAGGAGCAGAGCAGGAAGCCTTGGCCCGCAGAATAGACAGCCTGCCGTTGGGTAAACCTTGTAACACAGAGGAGCCTCCAGAAGTGACAGTCGCTAAGCAGAATCCTCCCCCGAGGCGGCAGAGGAGTGTGACTTCGCCTCTGGCAGGAGGAGGGGGGAATGTGGAGGTGGCAGAGTTCCCATAAATGTGTGGGAGACGCTGTAGGGTTCAGAGCTGGGACCTGTCCAAGCTTCCACACAAGTTAGACGCCTTGCTTTGAGCCACCTCCTCCCTGGCCGCTGGTCACTGTCACACCACCTGAAGGAAGAAGGCCAGCCACCTACCCATCCGTAATTCCTTGGCAGCTGTTGAAAGAACTCCTTCTACAGAAGAGTCGGTCCTGGCAGACTGGAGGGAGGCTCAGGCTTTCTAAGGCGCCCAGAGGCCCCTTCCACACGGGCGCTGTTTCTCACGTCTCCAGCACAGACCCGGAGGCTGCCTGGCCCCCATAACCATCCCACCTTTTGCTCTGTGAACACTGCTGGGTGTCTGCTGGGTGCCAGGCTCCCCAGGCTCGCGTCTCAGATGGCATGCTTGGGACCCCAGGAGGTCCAGTGGGTGGGGTAGAAGAAAGAGCTCCTGGAGTAACTGGTCCTGACTCTTCCTTGCTTTAAACTAAGACTAGTCTCTTCCATTCAACAAATATATGTTAGACACTGAGTTCAAATATATACTGAGCTGTGTCCTCCTAGGGGATACGCTGAAGTCCTAAACCCTGGTACCTGTGAATGTGACCTTATTTGGAAATAGGGTCTTTGCAGATGAAATCAAGTTAAGAGGAGGTCAGGAGGGTGGGCTCCTAATCCAATGTAAGTAGTGTCTGCGTAAGAAGAAGAAAATGCTGTGTGAAGACAGAAACGCATGGGGAGAGCATCGTGTAACGAGGGAGGCAGAGATTAGAATGACGCAGTGGCCATCAAGGAAGGCCAAGGATCGGCAGCCACCCACAGAAGCTAGGATGAGGCAAGGAAGGAGTCTACCCAGAGTCTCAGAGGGAGCAGGGCCCTCTGACACCTAGATTTAAGACTTCTAGCCTCCAGAACCATGAGAGAATACACTTCTGTTGTTTTAGGCCACTCAGTTTGTGGTGACTTGGTATAGCAGCCCTAGGAAACTAATACAGACACCTGCTATGTGCTGGATATTGCGCGAGGTGTGTGTGTGCGGAGGTGGGTGGATAGAGCGGAGGGCGAGGGCAGTGGGACCTGTCCTCATTCACTCAGTCATTCAATTGAAAATTTTATTGAGCAAGTGCTCTGTGTGCCAGACACTGTGCTGGGGGCTGGGATGTAGCCCTGAAAGGGATAGTCCCAGATCCCTCCTTCCAAGACTTTACATTCTAGTGGGGAGAGACAGACAGAAGCATAATAATAAATGACAACAGTAACAGCAACAAAAATAATATATTAAATGGTGAAAAGTGTGATGGAGAAAAAGACAGCAGGGAAGGGAGATGGACCTATGGGAGGGGTTGTAAATTTAAATAGGGTTGTGGAAGCCTTGAGAAGCTGACATTTAAACTTGCATATTACCAGGAAAGATTAAAATAAATCAAAACAGAACAAAAACAATCAATAGCCAAGCCCCACCCCAGGACAATTAAGTCAGAATCTCTGGGGATGAGGCTCGGGGACCTCTCCATAGGAAAGCTCCCAGGTCATTCTAAAGGACGCCCGGTCTGAGAGTCTCTGGTCTAGCGGGCTGAGAGCTGCAGTGGGGGAAAGTGCTCTCCCAGGCCCGGTGGGGCCCCCTGTGGAGGAGAGCAGGGTCGCAGCCCGCCCGTGCCATAGAGGGCGGGCAGAGGTGTCCCCGCTGAGTGGCTCTGGCAGGTACAGGGCTCAGAGCTCAGTGAAGCGAGGCCCCCGAGTCCTGGTGTCTGTCGGCTTTGCATTTGAAATACTGATTCTTGCTGGAGGAGTTCTTTGACTCTAGAGCAGCCGATCTTGACCCTAGCTTCCCTTAGCTTTGATTTCCTAAGAGTTAAAGAAGAATTTCTAGGGCAGCTATGTAAGGGTGCTTTTACAAAGACTGGGAGAGACCTTTCCCTTCCTCCTGGGTGGGGCGGGGCGGCTGCCTGAGAGACTGAGAGGCTGGGAGGTGACAGGTGGCTTAGGGTGGGGTGTGCACTTACTTAAGGAGTAGGGGTCAGCGGGGGGAGCATGGCCGCTCCCCCTCACATGCTCCTCTGTCCCCAGCATGGGTGTCCACAGACCTCTCTGGGTGGGGCGCTGAGCCTGTCTGCTGCACCAGCCACCAGGCCTCAAAGCTTGATGGAGACTCTGGCTCCCTTCATCTTCCGAGTCCCTGCCCTGTGGCTGCCACTCTGGAGCAGCTCCTCTGAGTTCTGAGGCCCATGGGCTGACCAGCGGTCTCTCCTCCCCCACCTCCCCCTCAGTGTTACTTCTTTCCCCTTCACTGGTCTCCTCTCTCATCAGCTCCCCCAACTTCTCTGCTCTCTTTGGCTTTCCTCTTGTGGTTGTCTTTGCTGATCTGGGCTGGGGTCAGAGTGGCTGGAGGAGCCAGGATGCCGGGAAACAGCCCTGGGCTTGGGGATGGGAACTGCTCTCTCATACTTTTCCTGGGAGGTGACGCAGCCTGGCCCAAGCCCTGGGAGGCGCTCCTTGGTGGCCCAGCCTGTTTCACTTCCCCTCGCGGGAGCTGGTGTGGAACTGCCGAGTGCGTCCTCTCTTGATGGAGTCCTTTACTTGCCACACCTACCCTCCACCTCCCTCTGCCCCATAGACAATGCCAGACCAGTGAATTTTGCTTTCACTGGTTTAAGATGACTGTGGGGCCAACAGACAGCATAATATTTATTGGCTCATCTCCTGGACTGTGGAGCCAGGTTGCCTGTATGGCCTTGGGCAGCTGACTCAACCTCTCTGTGCCTCAGTTTTCTTACCTATAAAAGAGGATTCCAGCTCTGTAGGGTGGTTGTGAGGCTTACATGAATTAATACATGTAAAGTGCTTAGAACAGTATCCAACTGTTTCAAAATGTAGATATTATCATTATCCAAGTATGGTGAGGCCAACAGACCAGGAGACAGCTGCTACTGAAGACAGTTTTACTCACAGTTTCTGAGAGGAGAGGGCACATTACGCCATGGGGTGGGGCACGTAGGGAAGTGTGGGGATCAGTCAGGAGCCTGAATGAGGGGAAGTGTGGGTAAGAGCCCATATTGTGATTTCTGCCAGAAGGAACAGGAGAGAGAGGGTACGCAGGCTTGGGGTTGGCTCATTTGAATAATGTCAGCGGGCTCTGTGGCATAGGACAGTCCTGAGTTACACGGCCCCTGTCCCTGGGGTGATTCAGGCAGGGGAGTAGTGATCCAGGTGTCAGAGCCCGACGCAGGTAAGGGGGCTCCAGACTCTAAGTGAGTGGTTGACTATCACTTGGAACTGGCTGGCCTTAGAGGGGCAGGCTCCCCAGGTCAGTAAGGCCCCAAATGTCAGGTATCAGAATGAAAAGACATGCTTAATGCACACCCACACACTAAATATGTTTAGGTCTATGTTCTAATTTAAACTGAGACCATTGGCCTGGAGCCCCAGGAGCCCCGTGGATCAGAGGAGGGAGCACAGGCCGCGGGGAAGCGTTCCCCGCCAAGCCGTCAGTGGCTCCTCCCTGAGGCCTGGCCTCCTCGTCTGTGGGGTGGGACACCAGCCCTTCTTCAGGACTGCCTGGGGGACTCAGTGAGGTGGCAGGTCCAAAGCCCAGCCCTGTGCCCAGCCACCAGGAGCATCTCAGCACAGGAGAGTCACTAAATTGTGGTGTCCATTTTAGGAAAAACTCCAGGGGCCCTTACACATTCCAGCCCTAGGGCCTCCCCCCTGGGAGTCTGTTATGAGAAAAAAGGAAGACGTGTTCAATCTCAGGAACAGATAAAAGATCATAGCCCACAATGCAGGGACCAGTTGGGCAGCTGACGGGGGCCCGGGGATGAAGGAGCTGGCAGGGACAAGGTGAGGGGTTTCCAGAGATGCTTACCGGTTGTGCCTCCCTCTCTCTCCTCCCTCAGCCTCTTTAGTCTGTCCCTTCCAGAGAACTCCCTTGGGATGAAGGGCTTGGGGTAGGATTCCCCAGTGTATGGGGTCGGAAAGTGAGACCTCTGTATCCCTGCCACGAGGGCCTGAAACACCTTCAGAGCAGATGAACCAAAGTCCCCCTCTTGGGCCCAGCTACCTTGAGGGGGCCGCTCAGGAGTCAAACGAGGCAGATCTGAGAGGTGACTCAGATTGGGGACGCTGGGCCCCGTCTGCATGACCTCAGACAGCCGCACATGCCCAGGCCTCATGTGCCGGCACCCCCCTTTCCTCCTGGGTGGGAGTGAGGGTGCAGGGAGATAGAGAGGAGGGCTGTCCCCTCCTGCATCTCTGGGCTAGCTGGGAGAGGCCACCAGTGTCAGCTCTCTTTGTCCCCTCCCCAGCAGCTGTTTGGGGCCCTCAGGACTCACTCAGGCAGCCCTCTGAGGTGGAAGATGTCCCAGCAGTGTCCCCCTGACCTTCCTCCCTCATGGGGATCTTCCCTGCCTGTCTCCACAGCATCCTGTTTGCGGACATTGAGGGCTTCACCAGTCTGGCATCCCAGTGCACTGCCCAGGAGCTGGTCATGACCCTCAATGAGCTCTTTGCCCGCTTTGACAAGCTGGCTGCGGTGAGTTGCCCTGCCCATGGTCCTGGGGCCCCCATGCGCCCGAGCCTGGTCCGGAAAGGTGGCCTGGTCTGGGCTGCCTGAGGTAGGGTGCTGTGATCAAGGACTTGCTGACCCCTAGGCACAAGCACGTTGCTGCCGTGTGCCCTGCTGGGCTGAGCTCACTGTTGGGAACTGGTGAGCAGGGGCCCTGTGGGCTGTGGCTTTGTGTCCTCACACCCATGTCGGCCCCGGTCATACTCTCAGAGATGCTTCCGTAGTGTCACTGGTCACAATGCAGCAAGCCCTCCATCAGCGGATGGGGGTGATGAGGCTTACTGGTAACACTGCCCGGACCCCCGAATTTGTAGACTTTGTATTTAGGGGAGCAAATTTGGTGCCACAGAGTCACTTTCCTGATGAGGTTGGTCAGAGTGATAAGAGAATGAGTCTGGATCCCAAATGGCCTGCAGACAGCTCTGGGTCACCCCCAGGGCTCTGGAAAGAGGACTCTTCCACGTTGGGACATAAGTGGCCCCCAGTGCATGGAGCAGTGAGGGACACATTCGTTCATTAGTCCCTGTTTACACTCTGGCGTCCTTTCCCAGCCTTTGTGGCTTTGAGTGACACTCTGAGACTTTGCAGAGTCCTATGTCAGGGACCACTTTCTGCTGTGTTCTCCATCCCCTGGGCCGTCACAGAATGCCAGACCAGATCATGGATGAGAGGCTGGTGCTGGTCAGAGGTGGTTCCAGGGCCTCTGAAGGCATGGATAATGGGCCTCACGCCTCACTGATTTTATCACTGAACGTGGGCCAGGTGAACGGGACATGCTTGGCCCTTGGGCATTATCAGATGAGAGTCCAGGCCTCACAAACACTCGGGTCCCAGTGTCCCAGCTTCATGAAATAACTTCTGGGAGCTAGACTTGGGCAGCTCAGAGTTGGTGATTAATGACAGTGCATCTCAATCCCAATTATCCCAGGGTGACCCTGCAGCAAGCAGGCACTTCAGCTCTGTGGGTATCTTAGCACACATATGCTTGCTGGTTTAGCAGACTCTCTTGGATAAAAATCTCAGACAGGCTGAGGGTCAGGCGAGCTTTGGTTCAATCTCATTTCTGCTTCAGTCTTTTCATAAAAGAAGAATCAGAAAACTACTCGTAGAACCTTAGGCCAAGAGTTGGAGCGTGCTCGGGGCTGGGAGTCGGGTGGGGTGCTGGTTCTCAGCTTAGGGCCTACATCACCCTGATGAGTCTTCCGTGTTTGCTGCCACAATGGACCAAGTGCATTCTTCCTGGGCCTCAGCAGTGGCCATAAAAGTGAGTTCCTGCGCCGGGGGAGGCTAGAATGCTTCTCCAAGGCTGCTCAGCCTGTCCTCTGTGCCCCACAGCACCCGATAAGCCTGTCCTGGGGCCGGGGCCATGCCTCGTGCCTGTGCTGGGTCTGTGCTTGCTGCCCTAAAAGGCAAGTTATTCCAGGCATGGGGTGAATCTGTTTGCTTCCTGTTTCTTTCTCTCCCACTTCTCTTTCCTACTATTTTTAATTTTTAAAATTAATTTGCTTTCCAGGAGAATCACTGTTTACGTATTAAGATCCTGGGAGATTGCTATTACTGCGTCTCGGGGCTGCCTGAAGCGAGGGCTGACCATGCCCACTGCTGCGTGGAGATGGGCATGGACATGATTGAGGCCATCTCGTAAGTGCCTGTCTCTAGGGGGCCTGCCCACCTGCAGGGACACTGTCCATCTCCGGGGGGTTGCCCATCTGCAAGAGGACTGTCCCATGGCCCAAGTAACTGATGTTGAACAGATTGGGGCAGGGAAACAGTGGGGGAAATCCACTTCCCAAGGACCCCGGCCACAGTGGAGGGTTGATTTGCACCCCCAGGCTTTGAGCCTTCTCTGGGGCTCTTCTGCCCACAGCATCCCTAGAAGCTCTGCACAGAAGGACATGTCCTGCAGGAAGGGAGGGCTTTTCAGACTCCAGGGCAGCAAGAAGTGTGGAGCCAGCTCTCCAGGAGAGGAGGACTGGCTGGCAGTTGGGCTGTACTTTGTGCCATAGGGGGCCTTGCCCTCCAGTCCCTCATGCCTTCTCACAACCACCCAGCCAGGGGTAGAACCTACTGGCCCCATTGCTTCCCAGATGAGAAGATCTGGGCTCACAGGGGCTAAACAGCTCCCCAAGATAACAGCGCTAGGCAGGCAGATGCAAACACAGGTGTTCTCGTTTAAGAAAATCCATCCTTCCTGGGAGCTATAGTAAATAGGATCTTTGGCCAATTCTTGGTCATTGCTGACCACAGAAGGAGCCCCTCCTCCAGAAGAAGCCCCTCCTCCAGAAGAAGGTCTTTAAACAACATGGACAGTCCAAGCTTACATGTCAACCAAAGGAGGTCAAAGATTGCATTCTGGATCAGTAACTTTGAGCTTTGGAAGGAGCCTGGGTAGGGCAAAGGAAAAGCCACAGAGGTCAGAGGTCCTAGTAGCCAGCCCACGTCCATCCTGTTTGGCTCAGTTCCTTTTGGCAGTGTTTGCCGAGTGCCCCTTTGCCCGATCTAGACAGTGAGTCCATCGCCTGGAAGCGCAGAGTCAGTTGAGGGGGAGAGGCCATGCCTCCTGTTGCTCTGATACTAGGCGTGACCAGGAGACACCATCAGGCATGAGAGGGAAACTGTGGTGGAAGGGCCCAAGAGGGGGCAGTTAATTCCATTGGGAGGACAGAGAGAGGCTTCCTGAAGGAAGTGGCCTTGGAGTTAAGCCCAAAGGGCAGAATGAGATATATCAACCTAAGCAAGTGGCCAGAGGCCTTGTGGATGGAAGGCACAGCTCCAGCAAGGGCTGACCCCAGGACAAGAGAGACAATGGATAACGTAAATATTTCCTGCAGTGGGTGTCAGCCTCTCCCTGGTGGGCTGGCAGAGAGCTGGGGCCCACATGGTGTTCCTGGCCACCAGGCCAAGTCAGCCTGCCAGCCCCACAGCTGGCTGAGTGCGCCCATCCCCAGAGTGTCAGGGAGGGTCCAGGTCCCTAAGAGTACACACTGTACCTTCCCCCGGGAGCACTTGTTCCCTCTTCCACAGACCCGAGCTCTTTAGCTTCCATGCCACTGCCCTTCCTACTGGCGGCCCACCCATCTACTGGGGACCCCTGAGTATGTGTGTGGTGCACGTGGCAGGGACTGGAGCTGTCTTCTAGCATGTGGAGCGCCCTTGGTCCCCTGCTCCTGCCCAGCTCCCCTTCTTCCCTGAGCAGGACATGTGTCCTCTCTTTCTTCATTATCTTGCTAACTCTGAAGAAGCAGCAATGTGGATAAATTCGAGAATTGTATGAATGGGGTTTGGAGTGGATATAATTTTCCTATTGACTTGAGTCAGCACTAACATGCATTTGTGTCTTCAGAACACAACTTAATTGTTAACCGATAGGCTCAGGTGCCCTAGTTAAGGAGGAAGCAATGGGGCCTGGGTTTTAGTGTGAGGCACTGCGCCACCTTGTGGGCAAGCTGGGAAACAAAGCCTCTCATGTCTCACAGCACAGGCGCACCAGGGCCCAGCCCCTCCCTTCAGGCTGAATGGTCTCGGACTCAGGATTTGGGCTGGCCCAGAGAGAAATGACTCTTTGACCCCTGCACCTTCTCACGCACCCCGACCCCCTGCCTTCCAGCCACCCCCACTTTCTGCGCCTGGCCCTGACCCCCACCTGGCCTTACCCCTGCTCCATCCCCAGGCTGGTCCGGGAGGTGACGGGTGTGAACGTGAACATGCGTGTGGGAATCCACAGCGGGCGAGTGCACTGCGGTGTCCTTGGTCTCAGGAAGTGGCAGTTCGACGTCTGGTCCAACGACGTCACGCTGGCCAACCACATGGAGGCTGGAGGCAAGGCAGGGTGAGTGAGGGTAGGTGGCTGCTGCGGGGAGCAGGGCTCAGGTGGGCAGGACAGGGTAGCCGCAGCCTTGGGGTTGGTAGAACTTAAGTAGAGGTGACTGTGTAACCAACCCTGACATCACACATGGCAAGTTATAGGTCCCCACCTATAACTTGGAAGCATGGTCCCCACCTTCACCCAGTCTTCACCCAGAAGATATTTACACAAAACCTGGTGGCCTGTTGTGAGATGTGGGAGGTAGAGTAGACTTCCAGAGCAGAGAGGAACCGTGGATAAATTTGGGGGGTAGCCAGGACGTAAGGAGGTGGGACATGAGCTGGCCTGGAAGGCTGGGCAGGATGTGGGCTGGTGAGGAAGGTGGGGCAGGGTGTGCCAGGCTGAGGGATCAGGCTGAGGACAGGCGCAGGGTAGAGGAGAGTACAGTACTTCCAAGGAATGGAAGAAGAGCAGATGGCTTTTTAGGAACCAGTGAGAGAATCAGTGCTTGTACTAGGAAGGACATTCATGCCAGGCTGGGGAATTTGGACACAATCCTGTAGTCAGCAGGAGCCACCTCTGGCTTCTAAGCAGGTAGGCAAAGTTTGTGAGCTGGAGGCCGTGTTCTCCCAGCAGGTTAATGATGTCTTATGTTATTATGATATTAACTTGATGTCGATGTGATATGATGTGGTCGCTGTGGATACGAGCTGGAGAGGGGTCCACCTGAGTCATCTTGATGACACTGGAGGAATACAGTCCACTGAGGTCAGGATCGAGGATGGCGTTAACATTTGAGCCAGAGTTTTGGGCCCTGGGATTTGAATGGTGACTGAGTCGGTTGCAGTTTGGTTCTGTCTGGGAGCAGGGTTTTGAATTCACATCTGCTGCCCTCCTCTCCCTGCTTCCCTCCCCACCTGTAGACGCATCCATATCACCAAGGCCACACTCAACTACTTGAATGGCGACTACGAAGTGGAGCCAGGCTGTGGGGGCGAGCGCAACGCCTACCTCAAGGAGCACAGCATCGAGACCTTCCTCATCCTGCGCTGCACCCAGAAGCGGGTCCGGGGGCCAAGGGCTGGGGTGGGGGGCTTGGTGAGCCAGGGACGGAGGGGCTTCGATCTTTTAGAAAGGAATATTTCTGGGCCTGCTGTTTCCTTCTCTTCTTACTCTTTCCTTGAGTCAAGTCCTGAATTCCTTATGCAGTCCTGGTTCCTGCATCTTAGAAAGGACGTGAGAGCTACAGAGGCCTTGCAAAAGCTCATGGCAAAGAGGGAATGTTTTCATTTCCTTCTGTTGCAAAAAATGCAACAGACCTCAAATCAGTAACAATGCACTAGAAGGCCACGAGAGAAAATGAAGCATCGAGGAGCTCTGTGTATACCTTGTCCTTTTTTTTCCCATTTTTTAAATTGAAATATAGTAAGTTTATAATGTTGTGTCACTTTCTGGTGTACAGCATAATTATTTTCATCTCGTTCCTTGTCTGTTGCCTAAACTAGGTGGCTCTCTCTCTCTCTACCTGTACTTATGTATCTGTTTCTTGAACCTCTGTCTTTCCCCCTCTTTCACTTTCTAGTCTCTGTCTTCTTCCTTCTTTTGTCTCTGCCCGCACTTGCCAAAATATAAAGCTGAATTATTAGCAGACTTCAGTGTTCTATTTTTAATAGTGTCATGTTCCGTATTCTTAATTTTTAAAGGAAATGAGGAGAACCTTTTGTATTTCACCCATTTTTTTCTTTCCCCCTAGATTAAAATGCCTTTTACCTATGAATCTTTCAATTGAATTTATCTCTTGGTCACAGCCCTTTGATAGAGAAAAGCATCCCTGTTTCTTTCCCAAGAAGTTAAAGACAAAATAAGCCATGGGGCAAGCTCAGAAGATGTCTGGAAGACAGCAAAAGTAGACTTTTAAAGGCAGCAGGGCTCTTCCAGGCAGACGTCCACCCTGAGAGGGCCGTCAGAGGGGCACCTCGCCCTCCACAGAAGCACACCCCAGCCCAGGGACCCTGGCTGCGGGGGCCTCGGAGGGAGCTGTTACCATCAGGCCCCGGCGCAGACACCCGGAAGGGGGTGGGGAAGATTTAGGCACTTTGGGGGAAGCTCCTGAGAGGCTTAATGAACTCATTCTTAAACATTTGCTTGTTGTTTGACAGGAGCATAACTGAACTGAAATCCACCTGGGCCCTCCTCCCACACCCTCTTCTCTCGGGGTCACAGAACCTCCAGCCTCACCTTCCTGCCCCTCCCAGGCTGAAGGCTCAACCTCTGCCCTGACTTCTGTGGGTCTTCGTTCTCCTAGCTTGACAAGTGGTTCAGAAAAGATGCAACGGAGACAGAGAGGGACACCACCCACCCCAGCCCCGGCCCACAGCAGTGCCGGCTAGAGCAGACCATGTCCCCTCCCCTCTGCGTCCCTGGCCTGACCGGCTCCCTTCCCAGGCTCAAGGAGGGAGGTGAGGGGAAGGCTGCCTCAGGCCTGCCTGGGCCGCTGCAGCACTCCACCTTGAGCCCGTTTGGGTGGCTGGACAGACAAAGGTTGTGGTTGGCACGTGCGTAGCCAGCTGAGCCCCCGTGAGTATTCTTGTACAACGCGTGACAGCCCTGAACCTCACATTCTAATGAATCAACTTCCTTCTGGTCAGCAGGGCCTGTCCTACTGCGCGCTCTGCTAGAACACGCGTATTTTGGAGATTGGAATCTCAGGTTTCCTCTCCCTCCATCACCCCGAGGCATCTCCGGACCCAGGCTCTGCCCATCCCTAAAATCCTCTGCCAGTGACAGACATTCCCTTGCCTCTTTCTTCCTCACAAGACAGACCTCACCATCCTGTTCTGCTGCTCCCACCTGCACCAGCCAGGGCTGCTGTTGGGGAATTTGGAGGGATTTAGGCTGCTTTCCTGGGAGAGCTTTAGGATCCTGGCAGAACTCTGGGCTGAAGGCTGTGCGGAGAAGAGAGGGGCAGCTGCCTCCACCCCTACCTGGCCAGGCACCTGGGAGGAATGAGAAGCTCCCTGCTCAGGCCCACCTGGCGGGCCCTGCCCACAGGCTGATGTATCTGTGTTGCTCTTCCAGAAAGAAGAGAAGGCCATGATTGCCAAGATGAATCGCCAGAGAACCAACTCCATCGGGCACAACCCGCCACACTGGGGGGCTGAGCGCCCCTTCTACAACCACTTGGGTGGCAACCAGGTGTCCAAGGAGATGAAGCGGATGGTGAGTGGCTGGCAGGGCAGCATTTTCTGGGGCTAGAGCCTTCTGAGGGTGTGAGGGATGGTCCAGGCCCCTCGTGTTGCCCAAGGGAATCTGGAGAGCCACAGAAGGAAATGTTGGAAGCAGGCTCACCCCGACTTTGGACCAGGAAACAGAGTGCCTAACTTCCAGCCCCTGGCTTTCTCCGTGGGCCCCCACCATCTCTTGGCATGCCGGATTTGGCTTTGGAACAGAGTGCCTATGCCCTTTCCTCTCTCCCACTTGGCAGAACTTGCTGGTGCAGGCTGGAAGCAGGCTCAACTGGCCAGACTCAGGGTCCAGATAGAGCCTCCACAGGTTTTCTGGCTCTGTCTGGGGAGCCCTGGGGAGTTGGGTGGGCACCAGCTTGTCAGACACCTTCCAGCATCTGCTGCATTTCTCAGGCAGTTGAAACACATCCTTTGGCTCAGTTGCTCAGAAACCATTCCAATGCTTTTTGGCAAGTACTCGGTGATGGTCTTTTTGCCCTCTGTGCTGAGAAACACCCCCGTTAGTTCCAGCCTTCCAGTGGGAACATGCAAGCTGAATGAGCAGAGGCCGTGGTAGGGGGTACCACCTCCATCTCAGGGGACCTTGCTTGCCATGGGGGACACACACCCCCAGCCGCCCCTGCACACACCAGGGACAGACTAATTCAGGATACGCTGCCTGGGTTCTATCAGTGATAGTAGAAAGACTTCAGAGGGTGTAGAGAAGAGACAGAGGGATGACAAAAAGTCAGGTTGCAGCAGCAGCATTTTCTTTCTTTTTATCTGAGAGCTTGGCTTCTAAATCCAAGCACACCCCTCAGCTCAAGGGCAGCCTGGTTCCCAAGTGGAGTTGCCCTCTGTGAGGGAGGGATGGGTGAGGGTCCAGGAAGATATGTGTGTGTGTCTGTCCACTTAGTTCCCAGAGCCAGGTAGAGCAATGGGGGCCAGGTCGGCACTAGGATCCCCCCATTGGTCTGTGGATCACACTAGGTATAAGTGGCAGCTGCAGTAATTAGAGACACACTCCATGGGAATCCAGCTGAGTCAGCAAACAGAGCCAGGGGTCTGTGGGAGCGGACAGGCTGGACACCAGTCATTCTGTTTCTTGCCAGCCAGCAAGTAACAGATGACAAAGGTTTAAAGAAGATGTACAGGAAAATAAAGTGAATTGAGTCAAAACCAACATTTTAACTTCAGATGGTAAAGAAGCAACTGGAAGGACTGGACACCAAAGTTATAAGGGACAGAGTGGGAGAGGCCAGCCTTCCCCCAGGGCTTTGAACTTGGATGTCCACAGACCTGATCTGTGCCACCCAGGCTCCAGGCACCACTCCCCCTCCCTTCAGGCCTCTCCTCAAATCAAAGAGCAGTTGCTGGACCCTCCCTGTTCTCTCCTCAGTTTTTTAATCATCTCCTGGGGACTCTGTACCCACGTGACCCGGATGGTCAAGAGGTGAGAGGGGGGGTGAGAGGAAAGGCGACTGAGAACAGAATGCAAAGAGGGAGGCTCTCATCCAGGTGGTAGGAAAGAGAGGGACAGGGGAGTGGGAGATGGTGAAGAGTGGGAAAGAGAAAGATGGGGCAGGACAGAGGTGGAGAGGAAGATGGGGCAGGCAGGACAGGTACCTCGTGGTATGTTCTCGAGTTAAAATCTTCTGCAAGTTGTTTTTCTTTAGTGATATTTGGTATAAGTGGATTCTAGTTATCTCAGAGTCTCAAAGGAGGCAGTGTGGACTATAAGCACCGGTTTGGCAGACATATTAATCATTGTTAGGACAAGGAGCCTTGGAAGAATTAGCAGAAGAGCTGTAATTGGGGAAACAGTCTCTGGGGGAGACTGGTGGCAGGAAAGCTTCTCCATGGTGTTAATTGCTTCGCCCAGCAGGGAAGGGAAGGGCAAGTGAGCAGAAGAAAAGGGCTGGGGACACCTCTGTAGAGGGAGAGAAGAGGCTCCCACCCCCTCCTGGCTGGGCAGAGTCACCTGAGAGGCCAGGGATGGGCCAGGATCCACTCGCTTTTGGTGTTAAACTTGCCCAGAAATCTTTGAATAACATACACAGGAAGAGAGCTTCAACCCTGACTTCCACTGAAGATGGGGTGGAAGGCTGGGAATTAGATGAAGCAGCGACTGAGAGCAGTTAGGCACTAACCTGTCATTTATGTCTTTAAATCTTGTTCCATCTTTTATTCAGCTTTTAAAATGTAGTGAGGAGCTGGGCTGGCTTATGTTTAGGCACCAGTGCTCTAAGGGGTCCCGCCTGCCCCCAGACAGAGCACTCATGCGAGTGACGCCAGCTCCTCGGGACAGTGAGGTGGGTGGGTCCTGCAACCTGGACGGAGGGCTTGGCGATTCCCAGAGGACAAGGAGAAGAGTCTGGCTTTTCCAGGGAAGACCACCACCAGGCAGCCGGGAGGATCTCAGAGCCCACGGCTGGGCACTTGGATGTGGCACTAGGGGCTGCTGAGGCCCCGGGGAGCCCGCAGCTGCGGGAGAACAGACAGCACCTCAGTATGCGTGGGCCCCACATCTGTTTCGGAGCCGCACAGCTCCGGCTCGTGGAGACCGATATAAATCCCACTCCCCAGGGGGAGTGAAGAGGCATGTGTTCATCTGGGGGTTGCGTTTCCCCAACGTTTGCCAACCCCCCCGTCTGCCCAGCAGTGTGCTCCACGCTGAGCCGCAGGGACCAGAGGTCACCCTCTCTCCTTGTCCTGGCAACCTGAAACTGCCTGTCCTGGGTGCCTTTTCTTCCCCCGCTGCCTCCCAGATCCAGCCCTTCCCATTTTAGGGACCCCTCCCTGCATTCTGCCACAACTGGTCAAAACACTGACACATTTCTATCCTTTGTGGACTTTGTAGATGAATTCTAGATAGGGCTTTGAGTTTGGCAGCCAGTAAGGGCCCTTCCCACCCTCACCCCTGCCCTGGATATATGAACATCAGAACAGCAGTCAAACCGGGGCAGGCAGGTTCCTCACCTCCTGGGCCCCCAGCCAACTCGAGCCTTACAAGCACACATCAGTTCTCAGATACTAGAAAAGCTGTTGCAAACAACCAGAGTTTAATTTTCTTAAACTTGTGAACTCTCAGGAGATTTTATGTGTGCTCAGCTGGGGTCAGGGGTGAGTGTACGTGAGCTTGTGTGTGCTTGGGTGTGCACTCGTATATGGGGTTGATCCGCTTAGCAGTTTGTCTTATTTCCATCTGAGTAAGTGGTAGAGTTGGGAGGGGGCCCGCCAAACCCAGGGCCCAGGAGGAGGGGGAGGGGAGGTTTGGGGAATGACAAGGGATTGGGGGTGGGGACAGGAAGAGCTTAGACCCATGGATTTTGCCAGTGGATGAAGTGAGATCCCAGTGTGCCCCCAGCATCCAGCACAGAGCCTGTCCCAAACCCAGCTGTGTTCTCCAAATGGAGGAAAGTGGGGACGACTGAGTGACAGAGCTCCCCGTGTCCAAGCCCCTGGTGAACTGTGAAGCGAGGATTAGCTGCAGCCACCCGCAGCGCCCTCTCCGGGAGCCTCCGTTTTCAGTCCCCTCTGTTCTCATACTCCCCTCCTTTTCTCTCTGTCCCTCTCTTTTAGGGTTTTGAAGACCCCAAGGACAAGTGAGTCATATGCCCTCTTCATTCCTGCTCCCTCGGGCTGGGGGATATCTCCATACCTGCCTGGAGCTCAGTTTCCGGCTCCATGGAAAATGAGCCCAGGACGTGCAGTCTTGGCTGAGTGGACAGAGCCCACTGCACCTGAGAGACGAGCAGCCCCGGAGCCCAGGCCCCCGGCAGAGAGGCTGGGCCCCAGCACTGCCCCTGTACAATCTCCACTCCACACACACATGTGCACACGCACGCACATGCACACGCACGCACATGCAGCTCCCAGGAAATGCACGCCTTGCATGTTGTTCACCAGCGCCTGGCCTCATCCCAGCACCCTGAGGGACTGTCTTCCTGTCTCTCCACTTCCCAGTCTCAGGGGCTGTCAGAAGTCCCACTTGAGGACTGGGCTTCACTCTGAGAAGTAGGATGTTTAGTTTAGTTCAGCACCCAAAAATCATGAAACCTACTTCCCAGAGAGTGCCTGAGCCAGGTGAGCACAACCAGGTGGCTCCCAGTCTTGCGTCCTGATCTCAGCCTTCGACTCAGGATACTGGTACAGCTGGAGAGTGAAGACCAGAGACTGTTACCTGTAGGGGGAAAACGAACCTTCGATTAAAAATGCATATTATTATTATCATCGTCGTATAGTAATATATCAGTAGGGCCAGAAAAGCCTCATTGCCAGTGAGGCCTCCCGGGCCAGTGGGTCTGAGACTTGGGCAGCTTTCTGCACATGTATGCAGTTGTTAAGAGCAGGCACTTGGGCCCCTGGCTGTCCTGGTGTGCTTCCCGGTTTCCTCACCCCTCATGGCTGATCGCTGATGGTTGATCCTGGCAGCTGTGCCAAGCCCTTCTGATGGGCTGAGTGTGTGGGCAGAGCCAGCCCCCTAGCCGCGCCCCCTGGTGGTCAGCCTGTCTCGTGTCTGTGTCCCTTGCTCCCCAGGAACGCCCAGGAAAGTGCAAACCCCGAGGATGAAGTGGACGAATTTCTGGGCCGTGCCATTGACGCCAGGAGCATCGACAGGCTGCGGTCTGAGCATGTCCGCAAGTTCCTCTTGACCTTCAGGGAGCCTGACTTAGAGAAGAAGGTACAGCCCCCAGGGTTCCTCCCACCCCACAGAACCAGGACGGCTCCCTCCCCGTCTCCAACACCGTGGAAAGAGCTCCTCCTTGTCATCTCCATCTCCCCAGCTCTGATGCTGCCCTACTCAGGAAATGGGGATTTTAGGGAGACTTCCTTGGTTGGAAGGGCTAAATCTTAACTTCTTTGTGCCTCAGTTTCCTTATCTGGAAAATGGGGATACTTAACATGTACCTCACAGTGTCCATAGTGAGGATTAAACAAGTCCTTACATGTAAAGCACATAAAACAGTATCTGCAAACAAATAGTAGTTGTTCAATAAACATGAATTGCTATTTGTTTTATTTTATTGTTATTTATTATCATTATCATCACTATCAGTGGACCATCTAGCTGCCTTTAGCAGACTGGAACCTCAAAGTATTAGAGTGGGAAGGGGCGATCAAGAGCTGTTTGTCCCACCTCCTTAAATTGTGACTGTAAAGCTTGAGAAAGTAAAGCTCAGGGTACTTGGGCGACTTGCTCGAGGCCACCCAGTGAAGCAGTGACACAGCCAGCACCAGACCCTGGTTCAAGGTCTTTGCTCCACGTCACAGAGTCTCCCTGGTGTTTGGTCAAAATGCGCTCATGGGAGCTCACGGTCAAGTGAGGCAATTAGGAGGGTAAAATTATGGAACCGGAACTTAGTCTGTTTACCAGCATAAATGGAACTGACTTGTGGATTACCCTCTCTGGGTGACTCTGTGCCTGCACAGCCATTCGTGCAGCTGGTTGGTGTCATGAGAGGGCAGGGCTGGGAGTCAAGACCCCGGAGATGATGAGATCTGTGACTTTGGACCGCTCTGAGCCCCAGCTCGCTCATCTCTGAAGTAGAAGCAGCAGCAGTCCCATGCCTATTTCCTGGGGCTCTTGTGAGGATGTACGGTGATGCTTGTAGGCCCTGGTGTGAGTCCTAGCATGCAGATGGTGCTCAGGAATGTGAGCCGTGATCATTATGATTTACTCTCACGGTGACCCAGCCTGCAGAGTTTCTGGTTCGATACAATTCAGCCGCCCTCCCCATAGGCACCACCGTGTGGTGAGTGGACTGGTTTCTTGAGAGCTAAGGCTAGCGTTGGTTCTCTCCTGGGTCTTCCAGATCTTGGGAGTGGGCTGTCCTGGGTGTGTCTGGAGTGGACCCAGGCTGGAGCAGATAGGGCCAGGTTCCTCCGCCCCCTCACCCTGCCTGTATTCTCTCAGTACTCCAAGCAGGTGGATGACCGATTCGGTGCCTATGTGGCATGTGCCTCGCTCGTCTTCCTCTTCATCTGCTTTGTCCAGATCACCATCGTGCCCCAGTAAGTATCTCTTCCTCCCAGACTCCTTCCTCTGGTTGCAGGGGCTCCAGGGGTAGGAGGGGAAGTCATAAAGGAAAGCAGGGGTGGGGGTCTGGACTGAACTTGCTCCAGCAAAGAGAGAAGTTTCCAGATGTGTCCTCAGTGGGGCCGTGAAGCCAGGAGTCCGTCTCCTCCATGATGGCAAGGCAATGTGCTCACTGCAGGTAGAAAACATCTGTCTGTGTATGGGAGACCCCTTCCCTCCACTTTATCATCTCATCCCATTTTAACATAGGCCACTGTTGCCCATTGAAACACCCAAAGTATTCACTAGGCTTATTTCGGGGTGACCTTTGGTTCTTGCAAAAAATCAATACATCTTCAAAAGATAAGGGTTTTCTGCTACTCTGGATATTTCAAAGAATGGATTTCAGGTTCTGAAGGCTTTTCAGGTTCTGAAGGAGATGTTCCTGAACTCTTCTGAGGACTGGCTGGCTGTGTCGCTGAGAGAGGCCTGTGGCTTCCAAGGGGACCACTCTGAAGTGGGCACTGGGCTTTTGGAAGTGCATGTTTATTAGACAGTCATTCACAGTAGGGTCTTGCCTAAGTGAGAAAGGTAACCACTCCGCATATGAACATGTGTGTATCTGTATGTATATATGCACACATATATACGTATTTTTAACTTTTTATTATTTAAACATACAGAAGAGTAAAGTAATTACTATAATCAACACTCATCCCCTACATAGAACAATTGTTAATATTTTGCAATTTTGTTTCATCTTTTTTTCTGATTTTTTAAGGTAAATTTTAGATACAAAAACATTTTGCCCCTGAACACCTCAATATACACCTACTTTAGGGGCATTTTCCTTCTTAACCACAATGCCTTATAAACCAAGCAAAGCTAAACCAGTTCTCTACAATCATCTCAAACCAAGTCCATGTTCAGATCTCCCAAACTGTCCCCCAAATGTCTTCCACTCTTAGTTTATTCACAGCCAGGATCTACTCAATATCCACTGATTGTATTTGTTTGTTTGTTAATTGAAGTACAATCAGGTACAATGTGTCAGTTTCTGGTGCACAGAAAAATGTCCCAGTCATACATATATATATACATATATTCATTTTCATGTTCTTTTTCATTAAAGGTTATTATAAGATACTGAATATAGTTCCCTGTGCTGTACCCACTGATTGCATTTGGGTATGTCTCATAAATCTGATTTAATCTGAAAGAGTCTCCTCACCCCAACAGCTTCTGTTTTTCATTTTGAAATAATGGTAGATTTAGAGAAGAGTTACAGAAGTACTATGGAGAGTCTCTGGACATCCTTCATTCAGTTTTCCCTGCTGATGACAACTTACGTAACTGCAGCACAGTAGTCAAAAGCAAGAACTCAACACTGGAATGGTACTATGAACCAATCCACGGACTGTATTCTGATTTCGTCAACATTCCCCTAGACGGCCTTTCTGTGTTCCGAGCACTGGTCCAGGATCCCACGTTGGATTTAGCTGCTCTACCCTCTTAGCCCCCTCCAATCCGTGGCACTTCCTCAGCCCTTACTTACCTTTCATGGTCTTGGCACTGGGGATGAGTGCTGTTGATTCATTTGTAGAATGTCTCAATTTGGGTTTGTCCGACGTTTTCTCATGATTGGATTGAAGTTATGCAGTTTTGGCAAGAATCCCACAGAAGCTGGGTCCATCTCAGTGCATCGTATCAGGAGGTACACGATGTCAACATACCTTTTATTTCTTTTTGAAACAAATTTTTATTTAGTTTGGGGGTGGTAATTAGGTTTATTTATATATTTATTTTTAATGGAGGTACCGAGGATTGAACCCATGACCTCGTGCATGCTAAGCACGTGCTCTACCACTGAGCTATATCCTCCCCCATACCTTTTATTTCTAATGGCACTTGCTGTTGAAGAGATGGCCCTTACCTTTGTGTCTGCTGTGACCCTGTCAGGATACCACCGGTGAGAACCAGACGCCGGCAGCCAGCCGCACGCTGGTCATACAGCTAGTGCCCGCTGCCCCCTGCACTGAGGCCGTGCGGAGTTGTTGGGATTGTACATCCTTATTGGCACAGGACCCATTTTTCTGAATTGAAATGGAGCTGGAGCATAATAAGCAACCTAGACTTTCTGTCCCATCGCAGCTGAGAGTCCCCTTCGCTCGGATGCATGATCCTGCCTCTCGGCTGCTTCCCTTTGTCGGCAGTGTGGCTTGGGGCTGAGTTCTTCCAGTTCCCGGCTCTGCCGGCAGTGGCCTCAGCCCCTCCTCTGGCCATCCGCTCTAGGGGAGCCTTAAAAGCTACTTGAAAGGTCTTTCTTTTCCTCTGAAGAGCATTCACTGCCCTTGTTCTATTCGGTTAAGGCAGCTAAGTGCTGGCTTCTGGGGGAGCCTGGAACAAAGATGCCTTTTGAGTGCCTCCCTAGAGGTGTTCACCTGCCTCCTCAGGTCCTCCACTTGCCTTTAACGTGCTAACAAATGCCTGGCATCTCAGGCCATCTCACTCCCTGAAAGGGAGCAAGAGTTTCGGGGCCTCCTGTGACACCGCGGGGAGTGCAGTGCCTCGGCCAGCCCTGCCCCAGGAGGGCCAGCGGCGGGCTCCGGGCTCCGGCTCCGGATGGAAAGTCACTTGCAGTTCTTTTGCCTGAGGATTCTGGCCCATGCTGAACGTTACACCCACCTGAGACCTGCCACCGAAAGGAGGGGCAGTGGGAGATCCTTGCATTTTTTGATGGTTGTTTTTGAACTGGCTGGGAACAGGGAAACAGAAGCTGAGTAGGACTTGTTGTGGGGCCTGGTGGTGGGGAGGGGACAGGGTTTAGGGACTCTGCCTTCCAAAGGAACATGTAACTGCTGTTTCTCAGGGTAACTGGTGGGGCTGATGACAAAGGCATTTCTATAAATGATGGCCATTCCTTGAACCAATTTTCAGCCTTCAGAGTGACAATCTGGAGGGAATAACCAGGTGGTTCTGAAAACGGGTCCCTCCAAGCTAGAAGAAGGGAGTCCATGGAGAGCTAAGAATTAGGCAAAATATTGAACAGGTGTCTTTGGTTCTCCATTCAGCTCCCTTGTGGGCTGGGCAGGACCCAGACCATCATGGAGGAGGGGTCTGAATCGATTCACAAGGCTGTGTGATCCCTTCTTAGTGAGACTGGGCAGTGGGTGCAGGGGAAAGGAGGTGCCTTCTGCGCCCTGTACAGGGCCTCTCTGAGCCCCAGAATTCCCTACCTCCTCTCTCCTTCCAGCTCTGTGTTCATGCTGAGTTTCTATCTGACCTGTTTCCTGCTGCTGACCTTGGTGGTGTTTGTGTCCGTGATCTACTCCTGCGTGAAGGTGAGTCCAGCTTACCCTCCAGTCCCAGTATCCCTCCTCCCTCCCTTCTCAGCCCCTTGATAGGGCTCCTTGCAGGAGCCCAGAGTCCCACCTGGGATCAGGGGTGCCTGAGGCTGGGTTACAACTCTTGGTTGGCGTTGGAAGCAAGCCAGACTGGGGGAAGGGGCGGTTTGCAAGGGAGCCCTATTTGTATGGCTGTCTCACTTAGCCTTTGCAAAGCTCTGCAACAAGAAGATACTGTTGCTGCATCTTCCATCCATCCCCTCATTATCAGGTGGACAAAGAAAGGGCACCTAGCACCATGCCTGGTACAGAGCAGTGGTCAGGAAACATTTGCTGAAGGAATGAGTGTGAAAAAGATCTCTCTCGCCACCCCTTCCATGTTCCCATGTACCCTAGAAAGGACCGCAGAGCTGATGGCTTTGAGCTGCCCATCATGTAGATGAGGTTCATTGTTTCAGACAGGGCCACACTGCTAGTAATGTGGATATGAGGCCCTGTTCACTGTTTTTCTCCCACACCCTCTGTTAGGTGTGCTGTGTCCCCTGTCCAGGCTGTGTACTTCAACCACAGGGCATTCTGATCCATTGTAGAAATCACTCAAGTTGCCATTTGCCTTGGCTACCAAGCTTTTTTCTCAGTTCCTTCCCCACTGGTTGAAGAATTCCCAGGTTCTGGTCAGCCTGGTTCCAGAAAGCCCTCTGTCCCGGCAGGTACAGCCCTCTCCAGCTTCTTCTGCAACCATTCCTCTGCCCCTCCCTGACACTCACTTGGAGCCAAGCCTCTTGTGGGGCCCAGGTCCTGCCACCACTCCCTACACACCCTGCAGTGGGCACCATGCTCTCCTCCTGGAGAGTTGGACCTTTGTCACCTCCAAAGTCCCCTTTCTCACTCCGCCCTCCAAACAGGGTCCTTCATTAAGCTGTTAACTGTTTAATCACCTGTTGGTCAAGGTCTTGGTAGACCTTTCTAGTCAGAACTAGAAAGGCCTTACTTAGGAACCGTGTGCTGTGCTGCAGCCCTGCCCCTGAGCAGGCGCAGAAGTGGACGCTGAGAGAAGGGCAGGGCCAGCCGGGGTCACTTAGCAAACTCAGCCAGTTGCTTTGCTGCATTGGAGAGGCTCATCCTGGCTCCCCACGTCTCCACCTGCTCCTTCCTCAAGGCCACGACTTCCTCCCTGCTCTGTGTTCAGTCCCTCTTGCGTTATGGTCTTGCCACTGTCAAGCCCCCCAGGCTGCTTTTCCCCCAGTGGACAGTCCCACTTCCCTCATCTTATGGCCATGAAAGCACATCATATATTCACAGTAGCCAAAAGGTAGAAACATCCCAAGTGTCCATTAACAGATAAAAGAATAAACAAATGTGGTACATCCCTACAACAGAATATTAGTCTCTCATAAAAAGGACTGAGGTTCTGACACATGCTAAAACGTGGATGAATCTTGAAGACATTATACTAAGTGAAAGAAGTTAGACACAAAAGGACATATATTGTATGATTCCACTTGTATGAAATGTCTAGAACAGGCAGGTTCATAGAGACAGAAAGTGACTAGAGGGTACTGAGGCTGGGGAGGGGGAGTGCAGGGTTATGGTTTATTGGGCACAGAGTTTCTATTTGGAGTGATTAAAGGGTTTTGGAAATAGATGGTAATGATGGTTTCACAACATTATGCATGTAATTCATGCCACTAAATTGTACACTTAAAAATGGTTAAACTGGCAAATTTTATGTTATATATATTTTACTACAACAAAACAACCTAAAAAAGCTTACCAGAGTTAAAAGGGCCTCTTAAACGTTCTTTTGCTGAATCCCAAAAAAGAACCTTTTCTTTTTTTAAGTGATAAACTGAGGCAAAGTCATTGTTTGTTTGTTCATTTGAGGCACTTAATTAGCCTATTCAAGTCAGAATCAAACTACATGTTGTTTACAATTTTTAACTGGAACCTAGATTTCCCTCTTTTCTGTTAGGTGCTTTGGTAAACCTGAGCTATGCTGATTTCCTTTGGTTAGTGTTCCCTGATTTGTGTGTGTATCTGATGGTGGGGGAGGAGGAGGAGGGAGGGGGAAAGGGGAGGAGAGAGGGGGGGAGGGACCCCTTTCCCCACCGGCACTGACCATTTTGAGTTAGTTTTTTGGTCTGGTGAATTCTTTTTGCCACTGCTAGAGATTATTTATAAAAGTCATTCCTGCCTCCTTGTGTGTGATTGAATCTACCTATTTTGTCATCAATGTCACATTCAATAAGCTTGTTCTCAATTCCTTCATCCAACCCAGTGATTTTTCTGACTGCTCTGAGGAGGCCTCAGTTCCCTCAGCGGGAGGCAGGTGGATGGAACGCCCACCTCCCCAACCCCGACACCCCACCCCACCCCAACCCCAAACCCTTCTGCCAGGGAGCCTGCTGCTTTCATCTTGCAGACGTAGAGCTTCTGTAAAGAATTTGTTTAGAGAAAAAGTGCTCTGTGAATTATCAAGCTTGGAACCTACTGATCTGGGCCAAGAGGCGAACAGACTTTAATACCCGTCTTGGGGTCCTTGCTGCGTTCTTCTCCCACGGCCTCTGGTAAGCCATCTTCTCGGCATTTATCTACTTTCTGGAAAGTAGACCCCAACCTGAGCAATTGTTTGTAGGCTGAATCCCTCCTCCAGGTAATTATTCTTCTTTCCTCTCCACGCTGTGGCTTAACTGCACACTAAGCTGTGAAGGGGGTAATTCTCACTTTTGGCGCCTCTGCAGCATGTGGGCCAGCCCCCTCTTCCCCTGTCACACTGCGGCAGGGCACCGACCGAAAGTCGGTTGTATCACCTCCCCAGGTATTGCCGTGAAGCTGCCTGGACTAGAATTTTCAGTGTCATTCTTTTTCTCTTTAAGAAGATTTGCCAGAACTCTGACACTTTTCACCTTATTTCCATAGTTTCTCAGAAGTCATGGGTAGTGGCTTTCTGGTGAGACATCACATTTCCTCAATTACCCCCACTCCCCCCGCCCCGTGCGGGCTCTGCCAAAAGATCCAAAGCCAGGTGGTCTGTGAGACGGGGTTTCTTCCTCTGTTTCATTTGCTTTTCCATTTCCCCAAAACAGCTTAGACTTACCTTCCTTAACCATCCATGTTTTAACCTTTTTGAAGAGAGAAACTTGAAGAAAGTGTAGACTGAATTAGTCAGCGTGGCTGTCTTAACTGTCTGTCAGGGAGGAATTCCCGGGTCCTTTCTCTTGGAAGGTTTTCCTGAAATACCCTGCTCACTGAGGACTCTGATTATTTTTTCATTCTGGGCCTGTGTGATCTTTTTCTGACACGGCTTAGTCCAGGTCACACACATACACCTAGATGTCTTGGTGAGGCTAATTTGGTGCCCTGGTCGTCATCTTGTCCTGAAGTCCTGATCTGCTTTTTGGAGCATCAGCTGCCCTCCCGGGCCCCTCTGTCTCTGGGATGTCTTGTCCTAAGGATCGTCCCCTGAGCACGTCCTTCTGGTGAAGCTGCCGTAGAGGGTGAGTCTGACCATCTGTTCACATCACTCCTTCCTTCCCTTGGCGTTGGTGCTGACCTGGGCTCCAGAGCTACTTTCGTTAGAGGAAAGCATGCTAATCCCTCCATGCCGTCACCCGCGGTCCACAGGCTCAGATGACCTCAGATTGGAAGGGGCTGAAACAGTGAGGCAGCCCAGGTACCTGCCTGGGGCTGGAACCCCTTTGTGATAACCCTGCAAGGGGTGGGCCGGCCTCTGCTGCTGAGTACGGCCACTTCCCTCCTTGGCCGGCTCTGACTGTCCAGCAGTCTGGCTGTGGCTCCGCCCCATCATCCTGTGAAGCAGCCCAGGCCACCCCTACAGTGCCCGCACTTTTGCCACTACCACCCCAGTGGGCAGGAGACGGTGGCTCCCTTCTGTCCCACACTGGATCTGCACCCCCCTCTCTGCTGTGGCTCTTTAGCACATCATCACTCGGAAGGCCAAACTCTTTCCTGCAGTTTGGAAGTTGGATAGATAGGCCCAGAGGAGTACCTAGCTATGTAGCTCACTCTCTCTCTCTCTCTCTCTCTCTCTCTGTGTGTGTGTGTGTGTGTGTGTGTTTAAATCTCCTTCATCTTTCAGGCTGCTGGCTCCCTCTTGCCTTGCATCCCACTGAACCCCTGGACCTGCCTGCCTGAGCTCCTGGGAACTCTGATCGGAGCTTCATCCAGGCCCTGTCTGCTCTGTGCAGTCACCAGAAAGCCTCCTCTCCTCTCCCTGAAGCCTGAGTGTAGCTAAGCCCCACCTTGCCAGCTCTCCTTCCTGCCCCTCCACCCTGACTTCTGTCCACACCTTCTAAAATTGGGTCTTACTCCACCACCAGCACCTCTCACCTCCTGTGAGGACTTCAGAATTCTCACACTCACCTTTCCAGACACTCAGGGTCACCCTTTATCTACTAGAAGAGGATGTGTCGCTGCCGGGGAACATGTTGGTTTGGTGGTGGAGAACTCCTCATTTCAGGAGGTAGATCTTAGGTTCCTGGCTGTTAAGTCAGACCATCTTGGGTCCAGATCCCAGCCGTGCCTCCTTGAGCAGCATTTCCCAAGCCTCTGGGGTGGCTTTCATTACATTCATGAGGAAAATGAGGCTCCAAGCAGTTAGACAACTTTCCCAAGATCCTGGAGCTGGGAAGTGGTATAGCTGGGGCTTAAACTCAGATGGTTCTTGACTCCAGAGCCCACAATCCCTCCCCTCCAGGTCACTGCTAATGTCAGTATGCCAAGTCGGCCCCCTGAAAGGCCAGGTGAGGAGAGCAGTAGTGTGGCCCCTGAGCAGCGTCTGCCTGCCTGCCTTGTTCGGAAGTTTTCATATCTTCTAAAATTTTTTTCTAAAGTAGGAGCCACTGCTTTTCTTGTCAAAAAGTCTGTTTTCTTAAATTTCTTGATGTCAGATTTCATCACCTTCTTCCATTCCTGCAATACCCTGGTCCACCTCACAGACAGGGAACCAGGGCCCCAAGGAGGTCATTGATTTGCCTGGAGACTTTCAGAGAGGCCAAGATCAGAACTGTCCCTCACCCCAGTCATAGTTTATTAATTGTATTCCCACTCCCATTTTTCATGTTGAATAGATTTGAACTAATCAGACTGGGAATGTACTGAGCTGGAACTTTTTAAAAAATTGATTCTTTTTCTGAACCCTGATGCTGAGCAGGCATTGGGCAATTGGTTTGCACTGACACAATTATCCTGCTGGGAAAATGCTCCCCACGATCTGTTTGCAGCTGTAGAGCAGCCTCGTGAAGGGATTCTACTCCAAGTGAAGAATTTTATCATCCACACTGGGGTTAGTAAAGATGGTGTTTAGGGTCAATGTACAGGCGAGCTTTTTATTTCAGGAGATGAGATACTCTACAAACCGTTAGCAGGGGAGGATGTCGAACCTTGTGGAGACTTCAAAAAAGCAACAATCCCTGGTTCCTGCTGAGATTTTAAGCCAAGAGCAGGTCTTTTGAAAGGGTGACAAGGGAAATCGGTTGGTAGCAAGCCAATGCATTGAGGTGAACTAAATATTCACTAGATGGTAGAGCTACAGTCCAGGTTGAAGTTTTTAAAATAGCCTGCAGTTCTTCTCCTGGCCTCTGGGTGTCCCCTGTGGGTCTCCTGGTCCCATGTTCCCCACGAAGCCTGTGTGCATGTACTGTTCCCCAACCACCTTCTATACAGGTTTAGCATAACTCATAACTTTTGTCTAAATCAGTCATTATACTGGTGATTGCAAAATGATGAAAAAAGCCATTCAGCTGATGGATAGTGTGATCAGAACTGAAATGGTTTAAGCAGCACTGGGGCTGGGGTGGGGGGTGAAATGGCAAAATTTTAAGCAGGCAAAGATTAGAAACCATGTCATACCATTTCAGAGTAAGATACTCATACTGGTGCCAAATCACTTTCCACAGCTATGAAACCAAAACTTCCTTTAATGGGAAACAAGGACTTTTGTTCATATTGGCAACATAGCTCTTTAAAATGCAAATATTAACTAAATTTTCTCTTTTTTAACATTTTTTATTGGTTTATAATAATTGTACAATGTTGTGTCAAATTCCAGTGTAGAGCACAATTTTCTAGTTATACATGAACATATATATATTCATTGTCACATTTTTTTCTCTGTGAGCTACCATAAGCTCTTGTATATATTTCCCTGTGCTATACAGTATAATCTTGTTTATCTATTCTACATTTAACAAAATTTTCTATTGAATTTAATAGCTTACAAAGCACTTTCAAATGCATCATTTCACTGGGTTTTCATATCCACCCTGAGAGGTACATATTCCTTGTTTATCAATAAAGAAACTGAGGCTCAGAGCCCTTAATGACTTCCCCAGGATCACACAGCTAGTAAAACTGTGTGAGCAGGATTTTTTTTAATGGGTGCTTTATTGAGACATTATTCATATACCATTAAATTCACCTTTATAAAATTGATAAGATTATAATTCAGTGATTTTTAGTATATTCATGAAGTTATGCAACTATCACCACTAATTACAGAACATTGTCATCATCCCCAAAAGAAACCTCATACCTATTAGCAGTCACTCCTCACTCCTGTTCACCGCAGCTCCTAGCAACCTCAAATCCACTGCCTGTCTATGAATGTGCCTGTTCTGGACGTTTTGTATAAATGGTATCATACAATGTGTGGCCTTTGGAGACTGACTTCTTTCACTTAGCATATTTCAAGGTTCATTCATGTTGTATCATATAACAGCTCTTCATTCCTTTGTGCAGATATACCACATTTTGTTTATTCCTTCATCAGCTGATGGGCAGTTGGGTAGTTTCCACTTTCAGGCTATTACTAATTATGCTGCTATGAACATTGTGTACAAGGTTTTACATGGACTTATGTTTTCAGTTCTCTTGGGTATGTACATAGAAGTATAATTGTTGGTTCATATACTAACTCTGCAGTTTGCAGTCTGGCAAACTCAGCCAGAAAGTGCAGGTGTGCTCAGGTTCACACAAGAAAAGCCACGCCTAGAACCCAGGTCTCCAGGCTCTTGGCCCAGTGCTTTTCCCCCCACCTTCCTCTGCCCTTGGGGGTTTCCACAGGACACAGGGCATATTTGCAACAGATCAGCCTCACCAGGAGGCATTAGGGTCGGTAGGATGGGGGAAGCACGAATCCACCACTTGGCTTCTCTGGGTCTGCCAACTTCTTTTTTAGTCTAGGTTGCTTGCGAGATGAAGAGGACATGGTGGCCAAGGCCAATGGTGTCAGATTTGGTAGACACAACATTTAAGTACCAAAACTGCAGTGGGTCTGTGAGTGGACATCCAGTTTGTCTAGTTGAAGGAAGTGTGAGAAGATTAGGTGAGGGAAATAGTGAATCCATGAGGGTCCTGTTGGAAGAAGAGCTCACTTCATTCATGTGTCCCAGGCCCTGCCTCCATCACACACGCTGCTCTGCCCCCTTCTCACACGTCCATCCCCCTCGTCCAGACACCAGGTTCTGTCTGAGTCCTCAGACCCACAGCTCCCCACTTCTTCCAAGAAGCCTTTTGACCCTCCCTGGAAAAGTTCTGGGCCCCTCCATGTCGCCTGTTCTGCCACCTCCTGCCCCTCCCTGATTGTAACTCCAGTCGGCATGAAATTCACACAGCGGGTACATGCGCTTTTCCTCTGATTCCCTGTCAGGGTGAAGGTAGCACATTTCCTTTCATCCTGCCTCTCTCACCTGTGAGGTCCCCAGGTGGACCCACTCCTGGCCAGCTACAGGACCCAGAACAGGGTGCAGTGGTACAAGCCTGGAGGCTTGTATACAGGGAGGGGGTCAGGAAAGCCCCTGGGGTTCTGCTGGTGAGAGACAAAGGAAGAGGGAGGGTTGGTTCCACCAAGCTCCTCTGTGCTGTTGTGTGGAGTCCTCACCAAATTCTGTTCTATCTCTCTCTCCCTCTTTCCCCCTGCCCCCGGGACAGCTCTTTCCGGCCCCGCTGCAGACCCTCTCCAGGAAGATCGTACGGTCCAAGATGAACAGCACCCTGGTGGGGGTGTTCACCATCACCCTGGTGTTCCTGTCGGCTTTTGTCAACATGGTGAGTGGCTCCACCTCCCCCTACTGCCTCCGCAGCCCATTGGGTGAAGCCCAGTGGAGCCCTGTACCCCACAAGCATGGGCTGGGAGGCTTTTCCCCAGACTCCAGAGCTCTCCCTCCCTGGAAAATTTTATTTGGGTTTGAGGTCAGATTTGGCTTCTAAAGCCTCTCACGTAGGCTTTAGTCCTCACTCTCAAGGCTGGAGGAGCCAGAAAGACTCAGAAAAGTCCATCCCCAAGAGAGGTTTACGAGCCCTGCCCTAGACAGCTGGGCAAACCTTGCCTGTTCCTCGGCCTCTTCCAGGCTCCTCTCCTGTTCTGGTCAGTGTCAGGCTGCCCCTGAGACAAGGGGGATGGGCACCTGCTGCTCTGCGCTGCTCTGTGGAGATGGGCTGCCCTGGCCTGGCCCCACGCGCTGACTCTGTCCTCTCCTAGTTCACCTGCAACTCCAAGGACCTGTTTGGCTGCCTGGCAGATGAGCACAATGTCAGCGCCAGCCAAGTCAACGCGTGCCATGTGGTGGAGTCGGCCGTCAACTACAGCCTGGGGGACGAGCGGGGCTTCTGCGGCAGCTCCTGGCCCAACTGCAACTTCCCCGAGGTACTAGGCAGGGAGGGGCTGGCTGCAGATCGGGACTTCCCACCCCACCCCTCTCCGCCCTTGGCTGCTCTGATGGACAGCCAGGGGCCCTCAAGCTCACTCCAGACACCTCCTTTCCCCCAGTCTCTCTCACTCTACGTGCTGGACACTAGGGAACAAGGTTAGCCTCAGTATAACAGTAAAAGTAATAATAGCATAGCTATTTTTTATAAAGTACTTACCGTGTGCCAGACACTGTGCCAAGTGCTTCACATACACTTACTTATTTAATCCTTCCCACAACCCTATGATATAGATAATATTATTATCTCCTTTAAACAGATGAAAGGGAGGCACAGAGAGGTTAAGGTCACACAGCTACTAAGTGGCAGAGCCAGAGCTCCCACCCAGGTCATCTGGCTCCAGAGTTCTTGCTCTTAACCTGAAGGCAGAGCTGTTTCTAGACCCTCAGCCTCAGCAGCATACCTGACGCTGCGTCAGGAGGACCTACCCAACCCCTCTGCTGGAGGTCGGAGAGCAGAGGGGAGCAAAGGGAGTCCAGTCCCAAACCAATACCACCATCAAGCTCACCTGTTCCAAGTGTAATTCAGTAGCCTTTAGTATATTCACAAACTTGTGGAGCCATCATCATAAACTAATCTTAGAATATTTCCATCACCCCGGAAAGAAATCACGTACCTGCACAATACTGGGTTTAAAAAATAGCACCGAGAACCAGTAGAGAGCAGCTTGCGTTCACAGGTGGTACACGGGTGCTGCGTTCACCGGGCCATGCCCACCTCCCCGAGCAGTTTCCTAGCAAGCAGCAGGGCCAGGCCTCCAGCCCCAGCTCCATGCACTGGGTGATTCCCACTCCCCGGCTCCCTCCTGGGGCTCCCGTGAAACCTGTCAGAGGTCGGCAGTTTTTGCCCGATTCTGGGGAGAGGGCCCGTGCTTTCATCTAATTCCTACAGGGCCCGTGACTCACAGCAAGGGTCTGGAACTGCAGTGAGGGCGCCACAGGCTGTCACAGTGCTGGCCTCCCTCGCCCGGCCCAGGGAAGGGGGCTGTTCTGACTCCCCTATACAGGCCGGGTGAGGGAAGCTCAGGGAGGGGTAGGGCTCCCCGTCACTGGTGCTCGCCTAGACCAGCGCTTCTCCACCTGGCCTTGGGCTCCAGCAGCTCCGTGTTCCAGCAGCAGCCCGGGGCAGGCGGGGCAGGCGCCTGCCCTCCACTCCCCCAACCCAGTTCCCTCACATCTGGCCGAGATCCCATAGGAGCTGCTGCCTGAGAAGCAGAGGCTGGTTTTGGTTTCACATTTGCCCCCTTGGTGGTTGCTCCAGGAGAGAGTAGGGGAACAGAGCAGGGGCAGCAGGCCTGGTCTGGTCCCTCCACTTCAGCCCTCACCAGGTCGACCAGTTTCAGGCCCCGCGGATCCCAAGTTCTACCAGCCACAGACCTCTAGGTGTCATTTTGATTCAAGAACTCCTCACAGACCGTGAGGTGGAACTCAGCATTGAGCCCTGGCCTCCTGGATGTCTGGGGCCAGGGTCTGACTGGGAATCTAGGCTGACTCTTGGGTTCCCCTCCTCATCCACCAAGGACGGGATTATTATCCTTGGGGCTGATTTATCTGGGTCTGCCCTCCTTACTCCTTCCTCTGCCCTGTTCCTGTTGATGAGTTGAAGCTGGTCCCTCCCCCTTCCAGTCACCAGGGGCTCCTGCAGTTCTCTGGGTTCCTGAAGACCTAGGGAGGCAGAAGGTCCAACCTAGGGGCTACCCCCACCACCAGCCAACAGTATTTTGCCTCCAGCCCCAGGCAGCGAATAGTGAGTTGCAATGTCTGATGCAGAAATAATGAGGCTAAAAGAAAAGAACAAAATAATAGATGCTGACGTGTCTAGGATTAGCATCAGGGGACAACAGAGCAGACCCGGACTTCTTGAGATCACCTGGTTCAGCCCCTTGGCTTTCTGAGAAAGAAGCTAAGGCTCAGGGACCAGAAGGGACCTCCCCAAATGACAGGGAGGACCACAGTCCCTCATCTCAAGTCTCCTGAGTCAGATAATGTTTTGGACTTTGGGATTTTTCAGATTTTAAAAGGATACCTCATACCCCAGTGCAGTCTGAGCAGCACTTGATAATGAAACACGGAAATATTTCTGCAGTAGAATGTATGACTTCCTGTCGTCACAGGAAGCAGGATAAAGGTGATAATTCACATCACATCAGTAGGTCAGTTTGGCCACCAAATGAGGTCAGTTGAGGTGTGGCCACCACATCAGTTAGGAAAACACTTTCATTTTTCAGGACTTCGATTTAAACTTGCAGAGCAGGGGCTGGGGCATGCGCTCCCACAGGTAAGGGCTCCAGGCACTGTGCCAGGGACTTCATGTCCTGTAATCGGCACAGTGAGCCCATGAGATGGGTTTTGCATACAGGGTAACTGAGGCTTAGAGAGGTTGAATAAGTTACCTAAGTCACACAAACAATCTGTAATGAATTAGTGTGGAAACACAAGCCTGCCTGAGCCTGGAGCCCTGCTCTAACCATTGGACCCTGGTGCTGGTTCTGGCCCACCTCAGCCCCACCTCCCGGTTCCTAACCAGGGCCCCTCACATCACAGCACAGGTTTGCATCAACAGAAACATCCCCAGACCAGGCTTCACCTGAGGCCCGCATAGACTGCAGGGATGCTAGGGGCAGGCCCGGGGGCAGGAGGACGGCCGGGGCGCTGAAACCCTGCCCTCTCTCCACAGTACTTCACCTACAGCGTGCTGCTCTGCCTGCTGGCCTGCTCCGTGTTCCTGCAGATCAGCTGCATTGGGAAGCTGGTGCTCATGCTGGCCATTGAGCTCGTCTACGTGCTGGTCGTCGAGGTGCCTGGTGTCACACTCTTTGACAACGCCGACCTGCTGGTCACCGCCAACGCCATGTAGGTGACACCCACCTCGCGCCCTCCACGGGATCTGGGGCATTGCAGAGAGGCAGGAAGAGCAGGAGCTGGGCTGCAGGGGGCTTTCCAGGGGAGTGTCCTGTTGCTCCCAGCACTGACCACCTGAGCAAAGCAGCGCAGTGTCTTGTTTCTTCCCCTCCCTCCCTCCGCCAGTGGTGGAGGTGGCCTCAGGGCTACTAGGTCCCCCTGTCCTTCTGTCTCCAGTTTCCTACTCAGTCCTGACCACCAGCCTCTGAATTGTTCCTCATTTGTCCAGGGCTGCCTCTGATGAGCTATTTTCACTTAATTGCCATGTACCTCAGGCCCAGAGGGGTCAAGGTCCAACAGAGCTGGAAAGCAAGGTCTGTGGAAGCAGAGGAGCAGCCTTTGTTGTTCACGGGCTCTTGTTCTGCTTCGTGCCTTTTGTCCTCATGGCAACTCAGCAAAGTAGGCAGGGCCCCCATGGACGGTTGGGTAGTTTGTACACTGTTCACAGGCTCCTGGCTGTGCTGGTGAGTGGTTAGGTCCCACCGGCAGGAGGTGGCAGGCATGGGGGGTGTGCCCCAGGCTATCCAGCTAGTAGTCAGCCTGGTCATATGGTGACAGACGTCAGATTTCCAAGGGAAGTGGCTCCATGAGGGGAAGGAGCTCTGGTTTTGGGCCAAATGGAGTCTGAGTCAGCCTCAGACACACATTTGGCTATTTTTCTGAACTTCATTATTTTTTCCCAGTGAAATGGGTATACTACCCAACGTAGTACGCTGTAGGTAAAGTGACTGATACATAGTACCCTTCTCTTCCCATTACTGTCCCCACACACATCAGAAAGTGCAAAACATGTGACCCACAGGCCTGTGTTCCCTGAGAAAATGCAGCAAACTGTGCTCACTCTGAGTTACAGGAAGGGACCCCTGCCTCCATCTCTTTCCAAAATTCTGTTTGAGCGCCTACCCGTTCCAGGCACTGAGCTCGGCAGTGGAGAGACAGTCATGGATAAAACAGACAATAACTTCAGTGTCAGAATTGTTACCTTCCGGTGCAGATAGTGTCCCCTGAGAAAGTGAAGGTGTAATGAAGGATCTAAGTCAGATCCAAGGAATAACTTCTGGGCGGCCGTGCGGGGCTGTGGGCAGATGACAGGGAGACACTAGCAGCGAGAGCAGGGCAGCTGTGGTCCTGCGGGGACAGGAGAGGGAAGAGGCCTGCCCTTCTACGGGTGGACCAGGGCAGGAGCGGGGAACTTTGCCTCCTCCTTCTCACCCACCCCTCCCCTCCCCACAGCCCATCCTTCCTCCTGCTGAGGTAGCAGCAGAGAACGGAGGTCCTTTCTGTCCTGGGAGACCCTGGCATGGTTGTTGGGCAGCTCTGTCCACTAGACAGATCATGCAAAGCATGGATATAATTTAAAATTTTCTAGTAGCTGTATTAAAAAGGCAAAAAAAACAATTTTAATAATATTTTTATTTAACCAATATATTAAAAATAGTATTTTAATATGTAGTCAGTTTAAAATTATTAACGAAACAGCTAACATTATTCCACACTAATTCTTCACAGCCTAGTATCCATCTACACTTACAGGACAGTTTAACTTGCACTAGCCACATTTTAAGCTCAGTAGCCGCATGTGGCCAGTGACAACTGTACTGGACAGTGCAGGTGGAGTATTTCTGTTCCTCTGGGTGGCAGTGACGGGCTGGAGAGGGGGCAGGCTTCTGCCCAGGTGGACGTGCTGGGGGCCTCAGCGTCCCAAGTGAGGGCTGGGTGATTGGTGGTCACGGTGACCAGATGCTAGTTGGGGCCCGGCTTTCTGCAAGCCTCCCAGCCTAAATGTGACCTTGGATGGGGAAGAGGAGGCTGCTGGGGATGGAGCGAAGGAGCAACAGCAGAGAGGCTGAAGTATTGGGCACAGGGAAGGAGAGCAGCATAGGGGGGAAGCAGGGTTGGGGAGAAGCAGGATGGGGGGCTACAGCAGGGGGCAGCAGAGCAGGAGGGGGCACGGCCGATGGGGGACAGAGCAGGGATGGAGGCTGCCAATGCAGAGAGCAGTCCTGAACAGCTCTCCCCAACTCCTGTTCACAGAGACTTCAGCAACAACGGGACCTCCCAGTGGTGAGTTGAAGCTCTTTCTCCGAGTTCCCTGATACAGCCCCTGCCTGCCCTTGGCACCGAGCTGCCAGAGGCCAGCGCCCAGGGCCCAGCAGAGAAGGCAGCAGCGCCCAGGTGGGAAGGTGGGCGGTAAAGGAGGAGCCCTCCCCTCCCCAAGTATCAAGGAGGCCTCACTGGGTAGATGCCCTTCCTTTATCACCCCAGGATGATCTACAGACTGGTGGCCAGGGTCATCAGGTCCCACAGGTCAACCCACAGGCCTCACCTTAGAGCACTTAGCCTCAGCTTTTCCCCAGGAGCACATGTGGGACCCCAGGCACAGGAGAACAGGTGCCCCCTCTGCCCCTGGAGGTGAGGAGCCGACACGAGGCCTGCAGAGTTTGTGGGTTAGGCCCTGCCTCAGGGCTAATGCTGGACAGGGAGTCTATGCAGCCCTCAAGGTTTGGGCTCTTTGCTGGGACAGGAGCAGAGTTTGGGATAGCTGCTTTTATTAGGAGTATTAATAATGTTAACAGAAATATAAGTAGACAATAATAGTGACCAGTTTTGGAGTTCCTGTTGTTTGTCGGATACTGTACAGGGAGTTTTGTATGCAGTATCTTTAATTCTTTTCACAATCCTGAAATGTGGGTATTGTTATCTCATTTTACAGATTAGGAAACTAAGGTTCAGAGAGGTTAAAAGACTGGCACAAGGTTGCAGAGAGATGGTCAGTATGGCCTGCCTGGCTCCCATGTGCTGATCTCTGTCTTGTCAACTGAGAAAGACCTGGGATGTACTCACTGCCTTTTACAGAGTCTTCATTCATCCCCTGAAGTGACCAGAGGGAAGCTCCACAGTGATGGGGGAGAGTAAGCCCTCAGGAAGGGAGTCATGGCCACTGAGCCGTAGGGTGAGCAGGGGCTGAGACGGGGCTGCCCACCAAGAAGGCTTCCTGGAAGAGGCACACCTCAGGCAAAGTTAGAGCAGGAGGATGAGGAGAAGGGGGAACTGAAGGGAGAGGAAGGAAAAAGGCCTGCAGGGGCCCCGAGCCTGGCATGATGTGTCGGGGCATCTACCTCCCACCGCAGCCCTGAGCACGCGACCAAGGTGGCACTGAAGGTGGTGACGCCCATCATCATCTCCGTCTTCGTGCTGGCCCTGTACCTGCATGCCCAGCAGGTGGAGTCCACCGCCCGCCTTGACTTCCTCTGGAAACTGCAGGTGGGTGGTTGGGGGCTGGGGGCTGGAGCAGGGCGGGGGGAACCCAGGCCTCACGACACTTTGTGAGCGAGCGAGTTCACGGGCTGGGCCGAGCCTGTGTTCCGCACTAACGAAGTGTCCTGCTCAGGCCTCATCCCAACTGACCATTGCCCCATGTCCCAGTGAGTCTGCTCCCTGCTCTCTGGGGCCAAGAGGCAAAGCCCTGGAGGTCCAGACAAACCCACCCCAAGCAGTGCTGGGACTCTGATGGGCCAAGGAGATATGCTCTGAAGTTACAAAGACTATGTCATCCAGGACAGAGGGGCGTGGACAAGCACAGCTTGTGACGGGGCAGCAGGGAGGCAAGAAGGCGTGGGGGAGAGGAGTGGAGTAGGAGGAGATGAGCAGGGCGCACGGTCCTGGGGTCATGGATGCCTTAGCGCAGGAGCCCGGCCACGTGCAGGAGCTGGCACCACAGGCTTCTGAGCAAGGCTTAATGTGACCACACGGGGCTTGAAGATCCTTCCAGGGGAGGATGGATGGAAGGAGCATCAAAGACCATCGACAGGAAGTCCAGCCAGGTGGCTGGGCCCTGGCCCTGGTGAGAGATGGCCTAAGCAGGGGCAGAGGTGGTGCTGGGCACCCAGGTGAGGCTGAAATCCAGCCAGCACTCTGCTCTCCAGACCTCGTGCCCTGAGCCCTGATTGTATCCACCCGGAGGAGGGGAGGCTGCTAGACCACACACAGGGTGCTCCCGGTGCTAGCCGCAGCCCCATTGGCCTCTTACTCCCTGCTGGACCACCTCAGAAAGTGCAGGAGAGAGCCAGCTCTTAGATGTGAGTGGGGGTGGGGCTCATACTTGTTAGTCCAGCCAAGCCCCTTGCAGGGCGTAGCTTAGCCCAGCCTCTTTGCCTCCTCTGGCCTGGCCCCTGTGTGCAGACCACTTCTCTGGCTCATCTGTGACTCACTTAGGCCCCCTCCATCCTCAGCTTCTTAATAAGATTGAGATTAAAGTCTTGGGCTGGGCCAGGAGGCCCTGGATTTCCACTGGATGCTGAGTGAAGATGGGGGCATCTGGTTTTCCCTGCTGTTGGGTGTTCTGCATGAGGTCTGGCTGAGGTGCCCACTGAGGTCTTCACACCTCTCTCCTTGGGGAGGCTCCCAGGAGGCCCCAGCTCTCTCTGGGGGGCTGGCCAGGTTCTGTGGGGCTCGGGGCTGATGTCCCTCCACTCCTCTGCTCACACCTCACCTCCCCCCTTAGCCCCCGGGAAGCCCCTCCCAAGATGCTAGCTGTTGTTCATCTCAGTTGTGTTGCAAAGACCCTGAGAAAGGGGTGGCAACGAGAGAGTGAGCCTGCCACTCCGCGTCTTTGTGACCAGCTGCCCCTTCACTCCCACCCAGGGACCTTATCCAGTTCCCGGGTGCACTGGATCAAACTGAGGCTGCCTGCCAGGCTGAGCAGAGCAGCCTGAAGCTTCACCATAGCCGCCAACCCTGGCTCCCCAGTGCCCAGGCAACAGCAGCTTTCTCGCAGCCCCAGAAGACCTGGATGAGCCACGAGGCAGGGTCTCTCGGGGAGCTGGGGTCTCCCGGGGAACTGAAGCATCCCAGCTCTCGGCCAGGGTGAAGCTCCTAGGCCCGAAACAGCCAAGGCCGTGGGCTATCTGCTGCAGGAAGGGGTGTGTTAGGGACGAGGACAAGACCCCCTGCAGTCCCCTTGGTCTCAGGCCCCGGGTACCTAAAGCACTCTGGTTGCCTCCCGCACCCCCAGGCTGCAGCCCAGCCCCAAGCTGTGCTGACGGTTTGGAGATCAAGTTCTCCGTCACTCCCCGCCTGTCTTCAGCCCTGGGAGGCACTTGTATTATTAGTGTTTCCATATGTGGCTGTGGAAATAGGCTATTTACACTTCTTTATCTTTCCTCCCTGACTTCCTACCCCACATCCATGCATCCCCCCATTTTCATCTTCTTTTATGGGAGGAAGTTTTAAAAAAATAATTTAAAACTTACAGAAAAGTTAAAAGAACAGTGTAAAGAACTCCAGCAGTCTCTTCACCAGGTTCCCCAACCATGGTTCTGCATTTGCTCCACACCTGTTCTCTCTCTATTCTGACATGATGCCCCAGTCCCCTCCCAATTCTCCAATTTCTCCCAAAAGCAAGGACAGCCTCTACAGTATCCCCATGTGACCTCCCAGGCAGGAAATCAACAGTACCCGCCCACAATACCACCCCACCCACAGAACCTGTTCACGTTTGTCAACTGTCCCAGTTCTGGCCCAGGATGCTCTCCAGGGTACTCTCTGCATTTGGTTGTTATGTCTCCTGTCTTTCTTTGTCTCTCAGTCTTTGTCAGTCTTAAAGAGGTCCTTGTTCTGTGACCCTCAGTCTAGGGCCCTTGTCCAGACTCAGGCCACACTTTCGTGGGGTCAGTCTGCTAAAGTGATCCATAGCAAACTGCTTTTCCGGTTGCATTTCCTGATATGAAGAGGAAAATGGAAAGTGAGGAGCACGTGGGTGGCTGGAGGGCCATTTGGGTGTGGCTTTAGACCATCCTTCTACCCTCCTGCCCCTTCGGGTCCAGGGCAGGCAGGCTCCTTCTGGCCTCTCCTCTGGGACCTGTTTCCACTCAGGGTTCCCTCTTTCAGTATCAACGGTCTTATAGACTTCACTTTCCAAGAGGCGAGCTGGGAGTGGGGGCAGAGTTAGCTACTTACAAATCTTTCTTTCCTGAAGGTCAAAGTAAGAGATGCTCTTTATGGAAAACCTGGAGGTAGAGACAGCAGTGAGGATGCAAAGCTGGCACTTGCTGGAATCTAGGGCCTGCATCAGCTCGTGGGCAGGTGGCCGTGCCTTGTCCTAGGCAGTGCCCTGCCGGGCCCTCCTCTGACCCGGTCCTCTGTCCTGGTTCCTCTGTCCCAGGCCACGGAGGAGAAGGAAGAGATGGAGGAGTTGCAGGCCTACAACCGGCGGCTGCTGCACAACATCCTGCCCAAGGACGTGGCTGCGCACTTCCTGGCCCGCGAGCGGCGCAACGACGAGCTCTACTACCAGTCGTGCGAGTGCGTGGCCGTCATGTTCGCCTCCATCGCCAACTTCTCCGAGTTCTACGTGGAGCTGGAGGCCAACAACGAGGGCGTTGAGTGCCTGCGGCTGCTCAACGAGATCATTGCCGACTTCGATGAGGTGCGGCCTGGCCCCCGACCCCGACACCCCCTTTCCCATCACCAGAAGTGAGCAGAGATGTCAGAAGCCCTGACTGCGTCCCAGACACTGCAGACATTTCCTCCCCATCACCATGTTATGATGGGGAACCTGAGGCCCACAGATGTTAAGTGTTTGGCCTGCAGTCACTACTTGTAAGTGGCAGAGCTGGGGTTTCAGCCCCAGCTGTTTGAACTTGAAGTCTTGGTACCTTGGCTGCCCCATCAAGGCCCCGCCCCGCTGACTTGCCAACCACCCCGCCCCCATCATCCATCATTCCTCTCCTGCCAGGCAGGGACTCAGCTTTTGAGAGGGACCAAGGAAAGAAGAATTCCCAGGCTAAGGGAGGAGACAGGACAAAGATGCAAAGCCCTGAACAGAGGCAGAAACAAAGACATCTTCTTCATTTGTTTATTGCTCCCTTGTTGGGCATCTAGTGTGTGCCAGGCCCTGGGGATACTGTGCCCAATGGGACAGTCTCAGCCCCGGGAGCTCACCGCGTTGTGGGTGTGAGAGGTCAGCCCCGGCGGGAAGATGGACTGGAGCACGGAGCGCAGGGAGGAGAGGGCTGGTGGAGCTGGGTGGGGCTCTGGTGTGTGGGTGGGCTTGTAGCCCACAGCCACTAGACAGCAGGTAGGTGCTGGAGGAGGCCTGCCTGCTGGGTAGCTCCGGGGCTTTGCACTGAGTTGGCGATGGAGACGGGCCCACTCTTTGAATTGGGGAGATGCAGGGGCCGTGCTACTGCACTTCCCTACGGACTTCAGTGCAGCAGCCTTGGGGGTGACCCAGGTTTGGCATCCATCTGTCCAGATCATCAGCGAGGATCGGTTCAGACAGCTAGAAAAGATCAAGACCATTGGCAGCACCTACATGGCCGCCTCAGGCCTCAACGACTCCACCTACGACAAGGTGGGCAAGACCCACATCAAAGCTCTCGCTGACTTCGCCATGAAGCTGATGGACCAAATGAAGTACATCAACGAGCACTCGTTCAACAACTTCCAGATGAAGATTGGTGAGCCGGGCCGGGGAGTGCTGAGGGCTTGGAGGAGCTCCCCACTCACCATCCCCTATCCCATGTCCGTGACCCCACCCAAACAGAGGCTGACATTATGGGGCGCCCCTGTCCAAGGGGTGGGAGTAGGCACTGATCTCACAGCAGAGTTCTCCCAGGGCCTGGAGCTGCCCCTGCGCGTTGGTGTGCCGGGGACGTGCCCAGGACGCTGGCTGAGTTCCTGCCTCTCCCATTCGCTGTGCCTGCTAGAGAGGCTTTGTAGGGGGTGCTGTGTGAAAGGACGCAGGGGCCCTAGTCACTGCCCCACAGGCAGATGGCAGTCCCATGTGTTTCAAGTAGTATTGACTTAATGGCAATGTTTTATTTACAACTATGCCAAACTCATTCAGTAAAAGTGAAAAGCCGAAAAATGAAATAATTATACATTTTAAATACTAATTGTGTAAACATAGTGCAGGTCATTCCATTTGTGAATTTATGAAAATATTGGACATATATTTTACAAAATTGTTAGCAAACCAAAATAAAGTGAAATGTTTAAAAAAAACTAAACATGAACATAATCATGTAAAATTGACAAATAATTATATTTCAACTTTTTTTTAAAAAAGTAGTCTTAAAAACCAGAATGGGTGGCTGGGGTTATTGCTGAGCTGTAAGTGGCTTCTGTGTGCATGCGAGCAAAATCCCCTAGGTGCTGTGAAAACTTTTCTGACACAAACTGGGGAAAGAAATGGTGAGGATGTGCAGCTAAGACGAATCCAGGTATCTTCCCTGGGTTCCTTCTTTGTCAAAGGCCTTGGCTCTTGGTGGTGGCTTGGAGGAGCTTTGTAGATGCCCTGGCATCCTGGGGGCAGGGCTGCTGCAGAAGAGAGGGCGGATTCTGGGCAGAGGCCCTCGTCGGTTTCAGAAAACAGTCAGAGCCATATTCTACTTGTTCAGAAAATCTTGAACCAAAAGACTATATAATTTTTTTCATTCTTTGCATTTTATTTTTTAATTGGAGTACAGTTGATTTACAATATTGTATTAGCTGCAGGGGGAAAGCATAGTGGTTCAATAGTTTTATAGATTATACTCCATTTAAAATTATTATAAAATATTGGCTATATTCCCTGTGCTATACAGTCTTTTTTGTGTTTAATTTTGTTGTTTTATTACCTCAGCCTTTTATTCTGACAAGTTTCAACTCTACAGAAGAGCTAAAAGAATAGCACAGTGAAAACCCATGTACATCCACCACACACTTGCCCATTTGCTTGCTCCCCCTAATGTATACACAAAACGATCTCTGACTCGTGACTCTGGGCATGTTGCTCAGTAAGATTCAAGGTGTCTCAGCAGCTCATTTTGTCCTTAGCATCTATCTTGCCAAGGTTGCCCAGGCTTTCAGAGTAAGAGTTACTTTTTCAGCAGAAACTCTTCTTCGTCGAGCATTGCTCTCTCCTCCTCTTGAGGACAATGGAGGTAAAGAATGCTTTCTGAAAGAGATGGTTTTGTTCTTGTCAGAATTTTAATGCATTATTATCCCCTCAGGGATGTCTTAGGCCACAAATGACTCAGACTTCAAATTTTTTTAAAAAAGGAACAGTAATTCACCAACAAAGATACTGGTATTTCAGTTCTCAAAATTAGCACATTAAGCCAAAATACTGGATTCCTAAAAATGAATATTGTGATCACGAATGGCCTCAGGAGACCTTTTGTTCTGGCCTGAGTGTCGGGAGCTGGGCTTTCCCTGACGAGCTGGCCGCATTGGCCCTTGGGCACACGCCTGTGGACCGGACTGGGTCTTCATTTTGCATTGGCTGCTGGACAGCCAGGCCAGAGCCAGCTCGGGGGCTGCTTCAACTGATGGGCAGCCTGCGCTTCTGTGTTAACTTCGCGCTTGGTTCCTGTGATGTAGCCATTCTTTTTTTCCTTTCACCCCACCCCTCCCAGTTCCATTGATTTGTATTTTCCTCCTGGTATGTATTCATTTCCGTGAGCTGCCCCAGCTCCTTCCTTAGACAGGACTGGGGGCTGAGTGGTGGGTAGACAAATAGCTGGGCAGACAGGTGGGAGCCTTGTGTGGCAGATCCCTTCCTTTGGACTCAGGGGAGCGTGGCTTTTGGCCAGTGAGGCTGACAGTCCAGCCTGGGAACAACACATGGGGTAAAAAAGATACATGTGGCTTGATGGGACCAAAAAGGACGGTCATGGAGGGAAGAGTTTTGAGGACTGGTGAGATTTCTGACTTAGTGAGTGACCCAAGGGGCACATGTGGGAGCTTCTGCTGTGTCTGTGGTCCTGCCTTTCACACACAAGAAACAGTTAAACAGCGAGGCTTAACAAGGCCCAGCATGAGAGAGATAGTTTATGTAATAGGAGGGAGCACCCTGGGGCTTGGAGATGGGGCAAAAAATGTCTGGAGCATATCGATTGAGGCAGAGGTGTCAGAGAAGGACTTCACCTGGAGGGAAGAAGGGAGGACACTTGAAGTGGAGACCAGCACAGCAGAGGCTCAGTGGCAGGGTTGCTCAGTGTTGTCTTGGAGAGGCAATCAGATGAGAGGTCACTGGAAACCTTGAAGAGGGCAGCCTTGGTGGTGGGCTTGCAGGAGCTGAGTGTTGCCTGGGCAGCAAGGACGAGGAGCAGTAGCTATGTGAACAGGTTCCTGTGGTCTTGAGTTACCAAGCATGCAGTAGTAGCAGAGCAGTGGCAGCTGTGGGATTAGGCACAGCCTCAGGCCAGGACCACCCTAGGTGTCCTCAGACCAAGAATCAGGGAAAGCCTGCCGAGTGTCAAGGAGGAATGGTAGCAAGAGCAGGCAGGGCAAGCACTGGTTGGAACCCTGATGAGCATACTGACTTCTGTCCCCTGCAGGGCTTAATATTGGCCCCGTGGTGGCAGGGGTTATTGGGGCCCGCAAGCCTCAGTACGACATCTGGGGCAATACAGTGAACGTGGCCAGCCGCATGGACAGTACTGGTGTGCCCGACCGCATCCAGGTGAGTGCAGGAACATCCACCCCACCCACATGGGGGCCTCTGTGTGTTGCTAAGTGGTCTTCTAGCAGCCCCCACAGTTGCCAGTCAGAATTTCTGCAGCCAGATTTGAGGATGATGGGGAAGTTGGCACTGATGTCTTGAAAGCTTGGGGAACGCAATTGTGTTTCAGGCCCTCAGTACCTTGGACAGATCTTCTATCCTGTGCAAAGCCCTCTACTGGCCACAGATGGAACTGGGGGCGTTGGGGGTAGCCAGCTGCTGATGCCAGGCTAGAAGTGCTAAGGGACAACCCAGCCACCCACAGGGGACACAAGATGACCGCAGGGAGCAGGGTCTTGCCACCTGGGGCCCACAGCACTCGGGGCCTAGTCCTGAGAACCAGACAAGGCCACTGGTCCCAGGATGGTGCCTCCACTAGCTCCAACAGGTGTGTGGTGGAGGTGCTGGCTGTACCCAGAAAGGGCTCTTGGGTCACCTTGTGGTGAGGCATTTGTCCGTACTGCTACTCCTGTCACCCTGCTCTGGCCCTTCACCCTGCAGCAGTGTCGTGCGGTTACGGAAGCCTCCTATGAGTTCTCCTCTTTGCTCCAAAGCTAAAGCAGAGGCAGGCAGTAATCTGGAGTGAATCCTGGCCCAGTCACTTATTAGCTGTGTAACTTCAGGCAAGTGGCTTCGATTTTCTGAACCTGAGAGGACAGTTCTTAGAAAGGGGAACCGAGATCAGCAGTGGTTCTCAAACTGTGGTGAAAAGCCAGTTTCCAGAACTGTTTCTAATGGGTCAGGAGTGAGGCTGGTAAACCCTTGGGATCGGACTGTGCGGGGTCAGACGGCTGTGCGCTCGCAGCCCTCCCCTCGGCTTCCGCGTTACTCTCACAGTGGACGGTGACAAGCACTGTGTGGGCCGCAGGCACGTGTGAGGTGCCCGCGCCCCGCCCCGCACGGGTGGGTGCAGCCGCCCCCCACCCACGACAGCAGCCCCGGGGCGGTGCCACCGCCCTTCCGCGTCGGGGCGGTCAGCTCTGCCCCAACGGCACATTCAGGGAGGGCTCAGGTCACCCATGGCCTGTCCTCTCCCCTCCTTTGCCCCCGCAGGTCACCACAGACATGTACCAGGTGCTGGCCGCCAACACGTACCAGCTGGAGTGCCGGGGTGTGGTCAAGGTCAAGGGCAAAGGCGAGATGATGACCTACTTCCTCAACGGAGGGCCCCCGCCCAGTTAGCAGCCGCCCGGCCTCCGGAGAAACGGCGGAAGCCCCGCTGCAGCCACGAGGCCGCCCTGAGATTTTCCACTTTGACTCCAGAAGCAGCTTCTGCCTTTGCGGCCGGGCGGTTGGGCGGGCGGCCTCCGTCCCAGGCCCCGGCGTGCCAGCGTCCTGCGAGCACCGAGCTGACCAAAGATGCCTCCCCGGTAGAAGACGCCGCCGGACTCGGTGGGAATCTCGAGTTTTCCAACGGGTGCTGCCGCCGCGCGGGCGCAGAGGAGCTGCTGGAGGGCTCGCGGGTGTGCGGCAGCCCGGCTCGGGCAGGGCTGCGGGGAGGCGGCGCGACTCGGGCCCGGGGAACCCGGGGGGACCCGGGGACCCGGGGTCTGCTCTTCTGTGTGAGCCTTTAAACCTCAGACAGAGGCCGCGCCCCTGCTCCACCGTGGAGGGCGCTTTCGGCAGGAGCGCCGCCTTTGGAGGGACCGCGGCCTTCATCCGCGTCTCCTCCCACACCCGCACACACGGACCGTGTCCCTGCAGGGCGCAGAACTCACTGCGAGGGGGAGGCCAGAGGACTCGAAGCAAGGAGTGGTGGTTCTGGGAAAAAGAAAATATTTATTAAATAAAACAAAACCCGTTTCTGTGCCCTTCTTTAGACTATGCCAGTTGTGTGCGTGTAAGACCCACAAACAAATGAGGGCACCGCTGGGGAGGGAGGGCGGGGGCCCCAACTTGTCTTTTTGTATTTTTTATTTTGTATTATTGAAAACCTTGGAGATCTAACAAATACACCAAATTCTATATTTTGTAAATTCTCTATATTAGAAAACAGCTGTGCACAGCAGGGCGTTTGTGCTCATTTGTACTGTACGTATGTTGATGTATGTACTGGTGTGTGCGCGTGTGTGTGTTTATGCTGTGGAACTGGTCTCATTCAGGACGCCTGTTCCCCTCACTTCAGATTCTCCCAGGTCCTGCCAGAGTAGCGAGCATGTCCTATTGGGGTACCATACATTCAGATTAGGTGGAAGATGCATGCACACATTACCCCACCTCTCTCTGTCTCTCTCACACAAACACACACACACACACACACACACACACACACACTCATCACTTCCCCTAAGTAAAATGCAGACAGAATGAAAAGAAAACAAAAAACTTTCCCATCTCAGACAAAGCTGGAACCAAGGGAAGTAGCCTCAACCTGCAGGACAGCTTGGCCACTGCCCACCCTTCTGCTCCCTGAGATGTCAGCCATTTGCTGCCTGCAGAGAGGCAGCTCCTGCAACTCTGAGAGCTCAGGGATGGCGCTGGGTGCTCAGCTGGTGTGGGGATGTGAGGAAACCGCGCCTGCCTGGCTTTCTCTGTTGGCTGAGGTGCAGGTGGCTCTCTCTTGAGATGGTCCCTCAGACTTGGGGATGTAATATACAGCCCTCAGGCTCAGGGAAGGGCAGTGGCTTTGCTCTCCACCTGCAAACTAGGCAGAGGAAAGGGTAGAGGCCAGCTTCAGAGTCCATGGGGCAAAGCTAGCAGAAATTTCATTTTGTCTTGTTTTTGTTTAGTGGAGGGGGGCAGTTAAATATACCGAGAAACAAATTCTATTTTTTATACCCTGTGAAGGAGGCATTTGAAAAATGATACACTATCATAGAGACATACTCAAACAGAATCCTTGGGTCCTGTACCCAGATCTTTTCGTTGCTTCTCAGGGCAGAATTATCCTCGCCTCCAACGTGAGCTTGAAGGAGGTGAGGAGGCACCTATATGCCAGCTGCAAAATGTTACTTTGATGCCCACCTGCACCACCTCTCACTGGACACTAGCACCACCCTCCCCTTTCCACACACTGTCTCCCGCCCCAATTTGAGCACAGCTCTGAGAAGCAAAGCTTATGGACCTAGAACGGGCAGCCTTAGTCTGTGCGCTTTTGCTGCTCCATCCTCTGCGTTCTGTATCGCCCCTCTTGCATCTGTCGTGAGTGGCCGGCTCTCTCAACAGTGTTGTTCTCAAGCCCCTGAACCCTCCATATGGCCCACCAGTGTTGCTGGGTTTTTGTTTTGCTTCCAACCAGAGTAACATGTGTGCTGAGTTCTTCCTGTGTTCCCTTTGTTGGTCATGGCCTCCCCGGCCTTGTGGGGGCCCATCTTCCCCATCCCAGCAGTGACCGGTGACAATGTGCAGTGCTAGCTCTTCATTCCCTCCAAGGGGTGTGCACTTTTTTTTATCCCTGCTCTTGCAAAAACAGATACAATTATGATTTCCCATGGAAATTGAAAAGTCTATTTAAATAATTTAACTATTAAACACTTTCACTGGTATCGTGTCCTGGTCTGATTTGCATCTTGGGCCATGGGCCTGGTTCTAGTCCAAAGAACAGTGTACTCAGTACAGAAGGGGCGCTGCAGAGGGAGACTCAGAGGGTGGAGAGCTCCCCTGAGTGGGGACAGTGCACTGCTGTGGAGAGAATGTCAGCTGAAGACTATAGTCATTGTGGCAGCAGGCTGGAGAACACTGGTGACTGGACCAAGAAGCAGGTGCCAGGGGGCAGGAGGCTGAGGAATGAAGAGATGGAGAGGGGCCAGGAGTGAAGGGGACATGGGATTGAGGATGGAACCAGAAAAGATCCAGAGTCAAGGGGAGGATGTTTTAAAACAGGTGAGCCAAACATCCTTCTCTGCTAAGGGAATGAAAGTTGAAATTACAAGAGGGAACACAGATTGTTGAAAGGACCAAAGTAGGGAGGACAGAGATGCAGGCAGGAGGTGAACTGACTTGACCTGGATACTAATAACAATGGCTACCATCTATTAGGCATTCTGTGTGCCAGACCCTTCAATGAACATTATCTCATTTAATCCTCTTGGCCACCACATTTCACTGAAGAAACAGAGAAGTTGAGTTATTTGCCTAAACCCATACAGCTAGTAATTAGCAGAGATAAGACTAAAGCGGGCCCGTCTGCTAAGCCCATGCAGGTAAGTAACTTCACATGTGCCCAGGGCTCCTCCTCCCCCAGGGGAAGGGAAAGATGGTAGGAAGGCAGGGGGCTCTTTTCAGCAGTTCCCAGCTACTGCACCATCAAGTGCAGGGTTATATTTGGGATCAGGAAATAAAACCAGAGGGGCTTGGTCAAATTAAATTGAAAACAAGTGAAAATTAAGGAACCAGTGAAAGAGACTTCACTGAGGTTCACTGCAATGATGGCCACGTGGAGACACAGATGTGGTTGTCCTGGTCATAGGCAGGTACCAGCCCCAAAGAGAATAGACATTATTAGGAATTCAAATGTGTGTGTGAAGGAAGTAATTGCATAGAGCTAAAGTTTAACTCAGAGAACTTTTCAGGCTGGGGTGAGACCATGGGTAATTAGTTAAATCCATTTCACCTATAACCTGTCTTCACTAATCAAGATCTTTTTTATTTATCAAGGCCGTTTTAATCGTTGCTACAGAAGGCTTGCATGTCCTCCAAGCCCCATGTAGCCTAAACTATAAGACATTGGCCCCAGCTGTTTTCTAGAAACTTGAAGTCAGCTGAGTCTAGTTGGAGCTGAGCTGGTTAAGACTCAGAACCACGGACCCTTCAACTGGGCATGTGTGAGTGGCTTTGGTGCACTTTAGAAAGTGCAGAGGACAGTAGTTTAGTTACGCCTGCGCAGAAAAAGGATTTTCACACCTTTTTCCAATCACCTTTCACCACACACCCTAGTCTTCAGACCGCCCTGCTTCTTAATTCGTTATCCTATATAAATACCCTGCGCCCCTGCTTACAGGGAGGCGGATTTGAGCTGTGTCCTCGCGTCTTCTTCCTTGGCTGCCTTGCACATAAGCTTTCTCTTTGCTGCAAACCTCAGCGTCTCAGCATCTCAGCTTGTGCCTCAGGGAGGATAAACCTGGTTTGGTAACAAATTTGGTGAGCTGGCAGAAGTTAAGTCCAGACAGAGATTTCGCCCCTGGTTTGTCGGCCCCTTGGTGGTACTGAGAGCCTATGGACGAGTTCACGCGACTGCCTGGTCCATTTGTTCCACGGATCATCTCCCTGACTTCCCCAGGGAGGCACCTCTGACCTCCAGGACTTGGTTTAGTTTTGCAGTGAAGAAATGGTTTCGGGGTTTGGAAGATGTCTTTTGAGTGAGAAACCTTGTTAAACACACCTGTGCAATCCTGACCAGCTCGTGGGTTGGAGGCCCACCGGGTCAGACAACAGGGAAGGTTATACAGCTGCTTTGTAGTCCGTACCTGAGTTAAAGGCTTGGGGCTCCATATTTTCTGTTTTGTTTTGTATGGGTCTTGTTTTATCGTGTCCATGTTGGGTTGTCTTATTTGTTAAGAATGGGCTATTAGGGATTGAGCTTCTTGGTGACTGTGGTGAGGACCGGTAGAAAGATTTTGTGCTGTGACCCCCCTGGAAGCAAAGACCCTTCAAAATCAGACATGGTAATTCAGTTCCCTCAAGGCTGCATTGTCCAGCACTGGGGAAATTTGTTATGAATCCATGGAAAAGAAAAAGATGGTATTTTTGTAACACTGCATGGCCACAATATCCTTTAGATTGCAGAGCAAAATGGCCTGAAAATGGATCCCTAGATTAGAATAAATTTTGCAACTGGATTGATTTTTGTAAAGAGGAAGAAAAATGGGATGAAATACCTTATGTATACTCTTTTATGTTATTGTATCAGAGTAAACCTGTGCATAGAAAAAGTAAGATACAGCCCAATAGGAAGGGAAGGCAAGGAAACCTACTTTCCTTGCTCCTCATGAAAAGGAGAACGGCTCACTGTTAATTCAGCCTAACGCTCTGACTGCTGCTCCTCCTCCCTCCCATGATGAGGCTGCGGCTGCTCCTTCGCTGCCAGTGCCTGAGCCACAGTCTGAGGCTCGCTCCCCCATCCCCGTCTCCAAGGATGGGGAAATAAGAATGTTCTCCCCCTTTCATATCCACCAGGGAGCAACTCAAACTCAGGTAGACAATCCACCCATTAAAGAAAATCCCCTCAGGAGGTGTAAATGCCAAGACTGGGAGCCGATGGGACTGATGGGTCTACTCTCCATTTTTCAACTTCAGACTTATTTAATTAGAAGAACAATATGGCAACTTAGAGAAATGACTTGCAGAGAATGGAAAGTCTCTTTTCTATTTCTGGAACCCACAACCCAACCTGAGCAGATGTTAAATATTTATGAAGTACCCTCTGCACATAGAAGAAGGCAGAATGGTGCTAGAAAAAGCTGGGGAGCAGGCAGATTACCTTCATACAGAAGCCCCTGGCACTTCAGTGCAGGCTGTTGCAAGCATAGCTATACAAGCAGCGGGTCCTAATTGGGATGTGAATATTGGGAGTAGGCCAATACTGGAACATTACTGAGACTGCATTCTTGTGGGGAGTTGGGCAAAACAGAAAAAGACTTAAAGTCAGGAGGTAAAACAAACTGAATGGGGATCTTTCAGAATTTCTAGAAAGGGTCTTCAGAGCCTATAGGCAATACGCAGATATAGAATCTGAGGCCCCAGAGAATTTAAAAGATGGTTAACGCCTTATTGGTGAGCGCAACCCCGATATACAGAAGAAACTGCAAAAGGTGGAAAGGGATTTAGGGATGCCTATGTCTCAACTTGCTGAAATTGCCTTCAAAGTTTTTAATGGCAGGGACCAGGTGCAGGAGAAGGGGGAACAACGGAGAGCGAAGCAACAGACCACTGTTGGCAGCCGTCTTAACACAGAGAACAGCTGGACCAAATCAGGGACCCTCATAAGGAACTTAGCAAAAGGTAGGAGCCTCAAGCCTCAAACTTCCACTCCATAATGACACCCACCAGTGTGCATATTACAAACAGGAGGGATGCTGGAAAAGACTGTCACATCCTAAATGAGATTCTTGAAGGTAAAGAACAAGTGGCACATCAGATGCCCGTGCTGAGAATAACAGTGACCAAGAATGACAGAGCCTTTAAGTCCCACATCCATCAATGTCTCCCATATGGAACCCTGGGTGACAATGATGCCGGGAAATCAACTTTGAGACTTTATATTGATATCAGGCCACTTACTCAGTTTTAAATATCCAACTTTCTAAACTTCCCTCTGAGAACTTTAGTAACTGGAGTGTCCAGAGAAACCTTGAAAAAGCCTTTTTTTTTTTTCAGTCACTAGACTGTCAGATGGGGGAGATGCACCCAAAGCATGGCTTTCTAGACATGACTAAATGCCCCACCCCCCTCCTGGAATGAGATTTACTAAGGCAACTACCTGGATAAATGGACATTAAAGTACCAGAAGGTGAGTCCAGAGGTATGGGTGGATGGGAGGCTGGGGAGAGCAAAGATAACTTTGCCTATACAGGTTAGGCTTCACCCTGGGGCAAAAATTCTAAACTTAAAGCAGTACCCATTGAAGGAATAGGGAAGTGTGGAATTTAACCCCTGCTAATGGCCTTCCTTGAATAGAATAGAATACACCTCTGCAGGTCACTTTCTAACACTCAGATTTTACTGGTCAGAATTCTGGCACGGATGAACACTGGTTTGTGCACAACTTCAGAGAAACTATATTGTAGAAGATACTTATCCAGTGCCTAATCCATACACTCTGCTAACTACTTTGTTAAATTTGAAGGATGCCTTTTTTTGTATACACTTGAGTTATTTTTTTAATTGAAGTATAGTTGGTTTACAATGTTGTGTTAGTTTTAAGTGTAAAGCAAAGTGATTTAGTCACACATGTATATCTATTCTTTTTCATATTCTTTTCCATTATAGATGATTACAAGATATTGAATATAGTTCCCTATGCTATACAGTATAAACTTGTTGTTTATCTGTTTTATATATAGTAGTGCATATGTGTTAATCCCAAATTCCTAATTTATCTCTCTCCCCTCTTCCCCCTTTGGTAACCATAGTTTGTTTTCTATGTCTGTGAGTCTGTTCCTGATTGGTAAATAAGTTCATTTGTATTACTTTTCTGAGTTTCCACATGTAAGTGATATCATATGATATTGTCTTTTTCTATCTGACTTACTCCACTTAATATGATAATCTCTAGGTCCATGTTGCAGCAAGTGACATTATTTCATTCTTTTTTATGGCTGAGTAATATTTCATTGTATGTATATACCACATCTTCTTTATCTATCTGTTGATGGACATTTAGGTTGTCTCCATGCCTTGACTATTGTAAATAGTACTGCTGTGAATGTTAGGGTGAATGTATCTTTTCAAATTCAGGTACTTCTGGATATAGGCCCAGGAATGGGAGTGCTGGATCACATGGTAAGTCTATTTTTTAGTTTTTTAAGGGACTTCCATACTGTCCTCCATAGTGGCTGCACCAATTTACATACTCACCAACAGTGTAGGAGGGTTCCGTTTTCTCCACACCCTCTCCAGCATTTATTTGTAGATTTTTTTAATGACGGCCATTATACTGGTGTGAGGTGACAACCTTTGTAGTTTTGATTTGCATTTCTCTAATAATTAGCAAAATTGAGCATCTTTTCATGTGCTTGTTGGTCATCTGGATGTCTTCTTCGGAGAAATGTCTATTTAGGTTGCCTGCCCAGTGTTTGATTGGGTTGTGTTTTGATATTAAGTTGTGTGAGCTGTTGTATATTTTGGAAATTAATCCCTTGTCATTCACATAGTTTGCAAATATTTTCTCCCAGTTTTTGTAGGTTGTCTTTTCTTCTTTTTTTTTTTTGGCATTTCATTATTTATTTAAATAACTTACTGAGGTGAAATTCACCTAGAAATTAACCATTTTAAAATGAACAGTTCTGTGGCATTCAGTCATTCAGTGTTGTGCAAACACCACTTCTGTCTAGTTCCAAAAAATTTCCATCACCCAAAATAAAACCTCTTACACATTAAGCACTTTCCCTCTATTGGCACCATCCTCCCAGCCCCTGGAAACCACAATATGCATTCTCTCTCTCTCTGGATTTATCTATTCTGGGAATTTTTTTAATTTACATATATGCATGGTTCATTTTGTCTAAGAACTAAAACTTTAGCTTTTTTAACTTACATAGGTCATAAGATCAACAGAATGTACTAATTCAATCAAAAAGAATAGTCAAATGTGCTTACACATATTCAAGAAATCAATCATTTAAGTTATAAATAATAAGTAGTTCATTTGTGTCTTTTTTTTAAGATTCCACATATAAGCGATATCATATGGCATTTTTATTTCTCTTTCTGTCTTACTTCACTTAGAATGACAATCTCTAGGTCCATCCACATTGCTTCAAATGGCATTATTTTATTCTTTTTAATGGCAGAGTAGTAGTCCATTGTATATATATATACCACCTCTTCTCTATCCAGTCATCTGTTAATGTGCACTTGGGTTGTTTCCATATATTGGCTATTAATAAGTAGTGCTGCTATGAACTTTGGGGTGCATGTGTCTTTTTGAATTATATTTTTCTCCAAGTATATGCTCAGGAGTGGGATTGCTGGATCATATGATAAATCTATTTTTAGTTTTTAAGGAACCTCCATACTGTCCTCCATAGTGACACCAATCTACATTCCCACCAACAGTGTAGGAGGGTTCCTTTTTCTCCACACCCTCTCCAGCATTTATTGTGGACTTTTTAATGATGGCCATTCTGACTGGTGTGGTGATATCTCATTATAATTTTGTTTTGCATTCCTCTAACAATTAGTGATGTTCAGCAACTTTTCATGTGCTTGTTGGCTATCTATATGTTTACTTTGGAGAGATGTCTATTTAGGTCTTCTGCCCATTTTTGGATTGGATAGCTTGTTTTTTGATATTAAGGTGTATGAGCTATTTGTATATTTTGGAAATTAGTCCTTTGTTGGTCACATCATTTGCAAATATTTTCTCGCATTCTGTAGGTTTGTCTTTTCGTTTTGTTGATGGTATCCTTAGCTGTGCAAAAGCTTTTAAGTTTAATTAGGTCCCATTTGTTTATTTATGCTTTTATTCCTATTACTCCAGGAGCTGGTTCAAAAAATATATTGCTGTAATTTATGTCCAAGAGTGTTCTGCCTATGTTTTCCTCCAGGAGTTTTATAGCATCTGGTCTTACATTTAGGTCTTTAAAAAAATTTTTTTTAATTTTTTGTGGGTGGGGGGGAGGTAATTAGGTTTGTTTGTTTGTTCGTTTATTTATAGGAGGTACTGGGGATTGAACCCAGGACCTTGTGCATGCCAAGCTTGTGCTCTACCACTTGAGCTATACCCTCCCCCAACATTTAGATCTTTAGTCCATTTTGAGTTTATTTTTGTATTGGTGTTAGAGATCTAATTTCAGTCTTTTACAGGTAGTTGTCCAGTTTTCCCAGCACCATTTATTGAAGAGACTACCTTTTCTCCATTGTATATTCTTTCCTCCTTTGTTGTAGACTAATTGACCAGGGGTGTGTGGGTTTATTTCTGGACTTTCTATCATGTTTCATTGATCTATGTGCCTGTTTTTGTGCCAGTACTATATTGTTTTGATTACAAAACAACAGCTTTGTAGTATAGTCTGAAGTCAGGAAGCATGATTTCCCCAGATCCGTTCTCCTTTTTCAAGATTGTTTTGGCTATTTGGGGTCTTCTGTGTTTCCATACAAATTTTAACATTTCTTTGTTTCAGCTCTGTGAAAAATGTTACTGGTAATTTGATAGGGATTGCACTGAACTTGTATATTACCTTGGGTAGTATGGCCATTTTAACAATATTTATTCTTGCAATCCAAGAACACAGTATATCTTTCCAAACGTTTATGTTGTCTTCAGTTTCTTTCATCAGTGTCTCATAATTTTCAGAGTACAGATCCTTTGTCTCCTTGGATAGGTTTATTCCTAGGTATTTCATTCTTTTTGGTGTGGTGGTAAATGGGATTCTTTCCTTAATTTATTTTTCTGCTATTTTATTGTTAGTGTATAGAAATGCAACTGATTTCTGTATATTAATTTTGTATCCTGCAACTTTACCAAATTCATTGAGCTCCAGTACTTTTCTGGTCGCTTATTTAGTGTTTTCCACGTATAGTCTCCTGTCATCCATCATAATGACAGCTTTACTTCTTTTCCGATTTGGATTCCTTTTATTTCTTTTTCTTCTCTGATTGCTATGATTGGGGCTTCCAAAACTATGTTGAATGAAAACGGCAAGAGTGGGCATCATCTTCTTGTTCCTGATCTTAGAGGAAATGCTTTCAGCTTTTTACCGCTGTGTAAGATGCTAGCTATGGGCTTGTCCTATGTGACCTTTATTATGTTGAGGTACGTTCAACTCTATGCCTACTTTCTGGAGAGCTTTTTTTAAATCATAAATGGATATTGAATTTTATCAAAAGCTTTTTCTGCATTTATTGATGGTCTGGTTTTTACTCAGTTTTTTAATGGGGTGTATCACAGTGATTGATTTTCAGATATTGAATCATCTTGCATCCTGGAGATAAACCTCTCTTGATCCTGATGTATGATACTTTTAATGTATTGTTGGATTTTGTTGAGGAGTTTTGCATTTATGTTCATCAGTGATATTGGCCTGTAAATTTTTTTTTGTGTTACCTGTGTCTGGTTTTGGTATCAGGGTGATGGTGGTCTCATAGAATGAGTTTGGAAGTGATCCTTTCTTCCTGCAATACTTCCTTCAGTACTCTGGAATAGTTTCAGAAGGAATATGTGTTAACTCTCTAAATGTTTGGTAGCACTCACCTGTGAAGCCATCTGGTCCTGGACTTCTGTTTGCTGGGAGTTTAAGTTACTGATTCAGTTTTATTACTGGTAATTGGCCTGTTCATATTTTCTGTTTCTTCCTGGTTCAGTCTTGGGAGATGGTACCTTTCTAAGAATTTGCACATTTCTTCTAGGTTGTTCATTTCATTGGCAATAGTTGCTTGCAATAGTCTCTTAGGATCCTTTGTATTTCTGTGGTGTCAGGTGTAACTTCTGCTTTTTCATTTCTGATTTTATTGTTTTGGGCCCTCTCCCTTTTTTTCCTGATGAGTTTGGCTAAAGATTTATCAATTTTGTTTATATTTTTAAAGAACTAGCTTTTAGTTTTATTGATCTTTTCTATTTTTTTCTCCATTTTATTTTCTCCATTTATTTCTACTCTGATCGTTATGATTGCTTTCCTTCTACTAACTTTGGATTTTGTTTGTTTGAGATCGTCATGTTTTTGTTTTGTCTCTAGGTATTTGATTTATTTAATTTCTTCATTGATCCATTGTCTGTTAAATAGCATATTGTTTAGCCTCCATGTGTTTTTTGCAGTTGTTTTTTGTCTGTTTGTTTGTTTGTTTTTGGTTTTTTGTAGTTGATTTCTAATCTCATAGTGTTGTGGTCAGAAAAGATGTCTGATGTGGTCAAAAAAGATGCTTGAGAGGATTTCAAATTTCTTAAATTTACTGAGGTTTGTTTTGCGACCTAGCATGTGATATATGCTGGGGAATGTTCCACATGCACTTAAAGAATGTATATTCTGCTGCTTTGGGGTGGAATATCAATAAATAACAAGTTATCTGTGTATCTTTTAGTTTTGAATCTCAAAAGTTGTCTGCTTTCAAATGGGAAGATCTAGATACAAAAGTTAAACAAAAGTGAAATAGTTCTGTTGGACAGTACTTCCTCAGGGACTTAAAAAAACCCACAATGTTTAGAGAAATCCTGGCAAGACTTAGGGGCCCTCAACTAAATGAGCGAGCCCTGCTCTAGTATATGGATGATATTCTGTTTGCTAATACAAAGAGCAAATATATAGACTTTGAACTACTTGGTTGAATGAAGCTATAAGGTGTTTAATAAAAAGGCACAAATTGCTCAGCAATTTTGAATATTGTTTAAATATTTGGATTTTGAATGCTCACAGGGACAGACTTGCTCTCTGACAGAAGGGAAACTCTAGCCATGGTTGAGGTTCCCAATGACAAAGGGACAACTGCAAGGATTCCTGGGAAAGTCTGGGTTCTGTCACATTTGGATTCCTAACTTTGGACTCATAGCAAAACCCCTTTGTGAAGCTCTTACAGGAGGAGACAATGAGCCTCTCAACTGGACTGAGAAATGCCATAAGGCATTCCAGGTCATCAAAGAAATTAATAGTTGCCCTGGCTTTAATCTTACAGATACCATAAAGTCCTTTGATTTATTCTTGAGAAACAAGGAATCCACCTTGGATGAATCTGCCTTGGAGTCCTAACTCAGACATGGGCAGCTCCTCTGCTATACACATTTGCTTCTAGCAGGTTAGTATTTCCCATGGATATTCCCTTGCACCACTTCCATCTTAGAGACAGGGTCCTTCTGAAATCTTGAAAAACAGAAGGCCAGTTCCAGCCTTACTGGACCAACCTTATGAGGTGCTACTAGGTAAAGTTGAAGGGAATTATGTAATGGATCCATGACACTCAAGGTAAGCTGGTCCCGCTGAGATCAACAGAGCCACCATGTCCTATCTATAGGAGCACAACAGGAAGCAGAAACCATGCTGCAGAAGAGAACCACCACTGAGATGGTCTAAACCTTGGCTGGTTCTGGACCCTGACATTGGCTCCACCAAGTGGGAAAGTGAACCTCTAGTAGGTCTTTAATTTGCTTTTCAGAAGGAAGCCATGAAAAAGAAACAAAGTAAATGGGATTGCTGCAGCGGTGACTTTGTAAAGCAAAACTCTTCAGAAACCAATTTAAATAACTTGTTAGGTTACCAGAATGATTCCCCCCCCCCTTTTGTTATGCTTTCTGTTTCTAATTCTCCCGGGCTTGGAAAGACACTTTAATGATTAGGATTTCTCAGACTTTGGCAAAAGCAGGTAGTCTCTCTAGCTGTTGGATGTGTCATCCAAAACTATTTTCTGTATTTAATCATGCTGACCCCTTGACTATGCCTGTCAGTTTTCCAACCTTCCCTAACATCACTGACTTATGAGTTGGGTGGGTGGGGGGAAGCCTTCAGATATAACCCAATTAGGCTAATCAACAGAATTTCTGCCTCCTGTGTTTTTTCTTGTCTAAGTGGAAATTTGGCCCTCTGTCCTTCAAAAACAACAAACAAAAAACCCCAAATCCCTGGTGTCTACCTTGGTCAAAATTCTAATTGGTCAGGATATTACAGAAACAGTACTTATTTTTCCCAGTCTATGTCCTTTCCATATTTAATATCCAAATATTTCAGCCAAATTGATAGCGATCAAGACACTCCAATATATAAAAAGGTAAAACAAGAAAAAACACACTCTCAAGGGTAGCCTACACTTCTGCCTATTTGCAAATTAAATGATTCCTCCTGGATATTGCATTGCTTGGATTCCTGGCTTGACTGTGTCCTAAATAAAATCCCTAAAAGTGGCATAAATTTTATCGTGCTTGGTGTTCTGTGCACACTAAGGGGTCACACAGAATGCAAGACATCTATGTCTGCAGTTTTAATTATCAATCCTGGGCCTATGAATGCCTTGATAGGTGGCACACAGGTGGTATGTATTTATTGGATACTTTGTCACCTTTTCTATCCACAATCCAAGTGAGACCCAACATTGAACCAGTTCTTTAAAATTGTTCTCTAGAATAAAAAGGACCATCTACTTGCTTGGATATCCAGAAAAGATGGATTTTGGTATGTTTGATAGAGCGCTTTTGCCATGGTGGGAAGTCTGATAACATGACCACAGGATCAAAACTTTTCTGCTCCCCTAGGTGTTTAGCTATGATTGGCCTGAAGGAAATTGAGTCATTAGCCAAAGCAGTCCCACAGAACTGTATAGCTCTAGGTTACATATTGGCTGAATCGGGTGGGATTTGTGCTGTTGTGAATACATTACCACCTCTGCTGAAATAGAAAACCATATAGACAAAATTAGGCAACAGGCAACTTGACTACAATTATCTCTGGAAGTACCACCTCCTGACTAGTTTTCAGGACTGTTCCCCTGGATTCCCTAAGAGAATTAGATCTGTTCTTAGGGAATTAAAAACTTGGTTATCTATACTCCTCACCTTTTTATTTGTGTATTTAGTTGTAAATTGTGCTCTCCAATGCTTTATCAGGACTTGTTAAACTTGACACTGGAAACAAGAGAGTATTTCAGTAAGTACTAAAAATGGCTTCCTTTCTCAAGTCTTTGGTAGATCTGTGCCTTTTATCAGCAGGAAGTAGCCAGAGCAGTCATGGTCCCTCTTCCTTCAAGACTGAAGAATGATCAAAAGATAGACTGAAATTGTGGGCAATCAATCATTAGTTTAATTCATTTCACTTGTAACCTGCCTTCACTAATCAAGGTAGTTCTAATTGTTACAAAAGACTTGCATGTCCTCCAAGTGGCACATAGCTCAAACTTAAGATGTTCACCCAAGGTGTTTTCCAGAAACTTGGAGTCAGCTATACCTAGTTCAGTGGAGCTGGTTAAGACTGGATGGGACCACTGACCCTTTAGCTGGGCATGCATGACCCTTTGACATCAGAGGGCCCACTCCACCCTCAGAACATGCAGAGGCATGTAGCCTAGTTACCCCTACCCAGAATGTTAATTACCACGCCTTTTCCCAATCACCTTTCCCCACACCTCAGGCAGCCCTGCTTCTCTATCCCATAAATATTCATAGGCCTTTGCCTTTGGGGAGGCAGATTTGAGACTTGTCTTCCTGTCCCCTCACTTGGCTGCCTTGTGAATAAACCCTCTTTGCTGCAAACCACGGCATCTCAGCTTGCTGTGCATCAGGGGAAGACAAATCTGGTTTGGTAACAAAACTTGAGCCAGCCAGGAGGTAAGTACAGACTGAGATTTTGCCCACAGTTCGCTGGCCCCGTGCTTGTATTGAGAGCCTGAGGAGAAATCCAAGCAGCTGCCTGGTCCATTTGTTTCAGGGACCATCCTCTGGATTTCCCAGGGAGGTGCCACTGACCTTCAGTGCTTAGTTTTGTTTTGTAGGGAAGAAACGGTTTTGGAGTTTGGGTTTAGAAGATGACTTTTGGGTGAGCAACCTCAAGAAATACACCTGTGCCTAGATTATTCAGCAATCCTGTCTTGGGTTGGAGGCCCACCTGGCAGGATTTGGGCAGATAATATAAAAAGTTACAGCTGCTGAGATACTCTGTACCTGGTTAAAGGCCCGGGCTCTGGTTCTCGGTTTTGTTTTGGTCTTGTTTATGTCCTTCTTGGATTGTCTTAATAAGAGTTGGCTCTTGTTGGGGGCTGACTTCCTTTGCAACAGTAGCAAAACTATTTTTGTTGCTGTGGCCACCTGGAAGCAAAACTTCTTCAAAATGAGAAATGTTAATTCAGTTCCTCTTGGAGCATTTTCCAAAACTATTTGACTTTCAAAGGAAAAACATTTTTTGTACCACTGTGTGGCTATAACACTTCTTAGATTTCTGGAGAAAAATGTCCAAGATGCGGTTCTTTTGACATTCCAAAACGGGTTTTGTGTATGCATTAGAGAAAGCTGACTTGATTAAAACGTTAAGTCTGACCTTAAGGAAACAAATCTTTCTAGGAGGATCTTGTATTTCTTTCCCCATGCCTCTGATATGTCAGTGTTCTGCCAGGGTTCTCAGGAACTCCTAGCTTACTCTTACCTAGACCCTCTCCAATTCCTGAGATGAGGGGAGAAAACGAAGAGAACTTTGCAGGTGAACTGAGATCTGTGAATATATCTCTATGGATGTATATATGTCTATGTGTACAAAGATAAATGTCTCTACCTATGAATGAATTTATCAAAATTAATTTGTAAATAAGCTCTACTTAATTGGCCTAAAGGAAACAAAGTGGTTTAAAGAAAATTGACTATATAAATTCTCAAACAGGACAGAAGCTAATCCAAATTTTTAAAAATCACATGATCTAGGGTTAATCTTTAATGGCTAACAAGTTTAAAGACATGTCTGTATTAAGACAACTTAAGAGTCATCAACAGTAAGTGTGATAATTTTATTGTACCTAGGCTTACTTAAAGTCAAGTTCATATTTGTTATAAAGTTTGTCAAGAAAATTAACTTGATATAGTAAAACAAGTTTTATCATTTACAATTTAATTTACTTAATGAGAAGAGGTGTTAAGGTGAACTCCTTAAGGAATAACTGTTTAAGGAATGTCTACTTAAGTCTTTCCAGATGCTGGTAATTTAACAAAACTCTAAAGTTAAATGATGGGGAATTCATTGAATAACCAGATCATTTCAAATAAGAGCATACTAGAACATTAATTGCTAAATGAGCCCAAGTTCAATTTTTGTCCTCTTAGTAAAGAGAAACTAAAGATTTGGGGTTTTAAAAACAGCTTTTATACCATATTGAGGAAGGAATCTATACTGTGAGGAAAATGTGCTTCTAGAGATTATAGAAGATGTTCATAAGTTTGCTAATCAGTAAATGCTGGTATGACAATTCACAATTTCTCACTTGTTGGGTTTCTGCTAGAGATTAAGGTTTTTAAGGTTTAAAATGTAGTTAAATCTGTCAGAAATAAGGGAAAAATCTCAGTATCCAGGGAAAGTAGGATGTGTTTATTTAGTAAAAGAAGGTATGAAGAATGAAAATGCTTTGTGTTAAGGAAGAAGTAATTTTGTCCTAAAGCTGGTTATTTCAAAATGGGAAAGAAAATAAGGAAATAATAGTTATAGAAGATTTGTAGAAAAGGAATCTTGAAAACTTTTCTGCCTGGTCAGGACAGGTAAAGATTTGACTGAATTTAAATAGGGAAGTACGTCAGTTTACTTTAACTAATACAAGAATATTGAACTGCTTTTGATAAAGTAATTCAAGAATATTGAACTGCTTTTGATAATGGATTGAAAGTTTCCTTACTTTTTTAAAAGTGATTTAAGTTATAGACTTCCATTATAACTTCATATTTGTCTTTAAAATCTTTTATTGTCACTTTGGTTAAGTGAGTAAGTATTGTTTCCCAGTGATCTACGATCCTATTTGACCAAGTGTTACCAAAAAGATTTTAAAATTTTTGGTAAACTTCTCAATGGTTACATTCTAATTGAAATTGATTTGACCTGTAGCAAAACTTTTATTTGGGGTTTTCCAGAGGGCTCCTGGAACATCTCAAGAGATCTTTCTCCATATCAAAGAAAGATATTAAGTTAATTAGGGTTATATGGTATGTTAGATTACATGGGAACCACTGTCAAATGAATGAAGCTTCAAATATATTGTATGGGTACGCATCATTAATATAAATGCTTTAGTTATATTCAATGTTGTATGGCACAAATAGCTAAATTTCCTTGACAACTGCATTATAATCAGGTCTTTAACTGTGCCTTTAAGTCTTGTCTTCCAGAGACAGTTATCTTAATCTAATGCTTTTACTACCTTAATCTGATGCTTGTACAAAAACACTTATAGATGATTTACTTTTATACTCCAAAACTAAATTAGACTCAGTAGCAAAGGGACTGTCACTGTGTATGAGGGCTGTTTCATCAAAGACTCCTAGTAAGCATACCCAAGAACTAGGAATGAATTCCCCATCTCATACACACCACAGTACTCAAATTGGCCAGGGAGCTATTAAAACCCAGGTGGAGCAATATCCACTAAGGCAAGTTCCCGTTAGAGGTGTGAATGCTGACAGACTGTTCAGATGATGGAATTAATTTGGGTCCACTCTCCTTTTTCAACTTTGGATTTATTTAACTGGAAAAACAGTATGGCACCTTACAGATAACAGAGAATTGAGAGACTTTTTCAACCCACAACCCAACTGGGGCCAATGTTCAAAATTTACTAAACAACCTCTTCACTTCAGGAGGATGCTAGAAGAAACTAGGGAGGAAGCCAATCCCCTCCATGCGGATGTCCCAGACAGCGCTGTACGGGCTGAAAAAGGCATGATGCGTCAACAGCAGACCCTGATTAGGATGTGAGTGCTGGGAGAGGACAAAATTTGAATGTGTCAAGATTGCATTTAGGTAACTGGATGCTCTGTTCTAGTTGTCCTGACCTGAGGCACCTTCCACCGGGTGACCCAGACGACTCTGAGGTCTCCACAGATTGAAGAATCAGAGTTCGGACTCAGACTGATTTTACTATGATGTTGAAGGGCCACTAGAGACCTTAGGTGCTTACTGGTATTTGTGGACACTACCACTGGTTTCCTTGGTGGTCTGAAAAAGGTTAACACCCTACAGAAAGAAAGAAGTCCTAGGCTTGGGCGAAGTCCATTTCAGAGTGAGACTGGAGGGGCCTTTATAGCAAGAATAACTGAAGAAATATCTGGAGCTTTAAACCTTTGTTGGAAATTACATGCTTCTTGGTGACCACTTATATTCTTGAGACTGAGTCCTGCTGAAATCTTTGAAAAATAAACAGAAGACCAGCTCCATCCTCGCTAGATCAGGCCCTATAAGGTGCTACCCATGACCCATTCCTAAATAAAACTGAAGAGAATTAAGACATGGCTCCATCACACTCGAGTTAAGCTGGTCCCGCAGAGACGAACAGAGCCATCCTGACTCATCTACAGGAACACAATGGGAAACAGAAACCATGCTGCAGAAGAGATCCATAATTGAAATCATCCAAACCTTGGCTGGTTCCAGACCTGGACTCTTCTAAGTAAGTGAGCCCTAACAGATCTTAAGTTCCTTTTCAGAAGGAAGCTATGAGAAAGAAATTGGGGTGAACAGAATTGCTGCAATGGTTGACTGTGGTAAAGTAAAACTCTTCAAAAGGCAAATTAAATAACTTATAACCTAACTTCCCAGGCTTGGAAGGACAATTCAATAATCGGGATTTCTCAGACTTTGGCAAAACCAGATATTCTCTCTAGTGGTTAGATATGTCATCCAAAATCATTTTCTGTATTTGACCATGCTAACCCCTTGGTTGTGTCTTTCATCAATTTTTACAACCATCTCTAAAGTCACTGTGACTTTAGATAAAAAGCCCTCTAATGTAACATCCCAAGTTCGGTGAATCAACAGAATTTCCTGCCATCACCCACCCCTCTGGGTTTTTCTTTTTTCTTTTTTTTTCTTTACTAAGTCAAAATTTGGTGCTCTCTTTGTGTAAAAAGAAAGTAGACACTGGTGTTTACTCTTGTCAAACTTCTACTTGGTCAGGGTATTGTAAAAACAGTACTTATTTTTCCTAGCCTATATCCCTTCCATATTTAATACCTAAGTGTTTCAGCCACACTGATAATGATTGAGACTCCGATATGTAAAGATGAGACAGTGATCCCTGGCTTAACTGTGTCCTAAAGTTCAACAATGTTTAGCATTTGGTGTGCCCCCTCAAGGGTACATTTTTTTGTTTGCAATTTTGATTACCAGTTGTGGGCCTATGAATACCTTGACAGCTAGCACATAGGTAGTATTTAAGAGGATTGTGGAAAAGGAATGTTGCTTGCCATTCCAGTCCTACAAGCCACCAGCCACTGTAGCCACCACCTGCTCCATGGTACATCCTGAAGAGAATTCATTATGGAGAAAACTAGAAAGCATTTCGTGCTTTGGATATTGGCCCTATGTAGTTAAGATTCATACCTAAGGAATAATTTCAAGGAGCCCATACTCTTCCTAGACATAGAAACATATTAAAATCATTAACTTGATCTGTTTTTTGTGATAAGCAGTAATTTTTTTTATCAATTACATTTTTTTCTCTTTCAGGGGAAAAAAAAACAACTCATATCCTGGCTCTTCCCTTACCTCTTCTGAGCAGTTCCTCAGAGCTATCTGAGAGGCTGTCTCCTGGGCTTATATTCCTCAGTAAGGCCCCCAAGTAAAACTTGTAACTTTCAGCTTTTGTGTGTTTTCTTCAGTCAACAGTTTTGGTGACCATGAAGGGACCTAGAGCAGACTTCATCTTCGCCTGAACACTACTAGGATTTGGAGACTTGGTGCCACAAGTCTGTCCACTGTCCACCTCCTCAGAGTCCAGATGAATTTCCATAAGCCTCTCCTGTTTCTCAGATATCCCAATCATTGGTAGAGCTTGAGTTTTATTTGATGGTGCGCCAATTAAAAATTGGCACTCATCCTATGCCTCCACTGTAACTTAAATCACAAGCTGCAGCCACTGACCTTCAACACACCCTGAAGAGTTCAGATGGAGATCAGGAATGAGGCACTCTGTGCTTTGGGAGAAACTGGCCAAACAAGCTTTCACATAGTTAGATATTTCTTGGAGAAAATTTTATTATGAGTCCAAATTCTTCTATTTTCTTATACCTAGAAAAGCACTAAAATCATATGTTATACTGACCTTCCCCCCGAGCTCTTTAGAGCAGTTTCTCAGAGCTCTCTGAAATCCTGTGCTATAGTCCTCACTTTGCCCCAAGTAAAATTAACTCACAGCTCTCACATTGTATATACTATGACAGTTGTAAGGTGTATAACAGGAAACTGGCCCTCCAATTCAAAGACATGGGGAAGATTTTTGTTTGGTGAGGGTTAGGGGCAAGATATAGGGATAGGGGATAAAGAGGTACAAAGTACTATGTATAAAATAAGCAACAAAGATATATATTATATATAGCATAGGAAATATAGCCAATATTTTATAGTAACTACAAATGGAGTATATAACCTTTAAAAGTTGTGTATCGCCATTATATATACCAGCAACTTATATAATATTATAGATCAACTTTACCTCAATTAAATAAATAAAAGCAGCATAGGAAAAGCAACAAGTTATATATACAAGAGCTAATAGTTGACTTTCCAGCAGAAACGGGGAAAACCTACAACCAAGAATACTCTCCTGGGCCAGGCTATCATTCAGATGTGATGGAGAGATCAAAAGCTAAGAGAGTTCACCACCACCAAACAAGCTTTACAAAAAATGTTAAAGGGACTCTGTAAGTAAAAAATAAGGAAAGGCCACAACTAGAAATATGAAAACTACAAAAGGAAAAAAGCTTATCAGTAAAGGCAGTAAATCAACCATGTCAAAAGCTAGTAGGAAGATTAAAAGATAAAAGCAGTAAAATCTACATCCACAATAAGCAGTTAAGAGATACACAAAACAATTAGATGTAAAATGTACCAAAATTAGTAATCACGTATATATGGATTGCTATATATAAACTTCATGGTAACCACAAATCAAAATCTATAATAGATACACAAACATGACAGAAAGGAATCCAAACATAGTATCAAAGATAGTCATTAAATCATAAAGAGAACAAAAAAGAAAAATAAAAACAATAAAATGGTAAGCACATACCTATTAATGATCACTCTGGAGCATTTTTAATTTCTATCTAACAAAAAGATAGTGGCTCAATGGATATAAAACAAGACCAGTACATATGTTGCCTAAAAAACCCTCAGCTCTAAAGACATAGACTGAAAGTGAGGGGATGAAAAAAGATATTCCATACAAAAGACAAAACAGATTTTAAACACTGTACCAAGAGGCAAAGGACATTACCTAATGATCAAGGGGTCAATGTCAGAAGACATAGCAATTGTAAATATATACACATCCAACTTGGGAGCATCTAAATACACAAAGCAAATAACAGACATAAAGGGAAAGTTTGACAGTAACACAATAATAGTAGGTGATTCAGACATATCCCCACCACCACCCTACATCAATGGACAGATCATCTAGACAGAAAATCAAGGAAACACTGGCCTTAAATGACATATTAAAACCATATGGACTTAACAGGTACATATAGATTATTTCGCCCAAAAGCAGCAGAATACACATTATTTTCAAGTGCACATGGAACATTTTCCAGGATCACATGCTAGGCCACAAAAAATGGTTTAGTAAATTTAAGAAAATTGAAGTCATATCAAGCATCTTCTCCAACCACAACACAGAGAGTAGAAATCAACTACAAGGGAAAAAAACAAACAAAAAACAAACAAACAAAAAAACCATGGAGGCTAACAATATGCTACTAAATAACCAATGGATCACTGAAGAAATAAAAATCTGGAGACAAATGACAACAAAAACACAATGATCCAAAATCTATGAGATACAGCATAAGCAGTTCTAATAGCAATACAAACTTACCTCAGGAAATTAAAATCTCAAGCCACCTAACCTTACACCTAAAGGAACTAGAAAAGAACAAACAAGGAAAGAAGGCATAAAGATCAGAGCAGAAATCAATAAAATAGAAACTAGAAAAAGATAGATAAAATTAGAGTTGGTTCTTTAAAAAGATGAACCAAACTGACAAACCTTTAGTGAGACATCAAGAAAGAGGGCTCAAATCAATAAAATCAGAAGAAAGTTACAATCAAAAGAAAAAGGATCATAAGAGATTACTACAACTATATGCCAGTAAAATAAACAACCTAAAAGAAATGGACAAATTCTCCAAAGACTGGACAAAAAGAAATAGAAAATATAAACTGACCAATTACCAGTAATGAAATTGAGTCAGTAATTTTAAAATCCCAACAAACAAAAATCCAGGACCAAATGGCTTTACAGGTGAATTCTATCAAACATTTAGAGAGGAGTTAACACCTATACTCAAACTACTCCAGAAAATTGCAGAGGATGGAATGCTTCCAAACTCATTCCATGAGGCCAGGATCACCCTGATACCAAAAACGAAGATATCACAAAAAAAGAAAATTACAGGCTAATGTCGCTGATTATACATGCAAAAATCCTAAAGAAAATACTAGCAAACAAAAAACTCAATCAAAAAATGAGCAGAAGACTTGAATAGACATTTTTCCAAAGAGGACACACAGATGGACAACAGGCACATGAAAAGATGCTTAACACTGCTAATCATTAGAGAAATGCAAATCAAAACCACAATGAGATAGAGCCACCTGTCAGAATGGCTATCATCAAAAAGTCTACAAATAACAAATGTTGGCAAGGATATGGCGAAAAGGGAACCTTAGTACACTGTTGGTGGGAATGTAAATTGGTGCAGCCACTATGGGAAACAGTATGAAGGTTCCTCAAAAAACTAAAAGTAGAACTATCATAGGATCCAGCAATTCCACTCTTGGGTATATATCCAAAGAAGACAAATGCTAGTTGGAAAAGATACATGCACCCCATTTTCACAGCAGCATTTTTGACAATAGCCAAGACATGTAAGAAACCTAAGCGCCCATCAACAGACCAAAGGATAAAGAATGTGTGGTACATATACATATAAAGGAATATTAGTCATCTGTAAAAAAGGAAATGTTGCCATTTGCTACAACATGGATGAACCTACAAATACGATATGATATCACTTACATGTGGAATCTAAAAAATAAGACAAGTGAATATAACAAAAAAGAAAAAGACTCACAGAACAAACTAATGGTTACCAGTGGGGAGAGGGAAGGGACATGGAGCAAGATATGGGTAGAAGTTTAAGAGGTTCAAATTACTATGTATAAAATAAGCTATAAGGATATATTTTACAGCACAGGGAATAACCAATATTTTATAATAACTATAAATGGAGTATATTCTATAAGAATTTGAAACATGTTGTATATCTGAAACTAACATAAAATTGTAAATCAACTATATCTCAAAAAATACAGACATGTCTTACTTTTATTGTACTTAGGTTTGCTAAAAGTCAAATAAACTTCATGACAGAGATAATACGAATTTATCCACCAAAATAACAGTTTGGAATTATGGCTAACTTGATTTAATGTCTCATAAAGTTTTCATGGGTAATCTATACATAATTGTAATTCAATAGACATAAATGGGGAAGACCTTTTAGGTGAACTCTAAAAATTATGTTTTATGGTATGTCTGCTTAAAAATATTTTCTCCAAAAGGGAACACTCCTATACTGTTGGTGGGAGTGTAGTTTGGTGCAGCCATTATGGAAAACAGTATGGAGATTCCTTAAAACAAAAAAAAAGACTTACCATATGATCCAGCAATCTCACTCCTGGGCATATATCCAGAGGGAAACTTAATTCAAAAAGATACATGCACCCTAATGTTTACAGCAGCACTATTTACAACAGCGATGACATGGAAACAACCTAAATGTTCATCAAATAAAGAAGTTGTGGTATATTTATACAATGGAATACTACTCAGCTATAAAAAATAACATGTCATTTGCAGCAACATGGATGAACCTGGAGAATGTCATTCTAAGTGAAGTAAGCCAGAAAGAGAAAGAAGAATACCATATGATATTACTTATATGTGGAATCTTGGAAAAAAAAAAGACAAATGAACTTATTTACAAAACAGAAACAGACTCACAGACATAGAAAATAAATTTATGGTTACCAGGAGTTTGAGATTTGCAGATACTAATATATATATAATAGTATAAACTTGTTTATCTATTTTATATATATATATATATATATAAACAAATTTATACTATATAGCACAGGAAACCATATTCAATATCTTATAGTAACTTATGGTGAAAAAGAATACAACAATGAATATATGTATGTTCCTATATGACTGAAGTATTGTGCTGTACATCAGAAATTGACACAATATTGTAAACTGACTATACTTCAATAAAAATGTATTTGAAAAAAAGACTAAAGCCGAAATTAAAAAAAAAAAAACAATGTGAAGAGCAAGGAGGAATAAATTAGGGTTTGAGGATTAATAGACACACATTACTATACATAAAATAGATAAACAACAAGGTCCTACTCTATAGCACAGGGGACTATATTCAATTTCTTGTAATAACATATAATGGAAAAGAATCTGAAAGGAAAAAATATATATATATGCATGTATATGTATAACTGAATCACACTGCTGTACATCTGAAACTAACATTGTAAATCAACTACACTTCAACAAAAAATTTTTTAAAAATTTCTCCAGAGTTTTGGTAGGTTGAACTTCAGAGTTTTGCTAAGTTAAATGATAGAAACTTATTAAATATCTAGATCATTCTCAAATAAAGTGAGATACTGAAACATTAATTATTAAACATAGGCTTCCTTTTACAAAGAAACAAGATATTTAGGTCTATTAATAAAAATGCTCAGTGTCACATTGAAATTTTCTATAAAAAAGCACATTTTGGGAAATCATAAATAGTATTTATAATTTTGCCAATATACAAAAGTTCATAATTGCTTAATTCTTAGTTTTCACTAGAAATTAGGTTTTAAAAAATTAGAGTTCTAATTAAAATATGTAATTAAAACTGTAAAATTTAATTAGAAACATCTTTTATATAAAGAAGAAAGGTATAAGAAATGGAATTACATTTGTCAAGAGAAAAAGAGTAACTGTTTTGGAGTGACAAAAAAACATAGAACAAAATTTAAAGGTAAAAAAGAATTATAAAAGGGTTTGTGGAAAAGGAACCCTGGAAAAAAGTATTTAGTGTATGGTCAGGACTAAGATTATGAAAATTAACAATTGAGTACATAAAATTTAATGAAAAAGTGAGCTGGTACAGAACTAGCATTTGTTTTCTCCATTTAAAGAGAACAAGTTTTTCTTGAAATATTGATCTGCTTTTGATAACAGATTGTAAATTTTTTTAAAACCTTTTTAGTAATCTGCTTTAACTTTCTGCATTTGCCTTTAAAATCTTTTATTGTCAATTTGGTTGAATACATAAGGATTATTTCAGTGGTCTATGATCTTATTTGACCAAGTGTTTTAAAACCTTTGATATCTTTAAACTTTCCCAAGTGAAATACTAAATGAAGCTCTTCTGACTCCTAGCTAACTTTGAAACACTTCAAAAGTCCCCTAAAATATCCCAAAGAGAGCTATTAAACTAATTAGGCTGATTTGGTATGTTAAATTACATGTAAAACATTGTCAAATAAGTGGTGCTAAACCTTCTTAGGTTATATTATATGGGTAAATGTCATTAATACATTCCAAAAATTATACGGAATTCCTAAAAAATCTGATATGTCCTGGTATAATGTTATCAATCTTAATTATAGTTATTATCTTAAAATGTTTGATGTCACAGAAATAACCAAGTTTCTTGTCAATTACATTGTAATCAGACATTTAACCATGCCATTTTAAGTATTTCATCATTTATACAGTCATTGTTTTACTCTGATGCTCTTATAAAATGAGCTTCAAAAAGATTCATAATACCACATGATACCACTTATACGTGGAATCTAAAAAAAAAAAGGACAAATGAACTTCTTAACAAAACAGAAACAGACTCACAGACATAGAAAACAAACTTGTGGTTACCAGGTGGGGAAGGGGGTGGGAAGGGATAAATTGGGAGTTTGAGATTTGCAGATACTAATATATATAAAATAGATAAACAACAAGTTTATAATGTATGGCACAGGAAACCATATTCAATATCTTGGTGCAAAATATATGGTGAAAAATATGAAAATGAAAATGAATATATGTATGTTCCTGTATGACTGAAGTGCTGTACACCAGAAATTGACACAACATTGTAAACTGAATATACTTCAATAAAAAAAACATATATATAAGTTTTTTAAAAAGATTCATAAGAAGGACTTATTGAAAAGGTTTCTGATGACTTTTAGATCATACCACTGAACTGGGTAAGAAATTACAAAACTGATGGGAAACCCAATGGCTTCATCCAAATCACAGGAATCACTTACATGGGACTCAATAATAAAAATGATTTATAATTTTATGATTTTTGTCTGATATATTACTGGGTTTATTCTTTGCTTTACAGAAAACCTTTCTTCTTACACTAAACTATGACAAGTTGATGAACTTATAAGTAAAGATGAAACATATGTCTTTTTCTCTCTACCCAGTCCCTCCAGAATTTGGCTTCTCCAGCTGTCTCCCCTCTGGACTTGATGGCTTATAGTGACCAAATTACAACTAGTTATAAACAATATGAAAATTAATTATGATCAGTATGTTTCATCTTTCTCTACTATGACTTTATTAATGTTATTAGCTATATTACTTATATCCTGTCTATTTTATAAGATTGTTGTCTCTTACATTACTCAATGTGTAACAAGGCCTCTGACAAATTAATTATGGCTAAAATCTTAAGACAATTGGTCATATATATATAACTCTATAAAATAATTGTAATAGTGCAACTCTAGATATGGTAAGAAATAAGAAAACATGTCCTGGATCATAATAGACTAGTAAAACAGATGATCCAAAGAATGTTAGGTTATCAACAAGGCCTAATCAAAACAAAAAACAAAACAAAAAACCACATTGAGTGGTCTATCAACAAAATCCTCATCTGACCTAGGATAGAGAATTCCTAGCACCATGGGATAAATTAGCCACAGACTGCCTCCCAAAACTTGGTCGAATTTACTACCAAGAGGGGGCCCTGTAGAAAGGAAATGCTGCCTGCTATTCCAGTTCCACAAGGATCAAGCCACCAGCCACCGCAACTGCCCCCTGATGGTACACCTGGGGGGAAATGATTAAGGTGAAAGACAAGCATTCTGTGTTTTAGATACTGGCCCCTATACAGTTCAGATGCATATCTAAGGAATAATTTCAATCAGCGCAGACTTTTGCATTTTCCTGTACAAAGAAAAGCACTAAAATTATTAACTTGAAATGTCTATTTTCTATGATTAGCATAATATTTTGATGTTTGACTAAACTTTTTTCAGCAAAAATTTCCTATATATCCTGGCTCCTCCCTTACCTCTTCTGAGCAGTTTCTCAGACGTATCTGAGAGGCTGACTCTTGGGCTATAGTTCTCAGTAAGGTCCCCAAATAAAACCTAACTTGCAACTTTTAGGTTGTGTGTTTTTCTTCAGTCAACAGGATCAAAATGTTAACTTGAAACCAGGAACAAGAGAATATTTTCAAATTAAGTGCTAACCAATTTCATTCTTCAAGCCCTAGTTAGGTCTAGCCTATGCCCCTTATCAGCAAGAAGTAGCCAGAACAGTCATTGCCCTGAAACTGGGCCCCCCTAAAACCAAGCTCCCTTGCCAAGTTTATAATTAACTCTCTGTTCAATCTCTTTTTCCTTTCTTGTCCTGCACTTGTTTCCCTCAGGACTGAGGAGTATCAAAGGGGGCACTGAAACTGAGCGGCACCTTGCAGGGCCCTCCTGGGTACAAAAGCCCATCTATGACCCCTGTTTCTTCTTTGTAGGAAAAAGGCTTTAGTCTCCCAGGCCTTCCTTGAGTTCCAAAGAGTAAATTCAAGCTGTTACTAATTAGGGAAGTGAGGGAATGCAGAACAAAGGAAAAGCAATTAAGAAAGAAAAGTCATGACAGCTTAAAACAGTTCTAGTTTCTCCTCAAGGATATACATAACAACCTGACACATACCTTTGAGTTCTGCAGGAACTAAGATCACCCCTCAAAACTAGATGGAGGATGGTGACTACATGCTGACCACAAGCACCAGAACCCAGATTGGCTGGAACCAGAAAATTGATGATTAAGATTCCCAAAACATCATTCTGTTACCTCACTACCAACCAATCAGAGGAAAGTCCATGAGTTGCAACCCCTATCCCAAATATTGCCTTTAAAAACCCTTCCCTGAAAACCATCAGGGAGTTTGGGTCTTTTGAGCACGAGCTGCCTGTTCTCTTGCTTGATGCCCTGTAATAAGTGCTGTACTTTCTTTCACCACAACCAGGTGTCATCAGATTGACTTTGCTGTGCAGCAGGTGATCAGACCCAAGTCCTGTTTGCTAACAGCCCCTCTTCCCTCAAGACTGACAAATGAGCAAAAGCTAGAGGGAACTGAAACCATGGGTTAAATCCATTTCACCTAATCCATTTCACCAATCAAGGTTGTTGTAAGACTTGAATGTCCTCCAAGGGGCACGTAGCCTAAACAATAAGATGTTTGCAGCTTCATCTAGTTCAGCTTAGCTTAAAGTCAGCTTTGTCTAGTTCAAGTTAAGCTGGCTAAGACCGGATAGGACCACAAACCCCTCAACTGGGCATGTGCAAATGTCCTCTCAGTGACCTCCTGACCTCAGAGGGCTGACTATCCCACCCTCAGAACATGCAGAGGCCTGTAGCCCAGTTACGCACAGAACGTTGATTACCACACCTTTTTCCAATCACCTTTCCCCTCAGTCACCACACCTCAGACTGCCCTGCTTCTTTATTCTTTGTTCCATAAATCCTGAGTCCCCTTGCCCATGGGGAGGCGGGTTTGAGATTTGTTCTCCAGCCTCCTTGCTTGACTGCCTTGCGAGTAAACCCTCTCTTTGCTGCCTGCTTCAGCATCACAGCATTTTGACTTGCTGTACATCCAGCAAAATGCACCTGGCTCAGTAACACTCCCCACCCTGCTGTGGGTAGTGAAGACAAAGCCTCAAATAGGCCCATGAAACCACACATGCAGCCACATGCACACCCAGGGCATGCCACAACAACAATTTAGACCTTCATAAGCCCTTCCCATCCCCATCTCCATCTCCACTGAGCTAATCTCAGAGAACATGTTTGTTTTTCCAGCAGAAATTACACTTTTCTTCAAAAGCATATCCATACCTAGAATGTTAATTAGCAAAGACGCCACTGTTATGTAGGGTGAGTTTTGAACACCACTTTAATGCCCACTGACAGCAAAGGCTGCGGAAAGCAAGGCGAGACTTCATCCAACCAGGGAATGACTTGCTTGAGGGTGAAGGGGGAGCAACGTTAGCAAGAAGGCAAGGTGAACCTTGGTCTGCTGAGGAAGCTGAAGCTAAGTGTTCACCAGGTAGTCATGTTACATTAAGACTTTTCAAATTACATTTACAGAACTTTTCCTAAAGCGAATACCTGAATGGTATATAGATAAATCATGCCCACAGCTGTAGTCTTTACATGATAAAACTTGAGTGTTTCTGTAATGCTACAATCTGGCCATGGGTTGCTAATCAGAAAATGAGCTTCCCAGAGCCTGGAAGAGATGCTGAGCTGGCATTGCTGCAGGACAGGAAAGCATTCTTAGGCACGGGATATATACATACACTCAAAGGTAGTGCTGAACAGACTCTCGCTGCCACGTACACAAGAGAACTGCACTGGCAGGAACAAGCACATTATACAAACCCACAGCTTATGAATTTGTCTAGATCAAAACTCCACACCGAAGACGACAAATACTATATAGGTCATCATCTCCAGAAGGGAGGAGTCACATGGCTGGGCCATGCTGGCCGTTGTAAGCAGCACGAAGCATGGGCGTCAGGAGGAATGTTGGAAGTGCTAGTGTAAACTGTGGGGCTGGCGGTGAGGCGAGGGGACAGGTGGCCAGAGGATACCATGCCCCCTCATTTGGATGAACTTCTCAGTGTCTAAAGATCTTTCATGTACATTTTCTCACTGTGCTTCCCCACCCAGGCGTAGGAGGCAAATGACTGGTCCAGCTCCTGCGGTGGCTCAGATCCTTGGTAACAAAAGCTGTGGCACTAGCCTAGGGCCACTTCTGTTCACTGTGCCCACCTGGCTGAGTACTGACAATGTTGGCAGGAACAGAGGGCTTGCCATTCTTCAAGGCTGACAATAGATGAAATGAGATCCAATTACTATAGTATTATAGCTTTTCTTCTCCTTCCAGATTAAAGAAAAAAACCCTTTGGTGGTTTATTTTCTGTCTCGGGAAGAAAAAATACATTTGCTGTCCTCTTGCCTATCTTTCCTTCCCACCTGCGAGGTCACTGCTTCGCAAGACAGACAAAAGAACAAAGCAAAGTGAGGCCATTGGAATGGCTGACCTTCAAGATTTCTTCCTTTCTGGCATTCCCTGACTCTAAATATTTGTGCAACTCTATCCAGTCTTCAAGTGCCAGACTACAGGAATGGCACAAACAAAAACAACTGAATTAGGATTTTAAGATTTTAGAGCCAAAGGCAGAGACACAAAGGAGATGAAAACACCTTGCCAGGAGGGATCTGTGGGAGGATCACCTTCAAACCAAAGTCAGAAGCAGGCTTTGTCTGTTCTCTCCTCCTCCTCCTGACACTAACCCAGCAGCAGCAGCCGCAGCCGCCGCCGCCGCCGCCGCCACGCATGATGCCCTTTTCTATCAAGGGCTCTGATCCATAAAGTGGGGAGAGATGGGTGGAGGTCAACCAAGGTTCACAGAGCAAGCAGAGGGTCCAAAAGACAGGGGATGGGAAGAAGACAAAGAGAAGGAAAAGGATTCTTTGGCGCTAAGAGTAAAGTAGGCATCCTGTCCTCATTGGCTTGCCAGTCTCAAACCTTATCATGTTTCTACTGAGCAGAGCTGAGCTAGCTCCTTCCCCTCTTGCTGACTGCATATTCATCTCCAAGGCCCCTCATATTGCTGGTCTATTAGGCCCATGAATTTAAAGAAATTCACTGAAATCCATTAGGGGCCTCATCACTCCCCCTACCTGCCACCAACCCAATTTATAATTTAGACCTGCCTGGAATCTCTAGTTTGTCAGCCTCTCTGGTTATTCTTAGACTATTTTCCAATTTTGCAAAATTTACTTCTCTGCTTCAGTATTGTCAGTTAAAGTGACATTTCCCTGGCTCAAATTTTTTTTGCAGTGGGTGCATTTTGCTTAAGATTACTCTCTTGAAAGCCACGTTGCATCTGTGTTTTTTAAGAGTGGCTTGAACTCTCACATCCTCAGCATCTAAATATTTCTATACTGCACTTGAAGGCTGCTGACTGCCTTCTCCACCCCTCACTTCCCAACAGTGCACAGACCACATGAACATACACACCCATGGGGGCTGTACAGAGTGATGGGCACTAAGTGGCAGCCATCCAGAAGTATCCGATAGACCAAACTAGAAAGGATGATGGGGCCAAAGTGCCAGTGCTACACTGGATAAGGCAAGGTTTCTAGAGGCACCTTCCCCATTTGACAGCAGTCCTCCAGTGCCTAGGAGACTGTGGGGTCCTGGAGAACAGTCTACTTCTTCCAGGCTGAGTGACATTGGATTAAGTGACAACTTCATCCTGTTTACTTACCTCAGATGGATTTTTGTTAAGCTCACATAGATTCTGTACATAAAACCCCTAATGTGCAGCAGGAATCTGGCAAGCATCAGTCCCTCAATTCCTTTCTCTGTCTTTGAATGCGTCCCCAGTGCCCTGCCCAGAAGTCTGCACACAAGAGCTTGCCAAGGAAGGACACCTGCCTACTAAATATTTCAACAGGATCCTCACTTAATTCACAATTACTGAAAAGCTATGTGCAATGATGTATTATATTTGGGAGCATTTGCGATTTAAAAGATATTATCCTGAAAGTAACACCAACCAGAAAGACAGATCACAGCACGGCAGCAAATGCTGGCCTAGTACTCGCTGTGCCAGGCTCTAGGTGCTTTCTATTTATTGACTCATTCAATCCTCACAACACTTTGCCCAAAGTACCATTATTATTCCTACTTCACAGATGAGGAAACTGAGGCAGAGAGGTTACATGACTTGTCGAAATCACAATGCCAGTGGAAAGGAGAGCCACAGGTCTGGATCTAAACTCATAATCACTATTCTATACTACAAATAGTTGCCTTCTATTTTTTGTTTGATGTTTTCAGATATAGGAACTACTTAAAATTCCCAACAAATTAGTTTATATCAAAGAAACAATCTATGCTGGCCTTCAGCTAAAAAAAGTAAATGTTTGTAACATATGAATTACCAATGAAGCTTTAACATTCTATATCAAGAATCATTAATTCATGAGTTAGTTTTACGAGAAAGACTAAACTTTGTACCTCCTTGCCCTAAAATCTAAGGCACACTTAGGGTTCACCATACCTCTGGCAACCATCAGGCCTATGTCACTGTTATAAAAATTTTAGGAAAGAATTTCGTTCAGTCTAGGACATGGATACTACAAGAGTTCGCAATAACCTGATCTCTTTTATTTTAAAAGTAATGAACATTACTTGTATATATATTCCAACATATATTCCTTATATATTTCAACATATTTCCATGTTGCCTAGCTTAATATTGCAAGGTGATTAAGGACATGAGTTCTAAGTCCGATCTGTACTGAAAACATGGTGCCACCACATAGGTTAGATTGTGGCTGTGGTCTAGTCACCCAACTTCTTTAGGCCTCGAGTGCTTTGTCTATAAACAGAAAGTCTTCATAAAAGCTTTCTGTGAGGATGCTCAGCACACACACTGCCATTTCCCACTGCATGTTGGCTTCATCTGTTCTCACTGTTCCTATAACAGTAAGAGCCCAGTTTTGTCGGCAACACACAAGTGGAGAACTTTCTTTCTGAAAGGCTCTGTGGCATGGAAAAATGAGCATCAAATTTTGAGTCATTTAAACCTGAATCCCAGATTTGAACTTGAGTCTTTGTTTTCTCAAGTGAACACGAGCTAATGCTCACTCAGCCAACAAGAGTGCCATAAGGATTAACTATGTACGACGTCCGATACTGGACCACAAAAAGCACTAACAGGCATTCTCATTTCTTTAGTCCTAGGTATGGAGGAATTCAAAGTGTGAGGGCAAACTATTCTTTGTTCACCTTTAGGCAAGGTCTCCTTGACAACCCAACCTTGAAGAAAAGCATTGGCACAAAGGAGGCAGGCGACCAAGGCAGAGCTGGAGAGGGGCTGCCAGGACCAGTCAGGAAACAGAACATTAAGTCCTGTTTCTGACTGTCATATGGAGCCTGAATGTGCTTCTGTGAGTGACGCTTGCACTGCTATGCCAAGGGATGCAGGAGAAAAGGGCAAATGTGAACCGTGGGTGGGGTTGGGCTGAAAGTACCATTTGTTGCCAAGGAAACGCCAAGAGCAATTCATAAGGCTAGGGTATTGATTTCAGGAACTCTGAGAGCTAAGCCTGCTCTCTCCTTGAGTTTCCCACGGCCTCCACCGTGCTGAAACTATTCATTATACACCGGCACCACCAACGCCAAAGAACACGTACGCACACGTTAACGGCACTCCCTGTAACACAAGCAAGGAGGATACAAGTCGCGTGGCTTCCAACCACGCAGTGCTGTGACGCTGTGATTTCATCTGCTGAATAAAGTAACCTAGAAAGCTTGGAAACCCAAAGAAAGGATGTTTCAAGAGTGGCAGCCACAGATAAAGCTTCTCTTTGAAAAGCTCGAGAAGGCTGCAACATGTCAACATTCAACAGCAGTCCCAGAACACTGATGAAGATGATCAGATACCTCTAATCTTAAACATGACTAGAAGAGTTAAATCCTCAGCTGACCTGACCTCTGTAAACAACTCATTCATAACCCTTGGAGTTGGAGGGGTTTCTTCTACTAACTTCAGGCTAGGACATTCCTAAAGCCAATTTAAACCAAAAATCAGGTATGATTTTACCACAGCATTTTTAGGTAGAAAGACTCCACTTCCTTACAGATAATAAAACAGAAAAATACAAAGAAAGCTTGACCACAAAGAACGCAGCCCTAAAGAGTAACCAATAATGTGTGGTAAAGCTAACTGTTCAATTTGGTCTGAGTGGTGGCTGATTTTGAAATAATTTATTTGTTCTTTTACCACATACTTTATTATGGCTCCAATTTTTAACATGAAAAGTTTGTTAAAATAGCAAGAAGAAAAGTGAAGGCACACACACATGCACACACTTTATTGTGTCTCTTGGAAATCCAACAGCTTTCTTGGAAATCCAAGTGACTCCCTGGGTTACTCGATAAACCTTTTGGAATAAAGGCTCAATGACTGCCTTTTTGGTAGGCAGCTCACCTTAGGAGGAAGCACTTCTGTGACATGGGGGTTAAGGCTCACCTGACAATCTGGTCTCTGTGAAGCCTTGACAAGTCAGGATTCTAATGAGATTCCAGACATAGCCCAATAGAAATGGAGCTGTGTGTTTCTTCAGACTGGATTCCACTGTGAAAAAGACCACATTCAATGCCAAATAAATGTGCTAATCCAGGAGCAGTGCATTCATTTTATCCAAGTTATAAAATTACAAAATTGGGTAAAAGGTTTTCCATGTCTCAAGGCATTTGTCTTCAGTGGATTTTCAAGCTTTAACAAGGATATTTGTTTTTGGCTTAGGATAAGAATTCTTACGGGAACAAAATCCTCTATTAACCACACAAAACACCCTGAAATGAAACCCTTGAAAGCTGGGACAAGTTGAGAATCCAAGGCACAACTGTAACATGGAAATGTGTGTAAAACAATTGAGGATTTTGTTCACTTAACAGGACCCCCAAGTGCAAACGTTTTACCAGAATTCATCAGGAAGACGTCTCCCCTAAGGAACACACTTTGACTTATGGATAGAGAGCAAGGCAAAACTTGTTTTCCTCTTCTAGCCTTGACTTCCAAGAGATTCGAGAGTCACATTTTATAACCAGTGACAGCAATGTGTTCATCCTTCCTTCCAGTTTCATTGATCTTGTTTTTCTCCCCTTAATGTTCATATTTTATTAACATTATTGTATTTCTTGGTATGCTGCTTCAAATTCTTTTGGGAAAGAGGCCAGGTATAAACACATTTCAAATACAGATCAAAAAAGCAAGCAAATATTACAATTACTTTAGGATATAAAAGGGAGTATCTTTGCTCTCGTAGCATACCTTAATCAAAAAGCAATCAAAATCAAAAAAAGAATTAATCAAAATAAAAAAATCAAAAAAGGAATTACCTTAAGTAAGATAATATACACCTAGATTTGACAATGGCAGGCTAAAGTCCCCAGTTCCTTGATTTTACCAACAACGGATATATTTCCTGAATATAATCTTAGTTGCCTTCATTAGTTTCTACTCTAGTGGGAAAACACTGGGCTAAGAGATTAGAAGTTGTGTGTGCTTAGTTCTGTGACCCTAGGTAAGTCATTAACATCTGATTGCCTTAGTGTCCTCCACCCTAACAGGAGGGCAACTACCATCTCCCCTGCACTGTAAAACCCGTTACGATTAGGTAGGTAAAAGCAGACTTGCTCTCAGAAGTAAAAGTGCAACGAGCACAACATATTACCATCATACACATTAGAGGCCTAGGGATTCTCCCTCAAGAGTTTAAAAACTTCTGTACGTGCGTGGCAAAATTTTCTCTTTCCAAATTCATAGTTTCTTTGGCAGCAACATGATAGAGGCAAGGTAGTTGTATAAACATTCAGAGATGCAGGCACTAAATAATGAAAGAAAGCATTTCCATACATAAAACATTATTTATAACTGTTTTCATTTTTTACATTAAAATGTAAACATCCCCTTATCCAAAATAGCTGGAGAAGAAACAAAACAAAAATAAAAAACAAATTAAGCCTTTAAAGACAGCTGGTGAGTTTTCAAGTGTCCTTGCTGAATGGATCCAAATACTAAACATTATAACCCAGTAACAAGGGGAACCAAACTGGTAAGAGAGCTATAAAATACCAATATACAGCAAAATCACAATTAACCAGAATACTCCAACCTCCTGGTCAATTGACTATTTACAAAAAAACTCTTCTTGTTTTAACCATTAGTTTAGAAAAAACTTTCTAAATTGAACTACTTTACTTTCCTGGCTCAGTAAGTACAAAATGTCAAACATAAATCAATTTTATTTTGATGATTTAGGATCATGTGACACCTTGGGATATCTTAGAACATACATCATTTCTGGGCAGTTCTGCTATAGGCAGAAAATTGGAGAGAACTGGGGTTTCTTGTTTTTAAATAAATTCCCAATATTTTAAGTGTATTGTCTTCCTTTTGCCTTATTCTCCTAAAAGGATAGTGTAGCAGAAAGGTTCTGGTTAAGCAAGATTTTTCACTGTAAACATATCTATGTATACTGGTTCTGCAAACAATGCAGTTCAATGACTTTACCCCTTTGGACTATTTCTTCTGCATAATTAATATGCCCAGGAACATGAAGTATATGTAATAGGTCCACTGTTTTTCTGGATATCAAATTTTAGTACCTCATGATCCTTAATTGGAATCTTTTCTCAAGAAAATCACTCATGAAGATGGCTTCAAAACCAAAAGAGTTGATTTTGTTAATGGAACCAAATTATGCTTCCTCTATTATTAATGTGTAACTGCTTGAACAGCCTTTATAATGTTATCAAAAAGCAAGTAAGTTTTTTAAGGTAGTAGGTGCTTAACTCCTCAAAGCCATAAAATAATAAGAGGTGCTGAGAGAAGAGTCAGGCACCTTCTAATTCTTAGAACAGCTCAGTGTTTCCATAGTGCAGGACCCATACCAGTTGGTGGCATGCAAGATGATTTTAGGTGGTACACAACAATGAATTTAATAACGTTGAATCACAGTGAGAATGTCATTCCCTATATAATTTTCTTTATACTTCTGATAATTCCAAAGAGAGAGCCCCATTTTGGTGCTGGATAACCTCTCTCACTGTAACAAAGAAAGAACAGACTTTCTAGATTCAGAGCCTTGGCAGGTATTAGTATCCAGCTAGAATTTAGTAACATTTTTTGTTTTAATTTTATTTATTTTGTAGTTATCTTTTATTTATGGCAAACTGATACTGGTTTTCCACTTGGAGTAGAGGTTAGTTTCTTTTAAAATATTTTAAAATTTAAAACATAAATATCAAGTAAATAATAGCCTATGTAATACTCAAGTAATTGAAGTCTGGGAAAAAACAGCTATAGTCCAACAAATCGTATTTTAAAAAAATGATTTCAAAAGAAAGTATAAACATGGTCTAGTAAAGAAATACGTATTTTCACTGTATTTTCAACACTTGTGATGCTCCAGGGATGAGCTCACCACAGCCTTCTCCTACACTGGGTAATTTCTAGAGTTAAGACTCAAGCAAAAACATAAAAGGGAAAAGAACCAATTCCACACCATTCAGGACTTCATAAACTCATGGTACCATAAATCTGCAAATAATCTGATATTTACCAAGTCATCTGTTTTACACATAAACTTCCCAATTCACTGCAGCATCTTTTTATTTGGTCTACACTAATGCCTCACAAAGGCAAACCCGGGTTGTAGAGCTCCTGCTTGGTTCTCACAGCAAGTACCACACAAAGTTTTTAGTTGAACGCTTCAGCCAGGATTCACAGCTGTTGGCCAAGTCTTTCAATGGCGTCTGACTGTTCTTCCACTGCCGTGGCCCTGAGGAGAGGTCTCCTCTTCCTCTTCCTCATGATAATTTCACGGCCATCATTGCTGAGAGGAGTTTGCCTAGCAGGTATTGCATGCTCACAGGCATGCCACGCTGACTCAAACCAAAAACAGTTGGAGAGAAAGAAAGCAGAGCTTCTGGTTTGTGGTGAACAGTTTCTTCATCACAGTGGTAGTTATGATAGTCTCCCTCCTTTTCCCCTGAAGCCAAGGCAGTATGTCTGAAGGATGGCGTCAAACATCATAATCAGGAGCCTTGCCCTGGGCTTGCCTTAGCCAGATCTGTAGCGTAACAAACGCTCCCACAGTCACGTGAAAGAAAAGCTGCCAGAGGTTGCGCAGTTCATAGAGATACATGTTGCATAGACAGATTAAGCCAAAAGTCAAAAAAGATTTGACATTCCTCCAGCTGGTGTAGTAGACAAGTAAATAACACTGTTGAAAATATAAAAATGAAAGACGATTGTGGTTACAGGAAAAAAATAAATGCTTCCACTATAAAACTGTAACAGGTCACAGGGTAAAATATGAGAGTGGAATAAGGGGATTTTTCAACTACAGATAAAGATAATGTAACATCTTTAAGACATTCAGCTGTGAAAGCACCATAGCTTAAAAGGGAAATCGATTTTTCCTTTTACGTTTTTCATTTTTCAAAAGAAAGAAGATTTGTATCATATTTAAAGGATAACTCCCTTGCAAACAGGCTGAACAAATTCCTCAAGATGACAGGCAACTAAGAAGCATTCCCAGCGTCACAGGGGGTTCGATCCCAGAAAAGCACAAAAGACTCACACAAGCTCTTCAGCGAAATGGACGCATATAACCTGAATCTAAATAGCAATGAAATCAATAAATACTTACCAAACCCCACTGAATGCAAGGAGCTAAACTAGGCAGGATCTGACTGAACACTTGAGGGAGAATTCGTTCAACAGATATTTATTGAGGACCTGCTACAAGACAGGCACTATTCTTTAGTTTTCAGTAAACAAATAGAGACCTCGCTCACATGGACTTTACGTTCTACTGGACAGAGACAGACTATAAACATTATACATATTTTATATTTATATATATAATATATGTATAAAATCAAGTAGTTGTGTTCTGAAAAATATTAAAGATAATTCAGAAAAAGGGAACAAAGAATGCAATGAGTGCTATTTTAGAAAATACAGTAAAGAAAGTACTCTCCTGCTCCCAAACCTTGGCATTCACTCTCCCTGTTCTATTTTTCCCCGTAACAATACTATAAACATACTTCAAAAATATGCTTATTTTATTTGTCATCTGTATTCTTCCAATAAAATCTAAGCTTCATGAAGAGAGAAGTTTTTAACTGTTTGTTCACTCATTTTTCTCCAGTGCCCAGAACGGTGTCTGACACATAGTACGTGCTCAATAAAAATTTGTTAAATGAACTGTTTTCTAGAAGATATCTAAAATTCACAGTCCAGTAAATATAGGAATCATATATGATCACAAAGCCTTAAGAAAGAAGCACAGGTCTCTGTGAAATTGTATCCAGACTTCAGAATAGGAGGGACATTAGGGCATTTGTGACAATACAGAAAGAATGTGGAGATGTTTTGTTTAATGTGTTTAGTTCTTACATAGATTAGAATTGTGCTTCCTATCCAAGTAAAATGAATTGGAAGCATTTATTTTATTGGGGTGTTTTGCATTATATTAAAAAAAAGTTGAAAAACAGAGGGAAAAAAACCTTTTTCTTCTGAAATAATTTTAGACTTACTGAAAAGTTGTCAAAACCAGTAAAGAATTCCCATATACCCTTTACCCTGACCTAATGCTGTCCTCATATATAACTACAGAATAATCATCAAACCAGGAAATTAGCACTGATACAATACTGTTACATAAACTACAGACTTCATTGAAATTTTTCCGGTTGTCCTATAAGGCCCTTTTTCTGGTCCAGAACCCAATCCAGGATTCCACATTGCATTTAATTGTCATGTCTCCTCAAATCTGTAACAGATTCTCAACTCTTTCTTTGTTTTCAATGACCTTAACAGTCTTAAAGAGTATTGATCCGTTATTTTGTAAAATGTTCCCTAATTTTGGTTTTCCTGATGTTGTTCCAAGGTTGAACTGATACTCAGCTCGGCAAGAATACCACAGAGCTGATGTGTATGTAGTATGTCAAATTACTTACTAACTCTGATCTCTTGGTAAGGTGGTATCTGACAGGTTTCTCCACTGAAGTTACTATTGTTCTCTTTGTAATCAGTACCTGTGGGAGGATACTCTGAGGTTATGTACATATCCTATCCCATCATACTTTTGCCCATTAATTTTAGCATCTATTGATGATTCCTGCCTGTAACAATTATTATCATGGTGTTTGCCAAATGATCATTTTCTATTTCTATCATTCCCTACATTTATTAATTAGAATTCTACTATCTAGAAATCTACAAGAGCTAGATTTTCTGGTATTTTTTTAAATAAATATTTAATTTGTGGTTTTCAAGGGCTTTAAAATGTAATGGTCTTTGCCCTACAGGTTATTTATTAACTACAAAGAGAAAAAAGATACCTTTGCAATAGAGATATCTGGTAGGCATCACCTTAACCAAATGATCAAATTTACTGCATGCTTCCTGAATTAGAGATATACAGCATGCTATACTACACAGTACTGTTACCAAAATAATTAACCTGAATCTAATCATGAGAAACAGACATAACCAGATTTAGGCCATTCTATAAGGTGCTTGCCTGGACTGTTAAAAAACTGTTAGTTATGAAAGACAAAAACAGAACAACAAAAAGGCCAGAAGATGGCAATATAGATTAAAAGATATGCAACAACCAACCACAGTGCATAATCTGGAATCAGAGGAGAACAGCTACACAGAACATTTTGGAGACAACTGAAGTAATCTGAATATGACTCCTGTATTAGGTAATATTGTATCAATGTCAAATTTCTTGGGTGTGATAAAGGTATTATCACTATGTAGAAGTGTATCTTTGTTCTCAAAAGATACACGTTGAAGTTTCCAGAAATGAAGTATCTTAATGTTTGTAACTTACTTCAGAAACAACTGTGCAGGAACTTCCGCTTCTGGAAAGATGAAGTTGATGTACTTTCCCTTATTCTTCCCACTAAGTACAACTAAAAACCCTGGACACTACATATCAAACAAGTGACTCTGGATGATGGAGAGAAGAAGGCAGACAGGCTAAGGACCTTGAGACTCAAGAAATGACACAGCGGTAAATTACCTAAGCCTTTTTTTTTTTTTTTTTGCCTCATAGATCCCACACTTGGAGCTGAAGCAGCTGACAACTAGAAACACCAATAGGTGCACATTAAAAAACAAACAAACTCCCAAGTAAAATCTTGCTCCCTATAGCCAAAAGACCAAGAAAGGGGCACTTTACCAAGACAGAGAACTTTTACACGATAACTATGCTACCCCAGCCAAACACCACTAAAAAAAACTGTGACTGCCCACACCCATCCCATCAAAGCCTACGTGGGGAGCCTATAATGCTGTAAGGAGATGTTTCAACTCTCCAGGGCTTCAGAAATCTTTTAAAAATTGAATTTAAGACTTATTACATAGCTATAGTGATCAAAACTATATGGTACTGGCAGAGGGACAGACACAGATAAATGGAACAGAATACAAAATCCGGAAATAGACCCATATAAACGTGCCCAACTTTCTTAATACAAAAGCAGTTCAGTAGAGAAAAAAAGCCTTTCCAACAAATGGTGCTGGAGAACTTAAGCATCCATGCAAAGCAAAAAAATCAAAAAACAAAAACCCCCACATGTTACATACAATTTAACTCAAAATGGATCATGAACTTACATATAAAACATAAGACTATAAAACTTTTAGAAAGAACAGGAGAAAATCTTCAGGATCTGGAGGCAGTCAAAGAGTTCTTAGACAATACCACAAGCATGACGCATAGAAGAAAAAATTGAGAAATTAAACCATAAAAATTTAAGACATTTGCTCTACAAAAGACCTTGTTAAGAGGATGAAAACATAAGTTAAAACTAGGAGAAGATATGCAAACTGCATAACTGTGACAAAGGACTAATATCTGGAATATATAAAGAACTCTCAAACTCAACAGTAAAAGACAAACAATCCAATTAGAAAATAGGCAAAAGACATGACTAGACATTTCACCCAAGAGGATATACATATGACAAATATGCACATGAAATTATATTCAACATCATTAGCCATTAGGAAAATGCAAATTAAAACCATAATGAGGTATCATTACACACTTATCAGAATGGCTAAAACAAAAAATAGTGACAATACCAAATGCTGATGGGCATGCAGAGAAACTGGATCACTCACTCACACAATGCTGGTGGGAATGTAAAATGGTACACTACTCTAGAAAACTGTCTTTTACTAAGCATGCAACTACCACATGACCCAGCAATTGCACTCCTATTTATCTCAGAGAAATGAACACTTTGGTTCACACTAAAACCTGTACATGAATGTTTATACAGCTTCATTTATAATAGCTGAAAGCTAGAAACAACTCAGATGTCCTTCAAATGAGTGAATAATGAAACAAACTATGGTACAGCCATACCATGGAGTACAATTCAGCAATAAAAAGGAACAAATCACTGATACATGCAATACTTGGATAAATCTCCAAACAATTATGCTGAGTAAAACATGCCAGTCACAGAAGGTTACATACTATATGGTTCCATTTATATAACATACTCAAAACAAGAAAATTATATTAATGGAGAACACATTAGTGGTTGCCAGAGATTAAGGACAGGTTGGGGCAGGTGGAAACCATGAAAGGGCAACATGAGGAGTCTTCATGGTGACAGAACGGTTCTGTACCTTGACTGCATCAACATCAATATCCTGGTTGTGATACTGTATTACAGCTTTGCCAGATGGTACCATTTTGGGGGTGGGGTGGAATAGTTAAAGGTTATACAAGATCTCTCTTATGACTCTACAATTATCTCAAAATAAAAAGTTTAATAAGAAAAACAACTTCACACATTCATTTTTATCTACAACTTACTTTTTGAACAATGAATATACACACTATATGCACAAGCATACAGAGAAAGTTAAAGCAAGTGTTGCAAAATGTTACAAATTCATGATTCTAGGTGTACTAGTCTTCCAACTTATCTGTAAGTTTGAAGGTTTTCAAAATAAAACACTGAGGGAAAAGAAATAGTCTCTAATTTCTTCAGACTTCTTCTGATTTCCTATTCTAAATGTTCCATATCAAGACTACCCCTATCTGACTGAATTGTAGCCTGGAGACAAAGGCAACAAACCACGTACCAGTGGCCTTTGAGGGCTGATCTGAAGGGGATTAAAAAATATCCTGACAACTGGAGACAGAACATATTATGTGGTAAAATAGAATCTCTTAAATTTTACTGTGGAAAAAAACAACATTCTTATCACTCTGCTCAGCATATTTGGAAAGCATACAGTTTCATGCCTGTCAATACAAAGGAAATTTGTTTTTTGTTGTTTTGTTTTGGGGGGGTTGGGGGAGTAATTAGGTCTATCTATTTAGTGTTAGGTTTGTTTTTTTTTTAATGGAGGTACTAGGGATTGAACCTAGGACCTCATGGATGCTAAGCACACACTCTAGCACTGAGTTATACCCACCCCAGAAAATTTGTTTTCTGCTTTTCTTTTCTAAAGCATCACACTTTGTTTACCCTCCTCAAATGAACACCTGGGTGACACTGCTCCACCATGAGACAACTCTTGAAATACTTTCAGCTGTTCTGAGGAAAGTAACAGAGGTGTCCCTATCTGTAGGAAGAGCTCTGGTTCTGGAGTCACACAGACCTAGGTTCAAGTCCCTGGTTGTAAAAACAGTTTAGGCCCCTGTGAAAAATGGTGATGGTAATGGGATTAGCATAAGGCTTTCTGTGAGGATTTAATGGTACAAGGAATGCAAAGGGCTTAGCACAAAGTAAGAGCTTGATACATTTGGCATTATTATTAGCATTTAAAATTATTTCATTAAGGCAAAAAGCTAGAAGTAGATTTTACAAGAATAATCATTCATGAAATTATTTGAAAGTTAATAATTACCTCACACTGTTTTAGAATCATATGAAACAATACACATAAAAGTTACTAAATTATAAATTTTATAGCATTATAAAAATCATATAAACAGAGGAATTTTACTTAGAGACAGAATGAAAGGAATACGACACTTCAGAAGACTCAGAGTTAAGCTATGTGATCTCGGGATACTACTGAAACTGCCTCAGATTTCTCGTTTTCAAAAGGAGGATAATATACCTGTGACAGGACTGCAGATTAAAGTAGAAAATCTACACAAGAATATTTCATAAAATTAAAGTACTGAGACATCAATGAATACAAGTTTTCACATTTCCTGCACGAAATGTCATTCATTATAATTGAATCCGTCAAATTTGACAGAAAAACCATTTCTGAAGCTAATATAAATGATTAAGAAAAATTAGGGAATTTAAAAAAATGGAGACACTGAAACTAAAATTTCTGATGTCTTTACACAAAAGTCAAGTGCCTATATTTAAAATATTTCTCTAAAGACTTCCACTGAGTTTTAGGTAGCCTTTTGTTTGCAGTCCTGACTGTTTCTAACGTTTTTCATTGCAAGACAGACACAAGTTAGGCCAGAAGACTTAGCTGGCTCTAACATGTTTGAGTAGAGACATTGCTGAGTCTGGGTCACTGGCATGGTTCCTCCCCCTTCCTTATGTATCTGTGCCTCCTCTGGTCTTGGAAATGAGAGCACACAACTCCCTATCACTCAAGGGCAAAATCCCTCCCTCCTGAAAGTCTCAGATCTATTCTGCCATCAAGTCCTAGAGAATCTTCCTTCTCCGTGTCCTTTCTCTTCCTATTCCTACTGCCATTACCATAGTTTAGGCTTTCAATACCTTCCATCTGAAGTAATGGAATCACCTCTCAACTAATTTCCTTGCTTCTAGTCTCTCCGCTCTGACAACCCATCCTATTCATCACTGCTAAATCAAATATCTTAAAATCCTGCCTTTGCTGTTGTCTATTCAAAGACTTCCCCAAGAGTACAAAATCCTCAGTCTGGAGTACAAGCAGAGCTTTGAAGCTGAATAATCAGTCCCAGAATAACCAGAATTAGCCTTTACTGCTGTAGGCAGACGACATGCCACCACCGAAGCCCCAGCACAGGAGACGGTTCACACTGAATTCACTGGGATCTACATCAATTCAACTAACTAACAAAACTAACAGAGGCTCAAATTAAAAGAGGCATAGAATTCAGACATTTTTATTTATTTAAAGTGCATAAAGAATTATTAGAACTGACACCTGAAACAAGCAATAATGGGAAAGTGTTTCTTAAAAATGGGAGAGAACCCACCTGGTAAAGGCAGGCTGCTGTTCCAAGGAAAAACGCAACGATGTAATTAAAATCCTCACCATCACTCTGTAAAAACAAAATAAGAAATTACTTTTTTTTTAAGTGGAAGCCAATTTCCAAAAGCAACCATTGGGATAGAATATGACAGCATTTATGCACAAATGGTAAAAATTTTCACAAAGTGGCATATAAAAATCTCGAGTCCTAAAATAGAAACATAAAATATAATAACCAGGGAGTGTGAGACAGAGGAAGACTACCAGCGTTCTTCTGTCTGGGCCTCACCATCAATTATATTTTATCCAAGAGAAGATGAAAGTCAATGGAAACAAGTTTCCATGTAACATAAAAAGCCTCTCCCCTCTCTACTAAAGAAACCACATAAAAAAGTACAACACCCCAGTGGCTTATAAAGTTAGGCCTGCTAGCTAGGATTACTATTTGACTCAAATAAATATTGACAAACTTTACCATCTAGTAAGTGCATCACTGAATTGTCCAATGAAGTCATTTGGCATGATTAAAAAAACAAAACAAAAAACCAAAATTGAGAAGCTACTGCCCACTAGAGTGTGCTAAATCCCAACGAGGAAAGTCAGTCATAACACACTATGTTAGAAAAATAGCACCCACAGGAAAACCAGAGAGAGATCATGAATAAAATACTTCTTTTAAAAGAAAACTAATGGAGACATATACAACCCATTTTTTCTATTCCTTTTTGATTCCTCTTAAATATCTATATGTATCATTTATCTCAATGTTTTTACAAAGTAGAACATGAAACCCAGGCAGGAGTTATCAAATTATTCTTCCAGGTAGGAGCATTAAATGTGGTCCTTATTTCAGGAAAAATCTCTTTATACAATAAAAATTATACAAGACATGGGACTGTCTCTCATGACCATGTCTTCACAAAATAATATAAAGAGAAAATTCCTTTTCCATTTGCTATTGGGCAAGAAAGTGCCTGTAAGGCAGAGGGACAGTGGCTTATCCTAGTGAGATGATCTTAAAATAGAAACCATTCAACTGTCTGGTTAGGCCAGTTCTATCCCAGAGGTAGGAAAGGTCAACATAAAACTGCTCTACTTTAATAATTCTAAGGCTTTAAATAAGTTCTGCTTGATTGTTTTCCTTTAGTCCTTTAAGTTATTTTTTTAATTATAAAAGTTCATGTTCATTGTAGAGAATATGGAACAGATTGTTACAAAGAAGAAGCTCATATAGTCCATAACGCCACAACTTTGGGAGAATTAGAGCTAACCATTTATGTACCACCTTCTAATCCTTTCTGTACAAAAATATATGTACATTAAAAAAAATAGAACCATACTTTTACCTACTGCTTTTTTTGTACTCCACATTATATCATAAACATGTTTTCAAGATACTAAATATTTCTCAGCCACTTAGTTTGTAATGATTATATAACCTTTAATGGTGGGGAAATACAATAATGTAATTATTTTCCTACAATTGAGTATTATATTTTCCCTAAATTTACACCATCACTTTATAACTCTCTTAATTGCCTTTGGAACACTTAAGAGTATGTTTCTGGAGTCAATCAGAGATTCAATGAAATAACATTTGCAAATACAAAGAACAGTAACTGACACACAGTAAGTATTCAAAAACATTAACTTCTCTCTCCGAGAGGTTACTGTATACATTATTCATCAGATAATTGGGGTTACCTTTAGTATTGTTTAAACCTCTAAAGTGCTGGCCTTGTCTTCTCAATTAGATCCTAACCTTTCTTCAAAGCAGAAAATAAAACTTACTACTTGCATGAAACTTGCATGTGCACATAGTAGGATTCAACAAATGCATGCCAAATTGAGCTGAACTTTGAAAAATCTTTATTTCTACTTGCTAAAGAGAATGTCTATAAACATATTCTTCCATTCAATAAATACTCATTCATTAAACACTTAAGGGCCAAGTACTGCATTTCTAGACCAAGGATAGAAAACAAGTCAACACCAACTCAAGAAGCTCACCCTCTAATCAGGAAGGCAGATACAGACACCAACAATTCCTACCCGAAGTGGTAACTGATGGGATAGGTGTGTGTACAGGGTACTAAGGGAACCTACTGGAGGACACTGCTAATTCTGCCTGGAGAAAAAAAGGATCAGGGAAAGTTTGCCAGAGGAAGTAAAGCTTAATCTGCATCTTGATGGATGAACTGGTAGACAAGGTAGGAAGAGAATTCAGGCCAAGGACATAGCTTGTGCAGTTTCAAAGAAGGAAGAGGTTAGGATGACTCCAAGGTCTCCTGTTTAGGCAAATTTGAACAATACCATTCACTAAGTTAAGAATATAGGAGGAAAAGTAGTTTTGAGCATAGAAAAAATAGAATTCATCTTGGACACACTATTTTGGACTTGCTAGTGGGACAGCCAAATAATTATGCTTAGTAGACATCTAAGTTAGCTTCAGGGAAGAGTTTAACCTAGAGATCTAGTTTAGTAGTCATGAATTTAAACAGTAGTTAAATGAAAGAAAGGACTATGACAACCAAATGCAAAGCTTAATTCTTGATTGGCTGCTAGATCAGAGAGAGGAAAAACCACTATAAAGGATTATTTGGGGTCAATTTTGAATTGTGAAATTCGAATATAGACTTTATATTAGATAATACTGCACTGATCTTAAATTTCTTTGGTGTAATAAAGGTATTGTGATTATGTAGGAAAATGTCCTAGTCCTTAAGACATACATATTGAATAATTTTGGACTGTCACAATACCTAGTTTTACTTCAAATGATTCAGGAAAAAAAAAGAAAATGAATAGAGAAAGAAAGGTAGGTAGGTAGGTATACAGGTAGCTGTTAATTATGTCTACTATTAAGTTTTAAAAACTTTTCTGTAAGTTTGAATTCTTTCAAAATAAAATGTTGTGTAGTGGGGGAAAATCGGAAAACAAATGAAAAAATACTATGCAGTCACTAAAAAGAATCTCTATATGCTCAAATGAAATGATCTACATATTATTAGGTAAAAAAGATGCAAATCAGTATGTATAGTATACTTACATATACTTATTACAAGGAGTAATTTTAAAAGAACAATTATGCAAGTAAATATATAAGTAGATATGTACTAGCATATACACATTATCTCTCTACAAGGACACAACTCTACTCCCCAGTGGTTGACTCTGGGGAGAAGTGGGAAGAGAATTACTTACTGAAAATTACAGGATTTGAAATTTACCATGTACACATTTTACTGTGTGTATGCATGACTCTAGATGTCTGTGGATATACATCTGTTAAATTTTCTAAAAATCATTTTGAAAATATCCAAAGAGAGGTGTAGCGTTAGAAGAATATAAAGCCAAGGACACAACACCAGAGAACGCCACTATTTAAAGGGCAGGTGGAGGAAGAAAGTTTACCAAATAAACTGAGGAACAGGAAGAGAAAGGGAGAAAATACAACAGGAGAAAACTTTCATGGAACTGAAGGGAATTGTTCCATGGAACTGATTAGCTCAAAAAGAATGTTAAGTAACACATCACACTATTAACAGTGATTTATTTGCTTCTAAGTTTTCTAAAATAAACATTATTTTTGAAATTAAACAAGTTATTTTTAAGAGGAATAACTGAACAGTTTGTGAGATGAGGTAGAGAGGACACACAAAACAAGGCCTCAAGAGTGGCTGCAATATGTGACAACCAGAAGGACACTAGTGAACTTAACGGTCAGTGTTTGAAAGAATTATAACGGCAGAAAGAGATCACAGCAGACTAAGAGAATAGAGGTAAGGGGGTGGGGGCAACAAATGTAGTCTATATTTTTAAAATATTAGAAGGGAACATACATCAAGAGGGTTTTTTAGGTTTTTTCGTTTGCTTATTTTTTAGAGACCAGCAGGCTATATATCATGTTTACGAGCTGAGAGAATAAAGCCAGTAGAGAGGAAGCAGATGAAATGTAGGCGAGGGACTAGCTAGAGCTTGGGGAAACATGGAACAGAGGTTTAGAGAGGACAGAAGTGGGAGTGCGGTGGGGAGCAGGGTGGACTGGAGCACGGATGAAGGTGGGGTGAGGAAATAAGGGCAGAGGTAAGGAGTCAGATTTTAAAAAATCACACTGACCTTCAGAGGATGCTAGGGTACCAACATATTGCTTTGAAAACTGACAAATAAAGGAAAAGAATATTTTTTTAAGGTGAGGATGAAGAGGTAAGCAGAAGCTTCATATAACAGCCACACAACGTATTAGGATGACACTATTTAAATGTTTGCAGTAATTGGGAAACATTCACTTTTTAATCTTAAATGAAAAAAGAGCACAAAGTTACATAATGGATATGATATGCATACAAGTATATGTGTATATATACAGTATATATTAATAAAATACAGAGAAAAATTAGGGGTAATTTTTTTCTTCGTTATATATTTCCCCCATATATGAACATAGAACTCAGGAAAAATACTTTTATTTCTTTTGAAAGAAAGAAAGCACTGCATCTTAGCATAAATATTATGCCACTAAATAAATCAAAACTTCCTTTGAGCTTTAATAGGTATGTAATTTCTTTAAGAGGTATCAACAAATCTATGGGAAATAAAGAACTCAAAAAACAAAAGCAAGTGGATTACTTCTGTTTTGTAGTAGCCATTACAATTTTAGAATCAGAGGGTCTTAGAACACTAGTACTGAAGTGGTCCATAAGCATATGTAGTGTAAAGCCTTCCTTTTGCAGAATAGGAAAATGAGATCCAAGAAGGTAAAGTAACCCATCCAAGGTCATAAAGTTAGTTACTGGCAGGTGCAACCCAGGTTTTCTGTCTTCCAGGTCAGCATTTCTACTGCTGTATCAGAATACTCAATACTTTTTCTAATGCATCACATGCAAATTACTTCTAGGTTGGCATCAGCCTAATTAATATCATTGCTTCAAGGTTGATCCTTAAAGGAACATAGGCAATATAAACCCAATGTGACAAAAGCTTATGTATTTGTGAGGTGCCAATTCACAATAAACTTATCAACATCTCTAAACTCAGAACAAAGTATGGAAATGAGTGAAAAAATCTAACTTACACATTACTGTGAATACCAAATCAAATTTACAACTTAAAAAAAAAACTACATTCACCCTAAATGTCCCCAGTCTGAACTTAGATATCAAAGGAAAACTTCAGTACTTGGTATTTTAAATAAATCGTTTGTTATCGCCCTAAGAGGCAGCTATTAATCTAGAAGAAACAAGCTTGTGCTGAATCTTCAAACATTAACAATATACAGGAATATTGATTCACATGGGTCCTCAAATTTAAATGTGCCTCAGGCACCAAGTTACATTACCAGAAGATAAACATGGCTATCATTTTTAGCATTCGAAAAGAGTATTTAGAATTCACAGCCTTAAAAAAAGCAAACTTTAATAGCGATATATTGCTCATATTCAGGAAATACACTACACATTTTTAGCTAGATCTAAAAATATGATCTCCAAATGAATCCTCTGCTCTTAAGTCAAGTATTAAAGAAATGCTGAGGCCACTTAATCTCGCTACTGTCTTTCTGCCTCCTTTATCACCATGATTTGAGTAACTCCACTACAGGTAACTTCAGAACATAAAAGCTTAAGTCCCATATCCTGGATTTTGCACTCAAGTCTACATAACAAACCACCTCAAAAAGATCTACTTTATTGACCAAAAATTATCTATAGTGACTCTAGATATTACTCCTAACACAAAATACGATGAGCCAGAGAGAAAGCTAAGTGTATGTCCTAAGTTCAATGGCTTTAGTGAGAATAAAAAGGACATTTTAACTAATACAGATCATGAACAATGATAAAATAGAAGCTAATGAGGGAAAATTAAAAGTGAGAGATCTCAGGTCCCTAATTTTATATATATTTTCTCTCAGGTTAATCCAAGCTATAAAGGATGTACTTGTTGAAACTAATCTAGTTTGCACCCTTAATCCTTCCCTGCTTAGGTTCTAAATTTATCACAGTACATTCTGCATTCTGACATTTCATTTTCTCCTTTCGTTTGCTTATTGTCTATTCCATCTTTTAGAACATGGAATACAGTGCTACAGAGTAACCCCCCATTATTCTCATAACAAGACAAGAAAAAAACATCTCCCAGAATCAGTCACTTATCAGAACATTTTCCTCTGTACAGATATAACCCCCCCAGTAACTAGAACAACAGGAATCTCTACTTTTGGTCCAGTAAATTTCCTAAAGCAATGATTCTCATTTACGTGAGAGGGTCAGAATTTACTGGAAAATACTTTAAAACTACCCATGAGTGACAAACTATTTGTGGACTACATGCCCCCCATCTTTGCACTCTTGTTTCCTCACTCCTCTCTTAGAGCATCATTGTTTTAGGAACCTCAACTACTGATGAATGCATGTGGGTTACAGCAGATCAAAGATTTAAAACAATGCTAAGGGAACAACATAAGCAGGTGTTCCTAGTTTTCAGATACTAAAAATCCCACATGGACCAATTTATAGCTCCCTAAGTCAAGTGAGGAAGAAATGATGTTGGGGTGAATTTAGTCTAGGAGGACAATGAAAAAGAAAGAATTCCATATCAACCATCAGAAAGATACATCTTCAAAGATACAAGCATCCAGAGTACCCAGATTGTAAATGATCAACTAATGAAAAAGACCATTTTTAACCTTTTCCCCATTCATAACTTCCCTCATGCTGCTTTCATACCACCCACTACAGTTTTAAGGATCCGTTTAAAACAAACAAAAAACCTTCTAGGAAAACTGTAGACTCTAAAATAAAGACTCAAGAAGCAGCTACAAAAATGTAAGGAAAATGTTCAGGTTCTCCTATCTTCCATGAAAATATTTGCCTTTACTCTGCCTGAAACTTCTGTTACTTGAAAATCTACCTCTTAAATTGGATCAACAAAAGTGGTTTTTTCTGATTACATAATAGGTGGTAAAAATATTAATTTTTATCATTTAAAATCTGAGTAATATATTCATATGGTTCAAAAAGTAAAAATTATATATAAGACAGTAAAGATTGTGCAGTCTTATTCCCATTCTGCTTCCTATTTGTCCAGTTCCAACTACATTTATCAGTTTCTTATCTTTCCAGAGTTTCTTTATGCAAATTACTGCAAATTAAAATATAGTTATTTTCTCAAGCTATCTTTGGTGAGGGCAGTTAGGGCTAAGCTGAAAGCAACTGGTGGGTGCAAGGTCAGAGGACCTGGTCTGTTTCTCATTGGCTTTCACATGGCCCTTGTCAGAGGGCACAAAACTGTACATCTGACCATAAAACATGAATCAGATCCCTGAACCCAGGCTCCACTCTGGCTGGGGCTCTGAGGTCCCCACCTGGCCTGTATGAAGAGGAATGCTAAGCCCCTCCATTAGAAGAGAAAGTCCCATCCACTATTTTAACAAATGGTTAAATGGAGCTGGCTGGGTGTAATAGGCTGAACTTTTAACTAAGTGGAGCCACACCTATTGCAACATCAATGCCCAGAGAATGCTCCTCCCTTTCTGGCCTTTGTTTTAATGCTGGTATGTGTGTGTGTTTAAATTAATAGACTGCTATCTCTAGAGCAGTTTCAGGTTTACAGAAAATTAAGCCAATAGTACAGAGAGCACCCATATACCTACTTTCCCCTGCTCCCAGCTTCCTCTGTCATTAACACCTTGCATTAATGTGGTACATTTGTTACAACTGATGAGCCAATAGTGACACATTATTACTAACTAAAATTCATTATATGTATAACTGAATCACCATGCTGTACACCAGAAATTAACACAACATTGTAAACCAACTATACTTCAATTAAAAAAAAAACTAAAGTCCATGGTTTACATTAGGGCCCACTCTTTGTGTTGTACATTGTATGGGTTTTGACAAATATATAATGACATAACCACTATTTCAGTAACATACAGAACAGTTTCACTGCCCTTAAAATCTCACGTTCCTCCTATTCATCCCTTCCTTCTTCCATTCTTCCAAACCTCTAGCAACCGCTAATCTTTTCACTTGCTGTCTTGAAAGTTTTGCCTTTTTCAGAATGTCATATAGTTGGAATCTTATAGTATGTAGTTTTTTCAAACTGGCTTCTTTCATTAAGCAATATGCACTTAAGGTTTAGCCATGTCTTTTTGTGGCTTGACAGCTCATTTCTTTTTATTACTGAATAACATTCCATTGTATGGTTTGCTGAAGTTAGTTTATCCATTCACCTTTTGAAGGACATCTTAATACTGTCCAGTGTTTCTTGAAATTATAAAGTTGATATAAACATTAATGTACAAGCTTTCGTGTGGACAGAAGTTTTCCACTCATTTGGGACTACTCATGTAATACCTAGGAGCATGACTGCTGGATCGTATGGTAAATCTGTTTAGCTTTGTGAGAAACAGCCCAACTGTCTTCCAAACTGACTATACCATTCTGATTTCCCACCAACAATGAATGAGAGTTCCTATTGTTCCATTTCCTCACCAGCATTTGGTATTGTCAGTTTTTTGGATTTTGCCATTCTAATAGATGTTTAGTAGTATCTTACTGATGTTTCGATTTGCATTTCCTTAATGACTTACAAATTTGAGCATTTTTATATGCTTATTTGCCACCTGCATATCTACTCTGCTGAGATGTCTGTGTTTAGTTCTTCTGCTCATTTTTTAATTGGGTTTTTTCTTTCTTCAGTGTTAGAGTTCCATGTATGTTTTTAGATATAAGCCCTTTGTCAAGTGTGTTTTGCAGATATCTTCCTCTGGCCTGTGGCTTATCTTTTTCATTCTCTTGATGTCCTTCGCAGTTTTTAAATTAAGTCCAACTTACGATTTTCTTTCATGGATACTTTTGATGTTGTATCTAAAAATTTATCACCAAATGCAAGATCATCTAGGTTTTCTCCTGTTACCTTTCATAGGTTTTATAGTTTTATGTTTTACATTTAGGTCTGTGATCCATTTTGAGTTAATTTTTTGTGAAAGGAGTTAAGATCTATGCCTAGACTCTTTTTTTTTTTTTTGCATGTGGATGGCCACCTGTTCCAGCACCATTTGTTGAAAAGAATTCTTTGCCCACTGAATTGTTTGTTCCTCTGTCAAAGATCAGTTGATCATATTTGTATGGATATATTTCTAGGCTCTCTATTCTGTTCCACTGACTGAATTGCTTGTCTACTCTTTTGCCAGTACCACACTGTCTTAATTAGAGCTTAATAGTAAGTCTTAAGGTTGGATAGTGTTAGTCCTCTGACTTTGTTCTTTTTCTTCAGTATTGTGTTGGCTATTCTGGGCTTGCCTTTCCACATAAACTTTAAAATCACTCTGTCAGCATCCACAAAATAACTTGCTGGGATTTTGACTGGGATTGTTGATGAAACGACAGATCAAGTCGAGAAGAAACAACATCTTAACAATACTGAGTCTTCCTACCCAGGAACATGGCAATCTTTTATTTCTTTTATTAGAGTTTTATAGTTTCCCCATAAAGATCTAGAACGTATTTTGTTAGATTTATTAAGTGTCTCATTTTTGGGTGGTGCCAATATAAATGGAATTGTAGTTTTAATTTCAAATTTCAATTGTTCCTTGATGATATATAAGAAATCAACTGATGTGAATTCTATGGCCTTGCTGCCATCACTTATTAGTTCCAGGAGTTTGCTGATTCTTTTGAATTTCCTACATAAACAATCATGTCATCCCTGTCGTTCTTCCTTCCCAAACTGTGTATCTTTTTTTTTCTTGTCTTATTGCATTAACTAGGCCTTCCAACGTTGAATAGGAGTGGTGATAGGGGACATTCTTGTCTTGTTACCGATCTTTAGAAGAAAATATCTAGTTTTTCATCAAGTATGATGTTAGCTGTAGGGTTTCTGTAGGTATTCTTTATCGAGTTGAGGAAGTTCTCCTTTATCCCTAGTTTGCTGTGAGTTTTATCATGATTTTGTCAAATGCTTTTTCTGCATCTAGTGATATGACCGTATGATTTTTCTCCTGCTGATATAATGGATTACACTAATTTGATTTTCAAATGTTGAATCAGCCTTACATACCTGGAATAAAACCCACTTGGTTTTGGTGTATAATTCTTTCTTTATACATTTTTGGATTCAATTTGCTAATATTTTATTGAGGATTTTTGCATATGTGTTCATGAGAGATACTGGACGGTAACGTTGGTCTTCTTAAAATGTAAGTAGGCTGAGAAATCTCAGTGCTATCAGTCAGTTACGCAAAAGTGGTGATTAGTTTAATCAGATTAGTATTCTGAAAATCTCAAATACAATGAGGCAGACATTACTAACCAGAGAGAGAACATGAAACACTTAGGAATCAAGGCAAACATTAGCCAGGGATAGTGGTTTAAAAGCATGAAAAGCTGTGTTTATACTACTTTGCTTAGTTTTGAAGTTGTGAATCAGAGGAAAGAATCAGTCTAGGAAGAGGAGGGATAAGATATGAGTGCCTGAAAAAAATCACCCGTTAAAAGGTTTTGTGAAATATGGGCAGCTTTCCTCAATTTTAACTTACAAGTAATGTGGCCTAAACCCCAGGTTCCCCAACTTATGTACTGTCTTCCAAGTCAGAGGTAGTAAGGCTCTGCTTCTCTCTACCCAGGCCTGCGCCCTCCCCTTATTTATTAATCTGCTCATTTCAAACAACCAGAGAATTTTTTTTAACAATAGAATTTTAACTTCAGAGTACCACATTCACAATTTTTGCCAACTTTAAATACTAATTATACCATTATTTATTAAGGTATTTCATAAAGGTCACTTTTTATTAAAATTAATTTCTTTTAAAAGGAAAATTTTATATCACTATCATTAATTGAAACTAGTATCCCTTACCAAAGAGACATTATACATTAATATACATTAAATACATTAACCCTTAAAATTAAAAATGTTTACCCTTCTACTACCTAGAAGATAGTTGTGTAGCCAGAGGTAAATGTGTCCTATACTTAGAGAAATACTCATCAAATCCACCTTTCTCCTTCATTTCATAAGCAATGAAACCGATGACCAGAAAGTAAGGTGAGCTATTCAAGGTCATAGAACTAATCAGTAGCTGAGATGGAGCCAACCCTCCTTCTTTCTTCCACAAATAAAAACCAACTCTCCACACACCTATGCTACTCTTCTTTCCACTACATCACATTAAAAAAAAAAAAAAAAGCAAAAGAGGACCTTTTTTATTAGCTTTTTCACTTGGCAGTCTCCAAATTGCCTTTGTTTTTCTTTTGGCAGGTTGTTTAACTGGCTCGAAACTGAACTCCTGCTGGAATAAAGCTGAACTGGCTACGGAATGGGGCAGGAATGCCAATGGACAGTAGCCAGCTGTCCTATGCCTGAAAGGGAAGAGGGGCTTTACCTAAAGGCCCAGGATGTTCCGGAAAGGAATTGGGAAGTCATGAGTAGACCCCAAACCCCCTCAAGGGACAGCTCAGTTGCCTGGAACCTGTAATGTTCTCTGCTATTAGTGTCACACAGCTGAGGATATTCAGAGAGTACTCAGAATGGCACTCTCTTGTGTATTCCCCAAACTAACAGCAATTTAAAAACACAATATAAGGTGTCTTGAGCGGGTTTTTACAAATGATACTCTTAGCCTAATGCTGCCCCCCCTAAAAAAGAGAACTAATTTACAACGTGGAAGTGTCAAAAAAAAAAAAACTTCAGAGAAAAGTGGAAATAGGAAAAGGAAAGCTGAAATGTGCTTAACATTAAGAAAGGAAGTTTCAAAAGTTTACAAAAAGAATAAGAGAAAAAGTATATTCTGATAGCTGTAGTCTCTAGAAGAAACTCAACTGGAAAACAAAATAGTTGGCAATATCTGAAGAAAATGAGTGTTTTCACAGGTAGCCACCAACAAAAAAGAAAAAAGAGCAGATAAGTAGGACTACCCAGAGGTAGGACAAAAACCTGTCCACGAACACCCTCTTCTTCCTTCCACTCCTCTCTGTCCAATCAGATCCTTCCTGGTCCAGCCCACCCCCCCCTGCATAAGCTTCCTTCTCCCTCACACTGACTTGCTCCCCTTCCAGACCTTCTGTACTTGACATTTACTTGTGGCCTTCTTTACCTCCCCAATTCAGCTCTGGGGTCTGAGACTGCAGAGCCCATGTCACACATACCTTGGTGTCCCCAGAATACCTCTAAACAATGCCTCCTGCAATGGAGATAATAAATAAGTATGTGCTAATTAAACCAAAGAAGCCAGCAAGAAATCTGTTTTTAGAGGGGAAACTAGAGTAGGTATAAAGAATACAAAATCTGACCACGCATTGTAAGTTGTACTAATACCCAAATCAATTCAAATCAATCGTGTAACAAGTAGAATCAACAGGCACAGTCACCTGAAATTGCAAAAACAGCACAGTACCTGCAGGAGACTTTCTATGGCATGAAAGCCTCGAATTAGATTCAGAGCTGCACATAAAAGACTAAGGATAAATGCCACAATCCCTGCCAGAGTTGCTGGTTCCAGCCTCTGGTGAGCTGAAAAATAAAACAAATAGTTAGAAATGAACATGAGTATCTCACATTAATACCTACACTTATGTAAAATGAAATTCACTGCTTAATTTAAATGGGTCAAATATAGACGAATCATCATAAAATTATTTAATATATGTATCTTAGTAATAAATATTTTTTAAAATGCAGAATGTCTGACAAGATGACAGCTTCATTCCCCTGAACTCAAGTTAAATTAACTTCTTTTTCTCTACTTTTTTTTCAAATATGGGATGCTTCATGAATTTGCATGTCATCCTTCTGTAGGGGCCATGCTAATCTTCTCTGTATCTTTCCAATTTTAGTATATGTGCTGCCAAAGTGAACAGTTTTTCTCTACATTTTTAATAAAGACACCTAACTTGCATTTTGGGTACACAGTGCTAAGGAGTGCACACATTTGGCAGTAAATCATAGGAAAAAACCTAACTGCCTAAATATGTCTACCATTTGCAAAGGTGACTTTGCTCAGAAATACACTGCATAATTCCTACTTTTTCTGAAAATGCTTAGAAAACATTTTTAAAGACAAACAGCTTGCTTTTAAGCAAAGTTCTCCCTTATCTGGGTTCCAGGGCCATAAATACCATGAGACAGATGTTAAAGCTCATATATAATAACTAATCTGAACTCTGCAAGAGAATGGACTTTCATAGTTATGAGGTTCCTGGTCTCTGAAGACCACTTGAAGGTAAAAATACTAAAACACTAGCTGAAGTGACCGGTTTATTTTACAAACACATTCCCTTATCTGTCAGGGCTTCAGAGCATAAGACCTTTAGATATACAATAGCTTCCCTTCATCATCCTCTTGCAGTGAACAGAATTAACAATAGAGTCTAAATGAAAACACAAAACTAAATACATAATCATCTAAACCTCAGAAAGGAGAGAGAGGGAAAGAGAGGACAACAGAACTACATTTAGATCATTTTATTTAAATCACTGAAGTGTAAAAGCCCTAACAATGAAGTTAATGAGGTGGAACATTAATATAAGGAAGAGCTTAAACCTTTGCAACTTATATTCAGCCATTACAACGGAAAAGCTTCCCAGACAATTCACAAAAACCCATATTTCACAAGAAGTATTTATTCCTCAAGTTCAGTAGAAAATGCTAATATAGGATAACATTTTCTTAAGTTTCTTTTGTGCCCAAGGTGACTGCTTGGTCTCCCAATCAATTTCCTTGAGATTTTAATACGAAAATAAAAAGCTAATTTCTTTGTAAAGTACCAATACCAAATTTTCTATCACTAGAGGAAAAAAAAAACCTCACAATCTAAAAATCTATCCAACTGGTTTACCAATCAGTCATGTTTTGCATCCCTCCCTCCATACCTCTGCACCCTCTCTGAGCAGTATGTAAGGCAGAACTGTCCTCTAAGGAAAAAAGAAATCCTTATTATGGGCCTCAAGCATAAAGCCACCTGATAACTGAACAGGTTATAGGAATAACACTTATAAAGTATACAAGTTTACCTTACCGAAGAATCCGAACAATATTTTGTATTATAATTAAAGAAACTTAAGCTTTTGATGGCCAAATAAGGGATGGCCATTTTTGTGCTGTTGTTTTTGGGTTTATTTATTTATTTATTTATTTATTTATTTATTTATTTATTTAGTGGGGGGTAATCAGGTTTATTAATTTATTCATTCATTGATTTATTTAATGGAGATACTGGTGATTGAACCCAGGACCTCGTGCATGCTAGGCATGCACTCTACCACTGAGCTATACCCTCCCCGCTGGATGGCCACTCTTGAGAGGAAAAATATTACCATTTTAATGTGTTGATCAATACCTATTTAAGAAATAAATACTATTCTATACAAATGAAATATCTGTACTAAGCTTCTAACACTTGCCTCTTGCCCTTGGAGTACTCTTTATAGTGACACTATATCATTTATAAATTATTTCAAAATGACCAGAAACATTTTTAAAGGCATGAAAACAAATGACAAGCCTCCTTTAACAAGGACAAGGCGTGCATTATGCTGAAGGACAGGCTGGAGCTATGCCAGGTCACTGCGAGGGAAAATTCTCAAGTAGAGATTCTCCCACTCCCACCCCAACCCCGTTCCCAGGAGCTGTGGGAATGGTTACCAAGAAAAAACTATCTGCACACAACATGAGGATGACACTTTGTAAAGACAAGCTGAACAAGGTATTTAATCTATCTTAATGTATTATGTTATACATATATATTTTTATTCCAGTAAAACAGATTTTAGATCCACTGTTATCCACAAATGCTTACTTCACACTTCAATTTGGCACTGTGATAGGTACTATGAGGTATACAGTGGATTTGGAACAGTAAGAAATGAAGAAATGAGAGGCAATGTAGAAAAGAATTATTTTGCTGAATCCAAAACAGTGTCACCTGGTCATTTTTTGTTTTGTTCTGCTACAATGATTTTAATTAGTCTCCTTGAGCCCAATAATAGCATTTTCATGACAAAATTAAATTTTTCATATACCAAGAATTAATGGAGAGTTTACAAAAGTTCCTTAAGAAGTAAGAGTAAATCCCTTGGAACTAAAAAGCTACTGGTTATAGTGAATTAATATATTTATTCAGCAAATACTTTCTGGCATGATTCTGTGTAAGATGCTGGGTTTTAGAGAATTGAAAAAATGAATTACACAGTCTGTCCTCAAGGCATTTCTAGTCTTTTAAAGGGAAACAGACAGATAAACACATGAAAGTCATAAGCATTCTAAACTAAAAGAATTAAGGAATTCTGAAGAGGAAAGATAAGTAGGGGAGAGGTGGTGACATAGGAGTGGTAAGAGAATCAAGGAAGATCTTTAAAGATAGATCTTTAAAATTTTAAAATTTAGACAGATACAAATGGGAAGAACTGCATTTCATGCAGAGAAAAGTATCTGAGGAGCCTGGAGATGGAAATGGGAGAAGCAAATAATAACAGCATCAACAAAAACTATTACTACTCCTTCTACTAAACCTTCTCATAGTGGCTGCTCTCAATGTGCTTTATGTACATGATCTCATTTCATCCTTCCAAGAACCAACCCTATGCAGGAGACACTATAATTATCCCAGGTTTTTCAGACAGGAAACTAAGGTTTAGGGGGATTGTGTAATTTCCCCAATTTGAGAAAAGAAACTGGGATTTAAATCTAGGTAGCCTGACTCTAGAACTCACGTTCTTAACCACTTTGCTGTTGGGCACTGCTACTGGTTTTGTTTCACTTAAAATGATGTTTATAAGAGTAGGAAGAAATAAGGTCAGAAAGGAAGGCTAAAGCAAATTAATTAACAGACAGTGTGAACTATGATGCTAAAAATTTATGGGCAAATTGGACAATGGGGAAACACAGAAGAGCAAGAAATTGCTGATTAAAGCTGTGCTTAAAAATATTTATTAGTGGGTTGTAAAGAGATAAAAAGTAGAGATAAATATTATTTTCTTACTGCCTTCTCACTAGGCATACACTGTCCCATTTAGCCTTCAAAATGGGGTACTTCATGAGGTAGGAATGACTAACTTCTGTGTCTGAATTTTCTCATCTATGAATTGAGGTTAAATAATTTGTTATAAGTCAGATAGCTAGTAAGTGCCATCTTCACAATTAGCGCTTGGGTCTGATAGGCCCATGCTCTTTTACAATTCTGCACTAGGAAGTTCATGAGGGAGTCACTGACAAAGACTGACTGAAATAAGGGCTGAATTAGGACAGTGACAGTAGAAACAGAGAAGAAAGAAGTTAGAGAGATTACAGGAGTAAAAACTATTAGACTTGGCAACTAACTAGATGTGGGACACAAAAGAGAAAAAAAATCAAGGAAAATGCCAAGGTTTGAAGTGTGGGTGACTGGAAAGATAAGGTGCTCTTAAAAGACCCAGTGGAAGAAATTCATGTTTGATTGAGAATGGGACATTTTAAACATATCAAACTTGAAGTGATGGTGAATCATGTTTAACAAGCAACTGAAGAATGTAAGAGCAGCAGGACTGAAGGAACATATGAGGTCTGCATCTGATGGGAAGGGTTTGGATGAGATTACAAAGGAAAGAAGTGGGCCAAGACAAATCCTTGGTAAACACTACCACTACAGGGAGGAAGACGAGGCAGGGGAGACAGATGTAGAACAACAAGAAGAGTGAAGAGCCACAGAAGTCTAGGAAGGGGAGACCATCAAGAAGAAAGATGCAGCTTATGATGCCTGTAGACAGGCCAAAGACAATTTGAACTAAAAAAGAAAAAAAAAAAAGATTTACTGATTAAGAGATTGGGTTTTGAACCTTTATAAAATAGTTTCAGAAGAGTGGTTGAAGGCAAAATTCAGCCAGTAAGAGGTTAAATAACTGATGAAGGTAAGAGATAGAAGCAGTAGTGAATACTAGTGCAGTTAAAGGAGAAAAAAACAGGATGACAGCCTGACAGATATAACAGGATTGAAAACAAATTATTCTTCCCCTGTAATGGGGTGTAGAAGGGAGATTTTAATACATTTATGGGTGGAATAACAAAATTCAGTGAAGAATAGAAGAATCAAGAGAAAGGAAAAATAACTGGTGAAACAGAGTACCAGAACATTCATGGTGAGTATCCAAAAAGATGGTACCATTCTAACCCTCAAACCCCATCATAATATAATAGTGTCTATGCTCTGAGTCAAAGTTCAGAAGGTACAGTCATTCAATTATGCCCAAATATCTGAAGAAAGAGGTTTTGGAACATAAGAGAGAAATTTCAGGTCAGTTCTATCTAAATGAGCATAATGTACTATTTAATTCTGACTAAATGAGACTAATTGTATGATACAAAAATACACTCTTCTTTTCATTATGAGGCCCTTCCATATCATCACCACCTGTCAAAAGCCTGCACGTCCTTCAAGGCTCCAAGGGCTAGAACTGTTACTTCCTTTTTACCTCTTTTGGAGCATGTATTACATTCTACCTTGTATTTTACATATTGGCTTTTATTCTTTTCCCATCTTGAAAGCGTATAATGTGCTTTATTATCTTTATAAAATGTCCTACCACATTTAGCATAATAGTCTGGAGAAAAAAAGCAATAAATACCTGTTAGATTGTGTGTGTGTGTGTGTGTGTGTGTGTGTGTGTGTGTGTGTGTGTAAGAGAAACAGATCGGGAAATCTATTTCCCTTGCGGGGCACCAGGGAATATAGCAGCATTTTCAGTCAACTCACAAACTGTCTAGAAAATTACACAGATTGAAAAAGGCTGATTAATCAAGTATTTATCCTAAAAATAGAAGCATCAAAGAAACTGAGGAAAGTACATTAAGTTCAGGGTTTGTGAAGTTTTTTTAAAAAAGTAAAAGGATATAAAATTTAAAATATTAACAATATTAAATGCTGGTGAGGATACAGAGCAATCAAAACTCTCATACACTGCTTGCAAAAATATAAAATGGTACAACTACTTTAGAAACCTGGCAGTTTCATAAAACGTTAAACATGCACCTAACCTTTGATCTAGCAATTCCACTTCTAATACTTACTCAAGAGAAATGAAAACAAATGTCAGCAAAAGATGAAAGTTTTAATAGATTTATTTATAATAACCCGAAACTGGAAACAAGCTAACGCCCAATGTTCATCCACACTGGATAAACTGTAGTATATTCATACAATGACTATTACTCGGGAGTAAAAAGGAACAATTTACAGAGATGTGCAAAATATATGTGACATTGCGTTAAGCAAAAAAAGCTGAACACAAGAACCATACTATATAATCTTGTTTATATAAAGCACTAAAACAAATAAAACTGACTTACAGTGAAAAAAATCTGAACAATGGTTGTCTGGAGTAGGGCAGAGATTGGGAAGGGACACAAAGGAACTTTCTAGGGAGATGGAAATGGTCTATATTGTGATAGGAGCGTGTACTAATTATGGCTTTTTTAAACTCTGTATTGACAGAGTAAATCTTGGGGCCTTGCTGACATCAAAGGAGTGCCTCTCCCCAGCCTCTCTAATTCCTAGAGATAGCAAACAATCCATCTGCAAGAGGGCCTTTCCTAAGCAAAAGCCCCTAATCCAGAGCCCACACTCCTAACTACCTGTTCTATGACACTCTCACACTCAGGGACACTGTTCTCCTGCCAGAATCACCCTAGGGTCAGGTATCAAAAAGTAAATAACTTTATTTAGGAAAGAAAACTGTAAAACAGGAAAATATATTTAAACTGGGAGACTACAGAAAATATTATGCAGGCTTGGTCTGAATTAAAAGCAAATAAAGTTAATATTAAAATAATTTCTAATCATGAATTATCTTTAAAACTTCTCTTTCTTAAAGCTTTTCTTTCTCTTTCTTAAAACAATAACAAATCCCAGATTCTTCCCATTTTCCAAGTATCTCCTATTTGGTGATCCAGGTTAACACTGCAATCTACAGCTCAGAGTGGAGACTTACAGAAATCAAGTAACACATGAAGTTTCCTACAGAGCCTGCTTCCTAGTAGGTCAAGTTGGACCTCTACCCCCAAATGAAGGGAATTCTCCTGAATCCTAAGTGTGTATATTAATGGACAGATACTCTTAGCAATTGCCAGATCTGTGGAATGGTTAAAACTATCAGAGAAGGAAAGTCCAAAGGAAGTCTTGAGGCTCACTCAACCCAAATATCATCAAAATGTTAATCTCTAGGGTGAACTGCAGAGAATGGTGCCACCATTCAAGGCTTATTTAAAAAGAGGCAGGGATAGTAATTCCTACCATACTCCTTTTAACTCTCCAATTTGTCTCCAAAATGGATGCATCTTAGAGAATGACAACAGATTACTGTAGGTTCCAACTGCACATGCTTTTTCAGATGCAGTCTCCATGTGGAACAAATCAATTAACTCCCTGGCATGTAGGTACCAGTTTTCAAACACTTTTTTCACTATCCTAAAAAACAAACAAAATCAGAAGCATTTTGCTTTTATCTAACAGAGATATCAGTACATTTACAGTTGATATTGCCACTAGGTTATATCAACTCTGTGCCAGTGGTTAGTCTATAGCAGAGGCTGGCAAATCCAGCCTAGCACCCATTTTTGTAAATAAAGTTTTATTGCAACACAGCCTCACCTTTTTTACATATTACCTATGGTTGTTTCCATACTACACCGGAGAGTTGAGTAGTTGTGACAAATACCATATGGTCTATAAAACCTAAAATATTTACTGTCCGGCCTTTCCAGAAAAAGTTTGCTGCCTCTTGGCTTACAGGGACTTAATATCTTAATACCTCATAGAACACTATATTAATCTACTTTACTGATGACTTTATGCTCATAGGACCTGAAGAACAAACAGTATATGCCTTACGTTAGATACCCTGGGACGATACATATATGCCAGAGAGTGAAAAGTAATTACAAAATTATAGAAGCCTACCACCTCAGTTAAGTTTCTGGTGATTAACGGTCTAGAGTACACTGAAAGTAAAGATCAAGTTTCACCTTGCAACCCATACCACTAAGAAAAGATACACTGCTTAGTATGCCTTACTAGATTTGTGTATGCTGCTCCAATAGGTTTATTAAATGACAATGGTAGAGGAGGGCCGAAAGCAACAAGAAGGATCTAGGCTTCAGTACAGGACATTATGCCACTCTGCTTGTATGAGCCATGGATCCAATGGTGATCAAAATATCTGTGGAAAATAGGGATGATGTTTTCAGCCTGTAGCAAACCTGGAAAGAAGAATCATAAAAGAGGCTCCGGGGTTTTGAAGCAGTGACATGGCCCTTAGGCAAAAACTGTTTTCACTTTGAGAACTAGTTCTTGGTTGCCTGTTAGCCACAGCAGAACCTAGTGGCCCTACCACAAATACCAGATATATATGATAAAGCCCAAAGCAACCATAAAAACAAACAAATGAAACAACGAGGCATAATAAGCCAACAAAGAACAGAAAATGGCTCAAAACTTACCAATACAAACAAAGGCAGAAAAAGAGAAAAGTGATCAAAACAAACAGAAAACAAATAGCCAAGATGGTAGATTTAAACCCAACCATATCAATAATCACATTAAATGTAAATGGTCTAAATACCTAAATAAAAAGGCAGATTGGATTTTCTAACTGGATTTTTTTCAAAAGACCCAACTGCATGCTACTTTTAGATGAAACCACTTTCAATACAGACAACAAAAGGTTAAAAGAAAAAAGATAGTAAAAGACGTATCATTCCAACACTAATTTTAAAAAAAGATGTAATAGCTATATTAATAAAGTAGATTACAGAGCCAAGAATATGACTATACAGAAGGTAATTCAAAGTGACAAAGGAGTACATGTACCAGGAAAACAAAACAATCCTAAATATTTAACAAGACTTAAAATATACAAAATAAAAATAGCGCTAAAGGAGAAAAACAAATTCACAAATATAGTCAGAAATTTCAACACCCTTTCTCAATAATTGATAGAACTACAGAAAATCAAAAAGATATAAAAGACTTGAACAATATCAACCAACTTGATCTAAATGATATTTATCATTAATATTGATATTGGGTGACCATCTATCCAATAACAGTAGAATATACATTCTTTTCAAATGAATGTAGAAAAATGACTAAGACCTTATTTTGGGGGAATAAAATAGATCACAATAAATGTAAAAATGTTAAAATCATACAAAATTTGGTATCTGGCCACAATGGAATTAAATTTGAAATCAATAACAGAAAGATAATCTGGAAAATCTCTAAATATTTAAAATTATGTTATACATCCCTAACAAACCCATAGATCATGAAAGAAGTCAAAAGGAAAATTAAAAAGCATTTTGAACAGAATGAAAGTGAAAAATACAATCCATTAAAATGTATGAAATGTAGCTACATCAATATTCAGAGGGAAATACAAAGTACCAAATGCCTGTATTAGAAAAGAAAATTCTGAAACAAATGACCTCAACTTCCACCTTAATAACTAGAAAAAGAAAAGCAAATTAAACCCTAAGGAAGCATAAGAGAGGGATTAATAAAGATCAGAACATAAATCATGAAAGAGAAAACAAAAACAATAAAAAGTCAAAGAAAGCAAAAGCTGGTTCTTTAAAAAAATCAATAAAAATTATAAACTCTAATAAGACTGATGCCAAACCTTATGCCAAAAAATTAAATAACTTAGATGAAATGGACAGATTCCTTAAAAGAAACAAACTGCTAAAACTCACTCAGGAAGAAACAGATAACTTGAATAACCCTATATTCACCAAGTAAATTGATTTGTAGTTAAAAACCTTCTCAAAAAGAAAACTAGAAACTAGAAAGGCTTCACTGTACTAAATACTTAAAGAAGAAGAAATAAAAATTAGATAGAAACATTTCTCAATTTTTGAAGAGGGAATATCTCCCCAATTTATTCTATGAGGCCGGCTTTATCCCGATAGCAAAACCAGACAATAACATCACAAAAGAGGAAAATTATGAAACAATTCCCTCATGAACACAGATACAAAGTATCTCAACAAAATTTTAGCAAATTAGATCTGACTATATATAAACAGGATAATACATAATGACCCAGTGGGGTTTATCACAGAACTGCAAGGTGGATTTAACATTTAAAAAGCAATCAAGTAATTTACCACAAAAAAATTTTAAAAAGAAAAACCATATAATCATCTCAATAAATGCAGACAAAGCATTTGACAGGAAATAACTTCAGTTTCTATGAAACAACTCATCAAACTGGGAATATAAGGGAATTTTCTCAACCTGGTAAAAAGGCATCAATACAAACTCTTAAGTTAACATCATATTTTACTGTTTAAGACTGAATGTTTTCCCTGCTAAGATCAGAAGCAGGAACAATGCAAGGATATCCACTTTTAATACTTAATTCTTTCAGGCCACTTTTGTTAAGCATAGAATTCTGTTTGCAGTTATTTTCTTTTATCCTTTAGAAGGTATCATTCCCCTGGCTTGATACCTGTCCCCTGGCTTCCATGATTCCTAAGATCGCGTGCGTGTGCGTGCGTGCGTGTGTAATGATTTGCATTCACATAGTCTATTCAAGAGCCTGCTTATTTATGATTATTTGCCATTCTATTTTCAAAATCTTGCTGTAGACATAACTTGAAGGTTGTGAGGCTATCTGTTTGCTTCTGTCAGGATCTTTGGAGCAAAGCACTGTGTAATCAGCTCAATCCAATTTTAGAGACCAATATGATTCAAAACTAAGCTGCAGTACTGATAAAAGTCTATCTATTTTGCATTTCCTGTCTACCCATATTCCTAGAGTGCAGACATGCAAGATCCTAACCCAAAGCTGAAGGGTTGCTTATGAGATTCACCATCTTGGTGGGTCCTGCTCTCTAATCCCAGTCTCTCTAGTCTTGAGAGGCTGTCAGCAGTTCCCTCCAGAACTGGTGAAAGTCTCAAAGGGAAAAATAGCATCCAAACATTGGGCTCATCTCCCTGAGCCTCCATCCTCCTCTGTATCCTGGTAACTCCTAGTAATTTTGTTGGATCTCCAAGGACTTCAGGAAGATTTTATTTTAGATTAAATTCTATATTATACCTACATATTCTATAGAATACATACATTCCATTTAGCTTTTCTACATGTATTTAGTGGGACTATTGGTCTGAATTACCTATTCCACAATTACTGGAAGTCTTCAAAGTAATAACCCTTTCATTTATTACTGATTCTAAAAATTAAAATATAATCCAAAAACAGTAATTCACCCTTTTAAAGTGTACAATTCAGAAGTTTTTAGTATATTCAGAGTTGTACAACCATCATCATCCAATTCCACAACATTTTTTTCATCCAAAAAAGAAACCTCATAACCATCAGTAGTCACTGTCTACTTCCCTCCAGCTCCCGTCAACCTCTAATATACTTTCTGTCTCTATGGATTTGCCTATTCTGGACATTTTGTATAAATGGAACCACAAATACGTGACCTTTTGTATCTGGCTTCCTTCATGTAGCATAACATTTTAAACTTCATTCATGTTGTACAATGTATCAATACTTCATTCCCTTTTTATTGCTTAGTAATATTCCATTGTATGAATATATCATATTTTTGTCTTCATTCATCAGTTGATGGACATTTGGGTTATTTCCACTTTTTAGGTGTTACAAATATTCATGTATACATTTTTGTTTAGGCATATATTTTCAATTTCTGGGGTATATATCTGGAAGTAGAATTGCCAAGTCATATGGTAACTCTGTTTACCCTTCAGAGAACTTCCAAACTGTTTTCCAAAGCAGCTGCACCATTTTACAACCCCACCAGCAATGTAAGAAGATTCCAATTTCTCCACAACCTTGCTTATGCTTGTTATGTCTGTCTTTTTTATTACAGCCATCCCAGTGGATGTGAAGTGCTATCTCCTTATAATTTTGCTTTGCATTTTACTAATGACTAATAATCTTGAGCATGTTTTCATATGCTAGTTAGTCAGCTGCATAGCTTCTTTGTAGAAATGTATCTTCAAATCCTTTTCTCATTTTAAAATTGGATTGTCTTGAGTTGTGTTACTTGTATATCCTGGACATGAGTCCCTTAAAAGATATATGATTTGCAAATATTTTCTCCATGTCTATGAATCGTCCTTTCAATTTCTTGATGGTGTCTTTTGAAGAACAAAATTTTAAATTCTAATGAAATCCACCTTATCTATTTTTTCATTGTATTTTCAGTGTCAAATCTGAAAAAAAAATTGTCTAATACAAAGTCACAAAGATTTACACCTATGTTTTCTTCCAAGAGCTTTATAGTCTTAGCTGTTAAATTAGGTCTTTGATCCATTTGAGTTAATTTTAATATATTTTGTGAGGTAGGGGTCTAACATTTTTCTTTTGCATGTGGACATCCACTTGTCCCTGTATCATTTGCTGAAAAGACTATTCTTTCACCATTGCTTTGGCATCCTTGTTAAAAATGAATTGATCAAAATGTAAGGGTTTCTTTCTGTACTCTCAATCCTATTCTGTTGATCTATATGTGTATCCTTATGAAAACTGCATAGTCTTGATTAACTAGCTTGGCAGTAAGTTTGGAAGAGTGAGCCCTCCAACTTTCTTCTTTTTCAAGATTATTTTGACTATTCTTGGTCACTTGTATTTCCATATGAATTTAAGGATCAGCTTGTGAATTTCTGGAAAAAAAAAAGGAATTTTCATAGAGATTTCACTGAATCTGTCTATCAACTGAGGAGTAGAGCCATTATAATAATACTGTTTTCTAATTCATGAACACAAGGTCTACTTTACTTTCCATTAATTTAGATCTTCTTTAACTTCTTCCTATGTTTTGTAGTTTTCAGCATATGGGATTTTTTCCTTCTTTTCAGTTGCAAACGACAGAAAGTATAACCTGTCTTGTTCTGGCCAGCAGTTGCTAAGATTTTCTTAATTACATTTCAGATTGTTCATTGCTAGTATTTAGAATACAACTGATTTGTGTATTTTGATCTTGTATCCTACAATCTTGTTAGATGCATCAGTTTAATACATTTTTAGGGGATTATTTAGGATTTTCATATGAGAATAGTTATTTTCTCTCTGCAATCTAGATGCCTTTTTTTCTTTTCCTTGCTTAACTGCCCTGACTAGAACCTCCAGTAAAATGCTGAATAGAAGCAGTAAGAGCAGACATCCTTGCCTTTGTTCCTGATCTTAAGGGAAAGCATCTGGTCTTTCATCATTAAGTATGAGGTTAGCTGTGGGGGTTTGTGGATACCTTTTATCAGGCTGAGGAAGTTCCTTTCTATTTCTAGTTTGTTGAGTGTTTTTATCATAAAAGGCTGCTGGATTAGTCAAAAGCTTTTTCTTCATCTATTGAGATGATCATGTGGGTTTTTTTAATTCTACTGATACTATGTATCACAATTGGTTTTCAGATGTTAAACCAACCTTGCAGCACTGGAATAAATCCCAATTGGCCATGGTGTATAATAGTTTTTATATGTTGCTGGATCTGGTTTTCTAGTATTTTGTTGAGGATTTTGGTGTCCATATTCATAAAAGATGTTGGTCTGTAGTTTTCTTGTGATGTCTTTATTTGGTTTTGGTACAAGGATAAGACTGTCCTCATAAAATGAGGTGAAAATTATTCCTTCTCTTCTATTTTTGGGAACAGTTTGTAAAGAATTGGTTAATTCTTTAACTATCTTATAAAACTCACCAGTGAAGCCATTGGATGTGGAATTTTCTTTGTGAGCAGTTTTTTATTACTAATTTAATCTCTATTCTTGTTGTAAGTCTATTCAGATTGTCTATTTCTTCTTGAGTTAATTTCTGTAGTTTGTGTATTTCTAAGAATTTGTCCATCTCATCAAAGTTTTATAACTCATTTGCATACAATTATTCATAGAATTCCTTTAAAATCCTATATTCTGCAAGGTTAGTATAATGTCCCCTCTTTCATTTCTGATTCTTGGAATTTCTTTTTCTCTTGGTCTATCTAGCTAAAGGTTTGTCAACTGTGTTAATCTTTTCAAAGAACCAGCTTTTGATTCCATTGATCTTCCTCTATTGTTTTTCTACTTCCTATTTCATTTATTTCTGCTTCAATCTTTATTATCCCCTTCTTTCTACTTGCTTTAGGTTTAATGTTTTTCTTTTAATGTCTTTTGCAGCAACATGGATGGATCTGGAGATAGTCTAAGTAAGCCAGAAAGAGAAAGAAAAATACCATATGGTATCACTCATGTGGAATCCAAAAAAAGAAAAAAGACGACACTAACGAATTAACCTACAAAACAGAAACAGACTCATAGACATAGTAAATCATCTGGTTACTGGAGGGTAAGCGGGTGGGAAGGGATAAAGTTTGGGTCTTGGTTTCAAGCATTGAGAACTTCCTTTAGTAATTCCTTACAGCGAGTCTGTCAGCAATAAATTCTCTCATCTTTTGGTTATCTGAAAATACCTTTATTTCACCTTCTTTTTGAAAGATAGCTTTGCTAGATAGAGGATTCTTGGTTGAGGTTTCTTTTTTCCCCCTTTGAATATTTTGAATGTTATCCCACCAACTTCTTGCTTCCATTGTTTCTGTTGAGAATCCAGTTGTCAATCTTGTTGTGATTCCCTTGTAAGTGACAAGTTGTTTTTCTCTTTCTGCTTTCAAGATTTTCTCGTCTTTGTCTTTCAGCATTTTTAATATGATTCACCTATTTGTGGAATTTCAAGTAGGATACATGTAAGAGATCCTTACATGTAGATACGTATATCCTACTTGGAGTTCCTTGAGCTTCCTGGAGGAATAAGTGGAAACTCTTCAGCCATTATTTCTTCAAATACTTTTTCTGCTCCTTTCTCTCCTTTCTTCTGGTACTCCCATCATGCATATAGTGCCCCATATTTTTCTGAAGTTCTGTTCTTTTTTTTTCATTCATTTTTCTCTCTGTTTTTGAATTACATAATCTCTATTGATCTATCTTCGAGTTTGCTAACTCTTCGGCCATTTCAAATCCACCATTGAGCCCAACGGTGTTAGTGAATTTTTATTTCAGTTGTATTTTTCAAATCCAGAATTTCCATTTGGTCCTTTTTCTTTATAATTTCTATCTCTTATTAATACTATGTGATATGACATCATCATCATAAATTCCTTACTTCTTTAATCATGGTTTCCTTTAGTTCTCTGAAGATAAACATAATGGCTACTTTGAAGTCTTTGTTAAATTTGACATCAGATCACTCTTACAGCCAATTTCTATTGCCTGCCTTACCCCCTCACTCTCCCCAATGTATGAATTACACTTTCCACTCTTTTGCATGTTCTGTAAATTTTTTTGTTAGAAACTGGACATTTTAGGTAACATACTTTAGCAACTCTGGGTACTAATCCACGTCCTCTCCCCCAGGGTTTGCTATTGTTACTTGCTTGTTTACTTGTTTCCTGACTAGCTGGATTATTTTAGTGAAATCTGCTTCCCCTTTTCTCCCATAATTTGTATTAATCAAACCAAATACGAAGTGTTGTGTTCAGCCCTGAATGTCACATCTGAAGAATACTAACAAAAGTATATACAAGGGAAGCTTCCAGGATGGGGAGGGTTTCAAAATACCATAGACAAAAAGGCTAAGGGAACTGAGCCCATTTTATATGAAGCAAATCAGACTAATAGGATAGAAAGGACACAGAATTGCTGACTTCAAAGTTCTGGTACAGCTGAAGAGCAGGAGGGAGAGGTCAAAGAAATTAAACAAATGTAGGCATTATAGAGAATAGATTTTAGCTCAAAACAGAAGAAAGAATTTTTTAAATAAGCAAGTCAACAACAGCATATATTACCTCATAAAATAACAAGAGTTCTGCTTTTAAATAGAAATTTTCAACATGTCACAACTGTTGAGGATGGTATTCCTTGTTTAAGAGGGAGGTTTGAGTAGATAATCACATTTTCTGTGACAGTCAAGAACCCTGGCTTTGAATGTAGCCATTTTTACATAACACAAAGCACTTTACATGCCTCCATGTATATATTACAATAAACTACTATTCTTTTTTAGAAAAATGTATACAAAGAAACCTTTTTAAATGTTTCCCTAGCAAAGAGTTCCTTTGCGACTGTTGTTTAAAAGTATTTTCTTGATTAGTCACATATCTGAGAGATTACTATATAAAATACTGGGAGAAAGGATTACTTTGAATTTCTACATTCTCCCATATACCTGCTTTAAAATTTTTAAATAATTAAATTTTAGAGTAAAGTGTTTTTAAGAGTTCCTCAGTCTTAGAAAAAAATTTCAATGAAGTAATTGAGATCCAGAACTCACCGGAAGAAATCTTACCAGCACCTTTATAGTCAACAGAAAATGCTGATGTGACTCCATTGGCTGACCCCAGTTCACCCATGGAAATTTGATAAGGGGGCCTCAGCTTGATTTCCATCTGCATATCACATAGATTTATCTTTGTTGAAAGAGACCTGGGATTATTATATCGCTGCTTGGTCCTCTGAATGAAGTTATCTATGTAAAATAAAAAATAAATTTCCTTGCAGTCATTCGTTAATTAAATCATTTGAGAGTATGATGTTTATGGATAGTAAATTTTGCAATAAACAGTTTAATTTGTTACTCCAAACTGTTCAATTTGTCATGGAATGTCCTAATATTATTTGTGTTTAATGGTTAATATATCATGGCGTCATCAGTTTTTCTCACCAGAATTTATACTCTAGAAATTAATAATTGTAAATAAACTAGGGTTTTAACATCACATGACAGTGAGAGTATTTCTATTATATCCACTTCAAGGAATTACTTTGAACTTCTACAAAAAACCCAAAAACAGCTCCCTTTAAATTTAAATCAAAGTCTTTATTTTTATAGGGGTTCTAATCTCATAAACATAAGTCTGTCAGTATTTATCAGTTGTAATTACATTAAAACATACACTATAAATTGCATGTTCATATAAATCTGTTTTCTTATGTATTGCTTATATCACTAGAATATATGTTTTAAAGAAAACATTTAATGAAATCAATAAAAGACACTTCCTAAGTATCTTCCAATTTTATTTTCACTATTTACAACCTGGATTTACTTTTCTTTTTCCTTCTACATCAGGAGTCAAGCAAACTAATGTCCACAGGCCAAATCTAGCCTGCTGATTTTTGTAAATAAAATTTTATCAGAATATAACTATACTCATTCATTTATTCATTGCAAATGGCTGCTTTCAAGCTGTAATAGCAGGAGCTGAGTAGCTGTGACAGAGACTATATGATCCTTAAAGCCTAAAATTGTATTATCCTGTCCTTTTCAACAAATGTTTGCCACCGTTTGTTCTACATTAAGCAGCCTGAAAATATTATCACATAAACGCAAAACTCTGAATCTCTGGCTTATAAGTTTGTCATTGAGAAACTGTCCTCCGGGATTAATTCTTTGCATAAGTAATCACAATCTCCTACACAGCTCAAATACAATTTTTCTAATAGGCACCTAAATGAAGAAGTTGTCATAATTTACAGACCATTTGTCAAACTGTTCTATCAAAATCAAGACAGCAGAATTTTCTGTTTTCCCTTTGCCCCTCAGTATTAGATGAGAAATTGCTTATGATTGGATGGAGACAGGATAATGAAAAGGAAAAAAAAATCAGGCCCTTACCAAATTCAATGAAACAGTATGGTCTGACAGCAGTATTTGTCTTCATCACGTTATAAGTAGTAATGAACTCCTTCTGAAGCTCATCCAGGAAAGAGAAGGCCAGAACATTTGGGTAATTTTCAGTGCACAACATCATGTAGCTCACTCCCAGAGAGCTAATAAAACTACAGTGTAAAAAACATTGGATTTAAAATTTCAAATGTAATCAAGGTAATTCGTTGCTTCACAAGACTGGCTCTATTTACCATAAACTGCTGCTACAGAGGCAATAAAGATATTAACATTTATCACATACTTCAGCAAAAAATTAAAGGAACCAAAATATAATACTATTTTCAGTTGTGGCTTAAAAACAGTAGACCAAAAGATGGAATGTACCTAGTGAGGGACATATACTATGGTTCAGTTATTTATCACTTGGAGTAGAAAACAAGGGAAAGAACATACAAATATATAAAAGTTACAGATACCTTACGATTTCAACTCTTCAACCTAGTAAGAATTTAACACTGTTTGAATCAAGGACTTTTTAGGTTCTAATGAAAGTTATGGACACCCTGCCCAGAAAGAAGAAAAAACAACACAGAACTTGGCATATAATTTCAAGGTGATTATTGACCTCCTGAAGTCATCCACTGACCCCAGCATCAAATCCTCTCTTCACATAATAATGAACTGCAAATCATTGGGGGTGGGGGGAGAGTTTATGCATTCATAACAACAAATAAAAGGGAAGAAAGGAAGACTCTTGTTCATAGAAGAATGCCAACTGGTAAATGGGGAGACAGTGCTAGAATTGGAAAAATCTACATTTTGCAACCAACATAGTAAAAATTGGATCAAGCAAAGATAATCAATGGATGCCAAATCTAGGTGGATATTTTGGTGAGGAGCAGGAAATTTTGCATGGTGTCTTCTCATGGATTGCTTATTGGCCACAAGGGGAAAATATTTATTATACAGTAGAAACTAGGCAAAACCTCGACCAAGGATACTCTAACATCACTAATGAAGGGCAGATGGGCTTCCTGTGCCTCCACATGCAATATTTCAGTAAGACATATCAGCTATGTAGTATTCTGGCTTAGAACACATAATCTGAATCTAATCATGAAGGAGTATCAGAATGATCAACATTCTATTTTCTTTAAAGTGAAGGGAAGGCTGTATTCTTTAAAAATCTCAATGTTGTTTAAAAAAAAAAAGGCTGTGGAAATGTTTCTGATCATAGGAGGCCAAAGAGACACAAGTGACAGGGAAGGAATAGCTCAGTGGTAGAGAATGTGCTTAGCATGCATGAGGTCTTGGGTTCAATCCCCAGTATGTACCTCCTCTAAAAATAAATAAATAAACATAATTACCTCCTCCCCTAAAAAATAAGTAAAATAAATATATATTAAAAATAAATAAAGACACAACTGCATGTAATACTTAACCTTAGTCTGGATCCTGTGCCAGAGAGGGGGGAAAATGTTTATTATAAAGGACATTCCTGGGTCAATTGACAAAAATGGAAAATAGGCAGATTAGGTAAAAACATGGTATCAATATTACATTTACTAGACCTGATGACTGTACTATAGTTACATAAGAGAATATCCCTAATTTTAGGAAATATACTTTGAAGTAGTAGGAATAAAGGGGCACAGTATTTGTAAGTTTCTTCAAGTAACAGATAAAAATAAATCAGATAGATAGGTAGGTAGATAAAACAATAAAGCAAATGGTGTAAAATGTTAACAAAACATGAGCCTGGGAACAGGTATTATTTGTATAACTTTTCTGAAAGCTTGAAATTTTTTCTAAATAAGACATTAAAAATTAAAAAGCTTCTACTTTAGCAATAAAATGTTTAAATCAACCACCTTCTATTGAAAAAAAACTTTCTAAAATAAAGTATATACTTCACTATAATAAGCAGAGCATGGAACACAAACTGACCCTTTTTAATGAGTCATTTAAACATTCTTTTATAGTACTGTCAATCAACAGGTAGATCACAGGTAGCAAACAGCACACAGACTATAACTCCCACTCCTGTGCCAGACACTGCTAATCTATCACAGCAATTTCTACTGCTAAACCCTGATTCATGTTAGAGTCCTTCCTTCCCTTTTTTCTCTAATAATGTAGAAGCAGAATTTATTATTTTTAATTTAACTTTTAGAATAAATATATTCACATGACTCAAATTTTAAGAATGAAAAATTAAAGGATATACTATACTTAAAGTGTCTTACCCTCACCTCTGCTCACAGATACGGAGTTCTCTGTCCCTCAAGCAACTCATGTTATTGTTAACTTCATGTGTATCCTTCCAGTGAGATTCTATACATATGCAAGTAAATAAACATGTATCTTTCTTTCTTAAAAAAAAAAAATCAGCCCAGGCAGCCAAATAATGTGGGGTTGGCACCTATTAATCTTCAATTATTAATGATGTGGGATATACTGCTAGTGAAACTGTGCTGATCTTAAGCTTCTGGAATAACCTGGAATTCCTTTTCTGAAGTTCCACTTAATACATAGTCATCTGATGCAACGTTTTTCAAACTGCAAGTTGTAACTCATACAATTAGTTCAGTGAATTACACACAGCATTTTCTTAAAACTTGAAATAGAATATAACAGAAAATACTGGAATGCATGTTGTTTCATAAAATTTTGTTTTAGTTTCCTATTTGTATGTAAGTAATGTTCACAAGGTAAAATGTATCTCTTCTTATGGGTCACAATCAAAAAAGGTTTAGCCATAACATACAGTGTTTTTCTACAAAATTGACAACTAAATCAAAAGTCAAAGTATGATTTTCCCAAGTACTTTTCTCTTTCCAAAAAAAAAAAGTCACTGCCATTATCAAAATTCTTTGACATGTCATTAGCATTCAAATATACCCCCCAGCAACTTGAATTCTGATAGAACACAACTGGTGATTGGCTTCGACACACTTGGATCTTCCAAGTGGCTATCTAGGAGTTATTTCACTATCCTCCAATAACATGACTGAAGCTTTTAGACTCCATTTGTTGTATTATGGCAGGGGGTTCACTGCATTTCCATGTTAATAACAGAGTGAACCACAGATATTTACAGGACAGTTTATCCCAAATGATTTCTCTTGCTTGCATTCAATTTAAGTGGAGAATTATTTGTGAAAAGAAATAGAAACATTAAGGAAATCTTATGTTTTTAAGATTGTACATTAACGTTTTCAGAGTCTTTATTCCAAAGCCTTTGTTTTACTATAATTGCATGATGCTCTATGAAAATACTCTAAAGTGTTCTATAATATTATGACTTTTCATAGTGAACTTACCCCTTACAAAACTGTCTTTATTTGAAATGCAAAGCCAGTTTTCCAAAAGTATATACAGTTCAGTGGATTTACACCTTTGTTATCAAAAATTCTGCTTTTTTCATATCACTGGGACAAACTGAAAGACTCCTACCATTGCACTGAGGACTACTCATATCAAATAGTCAAAGGTCACTAGAGGCATGCCGGTTTGTGCAGGCTTTAGCCTGTCCATCAGGTTCATTTAGTTCACTTTTTATAGACAATCTGGAGGTTGTCCTTCTGCTTTGAAGAGGAGGAAGAAGAGAAGCAGTAGTAACAGTAGCAGGTACAATTTACAGACCACTTAGTATGAACCAGGTCCTTTGCTAAGTGCTTTACATATTTTATCCAATTTCATTCTTACAATAAAGGGGCATTACCATCTCCATTTCATATATGAAGGAACAGAGGCTCCGAGAGGCTTAGTAATTTACCCAAGGCCACACAACATTACGAAACAGAGCTGGGAAGAGCTTAGCTCTAACTCCAAAGCCAACATTCTTTCCACAACAAAACTTCCTATGGCATAAACCAATTATGTTCTAATTCACCAACATTTTTTCACTTTTTCCAAGCCACAAATCAATCTCTATTTCTCCCTGTAATTAAGAGCAATAAAACTTGAGGATTTTGGAACTCATATCAAAAAAGTATTTGGGAAGCTCTACCAATTTCTCCACTTCATCTTGTAAAACTCCACTCCCCCTCTGCATTCCAGCCACACTAGTCTTGTTTCAGCTCCTCAAGCATACCAATTTCCTCTCTACCTCCCATCCTCTAACTCTCAATCTGAGAAGTTTCACGAATTCTGTCTTCCCCATTTGCAATATCCCCAACCCTACCTCTACCATGCTCCAATTCTGACCTGGCTATTCCTACTCATCCTTCAGTTCTTAGACTTAAAAAGTCCCTCCAGGACACTAATAAATGAAAATCAAGACGCAAGTTGCAAAAATTAAAATAAATCCAACAAACATGGCAAAAAACAAAAGCCCTTTACAGAGCAAATCATCTAAATTGATCCCACCTCCATGCTTATATCGTAGCACCTGTTATTTTTCATTTAATTAACCCAGTCTGTAATTATATATTTGTATGTTTGCTGTAATGTCCCTCTAATATGTATACTCTGTGAAAGCAGGGATGATTTCTGTATGGTTCACAACTGTATTCTTAGCATCTAGAATATTATGTGTCTAGTACACAATAAGTGCTCAATAAAGTAGCAAAAAAATGAGTGCAAAGATGGCATGATTCATTTACTCATTTATACCTAGTTTGCTTAGTATATTGTGCACAGACAATTATACAGCTCAGCAGTATCTACATAAAGCAGCAACTCAATAAACACTTGACTAATGACAGAAGAAAACAGGCCTTCATCTGCTCTTCCAGGTCAGTGTTCCCAGAAAGCTTCAGAGTTCAGATCAGTTGAGACTTCAACATCTCCATACTTTAAAGAGAGGGACCATGTAGAACTACTCACCTCTGTAGTGAGTACCTCCAGATAGCTATAACAGTCTAACAAGTATGTCTGCTTTCTTTTTATCACAGTCATTACTAATCTTCACAACAACTTCAAAGTCCTTTTTTCTCCAACTTGAGCACAAATCTTAAATTGCAGTTGTTTTCTTCCTACTTTGCTCTAACTTTATTTTTCTTTTTTTATTTCCTTCCACTTCTGGGCTTTAGGGCCTATGGGCTTTTATCTCTATAGCTACCTCCTTTCTTCTGGCCAAGGAATTTATCAAACCTCACTGTATCTTTGGTTTTTCTCCAGCACACACACTAGTCACTTCTTTACAGTCTTTCAGGATCAAATGTGTCTTGAATAGATAAAGCTGGTGGAAGTTCAAACTCCAGATAAAGAGAACTTACCTATTTCAATCATTTTGTTTAAAAGTTAATTTTACCTTGCATCCAAGCAGGCCATAACTCAGGTGATTCCTAAAGTTCAACAAAATGAGTAAGCAGTTTAGACATTACATTTTTTCTGGTATCTAATTTTATTTATGAAATGCCAAAGAAATTTTAGACACCACCAATTAAACATTGACATTTTAGGACAATTCTAGCTTGCTGCACCAAACTAAATAATTAGTGAAAACACTGGTCTTCCCCACAGCAAATAACAGAGCACCCAGCATATGTCTAGCATTCTACTCTATAGACTCTGATGTCAAGACCAAGTCCCTGGGCTCCAGGCACCTGCAATTAGGTGTCGGGAATGCACTTAAAACAATGATATACAAAACAAGATTAAAGAAACTAAACTGTATTTTGTAACATGGAAGATATAGCATGTAGCATGCTAAAGTATATAGCAAACTATAAATTGAAACAGTAATAATATTTATATTACACATAATTTTCATCCTCCAACTGTACCACTGCACATAGAAAATCTGCTTATCCCTTGTAGCCATGTTTGCCACCTCCTGGGTGAAGACAAGTTCTTTAGTAGGACATTGCCATTGCTAATCTATTCTTAAAGATGCTAAATATAAGAAAAAGGTTGTTTTTTTTTTAATTTTGCCATTTGCAGCGCTTCATTCACTTTTTTTTTCACTTCAAAAACCAGGATTTTATAACTAGCATAAACATTCCCATTGCATCAAAAACAATATCTAGAAATAAACTTAACCAAGGAGGTTTCCTATACTCTGAAAACTGTGAAACACTGATGAAGGAAACTGAAGATGATACAAAGAAATGGAAAGATATCTTGTGCTCTTGGATTGGAAGAATCAACATTATCAAAATGGCCATACCACACAAAGCAATCTACAGATCCAACGCAACTCTTGTCAAAATTTCGTGACATTTTAGAAAAATGTTATTTTTTAAACAGAACTTTCCACAATAAATTCCATTCTCTAAAATAAAGCACTTAAACTTTTAAATATTAAAAAATGGTTTGACTTTATGAAAGTGAATATGCCCTATGAATTTATTATCACCAAATTTATCTGATAAGAAACAAAGTGAAAACAAGACTTCACCATCAGTGGGACAGAAAGAGCTCACAAACACCGAGTGTCCTCCATGTGCAGCGTTCTACAAGAACGTATTTTCTCACTTACTCCTCTCTTAGGTAGCCAACCTTTAATTACCCTCCAACGGTGAAGAGCTAAATCATAAATACATTATCCCATGGATAAAAGACCCATTTTAGTCACTAATTTAAACCTCATCAAATAAGAAAATATGTAATATGCCAGATGATAGCAACTTACAACAGTCAGCTAAAGGAGAATCAGATGATTTGAAGTGGCCAAAGGTGATTATACCATCAGAGCCTTGGATGCAAAATTTGCCTTTGACATCCTGCATTTTCTTTTTCTGCAGAGTTAATCTACCTCCTAACTCACCTTTCCCACTAACCCTAACACCTTCACACACCAGAGAATGAAGATCCTGACTTATTTTAGGTAACCAATCATAGATAGCCCCTAATTTTACTGTTGTATTCCACAAGTTTATTGCACCTAAAACTCATTTTCCTACAAGAAACTGTAATTTAAGAGCAATTAGGTTCCAGTTTATAAGAGCCTGTTTAACATACATGGTGCTGAAAAGCTGTGGCTTTTACCATAATAAGCAGTGGAAAAGGAATACAATACTAGTAATGAGACAAAACACAGGTTATCTTCCTCCCCCAAGTGGTTTGGTATCTATAGGTGGGTTGCATTCCCCCGCTACACCCCCTCCCTCCTAAACACCCTGTCTAGTGAGACCATGCTCTCATCAATTCCAGACTTCACACATACCCTGCTGCTCATCATTTCTCAACCAAAAGGGGAAGAGTAGTTTTACTAAATTCTCTTCCCTGGTTAATTTCTCCTTCCATAAAATGAAAAGAATTAGGAGAATTAGGAATGTGCCCTGTCAAGAAAGAGGTTAAGGGTAAAGGGAGGCCACTTCTTCTTTTACCAGAGAATAATGTGAATGCTGAAGACAAACGATTGCATGTCAAGATATACCATTTATTAGCTTTGGGACTTTGAATAAGTTTCTTAAATTTAACTTAAATTTAATGATAAGTAAAGCACCTGGCAATTGCTGGTATTTTTAATAACTGGGTCATTGTTGAAGCTGTTATTCTTGTAATCAGAAAATATCAGCGAAACAAACAAACAAACAAAACCACCAAAGAGTGAAAGGAAATCCAGAAACAAAAACCAAAAGGCAGGTTAAGCTAAAACAGCATTCCCAGCTGGAGGTAGCAGTTTGGGGACAAATATGAAGAAAGTGACTTCTAGGGTAAGAAGAGAACCTATGAAGCCCACAGCCACTATCAGACTTCAAATGAATTTGCTGTGAAAGAACTAAGGAATTTTATTTCTTGCGCTAAAACTCAACAGAGTATGACTGACCTCCCAAAGGGTTTGTATTTTCATAAGAAAAGTGTCTCAACGTTTAAAGGGATCTCAAAATGTACAACTATGATTTTTAAACACCTAAAACCAACCTCAAAGTTTTAAGATCTCGTAAGACACAACTTAATTTTCATATGGTTCATAATTATTGCTATGATCATTGTTGTTTCTTAAGTAGTAATGTAAGCTTATATATTATTTATTAGAATTTAAGGGAAGTATCCTTCAACTAATAAAAGAGATGAATTCCTTAAAATTTTATACAAATAACTGTTATATCACTATGTAATATGAAGAGAAATCGCAAAACTGGATTATGCAGCCCCCACTCCCAATCAATGAGCCAAGGTGAAGAATTCTGAAGAAAATGAAGACTTAACTCCATGGCACTTTGAACACTGCCATATCCCACAAACAACCACCCCTCCCTCATGTAGCAGCTACTGTATGTGCAAGGCTCTGTGCCAGCACAAGCCAGTCTCTACAGAACACGCTCCATTAGCTGAACTAAAGTATGCAGCTACTATAGTCTGATGAAATTCATCAGTTTCCCATATACAGGGTGAGAAAATTAAAGGGAAGTTCTCAATTTTAAATGTTACTTACCTATTTTTTTTTCCCTCAAAACTCTGGTCTTTCTCTACCTACTGAAGTAGAATCTAATGTGATGTATAATCTGATTTAACACATAATTATACACTTAGTTTTGCTTCTTAGTGGTATTCTGCAAAGAGCATTTTGATTTCTGTACAAATTTGAAGACCACAATACTAAGAGATGAGGAATCAAAAATAATATAGAGGAGGGCAGATCAATTCTCTCAATTAGTTACAACCTATTTGTAGAGAGTGGATATAGAAATTTTTAAAAATGTAAAGAAAAAAATGATGAAAAAGTCTATCAAGTTCTACAGATCATCTGTGAAGGGAGGGCAACCACTAGAGAAGTTAAACAGTAGTAATGAGGCAGAAGGTGATTCAAAAGAAGTAAGCTGTAAACTGGGCTTTGAAAGAAAAAGAAGCATTTAGAAACATGGCTAGGAAACCAAACTAGTGCTGGTTTCACGCTGTGCTAGACAACTACTGCAGATCTTTGAGTTTTACCTGGCAAACTCATGGTGGTTAGAAAAAGGTGTCATATGAGAATTTTAAATAAGTCAGGTACACACGTAAATTCCCAATTTTATATATTTCAGGCTAAATTTATTGTTACATAGCATAAAAACTTCAATAAACTAGAAACCAACTAACAAGGTTTCTAATCAATGATAGAAAATATATAAAGTCCAGGTTCTTGTCAGGAACTAGAAATAAAAATTCTGTTGTTCAATCCTTCTTTAAAACTTGGCTACAAAAATAATACATGAAAGGCTTTTCTGTGTGTGTTTCTAAGGGCCATGTAATCTATTTATTCCTTTAGACATTTCTAAATTGTATTCTTAGATCAGGCTGATTAGACCTCTGCTGATTCATTCCACTCCTAAACACTCTCATAAAACTGCCTTCTGCATTATGTCATTTGTTTACGCTAAGGAATACTATAAGAAAAATCATAAAAAGCTCATTATTGTGGCTGCTGGAAGAATGCTGTCCAAATGCTGTCTCTCTTTATGTACATCAGGTTTCAGTAACATAATAAGCAATGTTTTTATCCAATGGATATTGTGAATCCTATAAATGGTCCACACAGCATATTTTTTTATCCCTCTTTGCTTTGGCCTCCAAGGAAGTTCAGGACAATATCCATAGCCCTTTCCTAAAAAATGAACAAACTACATGGTTTGTCTCTTTAGAAGGAAATGTTACTTTGGTTTATTTCCTTCATACAATTCTCTTACCTGTTCTCGTGAATTCTTTTTTTTTTTTTTTTGTAAATTGCCTGACATCCTTTGTGGAATAACATGGGGTGCAAATAAATAATACAAAATCTAGAATTAACAATTAAACAGTATTAGAGGACTGTTAAAATTTTACTACATTCTACTCTAGCTTTAAGACAATAAGGTAGAGGAACAAAAACATTTGCAAAAAAGTTGTGTTTTTTTAAGTCCAGGATACCTGCCAGAATTAATATACATTCAAGCCAATCTTCTGTAATGTTGACATCTGTCTACAATACTATACAAAAACTGAAACTCAGAATAATCACCCAGGGCACTAAAAGAGCCTGATTATTAAATATTAGAACGCTTCAGGCTTTTTCTTCAAAAAACAGAAGTAGGCCGAGATTTTAGATATATTTTAAACCACCATCACCACCACCACATTTTCTAATTAAAACTCTTAGAAAGCCCAATTAAAGATAACAGCTCATTATCCCAGGTGATCCAAGTAAATATAGACCTTCTCCAAGGTACTATTCTGTGCCTCTCAGAAACTCTGTGGGCATTTCTACCCTCACAGTTCCAATTTCCATGTGAATGAGTCTCTACTACCACCTTAACTGGTCCTCCTTGTCATAAGCTCAATTAAGATGTTCAAGATGGAGCTTCACTGTCTTCCTCTTCTTCCTCACCCCACAAGCAACCCTTTCCAAAGTTCTTGTTTTGTAATTCCAATTCTAAGTTTTCTTTGTCCCTTTCTTCTCTTCATCTCTGGCATTCCATATTACCAGGCTTAAATGATTCTTTTCAAGTGTCTTTCTGGTTGGCATTTTCTTTTTCACTTGCACTTGTATGTTACTAGCTCAAGCCCTAATTATAAGCTGATTTCTCTCCTCTCCTCAGACTTTCCATTTCACCCTGTATTTCACTGTCTCAGCATTGTTTTTTTACCAAGTCATTTTCCTCAAACCTGCAGTAACAGCTTCCTATAACCTATCAAATCATCGAAATGACAACCCTCAAACTGAACTTTCAGGGAAACCCAGGATCTGGCCCCACACTAATTATCTCACATTTACCATAACTATTTCTGAATCACCATTCACTATGCCAGGCCAAGCAGGTTAATGCACCTACAATGCTACATTCTTTACTTATCTTGCCTTCTCCCTACAGCTGGAACGTCCTCCTCTCTGCCTTAGCCAAATTTTACTAATTCTTCAGGACATGGCTCATGTCTCATCGCAGTAACAAAGCCCTGTCCTTATTATATTCCATATGGACCTTGTTCTTGTCTGATTTCCCATTGTATGCACAATCAGTATCAAACTGCTCAGGAGTTCATTGCTCTCCAATTGTTTCATGTGTATGCTCCCTGAGGTGGTCTTAACTATTCCCATGGTTTTGATTATCAATTGTAAGCTGACCACCAAATCTACATGTTCATACTTGTCTCTCTTCACTAAACTTCAGACTTATACATCCAATTGTCTACCTGATAGTGCCCCTTGGATGTCTAGTAGGCATCTCGGACCTAAGTCCAAACAGAACTCTTGATTTTTACCACTGAAATTCACATCCTATAGCCTTGCACATTCCAGCTCCATTATCCAAGTAATTATGGACATTCTTTAGGTCAAAAAATCTAGAGATAACTCTTGATTATTCTCTTTCCCTCACATCCCACTTCAATCCATTAGGAAGTTTTGTTAGTGCTACTCCTAAAATATAGCCCAAATACACCTTCTCATCATTATCACCTTTATTTAAGTTATAAGAATCACCTCTACCTCAACTTCTCTAAAAGTCTCCTAAATGATCTCTCTTGCTTCCACTCTTTCTCCCTTAAGAGTCCATTCTTCATAGAGCAGCAAGGATGATCTATTCAAAGCCAAAATCAGATTATATAATTCTCCAGCTTAAAACTATCCAGTGGCTTCCTATTACATTACACTCAATCCAAATTCCTAATCACAGCCTAGAAGGCCTTACGAAACCTGTCCCATTTCTACCTTTCTAACCTCACCTTCCACCACTCTCTTAATTGTCCTTACTGCTTGGTTTTCTTTCCATTCCTTGATCTGTACTGAAGGCCTTCTGCACTGTTACCTCTGCTTTGCTCTTCATCTAAAGCATTCATAAGACCAACTTCTTTCACATATTTTACATCTCTGTTCAAATGTTACTCTCTTAGAGAGGCCCTTGACCACCATAAAGTCACTCTATCTCATCACCCAGTTTTACTTTCTTTATATACAATATGTAGTGATGTGCACTACCCCCTTCTCACTGGATGTCAACTTCTTAAGTTCTTTGAGGGCAAGTCTCATATATAATTTTTCATATTTCCCATTACAGTTTTCCTGGGCATGTAAGAACACCATTAAATATCTAAAGTTCAACTTATAAGATAGAACACCTGTGATCTGCAGAACTATAAGACTCTCTAAAGTCAGACATAAACAGAGAAACTGCAAGAAGTGTGATGACATGATGAAGACTATATAGCGTAAGCTCAGAACCACATGACTCTTGACTTGAACAAATTCTAATCAAACACTACTTTCTATTTGACCACTTAAATTTCATTAAAATAACAATCACTAAGCAAATGATTCTAATGGAGCAAAGTAAAGTCTTACTTAATGTTATAATGTCCAGTTTTCAGTGTACATCTATCAGGAAGCTGAGCAAGTTTCCTGGAGAGCATTTTAAAATACTTTCTGCACTCCTGCATGCCTGTGCCTTGTTCATAGTCAGTAGAAGCAGAAAGTGGCAGTCCATCTCTGACACGAATGACTGAGGCAGATAAAATCATAGACATTTCAACCGACAGAGAGGACCTAAAACAAAATGAACAATTTGGGTTAGGTAAGAAATTAAAGACACAGCTGTAAACATAGTGCAAAAACGTGCAATTCACTAATAAAGACATACTAATTAAAGTAATGACATACCATGCTTTCTGCAACAAATTAGCTATTAAAAAAAATACTTGCTTTCTGGCATTTCCATAAGTATATGTGGACGTAAATACTGGAATAAACACGACTCTCAAAACAATTTGGTGATGTTCAACAAGAATTTAAAAATATTTATGCCCTATGACCACAATACATTTAAATATATAACCCTATCTTAAAGGAAAATAATCAGCTTTAGACAAAATTTTAAATATAAAGAGATTTTCTCATAGAAATAATTGAAAACAACAAACATGCAACAATAGGAGAATGGTTAAATAAGCTATGGTATTATACCCCTATGATGGAATATAATGCAACTAAAAGTTATGTCTGTGAAAATTAGTTTAATAGTGTGGCAAAATGCTTATATGTTAGGTAGAGAAAAAGCAGGATCAAAACTGCATATGTTATTTTCCATAAAGACACAGAGAAAGCAGAAAGGAGTGATAAATGGAGAAATAGATACTGGAAGAAAACATGACAAAATTACTATTCTTATCTCCAGGAAATAGTGTAATGGGTGATATTTATCATTTTATAATTTCCTAAATCTCCATAATATTCCACAATGGGCACATATTACTTTTATAATCAGAAAAAACTATTTTTATTTAAAATAAATCTTAAAGCTAAAGGAATACTAGTTTTGATATGCTTCTCAATTTTTTCACCAGAAAGTAAATCATAATGACCTCTTTTACTTTATTCTAATCATGTTTTACAAAAAATAAATAAAAGGACTGGATAGGCCTAAGTCTGAAAGAAATCAGGTAGACAGTCAAATTTTCATTTAAAACACACACACACACACACACACACACACACACACACAGTGGTTCTCAAATTTCAGCCTGTATAAAAACTACTGGAATTTTTATTAAGAAATGCAGATTTCTGGGCCCATCCTCCAAAAATTCTGATTCACTGACTATGGAGTAGGGCTTGAGAATTTTCCATTTTTAGCAAATTTTCCAGGTAATTACCATGCTTACTGTCTAATGATAATACTTTGAAAAACACTGAATTAAAACATGTTCACAGTCTGAAATTCAGTGATAACTCTTTCCTGCCAGGCCACTGGAGCACAATGCCACTAAATGCTTCCCCTTCACTAGCACTAGGCACAACTAGTAAAAACTGAAAAATCTGGTAACAATTTCATAGGGTTTTTTTCATGATATTGTATCTCAGAGACTAAATTAATCCTTACCTTCCCAGCTCAGCTAGGTCAGTATTTTCTCACTCCAAAAACGAAAAACTGAGAAGTAATATATCAAAAAATGACATAGAAAATCAACTATACCGAGTTTGGAAACCAGCGGTCTATAACTTTTGTTGCTATGTCAAGTTGAAATCTGAATGCCCATTCATGATGGTAACTGGCTATAAAGATTAATCCAAATAATAAAGCTATGCATTCAATTTACTTCCCTTTTCTCTTCATGAGGAAATTAGAGGAAAAGTTGGTATTAATATGTCATCACCCTTTAATATTTTTCTCCCCCATTTATTTAAAAGGAAAAAAAAACCCAGCAGAAATTTAATTAGCTTTTACCATAAAGGAAACTTTTAACAAAAGTTCCAACATGACATATTCAAATCATTTTTTTTTTCCTATTCAACCAGTTTCTTTTTTCTTCTAAAAGCAGTAGCAAGAGAAAGCTGGGATCCCTCAAGGGATAATGTCTATACTATAAACCTCTTTTAAAAATTGTTACCATGTTTTATTTAGTAAACCACAACTGTAACATTTAACCTTAGTATATAAGAAATTAGGAAAATGTCTTACTTCATAACCTTACACAATTATTATTTAAATATAAAATTTTGTCTTTCCAGAAGCATACTGCAACACAATGACCACTCTGGGAATTAACATGAGGGCAAGGGTTATGACTTGAAGTTTCCAAATATCCATTTTCTTAGTAATATTTAAAAGTAGACTGCATTCTTTTATGCCTGATCTTTGTAGGACCCCAAAAGATATATTATGAAAAATCTTTATTACAGGGTGCCAACTTTCATGTAATCTTTAAAGTTACTGTTTTCCTTTTTATGACTCAAAAGACAGGATATGATTCATACTTCCTGAAACATATACTGAGAGAAGAATACCAACCTGTAAGTTCCAATTGTTCAACAAACATTTATTGAGTACATAATGTATGTCAGGGGCTATGTCACACATTACGAATAGATAGGTCCTACCACTAAGGAGCAGCAGTCCAAAATTAAAGAAATTCAGATGAAAACAGCAAACACAAGATACGCTGCCCACCACTTTACTAATTGGAAAACTATGGTTAGACAAACTTGCCTTTCAGATATTCCTAATACACACTTTAAGGCTTGTAGCCAAAAACACAATACTGCAGAGATACTTCCTATCTAAATTCTTGAAATGGTGTCAGAGAACTGCTTCCATTTATCAGTAAATAAGATTTCTTTAAGAAGAAAAAGTTAAATCTCTTCCTTCTAGAGTAATCTGACCTAGCATCCAAACCAGTGAACTAAGAAAAGAAATTGGGATGACTGTCAAGTGAACAATGCCAGGCTTAACTAATTTGTAGGCAGATTTCAATCACCTTAGGATAAGCAATCTCTTCTTTATCAACTCAATAAATAAACCCCGTTTTTCTTTTTACCTCGATTCTTAATACAGTTCCTTAAAAAACAGATACACGCTCTAATCTTATCTGGGCTATGGCAGGAGAAAAAGGTATCTGCTCACGTCAAGGCCAAGCTAGGGTTAGAAAACCCTTAGAGTTTCATGGTTGGAAAAACCAAAGAAGAGCCAGTGGAAACTGAGGAAAGGAAGAAGTTAAAAATACTTGCATGGGAAGATTCAAGAGCAGTAATAGTTCTACCAGAGTCATAGATACACTTTTAGGTCACTGGTCCATTTTCCTTTACTTTTAACGCAGAAAATGTAACATGTGCCTTTACGCAGCAGGAGAAGACTTAGAGGGAATCTGACTCCTGGCCTGTATATCTTTCTCCAATAGTAACTGCTAGGAAAAAGCCCAAGTTAGAACCTAGGTGGCTCTGGGTAAACATTTATGGAAGTCTGAGGAAAATAAACTCCTGCAATGCCAAACTCCAATAGCAGTGGTTAGCAACCCTTTAGACCCAAGATAACAAGGTGCTCACCTCTCTGCTTCACAACCTTTTGGGGTAATGACTGTGGGCCCAAGGTACCAGGGAGGCAATCTCTCAAAAAAATAACAAAACCCAACATATGAGTACATTTTATATCTATTTTCCAGCAAGATGTTTTCATAAATGCCTCTTTTAAGATAAAAACATTTCATAATGGGTTGATCACTCATATTTTATTTTAGTTCATTATTTTCCAAACTTCACTCAAGTACCATTTTTAGAAGTCTTATCATATCTGCATCCCACCTGTACTATTACTGACCAAATACAAGTCTTTCAATTGATTTATTTTTTTTTGCCCTATCCTTAAGAATAGTATCTGTGAAATCAGTTTTAAGGTGTTAGGTTCTTGTCCTAATTTAAATTAAAATACACAGAATATTTCTTTTGTTTCACTAAAATATGTGTGTGAAAATTTTGGGAGAATTTTTTTAATGTTCATTGTTTATCATTCAAATTATCTTACCTATTTGATGTTACCAAAGTTTGGGAAACACTATCTTGGTACATATTATTTTATTAAAAGTGCCTGTGGGAACTGGGGGATTATTTGGGAAGAAAGCTATACTAACTGTGATACACAGGGTGGGGGCAAGACTGAGTGCAAAGGGAAGGATACAGCCATAGGTTAGCAAGAAGGCACCAGGGAGATAGAGCTTGAAAAGAAGAGGAAAGGGTAGCAAGAACAAACAGAGTTTATTTTGCAGCTTTGCCTGAGCCCTCCACCTTACTAGCAGCCTTTGGTATTGCTATTATAGGTGCCTGTACTGCACAATATGTATAAGCCCTCAGGCTCCAGAGGAGATTATACCCACATCTTGGAACAAGGCCTCCAACACATGCACAAATGCCTCAATCATTTGTGTAACACCCCACAGTTCACAAAGAGTGAGGCAGATATAATCTCCATTTTACAGATGAGGAAACTGAGGAGCCCTTTATCAACAACACACTGCTAATACAGAGCGGAACTGGTGCTTAAACCTAACTCTCTTGTATCCCTACATCACTATGCTACCTCCTACAACCAACAAGGAGCAAGAACCCAATGATACAGAAACTGGCTACTCATTTCGAAATAACAGTAATTTTAAAAACCAGCTTACATTTTCTTTAAGAAGCAGTATAGGACTGTAGTTCATAGGATGAACTCTGGAACCAGACTTCCTTGGTTTCAAAAACTGGTTCCACCATGTAGTAACTGTGTAAACTTGGGCAAGCTTTGCCTTTTTATATTCAATATCCTCATCTGTCAATTGTGGCTACCAACAGTATCTATCCCATAGGGTTTTAAAAAAAAAAGATACTAATGGTACCTACCTCATCGGGACATGTAAGGAAACTGAAACATCACCTTGCAGACTAAAAGTACAATATTAAGTGTTTGATATTAGTATTTATTGACTGCCCTCTATTTACCAGACACCTTTTCACACTATCTCATTTAAGCCTTGCAATAACCTGTTAGGTAGATACTATCAGCTCCACTTTACCTCTGAGGAAATTCAAGCTCAGAAAAGTAACTTATTCAATCCCTAAACTAGCAAGTGACAGACAAACTTGGGCCTAACTCTACCTGTCCTGTGAGACACTGCCTCTCAACATATCTGAGCTTCTTACTCAACTACAAGGATAAGAAGGTCACAGGCACCCCTTTGGTAAGACCTGGGCTCTGTTCATACACCAGTATAAAATACACTTAGATTTTTAAGAATCAGTCATACACCAAGAAAAGGCACTAAATTGAAATCATGGTTCTCAACATAGGAAATGCCAAAATGTCCCTTAACTTAGGGCAGGGCATAGTCACAGACATCAGGTTCAAACACTGAGCTACACCGCCTTCCTACACTAGAAATTGTAGGTACTTTTGGAGGCATTGCCTGAATTCTTATTATCTTACTTAGCTCGTGAGCAAATGCCAGTTAAGCCGAAATGTGACTCAGAGTTTAAAGAGTGGCTGTTCCACCTGTTAACTGGGATCCCAACATCTCCCACCAGGTGGCTGACACTAATTTAGCCCTGGGCTTTGCCTTGGCTGAAGAGGCACAGGAGGAGCTGGTTCTCAAGCTCTGCCACTGCCCCAGGTGGATAATCTAGGAAACTAAGGAAGAGAAAACGCCAACGCTGTTTTCAATGGCAGACAAATTAAAGCCGGCGGTGGTTCGGTCTCCTATTTCGGAACTCTCTTCCATCTGTGGCGTCAATTGCTCAGGTGTCCCTAATGAAACACCGTTCCCAAAGTGCCATTAACATTAACAGGGCCGTAAGAGTCTTTCGTGAGTCAACGTGGGCAAATCTTTGGGCTCAATACTCATTCGATCCCACAAAAGGCAAAGTAAGACACTCTGCCTAAAAGAGGAAATGTCACGTCAAGTTCTCTGGGCCACCTAAGCAGCCCAGTTAGGTCACCGTGTTTCTGACACCTGGGCGCCAGGGAATGCCCTCCACTGCTGGCAGCCCAGAGCGACTGTCCCACCCCTCGGTCCCCTGCCCACGCTGCCCCATAACTGGGCAAGTCAGCTGAAGGGCAACTGCCATTTGCGCGGCCCCACAGACCCCTCAAGTCGAAGGGGACAAAGTCCCACAATCCTGCCCCTCCAACGCTCCACGGTTCCGACGACTCCCAGCTCCCGCCCCCACGCCACGAGCTTTGTTCCCGCCCGGAGTAGGTCTGTAGTCTCGAGAGAGAGGGCGGAGGCTGTGGAAGAAGACGAAGAGAGAGGGAACGGCCAGCCAGGCGTCCGGGCGACCGTGAGAAGGGAAGAACGAGGACTAGGAGGGGCCGGGCCGTACCTGTCGAGCTGGGACCCGCCGCTCCGAGTGACGCGGCCCGCAATGCATTGTGGGGCCGGGGAGTGGCCTTTCCTCGGGGCAGCCCCGCGTGCAACGTGGCTGGCGCCCGGCGGGATGAAGCCCCGCCCCCGTCCCCTCGGCTCGCCAGGCCAATCAGGTAGTGGGGGAAGGACACACTGCCCCGCCCCCTCCAGGGAAGATCAGCTACTTTTCACGCTTCTACTCCAAGAGAGTGCAGAATTCTCTGGTGACAGATAATGCTGCCCCTCACAAGTAAGGCTGATCTCTCTCGCCTGCCGCCTGTATCTGGAGGCAGTTTGTTTCTCACGCGGCCCTACAGCAAACACCGAAGGAGCAGGGGGGAAAAATCCCCTCTAAGTGAACAAGCAGAGGACCTGCCCCATCTACCATCACACACGGGGAGGCACCTAATCTTGGCAAAGAAGTGCCAGATGCTGTTCCTACGGCCCCTTCCAGCTTTTGTATCCGTCATGCATTATTAAACAAGCACTTACTGACTGCATACCATGTGCCAAGCATGGTATTAGAGGCACTGGGTTAGAGGAGTGAATCTAAACAACACTCCATGGAATCTAAAGTATGGTAGGAGCAAGGGATGTTAAAGCATAAATCATTACAAGATTATAAATTGTGATTAGTTCTATGAAGGAAAATTAGTGGGTGCGATGATAGATTAATCAGGACTATCAGGGAAGAGAGCTCTTTGAAGGAGTGCCTTTTAAGTTCCAGGCATATGAAAGAGCCTTAAAGAATGTTGCAGGGCAAAGGAACATTATGTCTGAGGTTGTCAGGGCATGAAAGAATTTAATCTGTTCTAGGAAGTGAAAGGAAGTCAGTGTGGTTGAGGTGTAGAGGGCAAGCTTGAGTTGAGATGAGGCAGAGGCCAGACTATGCAGGCTCTTCCTGGCCACATTATAGATTTTATACTGTATTTTGGAAAGTATCCTAAGGTCAATGGGCAGCTAATAGAGTGTTAAGTAGGATCTGATTTACATATTTAAAAGCTCACTTAGGCTGTTTGTAGAGAATAGTTTGCAAGAGGGCAGGAGAGGTTGCTGGGAATCCAGTTTGGAGACAGTTACATTAGTCAAGGCCAGAGATGATAGTGGCTTAAACTAGGGTGATGGCAGTAGAGTAGAGTAGAGTAGAGACAAAGAGTTGGATAATTTTGAGACATATAAATCAGAGGTGGAATCCAAGGGACTTAATAATGAATTGGCTTGCTGAGAAGGGTATGGAAAAGAGGAGCATTAAGGATGACTCTGCAAGTAACTAGGTGAATTAAGAAGCCATTTACTGATTCAGAAACATGGAAGGAGGAGCAAATGGTTTGGGATATGTTAAATTTGAGATGCTTATAAATGGAGATGACAAACAGATTTGGATATATAACTGGAGTTCAGAAGAAATGTCTAGACTAATTGTATAAATTTGGTGTTTGTTGGAGTGGGTTTAACTCAGCAATTCCACTCTTAGGTATATATGTAACAGAAATGTATTCCAATGGTTACCAAAACACATATATATAAATTCTATAGGATAAATAAATTTTAGAATATTCACATAATGGAGTAGTATACAGGAAAGAGGATGAACAATCATCAACTGCGTGCATAGCATGGATGAATCTTGCAATCATAAAACTGACTGATATAAGCCAGACACAAAAATTATATACTACTCAATTCCACTTATAGAATATTCAAAACAGACAAAAATAGTATATGAGTAGAAGTCAGGATATTGGTTACCCTTAGGTGGTATTAGTGTTTGGAAAGGGCCACTAGGGGGCTTCTGGAGTTCTAATAATGTTCTTGATCTGGGTCTTGATTACACCAGTGTATTTAATTCATGAAAATCCGTCAAGTTGTACACTTAAGATACATGCAAGTTTTCAGTATGTCTTTCATTATTCAATAGAAAGTTTACATTTTAAAAATGTCATGGGTGATCCAACCATGAATAAGAAACTGGTACCAGACTAACTTTCCTACCACAAACAATAGAAAATTGGACCAAAGATGTGAAATTAGTGTCTTCAGACATTGGACAACAAGCACAGTAAGACTGAGATCCTGGAAAGAAGGAAAACAAGTAAGATAAACCCAAAGATTTCCCCAGATTCCTTTCTGGAGGTATTTGCCTAAGTGCAGGATAGAAGAAAGTTAAGCAGAATACAGTACTCTTGCTAGCTACGGAGAGAGAAACTGGAACTAGGAGATCGAGACAAAGTTCAGAGAAAGAGCTCCGGAAACATGCGTGAGTCTCCTTGACTCTTTTGTGTAGGGCTAGAATAGAGTTTGGAAACATTAAAGTTTTGATCAGCTGGAGTGGAAAAACCTTATTAAACATGTGGGGCATTTGGTAAAAAGACCTCAGAAAGGCCACACTTAGAGATAAGGCTAACCCAGCCTAAGAGTAAAGTCTATTCTAGCCTCACTTAAACAAAGCTGAAAAAGCTTATCTGCAAGTAAATTAACTGCTTGCTTGAATGAAACTTAACAATCTTTAAAGAGAGACAACAAAATCTAGGCACTACACCATGTAACACCTATAATGTCCAGTACCCAATAAAACTTACTATGTATGTGAAGAAGCAGAAAAATGTGAATAATAAACAGGAGAAGAATTGGTCAATAGGCTCAGAAATGACAAAGATGATGAAATTAGCAGAGAATTACTTAAAGAAGCTATTAAAATATCAAGAATTTAAAGGAAAACATAAATCAAATGAAATAAATGAAAACTATAAAAAAAACTAAATAGAAATTCTAGAGCAGAAAAATACAATATTCAAGATTAAAGCTTCATTGGATGGTCTTAAAAGCAGCTTAGATGCTACAGAAGAAAAGATTTGTGAATGAGGTAATAGTACAAAGGAATTATCTACACCAAAGCATGAAGAGAAGAAAAGTTGAAAAGAAAATGAACAGTCTCAGTGACCTGCAGGACAATACCAAGTTACCTAACACATGTAATCAGAGACCCAGAAAGAGAGGAGAGATGACTTAAAAATATTTAAAGAAATAATGGCCAAAACTTTTCTAAATTTAAGGAAAAATGTAAATGCACAGATCCAAGAAAGCAAACCAACCCCTAACAGGACAAACATGAAGAATCCTCAGCAAGGAAACTTACATTGCTGAAAACCAACAATTAAAAGAAAAATATTAGAAACAACCAGAGAAAAAGCCACATTGTATACAGGGAACAGAGACAAGAATTACTACTGACTCCACATCAGAAAGAATGTAAGCCAGAATTTAATGAAATTAAATCTGAATGAAAAAGCTCTATCAGTCTAGAATTTTATATCCAGCAAAATTTCTTTCAAAAAATGAAGGTGAAATAAAGGTATTTTCAGGCAAACAAAAGATGAGAGAATTTGTTGCTGCATATCTAAATTATAATAAATGCTAGAGCAAGTTCTTCAAATTAAACAAAAATGATTCCAAGTGGAAATTCAAATTCACAGAAGAGACAAATAGTGTTTAAAAATAGTGAATGTGTAACATAATATAAAGATTTTGTCTTCTTTTTAAAATTTATCTATATATAATTAACCACTTAAATCAAAAACAGTAGCAATGTTTTATGAGGTTTTAACAAATGAAGAAGTAAAATATATGTTAACAATGTAAAAGAATAGTGACTGGATATATAGTTATAAGGTTCTTATACCATACATGATGTGGTATAATTTGAAGGCAGATTGTGTTGAGTTAAAGGGACATATTGTAAGAGAAGTGACAAAAAAAGGTGTCTAAAATCTAATAAGCCAATAGAGGAATTAAAACTAAAATACCATAAAATACTCAATTAATCCAAAAGGCGGCAAGGGAAAAAAAGGAAAAATAAAATGAAGAACAGATAGGCAAATAAAAACCAAGCAGCCAATATGATAGATTTAAACCCAACCCATACTGATAATTTCATTAAATGTAAATGGTCTAAACAGTATTGAAACGTCAAGATTGCCCTACTGAATTTTAAAAATTGGTCAAGACCCAACTATATGCTATCTACAAGAAATCCACTGTAAATCTAGAGCCATAGATCAGTTAAAAGTAAAAGAATGTTAAAGGAAAAATCACTAATCACAAGAAAGGTGAAGTAGCTATGTTAAAATCAGGCAAACTGAACTTCAGAACAAGAAATATTATCAAGGTTAAAGAGGGATGTTTCATAATGTTAAAGGACATATTTCATCAAAAGATATAACACACAGAAAAGCATCTAATAACAGAGTTTAGTAGTACACAAAGCAAAAGCAAACAGAACTGAAAGGAGAAACAGATGAGTCCACAATTATAGTTGGAGATTTCAACAATTTTTTCTCAGTAAGTGATAGAACAACTAGATAAAAAATTAATAAGGAGATAGAAAACATGAACAATACTAACAACCAACTTGGCACAACTGGTATTTATAGAACACTTCACCAAACAACAGCAGAATATACATTCTTTTCCAGTGCACATGTACTATTCACCAAGTTAGACCATATTCTGGACCAAAAAAAAACTTTAAAAATATTATGCGGAGCAAAAGAAACCAGACACTAAAAAGTACATTCTGTATTTTTCCATTTAAATGAAGATCTAAAAAAGTAAAACTGATCTATAGTGAAAAGAAAATCATAAAAATGGTTGCCTCTAGTGGTTGGATTGACTAGAAAGGGGCATAAGGGACTGTTCTAGGGTGGTGATAATGTTCTGTATCTTGATAGGGGTTTGAATTTCACAGGTTAACAAATTTTTCAGAATTCTTTTAATGGTACACTTTAGATTTTTGCATTTCATTGTATGTAAATTTTACTCAAAAATGGCATACAAATATTAAAGTCTAATTAGCAACTCTGAAACTATTTCTGTGTTTCCTAGGCTTGAGCAAATGAATAAATACACTGAGAATAATGGAGGCCAGGTCTCTCATGTAAGGGAAGGGAGTTAAAAAATAAGGAGTTATCTGAAAATAAGGGAGCAAAATGCCATTTCCACTAGAAGGGACCAGAGGTCGTTGGATAAAAGGTTGATCTCAGGCCTGGGGCACAGAAAGAAGCCTGGACTTTCTTGTGCCAGAAAACAAAGAATTGCTAAAGAATGGCAGAGATGTATCCAAAGGACATAGGAGCCAGCTTGAAGGTATTCCCACTGATCCGATCTGGGACAATATGAGTATCAAACTAAACAATGATTGTAATTTTTAAAACTCATTGAATGAAACAAAAATGAGTGAAACGAACAATCCGTGAGTCCATACAAATATAAATTTAAATGCTAGATAGATAAGCCTATAGATAGACAATAGATAGATAGATAGATAGACAGATTAGACAGATATAGATAAATAGATAAGGAGAGAAAGCTCTTCCTTACAGAAGACCGAGTAATATAGAAAGAATAACGGACATAGAAAACTGTTAATGGATACCGATGCCAAAGTAGACTAAAGTTTAATGAGGGACAGGATATTTATATATTCTCAAAACAACTCCCCAAATTGTCTACTAAGCAAAGGGAGAACCAGAAACTTTACAGTGGAGAAGCCTGGCAGACACCACCAAGTCACCAAGGCTCATGTCACTATTTTGGGACAAACTAACTCTATGTGCTTCCTAATATGATGCACTGAAAAGGACACTGTCACAGACTGAGTTTTCTGGAGATACTAAGGAAGAGTTCAGAGTGCGAGATGTGTATTAGCAATTAACACCTATGAAGGGGTTAACAGAGTAGATGCAGGATTCAGAAGAGTTTGAACTGCCATTCTGACCTGACAAAGCCTCGACCGATCCAGTGGGACGCTCTGGAGTCAATACTGCCTATCAGAATGTCCCATGGGGCGGAAATGACCAATCTTGTACAGTCTCACCTCATTCAGTGACCAGATGCAGGCTATCCTGGGAAGGATGTGACCGCAGATGAGGCTGTTCTCTGCAGCTGATGCAGACCCCAAAGGGGCTACACTCCTTGATGCCGGGTAGCAATTTCTTCACTGACAGAAGTGTCTAGGCAGCTTAGCTTCATATCTACCACAACCAGCGCCTTGTGTTGCTTATATCCACTTCTCCAGAAATCTGGTGGACCTCTTCCTGAGGGGAAACTTACAGGTAGGAAGGGAGGGAGACAAGCTACAGCTGATACCATTGGTATCAAAGCTACAACTGATGCGTATCATCATCCCCCTCCTTCACTATCCATTCTAATTGTCTTCGTCTTCAATTTCCAACTCGGTGGCCTCAGTGACTTACCAGTGGCATAACCCAGACTCTCATCCCCTGGTCATCATGCCCTGTTCTGTGGTTGTTGTTCCTGATTTTCTGTAGTCACAGTTGGGCAAGGAAGTACAATGAGGCTCCTGAGTGGGTCACCTGCATTCCACCCGTGTTCCTCCCTACCCCAGCCAGTTGTGTAAAAGCAGCCCCACCTCCTCCTGATGCTCCGTAATTCCTGGCAAGACAGTGACCCTCTTCTTGCCTGGCCCCTGGACACAAGGAGCCCAAAGTGCTCAGGCAGCAGCTGTAGCTCATAATCCAATGGGACTCTTTTATCACCTGCCAAACATTTGGCACTTTTGGAGACCAGGAACTCAAACCCCTGAGAGCCCAGGGTTATGGAGACAAGAAATACAAAGTCCCCGTATGCATCATGAATAGTCATAATACGAGATGCCAATCTGCTTCTACCCCTTGGAACCCAGACTCATGTATTGTTCCCGTTAGGAATAATCATGAGTTTTTTTGTGAGATGAGTGCCCTCAGCCTCTCAGTTTTCTGTTAGTAAGAGCCAAGCAATATTCAGCTTGTCAGTGGGGGAGGGTATAGCTCAGTGGTAGAGCACGTGTTTAGCTTGCATGAGATCCTGGGTTCAATCCCCAGCACCTCTACTAAAAATAAGCCTAATTACCTCCCCACAAAACAAAACAAAAAAAATTAAGCTTGTCAGCAGCCCATCTATTTTGCCTCAGTAGAGGCCATGTTCCAGTAACCATTTTTATAATTCGTTGCAGTCAGGTCAGCGGGCTGCCACTCCGACTTTGCCAGTCATTACAATAATCATGGTCCCACCTCAGCGTCTGGTTGTTAATCATTGACACTTAGCTTCTGTTTGGTCAGGGTCTTGTAATATCAGGGAGCCTGATTCTCTAATGGCTTTGGCTGCCATCGGCCCTGGCTTACAAAGAGAGCCCCCACTGAGCTGCTTAGCAATGCCCTACTCCTCACAGCTCATTCCTCTGGGCCTTCCCATGAACATATCATCCAGCAGTAAGACCAGCCCTATGTAGTGTAACCATTCCAGCATGCTCACTTCCACTTTTAATCCTGTCCTTTCCTGCCTGGCATGGCCATTCTGTGTTTCAGCTTCACCATGTGAGCCATCACTTTTCCATGCTTGAAGGAGCAGTCCAAGGAGTGAATTCTCAACACCTATTGGGGTCCTGGGTTCTTGCTGGGTGTTAAATCCTGAATCTCAGGAAAATGCTCCCAAGTCAGTAAACTTTATACAATTATATGCTCTGACCCCTTAGATTAAGTAGCCTAAGAATCCAGTCACACATACACTGCCCTACTCCTTCTGCTATGTGTTGGTAAGATCTTGCAACCTCCTTAGTGTGTGGCTTCTTTCCTTCCTTACTAGGATCACCATGTCTTCAGCTGGGTTATGCTGTCACTTAGCCCTCATCATAGACCTGGTGGCCAAAAGGAGAGGTGAGGACAGGGGCATATGTTGCTGTGTGAGGCACAGGTACCAGCTCGTAATATGGAAGGCTGGGCCGCAGCCACTTCTACAAGCTCAGAAGGTTCAGAGGAGACAGGAGTGAGATGGGGGTGTCAAAATTTCAGGGTCCTCTGTACATATAACCCTTTCTCATGTGCCCTGTTTTCCAACCAATGCTTCCTGACCAGGAATCAGAATTTGGCATAATGTTCCTGCCTTGACTAGCTTTTAACCTCTTAAGTCCTTGGCTTTCTCCTGAACTTTCTCTGCCTTCTTGCTAAAGATGAGATTCTCTCTTTTTATATAGAAGTAATCAAAGTGGTCCTTTAGTTTTAATACCTGATTTTCAATTGCCTGTTACTTGCCTTTGGCTGTTTATTATATTTCTATGTAGAACCTGAAAGGCAGTCAGCAATAACCATCCAAAATACTACCTTCACAGCTATTCTTTTCTCCATATACCTTGGATGCTTGGTACATTGTACCTGCTTATATATTCCCTTCCACCTGTATCCCTCCCAACCTACCACTGCTGAAGAATTTAACAAGTGGGGCTGTCAATACTCCATCTATCCCCAGCTAGCTGGTAGATGATTCAATTGCAAACATTCATATTATGGCCTATTTTTTGCATCATCCTATTTCTGGTAACATTACAGGTTGGGTTCTTTGGAAATAGGTGCTAAGTGGAGTTGGGGTATGAAATGTTTATGAGAGACCAACACTTGTGAAGGGAAGGGGAGAAACAGTATTGGCAGAGAAAGCAGTTGAAATGTCGTGCAAACCTGACAGAGAAGTGCCTCAGGCAGCCCAGCAGGAGTTCTGGAGCAAGTATAGCCTTTTACTGTGTCCTATGCCAGGCCACATGGCCAGGCTTTGATAGTCTTGCTTCCTAAGTCACCAGATGTGGAATTCCTGAGGTGGATATGACATCCCACAAGGTGGCTCTCTGAAACTGAGGCTGACAATAAAGGAGCTGTTGGCTAAGGCTGTCTGCTGACCACTCTCCTTGTAGCTGTGTGACAAGTCCTCCCGTCTTAGTGTACTCGAGCTGCTATAGCAAGTTACCATATAGTGAGTGGCTTAAACAATTAACACTTATTTCCCACAGTTCTGGAGGCTGGGAAGTCCAAGATCAAGGTGCTGGCAGATTTAGTTCTTGGTGAGGGCCCTCTTACTGGCTTGCAGATGGCTGGCTGCCTTCTTCCTATATCCTGACATGGTAAAAGAGTAAGCTGTGGTGTCCCTTCCTTTTCTTATAAGGGCACTAATCCCATCATGGGAGCACCACCCTCATGGCCTCATCTAAACCTCATTACCTCATCTCCTAATATCATCACATTGGAGTGTAGGTCTTCAACAAGTGAATATGGGGGAAACAAACATTTAGTCTGTAACATTCCACATGCCCTCCCTTGAAGGAAGCTCTGGGCAGGGAGTCCCTCTGTCTATTGTAAAAAACTCAGATTTTCTGTGGGATTCTTGCCAAAAAGGAAAATAATCACGTGGAAACATCAGACAAACCCAAACTGAAGGACGTTCTTCATAACAACTGGCCTATACTCTTCAAAAGTCTCAATGTCCAGAAAGGTTGATACTATTTCCAGATTCAAAGAGACTAAAGAGACATGACAACTAAATGCCATGTATGATCCTGAATTAGATTCTGGACTGTGGGAAGAAATAGCCACAAAGAACATTATTTCAACCAATGCTGTTTGAACATGGACAGTGGATTAGATAGCAGTATTGTATTAATACTAAATGTCCCAATTTTGATCATTTTAATTTTTTAACTTCAGTTAAATTTAAGTTTAAATTTTAAAACTGAAGTAATGTCAAACTTTAAAAATATTATGTATGTTGAAGTCATAATATGTTAACGTGTAGGTTAAAATATATTACCATAATTAATCTTATGTTTCTTTTCCTCTTTAAACTAAATGTCTAAAATTACATGTGTTGCACAGCAAAGGAAACCATAAGCAAAACAAAACAACAACCTACAGAATGGGAGAAAGTATTTGCAAAATATGCAAATGACAAAGGTTTAATTTCCAGAATATATAAACAGCTCATACGCCTTAATAAGGAAAAGAGCAAACAACCCAATCCAAAAATGGGCAGAAGACCTAAACAAGCAATTCTCCAGTGAAGACATACAAATGGCCAATAGGTACATGAAAAAATGCTCAATATTGCTAATTATCAGAGAAACACAAATCAAAACTACAGTGAGGTATTACCTCACACAGTCAGAATGACCATCATTCAAAAGTCCACAAATGAAGTGCTGGAGAGAGTGTGGAGATAGATAGGCCGGAGGGCAAGGATTTCTCAGCACTGCAGTTTCATCCATAATTTTGCCATTGTGGCATTGTTTCTTTGTCACTAACATGCATGTCAAAGCCGTCCTTATCATATAGGTATCATATTTACATGATGTTATTTTTCGTTCAGGTCAGCACTGTCTTTGACAGCCATATTTCTTAGAAACAAAGGAAGAAAGACTTTTTATCTGTATGTTGGAAATTCTGAAGTGACATTTCCACCACTCTGCAAAGGCCTTTGTAAACTATTATCTTGGTTTATTGTCCAAAACTGTACTTTCATTAACTTTTCACACATTTAACAGATTGTGTGCCCTCTGTGTGCTGTCAGTGACTACAGTGATATGGTTCTGCCCCTTCAGGTGCCTACAGCCAGGAGCAGGGGAGAGAAACATGTATATAGACAATAATGATCCAATAAGATAATGTCAACATGACCAAGAAGCTCTAGGGGGATCACAAAGGGGTGACTAAGTGAGATGGAGAGAAACACAGAAAACTTTTTACAAAAAGAAGTGATAAAAAAAGAAGAAATGTTTATCAGGCCATGGGTCACAGAGAAGGGATCCATTTTTGTAAAGGCATAGACATTTGGTACAGCATTAACAATTCATGAAACTGTTGCCGTCTCCTGGTGCTAGAGTGTAGACTGGAAATAAAGCCAAAAGAAAGACCAGACTCCAAAGAGCTGATACACCAAGCTGCCAAGTTTGACTTTTATCCTGCAGGCAATGGTGTTTTAAAAATAAGCTCATTCTATAGTTGTAAAAAAAAGCCAACTATTAAAACAGCTATAGGAAGATAAAGGTGGATCTGGCTTTGGGATAAAGAAGGATTTCTAAGCATGAAAGCAATGAAGAAACCACAAAGAAGATTAGGAGACCAGATTAAATAAAAATGTAAAATATCTGTACACAAAAGCAAATAAAATTAAAAACCAGATAAAAAGTTGAGGGAAATACATGCAACTCTGACAAAGAATGCCAACATATCAACAAGAGAATTAGGAACACTGTCATTGCAAATAGGCAAGGAAACTAAAAACATAATTCACAAAAGAACTATAAGTGGACAATAAACATTTAAATGGTAATGAAAGGGTAATAAAAAATTAACATCTTGCCTTTCCAGTAGCAACGGTATTTCAGAGTAAACAAGTGATCCCAATTGTTGAGAGAAAGCTCTATTTTATAGAATATTAGAAAATAAGCATTACAGAAGGAAAAATAGAATTCTAAAATCATCAGTTTCAACCCAAATGAAAACACTGATTTAAACAGAAATTAACAATTGGTAGTAATGTTGGTAGGTGAATGGTGGATGGACAGAGGACATTCCTCTGGTGCAAAAGTGTACCACGCAGATTACTGTGCAGTTGCAAAGAGGAAATCCTACCTGCACAATGGAGGGAGAAGGTTGCACAACTGTCATCAGGGGTCAGTTTTAACATCCCTAGTGACTGACCACAAGATGTTAATAGTCAGTCCCCTGATATGATGCAGTAACAAATATACAATGCTTATGATGTAGTCTTTCCAAAAATGTTCAACTTGAATCTGTCATGCCTTTAGAGCTAGCTCCTTGTTTACAAAAAAAATACAGGCAATAGAGGATCAAGGTGAACAGCACCACAGGGAAGAAAAAGCAGGCAAATCTGGAAAAAATAAAACATTCTGCAGACAACTGGCCCAATCTCTTCAGTAAGTCAGTGCATGGGAAAAAAAGAAAAGAAGGCAGGAACTGTAGATTAAAAGACTCTTAAAAGATATAATAACCAGGTTCAATGCACAGTCTCAGGTTGGATTTTGTTTTGAACAAACCAGAAAAGACATTTTTGAGACAAATACTGCAATCTAACTATGAAATAGACATTAGATAATATTAAGGAATTATTAATTATGACAATTTTTTTACTATAAAGAGAAATATTCTTTTTTAAGCTACAAACTGAAGTAAAAATATGTTTAAATATTTCAACTGCACTAACAATGAAGTAAATATAAATTTTAAAAAGGAAAATATTTTTTACCTGTTAAACAGGTTTCTTCTTATTATTTTAGTTTCTTTTTATTATTTATTTAAATTAGAAATTAAGCCACTGGCCAGAGTAGGGTAATTGAAGCTTCATTCCCTTTGATCCTCTTCTGGTAAAATTGTAAATTAATTCAGTTTTCCCCGGAGCCAATTTGGCAGTATGTATTGAGTCCTTAAAATATTTATGCACTCCTCCTTGTTTTCCTAGAAATTTATCCTGAAGAAACAATCAAGGGATATAACAGAATGTATATTTTTATATACATATATATACATATTCTTTATAATAGCAAAAAATTAGTAATTACCAAAATGTTTAATGTGAAGTACTTGACAGAATTAGTCATAACACGCTATGTTCTGTAACTATTAAAATTATGTCAAAAGAGGTTAATAACAAGGGGAAGTACTCATAATAAAACGTCAAGTTAAAAATCAGTATACAGAGAGGAGGGTATAGCTCAGTGATAGATTATGTACTTAGCATGCACGAGGTCCTGGGTTCAATCTCCAGTACCTCTGTTAAAAATAAATAAATAAATAAATAAACCTAATTACCTCTCCCCCCAAATGAAACAAAAATAATAAAATAGTAACTATTATTTTTAAAAAATTAGTATACAAGAAAAAATCAGTATGTTACCATATAATTCTAAATTTTAAGGATTTATTTCAAAAAGGCTGAAAGATGATACAGAAAAATATATGTACAGTTTATTTCTACAGAGTGAGATTAGTGTTGTTTCATTTTATTTGACAGACTCTCTGAAATTTGCAAATTTTCTCCAATAAATAGATATTCTTTCATAATTAGAGGAAAAAGTTGTTTATATAAAAATGCCTACCAAAACAAGAAGAGAAAATCCACATGAAAAACTTGCCCCAGTGCAGTGAGGGAGATGGAGGAAGAGATAGTTGTAAGAGCCTGTCCATGTAAAATTACACACGATTTTAAACTATCTTAACAGAAAAGTAATTTATACTTGTTTAGAAAATTATAATGTAGACATATATAAAGTAAAAAAGAAGTCATCCTATAACTTTTAACTTTTAACTTGTTTTTACAATCTTCCTCTTGCTATTTGAGTATCTTTCACAAAAAGCTTTTTCAAAAAATGAGATCATATTCTACATATTGTTCTATAATTTGTTCTTATGACAATATTTCATGCACAGTCCTTCTTCCTACCCCAGTCAGTATCTGTGGATTCACTTCATTCTTTTTCACGGTAGCAGGTGGTAATATGGATCACTGTAAGCTACTCAATCACTTTCTATTAATGGATGTTGAGGTTCCCTTTTCAGGTCATTGCAAACGCTGATGTCACAAAGACTATCATAAGTAAGTATTTTGGTAGGACAGATTCCTTGAAGTGGAATTTCTCAGTCAAAGGGAATGCAGATTTAAAATGTCTTGAAACTACTACCGGATTGCTCTTAAAACTCCTGTGCTAATTTATACTCTTGCTAATAATGCGTGCATTTCCCCACATCCTAACCAAAGCCAGACTTGTATCATCAGACTATTTATTTTTTTCCAATCTGAGAAGTGGAAAAAAAGTTACCTTGTTGTTTAACTTGGAATTTTTATATGATTAGAGAAGATGGAAATTGTTTTATATGTTTCTTGGCCAAATGGATTCATCTTTTGTAAGTTGCCCATTCATCTGTCTCTTTGGGTGAATAAACAATGCATGAGAATTATTAATCTATTGAAATCCTAGATTTAAAGTAGCTTCTTCAAATATTACAAACTGTTAACCAAGGGTAAAATGTTTCAGGCTAAACCAGGATTCTAATTTCCCAGACTCTTGTTTTGGTTTGCCTGTTTGGGCCCAAAAGTCCAAAAATATTTTTGATGTTCTTTTAAAAAAATAGACTCTCACGCCATGCTTTCCAAATAGTTCTATTACCATAATCTTCCTGGTGAAGAATCAGAACAAAGTGTTGTTAGTCAGAGTCACAAGATGATTTAGTGGCAGACATGCATCTCAAGTCCATCGTTCCATCTTATTTTTCAATTATGTGCCCCACACCTTCCTTCTTCAGTACACTCCCCAGCCATCTCATTTGCTGGAATAAAGAGCCAGTTAGTATTCATAGGTTTTATTCAAATACATAAATATGGAAATTCATGAAAGAATAAAATGATCGCACATAAGCTATAAATTACTTCTTGTTCCTGTTTACATATAGTACTTTAATTACTATATACTTCTTGGCTAAAAGAACTAAGGACTCAGAAATAATTTTCACTCCTATTGAAATTCAGTAAGAAATATGTCTTAGTATAGTGGTGCTTGCACAGAGAGAGAGACCTCAATGTGACATTGCTGCTGTGGTTTAGGAAAAAAAATAAGGTAAGCTGCAAGGAAAGGACTTTAAACTTTTATTACTGGAGAGGGTTTTAGGTGGGGGAAGTTCTCCAAATCCAAAATATGGTTTCCCTAACTGCTATAAATACATCCGTCATTTCTTCACCGCCCCCATACGGCAGTGACCTTGTAGAATAGATGGAGTGCAGAGAAAAGCCTATTTCAGAATTGAGGAGTTGACTGCGTGCTATAGCGATACTTCCTCTTTAGCTGTTTCTTGGGGGTTGGGAAATGTTCTATTAACACTGAAAAAGATGATTAAAAATAACTATGACCATTTCTTTATTTTGTGCTACTTACTTTGCACCCATCTGATTTATTTTTCTAGCAACTCAGTAACTTAAATATTATCATTATTTTTATTTTATAGGACTAAGTCTCAGAAAACTTGGCCAAGGCCCCACAGTTAGTGAATGTAAGAGCTGGGATTCAAATCCAGGCTTGCTGACTCACATGCTTGTTCTTTTCACTGTGATGCTTTGCTACCACTTGCAGTTGGTGGCAGTGAAGGCAGACCAACTGTCTTAGGCTTGTCATCTTAGGACACTTCATGTGTCTTAGGGATCCAGCCATGTTGGGATTTGCCTCTCAGCTTTTTTAGAAAGCTACTGTTATATGTTGGTTTGTCCTGGAGCAGAGTAGTGCACTGGGACCTGAGCATCCTGAGAGAAGATCTTGGATCACGCTAGGGGATGATGATTACAGACAAAATCCACAGGTCTTGGAGGGAGAAGGAGGCCAAGACAAGGGAAGCCACTGAGACTGGAGACAGGGATACAAAAGCAGGAAAGAGGAGATGTCCAGTCCATGCCAAGAACCACAGCAGCCTATCAGGAGCAACATATGGAGTTGGCAAGGTTTTTCAGTGGCCAAAGGCAACCAGAGGCAGAAAGACTGACAGAAGCTTTGGCTTCTCTTACTTCGGGAGCAAGCAGCCTGTGCAAGCCTGGAGGCTTGCTGTGAGCTAAAAGCAAGCTGAGCTGGGGATGCAGGAGCAGAGGGCATAGACGACCATAGTAGAGACTAAGTTGCAAGTTGATTTGCCTGACACACCCATCTTACCATTTCAGCTTGAGTTTTGGACTCATATTCCTGGAACGATTAGCCTATCAATTCCATGATTCATTCCCACTTAGCCACAGCTGATTGGACCATCTGACCAAAGAAGCTGGCCAGCAGTCAATCAGGCTCTCTAAATTTGCTCTAAGAAATACAGTGAGCTGGTCAGATACCATGTGTGTGGAGCTGCAAGGTCATGTAGAGGATGGGCGAGAGAGTTTATGAAGTGCCACAAACAGCCCCAAATTATAGGGGCGCAGACGTTTAGAACATAGCCAAGAAAGCCCAAGAGAAATGACTATGTCTCCTTAGAGGGAGATGGGGCAGGTAATTTATTTTTATGGTTTCCAATGAGGACAGGCTATTTCTTACAATTATATCTCTATAAGGCTCCCCTCAGTCTTGATAACAAACCTTCTTTCTATGAGTTTCTTAGGGTGGGTTTCTTTTCTTACGAACAATTTTTTACCCAGACGCTGATTTATGAATAAGAATGCCTTGTATTCATGAACAAAGGGACAATCCTTCGCAATGAGAATTCTTATGTTCACATATGTGGGAAATGGATTTAGTCACCAGAATGTGGCTTTGTGATCAGGGTGTCTGAGCACAGTGTGTTGGGTCATTTCATAAGGAGTTTGGCTCAGGCTAAGGCAGCAGCTGGAGAATGTTTCTTCCTGGGGAAACAGAGGGAAGTAAACAATTTTTGAACATCTACAAAGGGACCCTTGGATGCTATATAGGATTATATCGTTTAATTCTCTCAACACATTATTTAGTCATAGAAAGAATCTGAAACTCCAAGGGGTTAACTAAACTGCACAACGTTAAAAAAAAATTGAAAAGAAACACAGTTGGGAATCAAAGTCAGGGCACTTTTCCTTTTGGGCATCCAGTCCCCCAGGGACCAAAATAGTAGCAGCCACCCGTGACAGCCCCCGTGCTCCCTGGACAGTGTGATAGCTAATGTTATATGTCAACTTGGCTGGGCCACAGTGTTGGGTAGTTGGTCAAACACTATTCTGTGATGGTGTTTTTTGCATGAAGTTTACATTTAAATCTGTGAACTTTGAGAAGAGCAGGTTCAGAAGGACCTCATCCAATTAGTGGAAGGTTTAAATAGAACAAAGACTGACCTCCTCTGAGGAAAAAGGAATTCTACCAGCAGATCTTCAGGCTTGAACTGCAGAATTGACTCTTCCCTGGGTCTCCAGCCTGCAGCCCACCCTGCAGATATACTTCTCTCTCTACTTGTATCTCTCTAACCTTCTATCCTATTGGTTCTGTATCTCTGGACAATCCTAAATAACACAGGCAGTGATGGATAACTACTGCTAGATTCCCTTTTTAGTCTGAATGAGTTAGGGCTACTTCTAACATCTTAGACTCATAGAGAAAAGCACTCGAAACCACAAAATAGGGTAAGTTACAGAAACTCCATTCCCTTGTATATTAAACCTCATTAGGTTCTACGTTAGAGTGACTCTCCTGACCTTGTCTTCAGATTCCAGCTTAGCTCAGTGTTTCAAATAGTGGGAATATATAAATTCAGCAGGATATTACTTGTCATCCTTTAACACCAGCAATAATAAGTACTGATTCTGGACCTATATTCTTCGGCACAATCGCAAATCTTCATAACCTCTATCCACATACAGATGTCATTGATACCTGCAAGTGCCAGAGAAGAAATGTTAATTTGAAGACTTTAAGCAGCTGTAATTTGTTTGAAGATGATGGACTGAATCACAAATCAAGCTAAAGGTGGGCTTTGACTCTTCATTAGTACACAAAATTGTTGGAGAGATGTGGGGAGGGTGAGCCAAAGCTGAAACTTCTGATCAGTCAGTCAATTATACATTTTCTATTTTGAAACATTATTGCTTTTGTCATTTTGAAACACTATTTCCTCATTTCAGGCAACCAATACCTCTTTTGGCAGGAAGACTGAGGAGCAGATGGATAGCATTTATTAAAATTGTACTGTGAACCTTGTGGCAAACAACAGTGATATTATTTGGATTACAAGAATGCCCATGTTTTAATAAAATAAAATTAGTATTAATAATAACATAATTATTGTTTCATGTATTTCAAAATAAAAGGCAACTGATAAATAATGGAATTCATAGATTAAAGGAAAAATTGTCGTGGAGAAAGGGGAACCCTCCTACACTGCTGGTGGGAATGCAGTTTGGTGCAGCCACTATGGAAAACAGTGTGGCGATTCCTCAAAAGACTAGGAATAGACTTACCATATGACCCAGGAATCCCACTCCTGGGCTTGTACCCAGAAGGAAATCTACTTCAGGATGACACCTGCACCCCAATGTTCATAGCAGCACTATTTACAATAGCCAAAACATGGAAACAACCTAAATGTCCATCAACAGGTGACTGGATAAAGAAGATGTGGTATATTTATACAATGGAATACTACTCAGCCATAAAAACCGACAACATAATGCCATTTGCAGCAACATGGATGCTCCTAGAGAATGTCATTCTAAGTGAAGTAAGCCAGAAAGAGAAAGAAAAATACCATATGAGATCGCTCATATGTGGAATCTAAAAAACAAAAACAAACAAACAAACAAAAACAAAGCATAAATACAGGACAGAAATGGACTCATGGACAGAGAATACAGACTTGTGGTTACCGGGGGGGGGGGCGGGGTAGAGGGTGGGAAGGGATAGACTGGGATTTCAAAATTGTAGAACAGATAAACAAGATTACACTGTATAGCACAGGGAAATATACACAAAATGTTATGATAAATCACAGAGAAAAAAATGTGACAATGAGTGTGTATATGTCCATGTATGACTGAAAAATTGTACTGAACACTGGAATTTGACACAACACTGTAAAATGATAATGAATCAATAAAAATGTAAAAAAAAAAAAAAAAAGGAAAAATTGTCATAGAGATTGACTGTTAAAATGGTACAACAATGAAACCACCCCTTGCAAAAACTTAGTGATGCAGACAAATAGAACTAGAAGAAATAACTATACTATATGATGGTTTATGTTGGAAAAAAAAGGGATGGTAAATTAATGAGCAAAGTGTTCAATTCGAGAAATTAGAAAAAGGGTAATAGAATGAACACACCAAAGAACAGAAGAAAACAAGTAAGATAAAACCAGAAATTACTAAAAATAGAACACAAACACTATAATGATCAACAAAACCAACACAGAGTCTCTGAAAGGCTAATTTAAAAAAGATAAACCTCTTATAGTCCTGATCAAAGGGGGAAAACAGAGCAAGAAAACCCACAAATGGATAATATCATCAATGAAAAGGGTGACCTAACTACAAACCCAATATAGATTTCAAAACACATTGGGGAATAATATAAATGAATGTCATGCCAATAATTCTGAAAATATAGTTGAAATGGAAATTTTTTAGGGAAAAAACACCAAAATTATCTAGGGAAGAAATAGAACACCTAGATAAACTAATAATTAACACAAAATTGTATCAGTGATCAAAAATTGACCCTCCCAAAGGCATGAAGCCTAGATTTTTTTTAACTTTTTATTTGAAATAATCTTGAATTACAGAAAAGTCACAGAAGTAATAGAGTTCTTGCATAATCTTTACCCAGCTTCCCCTACTGCTAACAGTTTACATCACTAAGGTACAATTATTAAAACCCAGAGTTTAATATTGGTGTAATCACTAAAAAGCTACAGACTTATAGAGAGTTTTACTAGTTTCCCCGTGAATGTATTTCTGTCCTGGAATTCAGTCCACATTGCATTTAGTAACCATCTCTCCTTAGTCTCCTCCATCTGTGACATTTCCTCAGTCTTTTCTCATTTTCATGACCTTGGTACTTTTGAAAAGTACCATTAAGTTATTTTGTAAAATGTCCCTCAATTTGGGTTTGATTGTTGTTTTCTTGATTAGATTGAGCTCACACATTTTTGGCAAGAATATCCCAGAAGTCACGTTGTGTCTTTCTCAGTCTATCAGACATCGAGTGCATATAAATACTGATACCCATTTTATTCTGGGGGGTTTCCCAGTTCACTGGATCCAGGGACATCTCCTGATTGTAGCTAAGGAGCTCAGCCTTGATCATTTCCTTGGACTCTGACCCTTGCAAGCATTCCTAAATTCATCTCTCACACACTTTTCCTAATGTGGAACTCAGCAGAGAGGAGCCCACCTTCTCAGACAATTGACTTTGAAGGGTCAATGCCTGAGACTGTTGGGATAGAAGAGGCCAACCAGGAGGGGTTCCGTGGAGATGAGCTCTGTGATTCCATATTCAGTGGGATTAGGTTAAAGTGATATAGACTGAGTCAGAGGTGAAGTGATGTGTATTAGGGGTCAGATGATAGGGATGGGCCCAGTGACAGAAAGTGAGGTCTGGTGGGTGAAAAAGAGTTCAGGTATGAGTGTGCTTCAGGGAGAGAGAAGACAAGGCAAATGATGAAGGTGAAAGATTGCCCATTAAGAATGAGGGATCCAATGGAATGAAACGATTTGGTGGCAGAGAGGTAAAAGGGGCCCTGGTGACAGAGAGAAGGCCTGTACTGGGTGGGAGAGAAGGAAGAAGGGAAAAGTTGGGGGGAGGGGGTCGAAAAGTAGAGAGGACTCTGGTGGCAAATATGAGAAAGCTGATGATGGAGTAAGAAAACAATAAACCCAGCGGCAAGGAGGGCTTCGAGGTGGAGGAAATAAGGGCATTGGTAGGAATGGAAAAAAAGGTAAGTGAAGACAGTGGAGTGGTTGCAGGGAGAAGACAGTGACAGGTAAAAGGAGTGAATGAGGTGGAGTTAGGGTGCAGCCTGAGGGAGCGAGACAATGAGTGTAAAGAGATCAGAGCCGAGATAGAGCACAAGGCTGAGATGCTGCTGAGAGGCAGTGTTCCAGGGGCTCCCACAGAAAGACTGCTAAGGGGTATTCCAGACACTGTGGTGAGAACAGAGTCAGAGGTGGCACAGTCAGAGGAACTGTGGCAGCCAAGGGGATCCAGAGGGAGAATCACCTTCTATGTGCTCAGTCACTGACCCAGTGGCTGACTTCATCAGGGTATTTGCCCAGGGGGCCGCCAGAGACGGAAGAGGGAGCTGCACCAGAAGCTGTCCTGCCAGGGAGGAAGCACCGGAAGCTGAAATCCTCTCACCCTCAAGCATCACTCTTGAGAAATTCCCTCACATGTACCCAAGAGGATGTGCTCCAGAATGCTCGCCTCAGCACTGTTTGTCAGAGCAAAACTAAACTTCAGTTGTGGAATGAAACAGACGGCAGTGGTATTTGAATGCCTCAGAACCAGACGTATTAACAAGAGAAAAAAAATCTCCAAAAAAAATTAAATAAAAAAGTAAGTCACAAAAGGATACAAAGAGTATGATCTCAATTATATAAAGTTTAAAATCTGCAAAACAATACTATTGTTTTGGATGCATGTACAAGTAGTAAAGGCATAAAGACCGACCTGGGAATGGCAAACATGAAATTCAGGATGACATGTCTGGGGAGTAGAAGGGAGGGGAACAGACTCAGGAAAGTGGCTTCAACTGTGTAAGATCTAAGTGAGGAATGGACACAGTGATGCTCTTCATAATCTTTTAATGCCTTTTTATATATTATGAAGTAAATTTTTTAAAGAAGAAATGTAGAGGCTTGTAGTTTATTATATTATTCTCTGCTTTTCTGGAATGTGAAGCTTTTTCAAATTAATAAAATACCATATTTTAATTAATTTTTAAATTTTCTTTTTTTATATATTTTTTGAGTTATAGTCATTTTACAATGTTGTGTCAAATTCCAGTGTAGAGCACAATTTTTCAGTTATACATGAACATACATACATTCATTGTCACATTTTTTTTCGCTGTGAGCCACCACAAGATCTTATATATATTTCCCTGTGCTATACAGTATAATCTTGTTTATCTATTCTACATTTTGAAATCCCAGTCTGTCCCTTCCCACCCCTCTCCCCTTTGGCAACCACAAGTTTGTATTCTATAGTCTATTTATATTTTGAAATACAACATTTTAATATAAACTCTACATGTATAACTTCCCCTTTCTTGTCATCTGTATTTTACTACTCATATGAATTGAAGGGAAGATGGAATTATTTCAAAAGTAGTGAACCAAGGCCTCCTCTGCTAAGAACCAGAACTTGAAATAAATTAGGTTTGGTTCAATCTGGTGTATTAATTGGATTTAATTATTTATAAGCTAAATGTCATGAGGGTCCATGATCCTTAAAAGAACTAATCACATTTCAAAGGGCATTGAAAACCATATGAATGTAATAAAGTTGCATAATCTAATTACCAGCACATTATCTGAGAGTCTGTGGAGGAAGTGGTCTATTTGACATTCTAGAAGCTAGCCCAGACTTTTGCATCGAACTTTGTACAATGTCATTTGATACCTATGGAGAAGAAACAAAGACTTCACACACACACACACACACACACACACACACACACATTTCATAAGGATACATGTATATTTAACAACATATATCAGATGCATTGGTGGATAACAACCTGGCGGGGAGTGGAGATGAATGGATACAAATACAATGATATAAAACTAGAAAGGGGCCTCATGTGGACTGATAATAATTTGCTATGAAATGAGAAGTAAGGCTAACCCAGCTCTCAGTACTTGAGATTACAAAAAAACTCAATGCACAAAGAAGCAAAACAAAACAACCTGGATCCTTTAAGATGCTTATAAATTAGAGGGAAAAAACATTTTGTAATATAAATGTGATAGCTTGGAAGGTGCTAAGAACTTCCGAATTTTTAGCCAGAGAAACAGTATATAATCTCTCACCTCATGAGTGTATTCACCCTAATGCATTAGTAATTTGGTTACCAAACAATTTTTTTCCTAAAGAGGGGAAAAGACAATCATAACATGTTCCGTGGAAGGTATCTCATAGTATATTACCATTTTCATGCATTCATCTCTCTTACTGTTGCATTTGGCTACAGGTGAAGAACCAAGGCATACAGGTTAGAGAGAAGCCGTAGGGAGAAAAAGTGAGCTCTGGTGACAGATGTCACAGCCCTGGCTGGGTAAACAGGGGCCCTTCTTTCCTCTTGGAATGAAAAGAATGTAAAGGCAAATACCCAAACAATGCTGCATATATCATGTAAGGATCCAGGCTGAGTGAACATCTGATGCTAATTATGTTACTAAAAGCAGAACACATGGGGGGAGGGTATGGCTCAGTGGTAGAATGCATCCTTAGCATGCAAGAGGTCCTGGGTTCAATCTCTACTAATTCCATTTAAAAAAAAATTAAAAGCAGAATATATAGACCAAGATTATTCACAGTTAATGTGACATGACACCAGCCCTCTTAGGGAAGAATTTAAGGTTTTCTGTGTTAAAATGCAGTTTATTTTAGACAAGACAGGGCAGGCTCAATACAATAAAGTTTAATGTATCACTCATATCATGGTCCAGTGTCTTGGGCTTCTCTCTCAGCAGCAACTCTCCAAAGAGGGGCCCAGGGGTTATGGTTCCTTCATCTGGAACACATGGCATCCAAGGGAAGAGAGAGCTGGAGGATCACTAAGGACGTTTTAAGAGCCACACTGAAGGTGGCTTCTATTGCTCCCCTTTTATCTCACTGGACAGAAAAGCCAGTAACAGACCCCACAGCATAACTGCAAGGAAGACTGGGAAACACAGTCCTCCTGATCATCTAAGAGCAAACAGAATGAGGAATCCCTGTGCTCCTCTGCCAGACAATCAATATCAGGAAAATTACTGAAGAAATCAGAAATTGCTACCTTCTGATGCTTGTGACAAAAGACAACATATGACCACTTATTTATAGACGCAAAACGCAAATCATCAAAACAACTAATCCTGATTTTTCAGGTTGATCTCGACAGCCAATCTCAAAATAAAAAGAGCAAAAATCCAGCCTAATTTTCCCCTAGTTATGCAGGAGCTCAGTAAAATTATAGAATTTATGGTAATCCTGATGGGACAGATCTGACAGTAGTAAATAAACCTTATATTCCACTAAGGTCCATTACTCTATATCTTTCAAAGTGTCGTTTTTGAAGCCAACAAGGTAATTTCATTTAGGTGAAAAAAGAATTCAAAATTCAATCATTTATTTGGATGTGAATTTTAAAAAGAAGAAAAAGAAGGAACAAATTAATTGTACACAATAGCAAAACTGAAAAAAAAAATACCACCTCCTGGCTTCCCTCTGGCCTCCACAAAGCTCAGAAAAAAAATAACCAGTATTAGGAATTCAAAATAACCAGGAAACCAAAAGGATGCTTTTCTCAACATAACCTGCAAAAGCCCTGGGAGTTGCAGAGGTGCCCTCCTTGCCCTCCTGACTTACAGCTGACCAATCTGCAGACAGAGGGCCTCGCCGCTGAGAGTGGCGGTTCTCAACCTTTTCTGGCATTATGGACACCACTGCCGCTAGTACCACTACTACTGCGACTCCTACCCCTCCTATCGCCATGCACTGTGCTCTGCACATACACGGGCTTTCTATGTTAATGTCCAAAACAACCCCGTATGGAGAAATCACCATGATGTCCTTGGTGCAGAAGAAGAAACTAAGGCACAGAGAGGTCCAGGTGACTTGCCCAAGGTAGCACAACTAGTTACTAGCAGCCTGGAGTCGGGACTGTGACCCAGGTCGGCCTGCTCTCGAGCTTGCTTAAGCCCTTGGCAGCTCTGCCTCACTGGCCCTCTGAGAGTGCATAACCATAATTACTAATATGCTTTATTAGACAATGCTCATTATGAATACTGGCTAACTCCAAAAAATAGAAAGAAAATGAAAAGCCCCTGTCAATCTAGACTTGGGAGGTAACAGCTACTAATTTATTGTTGTACTTCTGTCAACCTTCTTAAACACCCTTCGGTCAAAGCAGAGGCCCTTTTTTTAACCGCTTTGTTGAAATGTAATTCACGCACCACATAATTCACCTATTTAAAGCCTATGGATTCAGTGGGTTTTAGTACCTGCACAGAGTTGTACAATCATCACTACTACCTAATTTTGGAATTTTTGGTCTCTCCAAAAAAAGCTCCACATCCATTCCCCAACCCTCTTACCTCCCAGCTCTGGGCAACCACTAATCTACTTTCTGTCCCCACAGAGTTGCCCATTCTGGACATTTCATATAAATAGTGATACAACGTGTGGCCCTTTGCGACTGGCTTCTTTCACTTAGAATGATGTTGACAAAGTTCATCCCTGCAGTAGCATGCGTCAGGACTTCATTCCACTGAATAGTATTTCATGGTATGCATATTCCATTTTGTTTATCTAGTCATCTGCTGATGGACATTTGGCTTTTTGTACTTTTTAGCAACTATATATAATACTGCTTTGAACATTCACATACAGGAGGAATAGAATTTTGGGCTTTTAAGTAACTATTAAACTTTTTGAGGAACTTCCAAATTATCTTTCAAAGCAGGTGCACCAGTTTACATTCCCAGCACAATGAATGAGAGTTCCAGTTGCTCCAGATCCTTGCAAATGTTAGTTGCCTGTCTTTTGATTATAGCCAACCTTGTGAGTGTAAAGTTGTATCTCATTGTGGTTTTGATTTTCATTTCCCTAATAACTAGCAATGGTGAGCATCTTTTCATATCTTCTTTGGAGAAATTATTTAAATCCTCTATTTTAAAAATTGGGTTATTTCCTCTTATTGTTGAGTTACGAGTTCCTTATATATTCTGGATACAAGTCTCTTAACAGATATCTGATTTGCAAATATTTTCTCATGTTCTGTGGTTGTTTTTCACTTTTCTGATGGTATCTTTTGAAGAAAAAAACTTAAATTTTGACGAAGTCCAGTTTATCTATTTTTTCTTCTATTGCTTGTACTTTTTATGTCATATATAAGAAAGTCAAGCCTTATTTTTAATAAAAATATTTTTAAACAAATCAGGATCATATTAGATAAAACATTTTGTATCCAGATTTTTTTCCCACATCATATTCCATCACAGTCATTTTCACCTGTAATTTATCCAAATTTGTTCCCAAAATTTTACTCGAAGGTTATGCTGTTTAGTTTTTCTCTTAATTTTTCAATTATTCTTTTTTTGAGCATTCTTTCTTTTACAATTTCACATTTTTATTTATTTATTTTTACTTATTTGGGGGGGCAGGTAATTAGGCTTTTATTTATTTCTGATAGAGGTACTGGGGATTGAACCCAAGACCATGTGCATGCTAGGTGCATCCTCTACCACTAAGCTATACTTCCTTCCCCTGCTATTTAGTTTTACCAAGGCTTCAGAGATACAGTGAGATAGGAAGAGATGCTGGGAAACATTCCAAAAAGAAAAAAATCCCAAACTAGCAAATCAAATCTCCAATCCAAAAATTTAATAAATTTTCATTTTTAAAGTAATATAATTACATCACAAAATGTAGAAAAATAGAAAACAAAAGTATTCATACTCTCATCACCCTAACAGCCCCATCATTATCATTTTAAGGTATTTTCTTCTGATACTTTTTTTTTTTGGAAGTGTATCTTTGAAGAATTGCAATCATACAGTATACAGAAATTTGCATTCTGCTGTTACAATTTAACCCACCATAAGACTTCTTCCATGTTTCTCCCTAGTTTTCATAACTATCATTTTTACCAGCTGCAGAATATATCAAATGAATGTATTATAATTTACATAATTATTCTTTTTATTAACTATTTGGCATTTTTTTCTGGGCTCTCTCCCTCCTCCTTTGTTTTTCCTATTATGAGTAATGCATAGACAGATGAATGTTTTCTTGCTTGTAGCTGTTTCCATGATTGAGATTATTTCCTTAGGATACATTCCCAGAACTGGAATTGCTAAATTGAAAGTTATAATTTGTGTGTGTGTCTCTCTCAATACTGTATTGCCAGATTACTTTGCAAAAGGTTTGAATCACTTTGAAGTGCTATTGGTGATGATTGATGATGATGCTTTGGATACCACCATTTAAAAAATACTTTATTAATTTAAGTTAAAAAAAAAAGAGGGTCCTTATTTTAATTTGCATCTTATTTTATTGCTACTTAAGTTAAACACCCTTCATAGGTGGAACTTTCTAGTTTTATTTCCTTTTAAGTTTATTATTAATGTGAGGAACATAGTCAAGTCTGTCATATATTAAATATATAGCTAGCTATATCTACAGACAAATGAATATGAATATATATTTCAGGGGATCCACTACTTTCAAGTTTTATTTCAATGGTAAATTTATGTTTTTAACTTTGGCATAGAGATATAACTCCACTAAATTTCTTTTGCACCTGCTGAATCAGGGTCTGTATTCATGAGATTTTTTTTCCCCCTAAACAGAAGGGCAAGTTGGTGCAAAGACAGATGAGTAAAAAATATATATATATTCATTTATAAGGCATTATGTCTTGATATTGCTCATTAAACTTTTATAGCCAAGTTCCCATCATTTTGTAGACTTTAGCATGTAATTATTTTAAATATAGACTATATTTAATTATGTCCAATTAAAAGCACTTTTACATAACAATGTGTATTCTAGTAAAAAGGAACTTTGAGCTCTTTCCATCTTATAATACAGTCTCTACTTCTCTCTTTAATTTTATATGTAGCCAGTAAATTCCCAGGAGTTCCTTAGATAAGCTATGAATTTTAAAACTGATCCACACTTTTATTTTATTGTGCTACAAAAATAAATGTTAAAGGATTTTCAAGTGTTTTTGTGCCTAAGCACTTTTCTTTTATCTGATTTTTCACATGCTGCTTCCAACGAATACTAACTACTTCTATTTGGCATCCTATTTCCTAGTGAGAAGGTAGATTCACCACATCCTAATTATCATTGTTATCCCATTACCCAGGTAGTCCTTGGAGAGCACAAGAATTTGTCCAGTTACTTGCAGTTACGGTCAATCATTGCCACCTGGAATTAATGCACAATTAAGTCAAGTCATGAAAATCCCGATTCAGAAGTCTGCCTCGAAAAACCAGAGTTAAGAAGGCATTTGGGGCGATTTCAGAATATATTTTTTCTTCACTGCTTTTTAAAAGAGCCCATCGAAAGTTTATAAAATGATATCCATTTACTTACCACTTATCATTGGATTATTTAGAAATTTAGCAAGCTCTGAGGGTGGGCACTTGTTTGAAACAAAATGAAGGAATTTCTCTGTTCCACTTTTCCCCGTTTTTATCTTCATCCCCGACTGCAGTTGGTTCCTTCTCCTTTCCCTGTCACTATCTTATCTTAATCTCATCGAGGTCTTCACCTACACCTTATTCCCTCCAGGGTGCCCTTCCTTTTGTCTTCCCCTTTCCTGGAACACCTCCAAATATTCAGCTGCATCCATCTCTAGTTAAGGGGACCTCGTTTTTCATAACTTTTGTTCTTTTTTTCATATTAATATATGTTGTCTTAATTTTCATAGACTATCACAGTAATTTATGCACAGTATAAAAGCTGCAAAAACACAAAAAAGCAGGAAATGAAAACCACCAGTTATTCCAAGAGGTAATCACTATTAATTCATTGTTGTATTTCCTTTGTCTTCTTATTTAAAAAAGACTTTTAAACAAATCGAGATCTTATCAGATACATTTTGTGTCTAGCTTTCTTACTTCATATTTCATCACAAGCATTTCACCTCTAATTTATCTAAAATGTGTAATACATTGTGGAAAAGAAATTGGACTATCTTGAAAAGCAAGATGAAAAAAATGAAAATCACCAAGAGATGATCACCTTTTTTTTTAGGAGATGATCCTAAACATTTTGATTTTTAACTTTTTGATCTATTTACTTCTGGTCTCTATTCCTGTGCATATTATTATAAAAAGTGGATCATACTCTACATATATTTTGTAAAATATTGAATTTTGTGTGAAAATTATCAACATTTACTCAACACACATTTATTGAGCACTTAGCATGCTCTGGGTGTTGGGGTAATATGGAGTAGACAGAAATGTCTTCACTCTTATAGAGCTTACATTCTAGTGACAAAGAAAGACAATAAGCAAACAGCTAAGAATAGATATGACATTCTGAGGGATAAGCGCTATGAAAAAAGAAAGAGTGAGGGGGATGGGGACAACACAAAGGGTGCTGGCTCCTTTGTACAGGGCAGTGAGAAAAGGAGTGCTCCCCTAGGAAATGGTATTTGAGCAGACACCTAAAGAAGCAAATAAAAAATAAATTTTAAAAAGACAGTGTTAACTATGGAATACTACTCAGCCATAACAAAGAATAAAATATTGCCATTTGCAACAACATGTATGGACCTAGAGATCATCATTCTAAGTGAAGTCAGAAAGAGGAAGAAAAATACCATATGATATCACTTATATGTAGAATCTAAAAAAAGAAGAAAAGAGGACACTAATGAACTCATCTACAAAACAGAAACAGACTTGCAGAACATAGTAAACAATCTTATGGTTATGGGGGGGAAAGGGAGTGGGAAGGGATAAATTTGGAGTTAGAGATTTCCAAATGTTAGCCACTATATAAAAAAATAGATTTAAAAAAATTTCTTCTGTATAGTACAGGTAACTATATTCAATATCTTATAATAACCTTTAATGAAAAAGAATATGAAAAAGAATATATGTGTATATATGCAAGACAGGGACATTGAGCTGTACACCAGAAATCGACACATTGTAACTGACTATACTTCAATTTTTTAAAAAAAAGTATTAGTTTTCTGGATTTTGCATTATTTGTGGTGTATTTCAGCATTTTAAGTGTTTAACTTGAGAGATCTCCTTTTCATTCTAAATAAATATCCATCTGCCTTTGTCCCAAATTTTGTATTCTTTTTCTTAAAGGACCCCTAAATTGTGTAAGCATCAGTGCTCACAAATTGTGGAGCTGCGACTGGCAGCGCTCTCTGCGAGGGAGGCTGGCAGACAGAACTCTTAAATGTGAGTCCTTCGACTCTGTCATACTGGTGAGTGGTCCCTGGCTCAGCAGATGAGAAGCCCAACCTGGCAGTGGGAAAGCCCAGAAGTGGATTCATATTACCTAACTCTGGGCAGGTTTAGGATTTGGGGTCCCAACTACATCTGAAAGTGAAGCTGAAAACAAGAGGTTAGGTTGAATACATGTATGGCAAAAAGCTCCGTCCCCAGATTCTACTGTCACCTTATGCATCACCCTGGCAGATGGGACTCGGTTTACTCCAATTCGTTCTCTGAGCTATTGCTATCAGCAATTTACTTCTTCAGACACCTGTTTTTTCCAGCATGTCAAAGACTTCTGAAAACCCAATGTCTGCCTGCATTCAGATAAGCCCCTCTATGCCTTCACATGGTAGTTTATTTCTTGACAGAAGAATTTTGAAACCCAGACCAATTTGTTTGCACGCTGCAGAAAGCAGAAGGTCTGAAAGCAGTCAAATGATGGCAGGAATTAAAGTCTGAGTCTGCTGAGGTTTTAACATCCTGTTAGAGGAGACATTTGCTTGGCAGACTCCCAGCCTAGATGCCACGCGGAACACTAAGTGATGCAGCAGTGTTTGAAATGTCATGTTCTGCATGTGCTGCTTATTCTATGGTCTGGAAAAATAGAGCAGTGGTATTATTACTGTCACTTACCTTGCTGCCTTTGAGTATTAGAGCCAAGATTATTTTAGCTGCATAGATCCTGTATTGCAGTGATAACGTGGACAGATTCACATATATATCTTCCTAGTGAATGTTTTTGAGAAACAATTTTCAGAAGATTCCAAGCAATTTAATAACTTAATCATAATGAAAAATTACCAAGGTTTTAGAGAATGTTGTTGGAAAAACATCTTTCCCTTGATTTTCCAAGCTTTCCCAGCCTTGTTTCCATATATGTAAGTAAGCATTGCAAACTGGTGAAGCTGGGTGTTCAACCCACCATTGCTGAACTTCAGCTGCACTTCAGAACAAGCTGAGATCTTCTGAAACACATCAGTGCCAGGATCCCATCCCCAGAAACTTTGGTTCAGTTGTTCTGGGCAAGGCCCTGGCTCTGAGAGTTTATCAAGTCCCCCAGGTGGTTAATCATGCAGACAGGATTGAGAACCATTGCACCTGGAAAAAGATGAACACAAATGTTGATCTACTCTTTGCAAGGAGTGTAGTAGCAGGAAATCCTGGTGGTTGCAGGGAACTCAGCCCTGGGGGTTGCCAGTTTCCAATGATGAGATGCTGGTGTCGTCTCTTCCTTCCTGTTCCTCATCAGGAGGTAATTAGGACTTGAGATAGGAGGGCATCTGGGGATCGAGGGGGCACAACATTCAGATCAGGCTATGAAGGTATCCTGTCTAGAAAGGATGCCCTCCCTCTAAACTAAGTACTTGGAGTAGGAGATGTGGGCCAAGAGGATGAGGATGTTATCACAGTGATTTAGACGTTATAGCTAGAAGTGATTCAACGATTAGGACATAAAAATAAGGCATCTGAGCACATTTTGAAATTTTCTATATGGTAAAAGTGGTATTTCAGTTGGGAAAGGTACATTATTCAAAATATTGTGGGGCAAGTGGCTAGCCATTTTGAAAAACAAAGAATCCTACCTCATTCCTTAAATGAAAATAAATTTGAAATGTAGTTTAAGATACCAGGAAAAACACAGCCTCAGCCTCCTTACGGCAATGTCGTGGATTTGTGTGAGCACTGCATGAAATGGTCCTAAAAATGCTTCCAAACTATAAGGGGCTGTGTACAGGTAAAGGCTTATGATTCTTTCACAGGGTTATTAGATCGGTTCATTAGAGAATGCGACAGACACAGTATATCTAGACTTCAGCAAAACATTTGACAGTATCTTTCACTGTATCTTTAAGGGAAGGTTGGGAAATATGATTTGGATGCTGGGACATATGAATGGGTTAGGAACTTGCTGGCTGACTGTGCCTAGGGAAGCTGAACTGGTGGACTGACAGGAATTTCTATCCGCCTGCTATAGGATTCTAGCCTACATTCTTTCACAAAGTTTCAATTCTCATCAAATTTGTAAATGACATGAAGCTAAAGACAGAAGACTTGTCAGAGACAGAAACAGAATCTAAAATATCCTGGCAGGCTAAAACAAAGATAAAATTTCAAGATAAAAATTTAATTAGAATAACTTTTATAATTATGGTTGACTTTTAAACAACTGGGGGGTTAGGAGCACCAATCTGCACAGTCAAAAATAGTGTGTAACTTCTAGCCCTCCACATCCTTCAATTCGGGGTTCTGCATCCATGGATTCAACCAACTGTGGATCAATTGTGTAATACTGTGGTATTTACTATCAAAAAAATCCACATATAAGTGGACCCATGAAGTTCAAATCCATGTTGTTAAAGGGTCAACTGTATATCAAAAATAAAATTTGTAAAGAGCTTTAAAATTATAATGTCCAGAGTTAGCAAGAGTTTAGAAAAACAGGTTATTTCATAAATTCTTGGGAAGAGTATAAATAGGTACATTGCTGAGGGAAAATTGATAATATACATCACAGGCCTTAAAAACAAGCATATTCTTTGACCCAGAAAGCCACTTCTGAAAATGTGCAACATATCCAAAATAACAAAACCAGAGATGTCCATCTCAGCATTATTTATGATAGAGTATAACTATATATAACATATGTATCTAATGGCATGAATTTATAAGTAAAGGATAGTATTTACAAAGGATAAAGTACTATAAATCAGTGATTCTCAACTGGAGGTAATTTTGCCCCGAGGGGGATATGTGGCAAAGTCTGGAGATATTTTTGGTTATCACAACCCATGGGGGAGCAGAGATGCCACTGGCATTTCAGGGGTAGAGGCCAGCAGTACTGCAAAAAATCCTACAATGTATATAAAAGTTTCCCACAACAAAGAATTATCTGTTCCAAAATGACAATAGTGCCAAGAAATAGTGTTGAGAAACTCTATAGTCTTTAAAAATTATGTTGAAAAAGAATTTCTAACAATGTAGGAAAATGTTGAAACATTTTGCAAAATTTTTTAAAAGTTATAAAATACTAGGAGATTTCATTTCTGTGTGATCAAAACATGGAAGATGATATATCAAATTATTCAACAGTAATTGATGAACAGCTGGGCTATGAGTGATTTAAATTTTCTTTTGCATATTTTTCTGCATTTTTCAAGGTTTCTTAAAACACATGTATTACCTTGAAAATAAGTAAAGAAAATATTCAATGGAAATTAGGACTGATCTTTTCTGTGAGCAGTGTGAAAAAGTTTGATGGTTTTTGTTGACAGTAAGTCTCTAATTGTAGACTAGGTTAATCAAGATACATCTTGTAAGATCTATAAAGAAGGATTTATGGTCCTCTCTCCTTTGTGCTGGCCAGGTCTCACCTGGACTCTTATGTTTGGAACTGGATGTCACATTTTATCAGGAATGTAGAAGATATATATTTACACTGCTTATTTATACAGAGAAAACTGTGTGTGTGTATGTGTGGGTGTATCTTCTCCTATTTACTGATTTAATGAGTAGTGATCTCAGTCTGATCCAATAAACAAAAAGTTCTCTCTAGGTAACTCTAGGATGACTCCCTAGGAAAATGCCAACTCTTTTAGAGCCCCTCTTCTCTGCCAGGTGTGAACAACGTAACTGACAGCCTGAGGGTGGGGATCTAGACCAACACGAGGTTCTGCAGGTCCTCACGCCCCCTGCTGGTCAAGGCTGTACCTGGCGTGGTGGCTGCTGGAGGGCATCTGGTCCAGCTGTGGGGACTTCTGTTGCTGTCTGTTCCAGAAGCCTGGGCTAGTACACCTTCCTTCCTTCTCTACTCCTGGGCACCACCTCACTCCCACTGGTGCTGCGGACCCCTGAGGTTGGCCTGTGATCTCACTGCAGTGACACCCTCTGGCAAATGCATCAGCCAGGCTCTCAGGTCCCTTCTGTACCTGGGTCCTGGCCATACAGGTAGCGGGGCTCCCTAGAGATAGCTAACCTCAGGCCCTCTGCTAAATTGGGCCCTAAGTTTGTATGTTTAGAGTGTGCTTTTCTTTTCCATGTGTAATTTTTGGGGGGTGGAGAGGAAGCATTTTTCACTTTGATGTAATTTCAAACTTATAAAAAGTCACATATGCCCTTGACTAGATTCACCAATTATTTATATTTTGTCTCTACCCTATATCTCTCTTTATGTATTTACATACATCTCTCTATATACACATGTATACATCTCTCTACACATACACATGTATGTGTACATTTTCTTCTGAATCATTTGAAATGACATTAAAGTCTCAGAAAAAAATTTGATATAGACAATATTCTTCTAAAATTTATATGGAAAGGCATAGGAATTAAACAACTAGAACAATCTGTAGTGGGAGAAGTCAGTCTACTTGATTTCAAGGCTTACTATGCAGATATAAGTAATTAGGATTGTGTAGTGTTGGTGAAGGGACAGACACATGGATCAGAGAACAGAGAACCCAGAAATAGACCTGTAAGTACAGTCAAATGATTTTTGATAAAAACGTAAAAGCAATGCAGTGGAGGAAAGACAGTCTTCAACAAATGGTGTCAAAGCAACTAGACATTGATAGGCCAAAAAATGAACCCTGACCTGAGTCTCACACCTTCTACAAAAATTAACTCAAATTGGATCATATATTTAAATGTAAAACTTGAGGGAAAAAAACAGAAGAAATCTTTGGGACCTAGAACTTGATGATGATTTCTTAAGAGATGACACCAAAAGCATGATCCTTGAAAGAAAAAAAAAAACTACATATTGGGCTTCATCAAAATTTAAAACTTTTGCTCCGTCAAAGAGCCTGTTAAGAAGATGAAAAACCAAGCTACAGACTAGGGGAAAATATTTATGGGCCACCCATCTGACAAAGAACTAGTATCTATAATAGTCAAAGAACTTTCAAAATTCAACAGTAGAAAGAAAATAATCCAATTAGAAAATGGACAAAAGATATGAACAGACATTTCACTGAAGAGGATAAAGAGATGGCAAATAAGCACCAGAAAAAATAGCTAACGTCACTAATCATTAGGGAAATGTACAATAAGACTGTGATGAGACATTATCACACACTAGTTAGAACAGCTGAAACTAACAACAGCAACAAAAACAAACGTTGGTGAGGATGCAGAGAACCTGGATCTCTCATATTATCACTGGTGAGACAGTGAATGATACAGCCACTCTGGAAAAGTCTGGCAGTTTCCATAAAAGCTAGACACTGTTAACATCTGACCCAGCAATCACACTCCTGAGTGTTTATCCCAGAGAAACAAAAGTTTACATCTACACAAAATGCAGCTTTATTGTAATGGCCCCAAATTGGATACAATAAAAATGTCCCTTAATAGGTAAAAGGTTAAACAAAACTGCGATGCACCCACACCATGGCGTAGTGCTCAGCAAGAAAAAGGAAGGAAATACTGATATATGCAACAACTGGGATGGCTCTCAAGGGCACTTGGCAGAGTGAGAAAAGCTAAACTCAAGAGATTACAAATTGTGTAATCCCATTTTTAAAACATTCCCCAATGGCAAACGTATAGAGACAGAAAACAAGCCATTGCAAGCCAGGGTTTAGTCAGGAGAGGGCAGGGGAGAAAAGGTGTGAACATAAAGAGAGATCTTTGTGAGGATCGAATGGTTGTATATTTTGATTGCAGTACTGGTGATGCTAATCTGCATATGTGATAAATGGCATAGACATGTGGAATTTCAAGGAAACCTGAACAGCTGAAACAATCTTGAAAAACAGGAACAAAGTTGGAGGGTTCACATTTCCTGATTTCAAAACTTACTATGAATCTATAGTAATCAAAACAGTGTGGTGCTGACATAAATACAGGCATATAGACCCATGGAATAGAATAGAAAGCCCAGAAATAAACCCTCATGTATAAAGTCAAATGATTTTTGACTAGGATGCCAAGACTGGTCAATGAGGAAAAGACAGTCTTTGCCATAAGTGGTGTTCAGGAAACTGGATATCTACATGCAAAACAATGAAGCTGGACTCAAAATGGATCAAAGTCCTAAATGTAATATCCCAAAACTATAAAACTCTTAGAAGAAAACATAGAAGAAAATCTCCTAACATTGGGTTTAGCAATGATTTGCTGGATATCACACTAAAAGCACAGACAAAAAAAGAAAAAAATAGATATACTGGACTTCATCAAAAGTAAAAACTTTCATACATCAAAAGACACTATCAAGGAAGTGAAAAGACAACCCACAGAAAGCAGAATAGATTTGCATATCATGTTCCTGATAATGGATTAAAATCCAGAATATATAAAGAATTCCTACAAGAGAACAACAACAACAAAAAACCCCAAATAACCCATTTCAAAAAAGGGCAAAGGACTTAAATAGACATTTCCCCAAAGATATACAAATGACCGAACAGCACATGAAAAGATGCTCAGTGTCACTAATCATTAAAGGAATGAGCATCAAAGCCACAGTGAGATAGTACCTCACACTCATTAGGATGGCTATTATTAAAACACACACACAGAGAATAACTTTCAGCAAGGATGTGGAGAAATAGGAACTCTTGGTGCATTGTGGTAGGAATGTAAAATGGTGCAGCCACTATTGAGAACAGTATAGTGATTCCTGAAAAACTAGACACAGAATTACCATACGATCCAGCAATTCCATTTTCAAAAGAACTGAAAGCAGAGACTCAAAGAGATGATTTGTACAACATTGTTTCCAGCAGCATCATTCATAATAGCCAAAAGGTGAAAACAGCTCAAATTACCATTGATGGATGAATGGATAAACAAAATGTGGTATATCCATAAAGTGGAATATTATTCAGCCTTAAAAAGGAAGGAAATTCTGACATATGCTACAACATAATGAACCTTGAAAGTATTATGCTAAGTGAAATAAGCCAGATACAAAAGGACAAATATATGATTTTACTTGTATGAGGTACCTAGAATAGGCAAATTCATACAAAGTAGAATGCTGGTTACCAGAGTCTGAGAGAGGGGAGGAATGGGGAGTCATTGTTTAGGGAATACAGAGTTTCAGTTTGGGAAGATGAAAGTTCTGGAGATGGATATTAATGATGGTTGCACAGCAATGTGAATATACTTAGTGCTACTGAACTGTACACTTGAAAATGGTAAATTTTGTGTTATGCATGTTATATAACAAAAAAGGCACAAGCAGACACGCACACATACACACACACTCCTCAGTTGCAGTAGCCACATTTCAAACATTCAATGGCCATATGTGGCTAATGGCTACTGTATCGATCATCACAGACCTAAAATAAAAAATTTGAGGGGAGGCATGTATCTGGTGGGATCAAAACAGGAATTTGGTTTCACATATAGCTCAAGAATATCAGTTTCATTATTCCAGCCTTAACATAATAAAATAGTGGCAAGCAGTAAGAGCATACCTGCAGGGAGCTCAGTTCTGATCAGCAGTGCCCAGTCACCCTCCAACTGGGAGCCTCTTGGGAGCAGGACTGGCCTCTGCTTCGTTCTGCGTGATTTGGGCAGTCACACAACCCCACTGAGCCACAGGTTTCACCTCTGATACACATGCTGGCTTGGTGCTTTCCAGATGAGATTCCACATCTTCTTACATTGGTGGAGCAAACCAGTTTCTGAACCGAGAGCATCACTTTCCTGAGCCTGGCACAGTTTCTGGAAGCCAAACACCTCTAGACAGGGAGGGGGCCATGTGGGGAAGATGAGAAGGGCTGAGGGCCAGCTCTGAGAGCTCGTTACTGGTGATGGGGAGTCACCGGTGGGTGAGAGGTGGGGGGTGATGGAGTATAAGGCAAACCAACGGAGAATGGAAACAGAAGAAATGACCCTAAGGAGAGAAGCTGAGGGGAAGGCTATGCCAATGCCACCAGAATGAAGACTGGGAATCAGTCCTTTCCCAACCCATACACTTACTTCTTGCAGAAAAATCAGCAAATGTGAGATCTAGGGGAACAGAGGGGGTGATGGCAGGTCCTGGAGTGAGGATTAGGGAGGGGTCTGCACTGAAGATCAATGAACCCCAAATGAACAAAGCATGGGCAATGTTCTAACCAGGAGCCATGTTCTAACCACAATCTGCAGAGAGCCCCAGAACTGAGACAAGGTGGGGAGGGGGTGTGGGGGGCTTGGAAGAAGGGGGCTCCATCCATAGAGGCAGTTGCCCAGAGCTGGGGGGAACTTGCTCGGGCCATGCCTAAAGTCACGGCAAACACCAGACATTCTGACAAAGGCCCCATGATGAACAAATCCTGCAAAGAGGAGTGGCAAGGATGCCATTACCTGATGCTCTTACGTCCTCACACAGAAGACAACTCAGGCTGTGGAATGGATGGGAAGAGCCCTGCGTCTCAAAGGTGGGCATCAATGGTTCTCAGCCAGGAAGAGGCTCCTGTCAGGTATTATTTTAAAGACACATTTAAAAACAACATCATTTTTGGAGACACAAGTATTTTTCTCCCACAGAGACACCTAACCATCATTAAGGAAACTCGTGTCCATGTGCACACATGCTCTCAAGAGCCCCTTGCAGGAGACAGGATACTTGGCGTCAGGACTTAACAGCCCCTTGCCTGACAGTGTACGGCACCAGAGGGGGTGGATTGGGAAGTTGGGACACTGAGCCAGAATGAGGGCTTTCAAAACCTTCGATCTCAGTTGAGAGAGCTGTGTGCAGCGGCACCTCGTCAAGGCCGCCATGGGGAACTCTTTGACTCTCTCTGACTTTCTTCTGGGGGACCCATCAGCAGGAAGGCAGAGGCTGCAAAGGAGGGGCCTGCCCAGGAGACCGGGCTGTTCCCACCAAAGTGTGCCGTCCAGTGCTGCGGCTCAGAATACCCCACCTCGGAACTGCCCGAGGAGCCCAAGGCTGCGACCGCCGCTGACAAGACAGGAGAGAACAAGCGAGGCTGCTCTACAGCCTGTGAAGGACTGTGGCTCTGGCAGCAGCGCCAGGCGCATGGCTGCTGCCAGTCACAGAGGGAGGCAGAAAGCAGGACTAGCTGGAAAGATAGTCAGGAGAGAAAGGTAACAGAGGCAGGAGGCAGAGGCGTGGGTGGCGGCCATCCGTGAGAACGTGTTGGGAAGGTCTGGAGGTTACTGTGGTGGGGTCGGGGAGCTGGTTAACAGACACAAAATCTGCACCCTGAGAAGATGCCACCGTGTCCCCACACCCCGCTTTCAGCCAGTGCATGGAGCAAGCAGCCCTACACCATCCTAGATGCCCCTTCCAGCCTGGGCTTCACCACTGTTCTTGACCCTGGAGACGTACTTTTCTTTAAAGGGACAGCTGGGAGGGACTGGAGAGGGTAAGAGTGGAGAAGACAGAAATAGTGGAAGAAAGAGAAATATGTAAATGCGTTCCAGGAAAACACACCAAAACCACAACGATCCAGAAAAAGCTAATGCTTGGTTCCCATTAGCTCGAGATTCCCATTTTCCCTGATCATCTGAATGTATTTGCTCTCAAAACCGGTTGTTTCCCAACAGGCTATTTTGTGGTCTGATTCCCTGTTCTCCTCTCCAGTGACTGACCGGGGCCAGCACCCTCTGCCTCCCCCTCACCGACCTGCCCCCACGAGTCTCTTCTGTGCAGACGTGGCAGTGGTGTGTGGGTCTCCACCTCCCAGGAGAGGACGTGGGGGGAGAACTCAGGTATCCATCTGTTAGAACAGGCTCCGTGCAAGTGACCCACACCACCAAACAATTGGTTTAATTTTATTTCAAAATTGTACAAAATGGCCATAAGCGGCTGTAAAAAACTTTGTCTTCAGAACACGTGGAAATTCAGAAAGAACAACAAAACAGGTATCATTCACAGTGTAATGGAAAAGCTTTCTCTGAGGCAGAAATTACAACTCTTCCTTCTTCTTTCCTAGTCTCTCGTGGTCTCCCTCCCGGAGCGTTCGGATAAAACTGGTAAATCCCAATTCCTGTCGGGAAGGGGAAGGGGAAGAGGAAGGGGAAAACAGGAACTTTAACCCGATGTGGATGTGCCCCCTCCCCCTCACTCCCCCTCCCTGACCCTCCGCTCAGTCCACTGGACACAGAGAGGCGGCTGGTGGGGGCAGGTGGCCATAGCGGAGGGTCTGCTTGACTACGGAGAGGCCCTGAGAAGTGGGTGAGGAAAACCTCGGCACCCCAGAATCCACCCTGGCTCAGGGGCCAGTACTTGTGTGAAGACCCCTTGGGACTGTCTTCTGGATCCTGGCCTTCTGGGCTCGGAACGTTCCAGCTGCCCCCTGTGCTGTCTGGGAAGCCTCCTCGGTGGCTATTTCCCTGACATCAGCAGACAGAGCTTGGGGCACATGCGTCTCCGTAACTTACCGTCCGATCGCTGTCATACTTTTCTGCAAACTTCCCGTAATGGTAGTAGTGGAAAGTGGGGTAGGCCTTGACGGCCTCCTGCTGACACAGGTCCCGGTTCTTCTCCTGGACACAGTCAACAGCGGCACAGACAATCTGCAGGGCCGAAGACAGGGAGGGTGAGCCTCCAGTTTGACAGCTGAGGCCTGGACCCTCTGTCCCCAGGCTGCACTTAGCCTACACTTCAGGCCCACGTCATGTGCTTCCTGATTTCCTTCCCCATTGCAAGGATACGTTGAACCAAAGCATCCCCAGCCCAGAGCTCCACCATGCGTGGTTTCAACTCCCCAGTAAGGTAAGGTTAGGGGACCCAGCCTGGAGTGCCCTCAGACTACCCTTTAAGATCAAGACCATAATGATCGTAAAGGAAATTAGGACATGAAAGCAGTTGTAAACACCACAGGTTTTGTGACGCTTTCTGTGAGGTACTGTGGGACTCATTCATGTATCAACTAGTATTTCCCAAACATCAGTTTGGGGACGCAGTATAGTACCAAGGTTAAGAATACAAGCTTTGAAGTCAAGTTTCCCACGTCAAGCCCTGGCTGCATATTAAGACTTAAGGAAAATTACCTAGCCTCTTGGTGCCTCAATGTCCTCACCTGAAAATGGGGATAACAACAATACCGAGGTTACCAGGACATTACAAAGGCTGAGTGGGAGAATCCAGATGATGTGAAAGGGGCTCAGGACCCGGCACACGGTCAGTAAATGTCACCTGCTGTTACAGTCACTCCTACCGGCCCCGGGCACATGCTCTGTCCCCGACAGGAGACGAGCAGCTGGTCAGGGTGTCAGACAAAGAGGCAGTTCCAAGGCACAACAGGAGGTGTGTGGAGGTGGGCCAGGGGGCCAAGAACGTCCGGGGAGCGGCGCAGAGGCGCTCGACAAGGTTTGCCACCTGGGCCGAGGCCTGACGGAGGAGAAGCAGGTTTCAGCCAGGGGAGCACTCTCTAGAAATGGGGATGGGGTTCCGTATGACTAAAGCAAACAGAGTTTTTGGTCTGAAAGAGGTTCCCAAATTAGCCGTTGGCCTCTTCCTGCCCACCTAACAAATTCCACATGCTGGGTAGTTTTTCCCTGTTTATTGCTCTTTCCCAATAAGGGGGTAAAAAGCAGACACAGGGAACTGTTCTCCTGCTGAGCGTCACTAAGCAGGGAAGGAGGGGAGAGAGTCAATTAACAGCAACAGCGATCCGCCAGCATCCCAGAAAAGGGCTGGCGGCGGCTGCTGAGAGGCGGCACGCATGGAGGTCTTGCTACGGGCCAAGCCCGTGCCAGACACTAGGATGACAGTGGTGACCTTGGCAAAGGCAGTCACTAAGCAATAGACATCTGTACTGTGGGAAGGCAGTTAAAAGACACACAACAAGCAAGATCATTTCAGAATCCAAGGGATGCTGTGAAGAAATTAAAAGAAGGGGCTTGGATGAGACCATAGCCACAAGGGCTGCTTTCGCCAGGATGGCCGAGGGCACCTTCCAGGAGATAACGTCTGATCTGAGACCTGAGTGATGAGGAGGCAGCCAGATGAATGAAGGGCTGAGGAAAGAGCACCCAGATAGAAGGACATGCCCTCCCGGGACCTGAGAGAGGGATGGGTGTGGCACCTCCAAGGGCCGGAGCCCACTCAGGAGCCCAGACTGAACCACTACCACGCTGGAGGTTTACAACTGCTAAACAGCCGTGACTCACAGCATTCTGTGGCTGCTGGTTATTCACATGTGGACAGAGGCCCCCTTTCCAGGGGTCACGTTGACTGTTACCTACCTGTGCCCAGGTGAGCGGGGCTACCGTTCTGCCAGCAGCAGGGCTGACAGAGAGGAGGGTGAGGTGTGGCCTACACTCTGGTTACCAGTCTCTGGTCCTCCCTCACCTGACTGCACGATTCCTTTCTTCCTCTTCAGCTACATAACATTCTAGATGATGAGAGTTTGCAAACCCACTGCATGCAATCCGTATCTGGTTCTCAGTCCTGTTCTATTTGGCCCACGGAGAATTAACAACAACAACAACAAAAAATGTGAATTAGCTGCCAACTTAGAAAGAGAGCCAGAAGATTTTATATAAAGCTTGGCTCTCCAGCTTCTCTTTAAAAGCCACATTTGAGGGCACCTGTCTTGGACCCTAACAGGCAACACAGGGCTGGAGCAGAGGGGCGGCTGTCTCCTGAGGGAAGGTTCAACTTGCTGTCTGCCTGTGTCCACGTGCACCGGCAGGCCAGGCCCTGCAGGCTTCTGAGAACCCCAGTTCGCCCTCTAAAGCCCTTCCTGAATTATTTACAAACGTGAGGAACTGGCTCCTCTGGCCATTTCTCCAGGCAGCCACAGAGGGGCAGCCTGTGCTTCTAGCCCTCGGCTGGGGGCCATCGCTCCCCTGCTAGGCAGTGAGTGTTTGATGAGCATTGCTCCAGGCCGCTGCTCTCCCCGCATCCGCTTTAAATTATGAATTTAATTTGTATACATGCCCCGGAGCTGTGGGAAATGTGTGTATGGTTTTATAAATCGACCAAATTAAAAATGTGTACTTATTCTGAATCCCCTAAAATAGCTGCCAGTCACACACACAAAGTGCTACTTCTGGCTGCAAAGGCTCCTCCATGCAGTTTCTATAGGAGGGGAGACGAGCAGTGGCCTCTCCACGGGAAGCGGCTTAGATTCTGGAAAGAGGCAGCGAATAAACCACTTCTCATCTACCCTGATTTCACCTGTCTAAATGCCTGCCCCGCTTATACGCACTCAAGATTTGCACTGACTCATTTATAGTGAATGTACACTAACTTCCAGATTTGTTCCATGGTGGGAGGCTGCCCTGTAGCATCTCCTTGGCCCAGCAACTGCCTCTGGTGCCTGCACCTCTTGGTCAAAGGGAGATGGAAGTAAGACCAGTGATGGACACATCCTCTGGCTTCCTCAGCCTGAGGGGCACGACTTTGTCCCTGGTGAGGTCTCCAGGACAGGCCAGTCACCCACGTGGTCATTTGCTCATTAATGTACCCTTTTGTGTCCAGTCTCCCTTCCTCCATCCCCTCAACTGCCACCTGAGACCACCTCCCCAGAAATCCTTTGCACTGAATCCCAGGCCCGGAGTCCACTTCTGGGAGATCCTCATTCGGCTCTGACACTGCCCCTTTCCAGCTGAGTAACTTTGGGCTAATCATTGAACCTCTCTGAGATTCAATCTCCTCACCTGTAACACGAGAGAGTAATGACACCTAGTTGATTAAGCTACTGCGAGGACAACATGACATCATGTGTTAAAATTATTAGCAGAAGAGGAGCTCTCAGGAAATATTAAACATGCTATTGCTCCTTCATTCAGTCAACATTTTCAGAGGTTTCAGGCAACAAGACTGTGGGGGATTCAAGGACAAATGAGGTGCCTGCCCTCAGGGAGCTCTCCCTTCTGAGGGACAGCCAGTCTTGTGAACTCAAGGGATGATACACAACACGTCCAGAGTTACAGTGGCCTCGTGGGCCAGCCTGCTCCTGGGATGACCTTGCACCCAGCTGGGAGCTATGCTGCACAGCTGTCCCCTCACCCCTGGGGACACACTGATATGCAATGAGACACAGGGCCCACTTTGCCAGGCCAGGGGTCCCCTGACCCCTGCACCCGCCAGCCTTCCACTGGTGATCCTCGTCCTCCAGGGCCCCTTCCAGAATGCCTTCCATTCCAACAGCAAGAGCGTGCAGTGCTTTCTCCCCCCAGCACATCAACTGCTAAAGTCCCCAGTAACCTCCTGGGAGGGGGTGGAGGCTCCCCAGTTAAAAATATGAGCTGCCTCATGCGGCTTTATTGATTCAGTAAAATAAATCTCTGCAGGAGCTAATATTGACTTTTGCTATGAAAATGGAAGTGAACAACCGACTGCATATTGATTGGGGAAGGAACAGGGACCAGCTTCTGGGTGGGAAAAAAAAGTGCCATCCTGGCTAAGAGGTGGCAGCATGTGGTGTCAGGGAGAACTGGGAGTCAGGAGACCCAGTTGTCAGTGACCCACTGGCTGTCCCTGGGTAAGGGACACAGCTCCTCTCTGGACCTTGATCCCTCATGAGGAGAGGGCTGGACAGGTCAGCAGTCCCTAAACTCCAGCCTGTGGACAGCAAGAGAGCCAGCTCTTGAAAATCACAAATTCCTGGAACCATCTCCCAGAGACTCCAGTGTGATAGCTCTAGGACAGCACCCAGCAACTGTGGCACCAGTACCTCAGGCCGGGGACAGAATGCTTCCCTACCGCTACTGAGAGCCACCTGCAGGAACCCCAGGCCTTCCAGCTGCATGGGACAGAGAAGTTAAGTGTGTTCCTTAAGACACCTGAGGGTGATGCCTGGCTTGGAATAGTAAGCTGGAAGGAGGGACAGAGGGAATGATCCCAGGAGAAGGCCAGCAACATTACTGGTCTAAGATAAGACAATTAAGCAAAGACATAACAGTGACGCAGAGAAGGAGGGGGTCACCATGGAAATGGGACCCGTGTGCATCAGTTGAGGGGACGAGATGGGGAAGAGGAGGAAGGGCCCTTGGCTGCCTCCTGGGGCTTGGCCACACTGGCCTCACTGGAACCGACATGATCCTTTCACAGACCCTGGAGTGTGGAGACTAGTTAGCCGGCGGGGCAGGGAACCCTCACACCTGTCACTCTCTTGTCTGTCCAGAGTGTTCTGGGTAAAGAACGATGGGAGTTGATGTGGAAAGACTGCCAGTCTAGTCCTGGACCTGGAAAGTAAAGGCCTCCCCACACCGACCCACACCCAGACGGTGAGGGAGCCCTGGAGGGACTGGTAGCCCAGGCTGTGCAGGAGCTCCCAGAGTGGGAGCAGCCACCCTGCTCAGGCCCCAGGGTGGTGAGGGGGACAGAGACACGTCCCTCTCCATGTAGGCCAAGCGCAGGGAAAGGAGAAAAGTGTTTCTGAATCTCATGTCCCCTCCTGGTGGTGAAGGGTGCCTCAAGGGCCAGGCAGGGCTTGGGGGTCTGAGTCTCCACACATGCACCTGTGCCCCAGGCTGGCTTCCTCTGACTCACTGCCCCCGTGCAGCTCTCACCGTCCCATCAATGTCACTCCCACCAGGCCGATGCAAGGTGATCTTGGCATCTGTACCCTGCCTGCCCTGGCTGTGCCTGACGGTTTCACTTAGGAAAATAAGGCAGCAAGGCAGAGATGTGTGATACTCTGGGTGTGTGTGAGGGCGTTTCTGGCACCTTTCCCAGGGCAGGGTCCTATGATGGGAGTCCCAGGCTGGGAGGAGTCTTTGACACTACCCAGACCAGCACCCCAACTTCAGAGAAGGGAACTCGAAGCCTGGAAGGGCCGTGACTTCTCCTAGGTCACACAGTTTAGCAGCAGCCAAGATGCACCAGCCCAAGTTCCGGGGTTCTCCCTGCTAAACACGCCTTTAGCCTGAGTCTGCCCTGGCTGCTGGCAACGCCTGGGGGACGTGCCTGGGGGCCCCTCTCCGCACTTCCAATCCAGTCTCCAGCTCTAACTTGTTAATTTTATGCTTCATCAGTTGGCAGCTGTAGGAGCCTTTCACTTAGGCAGGATGAGGCCCTGCACACGTCGCCTTGCTCTTCTCCACTTTGGCTGCCTCTAGGTGACTTTTGTTAGAATTCTTCATTTGTACTTTCAATTATGTAAGAAATGCTTGACTACAAATCCTACTGTAAAAAGATTTGAGCACTAAAAAAGAAAAAACAGATGATCCTTTCAACACCCTCTCCTCCAAAGAAGGGTTGTAACGGTTCAGTGTATCCCTTTTAGTTGATTCTGCAGCATAAATGCAGCCTGTTTTATCCCGCCTCATGAAAAGAATGTCCTGGTTGCCAGGAATCCCGGGTCTCAGCAGCATCTATTTGGTGGGGGAGGGCACCCGAACAGAAGGTGCAGGCACTGGTGAGCGGCAAAGCTGGGGGCAGAACAAGAGGTGAAAAAGGGCATTCTTACCTTTCGGTCATCTTTGAAGACGTCAGCAGCGGCAGTAAAGTGTGGAATAACCTTCTTACAGTGTGGGCACCCTGTGTGAGAGGGGAGGAGAGAGTGCTGCATGTGTAGGGGAGGCTGCGGCACCAGGGGCCCTGCCGGGACGCTCCAGAGAGGCCTTTCCAGGAGTTTCTCTCCACCCAACAGACTGAGAGGATTCACCTGACTCCTACCCTCTGCACACCCCACTGTCAGGGGTCTTGTACCAACCCCACCACTCAAACCACCATGCATGAGTCTGCTGTCAGCACGAGGGCTCTGCAGGAGGCCTGTGCCAGCATCAGGTCCACTCCCGCTCCGGACCTCCCACCCCAGGCTCCCGTCATACACCCACCCACGAGGCTGGGGGTAGGGAAGATGGACACTGTGGTCTTGCTCGGCAAGCTCCTTCCACAGAGGGCTACCCAGGGTGCAGAGGGAGCTCTGGGCTTAGACGAGGAGGACATGTACTCTGGATTCCCTGAGCCTGCTACAAAGCCCCTTCTCTTGCATCAGTGACAATGGCAAATCTCCCTATTTCATGATGGAGAAAGTGGGCCTGGGAAAGCAGGGGCCAGGAGCCACCATTCTGCCTGAGCCCCCGAGGCTCATGCTTTGCGGCTGACTCCTACATTCCCACAACCCCCAACGCAGACTGAGCAACCAGGCCCCTGGGCCTCGTGCTGTCCTTCACCCTCTGCTCCACAATCTACCCCGGAGTCAGGGTCGGGAGGCTCAAGGTCAGGCTAGGAGGAGGACAAGTTCTCAGGAGTCCCCGCCACTTCTTAGAGCCTGTGTTCCCGACCCAGGGATGAGGACCTGTACCTCCAGAGGCCAGGGTGGGACAGAGGTGTGTGTGCCGCCCAAGCCCCTCCAGCTCCGATGACAGCATCTAAGGCGTGGGGTTGGCACCTGTGTGGGGCCACTTCTCCTCCTGTCCCAGCAAGCCCAAGGCAGCATCCACTGAGGAGGAAGCCCAGGAGGCTACAGGCCGCTCTGGCCCAGACCCGCTTTCATGGCCCTTCCTTCAGTGTTGGCCAATCAAAACCCAAGCCCACCTCTCTCAGCTACTCTCCAGACACTGAACACAACTGCCAAGAGAACAGAACTGCTTTGAGGGAAGGATTTCCCTAATTAATTCTGATCAAAACACAGATGGGAGAGGCCAGATGTCCCACGGGGAGACCTGGCTCCAGCCAATTTCCCGACAAACAGCTGGGCCAGGCCTCTGTGCCCTCACTGCGGCCGTGGGGAAGGGAACAGAGATGGCTTGGCTCAACTCCTCTCTCTCCTTTTAAAATAAGATAATAATGACTGGCATTTCAAAGGGTTTTGTGAAACCAAATTGAGGCTAAGCTACAACTTTAATCTGAATTGAGCACTTCAGCTGGTTCCTGAGATGGGTGGGACCACCCATATGGCCTGGCTGGCGGAGTGGCCAGCTGGGCCCAGAGCAGCGTGGACTGCGACGGGGAAAAGGCTTAAGGGGATTTTCCCAACATCCATCATAGGAGTAGAGAAGAGAGCTGGGCTGGTTACGGGTTACACCAGACTGAGACAGCACCTATCACAGCCTAAGTCATGGCAGATGCTAATGTAAATTACAAAAACACTACTAATTTGACTCAACAGAGGGAAGAATGGCTGAAATTCATGAAAACTTCATATTAAAAAGGAATGATGATATATGGCTTTCAAAACATTTAAAGGGCACAAAGTGCTGGCTGATACACTCATCAAGGTGTGCCCTGCGGCATCCAGAGGTTCCCCACTCCCTACTTCCTCCCGTGAGTGGTACGTCGATACCCCACTAAGACATCAAGCTGCCTGGAAATAAGCTACTCCCTCCTCCCAAATCTGGTATCACTACTAATTTCTCCCTTCTAACCCCTCTGCTTACTGAATGTATAAAGGTCACTGTCAGCCTAGTGCAAATTCCTGCTACCATCAATTTAAAGCATCTAGGTGTCAGATTAATGGCCTTCTGGTACATCTCATTTTCTCATTATCCAAAAGAAAGAGGATGGCAGATGAGTAACTAGAGGGGAGGCTGTTTTAGAAAGGGCATGAAGATGCTTCCCAGAGGTGTCAGATGGGCCCAAAGAGGCATGATCTTTTAATTTGGGCTCTTTTAAAAAGGTACCATCTCTGTGTAGTGGGAAACCAAAGCAGCCTCCCAGAGTGGGGAGAGGAACAAAGACTGAGGACAGAAAATTTCAATTCTAGAGACTTAGCCAAGCTGACCTAAGAAGAGCAGTCACTGTGACCAGGCCATTCAGAGCAAGGAGTCGGGGGTGGGGGCCAGGGTGGGGATGAGGGGGTCTGGAACAGGAGAGAATAATGACACAGCAGGAGGAAGAGTTGTGTAGAAACTGGGATGTGGGATGTGAGGGGGAAGATGGGATGGGTGGGGGGGTAGAAATGGGGGTTGGCTTTTGATTTTTACTTTATATCTACCTTTATCAGGTGTGTGACCTTTCTGCAGTATTTAGATTCTTTATATATAAATAAGTACATGTTATGTACTGTATATACTATAAATAAGGATATATTATTTTAATCATTGAAAAAATTTTTAAGTTTTTGGTATCTAGCTGCTTCCCCCTCCCCTGGCCCTGTCCACGGATGAAGACACCATATTAGGAGCCTGGAGCAGAGTTCCGGACGGGAATGTGCAGCAGGGGAGATGGGAGACCCTAGGCACCCAGCCCTCTGACAGAAGTTGAGTCACTCAGTGATGGTGCCCTGCATGGACTGTGTTTAATTATTTCTTGTCAGAGCAGACAGTGAGCCCTTGAGGCTGGCAGGGGCCAGGCCTCCTTCCCTTGTGTCCTGGGTCCCGGACACCACCCAGCACACAGGTATGAGGGAGGTCGTGAGCACCTCAGCAGGGGAGGAGTCCCCACCGAGGTCTGGGGTGAAGGGGAAAGCATCTGGTCTGGACTGCCTCAAGTCCAGGCCATGGCCGGCCAAGGGCTCCTACTTCTCTTGCCAGGTTCTGGCCGGCTGCTGAGGAAGCCCCTACCCTCTGAATCGCGGCTGTGATGGAAAGACAGCGCCAGCCCAGGCTTCAGGAAGGGCTCTGTCACTAACTTGCTGCATCCCCTGGGTCTCAGTCCTACACCCCCAACTCTGCCCGGAAGGAAGACAACTTCTTAAAATCCACTCAGTCTTCCAGGCTTACTCTAAGGACAGAGGAGGACATCAAGAAGCTCTACAAGGAACTGCAAGAGCACAAGGCCCACCTGCAGAAGAAAAGGCAGAAACAGAGGGACGTGCCAGCCACCTGGGGGCGGGGTCTGAGGCTGGGTGATGGCGGGGCCGGAGCCACCTGGCCAGATAGTGAGAGCTGAGGAAAGACTTTCTAGATTACTGACACTGGAAAGGTAGGGGCAGGAGCCTAGGACCAGACTGAGCTGCCTGGCTTCTCTGTGGAGCGCAGCTTTATTATCCCCATTCTGTTAACCTAAGCTGTAATCTGGCGGGGAGAGAGGGTGACAGAAGAGCGAGAAGTTCAAGAGACTTCCCTTTGTGTATCAATGAACAGCTTTAAAATGGGATCACACAAAACCCAAGATCGTCAACACCGACATTAGCAGATGTGCCACTCCCTCAACTTAAGCTTTGATTAAAACGAGGATCGTCGTTGGTTGCGGGGGGGAGGGGGTAGCTCAGAGAAAATGTGACTGTACTTTTACCACAGCTTCAAACCCATGGCTTTTCAGCCACCTGGGCAAAGTGGGGAAAGGAGGCTGGGCTGGAGGTGTTCAGAAAGACCGGTTAGGAAGCAGAGGCCTAACTAGGCTGGCTGGATTCCCAGTTGCTAAATTCCAGGGCTCCAAGGGAAAGTCAGTGCCTAGAGGGATGGAGGGAACTGAGGGGCGGAAGGAAGTGGCTGGGTGGGAGGCAGGCAGCCTAGAAGATTCCAAGGACAAGGAAACTGAATGACAAGGCAGGCCCCTGCCACAGCAGCAGAGGGCTTTAGGACTGATATGAGGACAGAACCTGACAGAGCTGACGGAGGAGGCCCTGGATTTGGAAGGACCTCAGCCTGGAATGAAAGCGGAAGCCCTGCTCACAGTGGAGACAGCACTGAGTCGGCTGCCCTGGTCCCTGGGGGGCCCTCTCACCCTGGTCGGGCCCACCCCAGCTACTTACAAGGGGCGTAGAACATGACCAAGGTGTGCTTTTTCCTCTTCAGGGTCTCACGGAAGTTGTGCCCAGCGAGATGCAGCACGTTGGTCTGCTGCTCTTCCCAGGTGGGTTCTGGGGGTGGGGGCGCCTCGGGACTGCAGGAATCGGGGATGGGGGGAGACGGTCATTAGGAGAAGCTCGTGTACAGGCAAGCATTTCCACCGTCCCCCAATCACTCAGGTGAGCACATGAGAAAAAAATCACTTTGTATTCTTTCTAAAACTCTACTTAAAACCTCTTCATGTTTAAACATGAAGAAACCTGAACCATTAGCAAAGACTCCCTCTAAGGTGGCTATTAAGAAGGCATTCTGTGTGTAGAAGAGCCCCTTTTAGGGCAGGGAGCCTCTCCAGGTTTGGGCTGTCTCCTTGCCATGGGTAGACGCCCCTAAACCTGAGCTCCCCTCCCCATCCCCCCAGTCTCTACTGGAGCCGTGAAGCACCCTCCATTATCTGGTGGGGAGAGTATGGGCTAAGGAGTGACAGGGGTCTGGGTTCAAATCCAGATTACTTACCAGCTGTGTGACCTTAAGTCAGCTACCAAACCCCTCTGAGCTTCCATTTCCTTTTCTGTTAAATGTGATACTTACTTCCTGGGATCCTTATGAAGAGCAGACAGTGTATGTAAAGCAAGTAGTCAGTCAAGCAACTAACAGTTGCTAAGAGCCTACGTGCTCTAATAAATGACAGGCATTTTATAAGGGTTTATAATTTTTCAGTCTCTTTCTGTCCACTGGCTCCCTCCACTCTGCCTCAGAAAAGTATAGATCTCCGGGGTCTTTTAAAAGCCTTTGCTGCCCTTGTCCCACTTCCTGCAACCACACTTAGAGAAGAGCGATACTCTCTCCCTTCTCTGACAATCTCTGGGGAGTGGTCTGCACCCAGTGCTGCCACATTACCCCTCACCCCGCCTTCTCTCCTTGGCCCCGGCACCACTGGTTTCTCACTGCCAGGCTTCAGGCCTCATTCAGTGAGTGCACACCAGCCACCCCACAACCACAATCACCTTTCAGAAGCCCTCCTACGGGGCACCTGGAGACCCCTTCCCCACCTTTCCAATCGCCCTCTCTCTTCTTCTAGTTCTATCTTCGTGCCCCTGCAGTTCTCAAAAGATCTCATCCAACTGCATGGCTTCCACAATCACCTAGGCTGAGGATGACTCGAGCCCTGACTTCTGACCCAAGCCCCCTATTTCCAGGTATTTCCACCTGCAGGTCCCACTGTCACCCCAATCTCAACAAGATTTAGAACTCTTCCCCCTCCACCACTCCTCTCAAATTAGCTTTCCTCCCCAGCTTCTTCATTCTGGTTAGAGGCACCCCTGCTCTCGTGACCAAGACCGGCCGCTTCCGGCCGTCCTGTCTTCCTCCCTTCTGTGCCCTCCAGGTCCCGTCCATAAACCCTGGCTCTGTGGCTGACACCACCCACTGACTTTCTGCTCTGCCCCATCCCTGAATCCTGCCTCCCCCCACGCTGGTCTGCTGGTGGGCACATCTCAGTCAACCGCAGCACGGCCACTTGTGCACAAGCCTGGAAGCACCATCGGCCCCACTCAACACTGTCTGCTCACCCTGCTGCTGGTGACCTCAGTTCTCCATCTCAGAGCTGTCTGCTGTTTATGCTGTGCCTGAAGGATTCCTTCCAAGCTCCCTAAGGGACTACTATTGTCCCTGGGCAAGGCCCTTAACCTCTCTGAACCTAAGTTTCTTCGTCAAGGAACTAGGAATAAAAACTCCGGCCTTGGTTGGATCTGAGGATGAAATGGGGTAACAGCTATAAAAGCAGTCTGCAAGGCCTGGGCAGGTATCAGCACTTAGGTGGTGGTGCTGTCAGTTACAGCTCCACGTGAGAGCTGGCATCAATAATAAGCACGCCTCCGAGTATTTTCACGCATGGTGCTAACACCTGGCACAATAATCTAACTTAATTCTCTAGACAAGTCTATGGGAGAAGTATTGTCTCCACTTCACAGATGGGAAACTGGGGTTTAGCAGCATCAAGTAAATGGCTTAGGGTCACGATCTGAGTGCACGGCTCTCAGACCCCAAAGCCTTGTCCTACTGCTTTGCAGGCATTCAGCATTGGTAACTATGGACAGGAAGGACAGGGGCCCTCAGGCTTGCTACTGGTGTCAGGCCTCTGGAGCAGGTATCTGCAAGGATGCATGCTCTGATTGCCTCGGCTCTCTAACCTCAGTGCAAGCATGGGACCTCGCCCAAACCCCTACCCTGCTCAGGCCTTCCCAGTGATCCCGCCCTGGCACCAGAGTGAGGCCAGAGAGGTGACTGTGGGGCCTCATCATTCCTGGAGATGAACCACTGCTCCCTTCTGATCCCTAAGACAAAGGTCTGGCTACTCTTAGAATCTGTCTCGCGTGATGAGCAGAAAAAACGAGAGGAGCAGAGACCTGAACCTCGGCAGCCCACTCACCCCTTGCCACGGGCCTCTCCTGCACCTAGTGGAAACTCTGCTCCTCATTCTATAAGCTGGTGTTTCTTAAAACCCAATGGCTGAGGGTTCCCTTCACACCTCCTGAATCAAAGCTCCAGGGACAGCAGCCCCAGGACTATACTTCAAATAAGCACCTCAACACCAGGTGATGCTCACGCACATCTAAGTCTGAGGACCAACGTCCTAACAAAGTAACTCCATCTGGATGCTGCTACTTTGCACAGTTCTCGTGTCTCTAGAGTTCGTGACTCTGAAGTCTTGGTCCTCACATGGGCATCATTACACCATGTACCAGGGACCTCTGCAAAGGCTGGAGTAAGCCTTCTTTTACTTCATCTCCCCACTAGTGCTGAAATGAGGAAGTACTCTCAAATATTCAAGTTATGTGTGGATGTGCATCTGTGTGTGTATATGTTTGCACGTGCGTGTCAGAGGAGGGGTGTGGACAGGAGATAGCGTCTGTGTGGTGGCCCAGTTAGTCCCCTCAAAGGAGGGGGAAATGCTAAGAACTGCAGGTTCCAAAATCCTTGGACAAGTAATCACGAGGCTACTCAGCTTCTCTGGACTTGCAAACTGTCCCGGGTTTAACTGTGTCCCTCACCCCAACACCCTGCCCCTAGTGAACTAATACCCAGGCTGAGGGGGATCGTCAAATCTTTATTCTCAACCCTGAACCACTGCAGGCTGCACCGTGGACACTCCCAAGGCCAGTCAACCAGCGGACCTGGGCCACAGTGAGTCCGGCTATGGATGTAAAGAGCTGCATTTCCTTCATTCACTCAAGGAGATGGAATAAAACACAGATGATGAGACTTGGGTCTGGGACACTGAGAAAGGAGGTCCTCAAAAAACACACACGCGACTTCCTGGAGCTAATGGAATTGCCTCCAGAAAGGCCACCCACGACCCACTGGATGAGGACACGTGGTCAGCCCACCAGAGGGGGCTCTAACATTAGGGAGGTCAGATCTGTCTTGGCTCCCATGCCCTGAGCCACGGTCAGCGGCTCCTAAAGTTCACTTCATCTCCTCAAGGCCCTCTCCAGTGGCGGACAGCCAGGGGTCAAGATGTGCTATCAAGACCATCAAACTTACTTTCGCATCCACTCAATAAGGCTCTTCTTTGTTCTGAGCATGGGCACTGCGTGTATCTCTCCATTCTTAAAATACTTGAGTGTAGGAAACTCGGAGATGTGGAATCTCTCTGCCAGAGCCCTGTTGACAGTGGCATCGACAGCTGCAAGGACACCAGAGCTCTGGGACGGGGGAGAGGCCAACCATGCATGACAGCCTCAGACGAAGTGCTGGCAGAAGAGGGGCCCAGACACCAGCCCCCAACCCACCCAGGCCTGCCAGAACTTCCTAGGGGCAGGGGACTTTGTACATCCCAGGAACAACTGGACACCAGCATGTCCATCATTTCTCATTTGTTCTGAAACGAAGCCTTTTAATCTGCCCCACTAACCAGGCTGTGTAGACTGTGGCTATTCCCGACAGGCAAGACCCCACAGAAAAGAGGCAAAAGCTCGGGGCTTCACCCTAGAGCCATGACCTGGCAGAGGTCACCTGGATGGATATGAGGACATGACCCATGGTGTCTCTGCACCTCTCCGTCCCTGGTGGGGGCCCCACCTGTCTAAGACACGTCTACTCGGGGACACAGAAGTACCGCAGGCCTCCAGGGATAGGAGAGCTGCTGTACAGCTCACAGGGGCAAGTCATCATAATGATCCTATCACTGACTCTTTAGGAGAGAGCGGTGGGGGAGGTTAAGGAAAGGAAGCTTACGTCTGCTTCTCCATGGAGGACTTCTGCTGCATTCTCAAACTCTGGCTTCATTTTCTTACAGTGTCCACACCCTGTGGGAAGAAATCGAGAGAAACCCATTCCCATGGCGCAGAGGCTCCAGGGATGTCCCCTGCCTCTGGAAGACAGCTGGGCCCCAAGCCCAGACACCAGGGGTCCTTGGGAGAAAAGAAGAACAAGAACCAGCTCAGAGAAAAGATCTCTTTTGCCTGATCCACTGGGCGGGGGGAGGGGTGCAAGAGACAAAAACATCATAACTACATGAAAAATGCTGGCGACGTGCAGGGGGGTCCTGTGTGCCAGGCACTGCTCTAAATGCTTTATAACCTCACCACAGCCCTACAAAGTATGAACTACACCATCTTCATTTTACAGATGAGAAAACTGAGGCCCCAAAAGGATGGATGACTGCCCAAGGCTACGTACACAGCCACAGGTCACAGAGCTGAGTGGAAAAGCCAAGCAATATGGCCAGAGGCCATGGCCACCAGGAGCGAGTGCTTCCTAGCACCACGCTACCACCACCACCATCTTCTCCAAGATAGAAGGGATTTCGAGCCTTGACTCAGGAATAAGAATTCACAGAAGGAAGAGTATGGAGAAAAATTAAGTTCCAGTCATCCCCACAAGGGAGGTGGTATGATACGACAGGCATAGGGAGCCGACATGACATTTTCAAACTGTCATTTTCTTGGGATAAAGACTGCTTTGCCCCCCTCTCCTCACAGTCACTTGAATGCAGTAAGATGCCATAAATAATATTAGATATCTTAAAAAGGAAATCACCACTTTGTGTAGGTGACACTAAGGTCAGAATGTTTGTAAACTGCTTTCATTTTAGTAGAAAGAGTACTTTCTGGAGTCTCTGCTAGAGAGGCTGTGAGGTGAGGAGGACCAGACTGGTTCAGAATGGAGTCCCCTCTAAAGGGAAACCTGGCTGTGAGGGGGCCACACATAAACAAGGCTGAGTGGATGGCAGGGATATGGCTCAGCCTTCTTGTGGAGGGTGACATTGCGGGAGCTGAAAGCACCACAATTCTACTACTGATGCTGGGAAAAGAAAAGACGGACAAGAAAGGAAAACACACATGGAGACTAAACAACACGCTACTAAAAACCCAATGGGTCAACAATGAAATCAAAGAGAAAATCAGAAAATACTTCAAGATAAATGAAAATGAAATCACAACACTCCAAAATGCAGCAAAAGCCATTCTGAAAGGGAAGTTTACAGCAATACAGGCCTTCCTTAAGAAACAAGAAGAATCTCAAATAAACAACCTAATCTACCATCTAAAGGAATTAGAAAGAGAAGAACAAAGTCCAAAGTCAGCAGAAAGAAGGAAATAATAAAGATCAGAGAGGAAATAAATAAAATAGAGACCAATAGAAAAGATCAAGGAAACCAAGAGCTGGTTTTTTGAAAAGAAAAACAAAATTGATAAACCATTAGTCAGGCTCATCAAGAAAAAAAGCAGATCCAAATAAAATAAGAAATGAAAGAGAAGAAATAAAAACCACTATTGCAGAGATACAAAAAATCGTTAGAGACTACTACAAAGTTATATGCCAACAAACTGGACAATCTAGAAATGGAAAAATTTCTAAAAACATGCAACCTTCCAAGACTGAATCTGGAAGAAACAGATAATCTGAACAGGCCAGTCACTATTAGTGAATCTGACTTTGTAATAATAATTAAAAAAAAATCTCCCAGCAAACATAGGTCCAAGACCAGAAGCTTCAAAGGGAAATTTTACCAAACATCAAGGAAAGCTGATATCCATCCTTCTCAACTATTCTAAAAAATTGAAGAGGAAGGAACACTCTCAAATTCATTCTACCAGGCCACCAGTACCCTGATAACAAAACTAGACAAAGACATTACAAAAAAGGGAAATTACAGGTCAATATAGATGAAAAAATCCTCAACAAAATATTAGCAAACTGAATTAAACAATATATTAAAAGGATCATACACCATGATCAAGTTTGATTTATCTCAGGGATATAAGGATGGTTCAATATCCATAAATTGCCAGAAAGAGAAAGAAAAATGCCATATGATATCACTTGTATGTGGAATCTAAAAAAAGAAAAAAAGGGGACACCAACGAACTCATCTACAAAACGGAAACAGACTCACAGACACAGTAAACGACCTTATGGTTACTAGGGAAAAGGGGGTGGGAAAGGACAAATTTGGGAGTTTGAGATTTGCAAATGTTAGCCACTATATATAAAAACAGATTTAAAAAAACAAGTTTCTTCTGTGTAGCACAGGGAACTATATTCAATACCTTGTAATAACTTTTTATAAAAATGAATACATGTATGTACATGCATGACTGGGACACTACTGTATGCCAGAAATTGACACGCTGTAACTGACTGTAGTTAAATTAAAAACAAGTCCATAAATCAAGTAATGTGATACCACACATTAACAAAAGGATAAAAATCACATGACCATCTCAATTGATGCTGAAAAAGCATTTGATAAAATACAGCATCCATACATGATAAAAACTTTCATCAAAATGGATATAGATGGAAAATATCTCAGCATAATAAAGACCATTTATGACAAACCCACAGCTAACATCATACTCAACAGTGAAAAGCTGAAAGCCTTTTCTCTAAAATCAGGAGTAAGACAAGGATGCTCACTCCCATCGCTTCTATTTAACATAGTGTTGGAAGTCCTAGCCACAGCAATCAGACAAGAGAAAGAAATAAACGGCATCCAAGTTGGAAGGGAAGAAGTAAAACTGTCACTATCTGCAGATACACAGTACTATATAAAGAAAACCCTAAAGTCTCAACCAGAAAACTATGAGAATAAATGAATTCAGTAAAGTTGCAGGATATAGGATTAACCTAACAAACCTGTTGCTTTTCTATACACTAAAAATGAACCATCAGAAAGAGAAAGCAAGAAAATAATCCTGTTTAAAATCACATCAAAAAGAATAGAATACTTAGGAATAAACTTGACCAAGGAGGTAAAAGACTTACACTCTGAAAACTTAGAACACAGATAAAGGAAACTTAAGATTGTATAAAGAAATGGAAAGAGATCCTGTGTTGATGAATTAGAAGAACTGATGTTGTTAAAATGTCCATACTACCCAAAGTAATCTACAGATGTAATGCATCCCTATCAAAATAACTATGAAATGTTTCAAAGAACTAGAACAAATCATATAAAATTTATATGAAAACTGCAACCAGTATAATATTGTAAATCAAAATATACTTCAATAGAAAGAAAGAGAAAGAAAGGGTGAAAGGGAGAAAGAAAATGAATTTGGACCAAAAAAAAAAAAAAACAAAATGGAAGGCAGGGAGACACACACACTAATATTATCAGAGGAGACCGCCCATACCTTCCAGTAGCCTCTAAGCCAAAGGAACAGCTTTCCGGCCTCCATCTGAGCACTTGACTGGGACAAAAGTTCCTGTCTCCTCCAAAGTCATTCCTGCAGAGCTCAGCTCTACGTGGCAATGAGATACTAGCAGGTCTCTTCCATTCCTACCTGTTCCCAGCTTCCTCAGTCCATGCTCACCTAGTCCCGCCCAGGGACAGAGGCCTCGTGGTGGCTACTCTAATCCCCACCCCTCCACGCACACACTGATAACAGAAAATCTAAGTATTCCTTGAGCTCCCAGGCCAAAGCAGCAAGCCTTCCTCTGGACAGAGCGCTCTGGGGGAGCCATGAAATGAGTTGGTGGAGGAAACTCACTGATGAAATCCAGCTCAGGGGGTGGCCACAATTCTTAACAGCACCAACATGTTGGTCCTTCTTAAATGGGTCCAAGGAAGAGGGACACCTGTGGGCTCACTGGCTGACTAGAGCCCACTCATGACCCCGTGAACTGCAGGGTTATCAAGGTCATCATGATATTGAAACATAATCACATTATTTTCCAGAAATGAACATTTTTTGCTATTGTAACACATCTGCACTTTCTAAATAACTGAGGTACAAAGGGTTTTTGTTTTGTTTTGGTAAGTTGATTGTTTGGAACTGAAAATGTGGTTTCCCCATAGAAACAATTTCATACAGTTTCTATGCATATTCTCAGGCGCGACTATAACAGCGCATTAAACAGGATGTACCTGAAGCATACAGAGCATGCAGCACTATTTCTATTTCACTGAGCTGCCCCCCAGATGGAAAACACACAGCTCACAGTTCAGCTCGGGACTCCCGGCAGGCCTCTCCCTGCAGGCAGCAAATATCAAACCAATAGCAAAAGGGAGAGTGTCGTCCTCAGCTCAGGGCAGACTCTGGGACTTCTGGGTCACTGATATTCTTAAGAATTTCATGAAAGCTTCTTCCCTTCTCCCATCCTGATGTGTATATACTCCATACTTATGTGTAACTTCAGAAGGCTCTGAACCCCTTGACGGGCTCACAGACCCCTGGTTAAGATAAGGCCGAGAAAGCCCGACCCCAAGGCAATCACTCCAGGGGTGGGGGTGGAAGAACACAGAGTTGTCCTCACAGGCGTCCAGGCTCAGGTATTCTTCTATGCGGATCCACATGTCAGGAGTAAATTGGATATTCTAGGGAAGAGTCTACTGACTTACCACAATATATATTAAGACAAACATTTTGGGGGGTTCTTGCTAAAATAAAAGAAATAAATCACTCTCTGGGGCTTACAGCCAGGAGGCTTTACAACTCTTAAAGGAACCTCCCTGGCCTGCGTGTAGCACCCTGCACCTGCCCCAAGATGACCACCCCATTCTCCCACTCCCAGGCTGACTGTCCCTGACTGGTGCAGGGGGTGCTCATTCTGCATGAAGAGACACCAAGAAAAGGAGGCTCAGAGCCTCTCCTGCTGCCGCTGGGTCTGTCACCCAAGAGTTCAGTCTGCCCTGGAGAGGAAGAAGTGAGTGGCCTGAGTCAGAGCCACTCAGCCCAGCAGAGCCCAGGGTCAAGGTGGGCACCAGGGGGTGGAAAATAAGGAAGACAAAGCCACTTATTGAAAAACCACTATTTTTTCCCAAAATGTCCCAGTCAACATGGCAAGGACCCCTGAAGATGAGAGAGTTCATCTTAATATCTTTATCAGGTTCTGCCCTTTGCCCCCATCGCCCCGCTGGGGAAGCAAATAGAATCCACACTGCCTGCTGGATTTTATCAGTGCAGGCCAGAGACAGGCTGAGACCAGGAACTGGCTCACTGTGAAGAAGAGCAGGGACCAACCCGCGAAGCCTGCCTGAGACACAGGAGGGGCGGCTGGAGGGCATGCCAGAAGGAGCCAGATTCTTTAGTGTGCACTCACGGCTCTCTCCTGAACTTCCAGCCTCCCAGGAGTCCCCTGAGTAACAAAGGTGCTCGTTCACACTTTATCTCAGCAGCCCCATGAGACACAGGACAGAGATCATCAGAAATGATGGCTCCGGGAGAAGTGGTAAATTGGGGTCCAAGAGCCACCGTTAAACCAGATGGGATTAAGAGGTGGATCTTCTGGCTGGAGCTCCCGTCTCTGTGCCCACATGAGCTGATCTTTTCCCTGAAGTTCTGTCCACCAGCACCCAGCCCACTTCATTACAGCCCCCGCCCCGATGGAAGAGGCCTCTCCACGCAGAGCGTCCACCCGGGCACTGGCCCCTGCTTTGAGTCTCCAGTTCACTGCAGCCCCACCGAACCACCTACTTCTCTTCTACGCACAAATGACTTCTCATTCATATACTTGTGACATTTCATTTTGTAGTGCTTCATGACTGCTATATTGCTGTCTTCTCATGTGCAGGGGTAGCTGGGGCAACTTTTTAAATCATAAATCAGATCAGACTCCCCTGGTTAAAACTTCCAATGGCTCCCATCACAGCTGGATTAAAACTCAAACTCCTTACCACAGCCACAAGCCCGACACCACAGAACCCTCCTACCTTACAACCTCAACTCAGGGATCTCCCTCCTGCCCTCTACTCTATCCTGTGCAGCCTGTGGCCTTTTTCTGCTTTCCTATCACACCAAGCTCATTCCTCCCCTCATCGCTCTTAATGTGCTATTGCCTGGAACACGATCTTCCCCCAGGCCTCTGCGTGGCTGACCACTTCACATCAGGCAGGCTTGAGCTCAAATTTCACTTCCACAGAGAAATTACCTGACCACCTAATCCAAAGAAGCCTCACCCGATCACAGCTCACTTCCAACTGCCTGTTTATTTTCTCAGCTGTACACAAAACAGCGGGAGTAGTCTGCTTACTCGACTCTCCCAATCCAACTGGGATGTAAGGTCCATACGGGCTGAGTTGTCGCTCACGCTCACCCCCACCTCCCTGGTACTGAGGCTGGCGTCCCACGCACTTTGTGAATGAATTAACTGCATGGCTGTATTGTTCAGGTTTACACCAGTGCACACAAGTTTTCACAGAACTAAATTCTTCTGTGGCCAAAGTCACGCCAAATAGTTGGTAGTATGACTAAATGCCTCTATTCAGTAAGACCAGCAGCCAAGTGAGTTACTGTGTGCATACCCTCCCCACCACTATTTATACACTTGCCCTGCTCCTCACCAGCTGTGGAAAACACCTTCGGAAATTTCCAGCATTGCTGGATGTTGTTCTGAAGCTTCCCGTGCATTCCGAGAGTTCTCTTGATACCGTACGGCTTTCACTACTAGCATCACTTCCCTCTGCTCCCTGAACAAGATACTAAGGCTAGACAATAAACTCTGTAAACAGAGTTTACGACGAGGAGCCTGGCCAGGCCCCGAGGAGGAGAGAGGTCTGGCCGAGGAGACGTCTTCCTCGCTGGCACCCGCCTGCCAGGGGGAACTGTGGGTCATGAGTGGTGACTGCCTTGACCCCAGCCTCCTGGCCTGGCCTTCAGGCTGTCCTGGCTGTGTGGGCCGCGGGAGAGCCAGAGGAGGAGGGTTAGCAGCGGGAGAAGGTATCCAGCTCACTGCGTTTTACTGTCCTGATTGTGACTTGATAGGCCATTAAGTTTTACTGCCCAACTTCCTTGTTGGGTTTTTATCGGCTGTGTAAGTGCACTTAGGCTGATTGTCATGACCTGGCGCAGAGGCCGCCCGTTAGCTCCCAGACCACGCTCTTCTCTGGTTGTGGGAATGTTGGCCTCCCGTCAACACCAAGCCTTCAGATTCCTCTGGATTCCATTAACTTCGGTTACACCTGTGATTTTATTACAGGCTGGCTCTGGAGACTTTCTTGGCTCCTGGAACCAGAATTTTCCAGAGGACCAGTTTAATCTGGAAAGCTCCCTAGTACCTGGGACTGTAAAAGGAATCTGGATTTTCCTACCCGCATTCCTGTTGTCCTGCCTGGACCCCAGCTCGGGGCATGCCAGGGAGGTGGGGCTCCTACAGCTGCTGGCAGAGACATTGACGCCTTGCGGGGAGGGTATAGCTCAAGTCGTAGAGTGCATGCTTAGCATGCATAAGGTTCAATCCCCAGTACCTCCTCTAAAAATGAAGAAATCTAATGACTATCCCTCCCAAGAAAAAAAAGAAACACTGATAATTTAACATGGTGACACCCTCCCCCAGAGACCTCAGGGCTTGCAGCTGTGTATGCAATGTCTTGTACACACTCACAGGCACCCTGGGGCAGACACGTTCTGATGAATGCCTCCACAGATCACATAGCCCTCTTCTTGTGCAAAGAGAAAGTTGGGATTTTGTGTTTCTTTCTTCACATTAGTATAAAATGTAGATAACAAGCTTTTAACATTTTTTTCTTCTAGGCTTCTATCCTAAGAAAATAATCTGACATGTGAACAAATATTTATGCAGGAAAATGTTCTCTGCAGCATGATTTACAATGGGGAAATAGAGTAAACAACTCGAACCTTCAACATTATGGTGATGGTTAAGTAATTTATGGCCCCATTATATAATGGAATATTATGTGACCACAAAAAGCATGTACAAATAAGCATTGTTAATAACAGAAGAAAATACAAGATAGTGTTAAGAAAAAAGCATGGGAAAAAAAATTAATGAATAAAAGGAAATCCCTTCCTCCCACCTGGCAAAAAGATGAAAAATCCAGATGAATTAAAGAATGAAATGAAACAAACAAAAATATTATCACAGAATATAAGGCACTATTTTTATACCATAGGGATGGATTTCCCAAGCAACCCACAAATCCTAGAGATCAGAATGGGAAAAGGTAGGCTTGCAAAGGGCTCAGTGATGAGACTGAGGCCTCTAGGACTGGGTTTTAATCCTGGCCCTACTTTTTTGGCCATGTGACCTTTGGTAAGTTTCTTGACCTCTTGGTGTCTCCCTTTCCTAACCTGTAAAATGGGGATAATCACGATATCCGCTACACAGGATTTTGTTGTGAAGATTAAACGAGTTAATCTATGGAAATCTTGAAAGTGCTCAAACAATGCCTGGCCCACAGTAAGTGCTCAGTAAACATTCCAGCTATTAGATGACTCCAAAAATGTAATGCTTTTATACAGTGAAAGGCAGCACAGAGAAAGTTAAAGCAAGCCACAGACTAATAGAGGACATCTGGAACACAGAAAATAAAGACTAATATCCCTCAGTATGGAGCTCCAGGTCAAGAAGGAAAAGACCACCCACTAGGAGAATGGGCGCGGGGCCGGAAAAATTGGTTCACAGAAGAAATATGGAAGGCTGATTGCTGCACAGAGGGATGCTCACCTCCCTGGAGGCCAGGGAGCTGCAGAAGTTGCCCCTTTGCCCAGTTTAGTAGGAACAGAAATGGCTGAGAGCATCCGCGGCTGGCGAGGATGCAGGCTCTGTCATGCACTGCCAGCTGTGCTGAGACCTTATCTATCAAAGCTCAAGCACACTCACCCCATGGCCCAATAGCTTCCCTTCCAGAAGTCAGTCATAAACATTTAGACACGTTCCCAAATACTTATGTTTACAAATCTGCATTGCATTGTTTGAACGAAGATTGCAGACAGATGTCTATCAACAGGCGAATGGTTTAAAATTAATGGCATATGTAAATTATAAAATACTATTCACTAGTTTAAAAATTGAGGTAGATTTATACGCCAATATCTACATTTGTACAAAAACTTCTTCAAGATCTCCTTACTGGTGAGTGAAAAAATGCAAATCACACAAAAATGGATAGGAAATGATCCCACTTATGTTAAAAACAAAAACCAAACCCTGTTGTTTAGGTAGAAATAGGGGAGGAGAATAAATCTTGGGGTGGGGGATGGGTGGGGAGGGGACTTGAATTATCTGCACTACATCCTTATGTAGCCCTTGAACTTTGCAGCACCAGTAACAAGAATGTCATCAATATTGTTCTTAAATTACTTGTGCAATTAAAAAATAAAAGTGATAGCATGAAGGAGTTTTATGGCAAGATGGTTACACAAATCTACACACGTCAGGGAAAAAAGTCAATTTCACTGTATGTTAATTTTAAAAATAAAAGTCAAAAACAAGTGAAAAAGTAAAAGAAAAAGTAACTAGAAAAAGTGAAGTCAAGCGGGGAGGGTATAGCTCAGTGGTAGAGTGTGTGCCTAGTATGCATGAGGTCCTGGGTTCAATCCCCAGTACTTCCATTAAAAAAATAAATTAAAAAAACCTAATTATCCCCCCCATATATACAATGCTATATGTCAACTGTGTATCAATAAACTGGAAGGAAAAAACATTTTTAAAAATTAAAATAAAAAAAAAAAAGAAAAAGTGAAGCCAAAAAGTGGAAAGTATTTGCTTCTGAATAATGGGATTACAGGGAGGAGGGTAGAGCTCAGTGGTAGAGTGCACATTTACAATGCATGAGGTCCTGGGTTCAATCCCCAGAACCTCCATCAAGGGAAAAAAGAAAAAGAAATGAATAATGAGATTATAGGGAGTTTTCTTCCTTAATCATTTATATTTCTGTGTAACTTCTAGACTTTTCTAAAACAATCACCTATTACTAGAGAATAAGACAGAAACAGAGTAAGAAACAGGAACTGTGGGGTTTGACAGGGACCTGCCGCCGAATGCAGAGAGGAGGCCCAGCTCCAGCAAGGCAGGCCGGGCCCACAGCCTCCAGCACATACCTGCTGCCTGAGACTTGTGGCAAAGAAAACATCTCACCCCAGGCCTGTTGCCAAGGAGCAGACAGACTAGGGCGGAGCTGTGGGTGGGCCGCTGCAGCCCTGGGCAAGGGGCGGCAGGGGTGCTCCAGTGCCCCAGCAGCTTCTCAGGCCCCTGCCTGCCCCCAGCACCCACGCTGGGGAGACAAGCTGCTGCTCAGGGCACCCCTCCCCGGGAGTCCCACTATGCCCCTTCTACCTCCCTCTGCAAGTGACACTCACTCAGGGGTCATTACAGGAGTACGTCCTCCCCTGGCCTAAGGCAGGGCTGCAGGTACATGGAGAGGGAGGAGCAGGGGGACGTTATTGCAGCAAAACAGGGTGACAACGGAAGACCAGTGACAATGGACACTGACTTTTCTCATTCAGAACAATGCAGAGAAAATCAGAAGGCACCACGGGGCGGCGGCCAGTGATGTCCTACTGTCTTGCCCCCTTTGGACACCATTTCATCTTTGGCCAACTGGACGGCAGAGGGGCCTGGGCTTTGTCCTTGCCCTGCCTGGTGCACCCACCCCTCCCGGAGCCCACTGCTCATCCCACACCGTCTTCCCCAGGAGGCCTGGCAAATCCTGGATTTTGGGCCAAGGGGGCAAGCCCGTCTGTGAATCTCAGTCCCCCCAGCTCCCATGTGTGGAGAGCCCTGCACTTGCTAGGCCTGAGCTTATTTGTTCAATGACAACTCAGGCATCAGGAGTACAGGCTGCAGAAGAATCCGTGTGGGGCTCCTAATGGACTCCAGCTGGGAGGGAAAGGAGACGATGAGGCGAGTGGAGGTAAGTGGCAGGAAAGCTGGAGAAGCGGGTAAAGAAGTAGGGGGCCAATGGAGGTGTCTGATAATATGCAGCAACCAGCCACCCAGGGGCCTTTCCCACCAAGAACCCAGGAGCGCGGCTCCAAAGGCACCCATGAAGGTTCCAGGCAAGTGCAACCCGGAAAGAGTAACACTGAGCCCTTCCTCTATACAGAAACAAGACTGCAAAGAGAGACTGTGGCTCTTTCTGGGAGTCCATGTCAGGAGAATGTTAGTTTTCTTCTCTACACTCTCCTATACTACCCCTTTACAAAACATGCATGCACTCCTTTTTAATTAGCAAAAAGCCATAAAGATAAATTCAGCTTTTTAGTTTGAGGCCCACTATTTCATTCTGTTGGGATCTTTTAAAATCTCAACTCAATTGTTCAATATTTTAATAGCTTACTTTTTCCAACTCGAACCGTTGCAGATTTGAAAGTGCTTTGTTTTTTTTTTTTAATAGTTTCAGCCAAACTGCTGATTAAAAAAACAAGTCCCACCCTCTAGACAGAACCAGGCCAGACTCACAGTCACAGAGCACCAAGGGGACATTCCCCTCAGGGTGGCCACATCCCACCTGACTTTAGATAAAGAAAGACACGCTAATTCATCAACCTAGCAATCTCATCCCAAGAAACAAACCAAGCACATCCAGCAATTCTTAGGAGAGTCTATGGTCTTGAATGCTGAGAGATCCCAACTTGTTTTCCCAGGTTTCCAAAATGGTCTGTTTCTAAACCACTCCCTGTTTGGTCTGGGATTGGTACCTGTAAAGCTGTGACTTCCAGAATTTACCTTTTACGCACTTTGGAAACCTGAGCCAGCACTGCCAGTCTCTGACCTCTTGACATTCCTTTTCTCTGGGTCCCAAAGCACCACAAAACGGGTCTCCAGATCACTGTGGGTTTTCTGAAGCACTCCAGCATGAGGCGCACAGCCAGGCAGCTAAGAGGGCACTGCTGTCAGCTCACCCCTCTGGGCTCCGAATATTCTCTAAGCCACTGCATTCCTTTCCTTCTAAAGCCCATGCTCCTAGGGAAGAGGGGCTGTGTAGAGATTATTTAATGCAGAGCCACTCCCATTGGATGGAACTCTAACAGGCAATTCTTAAGAGATGTTCACCTCATGCTTTTGCCCTGATCCCTCTCACTCTGCCAGTCCAACAGAAATAAAAACCACACAAGTACTCACATACAAAGCCACAGGGCTGGCAAACACCTCATCAGAGAATGCAGGGTCCCTAACAGGCAGACACTCACCAGTAGAAGCCTCAGATGTTACCATTTGCTAAGTTTGAAATCAGAGACCCCTCAACAGGGCTCTCCACAGAGCAGGATGGTATTCATTAATGCTTGCTAACAATGACTAATGGGGAAACCAAAAGCTGCCATCTGGTTTCGAGTTCTCATTCTCTAATTTAGCTCTCAACAACTTCATTCGTTCATTTTTTCATTCATTAAGCCCTTTCTCTATGCCCAAAGGTGACTCGGACTAGGGGTGGGAGAGGAATGAACGAGATCTTTCTGGTTCAGGAAGCAAATAGGGTGCATTACAAGGGGAGGTTTGCAGGGAAGGTCCCTACAGCCAGGCCCCAGAGCCAGACCCTGTGAGCATAAGCTACTATGACGGATTACTCACAACCTAAGACTACCGGGAAGAATACAGACAAAAGAATTTCCAGTTTGCAACCAGAGTTCTATAAAGAAAGGGCTTAATACACAATTATTAAATCATTCCCACCTATCTGGTACGTGCTGTTAGGACTCATCAAAGAGGATATATACTCTTCGCACTGTGATGTATAAACCACAAAGCACTGCTCAAACCACTCTGGCTCTTCCAGGAGCTGGTGGGCTCTCTCGACGCAGACCAGGAACACCGACACCTAAGGGTGGCGTTCCCAGGAGGGAACTGAAAACAGTGAGCCAGTGTGTGCCTCTACTGCTGGGGACACAGGCAGAGCGGTTGTACTCTAGATGCAGAGCTCCCTGCAAGACTTGCTTCCATCAGCAGCTTGGAGACTGGCCTGGACAGCACATCTCAGCAGGGGGAGCACTGCAGGGCTGCCCGGCGGGCAGTATCAGGTACCTCCGACCACAAGGACACGTTCGCTGAGGTCCACACAGGGCTGGGGTGAAATGTTCCTACAGCCCTCTCTGTCACTGCCCTTAATCAGGAGGCTTTGAAATTTAGTGGGGTTTCTTTAGTTTTTGTGGTCACTTTTCTGTAAGTTCAGAAGAGAAGTCACAGTGAGTATTTTCCCTTGGGGTTCTCCTAAGAATTTGGCACTTATGAGAAAGACAGTATTGGGGAAATCTGCACTAGTGTCCACTTACAAACAATTCCTAATTAATCAAACCTGTGTGATACTGCCGCAGGGGAAGGGGACGGCGGGCAGGGGTGGTGGTACTGGACTCAGAACAGCGCCACTTCTTGGAGCGGCAGTCTCCTTGTCTGCAAAATGGGGTGAATCATACTCGCTTTGTGGTACTGTGGGTAAGACAAAAGGAGATGCTGCTGCGGGAAGCCACTTTGTCACCATAGGACAAAACACAACTGATAGTATAAAGATCCCTATGACTAAGATAATTAATTCAGTATTCTTGTCACTGAAGATGCCGCTATGGACAGGGTGATTATGACACTGATCCATAAAGCAGTTATTTCTTGCTTTTTTTCCCTCTTCCACAATCTCTTACCCACCATCACTGGGCCAAAGAACTGGCAAGAAGCTATGAGAGAAGAGCAACCCACACACGTGCACTCTGTCCCTGGTGCTGGGGACCTGTCTTCTTCACCCACTGGGATGGCCTGCCTTTCCCAGGAGCTGCTCCCAGGAACTCTGTGCCCTGGGGCTGTCATCTCCCTGCTCACCTTTCCAGAAACAGCCTTCTTCCTCTTGGAAACAAATTATAATCAATTTTCCATTCTCCTGGGAATGGGGAGGACACTGGTCTAGAAAATTTCTGAGCTAGAGGGCTTTCAGCCAATATTGTAAGCACATTTTACGGCATTCACGTAGTTTCCTGCCTTGATCTACCACAGCCACTTCAGGCTATGACACACGAGGGGAAGCGGGAAGAAGGCATTCTAGGTGCTGCAGCGTCTGAGGCTCCAGCCCTGGTCTCACTGCGCTCTCTCAGCTGCTGGCCAAGACACAGGCCCTCTTGGGGCCTCAGTCTTCCCACCTGTGAATTGAAGAGTGATTGCTGTTCTAGGTATTATCTAAGGGCCCTTCCAGTCCTAACTCCTCCAATTCTGGGAAGTCTATTTGCATTTCCTGACTCATGCTGACTTTGAGGAAGCCGCTGGGGCCCTCCAGGTTGAGCTGGGGGCCACAGGGGCCTGAATGGGACTCCTGTGCTGTTCCCACAGTGACGCTGGGTGGACTGTGTGCGCCGTGAGGGCAGGGCCGCATCGGGCACAGAGGAGGCAGCCAACAGGCAGGTGCTCCCTGGACTTGGTCCTAGAGCGGTGACTGCCCTGTGCTGAGGGAGCCGAGGTGATGGCGGGAGGGGCAAGGTTCCACTCACATGGGGCGTGGAACATGACGAGCACAGAGGAGTGTTCCTTCACAAACTGGCCAAAGTCTTCATCGGTCAGGTGATAAACGGAGCCGCCCTCATCTGCCCAGGGAGTCTCGGGGACCTGGGGCTGTGGCGGCTGCGGACTGGAAGACCAAAAATAGGCAGAGCTCAGAGCAAGCGCCGTGGCCTGAGCAGCCCTCACCCCCTCTGGCTCGGCACCGCTGCTTTGGGGGCTTACCGGGCAGGAGCAGAGGGGCCAGTGGTCGGCCCTGCCCACCTCCACCATGCCCTCAGAGCCCCAGGAGCGCTCAGCTGACATCCTATCACAAAGAGCAGCTTTCAGCTGTAGCTCTAAAGGCAGATCAGGAAACCTCGTCTCCTCCCGGGAACCTGTGGGTTTATCAGTGTCTCATGCTCTTTCAAACTTTCAGCCAACTGGCAATAGCAGTACACAGCAACAGCAAAGAGTGACCTCTGGAAAAGCTAACTGTTGTGTTGAGTGGTGCCCTGCAGGGCAAGGACTGGGGAGAGAAAATAATAGAGGGGAAAAGGTGGTGGGTGAGGAGGGGAGAGAGAGGCCAAGTATCCGAGAAAGACCAAATCTGGCCAGGGAAGGGGTTGGGAGCTAGGAAGGGGATGCTGCCACTTGCAGGGTGCAAAGCATTCACTGACCAGTGTGGGAGGAAGGTCGTGATGAGGAAGAGTGGGGCCCAGGGGAAAAGGGTGGGGGCACCCTAACTATGATGGCATCCAGGATACATCACAAACCCTTCCTGGAGACCAGGAACAAAGTTACATAGTTCTTCAGAGGCAGAGTGCCAGAGAAGAAATAGCCAGGCTTGGAGGTCAGCCCAAACATCCCTGCTCTACCACTGCGAGCTGCAAAACCTCAGGCTGGTGCCTAACCTCCCTGGAACCTGCTTCCCCTGGGACCACCGTGTGCTGATACCTATGCACCAGCTGCGGTGACAGGGGAGGCTGGCAGCTGCCCTCTCCTGCTCCAAAGTTGAGCACAAGACTGCTGGTGACACAAACTTCCTGACGATTCACCGCCATAAACACTTTTGCCAGAGCACCTTAACTGCTGCTTTGGAAAAACCCTTTAAGATGACAAATGTGAAAAGACAACTATTGTTTCCTGTCTTTGAGAGCCTACAGTAGGAAAAAGTGTAATGTTCCAGCAGCCAGGGCTGTGAATTCATGAGAGCAATGTGGTCCACACAACAGACTCTGCCACTCTCTCATGTAGCAACACAGTGGAAGCTGACTCCCCTACCCAGGGCAGAGCCTGGGTCTGACGTCACTTTCAGAAGCCCTCTCTGGCCTCAGCCACTCTGGTCCCATGCCATGGGGGTGGCAGAAGGAGGGCATACCACTCTCAGCCCGTGCGCATCCCCTGTCAGACGGGGCTGGTGGCAAAATCAAGCTTCAGCATGAGTCACCAGGTAGACCAACAATAGGAAACCGGGGTTCTGATACTTGGACTCAAAACACCAACCCCCAAAGCACCACCAATTCCACTTTAGGGAATTTACCTTTACACCCACACATAGGCAAAATTATGCACACTCCAAGGTATTCACTGTAGATGATTTGTCAAACCGAAGACTAGAAAATCCCAGTGCAGGTAAACCAGCCCATCCACACCAGGGAGGGCTGAGTGTGGTAAAGAGAGGCAAGGAAGTGCTCTATGCTCAATGTGGAGAGACTGCTGAGGTGTACACAACAGGCCACAATGTGCTAACTTTCGCATAAAATAGGGAGAGATAAAAAATACCGATTCACATGCACGTGTATCTGTATAAAGAAACTAATTAGAGTTGTTACCTCTAGGGTGTAGAGGGGGGAACAGGATGGAGGAGACACGTAAAAGCAAGACCTTCCAATGTATAATTTTTAAGTATCTTTAAAAAACTATTTTAATTATGTGAATGGAATCTATTCTAAAATTAAAATCATTTTTTAAAACCCAGCAAGAACATACACGCAGACTGGAGAAGCCGTGGCGCAGCAGCAGCACAAGCATATGGAAGCGTCTGAGAAACTTCCAGTTAAACATGGAGGACGCACTCCAAGAACTAAAATAACAGCACAAGAAAAAGAATTCAAGTATGCGCTCCACAGAAGCAAAAAGAACAGGAATGAAGACAACAGCGAAGAGAGAAAAGGAGGTCAGTGCAATTTTAGAAGCTAGAAAACCAACTTAGCAAAAAAACATCTGCCTTTCTTAGAGAACAGAAACCTGAGGTGCTGTGTGCTGGGAGGGGGGCAGTGCATAGGAACCACCTTAATATGCAAAGGCTCTGAAGGACCAAGAGGACCCCCTTGAAGCAAGGCTGTGGCCCGGGGCTGAAACAGGAGGCCCTCAGATCTCCTCTCCAGCAGCCAGGGGAGTCCCTTCTCCCACCCGTGGACAACAGGAAGCTTCCTCTCTGGACAGGACCACAGAGCTGGGCAGAACGGTACGAGGGCAGTGTTACTGAATCATGCTTTTTACCATCTCTCTCCTTCAAGACTAGGGCTCCCTCTCTCACCTCTGTACCGCCTGCACCTAATACAGAGCAGATACCCAATGAACGCTTTCTGAATCAATGAGGCAGTGAGAGAAGAATGGCTAAAGGAACTGGAGGAGTCTAACCTGCAGAAGAGGAGACATGGGGACACAACAGTTGTCTTCAAAAGTCTCAGACTGCACTGGGAAGAGAAACTAAGATTTATTTTCTGTGGCCCCAAAAAGGAGAACCAACACTAAGCAGAAGTTTCAGAGAAAGAAACGTCAGCTCGACAGAAGTAAGAAACTTCTATCTACAGCAGATGAGAGAGAAAGAGCCGAACTGGGAGTCAGAAAACCTGGCTGAGTCCTGTTTCCTCCACGTACCAGCTCTAGGGGCTTAGGCAACAGCCTGACTAAAACAGCCACAAGACAACGTATTTGTAGGTTTTTCTTTATCTGCCTTGCAGGTACATCTAGACAGATGATGGACATGAGATACTTTGTAAATGTATAAAATACTACCCAAATATTCCTAGACATCATTCATCATCTGAACCATAAACATCGTTCAAACATGAATGGACAACCTCACAATGAGCTGAGGCCCTGTTTAAGTGGGACTGAGTGACCACATCTGTCCTAGAGGTAAAGCAACATCAGAGGGAACCGCTGGGGGCAGATTCACTGACATTCCCTTCCAACCCTGCAACTCTGACTTCTCGGGCTCTCCAGGCCTGGCAAGTTCACACAAAGCAGGTCCTTGCCTGAGGCAGGTGCACGCGCTATAAATAAGAAGATGCAACTCAAAGCACTACGAGTCAAGGATGCTTTGTGTTTGTTTTCAGTCCACCTCTGTTCAAAAACACACAGGCAGAAATGGGTAGCTCGGTCAAAATGGATTGCCACTTTTACACACTCCACCTGCCCTGCCCAACTCAGCAGCATGAAACCTGCAGAACGGAATGAGAAATGTAGCTGCCAGGAGCGCCAGGAGCACCAGGTGCACAACCACCACAACCATCACATCTACCCCAGAGCCCTGGGGCACTCCAAGACACCAACGGTGCCCTGCCTGGCCCTCTCCTCAGAATCGTGTGTCAGAGGGCGGGATCTAGGCTCTTCTCTCCCAGGATTCTGAAAGTCATCCAGAGGAGGCCGGATCCACCCTCATCCTTCCACACTGGGCCACCATGAGCTGTGAGCAGCCAACAGAGAGGTCCAGGGAAGAAATGCAGGGCAGCAGGAAAGGTGAGATCACTGCTACCCACTCACCAGGATTTGGGGGAAATCTGGTGAAGACTTAAAACACCTGGCACGGGGGGAGGGTATAGCTCAGTGGTGAAGCTTAGGATGCATGAGGTCCTAGGTTCAACCCCCAGTACCTCCATATATATACATATATATACACATACATACATATATGTATGTGTATATATATAAATATATAAATAAAACAAAACACCTGGCATCAGGAAAAAAAATACACAGAGCTAGGCATATGTTGAGGGGAATCTAAAAGGAAATTTGCCAAAATAGCACAACACATCACCTCTGGGTAGCTGAGGGGAAGGGCGCTTTTCCTTCCGTTTAAGTATTTAAGGTTCTCAATAGTAACATATCTCACTTGAATAGCCTTAAAATCAGAGAAGACTTTTGAAAATTCAAGCAGGATGGCAGCACAGTGACACTGTTGGGCCTTGCTGCCCCTGCCCCATGCTCCGCGAGTGGGCTGCAGTCACGCCTCCGGAAGAGCTGCCCCCACATGTGTGCCCCCCAACACAGTGATGATAGGTGGTTGGGCGGCTTGGGAGGTGCCCTCCCTTCCCCAGAGTTACCTCACCAACCTTCTCAGCCTGGAGACTGGAGACCCAGGGTGAACCAAAAGCCGCTAACAAGGTCTCCTTCCCATGAGGGGTGAGACCAGGGAGGAAGGCAGTGGTGGGCAGTGGGGAGGTGCCAGCCCAGGACAGGGATGAGGAGGCAGCCCGGGGGCGGGGGGGGGGGGCAGGACAGAGTCTGATGGAGGAGCTGGGCTGGTGGTGCGCAGATAGCAGGGTGGGGGACAGAGCAGCAGCTCCAGTAGGGAGATAATAACCTGTCTCAGAAACTCCACTGACGTGCTCCCCTGGTCTAGGGTTAGCAAGCAGTTCTGAACACTTTCTAAAAAAATTAATAAACCTTATTCTTCCAAGAAGATATGAGTGTATTTTGAAACCAGAAAAGGTTTGCGAAAGGGGAGGGAAGCAGACAGACTTTATGCTCGGGTGACAAATGAGACTGTCATTTGTTGAACCTTCTCACAAAGCAGAATGAGATACGTCTGGTGGAGGAGGGGACACGCTTATTACCAAATGAAAAAGGAAAGCAGGGGTGCGAGGCCCCAGGTAAGACAACTGAGTACAGGATAATGGGGAGTGGCCTTCCTGGGTAACAGACGGAGAGGTAATAGATGGAGACAGAGATGTGAAAATGCTTCCAAGAAATAAAAGATGCCATGCAAACGTGGTTCTGCTGTTGTTTTATCTCCTGGGCCCCTGGGAACCGATGGAACAGAAGATTGAGAGTTTCAGCCTTTAGAATTAAACAGCTTGTTTCTTGGAGGTTTAGGGGGGGTTGTGGGGGAGAAGGGAGGTACAAAACTTATCCTCCTTTTCCATTCTGAAAATACACATTTTCAACCTCCATCACGTTGGGTAACTAATTCTTTAACCCTGTGCTGCTGCAGTAACAAAGTAACAATGTCAATAAATATCCACATGCTGGCAATGGTGGGAGAGGCAGCGGCTCCAGCCAGAACTTGGGGGAGCTGCTGCCGGGGGGCCAGTCCTGGCCCTGCCACTTGCCAGCTGTGGGAGCCAGGACAAGCTACTTCATCACTCTGCTCAGCTGCCCACTTCATGAAATAAGGGTAATGATGATATCATCCTTATGGGGCTGTTCTGAGGACTCCGTAAGAATCCACAGAAAGTGCTTGAAACAGTCAGCCACAAAGTGACTCTGTGCCCAAAATGACAGCAGCTATTATTCCAAGGACTGTGCACAAATAGCCACACACCAGCAGTGACTGGCAAGTCCAGACTGGTGACAGGCAGAGCCCAGAGGAGATGAGTGCTCTCGGAGCGGAGAGTTCCAGGAGAGCCTGGGCCATGGGGAAGGAGTGGGGGAGACAGACTTGCCGTCCAACACAGGGTCGGAGCATCACGTCAAAGTCACACGCCGAGCACAGCAGGGGCTCCAGGTGCAGGGTGATTTGGGTTATAAGGATCTAATCACATTAGAAAACAGGATCACAGGTTGCCATGAAGCAGTGTCTACAGGGATGCATGGTGAACGGCAAAGCAAGCTGCAAATCTAAGGCATTAGGACACTTCTTAGCTTCACAGCACCTAATACAGTGTTATGTTTGAAATAAGCATTCAACTGACAACTCTATTTTCAGAGAGACCTGCAGTGGGACCTCTTTCAAACCTGCCATTCTGGGTGAGAAATACTTCTATCCATCAAGCAGACAGTAAGCAGGAAAAAACCTATCTGGAACACAGTCAGCAGGACAGTCACAGAAACCCTCCCAACTCCCGCATCCTGCACTCACAAACCCCGCCCTCACTTAGACGCACGCAGCCCACCAGCAGCCGTGTGGGCAGCACGACAAACCTTTCCGTCCTCATTCTCTTCCCAATTCCCAGCCGGAGCCCTGTGACCAGGGACACCCTGGGGCCCGGTAGATGCCCCTCCCTTTGGGCACCCCACCAAAAGACAAACGCTGACTTACTTCTTCAGCCACTCCACAATGTCATCAGCTGTGGACCCATAGCTGTTGTACTGGAACAGGTACCGTCCTTTCCTGTGAAATGTGGGGAGACAACATGGGCTCAGCCAGAGAGGCAAAGGCTGCCACGGAGGGGAGTGAGCGTGAGAATGGGAAGCATGTGACTTACTCGAAGTAGCTGATGGTGGGGTAGCTGCGTATGCCGTACTCCTCCTTGATGTTTTCAAATTCCGAGGAGTGGAGGTTCATCCCAGCCAGCACCTGAGAGCAAAGGGGAAACAGACCTGTCCACCCTCTACCTGCAGTGCTCTCCCCTTGTCCACACGCTGCCTGCCTGGCTGTCCCACCAGAGACAGATGATCCGGACGAAGCCTTGCAGATGGACACACAGCTCAGGGCAGTGGGGGAGGAAGGGAAGTGAAGCCAGCTGGGAATGATACCTGAGCGCTTTGGAAGAGGCAGGCATCTGGGCCCGAGGGCTGCCCCCATACACGGGAGAATCACCCCAGAGCGAAACAAAAGTTCTGAGGGTTGTGACCAAGTTCAGTCAGGTGCTAGAGTGGGCCACTGCCTCCCAAGGACACACTAAGCCTTTTCTCTGCTCATGTCAAGCTAAGGTTGGACTCTTCTCCCCAGCTGTGGAATCAACACTCAGCCACTCCACAGCATCCGTGGACTTCTCGGACGCCTCAGTCTGTCCACCCAGGCTTCATGCGTGACATTCCCAGACCTCACAGCCTGGATGTGGCCAAGGAGGGTGTGTGGTTCTCACGATGATCCTCCTGCCTGACTCTCCTCCCTCCAGACCCTGCTAGGCTTCCTGCTAGTGACCATCCCTTACAGCCTGATTTGACCGTCATCTCTGAAGTCTGGACATGTTCTGGTTGTAAGAGTCCACGTATCCAGCACCCCTGAATGGGAAAGGAGAACTTTAGTAGCTGTGTTACTGATGACAACGTGAAGTACTAAGAACAACCAAGAACAGAGTCCCCTAGAGCTCCTTTCCTGAAGTAGGAACTTTTTTCTGTAGGGCAAGATCAGACGCTGGAAAGGGGACTCTGAATCTGTTCTCACAAGAGAATACACAGTGGCCAGATAGGGGGAGGCTGTTCCTCCAAGCAGGGTGGCAACAGATGAGCGGGGAGAAGAGGTTCAAAAACACCCAGGAGCAGTTACAGAAGCAGAGAGAAGAAACCAGGAAGCTGAACTCTGTTGAACAATATGGATGCATACTTAGAGAAAATGGAGAAGTTTTGATGCACAGTGAACTCAATTCAGAAGACTGCAGCCGCCTGGGAATCACGTCACACACCCTTCCCTGAGGTTCCTTGTTTGGAAAAGGTGGGTGATGAGATTATTACAGGGCTCTTAAGAGAACTGACTGAGTTCACAGCAGGATTATTTACAATAGCCAAGACATGGAAGCAACCTAAATGTCCATCGACAGGTGACTGGACAAAGAAGTTGTGGTATATTTATACAATGGAGTACTACTCAACTATAAAAAAGAATAAAATAATGCAATGTAGATGGACCTAGAGATTATCATACTAAATGACGTAAGTTAGAGAAAGACAAATACCATATGATATCACTTATATGTGGAATCTAAAAAAAAAAATGACACAAATGAACTTTATTTGTAAAACAGAAACAAGACCCACAGACATAGAAAACAAACTGCTGGTTACCAAAGCAGAAAGGAGAGGGGAAGGGATAAATTAGGAGTTTGGAATTAGCAGATACTATATACAGAACAGACAAACAGCAAGGTCCTACTGTATAGCACAGGGGACTATATTCAATAGTTTGTAATAAGCTATAATGTAAAAGAATATGAAAAAGAATATATATATATATATTAAAAGAATATTATATATAACTGAACCACTATGCTGTACACCAGAAACTAACACATTATAAATCAACTATTAAAAAAAGAGAAGGAACTGAATGAGATGACCCATGTCAGATTTTAGCATGAAACTGAGGCTCATATTCCTTATTTCCTCCCAAATCCTGGGTGATGGGAGCCACCTGTACCTCTGGTGGCTCCATCCCTAGAGGTATCCAAACACGTCTTCTCAAGCATTTTAAGTGCCTAGCTCAGTGGCTGGTATATAGCAGGCACACAGCAAATGTCTGCTAAATTTTCTTTTTTTCTCCCAGCTCATTTTGGGATGCTACAAGGAATACAGGGAAAATAAGCCTTAGACAGAACTTACTAGAAACCCTGGAACCCTCCAAAAGCCCTTCTGCTCATTTCCCCAGACTGATTCAGCAATTTCAGTAATAACTGTCTACTTTAAAGTTCTTTTTTTCTATATGTCTAATTGATCTCCCTAGTGTCAGTGCACATTCACAAGATTAACCTCCCACATCCTTCTCTTTCATTACATCACTTCCCTGCACAGAACCTTTCAATTCCACTGAATGCAGGCTAAAGCCTCACTCCACACTCAAAGACCATATGGTCCCTCTCTCATTTTTGAATTCTTCCTTACAAAACCTTTAATTGTACACCTGTTAGGGTCTAGATTTTTCACTCTCCCCAGAATGAGTCAGTCTGAGACTTCTGCACAAGGAGGAGGTTGGACCGTTTGCCATCTGAGGCCCCTCGCACATGCCAATGTACCACAATGGCGCGGCACGTAAGCTCCGGGTCAGGATGCTGGGCTTGAATCCTAACTCCCCTCTCAGCAGATGATTCCCCCGAACAAGCCACAGTTGCCTCTGTGCCTCAGTTTCCTCATCTGCAGCCCTCTTCTCTGGTTGCTGAGCAGATTAATGAGACAGTGTAAGTATCTACAACACCCAAAATCTGTTCGCTGTATTCACTACCACCACTAAGAGGCTCTGCGTATCTGCTCACATTCCCAGAACACACACTGTGCCCGACTCCAGTCTTCCAGCCCCTCGGCTCACGACGCCCACTCCCCCTCTTGTCTCCCTCCCAAGACTCAGCTGTCCTTTGAGGCAAATCACATCCCGCCTCCACGGTGGCCTTTCCAAACCACCTCTGCTTGTGATGGGCTCAACTCTGTGAGTTTCTGTAGCACTGCTGACCACCTTGAGGGCGTTTATTAGTTAACAAGATAAACATTTTTTAAAATAACCACTTACACTTTTGAAGTTTGTGCATCTGAAGGAGGCAAAACTGGTCTCAACTTAAGAAGTTATACCACAGCGCTCGACACTGAACCACGTGAGCTCAGGGCCGTTCACTTGGCACGACACACTCCTCGTCATGTTCAGCCCATGTTCTGATGGGAACAATCACGGAAGTTCCACAAAGCGGGAGCATGTGAGCTAGTGGTCAAGGACGGGGAGATTTCTACAGACGTTCCAGGAAAAGAAAATGATGGCAAGCCAAGCCAAGATGTGGCTCAAGAAATGGAGGCCGTGCCGGTTTTAAGTGCAGGACACACAGAAGGGAATAGTGAGAGAAGGCCAGGCCAGATCACCGAGGTCGCTGTGGACCAGGATTTAATGCCTAAGAAACCAGGACCTTCTTCAGGAGATGCTGGAGAGATACTGGAGGTTTCCCAGCTGTGCTTTTTTGCAGGATAAGGCCGAGCTGTAAGGGGAGAGCCATGGGTTAGAAGGCCAAGGCAGCTGTCTTTGGCCACCACCCTGTGTGGGCTAACCAGGGCCTGGCCCAGGGCAGTGGGCTGTGAGAGGAGGACGATGTGAAGGGGAGAGATGGAGACGATGGCCTGGCAAAAAGGTGCACTGGCAGAGGAGCCTGGGGTGCTCGGAGGAGTCATGGAGGGAACCTGGCAGTCTGCCATGTGGGAAGACACTGAATTTCATTTTAGACAACCTGCATTTGGGACGCAGGGAGAAAAACTCAGACCAAGATATCAAGCAAGCAGTCTGACACGTGGGTCTGGAGCTTAGAGGCTCTGGCTCCACAGAGCTACATTTTGTTGAAGCTACAGACGTAGGTAAAAATCACTGAGTGACGAACCATACGAGACAAGGAGAGCACAGTGCCAGGTCCTTGCTCCAACATGTTCATGAGAAAGAAAAGAGGGCGGGGTGGAAAGCAGCACCTTGGGAGCACCCCCGTTTAGTGAGTGGAAGGACCAGTAAGCCCAGAGCGGTGAGGGCAGGGGTAGGGGGTGTTGGCCATCTGTATCTGAGAAGTGTCTGCAGGTCACAGCGCTGTCTCCGTACACCAGCCCGTTCACTCTTCCAACAACCCAGAGAGGTGGGCAGGGCCGGCATTACCATCCCCATTTTACAGACAGGAAAACGGAGGCTCCAAAGCTATTTGTTCAAGATCTCCCACCCAGTTAGTGACAGCCAGCACCACAGCCTGATGGACACAAATCTGTCACCAAGACTGACCCATTTCACTGTTCACATCCAGATGACACATCATGGCCAAGGTTAACAAAAGACTGTGTAGACATCGATAACTGGCAAGGCTGGGAAGAGGCAGACGGGGATGGGCTCATTCTGACAGTTCCTCTGAGACAGGGAGCAGCAGTGGCTGCTGACAAAGACGTCAATTAGCAGGAGTAGATGGCACAGATGCTGATGATTCACCAGACTTCAGTGACAGCAGAAAAAGAGGCAGATCTGAGTTTGGAAAATGGCAAAGGCTGTGCATCCCTGACCCACTCTGGCTTCCGTCTTAATGACATCATCAGATTGGACACCTCCCAAGAAGGAGGAAGGTTTCTGACCCCTGCCACAGACATGGCCAGCCAAAAAAGAGCTCAAGGGTGACAGAATAAGGAGGAGACGGGAGGTACTAATCCAGCTGGACTGCAGCAGTGGGGAGGGGCATGCTTTTGATTTCTGGGGACTAGCAGCCCATCTCTGCCCAGTGTATGAGGCCAGAAAGGAATCCATGCCTCTGGTTGTCCTGTTCCTGGGGAGCTGTGGCTGCAGCATGAGCCCTGGTCTCCAAAGTCCTCCAAAAAATGAAAAAGCAGAGAAACTTCTCCCAATGGACACTTCAAAGGTGGTGTCCACAGTGCCCAGGACCTTTCCCCTTTATGGAGCTGAGAAAGGGTAAGAGCTTTTCAAAAGGTGCTTTCCTAAGAAACTTAAGAGGTAAGTAGAACAAAAAACCCCAAGCAAGAAAATACAGAAGCAATGAAATGGATGAGTTCATGTAAAACAGATCCTTGGGCTGAGGTAACTAACACACCCAACCAAAGCCAGGCTTGACCAGCTGGGCTCTCTGAGTACCCAGACAATCCCACTCACGTTTCTAGAACATTGTCCAGGGAACTGGGAGGGTCACCTTTTACATTTCTTGAGCTGGTCCCAGGCAGGAAAAGCAGGAACTATTTTTGGTTTTTTTCTCCTTTTTTGGAAGCAGTACCCTTAATGCACGTGATCTTCATGGCTAACCTTGCAAAAGAGCCTCATGTGAACCCTGGGCCAAGGAGGAGGCTTCTGTCCCACAAATATCCTTCCCACTTTGCCTCTGTCCTTCATAACTGATGTTCTGAATTCCTTTAAAAAGGTGAACATCGCTTTTAATGTAAATATAGAGCTTAAAATAAAATGTGCCCAGGAGCAGTAACCACATACTCATTCACTCATCAGCACGTGTCGGGCACCTACTCTGAGCATGGCTGTGTGCTCTGTGCTGAAGAAACAAATGCGGATCAAAGCCCCTGGGCTCCAGGATCTCACATCTCAGTGGGAGTATCTTACTACTGGTGGACAAAGTGATCCGGAACACAAGCCAACCTGACCGTGCGTGGCAGGGACAGGCCCTAGGGGAGCACTGGAGGGACCTGGAGAAATGCTGAGTTTGGCAGATAGAATCTTCCAGAAGGTCCACAAGACTGGCACCAAGCCGTCACCTGCTCTGACGGGGCTGGCCAGCTAGTTCATGATTTGATCAGGGCTAGATCTCATCACCTTCCACTGCACTACAGTTTGGAGGTTGAGCTGAGCAGCTGTCTAAGTGAATGCGGGTGTAATAGGAGAACTCTCTGGGTAATTAAGTCTTTTCTCCAGGCGAAGTAATCTCAAAATATAGTACCTATTGAGGCTGCAAAATGTGAAGAGAAACTTCCCCAGAGTGACGTTATGTGTGCCCCAGGGCCAAACGTCTCCAGGCACATTGCTACAAATTCGTTATTGAGAAACAAGCAGGACCTCGGTGTCGTCCCAGAAATGAGGTCAAAAGGGAAAGCACCTGGTTCTTTGCAACCCAGGCTTGGCCACCATGCTCAGGTGCTGCCGCTTAAACTTTTTACATTGACTTTGAACTATTCATCGGCTTAATTTGATCCATTAAGATCATGATGCAGTTTTAAGATCTCAGGACTCCTTTCATGGGACTTTGGCCAGCCCCACAAGAGATGGCTCCTTCCAATGACCTTTCATGAAAGGCATATGGATTTTTCCATGCTCATCAGAGGAGCTAGCAGTTATTTTTCTGTTGTCACCAAAACCAAAAAACAAAAAAACCCAAAAAACAAAAAACACCCAAAAACCAACCAAACAAAAACCCCAAAACCTCTGTGGCTCAGGGTAAGTGCCAAAATGGACAGATCTATAGCACAGAAGAGGTAAGCCTGGCGGGTAAGAGGAGATACAGAGATGACCAGGACCATCAGTGAATGATGCTCAGCCCTAGGTGAGGTCTGACAGCCCGGACTCCCCTCCTTCCTCACTGCCCATCCTGGTTGCTCCTACTTCTCTGAAGGCCCATTTCCTCAGTGGCTCCCTGTTCCCCCTTTTGTCCTTAAAGGTGGACATCCCTGAGACACCCATCTACTGCCCACTCCTCCGGCACACTCTCCTTCAGAGAAGCCTGCACGCTCAGATCTCTGGCTCCCCATCTGGACCACCTCTCACTGCTGTGGTTCCAGTGTCTCTCCTGCCCCACAGGAACCACAGAGCCCTGCAAGCCTGGCCAGGAGACTGCCCCATGGCCCCGCTTGTTCTTTGGGCCCATCTCTGGTGTAACTGTGCCCCTTTCTTCTCCACTGGGTTCCTCGGCATCAGTAGCCTCAGCCCACTCTGGAGACTAGCCCCTGTCACTCTGGACCCCTGACAGTCTGCTCTTGGCCTCCCAGCAACACCGCATGTGCTTCTTGCTGGTTTCTTGGCTATTTCATCACAGTTGCCTAACTCTCCTGGTCCAAACAATTCAGGGGGTTCCCAATGTCCACTGAGGACAGGTCTCTGAACCACATGCCGGGGCAGCAGGGGCACAGTAATAAAGTCCTCATAATTTCAAAATCTGCCCTCTCCGCCTACCCCACTACCCATCCTCCACTGTCTCCCCAAGTGAGAAGGAGAAGGCGAGAACCAGCCAGCCAGCCAGCCAGCCAGCCGGCTCCGCCCGGCCCATGGCGCTCACTTACAAACTGGCCTCGCAGCTGGGTCGCAGCCTTCTGGAAATGCGGCATTGTCCTCTTGCACAAGCTGCACCCTGGTCACCAGCAGGAGAAAAACCAAAGTGGTTACAATGGGCCCAAAGCCCCACCCTCTCTCCCCTCCCGACCTTTACCAACAGCCTTTATGCCGCCTCCGGAAGTGCGGGACCACCCCAGACTCTGGGAACACACAGAACAAAGCAGAGGCCCGGCCCCCAAGGAGTTTCCAATCTCAACGCATGAAACAGGACCCAGGCCAGCACTCACTCAATAAATGTGGGACTAAGGAAACGGGACCCAGCTGGGGGAGGGCAAAGTACTGAATAATTCAGAGCTGATAATGAGTTCAACAGGAATTCAGGGAGCCAGAGCAGGTGCCAGGAAGGCACCCCTTCACCACACATAGCTAAAAGCCTCCCTTCGGTGCCCCTGCCCAGCCAGGGGCTGCAGATGCACCTAAATCGAATGCCATTAGGAGGAAAATTGTGCAAACACGAACAAATGGCTTTGGGGATTTCGTGCCTCTTTTCTTTCATTAACAAGGACAATCACATTATGACTGGAGGTGGCCAAGCACCAACCAGGACCGACACTTGAATCCTCATCTTCCCCCATCTGCTGGATGGCCCCAGACAGGTCGCCTCCTCTCTCTGGGCCGCTGCCCCTTCTGGCAATGATGGACCAGATGACCTCAGGCCCCTCCCAGCCCTGACTTGGGACTCTGCGATGTCTTTGGCTCAGTCCACACTGGGTTCTGTGGTCCACCACCGTCACACTCCCCTGCTGGGTGGTGAAGCCTTCAGAGACTCAGGGCCAAGACAGCCAGGTCCCAAACACCTACTGCTACCTCAGAGTGACCCTGATCTAAACCACCCCTCGCCTTCAACCAGAGCAAGACACATACAGGCACTGACCCCGCAGGACACGAGCAGAGGTTTCCTCAGACACAAGGAACTCAAACGTTCCAGGCCGTTACTCTTTCTGGCAGATGCGCTGCTGCAAAACAGGATTTGAGCTGCCTCTGAAGGCCACAGACACCAAAGCTGCCTGGAGCCCCGTGTCAGGCTGGAGGCTCATTTCAACATGGCACAGCGGGGACAGGGCTATGTGGCAGCAGGCTGACAAGCTCTAATCCACATTCAGCTAATGCCTTGGCAGGCCGTGGGCAGAGCAGTACAGATCAGAGGGGTGCTCTCACCCATGGAGACAGAAACAGACACTGAAAAACTGTGAGCAGGTCAAAACTCCCCAGGGACCACCTGAACCTCCCCAGGACCAAATCTACTGCACAAGATGGGATGCAGGATATCCTGATATGAAACTCTCAAAATGCCCATGGCCCCCTCCCTGACACTCCTGCCTAGGGGACAGATGCACACACACACCAGCACATTCAGCCTGGGCTTAAGTTCAGGCTCAGACTTGGGGAACACAGGAGGCTGGGGCAAGGTCAGCTTGCAGTGCAAAATCCTACAGCATCTGTCCTCAGAAGACAAGGAGCTGCCACCACAGCATGACCCTCACAAGATCCAGGAAGGGAGGAATATGACATGGGTCAGGGGGCTTTGCTCCCACTGTGGGGATTTCCACTGTGGGGAGAGGAAAATGAAAACAGACAGTGATGCCAACTCCCTGGGAAGCCTGGGCTGCACCAGGTGGATGCCATGCAGAGGCAGAGGAAGGGGCTCGGCTCTGGGGAGAATGAGACCCAGGTATGCATCTCCCCTTGACCACTGCTGCGTGTGACTGTGGGCTAGTGCTGTGAGCCATCTGAGCCTCAGCTTCCCCTTCTGTGGAGATGGCATGTGCCCTGCAGGCTGAGGGGCAGAGCCAACACCCAGGAGGGCAGGCAGAACCAGGCACCAGCAGGGCAGGTTCTACAACACAAGGCCTGAGAGTGTGCCTCCCAGTCTGTGGTGGGGAGACACTCCCACAGGGACCAGAGGGTGTCACTCCACCCCCAGGAGGGAGGATGACGGGGGGCACACTTGCAGCCCTTCCCCCACTCCTTGCTCAGTGACTTGATGAGATGGGGGAGTCTGGTACCCGGTGGGTCACATCTCAGCGGTCAGGAGCTTAATTTACTGCTTGTCCTCACAGGCGCGGCCTCTCTCTCTTCCAGCAAGGCCTGTCGTCCACCTGCAGCAACATTAGCCCCCACATCCCCTGAAGACGTGGTCAGTCAGCCAGCTGTCCCAGCAGGTAGAAGCCAGCAGCATGGGGTGAAGAAGATACGGGGGAAAGAGGTGATGGAAGACTAACAGGGAGCTGCAGACCAAGCCAGTTTCCACTTGACCAAAAACAGAGCTGGAACTGTGACCCCAACCTGAGTTTAGACTTCAGCTGATTCATCTGGGAGGCAGGGGAACTAATTACCCTAATTACTAGACTAATTACCACTCTCAAACCCCAAAAGTGAGCACACCAGCCCTTTTACTTCCTCATTAATTCAGTCAACAGTCACTGAATAAACAATAGGTCCTGTGGACCTAGACTTCTTCTGGTCACAACTAAAGGCTCCCGCTGCCTTTGGGCTCATTCATCCTAACTGTGATCAAAGCACTATGAGCTCCACCACAAAACAGAAACAGACTCGCAGACATAGTAAACAATCTTACGGTTACCAGGGAAGGGAATGGAGAGGGATAAATTTGGCAGTTTGAGATTTACAAATGTTAGCTACTATATATAAAAATAGATTTTAAAAAAAAGTTTCTGCTGTATAGCACAGGGAACTATGTTCAGTATTTTGTACTAACCCTTAATGAAAAAAAATATGAAAATGAATATATGTGTGTATATGCATTGACTGGGACATTGTGCTGCACACCAGAAATTCAAACACTGGAACTGATGGTACTTCAATTAAAAAAAAGATCAATTGTGATCAAAGGATCAAAGAGTCCTAAAAGACTTCCCAGTCAGGGAACTGGTGTTTCCTAGGAATAAACTGAATTATGAGGCCAGGAGGGCTTGACTGGTCTAATATAATAAAAGCACGAGTTTGTTTCATTGAAAACAACAGTAGCCACACAATCTGGGGCTACCCAGGACCCAAGAGGCCATCCAATCCTTCCCCTCACCACAAGTAGTAAACTTAACAGCTCCGAGTTTTCACCCCCCAACCCTATGACTAATTCCTACAAGGAACCTAGCTTCCTCCCCTAGCTTTCTATTCTATAAAGATGATGACCTTGCTCACTGCTCTGCCTGCTCTGATGAGGGGATGGCCCCCTGCCGACAGCCCGGGGGTTGGGGTCGGGGCACGGCACATCCACTCAGGTGCACACTGCTAGTGAACCACTCTCTGGAGGTCACACTGAAACCTGCACAGTTATACCATGATCCTGCCTTGTGACATGTACTGCATACTGACATCCACTCTGTTTTAGTCTCATTGACCGATGTGTTGAGACCAGCAGGGTTCTGAGACAAACCAAAGGAGGCCCGTCCTCAAAAGTTTGTGCAGCCAAGAAGATCCCTCCGAGGTGAAACCAACTAACGAACGCTAATAGAGAGAATGACCCAGGGTTAAAGTGCAGACTGCCGACCCAGAGCCACCTCTAACAGGAAATGGGACACCAGAGCCTCTTTCCACGGGCAGGCACAACCATGGGGCAGTAAGGTGTTGGGGGAGGTTGGGTGGGGGACTATCCAGCAGTCAACACGGACTGGGGAGAGGCTGCTGTCACTCTGAGCAAGCCACAAGCCCAAGTCAGGCAGACCCACCAGAATCCCATCAAAGGGTATCTGGCCCCAGGGTGAAGATGGGAAGGGCCTCTGCTGGGATTCTCAGGAAGGGGCACTGAAGGCGGGCTTTCAAGAATAAACAGAACCCTGGTGTCACAGCCTGTGAAACCCAGCTGAGTCACTGGCCTGGGCACACCCATCTCCCACCACTCACAGACCCTCTCGCTCCAGCCCTTAGTCCTTTGGCTTCCTGGATGCACATGCACTTCAAAAGTCATGGGTCTACAGGCCGTACACAGGCTCTAATCCAGGGTTTCTCAGACTGTAGGTGGGAACCAGACTGCAGGGTGGCCCAGATGGGGAATATCTGTGGCTTTGCAGACACTGACTTTGCAGACTAGCCTGGAGCTTGAAGGCAGTCACAGACAACCTGTAAACTAACAGATGTGACTGTGTTCCCACAAAATTTAATTTACAATAAGAGGCAGTCAGCCCATGGGCCACAATTTGCTGACCCTTTATAATAGGGCTATGAATTAGTAAGAAAAATTAATTTTTAAATAAAACAGTGTGTACTACATCTGGCTGAGTGGATGTCAAGTAGTAAGAGTGAGTATGGTTTTGCGACACTTTTCAGCTTACTTATATACAGTTTACCTACAATTGTAGTAACGGGTTACAATGTAATATATGTTTAATACTATGAAATACAGTCAAAAATTTTGAAAGCCACTGCTCTGATCCAGCCCCTTCCTTTCCTTAGAGAAATGGAACTGAGACGCAGAGCAGTGAAGGATTTGACCAAGGTCACCCTGCTTGCTGGTGACATAGCTGGAATGAGTCCCCAGGTCTTCTGGTTGTCATCTCGATGGTCCTTCTGCTGTTCCCGTGGTCTCTTGCCTCATACAGAGACCGAACCCAAATACCGGCCTCCTTCTCCCTGGTCCAGATTCCCTCAGCCCACCCAAGTGGCACTGGCAGGGGCACACAGGAGCCAGCCAGGCTCTGGTGGTGAATAGTAGGAGCCCCTCAGACCCTCAGATCCTCCACAGGGCACACAGCGGCCAGGGAAGGGTGGTAGGCCCAACGGAGGCGGAGCCGGGAGGGCAGAGGTACCTGGAGCAGGTGGAGACCCGTCCTGCCACTAGTTGAAGAGGGCAGGATGCCAAATCTAGTGAGAGACGTGGACGGGGAGCTGGGGGTGGGGGAGCCAGATGAAACAGCAAAGATGAAGGAAAAGAGGCACAGACAGAGAGGTGGGATGCGGAAGTGCCTGGGCAATCTAAGTGAGAGGCAGGGGCTCAACTCCGGCACCCCCTCACCCACCAGCGGCCCCACCAAGGGTCTGAACAATGACCCTGAGCCCCACAGAGGAAGTCACTCACAGGGAGAATAAAACATGATGAGGATCGGCTTCTCCTCCTTCTTTAGGAGCCGTCTGAAGTCCTGAGGCACAAAAAGAGGACACCACAGGTCACACACAACATAGTAATGGAGGTGACGTTCCCCGCCCACCCCAGGACCCACATGGTGTGAGGAAACCCCAGGGTCTGACTTGGGGGGCACAGTGCAGAGTCTCAGCACACTGGGAGCTGAGATCATCCATTCTAGCCACCTGGCATGTTACAGATGGGGAAACTGAGGTCCCCAGGGACAAGTGGCTTTCCCAAGGCCACCTGGTGGGACCAAGTGGTCAGGCCCAGGCTACTGGCCTCTCTGAGCTCCAGATGAACAATTAAAGACTGCAAGGAGCAACCTGGTCCCAGGTTGGCCAGGCCACCCCTTCTTCATGTGATCTATGGAGCATGTTCTGTTGTGATGGGTGCTTGTTTTCATGGAGGACTGACTTGGCCGGATGGGGACCTGCTCGTCACATAACACAGGGTTAACCCACCCCAAAGAACCTCTTCTCCCTGCCCAGCCCAACCACACTGTCCAGGGCCCCAGAAGTCCACGGTGCACACAGCAGCATATGGATGAGACGAGATGTGCCCCCACCCCCAGGAGGCTACAAGCTGAACGGATCATTTGTATTTGTAAAACCCTTAGAACAGCGCCTGGTTCATTATCAGGCAATATATAATTATTTGTTAAATGAACACAATAAATGTAAAAAGACAAATGGTTCCAACAGTGCTAATGGAGAGACTTCAGCATAAAGCAGGGTGAGAGACTTTTCTTCCAACCAGAAAAATTAAATCTATCAAGGACTGTGGAGAAGCACGATGACAGAGCGTATTTTGATTAAAATAAGCTCCTCTAACCAGTTACCATGGAAGAAAATTCAAGCTTCTCCTCTTTTGAATAGTAAGGAAAATAAGAAGAAATTTCAAAATGCACCTTCCTGGCATTGGGTAATAAATAGATGACGGTACACCCCACACAACGGGCTACTACTGCATCCTTAAAAATGACAGGAGTATTTAATGTCATAGCCAGATGTGCACCTTACATTAAGGAGGGGGAGGAAGTTACAAAACAGCACATAAAATGTAATGACACTTTTGTGAATACAAATATCTGTGTGTGCGTTACGTTGAAAGCCTGGACGGCTACAGAAAATACTGGCAGTGGGTATCTCTCAACACGGAGGGATGGGGTGAATTTTTTTTCTTTCTTTTATGCTTAAGCTATGTTTTCTAAATTTTCATCAATGAATATGCATTATAATTTTTCAGTTAGGTAAAAAAAGATCACAAATATTTTACGGGAATTTAAAACATCATGTAACAAATTCTGAAAACGTGTACTCTTATTTATGTAACTACAGGGTTGAGGCACTCATTTTAAGCAGAATTAGTAACCAAGATCTTTGACCCTGATGGAGGAGGCAAATGCTTTGAAAATGATTTTCTGGAGTCCCTGGAGCTAACACCGGTAAAAGATCTAGGGAAAAAGGCTTCTCTGAGCCTGCAGTATTTTGGTTTCACATCCTGAGGATTAACAAATATTACATTACATTCAAAGATGCTTAATTACCTCCACGTAAGTGTGGAACTCTAAGCTTACAAATGTCAATCAGTAACTCAAACTTGAATTTGGAACTTCAGTGATTTTACGTGGGGAGTCTACTGGCAGAAAGGTAGCCGTGCCTCATACTTCTACCTGAGTGAGAACAGCACCAAGTGTAACAAGGGGACTGCCCACAGGTGTAAAGAAAGAATTTCTGCTTAATAATTTCTAGTTACAGAAGAGCAATTTTAGGAGTTCCGGGACATGAACGTTTTGGGGGAGGGAGGCGGCAGGCAATAACTTTCCAGAAAAGCTAAAAAACAAGTATGATCACATCTACCTGGGAGAAAACATCAGTTTAGGCTGTTCGTCATTTCATGGCTACAGGCACAGGGCCACTACGTCCTGACACTTGCCCCACTGCCTTTGCCCCCAGCATGCTTTTTGAAAAGGCTTCACCTTCCAGTTGGCAATGCTGGCTCTTTCTATCTCAGAGAAATGCTGATGCCCAGCCCTTAATCTGAAAGGCCCACGTGGTTGGCCCGCGATGATCACACAGGATCCCTCCTCCAGAAAGTATAAATGGCATCATTTTTGTGTGTGTGCTAATGAGCATTAAGAGTCAATAATTTTAAACTAAAAGGGAGGGAGGCAAAGAAAGATAAAAGGTAACAACATAATGCCATTTGCAGCAACATGGATGCTCCTGGAGAATGTCATTCTAAGTGAAGTAAGCCAGAAAGAGAAAGAAAAATACCATATGAGATCGCTCATATGTGGAATCTAAAAAACAAAAACAAACAAACAAACAAAAACAAACCATAAATACAGGGCAGAAATAGACTCATGGACAGAGAATACAGACTTGTGGTTACCAGGGGGGTAGAGGGTGGGAAGGGATAGACTGGGATTTCAAAATTGTAGAATAGATAAACAAGATTACACTGTATAGCACAGGGAAATATACACAAAATGTTATGATAAATCACAGAGAAAAAAATGTGACAATGAGTGTGTATATGTCCATGAATGACTGAAAAACTGTGCTGAACTACTGGAATTTGACACAACATTGTAAAATGATTATAAATCAATAAAAAATGTTAAAAAAAAAAGAAAGATAAAAGGTACATTTTATGTTACCAAGATATAAACAAACATTCTCTATCTACAAAAAAGCACTGCTTGCCTCACAGACCATTTGAAATGTGACAAAGAAGCTTGTGCCCATCCCAACCTGAAGGCACAGCCACGCAAGCAAGGCACATACGTGCATGTGATACACACACAGGGACCCGTAGACAGAGAGGCACATTCAGGGCAGGCGGGGCAGGCTTTGAAAGGAGGAGGGTGTCAGGGTTGTGAGCAGACTATATATCAGAACCACCCTTCCGCTCCCCAACCCTCCACCCCGGCCAAACCCAGAAAATGAAGTAAACAACTTGTTCAAAGTTAACCCAGTAACTCAGAATCAGAGACCTGACCCAAGTCTCTAGAAATCCAACTCAAACCTTTCAGACTAGACTTAAAACAAAATTACACACACAAAAAAACAAAACCCAATTTAAAAAAAACAAAAACATGGGGGTTGGATATAGCTTAGTGGTAGAGCATATGCTTAGCATGCCCAAGGTTCTGGGTTTAACCCCCAGTATCTCCATTAAAAAAAAAAAAAAAAAAAAAAAAAAAGGCCCAGAAGTCACACTGGCAATCCCAGCAACAATCCCAGAAAACATTTAAAATGATAGGAGAACCTAAACATGCTGAAGTACGAGGCAGTGCAGAACGGAGGAAGCGCTCGGGCAGCCAGTCTGTCATCTCTTGTCGGTTCTGTCACGGAGCTGGGTAGGGGAATCAAACATCAGGGCCCTGGCTCCAGCCCCTAGCCTGACGGTCCCAAAACACTCTCGTTTCTCAGTTCCTTGGGCATCTCTCCTGGGAGACCCTGGTTGTGGGAAAGCTTCCAGAGCCCAGCAGAACTGATAGGGGGAAATTACCTTTTCACTGTCAATGTGGACAACATCTTTGGCTCCAGGATCTTCCTCCCACAGTGGGGGCCCTTTGGGATCCTTCAGAAAGGCCACTATGGACTGAGAAAAAGAAAGAGAGAAAGGAAAACCTGTTTTAGCCAGGAAAAAAGGGAGATGGGGGAAATTGAGAACCTGCCCCATTCCCTGCCTGGAGACCCAAGGGCCTGGAACGATATGCTTACAGTCAAACATATGGGGGCATGTCATCCCATCACCCACTGACAGCACTGCAAAGGCCCCTAAAAACACACCCCACCAGGACTTTTCAACCACAGGACACCTAACTCTGGTCCACTGATCCACACCTCCAATGCATCTTCATGGACAAGAGAACAAATTTGAGGCAATTAGTTGGCTTATTCAAAACAGAGACATGTGCTTCTAATAAAGTTCATCTACTCCAGAAAGTCTTTCTGATGAATCTGAATAAAGGTCTCCAGACCTGTGCCCAGTAGATACTTCCACATTCACGCAGCCACTAAAACTGTCAATCACGTATGCAAGTCATCACATCTACTTATAACCTGCTGGATATTTCGTGATCTAAATGGGTTTGGGAGTGTGTTAAATCCTGATCACCCTCTGTGGGGCTCAGGTGGGGAGCTCCCAGGGCAGGGTGCTCATTGCTGTGGCCCCCTGGTTGCTGGACTTCCTCTCCTTGGAGACCCCCTTCTAGATGGCCCAGGATGACGATCTGACAAAGACCTTCAGGATAAAGAGCTTGACCAGCCTTTGTCATGTGGACAACTGACTCCTATCTCTGCTCCCTTGGGGCAGGATCCACATGGGGTGGGAACAGGGGGCACACCCCTCTACTCCCCTCCCCACCTGGCACAGTTCCCCAGTCCAGGACAAAAGCCACATCCCTCTCCTCTCAGTCACCTGGGAAATGGTGCTCAAAGTCTGTGAGAGCCAGGAACAGGAACCAGAAACCAGCTGAGCCTCCATCCCTCCAACCCTGGACGGGAGTTGCTGACCTCCACGTCAACAGAGCCCTCAGTGTCCCCCAATTTGATGCAAGATTCTGTTGCTTTTGCCCACTTTTACCAAGCTCCCGTGAGCAGATGATGAGCTGAGTGGGTCGTGTGTGACAAAGGAGGGAGGTCTGAGGTAAGAAAGGAAATACCCCCTTAGGGAGGCTATGCATCCCACCCCTCCACTGGCCACACACAGAGGCCCTCAGAGAGGACTGTTATTTCTGGAAATTCCTATTTGGAAAGAGCTACTATGGGAGACTGGGAGACAGCCAGGACTTCGCAGGATTTCATTCAGGTAATGCTCCCTGTTGGTCCAAACTGAGCTATGTGATGCCTGCTGGCAAGAGAAGACGGCCGTGTCCACCAGGCAAAGGCAGATCGGCCTTTCTCAGTCCCGTGTCAAAGCTGCACTGTGAGAATACAAGCCAAAGTGGAACTGGCAGGGACATTCTGAAACCTACACTCACCCACAGGCACAGATGCATCTGTGCCCCAGCCACGTGAGGAAGATGTTTATGGGTGCCGACCCGCTTGTTGGTCCAGAACACCTGGTGCAGGGGGTCTTAATTAAGGGAGCACTGTGGACTTCAGGAGTCTCTGCAACCCCAAACTCACAGGAAAACACTTCTTTCAAGGTATGCACGCACACTGTTTCCAGGGAGAAGGTCCATGGCTTTCAGGAGATTCTCAGTGGGATTAGGAACCCAAAACTACTGCTCTGGAGGCTCCTGATCCATCCCAACACGAGCTGAGTTGAAGGGTTAGCACCCTCACCAATACCTCGACATCAAGGAGAAAAGATGGATGTGGATGGAGAAAAGAAAGAAATCACCTCTTTTAATGCAACAACTGAAACATTCATACTAGCAATCTTTCACTTCTCAGGTGGAGATTATTCTTCTTTAGCTGAAGTTGGATGATCCACCCATAGGTTCTCTCCAAATTACATAACCAGCAAGATCTTGGGTGGAAAGGGCTAGAGGGAAAAGCACCTGGGACCCTGCCTTCAGCTGTTCTATTCCGAGTGCTCTGAATTCCAGGGAAATGGCCCAACACCCTGCACTTTACTCTTCAGGACGTCTTCCTGGCTGGGAAACAACATCCATGGTCACAGAACTTGGGAGAGGGTCATCTGAACTTCCCCTTTTAGGCATCTCTGATCCTTGCCACTCACATAAGGATTTCATTGGATAGTTGGCTGACAAGCCAAAGGCCACTCACACAGATGCCCCCTCTCTGAGTTCCCCACTCTTTACCCTCACTTATCTGGCCTCTGCACTCTTTACGGGCCCCGGCACAGTCCCTCTGTCCAGACCCCTACGGAACTGTACAGGGTGACAGCAACACTCACCCTGCCGAGGGCTCCTCCATCTTTCTGGAAACAGAGGCTCAGGAGAGACCCTAAAGGAAAACTGATCCATGACTGAGGGGGGCTTTGGTCTGGGCTGCTCCCCCTGAGGAGCAGGAGCTGCCAGGCAGTCATGGGGAGCTCTGCCCCAACGCCTCCTCCACCCTGGAGAAACCCAGGGACTCTACCCCAGCCCTTGATGGCCCTGTAGGCTTCAGGGACGGTGGGGCCAAGGATGCCCTCTCTCTGCCCTACACAATGCTCACCTCACTTCTCCAGCCTGTTGACGCCTGAATCACAGGAAGGACAGAGCAGGCAGATCCCACACACCTGGTCTTTGTGAGGAGGTGGGCAGAGGCCAGGACTTGGCCTCCCCCTCCCAGGCAAGGCAAAGGCCACCTGGGCTCCTTTCCTACGGTGACACTTTCGAGCAGCTGTTATTCCCTGCTCCACAATCTCACAACAGACTCAGAGGGCCAGCTAAATACAAACCGAATACAACCTCCAAACACAAAACAAAAGCCCCCGCTCCCTCTTTCCATCGGCACCTCTCCCACCCCATCCAGCTAAATCTAGTTCCTGGAGAGCACCTGTTCCGTCCAAGGACTTCAGCTGACATCTTAACACAGAATAAGAGGGGGTTAGTAACTCTAGTTGGTAGAATCTTCTCTAAGTGTCTAAGTGGGTGTTAAGATGATGAGTAATCAGGCTGAGTCTCTATAAGGAAAAACCTGTGGCCACTTAAGAACACGCGTGAGTGGGTAAACAAGACATGACCAGGGAGATGGGGGGGCAGAGGGAGAGGGGCACTGACAGCTGCATAGACAGATGGTTGGGCAGGAAAGAATCGAAGGAAACAGATGGAAAAAGACAGAGAGAGGAGCACAGGTCCAAGAAGTCTGGGAAGCAGGAGAGTCAGAGAGAGTAGGTTCAGCATATGCTGGGAACAGAATACACAGCCTTGCGCAGGGCAAGGGGGACACCGCCTGGACCAGAGGCGGAAGAAAACTGATCTAAGGAAGGGAATGCACAAATTGAAAGAGGAGAATCCAAGGGTATTGAAAGATTCAGGGCTGGGGGAGCCACTTTAAGATAACAGGACAGCACCGGCAGGTCAGAAGACTCCATACTTAGTTCCACTGATGCTTTTCCATCTCCTTCTAAATTGAATTTGTAGCAGGAAGCGTCTCACTGACATTGGCATCTCTTCTGGGATGAGCTGCATCAGTCCCAGAGGTGCTGCCCTGCCCAGGTCCTGTGCTCACCTGGGCACAGCTAGCCCCCTCCGGCCCGTGGGCAGCCACCATGGACACTACTGCAGAGATGAGGGAGGGCTTTGAAGCCACAGCGAAGGGAGACCCAGGCCTTTGGAGGGGAGGGCATGACATCACACGCCTTAATGGATGACTGCTGACAGATTCACAAACTGTCTACAAGGCGGGTCATCCCCACTGGTTCACCAATTAGAAACTTTCCCAGATAGTCTGCTGATCTATGCTCTAGAGACGACAACCCCTCAGGTCACTCGGAAGGGCACCCGTGCACTCTGCCCTTCCTCTTGAGAATGAGGGAGGGAGATTTACCTTAAACGTCACAGCTCGGTTATATTCAGTATGAAATGCACCATCCCTGTCAAATGAGAAAAAGGTGTTAACTTTGGGAATGGTTGTGAAGACACTTACCTTTGGTTTCCGGCAGCATCTTAATAAGATTCAGCTACTGAACACAGTTCAAGACTTTTTTTTAAGAAATAATTGTAAACACAGAAAAAAATCATTCTGAAATAAAATTAATCTCACTAAAAATCGCTGTTCACTGAGAATACCAATAAAAGCTTCCAGCATTCACTTGGAAATTGGAAATGCCCACGTGTACTTACTGGTAATGGAATAATTCGACCTTTTTGTCCTTTGCACTCAGGTCAACTTTCATCTTCTTGCACAATTTTCTACTCTCTGTATCACTGAAAGACACAAATATTGGGGCCACTTGTTACCTGAAGCCCTCACAAAGGTGTCAACAGAGTAAAATCTGCCGGTGGCCTAAGAATAAAGCAGGTAGCTTGGCATTCTCAACAGCAAGTGAGGCCCTCACTACAGATGGGTTCTCAGGGAACTGGAGGAAGGAGAGAAACCAGCAGGACAGGGACCAGTAGATGGGGAGGACATATCACTACCTGTAAGGGGCAACACTGACAGGGCCAAAGGAAGAGCCCCAGACAGCCCATCCTCAGAAGAAAAAGCAGCTCAGGATAGTGGTTCCCAGTCCTGGCTGCTCATTAGAATCACCTGGGGAAGTCTTCAAAAATACTGACTCCCTGACCCTCCCCAGACTATGACTTCAGAAGCTCCGCCAGCAGCCCAAGCAGGTTTCTGTTTCTAAGCTTCTAATGTGTGCCAGGCGCCACCAGGGTAGGAGGAAAATGTTGTATGATGTTGAAGGAGTTATGAAATCTGACCAGATACTGACAGAAGCCAAAAGGAGAAAAGGGAAAGGTTCAGTGAGGTGCTAGCACCTGCAAGATCACACTCCTAAAATTCTCCTAGTTATGAACCGTCTTCCGGGTGCCACCCTCTGCTTACCAAGTGCTCGCTCGTGGCCTCCTCTAATCTTGGCTCCCTTTCTGTTAGACCTCGGATCTCAGAGTGTGGTCCTGGAACCAGCAGCAACAGCACCACCCAGGAAACTGTTAGAAATGCAAATTCTCTGCCCCTCTCCCAGATCTACTCAATCAAAACTCCTGGTGACTCCTTGAGCAACTGTGTTTTAAGGAGCCTTCCAAGGGATCCTGGCCCCTGCCACCGCCCTGCATGGCTCTTCCTCCTCTCCTCCGACTCACTCCCACCTCCTTGAAGTTCAGCTTCCCCTGTGCCCTATACCAGACCCCTCAGGGACCTTATCTGCTCTCACAGCCTCCCCACGACCTCACCACACTCAGCCAAGTCTGCCCAATAGCCAGCCAGAGGCAGCTACCCTACCCATGGGGCAAGGCTCTGTACTCCAGGGCCTTCTCCCCAGATGTCAATGAACTCAGTGAGGGCATCTTGGCCTCTAACCCCCACTGGTCCTCGCTGACTACATCGCATGAGAAAACCTGCTCTGCCAGGTGTGACAACCACCTGAGGGAAGTCCCTTCATCTCCCATTTGTAGACACACCGCACTACCTTCGACAGCCATCAGCTTCACAAAGCTGTGCACCAGCTCCAGAACAGATGCACTAATTAAACTATTCAGTTCAATCCTTAAAGCCATACTCATCAATGGGTAAGCAAAATTATGGGACCTCATTTTAAGTGTAGATATGCAATTTGTAATCAAGAAGCAAGTCTTATAGGACAGGTGTGCGTGGGTCTGAGAGGGGGCGTGTCAGGCACTCCCCAGGCCCAGGGCTTTCTCTCCCTAGGTAGTCCTACCTGTGGTAGCCATCACTGCAGCCACTGCAGCCACTGCAGCTCCCAGCCCCTGGGCCTAGCACACAGGGTACTCAAGAAATGCATGACAAATTCAGAAAGCAAAGGCTGATGACATGGCTGTGACTGCTCCCCCAGGGTGGCAAGAGCATTCTAAGATAGGGAGCCCAGGGAGGAGGGATAACTGGTGTGCAGAGGGGACCCAGAAGGGCCGAGAGCACACATCAGGAGGCCTAAAGGGCAGCTCATGCATCCAGTGCCTGAACTTTTACCCTGAAGCTTTGTGGGGATGCCAGGCACACCCCCACTGACCATGGCAATTACAGTGTGGGTCTGCCTTATCCCTCAGGGGCTCTGTGGTGAAGCCACACTAACAGGCAGTGGGTCTGTTTGACAACTGCATCTGAGGAACACTTTCCCTGCCCCAGGAAAGACGGGAGGCCTTGACTCAGGATTTTGTAACCATCTCCTTGGCACTTTTCTCTGTCTGGCTTTGTTCTGCTCCATGCAACCACTTCTGTGATCACCTACTGTCCACCTGAATGCGACAGCAAATAGTGGCTGGGACAAGACCAGATCCGGGTACCTGCAGCCTCCCTTGGCCCCATGCTGGCATCCACTGGGGGCGCCCGAAGGGCCTGCTCACCTGCCGCAGCCACCCAGACTGCAAGGCAGGCTCCTCCATTGAGCCTGGCCGGCAGCTGCTTCCTGTGACTTCTAAAGCAGAGATGAGCGATGGGGCCCAGTTGTTGCAACCCCTGTCCCTACCAGCTGTGCAGGAACCTGCTCCATGGGAAAGCCTGGCTGCTGCAGCCTTAGGAGTAATGTTCCAAAGCAACCAGCTGGACTGTGTGGAGCTAAGAGGGTGCAGAGGTTCCCCAGCAGCACGTCCAGCCCTGCCTGCAGTTACGGTCTCCACGGCAGGTCAGGGGCCACAGCTCCGTGTCTGCCACAAGAAATCCTGTGTGACCCTCTCCCCTCCTTATGTTATGGGATACTCCTCGAGGATTCTCTTTTCTCCTCTGTCCCAAACAGACAGACAGACAGACACACACACACACACACACACATGAATGCAAATACACACGTTCTCAGAGGGGTCTGTGGAGAGATGGCTTCCTGTCCTCTCTAAGCACCTCTGGCACAGACCCCAGAGCGTCAGCCACCCACGCCCAGCACTCCCACACAGAAAGGTCTGCTCCACCCAGGAGAGAGCTTCATTTTGTTCACAGCTATTTCCCTAGGGTTACAAGGGCACACAGCAGGAGCTCTGAATAGCCTGAGTGAGTGATGCTGGCTCGCTGCGCTGGGATGAGGCTCTCACTGCTGGCTCTCTGGGCTCTGCCTGCTGAGCTCCAGGAATCCTGCCAGGTGACAATTCCTGACACTGCTCTCTCAGGTCGGCTCCCCTTCCTCCTATGATTCTGCCTCTCAGAGCGTGTAAGAGTTGTGTGTGTGTGTGTGTGTGTGTGTGTGTGTGTGTGTATGCACACATGAATTGTGCAGTACAGTAAAAGAGAAGAGAAAGGAGGGAAGAGAAATTACCCAAGCCCAGGGACATAAAAGGATCTGAGTGGATAGATTAAGTACAATTAATGGATCTCCTGGCTTCCTCCCTTCCCCAGCCAGTGATTGACGCTCTGGAGGGAAAAGCACTGAGGTGAGCAGGGAAACGAGCTGCTTTGCTGGGATGGAGAGGGAGGGAGCGGGGAAATCACAGAGAGCAGACTGGCCGTGCAAAGGCCCTTGCCGGCCACTGCCCTGACCATCCTGCAGGAACCAGCCTTCTCTGCTGGGGAGGCTGAGCCTCACTGCCCTCTGCTTGTTTACTCACCCACGACCTGCTCCCTCCTCCCAACTCCCACCTCCCTCAGTTCTCCCCCTCCAAAGAATGGAGGAAGGATAGAGGCCAATATACGCTTCCTTCCCTACCCCCAGCCCAGACAGACACAAACACATGGGCGTTTTCGTTTGACTCTGTTGTGAATGGCCGTCCAGCGGCATGGCATGGCTGCTGCAGGGACATGGTACTGCGTTTACCTAGATTTTCATGTGCAGCTGTGATCACTCAAAGGACTGGCCACTCACACTCCTGGGAGTCAGACCCAGGGAGGAAAGGTCGGGGGTGAGAGCAGGAGGAAAGAGAAGAAACAAGATGCTGGAGGCTCAGGAAGGGGAGGTACGCGACTTTCAAGTCGCAGCCCAAGTACCAAACCGTCCCTGGAGGAGGTCCAACAGCCAACTGGAGGGACTGAAGGCTTCTACATCTGGTTCTGCCACTAGCCAGCCTCGACCTCTGGCGGGGCCCTGGGTTTCCGGAGTTCCAGAATGCAGGAGTTGTCCACGTGAGCTGGATGGAGCTTTCGATTCCTCTACAGGGTCAGGTACCAATAAAGCATCAAGGCAGGTTGGCCCACATCCTGACAAGTGAACCAGGAGCCAGAACCCAGCACAGCTGGTGGAGCCTCAGAACAATGTGAACCTCCATCACCTCTCTCCTCGCCCCCCAGTGGGACCTTCACTCAGCGAGACAACATCCTTACGTCCACACAAACCTTGGGCAGCCTCCTGCAGCGGGTAGAAAGCAGACTACACCAAGGACCAGAGCCTGTCTTGGCCACTGTGTGCCCTTGGCTAACCTGGCCCTCCTGGAGTCTATTTCCCCTCTTTCTCCCATCTGCCAGGTCTAAAATGGTGGGATCCTGAGCAGATGGACCCATGATCCCTGAGGGTGGGTAGCAGAGGAAAGGCAGGAGGTAACCCCACTTCAGAGGCATGAAGAAAATACAAGACAAGAAGCAAGTGAGCAAGAAACAGTCAGAGTGACAGCGAGGCGCCAACTACGGAGGACAATATGGAAGAATGTAGCTGGAGGACACTGGGGAACAAAGGCAGGGGACAGAACAAGCCTGGAACAGCTGGGCCCTCAACTTGGCCAGACCTTGGCCCTCGCTGATGAAGGGACTCCCTCAACACGGATCATCCCAGGTCTGGCTGTTCTCCTTGGCGCCCAGCTCAAGGAGGCACATGATAAAGTATGAATTATGCAGTGCAGTTCATAAAAGTGCTGGGAATACGAGAAAGAGGAGCGTGCCTTCTCGTCCTCCACCTGCCTGTTCAGCCCAGTAGTTCTAAGAGGCACACGTCACCCCCACGAGTGCAGGGCAGCGTGCCAGGAGGTGTCTGCAGCCATGACACAAACACAGCACTTCCTCTGGGTTTCCTTTACTTTATCCTACAGTAAGTAATTTAAACTTGCTTACACATAAAGGAGCAAATGCTAAATTCAAATAATTTTTGGAAGAAAACATGAACTTCGAAATATGTTATGAATGCCCCAGCAGGCCCCACGTCTTGGATCAGGGAAGCTAGCACTGCTCAAGGGAAAGAAAGCAGATGGGAGAATGAGAGTGGGAAGAAGGAAAACGCAGTAAGATAATGACCTTGAACCCTCAGGAGAAGAAAGCAGCTTGCACCCCCAGGGCAGCCTCGGCCCAGGGAGAATCAGCCCCAGGAATGAGCAGATGGGGCCCAGCGCCTGCCCACGGGCCCCAGCTCTGCTGCCCAGACAGCAGGGCTCCGGGAGGACAGGCTGCGGGGGAAGGCCGACTCCCTCACAAGCAGCCTGCTTCCGAGCGGACAACCACCACCAGCCAACCATCAGCCCTCTACCATCAGGCACAACTACCGCCAGCCACGCTGAAGAGGGCTGAGCCAGGAGGTGGAGTGAGGGGAAGGGAGAGCTGACAAATCCCTGGAGAGAAGCCAGACACCCAACAGACATCTCCCAGCAACAAGTTACAGCCCGGGGCCTGGGAGAAAATCGGCAGACGGGGTGTGTGTGTCTGTGAATGCGCAGGCAGGGGTAGGGAGGAAAGAGCCAGAAAGGCAAGAAAAAGAGAAGTATCCACACAGAGGAGAGAGGAGGGAAAAGACCAAAGAATGGGGGAGGCAAGGACCAGAGAAAGGAAGAGGCAACAGAAACTCTCAAGGGAGGGGGAAGAAAGGGGAAGAAGGGGGAGAGAGGGGAGGGGCTGACAGGGAGGGACTGGAGAGTGAGAGGCAGACACCCCGGTCGGTAGTGGGAGATGCAAAGCCTGCAAGACACACCCTTCCACACATTTACACACGCACACACACTGCATGCCAAGCCTGGCAGCTTCCCAGATGCTCTGAACCAGGCCACGGAGGGGTGAGAGCAACCTGGAGGATTCAACTCTGCATTTCACGAGGGAGTAAACTGAAGCCCAGAGAGGGGCAGTGACTTGCCAAAGGTCCCAAAGGTATCTGCTGTCAGAGCCAGGCTCCCTGACCTGCAGTCCTGCCAGTTCCACTGCAGCCCCACAGTTCTTAAGGGGCAAAGCAAAACCCCCTGCACACTGGGACTGATTCTCACGCCCAAAACTTTCTTCAGGGTACCCTCAGAAGAACCAAGGGATCCCCATCCAAGAAAAAGCTGTTGAAGACAAACGTACACTTCTCCCCTCTAACCCCCAGCTTCTTCTTGGAACACCCTGAACGATCTGACCCAGATGAAAACTAACAAGAGCAAAGTGCAATCTCACATTTAAATTCTATTCTAGAAAGAGCCTTCATTTACCTGATGCTTACCACAGACCTGGAAAGAAGGCAGAATATGTATTATTGTCCCATTTTACAGATGAGGAAACAGACGCAGGGTAACTAACCTGTCCAAGGTCCTGAAGCTAGTAAGTAGTGGAGCTGAGCCCTCAATTTGGGCCTGGGCCATAAGCTGCACACACCTCTAAAGATACCTAACACTGGAGCACTTCCCTCCCCCAAGATGCCCCCTGTCTCCCCACCCAGGCCCTGGCATCCCCCTTCCTGTCTCCAACCCTTTGCTGAGGGTAGGAAGCAAAGGTGCACTCCCTTGCAGACAGCAGCACAGAGCACTCAAGGGAGCCCTTCTGCCCATCCCAGGGCATCTCATAAACACAGACCGAGTGCAGTCAGGATGACAGAGCGGTCATCACAGGGCCCCAGAGTTAGCATGGTGGGTTCCCCTAATGATTTACAGGACACGTCCAGAAGTCTCAGAGCAGGAGCAGCCGAGCAGGAGGGCAGAACTAGCTCGTGTCCTTGGAGATCTCCTTGTGTAACTGTGATCCATGAATTGCACCTGGGGCAGCCTAAGGGGACCAAAACCCCTCGTTCTGTCCCTTCAGCTATTCTGGGAAGATTTAGCTGCATCCTGCCTCTGATTTCAAACTCAGACTCAGATATTCCCGCTTCCAACATCATCCATTATAGCTCCATAATCCACCTACTCAGCTAAACTTTTAAAAGCTACTTAATATTTCAGTTTATACACTCTTTTAGAAGCATAAGTTGAATAGCAATTATGCGAAGAGTCGATCTTTTTGGCTTAAGGTTACCTCTTTTAAGCTGGAAGGTGCCCCCCGCCCAGGTTTTCATTTTAGAACATCAAAAGTCACAGGATTATTTCTCCCACTGGCACTTTTATTGATTCCAGACATCATGTCTCCAAACCAGTCCTGAATTCTATTCCTCTTAGTCTGTCTTCTCACACTGACCCCGGCCCCATTTAGTCCTGTGTGTCCAGGGAGCGGAGCAAGACTGCCACCTCCACCCTTGTCAGCAAGAGGAACCCGGATGCCCACACCAGGGAGCTGCCCGCAAGGAAACGGACTTTGAAGACCTGGTACTCTGAGGTCTTTGCCCCAAATTTGAACTCGACCTCCTTGGTGAAGCTTTTATCAACCTTTCCTGGTGGAATTAAGTGACTCCCCCTCTATACACACAGTACTTTTCACCTGGATTGTAATCACCTGGCTAGGTGTCTGGCCTCCTCCTCATACCCTGAGCTACTCGAGGACACTGTCCCTGTTATCCATGTGTCATCTCAAAGCATAGAATAAGTGCTCAGGAACGTTTGCTGAATGGACCTAGGTAGACGTAGCAACTGAACAAAGCTCTTCTGCCCACTTCTGCCACCTACAAGCCTGGCGAGAACTCTCCTGTGAGAGCTCTCCATGGGCCTGGCAGAACTGACACACTTCAGGGATGGAGATTCCAAAGCTCTCCGGCCCCTCTAACAGGCTCTGGTGCTTTCAGTCACACAGAGCCCTCCTGGTAAAACATGGGAGACAGAGACGCACCTGCGAGACAAGAACTCCCCCAGACGAACTATGAACTCGAGGTAACCAACGGCTACAATCTCATCAGCGGCCTAGTGAGCTGTCTGTTCCACTAAGTTGGTGTTTGAATCAAATGGGAAGTGTGACGCCAGACAGGTGCATGTGCACACACACACACACACTCACTACAGCAAAACACTGCTTGGCTAAGACTGTCCTTGGTGTCATTCAGTGCTTGTCAAAATACAAATTTCCTTCCATTGCCTCCAATCAGGGCAGGACAAATTGAGGCTATCAACTTATAAATCAATGGTGTCCCAGAAGTTCATCTGCAAACAGCCATTGAAAACTCGGACTGAAGAAGGATAAGACCACACTGGAGTGGAGCCCATAAACGCTCACTGAACCCCCAGGGTAGCAGCAGGCCTTGTGCCTCAGGCAAGGACAGCACCATTAAAGGTTAAAAGACCTCTATGGGCCATGCAGGAAAAGAACTGCCTCTCTTCCCAGCACGGCCCCACCTCTCGCCCATACCAACCAGACTGCAGTACCGTCTCTGCTCCTCTCCCCTCCTCTTCCCAAACCCACACTCCTGATAAACCCCAATCCAGGTGAGAAGGGGCTGGACCCGGCGGCTCTGCAAATCCCTCCTGTCCTCAGTCAGAAGGACATGTAACGCTGGTAACCACTAAGTGCCGCACAGCGCCTTGCGCGCGGCCAGTGCTCAACAAACGTGCAAAGGACAGGCCTACTCTTCCCGATCTTTTCCCCATGTTTCACTTTCTGTGTGTCTTTTCTCTGTTTTGCCAGTCAACGCCCAACTGGGAGCTAATTACATGACAAGTGGCATGTGTATCTAAATCCCAGCAGCAAAAGCACTGAACACAGAGATGTGGCAATTATTCCTAATGACTGAAAGGAAAGGGAAGCTGAGCACACCCTGGACTCAAAACCCCCAAACTCAAAAGGATGGCTCAGAGGAATCCCAACAAGAGCCCCCTTTGCCACGCTCAGCAGCGGCCCTTCCTCCTGTGGGCCGGCGCTGGATTTGCCACCTCCACACTGATGAGGAAGTCTCTGGGAGGGGGAGGTCAGGCCAGAGAGGAAGGAGCTCACAGCACTGTCATTGGGACATGGGGGAAGTGGGGACACAGGCCAGACGAGAGATCTGGAAGGTCTCAGCCACCTGTCCGGGAATGACACCTCTAATAGAGCCAAGTGGGAAGCTGAGGTAGCAGACAGGTCAGGAGCTGACCCCCCAAGGCTGCCCCCCGGGCGGTGGAGAGCTCTGAGAAAGGCCTGGGCTGCAGGTAAAGCCCACACTTCTTGCTGCAGATCCCCCCCATGAACAAGCCCACTGGGTGACCGAGAAAATGATCTTGCCTCTGGGCATCAAGGATCTCTCTGTCACCCACTGGTAAGACAAAATCAAGTGGCACACAGCAACTGAGTAAAAAGTAAAAGCACTGCCGAAGAGGGAAGAGGAGGGGGAGCTGGAAAGACAGGAGGGAAAGTCATGCCTGCCCCTCCTCCGTTTCACAGCAGCCCTGCAGCACCTTGGGGTGTGGCGTTCTTCTGCAGCCATTTCTCCATTGCACCCCCTCTCTAGTTATCAGGGACAATTCCTACCCCGCCACCAGAGACCCCCGAGACACCCCCTCCACCCTCTAGTCATTGTGCCCCATGTGCCCAGGACATACCCACAGTCTACCCAGCAGATGGTGCCTTGTCCTTTCACGGCCTGGGCCACAGTAGACAGTAACCTGAGATGACTTTCAGCGGCAGCCTCTGTAAAAATACAAAAAACTTAAGCATCTGTACCCAAACACACCAGGGCTACCCCTGCCATCTTCCCTCAGGGGCAAGGAAGGATGGAGACCAGTCCCAGGGTTGAGGTCTTGAGCACCGGTCAGAACGTCGTCCCTGGGAGCAACAGCTCTGTGAGGACAGCCCAGCTCTTCTCAGAAGCCCCTGCTCCCGCCACCCTCACAGACACAGAACCCCCTCACCCCTCCTTCAAGCCACAATGCACTGTTCCAACAATCTCTCAGCCAGAGCCTCAACTCCCAGTAGAATCTCCGACTCATTACCTTTTTGGGACACATTTTGAAAATTCTATAACCGAGCAATTACGATTCTATAACTAAAGCAGGGAATGAGTTTGCTGATTCCACACTCGTCTGTCCTGGGAGCAGACAAGGCAGGTACCAGACCCTGCCTTCATTTGTGCATCACACACTCTCCCAGGGGCTTGGTGCAATGTGAGTAAATGAGGTTTACAGGTGACACTAGTCTCCGATGGACCGATGCTAAGTGTACCCAAGTCACTTTCACAGCCCACTTCCCCAGAAGCGATAGGGTCCAAGAGGCAGCCCTGACTAGAGATCAACAGCAGGACAGTGGACTACGCCTCGGCGCCAAAGGGACCAGACATAAGGAAAGAAGAGGTGTTGGGGCAGAGCCCTGGAAAACTACTGTAGGAGGACAGGCTCTTAGAGACGGAGCCTCTGCGGCCAGGATTTCCACACTGCCAGCCGGCAGCGGTCCACTGCAGGTGAGCCGTGGCTAGGCTGTCACCTTCCCCTGTCACCCCTGTGAGCTCCCTGGAAAGGGCCTCCACGCAGACACTGTGGGGAGAAGAGGCGGATGCCTTTCCCTGCTGGAAACCACATGGATGCATCTCAAGCCAAGCAGGAATGACATCTGAATGACTTGCCTCCTCAGATCTCCTTTTCTAGTGCGGATAATGGTAGTTGTGTGTGAACACAAAACATGCTGAGCCTTTCATGGAGTGAATGGAAAGCATCCTTCAAACTTGCACAGAGCCACCTGAAGAAGGCCCTCCTAGGAAGCCCCCCAGGCCAACAGGAGGAGGGGGCGCAGCCGAGGTGGGAAAGGCCATCCTCCACCCTTCAGACTGGGCTCTGGGAGGTGGGGGAGGGAAACTAGAGTAGGGCCATGTGAAGCCCCCTCCCCAACCCTGCATTTCAGCTGTGGGTGAGGAGGCACTGCTTGGAAGGAGGGAGGCAGGGAGGGGAGAGAATCCAGTTACTGCGCTGCTCCCAAAGCCACTGGAGGTCGCCAGGCGCAGGAGCAGGCCTGGGCAAGAGGCAGGAAAGTAAAATCATCACCCAAGTCCACACCCAGCGGCCCGAAGCAGGGAGGAGCTGGGTACTCCAGGAGCACTAGGAGCTCCACTATCCACAGGCAGAGAAGAGAGAGCTCCCAGCCCCGCTCCCACCCTGCAAGCCCCCATAAGGATACTTCGCCTTCCCCGCTCTACTTTCCCCAATCCTCTGGTCATCACAGTATTAGCACACTTCTTCGGGCCGTCCAGCAGAGGAAGCCAGGCAGACGTGGCAGAGGGACCAGCTCTACCATTCACTGGCTGGTAAACCTCAGACCAGTTACGCTCCCTTTGCTTCAACGTCCTCCTCTGTAAACTGGACGTTACCTGACAGCCTGCACTGCCACCCTCATGGCAAAGTGGCAAATAGGAGTGTATTACAGCAGCTCCTGGCAGAGTCCTTCTGAGAAGATAAGCATGTATGAGGGACCCGTCCAGAGAAGGAAGTGAGGTGTTCCTGGGTGGGAATGACAACTGCCCAGCTCCAGGAGCATCCAAGGGGGCTGAGCCATGTTCATTCGGGGCCTGAGACTCCCAGCCTCAGGAGCAACTCTGCTTCTACCCTGCCTGAGTTCCGCCCATTCCCCACAGCAGAGGAATGCTAGTCACACGCTGGGCTCCCAAAAACAACCCCAGGGGGTGTGCACCAGGCCCTCAGAAGGGCAAAGAGCAGCGCGTGCCCGGGGGGCCTGGAGGATGCAGGCTTCAGGAGGTACACACATCCAGAACATCCATCAGCCCCTGGTGCCGGTGAGTACCAAGGATTAGCTGCCAGGGAGAGCTGTGCCCGGAACCGGCCCAGCCACTGGCTACTGCTTCTTAGGATGCAGAACACTTGGCATCCTTGAGAGCAGCAAGAACACTTAACTCTGCTGAAACAGCAACAACAGTTAGATGTTCAAAGTTGTGGCCAAGAGCTGAGCAAACCTCTCTCCATCTATGATGCCCTCGCCAGCCTCAAGGTCAGAAGAGGTAAACGGCTACTCCCACCCCAACTGAAGCTGCCTTGTCCAAGTATGGAGCCCACTCCAAACTCAGTCTTGTATTCTGACCCCAGAGTGGGACAGATGGGGGCCAGGCAGGGCTAGGGTTGCCAGCCTGGATGTGTACTTCCAAGCCTGGGACCAATTCAGCTGGCAATAGGCCAGCCCAGTCAGTTAATCAACAGCTCTGGTGAAGCATGCCCTGGCAGGGCTGGTCGTGCCTGTCCAGAAGCAGAGCATCCATCCCTGGTGGTCACTGTCCCCTATCCTCCTTCACACACATGTCCTCTCCCTCCTGAGGTTCCAAGGGACTCCAGAGGGCTTTTCCTAAGAAATTTTGGTAAAAGGGAACTGAAATGACCTCTTAGGGTCCAAAAGCAACAGAATTAATGCCCCTCCATGCCTCTGCCTCTGTATTCTAAGGAAAGCTGAGAAGCCATATGTCCCTCGGACCCTCCCTGAGTGATTTCTAGTCCTGATGTCTCCACCTTCCACCTATGCCTCGATTCCTTCCCCTTCATCCACCACATCCCTGACAATCGCCCCAAGGCCAGGAGGACAACTCACCAGATTTGGAGTAAAGCACCAGTACGTTATTCCGGGTCCTGAGAAGTTTTTTCAAGTCCTTGGGGTCAGAGATTCTCTCGATGAGTGAGGAGAACTGTATGGAGGACAGCAGCGTCGGCAGGACCACCTGGGGATCAAGGAGCCAAGGCCTGTGAGTCCCAGGAACCGGCTGGGCTGAGGAAGAAGGGGAGCCCCAGATGTGCTGCCTCCAGGCACAGTTTACTTGGGAGGGATATGGGCACCCCCACCCTTCTCACAGCCCTACACCTGCCTTTCACCTCATCCCCTCTCCAAATCACCCTGCCCCCCGGAGCTCCTCCTGGCCCAGTTCCGCTCACCCTTCTTCTTCATGCACTATTTGTTTTATTTTGTTTTGTTTTGTTTTTCCTTTTTTTTTTTTTTAAGTGGAGGTACTGAGGGATTGAACCCAGGACCTCTGCATTGTAAGCATGTGCTCTACCACTAAGCTATTACCCTCCCCACTCTCTTCATGGACATTTATGAGGTCGGATGGACTGCACAGGTACACAAGCCTGTTGCACAGATGTACTAGCCACCCTTTTAATCAAGACCTCTCTGGGAGGTCACCCTCTGTAACCCTACCTTGCACCCAAATGCCACGCACTGGAGCAACTGTGAAAACTCCATCCCACCCAGGAGTGCCAAAGCCCCAAATCCACAGAGAAGTACCTCTTAATGTGATCCCATTTAGGATGGGAATGGATGGTGAGGGGTCTTCCACTTTTTCTGCTTTCCCCACTCAGCCAATGAACTCAGGAGAGCAGACAACAAGAAACAAGACAATTCTCCCCCAGTAAACCCTAAAACCTTGGGCCCTGGAGGGTCTAGGCACCTCTGCAGGCAACATGAGGGATGGGCTGAAAGCAGGAGCAAGGGGCATGGGGTTAAATGTCTGAACAAGAGCTGCCACCCAGCAGATCCCCTCATCCAGCCCACAGCTGGCCTACAGCCTTCTGCCTCACAGTTACTACCTTAAGGGACTGAGTAAGAAAAGCTCTACTGGGAGACACCAGCAGAGGTGGGAGAGCATAGAAACAAACTGAACCTTGAGATCACTTTGAGGTCACCCATCCCCCCTCTAAGCCCCTGGACCTCAGCATCCCTCTTCCCTTTTCCAGAATTTTGCCAGTCTTATTTCCCCAAGCAGGATTTCCTCTAGGTTAACTGAGCAGCACAAGAAAAACAACCTAAAGACAGGGATCTGAGAATCCTCCAACGCAACGGCGTGGTTTCCACTCAAACACCCACTGTCAGGCATCCCAGGGAACAAGTGCCCTCCATCCCCTGCCCACACCCAGAGTCGGACCCACATGATACGCCGCGCTCTTCAATGCAGACAGATAGCAAAGGTTCACCAGATATCTGAGGGAAGCCCTCAACACAAAAGACGGAGATGAAAACAAACTGATGGAAACATAAAGCTGAAAAGAAAAAGGACAGAAGAAAACAACGAAACTATAATTACTATTCTCAGAGAAATAAATCGGTACATCCGTAAAACAGGAATAGAACACTACGAGAAAGGAACAGACAAAGAGAATGAAGAAAACCTCTTAGAAAGTAAAACCCTCAAAGGAATAAAAAATTTCAATAGGGTTGAAAGTAGAATCGAAAAAAACTCCTACAAAAAAATCAATCAAAATGCAGAACAGATAAACAAGACTGTACTGTGTAGCACAGGGAAATATATTCAGGATCTTGTGGTGGCTCACAGAGAAAGAGAATGTGACAATGAATGTATATATGTTCATGGATAACTGAAAAATTGTGCTCTACACTGGAATTTGACACAACACTGTAAAATGACTATAACTCAATTAAAAAAATGTTTAAAAAAATACATGGATCCAAGGGAAGAAAAAAGAAATAAAAAACAGGATAAAAAGAAGAAAGTGCATCCATTTAGCACAAGAGCAAAATTAAAGGAACTACAGAAAATGAAGGCAACAGAGGAAAAGAAATTATCAAGGAAATAATTCAGGACAATATCCCAGAACTGGAGGGATGTGCGTTTCCAGGCGAGAAGGCCCAGCAGCATGAATTTAAAAACACTCTCTCCAAAGTACAGAACTGAAAATTTTCAGCTCACTGCTGGCAAAGAGGAGACTCTGAACATGTCAAAGAAAAAAAGAAACCACATACAAAAGATCAGAGTCGGAACTGGCACAAGACTGCTCATCACACCAGAAAGAGTGACGCACAGCCTCCGCAACGCTCAGACAGTGTGATTTCCAGCCAGAACTCAATGACCAAACCACCTGTCAGTTGTGAGCAGAGATTTGCTCAAACAGACTTGAGATCTCAGCCGTTAACAGGAAGCTACTGGGACCTGCGTCCTACTAAAACATTTCAAAAGAGACAGAGAGAGAGAAAGGCACGGAGCCTAGGAAACAAAGGACCCAACACGGGAGAGAAGCAAGAAGTACCACGCTGACAGTGAAGAGGAGTCCCAGAACAGCGGTCCCGCACCCTACACAGCAACCAGCCCAGGACGGGGCAAGGACAGCGGGCTATGGAGGCACGTGGGCAATAAAAAGAGGCAAAACAGACCACAGATGATCTGACATGCTTGTTCATATTGATCAGCTAAATAATCTGACCAAAGTCACCCAGCTAATAAGCAGCAGAGCCAGATCTGAAAACCCAGGCTCCCTCAGGCCACTTCCTCTTTGTAGCCAGGGTGGTGCATTGAGTCTGAGCTCCACCACTCAATAGTTAAGATGCTTGGACATCACTCAGCCTCCTGGAGGCTTAGTGCTTCCCATCCGACATGGAGATAATGCTACCTCCCTTGTGGGATGGCTGTGAGGATGAAATGGGGTAACTTATCGAACACGCTTTATAAATCATAAAGCATTCTAATAGCATCTGTAATACATAATATACATTTCCATCTCAGCAGAAGAGAAATGTGGCCATATTCTAGTGTTTCTAAATATAATCTGCCACTGGAATTCAACAGTTACCTCTCCCCAGGGTAAAGCCATCGGGGGAAGAGCGGAGGGATGATTTCTCCCTCATTCTGGCCCCATGCGGCTGTGCACGATGCCCGAGGACCCCCTGCTCCCACGCAGCCCATCTTGAGAGCTCACCAAAAGGTTCTTTCCACCTTATTATTACATGTTATTCCACTGCTCCCAGGGAGTTAATGGACATTAGACTAAAAGGTCCAAAGCCCAATGCACATGGGTAAAGGTAAAAAAGAAAACAATCTACTGGAAAAATGTGTTGACACTGCTGTTTTTAATCCTCAAATAATCTGGCCAGTTAAGAACAACAATTGCCTTTGCCCAGTGCCTCTGGACTCCAACCCACAGAGCAGCCCTCCGGAGACCGGCACCTACGCTTCTGGACTGGGGAGAAGGGCAGGGGAAGGGCGGGCAGGCGGGCCCCTGGGCAGCACAGCAGCCTGCAGCCGGGCCAAGCGACAGCAGAGTGCCTACAGCAGAAACCACAAGAGCACCGAGTCTCAGGGCTTATCCACAGCTTCCTTCCTAGAAAGCCCAGAGAATCCCTCAGGTCATCCAACCAAAGGCCACCCTCAGAGTAAACAAACCACATTCCAACCAGCCACAAAGCCACTGACCCAGTGTTTGCCCTCACACAACAGAGAACCTCAGCTCTACCAGAAACACACTGACACTGGGGCTTAAACTGGGCACTGCCTGTGGCCGGCCTGGTTAAGAACCCTTTGTAGAGGGTCCACCTCCTTATCTCACTCCATCCCTATCTCACACCCCCTAGACTAGGAGCACCTGGCCCCCTGCAACCCCACAGGAAATGTTGTCCAGCATAATAAGCAGGACAAGCACACTGGTTACCACACCCTTGACCTTTGCAGGGGTCTCCTGCTGCGAGCATGTTACAAGGCAGAATCCATGCAACTCTTGGGAGACCCAGAAGGGACTACAGAAACCAGACAGACCAAGGAACAGTCAGGGAGGGTCTGGGCTGGAACGTGATGGGAAAGGGCAGGTGGGGACAGGCGCCGGGGATCTTGAAAACCTGGCTCAAGACTTGAGCCCCATCTGGCTGTGACCTCAGACTGGGCAGCCTCCAGGGAGGCTGGAGGTAGAGAGACCCACTGGGTGGCTGCCCAAAGGAGAGAAATGCGTCATCGAGGGAAAAGCAGCAGAACTCAACAGCTATTCATATGTAAGCAAGGAAGGAAGAGAGAAGAGGTTAAAATGACCCTGAGGATTCCAGGCTCAGGGAACAGAACAAGAGCCAAAAACGGAAGTACTGGGAAGCAGCAGCTGCAGAAGAGGCTTTTGTCTTACGTTGAGGAAGATGACAATAAGCTCAGGCGTGGGCATGTGGACATGACGATGCCCCAGTGCAGGCATCCTCCAGGCTGGGAGTGAGCCTTGAGGTCAGTGAAGTCTCAGAGGTCGGGGTCCAAGGGGAGAAGACAAGGAAACTGCTCAGCTGAGGAGGAGGAAGGACCAGGAGGAAGGTCGGGAAGACGGTGGGAGGTGTCACATCAACAGGGAGCAGGGAGGAGACACACAGAAAATCGGGTGACGGAGCTGCAGGGAAAGGGCAGCACCAAGTCTCCTAGGAGAGCATTCTGGTGGGGGTGCGGGGACAGGGGCGGAAGCCAGGCTGCAGAGAGAAGCCCACTCAGTGCAGGAGGAGCACAGAAAGATGAGCTGTCTCCACTGCAGACGGAGAGCTGTGTGGATGTTTGTGGGCACAGGAGGGGCAGGATTTGCCAGGAGAGGATTTGAAAATTTGGGAGCAAGAGGCAAATAGTCGGGATAGGCAGATCCAGGGGAACCAAGGGGCTCAGCGCACAAAGAGCTAAGATGCTCGGTTTAGCATCTCTGAGAGGAGGGAAGGAAAGGCCCCGGTGTCTTGCCCCAGACAGACCCACACCTTAGCAAGCAGCCACGGGGGCAGCCGGGAGAGGGGCCGTTTCCTCCCTCCTCTAAACCCAGGGGACTCTCCTCTAGCCACTTAACATTCTTTTCTCCTTCCCATCAGTCTATTTCAACCTTTCCAGTGTGCACGCTCCTTCCTTTCCTTAAGATACAGTTCCAGTGAGCCTTGGGTAGCCTTGCCAAGCAGACTTCATAAGTCACAACCCACAAACCCTGATGACAATAACTAAGGCAACAATAACAACGTTAGTGATGCACAAATTCTCTGCTGTGCCAAGCCCGCAGCAGGGAGAGGGCAGTGTTTGAGAAGGAAGCCAGGCACCTTCTGTGCCAGCTGTGGAACTGGGTTTAGCAGGATCTTTACATTCTAAGTCTTTTCGCTTTGGAGACAGAGGAGAGAAAAAAATCCCCTTTGTTCACCATGCAAACTCCTTCTGACTCCCCCCACAATAACTGCTTTCTTTCAACAACCCCCAGCCTTAAAAGTATTTACATCAGGGCTGAACAGCCCGCATGGGTTGAGATGAGACCCATAAAACCCTCCCAGGGTGCAGAATAGAACACTGCTGGGAAGGACGGATCCCTCCTCCTCCTGCTGGGAAACACAGGTCCGCTACGCCAGGTCCTGCCTGCATCAGCCACCCAGTGCCCCCCATCAGACTACCAGTCTTCCCAGCCCCCAACCCCTGCCACAGTACAACACCCGCCTCAGAGCACCTGGCCCCTCCATCAGAGTAGCAGCTCCCTGCACCCCAAGCCCCTTTCCCCATCAGAGTACAAGGCGCTCTCCAGAGCCCAGCAGCACCCAGGGTACCTGGCACAGAAGTCCTTAGCCTCACTCTCCACCACAGCTGGAGGCCATGGGGCAGAGGGCACTGGCTTCTCTCCTCACTTTCCAGACTCCCTGCAGTGCCCCCCTAGCAGATGCCTGCTCGGTTCAGGATCCACCAAACAACCCTCTAGCCTAAAGCCCACCCTCATCCCCTCCCTCTATGGTTTTGCCCACCCCTCAGACACCATAGAAAGACCACTGCTGCTGAAGTCAGACAGACCTCGGGTCAAACCCGGGCACCATCACTTACAGCAAGATGATCTCAGATGTTATGAGCCTTCAGAGGGCCATTTTCCTGCCTGTGAAATGGAGACGGTAATACTGATACCTGCCTTACGGGGTTGGCTGAGGATTAAATGAGGGGGAAAAAGTACACAGAGAACCTAACATAACGCTTGGCACACAGAAGCACATAATAATCATAATTATCTGTAGGAGTACTATTAAGGAGACAAATCACAGATAGAGCAAGGACAACAGTAAAACGGGCACCACCTTTTCCTCTCCAGGGCCCTGCCTGCAATCAGGCAAAACAGCACATCCAGGCAGGAAGAAATGTGCACGTATACACATCCAGCCTCAAAACAAGACTAATCACCCATCTGCACAGCGACCCAGACCAACAGGCCACGCACCACATGGAGGACGGTCCTTCCAGGTTTTGTGCCCATTTGCCTCTCACAATAACCTGATAAGTGGGCATAAGCCTCATCCTACAGATGAAGAAACTGAGGCTCAGAGAGGTTAACTTACCAAAGTCACACAGTAGGTCAGTCACAGAGCTAGGACTAGAGCTCAGGCCTCCCAGGTCCTGGCCAGAGGTGGTCTGCCTCTCTCCACCCCACAAGCTCCCTGGACTTGCAGCAATCCAAGGGGACCACCTTCCCCAGAGCACCTCCTTCCCAGTCTAGACCCATCAAAACACAAATCTTCCAAAATCCCCTGACAAAGACGGTCTCAGCAGGGATTTACACTAATCCTCTGCTTCCTGCAGGCCCAGAGCACCCTGTCAGTTGGCCCCCTTCTCAAGGCCCTGGGGCAAGTAGCCCAGATCTGCTATTAATCAGGTGGGTGCAGGGGCCCAGCTCCTTTCTGCCTCTCACTCTCACTCTCTAGCACCCCGTACACACAAGCTCCTCTCTCTTCACTTAACCTCACTCACCATCACCACCAGGCTGGAGCTAAAGAGTCGTACAATTCTGGAAAATAACAGGGAGAACAGTAATTGCCACATTACACCCTCAGCTTTAAAAAGCTCCAGATCTCTGGGGCGTGTGCCAGCACCCTCAGATTCTCGATAGCCAGGAGCCTGCCTGTCGTTTAAGACTCACTGTTCAATGCAGATCATGCAGCTAGAGGTATGCAATTATGCAAAAGCAACTTGCTGAAGGAAGAAGAGTTGAGGACAGAAATCTAACATTTAAGAAAAAGGGCGGAGGTGGGACTTGACCTTTTTTGCTCTGTCACCTGAAAAAAGATATCCTTCTTATGTTGGGAGCTGTGAAGAAACTGGTTTAATTTAGTGTAGCCCACATTTTGCTCAAAATAGTTTTGAAATGTCAGGATCTCAATCTAGACTTTTAGGAGCTGGTGGTAAAGGGATCCAGGAATAAGGTTAAAAACAGATGACCTGAACCTGAGGTCAGGGAACTCCAGCTGGCTGAGTATTTAGAGCTGGAAGTTTGGTAGCAAGAGTCAGAAACCCAAGTTTTGTGCTGGTTTTGATAGTGACTGGCTGTGTGACCGTGGACAAGCCATCTCTCCTTCTCTGTTTCTTTGTAAAATGAAGAGGTTGAAAGTGATTTCCAAACTCCTTTCGAATTGTGATATTTTGCAAACCTGTTCTCATGACCACTACCAGAGAAGTACCGCTAAGTAAATTACACTTGTGAAGAAACTTTTGAGTTGCCCTGGGCATGTGGTCACCCACACTAAGCCAAACCTCTTAGTCTCCCTTGCAGCAAGTGTGGCCATGTGATTAAATTCCAGCCCCTGGAATGCAAAAAGAAGTGTTATGAGGCAACTTTTAGGAACTATACTTAACAGACTTCTGATAAGAGTCTTCTTAGTACCCTCCTCCTTCATGCCAGCTAGAATTTGCAAAGATGGTTGGAACTCAAGCAGCCACCTTAAGACAATGAGGTAGAAGGACTTGCTAAAGATGTGGAGTATCAGATAGAAGGTACCTGGGTCCGTGATATTGCAGAGGGATACACTGGCCCTAGAACACCCCTTTCAAGGCTTCTATGTGAGTGAAATAAACAACCTTTGTAAGGCACCATCATTCTGGGTTTCCTGGCAAACACACAAATAGATCTGGAGTGTCCACCAAAACAAAAGCTTTAACGGGAAGGAAGTGTTAACATCTGCTCCAGCTGGGATATTTCAAAGTGTCTAAAGCATCAGATCAAGTGTTACACTTTGGATAAACTGGTACGAGGAATGAGACAGAGAGAGGCTATCAAGGGTTTGATTTACTCCTCCTCACTACCCAAGTTTCACTGTGCCTGTTCCTGTCAGTGTCTTGGTCACCCAGTGACAGCTGCCCACCAATGAAAGGAAAATTAGCTAGTAACTCTCCAGTTTCCCTACAACCTCAGCACTTTTCTAGCAAGGGAACCACTGCAGAAGACCGAAAGGCTAGGACCATCCCTTGTAGCTCACGGGATTGAGCTGGGCTGGCTGGTTTCCTGAATATAAGACTCCTCTCAACACTCCTCACAAGCCATCTCCAGTCTCCAGGTAGCCCCCTAGAGCCAAGAACTCAAAATCTCCTAGGGCTGCTCAAGACAGTGGAGCCCAGAAGGCTGTGGAAGCTAAACTTGTTAATGCATAGAAGTCCATATCCTACCATTCCATCTTGGATAGCTCCGGTCATTAGAAAGTCCAAATTCCACCCCTTCCCCAGTCATCCTGTCAGCCTATCACACTCTGAAGACAGCAAACACATTCCCTCTTCCGTTTCTGTAGGTGAACTCCCCCAATTCCCCAGATGCCCTCAAGTCCCTCAATGAACTGAATGATTTGCCCTGGACACAGCCATGCTCATGACTCCCAGCGCTATCTCCATGCCCGGAGCACGGTGCAGAGCCCGACGAGAGTAATGTGCTACGTTACAACTATAATTTATTTGTGGAGATAAATACGTAGGCCTTCATAATTCAAAATGCAGGAAGTTAATCTTAACACAAATCTTGACTGTTGGATCACAGCTTTTTTTTAAAAAAGTTGAGAAACACCATTAGTGCATCACTTAAAATATGGCACCCAACTGTCATACGGTGCTGGCAAAAGCCTAAGCCAGTACAGTTCTTTTGGAGAGCTATTTGGCACAATTAATCAAGTATCTTAAAAGTATTTATGCTCCTTGACTTTGTAATTCCACTTTTGGGAATGTGTCCCGAGGAAATTAGCAGCGATTCTGACACATACATGACTCATACAGTCCTACTCATAAGAGTCAAAAATTATAAACAACCTAAATATCCAACAGCAGGGGAATGGTTACTTAGAGTAAACCACTCAGCAGAATAAAACAGGCATTTAAATTATGTTTTAAAAGATTGTGCAATGAAAAAATTTGTTTTCATGTTAAGTTTTTAAAAATAGAATCCAAAATGTACATGGTATGATTGACAACTAAATGGAAAACTATGCTCAGAAAATGACTGTAAGAAAAAATGTACCAAAGTAAGGCTTTGTCCTTGGACAGATTTTATTCTTCCCCTTTGTTTTCCTAACCCGTCATAATAGGCATGTCCAATTTAAATATTTAAAGAAAAACAATTACCACCATTTGGCTACCATCATGGAAATAATGAACAATCTCAAAGCATCTTCCCACAAGAAAACCGAACTTTACAGTGGAGAAGCCTGGCAGAAACCCCCTTAACTAAGGGACCAGCGATAGTATCACCAGTAATGGGTCAAATCCACGTGGGTCTCCTGATAGAACGCACTGAAGGGAAACGTCATCCAAAACCAAACTGAGGGACATTCTTCAAAAATGTCAAGGACCCAAAAGACAAAGCCCGAGAAACTGGCCCAGATGAAAGGAGGCTAAAGAGATACAACAATTAAATTCAACATGTGGCTCTGGATTGAGCCCTGAGCCAAACGCTACATTCCCGATTTTGACCACCGTACTCTGGCTATGTAAGAGAATGCCCTTGCCTTTTAGGAAATACTGAAGCATTTATGGGACAAAGGAGAATCATGTCTGTAAACTTTATATATGCAGAGGGGGAATATGAGAAAACAAACGTGATTAAATGTTATTATTTGTGGAATTGGGCAAAGAACAGATGGAAATCCTTTGTATTGTTTTTCTATGTATTTATTTTCTGTTTGGCGGGGGGGGGGGTGCGGGTAATAATTAAGTTTATTTATTTATTTAAATGGAAGGACTGGGGATTGAACCCAGGATCTCATGCATGGTAAGCACACACGCCCCCACTGAGCTATATACCCTCCACCCCACAGCTCTTCTGTAAGTCTGACTATTTCAAAATTAGTGTTGGGGAAAAAACACCTCAAATAAGACAGGAAAAAAAAAAAAAAGAAGCCCAGAACAGAAACAAAGACTGCCCCTACCTCTTCCGCAGGCCTCCTGATACCCTCGGCCATCTAACCAGTGCTCACTGGCACTTTCCCAAGGAAGAGCAGCCCTTATCTGCCCTTCTTTACTGCCAGCTGACTGCCAGCTCATTTGACATTGTGTCTTTTTTTTTATAACAACTATTATGTAAAATCTGCACAGTACTTTGCATGCAACACATACCTAGAATGGCTTTCACAAGAGAGAAAATGATAATTTTCAAACACAGGTAATTTATGCCCCTTAAATGGGCAAATTTTAAGCATCTGTCACCAATTACCATGGCTAAATACCACTCTTCACAAGGAATAAAGGACTAACTACAAACCAAGTTTGAAGATTCCACCACTGATACTTCCCAGTGTTCAAATGTCTACCACCCAGCAGCCTTTGAAACAAAAATGAGCATCATGAGTTCCTGGATGGCGAGAGAGAGAGAGAGAGAGAGAGAGAGAGAGAGAGAGAGAGAGAGAGAGAGAGAGAGAGAGGGAGAGAGAGAGGAGCTAACTGTAGTTGAGAGAGAGAGAAATGGGGAAACACTTGGCCTCGGACAGAACCGAGAGGATTCCTTAATTCCAACACCCAGGGCCTAGGGAGGAGCCCATGATGATGAGGACAGCCGCAGTGCAGATGGATGCCTGCTGTGTGACCAGGAGCCAGCTACGCTGCTCATGTGACCATCTAGTGTCATCATCCTGGCAAGTGAGTTAAGTAGGTACTTTCATTATACCTATTCTACAGATTAGGAAGCTGAGGCGAAGAGGGGTTAGGAACTTGCTCGACATTACACAGCAAGTAGGTAAGCGGGCTGTGACTCAGATCCAAGTCTGACAGACTCTAGCACCAGGATCGAAGCACAAGACCGATTCCTAGAGCCACACACATCTCACCGCTTGCTCCTATAAATGCAAAGCCAGCTGCATTTCTTCTATTCTGCTTCCTTTAAGAACCCCACCTTCTATGTGGGCTACACAGCTTTCCTGCCTATGTTTCCACAATACCAATGTGGCTGTCAACAAGGAACAATTTGGGGGCGGGACAACTGATCCGAGAGCTTATAAAAACAGGTTTTTTCTTATCCTGAAATTGCAACTGCAGTGCATTTAACCAGACTTAAGTCCCTAAAGCTTTTAATGTTGTGGAAAACCTCTTTGAGAGCCAAGAGGGCTTTGGGTTGCTGCCAGCCTGGTGCGTCAGGCCTGCTAACGAGGAAGCACTTGGAGAGGGAGCAGAGAATCAGGCAGCAGGTGAATTCCCACTCCGGAAATCCAACCCTGCCTCAAAGCTCCATTAATTGATAAGAAAATAACAACTCAAGTGCTCATGACCCATGGGGTACGTCCATGCTTTGACAAATGGTATCTCTTTCAATCCCCTGAAGCTAAGTGTCTAAACCAGTGTTTTCCAGCCGTAAGGCCTTAACCTAAGAGCCGGGTCACAAAATCACTTCAGTGGGTTATCACCAGCATTTTTTAAAAATAACATTAAATAGGAAGCATCAGTGTGTACCATAGGTAGCACATGTATTTGGTGAAACATGGTATCTGCTATGTTCACGTGTGTATGTACTTGATTATAATGTAAAATGCATAATTGTTCTTGCAGGAGTTGCAGTAAAAATGTATGAAAAACTGCTATAAACAATCTGTGTGGGAGGTGCTCTCACCCCCACTTACGGATGTGAAAACTGAGGTTAAAAGAAGTTAAGGGACTCAACTTGGATGAAGCCTAAAAGGGCAGAGCCAGGACTCAGATGTCTTCTGGGCACAGATCGGACATTCCTCTCTGCCCGTCAGTGTGCAGACTCCCCACTGGTTCCCTCGAGCTCTCTCCATTCCCCAGAGCTCCACCCAAACAAGACCCGAGAGGTCAGCAAGTCTGCTTCCTCCTCCAACCCAGCTAAGCGTGACCAACTGGAAAGAACTTCGATGACAGCCTGAGCCGTCTTTCCTCTGATACCTGGCTGTGCATGATTCCCCAACGGCCATCAGAGAAAAGCAAAAATGGCACGTGCTCCAGCCAAGCGACACCTCACCGAGTCACTGATGTACATGGCTCGGGACATGGGCAGAAGCTGTATCACAACACTCAGCCCACAGCAGCAACTCTGGCTGGCAAAATACTATCTATCACGTAAAATTAACGTTGACTTGTACATGCCTGGTCGTATCTGCACAACAGCAGTAAGTATAAGCTTCCTGGAAATACTGATTCTGGGGCCTCACCCTTGAAGAAAATCATCTCGTGGCTCTGAAGGGCCCAGGAATCCATTTTGACACATACCTCTTGAGACGGTTTGGATCCACAGACAGGTTGGAAGGACACTGATCATCTTTTAATAACCCCCTCTCTGGACCCTATGCCACTCCCCTCTCCTTCACAGCCAGAATTGTCCATCTCCCTCTTTCTCTCCCAGCCACTCCTCAGCCCTCTCAGGCCTGCCCCCACCACCGAAGAGGCTCTCGATAGGGGTTCCATCATGACTTCCACACGGACATACTGACAGGCATCTCCACTCCTTGCTTTGCTCAGCCTTTTCAACCCAGGCGGAACCCGGGTCTCCCTTCTACCTCTCCAGCCAGCCTTCCTCTCTTCTCTGTAAATGCTCCTTGGCCACCCTGAAAATGCTGAGGCTCCTCGGGGCTCACTCGGTCCACCTTCTCTTTCCGCCCCCAACTTTCTCCCCTCAACCTGAGCAGCATCCCTAAACTAACATCCCCAGCCCAGATCTCCCTTCTGAGCACCACACCTTCACATCTGCTCACCAGCGGCTCTTAAGCCAGGGTCAAGTATAATTCTCAAATATTACAACTTAATTCTCATACAAACAGAGATGGAGCATAAGGGACCCACTAAAATGATAAAGTGAGGTCAAAACAGGATATAAAAAAAGGTTAATAAAAAGATTAAAAAAAGAAATTATAAGAAACTTGTACATGGTCGATGAAAAAAAAGAACCCTGATATGATTGCTAAATGAGATACCAAGCTGGTTAATGTCCTGAAGGGTCTCTCTTCTCTACCAAGCAAATCATTCGCATCCTTTCTAACTTTACAGAGTATGGGTCCTAAGGAAAAAAACACACTAGATCATCTTTTATTTCCAAGTTTTCAGACAATTTTTCTTTACCCTGAGGTCTATGAATTTGGATGGGGGACTGTCACATCTTTATTTTCACTAGTCTCTCACTGAAATTTAGCCTTCCCTTTCTTAGGAACGTAGATAACCAATTACAGTAGCACTGTTAGTGTCTTTGCCACCAACAGAAATCAGTTTCTCATCATACGATGATTGCTGCAGATACCCTGAAACACTTTCTATGCTTATCACTACTTAAAATTACAGAAGTTATCAGACAATCTTATATGATGCTTTAAAAAACAAACTACTATTTTGCCATAACTTGTTATATTTTGATAACTATGTTACAACATCACTGGTTTCCTCTGTAATCCTATGCATTCTGTTTTATATAGTTACAACACTGTTCTAAAAAAGGGTCCATAGGTCTTCAGTGAAGCCTTTCCTGACTCCCTGCAGTAGGTGAGGGACCCGGTCGCACACTCTCTTACCACCTGATACTTTCTCCTTCCAGCACTTACTACCTGAATGAAGTAACAAAATAGTGGCTCTCTTCCGAAGCAATGGTAGGAAGGGATGGTACCATCCTGTTTATCGTTACGTCCCCAATGCCTTGGAATAGTATGTCTGGTGCATAAAAGACTCTCAAGAATTATCTGTTAAAAACAAACTGAAAAAAAAAGAAAGACCTGTGGAACGAGTGAACATCTGTGACACATGTGGCCTGCAGACAGTGGTCCACGTTCCTTTGAAATAAGGAGAATGTACGGTACTCTGCCCAGGACCCAGCCAGGTCAGACCCCTTGCTGAGAGCAAACCTGCTTGTTCCTTGGGAGCCTGCCCTACTTGGCCCAACAACACAGCTTTCCAGCCAAGCCTACATCTTGGCTCAGATGCTAGATCACTTTTATGTTTAAGTTCCAGGGCAGGGACCTAGAGTTCCATTAATACCTTTCAAGGCAAGGATCAAAGGATCTGCTCACAAATTAAAGACACCTGCTTGTGCCAAGGGGCTAGAGGAATGGCGGGACTCTGAGGTAATAGATTCTCTACCCATGCCCCAGCCAGCTGTGAGGAGTGGGAAACTGAACCCAGGCACAGGCTCACCATGAGGCTGGGAACAGAGCACACATCCACCTGGGGGCTCAGTATGACCTTGGGGAATAAAAAGACACAGAAAGGCTATTCTAACCCCACACTCCTGAGTGTTTAACCCTCTACCACATGACCGCAAAGCAAATTATTCAGAAATCGTCATAAACTGGTGTGTGGGAAGAGGCCCTGTTGGAGGGGACAGCTCGCTAGAGTGACGCTGGGAGGGTAATGACAAAGGTGGGAAGGGCCTGGCTGTGGCCCCTCCTCCCGCACTCAACTCATCAGGGAGCTAAAGGGCAAGCATCACAGACACCCCAGGCAGATGGCTGGTGCCACTATTTCAGAAAACCACACCTTCCAAGGATGCTGCTCACACATTCAAGCGATCCACTCATCTGTCAACACTCTCGCCTTCCAGGCCATGCCCACCAACGGTCTACCTCCTCCCCTCTCTGTCCCCCACCCAGCCCTCTCTCGGGGTAACAGTACTCAACCAGCTGGCCTCACCCAGCTCATGTGGGACTCAAAACCAGGATGACATGAAATATACGGAAATGCTTTGCAAAGTCTAGAGCCCTCGACAAATGTACCAGATGCTTTATAATTCTCATCCACAGATCGAATGAGTAGCCAGAAGCTCCGGTCAGTGCTGCAGGATGGGCAGGCAGGAAGGACAGACCAGCCCAGCAGCGTGTGCGCAGTGCTCCTTTCCTCTCCCACTGAGACCTAGGACACCAGGTGTGGGGGAAGGGAAGGAGGGGGAATGGGGTTGGGGGGGCCGGTAAATTATAGAAGTCCGGTAGTGCAGAAGAACACAGGCTTTCCTACACCCCATGCATCACTCTGGCCCACTGTCTCTTAGACAGCCTCCCAAACCTACCACAACCACCAGGAGAGACACAAGAGCCCCACAGAACAAAACCACAAAGCTGGGGCAAACCCTCCAGGGAGGCAGTGTGGTTGGTATCTCTATTCTCTGAAAGACAGCATTCATTTTCAGAAGAAAAGAGAAACAGAGCACTTAAATCCTGAGCCTCTACACACATACAAACACTCACACACCCCTCATCAGAAGGTTCCGTAGGGGCCCAGCAGGGCAGGGCAAAGAGCTCTGCTCCAGAGGACTGTGATGGGGAGAATTCCAGCAGTTCAGGATCGGGGGCATCCATGCCTTGCAGCCTCTGCTCACACCCCCTCTGGCCCTTCCCTGGCTTCTGGGCACCCCTTCTTCAACATTTGAGTGACTGCCGTGGCTCCCCTTTACTGGGCATGCCCATGTGCCATGCACCATGGTTCCTGGATTACTTCTCATCCTTTAGACTCTGCAAGGTGGATATTATTACCACCACTGACAAACAAGAACACAGGCAGGGCCCAAGGTCACACAGCTCCTGAGTGTCTGGCTGGCTAAAAGCCCATGTATTTCCACTACAGCACACTGGACTTCAGCTTGCAGACAACAAAGAAAGTAAGAGGAACAAAGTGTTGTTTTGGGAAAATTAATCCAGTCTCTCCCGCTCCAGCCCAACCCCACACCGAGGCCTGACAGCTCTTGTTATTAAAAGGGCAGCTTTCATCGGGTCTCTCCATTGCCTACAGAATTGAGCCCCAAAGCTTTGCCAGGCATTTAGGGTTCTTTACAATCCACTTTTCCAGTTAGTTCTCCAGCTCAAATCTCTCCTTCCATTCATCCTGGCCCATCACTCCTCACTGTCCATGTTTCTGTCTTGGATTCTCTGCCTGCAACACTAATTCCTTCAAACAAAAATGGACTGGGGATGACTGCATGCCAGGTCCTGAGACAGGGAGGATCCCCATTGCCACAGAGCTCGGAGTCTGCCCTCCTTGTGAGGCGTGAGCCGGGGCCCTGGTTGCCCGGTGCCCCGGAGCCTGATCCTTGCCTGAATCTGCAGCAGTGTGTCTGCCACTCCTACAGCACCCAGCCATTCTCCCAACTTATGTGCCAGTTCTGTTTTAAAACTTTCTCTGTAATGTGTTTATTTCTGTGGGAAAAGTGCACTCCAGGTTCCAAACAACATTATAAATGGCAATTAGGCCCCCAGGCCAGCCCACAAAAGCCTATTAAATATATAATGGTGCAGAACCTAAATACGTGTACGTTAAAAGCTCTGCAGGAGAGAGCAGGGCAAACATCTGCTGCTTCCTGCACCTCTGCCCACTGTCCCACTGGGTTCTGAGCTTCATGCCACCCTCAGGGGCAGAGGTCTGAGCAGCGGCTTGGGAGGAGGCAGGCAGGTGGGAGACGGGAGGCTGGTGATGGAGAGGGAGCGGGAAGAACGCTGATCTGTAATTAAGGAGTCTGGCTCACACTCCAGCTCTGTCTTTACAAACTGGTTGGCCTTGAGTGGGTGAGACCCTTACCTCTCAAAGCCTTACTTTTCTCTGATGAAATGAGAGAGCTGAGTCAGGTCAGTAGGATCAGACTTCTGAAACTCACAAATTAGCAGGACATATTTTTTAAATATATATTTAAAATATATGTTTAAAAATATAATGTATAGAGTATATTATATATTTAAAAGTAAACTTTATCAATTAAAGGCTTTTTAAAAAAAATCACTATATACTATCACTGCTTTCATTTTTTTCAAAAGGACACTATAAACCACTTCCCCCACCACCCTCAATATAGACACAACGTCAGAGAAATGAAGTTTTAAAACTGAAAACACACGGATTCACTACCCCCCGCAAAAAAGCCATTCACCATTATTTTTCCAATTTGTCTGTGGACCAGTGAAAACTTCATCACAGCCTAGTTCCAGTCTTTGGCCAGATGTTGGAATCCTCGCGTGGGGCAAGGCTGAGTCCTCTCCAGCTCTGACATTACTCCATTCTGAGCACTGCACGTAGACTATAGAAAATCAGCTGGGGAAAAAGGGGGTCAGCTGCCGAGAGGCGCTGCGTGGGACAGCAGGACAGAGCAGACAGCTGCAGGGATAGGGACAGGGCAGCCCGCCCGGCCGTGGGCCCCCAGGGCATAGACACCCAGCCTGGAAGGGCTGGAACCAACTTGTCCCAGGTACTGACTGCGACTCCTTCTACCCCAGCGTTCTTGTGGGAGGCTGGGAGCTCCCAAAGGAAACTTGTTTATAAGTTCCTTTACTAACTTTTGTGATCAAAAATGAATTCACATTCATATAGAAAATCTGGGAAACACTGAGCAAGCAACAACTCCACCTTCCAGAACAATCACTGTTAACATTTGGACACACTGCTAATTCCTCAAACACTTCTAGAGCTATCCGCAGCCACCCTGGGATTCAGTTTTGTATCCTGCTTTTCCCCTCATTATCACACTCAAGTACTTTTCCATGCCCTTAGATAGTTTTCAGAAGCATCATAACATATTTTGACAGTAAGCCCAGCATTCCAGTAAATACATATATTCTTTATAAGTATCACTTTCCGTGGTATGGACAGGACCAGAAGTCATTTAAACATGCTGCTACTGTTAAGCATTTAAGCCATTTCCATATTTTTGCTATTGTAAAAAAAAATGTGGTACGTGAACATCCCTATCCATGAATATCCGTAGACCCCTTTATACTTCTTTACATCCCTTGGGTCACAGCCCAGTGCTCTGCACATAACAGCCCTCAGTAAATACCGAGGGAACAAAGAAACCCAATCCATTCCCACGACCTGGGGAGCCAATACCAGGGACACAAAGATTAAATTTACAGGGGCCCACCCTGGTGTCCGCCAGCCCACTCACCACTGACCCTGCACCTCTGCCTCACACCTGCTGAGTTAATCTTGAAGTTGGGGAAAGGAGAAAACATCTATGCCATGCTGAGGACTCCCACGTTCGAGTGCCCTCCGCAAACCTACCCACTCTCAACAGCTCCCGGCGGAGGGCACCAGCAGACCTCAGCTGCCTGGCTGACTCCCACACTCCCTCCAGGCTGCTCAACCCAGGAAGGCTATGGCTGACCCTTCTGAGACAAGCTGGGACCCAGGACCCTTTACTATGGTGCTTGCACCTGGACAAACATCTCCTCAAGCAACTATAAGGGACTAAAAATAACTGCACACATGCCAGTCTGAGTCCGGCAATTATGAACAACAAGATACAAAAAGGCCAAAACCCAATAGCCACTTCTAAGGTGCCACACAGCACCACCAAGGGGATGAACAGACACCTAGGCCACCTCTCTGGCCCAAGCCACTGATCCATCCCTACCCTCACCCAATTTAAGCAATCAGCTCACTCCGTGGGGCAAGCAAGGGAATCTGCTACTTGTTTTCCCTCCATTGCGTTACAGCACGAGCCCCAATAAAGCCTTGCCTGAATTCCTCCTGTGGCCTCATCAATTTCTGTTGATTAAAGAGCCCAAGGATCATGATAGGTAACACTCCCTCTAAATTAACCTAAGGCTCCCCTCCAGTGGAGCTTCCAGCACTTTGGCTATTAGCACCCACTGTTCTGTCTTTCTTTGCTCACAGGACTGACCCCCTCATCCCCAATCCAGGGCAATAACAGAGGGCAGAACAATGTATGTATGTTTTGCTCTTCACCCAAAATCCAACCCAGGGTCAGCCAATCCAAGCCAATGGGGTTGATACATAAATGTTTGCTGAACAAAATTTCTTTCTGGTCAGGTTCCCAAGTCTTTTATTTTCACAGGAGGGAGAGGAAATGGGAAGAAGAGAGGAAAGCAGGACCTCTTAAACAGCCCATCGGCAAAGACCTGATAGAGGAAGCACTGGAGATGGCCCCCTCCTCACAGTCCTGCAGTCCTGCCAGGCCTAGAAACATGCCCAGGCCAACTGGCTTCAGGGAACAGAATGCAAACAGATCATCAAACACACTAGATTCAGGGAAATGCCATTGCCCCAGTCCAGCCTAGTTCTCTCCAAGAGGGAGAATGGTCAGATCTAGCAGAGCAGAGAGCTTCCTTTCCCACCCACTTCCAGACAACCAGAAAACACAGGGCCACTCCTCAATGGTGATCCCCAAAGGGCAGGGTATTGAAAGATTTAAGTGTTTAAAGCAACTCAATCCATACTCCATTTTGTCTCCTTATGCTAGGTCCAATATCCTTGTCACACCGGAAAAAAAACCCAAAAAACTGGAAAATCTAGCTTGAAGAGAGTATCAGCAGCAGGAAGCTCCCTGGACCTTTAGGGATAAAAAAGGAGCCATGACTGTCCTAAAATAAGGAAGACCATAAGTTAAAGAAGTGACGTGGAAGGGGGCCACATTATCCTACCACACACCCAGAGCAACGCCAAGGCCAAACCTGGGACCCTGGGCGCTGTGGATACAGCCATTCCGAGCTCTCAAGGATGTCCTGGCGGCACCTCCCGCCCCACAAGCGTATCAAACTCCTTTGGAGAGCCCACACTCCCACCAGCACCCTGGTCCACTCCTCCTCCACTCTTGTATGGCTTTACAGTTTACAGAGCTTCTTCCTCTGACTTCTCTTCCGACCCCCATGACAACTTTGTGAGGTGGGCATCTAAAGCGTCCCACTTCATGGGAAGTCAGGTACATGAAATAATACGCCGCATCACAAGCCAGAGAGTGGCTGAGGTTCCAGCCGGCCTCAGTTGGGTGAAGGAACAGAACTCCCCCGCGGCGACCCCACCCAGCCTGCCAAGCGTGGCCAGCGGGCGGGGGCCCATGTGACGACCTGCAGTTTACCGGCTGCTCAGGGCCAAAACCAAGAACAAGCTGGCCCTAAAACAAGCCTTCCGGCAGTGCGGGTGGAAAGCACCTCCGTCCCACCCCGTACTCACACAGGTGCAGGGCCCGCAGTCTGGGACGCCGCGCCCCCGCAAGCCGCCAGCGTCCAGCCCTAGCGCGCGGCCGCCCCCTGACTGCGCCCCCGCAAAGTTGTATCCGCGATGCAGGCACCCCGCGAGGGATAGCCTGGCGCCCCCAGGCTCCGTCCGACCTTTGCTCCCGGGAGCACTCCGCTAGGAGGGCACAGAGGCCGCCCTGCTGTCTTCCCCGCAGCCACCGGGTCCTCGCCTGCGTGGCAGGCACGCCCCCACCCAGACACCCGGAGGCATCTATTTCCCCGCATGTCCCGGGAGGGCCGGGAGAAGCGAGCGCGGACCCGCACGCCGGGCGCACGTGCGGTCCCGGCCCGGACCCCAGCACCACAGCCTCACCCAGACCGCCAGCAGCAGCAGCCACGCCGGCCCGACCCGCGCCATCACCGCCACCGCTGCCAACGGCCGGCTGTGGTCCCCACTTGGGCTGCCGAGCGCACAGCTCCGCCGGGTGCTGCCGCCACGACCACTTCCCAACCGCTCCCCGCCTCCGAGTTCCCCGTGCCACGTCTGCCAAAGCATGCGCATCACGCTAGGAGAGGCCGCCGGGCAGAAGTGCATGCTGGGAGTTGTAGTTTGCAGCAAGGCTGAGCTGAGGGATGGGGGCCGCTGGTGTGGACTTGGCCCCCAGGCCACGGGGAAGCCTGAGTGAAGTGCGATGTGGTCAATGTCGGGGAGTAAGGGAAGGCAATTAATTCGGGGAGGCGGGGGCGCTAATTCTGTGCCTTGAACTTTAAAAACAAGATCTCCTTCAGCTTACCGAGGTAAGTTTTATTTTCCCCACTTTGAAGATGAGGAGGCGTCTCAGAGAATTTAAGTAATTTGACCCAGATCACACAGCCTGCAAATCCAGGGCTGTTTATGGAGGACAGGAAAAGCCCTGTCTCTGCCGCCCCAGCTCCCACATACTGTTTCTTTTTTTCATGCAGCAGAACTTTATTGAGCTGTTGGAGAACAATTGACAATTCCTTAAAAGGTTGAACATAGATTACCGTATAATCCAACAATGCCACTCCTGGGCATGTACCCAAAAGAGCTGAAAACAGATACTCAAACAAATACTTGTACACAAATGTTCATAGCAGCACTACTAACAGTAGCCAAGAGGTAGAAACAAGTGTCCACTGAGGGATGAGCGGGCAAACAAAATGTGATATAGTCATTACGGTGAAATATTATTCAGCCATAAAAAATGAATGAGCTATTGAGACATGCTACAATGTGGATGAACCTCAAAAATATTAAGCTAAGAAAGAAACCAGACACCAAAGATCACATATTGTATGATTACATTTATATGAACCACCCAGAAATAGGCAAATCCATAGCAACATAAAGCAGTTTAGTGGTCCCCTGGGGCTGGGGGGATGAGGGAATGGGGAGTGACTGTTCAATGGGTACAGGATCTCCTTTAGGGGTGGTGAAAGTAATTTGGAACGAGACAGAAGTGATGGTTGCACAACACTGTGAATGTACTCAATGCTACTGAATTGTATATGTTCAATGGTTACTTTTATGTTATGTGAATTTTACCTCAATAAAAAAGAGCAAAAACAAATTCCAATAGAAAATTTTTGTATAAATCTAAATGTCCTTAATAAAATATAGTCAGAAAACTAAAAAGAAATCAAAAAGAAAAAAACCTTTATTGAACCCATTTTGTGTGCTAAAACATTCATGCATACAATCAGTTATTTATTTAAGAATGTTTATTCAATACCTAATACATCCTGAGGCTCATATATAGTAGTGAGATGGACAAGGAAGTGCACAGTCTGGGGTTGATAGGTCATAGCTAGAAGATCTTTGCTCACTGTCTGGAGGTTCAAAGATCAAAACCTAGCAGTCATCCTTGACTCACCTTCACTTCTCAATAGGCTCATCCACCCATCACCACAACCTGTTAGTTCTACCTCCAAAATATATCTCTTTGCCACCTCCTGAGTCCAAGTCACTGACATGTGTCACCCAGACAAGGGTGAAATCTCCTGATTCATTTGCCTGCTGCTGCCTCCTTGTACCCCTGTCAATGCAGTTGTTAATGTCAGTTGGATCTTGCTAGCCACTCCCTGAAACCCTCCAGTGGTTTCCCATTGCCCTTAGAATGAAATCTAAATACTTTGCCATGATCTGTGAGTCCTGCATGGTCTAGAGCTGGGCTCTAGACTTCATCTCCTGCCTCTCCCCTACATTGTCCACTAGACATCAGTTACACAGGCCACCATTTCCTGCTCATTCCCCCCACACACACAAAGCTGTTCCCACTTCAGTGCTAGTACTTTCTTATTCTCTCTGCCTTAACACTTTCCCTGGCCCTTGGTTGGACTGCTACCTTGTATATCCCCCTCAGAGAGGCCCATGGAGCAACCCATCTAAAGGAGATTTTACCCTCCCCACTCCCCAAGCCCCTTGTTCTCTAGCTCAGGTTCTGTTGATTCCTTGCCAGCTCTTATCACAATCTGCAATTATTCACTTAGTTAGTGTGTTCATTGTCTATTGCTACAAGTGGAATGTAAGTTTCATGTCTATTTGTTGGCCACCTAACTTCAGAGCCTAACATAGGCCCTGAGCCTCAGGTAGTTCTCAGAGTTCTTTCTGATGAATGATTGAATGATTGAATGAGGTGATGTGTTGGGAGTTTCAGAAATCCCTGAGGCAGATTGGAGACAGGATTTCCTCTGCGGGCTCTGCTCTGCATCCTCAAGCTCACCATCTGCATTTGGGAAAATGGTCCATTCAGCTCCTCTCTGTGGGTCTCTGTTTCTCACCTATAAAATGAAGCAGCTGGCAAGGATGTAGAGCAACTGTACTCCCATATATTGCTGATGGGAGTATAATTTGGTTTGACCACTTTGAGCAACACTACATGTGCAAAATATGTACCTAAATGTTGATAGCAGCTTTTTTCATAGTAGTTTTTGGGGGCTGAATTGTGCTTTCCCCCTGCCCCCCACCAAGTTCACACACTGAAGTCCTAACCCCTGTACTTTAGAATATGACTATATTTGGAAATAAGGCCTTAAAGAAGTAATTACGGTTGAATGAGATCATTAGGGTGAGCCCTAATCCAATATGACCAGTGTCCTTATAAAAAGGGGACGCTGGGACAGGCACAAAGAAGGAAAAACTATATGAAGACACAGAGAGAAGATAGCTACAAACCAAGGAGAGAGGTCCTCTGAAGAAACCATCCCTGCTGATACCTTGATCTTGGGCTTCCAGCCTCCAGAGTTCTGAGAAAGTAAATTTCTGTTGTTTAAGCCACCTGCCTGTGGTACTTTATTATGGCAACCCTAGCAAACAAATACAGTGGCCAAACTGGAAAAAATCCAAATGTCCTTGAAACAAAAATAGATAAGTGAATGATGCCCTATTCTGCAATTAGAAAAAAAAAAAAAAGCACAAACTATGGCTACACACAACAACATGGATGACTCTCAAAACCCTGAAATTGAATGAAAGTAGCCAGGCATGAAAAAGCATATCCTGTGTGATTCCATGTATCTGAAATTAAAGAACACGCAAGTGTAATCCAAGTGATGGAAGGAAAATAGGGATTCCCATAGTAGGAGGAGGGAAGGAGGAGAGATCAACTGGGAAAAAATATGAGCAAACCTCTGGGTGCTAGAAATGTTCTATATCGTCATTAAATGATGGTTACATGACCATCCACCTATGTAAAAATGAATTAATTAATTGAGCTGTATGTTAAGATTTGTATACTTTACTGCATGTAAATCATGTCTTCATTTTTTTTTAACTTAAAAAAAAATGAGAGGTAGAGTGAATCAGCTAATCTACGAGATCCCTTATAAATCTTGTATCTCCTGAGTCCACAACTAGCTGAAAGCTCCTGGGTCAGGAGGAGGACTGAACTCTGCAGAAATGTGACTGCCAGAAGGGGAAAGAGTTCCGGGGAGGAAGGAAGGAAGGAAGGAAACCATGCGCCTGTGAGCCAGAGAACCAGAGGGCAGGGGACTGAGAGGGAAAAGTAAAAACTGCCAAAAAAACAGGCCATTTCATCCTGCAATTAAAACTACCTCAAATGAGATTGGTGGCCCTTCTGGGAATGTTTAACAATTCTAAGCTTCACTCTCCTTGAAATATTAGGAGAATAGTTCAGGGCACGTGCTGGCCCTCCTCCATCGCAGCCCTCAGTGGGAACCATCCATTCTCCAGCAGCAGCCCCATGGGGCCCGGCTGGAGAAACTTCTCATCCTGCGGTTCATTGTGAATCATGACACCGCCTTGTATTTGTGTAGCCAGTTCCCAACCGTCATCTCGCCTGCGAGGAGGACTCACACAATGACCGTTTTCTGACATTCAAGCAAGGATGAGAATTGGCCAGAACAAAATAGGAGGAATGATGAGCCAAAGAGCCCAGACACAAAAGAGTATATTCTGTATAGTTTAACTTATATCAGCTACAAATGGGTAAAAGTTCTCTATTTTGTCAGAAGTCAGGGTAGTGAGAAGAGTATGAGTAGTCACTGGAAGGAGTCTCTTGTGGTGCTGGGGTTCTATTACTCCATCTGACTACAGGGTACCTGGATATGTTCACTTTGTAAAAATTCATCACACACATTCATGGATCATGCTGTACATATGTTCTACTTCATTAAGAAGTTCACAATTTTTTTTTTAAAGAGGAGGAATGAGATGGCGGGAAAGAATTTTCAGCTTCAAATACTTAAGTTGGAAGCAGAGGGAATTCCAAAGAAGACATAGCTGGGAAATCATTAGTAATCCCTACACCCAGGTGAGCAGTGAGTCCCACCAAAACACCCCTTGCTGCTCACAGCCTTAGCCTCTGCTCATCAAGTCTGCTGGCATGCCACCCCACCCACACTCCCCGGCTTGGCCCATACACACCCAGCTTGGATATTCCTCCTCCAAAAGCCTCTTCTGACCCTTATCACACTCCCACCAACAGTCCAGCAGTTTGGGCCTAGGTGTCCCTTCTCTGTGCTCCCATAATTTCCCAGGTGAGATGTGGTCCTTAAGAGCATGGACATGACAAATTCATAGAGATAAAGTAGAACAGTGGTTTCCAGGGGCTCAGGGGAAAGGGGAATGAGGAGTTAATATTTAATGTGTGCAGAATTTCAGTAGGAAGATGAAGGCGTTCTGGAGTTGGATCGTGGTGATGGTTGCTCTATGATGTGAATGTACTCAGTACCGTTAAATGTATACTTTAAAATGTTTAAAAATGCAGGATAATCTTTTCAACAAATGATGTTGGGAAAACTGGATGTCCATACACAAAAGAATGAAGTTGGATTCTTACTTCACAGCACATACAAAAATTAACTCAAAGGGGTCGAAGACCTAAATGTAAAAGCTAAAACTATAAAACTCTAAGAAGGAAACACAGGGGAAAAGTTTCATGACAATGGATTCAGCAGTGATTTCTTGGATATGAAACCAAAAGCACTGGCAACAAAAGTAAAAATAGATAAATTGGGCTACATCAAAATTTAAAACTTCTGTACATCAAAGGATATAATTAACAGAGTGAAAAGGCAACCCACAGAATGGGAGAAAATATTTGTAAATCATATATCCAAGAAGTGGCATGAAAGAAAAAGCGAAACAGAGGCCACAGTTTGAATACACCCAGAGACCCAACACTCGTAGTCACATAACCAAAACTTAAGAGTGTCCTGACTTTCCCAAAATGCTGACTCTGACCTTAAACAAAGTTTAAGCTTTCTTCATATCAGTGTGATCTTATAGCTTCCTCACCCATCAGCTACAAACAAGCAAGCTTATGCAATAAAGGAATGTTAAGTTTCTGGTAACCAGTCACAACAGAAAATAAGGTACTCCTCAATCTTGCTTTATAAACTGTCCACTTAAAAACAGTTAAAATGGCAAATTTTATGTTATATACATTTTACCATAATCTTAAAATGAAAAATTAAAATAAAAAATGACCTTAAAAAAAAGGCTCTCCATTTAAAGAAAGATAGTTAAAATGGTAAATTTTATGTTGTGTTTATTTCACCACAAAAAAACAAAAAAAACAAGAACATGAGCTGTGATCTTAGAAAGGCAGGGGTTTGAGTACTGTCTCTGCCACTCACTAGTTGCATAACCTTAGAGGAGTCACATGACTTCAGATCCCCATTCTGCAAAATGGGAATAGCAGTAGCATTAGCCTCACAGGGCTATATCAAGGATTAAATGAGATTGTATGTGCAAAATATCTAGCTAGCATTTGTATCCGGTAAATGTTTCTCTCTTCTTTGACGGCCCTGTTCACAATGTATTATAATTTCCTCCAGTGTCCAATTCCTCAACCACCCTAATCCCCACGCCCCAAGACACACACACATTAGATGCGAACACTTGAGGACAACGACTCCATCCAGTTTACCTTGTTTATCTTTGTGTCCCCTAGTGGTCAGACCGGTCCCCAGCACACAGTAGGAGCTCCTGAAATGTTTAAAATGAACTTCAGCAAGAGGGCCTGACTAAGCAGAAAGGAAACCTTCTCAAAATTAACATGGACAAACAGCAAAACAGGCTGAGCAAGGCATTTTAAGACCAAAAAAAAAAAAAATCCTTACAGACCTGGGTTAGAGTATGTCCTTCAAAAACTGGGGGTACAGAATAGACAGCTTCAGGGTGTCTCTGTCAGCCTCTTGTTTCTGTGGCAGGCCTGGAAAGTGTATGCTTTGTTATGGAATAGTAATTAGTGACTCATTATTGGATATTGCCTGAACATTCATCATAGACTCACTGCAGGGCCTCCCTCTAATATTTCATTAAGAAAACATCACGTTAAAAAGCCCAGTCCTCAAGTCAGTAAGAGCACTTCCTGCTTGTCCTCCCCGGCGTTGACCCTTAGCTCTTCTAAATGTCTCACTCCAGCTCCACCTGCTTGTCTGGGTTCTGGTTAGCAGGCAGCTTAAAACTAAGGCCCCTCAAGCTGACCCCTCGGCCTTCACTTAGAAAAGTCATCTTCCCCATGTGCCTGGGTTCCCTGTAAACCCCCAGCACTCTACCCAGCCATGCCCCTCTGGCCTGGACCCAAGTGAGACCATAGCAGACTTTGTCCTGGTCAGAAGGTCTCCTAGAGGGCCATATCCCTGATGTCTCCGTATGTTTTTCAGTTTCTCCTTTTTTTCTCAGAACTTAGCTCTATAACTGGTTTCACCTACAGGGTCCCAGGCCCTTGCTCATTAAAAACTCTTTGGCTTGCTAAAACTAAATCCAGAGCTGACCTTAGATGATACCGTTTTCTCCCTTAATAACAATATCTACCTTACTAAAGACTTTATGCTTATATTTAAAGCCAAGTGTCAAAAGCCAGGATGTCCTCACATCCTCTACCTTGTGGGGTCACCATTCTGTTGATAGTTACACTAAAAATGACTAAAAACCTCATCCCACATATGATGCGAAACCTGACACCTTCCCCCATGGAATACCTCTGGAGAGTCCCAGGGACAATCCAGGATGGGGTTCTGGGAAGTGATTCCAGGATGAGAGCTCCAGTATCCAGTTTCCACTGAAGCATTTGAATCTCTCTGGTGGTAGCAGATGGAGAGACCCCTAAATTAAGAAGCCCACTAAAGTGTGGGTTCTTGCTGCCGGCTGTGAAAGAATTTGCACAGTAGAGGCAGGGGGACGAAGTGAACAGCTTCTTTATTGCTCAGAAGGGGAAATGAAAGGAAGTGATCGAGCAGGGAGAAGGGAAGAACAGTGCTTGAGCGAGGAAAAGGTGCTCCAGCAGGGAGCCGTCAACCAAGATGGGCAGTAGAGACAGCTCTGGCTGGGTTGGGCCACCTGGACTTTTATGGGAGGCTTCTGCCGTTAGGTACTCCTTCTGCGTATGATGGAGCCAATCAGTCCTTGTTGGAGCTTTTCAGTCCTTGTATGGGCTTTTTCCAGTTGTTGTCAGGGCTATCGGCAACTGTTCTGGTGCTGGTGGCATGCCACTAGCATGCTAATACATTACAATGAATGATGCTCAGGGTCCACTGGAAGTCAAACCCTCCACTATCCAGGACTCCCTCAGGTTCTAACCAGTTCTTATTTCTTCTCTGCAGCTGCCTCTTGAGACTTAGATAAGAGTAATAGGATTCTAGTCAAGGGAGGGGCAGCAGTACAGTACCGGGGCAACAGCCTTGGTAACAAGATGGAAAGTTACTTTTCACCAGAATGACTACAATCTGGTGGACCCAGCATCCCCTCCTAAAACACCATCTCCAAAGTTTCTGTTCAGCTTTGAAAGTTCTAAAGGGAAATGGGGGAGTAATCTCAGTTAATTGTTGAGATAGGTGGTCAGAGTCCCTTGCCACCCCCAATGCCTGCAGGCTTGTCCTAATCAAATGCTTGAGCCTGCTCTTCTGTGACTCAGGGAGGCCTGGGAGACTTCAGCTTTTCTATAAACAAGAGGCTGGAGTTGCGCCAGGGCATTGCCCACAGGGTCCTGCTCACTTTCATCTTGGTTTTTCTCCACCCTGTGCTGATACAAACATGATGCAGCCCCCTTGCCTTAGATTCTCCAAGGCAAGCACAAACACAAGGACACAGCAGAGTTTTATTGAAGGATTTGATTATAGAGGAGAGTTACAATATCATGCAACTACCAGGCGACATCACAAATGGCTAGTGATCTAAACGGGATAAATAATAAAAGCCTGCAGCACTCCATCCCTAGGAACTCCTCACTGGCTAAGGCTTCTCCTTAGACCCCTTGTCTGGCCCCCTGCCCCCACCATGCTATTGCATGACCTGTCTCTGGGTTCTGGCACAGTGCTCCTGAAACTCTTGGAATTTCCTAAGTGGTGACAGGAGTGTCTTTTGTTATTCATGAAGAGCCTCTTGGACTATGCTAATGGATAACTGAGGGTGGGGACCCTAGAAAGTTCCTGGATGAGACCTGTCACCAGAAGGGCCAAACACCTGATTAGAGGACAGGAATTTACAGCCCCCAACCCCAACCTCCGGGGAGGGGTAGAGAGCTGGAGAATGGGATATAAAAATTCTTGAACAATAAGATTCAGGGAACTTCCAAGTTGGCAAACACACTGATGAGCCGAAAGGATGGTGCACTTGGAAAGGGCGTGGAAGCCCTGTGCCCTACCAGCAAATAACTTGCCCATTTGGCTGCTCCAGAGTAGAATCCTTTATGATAAGCCAGTGAACGTTAAGTACAGTGTGTCCCTGCATTCTGTGAATCATTCTGGTGAATTATCAAAACTGAGGGTGATTATGGGAACCCCCATATTTGTAGTCAGCCATGCTGAAGTATAGGTCTCCTGGGGACTCCATTTCTGGCTGGCATCTGAAGTGGGGGCAGTCTTATAGGACTGAGCCCTTAACCGATGGAGTTTCTGCTAATTCCGGGAGTTGGTCAGAACTGAATGAACGGACTCGCAATAGAGAATCAGACGGGAGTCCTTCTGCGATGGGCATTGCTCTTATGCAGTGTGTATTTGAGGGATCTGCCACTTCATAAGTCTCAGTGGCAGTCAAGCTCCTCCTTCCTACTCCAAAAGCCCCAAAGGCTGCATCGCAGTCAGGATATGGGGACTATGATTCAAACCTGCCAATCAGCTGCTTAGACCAGTGATTTTGTCTTTGAAGCAAGTGCTACATAAAAGCAAGAAATGTCTATAGGAGGAGGACCCATGCTTGGGCAGCTGGCCCTACAGTGTCCATCCCTGGCCAGTCGTTCCTTGGTGTGATCTTGGCTGGGACACTGGATATCCAGCTCCCAGCCTATTTCTCAAGTCTAATCCTCCAACTGTCCTGTGATGGTTTTTATTTTAGAATATATGTCCACAAATTTTTTTGATAACTTGTCTCTTCAAGAGTGGGGCTTAATACCCCTCACGCTGAGGGTGGGCTAGATGTAGTGACTCTCTTCTCATGAATAGAATATGGTGGAAGTGACAATGGATGACTTGCAAGTCCAGGTCATAAAAGGCATTGCAGCTTCCTCCTTACACCCTCGCTTGGATTCCTCACTCTGGGGGAGGCCACCTCCAACGCCATAAGGACATTCAGTCAGTCTCATGGAAAAATGCATATGCAAGGGAAAAGAGCCTCCTACTAAGAGCCAAAGAAATACTGAGATTTCCTGCCAACATCCAGCAAGTGAGCCATCTTGGAAGCAGCTGCTCCAGCTCCGGTCAAACTTCAGATGACAGAAGCCCCACCTGACATCTTGACTACAACCTAGTGAGAACAACCCCTCTAAGCTGCTCCCAAATGCCTGACCCACAGAAACTAGGAGATAATAAATGTGCATTGTTTTTAGCTTCTAACTTTGGGGATAATTTTTAGGTAGCATGAATTCTGTGAGCCACCAAAAGCCTTCCAGTAAATTTGTTTTCTGCATAGTTTAGCTGATTTCTGTTGTTTACAACCAAGAGCCATGACTGATACCACTTCACATCTCCTCCCTTGATCCCCAATCCACAGCCAGCCTCTCACCCTCCCCCTTTATCAGGCAGGGTGTTTCAGGCCCGGGTTTCTCATGATCTTACCAGCCTATCCAGGTGATGTCCTGGAGCCTTTACCTTCTTCACTCAAGCAGGCTGTCCAGACATCTTCCTAGCTTTAAGTCAGCCTCCCCACTCCCTTAAAAGCAAACTCAGTTGCAGACTAGGCGGCACTAAGTTACTTTCAGCCCGCCTCCCCTCGAAGCCTTGCCAGCTGCCTTCTCCAGTTAGCATCCACTCCCTGCTCCCTTAGGGGTTTTCCATCATCTCTCCCTTCTTTCTGGAAACTGTCTCCATCCTCAGTTTCCTCAGTGTCACCCATGCTGTGTTTCTACCCTACCTCCTGACTGCTCCTTCCCTGTTTTTCATTCTCTCACTTCCTGAGTTAGGTGCCTGCTGCCTTTTCTTCCTCTGTGCTTTCCTTCAGTGGCCTTGGCCTCTCTGGCAACTCCAGCTCTCAGCTGAGGGTGACACCCCACCCCCCACCCCCACCTCTGTTTCTATAGCTGGCTTGTCTCCTGAACTTGGGGACATACTTCTTTCTGTTCAGTAACTCTAATTAGCTCTGTCACTGGTACCCCAGCTCAACATCCATGTGAGAGCCACTCATCTTCTCTCCTGACTTCCTGCCTTCTATTAATGGTAACATCCTTCCTTCTGGAAACCAGGCTCAAATTGCCAGTCCTCTTTGACAAGTCCTTCTCCTTTACTCCCACACCTCCTCAGGTGCTGAGTCCCAGCACATCCTTCCCCTTGGTATCCCCTACTTCTCTCTGGTCACTCAGGTTCCACTCACCTCTCATACTGGCCTCTGCACATCCCTCTCTGTTATTATCCCGATTCCCATCCATATTCTCTAAAAGTCGTCTCTCCGACAGGCAGCCCCCAGAGCAAGACTCCTAAGGAATAGTCCTTATCCTATTTATCACTTTGCTTAGAAACCTTTGATTATATTCAACAGTATTGAGTCCCAACTGCACGTGAATTATTTATGATTCTCTGCATATAACTTACTGAAACATGTGCCAGTTTAAACTGAAAATGGGAGTTGATTACATGGCTACACAGAGAGCTCACAGAATCCATGGACAGGAATGCATCCAAGCCTCAGAACCAGAAAATTCTTGGGACTCCATAGTGCTCTCTATCCCCCTTCTGCATTTCTCAGCATCTGCTCCTCCATCTCCCCTGCAGATGCCAGCTTGCTCTGGTACTCAGCTCCTTGCAGAAGATTGCTGCCTTACAGGAGCTAAAGTTTCTTTTCATCCCCACCGCTCAAGAGACCGCTTCCCAGTGGGAATGGAGTCTTTCAGTCCCGGGCTCCAGTTTGCAGGTGTGCTGGTCAGGAATCTTCTGCCTTCAAATGATGAACACCTAACATAATCAGCTTAGGCAAAAGCGTAATTACGGGCTCTGCTAAACAAGCTTTGGGAAGGGCAGGCTGGGGATCGGCCTCCTGGACAGAAGGGAACAGGGACTGCCTGTCTTTTCTCTCTCCATTTCCCGTCTCTGCCTGTGAGCGTCCTTTCCTTAAGGTAGGCCTGCTCCTCCCACATGTTAAAGGACACTAATGACCCCTGATAAATCTTGCCTCCTGAGAAGGTTGCCCCTTCTCTACAAATTCCAATTTTAAAAAAATTCTTTGAGTAGACTCCAATTGATCCAGCTTGGGACATGTCTTCATCCCTGAGTTATGGATGGGAGTACTAGATAACGGCAGAGAAGAAAACGTAGACTCTGGAATCAGACTGCCCGGGCTTAAATCCTGGCTCTGTTACTTATTAGTTATGTGACTCTTCGCACGTAACCTCTCTATGCCTCAGTTTCTCTGTCTGTAAAATAGAGAAAACAATAGGACCCATCTCATAGATTGTGGTTAAGACTACATTTAGAGCACTTAGAATGGTGCCTACCACCAAGTAAGGCTCTGTAAGTGCTGGCAGTGATCTCAGCGGTGATGCTGGTGATGATGATGATGATGACAACCACAGCAAGGGAGGACGACAGAAGATGACACTCTTCTTGAACCATATGCTTGAGACGGGAGGACTAGTGCAGCCAGTGGAGTGTGTATTCGTTTTCCAAGGCTACAGTAACAAGGTACTGCAGACTCGGGGCTTAGAACAGAAATTCAGCCTCAGTTCTGGAGTGTAGAAGTCTGTAGTCAAGATGCCGGCATGGTGGTTCCTTCTGTCATCTGCAAGGGAGGATCTGTTCCAGGTTTCCCTTCTCGCTTTTGATAGCCTTAGACATTCCTTGGCTAATAGATGCGGATTCTCCTATGTCTTCATATCTTTGCTTTGTTTGTGTCTATACCTGTGTCTTGATCTCTTCTTATATGGACACCAGTATTTTAGATTATAGTCCACACCAGTGACCTCGTCTTCACTTAATCATCTGCATAGACTCTAGTCCCAAATAGGGTCATATTCATAGATACCCAGGGTTAGGGTTATTTTTTGGGAGAGTGGCAGTGCGTAATTCAACTCATGACAGAGTGGGTAGGGCAGTGCTGGCCAAACGAACAGTAAATGTCTCCTGCATTTCTAACTCCCTGGTCTAAGCATTCTGATCAGCCCAGCTTGGGTCCATTGCTCATCTCCTAGTCCTATCAACAGTGGCTGGAGGGGACAGTGGGATCAAGGAGTCACACTGCACAAAGTAACTGCTGGGGACAGTGGGCATACCTCAGAGAAAGGGCTAGGATGTTGGCTAACCTGCTGGACAGACGTCTCAGGTGTCGTCTACTCCAATGTGCCAGTCTCTGGGAGTTTCCTGGAGATGAGCGAGAAGATGGTTACACCACAGCAAGGGAGAGTGTCCCCTACGAAAGCACTAATGGCAGAGCAGGTGCCACAGAATAAGTGCTCCACTGAAGCACAGACAAAGCGTCATGAGAGTGGGAGAGAGGATGGAGAAGTTCCCCACTGGGAGTAGAGTGGAGTGGTGCCTCAGAAGGAGCCTCACTGGAGGAGTGACTTTCGAACTACTCTTAAGAAGAGAATTGGGATGAGTAAAGAAAATCTACCGGGGAGAGAGGAAGTAGCGGTCAGAGACTAGTGGGCAAATAATCTATTGTGCCTGGGTAGTCAAGTGAAAAGTGAGAAGTGATAGCAAACATTCCCTGAGTGGCACCTGGGAGCCTGACACTGTTCTATGCCTCCCATGTGCATAATCTCTGCTATCTTCACCATGATCTTGGTACATTACCATCACTCCGGTTTTACAGGTGAGGTTCAATAACTTGCCCAAGTTACACAGCCAGGAGATGGTAGAATTTAGGGTCTTGGGCCACGTCTCCTTTGAAAGATTAGATCTGAAAGTTGGTTAGGCACAGAATGTGGCTGGTTTCACCAAGGAATCTGGAGTTTATCCTGGAGGTAACAAGAAGCCAGTGAGGAACTATAGGCAGAGAAGGACCTGACTGGGCCTTTTGTTCAGGATGACAGCTCTGTGTCAGTGTGGAGGATGCTGCGGAACAGGGAGAGATTCCTGGGGAGCCAACACCTGCCATCTCCCACCCCACGGGGGAGGAGAAGAATTAACCAGTCATTCTCTGTATGACAGCACCAGGAGCACCGGGGCTCTTGGCTGCCTCACTCGTTTTAATTTAATTTTTATTGAAGCATAACCTGTGTATAAAAAAGTGCGCAAACCATAAGTGTGGTTTGATAGATTTTTCATCAGATGAACACCCCCTGTAGGTTCATTCTTCACGTAACAACCCTGGATCCTTCCCCATCAAAGCCACCTCTGAAACTACCACTCTAACTACCCCATCCTAACTACCCCGCCTACTGCCTAACTGTGGTTTAAACCTTTTTCTCTTGGAGAATTGCACTGACCTTGGAAAGCGGTAAGGGCAGTGGCAGAACTGGAAGACTCTGAGTCCCCCTGCCCAGCTGGGCCTGAGTCCCCGCACTCTCGGGGTGGCCTCAGGCAAGTTCCCTTACCTCTGTGGGGCTCAGAGTCTCCATCTGTGAAATGGAGTCAATAATGGTGAGTTCCTTTTATAATTTATAGAACTTCTATACATTCTTCTATAATTTATAGAAATTTGTAAAATTGATATAGTGTAATATTTAACATGTATCTAACTTGTGTAATGTATAAAATTAATAAATTACTTAATAAAGTGGAATAAATACTGGCCATCACCATCTTTGTTGGTGTCCATTCCATTTTACTTTGATACACATTTATAGAGGAGTTTTATACAACTAGCCAGCAACGTGCTGCAGAGGACACAGAGGTTGGGAAGATGCGTCTCTCCCACCGCCCAAGCTCTCCAGATTTAGTGGGCAGAGGTGACGAGGGGACAGTGCGGAAGCCAGGTACACAGATGACCTTTAAAAAATTCTCTCTGCAAGTGTGTTTTATGGGGCTCTGATGGAGTTTGTGAGCTATTCTCTCTTTCTCTCTCTTCCCCTCTCCCCTGCTCTGAAGGGCTCTGCCCCCGGCCTAGGGGAATTCAGGCTCAGACTCAGGTGGTGCTTGGAAGGGTTTGGGCTGGCAGCTGGGTGGCAGCTCCCTGAAGTGCTACTGGGAGGCTTCATGGCGCGTGGTGCATTTTCAGTTCTCAATGACTATACCCACACATACTTTCAGCCAGCTCACCCTCAGATGGCCTCTCTCCTCTGTTCAACCTACACCCTGGGTGGCAGAGTTGCTGGAACAGTGAACCTCCATGGGAGGGCCCGGCTTGCCTCTTAGGCCTCATCCCTGCCACTGACCTCCTGGAGGGTGCGCTACCCAGCTCATCTTCACCTCCCGTCTCCTCTGGGAGCTGGGTCCTCAGGCAGACTTAGATGCTTACCCAGGGCTCCACTGTGTATGGAGGGGGAGCAGAAAAATCCATGACCAACAGAAATTAGGGTTTTCTGGGACATTGGAATCCTGCTCCTTTGGGATTTCTTTCTGAACTATGGAATTGTAAAAAGGATGCTGGAGTCAGAGGCTGGAAGTCAGAGCCCTGGACTTCAGTTCACTTTTTGACAGGTCCTGATGCTTTTGCTATTTCTTTATTTCTTTGAGCTTCAGTTTCTTTGTCTCTAAAATGGGAACAATACTGACCCAACTCATCTCAAAAAGGACTGTAAAGTGCTGTAAAGAATGTAGGAGATTATTATCTTTTCTATTGTTGTCTCTCTTCCCTCCCGCCTTGCTATTGGAAAATCCTGTAATCTTTTTTAAAAAATGAAATTGAAAGTGATACATGCTTGAGGCACACAATACAAGCAGTAGAGAACGGCCTAAGGTGAACAGTTCAACTCCCCTTCCCTCTCCCCACCTCAATGCGCCAATCCCACCCTCCTAAAACCACCACTCCTGTTCATCTCTTATGTAACTTAGTCACCTTCTGTGCACATGCCAGTGAATGTGCATGCAACAGGTTCTTTTTATCTCCAAATCAGAACATACTGTACTTCTCTTCTGTTCCTGGCTTTTTTCATTTTGTATTTTGAATATATTTTCATTTGGCACAAATATACTCTTTAATGGCTGCATGATACTCCACCATGTGAATGTACTATGATGTGTTTACCAATCCCTTAAATTTGAGCATTCGGGATTCCCATCCATCTGAGGTCCCAGAGGCGGGCAGGTAGGAGATTCTACAATTGTCCCTGACTTTGCAGTCTTCTGTTTCTTCCTTGCTGGAATCCCTGGGCCTCCCAAATTCAGGGCTTGTGGGTAGCTGGACGGCACGTCCGGCCTCAGGATGGGAGGAGCAGTGGGAGACTTGTTGGCACCCATGGGCTGAGGTTTCCCTGGGGCACAGGAAGCTGAAAGGGAAGTAGGTCTGCGGACATCGCCCAAGGGCTTGCCTTTGCTAATGTCCTCAGCCTCCCTGCCTGTCTCTGGGTCCATGCGGGGAAGCTCCCTCTCCTGTTAGAATCACCTAGGGAATTTCTACAATGGCAGAGCGGGACCACACCCCTGGCCAATTAAACCAGAATCTCTGGGAGGTGGCCCGGGAACATCCAGTTTGATCATTATTTCAGGTGATTGTATTGCACGGCCATAGAACTACAGCCCAGAAGCCTGGCAATTAGAATGGTATGACCAACCTGAGGGCCTGTACTTTCTTTCCTCTCATTTCAACCCAGTGAAAGAGACAGGATTATCCCACAGCATACAACCTAGGACGCATGCGTGCATGATGCACACATGCAGTGGTTCTTATTCATTCCTTGCTAAGTTTTTGGTCACTGTTTTGACCCTTACTCAAAATTGCTTAGGTAAATTGGTAAGAGGCTTTTAGTAGGCAATTTGGCAATAAAACTGTTCAAAAATCATTGGCCTACTTACTCCACTTTTGGAATCCATCCTAGAGAAATAACATAAATATGGGCGTGGGGAGCTCTATGCATACGATGTTCTTTGCAACAATATTTATATTAATGGAAAACTGGAGAAACCTAAATGCCCAATGATACATATATGAGTAAGTAAACTGTGGTACAACCATTCAGTAGAATATTAAGTAATCATTCAAATTATGGCTTTGAAGACAAAGCAAGAATGGAAAATGCTTGTGCCACGACGGTAAATGAAAACACAGGATACAAGTGTTTGGGTGCAGTTCGATCACAACTACAGATAGAGAAAACTAAATATAAAGGAAAAAATTAGACAGGAAGAGAACAAAATGCTAATCTAGATCGTGCTAGGATGATGTGAGTAATTTTTTCTTCTCTCTACTTTCCTGGTTTTTATAATATGATTACATTGCTACCTAGATGGAAATAAAGATTAAGAAAATTCTGCCTGTGTATTTGTCCATGTCTGTCTGAGACTCTGACACCCTAATGTGCAGGTCCCTATCTACCATGCTTAGGCCAACACCCACAGCTTCAGGCTACACCCAGCACTTCACCCAACATCAAAGCCTGATGATAGTGGGTAAGAAGTCAGAGAATCTGGTGTTTAGCCCCGGCCCCAGTTTCACAGTAGGATCTTGAGCAACTCATTCCTCCTCTTTGAACCTCAGTTTCCTCATCTGTGAAGCAACAGATTCATCCAGAAGGATGCTCTGAAACTTCTGGTTCTGAAATGGGATGCTCACAATATTGATGGCGATGAAGTCGATCTAATGAACCCCAAGTGCATTCAGCTGCATTGAAAAGGCAACTAAAGGCAGAAAAGTATCTCCCCTAAAATGTCTGCAGGCAGGCTGCCTCTGCTCCTTATTTCCACATTCAGAATTGCTCCCTCCCTGCCCCACATGTAAATCCTGGAAAGCATAACTGAATAAATGTAAGGCAAATCATACACCTCTCTTCCATGTTTGGCAATTTCTCTCCACATCACTCACCTGTAGTCCTGAAGACTTGTAAATGTAAGCGCCTCTGGAATACGCAGGAGGGTGCGTGGAGCCACACAGGAAGCCCAGTTCCACCCCCACCTCCGACTTTTCATCTTGATAAAGTGATTTTCCTCAACAGGCAGAGGACAGGGAGCCATAAATCAGTGACAACACAGCTCCCTGGGGTCTGGGCAGCCCTCTGCTCCAGAGAAATGCCTCTCTTCTACAACGTGGATGCACCGGCCTGCGGCTACAGAATAACAGGGAGAAAGGTCTGGGGTGGTTAAAAGCAGAATCATTCTGATGGGAAGGGAAATTGAAACCCCAGGATTTAAAGAGAGCAATAAAGGTGATGATGGGAAACATGAGGCCAAAGGATACACAGCGAGGCCTGACACATCTGGCAGGAGGGAAGACACTGTGGGACTAGGACATTTTCCACATGACTGAAGTTTAACTGTCCAAGTGCCGGGACTTGACCTTTAACCCCATTAAGATGCCCCTCGATCTTCTTAAGTGTCTGTATGTGCCTCTTTCTGATAACACAAGGGAAAGGAACCACGAGTTATGTCATATATTTTGGGGGAGATTATTCGAGAATGTCTGTATTCCCCACTGGACTGTCTAGGACATTCTTGGCCCAGAGCAGGCACTCAAGACATATTTGCTGAATGAGTGAGAACCGCTCATTGTGTAATACACTGTAGGATGAAGGACTCTGTTGGTCATAGGTACCAGAAAATGACTCTCAATAAGCTAGGCAAAAATGGAGATGATCAGAGGGATTTATGTGGTCTTTAATTGGAATCTGAGCACCAGGAATTGACTGGGACCAGGCTGGAGCCTTGGCGGGGGGCACAGGGGTACCCAGGGAAAGTTTCTTCTTTCTGTTTTCTTTGGCCTCCTCCTTCCTTATTCTTTCATGGCCGACCATCTTTTTCTGCTCTGCAGAACAGGGCTACTTTCATCTTTCAAGTTTATAGGTCCTCAGTCTCAGTAGGAGACTAGCCTTTCTTTTTTGTAGTCTCAGTTCCTAAACTTTCCAAGGTAGGATTCCGACTCCCGACTCCCGTTGGCCCAGTTTGGTTGGTGTGTGCGTCAGACCAAAAGAATGACCCCTCGATAGCTTTCTTGTAATAGCTAAGTACTGGAAATTATCCAAATGTCTGTCAACAAGTGAATGAACAAACAGCCTGTGGTTTTTCCAAACAATGGAACAATACTCACCGATAGAAAGGAAAGCACCATTGATGGATCCCCCCTTCCCTCCAAAATAGGATGACCGATCTGGAAACTTTGTAAGTGGAATTGGAGGAGGGGATTCCCAGATAAATGGGTATGGATCCACAAAACAATAGGCACCCACTACATTCACATTTTCTCCCTTAGTCTTTACAATAATCTTTAAGAGAGGAGGGTCCATTATCTGCACTTTTTAAGTGAAAAAACTAAGGTTGAAAAAAGATACGGAATTTGTCCAAGGTCCACAACTAGGGATGGGTGGAGACTAGAGGCAGGTGTGGTAGGAGATAGGTGGCTTCACCACCTAGGCATCCCTCCGTGCCAGGCAGTCTCTGGTCAGCCTCCCAAACAGAGGCCATCACTTTGCAGTGCAGTAATTGTGGCAGACAGGATGGCCCAGAGGGGCAAATGATCACTGACCCCAGGGAACACCCTGAAAATTGCTCTCTTGGAAAAGTCCCAAAATCAGCTTGCTTTTTGGCAATTTGTTTCTCTATCATAAAGCTAGGTGAAGGTTGTATCCTGCCGGCTCTTGGGGGCAATGTACTGCAAGTTGCCTTTCTGCAAAATTAATTAGCAGATCTAAGGTCAGAGCTGCCTTCCCCCCAGCGACGGCTCTGGCCTTCAGAATAGCTTTTTCTTCTTTGCTGTGGCCATCAATGTCCTTTAACCGTTTGGCAGCCGTGGAAACCGTATCAGTTATTTCTTTCTCTATCATGGTGCCCTAGATTGGGACCCACTGTGCCTTCACATGAAGGAGGTTTGTGTTAGGATGAGAAGGAAGACGATCTTCTGCCATTGCCAAGAAATTGTGCAGAAGTGTTTTGACCCCCATTTATTCAAAGCATCACTGATACTATCATCCTTCTCCTTATCAGGTGACATTTTTCTCCAAATATGTCACTGGTCACAATTTTCTCAAGTTCTTTTTAATGTTTGGCTTTCAACAGACTCTCAGCACATGCAATATGAAAGCCATATCTCTCATATTGTCACAGGCTGAAGAAATCCTCTATGGTGTGTACATGTTAGAGCAGCTTGCTCATGACATTTGTTTTGTAATAATACTTCATATTCAGAATATTTCCCTGGTCGATAGGTCAGATCAGGGAAGTGGCATGGAGTGGGGAGGGTGACAGTGAGGGCAGGAAGCAGATAAAAATATTATCAGACAATAACCTCAGGGAGCATTTTATAATTATCTAGTAATAAGATAGCTTTGCTTACCTAGGGAGTTCTGTGGTTCTCAAGTAATCTTTCATATAAAGCTCAGAAGGAATACTGTTAAAAAAAAGAAATAGGTCCAAAATGAAAGCTCTTGTGCTAAGCCCATGTCACCAAACCAGGACAATACCTAACCTAATTGAAGTTTCAACTTTCCCCATGAATGTACTCTCAACTGGTCGGACTGTAATTTCCTTGTCAGCACCACTGAGGCAATCCACCTAATAGATCCTTTTGTCTCCCAAAGGAAGGTGACATTGCCTGAAATAATTCTCTATTTGTTGTTTTGTTTAAGACTTCCTTGTCCCACCCCCTCTCTATCTTTAAAATCCTTTCCTTTTCTGTAGCTCTTTGGGGCTCCTTTCTATTTGCTAGAGTGAGATGCTGCCCAATTCATGAATCAATGAATAAAGCTAACTAGGTTTTAAAAATTTACTTGAATTTTGTTTCTCAACAAAAATTTGGTGGCAGTAAAGTGAACTTCTGATGGCATTCAGAGGTAATGAGAAACATAGGCATGATACCTGTGACCCCCTTTTTGAGTTCCCTGTCTTTCTCGCCATTTCTGAGAACCAGGGGTAAGTTCCTCAAGGTTCTGAACTCTTCTCTTTGCATTAAGCTGTAGATCTAATTGGCTTTCCTTTGTAAAGCACGTCACCTTGAGCTGGTAGACAGTTCTACCCAGAGCCTGGACCTACCCTTTATTTTGGACCACAACTTCCAGGTTTTTGAGTAGACACCCCAGCCCTTAATTCTACCCCAAGATCCACGTGAGAACGGTTAATGTCAGTGTGCAGCTCCCCATTTGTGTAGCACCCCCAGTCTGCAGTTCCCATTTGTTGAGATCTAATGTTTCAGTCCTTTCCCTGGTCCAAGGTTCCACCGTGGGAATTGTGTGTGGTGCCCGCAGGGCCTTTTCCTGGCCAGGACACAGTAACATCTCCCAGTTACTGTCAATATATTATGGTGCACGTTTGTTAGTCTGGTTTTGTGTAGATAAAGGCTAATTGCTAATGGGATTCTCAGAAGTGAAAAAGCTGCAGAAATTTGTGGGCACAGGTTGAGCATTTAAGAGCTGTTACAGCACTTGCCACTTGGCCCCAAAGACTACTGTGTTAGGTTAAATCATCATGGAACAGGTTAGACTGATACTAGGTCACCTGCCAACCTCAAGAAAACTTCCATGCAAGGAGGTGCACTGTAAAACACCATATAATACCCAACCCCTGGCACATCACTCTTAGCTATTAGTTTGGCTCCAGAGACCCAAAGGTTTAGCATAAATAAATAAATTAATTAATTTAAGAAATAGGATCTTTAAATCTAAAGAGTTAAGTTTTAGCAGACTTGCTTATTTTATGTCTAAGAGCCACAATCCTGGAAGCTATAAATAGCTACAGAAAATGGCCAAAATCTTACTAAAGACAACCTAGGATTTTGCGTCCTGAGAACTTGGCTTGGTAGCCATCTTGTTGGGGGCCCCAAAATATGGCCAGACAGAAGTATGGGTTGCACCCTATTTGCAGCTAGACATGGCTGGACAGAAATGTGAGCTGAACTCCACGTGTAGCTAAGGGTCCTACCAAACTGCTGCGAGCACTCAGGGGAATCACAACCTAGAATTACAATGGCTATTATGAGGAATGCTTCAGCTAGGTGAGATCATTATTTAAGAAGTATATTTTAAAGCAAGAGCCTCCAAATCAAACAAGCAGACTAGGATACCTGTTTTAATTTGTATGCAAAAACATACAAAAATCTTAAAAATTCCGAAATATCTTCATTGAAAGATTTACTGCAAAAGCTAAATAAAAAATTAAAGATATAAGAGGCACCTAAAACAAAAGACTGATTGATGCAACGTCTGCTGCTCCCCTCCATCCTCCTTTACTTGAGTATTTGTTCTAGTAATCCTCTGTCCAAATGTCAGTCCTCTCAGAAGAGACAAAATCAGCCACGTTGATGGCCTTACAGACACTCTCAGATCTGTCGGGGGACACAGCGGGCTGCTGTGCTAGTGGTAAAAGAATTAGCCAAAGACAAAGAATGAAACTAGGAGAGTTTATTAGGTTTTGCTGTCATAGACAACAGCACACCACACAGCCAAGAGGTGCCTGCCTGAGCACCGAGGGTGAATGTGCAGGGTCTTTTATTGGAGGGAGGGGGCTGTGCACACAAGGGGTAGGGGCTGCATGATCAATTCGTGCACAGGTATCCAACTGGTTGTAAGATCTGTCAGGGGCTACTCAGAATAATAAGATTTAGGACTCTGATAAGGGCAGGCTGTGTTGTGAGACCTGTCCATGCAGGGTATTGTGACAGGGGCTATTTCCCGGGGGCTTAGTTTTGTTAGGGCAAACACACATCAAGGAAAGATGTTTTTATCTTGCAGAAATGCGGGTATGCAGACGTCCTGCAGTGGGGAGTGGGGGTTAAGGTGTCACTGGGCTCCAGACACACAGAGAGGCCTGGAGCTGGAGTGGTAGGGGGGGTTATGGACATTAGAGTGGCTTCAGAGAGCGCCAGCCTGCTCCACAGTGTCTGCTTTCAAAAGAGGGCCCTTGTATGGGCCTCTTCCAGAGTTGACGAGAATCTGACGAATTTCTTCTGGTGAGCTACTATGTTACTCCCTTAAATAGCCAAGGGGAAACTAAAATTAAAATTAATTAAAAACCTTGTCAGATTCCAGTAAACATCAGAGCTGCTCTCTCCACTTAAACCCCACTCAGAATGTGTAAATGGGGTCCTGGGAATAATGGGCCGAAGCTGGTTAAGGATAAGAATTCTTACCTCCTGGGTCTTTCTGTCTGTGGCACCCGATAAATAGAACATCCAATAAAGAGAAAAATAAAATCTCTTTTTCACCCTCTTTGGGGACGCCTCTTTAGTCCAAGGAGTTATTCAGTACTGCCAAAATATTTCTTGTTTGTCCTAGCTGAAAACTGACAAGCTGTTTAAAAGGATTTTTAAGTAGTTCTGTGGTCAGAAATTGGCCAGATACTGGAAGCTGATACTCAGAGCAATACTGATAAGATTTTTTTAAGGCTTCCTCCATTAAGGTAAAATGAATCTATGTATCTATAGGGAAAGAAAAACCTTTAAAAGCCCTTGTAGAAGGATTTATAGTGGATCTACCTATGATGTCACTTAAGTTACAGCCCAGCTCCTTGAGGAATTAAAAGCAACTGTCATTAACTCACAGACCTTTTTAAAAATAGAAACGCAGCTCTAGAAGCAATTCAAAGTTCACCTATTCCTTTTTACCAGTCTGCAAACCTCCCCTATGTATCTTTAAAGGCTTGAAACTTGCATTCTGTCCTGTGTCTCTGAGAAGTAAATGTTGAAGTACACACTTCAGGGAGGTAAGTCTTACTAAAAAATGGTGGGGAGGGAAGGGCCATTTGAAACTTAGCTTTAGCCTTTCGAGCTGCCAGCCTTAACTTACTCCATCTACCAGAAAAACAGATGAGATCCAACTTATTTTGTAAGTAGTAAAATGAAAGCTCTAGAGTCTCTGTTTGTGTCTGAGTGTATGCTCATATGTGTTTATATGAAGGAGGATTAATAAAATGGCCAGACTTAGGCTAACAGATTGCTTATTCTATGCTTGTCCTTAAAACGGTCAACTGACCTGACTGACCAGTTGCTACTCACATGTGGCTCCAGGCCCGTAGTTAAAATAAAGCTATTAATTTTACTGTTTCTGCTGTATTCCAGTAATCGAAAGTAATAATTATACTTGGTTTCTGAGTTATTCTCCAGCGAGAAGGTCACAGAACTGTAACCTTACAAAATAGCCTGAATTACCAAGAAGATCACGTCTTGGGAGCTTATGAGATAAAGAGATCGAATGAGCGACAACCACCAGCTTCTGTAGAATTGGTCACCTGGAGACACCATGATGCCACTCTGAGTCTTATAATTATATTCTTAGAAGGAAATAATTCTGTTGATTGTTATTGATGCTTTATTGTTTAAGCTCTGGCTATATAATCACCCTGCCCCAACCCCAAGATGGGTTTACAGTTTTGAAGGCACTAGCCTGCTGTGAGTCTCCTTTGCCCGATAAAGCAATAAAGCTCTCTCTTTTCTTCTAAGCTCCAAAACCCTGTCTCTGAGTTATTTGGCTCATCAGGGATGGGGGCCAATTTTTTTGGCTATATCTATATATCTCTCTCTCTATATATATGTTATAATATATGGTATTTTTTAACTTCAAATGGTATTGCCAAAACTAATTTATAAAAGAACTCTATTTAATTGGCTTATAAAGTATAATATATATAATACTTTTATTTCATCTAGGCTTACCAAAGTTCAAATGAGTTTATGTTATCTCTGGCAAAATCTGTCAGCAAGAAAAATAACTTAAAATGATGACTGATACTGTCTAATGTCTCGTGAACTTTTTGGTGGGTAGTCTAAACATAATTGTTAAAAACACGTAAATTAAATTTATGTAAATAGGATAAAAAGTTTTTAGGTGAAAATTTTAAACCATTTAAAAAAATTTTTTGTAACTTGAGACCTTAAAGTTTTGCTGAATTAAATTGAATGATAGTAATTAAATATCTAGATCATTTCTAGATTAAGATGAGATACTGAAATATTAATTACTGAACATAGGCTTATCCATTTTTTGCTTCCTTTTACAGAGAAACTAGAAGATATCTTGTTCTATTACTAAATATATTTTGTGCCACACTGAAAAATTTACTATGAGATAACATGCATTTCTAGAAATTATAAATAGTATTTATAAGTCTGCCAATTCACAGAATTCAAGTGTAGGAGACAGTCCACAACTTTTTAAAGTTGTAGAAAGTTTGTGAAAAAGAAACCTTTGGAAAGAAATTTTTAATGTGTGGTCAATCTGGCTAAGATTAAAATGAATTTAATTAAATTAAGTGAATCTTAAGATCAAAGGTAAGTCAGTACAAAATTAGAATTTGATTTTCTCTCCTATAAAATGATAAAGTTTTATTGAACTGTTAGTGTGCTCTCATAAATCAACTGTAAAAGGTTTTTCTTTACCTTCTAAATAATCTACGTAGAAAATAAAGATTTTGTGTCTTGTCAAAATAATTTCCTGTGTCTTTATCCAATCAGATCTTTGAGTAGTTTAAAAAGCTGTCTTCTCTATTAAAAGAGATAAGTTGTTCATTTTTCTTTGTAACAATTTAACTGTCTGCAATTGCCTTTGATGTCTTTGTTACTATGATTAAATGGATAACTAAGTATTATTTTACAGTGATCTGTGATCCTATTTGACCAAGTGTTTTAAAATATTTTAATATTTTGTCACACTTCTCAAAATTCTAGGTGAATGAAATCTTTCCGACCTTGAACTAACTTTGGGATTTTCCAGAGAGCCCAGAACATCTCAAAAGATTTGTTTGTCTCCTTATAAGAAAGGAGAAGTTAACCTAATTCAGCTTATTTGATATGTTAAATTACATGGGAAGCATTATCAAATAAGAAGTATATACTAGGCCTTTTGTATAGGTATATGTTGTAAGTGTTCCAGAAATTGTGTAAAATTCCTAAAGTCTGATATGACATGGTATTATGTTACCATCATAATTCCAGTTACCATTTTAAATGTTTTCTGTCACAGAAACAACCAAATTTCCTTGTCAATTCCATTATAATGAACTCTCATCAGATCTTTAACAATGGGCATTTTTTAAAGACTTCTGTCATTTACAGACAGTTATTGTTTTACTCTGATGCTTTTACAAAAGGATTCCTGCAAAAATGCTTCATCTTCATGGAGATTCAAGGAAAGGACTTTTGACAAGTACAGTTTTCCGATAAATTTAAGATCATGAAAAAGAACTGGGTAAAAATTTCCAGAACTGGGAAAACTGGATTCAAGCAGAACAAGAATTAAAAACGTGGGACCAAACAACCAAACAAACAAAATATGGGACTGAATAAGCTGAGGAAGATAATAATAATTTTTAGTGACTTTTTTGTTTTGAAACATCGCTCAATCTTTTTTTTTTCTTCTAATTTTTGCCCTTACATACACTTTTTTTTTTTTAAGTGGAGGTACTGGGGATTGAACCCAGGACCTCATGCACGCTAAGCATAAGCTATATCACTGAGCTATACCCCCAACCCCCTGCTGATTCTTTTAGTTTTATTTTTCCAGATTTAGGGAAACCTTTTTCTCTTTTCTCTTAGAGCTAGCAATGATTTGATAAGATATACCTTTGTGAACAAAGATGAAACATTTACTTTTTTTCCCCACCTGATCTCTCCAAAATTTGGAAACTTTCAAGTATTTTTTTTCATGGCAACACAGTTATTTGCATAAGTTTAATAAAAATCTATTCTCCCTGTGACAGAACACAATTGGAAACATTAGCTATGTTACCAAGGCTTTGACAGGATTGTCATACTTGAGAGAGATATGCATAGACTCAAGATTTGATCAATTCAGCTTTAAGGAATTAAGGTTGACTTTTTGGTGCCAATAAGACTCCTTGGAAAATCAACCTGGTACCTTGCTTACAAGGTTCCAGCAAAGCCATTGATATGGTCAATCACTATTTTTGCTGCATTTCTGTAAATAATCAATCCAAATTTAATGTATACAAATTGTTTTATTATGATTATCCTTGGAAAAAAGAAATGGGGATAATTGTAGAGAGACAAATTATGTTTGCACCTTTGTCTATGTCACATTCTAGTCCTGTTAATTGTCTTTGGGGTTTTGTTTTATACCTATAAATTGAACTGGATTCTGAACTCTAGTTTCCTTAAACATGGGGCTATGACTCTCCAAACTAGTGATTTCAATTTTCTCCCACCCTTCTGATTAGGAATTAGTAAAAATAAAGACTACCTTTGAATTTGCTTGAAAGGGAATATACCAGATCTTCCTCACTACCCAGATCGCAGCCAAACTTCAAGGACTTGAACTTTGGTTATACATTTCACAGCTGAAGACTTCACCTGACATTTGGTCCTGTATGAATGCTAGAGACCTCCAAGTCAAATCAACATTTTTTGAGGAAAAAAGGAAGAGAAGTAGCTGACATCGAAGGCACACTGCTTCCTTCCAAGATGCTGGATCAAGACTTCATACTTAAACTACACATGAAATCCTTTTTTCTTCCCTTTCTTTTTCTTACTCTGGCACTGACCTGGAAAGATAATGCTATCATCCATATCTCCCAGGCCATTGCTAAGGGGTGGGACCTCTAAAATTTAGAACAACTTTTTATTTCAGGCTAGGTAAAAACCTAACAGACCTCTAGCTTGAACAGGCTTGAATAGGTAAATGCAACAATCCTTGCGAATAAATCTATTAACAATGCCACCTTAGTGGAAGTGGTTTGTACAAGGACAGGATTTATTTTTGTCTGTGGTGGTTATCATTCTCCTTGAGTCTGTGAATGCCTAGATGGCAGGTGCATAAGTGGTCAACACCTCTTAGGTCAGCTAACTGTGCCCCTGTTCACACAGAGACACCTCATTGGTCAACTCCCCTGAATTTACATCATTGAATTAGAAAGGACCTACCAGGAGGCTTTCACAATTCAGAATTTGCTTCCTTTCTCAGGTCCCTACTTCCCTGGCTAGGAATGAGTACAAACAACTCTATGATCAGGAATATCTCCTTAACTCTTGATGATACTGCAGAACCTACTGTTAGACCAATAGCTGCCCTCTGCAAATCCTTAGACTCTGTTGCCAAAGTTGTTCTTAATAATGGAATAGCCCTTGATTATCTTTGAGCTGAGCAAGGTGGTGTCTGTGTTGGGGCCAACACCATCTGCTGTACCTAGGTTAACATTTCTGGGGATTTTAAGGCTCAGTTACATAAGATCACTGAGCAAGTCACTTGGATTTAAAAGGTGACTCCTTCAATGGGGTCTTTCTTTGACTTGTTTGATTTTGATTGGTTTGGGTCCTGGGGATCACGTCTCCAAAGTACACACTAAACATTGGGAATTATCCTGTTTATAATAATTATAATACTTTCCCTGGCACGTTGTATTCTCTCAAAGGCTTTAATGCATGTTTGCAGCCGCAAACACCAAGCAAATGATTTCTCTAAGACTAGAACGTTAGAAAAGAAGCCAAGAAAATGGCCAATTTAAGGATTGTGAACCCGGAACCATGACCTGTAAATATCACAGAGATTAAGCAAAAACGTCATGACCTGTAGATAACACACAAAGGATCAACAAAAGCTGTGAGTAGTAGCTGGGAATGACGCCAATTCCTTACATTTTGTTCACACATCTCATTTAAGCTGAGTGTTTGATCACAAGGGTCGAACTGTTTAAAAAAAGAGAGAGAGAAGAAAAAAAGCTAGAAAAGTAACAAGAAGCACAAAAATGGAATCACTTGTGCTGAGCTCATGTCACCAAACCAAGACTTCATACCTAACCTAACTGCAGCCCATCAGTCTGAAATTTCCCAGGCAACACCAGTGGGGTAACCTGACTAAGAGGCCATTTGTCCCCCAGAGGAAAGTGACCTTGCATGAAATAATCCTTTTTGTTTGTTTGTTTATGACTTTCTTTTTTCTTTCTTTTGTTGGGTGGGGGGCAGCAAAGAAAAGAGCAGCTTTATTGCTTTGCCAGGCAAAGGAGAGTCACAGCAGGGTACTATCTTCGAGACTCATTTTTTACTTTCTTGTCCCACCCCTTTTCTGACAATAAAATTGTTTCCTCTTGTGTAACTCTTTTTGCTAGATAGGATGCTGACTGCTTCATAAATCACTGAATAAATCCAAATAGAAAAAAATTTACTTGGTTGAATTTTGTTTTTTAACAGTACCAGTTAGGAAAAAATATCTTTGAGAGCAACTGTTGACATATATCTGAAAGATCTATTCTGTGAAATTTTTAAAAAAAGATTGCAAACACCCCAAGGGGAAAAAAGGCTTTCAAATAACAGAAAACAACTCAAAAGGATTGAACAATAGAAATTTAACAAGAAGGCTAAAGGTAAGGCAGTTTTAGGGTTGGTCAGTTAATTGGCTTAATATCATCAATGATCCAAGTTCTAGCTTTCCTTTCTGCCATCCTAAGTATACTAGCTAGCTTTCCTCATGGTCACATGATAGCTGCACTTTCTCCAGGTATCACATCCTCACACACCATTCGAGGCAGAAAAGGAGCAATCTGTTTCTTGCGCCTCTGTTTAAGACTGAGAAACTTCTCTAGGAATGTTCTACAGAGCAAACAGATACTAACATCTCACTGACAAAAGTTCAGTCATGTCCTTTTCAAAGACTTTTGAATGACTAAGGCTGTCCATTGGACTGAGGCTGGGGTGACCTATCCCTGATATACATGACTGTCTAATATCTAAACAGAAGTGGGGGTAGGGGGTTGGCTGTTGGAGGGTACGAATAATGTCTGCTACAGGGCTCAATGCACATTTCTTGATTTTAATCTATTTTATTCTCTTAAACCTCAGGACATTTGATTCACTGACACCTACCGGGAGAGAGATCATTAAGCCTCACACAATAACTGGTTTCAGAAACACTATAAAACTGCTTAAGAGTATTCAGAAATGAGTTCCTTGAAAAAGCCACAAAACTGGTCTACAGCTTCATGACAAAGTGATTACTTTTCACTAACTTGGTATAACGTCTTAAATCCGTGTCTCATTTTGAATGCCAAAGCAGCCCTTCAGAAAATATATGACTCCATCAACCATACTTGTTCATTCACATCCACTTGCTGTTTCAATTAGCACTAGGCCAGAGAGGGGATGACTACATGATACATGAAATAAAAAGTTGATCCATATCTACCTATAAGCCTGGCTATCTACTTACCTGCCTACCTGTCACCTTTTATAACTGGCCACATTCCACAAAAGCTGACATGTGCTCTGTGACATTTTCATTAGAGGAGCTTGGGAATCCTCCATAGGATGACATTTGTCACATTGCCAGCTCTGTTCTGGCACATGTGGTTTCCCTCCGGTTTGACACTTAGGATTTTTCCATTGCGAGCAGCAGAAACTGGCAATGGCTCATTTATGTGGAAAAGGAATTTATTTGACGGACATGGGGAAGCCCATAGAATCAAGGGATGTTCCAGAGATCTGGGTAGAGGAACTAATATCAGTCGCTGGGATGAATTAACTCCAGAATGCTAGTACAGCCCTCAAGGTCCAAGACTCTGGAGAGAGAGTCCAATGGCTTAGCTTGGCTACATGCTCTTCTCTTAGCCAGAGGGAGTGGGCACCTTGATTAACATGTCTACTAAAACTGCAGCCTGCGGGCAGTCATTTCCCACAGGGAAACCAGGGTGCTGGGACCAGAGGAGGCTGGATGCTGGGCAGGCAAATGCAACCACCCACAGCAACAGCTGAGCACTGCCGGAAAACAATGCACAGTCAGTAAACAGGACACATCGGATGTACTAATAAAACAACTTTTTTTTCTGCTTCCCATGTCTCGTTAAACCTGCTTAGTGGAGGAAATCTGTCTCTAAATGCATAAACGCTACTCACTTTTAAATAATAAAACAGCCTTTGATCAATTTAAGATGCAAATACAATTTTAAATTCAACAATAGAATGTTAATTTTATTAGCGCTTTACTCTTCAATCAAAGATAAGACTTCCCTCAACTCCCCAACTGGGATCAGTTGCAAACAAGCTGTCTGCCTTTGGCCACAAGAGTGGTCAGCCTGTTTTCTCTTCTCACTACCTGCTGCTTCTCGTCCGTCCGTTCACGGCCACAGCTGAGGAAGGAGTGGGAAGGAGGAAAAGAAAGTTCTTCTTTAACTGGTACTGTCATAAGATGGCCTTGTGCTCTCATAGCACAGCAAATATTTAAAGCCTGTGCCAAACACTGTCTTAGGGGCTAAGAGACAAGTAGGACCCAGTGAGACCGGAAGTGGTCCTCTAACAGAGGAATCACATGTACAACATGTGCAGTTCATTACGGTTTCCAAGCACTTTCACAAGTCTCCCTCCACAGTGCTTGGTCTCAGAGAGGTTAAATGACTTGTTCAAGTTCACATGACTCAGAAGTGATGAAAGAGAGAAGAGAGTAGAAGGGCGTCTGGCATACAAATCAACCAGTCTCAGTATGAGCTCTTCAGACCTTTCCTCCTTTTACTGTTTTCATTGTCACTTCACATCCAGGGATTATTTGTCATTAGAAATAGCTTTCATCTCCACTTAGGGGTTATTCCTGATGCTTAAAGCTCCAGGAAGAATGCTCTCTGGTTAACTGAAGTATTACTATAGCAACAGTGACCATAAAAGCCAGAAGAGCAGGTACAAATTTTCACATCCACATACCGGGATGTGCAAACATGTAACTTCATTTTCTTATAACTCAAGGTAATTTCTGACCTCAGGCCCCTATTCTGCTTGATGCAAGAAATGTATTCTAGTCACTTACAAGTAATAAGCATTTCTTAATCATTTTTTTTAATACTTAGTCAATTCAAAATGATTTTCCCTTTCCCTTTGGGGACAGTATTGAGTTCCTGGAGGAAGGTGGGATCCTGCAACTGCTCCCCCAGTAGCGGGGCTGTAAGCGGATGGTGGGGTCCGTCTGCAGCTTCTACAGGCCTCATAGTTGGGTTGACTGGGGTAATGCTTTATTCTCCTTTGAACAGAGACTACAATGTCCTGGTGCTGGGGATCCCTGAGTTGTGGTCTCATCCCCCTCAGACGGCTGTGGGGCCATCTAGACCACACCCCTCTGATGCATGGGACACTCCTCCCAGGGCTGAGGCTCCGTCCGTCCGGTGCACTCTCTTTCAGCTAACTTGCCCCACTCATAGGACCTAGAAGTACCCTTTCTTGCCACTCTCAAGGTCTAAAAAATCCAGAGGGCTTTCTCTTCCTTTGCCTTGAGGCCAGAATGAGATGGAGTAGAGGGAAAAGAGGAGAAGAAAAGAACACAGTGGTTAATGCCTCGAATATCACTCTGTTACAGCCATGCAAATTGCCTCCTTCAAAGCAGTACTATTTTTCACTGCCAAGTTCAAACCTACCCTCTTTTAACCAGGTTTCTACTTTCTTCTTAGAATGATTAAAGAAACACCAAGCACCTCCCCCTTACCCAGAAGCTCCCTCGAATGTACCTCTTCAGCCTCCATCCCAAACACACTAACCTGCGACACAGGCAGCCACTGACAACCATCTCTGCCCTCCCCAGCCATCGGGCCCTGCCCCTGGGACCTGTCACTCTGTTCCCACAAACAATCTCACCTCCACCCACCTTCACTTTTCATTCTCTCCATTCTTTTATTACATGAACCCAATCTGCTGGTTGATATATTTTTCTTTTCTTTCATTATCTTGTACGTGTTTGTTTTCTAACTTTTTTACCTGCCTTCAATCCTCTATGGAAATAGATGTGGTCTAAAGGAAAATTGTAATAAATAAAATCCTCATAAGCCCTTCAAGGTTCAGTGAGGAGAACTACCCACATTATGCCAGATGTGGATGCACCATAATTTTCCTGACTCCAAATCGCTTTCATTTTGAATCAATTTCTTTGTGTGAAGCCTTTGATAGTTCCCCCTCATCTGAGCCAGTGATCCTAGTCAGGCAAAAGAAAGAAAAGAAATAATGGTGTTAAGTAATCTGTGATATCCCAGGCTCTGTGCTGGACACGCTGATCTACATGATCTCACTGCAAGCATCCTAGATGTATAGGATCCTAGCTGAAGCCTGAGCCATGTTTACCCTAAGGTTCAGACAAGCCCACCTGGAAGCTGCAGAGAGAATGAGATGGACAAGGATACTAGGACTGGTTTGAGCCTCCTGGGGGAAAAAATAATTTTCTAAGTTTGAAGAAAGAATCCAGTGGAAGAGAGAAATTTTCCCACTACTCATTCAACAAATACTCATTGAGCACCTGCCATATACCCAACACTGTGCTAGGTGCTAGCGATACAGCTGTGAGAAATCCAAGAGCAACGAACCAGGTTTAAAGGAGAGGGCCAATTCTGTGTGCAGCAGCAAGTGTCCTACTCAGACTGTCCTCTGACCCAGACCCTGGACCTAAGACACGGCGGCCGCAGGACAAACACCAAACATTACTTCAGATCCATGTTCAAGAAAAAATACCAAAGGACAGTGTGAGCCATGGTTTCTGCACCCTGGGAGACAGGGCCTTCTACACAAACATCAGAACACTTAACTTGGAGATACTGTTGGACATCAGAAGGACACTCAAATGGGACATCAGGAGACGCTGCGGACATTAACCCAGACAACCGAAGCAAGGAGGGATAAAGCAAGGGCAGCCGGTAGGACTTGGGTCTAGGACTTGGTTGAGATCCACACTGGGGCTTGCAAGGACTAACTGGGAGGAATGTGGGGAGAGCTACAATTCCTCCAGAACTAATGGAAGTGGAGCTTACAAAATGCAGCTTGTGAGTTCTGCCAAGTCTCTACCTCTACCCCCAGGCTAGTGTGGCCTGGAGAGGTTTATGCCAAGTTATTCCAGCAGCCCTAAGAAGTCAAGGCAGTTGCTCAAGGTTATGGATTTAGGAATGGTCTTTCTCCAAAGTCCTTCCCAGCCCCAGACCATTGCATGGTGTAATGGAAAAGCTTCAGGATTCCCACCTCTGCTCTGCTGTTAATGCATGATAGGGCCTTGGGGGAGTTAATTCAACTCCTTGGGCTCGAGCATTTCATCCTTTAAAAGAAGAGCTTGAGCTAGACAAGCTACAACATTCTGTGGTTCTTGGACTGGTTTCAGCTCCTCAGCACCAGGTCTGGGTACCCTTGACAAAACTAACCCAGCCTTGCACATCCAGACGAGGCCCCCTCACTTCCTCACATGGCCCGTTTACTCCAGCCAAGACAGTTTTCTCACTGTCCCTGAACTCAGCACACTCATATTCATTCCCAGACCTTTGCCAAATCCCTCCCTAGGGGCACTAAGAAAATTGGAATGCGCATCCTGGTCAGACCATGGTCTGCCCAGTCCAACACTGGAAAGGACATGCCCACCACCTTCTCTGAGGTCATCCTTCAAGGTGGGCATATGTCAGCTCCTCTGGGCATCCATTTACATCTCTGACATTAACTTGTCCAGACCCTCAGTGGATTCATTTATATTTCCCTCATGCACTACATTCTGGAGTAATGTGTTTCACGAGTTTATTACCCATTTCTTTTATTTGTTCTAAGTGTTCCTCACTCATCTTCCCCTCCAGCAGGTGTTTGCATTGAATCAGTCCTTGTTCACCTTCTCCTGGTTATTGATGAGTTCACTGCTTTCCATCGTGTCCTTTTCCAGTCTGGAGAATTCTAGCCTTTATGGCCTGTCTTCCCTTGATTGTTCTGTCTCTATTCTTCAGTGTCAGTCAGAACATCCCTTCACAGGTTCACCGACTGGAACTTGCCACAAATCAATGAGGGAAGGACATACAGTGTTTAGAGAAATGCAAGGGCATGGGCTCGGTTATTTTTAGTACCCCTCCCCACTCCTTGCTGATGTCTGATGTGTGTTTTCTTGGCCTGTGGAGCAAAGCAGTAGTTCAAACTCATGGACTGGAAGGGAAAAGGCCTCCAAAGACACAGGCCCTTTTCTGGTTTTTGACAGAGATGTTAGTTACAAAGTTTGGATTTGTTTATTTTTAAACATATCTGCACATGCCATGTTAAATCCATCTGCTCCTTTTCTGCCAATTTCTACAAACTCAGTTGATAACAATGATAATTAACATTTAGTGAGCTCTTAAAATGCCCTAGGCACTGTGCTAAGTGTGCAGTATCTTTCTTAATCCTCCCTGCAACTCTTTAAGGTAGGGACAATTATTACCCAGTTTCGAAAATAGGAATATTAAGAAACAGAGATTAAGTAACTTGATCATCACACAGCTAGGAGAGGGCAGAGCCTACACTCAGGCCCGGGGAGGCTGAGATTTTCCACCTTACTGTTCTCGGCAGTTAACCCTGGCTGTAGATTAGAATCACCTGAGAGCTTTGAAAAACCACCAATTCCCCTGGCTGCACCCCAGGGTAACTAAATCTGACTCTCTGGGCTGGGGTCCAGATAGCTTTAAAAACTCCCACAGGCAATTTTATGGTCTACCCAGGATTGAAGACCCACCACGGCTCTGGTGTCTCCTACTGTCAGAGCCTGTCAGTTTATCTCTACAGAGACCAAAATACATTTAGTCATCTGCAACATAGAGGATTGTCAAAGGACTTTCCCCTCTGGAGCATTTCTAAAGATGTTGAATCTGATCAGTCTTGGAGTAGATGCTCTTGCTGTTATGGTGGTGGTGTGGTAAGGTGTATATAATAAAACATTTAGTGTGTTAATAATTTTTAAAACATTTACCATTTGATATATAAACTGGATCATTCTACATATATTTTTTTAACTGTGGTGAAATACACATAACATAAAAATTTCCATTTTCATGATTTTTTAAGCATACAGCCAAGTGGCATTAAGGACATTCACATTGTTGTGCAACCATCACCACCATCCACCTCCAGATATTTTTATCATCCCAAACTGAAACTCTATGCCCATTAAATACTAAACCCCCATTTCCTCATCACCCTAGTCCCTGACAACCACCAGTCTACTCTCTGTCTCTACGAATTTGACCATTCTAGGCACCTCACACAAGTAAAATCATAAAATACTTGTCCTTTTGTGTCTAGTTTATTTCACTTAACACCATGTTCTCAAGGTTCATCCATGTTGTAGCATGTGTCAGAATTTCCTTCCTTTTTAAGGCTTAATAATATTCCACTGTATGTCTAGACCACATTTTGGAAAAATTCATTACACAGATTCTTGAGGAGGGAGTTTTAACAGTGCACTATCTGAAGAAGCCAAAATTTGCTCCAACTTTTTGTATTTCTGTATCTAAACTATTTCATAGTCTTGATAATAGAGACATCATTCCCTTCTTTAGCCCCACGGTGACAACCTTTTAAAAGAGCATTTCTTAGAGAACTTTGTCAAAAGCTTTAAAAAAGTCTAAGTAGATTATAGTTGTTTCTCTCCTATATCTACTTTTTTACTTTCACAAAGAACTCCGCTGTGTGTCTCTTCCTTCCTCTGGGTCTGTCCACGCCTACATTTTCTGTGTGGTCCAGATAACTCCCACCTCCAGCAAGAATCCTTCCTGGACACAGGTCCAGTGGGTGCTCTCTCTCTCTCCCCTCTCTTTCTTTCCCTTTCTCTCCCCAAGACCTGTCTGGTGTTTATTGCCTGGAGCAGCCAATCTGGCATTTACTTGATATTTACTTCTTGCATGCACCTCACATTCCTAATATGATGATCATCCCTTAAGCATTGCTCATCCTCTGTGTCCTCTCCAGCCTCAGTGTAGAACTGAGCAAATAACAGAGGTGGGAAATTTCATATTTAATTGAAATGAAAGAGCCTGCTGCCTCTCCCTAAGAATCAGTGCTTCTCAGCTAACAGCTGGGATCTGAGCTGCCAGCAACATCCCCAGGATGTATTAAGGACCCATCCCAGCTCCCTTCATTTCCCAGACTTGGGGCAGAGCCAGTGCTAAGCCGTATTGACAGGGGCAAAGTTCTCTTCATCAGATCTTCTCTTCTTATTCACTTGGCTCACACCCCCAACTTTTCTGGGCACCTGTATCCCTGCTATTTTTTTTTTTTAATTCCTCTCCATCTCAGTTTCCTCTTATGTATTCCAATCCCTTAGGTTGCTACCTCATGCAACAAAGGTAGATAACAGGTTTTCATTCTTTTTTTGTTGTTGTCTCTTTCCTAATCAAGGTCTCAGGGAATGACAGGGGCTGTTGTAACTGTCTCTTACTGGCCTCCCTCACTCAAGTCCACCCACTGCCTCCCATCTCACCACGTTAGCCTCCTGTTCCAAACCGCAGATGATTCTCTTTGCCTGGTCTATAGGATTAAATCCAACCCCCTTCCATGGCCCTGCTCACAGTCCAGCATCACCCCCGACTGTGTCCCTCCATAGGTTCAATGGATAATAACGTGTTGAATGACTGCTCTCCACAGGCTAGCGTTCTGGATGCACTGTGTGGTCCCAGCACAGTGGTGTGCACAGTAGGTAATTTGCAGGGAGTTACTGTTTCTCCCCTATGCCTGCTAAGACGCTGTTAATTTATGGGCTGCCTTGTCCAGATAAGGCATTATGCCAACCTATTGTTCCCCCACCATGAGGATTTTGGAGCCATGGAACACCAGAGGAGAGACATTTTGGTCAGAGCAAAGGAGTATTTCGGGACCTCTCAACCATGGTAGCAGTTTTCTACCCCAACTCAGGCAGTGGGTTCTCCTTCAGATGCCTCCCTATGTCCTATCCAGATGTCTGGCTCTGCTCAGGTCCTGTAAGTGCCAGGTTTGGGCCTCTTCTTGGTTACACCCTGGGATTCTCTCCTTAACAAGATTCAGATCCCCTTCTGGGGACATTGTGTAGGTTTTCTTGGTCAACACCCATGCTTTCTGATCCAGGACCTTTGTGGCTTTATCATTGCCCTCGGACAGAATCACAGGCACAGAACAGAGCTCATGTTTTCAAACATCTTTAAGAAGAGGGGCCACACTTTGTGTTCCTCCTTGGGTCCAAATGTCCTGAGAGTGACCCCTGCCCTCTCGCCTGGGACTGAGCACTTTACTTGGCCCTTTATCTGGCTCATCTACCAGGAAGCCTGGTGCCGTCTGCTGGACCAGCCATGCCTCTGTCCTTCCTTCTGATCTTCACACCCCTCCCCTCCTCACTTCCTCCTGACTTATCATCAGTCCAAATCTAAAAGCGTCTGCCAGGACAGCCGGAAAGAGGAAGGTGAAGAGGTGCCCTCGACTGTCTGGGGAGTGACTTGTGATTACCCTGGGTGTCAGCCCAAGGGCAGCATACAAAGTCAGCCTGCCTTCTCTCTCCACACCCCTAAAAATTGTGTACATGTGTGCATGTACACACTTATCTTCACGTTGCCAGAGAGAACGTGTCAGAGTAAATAAGTGAAGGCCTAGAAGGGGATTTATTTTCTTAGGAATTGAGAAGAAAAACTAGAACTGTAACACAAGAAGCAAAAATGACACCCGCATGAACATGCACAGGTGGGTTTGGTGAGCAATTTAGGGGTTTGGGTTTTCAGAGCTAACTCTCCACTCTTCTATGACTTGGAGAGCTGCTGCAGGGGTCAAGGAACCCATGTGGTTAACTGGATTAATTAGTATGGTTAATTAGTATGTGTTTTACTCTGATATGCATTTTCTATTAAAAAGTTTTGAAGTGCAATTATAGGTGTTAATGAATAATCAGAGAAAATACTCTGATATGGAAAAATATAAGTTCAAATCTCAGCTCTAAAATGTGAAAGATTATACCATTGTACCTCAGTGTCCTTATCTGTAAAATGGGACTAATAATAATGATTCACTCATTAAATTGTTATTGTGCACTTGTTTTTACCAAGTACCATCTTGTGGGCTAGGATTACAGCAATGAACAAAGCAGGCAATGCCTCCGCTTTCCTGGAATTTATATCCTGGTCAGGGCAGACAGACAATAAATATGTATCATGTCAGGTGATGATAAAGGGTGACAGGGGCTTGTCATTCTTGAAATGATAGTAATGCATCTCTAACAAGCTGATACTTGAGCAAACTCTGAAGGAAGGAGGGGAACGACCATGTGGACACCCGACAGAAGAGCTTTCCAGGTGGAGAGAACATACACTGCAAAGGCCTGGAGGTGGGAGCCTTGGGTGTTCCAGAAACAGTGGGGAGGCTGGGGAAGCTGAGGAGAAGTGAGGAGGGAAGAGCGAGACGAGATGATGTCGGAAAGGGCCTTGCAGGATGGGCGAGGAAGTGGCTTTTCCACTGGTGAGCTGGAGAGCCATGGAAGGCTTTTGAGTAGAAGAGGGACAGGACCTGACTGAGGATGGCTTCTGCGTGGAGAACGGATTGTAGTCACAAAGGTGGAAGCAGGCAGAGCAGACATCCGGGTGAGGGAAGAGGGTGGTCTGAGTTGGGGTGCCAGGAGAGGAGGTGGTCAGAAGTTGTCAGATTCTGAAAATATTACAGAGGTAGAGACAATGGAACTTATTGATGGTTTATTTACGGAGTGTGGGATGACTTCAAGATCCTGGCCTTGAGGAAGTCAAAGAACAGAGTTTTTATTTAGTAGAATGGAGGAGTCTGAGGGAGGACCTGGTCTGGGGGAAGAAAATCAGAGGTTAAGTGTTGGACACATTAGGTTCAGGATGCCTATTCGGTGTTCACGTGGAGGAGGGCACCAGGCAGTTGGTTCTCTGCACCTGGGTTTCTGGAGAAAGGTCAGAGCTGCAGCTGCAAACTTGGATGTCATCAGCAGAGGGATGGCGTTTACAGCCTCGGGGCTGGACAGGATCATCTAGAGCAGCAGTGCAGCTGCCTCCTTCATGGAGCCCTGAAGGCCAAAAGAAGTTTTATGGAAAATACTTCTGTAAACTGTGAAGTGCTATACACACAGAAAAGACTCAGTGCATTAACGTGGTAAAGGACATAATTTAAAGAAGAATCTGCAGGAAGAATTAGAGTCATAGAATGTGTATGCCAGGAGGAGCTTAGAAACCAGTCACTAGACCCCCCTCATTTTAGCCATGAGGAGCTGAGGTCAGAGAGGTTAAGAGACTTGAGCAAGTACACCCAGCTCATTAGTGACCAAGTCGGTCTCAGAACCGAGAAGTCCTAATTGTGGGAACGGTGCTCTTTCTGCCAGCAACGCACCTGCTCACATTTACTGCTTCAGCTCTCTCTCAATCTGTTAACCAGGGCCAAGCAATTCTTTCAAAAGAGAAATCTAATTATATCGCCTTGTGCTTTCATACACGCTATTTCCCTTGCCTGGAATACTCTGCCTCCTCCTGCTTCTCTGTCTGGCAAATTTCTGCTGCGTCTCCATTCCCAGCTAGAAGGGCACTTTGCTGTGAAGACCTCCTTGCCCTGCTGGGTGGAGCTAGTCACCAGGCCTCCACCTGCCCGCAGCGCTCTGCTCCTGCATTTGACGTAATTATGGCTGCCTCTCCAGCCTGCCTGCGAGGTTCTGGCTTTCTCCTCTTCCTATGACCTCTCCAACCAGCACAGTGAGTGGCACTTAAATGTTTGGGGAGGGAGGGAGGAAGGAAGGAAGGCCTCCTCTCTCACATTAGCTCAGGACAATGGCAAAGCTGTCATTTAGTGACACTTCAGTTCCTCTGACCTAAGTGTGCTTCTGGTTCACAAATTGACAGTGACTTCTGGGGTGGGAATTTTCCTTTTTCTTTTCCGTTCCCAGGCACAATAAGCAGGTGATCCTGGGACTAGAAAACTTCTTGGACATTATAAGTGATTGCTGCCTTCTTTTCTTCAATTCTCTCTCTCTATCTATATGAGTAGCTGTGGCTTGCTTGCCTTTTGCTGCAAGGCTGGATTTGTGTTTGTGCCTGGCCTATGCACAGGCGTGTGTACATCTACACACACACACACCTACTCACACTCCTGGGAGAAGCTGCACTCTTGTTTTTCACAGGTAGCCAGATCTCCCAGAAAATGTCCTCCGGTGAGCTCCCAGGTTTGTCACCATTGAGCATGAAAACTTGTATTTATTTCTTAACCTCTTGGTCCCTTAGTTGAAGGTAAGTTTGGAATTTCTAGGTCAAGAGTGAATTCTAAGAACGCCTTCCCACCCACCCCAAATCCCCCACCCACCGTGTTCTCTGCTCTTTAGCATGTTTGTTTTGAATAATTCTGTACTAATTACTGTATTTCCATTCTGCTTAATTAACACTGTTCGGCTAGGGGGAGAATGGCTCCTAATAGAAGTAATTATTGTACAGGTTATTGCAAAGGTTTAAGGAAGGTGACAGAAGGTGGTGGTGATACTGTGGTGATGAACTCAACACTCCAGGTTTTGTTTCTAGTAAATAATTCAGAGATTCTAACCAGGCTGAGTTTGCCAAACTCTGGGGATGCCTGAAGCGGGTGGCAAGCCGAGCTAGTAAAGCAACTACCCCTTCCTGAGGTTTGGACCTCTGAAGCTCCTTTGTATTGAGAGCTCTTGAGTAATCACTGTTAATCAATACAGTACTGGAGGTCGCAATTAGGTTTAATTAGCCCAACATCCTTATCATCTCTGCTCCTGTCTGTGTCTCCTTGGGTGTCTCCCCTTCTTGGCTCTTGCTTCCCCTGAAAAGGAAGCGTTCCTGGCCTATGTCCCCAGTTTGGAGTCTCCCCTCTTCTCTTCCTGCACCGACCTCCCCCCCAACACATTCATTCATAATGTGGAGGGGGAGAGCCAGGAAGAGGCATGAAGTGATGGTGGGAAGGGAATAAAGAAAAAACATGGTGGAAAAGAGGGGGGGGAGGAAGAGAATATGGTAAAGGATGGAGAAGATGTTTATTGCCTTTCAAGAGAGAGTTGCTCCCAACAGAACTACTAAGAAGGCACTTTGTCTACCCTCCCAACCAGACAAATGGGAAACTCTCCTGCTCATCCCTTTTCCCTGCAATAAATGGAATATTTTCATACTTTTGTGTTAATTAAAAGGTGTCTGTATTTTGCACACATTTATATTTCTGCAATAACAAAAACAGCCCCCACAGCTCTGTATGGAATGGGAATGGGGGTGAGGTGACAGCACTGAGCTGTGGAAGGGTCCCAGACTGGGGAGGCAGGAGACCTGCCCCCACCTCAGCCTGCAGCTCTGTTACAATTGCTTCTCCTCTAGATCTCGTTGTCCTTGTCTGTAAAATGATAGGTTTGGATTCGATGCCCTGCATTACCTTTTCTAACCTGGTTTTTATCTATAATTAAATGGATGGGCTACTAGATTGGTATGCCTGGACATACCCATTCTGGACATACCTTTTTTCCTCTTGTCTGCATCTCTATCCTCTTGTCCAGAGTGTCTTCCCTTTCCAAGTTCCTCTCCATTCTGCACATTATGAGTTTCAGCATTCCTGTCGCCCTAGAAATTATTTCTGAGACTGTGCACTGTTTCCCCTTTCAGCATCTCATAAACTCCCTTCTCGGATTCTTTCATTTTTTCTTTCCCGTCATCCTGGCCGCATTGCTTCTTACTTGGTTCAGTGGCGTGTGTGTGTACATGGGCAAGAGGGTGGTTCTCTGGGGCTCTTACTGTCTCCATTCCTCTGCTTTACTGGGATTTCCTTTACCTAGAATTTTGTTATGTAAAATGCTTCCAATTCTTCAATTTCTGGCATATTCTAAAAAGTCTTTTAATATTTTCCTTCTTCCAATTTATCTATTTTTATTTCACAGTTCTCTTTGGCTATCTCTTATAATCACATTTCTTCTGGTTTGATTTTTCAGGTCCTTTGTCTTTATCCTTCATTCTTCCGTTTTCTTTTCTTAGGTCACCTTTTTTTTTTTTTTTTTTAATACCTTTCTTTGTTCAGCAGAGGGCTCCCTTCCCGTCCCTCTTACAGCCCGGCAGATAGGATTCGAAGCTTGCCCCCTGTCTTTCCCTCTGGTTTTCTAGCGGTCAGAAACGCTAGATAATTAAACTTGTCAACAATTCAGCCTTGTTCGGTGTGGTCGCGCTAAACCTTCCCTCCTCAGCCGAGAGCACTCCGCCGCCTCCCGGGATCTCTAATCCCCTGGATGCCCTCCCGATGTTCCTGATGTTATCTTACTCACCATAGTCCCTACTCAAGTCGCTCGGCTCTGTAGCGTAGGTATCACCAAACCTAGTCTCCAGCTGAGGAAACTGAGGCTTGGAGAGGTTCACTCAAGGTCATGCAGCTTGTAAAATTAACCCTTATCCGGCCAATTCTGGCTTTCCAGTCCAGCCCAGCAGCCTCGCCTCACTCCCTTCGACTGCAATTTATACCAGATTTCCCCTGTTTTGTACGCGGTTCTTTCCCGCTTCAAATCCACAGGCAGGAAGATCCTCTCTAGCTAATGAGGCTGGGGAATTGGAGAGCCGAGGGGAAGGGAGGATTTCCTCAGGCCCCGAGGGTTGGAGTGGGCAGGGTTCTGGTGCGCCGACACCCCAGGGTGAGGTCGGGTTCGAGTCGGGGCTTATCGAGGACCGTAAGGCAGGATGTGGCCAAAGGTAACCTGGGTCTCGCTGCTCGAACGCCGACTGCGGAGCGGGACTTTGGCCCACCCTCCGGGTAAACACACTTGGCAGGCCGGAGCGGGAGTCGGGCCGAGCCCAGGGACGCGGAGGTGCAGGGCGCCCCCTCGCGCCCCTCCGCGCGCCACGGGGCTGGCGGGTGGCGCGCCCGCCGCGGCAGGTCCTCTCTAGCCCCCTCCTCCTTTTCGCTCCTGCTCCCCTCCCTCTGTCCCCTCGCTTCCAACTCCTCCCCCACCACCTCTCCCTCCCTTTGGCTCCCTCGGTCTCCTCCTCCCTGCTCTCACCCGCGCGCCGCGTCGGGAGCTAGTTAGAGCGCGGGGGCTGTCGCCTGAGCCTAGCTCCGTGGAGCCGTGCGGGTCGGCTGCGCGTCCGGCGGCTGCTGGCGGAACCCAGCGTGGCGGGCGCCGGAACGATTCGCGGCTGCACTGGAGCGCCGAGTGAGGGCCGGGGGCCGTTCCTGCGCGGCCGCCCCATTCCCAGACGGGCCGCCAGCCCTCCTGGTTCGCCTCCGCCGCCCCTCGCCGCCCCTCGCCGCCGGAAGCCAGAAGCCGCCTGGAGCTGGGCACCTGCGCACGCAGCCCGGAGGTGAGTCCCGGGAGCCCCGGACGCTTCCCCTGCGCGGGCTGGGGCCGCAAGTTGCAAACTTCAGCAACTCGGGTGGGAAGAAGGATTGGGGCCCGGGGGCGCTGGCAAGTTGGAACCAGGTGGCGGAGGCTGTGGGCGCAGGGGAAGAGGTCCCCGGGTTCCGCGCCACACGCTACCATCTCGGCTTGGGTGCCCTCCGTGCTGCCGCGTTCCCGCCGCCCGCTGGCTCTGGGTCCATGCTGCACGGGGCCCTGGCCCCGCTGCGGTCGGCGCGTCTGGGGGCCGGGGGCTGGGCCTAGAGGAGGGAACGGACGAAAGAAAGGCTGAGAGAGAGCGGGGCTGAGGCTCCGAGACTGGTGCCGAGATGGAGGCTCCGAGAGGGTGGACGAGTGAACCCGGTGGAGGGAGAGTGCGGGCGGCTAGGCGCGTGGGAACGCGTGGCCCGCCGGGAGTGTGAAATCTCTCGCTTGGGGGACGTCCCCGCTCCGCCGCCGCCAGCAGGGCCCCTGCTGGATTCTTCTCTGACCCCCTGCCCTGGCAGGGCCTCGCGGAGCCCAAACTCTGCCCCGCCAGGCCGTAGACGCCTAGACGCAGCGGTCCCAGAGCCCGGCGCTCCCGCCTGAGCAGGCGGAGAGGGGTGCGGCGGCGGGAACGAGGGACGCGATTTCCTGATTTATTTTTCTCATGGTAATTTGTCTTTGTGGTTGAGGCTGCCCATTCACTTTCCGCTCACGTCTTGCGGGAGATCCAGCTAGGAGGGAGGGAGCAGGGGGCGCTTGGGCACTGGGAGAGATGGAGACAGAAGAGGGGATGGGGACTCGAGCCGGGCGGGAGCCGAGAGGGAAGTGGGCGTAGGACCGGCCGAGGATGATGGCGAGGCTAGAGGGACTGGGCCGAGCGGAGCTCCGGGAGGCGGAGGGAGGACACAGCCGGCTCCTTTGCCTGCCGCAAACTTTAAACAACGAGGATGAGCCACCTGAAGCGCCCTTCTGGTCTCCTCTCCTCCCTGTGCTCGGTCCTTGGGTTCTTCCTCCCGCCTAGCCTCGCTGGGCTGCAGTGGGCGCCGAGTTTGGTTGGGAAGAGGTAACCTCCCGACTCTGCCCCCACCCCTGTGATCCTATCCAGGCTTTCCGCGGTGGGGATGAGAGCAGCCCGAGTGGGGAAGGGCTGCCCTTTCGGGATGCGCTCTTCCGGGCTGAGCCAAAGAAACTGGGATTGGGAGGTTGGAAGCTTGCCTGTGTCTAGACCCACCGCTATCCTACCTTCTCTGGCGAATCCAATCCCCTTCCACATTTCTCAGGCACCTCTGCTTCCCCTCCTATCCCCACCACTTTGGCGTCGTTGGGCTCTTTCTGCAGCAGCGCGTCTCTCCAGGCCCTCTCGGTCCTCCCCAACCCCACTTTCCCTCATCTTTTAGTCTATTCTCTTCCATTCCTTCGCTTCATTTACTCCCCCACCCCACCGTTCTTCTTGACATTCAAAAGAGGTCTCTCACCTTTTCAGAACCAGGATAGGTGACCTTGAGGAAGGGGAAGAGGGGAACCTGAGCCTGAGAACTGGACCTCACAACTAGGAAAAGGGGGGCAGATGAAGAAGCAGCTTGGAAAAACTCTCCAGAACCCTGCCCTAAATCTAGATTCCCAACCTCGAAGGAAGGAGGATAAAATATCAAAGAGACAGAGAGAGAATTTGCGCTCAGGCACCCATAGGGTGAGAGGAAGTCAAGCCAGGATCTTCCTTCTCCAGAGCTGACAAGAGCCAGCATTATCATCACTGTGGACATCAAACACTTTTAAAGCATCTACTGTGTGCAGTGTACCATGCTAGGTGCTGGTAGATGCAAAGACGTACAGGCATGAGTCCACACCCAGAGAGGCTGCTAAATTCACCAACTTGATCCTGAGACTCGTGTGTGTGTTTGGGCAGGAAAAACATGAATAGAAAAATGCAGGCAGTACAAGGCAGGGAGGGCTTGGTGCCAAAGGGTGACTTAGGACTTAGCATTGGACTGACTGAAGAGAACTTGAGGACTCAGGTGGGACTGAGAGCTGGGCTTGGGTCTCTGGCCCCCTGCACTAGCTGTCTGCATAGGGAGGGTGGGACAGAAAAAGGGAGGGGCTCCCTTTCTAATTCCCTAGAGCCCGGCCTCTCCGGCTGAGAAGCCAAGAGGTCCACCCTGACTCTGTGGATTGTCACCTCCCAGTTGGAATTAGAGGAATCTCAGGAGCTTTCTCTCTTGGGGTACCCTTCCCCACTTGTTTGAAAGCCCCTCTGTGAATTACTTCTTACTGAGACTCAAAGCTGGAAGAGGGCTTCAAGATTATCATGTCAGGGAAGTTACAAACTCAGATGCCTACAGAGGTCAGACAGGTAACAAATGCATTGATCAGGTATGGCAGGGGGCAGGCCCGAGGACAACTGGTTATTCCAAGTCAAACTGGCCAAATAAAACAGTCCTAGCAAAGCCAGCATGTAGCCCTTGAGCAGTCTGATCCCCGGTCTCTGCAGCTCTAGAAACAATAATTTTAAGTGATCTCATCTCTGTGTGTACATGTTAGCTATCTGTTATCATGTCTCCCTGTACTTTGGGGATTGACTGGGACATCCCACAGCCTACTCCTACCTGTGACCTGCTGGGCCCCCAACACACCCTCACTCTCAAGGGCCCATTAGGATTCTGCTGTGGGATGAAGAGTCCTTGAGGTCAGAGAGGCATCTTATGTTATCAAATCTAGCACTTCACATTGATACAATGTTCCAGACTTAGAGCCAGGACTGGAGCTCAGGTCTTCTGCCCCTCTCCTCCTGCATCTCCCCTCCCTACCCAACCCAGTGGGTATAAACCAGTTTTATTTTTTACAAAAAAAAAGAAAAAAGTCCAACCAAGACTTTTTGCTTCCCCAAAGCCTTATGCAGGGGTTGGATGAGAAAAAACTGGGAGCTCACATAAGATGTTCAGGAACCCCAAGGAACATCCAGAAAAGCCTGATTCCTGATTGTCAAGGGGGCAGAGGGCCAGCAGACATTTATAGAGGATCAGCCTGGCAAGGCTGAAGATTGGTGGATGGAGTGTGTGCACTTGGGAAGAAGGTGCTGCCAGGTCCAATTCTTTTGAACATTGATCATGGCACTACTGTTCTTAATCACCCTCCTGTATCCCACAGGGAAAAACCAAGGAGATAGCAATTCAGATCAATACCATACAAACAATTCACTACTTTCATTGAGGATTGAGGTGGTAGAATGGATACAGAAGGCAAAGAACAAGGTCCCTGATTACAAGTGCATGTTACCTTGTGATATAGCCCTTAGGACCCAGGGCTGAGCTCCAATGCCCTGCCACCCACAACCACAGCACCTGGATGTTCCCCGTGGTTTTCAAGTGTTGGCTTTGTTACTGCCTGGATACAAGATCAATGAGACCAACAGTGACAGTAAACTCACCTGGTCATCATTTATCAAGCACCTGCTATGTGCTGGGTACTGTGCTAGAAGCTATGGGTGCAACAGTAGGCAAGACATGCCTCTGACTGATCTCCCTGGATGGATGTGAATGAGCATAACTAGAACACAGTTACTAGCATTGCCTCGACTTCTGTGATATAATTTACTGTTTGTTTTTTTTTCCCCTGTGGGTTTATCTGGGTGGCCTGATATCTAATAAGGAGTTGTCCAAAGGACTTGGCATCTAGGGTTTGGGCTGAGAAGGCTAGGCTTCCACCACCTTAGCTGTTCCCTTAGTGCTGGGTCCATCTCCATGCCTCTGATTCCTCACTTATCAAGTGGGACTAAGTGTGTACCTTGTACCTGTGAGGTGGACAGAGGCAAAGCCAGGTGCCTGAAATCTGAACTGTTGGAAGGGAGTATTGGTTATTTATACATCGGGGTCTGAACCCCAGTGGGTCTTGGGATCATCCTTTGCCTCATCCAGTCACCTTGATCACTAACAGTGACTGTGTGTGTGTGCGTGTGTGTGCGTGTGGGTGTGCATGCTGAAAATAGTTACCTCTAATAAATGAGTTTTCTTCACATTCAGATCTTTGCATTTGAATTTAGCCATCACTAATTTGGTTCTAAATTTATGACAAAGCTTAACTAACTTTTCTTAAATGTATGACCAGGGGCCAAAGCAAGTGGCTTGACTAACAGAGTTTCATTGAATAGGCTGAACTGAGGCCTTCTTTTACAGCTTGTGTGGGCACCATCTGGATTTCACTGGCATACTGCTATACTGTTGTGAACTTCCCTCTCTCTGACTTTTGGTGTGATGTCTGCCTTAGCTGAGGAGATGGCTTTCTGATGGATAATCTGGAAGGGGATCTTTGTGTATGCCATTCGCTGTCTCAGATGGAGGAATCTCCTCCAAGACTTTCTTTCCTAAAAAACTTCCCTTGTAACCAGCTTGAATGCTAGAAAGTACCAGCTGGGAGCAGAGTTCTGAAAGGGAAGGGGATGCCAGACTTCCTGTGGCTCTGTCGTGTCTGCTCCTCTTTCTCTGCTTTAGTGCTTTGCTTCAGTGAGCGTGAGAGATGAAAATCAAACCTTGCAGAATGCACTTAATCCTGACATACGTCAGGGGCTCACCAATGAGAAATGATGACACTTGGTACCTCCAGAGTGGGGGAAAAAAAAGATGGCTTCCAATCCAGTTTGCTCCTGGGCACAGTAGGGAAAGCAGGGACCTGGGAGGGATGGTGATTGGGCATAGGAGAATTTGACCTTGAGCACACTTCCCAGCAGTTGGACTTCACATCCTCCTCCACTCTGACTTGAAACAGGAGGACAAGGATTCCATTAGGCTTTCCCTGAGCACGTGAAAGCTTTAAAGGCAAAACTGTGTGCTGAGTCCCACCAAGACACTGCCCTCATTGATCTGTGTTTAATAAGGATGACTTAATCATACTTGCACCTGGAACTCATTTGAATTTGAAGCCTTCTCAATATTATCAGAATATCTTTGCACTTGAACCAAGACTGTCTCTGGCCTCTTGTGAGATAGGAAAGGCTGGTACTGGAGGATGGCTGGTGACCATCTGTTCTGCCATCCCCTGAGGATCAAATTAGAGGAGATAGGTTTAAATTCCCAAAGGAGGAGGCTGGGTTAGAAATGAGGGAGGCTTCTCCATCTTGAATAGAGATTACAGTTACTTCTTGATTTTCCAGGAGTGGTTAATTTCCTTTTTTGTGGATTACGTGTGGGGAATGTTTTGTCTCAGGCCGGCTTCTGGTTACATCCAGCATCTAGCTCCACTGTGGGAACCCATCTGATTGCCAGTATCTTCAGAAAGTGGATTGTCCTTTTAGTCTCCACCTGAGCCAAACATCATTTGGAAAGTAAATCTGCTGCATATTAGGTATATGTGTGTATGTAAATATACTCATATACATCCACGTATAAACATAAATGCAATGCATTATAAGGCTGTGTAACAGTTTGATCATTCAGTATTTTGAATGACCTGCGGCTCTGTTCTTCTGCCAGAGGTGAAATGAGGTTGCCCTGAGGGAGGTAGCTTCAGGGAAATGGCTGGTTGGGGAGCAACTTACATCCATCCTTACTTGCTAACCCCACTGATCCACCTGAGCCAAAAACTCCCTCCAAACTGCACTAGTCATTGTCTTGAGGCCCCCCAGGAGCCCTGCTTTAAGTACAAAAGAGCTGCAGTTGGTTCTCAATTATTCAGGGATGGGTGGATCCAGTGTGTAAAGCATCTGACTCCAGACTCTTCTTCCCCTTCTTTTGGTGCCTTAAGTAACTCTACGCCTGTAGTGAGAAGCTGGGGAGATCTTATCGTTTAATACAAACTTTTGTTTCTAGCAGCCTCTTCCTTCTGCTCCTCTTCCCTCAAGGCGCCAGGGGAAACTAGGAGCCTTCCGTGAGATCTCATCCACCCCGAAGCAGACTGCCTTCAAGGCTCACACATTGCTCTATTGGCCAGGGTGTGTTTCTGCCCAAAAGCAGGAGAGAGGAAAATACCACCAATTCTGGCTTCTGCAGGGTCAGATCCCTGTAGCTTTCCCAGGACCTTGGTTTTCTTCCTTTCTCCCTTTTGTAGAGCCACCTGCACTTGAAGTTTATGGAGTCAGCTGGTAACCCGGGGCCCCATCAAGAATCTGCACGAAGAGCAGTGTCCTTATGGCAAAAGCTCCCAAACAGGCCAGCTCAAAGGAACAGTTCTGTGAATGTCCCCAAGACCAAGGGTCATTTTCCTGCATAGACCAGATGCCCTGGGGCCATCTGCTTCCTTTTAGCATCTCTTTAGCTTCCAGAGTGAGTCTCTCTTCATATGCTGGGCTCAGTCTAGAGAGCAAGGCTGAAGTGACCTCTGTGTACAGGCAACAGTAGCTTGGTCCCACTCAACACTAATTCACTGGTTCCTATTAGAATCATCTGGAGCACTTTGAAGACATATAGATGGCCAGCCTCATCCTAGACCTTAATTGAGTCAGAATTCCTGAGGCTGGAGCCTGGGATTGGTTTTTTTTTTAGCTCCTAATATGCAGCCATGGTTGACAGCCACTGACCTAAATCTTTCCTAGGTTCCACCTGGCCTCATGCCAATGGCGTGCAGGATCTCTTTGGCCTCAGCCCTTCAAAACAGCCAGGTCCTTTCTAGTAGGCATCAGCTAGAGCTCCTGGCGTTCGGATCATAGCTACTGTTTGTGTCCCTGTGTTCTGAATTTAATGACTTTCTATTATAAGCTGATTGTGGGAGCTCCCTTGTGTAACTTCTTTGTGATCATTTTTTTTCTTAAGCAGCATTTATAAAAGTAATGCATATTCATTCAACAGTTTTACGTATTTCTTTCTAGATACATGTGTAACAAGATTGTGATTGTACTGTCTGTGTTGTTTTGTAACCAGCCCTTTTCATTTAATAACATATTGTGATAATTTCCCCATGTCTCAAGCATTTTTCTAAAATGGGCTTTTTAGTGGCTGCCCGGTATTCCATCACATGGATGTATCATAATTTATTTAATGAATCTCCTGTGGGTTGGCCATGTAGGTTGTAAATCATTTTTTACTGTTATAAATAATGCTGCAATGGACATCCTTGTATATAAATCTTTGTGCCTATTGATGATTATTTCCTCAGAACAGTTTTCTGGAAGTGGAAAATGTATGCTTCTTTTTAACATGGGTCATTTAGACAACTTTTGACTGACTTCCTAGAGCAAGAAAAAATTGTCATATTCAGAACTAGAAAAGCAGACTATTTTTACTGAACTTCTCTGAGGCGTCAAGCTGGCTGCTTTGCCCTTACCTGAGCTGAAGGTCAGAATCCTTGACCTAGCTTTGTGCCTGGGTTTCACCTCCAGGTCAGTTCCACAAATTGCTGCCTCACCTTTCAGGTGAGTTCCAAGCCTCTGCTGCCCCTAACCCACAGCATCTTCTTCTTTCACCTCTTTAGCCTTTTCCTCTTCACACCTCCAGCTCTGGAACTATCAGCATTCAGCACTGCCTTCAAGCTATTGTCCCATAACAACTATTATTTACTGAGCTATTACTATGTACCCGACAGTCTGCTAAACTTTATATATGCCTTGTCTCTTTTAATCCTCATGTACCTTATATGCACATGTTATTTTTGTCTCCACTTTCTGTATGGGGAAACTGAAACCTTGAGAGAGAAAACAGTTTGCCCAAGGTCACACAGCTAATGAGTAGTAGAGGTGGGATTTAAACCCAGACTGACTTCAGAGTCTACAAACTTAACCACAACGTATACTTTTCTCCATTCTTGGCTTATGGTGTCAATAAGTTGTTCCCAAATTCTCCACCAGTATCCCGTGGACATATACTGTGGCTTTCTTGTTGGCAGAAGCAGAGGCAGCAGAAGGGCGGTTCTCACATACAAATGCAGAAGAGTGGGGATGCTATTCACCAAAGCTCCCTTTTCCTTTTGATTTCCTTGATTCTGTCCTCACTTCTTTCTCCAGACACCCAACTCCAGAACACATTTCATGCCTCCTCACTGACCAGCTGCAAAGATCCCAGCATGCCTTGCAGCTGAGCAGGTCCAAGTTATGACATATCCCTATTATAGCTTCCCCACCCAGTCAGAAGAATTTGGATGCTGCTTTCCCAGTGTGGCTTATAAAGCTGTCAGGGAGGCATGCAATAGTAATGATGATGGGGGACAGGCAGCCTGACTTCTGTTGGATGTCAAATACTGCTTAAAGTAGAGAATGGGATACATTTTTGCATTCTTGCCTCTGTAACATAGTCATTACCCAGAAGGCAGAGAAATGGCGACCCAAACTGTCCTTCTGATTTGATTCTGACCATGACCAAGAACTGGGTGTGATGTGACAGTGCTTGGATGAGAGACACCATTTCAGCCTGGTGTTAATGATGGCCAAAGAAAGAAATGACATGGCCACAGGCCTCCCCTAGTCTTTAAGAAGTCTGATTTGGGGATGTATGATCGTATAATTAGGGATTCCAAAAGGGAAGATGGTCTGTGGCAGGTGAAATTCTGAAAAATGAAGCTTCACATTTTTATCCATGACTTAGATGAAACTGGAGTAAACGAGCTTATCAAATTTGTTGATGACAAGGCTGTGATGGGCAGCTCCTATAAAAGACAGAATAAATACTCCAAATGATCTCAACAGACTGGAATGCTGGGTTTAAACCAACAAGATGAAATTTAACAGGGGCAGATGGAAAGTCGTGTTTAGATCGCAGAAATTAATTACTCAAGTTCATGAGGGGTCTGGGAGTGGGAGAAGACTTGATTTGGCTGCAGATCCTGAGAGAAACATCCGACGGGTTTAATTGTACACAGGCTTCATAGGAGCTGACAGGGTGATGGGGTTGCTCGAAACAATACCATCTTAAATGGCATTAAGAGGCAGGGTCCAAATTGGGTCCTCCCTGGTCATTATGTCCTCATTTCTGGACATGGATTTTAGAGGGAACCCTGACCAACTCAAGCATGATCACTGGAGGCCACCCAGTGTCAGGAGGGGGTTGGGAAATCCGGCCACAAAAGGCTTAGTGAAGGGAGCCCGTCTGTTTAGAGAGGGAGAAATTCCCCAGGGGTCATGTGGGTTACTGCAGAAGAAACAGGACTTCCTATAGAAGAGAACACAGTTCATCAGCCTGAAAGAACTAGAAGACTCCAGAGTGGAAAGTACAGGAAGCTGGATTTTTCACAATCTGCATCTTCCCAACGAGATGGGTTCCAGTCAAACAGCACCAGCTGGCAGTCCTGCTGCCTGGGACGCTATTGGGAAACTCCTGCCCCAGAGACAAACGACTGAACTGGCAGTGTACCTCTATCTCTATGTGGCTCTGAGGCTGGAGGACGCCCGCTTCCTTTCCTGAATGCTGCAGAGCAGTGCTTCTCAAAGTGAAAATCACCTCGAGCAGCAGAATCAGCCCCACCAGGAACCTGTTAGAAATGCAGCCATTCTTGGGCGGAACCCCAGACCTGCTAATTCGGCATCTCCCTGGTAGGGCCCAGCAGCCTGCTCTTTAACAAGCTCTCCAGGCTGTTCTGATGCATGCTGAAGTTTGCGACAGTGCTTTAGACCATCCTGGATTGTTCTTTCTGTTGCTGGATGCTTGTGGTACTCCTACAACCCACAGCCTTCAGCTGCGGAAGCAGTGTAGAACCTTGGAAGGAGGTTAAGGCTAAGACAGACTAGGGTTCAAACCCAGCTTGAGTGGCTTTTGGTTGTGGGTTTTATATAAGTTCCTTTCCCACTCCAAGCCTCCTTTTCACAGTGTAGAATGAGGGAGGGCTAGTTTAAAGAAGGATTAAAGAAGTAGCATAGCTCTGCTTTAACAGCCTAGCAGCTACAGATGCTCACTGTTAGTACCAGGTCATCCTGGGAGGGGTCTTATCAGCATTGGAGTTGCCTTTCCTATAGAAGCCTGTCTTCCCAGTGAGCTTCCCCTAGCCTCTCAAAGAGAAGCCTGGGTGTGGGCTCCTCTGTGTCCCCTCACAGCGCCCACCGGCATGGCACTCTCTCAGTTAACTCTTGGGCCACTTTCCTTCCCACCCCGATCCAAGACCCCCATCTTTGGGAGCACGTGCGGGTACATACTTCGAGTGGACTTGCGTCTTGCCAAACCTGATCTTCTGAGGTCTGTGAGTCTAGACCACCTGCCCTCAGCGTGCACTTTTACCTGTTAAAGCCACCAATGAAAGATCTTGGAGCCAAAACATCTCACGGTAGCCTCTAACTTTAAATAGGCAAGAAGCCTGGGTTGCTGGCGTCAGCCAGGTGAGGAATTCAAGTGGGCCCTTCTTGGAGCTGGAAGTTGCTGGAGTCACCTCCACAAGTCCCTTTTGAGTGACCAGCAGTGGTGTCTTCAGTTCCTCAGAGGCAGAGCTCTTCTCCCCACAAGGTAGCCCGTTTGATTTTTGGTCAACAAGTCTGACAGAGAATCCTATTTCTCTGAAGTCTGCGTCTCTCCCCATGGGCTCCATCTCTTCCCCACACGGCTGTTCTGGGCAAACCCAGCCACTTCCATGCCACAGCTTTTCAAACACTGGAGACCTGTTGCCTTTCCCCTCTCCTCCACTTCCATTAGTCCTCTGCTTGTCTTCATCTCTGGTAACAGGACTCGGAACATCCTCCCACTTGTCTTAAGTTGAGGTCACCAAAAGCAAACCTGGTCCTCTGGGTGAGTCCTGGCCAGCACAGCCTTGTGAGTCCAGGTACCACCCCTTCTATTAATGGAACCTGCCTGTTTTCAGCAGCCACATGGCCCTGCTGACTTTTACTGAACTTACAGCCAATCAATACCCCCTGGACTCTTTACCATAACCTGGGATCTGAGGGACCAACCAAACCAGCCCCATCTCCTGATTTTGTCTTTGTGCTTGCATTCATATAGCTAGGGCTGCCATGACAAAGCACTACAAACTGGGCGGCTTAAACAACGGAAGTGTATTTATTGTTGCATAGTCCTGGAGACCAGAAGTCTGAGATCAAGGTGTTGGCAGGGCTGGTTCCTTCTGAGGGATATGAGGGAAAACCTGTTCCATGGCTCTCTCCTAGCTTCTGGTGCTTTCCTGGTAGTCTTTGGTATTCCTTAGTTTATAGAAGCATCACCCTAATTTCTACCTTCATCTTTGCATGGTCTTCTTCCTGTGTGCCCGTCTCAGTTTTCCCTTTTGTGAGGACACCAGTCATATTGGAGTAGGGGCCCTCCCTAACCCAGTATGACCTCGTCTTAACTAATTACATCTGCAGCAGCCCTATTTCCAAATAAGCTCACATTCTGAAGTACTGGAGGTTAAAACTTGAACATACGAGATGGGGGAGTTGAACATATGGGGGACATAGTCCAACCCACAACAGTGCTGTAGCTTTTTCGGTCTTATGTTTGGGACTCTACATTTTCCCCTAATTTATTTTATGTTGTCTGAGTTCAGTCCACCTCTCTAGCTGATTAAGATATTTTGGATTCTGACATCCAGTATATCTGCCATTGCTCCCAGCTTCAAATGCTTCCAGTATATGATCCAAGAAATTGATAAGCTGTGGGACAGGACAGAGCCCTGCAGCATGCACCTGCACTCATCCCTCCAAGGGGCCTCGATCCCTTGGTGAGTACCCGTGGGTATTTGTGACTGTGCAACCAACTACATACCCCACTAATATTGCCACTTTTTGCTTGTTTCCAACAATTTCATGAAGAGCTTGTCACATATTTTCAAGATTAGCTTGAAATGGTGTGAACCCCATTTCCCTGGTCTACCAGCCTGCTGGCCCCCTGTCAGTGGAGGAGCTGAGCTCTGCCTGACAGGACTGACAGGACTTCCCCACCGAACACACACTGTCCATGGGCTCCACTGCCTTTCCCAAGTGCCTACCCCACTGATTGTATCATCTCTACATGAATTTCCTTAAGCGGTACATCGACTTTCCCTCTCTGTAGTTTGCAAAACCCACCTCAGGCCCCTTTCTGGAAACGAGCCCCTGTAGCGCCTGCCAGGATGCTGTCAGAGTTGCCGCGCCACCCCCACAGCTGCTCCGGGCCCCATTCGCAGGTTCCCTGGGATGCGCGCCTGGGCCAAGGGGCTTGAACTCATTCGGAGCAGCTGGAGCTTTTGCAGTCCTTTCACCAGCCTCGCCTGGGGCCTCCTGTGCCTGAGGCGTCTCTCACTCTTTCCTTCATGGAATCCCACACCCTGAGGGAGACAACTGGGAAGACAGGATCTGAAGACAGAGCTGCCAGCCGCCAGAGAAGTCCCCAAATCTGGACCCCATGTGGGTTCCTGTGCAGCATTGTTCCCCCTTCCAGCTCCCCTTCTCCACATTTCTCCCCCTTCCAAAGTCTCAACTCTCTTCTTTCTATTGCTCTGTGGCTCCCTGAGAGTAAGTGCATGGGCGGAGGTGAGGTGTGACCAAGAGGCTGGCTGGCTGGTGGGGGAGGAGTGCTGGGTGCTGAGGGCCTCGGAGGAGGCTGACATGGAAGGCAGGCTGGAGCCACGCAGACCTGGGTTTGAATTCCGGCTCTCCCATTCACTTGTAGGGTGACTCTGGGCTCTGGGAAAGTATTTCTCCTCTCTGAGGCTCAGTTTCCTCATCTGTAGAATGGCTATCACTCCTACTTCAGAGCGTGGTCACGGGGATTGAATTAAATGAGTTCCTTTTAGTAAAGCAGGTCACCTGGAAAAGTACCTGGGGCCTGAAGGACCAACCAAACAGGTCCTTCTGCAGAGGGTACTGGCCAGTGGAGCCTGATGTGGAGGGTGGGGAGGAGGTGGGGTCACAGCCTGGGCCCCACCCATGGGGATGGGGGCCAGGATGCAGTGAGGCCATTGGAATGGGGTAGACAGAGTGAGTGAGAGAAATGGGGGAGGAAGAAGCCCCAGGACTGAGCAAGTTGCAGAAAAAGATGGAGGGCTGTGAGGATTTCCTAGTTTACTTTGAGCTTATGCTGTGCCAGACCACTTAAAACGTTCTTTTATGTAGTTTAGCTCATGAAAGCCCAAAGATGGCTTTAGTACCCCCGTTTATGGATGGGCGGACTGAAACATGGAGACATTAGGTAGCTAGTAAGCCCATCTCTGGGCTTCCAACCCAGGTGGGCCGCTGTCTCCCAGCTCACGCTCTCCACCGCCTCACCCACATGCTTTTCTGCTCCTCCTTTCCCTTCATCCATCATGTCATCTCCATCCCCAGTTCCATCCTGCAGGATCCTCACAGCATCTAGTCCTCATGGTTGTGGGGTCGGGCTCAAGGCTCTGCCCCTCTCTAAGGGCACTTCTCAGGGCACCGTCCGTGAAGTCCTGGCTCATATCCTTGTCTGGTCTCCCCACTCCCATCATCAGTCTCCAAAAGGAAGGATTTAAGTTAGAATCGGGGAAAGCATCCTGAGTATGAATAGCAGGAGAAGTTAAAACAGCTGATCTCTGGCAACTCTGGCAGGACCTCACTGGAGATCTTTAGGGATGGGTGGAGGAGTAGAGGAGGAAGAGGATGGGGGGGTGTGGCTGCTCTGTCCTGGACCTCTGAGACCCGTGGCTCCAGATGCAGGATGGCCGGCAGCGAGGTGCTCCTCTTGGCCAGTTGGCTGCAGCTCCTCATTAACCCATGGCTTTAATTACTCTTCACAGCCTGGTCCTGCTGGGAGAGGGGGTTGCTCTGAGATTGTCCTACTGTGCTAAACGTCTGAAGCGGTTTCCATTTGAGAAACTCCCCTCCTTGAGAGGGCAGGACTGGGGAAGAGGCCTCCCCATAGGTCTGGGACCCCAGTGGGATAGGAACGGGTGGGGCATGGTTGTGGCTGTCCCCAGCTCTGTCCTGCCTGGTCACCTGCTGGGGGAAACCTTCCCGACTATGAATTAAGCCTCCTGCTGACAGTTTGGTGCTGTGACCTCATCCAGGGGCTCTGCCAGAGGGAAATGAAGAGTGGGCAGAAAGGCACACAGGACAGTAGGCACAGGTGGCCCTAGGGGTGGATGAATACCTCCAGCCCCAGGGATTAATTCTGGAGTGACCTACTTTGTATTCTCAAATACAGCTAACTTGTGTGAGGACCTGCTCTGAGCCAGTCTCTCATTTTAGTCCTCAGGGAGACCTTCAGGGAGAGATTAGCCCCCAATTTACACATGAGGAGAAGACCTGAAGAGGTTAAGAGACTTACCTAATATTGCACAACTATATGGAGGTGAGGTAACCCAGGCCGCGTGAACCCAAAGCAAGTGCTCTTTCCCCCTGACGTTGGGTTTCTCCCTATAGCCTGATACCTGCCTACAGGCTCCTGTAGACCAGAAGTTCCAGGGAAATGCATTTAGTGGCGGAGGGGAGGCCGGAGACCAGAGGGTTCAAGCATTTTGGGTTGGCAGTGTTTTCTGCTGGAATGCTCTTCGTAAGTGCTGTCTCTGCTGGGAGGCCCAGGGCTCTGGGCTTCTCCAGGTCATTCTGTGTCACGCAGAGGGGATGGGGAAGCTTTTATGGGAAGCTGTCCTACCGTTCCATAGCACAACCATGCTCTCCCTCGCTTCCTCCCCACTACTTTCCCCTCTCTCCTTCCCTCCCCAGCCCTGTACTGGTTCCCAGGCTCCCCTTCTCCTGTGACCTCCCTGGGGCAGCGGGCTTGGTATCCTCCTGAGCCCTCTAGTGACTGCTCCTGGCCTTGCACCTCTGTCAGGACCCTGTCCTGGGCACTTTCTGAGCCTCCAGGTTGGAACCTTGGGTCACAGGCTGTGTGTGCAGGTACTTATTGGGAGCAGGGTGGGGGGCTGTTAATTTCACAGAGATCCAAGGCAGTCTGCCACCCTACCAAGGACCCACTTCCCATCCCAGTCTGAATTCAGATTCCCACTGGTCCTGGGCAAAACTCCAGACTTCATCTCCTATTTTCCCGTGTGCACAGGGTGTCTGGGTAAATCAATGGCCAGGATGAGCCCCAGATGTCCCACAGTCCCCTGTGTTGGGCCCACACAACCCCTAGCTTGCTCATCTGTGACAAGGAGGCTGGACCAGGGTGACCAGGTCCTGGACACTCAATGTGCCTAGTGTTCTGCTCTCTAAACACCAGTCCCCTAATCCCCAAGGACCATTCCAACAGCTGTTCCCTCATGTTATGGATGGGGAAACTGAGGCTCTGATAATTAAGTAGCCAGCCCCAAGTCACACTTTATCTCATTAGCTCTCTCTGTTTCCTTGCAGCCCTGACAGGTGAGGGCTTGCAGGAGGAAGAGGCTCAGCAGCTCACCGGAGGGGCTTACTAACCCCCCTCCTTCTGTGCGTTCGACAATGGCCCTCGGGCCTGTGCACTTGAGAGTAGGCTCTCAGGACAGCTGGTCCATGTGAATCGTGACCCTGCCCCCATGTTCAAGGGAATCCCCTAACCTCAGTGACAGCCCCATGTCTGCACAGCCCAGACGTTCAGCCCAAATCTCACTGCATATTTGTCTTAGAGGTTTAAGGTGGTGAGGCTGGTGAGAGGATTTAGAGAAGCCCATGTCTCAGAAGCTCCGATAGAAATCAAACTCTATTTGCTGCAGGTCTCAGATTACTTTATCTGTGTTAAGGAGACCCGTTTCATGGGTCTGACCCAAGCTGGCATCCTTCATGAGTGTGTGAAGGTCGATGGGAGGGAGACTGGGTTTCAGACTGCAGGCTGCAGGTCCCCTCTTAGAGGCATCAGAGAAACCACTGTTTCTCCTGTTGGTCTTGCTCTGATGGACTATGCCAAAATTATTCCTGGTTCTAAATTGAAAACCTTGTGAAGTGTTTGCATTGTGAGTACGAGTGCTTGCAGTGAACTGGAGAATCCCAGGGCTTGGAAGGACCTGAGATGGCATGTAGTGCAGGCAGCGGGAGCTGGGGTGTGGGGGCTGTGGCAGTTCTGGAGTTTCGGCCACACCAGACGGGGAATTTGGCTTCTCGGCTGATCTAGCCCTCCTCCCTGAGTGATGATGGACATTGATGGAAGATGGGCTCCTCTGGGTGTGGGAAGGTCACAGTCATTCTCAGGTTTTGAAGAGATAAGCTTCTAGAGTTCTCATTATCTGGTAATAATATTTACACTTCAGAGTGAGAGAGGAGAAGCCAGGGTTATATGGCCTTGATCAGATGGGGATGCTGAGACGTAGGGAAATGGCAGCGTCTCTGTGCTACAGCTCCTACAGCCTCATCCCCCACGTGCCTGTCCACCTGCAGCAGGGTGAGCCCAGGTGGGCGGCAGCTGGCGTTGGGACCCAGGGTGGGGTCTGTGACACTGCCTGCTCAGTCCTCTGGTCTGCAATAGTTCTCACTGTAGTGCAGCACAGGGACCTTCTTTGAGTTCTCAGACTCAACTCCTTGACCTGCCCTGTCAGCCTCTCCAGTTCTTCCTCAGACTACGTGAATGTCCTACAGTGACAAATACTGGCTTGAGCGCCTTCCACGCATCAGGACTGTGCTGGATGCTGGAGCGATGGGGTGAGTAACACACTGCTCTTGCCTTCTGGGAGGTAACAGATCCTGGGAGAGGCAAGAAGCCCATTAGCCCCATCGTAGACTAGGAGCGCCCAGCATCGCCCACAGCCCTGCCTGCCACCCCTGCAGGGGTAATTCCCTCATCTTTATAGTCTCAGATAATTCATCTTTATTGCTTAGGGCTAAATGATGGTGATGATGCTATTGACAAAACCCATTTTTTCCAGGGAGTTTATTTTATTTTTTTTAAAAAAAATTTATATGATTTTTAAAGCTTACTTTCCATCTAGAGTTGTTACAAAATTTTGGCTATATGCCTCATGTTGCACATACATCCTTGACCATATCTTATACCCGATAGTTCCTCCCACTGCCCCATCCCTATATTGCCTCTCCCCTGCTGATAACCACTCGTTTGTTCTCTATGTTTCTGAGTCTGTTTCTTTTTTGTCATATCCACTAACTTGTTGTAATTTTTACATTCCACACTTAAGTGATACCGTACAGTATTTGTCTCTGTGTGATTAATTTCACTTAGCATAATGCCCTCCAAGTCCATCCATGCTGCTGCAAATGGCAAAATTTTGTTCTTTTTTATGGCTGAGTAGTATTCCATGTGTGTGTGTGTGTGTGTGTGTGTGTGTGTGTGTGTGTGTGTGACACATCTTCTTTATCCATTCAGCTGTGGATGGGCAGTTAGGTTGCTCTCATATATTGGCAATTGTAAATAATGCTGCTAGGGGGTACATTAGTGTTTTTGGTTTTTTTGGGTATATACCCAAGAGTGGAATCCCTGGATCATATGATAGTTCTATTTTTAGGTTTTGGGGAAACCTCCATGCTGTTTTCCACAGTGGCTGCACCAATTTACATTCCCACCAACAGCGTACGAGGGTTCCCTTTTCTCCATATCCTCACCAACATTTGTTATTTGTGTTCTTTTTGATGATGGCCATTCTGACAGGTATGATGTAATGTCTCATTGTGGTAACAAAACCCACTGTTGAACGGAGTGCTTCACAATTGTCAAAGAACATTCACATCCTTATTTTCTTCTCCCAGCATCTGCAGCTTCCTTTTACTGAACTCCCTGCCACTGTTCTACTTGCTTTTTGTCACATATAATTCTTATGCCAATAATAATTTTGAATTTGGTACTGAATTTTCTTACCCATTTTAAAGATGAAGAAATTGTCCAGAAAGAATGTGTCAAAGGCCACACATCTACTAAGAGGCAGCTTCACACACTTGTTTCCAATTCCAGACTCCATCACACTGCACGGCACCTGCTATCAGTGTGAGCATCCCGGGGACTCTGGCTGCCATGTGTTGGCCCTGAGCCCTGGACTTCTGGACTTGCTGAGGGCTCCCTGCCCCACATCCAGCAAAGCTAGCCACCTTGGGCACTTCCCCTACTGCTCCAGGGTAAGCCCTGCTTCTCCTCTCCAGGCATGTTTGGGCTTGAAGACACCCACCCAGAGTGCCCACTATCAGCAGGAGCAGCCTCTCTCTTCTCTGGACATCTGGGTGCTGTCCCTTCTCATCTCTTGGGCACACTGGGATGTTTTTAAAAAGGCAGAAATAGAACTCAGAAAGAATTTCAGATAGAGAGGGACAGGGTGCTTGTGGGCTCCAGGTCTGCAAATGTCTTGGTCTTCTCCAGCCTTGAGGTCAAAGTTACAGGGAAAGGAGCCCAAGCCACTCCCTTCTCACTCTGGGTTGTCCTGGTGGTGGGCCTGGCGGCCACTGGGAAAACTATGATTACCCGAAGATACTTGCTGTGCCAAGCTGTGCTGGGAAGACACAAATTGGAGCTGGTCGCTCTTCCCTGGGGCTCTGGCCCTTGTTTTCTTTTGTTGTGCCCATGTTGAAAGGGCGTGTATGGAGCAGCACTATTTACAGTAGCCAAGACATGGAAATAACCTAAGTGTCCATCAACAGATAACTAGATAAAGAAGATGTGGTATGTATATAAAATGGAATACTACTGAGCCATAAAAAGAATAAAATAATGTCATTTGCAGCAACATGGGTGGACTTGGAGATAAAATTCTAAGTGAAGTAAGTCAGAAAGAGGAAGAAAAATACTATATGATATCACTCATATGTGGAATCTAAAAAAAAAGGCACAGATGAACTTATGTACAAAACAGAAAGACTCACAGACATAGAAAAACTTATGGTTACCAGGGGGAAAGGCGGTGGGGAGGGATAAATTGGGAGTTCTAGATTTGCAGATACTAACTACTATATATAAAACAGATAAACAGGTTTCTTCTGTATAGCGCAGGGAACTGTATGCAATATCTTGCAGTAACCTATAATGAAAACATGTAAGAACAAATATATGTATGTATATATATGACTGAAACATCATGCTATACATCATAAATTGACCTAACATTGTAAACTGACTATACTTCAATTAAAAAAGGTAAACAACAACCAAAAAAAAAAAAAGAAAAAGAAAACAGGTGTATGGTTTCATGGTTTTCCTTCCAGGCCGCACACTAGAATCACCTGCGGGGACTTGTAAAACTCCTGAAGCCCAGAGCCACCATCAGAGGAGATTCCATCTGTCCATCTGTCCCGGTGGGGCCTGGGCATTGGTGTATCTTAGGGCCCCCAGTGACTCTCAGGGACAGCAGGGAGAGAGCGTGGGGCCACCTCGCTGCCTTGACCTTCAGCACTTGGTGCTGCCGGTACTGCTTTAGTGTTGCAATGTCTTCCTGCTCTCCCAGGGCAGGGAGAGAGCCGAGCTACCCCTTGTGTCCCTTTGCCCAGCCCAGTGCCTGACTCCCGGGCCTCAGTCAGTGTACGCTGAGTTGTTAATGAGGGAGCTCAAGTCAGAAAACATCCTGGTGTCCCCCTCCCTTTATCTCTCTTTCAAAGCATGGATGCTGCATGTTCTCAATAAAGGGCCCTTGATTTTGTATCTCCAGCGTGGGGTGAGGGGTAGGGTCCTGACCCCATGCAGGATTTCCAGGTCACTGGTGAGTCTCAGGGGCTGGAAACAGAGCAGGGACCTTGGGCAGGGTCCTTTGTGGAACAACTGTGGAGCTGCATTCTCTCTTTTCTCTGTCTCTATATCCCCCTTTCTCTCTCTCTCTCTCTTTCTCTCTCTCTCTCTCACACACACACACACACATACACATATGAATATAAATGTGAATGGAGGTGGTAGATCCCTAAATACAGGGGTGGGGTGGCGTGTGACTTGCAAGGGTGGAGGGAACAGACGTTGGGCTCTCTGTGCTGTTCATAGGACCCTCGTCCTGCAGGGAAGTGTGGATAACTGGAATCTGTAGTGACAACACAGACCCTTCCCTTAGTCCACAGTCGCGCTCCTTACAGGCACCCCCATGTGTGTTCCTCCCCTCGAGGAAGTGAGGAAATGGAAAAGAAAGTAGAAGTCTGTGAGCCAGCTTCCCACACTGGGACCCTCCTGGAGAGTGGAGGATGGAGTGTGGGTGCGTTGATAGGCGCCCGCATAGAAACTGTCTTTCATCTCAGGCTGAAATGCTGTGCCTTGATTTCCTGCCAGCCACTCTGTCCATAGAGTGATTGCCCTGCCACGGGCCCATGGGCCTGAGTCTCCTGCGGCCTCCTTGAAGACTGGGTGGCATTGATGCAGCAGGCAGCACTGGGAAGCTCGGGTTTCCTCTGCCCTGAGGCCCGAGCCACATCAAAGGTGCACCCGCAGTGGGGGCAGGGAGCTGCCCCGCAGGCCGCCCCCTCCCTGCACCCCCAGCCCTGGGCAGCTGCAGGCCCCTCACTGTGGCTCCTGAACCCGGGGCCCAGGAAGACCCCTGCCCTGTAGGTCTACATCCCACCTGCCGCTTGGATGGCCACGCCTCTTTCTCTGGTTTCCGATCAGGCCCCATTGGGCCCTTCTCCAAAAACCTGCAACCAGGTTGGCTGCTTCTCAGATTAGCTCTGCTGGTTTTCAAATGTGTAGTCTCTCCCTGCAGCCTCCGTGTGACCTCCTTGCCCGGTTCCCATCTGAACCTCCTATCCTCTGGTTGTGGCCGTCACTTTCCTGACAGGCTTTCTCCAAGGGCTTCTGCTGACTCAGTCCAGTGGCCAGCTCTGAGTGCTCAGCCCCCTGGGAACCCCCACATTTCTCAAACCCTCTCCTTCCCTGGCTTCCTCCTGGCCGGCCTGCACACCTGGTCCTCGTGCTCTGCTTCCCCTCAGCCCTCCTCCCTCCCATTCTGACCCCACCCACCCAGCGGAGCCAGGACAAGTCTGCCTGATGCACGTGGTCCTTCTCCTTTGCCCCGAGTGGTGGAGGACCAGAAATAATCCTTTAACAAATGCCCGCTGTGTGCCTGCAGGGGCTGAATGCTCTTCCAGGGCTTGGGAGGGGGAAGAATCGACAAGACCTGCCCCCATGGAGTTTATACTCTAAGTGGAGGAGGCAGAGAAAAACAGTGAACAGAGTACACCTTATAATGTGTGAGACGATGATACACATGTGACAGGATGTAATTTTAACTATTAGCACAACTGCAATTTGAATATATCCCAGAGCAGAACAATACATAATTTCTCATATATCCCTAATTTCACTTCAACAGTCATCAATATTTTACCCATCTTGTTTCATCTATTCTCCTCTCAACTTTTGTTTATCCTGGCATATTTTAAAATAAACCCGAAACATCTTGCAGTTTTATCTGTTGATACTTAAGTGTGCATCTCGACTGATTAAGATGTATTTACATTGTATATAAACAAGGTGCTGTTGTCACACCTAACGGAACGAACAGTGATTCTTCTGGACTGTTTAACTCTATTGTGGGTGGCAGTCTTGCCTCACCAGGTGTGGGAAGACCCTTGAAGGCAAGTATCATGTGATAAGAGAAAGCACCCAGAGCTTGGAAACAAGGCAAAAGGATGATCACGTGTCCTGGTGATCTCACACTGCAGCCTAACAGGTCCCCCCAAGGTTATTTAACTCTCTAGGGGGATGTACTTTTGCCTGACTTCCAATTTGTTAATGATTAAGGGCCAGACTTTATGACATTAGATGTTAAGATGTAGATTGATAACACAGATGTTTAACTGCTAGGGCCGCAAATGATTTCTGTCCAGTAGAGAAGGTAACTCCCAACGTCACGGTTTTGTTGCCCTGTAGGACATTAACCAGTTTTTTTCCCCCTTAACAAACTCGTTTCTGCATGCCTTTCCTGACTGATTATATAAACCCCTGTTCTTCAAATTCTCTTTGGAGCTAGGTTCATCATCCCTTGTTAATGAGTCAAATTATATTCACAAGAGAGCATTTTGAAAACTACACTTTGACAGTAGCCTATACATGTTCTGTAGCTTAGTCTAGGCCACTGCCTGGCACAGACTAGATGTTTGTGAAATTGGATTTCTACTTGACTTGTTATTGTATTGTAAGGGGAAGAATCAAGGTTTTAAGTTGAGATGTGCTTAGCAGATGTCATGGAGCTCTGGAGTGGGGGTGGAGGCGCCCAAAGCAGGTGGCCCTGGGGAGTGAGGGCGGGGGAGGGTCTGGGGACGTGGGGCTATCCAGAGAGCACCTGTCTGCCCTCTGCTCCTGCGAGCAAGGCCCTGCCCTGGCCCTAACGTTGAATGAGAAGGGAGCAAGAGCAAGACCTCCATGTGCGCGCGCATGTGTGCATGCATGTGTGGGTAGGTGTGGTGGGGATGTGCCCAAAAGGGTGTGCTGACTTGCCAATTTGCCCCCGTGCTCAGAGGGCAGGGGTAACATTGTGGGAGTGTTCTTTTATGTCTAAAAATTACCACCCTCTATTCCTCATTCTTTTCTGGGTGAGGAATTCTTTGTATCTCCTCCTAATTATTCTATTACAGTTTAGGCCTGGGATGCAGAGGGAGGTGGGAATATCTGAAAATGCAGCTGGGACTGTGGTGGGAGGGCTCTTGTGTAGGGAAAAGCAGCTGCCCTTTTCATCCTCTGAGAGGCTGTGTTTTCTGTCTGATGGCAGGGGTGGTGGGAGGGTATGTGCACAGAGCAGAGCTGATGGGGGTAAGGATTGTCCTGTGCGTTCCCAGAAATGGAGCTGCTCAGTGTGGAGCAACAAGCCCTCCCTTCACTTAAAAATACCCAATTGCCCTGTATACCAGATATTGACACGTTGTAACTGACTATGCTATAATAATAATAATAATAATAATAATAATAATAATAATAATACAAAAACACAAATGCCATCCTGGCTCTCTCAGCCTCCTGAGGGCCTGTGCTTCCAGGAAACCAAAGCAATGAGGAGGTAGAGGAAGGCCTTGCCCTCCCAAGCCCCGCCCCAAGCTTCCAAATCTCTCAGTCTCAGCCTTCACTGCGGCACCAGCCAGGGCAAGCAAGCACCTTAGAGGGTTGTTAACAAAAAAGAATTTTCAGTTCAGTTTAAAGGTTGGATGTGTTCAATATTTCATTCAGATTGGCATGGGAAAGCTTTAATAACATCCTTTTCTGTTTGGTGCTAGAGTAACATTTAAAAGTGAACTGTCTAATCGGTGGTGGAGGGGCCGCTATATGGGGGCATCGTTAGTCCCTGGAGACTGGAGGGTGATAGGAGAGGGGTCATGTCTTCTCTCCTTGACTTTCTTCACCTTCCCATCTTCCTCCATTGCCCCCTCCTCATTCAGTTCATGTAGCAGCCCCTGCCATCAGGAGACCTTTGCCAGTGCCAAACACGGGGGACACAAAGATGCATGGGACACTTCTCCCAGCTGGAGAAGCTATGAGCCCTGTAAATAGTGACCCTTCACGAGTAAACAGTGCATTCTGGTCGACGGAGCTCATTCACATTTGTTGTGTGTTCAAAGCCTCCTAAGAACTGGGGAGACAAGCCAAGACAAGCCTTTTCCGTCCCAGAAGAGGAAGCTGAGGCTCAGAGAGGTTGCAGGCCATCTCTGAGGTCACATGGGTGGTGCTTGGTGGAGCCAGGACGGGAAGAGCCTTTTGGGACATGGTCAAGCCCATCATCTCTGGCTGCACAGAGGCTGCTCGCTGAGGGTCACGGGAGCTGAGGAGGTGGAGACAGGGTGTCAGAGAAGCTGAGGGCTGGCTTGCAGGATGTGGTGACATCTGTAGGGCAGGGCAGGCTCCTGGGACCCAGGTCTCTGGCTGGAGTGTTTCAGGCCAGGACATTGCTGTCTCCTGAGTCCCTATTGACCTCCCATCCTCCACGCTTTGCCAGTTGCAATGAGAGGGACCGGGGCAAGACGTCACATGAAGACCCTCTTGAAGAGAAGCAAGATGGAGTGGGGAGTCAATTACAGAAGGAACATGTGAAGTAGAAACTGGTAGTGGTGTCATTTAACAGGTGACGAAGAATGTCCTTTCTGACTGAGGAGGATCTATGTCTGTCAAGCTGTCATTGCCCCCTCCCTAGTCCCTGATCCTGCTGGGGTGGGATCTGGGGGTTGGAAGGAAGGCTGCGTGCAGGAAGATGTTGACTGAGGAGCAGTTGGGTCTGAGAGGCGGATTGGCCATGGTTCTTGCGGGCTGTGTGCGACCTGTTTCTTGTTGCTGGGAGACGTGGGGCAGGATGGCGCTTGTCCCCAGAAGGATGAGTGCCCAGAACTTCCGCTGTTTCTGATGTTTCATGCTAGTCTTCCTGAAGTCGGGAAAGGTACAAGAGAAGAGGCTTGGCTCTCCCATTCTGCTTTTCTTGCAGAATGTGCTGGATTCTCAGACAGGGAGTATGTGGTTTGGTCTGGCTGATCATCACATTTTCTAGGGAAACTTTAAGGAAAGAAGGAAATGGGCCATATCCGTGAGCATCTGATTCAGTAGGTCAAGGTGGGGCCCGGGATCTGAGTACTTTTCCTAGGAGAGCAGCGCCCTAATACAGGTCCCGACCACGGTACTTGTTTGGTGGTGTCCATCAGCCACCCAGTCCGGAGATGAGGGGCAGTCAGTTTCCGTCAGTGCGTAGGAGCCAGCGGGGCAGGGGGGTGGTGCGGCCAGCAGTGACGTCTCACTGCAGGTAGTGTGTCACAGCTGCCATCTGCACACTCAGCCCCAGCTCTTCAGAGGAGGTGGGGTGGGTCATTCCAAACTTCAGAGTTTTCTAACTCGTATAGTGTAAGATTTGTCCCTTTAAGCAACAACACTGAAGAATTGTCAGCCACTGTGTTTGTGATTCTCTATAAAATGTCATTACATGCGTCTCTGCCTTTTTAAACAGAGTCACGCAAGCAGAAATGTAACCTTTTCTTGATGTCCCGGGGTATGTTAGGAACCTTAATTAATGTAGTGGGCTATAATTCAGTGGGGCTTATGGGACGATTTGCTTATACCAAATGGCCCCCTGAGGTTTTGTGTTTTTGTGCCTGCGCTTTAGTTTTTCCAGCTGTGCTTCTTGCTGACTGATGTCCCGTCTTGCTAGACAAAATGTACCTGCCTAAAGCAAATTTCACTTTTAATCTGCATTTATTATTTGGGCTTGGAAAATGGATAACTCAAGTTCTTGTAACCAAGTAGGGCATCTTGTGGTTAACTCGCGGTTAACCCTCCCTGAGCAGCAGCAGTGAAATTTGGGATTGACCTCAGCCCAAGGAGGTGGCTCTGATTGGTTGAAGGGGACACATTTTTCCTTTGTCATTGGTTGAGTCATAAATATAAATGACAAAATTTTGACTAATGGGGTTTGAAGGGAGTTGTAAATGAGAAGACACAGAGCAGTCGGCAGCTGAATTATACCTTCCAGAACTTTCTTTGGGAACAAGCCTACTGGGGACGGCAGAGAGGGACGTGAAAGTACCGAGCCTAGCAGAGTGGAGAGGTGGAAAGAACGGTGAACTGGGCGGTTTTGGGATCCTCAGAACCTCCTCTCATGAATTGTTGTATTTCCTTTGGTTTAAGCCCCTTTGAGTTGAGTCGGGCTTTCAGCTGATTACAACTCAAAGCACACCAGGGGTTAATACTGAGTATACGAAACAGTCGTGAGCAGGTTCTGGGTGAAGCCTGAAGATTTCAGGACGTTCACTGTCACTCTGTTTTGCTTCCTCAGAAGTTTGGGTGTGGTTTTGGCGTGGGGCTTATTTCCTCCTAAGAGTTTCCAGGTGTAAAGTGGCTGCTTCGCATTTACCTTTGTGTCCCCAGTACTTGTCCCAGTGCCTTCACTGACTGGACAGTCAGAAGTTGTTAGAGTGACTTCAGCTCAGCAGTCTGCATGCATCCTCAGGTGCTTACTGCTAAAAATGCTCGCTGCCCTGGACCTATCTGGTTTGTTAGGATGTTAAAAGAGCACATTCTCTCAGCGCTGGTCATTTTTAGCAGTGCTTTCCAGTTTATAAAGTGTCATCTCTTCCTTATCTCAGGAAATAGTAGGGCCAGGATCATCATCATTTCACAGATGAGGAAACCAAAAGTCAGTGGATTGACGTGAAGTTTAATTTTATAATGAGTTCTTAACAAATTTAATTTTGAAATGGCATCCAGAGCACTTTCTTTTGAAATAAGTGCTCAAGAGGAGCACCCCTCTCCAAGACGTCTCCTCAACAGGTGCCCTGATGGTCACTAAGAGATCAATAACAATGATCAGTGCCTGGGGTGGAGGGGGGAGTCAGGTCTCAGGATGGGACTGCCCCTGCCTCCCACTGCCCGCCCAACAACTGTGATTTGCCATCAGGTTTGAGCTCTTCAGGATTCACAGCTTGTGCTGCTTGCCTTGTTAATTGGTGATTATTCTTCAAATTGGGTTGCTCTCGTCAATGGAAGAAAAGCAGCAATTTGCCTCTGTCCATGTTCGTGCCAGTTTTGCAGCTAAAAATGGAGTGTAAAACTTGGGTGTTCCTTGTCTGGGACCTGTCTCGTGATGGTTATTCATCCATAGGCGTTTGGGAGCGCTGAAGTCAGTCTGCTTCCAGGAGAAGCCATTCCTCTCATATATATCAAAACACATGCATATCAGAAATGGAAAGGGCTCCGATTCAGGATACAAAGCACTGGGTTGATAGGATGGTTCAAAGTTAGCTCTACCGCACGCCCCCGCCCATGATGCCTGTCCGCCTGAACCCAGCACAGAGCCCCAAGAACTATGCTCTCTATTTGCCCTTCCCATCTCACACCCGTGGCCCCCTGGACCTAACCCATAGTTGTTTTCCTGCATGTGGATCCTCCCCGCACCGGGGCTTTGCTAACAACACTTGACACGCTGGGATGTGCAGACCATTCCCTTTGCTCTGCCTTCAGTTACCAAGCTGATTTTTCCTTCACTTCCAGCCATCAATAGAAATTATTGTGTAGAACACTTACTTTGACATTGTTTTGAAAATGGCATTGTGTATGTATCTTGTTTCCTGGAGGGCAAGGATTATATTTTACATTGTTCTTGTGTGATGCACAGCATCTAGCATTTCCCTTATCGGCTAGAATTTCAGTTTTCAAAGGAGTGCATTCCCCAATAAATACCTAAGGAGTGTTGACGCCGCTTGGTGTTCTGCTCTGTGCATTATCTCTGCTCACTCCTTCTGCTTCTAAGTACCTTTCCTGGCCACTCACTGTGAGACTGAATGCAGGAGTTGTCAGGCCTGGGCTTTTAAGGGGATGAGTGGGTGTGAACTTAGCTTATATTGTGTGAACGCATTCCCCGGTGCATGACAGATACATTCTGGATTTTTGGTCCCTGGGAATTTTGAAGGGGAGAGAGGTGGGAAAGGGGAGTTGGCTGCAGTGGCCTTGGTGTATTGAATACTATGAGAGAAAGCTTTGAAGCTTCTCCACATTGCCCTGATACCACATCTGATGAGGAGCTGGGGTGGGGGTTCCCTATGAAAGGGGACAGACGGCTCCCCCAGCCCATTCAGGGCCGCTGCAGCTCTTTGTGAGTTTTCTGCTGTCACTAGCCAACATGAAATAAAAATGGTGGTGATGGAGGAACAGTTTCTTCTCCAAAGTCTGTGGCTTGGTTCCACTTGTTTCTTTTTTCTCCACGATATTCCTACTGCTACCCAGGCCTCTGTAGAAAAGCTCACCCTCCGAGATTCTGAGACCTGTGGCCGGTCCTTGCCACCGTGTGAGGAATGTGGAGATGCTGGGGCAGCTGACAGCAGCTGAGGTGAAGCCCTCACAGGCTCAGCTGGCTTTCGCTTGCACGCCTCCATGTCTGAGCTATGGCTGCTTCTCCCTCCTCTCTGCCTTGCTCCAACGTCCCCCTTCCCCACTGCTCCTGCAGCAGCCCAGTAGCCTAAGCTTTGAGGGGCCCTTGGCCACGAAACCCACCCGCTTCTCCCAGGCACTGCCTTCTGTGGTCTGGCCAGCTCCCTTCCCAGCACAGTCCCTCGCAGAGCGAGGCCAGGCCCCTGGGACTCAGTGCACCTTCCCACTCCATCCCTGACTCCCAACCGGGTGCTGCTCCCGGCTTGGACCCACTACCACACACAGGTGTCTTGGTTGTCAAGATGACTTGGAAGCCTATTGTCATTTGGTGGCAGAGGCTAGGGATGCAGTGCACAGGGTCCCTCAGAACGTGCCACGAACCCTTTATCGACGAACACTGTGCACCCCAGGCCCAGGCCAAATGGCGAGCTTCTGATCTTCCACTGAGGTGGGGGTGGTGTGGGGGAGTCGGAGAAGGGCCAGGTCCCGGCTCTGCCACTCACTGGCCCTGGGCCTAGCGTCCCGGCCTGTTTCTTCAACACAGCACAGGAAAATAACAGTGCCTGCACTTCGCAGAGTCTACGTGGATTGGATTTGTTAACATACACAAGGACTCGGGACAGTGCCTGGTGCACGCTGAGTGCTGTTGAGGCATTCACTGTCCTGCCTGGGCCCCAGGTGGAAACTGTCCTCCTGGTGGACACTTGCCTCGTGCGTGAGCCGTGGGCCCGTGGCAACGTGACTGGGAACATTGGCTCCAGTGTGGGCACTCGCCCGGTGCGCGGCCCAGGCCTCCCTGGGGACCCGTGCTTCCTTCAAGCTGCTGTCAGTCCAGCACCGGCCCACACTCCATCGCAGCCTTCTGGAGGGCTGCTCCCCGGTTCTTATTAGGAGTCTACTTCAGCCGCACTGTCTCCTTTCCTCTCGGTCTCCAGAGTTGTATGTGTTTGTTGTTGTTTCTTTTTCAGAACCTCTTTTAGCCTGTGGTCCTCAAAACACAGATTCTTGGGCCCCACTCCAGAGATTCTGGGCCAGGATGTCCAGATAGGGCCAGGAATCTGCATTTAACCTGGTGCTGCTGGTCACCAGCCTCTCACTCTACTGGTCCAGTTTATATGTCTGCTCCTCCCCAGGAAGGGGAGGGCCATTGCTGTCCTCACCCCCAGGAGGCACGAGACCCATTAGCATGTCACAGCTGATCACCATCTGACTCGGGTTCACATATCATCATTTTAAAAAATCTTAAAATTCCACACATGTATTTTCTTCTGGCTAGGGTCATACCTCAATGAAGAATCTCTCCTTTGGGTAAAGGATAGATGACAGCAGATGAGGGGTGACATGGCTTTCTTTTCAGAAAGTGGTGTAGCGAGAAGGAGAGTCTCTGGGCTGGAACTCAGTGACTTGGGTTTCTGGCCCTGACTCCATTACTAGCCTGCTGTGTGACCTTGGTAGAGTCAGTTAATCTCTCTGGGCCTCACTTGCCTTATTTCTAACATGTAGGGGTTGAACAGGTTGGACTTGCCAAAGTTCTCTTCCAACTCTAAACCTCTGTAAGTCCGTGAGTTTATTTAAATGTGCCGACAGCTTTAGAATGGCTAATTAATGAGTTTTTAGTGGGAACACAGTTAGGTGATAATGAAGGCCTCAAGAGTAAATCTCTCCACTTCTTGTAATGAATTGAGCGGAGGAGACTTGGAGTGTGTTTTCACCTAACGGAGCCCCTAGGAAGAAGGAACATAGACACTCAGGCTCCTACCTGGGGACTCAAGGAGGCCAGGAGTGAAGAACAAAGCCACGCATAGAGGGAGCTGGACGGCCCCATCCTAGAACAAAATGAATCACCTTGCAGGGCAGGCTTGGAGCCATGCGGATGGAGAGGAATATTGGCAGCTCTGCGGACCCGGGAATCGCACTCCTGCTGACATCCGTTTCCAGAGCACGCTCACCTGCATGCTCTTTTTTTCATCTTCTTCCACCTCGTGAAATAGATAAGCCTAGAACTTTTCTCTCCCCCATTTAACAGATGAGAAGTGGAGGCTCGGAGGAATGGCGCACTCGAGGTAAGATCAAGGAGCTAATAAGTGATAGACAAGGACTCAGCCCACACCTCTTGATCCAAAGCCCACATCCTTCCCACTCTTCCTGGAGAGCTCCTCTCATCTGGCAGGCCACCTCTGCTGGCTGCATGGACTGACCCCTGGGTAAAACGGGCCTTTCAGTTCAGAGCGCTCCAAGAGGGCTTGCAAAGCTGTTGGCTTAGTGGGCTGGGCCCTAGAGTGGGAGAGATCAGGCTGGTGTGGGCGCAGGGGTAGCCAATCCACAGTAAGAGGGCTCCAGGGAGGCTCCTGTGAGGAGCCTTCTCCATAGACATGGCCCTGTTTCTGAGAGCTGGGGACAGCAGGCTTGTCACTATGCCCAGCACAGCAGTGTCCAGTGTGTGCCAACCATCTAGGGTTGCATCTGGGGTTGGGGGGATGTCCTAAAGTAAGGGTGTGAGGACAAGAAAGGGTGATCCGTAGAATCCAGGGGATCTCTGTCCTCAAGTGACAAAACAGTGAGACCCAACAAGAAGAGAAACCCGCTCTGCGTGGTGTTGGGGAGGGGCAGGGCCTCCCGGCCTGAGGGTGAAGGCCCGGAGCAGAGGAACTTCTCAAAGACTGCCTGCTGGTGACTTCAACTGCAGAGACACACGACCTTGACCTTTCCTTCTAAGTGAAATAGGGCACAAGCGTTATGCAGAGATGCAGCATCTTTGCTGCAGAGGGAGGGAGGGAGAGAGGGAGCACGCCAGCGAGCATTTGTCTGGGTCCTGCCCTAGAAATGTTTCAAGTAATAAAATCAGGATGACTTAAGAAATCCATCTTGGCCTCCCTCAGCCCTCTGTGTGCCCCAGTGAAGACAAAGAGGCCTGGGGACCCAGCCAGGTTCTGTGGCCCCTCAGTCTCCTCACCTGTAATTCAGGTGATGGTGTGAGGTGGTCCTGAGGTCCCCACTTACTCAGACCTCAGGTAGATCTGGAGATCTTTCTGAGGGGTAGAGGAAGGGTTGAGAAGAGATGCCACAAAGAAAGGAGAGGAGGGTAGAGATAGAGGAGAAGGGAGACAATTGAGGGAGCAGAAGAGCAGGGAGGAGGAGAAAGCCATGGTGAAGTGAGAAGGGCTAGTCTCCACCCAGCTAGCAAGTCAGACCCTCCGAGCCTCGGCCTCCTCCCCGACGAAGGGAGCCAGGGAGACCCTCCCCACAGTTGTGAAGGGTTACAAACCATAAAGTACCACACAGGGTAATGTGCTGATTTCATAAGAAAAGCACAGAGAAGAAGCGGGGAAGGCAGGGGGCAGGGAGGGAGAGGAGGGCATTTTCTGAACCTTCCCTTTCCCGGGGACATGGATAGAGGACAGTGGGTGGGAGTGGGAAAGAAAGAACTGAAGATTGACCAAGGCAGAAATAGAATCCTCCCTCCCTGAGGTGCCTGCCCTCCTCTGGGAGACGGAGAATCTGGCCGGCTGTGTCTGCATCTCTAGCTGAGGAGCCTTTGCCTGGGTGAGAACCGTCCACGGGGGCTGGTGCAGGCAGCGTGCTCTCCCGCTTCCTTCCTCGTGGCTGGGGGCAGGGAGAAGGCAGTCTCGGGCTTCAAGGTCTTCCGGATCTTCTCAATTTCGGTCAGACTTACAACATGGTCAAAGCCTCTGGCAGAATCCTGGATAGGAAGAAAGGATTCTGAAGGCAAAAAGAAAAATCTGGATGAAGAACATTCTAGAAAGCCAGGCCAAGACAGGACCCTCCATCTGTGCGGGCCCAGCTCCACACATGGCCTCTCCTTCTGCTGCTCGTGTCTGGATCTCCACCTTGGCATGAGGCGAGGCCAAGACGGAGGAAGCACGGGGCCGGGGTCAGGGCAGCCAGCTCCCCTGGCAGGCTAGATTTATGATTTGGCTGAGCTGGCGAGAGAGGGAGCCTGCAACCATCCACGGTGTGAAAAGCAGCCCAGTGTTTCCTCGAGGAGCCACGGTGCCAAAAGCAGGGGCATCCATCTGGCCTTGCTGTGTAGCACATTTGTCACTCTGGAGCCTGGGCCCTGGCTGGCCTCCCTTCTGCCATCTGTAGCCGCAGCCCCCACCTTCAGCAGCCTCTGCTACAGGGTCCGCAACCCCAACAGGTGCTCTAAGCAGGGGTAGCCTGCTCCCTCCCTCGGGACCCTCTTGTGCTCTGCCCTCCAGCTGGTGCCCATCCAAGCTGGTGTCTACTTATAACTTCCCTTGAGGATAAAAAGCCTTGCCATTAGAGAGGTGAAAGTCCCTGGGAGACAGCTAGTCCTGTCATTTCATGCTGTGCTCTGGAGAGTGCCAGGGTTCCTCCCAGCTCCTTTGAGAGCTGCTAGGAGAGGCTGAGTATCCAGGATCCAGCTCCCTACTCACCAGTGTACTTCTGTTTCTATCTGATCTAGATGGAGATGTTCTAGTTAAGATTGCATTTGAAAAGTGGGTTCTGCTGCTGAAAGAAAAAATTTGAAGACCACAAATCTGGTCTCATTTCAAAAAGGAAGATACAGAGGGCCAGAGAAAGCCAGCAGCCCAGCCAGTTATTGGCAGAATGGGGACTACAACCCAAGCCTCCTGGCTCCCCCAGCCAAGATCTCTCCGTGATACTGAGCTGCCTCTTTTGAGGTGCTGGTCTGAGCATTCATGACCAGCACCTCTTCTCTACCCAACCAGTGCTCCCCCTTCCCCCCTCACCCCCCCACTGTCCAGCAGAGCCATCTCTTAAGCTTGGGTGCCACGCCCTCTTAGCTTTTCCGCTACCAGAAGGGCCCTCAGGATGTAAACCATGTGCAGCCCAGGTGAGCGCATTTCAGGTATGAAGTGAGAGCTCTGTGGTCAACCTGTGATTACAGCCTCTTCTGACCAGGGACTATCTCCAGGCCCAGATCCTTGGGTTATGCCCCCTCATCACCCCCATGGGCATTGGTGGTTATGGAGGGTTTTCAGGTAGAGTGGGGGCCATTACTTTCCTTCCCTCTTGGCCTCTGGAGAAACTTGGCTTTTCCATCTTGGCTTCTGATTATTGGTGCTGACCCACTACTCAGCCTCGGTCCCTGAATTCCATTCCAGAAAAGCCCATACTAACATTCTTTCTGGGTGAGGGGCTCTCTCCACCCTCAAGACTCTGTGCCCTGTTCTCTCCTATGATTCCTCCAGCCCCTGTCGGGGTCCTATTCCCCAGCCTGGCTTGCCCTGTTCTGTGTTCTGCCTCCTCTGCTGGATTCACTTTTCCAACAAGTCAGCCCCCGGCCTCTCCTCTTGGGATTACACCCTGCTCTGCTCCCTCCTTCTAAATGCCCTTCTTAGCTTCCCAGAGCCGGGCCCTTCTCCTTCCAGCAGCCCACATGGAGGCTGCTTCCCTTTGTAGGAGCGACCACATCCATCTCTCATGTGATCCTCACAACCATCCTATGAAGTAGATATTAACACCCAATTTTCACATAAGAACAATGAACCTCAGAGGTTTGGCAATTTGCTCAAGATCACACAGCTAATAAACTTTATAGTCTTGGTGCTGCCTAGCCTCTGAGCCTGGGTAGTTACCCACAACACCGAGCTGTCTGGGTGGTCCTTGTGTGGTCAAGCTGAGGGCCGTTCGGCCTGGGGTGGCAGAGCCTGATGGCGATCTTTCGCCAAAGCACTCCTCCCTCTACCACACTCTTCGCCTTGGTTCCTGTCTTCCTTCTTTTCCCTGATGGGCAGCCCCAGGGTGGCTGGCTTCTCCTCCCCTAGCCAGGCCTTCCAGGAGGGTGGGGAAGAGGGATGTGGCTCCGAGAGGGGAGCAGGTAGGGGGAGACTTCCGGGCTCCCCACTCTCTGGAGAATGGGCCTTGGGACACGGGGACAAGGATTGCAGTGACCAGAATGGGGGCAGAAATGGCCCCAAGCTGGAAAAAAGAGGGATCGTGCTGCCGACTCTTCTGTGAAGTGCTTTTTCCTCCAAAGTTGTTACCCGAGAGAGTGTTCAGCAGAGGAAGCCGACTGCTGACAGCAGCAGCTGTGGAGGCGGCAGGAGTGAGGGGTGGCATTATCACCCTCCGGGGCGGGAGGAAAGGATGGTGTCTCCTGCCTGTTCTGGAATCCGAGTCTCTCACCACCCATCCCCCCACCCCTTTGGTCTCAAAACCAAGAGAGGGACAGACACCCCGGGAAGAAGCATGCACCCTGCCTCTCACACTCGTCTCCTGCACACACACACACACACACACACACCCCAGACCTCTCATACTCCTCTCGCTCCCATGCATGCATGCACACACAGCCTCTCACACTCTTCCACGCACACACAGTCCTCTCACGTTCGCTCCCCCCTCACCCACACACAGGCATTCCTGCGCGCGCGCGGGCACATACACACACATGCACACACACAAACTCTTGCAGGTCTGTCTGTCTCCCTAAGCCAGGCTTTTGCATTACACCACTGCTCTCTGGTCCAGCCAAAGTTGGAGTCTTTCTGGAATGAGCAGACCACTCCATGAGGATATAACCTAAAGCATCCTCAAATGCCTTTGAGGAAACTCTGGAGAGGAAGCCCGCCTTTGGAGGGCTGGCTGGGGCCCGGCCGGACAGCCCGAGCGCTGGTGATTGGTGTGTTACTGCTGGGGCTGCGAGCTGTTTCCAGCGCTTTTGTCTGGCGCTGGGAGCGAGGCTGGGCAGTGTGAGGGACAATCGGAGCTGTTTGAGCGGGCTGCTGCGCTGTGTCCTGCTTTCCCTGCGACCGGACCAAGCTGCTGGAGCCACCAGGCAGGACGGAGATGTTTTCTTGCTAAGCTGAGCACAGCAGTCCCGGTTGATTTTACAGGGAAGTGCTTTCTCTCTGAATGCAGTAGCAGCTGTCCTGGTCCCCTGGACTGAGAAACACTAGCAGGCACTCGAGCCCTCCTCAGCGTAAGGAAGCCGCCAGCCCCTTTCTAAGAACTGAGAACTGGGGGTGCCTGTGGCCCCAGTCCCACTCCCAGGCAGGGCTGGGTCTTGAGGCTGGCACTGGGGATGAGGGAGTGGAGCGCCCACTGCCCCACCCCCCTGCCCCCGAGGCTCTGATGGACCGCTGGGCTGTCGGTGCTGGCTTCCCCAGGGCTGCTTCTCCTGCCGCTGCCATCTGATCACCCCATACCGTGTTTGGGGCTCTGGGAGTCCACGGCGGGGCTGCTAGTGGTGAGTACTTAGACAGATGTCCCTTTGCATGTTCACTGGCTGTGCCCACATGAGCCACAGTGTACCAGCTCTTTGGCTTGATTTTCAGAGACTAGACATGAATTTGCCCCACCTCATGCCAGCTGGGTAGGGTGGCAGATCTCAGGAGTGGGGCGCCTGCATGAGGCATCAGGGAACTGGGGCTGCCTGTGAGTGTTTCCCTCAGGAGTAAGGGCACCCTGGAAGGAGAGGCTTCTCTCACGGCTCCCCTCTCCTGGTTGTGTGAAGATGTGCCTAAGAGTGTGTGGAGGGGTGAGCAGCCCGAACACGCCGGCTACTCACAGGTGTTTCCAGCTCTGGGACCAACCTGCACTCTTGCTGCCAAAGCCCTGTGGGTTGAAAGGCCAGGAGCACAGGGTGAGGTTGCCTTGCTTTCCCCCTACGTGTCTCGTCACCTCCTCCCATCCTGACATCACCATCCTGGAGCCACTGAGAGGGGCCCTCAGTCCTTCTACTTGCTCCCTTGGACACATGGGCCACTGAGGACCCATGGGCTCCGGAGGACCAGGCAGCTGCTGGCACTGCCAGGAAAGGGCGTTGGAGCAGTGGCAGGTCCCCACTTGGAATGTGCAAAATGAGGCACGATGAGGCTGGGGAGAAGAGGTCCTTGGGACAGAGGGACCTCTGAGAGCCCTGTCCCCTGCATATTCATCTAAACTGTTGTCCTTAGTGGTTATGGCTGTGTTTTCAGCGTGGACTGCCTCTAGGAATAAGGAGGGCTGTGAGGCAGCTGCACGCCGAGTGACGTCATGCTTCCGATACTCCTGTCTGCGCCTCAACTATCCCTTCTGACTCCACAGGGATGCCCATCTTTCTAGCATCCCAAACGTGTCTGTGGTCATGTTTTTGCTCCCTTATGATTGTACAGTCTTTGCTTATATCCCCATTAAGTTTCATACGATGAGCATGTTCAAACATGATGACTGCTGAGGTCCCTTTGGGGAATATCTCCAACTTTCCAGAGGTTCATAGGAGGGACAGCTCTGCACGCCACTCCCCCAATATATCCGAATCCTTTGGGACCTGCCTGAAGTCCAAGGCAAGGATGGAGGACCATGAGTCTGACTCATTTGAGAATTCCGACCTTACAATTCCGAAATCATGGCATGGTGGGGGTCGGGGGTGGGAACAGCAGGGTTTAGGGCAGGGTTTCTAAATGGCAGCACCACTGACCTTTGGGGATTGGTAGTTCCTGGTGGTGGGGCCCTGTCCTCTGACTTGTAGGATGTTTACCAGGATCCCTGGCCTCTACCTACCAGTAGCACCCTCAATTACGACAACCATAAATGTCTCTAGACGGGGACAAGTTTACTTCAGTTGAGAGGGCTGATTTCTATTAACCCTGCTGCTGCTGCTCTGTTCTCTCCTTTGGCCCTCAGGTGGTCTTTGGCCTCCTGGGACCAGGTCTCAGTATGGCCAAGTGACGTGTACCCGTCTCTGGCCGCAGAGTGCAGACCCCTGAGCTCTGGGCTCTAATGCTCTCACTCATGTTCCCATCTGATTTATGTGAGAATCATGTCTCCTTCTCTCCAGTCTCCACCAACTTCCAGATCTTCCTGGTTCACACGTGGTGGTGATGCTCAGGGGTGCTGGATTGGGCCTCCATCTGTGGGGGATGAGGTGTGGGAAGGAAAATCCTACTGCAGGGCACCACTCCTCCCTCCTGACGTTTGCACCAAAGCCAAGAGTGGCGTGGAGGCCAGGACCAGTTCACCCATGGCATGTGTGATGCACGCGCACTTGCTTGCAGCTTTCTGGATCCCGTACCAAGTGAATGAGATGGAGGTGAGCTGGCCTTGGGGGGCTTGCAGAGTGAGACAGATGTCCTTTTATGCACCAATAAAGAAATAAACCAATCTGGAGGATTCTATGCCTTGCTTGGATTAAGTCTCATCCTTTTAGGCTAAGTATCTCTGAGGAAGAGCAAACAAGGGGAGAAGCTTTCTGAGTTTCTTGGGTTTTGGGGGGGTTTCCCTCTGTTTTATGAGGGAGAGGTAATTAGGTTTTTTTATTTATTTCTATTTGGAGGAGGTACTGGGAATTGAACCCAGGACCTCTTGCATGCTAAGCATGAGCTATGCCCTCCCCTACTGAGTTTCTTGTTTATCAGAATCTCTGTAGGGTCGTGGTGGCTTTGTTCTTCATCAGTCCAGGAGAGCTTCACAAGGGAGGAGATGTTTCAGAACCCAAAATCCTGTCGACTGGAGCCAGTGTGGAGAGGGAGAGAGACTCTCAGATCCCTTAGTCTGACAGTGAGTTTGGGGGGCAGGTAGAGAAGCTGGCTAAGGAGGGCCCTTCCTTTCTCCTTGAGTAGGTAGGGCCAGCCCTTTTTCCCTCTGTGTCTCCCATCTACTCTGCTCAAACTTGTCTTCTGAGCTAGAAGGCAGGCTCCCCTGCCCCCTCTTCCCCCTACACACACAGAGGAGGGACTTACGGGAAGCCTCATGTTGCAGAGAAATTATGGGCAAATTCTGATTTGTGGGATAGAGCAGAGAGGTGCTGCAGGTAGTACAAACCAGCAAATCATCCCCTAATCAGCCCGCTGGGCTTTGAATTGCCTTGTGTGATCCATTTGCAGCAAATTTTATCTCCTAATGATGCTTGATTCCGGCAAGTAAATTTACGGTCCCCAAACAAGCAGCATCTAAAGATCAGGGACTGGAGGTGGCTGCGCAGTGCTTCTGGGAGCTGTGGTCACCCCAGGTAAGCCCCAACATGCTGTCCATAGGTCCTGGGCCTCCATGGTCTCCCTAACAGCACAGACACTGTTACCCCCAGCAACTATTTGGGAGCCTTCGGCCTCTCTTCCTGGCCCCGTCTCCCTCACAAAGCCAGTTTTCTCTGAAAGCTGGAAGGGCATTGGAGAAGGGGAGAGAAATCTCATTATGTGGGCAGCTTTGTGGGTAATAAATAGCTTTGTGATTTGCAGCTTTTGAACTGAGGCTTGCAGTTTCATGATCCCAAGACAGAGCTGGGTCTCCACCTACTATATGTCTATTCTGTTCTGGGCTAGCTGGTCACATAAGGGAACAGGGCCCACAGACAGGGCCAGGCCTGGGTTTATGTAACCTCCAGGACTGATATGAGACTCCCCCAGCATGGAACAGGGACAGAGAGGTCACTCAGAGGGCTAGAAGCCTTTGTGTGTTCCCACAGAGGGCACAAGCCTGTGTGCATGAGACCAGGCACGAACCAGGAAGCCCATCAGTGGCCTTGTTGGGCTGGCTCAAGGTCAGCTTACAAGGAGAAGGCATGGTGCAGCTCTGCACGAGGGACCTTTTCCCCTACCACCTGAACCTGGGCAACACTTGCAGTGATGCTAAGTCACAGTCCTCTCTGGCCCACCAGCAGCCTGTGTCGCTGCTGGGAAACAGGGGGCTCTGAGCCTGGGAACTGGATGGGTGGTCAAGACAACTCCTAATAGGGCCGCGGGTTCCCAGCCCAGGCCCCCCGAGTAGGGGTATTGAGTTTGTCAGAACGTGTGCTGGTCAGAAAGGATTTTTTCCGTAGTGGAGCAAGGAGAGTGATGTAGAGAGGGCATTTGGAGAAGGAGACTGCTGCCCAAACCATGTCAATTAGTAACGGGAGCCCCACTGGTCATCCCCAGCCTGGGAGGTCTACACTGAAAGCTTAAGCAGGTGTTACTCTCTTTGAGGGGTCTGCTGAAGGCAGAGCCCACTTCTGCGGGAGCTGGGCAGGAGGGCTGCACTCACTTCTTTATCCAACTTTTATTGAGTTCTTATCAGCCCTGCACTACGTGATGCCGTCTCCAGCTCTGAGGAGCTCACAGCCTAGGGGAGGCTGATTGAGACGTGGTGGCCCTCACACAGCTGTGGGAGCCCGGTTGAGGTCCAGATTAATTGGTTTTCTGGCTATCCTTCCAGCAGAGCTTTCCAGACCCCACCCCAGGGCTTTCAAGAGATAACTGAGATGTGGGGTCAAGTCACAGCTGGAAGCAGCAGGACCGCTCCCACACTGCCAAGTCCTGGAGGCTCTTGTTAATCTCTGCCCCCCAGGGCTGGCAGGAGGCTCCCCAGTGCCCCTGATCCTCCACTCTGGGTTAATTGCTTTCCACAGTCTGTTTGCTCCCTCCCTCCCTCCCTCTCCTCCTTTTCTGCTGTCTGCCTGTCCAGCTGTGGTACTGATCACTTCCTCCCAGTTGCCCCTTCTGGTCCTCCAGTGGGACTCAGGTGGCTGGTGTTTCTGTAGACCCTACCTGGACAGATGGGGGGTGGAGAGGGGGAATTGTTTGATTTCAGTCATCTGGTGTCTTTCCTCTCCTTCTGGAATCACATCCACATTCTCCTCTTCGGTGGGTGAGGAGGGGCTCAGGGAAAGGGGCTGGTAGTGCAGTTGCCCCCGGATCGCAGACGCAGAGCCTGCGGGGGTGGTGGGGTGGGGGCTACTGTACTATTAATACATTATACATAAGGGACTTAGGCATCCTCAGATTTTGGTATCCACAGGCACCCTGGAACCAATCTGAGGGCTCTACCATTAAAACCCTGATGCCTATTCCTCATATATAAAATGAGGGGGTGTTGTAGAACAGGGGTCCTCACAGTGTGGTCCTAGGACCACCAGCAGCAGCAGCATCTGAGAACTCATTAGAGATGCAGATTCTCAGGCTTCTGCCCAGACCCCAGAGTCCAAAACTCCAGGGTTGGGCCTGGCAGTCTGTGTTTACCATGCCCTCTGGGTGATGCTGATACAGCTCCGGTTTGAGGACCACGGCTCTAGAACATCTCAGGGGGGCCCCTTCCAACTGCAGCTCTGTGGCTGATCTCATCACTGTCCACCTTGCAGTAACTAGTGACCTGCAAAAATCCAGTAGCCATATTCTGGAGCACAGCCAGTAATCTTGAGGATGTCGTCAAATCCTCAGAATTAAAAAAATTAAAAAAAACAAAACAAAACCAAGACCAAATCCATTATGTACACCATGACTTTTTCCAGAGAGGGACTCAAGGTGGTGGCTTCCATCCCAGTCTCATTAGGGAGGGGCCCGCAGAGGTGGGCCAGCAGTCTAGTGACTGGTACGGGGCATCTGTAGGGCACACCCCACAGGATGCCCACTCTGATCCTCGCCACATGCTCCCACAGCAGCGTGAACAAGCCTGCCCTTTCAGAGCCTCCAGTGAGAGCACTGCCGGGTGACTTTAGCAATGCCTCTTCCCCCAGAGGAGCAGAGTGCCCTAACATCTTGCTCCTGCTGCTGGCATTTAGCCCATCGCTAAGTTAATTCAAGCAATACTAATAACCAGCTTGCCAGAGAGAAGACCTCTTGCAGACCCCTAAATCCTCCTCGCTGGGGTGCTGATAATAGGCTAAGAATCCTGTCTGGCCACCTGCAGTCATTCACAAAACAGCATGGAAAAGGCCTGGTGCTGGGTTGGATTGTGTGATGACACCAAAAGAAATAGAACCTTTGTCTCCATCCTCCGTGTACCAGCCGTCTTAGAAGGGGGACAGTGCCACAATCTTAGTGCTTAATACGGGCTTCCTCCCTCCCTCTGCTTTTCTTCCCTCCGGGCCTTCTCCTCACCCAAACCCTCTCTCCTGCCTTGGTGCAGACGTCTGCATCAGTTTCCTGGAGGTCCTCAAAGCCCCGCTGATAGGGCTCCATTGGGCCAGGCTCAGCTTCCCGCTTTCTGCGGGTTCTGCGAGCAGCCCAGCCCCAGCTGAGACCTTTCCCGGCCTTTCTCTGGTCTCCAAGGAGCCTGCAAGAAATGCAGCCTGAGAAAACAGCCTCCCTTCCCTTCCCCCATGGCTCTGTTCTCCTTGCCCACTCCCCCCAACTCCCCAAGGCTCCCCCAAGCCTGCTTGCTCCCTGCCCTCCCAAACTCATGTTTTATGCAGGAACATCCCCATTCTCATGGAAAGTGCTGCAAAGTTTGGGAAAGGATTTCAAATCTCTTTTGAAGAGGGTGGAGCAAATGCAAGGTTATGGGGTTAACCTCGGATGAGAGTTTTTTTTCTTGGTTGAGTGGATGCCCCTGTGGTGTGTGTGTGTGTGTGTGTGTGTGTGTTTTCCTTGTTTCCCTTCTACCCACCATTTGCTCTGCACAGGGGAGGGGGAGGGCCAACACACACAGACACACAAGCGGACCCACACATGGACACATGTGTCTGGAGCCTGCCTCACCTCCCAGTGTCCCATCCTGCCACTCCTTCCCCATTCTGGGGAGCACCAGGAGGGTCTTACCTTGGATTTAAACACTCTCAGAAATTTGGAGGCACAGGGAAAACAGACTGGTTTGTCAAATACTAGAAAGAAAATGAATATAGGTATAAAACTTTTCTCTTTTTGGTGATTTTCACAAGATCTGACATCCCTTTGTTTCAGAACATCAAAAGAGTTGTATGTAATTCATTTTTAAAAAAGCAAATTAGCTTATTGCATATATCAACGTGTACACTACAATGTATTCTGCTAATAATTCCAAGTTTCTCCTTATAAAAGCACCCGCTCTTTCAAAAGTCTAGCATCTCTTCTCTTCTGACAGTTTTTAAGAAGTAGGCAAAACCTTGAACAGAAGAATCCATCTACAACACACTTAGAGTAAGACAAAGGACAGTATTATGTTTTCTGGACTTGGTGTTGGCGAGAAACAGAAAAGCACTTATTTTCAGAAAAGGAATTGTGGAAAGAAAGGAGAAGGAAATCTTTAAATCTCATTGAAAACAATTTGCTCTGAAGAACTTTATCTAATCAGCCTCATTCTCTGAGCCATCACCTTGAGTCATTTTTGATTCTTCAAACACTTCATTTTTATCATCTTTCCAGAGTCCTAAAAACTGAAGATTTGCCCAGATTGAGACAAACTTCTCTCCTTTTTCACATGTTAATTTACCTCTTGATTTGCACCATGTTTTTCCAAATATGGTCTGTTTCTTTCATGTGCAATAGGAGACTTAGGATACAGATGGGAGCCATACAATGGCATGACTGTCCTCTTGGGGGTATTTGCTTGGGAGGCCCCCAGCTTTCTCTAGATCCAAACCCCAAAGATACCTGATTTCTGCAGCACTGAGCCACTGGGTCATGTTTTGTATGCGTTTTAGTAGCTCTGTTAAATGCTGGGGCCCTCTCACCCCTCCACAGATCTGCCTCCGAATCCTAGACCCAGTACTTTCACAACAACTGAAGTTGCTGAGGACAAAATTTTTCCCACACTTGATTGAGGTAATTTATTTTACTTTCCTCTGTACTCGTAAGTGGAAATGTACTTGGATTCCTAGGAACAATTGATTTCTCTGTAGGTCATTTAGGAAGGAATGTCAAACAAGGTGCATCATTATAGATGGACAAAAAGATTGATGTCACCTGCTTCACATAAACTCTTACTGCATAATTTTTAGAAGCGATTTGGGAACATAAAACACCCCTTCCTAAATACTTTATTCATTCTGAAAAAGTTTCAGAATATAGAAGTATATTTGAAATAATATATTTCGAAGAAGTCCTTGGAACCAGAGCGGGGAATTAATTTTTTCCTTTATATGCTTTTCAGGGCCTTCACATTTGCAGTGTTATCCCTGGAAAATCTCCTGTATTGAACAAGTCTGCCTGTCTCTTCCCTCCTCTGTAGCTTCTTTTGTCATTATTCTTAAAGGAAAACATTTTGATGTGCCCAGAATTCCACCATGGCTTTTGCTGGGCGCAAGCGAGCCCAGGAGTGTCAGAGAGGGAAAGAGCAAAGTGACGTGGGCCAAACTGAACTGAAGACCACAGACGGACATCAAGAGACATAGACTGACAGTTCCCAACTGACGAGGCATCTCATTGGCTGTGAGGGTGGGGTGATTGGGCAAGCCAACCCAAAGAGGGGCCCACATTGAGCATTGGACCCATATCTGCAGCTTTCCATACCTGGGGATGGCCCCTGGGAGAGGCAGCCAATGAGAAGAGAGGGTGGAAGTTAGTTGGAGAATTATGGGCAAACTCTCTGTAGCAAAACCCTGTCGCAACCTACTGATAAGGGTCAGCCTTGCTAGCTGTGTGTTTATACCCCTCTTCACAGCAGGGCCAGTTATGAGGCCGATGAGTGACTGTCTTACTAAAGGCCAAACCTGAGGGTGACCTGCCCTTGCGTCTCTCCTCTTTCCTCTTTTCCCTTCCTACACCACATCCCCTGCCACCACCCCTCCCCTTCACAGCAGCAGTAACAGAGGGAATCACGGAAGCTAACATTTATTGAGCAGTTACTCGATGAGGTCCTGCCAGATTCCTAGGTAAACGTGCAATCTTCAGGGGTCGGTAGGGGCTGTGGGCCTCCTCCCCACCTCTCTACAGGTTACCATGAAAGGCAGTCTTGGGCCAAATTCCCTCTCTATAGACTTTATTAGCAAGTTAGCACAGAACAGGCATGCAGCCAGTTCTGGGAGCTCAAGGCGGTCCCAGCTCTCTGCCCTTTTAAGTAGCCCAGCAACACCTGGCCTGAAAGGTTCCCTTAAGACAAATGTCACAAGATGTGGCTAAGCATCCAGGGTGGGCATCCTGAACCTTGGAGGAAATGCTGAAGGCGGTCGGGTTGTTCACCCCAAAGAAGAGTTCAGGGGAGAGGTCCTTTAGTGATGACACAACTGACTTTTTTTTGACATTCTGATGATGTATTTTTTTTCCTTCTAATTGTAATTGAGATATTTTTAAACAAATACGGAAAACTACAAGATAGATATTTTAGTAATGGGTTATATTAAGGTTATATTAAGCGCCTTATACTTCCATTCAAGTCAAGAAAGAGAACTCTGGCAACTGTTCTAGAAGCTTCATTGCGTTCTAATCTCAATCTCCCCCTAAAGGTTGCTTGACTTCCTATGTGTCTTTATGGTTTGCATTTGTTTCCATGATGATTTATTATACAAAAGAGGTGGGGCCTCAGCTTCCTGAACTCAGAACAAACCATGATTCATGCACCCTGCAGCAAAAAAGATTTAAGTTAGACAGCAAGAAGAATTCCTAGGATTTTTGGCTTAGGTGTGGTTCCGGTTGGGGGCTGGGAAATGAAGATCACCCCAGTCCTGGGGCTGCCTTTAAAGAATTCGGCTGGCTGGATGCCCCTGGCCTTCTCTGATCAGCAGGAGATCCAGGAGCCTCTGTGGCTGGGGGGATGGAGACAGGTGACCCCTCATCCCACAGGGCCCTGACTGGCCAGCCTTGGAGATTGCCTGGTGTCAGGGACCTCTCCTTCTGCCATCAGAGGCACGCTCTTCCTCCTGAAAGCTCTAATCCTGCCTGAGCTGGTCAGAGAGAATGACTCTCGAAAGAAAGAATGACCAGCTGGGGGACAGGCCTGGGATCTGAGCCCACCCCATTCCCGGGTGACCAGGGCAGCCGAACAAACACACTCTGGCCCCAAGCCCAAGGGACAACAGGCAAGGTGCCTGGAGGAAATGGGGCAGTGGAATAAGAGGCAAGTGAATGGTGTCCCTGCTTTCCCTCCATTCAGTGCGTGGTTTCCATGGGGCCCCAAGAGTATTTACAGGCAGCAGATCTGGGTGGGGGGAGCCCTGGGGGACCTGGGCTGCAAAGCTACAGGGACAAGAAAGGGAAAACCGGAGGGGTGGGCAGGGAGGGCTGGGGCACTTGAAAAACCAAATAAAAAGTTGGCTGTCAAATGCTTTTTGCCAACCATAGTCAATTCTTAATTACCCCCGTAATGGGAGGGAGCAGTGACAGGAATGATTCAAAGCAGCAAATAATCCCAAACCATTTAAGCTACATGATTTTTAAAAGAGAGAGACGGAGATTTCCCTTCCTAATGATGTCTGGCTCGGGCTGATGTTAAATGAGGGAAGTATTAACAGTGAGCTCCCCAGGGATCACGGCTAGAACTAGTCTTATTTAACATGTTTATAAATTATTGAGAGTTCACAGTTCCTGATTTTGTGAACGGGTGCTCGGAGGGGACTCTTAAGTCCTTCCAGGAGCTAGAGGAAGCCCTCTTTCAGGGGTTATGTCCTCAATGGAGGGAATCCCCGAAGTGGGAAATGAATAGGTGCTTGGATGTGTCAAGCTAGCCAGGCCAGCCTCATGGGAGGGGCCAAGTCAAGACAGACCCCTGCCCCCCAACATGCTTGTGGCTTAAAAAACAAGAGTATGAGTCTCTGCTCTAGAACACTGAATGGCTCCCAGCTTCTCCCTGAATTAAGTGCATTCAAGGCCCTCCATAGCATGGTCCCAACCTCCTCTCCCATCACTCCAGCCTGGCTCCTGACATGAGGAACAACAGCCTGCAGCGCCACAGTCACAGGGCTAAATGCAAAGCACTTGGAACTGTACCCAGAATCCTGATTCAGAGTCTCTCCGTCCCTCCATGTCACAGCAGATCCTGGCTGGCTCCCAAAGCCACGCCTCGCTTTCCTGCCTCTTCTGTATCTACTGTCAGGATGCTGTCGAGCTCAAGGGCCACCGCCTCTGAGGAGCCTTCCCTGCTCCACAAGTGCTCTCTGCTCGGAAAACCAGTGGCCGATGTCATGCTCGTGGCTCAAGTCCAGCTCTGCCTGTGTGACAGCCTTGCTCTTCCTGTCTTGTTCTGCCCGTACTCCCCGGAACTCCTTGCGTGGCCTCTTCTCCCCGCAGACTCCCTTGCTCTTGGTGTGCGCTGTCCAGGGGTCAGTCGAGTGGGAAGGGCGTAGGGAGTTAGAGCTGACTCTCACAAGCCAGGCGTGCCCTTGGGGATGTGGTGGCCCGATTTCTGGACAGAGCCCTCCCCAGTTGGTTTTCGCAAGCAGCCATCCAGGTCAGGCTGGCTGCACGGGAACTCTGGCTGGCATTGGGTCCTTCCCTTGTGCAGCAGCCCTGTGACTGCACGTCTCCCATTGAGGCACCCCGTCCCCTGCTCAGCATCGCCAGCTGCGCTCCGCCCAATAGGAGTCTCCAGAGGCCCACAACCTGTGGTGTGACCAGCTCATCAGGGGTCTCCACGGCACAAGGAGGTCTGAGAACTGCTCCTAAAGAGCAGGAGGGATTTGTGGAGGTCACGTGGAGAAGTGTGCAAATGCAGGGGCACTTACACACCTGGACATGTGAGAGCCAAGTGTGTGCACATGGGTGCCACTCCTAGAACTGTGTCCATCCCTATTTCATAAGCCTCCAAAGTGCCATCTGGTGACATGCCTTAAAAAATAATTTGGTGACTCATGCTACAGCATGGATGAACCTTGAAGACATTATGTTGAGTGAAATAAACCAGTCACAAAAGGACAAATAATAGATGATTCCACTTACACAAATTACCTAGAGTAGCCAAATTTGTAGAGACAGAAAGTAGAACAGTGGTCACCAGGGGCTGTGGGGAGCAGGGAATGGGGAGTTAGTATTGAATGGGTACAGAGTTTCGGTTGGAGAAGATGAAGAAAGTCCTGGAGATGGATGGTCCCGATGGTAGCAGTGTGAATGTACTTAATGCCACCACACACTTAAAAATGGTTAAAATGGTAAGTTAATGTTGTGTATATTTCAGTACAATAGAAAAATGATAATTTGAGCCATTGCCCTAGCTCCGGGAAGAGCCCTGTTACCCAGGGGAGGGGCCTTACCCTGGACTTGAAGCACTCACCCCTGCCCTGCCTGCGTCCCTCACTGGGGACAGGGAGACCTTCCGGGGTCCCTTGGACCCACACCTCAGTAACTCATCCTGGGACAGCAGAGGTTTGTGTCATGAGTCAGAGGCTGGCTTAAGAACAAAACAGAAAGGAAATGATAGTTTTTTGCATGGGGAGAGAAGTACATCGTCAGGGAAAAATACATCGTCATGTTCAGGGAAAATACATCGTCATGTCCACCAGTTGGGAGTTGCCAGTGCTGGAACACAGCCCAGCACATCTCAGGAGCTGTTGGAAACCCTCCCCTAAAGGCTTCGGCCCAGTGTGCTAGTTTGAACAAAAAGACCAGCCAAACAGCCAGGATTATGGTTGAGGGTGTTGGAAACAGTCTGGCGTTTGGGTCTGACCTGGGCAAAGCTGGATGTGTGTCCCTGTTCCTTCTTTAAGGGGATGTGTGTCTGAGGCGAGACTGAAAGCCTACCAGCGCTCTAGTAGGAAGGAAGCGTGCGGTGGGGGCCATCCCAGCCGTGAATCCCCTCTGCCTGTTAAGGCTGCGGTGACATGTGGACTTGACCAACAAAGTCCCTAAAATCAGAACGAGGCAACGGGCAGCCCTTGAAGCTGGCAAAAGGCAGCTTTAGCACAAATGAAAGTAAGTGCTATTTACACAGCAGGTAGTAAACTTATATGGAACTCATAACCCCCAGAGGTGGCATAAGCTAAATATAGGAATAGACTCAGGGAGAGTGTGGAAATGTTCATGGATGACGGGCCACAATGGGCGTTCGGGGGATGCTGGGCTGTGGGCTGCTTCTGGGGGCCTTGTCAGGCGGAGCCGTGTTTCCTCCTGGAGGCAGCCTGAGTGCTCAGAGGTGAAGGGGGCTGGGTCCACTCCAGGGCGTCCATTCTGATTTGTCTCCTGCTTTCTCTGCCTTGCTTTGTCCTAGAGTGCCTGGTGTTTCTGGTAATCCCCTCTAGGTGATAGCCCTTCAGAGTCTTCAGGGTTTTGTTCTCCCCACCGCCACCCCATCCCATTGATATTCTTGTTCTTTTCCCAAGCTGCAGAGTCCCAGTCCTTCAGCCTTTCTTTTCGAGGTGTTCTTTGCACCGCACAACTCCCTCTGAACCCCCTTCCCAGCCACTCTGCTATCAGGCAATCACAGGGCTGGCTGACGAAAGTCAACAAGACCTGGGCAGGATGTTGGGGCTGAAGGGAGCATGGCCTTGAGATTACACAAAGGTGGCTGGAACAGGACAGCCCAGAGCGGCAGGACTCGGTACCAGGGGGCCTAGGGGGCTAGAAGAAGGAGCAGCCATCAGCCTCCTCTCCTGCCCTGGGTCCAGTTGAGCTGCACATGCATTTCTGGAGCGCCTACATGCTCTGAGTCAGGCCCCTGCAGAGCGCTGAGGATGGCTGAGTCCTCCAGCACAAAGCCCTGTCCTTCCGCTCTACCCCACAGGGCTTCACGCTAGACCACTCGCGGAGGCCTCCATCCCCCTGAGTTTCAGGGAGATGCCGGTGCTGGGAGACAAGCCTAACCCACCACCGAGTTTCTCTTTCTGCCTAACTCCCTCCACTCCTAAACTGGTACTGTTTAGCTCTTATGGTTTTCAGGGACATAACTCTGACCCATGGTCTATGGAAGTCCATTGAAAAACAAGCTGTGTCATATGGGCTTTTGCTGTCCTGGATCGATTTTCTCTGTCTGCAGGAAAGGAAGAATGCTAGCTGATTGGTGTCTGGGGTGCTGTGGGTCCCCGCAGCCCGCACCCTACCTCCCCTGCCGGCCTGTGAACATTCAGCTGCTAGCTTCCCCAGCTGAGTGAGCTGTTCTTTTCAGGGGCAACCGACTGCACACAGATTCCTGAGCTATGATCTCATCGGCTCGTGAGAGGCCGAGCACGTCCACCAACTCGTTTCATACGGGAGAGAGAGGGGCACTCTGGGGTCCGAGTATGGTGGGGAGAGGTTCAGGGGTTCACCCTGTGGATTAGCACCAGGTCTGGTGTAGGCACAAGTCTTGCCCTCCAGGTCCCTCCATGTCCTCCGTCTGCAACCACTGCTGTGGATCCCTCCGGGGGTGGGACTAGCTGGCAGATTCCTCATCCGCCATCGCTGCATCTGCACCAGAGACCTCAGGGCACAGCCTTGCAGGGGTGGCCTAGTCCTGGCTTGGACGCCTTCCCACCCATACTATTGCCTTCGGCATTCCTGTAGTCGGCAAATATTTATTGAGTCCAACTGCCATGCTTCCCAAAGTGGGCCCATGGAGCTTTTGGATTGGAACCATCTGGAATGATGGTTAAAATGCTAGCTCCTGGGCACTGTGCCAGACCTAATGCATCAGACTCTCTGGGTGGAGCCTGGGGAATCTGCATTTTAATGAGTTCCCCAAGTGATACTTTTGTGCCCTAAATGAGAGTTGCTGACTGTGATGGTTAATTTTGTATTAATTTGGCTGGGCCACAGTGCCCAGATATTTGGTCAGACAATATTCTGGATGTTTCTGTGAGGAGATTTTTGGATGAGATTAACATTTAAACCAGTAGACTTTGAATAAAACAGATTGCCCTGTATAATGTGGGTGGGCCTGGTCCAATCAGTTGAATAGAACAAAGACTGACCTCTCTTCAAGCAAGAGAGAATTCTGCCAGGAGATGGCCTTTAGCCTTGAACTGTAACATCTGCTCTTCCCTGAGTCTTCAGCCTGCCAGCCCACCCTGCAGACTTGCTAGCCTCTATAAACACAAAGCCAATTCCTTAAAATCAATCTCTCTCTCTCTCTCTCACCTACCTCTCCCTCCCTTCCTCTGTTCCTCCCTCCATACATTACAGCTAGAGCTAGAGCTAGAGCTAGATAGATCCTGATGGTTTTGTTTGTCTAGAGAACACTGACTAATACACTGGCCTGTTGTATGCAAGACCCTGGCCGTCACAGCCACACCTGGGCAGATGACAGCTTAGAGCAGGCCCCTGCCTGGCCCTGCCCACCAACACTAGCTCTGCAGTCACATGCTCCAAGGTATCAGAGAGGCTGGCTGGGCAGAGCAGTAGGTGTTGTTGCCTAGCCCTGACCCTTCTCTGGGTGGAGGGTCCTGACCCTCTTGCCAGACTTAGCAAATAAAAATACAGGACGCCCAGTGAAATTTAAATTTCAAATAAGCAATGAAATATTTTTTTAGCATAAGTATGTCTCATGCAATATTTGGGGCATACTTATACTAAAAAAATCATTTGTCATCTCTCTGCAATTCAGATTTCACTGAATATCCCTTATTTTATCTGACAACCTATGACAGCTCTTTTCTCTCCAGCCTGGAGTCAGCAATTGTATCCTGTTAGTTGCAAAGCCCTTTACAAAGGGCTTTCTCAGGTGTGATCTCATCTTATCCATGCAAGGATAGAGAGGCAGAGCAGGCATCGTCGTCATCATCCATCATTATCTAACCCTAACTTCACAATGGGAACTGAGGCTAGGAGGTTGGCAGAGCTTCCCAGCTGAGAGCAGAGAAGCTCTGGCTGCACTGTGGAAACACCTGGAGGGTTTTTAAATCACTTACATGTGTTTGGGTGATGTGTCTGATGTCTGCAACTTTGAAATGTATCAAAAAATAAAATGGATGAACTCATGGGTGGAGGGATGATGGATGGATATGTGATAAAGCAACTACAGCAAAATGTTGATGATAGAATCTAGGTGGTAGGCAGACAGGTGTTCACTGTACAATCTTTTAACTGCTTTATATGTTTGAAAATATTTATAAAAGTTTGGGAGAAAAATATGTGGATGCATAGGTCCCACCCTAGACCAATTCAATCAGGATCTCTGCAGGTGCGGCCCAGGCAGCAGTAGATTTTCAAAGCTACCCAGGTGATCTGATCTAACCTATCACTTCTCTCTGTGTACCAGGCAACCACCTGAAGGGATGGGCACCTTACCCCAGTGGTTTCCCAACTGAGAGTGCATCAGAGTCTGGATTCCTGGGTCTCCTTCCCAGACTTTCTAATCCAGTAGGTCTAGAGTGGGGCCTGAGAATTTGCATTCTGACAAGTTTCCAGGGGATGCAGATACTGCTGGTACAGAGACCACTGCTGCATCTGTCAGCAGAGGAACCATTAACTGTGCAAGGGTCAGAATAGGCTTCGCAGAAGAGCGAGCATTTGTGTGAGCCTTGAAGGATGGGAGATTGTCATGGGAGAAGGGGGCATTCTGCATGGAGGGAACAGTAGAGGCCAAGGCACAGAGGTGGGCAGGTGCCTGAGGGGATTTGGGATGAGCTGAGGAGGTGGGGATGGAGAGGGAATGGCCAGAGAGGAGGCAGGAAGGCTAGTTTGTGCCAGATGGACAGAGCATTTGCATTAGATCCTGTAGGCAGTGGGGAGCTGGTGGAGGTTTATTAGAAGCAGGATAATGGGACCAAATCTTCTCTGCCGTTGACTGTTGTTCTGGCAGCTCCAAGCAGGACGGATTGGAGAGGAGAGATGAAAGATAGGGAGCATACCTGGGAGGCTATTCTGAGCGTCTGGCGTGAGCTCTGTGGAGGGTCCACATAATCACAGCACAAATAATGATGATAAAATAATGGCTGACGTGTACTGAGTGCTTTCTAGGTGCCAGCCAGTGCTGTGCACTTTTGCAAACATCATCTTTTTAATCTCCACTTTGCCCTGCATGGTATTCCAGATGAGGAAACCAACTGGGAGAGGTGAAGAAAGGGCCAGGCTGGGCTGTGAACCCAGGGATGTGCGAGTGCTCACACAAAGGCAGGAAGGGAGGCCTGGAGGAGGAGGCCAGCAGGTCCCTGCCTTGGTCCCCACCGTTTCAGGTCATCATCAGTGTTCCTGGCAGCTCCCCTGCCCAGGCCAAGGCCCGAGACAGGAGAGGCGCCTCTGGACAGGGGAGCGTCCACCACTTTCCTTCCCTGGCAGCCGCATTAGCTGTGTTCCTGGCAGGCCCAGGCTCAGCTGTGCCTCCCTCCGCCCCCACCCCCGGCCTGGTGCCCACTCTCCGTCCCTCCTCATCCAGTGTGTGGAGTCCCAGCTCCCCACAGCTGCCTGCCGGCCACACCTGCAGGCACTTGACTAAAGCTTCTTGGAGAAAAATGACATTGCCTCCCACACCCATCTATGCCCTGCTGTTCTTGTGCCTGAGCAGAGGATACTTCCATGCACCTCCCCAGAATTCCTGCATTTCAGATGCTCCTCCAACAGGCCCCAACCCAGGCCACTCTCTGCCCAGACAGTCCCATCGTGGAAGGGGAGATGGGGTGGGGGGAGGGGCAAGACCTGCAGGATGAGTAATAAAGTCCTTACAGAAAAATGTCTGCAAAGAGTAAGCCTGTTAGCTGTTATTCTTATTATAACAGGGCTCCATGAATGCAGAGCTTAAGGGGCTTTGGCACCAATGACCAGGTTTAAAGAGAGACATTCATTAAGCACTGGAAGGGCTTTGTCAGAGCTCGACCATCTTTCTATCTCTAAGAAGGGCTGCTTTTATACCGGGTCAGAAAGAACTCACTGTACTTCTCTTAAAGACCCCCTCCTTGCCTCTCATTCCCTGGCCCAGGGCTAAAGTTCTGTTCTGCCTCCCACCAGGTCCCAAGGCCTGTCCACCTAAAAGGGCCTCGAGCACGCGCCCTGTCCCCCACCCCCAAACTAGAAGGACCAGTGACCTGCTTTGTAGGTGCCAAGGGCTGAGGCAACAGTGAGGCTCCGTTATTGCACCTGCAGGGGAGACCTCATGGGAATGAGTCTGGTCCTCAGGCATCTGAGCGTGTGTGGGTGCACAGTGACCTGTGTGCGTGCAGGGAATGGCAGCCTGCTCCCAGCTGGCCTATGACCTTGCCCCGATGAGTAGGAACGCAGTTCTGTTTCGGAAATTCAGGAATCTGAGCTGGCAGGACCCAGATCACCAGGAACTGAGCCTGGTGAAGAAAACTCTGTCTTCCAAGAGGAAACCGGGGAGGGGTTTGAGGAATCCCGGAATCATTCCGTGCCTCCTTGCCTCCCTCCACACAGGGCTCCACGCTGTCTGCCCGCCCTGTGAATCTGCAGCCCACCAAGTTTGCAGCATCACACAACCCCCCAGACTCCTGCCTCTTATCCCTTCACTGTTTTATTTGTTGTACAAACACCATCATAAGAGCAGTAACATAAACCAAAAGAATAAAAGCATCCTCCATTTCACGACCTTAACAGGTGAACTGTCATTTTTCTCTGTTCCCTTCTAGTCCCTGTCTTTATTACACTCCCCCACCCCCACTCCACTCCTTTTCATTCTTCCTCTCTGCAAGAGGGGAGGGGCAGGCTCCAGCACCTGCTTCAGCCAGCCAGGCTCTGCCCTACTCACCTTGGGGTGGGGAAGGAGACACCCCTGCAGCACGGAGGTTTGGGGTCCTGTCCTCGGTTGGCTGCATCTCAGAAGCTGAGCTGGTCTAGCTCATGTTCCCTGGACTTGGCAGCTCATTGGCTGGCTCCTCTCAGGGGTCTGGGGACACAGGCCCACTTGGCACCTGTGACTGAGAAGCTGAGGGTAGGAGGGGAGAGAAGGACAAAATGTGACCTGAGCATAACCTGGAGCCAGGGAGGCCAGGGACCCAGACTGGGGTGAGTAGCCATCATTTCTCGTTCCTGTCCTGGTCTCGATACTGCTCACTCCCCAAAGAGGATATTAAGAGTGATTTTTCTAGAGAACTTGGCATTTAGTCACTTCTAGTTCCCAGATTTCTGAAACAAGGTATGTAGACACTTAATGACCTGTCGTCAATTGGTGGAGGCTTTCTCGGTTTCAGGCTCCCCACCCCAAATTGCTTAGAGCCTTAAGCAGTATGAACCTTCCAGGCTTGACTTGAGGAAGGGCTCATCCAGGAGCCAGAGAGGGTCCAGGGGGAAGGACAGATCTGGGTGAACTTTTCACTCTGAACATTTGGATCTGTGGCCACCCTCAAGGCCTCCAGCTTCTCATCTGTTAAATGGAAGGGAAGGCAAACTGCCTCCAGACTTCAAAGGGGATCTGATGGGCTGTGGTTGCGAGGACCAGCAAGAGCCTATCAAGGGGAGGGGATACATGTGATCCCTGACATTCTCCTTCCTGCTGAGTCATTGCAACTGCACCCAACCCAGCATCCCCACCACTCTCCCCGGCTCCTCTCTCGCCAGTGCTGGACCTATTTGCCCAAGAGCATCAGCAAGATCATCTGGAGCTAGTGGATTAAATGAAGAGCTGAATAAAGTCAGACCCTAGCACAGATCATGCAAAATAGTATATAATCCAAGAACAGTTTTTATTTGATTCGAGTTCTGGGGATGGCTGGTCCAGGCTGTCTTGCACACACACAACTGAATGAGGGGAGGAAGCAGGAGTGCGCTGGATGGCAGGGAGAAGGGCTGGCATGCTGTCCGTGGGGCAGCAGAACTCATTATGTTACCACGTGATTTGGAGTTGCATTGATTTGGACAGATCATACGTTAAGTCGGTGCACACCTTCCACAGTGTAAATGCGTGACTCTAAGAGGTCTGTTACTGTGGTTTCCTGGAAGTACTGGAGAACCGGTATCGTAGACAGGTCCCCCCCACTGCCGTCCTATCCCCTGTCATCATAGACAGTGGAGTAAGAGGGTTGAGGTTGCAGGAGGAGGAAGGCAAGTTAGACAATTTAAGAACTTCCTGCCTGGAGAGGGAAGAAACTCTTCTCAAACCTATCCGGACTGGGAAGGGACCCAGCCATGGCCGGTCCCTCAATGAATTCATTCAGTCAGCAGGCGTTTGGTGAGCACTTACTGCACGCACAGTGCCATCACTTTCTTGAGATTTCTTCACGACAAATCTATGAAGTAGTTATTGGTGCTATTATTGTTGTCATTGTTATTATTATCCCTCTTTTAAAGAGAAGGGAGGCAGCGGGGTGCAATGGACTAGGAGCGCGGTGCCTGGCACTGCTCCCACTGGGAGTGTCTGTTGATTACTTTAGCGAGAGAGCCACCCTTTCTGCTCAAGTCCACATGCCTCTCACCCCATCCCACCTGCCTTCTCGAAAGCCTTGGGACACTTCCTCTTCGCTTCTTCGGCAGAAGCACACCGCCCTCTCGGAGCAGTGTGTGAACCTTCCCCGCTGGGCGCTCAGGATGGGAGACTCTCGTTTATCACTCAGACAGGCATGGGGCTGATCCAGAGGTGAACATGACATTATTCCTGTCAGCTCTTGGCAAACCTGTTACTATCTTTGCTTCTCAGCCCACAGTGGATTCAGAAGACATTTCCGATCCATTACCTTGAGCAGAATCATCACCTGCCACATCTTCCTTCTCAAGGCTGGCTGGTTTCTGAGGGTCTAAACTTTCAGCCATGAGCAGGCACATTATCCAGGGTCCCTTTGGCTGAGAGCAAAGATTCCCTCCCCTTTGTTCCACCATTCAGTCATTCTCTGATTCAACAAATAATTCAGTGTTGACTACACATCAGGTGTTGTGTTAGGAGCTAGGGATACAGTGCTGAGCAAAACAGACATGGTTCTTGCCCTTAGGAGTCTACAGACATTAACCAGACAATTCTCCCATCCAGCTCTGCTGTATTCCCAAGGACTAAGGTGCTTTATTCAGGAGTGACCTCCTCAAGCTTGGCATTCGTAGTGCCCTGCGCTGCCCCAGAGTCAGCCCATCCTGTCTTCTGGGGATTATAGCCGCTGGGCAGTGCCTAAAAACCAGGTCTTGATTGATCCTTTCCATTGGAGGGAGGCAAAGGATGCCTGTAGTGTCTTCTGGCTCTTGATCCAGCTCTGTGAGAGTTGCCCCAGTGGACAGACTTGGAGGACCCTTAAAGACGAGGCTATTCTGCTCAATCCCCAGAAAGAAGGCATCTTTATTAGATGAGCCTTGTTTCTCTGTGGAGTTTGATGGCTTAGCAAAAGCATGGGCAGTGGAGTCAGGCTGATGTGGGTTTCAGTCCCAGGACTGTCACTTACTAGCTGTATGCCTTGCGCAAGTCATGACCATCTCTGTGCCTTAGATCCTCAGCAGTGAAGTGGGAGCAGTAACACCTCCCTGGCGAGAATGCTGCAATGACTAAATGAAAGGTTGTTCGTGAGCACTTCTGATGCCTGGTTACATTCAGTCAAGATGTGCCCATCATTCCTCAACATACACCTGACTTTCAACTTCTTAAGGATGTGATTACCTCTTAGGTTGACACAGGAGGAATATTAAAGGTTAAAGGTGAGGAAGTGTAAGATTCCCCTGTTGTATAGCCACCAGGTTAGAACAGCGGTTCCCAGGGTGTCGTCCTGGACTCAGCATTCCCTGGGAACTTGTTCGAAGTGCAAATTCTTGGCTCCACCTCAGAACTACTGAACCACAAACTCCAGGGATGGGCCCCAGCCATCCACTTTTAACAAGCCCTCTAGGAGATTCTGATGGATGCTGAAGTGTGAGATCCAGGGACTGGAGATTGCAAACTGGTTGTCAGTGGGCCAGATGCTTTCACAGATGTGTTTTGTTTGGCTCCTGTCATCAGCTGGAGCTGAGCAGCAGCTGCCCTGCAGGGTGGCCATGCCCTTCTGCAAGTTCCAGCCCTCACTTTGCCACGCCCTCCTGTGTTACCCGAGCTGGCCTCACTCATGTGGCTGCCCAGTCCCTGTCGGCAGACACCGGGGGCTCTGGGTCAGGGGACAGGGTGGGTCTGACTTGCAGAGAGGGAGCAGCTCTGAACGTCAGCTGAGACACTGAGCCACCCAGCCCAGCAGGAAATAGGAGCAGAGTAGACGATGGTTTTCTAATTCCTAAGACCAGCAGTCAGGTCCTGCTGGTTTCGCTTCAGGATTTGGTTTGAAGTGTTGTGAGTTCCCAGCACATCGCACACACCCACATTCAACTGTAGGTCCAAAAATACCTTCCACAGCCAAACAGAGATGATTTTTACATTCCCTGCTACCTTGGATTATCTGCCTCGCTGCTCTCTGCCACCCCCGCTGCTGGCTCAGCTGCTGAGCAGTGACTGGAGAGGGACGGCTCTTGAGGAAGAACGCAGGTCCCGCAGCAGTGAGCTGCTCAGCAGGGCCTGGGGGACTCTGCTTATCCCACAAGCATAAATACAGGTGGGCTCCAGGAAGGCTGGGAGGACCAGGGGCTGTGATGTCTGGGGGGTGGAGCAGGATAGGAGAAGAGCAGGAGCTACTCGTTGCAGAGGTGGGAACAGGACATAATGACCAGTGGCCCTGATGGCAGCAGGCATTCCAGACCAGAGGAGATGAAAAGGGATTCTGAACCCAGTGTGGGATGGGACGTAGGGAGGAACCTCTGGGTTGGGGGAGAGGTACTGCCCTGGACTCGGGTTTGGGGACAGAGTTGAGGAGGAGGCCCAGGAAGCTTCCCTGCTCTGCACCCCCGCAGCTGGAGAGAGCACCAAGCCCCTGCCTGGGGGACTCTACCTCTCTCCAGCAGCCCTGGAGGGAGGTGGGAAGTAGGCTGGCTAAGAGCATGGGCTTCTGCATTGAATGGACCTGAGGCCAGATTCTGGCTCAGCCATTGGCTGTGTGACTCTGGGCGAGCAACCCAACCTCTCAGTTTTCCCACTTGTCAAAAAGCAGTATAGCCTATTTTATAGGTATATGGTGAGGATAAAATAACCTATGTAAAACAGTTAACACACTGTCATAGAACAAAGAACACAATAAAGCTTAGATACAATCATAAGAGAGCAGAAACCATGTATTTTCGCCAGAACACCTGGTATCTGGGATTTGACAAATTGGGGTCATTGGTGAGGAAAATGGACTCAGATGTAAGCATTAAGAAGTGAGCAGAAGACCATGAATTTCTCAAAGGATGGGTTCCCCTAAAGAGAGAGACTGTCCTCCCCCAATTCGTCAGCCCCTTTGGCATTTATTAGGGTCCTTGATAAATATTGGCTTCTGGTGCAAAAAAGACTCAAGAATGCCCCAGCACTGATGGGTACCAGATGCTGGTGTGGTCACTAAGTAACCTCTCCCATCCCCAAATCCAGTTGCCCTGGAGCGGGGAGGAGCTGTCTTACCTGGAGCTGGGGGAATAGACAGGATGACCTCAGATGTCTCACAAGGCATTATGAACCTCAAGAAGATCCAAATGTACTTGAATTCCCTCTGCCCTCTCTTACAAAAAACTGAAATTTCTAGTTGTGTTGGTGTGGGGGCTTGGGTTGCAAACAGCTGCCCTCCCACCCTCCCAGCTAAAAGGCATAGCACCTGGGCCCTTTCAACCTGCACCCCACCCCATGGCAAGTCACCCCCAGGACCACTGTCCCTTCTGACTCAGGTTCATTGCTTCTGGGGAGACCAGCCCTGAGAAAAGGGCCTGGGGAGGGGGATTAGCATCCATGCGTTTCTGATTCCGTCCAGCTGTGTAAATGGTTTAGCGCAGAATAAAGCCGACCACAATTATCACGATTATAACGCGAGGGGAGAGCACAGATGCAGACCTATAATCCAGATTAAAGTGTGAAGGGAAGTTGCACTGTCTCCCAAGGCCCTTTTCACACTAATCCTGTGAGTCTATGAGCCTAAACATTATCTGGTGACAGGGAGACCAATTCATTTCTGGCTTTGCAACTTTCCAGGAAAAATGTGTGGAGCCTTGGAGAAGATTCACACACTGCCTTGGAGAACAGGAGAGCATGGGGCTGAAGGTCAAGGCTGCCACCCTGGAAGTGGTGGAGGGCTGGCCTGGCCCACACTTTGTCTTGCATAGGGAGTGAGGGGGCAGAACCCCGGGGCCAAACAAGAAGTGTGCAGTTTGGTCCTGACTCCAGCTCACTTCTTCCCCTACCACCTTGTCATCCCCACTCTGCGAAGGCCTCCTAAGGGCTTGTCTTAGGGCAGGTCCCCTGGAAGCATCCCCAGCCTGGGATTCTGTGCACGTGGCTGACAGGGAGTGTGCTGGGGAAGCAGGACGGAGGACAGAGCCAGGTGGAGAGGCGCTATCAGGGAAGCCCGCCTGGTCCCACTGTGAGTCCTGGGATAAGAACCGCACCACAGAAGTTGTTACACCGAGATGGGGGCTGGACTTTTATACTCGGCATGTCAGTGTTGCTTACTAGTCTGCGTGAGGGGACCGCCCTAGGCTAAGAGCTGGCCTCTGCAGAAGGTTGCTGGGAGATGGGGGATGAATATGCTGACCCAGAAATAAGGATCTGGCAGGGTGCCAACAGCACTGGCTACAGAGCTGTTCCACCCCCACGTTTGTCCTCTCCTCTCTCTCCCATGAAACAGCACATTCATTAAACTCAAGAAGTTCCTCACATACTTATGAAGACCACATAGAGGTCGTTTTGGGGGTGGCTGGGAAGGGGGGAGTCTAAGATTCTCCTCCATCCTAAGTCTCCAAGCTTGCGCTCCAAAGTCAATGATTGCTGGAATAATTCTTCCTTGACTAATCACATTTAAATGCTTATTTTAATAAACATTCTTAAAATGAACTTTCATGTTTATTGGATTCACACAAGGGCACTAGGAAATAGATTTTAGTCCCATTATACAAACTGTTGCTGAGAGTGATTAAGGATTTTACTTTAAGGTAACTAACTCAGCTAGTCAAAGTAGTCCATTTCTAATGGTTAAATTTCAGGTGTACTACAGATATCTGGGGACTATTCCTTTTAAGGGAGCTCTTTTCTGAGAAACTCTTTAAATCTTCCATCTCTTAGCACCCCTCCAAAGTAACAACCTCAAATAAAAATATCAACTATCTTCTGTGTTCAAGACACCAGTAGTTTGTGGGGGCTTTAAAAGGATTGTGGCATCTGCCTAAGGGGTTTTTAGTCTACCCAAGGAGCCAGATATGTAACAAATGGGGAGGTTTGATTGAATGCCAAATAGGAGGGTAGGTGGGCATCATAGGAACTGGATATGGGGGCTTCTGAAGGGGAGAAGGGTTCTAAGCTGGGCTTTGGAGAAGGGTGAGTCTTGAATCAGCTAGATACAAGCTAGCTGCTAGACAGTCCCTTCCTGCCAGCTGGTTGTCACTGGGACACCTGTGCCAGGAAGTGGCACATCCATCCATTCATGTATTCATTCACAATCACATACAGCTGAGCTCCCACTCCACGGCAGGCTCTGTGCTTGGCTCTGGGGAGGCAGTGATGAGAATGTTCCCCTTGGAGCTCATGATTTAATGTAGACATGGCTCACACTGCTGTCAACTGTCCAGGCTCTAATCTCAGGTCCTGGGCAATCCAGTCTGGCAAATGCTCTGTCTGCTCTTGACTTCACTCACCTCTAGTTAAACTTGGTCAGTTCATTATCTCCCTGGAGAGAAGAGGTTTTAGAGAAGAGTGTATCACTTAGGAATGCTTTTGGCTGCAAGAAACAGACAATGCTGCTTACAATAACTTTAGACATCAGGACTTATTTAATCATTTAACAAGAGGTTTGGAAGTGGCAGCAGCTGCTGGTCTTTGCCCACTGGCTCAACAGCATCAGGAGAATCTGTTATCCTCCTGGCCTGTTTCATTGTATCAAAATGGCTGCTATAGCTCAAGACATCACATTTTTCTGCATGGCAGGATGGAAGGAGTGGTGTCAGCTGAGTCTATTCTCTTGTAAAGAATGCAACCCTTTCCCAGAATCTGTAGCTTACTGCTTAGTTCTTTTTGGCCGGAGCTATGCACATGGCCACCCCTAGCTGCAGGAGAGGTTAGAAAGCACCTCACCTGGGACTAGGAACATAGCCACACTTTACAACGGGCATCAGGGAGGCAACCAGCAACATTGCCACAGCTGCAGACTTCCGTGTACGATCCTAGGCACTGCGCTCCTGCTCCCAGCTCCTGCTCAAGGAACTTCTGGACCAATTGGAGTGCTTCCTGCTGAAACACAAACCTGCTTGACCCAGCCTGTCCTCTTCCCCTTCCGTACACGGAGACCATCACTCCCCACTCCTCTGCTCTGCCTCCTCCAGCCAGGACCTCCCATCCCATTTCCCACATCTGCCCTCCTGGTTTCTGCTTCAGTGTCACCCATGAGGGAGCCCCTCTGGGAAGGGAAACCAGGAGAGAGGATGAAAGAGAAGGAAAGGTGTTAATTAAACAGCAGATGTTTGCCTTTGTTAATTAATGGCCCTGTCACTCCGAGTGGCATCAGCCTTCTCTTCTCTGTCTCCCTCACCCTCACCATTCTCCCCACCTTTGGAGGGCCTGACTCTAAAGCTGAAAAGCCCAACATTGGTTCAGTGGGGCTTGAGACCAGCAGAGGGAAGATGGAGAAAATGGCCTAGGGAGATCCTGAGGACGTGGTTCCCTTGGCCAGGAGGGGGCGTGGGCATTTGGCATGTTGGCATTGGGAAAGGAGAGAAGGAATAGTGGGGGAGAGGCTGAAACCCTGAGGTCACAGACATATTTTGTTTGGCATGCATAGGGATTTCCAAAAATGCAAATAATTGCTTGCACTTAAAAGTAAGGGAATTTCATATAAATCCAGAAGCAAAGACTTTCTTTAAAAATGGATGGATCTAGGCCCCTAGTCCTGGGAAGGCAACAATCTGGAGCAGAGAGCTGAGTCACAGAGCCGTCTTGTCCAGATGGGGATGCGTCCTCCCACCGCCCCGCCCCATCCCTGTGCACTTAGCTCATGGGTTGCCTGCCAGCTCTGAGGACTAGACAATGGGTTGGATGTGGGAGATGAGGGAGAGGGGAATCTGGGAATCTAGTGAGACAGGATCACTGGGGTTCCATTGACAGAAATGGGGGATGTGGGAGGAACAGGTTAAGGGAGAAAGGTGACAATTTCATTTGGGGCAGGCTGCAGTGGAAATGTCTCGGTGTCACTGAGATGGAGATGGCTTTGTGGTCCAGAGTCCAGACGAGAAGGGCTGGAGGTCTGGGGTGCTGATGGAGCTGGGGTGGAAGTGGAAACCCTGGAGACAAAGGAGTGGTGCCAAGAGCAGTCAGTGAGAGAAGAGGGGACTAAGAGGAGAACCATGTATCTGGATGAAAGAACCAGAAATGAGAGTTAGGGCCAAGTGAGAGGTTGCAAGGAACCTGGACCTTGTAATGTGTAATGACAGAAAAGTAGATACAGAGTCAAAGATTTTTAAGGCACTGTCTTCTATATTATCTACTCTGAAGCCCAAGGAGTATTTCCAGCAGGCTCTGTGGCCAAGGAAGGGAGGGAAAGGGGCCTGAGCCCTTGCTCCCGCTGGTACCATGTGTTCACTGGCTCCCCAAAGACACAGGAAATCAGCCATTTACATCATGGCAGTTTCTCCCTTTTCAGGTCATTTGGAGTCTTCCCTCTAATAACTTCAGAATGCAAGTTGTTGTCCCTAATTGAAAGTTTCAGGATCACCCCAGAAATGCCCCACTACATAAGCAGTATGTGTGCACCGAGGAGGGAGGCACTTCTGCTGCTGACAGAGACGCATGACTCTACTGCTCTGAAAAATCTCTCCTCTCTAAGGACAGGCAGAAGGAACAGGACATTGGAGTCAGAGCCCGACCTGTTGCTTTCCTCCACGCCCCCCCCCCACCCTTGGGTTGTGCATGTGTCATATGAGGAAAGGTTGTCTGAGGATTAATTGGAGGTTGGAGTCTGAGTGCACCCCCCACCCCCCACTGGTGGTGCCTCCCCGCCCCCTCTGACACCACTAGCACAGAAGGCGGCAGATGTTACTGGTCTCACTTCATTTCCGTAGATTTACAAGCATCCCTTTATGTGTTACTGAAAAATTGGGTGTAAATCCTATTTTAGGAACACAGTGGAACTCATTACTTGAAGAATGCTTTGGAAAATCCTTTTGGGAAGTGAAGAATAATCACCCTTTGGTAAAACTTTGGTGCCAGTGTTCATGAATTTCTGGGTCTGAAGAGCAGTTCACCTGTCAGGTCTTTCCCACATTCTCCCCTTGCATTTTGTGACCGTCTTCTTTCCCATGGGGCACACTGCTCCCCTTCCCTGTACGTGTGGTCTCCCACCTCTGGTCCTCTCTCCCCACTCCCTCGGGTTCCCACATCGCGCTCCCTGACCGTCCCCTCAGCAGTAGCCTCTTTTTTCCTCCCCAAGAATGTGGCCATGACTTGATGATGATCTTTTTCCTGCTGCTGCTCTTCTTTCTTTAGAAATGCATGCACAGAAGAGTCTCTGGATGCCAGAAGTGGTTGCTGCATGTGGATGACTGGGTGCGAGTCCATATGGTGGGTGTGGCAGGCAGAATAATGGTCCACCCGAGACATCCACATCTTTACCCCTGGAACCTGTAAATGTGTTCCCTTTTGCGGTAAAAGGGCTTTGCAGTGATTCAGTGAAGGTCCTCGAGATGGGGAGATTGTCCCAGACTATCCAGTTAGGCCCATTGTAATCACAAGGGTTCTTAAAAGCAGAGCACCATTCCCAGCTGTGATAGAGGGCCACGTAATTGCCAAAGAAGCGTTAGAGAGAGACAGTGATGCTGGCTCTGAAGATGGAATGTGGGTGGCCTCTAGGAGCTGGAAAAAGCCAAGAAATGGACCCTCCCCTGGAGCCTCCAGGAAGGCATGCAGCCCTGCCGACGCCTTGATTTCAGCCCAGTGAGACCCATGTCAGACTTCTAACGTGCAGAACTCTAAGAGAATACCTGTGTCTTTGAAGGTGATCAGGTCACAGCAGCAACAGGGAAGGAAGACAGTGGCAAGTAAACAGTTCATGGGAACTCCTGCCTCAGACCTGCCCTTGCCTCATTCACAGTGTATTCAGGGACTCACTAAACATTTCCGGCCCCCACCACCACCGCCCCGCTCCAATGAGTGGTTTCAGCTCTTCAGGGGCGGCCGTGTCTAACTCTTTCTCCCATTGCCCACACCTCGGCCCTGGGCTCCCTGATGCCCTGGCCAGGTAGCCAAGGTGTGGCTGGACAGTAGGGGGCTCACTTCACTCACTGATCAGGGGCAAGCATGCCCTGCAGGAGAGGGAGGGTCTGGCGGTGGGCGCCACACTGTGGGGTGAGCAGGAGCAGACCCCATCCTCTGGGAGGTCAGCAGCAAACCCCCTGGGGTCCTCTGGTCCTCCTCAATCCTTTGTATTTTAGGAGCTCTTTTTCTTAAAATTGTGGGTATGTACACAAACCATAAAATTTATCATCATAATTATTTTTTCTGTACAGTTCAGTAGTATTCAGAACATTCACGATGTTGTGCAACCACCACCACCATCCATCTGCAGAACTCTTTTCATCTTGTAAATGGAAACTGTACCCAGTAAACAACAGCCTTCGGTTCTCCCCTCTTCCCAGTCCCTGGCAACCACCACCCTACTTTCTGTCTCTTTCTTCATGTAAGTGGGATCATACAATATTTGTCCTTTTGTGCCTGGCTTATTTCATTTAGCTTAATTTCTTCAAAGTTCATCATGTTGTAGCATGTGTCAGACGTTCCTTCCTTTAGAAGGCTGAATGATATTTCATTGTATGATAATAACACATTTTGTTTGTTCATTCATCTTTTGATGGACACTTAGGTTGCTTCCCCCTTTTGGCTATTTCACATAATGCTGCTATGAACATGGGTGTACAAGTATCTTTTCAAGTCCCTGCTTTCAGTTTTTTTGGGATATAACAAGCATACCTTGGAGATACTGCGGGTTCAGTTTCAGACCCAACACAATACAGTGCATATTCCAATAAAGCAAGTCATACAAATTTTTTGGTTTCCCAGTGCATCTGAAAATTACGTTTACACTATACTGTAGTCTGATAAGTGTGCAATAGTGTATGTCTAAAAAAGTGTACAACCTTAATTTAAAATAACTTTATTGCTAAAAAATGCCAAGACAATGACAATAGTAACATCCAAGATGACCGATCATAGATCATCATAACAAATATAATAATAATGAAAAGTTTGAAGTATTGCAAGAATTACCAAAATGTGACAAAAAGACATGACGTGAGTGAATGTTGTTGGAAAATGGCACCGATAGACTGGCTCAATGCAGGGCAGCCACAAACCTTCAATTTGTGCAAAACAAATTACTGCAAAGTACAATACAGTAAGGTATGCCTGTACCCGAAGTGGAATTGCTGGGTCATAGGGTAATTCTACTTTTAATTTTTTGAAGAACATCCATACTGTTTTACATAGCAACTGCACCATTTTACATTTCCACCAAACCCATTTTAACTGCTTTTAAATGTACAGGTCAGTGGCATTAAGAACATTCACACCGTTGTCAACCATCAGCAGCATGCCTCTCTTTAGGAGTTCTCTAGATTTATAGGAGAACTGCCTCTCCAGGTGCTGAGAACGATGCTCAGGTGAGGGAGTAGAACTCTCCGCAATCCCATTCCTGATCATATATCCAGGAGAAATGAAACTGTAATTTGAAAAGATACATGCACCCCAGTGTTCCTAGCAGCACTATTTACAATAACCAAGACATGCAACCTAAATGTCCATTGAAGGATGACTGGATAAAGGAGCTGTGGTATATTTATACAATGGAATACTACTCAGCCATAAAAAAGAATAAAATAATGCCATTTGTAGCAACATGGATGGACCCAGAGATTATCATACTAAGTGAAGTAAGTCAGAGAAAGACAAATACCATATGATATCACTTACATGTGAAATCTAAAAAAGGGATACAAATGAACTTATTTACAAAACAGAAACAGACTCACCAACATAGAAAACAAATTTATGGTTACCAAAGGGGAAACGGGGTGGGGGGAGGGATAAATTAGGAGTTTGGGAGTAGCAGATATAAACCTCTAGATACATAATAGATAAGCAAGGTCCTACTGTATAGCACAGGGAATTATATTCAATAGTTTTAATAACCTATAATGGAAAAGAATATATATATGTACAACTGAATCACTGTGCTGTACACCAGAAATTAACATGACATTGTAAATCAACTATACTTCAATTAAAAAAAATGGACCCTCCCCACAAAGGTTTATGTTGAGCAAGTGGATGTGCCTTTTGCTGGATTTATGGGCTGTTTTTGAGCTGAAGGCATGTTTTCAAATGCAATTTTCATTTTATACACCAACTAAATATCTGATAGCAAAATATTTCCATGGAGAGAGCTTGCCCATGGGGAGGAGGAAAAGGAGGCTGCTCTAATGAATAGATAAGCTTGATTTGTTTGGCAACATCCTTAGCATTTAATTCCAGCAATTAAAGGAGGCAAGTCTCCTTTGTTTTCTTTTTCCTCGCAAAAACAATGAAATATTACAGAATGTTTGGAAAACAGAAAAAAAGTCTCTCCTCATCGCCATACCACCTTAGTACAACCACGACCACTACCACTCCTGAATATTTGTCTGAACCAAGCATGCTACTCACCTTATTGCATTTAAGCTGTGCTGCAACCGTGACGCTGGGTCCTGATTCTAATCCGTGGTGTTTCCCTGAATGCTGGGTCCTTTCCTCCTGCGTCTGATCCATCCTCCTTGACACACACGTTGTCTCCTACAAAGTTGCCCTCACAAGGTTCACACTTGCTCATTTTGTCAAGTAATGTAAACACCTCTTTCTATTCTTGCTTTCAGGGCTTACCTTATGCTGATATACTCTGTTCATGGGAGCGAGTCCAGACTCCATGATTATAAATGCAGAATTGTTGTGGACTGTGCTTTAGAGGTTTGCCCATCTGCAGTTGATCCCTGGAGCAGCCTGAGCTCTAGCACGAAGCCTGCCAGGCCTCGGCTCCACTCACAAGGCTCTGTCAAATAACTCCATTTTCCCACGTGGTGCACTGAGATTGTGCAAGGGGCAGGCTCTGGAACCCCACTGCCTGGGTTTGGATCTGGCTTCTACCAGTTTGACCTTATGCAAGTTACTTAGCTTGCCTGTGCCTCAGTTTCCCTATCCATGAAATGGGTATGATAATAGTACCTGCCTCATAGGGTTATTGTGTGGATTAAATGGCATAATATAAAGAGCATAGAACACTGCCTGACACGTACTAACATGGTCTTTGTTGTTTTCCCACCAGCTCCCTGCCCAGTCTTGAGCTAGATACTCTTCCCAAGCTTCACTTTCCTCATCTGTAAAACACAGGGTTGAACCAAATGATCTTTAAGAGCCCTTCCTATTAAACTTTCTGTGTTTCCTTCCATCTTCCCTATGAATTTACTTGCAGTTAGGGGGATGTAGATGCGACTGTAGGAAAGACGCCAAACCCTGATGGGACAAATCATGACTTGGAGTTTGCAAAAAATAGACAGAGGTGAGGTGACTCCAACCCAGCCTGGCCCAGCCTGGAGAACAGTGTGCAGAGGCAGGGAAGGAACTTGCCCCTGGGAAAGGGGGTAGGGGTGGCGGTGGCATCTCATACCCTTACCCTCAGGTTCTGGAGATGAAAAGTGCTGGACAGTCTTTCCGAGCCTCTGCCCCTCCCCCACCTGGTCCCAATCTTCTCTCAGGGCCCCAGTCTCCCAGATGGTCTAAATGGGAAGAAAAGAGGGAAATCCGTATCCAATCTGCTCTATTCAGAGCAATGGGAAGGAATCTGCATCTCAATTTTATCTTTGTGCTGAGCTTGGCTAAGCTTTGCCCCCCAAGTGGTGAGTGATGGGTGGGTGGGAAGATGGCATTCCTGTCCCTGGGTGGGGGTGGGGGAGTGACGGGTGCGCCCCCCCCCCACCTTCCCATCCCAACAGACAGCAGGCACATTGCATTCTTTCCTGCTCTTGGTTCCCCCATTTCCTCTTCTTTTCTTTTCCTTCTCTTTTTCTCCTCCTTTCCCAGGCAGGCAGCCAAGTGGAGACTCGAATAAAGGCAGGGAGGGAGGGGTTGGGGAAGGAGGACCAGCGGAGCCCCTTTCCCCGAGGATCCCCAAGGGCTCAAGGGCTGAGCTGAGGTGGGGACAGAAAGGAGCATCTCACTGTCTCCCACCCACCCTGGCCCCTGGCTGTCCAGCCAAGGCTGGGCCCCAAGCCTGCCAGGTAACTGTCAGTGCCCTGGGTGTGGGGCTCTGGACTCTGCCCTGACCGTCCAACCTCTGGAATTTCTTTCTCCAGAGCCACTCAGGAGAGCCACTTACAGGAGACTGATTTGCAGCAGGAAGTCAGCTTAATACTTTATAGCCAGAAAGCGCTCTCTCTGGTTGGGAAGCCAACTCAGGAAACCAAACGAAACTCCGAAGGCTGCTCGGAGAGTGCATGGAGCCAGGGCTCGGCAGGTGCCAGAAGGGCCGGGGGCCAGTTCTCCTCGAGGGAGGGCGGTGTTTGGAGAGGCCCAGAGCAGGGTTTCTGCAGCAGACAGTCCCGGGTTCAAATCCCCGCTCTGTTATCAGGTGGTGCTGGAAGCTCGGGCACACTCCTTGGCCTCGCTAACCTGTTTCCTCGCGTCAGCTGAGAATGGTGATCCCTGGGCACCTCTCAGCTTTCTTGCCAAACTGAGGTCCTGCAGGGAAAGAGTTTAGCACAGTGCCCTGCACGTTCTCAAAGGCAGCAGCCATGTTTATTCAAGCCAGCCCTCATCTTTCAGGGTCATTGGTTGTCTTGTTCTTTCTGATTACACCTTTTTTTTTTCTCAATCAAGAGAAAAGAGATCCCTGGCTGCTCTGGAGACAACCTCTCTGCGGTCTGCAGGGCTGCCTTGGTTCAGCTCTGTGACCCACCCACCTCCTCGCTGGTCTTCCAGCCCCTCCCGGCTTCTATCCGGGCCACCCCTTGCAGTTGGGCTGGTGTGTTCTCCATAAGGTGCTAGTGGGGGCTAAGATCCAGCCGTGCACCAGGTGTGGGCTGGGTTCTCTTGGAGGAGAAGGCACCCAATTCCAAGTCTGAGAGTTGTCCTGCAGTCAGGTGGTCCGCTCTAACCCATCCCTCCCGCAGCCTGCTGCCACCTAACTTCCCAAAGCACAGATCCAGCCACATCCTTCCACTGCTCCAAACCATCAACACGCCCTCCTCTTCAGCAGAAGAAAACCTCCTGATGCTTCAGATTCATGCTAAAGTCTCACCATGATTTGGCCTCAGTCTTCTTTTCAAGACTCATCTCCTGCTGCCCATTTCTCCAGCCTCACTGGGTTATGTGAGGATGGACCAGGGCTGGGTCTATGCCATTGCCGTTCCATCAGTCTGGAAAGCTCTTCACCCTGATGGCTTTTTAAGTTCCTCTTCTTTCCTCAAGGCCTTGTTTGAGTTCTACCTTCCACATGAGGTTTTTTAGACCTGCATCCCACTGGCACCCTCTCCCTTCCCTCTCCAAGGGCACCTCTCTTCAGCTGCCTTGTGACGTGCTTCCTGCTCATCTTCTCATGCTTCCATCTCCTTTATGAGACTGAAACCTGCAGGAGAGCTGAGACCCTTTTGTTCGTACGCCTACTGAATAGAATGGTCCTCAGTGCAGACTTGCAGCTTCTCCTGCCAAAGGCAGGTCTGGGCGGTGGGCTCTGGCAAGCAGGTGGGGCATGGCTGTGCAGGGAATGTGCTAGGAGGCCAGTGTGGGCTCCGGGGGGGTTCAGCTCACACACACACACACAGACACACACTTCACCCCTGTCTCCCTCTTCCTTCACCCCAGAGTGGAGCAAAGGTCCCTCTAGGACTGTGGGCCTTCCAGCAGCCCCGGGCCTGGCCCTCTGCCCTTCCTTCGCTCTCCTTCCCTCTCAGCCAGCAGTTTCATCCCCTCCCACAGTTGCGGCTAATCCTCCACCCACTGACTGAGCTGGGAAAATGAGCCCTGGAGAAGTCCCACAGAAGACGAGGGGTCCTCAGGGATGGGAGGGGCTTGCATGGGCGTGTGTTCTGTCTCACACACACGCACGCATGCACACACACACGCGCATGCACACGCTTCCAGGCACCATTAGAGTGACCCCCATATCACGGACCACAGGGAATTGGGGCAGCAGTGGGAGAGAAGGCAATAGAAGCTCTGGCCAATGCTTTGGGAAAATGCTTTCCTTGTCACTGAGGGCTTCCCCAAATAGCAAGTCAGCTGGCACGGCGCTCCCTCCCAGAGCACCCACCACAGTGCCAGTGACCAGCAGCTTGGAGACAGGGCAAAACACAGGCTTTCTGTGCACCCCCCACCATCCAGACCCCAGGTCCTGGGTGGCTGTCTCTGCCTTGTGATAGCTTGTTCCTTGGGAGAATGTCTCCACTCCAGTGAACTGTAAGCTCCTTGAACGCAGGGACCATACTTATGTCCTGGAGGGTGTTCTACCTCCCTCACTTCCTTTATCTACATAGCAACCTGCACATAGTAGGAATGCAGCAAGTGCTCAGCGAAGTAGTATATAAACAAATGAATGAACGAAACTGGGAAGACACTTAGGTAACTAGTTGAGTGTTCTGTGCAGATGAATACATGTACATAGATGGATTTCATAAAGGGCCTACTCTGTGCCAGACTTAGTTCTCAGAGCATTACAAGCTTCCTTTCTAAGGCAAGGACGTGTTAGCCGTATTTTACAGAACTAAGATTTGCACCCAGGTCTGGCAGCCTTGCAAGCTCAGGAGGTTCCACAGCCCTCGACAGCACTCAGGAAGGTGGGGTGGGCTCTGCTATGCACTGCCGGGGGAGAAATTCGGGGATTACTTTAATGTCAGGCCAAACAAATATATTAGAAATAGAAATTCCTGCTTGTCTTAGGCGTATTTGGTTGTAAGAATGAGAAACCAAACTGTGTGGAATAGGAATGGTGCTTAGCTAACAATACCTGAAAAACAAGGGCTTCAACACATTAGGAGTGGATTATTCAATAACAATAATAATAATAATAGCCAACCCTTACCTGACGCCTACTTTGTGGCAGGTACTGATCTCAGCCTGTTAGACAAAATAATGCATTTAATCTTCCCAGCAACTCTGTGAGGGAGGTGTTACTATTCTCTGCATTTTACAGACAAGGAACAGCACAGACGTGTGATGGTCAAACATGGGAAAGATGCCTAGAGGTAGGCAGACCAGGGCTGATTCTGTCAGCAGCCCAGGTTCCATCTGTCTTTCTGCACCATGATCCTTACCACGTGGCTAGAGGTGCCCCAGAGCTGCGAGGCTGTCCTATCTGCAGGCCAGGCGGGAAGGGAGCCCTCTCGGCCAGTTCCCCGCAGGTCCCACGTGACTTCCTGGTGCATCTCACTGGGCACTGGATCTGGAAGGCCGGGATGGGCCCCTGAGCAGGGCACCTGCCCCCACCGCACCCTCACTGAGGCACTGGCTCCCATGGGAAGCAGGAAGGTGAGAATGGACACCGAGGAGGCAGCACTGCGGAGGTGACTCGTGGTCTGACACAATGCCAAAGGGCTTGAGCAAAAGCAGGGACTCTGATTACAAGGATCTGGGCGAGGGTGGCTCATGGAAGCAGAACGTAGTCAGACCTCAGGAAAGGGCTAGAACTGGAAACTGGAAGGCTGCCAGAGAGTCTCTGCTCTCTCCTGTCACTAGTCTCTGTCTTCAGATTGCTTCTGCTCCCAGATTCCTCTACAAAGACTGACCTGACCCGATGAGGGGTGGGGGTGAGCAGTGTACAGCCAAGTGGCTTGGAAGAGCATCCAGTTGGTCTGTTGTGTCCGCTTGACTTCCCTTGGGGCAGCAGCTGTGGTGGGGTGGGGAAAAGGCACCTGTAAGGCCCTTTGACGTGTGGATGGAGGGGAAATCATTTCCAAGGATGGGAATTCCTGGGAGATGGGAAGTCAGCCCCTACCCCAAGTATCTAGAAGAGTTCAGAGCCCCTGCAGCCCTCTCAGAGATGCGGGGATCTACCACTCTTCTTTCCTCACCGTGGCACCCCCTGCTCTGCTGACGCCAGCAGGCCCAGACTCATGGAGCCCTGACCATCTGCGCCCCACGTTCCAGCCCCGTTCCTCACTGCCTTGCTCCTTCTATCCCTCCCCTGCACCCCCCTGAGGGTCTACTGTCTTCCTGGCCAAGGGCAGAGGAGGTGTTGAAGGCGATGGCCAAACAGGCTAGGCACAGCCCCCGTGGGGTTCCTGACGTCAGTGCCGAAATGCTCACCTGAACAAAGGCCCTGCCTGCCTCCTCCCTCATCAGTGTTCGGTCTGCCTGTGTCTGGGTGACTTGCCCTGTGCATGTCAGTCGGCTGCTCGGGCTCTCTCATCCTCTCCTCCCCGCCTCACCGCAGTAGAGATGATCCGAAATCCAGGTCCCCCCCTCCATCCTGGGCCGCATGCCCCTCCCTTCTCCTGAGACTGTGCTGGGGCCCAGGCGGACAGAGTGACGTTAGTCTAGCAATTACTGATTCCAGAGGGACTTGGAGGACATATTTACATAAAAACCAGAATATGATAGAAACTTCTGTTGCTGAAATTAGGTACTTTAAGGCCTGGGGCCTGGGGAAGGGGAAGGGGCCCAGGATGTGTTCCTAATTCAGGCCCAGGAGCCGGATCTGGTCATGCAGGGAGGGCCAGGCCCGGGGACTCTAGGGGGTGGCAGGGAGGCCTGGGAAGGAGTTGGGAATAATGGGGGGAGGGTAGTTGTCGTACCACTTTAGATGAGGGGCTGACAGGAAAAGCCCAGCTAAGGTCTAAAATGATGATATTTGCATACATGTTGAACATCACCCATTAGGTGTTAATATCAGTCAGGATCCCCAGGAAACAGATGGCTCACTCAAATTGGGAAATGTGAGGGCAGTTTAATGAAGGAGCTGTTTACAAAGGTGTGGGAAGGGTTTGGGAACCATATGGGAAGGCTCAGTGTCTGGTACCCTGGGGCTGATAACGTGGGCCTGCACCCCTCAGCCTGAGGGAGGAAGGAGGGAGGAAGGAGGGAGGGAGGGAGGGAGCGACTGTTGAAACCTGGAGGCAGAGAAGCTGCAGGACCAGAGCTCCGGCCTTCAGTGGAAGAATGCAGCCACTCATTTTGCTGCCTCCTTCCCCCCTCCCTCCATCCTTCTCCCCATCTTCTGCCAGTGGCCCCCATTGGCCAGAGGGAAGGACCCCTGATGCAGTCCAGGCACAGACCAGGGAAGAACAGAGAGAGTGGAGGAACAAATAGAAGGCCTCCAGCACAAGCGTCAAAGGCCACTAGGAGTTTCCCCAGTCCTCCCTGCTGTCTTCCTCCAGGGCACCAGGATAGCTCTCACTCTGATGCTCACTGTCAGCCAGCATGGTTCTAGGCCTTTCAAAGGTAGTACAGTCATCCCTTGGTATTCGGGGGGGATTGGTTCCAGGACCCCTCCTCATACCAAAATCCTCAGATGCTCAAGTACCTTGTATAAAATGGTGTGGTATTTGTATGTAATCTAAGTACATCCTCTGTACAATTTAAATCATCTCTGGATTAATTATAATACATAATACAATGTAAATGATATGTAAATGGTTGTAAGTACAATGTAAATGCTATGTAAATAGTTGCTGGGGGCATGGCAAATTCAAATTTTGCTTTTTGGAACTTTCGTTTTATCCCAAATATTTTTGCTCTGTGGTTGGTTGGATGCGGAACCTGCTGATAACGGCTAGCTATAACTCCCTTAACTTTGACAACTGCTGAGGGAGTTGATATTGTTATTCTCACTCCTAATTTGGGGAAACTAAGGCAGAGAGAGGGTAACTGTTTTTCCCAGAGTGGCACAGCTGGTAAGGAGAAGGCTGGGGTTTGAACTCAGGTTGACTGGCTCCAGAGGGTTGGCCCTGCCCTTTGATTTCTCACTCCCTTGAGACCAGTAATCAGTGTGAAGGAAAGAAGGTGATGGGCACCCGGACAGGATGGCAGTGCCAAGTCCCTTGCAGCAGGAAGAACCCAGCTTAGCACTGAGGAATGAGTTCCTGTGAGCGACTGTATGAAAAATCTCCCCAGGGTTAATTTTCAGCCATACCTCCCTCCCAGAGGATCTCTGCTCAGAGGGATGGCCAGGCTCTCCTGGGGGAGGAGCAGAGAATTGAACCCGATGATGAAGGGATTAAACAGATGCTCTAGGGACTAACGGCCCATGGGCTGAAGGATGGGGCAGGGTGAGGGAGAAGGGGCTCTGTGAGGCATACAGATGGGTATCTCCTGGAAGCCCTGCAGCAATACCATGATAGGTGTTACCCTTTTTCACACACAAGTGTGGAAACTTAGGCAGGAAGAAAATCATCCTGCTGTAGTTTCCCTGGACCTGGAGTAAGATAGGGCAGTAGGGAGGGAAGAGAGAGGAGGCATTAGGACCAAAAAGGGTCTTAGACTGTGAAGGAACCCCAGGGCCTCTAGTCCCAGGGGAAGCTTGTCAGAATCACCTTTGGGATCACTCACCTGCTGGCCCAGGACTCCACCCGAGTGGGAGGGGTTCTGATTTGCTCCCACCTCGTCGGGGAGTCTCTGCTCTAGTTCAACCTTTCATTTCACAGATGATGAAAGTGACACCATGGAGGTCACTCAGTGAGGGGTGTGGGGTCAGCAGGACGTGGTGACACATTGGATGGACCAGGGAAGGAGAGAGGTGGGAACTGACTCACAGAGGGTCTGAGTCAGGCTCCAGAGGAACGGTTGGGCTGCTCCAAAACTAATTTTTAAAAGATTTTGAAAGTTTTATTGAATAGATTTTATTAAACATAATATTCAAAAACGAAAATAATATGAAAGGGTATACATTGAGAAGCCTGGATCACCATTTTGCTACTTTTAGGTAACCTTTCTTAAAAAAAATTAGTTTTGAAATGGAACCTAATTAAACTTATAAGCTTTTGCAAAGCAAAGGAAACTATAAACAAAACGAAAAGACAACCTATGGACTGAGAGAAAATATTTGCAAACAATTTGACTGACAAGGGCTTAATCTCCAGAATAGCTCATACAACTCAATAACAAAAAAACAAACAACCCAATCAAGAAAAGAAATAAACATTTCTCCAGTGAAGACATACTAATGGCCAATAGGCACATGAAAAATGCTCAGTATCACTGATTATCAGAGAAATGCAAATCAAAACTACAATGAGGTATCACCTAACACCAGTCAGAATGGCCATCATTAAAAAGTCCACAAACAACAAATGCTAGAGATGGTGTGGAGAAAAGGGAATCCTCCTACATTGTTGGTGGGAATGTAGTTTGGTGCAATCATTATGGAAAACAGCATGGAGCATCCTTCAGAAACTAAAAATAGACTTACATATGAGCCAGCAATCCCACTCCTGGGCATGTATCTGGAGGGAACTCTAATTTGAAAAGATACATGTACCCCAGTGTTCATAGCAGCACTATTTACAATAGCCAAGCTATGGAAACGACCTAAATGTCCATCAACAGAGAACTGGATAAAGAAGTTGTGAGTCTATAAATATATATAATGGAGTACTACTCAACCTAAAAAAAGAATAAAATAAAGCCATTTGTAGCAACATGGATGGACCTGGAGATTGTCATACTAAGTGAAGTAAGCCAGAAAGAGAAAGAAAAATACCATATAATATCACTTAAATGTGGAATCTTAAAAAAGTTACACAAATGAACTTATTTACAAAACAGAAACAGACTCACAGACATAGAAAATAAACTTATGTTTACCTTGGGAAAAGGGAGGAGTTGAGGGATAAACTGGGAGTTTGGGATTTGCAGATACTAACTACTGTATATAAAATAGATAATCAACAAGGTCCTACTGTATAGCACAGGGAACCATATTCAATACTATGTAATAGCCTATAATGAAAAAGAATATGAAAAGGAATATATATATATGTGTGTGTGTGTGTAACTGAATCACTATGCTGTACACCAGAAATTAACACATTGTAAACCAACTACACTTCAGTAAAATTAAAAAAAATTAGTTTTGGCTTATTTTTACACTGTATAATAATGCGAATACAAGCAATTTCTACCCTCTTTTTTACACGAAAGGTAGCACGCTATTACACTGTTCTGCACCTTGCTTTTTTCACTTAATATACCTGGAAATTTCCCCTTAGCAAACATCCAGATAAAACGCCCATTCTTGTCTGGAGCTGCAGCATATTCCATTGCAACCATACGCATGGCTTATTGAAGCAGTCTCCAGGGACTGGAGATTTGGTTGTTCCCTGTCTCTTGCTATCTCAGAAATGCCACAGGAATGATCTTGTGCGTAAGTCACTTTGCACGTGTGCAGGTGTCCTTGCATCCTGTTTTTGTTTCTTAACTAATTGTGGTGAAGGAGCAGGTTTTACTTTTCAATTTACAATCTGTCATGAGTGGATGCTTACGTAAAACTCAATAAAAGTGAACTCCTTGAGAAGTGAATTTGGGGGAAAAAAACCTAAGCAATATACAAGCCCACAGATTTTGTTATTAGATTCAATAGATGTAAAAATGACTGTCAAATTACTATAAAGTTTTTTTTAAAACACTCTCCAAATTCTTCATTTATCTTCCCACAGAGTGGTCACAGCTTGTGGGTCGATACTGGTACAGGGAACCACACTTCGAGGGGCACTGATTTAGACTCCCAGAAATTAGACCAAAGGGTAAATGCCTTTATTGCTTTGCCAGATTTTGCAGATCCCTCTCCACGAGGTTGTGCCATTCTCACACCCACCAGCAGTCAATGAGCATGCCCCTTTTCCCGCAGCCTCCCCAAGACTGTGTCATCCCACTTGGATTTGTACTAAACTGTTAGATGATCAGTACTATCTCAGCCCAAGGTTTAATCTGCATTGCTCTTATTGTGAGTGAGAATAGCATCATTCATATTTTTAAGCCCTGTTTGTATTTATATTCTTTGCCATTTTTCTACCAGAAGGTTGGTCTTTTTCCTCTTGATTCTCAGGGTTTCTTTATGTATTAGGAATATTAGCCCCTTGTCTCTGACCTGAACTGCAAATCTTTTCCCCTGTTTGTCATTTACCTTTTGGTTTTGCTTGATTTGTTTTGGGGTGGGGGAGGGAGCATGCAGAAGTTTGTGGGGTTTATGTGGTTAAATATGTCGATCTTTTCTTTAATAGCTTCTGGATTTTGAGTCATGGTTCTCCACTCCACAGTTATAAAGAATTCTGCCCATATTTTCTTCTAGTACTTTTACGGTTTTATCCTCAACATTTAAATCTTTCATCCAGTGGAATTTTTCCTAGTTGGTGTGAGTTATAGATCTAAATTTATCTTTTTACAAATGGCTACCCACTTGTCCTAACTCCATTTATTAAGATCCCTAAGATCCCACCTTTATCATTAAAATGAATTTTAAACCATTTGGGATCATAATAGAAAAAGCACTATAATTTGTCAGCTTTGTCCAGAATACATTACAAGGGAAATTAGCTTTCAAGATATGATCTATAACTTCACATTCCTGGAGAAAACCCTTAAATATCATAAATAAAATACAAATTTATTAAAACAAACAAACAAACAAACAAATCCCGTGGGCCTACTGCCAGCCATGGAGGAAATCAGGAGAGGTGGGTATCGCTGAGGGAGTACATGGTGAGAGTGAGTGTTTGCATTTCAGGTCTTCCCCCAGCCGGCCTCCGGGAGCCAGGACCGCGGAGGGGCCCACCATGGTGTTCCCCGGGCCCCTGGCTGTCACCTTGCTCCCACCCAGCCTCACACTGCTGCTGGTGCACCTCGCCAGCTCCCAGGACGTCACCAGTGAACCCAGCGGTGAGCAGCAACTGTGCTCCCCAAGGGAACACCCCATCGTGGCCTTTGCAGGTGAGAGCCGCTTCCCTCTCTGTCCTTTTTGGCAGTGACTATGTCCTGAAGGACTTAGGTGGAACCTCTGCAGGGTCTCTCTGGCTATTGAAAGTCCCAGGATGCTCATGTCCTGTAGGGTACAGAGACTCTTTCTTTGGGATAGGTGTAAGAAGGATGGGCAGCTGAGAGCTGGGGGGATCTGATTCTAGTCCCCAGACAATTCATTCAGGGGAAAGAAGAGGGGAGGGAAGGGTCTTTCTCTGAAACACCTTTGCTGCAGAATGAGTTTGTGGCTGCCCTGGGTGGAGTGGCCAAGGGTTGGTCTAGCTCTTCTGGAAGCGGAGCTCTATTTCTTGGCTTCCCTGGGGAAGAATGAGGATGACTCACTCATTAGGAAGTGTCTGGAGATCTCTGGAAAGCTTCCTTCTGCCCTAAGATGGCTGCAGGGATGCCCATCTTTGGGGCCCCGGGAACCCCCAGGGAAAGGGACCTTGGCGACTAATATCTCCTTCTGTCAAGGCAGGTCGTGAGAGTGTCCTATTAAAGTCTCTCCCAAACTGGGGTTTGTGAATCACTGGACATATTCTGAGGGGCTCATAAGTCTTGATAAAGAGTTTCTAAAATTAGCATCTACATTTGATGATAATGTAAAAACAAAACACAAACACCATAGAACCCCACGTGTTCTCCCACAGCCTATTAGCCAGTTTGGGGATCGCTGGGGGTGTTAGGACCACATCCACACTTCAGGATTCATCACCTAGGTGGCAGCTCATACTGGGATCTGCAGATGTGGTCTCAGGGGTTCCCAGGTTCTTAAGTATGATCAACAGCTATCCAATTTCCTCTCCACTTTAACCCTGGCAGCAAGGCAGGGCAATGACTGCCACCTCTGCTTACCACTGAGAGGGCTGAGGTGTAGATGGTTGCAGGGACTTGTCAGAGCCAGGCCTCAATGCCAGTGTCCTGACTCTGTCCGTGCACTCCCCACCGCAGAGTGACCAAGTGCTCCTCCCTCAGGTGCCCCCACAGCCCATCCTCTGCGACTCCACACAGCCAGCTGAGAAGGGCAATAGGGAAACCAGAATGGAAAAGTGAATCCATGAGAACAAGGCTGGCCCGGGATTTGGGGGATGGGAGGCAGTATGGATAGGAGCTGGGGGCGGCTAGCTGGGGAGGCTGGGGGCCTTTCAGATGTGCGGCCTTCCCAGCTGTGGGCTGGCTCCTGTCTCAGGGAGGAGGGTTTGCAGCTGTCTTCTCTGTGCTGTCTTGTTTGAGCTGGGATCTGAGGCTTTGAAGGCTTAAGTGGATTAAAGGAAATTAGCAATGTCCTTAAGCCTGCAAAACGCACGCACGCACACCCTCAGACTTCTGATGGCTCCTGAAGTGCTGGTGGCTGTCACTGAAGGGGAGGGCCAAGGGGTGGGGCCCTGAGGACCATCCTCCTCAGGTGGGGGCCCCCTTCAGCAGCTCCTAATGAACTATTTCATCTCAGGGGCTTTGCTGGGGCCCTTTGGCCTGGCTGCTTCTAGGGGCAGGACCATGGAAGGAGAGCAGGGGAATCCCTGTCTCCCAGCTAGGCTGGTCTGTACTGGAGCAAACTGGGTGGTGACAGGAGGAGGGTGAAGAGCCGGAAGATGTGTTCCTTGAGTGCCTGTCTTCCTTGACACCAGTTCAAACCTCCAGGTATAAATCACTTGAATGAAACTGACTTATTACTCCACACTCTTTCAGAAGGTAGGAATGGGGCTCAGAGTGACATAGGCAGTTGACAAAGAGTAACTAAGGAATCCTCTAAGCCCTGGGCAAGCGGAGATGGTCCCTCATCCTAGGAGGACAGCTCTGGAGGGTGGTGTCATCTCAGCTTCTCTGGCCAGCACATTTTTCCTTTTGCCACAGCTTGGCCTTTCTAGGTGGCAGGGAGAAGCCAGTATGGAGTTAACACTGGCAGTGGTTAATCCACAAAGTGGGTAGTTGAATCGACTATAATTAAAATCACAGACGCATCATAGAGAATGTCATTTTTCTCTTAAAGTCGCCGTCCAAAGCCTTCACTGCACATGGAGCTCAGAACGTGCTTGGTGTTTTAACGACAGCCTCCCCTCTGGTCCTCTTTGCCTGTTTAATAAGAGGACGCTGGCTCCCTTCCCAAGACGGCTCCCCCAGGATCACGGCGCTGCGCCCGGGCCCGCGGAGTCTCCCTCCTCACTCCTTCCTTCTTGCCCTTGTCAGTCACTTCGGGGTAAGGGAGAGTGACAGAAACTGGAAGGGGCCACCTCCTACTGCCCCATCCTCACCTCCCACTGTCATCCTGGCTTCTGCCCTCCCCTCCACCCTAAGAAAGGGCCAGAGTGAAGGTGGAGCAGAGTCATCTCCAGATGAAATTTCTCCTGCTTTGCTGCAGAGCCATCATGCCACCTCTTCCCCTGTTCAGCTGCCTACATCTGGAATACCCCTGTTGGAAGGGAAGAAGAGGGTTAAACTGTGACCCAGTTGCTACTCTTGGGGAGCACCCTGTGTGCTGGGGACAGGCAACCCTCTCACCCTGACTTCTTCCTGCACAGAGAACAGATGAGCACTTTCAGAGTGACAGAAACACACAATGTGAATGGAACGGGAAGGGTAAAGAGAGTATGGAACAAAATAAGATCAGGGTGGAGAGCTTATAATCCAGGAAGGCTTCCTGGAGGAAGAGGACCCTTGTCTTAGTCTCTAAGGTAGGATGATATCCTACCAGGATTTCCAAACGTGGCCCTTAGGTCAGCTAAAAACTCGACCTGACTCCAGATTCACTCCTTATACTGAGATTGTTCAGGTGCCATTGCAACTTCGTGACAATTCTTGCCAATAGTCATCTGCTGAGGGCAGAGGCAGATACAAGAGGTTTGCTTCATTTTGCTGCAGCATTTTCTTTTTTTTTTTAATTGTGCATATCACACTTTTTTTTGAAAAACATCCAACTCACAAAACCTTCAGTTCTCTAGGGAGCGATTAAGTCTTTGCCTTTCGTGCAGAAATGAAGGGCTGCTTTTACTCTGTAGTGCAGGGATAATGAGCAATGATTTATTTCCCTTGGATTACACACACACACACACACACACACATTTGTGCACACATGCACACACACACTCACTCCTCTGGCCATTCTGGAAGCCAATCACTAATGCACTGTGGGGAGAAAGCACAGGGCCTCTCACATTTCCCCCTCATCTTTCCCGTATCAGCATGGAACTTCCTCTGCCCCACAGCACTCTCATTGCTAGTCAGTTCCCTCCCATCCGTGAGGAAGGGGCTGAGGGAGAGCTATGAGGGGGCTGTGAGCCACGGTGGGGGAAATAGGCTTCCAGCTGGAGGGCAACAGGGAAAGTCAGCTGGGCGCTGTTCCCCAGACCACTGCCCCATCCATCCGGAGTGCTACAAGGGCTCCTCTCTGGCCACCCAGTCCCCATGAAAGACTTTGGCCTTGGCTGGGAAGATCCTTCCTTGGAGACAGATGGACACTTCCTACTCACCCTCCATTTCTTCCACCTCTGTGTAGCTTTGTCTGAAGACTTGATTCTTCTTATACAGAAAGGAGTTGAGGATTATTTGTACATTCATTCAAATACTTCCAGGAGCTGGACAGAGCCTAGAGATCCAAGAAGCAAAATCTTCCCTGTCCACCAGGGAAACTACTGGGTTAGACACCCAGGCAGATGGAGGCTTTGATGGCAGTCAAATAGAGGTGTATGGGAGCCCTTTACCTTGCATGAGGGATTCAGGGAAGGCTTCTTGGAGGAGGTGGGGTGGGGATGGGGGCAAATAAGAACTGTTCATTGAGCAGGAAGAGAAGTGTAAAGGTCTACAGGTTCCTGTAGGATAGATCTGGAGACGTGCACCACAGTCTGGTTGAATGTAGCTGGGGTGGAGGATTTGAGGGGGGATATACGAGCTGAAACATCATTCTTTTAGTGCATCACTAAATAATTAATTTGTCAGGCATTCTACCTCGAAGGACACTGGAACCAGAACCCAAAGGCCTTCACAGGAGCTGGGATTTTTCCTAGGGGCAACTAGGAGCTATTAAAGGGTTTTAAGCTGGAGAGTGACATCAGATTTGCATTTTAGAAAGACTCCTTGGTTGCCATGTGGGAAATGGACTGGAGGGGCAGGAGTGGAAGCCAGGCCAGTTAGGATGCTGTTGGCACTAGTCTAGGCAAGAGATGATGGTGGCTTGGTGGGGGGATGGAGTACAGAGGGCAAGATGGACAGATTTCAGGACAGCGTGGAGATAGAACAGACAGGATTTGCCAGTGTGTTTGGTGTGGCTGTTGAGGGTCTCAGGAGTCAAGGATGATTACAGGTCTCCCTTTGGGCAGCAAAGGGGGCGACTGGAGCCCTCCTCTGAGCTAGGGAACAAAGCAGGAGCAGTGACAACACCCTCACCCCCTGTCCCCTAACCGGCTACTCACTGAGCTGGTGGAACCCAGGTCTCTGGGGTGCCTCCTGCCTCACCACAGCCTGACGGCAGCCCTGATGGCAGCCCTTCCATTCTTGGGTCCGATGCTGGTGCAGCTGGGAGTCCCTGGTCCAACAGTAACCGAATGGCTGCCTCTCCCTCCCCTAGATCTGAAGCCATGGGTCTCTAACTTCACCTACCCTGGAGCCCGAGATTTCTCCCAGCTCGCTCTGGATCCTTCCAGAAACCAGCTCATCGTGGGAGCCAGGTAATGAGGTGTAGGAGGGGTGGGTCCAGGACTGGGGGACCAATTCTAAGTGAATTGGGCGGAGGGAATATTATTTGGGATGACCCACTGTGGGGCCAGGCCCTCTGTGTGTCTGAATGTCTGTCCTCCACAGAAGGAAGCATTCCTGGGGAGTGGTGGGGAAGGGTGGCAGGGAAGCGACCTCTAGACCTTCAGATCTCAGCAACCCACAGTCCTCAGTGTCCGGCAATTATTGAGGGCAGGAATGCCCACTGGCGACCTCCTAGCCCCTGTCCCTGCCATGCTGCCAGGACTGGCCTTGCTAGTGTCCTCCCTGGGAGCTTGGTGCAGAAAAGGTGCCCAGGAGCCCCCTGCTGGCCAGCTGGTTGCCTGCACCTGGGACACGGGACATGTGCTTCTTTTATGAAGGACCTCACTTCCCTGTTGTTGCCTGACCTCGGTTAGCTCCACTGTCCAGGTCTGCTATTCAAAGGATAACACGCTCTAGGGAGGACTTGTGGAGACTTTGTGGGGTGGAGTAGGAGAGAATTCTCACAAAATCAGAGAACGTTAGCTCTGCTATTGAAGGGAGCTTAGAGATGATCTACTCCAGTGGGTCTCAAAGAGTGGTCCCACATCCACAGCACTGGGGACCTTGTTAGAAATGCAGGTTCTTGAGCTCCACCCCCGACCTGCTGAATCAGAAACTCTGGAGGTGCAGCCCAGCAACCCATGTTTTAACAAGCCCCCTAGGTGAACCTGATGCACACTGAGGTTAGAGAAGTGCTGGTCTGATCCAACTACCCTCGATTTAAACATGAGGAAGCAAAGGCTGGAGAGGGGAGGGTAACCTTCCCAAGATCATGTAGCAGAAAATGACAACAGAATCTGGGGACTAGAACTCAGGTCCCCTAGCCTCGGGGCTAGAGTTTTTTCTGCCAACCCATGTTACCACCTCCAACTATGCTGGAAGCTCTCCGCCCCTAGGGGTTCTGATTCAGCAGGTCTCAGGTGGGGGAGGGTAGCCACTGGGTTGGCACCTCCGGGCTACACTATATAGCTGACTGCCCTTGACTTCTGGACTTCCCTGAGTGCCCTCACCCCTTCATTTGCCATGTGAAAAGGAGGCAAGTCAAGGACAGAACTCTGGACCAGATGAGCTGCATTGTTGTCCTAGGTGATCTTGACCTTTGAGCCTCAGTTTCCACGTCTGTAAATTCTGGGTCACCATCTTTATGCTGCCAACATCACAGGGCTATTAGGAAGCTGGGGCTAAATGCATTTTTTTTTAATTTTGAAATTAACCTATTTTTCATCAGTGATGTGTGTTGTGGTGTAACATTCAGAAGGTACAAAAGTGAAAATTAGGGCCACCCCTCGTACGCCAAGCGGAGCTCCTCATTTGGAGGCATGCCCTGCGGTGAGTTTGTGTATCCTCTCAGAGGTAATCTCTACATGCGCAAGTGTACAAGAGTCGAGACCTTATTTTCCCAGCAAAAAGAGTAATTATTTTACTGTTTATTTTGAGATAATCGTAGAATTACATGCAGTTATAAGAAATAATAGAGGAGGGGAGAGAGTATATAGCTCAAGTGATAGAGCACATGCTTATCATGCAGGAGGTCCTGGGTTCAATCCCCAGTTCCTCCTCCAAGAATAAATAAATAAATAAATAAACCTAATTACCTCCTCACTAATAATAATAATAATATTCATCATCATCATCATCATCATCATCATCATCCTATCCTTATACCCCTCACCCAGTTCCCCCCAGTGGTAACATCTTGCATAACCACAGTACAACATTACAGTCAGGAAGCCAACGCTGATTCCACCCTTCTACCTGATTCAGAGCCCACCAGTTTTACATATGTGCTTTTTAAAATCTTGATGCCTTTGAGATAAGTCAGAAAAAGACAAATACTGAATGTTATCGTTTATATGTGGGATCTGAAAAGATAAAATAAACGAATGAATATAACAAAACAGAAACAGACTCACGGATGTAGAGAACAAACTAGTGATTACCAGTGGGAAGAGCGTTGTGGGGAGGGGCAAGGTCAGGGTAGGAGATTAAGAGGTACAAACTACGGTGTATAAAATAAATCAGTTACAAGGATATGTTGCAGAGCACAGGGAAATAGAGCTAATATTTTATAATAGCCTTAAATGGAGTATAGTTTATAAAAATTTTGAATCACTAAGTTGTACACTTGGAACATATAATATTGTAAATCAACTATACCTTAAATAAATAAACAAACAAATATATAAATAAAATGCCTTTGCTCTGAATCTCATGGAAGCGTTTTGAAAGCTGCCATTCATTCCACACCTGCCACGCGCCAGGCACTATTTCATGTACCACATGTGTAGTAAAACATCTAAAAAGGTCCAGTCAGTGTTGTAAATCAGGCACAGAATAAATCGTGTAACCTTCACAGTAACCCCAGGCAGTAAGCTCTACGATTATCCCCACTGTCCGGACCAGGAGTCTAAAATGCAGGAGGGCAAGCCTCCTGCCTGTGCTCACACTGCTCCTGGTCCGCGTCCTCCCTACACGCGGGGAGGCATCCCTGGGCCTGGGTCCTCGAGCCTGGCTGTATCCGCAGAGAACAAGGAGCAAATTGGTCCGGGACCGGGTCCCTTGCATCCCTTACAGCGAATGAAGTGGGTCCTCAGTGTCTTCCTTCTGCCCTTTTCTGTAGGAGCTTCTTTCCTTCCTCCTTCTCTTCTGCCTGACATTCCTCTCCCTTCTTGGTGACCCCCTGGGCCTCTGGAATTCAGGCTAGGGAAATCTTTTATTCATTTTTACCCCACTTTATTCCATAAGGGGTTTAGGGTGGATCAGGCTACAGAGATTTCTCTCTGTTCTCATCTCCCAGAAGAGCAGACGTGGATGTTGTGATGAATGATTTTTGATGGGATGAAAATGAAGAAACTGATGCAATGTTTCCGCTAATTTTTTAAAGCTGTGAGCAGATGCCTGTGTTACCTGAGCGGACAGCTGGGGCAGAGCCACATGCTGGAGCCCATCTGTCCTCAGGTTAAGGGGCCGGGGGTAGGGGGGTGAGCCTGCCGGTGAGGCCTGCCGAGACAGCAGAGCAGCTGAGTGGGTCCTGGGCCTGGAGCCAGAGGTGTCTCCTCAGGCCCCCGGATCCACTCAGCAGGCCCCCTCCCTCTCTTTCTGGCCCACTCCACAACCTTTCCCCTCGTTTCTCAGGACAGCTGAGACAGGCCAGAACTTTCTAAAGCAATTATTCCTAAAAACTTAAAGAACTGAAAGAAACGGCCAAAAGAAAATGTACGAAGGAAAGAAAATTCTTCCGGAAAACCAAGACTTCACATCTGCTTGACATTACCTCTGCCTTTTAACATGCATCACCCCACCCCCGTCCTCACAGCCCTATGAAATAAGAAAGACAGACATTAGTTTCTCCGTTTTACAGATGTGAACACTGAGGCCCTCAGAGGCCCCTCGGCAAGTGACGGAGCTGGCATTCTTCCTGTCTCTGCTGCAGGGGCTCCTCTGTGAACCTGCAGTCACTTTCCTGTGGCTCTCTGCCCTGGGGTCCTGCCACCCTCCGAGTCCATGCACAGTGGCCTTGTGACTCCAGAGTCCAGGCAAAGCGATTTCGGCCTCACCTGACACTAAGAGTGCTCAGTGAGTGGGTGATAGTCATAGTGGTGCTGTCAGCATCATTATTGTTTAAGGGTTTTTTATTTTTCTAAGACATTAAGACTTTATTTTTTAGAGCAGTTTTAGATTCACAGCAAACTTGACAGGAAGGTACAGAGATTTCCCATAGACCCCCTGTCCTCACGCATGCACAACTTCCCCCACCATCAACATCCCCCAGCAGAGTGGTACACTTCGTACAACTGATGAACCCACATTGACACATCATTATCACCCAAAGTCCAGAGTTTACTCTTGGTGTTGTACATCCTATAGGTTTGGACAAGTGTGATATTATGTAGTCATCATTATAGTATCTTATTGAGTGGTTTCATTCTAAAAGTCCCCTGTGCACTGCTGTTCACCCGTGCCCCCCACTCTCACCCCCAGCGACCACTGATCTTTTAATGTCTCTGTAGTTTTGCCTTTTCCAGAATGTCATATAATGACATCATACAGTATGCAGCCTTTTCAGATTGGTGTCTTTCACTTAGTGGTGTGTATTTAAGCTTGTCTTTTCCATGTCTTTTCATGGCTTAATGGTTCATTCCTTTTTAACACTGAATAATATTCCATTGTCTGAATGCACCAGAGTTTATTTATCCACTCACCTACTGAAGCACATTTTGGTTTCTTCCAAGTCTCAGCAAATATGAATAAAGCTGTTATAAACATCTGTGTGCAGGTTTTTGTGTGGACGTAAGTTTCCTTTTTTAAGGTTTTGGAGCAGAGGCTGAGCATATGATGACAGCAGAGTTTGAGGAAGACTAGCTTGGCTGCCCTGTGCAGGCGGAATTGGGGGAAAGGAAGCGAGGTGGCCAAGGGGTAATCTGGATAAGAGGAGACAGGTTGGTCCAGGGAGGTGGCCATGGAAATGTCAGATTCAGAGTCATTGACTGCAGGAGGGACTGCGGGAGATGAGGGAGAAGACAGATCATATGACATCACTTATGTGTGGAATCTAAAAAAATGCCAAAAATGAACTTATTTTCACAACAGAAACAGACTCACAGACATGGAAAACAAACATGGTTACCAGGAGGAAAGGCAGGAGGGATAAATTAGGAGTTTGGGATTTGCAGGTACTAACTACTATATATAAAATAGATAAACAACAATGCCCTAGTGTACAGCATAGGGAACTATATTCAGTATCTTTTAATAACCTATAATGAAAAAGAATATGAAAAAAAAAAAGGAAAGCAACAGGACCCCAAGGGCCCAAGAGCTCCATGAGGCTTGAAGTTGAACAGAAACAGGTTCCACGGCTGGGAGTGGGACAGGAGGTTCTGCCCTGGGCCTGCTGGGATGGTGGGGAGTAGAGACAGCATGGGCTTTGGAAGCAGAGGAGTCTGGGTTTCCATCCTACCTCCTCCACTTACTGTCTCTCTGACTTGGATCATTTACCTAACTTGTTTTCTCATCTGTAATGGAGTTTTCTCTCTGTCCTGCTGGGGTTGCTGTGCATAGTATATGAGCTAGTGAAGGTCAAGCTCACCCTGGGGTCAGCCCACCATTGGCCCTCTGCTGTTGGCACCCTGTCCTGGCAGCCGGTGAGGCAGGAGCCAGGAAGCTGCTTCCTGGGGACCTGCCTGCACAACCAGCTTGACTTACGATCTCCGTTTCTGTTTTCACAGGAACTACCTCTTCAGACTCAGCCTTGCCAATGTCTCCCTCCTTCAGGTACATTTGCTTCCCTTCCTTGTAATTTCCCTGGTATTTGGGGGCTGGGGCAGGGGGCAGCACAAGGAGCAAGATTCAGAATTCAGCCCCTAGGGTTGAAAACAGGGGACCTGTGCTCTTCGCACTGGCCATGGACTCACCCTGGCTGTCAGGGTGACTGCTGGGAAGAGACTGGGAAGTGGGGCATGGCCGAGTAAACGGGGAGGCACGCATGGGGCTCCTGCACTGCGCAGAGCTGCTGCTGAGGACAGGAGGGAAAGAGCACCAGAGGTACGTGTCCCTGTTTGCCTGGACTGAGGGGTCCCAGGATGCAAGACTTTCAGTGGTAGAACCAGTACAGTGCTGGCAAACTGGAACTACTGGTCATTCTAAGTCCAGAGCCTGAAGCCACAGTAGGATCTCTGGGTTTGTGCCTCAAGGGAAAGTGTGTCCCTGGTTCCTTTTTCAGCCTGGCCTGAGTGATCCCGTTTGAGCTCAGCATTTTCACTGAGCTATGATTGATTTATTATCTGCTGCCAAGAAGGATTCCCCAAGCATAATTCCCTAAGTGCTTTGGGAGGCGTTTCAATGGGACTCCTTGATCCAGAACATTTATCCCAGATTGAGAAGCAGATGCCAGATCATTTCTGCAGAGGCTGAACATTCCAGAGAAAGGAAGGCCATCTCTTTGTCAATGAGGAGAGACCCTCAGTTCCTGTTTCCAGGGGAGGCTTGCTGGTCCCCAGAGACCAGGTGTTCACTGAGCGCTCACTGTGTATCAGAAGTGAGCTAGGGGCAGAGGTGCTGTAAGACAAGCCAAGTCTCCAACCTCCAGGACTCACAGCACAGCCAGGAAAAGATGATGAATAATATGTAAAACCTAATTAGAGACTGGAGAGGAGTTAGTCAGGTGTTTGGAACAGGGTTTCACTGCAAAGGGCAGTCGGGGAAGGAGAGACCACCTTGGTGAGCTGGTGTGACATTCTGGGCTAGTTTCTTCTGGCTGCAGCTGGACCTAGACCCCCCCAGGGGCTGTTGCAGCTGGCAGCCACAGAAGAGGTAAGAGGGAGCAGTAAAGCTGTGACCACCAGCAGGGAGGAACCAGGAAGAACTAGGGGAAACTGAAAAGAAATGCCATTCATCCATTTATCGGCACATCTATCCTCCTGCCCACACCCTTATTAGCCAACCTGCCCATTCATCCATCCAACCACCCACTTGATAAACGTTTATTGAATACCAACGAAAGGTTGGGTCCAGTCCCAGGCATGGTACTAAGCACCTGCGATCCAAAGGTAAATAAGACCCAGGCCCTTCGCCTGAAGGAGCAAGCATGTAAGAGATCATAAGAGATTCCCTTTGCTGGATGGGAACCATGTGGCATGTTCCTGGGACCTGGGCTGGAGCAAGGAGGAGTCATTCCTAGAGGCAGCTTCCCATGTCCTGCCAGTTCAGTCATAAGCAGCCCAACCAGAGCCTAGTTTCCAACTGGTATCCATGGAAAATGAAACCAAGATGCCAAACTCAGCAGGTCAGGGCCTGGAGGAAGTTGATGCAGAGATGGTCCAAGGCGGGTGGAAGAAAGTGGATCCAGAGGTCCTGCTCTGAGCTCAGGGACTTGGCTTTTTATAATGTTACCATAGTCTGCAAATGAAGGTCTTCTGGGAGCAATAAAGTGGCCAAAGGAGGGAAAAAGAGACAGATGCACAGAAGTAATGAGAGTGCTGTGGGAAGCACGTAGAAAGGGGTGTGTGCCAGATACAGTGGGGGCCCAGAGACATGAAGAACTCCACTCCCTCAGGTTCAGCAGAGTCTGCAAAGGCTTCCCAGAGAGCTGCTCTTGGGCTGGAGCTTAAAGAATGGGGGTTGGACAGACAGCTAAGAAGGAGACACAGAGGTGTGAAATAGCGTGGACCACCAAGGGGGCCATTGTGACCACATTGTGGGGTGGGAGTGGGATAAATTTGGAAGATGAAACACAGGAACAGAGAGAGGCTACATTGCAGAGGGTCTTCATTGCTGAGCAGAGGGGTCCCTATTTTATTGTGAAAGCAAAGAATTTTAAGCAGAGAAGTGGCATGAACAGATTTGGTGTACAGATCACCTGGCTCAATGCAGAGAATGGATTTAGTGGAGGAGCCGGTTAGGAATAAGTGCAGTAATTAAAAGTGCAATAATTCAGGTGATTGATGGGGAGAATTAAACTAAGGCAGCAGAGAGGGGATGGAGAGAAGACAGAGGAAGAGATCTTTAAGTGGCAGAATCACACAGGGCCATAGCATCACACAGCTCCAGGGAACACCAGGCACCTTGTCTTCTTTATGAAGGTGACCCCTGGAGTTGGGGAAGCTGGCAGCCCTGGAGGGCTTAGTGAAGGCTTGGACCACAGTGATGCCATCTAGGTTTCTGGCTTGCAGAACTAGGTAGCATAAATAAGGGTAGGGGTGGAGCTAGACTGACTCTAGGCAGTTGTTCTCCCTTGGTTGCTCACTAGAATCAGCAGAGAAGCTTTAAAAAGCACTGAAGCCTCGGTCTCACTCTCAGGGATGAGGGTTTAGAGTACAGTCAGGCACCAGGATTTTTAGACTCCCAGGTGATTCGTATGTGCAACCAGATTTAGGAATCGCTATTCTAGGATGTCAAGAAGGCTTTTTCTGTGGATGCTGCCCAACTGGTTTGGCTTCCCCAAGTATCCTTGACAGCTGACCTACAAGTCCCAAGTCCCATACCTTACCAGATGTTAGGACTCTCCAGCTTGATGATGGGTCCTGGTATTTGGGTCATCCAGATCGGTGTGGATCTGGTCTCAGCCATGGGAGGGTACCTCTGCCAGCCCCATCACTTGTGCTCAGCCTCAGGGTCTCTTCTGAAGGGCCCTGAGGACCAACTACAAGTGCACCAGGAATTGGTTTTACCACCTTCCAGGGTATCTCTTAGGGGCCTGACCCCAGGAGTTCAGACTGGATTCTTTGTAATAGAACTAAGGAGAGAAATAAATATATTGCATGTCCACATCCCCACATCTCCACCTCCCCACCGGAGGGGGTACCACATGGCCACAAAGAGGAGAGAACGAGAGAAGTGGGAGTGGGCTATCCAGCATCCCCTTGACTAGGCTGGAGGAAGACCTCAGCCAGTGGTCTCCTGGTCTTCCTCCTGGTGAGAAGGCCCTGTCTTTTGACCCTAAAAGCCAAGCTTCATCTAGTGCTCCTCCATTGCCCTATCTGGAGCTTTGGGTCCCTCTTTATAAGCTTTCATTCCACAGCATCTGCTATCACAAGTGGCTCACGTCAACCAAGCACTGAAAATGAGCTTCACCACTTTGCCAACAGGAGGAGGCAGGGCCGAGCACCCCCACCACACCCCCAGCGCAGCTTCCTTCACTCTCCGTACTGTGTAGAGTACCCACTGCAGTAACTCTCCATTACAGCTACTGATCCTCCAACATGGCTCGAGGGTATGATTTGACCAAACTTAAACCACTGTGCTTTATTGATAGTTTAAATAATTAACATCCCTTAAAGAAAAAAATCTAAATGCAAACAGTTTATGCAAACCAGTATCCATTAAAAGGACTTCTGAGCACCTAATACCTATTCACAATTTATGTGTAACTGACTGTACTTCAACTTCTAAAAAAAGGCTGAGAAAAAAACAATTTATGTGAACTATTTCTTAAGGAAACTAGAAAAACCCAGCCCCCTTCCCAATTCTCCAAGCAGCAAGTGAGGAGAGATGCACGTAGCAGCAGAGGGGGCAGGACATCAAATCAGCTCACCTGTGATAGTTATTTATCAGTGTAATTTAATAAATGTCTTTTGGGAAAGAAAAGGTAGCAAGTGGTTGACAATGTTGAGGGGCTGCTGATGATAAGCTTACTTGGATTTGCCCACCAGGAGCTCATAAGTGACCTTTGCCAGAGCAGTTCCAGGGGATGATGTGGCTGGAGGCTTCACTGCAGTGGATTTATGGTCTTGGGCTGCCACACGTCCTCCAAGTGCAGAAATGGGGACTGTTCTGCAACAGGACACATATAGGGCTTTGTCTGCGCCTGGACAGATGGTGAGGCTGATTCTGAGCTGTCTTCTAGTATCTCCACATTGTACAAACTAGGCTGGCAGCATCAGAATTGTTTGAAATCGAAACTCTGCTAGTGGTGGACTTATCGCTCAGGAGATGTTTTAATTGTCTCAGGCATCGTCCCTTGTGTCCAGGGAAGTTGCTGAGTCTACAAGGAGGTTATCCAGTTCCAGGCTGTCTCCACTGCTTTTTCATATAGCAGAGAACCATTCAGTTACTCTGTTAGAGATTGCCAACCTGGGATTTCTGGGACAGTCCTAGTTGAAAGCATTCTGCATGGCAGATTGATCATACATGTCTATCACTACTCCTTCACATAATTTCACTAAGAGAATAGTGAGAAAATGTAAAAAGTATAGATCCACAATGACAGAACAAAAGAGTGGAGACAAGACTAAACGCATTCTGGGGAGATGGAAAGTGAATGGAGCAATCAGAAGTGATTTAGCAGAGCAGGACAGTTTACAGAGGGAGCTATGGCAGAAAAGCAAGATGACTCCCTAGAAGGCCTCAGAAATTGGAGTGTTGGGTATTGTGAAATGTGAGGATGAGGTACAAGGCTAAAAGGGGGAAATAGTTGAAATTATCTAAGTTGAGAGGTTGGAACCCAGATCTCTTGTCCCATCCCACACAGCAATTCCTTCCTCCATTTTACCCTCCCCAACAAAAGAAGACTAAGACCCTTTCTTTGAAGACCCAATTGTTGAGGGTCCAAATTTGGAGACTCCAGGAAAGGTGAAATCACACTGATGGGGTTTGGCACTAGAACAGTGTTTCTCGTTTTTCTTCTTTTGTGTAATTTGTTTATTGAAGATACCTGGTGATTTGTCCTACAGAGTTTCCCACAATCCAAAATATGCTGATTGCAGTGTGGTATAATTTAACATGTTCCTCTATTCCCTATATCATCTGTAAATTGATGGTTAGATCTAAAGACTTAATTAAATTTAGATTCTGGCAAGATTACTTCATAGGTGTTATTGCATACTTTTTAAAGAAATACATAATATCTGATTTTCTGTGTGTGTGTGTGTGTGTGTGTGTGTGTGTGTGTGTTAGCGCCATTGATGATGGTTTCCCAGATCCATTAATTCTTTAGGTGTTACAATGTATTGGCTGGACTATTGTTAGGAGAAACTTCTCCTCATCTACTATTTGTTTACCCAATAATATGGTCATACAGGAGAGAGGCAGGAGAAATGTTTGATACTCTGTCTTTATTCACCAGTTTTCAAATAATGAGCTGGTTTGGTAGTATCTGTCGATGATGATCAGAAAAATTTATTCTTTTATTATTATTATTATTATTATTATTATTATTATTATTATTATTACAGACTCATGGCTTTAAATATTGTTGATGTTTCAATCCATTGCAGTTATCTTTCATGACTATTCTATCTTTCACCAGTAGGTGGCCTTTTCAATTTGGCTTCTGGGTCCCATGACATGATGACCCTAGTGGTCTTTGATTGCTCCCTTGCTATTTGGTGTGAGTTGTCCCAGGCAGTCTGTACAGTACCTGCCCCAGACCTGGAATTAGCTGTTTCTCCAAGAAGCCTTTACTTCTTTCAGTGAGAAGTGGTTAGTGATTTATTTTAAATATAAATAAATAGCCAAAAATCACCAGACACTTGAGGAAAACCTCTAAAGTGAAAGAGAAAGATCAAAACAAACAAGCAAACAGAATGAAAGAAGCTGTAAGATTACAAACAGGAAAAATGCAAGAAATACAAGAAAAAATTTTAAAAATTAATTAGAAAAAACTAATTAGAATCTTCTGGGATATAAAAAATATATTTTGTTTCTAAGACACTAAATTAAAAATATGAAAATTAAAAATGTGATTGAGGAAATAAATTTGAATTGAAGGATTAGAAGATAAAATTGAAGAAAAATCTCTCAGAAATTAGAGCAACAACAAAAAACAAGAAATGAGAAACAGGAGAGAAATAACAGAAAACTAGAGGATCATTGCACAAGGGCCAACAGTGGATTGGATTAGTAACAGTTACTAGAAAGAGAACAGACGAAAAGATGAGGAAGAAATTAAGGATGAAATAACATAAAATTTGCCAAAACAGAGGATGAGTCTTCACATTGAAAGGGCTGACTGTGCTCCCAAAAGAGACCTGCAATAAGGCACATCAGTGTGAATTTCAGGATACTGTTATCAAAGAGATGATCCTAAAAGCTTCTAGCTTTTTTTTCTGAAAGAAAGAAAAGGGAAGGAAGGAAGGAACGAAGGAAGGAATGAAGGAAGGAAGGAAGGAAGGAAGGAAGAAAGAAAAGAAGGAAGAAAGAAAGAAAAAAGAAAGAAAGAAAAAAAGAAAGAAAGAAAACGATCACTACAAAAGATGGGGAATAAGGATTATACCAGACGTCTCAATAGCAACAAGACAATGGAGGAATAAATGCCTTTAAAATTCCAAGTGAAAATTATTTTCAATATAGAATTCTATATCAAAATGATCAACCAAGTATGAAGATAGAATGAATCAGACATGCAAGAATTTTTAAAAATTGATCTACCGTGTTCCTTTTCATAGGAAGATACTGGAGATGTGTTCTACCAAAATAAGCAAGTAATTCAAGAAAGAGGGAAGTGTGGGATTCAGCAAACAGGAGAGGAGAGGAGGTAAGTCCCAGGTTAACAGCCAAACAGGAGGCCTCAAGAGCAACTAGTCCATACTTGGGCAGGAGGCTGGAGGTTGGGGCAGGAGGAAGAGGATGGGAACTAATTGGTTATTGGAACCATTTGTGTGTACAGTTAGCAAATGATATTGAAGGGAACTGTTGGGCATTTGGGAAAAGTGAGTGATAAGTACACTGCAAAACAAGCCAATGAAGAAAATCGAGACAATTATTCAGTCCAAGAAAAATAAAAAGTTGGTTACGAAAGGAATATTTATCAGAATAGGCATAATTCATTAGTTCTCAGATGCACATGTTTTCCCATTTACTGAGTCTGAAATCAGGCCACATCCTTCTGTCAAAGGCATCCTACAGTTACCTTTGGCAGGACCGCAGTCTGTGTTCTGATTTGAGGATAGCAACCCATTGACATTTCAGTCCACAAACTATTTTAGGATCATATGAAGAGAGAATATGAACCCTAGTTTTTCAGAAAAACTTCTGTGGACACCTTCTGGTAAGCTCAAGAAAGTGCCAGCATCCAACCTGCAGAATGGGGTCAATAACTTGGAATAAAATTCTGGAAACCAGAGTGAAATACTCTTGAAGAATCTCTGCATCACTGACATCCTGGGTGGTTCCAAAAAATGATTGTCTAAAACAAGCAAAGAAAACAACAACGAAAAAGGAACATTGACAACTTTTCTAAGTAATTCAGAAGAGATGACCTGTGAATTCAAAGAAGGTTTAAGAATACTTAATTTGCTTACATCTTTCTTTGTTGTATGCACAAGATTGATAGATGATTAAAATGTATTTCTAAGTAAGAGCACTTGCAATAAGCTTACATTAAAAATTTAAGTAATAAAGGAGTTTGGCAGCATATTCTCTTAATGGTTCATATTACAATTGATGATGTCTTACATTCAGAGAAATCTGGGGTACTGGTTGATAGCAGTGAACAATTTTTTTAAATTTTATTTTATTGAGTTATAGTCAGTTTACAATGTTGTGTCAATTTCCAGTGTAGAGCACAATTTTTCAGCTATACATGAACATACATATATTCATTGTCACATTGTTTTTCACCGTGAGCTACCACAAGGTCTTGTATATATTTCCTTGTGATATACAGTATAATCTTGTTTATCTATTCTATATATACCTGTCAGTATCTACAAATTTCGAACTCCCAGTCTGTCCCTTCCCACCCCTCTCCCAGCAGTGAACAGTTTTTTCATATTCACAATGGTGTAAATACTGGTATTGATTTTAATGTAAAGTATTAAATAATTAATTTTACATAATTATAATGTGAGGACAGGGAGAGGGGAAGTGCTCTGGGGTGGGGGAAAATAGGGGATGGGTAAGTGGAAAAAGCTTTCACGTCCGTAACAGGAAGTCAGAAGATGAAGTCTGAGACTGATACATATTTTTGAGAAACTGGATTTTTAAAAACATGTACAAAAAATAGCTAAAAGAGTTTAAAGTAGGTCTTGAGAAATGGAGTTGGGATGTGGGAGGAGTCAGTTGCTGGGGTTTCTTTAAATTTTTTCATACGCTTTAACTTTTTCAACTCTGTGCATCATTACTTTGGTAAAAATAATTTTTAAAATAAAAAATAAATAAATGACTCAAACAAGTCTGTTTTGTTATCATTATAAATACACATTTTCAGGCCATATGTTCTAATTTTTGGTTTGAGAAATCTACTCACTGTAAGAGGCTGTAGGATGTAACAGAGAGCTTGGCTCTGATGTCAGTTGTCTGGGTTTGCATCTTGGGTTTGTTGCTTAGTAGCTTCGTGACCTTGGGAAAATTGCTCAGCCTCTCTGAGCTTCATTTTCCTCACCTGTAAAATAAGCAAAAGGCCACATGTCTCACTGGCTCTGGTAAGGATTAGAGAGAGAGGTGTGCCAAGTACCTGTCTCAATGTTCAGCATTGTGTGACTTTAACTCCTTTTGATTGTGCACACCTGTCCCCCATCCTCCCCCACAATGGGATTCCCACCCCTTTAGAGATAAGGCTGACCCCTTCAAAGTACCCCTGTGCTCAGGGACCCCATGGCCCCAGCAAAGTCTCTTTGTCCACACAGTCCCCTCGTAGCTGCCCACTGTCCAGAGCTTCAGGCCCACATATCTGCAGTGTTTATGGGTCATTGCCCTTTTCTGCCCCCAGAGGGCCTGAGTTTGCTTTTTTATACTCCTCTTTCCTCTCACATCAGTCTGGGAGCTGATGGGGTGCTGAGCATGATAATGGCTCCATTGTTCCTGTTCAGATGAACCCCATGGCTCGGGGACCAGATGCCAGGGGTCATTTGCCCTCTTCCAAGGTCTGAGAGCAGAGGCCTGAGCTCCAGGCCTGGAATACCAGGATGAGCCCAGCCTGGCCATCGGTCTGATGGAGGCATGACCAAAATTGTCACCAGCTCCTGAATCCAGAATCTGCAGGCGTCAGCTCTCCCTCTGCCCCACCAGGCAGGTCCTGGGGCTGAGGGTGGGCTGCAGCCTGGACAGTAGAGAGCAGCCTGGCCTCTCCCTCTCCTGGCACCTCCTCTCCTCCCACACCCTGGCCCCTGGAGCTCTGTAGGTAGCGACCACACACCTAGAAGATTTGTTAGATTTTAAAAGTAGGTGGGGTTCTGCCCCTATTTGCCCATTTGGATGGAGGAGCAGTTGCTTAGGGCTCCCTCTCCCAGGACAGGTAGGCAGTTCATGTTTATACATGTGACCCAGAAATATATAATGAGCCACCCTCCAGGGCTGACGCTGCCTGAATGTGAAGGGTATGACTCCTCCCCCCACTGCTTTTTGCAGTCTGGAAGTTTAGGCAGAATAGATGAAGAGGGAGAGGGGTTTTCTGGGTGGGGTTAGCCCTCTCCGAATGCCATAGGCACTTGAGAACAGGTAATGTCCTCTGGGTCCCTGAGTGGAAGCTGCATGCCCAAAACGTGACCCCAAGATAGAGCATGAGTGATGCTACAGGGAAACAAGGAAGCAGACGGCACAGAGGTGGGGGGAGGGTGGCAAGTGAGAAAGGGGAAGTCCTGGGTCCTTGAGACAGTGGAATAAAGAGAAAAAAACACACCTAGCCTTTGAATCAGGAATGTGGGTTCCAATCTCTGCTTTACCACACACCAGCAGCGAGTCATACAGAACTCATCAGTTTCTTCATCTGTTAAGGGAGGGGAAAAAACCACTCAAAACCACTTTCCAGGGCTGTAGTGGGAAAGTGAAATTGATCTCCTGTATTTAAGGTTTGCAAATTTAGCCTTTCCTCCCTCCCTGCTTCCAGTTCATTTGAGACACATCTGGAGGCGCACTGCCCGCTTCCCACTCAGGACCTGGGGTGGGATTGAAAGTCCTCCTTGGCCACTCAAATCTCCCCAGCTGACCCGGGGACAGAGGCCTGGGGAGGTCCCTGGCCAGAGCCACATGGGGAAGATGAAAAGCTGTTGCTCCAGGCCTCCCCCTGACACAAGCAGATGTGAGGGTTTTGGGCTGAGGGCATGTCTCTGGATCAGAAAGTCTGGGTGCCTTGCTGGGTCCATGTGGCTTTTGTGAGAGAAACCTTACTCCGCAGGCCGTGGCCACCCTTTCCCAGCTCCCTGTCCTCTCCTGCTCTGGCTGTGAGTGCCACAGCCTTGTGACATCTGTGTGCTCCTCCCACAGGCCATAGAGTGGGCCTCCAACGAGGACACGCGCCGCTCCTGCCAAAGCAAAGGGAAGACCGAGGTACGTGGCCTTGGTAGCCAGGGGCCTGCGTGGCTTGGAGCCAGCAGGAGACTTGTAGCTGTGGGGATGGAAGGGCATCACGTGGGCTCCAGGCCGCCAGCCTGGATGAGCTGGAGGCCCCCAGTGCAGGTGAGGATGCAGCCTGAGCATCTGAGTGGGCAGTGAGGCAGGGAGACAGCCTGGGAGGGAGGTGTGGGGGAGGGGTGTCCACAGATGCAACCTCTTCTTCAGACTTGGGTGCATCTGGGGCAGAGAAGAGAGCTGTTGGATATTTGCAGTGCAGCGGCATGAGGGAAAGACACCCAGCACCGCACCTGGAGAGCTGGTACCGCTATTACTTCCCCTTTCTTACTTCAGGAGGAGTGTCAGAACTACGTGCGAGTCCTGATCATCACTGGCCGGAAAGTGTTCATGTGTGGGACCAACGCCTTTTCCCCAGTGTGCTCCAGCAGACAGGTGGGGGCACCAAGGGGTTCTCTTGCCCCGGCACATAGCCTTGTCGTAGGGTTGCCAGTTCAACACAAGAACCAAAACAAAAGGAGATGCCCAGTTAGATTTGAATTTCAGATAAACAACAAATGGTATATTAGGAAATGTATGTCCCATGTAAGATGTGGGCTATACTTATACTAAAAAAAAAATGATTCATTGTTCATGAGAATTCAAATTTAACTAGGCCTCCAGTGTTTTATGAGTCAGCCTCACCATGGAGGGTCCTGACTAGGGGCAGGGGCCCAAGGAAGAAGGAGCTCTTGACACAACCTCCCTCTCCATGGTGGCTGCTCCCTCAGAGGGACTAAGGGTGGGCAGTGAGGAGGAGGTGGAGGCAGGGAGAGGCCCAGGGAGCCCATGGGCCCAGGAGGAAACAAAACTCTGGGGTGGGAAGAACAGGTAGCCCCAGGGTCTCAGGGAAAAGCACCCCATCTCCCCATTGTCCTCAGGTGGGGAACCTCAGCCGGACCATGGAGAAGATCAATGGTGTGGCCCGCTGCCCCTACGACCCACGCCACAACTCCACGGCTGTCATCTCCTCCCATGGGGAGCTCTACGCAGCTACGGTCATCGACTTCTCAGGTCGGGACCCTGCCATCTACCGCAGCCTGGGCAGTGGGCCGCCACTTCGGACTGCCCAGTATAACTCCAAGTGGCTCAACGGTAAGGAGGCCCGGCCCCAGGGGGCTCCCCGGGTTTGGACCCAGCCAGCCCACCCCGGGCCCCATCAGTCCTCCTTCCTGCCCAACCTCTGAAAGGGCCCCGAGGGAGTCAGATGCTTGCCCAAGAACCACAACATGTCAGAGATGGACTCCAGGTGAAATCACAGAGGTCCTGAGGACCTCAAGCAGATGGAGGGCAGGCTATGAAGGCAGAGAGTTAGGAACTGATGAAGAGAAAGGTTATGGGAAAGAAGAGATTGGGGGAGGGCTATATGAGTTTCCTGACCCTGGGAATTAAACCCCTGCTTCTCCACTAACAAGCCATCTGGCAAGCCGTCTAACAAGACCTGTCTGTGCCACAGTGTTCTCACCTGTAATATGGGGGCAATCATTGTACTTACCTCATGGGTTGTTGAGAGGATCAAATGGGCTAATCCATATAAAGTACTTATAATAGTGTCTGGTGCACAGTGACTGCTCAGTCACACGTGTTAACTCTTACTATAACTGCACTTTGTGTTGTACTTACATAGAGCCCCCAGGTCACCAAGCTGGCAGGGGGTGTCAGGATGCTCACCTGAGGAAACGGAGGTAGTCGAGTTCTCCCAACGCTGCCCTCTTCCTCCCTCCTGGCCTGACCCACCCGTTGTTCCTCTTCTACCCTCAGAGCCAAACTTCGTAGCAGCCTATGATATTGGGCTGTTTGCATACTTCTTCCTGCGGGAGAACGCGGTGGAGCATGACTGTGGGCGCACCGTGTACTCTCGGGTGGCCCGCGTGTGCAAGAATGACGTGGGGGGCCGCTTCCTACTGGAGGACACTTGGACCACGTTCATGAAGGCCCGGCTCAACTGCTCCCGCCCGGGCGAGGTCCCCTTCTACTACAATGAGCTGCAAAGTGCCTTTCACCTGCCCGAGCAGGACCTCATCTACGGGGTCTTCACCACCAACGTGTGAGTCCCTGTCCTCACCCTTCCCTTGATGTCATGGAATGGCTCTGACCTGCCTTCATAGCCTGGTGGCCTTGGGCAAGTCCCTCTCTGAGCTCTTGTTTCTCTTTCTGTAAAATGGGGACTGCCATGCATTCTGCACTGGGATTTGGTGACTTGCTGCCTCTGGAGAGGTAAGCACTCATTCTGAGTTGCTATGAAGGGCATGCCTAGGCCAGATAGGAAGAAAGTAAAAGAAGCTGGATTGTGGCTCCAGGAAGGAAGACTTGCTGGTGATGAAAGTGAAGGAGGCTGCCTTTGATGAGGGCGGGGATGGCAGCCCCAGGCGGTCTGACAGCTGCCCATCGGGGAGGCTCAGAGGGCGTTCTTTACCCTTCCAACTTCAGGACTCTATGATCCTGCTAAATCTAACCAGCAGAGTCTTCTGGCCATCCTAACTCTACTGGAAAACACAGGCTGGGAATTAGAACCTCTTTTGTTTCCTAGTTGTGGGGAAGGGTAACCCCCATGGAGATCATGAGACCCTCCTTCCACTGCCTCCTCCCATGTAATGATTGACCATTCAGGTGATTTTTGTATGGGGGATGTTGAATGGGCAGCAGAGACCAAGGAATGCGTTTGTTGTACAGGATGCTGTGCGGGGCCCCTTGTAAGTACATCAGAAACATACGAGCCATACAGTGGTGTTTTCTTACCTTGGGCCCCAGCTAGCAGGCACTGGATGAGGGCCAGGCTAGCTACAGGGAGCACGGCCTGAGGGGGTGGACACGGAGGAGAGTAAAGCTGGGAAGCAGGAACAGAGAAGCCATGTAAGCCAGGGGACAGACCTGCAGCATAGCCCACACAGGCCAGGAGCAGACAGCTGGGACTTAGTGACCAACCCACTATCAGCAGCAGACGGTGGGCAGTTGTGAGCAAAGGGCAGGAGTCACTGGAGAGGCATCAGGGGAAAAGGACATTAGTGTAGACCGCAAATCATTTATGTACTGTGTTCCTTCTCCATGCGAGGTGCTTGTTGTGGCAGAGGTCAGGGGGTCTGGGGACACACTAGGGAGCACGAGCAGACTTGACTCTGTCCATAAGGAGCTTATGTTTTTAAGAAGGTGATTACAAAATGCTCAGTTTCAACTGTGATACATGCTACAAAGGGAAAGGGCAGTGTGTAGGGAAGCTTCTGTCAGTATGGAGGGATGATGATCAGGGAAGGCTTCCTGGAGGAAGTGACGTCTATAGGAGGGCTGAGAATTAACTAGGGGAGAGGAACATTCCAACCCGAGGGAACAGCATGTACTTGGGGTGGGAGGAAATGTTTGGGGAACTGAGACTCAAGTAGCAGGAACCTGGCAGGTGAGGCGAAAGACAGGAGAGTTGGCTGAAGGGCGGGCATGGGATTATGTCTGGGGAAGGGCCTTGTAGACTACTTTAAGGATTTTGATCTTTATCCTAAGAGTAAGAGGAAGTCATTGAAGGGTTTCAAGCAGGACAGGGGCTAGCTTGGATGTGCATTTTGCAGTGCTCCCTCCAGCTGCTGTGTGGAGAATGGATTAGAAGAGATTGGACAGGCTGTGGGGACACTCCTGGGGAGACGGTGGGGGCTGAGACCAGGCAGAGGGGGAGTGAAGTGCACACATCAGGGAGAGCTACTAAGTGCTGAGAACAGACCTGGAAACATTTGGTGTAATGGTGTCCTTTCTCTGAACTGTTCACATCAGACTCATACACGTGTCTGACTCAGTGATGGAAAGGAATCAGAGGGATCATCTGGCTCTGGGTATTGGGCTGCAGCATAGATAACCGGTTTGATAACCAGGTTGTTGTGTTTTTTTTTTTTTAATAAAATAAATAAGACAGAATCAACTGAAATAAAAATACCAGAATATAATGTATTTAGTAAGGGTAAGTACTGATTCATGAAAATTCATTGCAAATGTGTATCGTGCATGTATGTGTATGTCATACTGAGTTGTAATATAAAATATATTTCTTACAGTGGGCCATGGACTAAAATGTTTGGAAACCACTGACTTTACTTGACCCTCCCACTGGATGAAGGAAGGGGATGAGGAAGTAGCACAGAAGGGTCCACCAGTGCAGTGCTTCTCATCAGTGGGTCTTTCTTTCCCAGAGAGTCTCCAGAATGTGGGGACCATGTCTCCTCCTTCTGTAATGCTCCTGTGGTGCAGAAGTCACCAGACTCATCCTAGGTGCCTAATAAGCCTTGGAGCTGTACCAGGCGGTGACTTTACAGCCAGCTGTGGGATTTACGGGGAGGAAGCCGGGGCTTCCTAGGAAGGCAGCACCCCGTCATCTCTTGCCTTTCAGAAACAGCATTGCCGCATCTGCTGTCTGCGCCTTCAACCTCAGTGCCATCTCTCAGGCTTTCAATGGCCCGTTTCGCTACCAGGAGAACCCCAGGGCTGCCTGGCTCCCCATCGCCAACCCCACCCCCGATTTCCAGGTACAGCTTCTCCTCCTCTTCCCCTCTCCTTACCACTTTCCCCCAGGCTACCAGCCACAAGTTGATTCCCAACTGCTTAATGCAAACACCAAACGTGTCCCTGCTGATCTATGCCCATCTGTGGGGTCTGAGATGGTTCCCTATGAGGCTGGTAACCCCAAGATTGTGAAGTGAGAAAGAGAGAGTGGGAGCCTGCTCTGAACCATCTCTAATGTGACCCCTCACCTTCAGAGAGGCAGGGAGGTGGGACCTCAGCTCTACTCAGTGTAGGGGACCAGGAGAGCCCTCACAAGCTGTCTGACCAGAATTTGGGGATTTTAGCTGGAATTTGCTTGCAGTCTACCCAGCATGACTTGATCCTGGTCTCTGAGTGCCAAGAGTCCAGCCATGGTGGTGTGAGCATCCCCAGTGTGTGACAGAAGGGGAAGAGTCATGGGGCAAAGAAAGCTACTGATGGCTGACTTTCATGTCCATCCAACTTCCTGCTCAGGGGGCAGTATGGCTCTGGGAAAGACCTCAGGCTTTTCAGTCCTACAGTCCTGACCCAGATCTAGTCCTCCCTATGTGCGACCTTGGGCAAGTCACTCAACTTCCTTGAGTCCCTACCCTTATCTGGCACATCGGGATAATACTGTCGACCTCATAGATAGCTCGAGGGTTGATATGCACCTGGCACAGTGTCTAGAATGTAGTAGAATGTTTAGTAAATGGTAGTTGCCTTCTAGCTTTGGTTTAGAAGGTGTAAGAACCTTGAGCTGAGAGGGACACAGGAGAGGGAAGGCGGGGCTTGGCCCAACATGGAGGAGGGGCACCTACAGCAACAGCATGAAATCAAACACTTGTTATCCACACTCAAACGACCCATTTTTAGATAATCCAGCCCCCCTTTCGTCTTCCTGTCCTCTTCCCCACCCCTGGCAGGTCTCTCCATCCCCATCCTTCCAGCCTCATTTCCCCCTAGTTCCCAAAGAACAGCCATCTCCATGGAAGAGGGTGAAGGGCATCCTGCAGGGATGCTTGGTTGGCGTGGGGAGCAGGGATTGGAGAATCAGTGTGGGTTGTGGGAGGAAGGAGGGGATAGCGGATGGCGGCAGCCAGGTGTCTGGCACGCATAACCTGACTCCCCGCCGCAGTGCGGCACCCTGCCCGAGGTGGGCCCCAACGAGAACCTGACGGAGCGCAGCCTGCAGGATGCACAGCGCCTGTTCCTGATGAGTGAGGCCGTGCAGCCGGTGACACCCGAGCCTTGTGTCACCCAAGACAGCGTGCGCTTCTCACACCTCGTGGTGGACCTTGTGCAGGCCAAGGACACGCTCTACCACGTGCTCTACATTGGCACCGGTGAGCCCACCGCGCCTGCGCTTCGAGTGGGAGGAGTTTGAGGGGTGGGGGCTGGACTGCAAGGTTGCGGGGCTTTCAAGGCCACCCTCATTTGGCCCCTCCAGAGTCGGGCACCATCCTGAAGGCGCTGTCCACCACAAGCCGCAGCCTCCGTGGCTGCTACCTGGAGGAGCTGCACGTGCTGCCCCCCGGGCGTCGGGAGCCGCTGCGCAGCCTGCGCATCCTGCACAGCGCCCGCGCGCTCTTCGTGGGGCTGAGCGATGGCGTGCTGCGGGTCCCGCTGGAGAGGTGCGCCGCCTACCGCAGCCAGGGGTGAGTGGGCGCCCGGGACGGCGGGCGGGCCTCCGCACCCAGATAACCCCGCAATCGCAATCGCCTTCGCAATCGCGCTCAGGAGGTGGAGCTTTGGAGAGGTCGACCTCGGGTGGCATCCTGGAGCCGTCTCCAGTTGAATGCCTTTGGACAAGTCACTTAACCTCTCTGAACTCTGGCTTCCTCCTCGTGAAATCTCTGCAAGGTTTTTGTGAAGGATAATTGGGATAATCTGCCAAAACCACTAATCACTTCCCTGAGGGAAGGAAATATGTGTTGAGCAAACGGTGGTGGCTGTTGTCATCCTTGTTGTTAAGCCCACAGTTCGGGCCTGTGGCCATCTCTAGTCCACTTGATTTACTCTCAGTCCCTTCAGTTCAGAGTGGTCTTTAACTTTGAAACCACAGCACTTATTCTCCAGATGTGAGGACAGGTGGAAGATGCTTTTATTATAGACCGGACCCTTGGACTCTTTAATCAATAGAAATTGATAAGACACCAGAAGAGAATTCCAGGCAAGGCTTTACTGGGGCTCGTCCTGCAGCAAGAAGCAGCAAAAACAAGTAACAGGTGCCCTTGCTCACTCTGGGAGAGGAGCTGCTTGGGTCCTGAAAGGGGCTGATGTCAGGGGTGTGTCCGAGTGTCAGACAGAAAGTGTAGCTTCAGTGGTCAGCCCACCCCCTTGGTGGCGCTGTGTGCTGGGATCACGCACAGTATCCTGCTTTTGCTCCCAGTGCCCTCCTCTTGATCCTGACACCTCAGAAATGGCAGTTGGTTTGTGGCCTTTTTGTATCTTATTGTTCATAATTGCCCCAACTTCAGGTAAAGGGTCCCAGGTCCCAGACTGTCTCACTTGGAGTCAGCTCCCAAGTTTGTTCCTCTAACCTCCCAACTTGAAAGAGGCAGAGAGACCTGGCCTGGGTGGGATGGAGGTGAGGAACAAGGTGGAGACACAGCATTCGCATCCCAGCTGCTTCTGTAATCAGTTCTTCACACCTTAGCTTCAAATGGATTCACAAATTTGGCAACAGTGACACTAGCATTTAAGCTGGAAACAAAAGCCTATCCCAAAGCCAAATGGAAAGGTATCTCAGACTCCTAACCATGTGAGGCTACCCTGAACTGCACCCCCTCACTTCAGAGATAATCAAAAGCTGCCTTTAGCTGGTGTAGCCACAGCCAGGTGGGCTCCTGTGGTCTTTGCAACACAGGGACCTCCTGGATGTGCCCATCTGTCCTTGAGACTAGGGAGACAAATGGCATCCCTACTGCCAAGCGTTATTCTCCAGCCCCAGCAAAGTGTGCTGGGAGCTGAGCAGAGGCCTGGGGAGATGGGGAGGAGGCTGGAAGGTCAGGGTGTGACAGCGGGGAGGGGGTAGGGTGTGGCAGTGGGGAGGGGGTAGGGTGGGCAGCTGGGAGACACCCAAGCTCCCCTCAGCCCCAGCTCAGGGCTCCATCAGCAAAACACCAAATATTTGCTAAGCCCTCCCATGCTCAGAGCACTTTGCAGGGCTGCCGGCATGAGAGGAGGGAGGCAAGACGAAAGAGGCCTGAAACACTCTCATTTCCCTCAGAGCTCTAGATGTCTGCTTGGGGAGACATCTTGGCCTGAATCTGATGTGTAGGGAGAGACAGCGGGGGTTAAAAGGGAGGGACTCATGTGGTGGGATTGGGCATACCTGGGCTCCATCTCAGCTCCATCATCCACTCACTCTGTGATCTTGAGCAGGTTACTTAACCTTGAGCATCGGCTTTCTCACCTGGAAAATAGGGGGAAATTGTGATGGAGCAGGTGATCTTTAATTTTGGCAGAGGAGTTAAGGATTGGGAGTAATTTCATGAAGTACCTATTCCAGCGAGTCATCAGTGGTGTCTAATGTCCTTATTCCTTTTTTATCTCCACAAATGCATTTAGGGACCCTCCAGCCTCCTGGGGTCTCTGGAGTCTCAGACTCTGTGACACTGAATACAGACAGTGAATCACATTTCCCTCATATCTTGTGTTCTTCTTTAACTCCTGGGTCGTTATTAAACTTTTCGCATGTACCTTGTTCTTTAACAGGTTGTAAATCCTTGAAGGCAAACCTACTATACCAGTATTTTTTATACTCCATCAGGGGCTATGCCCAGCCCCAGGCACAAAGTGGCCTTCCACACGTGACTAATCTTTCGGTTGATTGATTTTTTTTTTTTTTTTTTTGGCCTGAAAGGAGGTTCGTGCAGGAGAGGAGTGGGGAATGGGATGGAAAGTGGATTGAGGCCAGCTGAGAATGCCAAGGGAGGATTTTGACTTGAATCCTGTGACTCGGGGCACTGAAGTGGTCTTTGAGCCAGGGAATGGAGTGACAAGCCGTATGAATAGGTGTTTTACAAAGATCAATCAGACAGCGAGCGGCATTGTCGCGGGGCAGATGGTTGGCCAGCGTGAGCTGGGGTGGCTTTAGGCCAGATATGAAGTAATGGGGTCTGCAGTGGAATGAGAAAGGACGAAGCCGGGACATTTCCTTAGTCACATGGCACTGCAGGGGAGACAGGGAGATCGCCGTAGAGTGGCTAGGTAGAACAGCAAGGTAGACAGACAAAGGTCAGTTTGGAGTCTGATACTTTTTTTTTCATTCTATTTGGTTTCCTGAGTTTGGGATAAGAGCTCTTGATGTGCACAGTGGGAACCCTGCCATAAAGCTATAGGTGGTTCAAAACATGTAAAATGTGAGTCTCTTTATTGCAAAGTTTATAAAATGACCAGAGTAAGCCCATGCTGCCACCAAGCTGTGTACTCTGAGAGTCTGGGACCCACTGCCCATCACACTATAGCAGAAATTGTGCTGTTGTGAGGCAGGTTGTCACAGGGTTTTACTAGGGACCAGGATCGACATTTCCTACTTTTCTCCTTATTCCTTCCAAAGCTGGCAGGAAGCTGAGGGTGGGTAAGCAGAGTCCTTCAGGCCCCCTCCTCTTCCCGGAATCCGTGGCTTGTCTCCAGGCCCCTCCCTTCACTCAGGCAAACCTCAGCCCTGTGGGGCACAAGCAGGACCCTGGCCTGGCCAGAGAGAGACCAGGGCTCACAGGAGGAGGAGCAGAGGGAAGGAACAGCTGACTGGCTCTACAGAGCAGGTGCTTATGCATGAAGTACCGCACCCTTCTTCCTTCCAGGCTGCCTTTCGTGTGCCCTGGAGGGAAGGGGCCCTTCTACACCAGCTCCTCCCAACCTTCCTCCCTGACAGGGGGTCTGGGCACCCCCTCCACTGCCATCTTAAGTAATGGCCACTTGCTCCCAAGCACCACCCTGGACAGCTCCAATTGTGAAACTGTTGCTATATGGTGCCAGAATCCACTTGCTTGCAAATTCCACCATCCATCTCTGTCCTGCCTTGGAGCCCATCGAATGAACCTGTTCCCTTTCGTAATGGCTGCTTGAAACATTGCAGTAAAAAAGACATGGTGATATATTATCAGCCTGATGGCTGCTTCTATGAAAGAAACTTTAAACTGCCACCCATTTCTACAGTCAGAAACACACTTCTCCTCTGCTTGGAGCTTTAATTTTCTTAAGAATGTTCTCTGCTCTGTAAGCTTTAGAGTGACCTTTGGCTGAAAGCAGTGAATGTGGACAAGAAGAGAGCTTGGGCACTGGTGCCAGGGAGGTCTCCCTGGCCCCCTCAGGCAGCGAGAGGCCGGGGCAGCGCAGGGCAGGGCAGGGCAGGGCAGGGCAGAGCAGAGCAGGATTGTCTGCGGAGAATCTGCTCTTTTCTTTCTTTGGGAGAACTGAGAGCAGGAGAGGCTGAGATGGTGAGGGAGCCTGAAGCAGGTGGGGATGCTGTGGCCAGCATCGACTCCGTGTTTCTCTTTGCTCTTTTCTTATCCTGTCATGGACTGGAAAGACAAGCACTTCATCCCTTGGCTTGGGAACTCTGATGACAAAAGTGGCCCTGGAGAGGCAGTTCTAATGCCATTCATTAGAATCACCTGAGGAGTGTTTCAAACGCTCCAGTGCCTGGGCCTCCAGTCCAGAAGGCGCAGCAATAGACGGGCGTTTTGTTTGCTTAAGCGTTTCAAAAGGTCCCCGGGAGATTCTAATTTGCAGTCAGAATTGGGGACGACTGTTCTAGAGCTGGTTCGGCCCTAGCTGAAAGAAGTAGCACAAAGCAGACTGCATCCCTCCCGAGTCTTCTGCTGTTTTTAAATTGAATAGTTGACTTACAATGTAGTGTTAGTTTCTGGTGTACAGCACAGTGATTCAGTTATACATATATACATATGTTCTTTTTCATATTCTCTTCCATCATGGTTTATCATAGGATATTGAATATAGTTCCCTGTGCTATACGGTAGGACCTTGTTGTTTATCTATTTTATATATGGTAGTTAGTATCTGTTAATCCCAAACTACTAATTTACCCCTGCCCCACCCTCTTTCCTCTTTGCTGACCGTGAATTTGTTTTCCATGTCTGTGAGTCTGTTTCTGTTTTGTAAATAAGTTTATCTGTGTCATATTTTAGATTCCACATTTGACTGATATCATATGGTATTTGTCATTCTTTGTCTGACTTACTTCATTGAGTATGATAATCTCTGGGCCCATCCATGTTGCTGCAAATGGCATTATTTCATTCTTTTTTATGGCTGAGGGCTGAGTAATATTCCACTATGTGTATATATATCTCTCTCTGACATCTTCTTCATCTACAGAATCTTCTGTTTTTATCTTATGTAAATCAAATTTTCTGTTCTTATCCATTCTTTCTACTGGCAGACATTTATTTTTGATGAATAGAGTCTTATTTATTATTATTATTATCATCATCATTAATATTATTAATCACTAGTCATGGCCAGTTCTTTTTTTATTATTTAATCTATACTGCTTGTAAAGTGCCATGTCAGTGTTTCTAGAGTTTGACACCCATTTCTGAGAGCTGAGGGAAATACACTTGGGAGTGGGCTTTCCTGAGTCCTGACTGGCTGAATTTGCTGGCATCAGATTTGGCCCAAAGGTCAGCCAGTGAGCAGAATCTCAAAACCACAGGTTGCTGGGACTACCTTTGCACATGTATTGTATTTAGTCCCATGATATCTAGTTTGATGTATTTGCATATGGAACACCCCCAAATCAAACCGTTGATCCCAGGTGAAAATATGAGCACATGTACGTTGTACAATTTACACAAATTGTCTTTGAACAAATGAAGTAGAAATATAGCCAAGTGGGCCCGAGTATGCCTACTGGGGTCCAGCAAGGCTGTCACCCCCTAAAGCCCCAAGTATCACCTCCATTATATGAGGGTTGCCATGGGTTGCCAGAGCAAGGAGAGCACTGTTTTCTGGGTGGGGAAGCCCCACTCTTCTTTGTAAGGTCTCTCATATAACTGCTTCTCCCTCTGGGGCCTGACATGGTCTACTGAACTCAGTGAAAATATAGGGGAATTTCCCTGAAGCTTCGAGAGAATAGAAAGATTCTATCCTGGAGACACCAACAGGGGCAGCCCCTTGACTCCTTTGTATATCCCTTTAGCCGTCAGCAGCCTGGGCCCCTTGGCCAGTGGAAAATCCCTCTGCAGACTCCTGTCATGGTGTGGGCTCCCCCCGTCTCTTCGTCATCCAGCACCACCTTCACCCCAAGCCTCTTCTGCTTTCTAACCTCCAATTTCTGCCCCACTCTCAGTGCTCCCCTAGGCCCTCTGCAGCAGGCCTGCTGCTGCAGAGCAGACGGGGTGGAAGCTGGGGAAGGAGGCAGAAGGACCCAGGGTACCCCCTGGGTTGGCAGTGGGCTCTCTGGGTGTTGGAGGAAACTTCCTTCAGGCTCAGAATCTGATATTCTGTTTACTTAGCAAATGGCCAGCAAATCCTGATTCTAGAATTCCCATGCTCTTTCTCCTCCCTGAAGTTTTACTAGTAGAGATGTAATTATTTTGTTGTTGTTAAAAACTGTAGAGGATACATGACTAAGTCAGAAAGAGGGAAGAGAGAAGCCTAATCTGTGAGAAGTGGAGGCTTTGGGGCCTGCATCGGTGTGGGAACTGTTACCTCTCCTGGGTCACTGCAGATAGACCAGCCCTGGCATCCCTAGGGGAATTTTTAAACCCCTCATGACATCCACCAGACAGTCTTGTCTGGGGTGGGCCCCAGCTATCAGGTTTTTTTTTAAAGCTCCTTTAGTGATTCTAATGTGCAGCGAGGGTGGAGACCCACTGGGCCAGATCATCTGTAAGGTCCTTCCCATCACTCTATAACGAGAACGACTGACAGGGAGGTGCTCCCTCTTTGGATTTCTGTTAGCACATTTTCTGTGGCCCTAGAGGGGAAGTGTGGGCACCCAGACTCAGGGAAGGCACTGGTCTCTTGCTTAGTGTATGGGCTCAGGGACAAGAGTGCGAGTCCATGTTCTGCTTTCTGGGTTTCCACCAAATAACATGGGGATGGTAACAGTTCCTTCCTCATCAAGTTGTTTTATGGAGTTATTCATGCTTATGAAGTGCTTGAAATGATGCCTGGCACGCAGTGAGTACTCGGTGAACTTAGTTCTTGTTGTGGAGGACACCTGGATGGAGAGGAGTACCCAGGGTGGGGTGTCCAGGGGTATTCTTGGGATACAGGTGAGGGTGGGAGCCCAGTGGATTTGAGTTTCAGGACATCTGTCTGGCAGGGCCTGCCTGGGGGCACGGGACCCGTACTGCGGCTGGGACGGGAAGCAACAACGTTGCAGCACGCTTGAGGAGAGCTCCAACATGAGCCTGTGGACCCAGAACATCACGGCGTGTCCTGTGAGAACCCCTTTGTACTCCAACTAGAGACCTCTCCCCTCAAATTCAGGCCGGGATTCCCCACCAGTATTCCCACATTCCCTGGAACCTCGTGCCTTCCCTACCTCTGCCTTATGTGATAGGGTCCTGCTCCCCATGTGTGTCTGCAGGTGCGGAATGTGACTCAGGATGGGGGCTTCGGCCCGTGGTCACCATGGCAACCATGTGAGCACTTAGATGGGGACAACTCAGGCTCTTGCCTGTGTCGGGCCCGAGCCTGTGATTCCCCTCGACCCCACTGTGGGGGCCGAGACTGCCTGGGGCCAGCCATCCACATCGCCAACTGCTCCAGGTATGTAAGGATACAGGAGTTGCTGGTGGTGACCTTGGCATGGAGTTGGGGAAGAGAGGAAACAGGGCTTCTCCAGTCAGGTGTTTGCACTAGGACACAGAAACGACTTCAGGGCTGTGTAGGGGACTGGACAGGTAACTGACATCTGAGGCAGCAAACATGAGCCCTGGGGGAGTTTCCACTCCAGTAGGAAAGAAGTCTCTACCTTGTGGGTGCTCTTCATACAAAGAGGAAGTCTGCATAGGCATGGGAGTCACCCCTAGACAGACTGTAACCTCAGTAAGCCTTGATGTTCCAAACAGGAAGGACAGCATGGGATGGTGGTAAGGTAGGCACACCTGGTGACAGTCCTGGATTGCTAGTGTCTGGTGTGACCTTGGTCAAGCCACCCAACCACTCTGAGTTTCTCTAAATGAAGGTTACAGTGCCCGCCCTTAGGGTCGTTGTGAGGGGTAAATGAGATTTTATACACATACACACACACACACACACACACACACACACACACTCACACACACACAAAGTGCTTGCACACTGCCTGCTACCTGGGCACTCCATAAAGTGGTTAAAATAAATAACCCATAATTCTGGATACTCTTAAAATAACTTAATTTTGTATACATTTATTAACTTAACTATCACAACCACCTTATGGGATAGGAATATTATCATTATCCTTACTTTAAAGATACAAGCATGATGATGCACAGGTTTCATTAACTGCCTAGCCTTAAATAGCCAGTAAGTGGTGGAGCCAACATGTGAAAATTGGAGTCAAAGTTGACAAGAGTGAGTGATGTTTTGAGGTTGGAGCAAAGCATGAGCAGTAGGAGAACCGGGGAGAAGGCATGGGTGCATGTGCAAGGGTCCACCAACCAAGAAGGCTGGAGCAAAGGTTGCACATGGGAAAGGCAACTGGGGCTTTCTTCTCTAGAGAATGTGTCCTTTGACCCTGTGAGTAGGGGCCGTGTCCTATCTCTGTGCTTTAACTCTGAGCACAGCCTGATGTATGGAAGAAGGCTCTCAACCCACGTTCAGGGGATGAGCAATGAATGGATGATTTGGCCTGAGACGGCCTGGTTAGGAGTTATTTTCTATCAGTGTCTGGGCTTCCTGACAATACAAAATCCATCAAAGCAGATGTAGATCAGATCTAAGAAGCTAGGGCTCATCTGTCTCTGTCCCCTCTGGCCCCACCAGGAATGGGGCGTGGACCCCGTGGTCGTCGTGGGCCCTGTGCAGCACGTCCTGTGGGATCGGATTCCAGGTCCGCCAGCGCAGTTGCAGCAACCCTGCTCCGCGCCACGGGGGCCGCATCTGCGTGGGCAAGAGCCGGGAGGAGCGGTGAGCTAGGATGTGGCTGGAGGGTTCTCTGGCAAGCCAGCCCTGAGGCCCCAGACTTTTCCCCTAGAAGGTGGTCTGGATTCTCCGAGTAGTCCAGTGGACTCTCGTTCTCCCAGAGACCTCTTGTTAGGGAAAGGAGTACCCGCTCCCTAGAGTGATGACTCCGCCCCCTCTTCCCCTCAGGTTCTGTAACGAAAACACGCCTTGCCCGGTGCCCATCTTCTGGGCAACCTGGGGCTCCTGGAGCAAGTGCAGCAGCAACTGTGGGGGCGGCGTGCAATCGCGGCGTCGGGCCTGTGAGAACGGCAACTCCTGCCCCGGCTGCGGCGTGGTGAGCGCCAGGCCAGGGGGCGGGCGTGGGATGCTTGGACCTCAAGCCAGGGGTAGGGCAGGCGGGGCTGGCGCGCAGGGCAAGCCAGGGGCTGCGATGCTGTGAAACAGCACCTGCTCCCATCTCAAAGGAGTTCAAGACGTGCAACCCCGAGGGCTGCCCCGAAGTGCGGCGCAACACGCCCTGGACGCCGTGGCTGCCCGTGAACGTGACCCAGGCAGGGGCGCGGCAGGAGCAGCGCTTCCGCTTCACGTGCCGCGCACCCCTTCCCGACCCCCACGGCCTGCAGCTTGGCAGAAGAAGGACGGAGACCAGAACCTGCCCCGCAGACGGCTCCGGAGCCTGCGACACAGATGGTACAGCCCTGCGCCTCCCCACCCGTCGCCCTCCCCGCCCAGACCCAGAGCAATGGGCACGGATGGGGGCCAGGAACCAGAGGTTGGGGGTGGGGGGTGGGGAGAGGGTGCACAGTTTGGAAGAAGGCGGGAGGCCTTTGGGCTGCAGTGGGGGCCGCTGGGCGCCTTCTGTGGCTGAAGCCAGCCCCCCTCTATCCCCCTAGCCCTGGTGGAGGATCTCCTGCGCAGCGGGAGCACCTCCCCGCACATGGTGAGTGGGGGCTGGGCTGCCTGGGGCCCGTGGTCATCCTGCTCCCGGGACTGCGAGCTGGGCTTCCGCGTCCGCAAGAGAACCTGCACGAACCCAGAGCCCCGCAATGGGGGCCTGCCCTGCGTGGGGGACGCAGCAGAGTACCAGGACTGCAACCCGCAGGCTTGTCCAGGTAACCCTGCACTGAGGAATCTTGGCCCAGGGAGACTCCTGGGCTTACCCAGGCCACAAATCATGCCTGGAGACCTCTTCTCCCTGCCAACTCTGTACAACAGGCCCCAGAGCTCTTTTTTGCTCTGAACGTGGCCACAGCAGCTCCTTGGGTGGAGTCTGGCGTTTCCTCACCCTCACTTTTTTCTCTCCTCTAGTAGGTTAGCCAGATAAGGCTCTTGATTTGAGGCAGAGTTAGATTTTGGTGTCTGCAGCCTGCATTTTTCCCTGCACCCCTGAGGGGAGGGACACTCCCCAATAGTGGGCTATGGCGTGGATTAGGGCAGATGTCAAGGGCACAGTGGCCCAGGGCAGAGTAGCCTAGCCTGGGTTGGGGTAGAAGACCTGCACCTGTGCCCCCCTTCACACACCCCATCCCCTTGCAGTGCGGGGTGCCTGGTCCTGTTGGACCTCGTGGTCCCCATGTTCAGCCTCCTGCGGTGGCGGCCACTATCAACGCACCCGTTCCTGCACCAGCCCTGCGCCCTCCCCAGGTGAGGACATCTGTCTTGGGCTGCACACGGAGGAGGCACTCTGTGCCACACAGGCCTGCCCAGGTACTGAGTGCATCTGGCAGGGACTGGGGAGCACCTTGGAGCCTGCCCATCCCCACTAGGAAGTCCTGGTGGTTAACCTCATCCCAACCCACAACCCACAGAAGGCTGGTCACCATGGTCTGAATGGAGTACATGCACCGAGGATGGAGTCCAGAGCCGCAGCCGACACTGCGAGGAGCTGGTCCCTGGGCCCAGTACCTGCACTGGGAACAGCAGTCAGAGCCGCCCCTGCCCCTACAGCGAGATTCCTGGTCGGTCTTTGAGCCAGCACCTTCACACCAACCCCTCCCACCCCGAGCCCCCAACTTCCTTCCCCTCTGAGGGATCCTGGGGGGTGAAATGCCACAGTGGGAGGTGCACACACTTTGGATCTTTGCCCCTCCTTATCTAGTGGGTAGGCCAACCCTTCTTAGAGTTGGGGCCTGGAGCGAAACAAAGGGGAATGAAGGTCCCATAGCTCACTATGGACCCAGGGGTCCTCCCAGAGACATACCAAGCCCTGAAGGACCTGTCTCCTCTCCTTCCTGCCTGTGACACCCGCTCCGCTTGTCTTCTTGCAGTGATCCTGCCTGCCTCCAGTGTGGACGAGGCCACTGGCTGTGGAGGTAAGAGGAACCTGCCCCACCTCATGATGCTGCCCTTCTATCCCCCCGCCCCTCAAGGAGGAGACCCACCTACTCCCACATCTGGAGTCTCTCCACTTCCTGCTCCAGACACATAGACTTTGTTGAGGTCCCACTTTAGCGCATGCGTAGGGCAGTCTGGACAGTTTCATCTGTGCCCCCCAGCTAGGAGGTGGGCATCAAGTCTGTATTCTGGGAGAGTCACCCAGCTCCACAGCACTGGTTGTCTCCTCTGACCCAAGCTACAGGTGGTCCTGTGAGACAGACCTCTGGTGACAGGTCCCCCTAGCCTCCTGTTTCTTATGGCTCTGGTCTCAAAGCCCTTTTCTTTACACCTCAGAGCCTTCTGTTGGAAGGCAGCTGGGGGCCTTCACAGTGGCCCTTGCCTTACCTCCTTACCTCTTCTCCCAGGGTTCAGTCTCATCCACCTGGTGGCCACGGGCATCTCCTGCTTCCTGGGCTCTGGGCTGCTGACCTTGGCAGTGTACCTGTCCTGCCAGCACTGCCAGCACCAGTCCCAGGAGTCTACACTCGTCCATCCTGCCACCCCCAACCACCTGCACTACAAGGGTGGGGGCACACCCAAGAATGAGAAGTACACACCCATGGAATTCAAGGTGGGACCCCTCTTGTAGAAGCAGAGGGCAGGGTGCAGAGGGCAGAGGTCCTGGCCCTAAGCTGGGCATAACTGGGCTGGGCACTTGGGAGAGAGCGGTGGTGAACAGAATGCTGTGTCAGCTGTCAGAATGTTCTCTCATCGACTGGCTCCTGATCTCCTTACCCTGGTCTGTCCCCTCCCCCCATCTCTTCCTTCTCCCCTTCCTCCCTGGTTCCTTTGTTCTCCCACAGACCCTGAACAAGAACAACCTGATCCCTGATGACAGAGCCAGTTTCTACCCATTGCAGCAGACCAACGTGTACACGACCACCTACTACCCCAGTCCGCTGAACAAACACAGCTTTCGGCCTGAGGCCTCACCTGGACAACGGTGCTTCCCCAACAGCTGATACCACTGTCCTGGGGACTTGGACTCCTTGCCTTCCTAAGGCACAGAGCAGGTGGAGATGGGACGGTGGAGCCACTGCGGTTTTCTCCCTCTACACTAAGCCAAGAACTTGCTGCCTTGCCTTGTGGGGGTCCCGTCTGGCTTCAGAGAGCTCTGGCTGGCAGTGACCATGGGGGAGAGGGCTGGCTTCACGCTGGCACATGGCTGCAGTTCCAGCTCAGCCCAGGTCTCTGACGGCCTCCTTGCAACCCACCATCATGCTGATCTCCCCTGCCGTGTCTGGGCTGCGGACCTCCTAGGCATGTGAGGAATTGGAGAGTGGAGATGGCAGGAGGGCAGACTCTTAGGTTTGGGTTGGAAATGATGGCCTATGTGGCCATCATGGGCCGTGGCTGCCCCTCTCTGGCTGGCCCCAGGAAGGGCCTGGGCCACATCCTGGTGATCTCTGAAAGAAACTAATCAAATGGCTCCAGTAGCTCTGGATTCTCTGCCCAGGGCTGGGCCATTGTGGTGCTGCCCCAGTGTGCCATGGGGTCCAAGCCAGCCCAGGTTGTCCACCTCGCCTAGCAGTCTGCACTTTGCCCAGGGACATCCCTCTGGTCAGAGGCATTGAGGATTGGGGACTGGAGACTAATCTTTGCTGAGAAGTCCTTTAATCTGGACTGGCACATTCCTCATCCTTGCCCTCAGAATGCACGAATGGTGGCCGGGGGGAAAGGGAGACAGGAGTCCAGCCTCTGTGCCATGCTGGAGACTGTCTTCCAGTTGCTGCTGAACAGAGCTGTTGGCTGAGACCTGCTTGGGAGCCTCTGCTGGCCCCTCATCTGTTCAGGAAGATACATGTACACATACAATCACAATCTGCTACAGCAACGAAGAGGGTGTTGGACTGTGGTGTTATTAATTAAAGATGATACCAGTCTCCAAATATAATGTTGTCTTTATGCATACGTGTGGGCTCCTCTTGGCCTGGTCTAGTCAATTAGAGTGATGCACTGGGGTGACAGATGGTTTTCTCAGGGTGGGAGAGATGACCCACATAGAGTGTGACTTTAACGCACACACAGGCAGGTTGCCCTAAACCCTGGTTGGGAAAGAGGTTAGGGATAAACAGATTGATAAGGAGGGACACAGAGTGCACCAGATGCAGTACAACGGAAGATTTCTGCTCGTTCCCTCCGTAGCTCTAACAGACAACAGCTCCATGGCGGAAATGTGCGAGTCCAGCAGCGGGGTGTGCATGAGGGTTATTTTATGAGGTATTTACATTGATGAGTTTAATAAAGTTAAAACAGAAATGAGTAAATCTGAGGTGAAGGCAGCCCGCTGTAGTTTTTGCCGGATTAAATAAAAATAACCTTCGAGCCTCAGCCCGCCAAATCAATACTACCGTTTTGGCTAAGATTGATGGACGCGTTAAATTTAGAGAGCAATTTCCTGGCTTAATTGGCTGGATCAATTCTTACAGTATTCCCAGCAAAATCTTGTAGGTCAGGCAGTAAAGGCTGAGATCCTGGGGGAAGAGGAGGCAGAGGATCTTGGGAAGGGAAGGAGGAAGATGAAGGAAAGAGTGTTCCTGGACCTCGTGTCTCGGGGTTCCTTGTGTTCACTGGGACAATTGCAATAGCAATGTCCTTTGGCCAGCATGGAGCCCAATCAGAGAGAGCTCAGGGGTCACATGAGTATTTCCGCAGTTTGGGGATACCTCACTGGGTTCCTGTTAGCCTTATGAATCCAGAGTTTGTAAGGACCTGTGTTAGATCTTGGGGTTTTGGAGTCCCTTGGACTTGGTGGAGCCAGTGCAGTTCAAGAGTATTCCAGGGTCCAGGTGCCTGCTTCACAAGGCCACTAGTCTATGTCCAAGTGGAGGCCCTGGACAGGTCTGTAGGAATTAGTCACGGAGAATTCACAGCTCAAGTCCAGCCCCTGTTGACTGGAATGGCATCAGTGGAATGGAAACCCATGCGTGTCATGGCAGAACACACCCCACACATGCACACACTCACACACTCTGAATTCTGTTTATAAAAACTTGTGTTTTTGGAGACACAGCTGTTCATATCACAGGAAAGGATCCACACTGCATGAAGATTTGCTTGCATGGTTGGCTGTCTACTTTGTAAACAGCCCTGATCCAGAGATGGAGGAAGCCAGAAATCTGCTCCCTGACAAGGAGGGTGTGATGCTCTCTGGCAGGTGCTTGAGGCCACATGGATGGCTGCACCGATCCCTGCATGGTATCGGGAAGCTAAGGTGTGAAATGTGAGGGGGCTTCACAGGCCCAGCTGGCTCAGCAAGGGCCTCCCTTGCTGAAAGGGAGGGTGATAGCGGGTTGAGTGCTCTAGGCTTTCTTGGGCCCTCTTGTCTTTAAATAACTCCAAGTGTGCGTGTGTGTGTGTGTGTGTGTGTGTGTGAGCATGCATGCACATGTGTTCCCTTATTATTAAAGTAATATGTGTTCATTACAGAAAATGTCAAGACTATAGGAAACCAAAAATATAATCACAGTTATATTAAAAACCAAGGCAGAGACTTAGGGATTTTAAGCGGTGATGTCTCCGTATCTCTCCAGAAGCAAAAAGAACAACAACAAAAAAAGCCTTGCCACTATTTTCAATAAAACTGGGATGCATCTGTAATCCTAGATCATAATGTGTGAAGACAGAAAGCAGATGGAGGAATAGCAGTCATCTAGTGGAGTGGATGTGGGTCAAACCTGAGCACCCAATTTGAGAAAGAATCAGAAGTTGGAGGAACACAGTATCAGGGAAGGTGGAGCCTGAAAAGACAGGGATTGGTTGGAAATCTGTGTGGAAGCTTCAGCTAGCCCCTCAAGTTTGTTTTCACTCTCAACCCTTAAGGCTGGATCACCACTCCTCTGTCTCCACAGAGGATGATAAGTATGTTCCCTTGAGATACTGAACCAGAGAGGCCCTGACCACGGGGATACCAGGCACAGACGTGGGTGTGTGGTGAGGGGCTGTTGGGACAGCTAGGAGGTTAAAGGACTATGACTATTACTGGAATGCAGAAGTTGCCTTTTCCAGCTAACTCCAAGGTTCTGGCACTCAGTTCCTCCCCCTTCCTCTTCTCCCAGGTAAGAGATTAGCAGATGATTCTTTGAAGGAGCAAATCAAGCCCAAAATCCTAAAAGAATAACCAGCTGGTCCTTCATGCAGCAGTTGTACAGTGAGCACACTCATTAGCAAGCAGCGCCGAAGTACACAGAGTTTGCAGTCAGTGTCTAGTGCCTCACCATTAAATAAGAAATAAGAATAAGAATGGGCAGATAAGGGTCGCAGACATCAGAGAAAAAGCTCCAACATGAAAGAAAGACCAAAACAAGCACACAGATACAGAGGAACTCAATGAAAATAGAGAAAACAGAAAGAAGAACATTGCAAAGATGTGATAGTTCTTCAGAAAAACGTGAAGATATTGCATTCATGGAAAAAGAACAAGATGCAGTAAAAAAAAGACAAATTAAAGCTCTTCAAAATTAGAAAATATGACAGCAGGAAAAAAAAAAGTAGTAAACGGGTTTAAAGATAAAGTTTCCCTGAAAGTTGAACAAAAAGACAAAGAGATGGAAAATGGGAGAGAAAAGATAAGAAAATTAGAGGACCAATCCAGGAGTTCTAACAGCCTGTTGGAAAATTCAGAGGAAGAACTTATCTAATAAGGAATACAGGAAAATTTGCTGGAACCAAAGAAGATCTCCAGATTCAAGAGCCCACCCAGTACCTAGCACCTTGATGAAAAAGATTTACCCTGAGGCACATAACATGACGTTAAAAAATATCACCCTTGAAGAGAGTCTAACACAGGAGGGGCCTGGGGAGAGACGTCAGGCTGACAGCAATGTGCCAGGCCTGGGGAGCAACAGTCCAGATTAGCCTGGGAAGACAGTGTGCACCCAGAGGGACCCAGGGAAGACGTGAACAGGTGGATTATCTGGAGGTTTTAATGGAAAATTGTATGAAGATTTAGTTTATAAAACTGTTGGGGTGGTGGGGAAAGACTTAAATTTGAGTTTAAAGGAAACTAAGCAAAAAAAAGTTCAGTTTTTGGTTCTTGCTGTGTGATTTATTTAAACTTCTTTTAAAAGTTATTTGGGAGGTATAGGTTTATTTATTTATAATTATTATTATTATTATTATTATTTTGGTGACGATACTAGGGATTGAACCCAGGACCTCATGCGTGCTAAGCATGCACTCTGCCACTGGGCTATACCCTCTCCCATTTAACTTTTTTTTTTCATATTAATAACACAGGTATAGAAAAACCGCATAACATTATTACTTAGTGAATAAAGAGCAAACACCTCTGCAACAACCACCCAGGCCAAAAAATAGAACTTTGACCCTTTCTTCTGATCCCTTTCTTCTGTCCCATCCCTGTCACAGCCGCCTCCCTCCCTCCAAAAATGAGATAATGATTAACACCAAGACAAACAAAAGAGCGTACAAAAAAGGAAAGTGTGAAATCAGGATATTTGTATAATCATAATAATTAAAACACTACATATGGACTGAAGCATGACTTCAATACAGATATGTTAATTTTTTATCAGAGGGGACATCATCAGAGGGACAGACTTTTGAGCTTTTGGTGCCAGCTGAATGTTGGGTTGAATATTGGAAAAGAAAGGAATAAAAAACTTCCTTTAAAGGATTTTTTATTGATTATAACTATGGTACATATTAATTAAGAAATTTTGCAAAGTAAAACCCAAAAAATTATGAGAAGAAAATAGAAATGCCCTAAAATCCAATCAGGAGATATCCTTCATGATTTCAGTGTTTTTCTCTTCCAGGCCTTTTTCTACAGCTATGTGTGCATTTGAGAGCATTTTACAAAATTAAAACATACCAGGTATGTGGTTTTTATTATGATTTTAACACACAATATTCTATCACTATTTCCCCACGTTGTTAAAAATTCTTCTCTGAGCCAGAGGACCCCTTCCAGCGCTGTCCTAGGAGTGGGGCAGGGCCCGGAGAGAGGGCCTTGTTCGCACAGCTCCACGGATAACTGCACTCCGCCCCCACCACTTCAAGAAAGTTCAATTTTTATGTCATTGTTTATACCACTGAGGAAGATTTACTTTGAAAAAGTTTGCATCATGGTTGACAAATCCTGACCTAAAACATTCCATTATATAAACTCGATTTCTGTTACACAGGTTTATCTAGCCTATTGCATAAATGTATTCTACTCAATTTTATAAATGTATCAGTCTAGTACATAAATTAATCATGATTGATTAAAAACAATTCCGATTTGTTTCAAATTTTTCTTACCAAAGAATACTATTATGGACTTTCTAATCCATATCTCTGACTACGTACTTAGGATAAATCCCAGAAGTGAAGGCCCTTAACTTCTGTGGCCAAGTGGCTTGCTGATGGGAGTCCACGCCCACCAGCAGTGCGTTCTCACTGCATTATCACTAGCCCTAAGAGCTAACTCTTACAAGCGCTGTCACCTCCAAGCAACATGCCAAGTGCTAGGCATTGATCCTATTCAGTTCTCACAATAATCCCAAAAGGAACATACTATTGTCATGCCCATTTTAGAGATGAGGAAACTGGGGTTTAATAAATTTGAATAATTTGCTGAAAGTTATGTCAGTGAGAGAGTCAGAATTTCAACCCAGGCAGCCCATGGGCTTCTTATCAGCTTGATAATTTTTTTTAAAAAAAAGCATAATTGTTTAAATGTTCTTTCCTAAATATTTACTGAGTGGCCCTTTGCTCCCCATAGGCATACTGGCCAGTTGCATTTCTTCTTTTTAGGGGGAATATTGTGTCCCTTTTCTCTCAGGTAGTCATCTTTTCCCTATTGCTTTGTAGATACTCTTATATAGAAGAGATATTAATCCTTGGTAAAAAAAAAAAAAGGTAAATGAAATGAAGAAAATTGGTAGAACCAGTTACATTGGATTTTATCACATTATTTTCTCTACTTTTGTGTATGTTTGAAAAATTCAACAATAAAAAGGTTTAAAAATTTTTTAAGATGTAACTAGTTCCCTAATTGATCCTATGCCTGTTTTGATACACAGATGTTTGAATTTTTTACATAGAACTACTGATATTTTAAAATTAAAATCACACTGATTTTGCTTGAATGACCTTGAGGTAATGTCTTCTAACTGTCACCACCATGAATCTCAGGGATGTAGGTTTTAGGGGACACATTTCTCTCCTTCTGCACATGCTGCATGGCAACTGCTACTCTAAACAAGTAGACAGGGTCCAGACTGGGGAACTATTGGTTTGGGACTTGACTTCGGGGAACTCACATCGTTAGGCACCCCAGAGGAAGTGTGTGTCTTGAAGGGAGAAAAAGAACAGAGTGTGGGTTGAGAGGTCCATTTCTCCGGGAGGAAGAAATGGTGTTGGCCCCCTTCTACCTGTCAGGGCAAGTAAGGTTTAGGTAAGAAACAAAAACGGGGGCTCCTCCCTCTGGTAGCAGACACTGGCCATGTGGTGGACAGTTATTAGGACCCAGAGTACAGGGGACTCTTGCTGCACAGCCCAGTCCCTGAGTAGGTCAAATATAACCTTGAAGCATCCAAGCTTAGGAGCACATTAATGATACAAAGAGGTCAACTCCCTACAGGGTCAGGCAGATGCTGCTGGCAGGAGGCGTCATACCTGGGTGAGGATCTGGCCTTCCCTGACTAGATGCTGGATTCCAAAGCCATACAGCACAATTCAAGCCTCTATATTCACAATTAAAATTTCGTCTGACTGGGTAGATACAGGCTGCCCGGGGACGGAGGATATTGACCAAACTTGCTCTGACAGGTGGTAGCGGGCAGGCGCCTGCTCCTCATAGCCATGCTGCACATGCACCGTGGGGGAGAATGGATGTTGGACCGATTGTCAAGGGCTCTGTCTCTAGGTCACCGCTCACCAGCTGCGTGACCTCAGCAAATCTCTTCCCTCATTGGGTTTCAGTTTCCTGGCCTACGTAATGTCAGGGTTGGGCCCAGGGTCCCTACCAAGTTCTGTGATTCCCAGAGCTTCGGGGAAACATCTTGCATATGGTGCTTTTTCCTCTTTGACACCAGCCCAGCACTCTGGGGTTGCTCCGGGCCTGACTCTGCCACCTGTAACTTGTCTCAGTGTCTGTGCTACTCAGTACTTGGTCATCTTCTGGGGACACCGGGCACCCTAAATCCACTATCCTCATGCAGGAGCCTGGGAAAATGTCTTCCTCAGAGTCTCCCATTCTTTTTTCTTTTTTTTAATGGAGGTCCTGGGGATTGAACCCAGGTCCTCAAGCATGCTAAGCACACACTGTGCCACAGAGCTATACCCTCCTCTCCAAGTCTCCCATTCTTGATTCCTGGGCCCCAAGTTCCCCTTGGACAATGGATACACATGCATATAATGTGTGCTTATGTATAGATACATAGAATTCATGACACTTTGGCTTTGATCTTGATATTCAGCCAAATAGCTGAGAACTGGCCTTCAGCCTCAGCTTTTGGAAGTCTACACCGCTGAATGTGTACTTCTTCATCATTTACAGCACCCCTGAGCTTGTACTGAGCCACAGCCATGGTTACGTGAGTTACCATTACATCAGATCAGCTTGTCAACTCCAGTGGCAGGCACAGGGCACGCCATTTAGATTCTTTGTTACTAGATGACACTCACTCTAAATGTCTAGATGAATCTTGAGGTGAAAATCTCTTGATGCTTCATATGTTAAAATTCTTTTTTTTTCATATTTTAAAATTCTATCAGTCAGTGGAACTATATATGTATGTTCAGTATTGCAAGAGTAAAACGCCCCACTACTTAACGACAATTGTGAAAGCTGCTAATTTTATGTTCAAACATAATGAAGCACTTTAGCAAATAAATAGGGAGCAAGGTTGATAGTTAAATTTTGAGAGAGAATGTTAGCTAGAGAACTTTAAGAACATAATAGTCTTTGTGAGCTAATAAGTGTTAATTTTAAATAATACAGGGCAGAATAAGAGAGATTTGATTAAATCATAATTCTAATATTTGCCAACTGGCTTGGTGTCTACCATTCGTTACGTTAAGCAAAATAACTTTTAATCAATATGTTTAATTTTTGGTATTTAATTTCATTTAGGTTATGAGTTTTTCAAGAATAAATTCTATTTGGGAATTCACATCTTATGAAAATGGATTTTTAAAAAAGAATGTCAGTTTTTCTACTTCATTTCATAAGCAGAAAAAATTACCAAACCATGTATAATATCCATGATAAGTCACCTTTAATCTAGACATAATAAAGAACATAAAGGAGTGGAGAAAAGAAAAAAAAATCCAGGAAAACGTAGTATCAAAAAAAATCAGGCTTCTCTACTGTTCTCAGTGGAGCGAGCATCTACTTAGCATCACAAAATTGCAGCTGACTGCAGTAATGTCAAATTTAAAATTTGACGATTAACAATTTTAATAGCAAAATTATAAGAATAATTCTTTTTTTGGAGAATGAGGTTTCAGATTAATTCTTGCATCCCAAAGATTTCTTTTTTCTTTTTCTTTTTCTTTTTCTTTTTTTTTTTTTTGAGAAAGTGATATCTGGCTTTGGCTTCAGCTGTAACCCAATATTGATTTTAGCACTTGCCCCAGTGTGCGGTCCAGAGCAACGTATAAGCCTGCTGGCACACACTGCTCAGCACAAGGCTGTCCATTTACCAACCCCCCTGCAGAGTGTTCCATGGCTATCTTTTTTTCCTAACTATTGTACCACCATTTATTTAACCAAATCCCTAGTGATGGACTTTTAGGATACTTCCAGTCTTCTGTTGAGGTGGGAAGCCCCATGAAAAAGACAGCAGGACCCCCAGGCAGGGCCACTACCCTCCTGCTAGCACCATTCTGTTCCCTGGCCCTGCGGCATTATCTCGCTTTTTAAACTCTGAAACTGCTTACTTCTAGGAAAGCAGAACTTATCCCTAAGATTCTGTTGGTTCCCTGAGCTAACTCCTGATTGGTCCATTTCTACAAAGCTTGTTCCTAATTAGTCACCTTTGTTATACCTTATTTGCATATGATGTTGCAAAATGTTGCAAAGTCTAGACTGGTAGCCTATAAAAGCCTGTGTAAACCTACAGACAGGGTCCAGAGCTTGGAGTGTTAACTCCTCTGGGCCCGCTGGTGTAACAAACCTGAGTTCTGCAACTGAGTGCTGCTTTGTCTCTCGCCCAGATCCAGGTTGCTGTCACAACTGAGTTGTAACACGGAACTGTAACACTGAGTTATAACACACTTCGCTGCAACACTGTTCCAATCAGTGTTGCAAAAACTATACTTGTAAGTGTATAACTATAATGGCAGAATGAAGTCCTAAAAATAGAATTACTCCATGAGTAATTTGATAGATTGTCCAACTTATTGTGGAACATCACTTTACACCTTCTAGTTTTATGTCTCTCTCTTTTAGAGGCAATTCTCCAGTTTTAGTGGTGGGGCTCATTCTGGGGGAGAGAGAATCAGTCAAGGTGATTTGTGTTCCTCCATCTCCAAGGAGCTCCCTTCTCTCCCCCCACCCACAGTCCCAGTCCCCCAGGCACCTGGTCAGACCCCCTTGAAGGTCCCATCATACTTGTTCCTCTTTTGCTATCCAAACTTGTCTGCTCAATGTCCTAGGTTTTCTGGGTCCCTCTTAAGTACTAACTGGGTAAACAGAATCCAGCTCCAGTGTGACTGGTGGATAGTGCATTATAATTAAGGCTTTCAAGGCCTCACACCAAGGAAGTAAGTAAGGCTGGGACTTTTAGGAACTATACTAGGAGAGTGAGACAGACAATTTGGGCAGAGAGATTCCCAAAGCCCTCTACATCAAAGCTGCCTGGGACACTACGACCCTCTTTTGTTCTACCCCTTTCTTGATTTTCAGGAGTCAGGAAAAAGTCTGAGGTTCCTGGAATTCCTCCTTGGCTCCCTCCTGACCCTCCACTCCTGGTACATTCATCTGGGCAAGGAGTGGGGTCCCTCCTGCTGCTTAGAGCATCTTTTTTCCCCCCTTTATTTGGGGGGGGACATCTTTTTCAATGTAAAGAGTTCCTATGTTCTCTTAATTTTCATTTTAATGTCTGTATAGGACCATGATCCTAGTAGTGACATAAAGGCTGTAATTTTTACTTGACATGTGGGAAGGGCTTGGGACAAGCAAGCATTGGGAAGACCACAGTTCCATCTCAGTCCCAGGGAACGATGCTCAAATGATTGAGAACTTTCAAGTCCATTATTCCTGAGTCTCTGAAACAGTCTCACCCCGACTCCAGTCCTCTTCCCAAGAGACAAGCAACATTAGGCTGGTCTTTTTGGGGGGGTAGGGGGTAATTACATTAATTTTTTTGATGGACGTGCTGGGATTGAACCCAGGACCTCATGCATGCTAGGCATGAACTCTACCACTGAGCTATACCCTCTCCCCCATCTTGGGCTGGTCTTTACACAAGGATGGCCACTGATTGGGTCCACCTGCCATCGAGTGGCCTGGTATGAAGGATTCTGTCTACAGCCCAGAGGAAAATCAGCTAAACCAATCAGATTGTCTTCTGTGGGATATGGGCTGAATAATGAAGAGAAGATTGTCCAGTAGCAATGGAAGAAAGGAGCAGACATGCTACTCGGCTGGCTGAGGGACTGTGAGGGAAGGCTGGCTTTCTTGGCTCCAGTCCATATAACTGATCCTATGACCTTGTGATTATAGCTAGAGTAACTGTGATTCTCGTATCTGGAGGAGCACACCCTCTTGTGGACATGTGGGTGCGGCTCAGAACTCACTCTCCTGGCCCGTGTTCTCTTCCACCTCCTCCATCCTCCCAAGTACCCTGCTGAGGAGATTCTCCACCCACAGGGTGCAAGATTGTGCCTATGATCTTTATCCTTAAATCCCTTACAGAGAAAAGAAGAGTTTGATACATCCATGTTTGCCATGTGCACATATCTGGGACCAGTCAGTCCAAGTGCTGAGGTAAATGAACTTCCTGAGCGTGTCATCCCCCTGCTTCCAGGAGCACACCCAGTCCTCAGCCAGCACTGGGCGGCCACCGCTGGTTCTTTCATGGAAGGGAGCTCGGTGGCTACTTTCAGTAGTAGTAGTAGTCTTCCTTTTTTCTTTTAACCACATACTTTCTGAAAGCATTTTGAGAAGTTTAGTTACACCCTCACAATTTTTATGTTGACATCTAGAATTTTACCTCATAGCTTAAAGAGCTGCAAAGGATGACATTTCTGACATATTGCAATATTTAAAAATAAAACTATTCTTTTAAATGTAACTAATAGCATCTAAAAAGCATAGCATTTAAAAAAAAAAACAGGAAGAGCTCTAACAGTTGGACAATTTACACTGTTCCTTTTACTTTTTGTATAATTCCACTTCCCCAACAGAATTTTATCCCAATGTAATATATTTTTATTCTTGAAAGTCTCTTACTGTTCTCACTATCATATTTCCCACAACTAAAATATATATGTGAACTGAAATGTTAATTTAAAGGATTTCCTATAAGTTAAAAAATTATTTGGTGTTGAGGTATTATGATTATTATTAACATCAAACATCACAGAGATACTTGAATTTTGACAATTATTAAACATAAAATGAGGGGAAGATATAGATCAGTGGTAGAGTGTGTGCTTAGCATGCACAAAGTCTAGGGTTCAATCCCCAGTACCTGCATTAAAACAAATAAATAAACAAACCTAGTTACCCCCCACCAAAACCTCAAAAATGTAAAGTTAAATTTTAGAGACCAGCAGTTTAGAATAAATGTTATTTATCACTAGAATGAGGACGATTAACAGCAGATAGAGTGAGAGTGTTAAGACGACAAAGCATGCATCAATGATTGTTGTCAAGTGCGTTATTTACAGAAGAATCCATAGTGCACTCCTCCTGGAGTGTGGACGTTGGAATCTATGGTGGGAATTAAAAACTACAGAAAAGTTGGGAAAGATAATGAGAAGGCTGGCACCCAAGTAAAAGATGAATATGGATTTATGGTATTCGGTAATCTTTGGACAAAATTTAATAAAAACAATAAAACTTTTATAAGAAGAAAATCTTCATGAGCTTGGAGTAGGCAAGGATCTGATATGACACCTGAAGCACCATCTATAAAAGAAAATATTGACAAATTGTACTTCATAAAAATAAAAATACTTCTCTTTGAAAGATGCTGTTAATGGTTAAAAGATAATCCACAGGTGAGGAGAAAATACTGGCAAATCCAGAATATAGAGAGAACTATCAAAATGAAATAATAAGACAACAAAGAACTTAATAATAAATGAGCAAAAGTTTTGAAGAGACTCTTCACCAGAGAAGATTTATGAATGGCAAGTTAACATGTGGAAAATTGATCAACATCATTTGCTATTAGAAAAATGCAAATTAAACCACAAGGAGATACCATAACGCACTATTAAAATGGCTAAAATTGAAAAGGCTGATCATCCCAAGTGTGATGAAGATGTGGAAAAAATGGAACTCTCCTACATGCTGGTGAGAATGTAAAATGGTACAACTACTTTGGAAAACAGTTTGGCAGTTTCTTAAATAGTTAAACATGCACTTACTGTATAATCCAGCCATTCCACTCCTAGGTATTTCCCCCAGGGAGAAGAAAGTATATGTTCACACAAAGACTTAGACACAAATGTTCATAGCACTTTTATTTGTAAGGGTCCAAAACTGGGCATAGTTCAAATACCCATAACCAGGTGAATAGATAAATAAATTGTGGTATAACCATACAATGGCTGTACTCAGTAATAAAAAGGAGCAAAATATTGCTACTTGCAGCAACATGAATGAGTATCAAAATTATTATGCCAGAGTGAAAGAAGCTAGACAAGAAGAAAGGGCATCTGTCTACTGTCTACTGTCTACTGTATTATTCTACTTACACACAATTCTAGAAAATGAAATCTTATCCATAATGGCAGAAGGCAGAGGCAGCTTGCCGAGGGATGGGGTGTGGTGACAGAGGAGGTGGAGGAAAGGGTGTCAAAAGGGGTGATAGGTAAATTCACTTATTCTGAGGGTGGTGATGGTTTCATGGGTGTGTATATGTGTTAAAACTTATATGGTACACTTCAAATATGTGAGGCTAGCTGCATGTCAATGCTACCTCAGTAAATCTGTTAAAAAGTGAGAATAAATGTCTGAGAAAATATAAAATACTAACTTAGCTCTTACAATGTTTCCTTTACTTGAAGTGTACTAGTCACCTGTCTGAGATGCATTGGGAAATCTCTCCCTTCTCCTTTTTGAAATGTTCTCAAGTTTGCCCCTGGGGCCCACGTGGAGGGCTGGGTGGAAAAAAACATTCTCAAAGCTCTTCCTCCAGCTGAGAGTGGGGAAGAGGCAGAGAGGATGAGCATCCAAAGCAGCATGCTCTACTGCAAGCTGGAACATTCTAAGACAGATACAGTTAGATAAGGCTGCAGCCTTGCTGTGCACGCGTCATGTGGGAGAAACAAGGTCCTGCCACCTCTGACGTTTCTCACTGCTGTTCAACTTGCTTTGCTTTCTTGGAACTCTCCCTCAGGACTTTGGTGATCTCTGATGGTAGTTAGGGAATGGAAAAGGCGAGGTTCTGAAACCACAATTGTCATCCTTCCTGCTCCCCTGCTTTGCACTACATCTGAATTCTGAGCACCTCAACTTGAGTCCAAGCACCCCACTTAGAATGCTGCATTGTCTGTAGCAGAAATACATGTAGAAAAGGGAGAGATGTGAAGTGCTACCCTGAGTTCATGATAACTTGTTACAGGAGGTATTGTGGACACATATACTTTTCTTCCATTTTTATTGAGATATGATTGACTTATAGCATATACATCATGAAATAGTCACCACAGTAAGGTTAGTGAACATCCATCATCTCATATAGAGACATTAAAGAAGTAGAAAATTTTTTTTCTTATGATGAGAACTTAGGATTTACTCTCAACAACTTTCACATGTAACATACAGCAATGTTCATTATATTTATCATGTTGTATGTTGCATCCCTGGTACTTATTTATCTTATAATTGGAAGTTTGTACCTTTTGACTACCTTCATCCAATTCCCCCTCCCCTTGCCTCTGGTAATCACAAATCTAATCTCTTTTTCTATGAGTTTTTTCGCTTTTGAAGTATAATGGATCTTCAACACTATGTTGTTCCTGATGCACGTGATAGCAGTTCTATATTTCAGCATGTTACAAAGTGATCACCCTGGTAAGTCTAGTTACCATCTGTCACCACACAAAGATATTACATAGCTATTGACTATGTATTCCCTACCCTGTATACTTCATACCCGTGACTCATTTACTTTTTAACTAGAAGTTTGTACCTCTTAATCTCTCTCATCTATTTCTCTCCTTCTCTCTGGCAACCACATTTTTGTTCTTTGTATCTAGGACTCTGTTTGGCTACATTTATTCATTTGTTTTGTTTCTTAGATTCCACATATAAATAAAATCATAGTCTTTGTCTTTCTTTGATCTATCTACTTAGTATAAAACCCTCGGGGTCCATCCATATTATCCCAAATGGTATGATTTCATTATTTTTAATGGCTGAGTGATATTCCATTACACACACACACACACACACACACACATGTACATATGACACATGTATTTTTAATTGGCCTTCCTCCTCCCCCACCTCCTTTTTTGGCAGTGGGGAGGCTTTTACATCCCAGGACCTCCATAGTAGTATTGCTAAGTGTGAGAGAGAAACCTTTCATTTATAAGGTGGGAAAAGGACAAATATGAGAGGGGAGGTGGGGAAGCAGAACCCAGCTGTGACTTCAAGTCAGCAGGAGCTGTCTCAGAGAGTTTCAGGAAAGGCAGTACTCAGTTCCCTTAAATCTATCCTGCTGTGAACCTCTTGCCTTCACATGCCATGGTCTGAAGGCCCCTGATACAGAGGAATTGTTACTAACCAGGACCTTGGACTCTTTAATCAATAGAAATTGTTAAGAGGCCAGATGAGAATTCTAGCAAGGCTTTACTGAGGCTCGTGCTGCAGCAGGAGGCAGCGAAAACAAGTAACAGGTGCCCTCACTCACTCTGGGAGAGGAGCTGCTTGGGTCCTTAAAGCGGGGAAGAATAGGGGTGGGTCCATGGGTCGGGGGGAAGGCGTAGCTTCGGTGGTCTACCCACCCTCCTGGCGGTGCTGTGTGCTGGGATCATGCACAGGGTACCCGTTTTTGCTCCCTACCCCTCAGAAATGGCAGCTGGGCTTTGGCCTGTTTGTATCTTATTGTTCATAATTGCCCAGACTGCAGGTGGGGGCAGTTATTTTCAGTCCCATTCATTTCTTTGCATTTTGTTGCTCAAGGAGATGTTTGTCCAGGTGCAAGCGCTCAGGTAAGTGGTCCCAGGTCCCAACTTATCTCAGGATGACCCTGGAATTTTGAATTCTAGACCCACCATTTACCAGCTGTGTGGGATGTGAGGCGGGAGCAGTGACACTTACCTTACAGGACTGTTGTGAAGAGTAAATTGATTCTGGAACAGGGCCTTGTACAAAGGCTGGCAATGCAAATACACTGCTCTGGGGAAAACTCCTCTGTGTGTGTGTGTGACACAGACTTACCCAGGATCTACTGCCTCCTGGTGGGAGCCCACCTCTCCCCGCTCCCCCCATCTCCCAGCCACAGCCCAGGCTCAGATACAGCTCCTGGCTCACTACTTATTTGACCTTGGGCAATTTGTTCTTCTTATGCAAAATGGAGCTAATAATAGAACCTACTCTGGGTTTACTGTGAGGGCTGAAGCATGGAAAGTGCTTATAACAGTATCAGACACATAGCAAGAACCCAAAATTGTTACCATTGTTACTGAGCTAAGCACGGAGGTTAGGTTTGTTTCTGCAATGAGTCACTGGGAAGTCAAAGTAAATATGTGTCGACTGGAAAAAATGCACAACCTGAAAGTTGAGCATTATGTTTTATTCCGCAGAATTTCTGAGGACTTAAGCCCAGAAGACAGCCTCTCAGATTGCTCTGAAGGACTGCTCCAAAGCAGTAAGGGAGGAGCCAGGCTATATAGATGTTTTGCAACAAAACCAAGTAGTTGGAATATCAAAAGATTGCTATTAATTAAAGAAAACAAGGCATCTCAGGTTAATGAATTCGGTGCTCTTCTATGTATGAGAAGATGCAAGAGTCTGGGCTCACTGAAATTATTCCTTTGATAGGCATCTTAGTGATCTAGGGCCAGTATCCTGTTTTCCTAGATCCAGAATCCCTTTAAGGTGCAGAGATGGGTGTGGCTGCAGTAGCTGCTGGCTTGATGGCCACACACCTTGGGTTGCTGATATGGCAGGGGATTTTTTTTTTATCCACATATGGAAAGTATGGTCTTGAGCTTCACAAAAATTTCTTTGTTGGCAAAATTCCAAAATATGCCCTAACTTCCTTTGGGGAACAAATGACATTAGTCCAGTAAGTTACGCATGAAACAGCTCTGTAAGACACCACTGGTGAAAAAAAATGGAAGTCTCCCATATAGGTCCTTCTCATCTCCATTTATCTGAACTTGAGAATTTTCCTCCTCGCCTTCACCCCTTCACTGAAGATGGCTGTTTGCTTGCTCTCTGTAGATCACCTGGTCAACCAGCACCTGCTTCACCTACACCCTACTCACATAACTGACCTTTCTACATACTTGCCCCCAGCTAGTGGTTGTTCTAATTCACCAGAGTAGCTCATCAAAGGGGCAGTGAGGGGCGGGCTCCTCAACTGGTTTCCCTGGTAACCAATGAGCCAACCTGATATCAGTCTCCCCTATGAGTGGTAACCTCCCCCTCCAGCTCCTGTGAAAGCGAAGCCTACCGCCATGTCCTGCCCACAGTCGGCTGCACACATGGGGTGTTGCTCCAGGACCTTGCTTCAGACCTGTAAGGTTTCCCCAACCATTAAACCACTGGTGTGGTTTTGCCGACACTGGGCTCCTTCTTCCACCTTGAAGCTGGGCAAGTACAGGACTTGTAGGCCTCGGGAGCAGCCCAATATTGACCGAGCAGCCAGGGGACCCAGGAAACTCCTGTGAGCGCCGAGATGTCGGGGAAGAAGGATGCGAATGGAAAGTTGCCAGGAGGCGTCCACTAATGTGTGGGGTCTGAAAGTTGCGGGGGTGGTACTGCGTGCAAGTTCACGTGCCCACGTAAAATGAAGACAAACAAACTGAAAGGTTGAAGTTTGGAGCAGAGAAAAGTTTACTGCAGGGCCAAGCAAGGAGAACGCCTGGCTCGTGCTCAAAAAAACCCAAACTCACTGATGGTTTTTGGGGAGAAGTTTTTAAAGGCAAAATTTGGGGTTCAGGCTGCAGGGTGTGTGACTGTCTTCCAATTGGTTGCTGGTGAGGTAACAGGCTGTGTTCCAGGAATCTTGTGCTCAGCCTGAAGTTGCCATCCTTCACCTGGGTGGAGGTCTTGTTTCCTGCCGAAGCACTCAAAGACACTGTTATACATACTCCTTTAGGAGGAACCAGGACCTTGCCGCATGGCTGCACTGTTGTTTCTTGATTGCTCCTCCTGTTTCCGCATCCCCTCCCTTTCCTGATTAGCAACTGTTTAAATCTGCCTCTTAGAACTGAGGACGGTGTAGGAGGCTGAAGCCTTTATCCTGCAAATAAGAAAAGGTGGACACGGAAAGGCTTCTGTGCCCAGAAGGGCCCCATAGGGTCCTGCTCAGTTTCATTCTCCTCTTTCCTTTGACATTCCTCAGTCTTGAGCTGAAAAAGATTATGATAAGCTTGGGGTAGGTAGGAATGCTTAAGGGCCTAGTGAGGGAAATTAAGGGAGGAGAAGGGAAAGGAAACAAGCCTTTCAGGGTCGGTTGCTATTTTGTTGTGTTCTCCATTATCAATTATCCATTCCATAGTCTGGTGGGGAAAGGGGCGATGACCACTCTGGCTACTGACGATGACCTGAGGTGACTATGGAATGGAACGGATTGACTCGGGACTGGAAGTATTCTCCAGCCCCTGGCTGGGCACAAACTGTTTACAATATGAGGACATTACTCCCTTTTTTGATGGCCCTGTCACCACACCTAGAGAAGCCCTTGAAAATTAGTAGACATACTGCAATAAGGATGAGGGTCAAAACGCATCCTTGTAGAATCCCCCAGAAAAGACCCCCACCCTGGACGGCAACCATGAGAACAGATCTTGTCGTACATCCTGTGACCAAATGACCCTTGGGGTTATTCTACTTATTCGAGTTTCAACTTCTCCTGCAGTATTTCTGTATGTGCAGCATGTGTTGTTAGCCACTTGTTTGGCCAAGAGAAAACCTAGGGCAACTCTGCTATCAGGAACCAACTGAGCCAATGAATCTAGAGATGTCTGCCGGGCTGTGATGGTTTTTGCAGTGTCCTCAGTGATCTGTCCAATTGTGGCAGACAGATTACATATCACATCGCTGTTGACATAAACGCTTGCACTTGGGATGTGGATACCAAGACTACTTTGTCCTATGCTGTCCTCGTATCCTGCCAACATTTCTCTTTTAAAACGTACATAATTCTTAAGGAGAGAGGTAAGATTTTGTGAGCTGTGTACAGAAAGAGGGGTTATAAAATGTCCCAGGAGTCAGGATCCTTCAAGTTGGCAGCTATCTAGGCATCGGTGTGCCCATCCTGGTGTCGGTGGGTCACTTCCTATATCACCAAGATACAACCGGAGGGAGCGCAAGTTATTCCTCCTAAGGTGGTGTCATTAATGTCTCCTTTTTTCAGGAGTGCAGAGACTACCCTTTCCAGGCAGGAATGGGATTCATTGCAGGCTTTCTATAGCCCATTAACATGTGTCTGACCTGTTTAACCTTTTAGTGCCATCTGGTGTCATTGTGACTCTGAACATTTATCAAGTGTACATTTTGTGGGATTCTGGGCAGTGCATTTCTTTGTGAGAACTACAAGAGATCCAAGGGAGACTGATAGACCATTGTCCCACAAGTGGAGATCACTTCAGATAAATTAAGGCAGGGGCTCGGTTATCTTGAGATTCCCCTGGCCAAATGAACCTGAAAGGTGAGATTTGGGGGACCAAAATCGTGAAGTCTTGGGTTCTAGCACTGTGTTAAAATCCACTGTTGGAACCACTGAGAGGGAGATATTGAAAGGTTTTGGGAACAATTGGTTAAGCTTTCCCCTCTGGCCACACTTTGAGATAGTTTGATTAGAGTGTTTCCTTCCCAGAAAATGGCTGACACCAGTGTGGCTGTTACAGGAGAGGGAAATTTCATGTCCTGGGATACACATGAGTCCCTGCGGTGGGCCACCAACTGAGAATTCTTGGCTTCATTTAGAAAAGAATTCAAGAGTGAGCTAAAGAAACAAAGTGAGTTTATTCAGAAAGAAACACACTCCATAGGCAGAATGCATTGAGGCTCAGAAAGTGAGAGCAGCTCCAGGGCATGGGGTTGTTGGTTTTTGGGGGCTGAGTAATTCCATATGCTAATGAGTGGGAGGAATATTCTTGCTATTCTAGGGAAGAGCCAGGATTTCCCAGGAATTGAGCCATTGCCTGCTTTTTAGTCTTTTATGGCCCACCTTGGAACTGTCATGGTGTAAGGGGGAGTGACTTTTAGTATGACAACAAAGATATAATGAGCTAAAGGTCAATGACTGGACTGTTCTGGAAGCCACCTTGGTTCCAGCTGGTTTTTATTGCATCCTAACAGCTGTGCCCCTTATTCATTTGTCCCTTCTATTTAGTGGTTGTGTCCTGCCTGTCTCATGGTAAAGCAAAGGAGGAGGACAAAATTCATCATTACTTATCTGGTTGGAGGCTTGGCTCAAAACAGCAGCCAAAGGTCTTCTAATGGCTCACAAGGCCAAGCTGGTCTTCCCCGTCTCATCCAGTTTCTGTAGGGAATCCAAGGCTTCATTCTGGTGAGCCTGACTGAGAGTGGGCAGTGGGGAGGGCCAGTCCACCAAGCTCCGAGCTGATCTTCAGGTCCTTTCTCTTTCCACAACTTAAGGAGGACCTACCTGATCACTGGGCTTAAACAGGTGTAGGGTCATTTCATCGGTGGGGTCCTGTAACTGATTGGAAGCAAACTCATGAACAGAGGTTGAAATTTTTCCCAGAACTTTTACATAATTGGCAATGCAGTTTCTCTTAACAAGGTGTGATTGACCCCTCCTGGGGAAACCTGAAATGACTTATGTAAGATTCCAGAGGGGCTCAACTAGAGCCTGCTTGAGGGAGATAACCTGAATTCTCAACAGGGCAACAGGTAGCTCGCAAGTTAGATTAGTGTCTTGATAAATTTTGGCAATTGACTTCTTAAGGTTATGATTCATCTTTTCAGTCTTTTCTGTAGAGTGGGGTCTCCAAATGTGTGAAGTTCCATTGGATGCCTAGGGCCTAAGAGACCCCTTGAGTTACTGTGGATATGAACCAAGCCCCGTCATCACTTGGAAGGGTCAAAAGTAATCCATATTTGGAAATTATTTATTTCAGAAGAGCCACTATGACCTCTGAAGGCTTGTCTGTTTGGGAGGGATATACCTCTACCAACCCAGTGAAGGTACCACGAATACTCACAGATGTCAGTGATGACCAGGGCTCTGGGCATCTCAGTGAAATCTGTGTGGCAGTCCTCACAAGGCCCATTTCCTAGGTGTTGTACCCTGACCTTGGTGAGGGGGTTGGTGTTGACCAGTCTTGGGATTGTTCTTAATGTAGATCAAGCACTTTCGAGCTATTTTCTGAATGACTTGCTACAATTTTGGCCCAATCAGATATTTTTGCACCCACTGAAGAGTGGCATCCGTCCATAATGGGTAGTCTCATGTATGTGTTTGAGAACGTCTTCAAGGATGGCCTTGGGCACTAAAATGACCCCTTCAGCATAATATTTTCATCCCAGTGTTCATGCCAGGCAGAGTCAAATCCCCATTCCTTTGCTCTTTTAAGTCCTGTTCAGAGTGCTGTGGCCAATAGCTAGGCAAATTAATTTGGGGGAACAAAGGAGCTAACAGCACCTCAAAACTCTCAGTTTGATCTGGCTGCTAGCTGGGCTGCCTTGTCTGCTAGCTGATTGACTTGCAGTTGAGGTCTGGCTCCATTGGTGCCCTGGGCAGTGAATTTTTCCCACTTCTATTGGTTCATTTACTGCTTCCAACAGACTCAGGATTTTAGAAGCATGTTTAATGTCCTTCTCTCCTGCACTCCCCTTTGTTTCCAAATAGCTCTGTGAGCATGAACCACAGAAAAAGCATACCTGAAGTCTAAATGGATGTTGGCTTGCTTATCCCTTCGGAGCTTCAGGGCTTTGGTAAGGGCAAGGATTTCAGCCTTCTGGGCTGATGTTCTGGCAGGCAATGCGTTTGCCTTCACAGTTTCTTGGTGGGTGATGCTTACCCTGATCCATGAAGCTGCTTCCATGGGTGAAGAGGGCAATTCTCAGGGATGGAATTTGAATTTTCCATTATGCCAAAAGCAAATATTTACACACACAAGTACAGACTACAAACATGGTCACACAGACAGAAGATCAGATGGGGATAGCCCAGCAATTCTGTTGCAAGAAAATGGAATGAGAGAGGATGTTTGTGTCTCAGGTCTTGGGTGAGTCCCTGGGATGTACTCTGTCAAATGAGGGTCCTTGGCTTTGTGCAGGAAAGAATTCAAGAGTGAGCCATAGTAAAGTGAAAGTAGATTTATTCAGGGAGATGCACACTCCATAGACAGAGTGCAAGCCATCTCAGAAGGTGAGAGGCTTCTAGAGCATGGACTCGTCTTGAAAGGTGAGATTGGCTTAGGAGATACACATTCCATAGGCAGAATGAGGGCCATGTCAAAAGGTGAGAGGATGCAGTGTTCGAGCTGTTAGTTTTTATGGGCTTGGTAATTTCATACGCTAACAAGTGGGAGGATTATTCCAACTATTTTGGGAAAGGGGTGGGGACTTTCTGGAATTGGGCTACCACCCAGTTTTTGGCCTTTTATGGTCAGCCTTGGAACTGTCTTGGCACCTATGGATGTGTCATTTAGCATGCTGATGTATTACAGTGAGCCTATAATGAGGCTCAAGGTCTACTGGAAGTCAATCCTTCTCCCATCTTGAGCATAGTGGGTTCTAATCAGTTTATGTCCTATCCTCAATTGCTGTGTCATTCTTTTAATGGTTGTGTCCTGCCCTCTTCCCTCTTGTCTCAATTCTATTCCTACTCCCAGACAGAGGCCTCCAAATGGGACTGGCCCAGCTCCAAAGGGGAATGGACCTAAAGTGGCTTGCAATGAGCCTAGAATGGCTCACTCCTTGAAAGAGAAGTGAGCCCAGATGGAGTGGGTAGAATCTTCCCATCTTGCACAAGCCAGAATGGCTCACCCCAAAATGATACACACACACACACAAAACAACAAATAGGGTACAGTCACACAGACAGAAAATCAGAGGAGGTGTAGTTTAAAAATTCCACTCCCACTCCCAGACAGAGGCCTCCAAACAGACTGGCCCAGCTTTCAAAAGAGAACGGACCCAGAGTGGCTCACTTCTCAAAAGGGAATGAGTCTGAATGGAGTGGAGAGATGTTCGCAGCCTGCACAAGCTGGAATGACTTATCACCAAGTGATACCAAATATGGACCATACCTCTGGGTGTTTCTTGGCTCCAAACAGCCTCGTGCTGGGGCAGCAGATGCCTGTCAAGGAGAGTCCTGCCGAGTTCCCTGGAGCAAAATGAACTCCAGCTGCTGCTGGGGACTCAAGCAGTGTCAACTCTGGGCTGGCTCACCAAAATAGTTACCGAATGCAAGTTTGTTCCCCAATGCACAGTGAGACCAAACAACCCAAACGTCAGAGTTTGGAGTAGAGAAAGGTTTACTGCAGGTCCAAGCAAGGAGAATGGATAGATTGTGCTAAAAAAAAGAAACCCCTGTACTCCTTGATGGTTTCTGGGGTGAAGTTTTTAATGGGCAAAATTTGGGGTGAGGGCTGCAGGATGACTTTCTTCTGATTGGTTAGTGGTGAGGTAACAGGCTGTGTTCCAGGAATCTTGTGCTCAGCCTGAAGTTGTCATCCTTCACCTGGGTGGGGGCCTTAGTTCCTACAGAAGCACTCAAAGATACTGTTATAAGTATTCCTTCAGGAGGAACCAGGACCTTGCCTCATGGCTGCATTATTGTTTCCTGACTGCTCCCCCTTTTGTTTCTGCATCCCCTTCTTTTCCTAATTAGCAACTGTTTAAATCTCCTCCTTGGAAATGAGGAAGGTCTAGGAGGCCTTTATCCTGCAAATAAGAAAAGGTGGACACGGACAGGCTTTTGTGCCCAGGAAGGCCCCACAAGTTCCTACTCAGTTTCAGGGGTAATCCCAAAAGTTGCAGGGGTAATCCTGGGGTGGTCATCCACTAACAGAGGGGCCCAAAAGTTTCAGGACTAATCTTGAAAGTTGCAGAGGAAATCCCAGGGTGGCTGTCCACTAATATGTGGGGGCCTGTGATGGCTGTCCTTGAACCAGGGCCATCCAGAGAGTATAGAGAACTCACAGACACCCGTAAGGGTGCAGCAGAGATAATGGTGGCCATTGCAGTGGGAAAAAAGAGGTTAGACAGTATGGCGGTGGCTGCGGCTGTGGGCTGGTCATTGCTTTCTGTTAAGAAAGGTCCCAGATGCTGAGCTAACAGCCAAGGTGAAGGTTAGGCACCTGGGCAGTGGGGGAGACATTGTTAACTGGCCAGGAAATGTCAAAGATGGCCTCTGTGACTAGTCACCCGGACCTCCAGCAGCACTTAAATGTGGTCATCAGTGAGGGCAAGGTGATTGTCCTGCTCTCCTGCCGCACCACTTGGCCCAGCAAAGGGGATGTACCTCTCGCTCCTCTCCACTGGCAAACCACAGAGCATGCATTAGGAGAACAGTGGCCCCCAGTGGCTCTGCTGCTGTGTCAAAGTGAGCCTTTTGTAATTGGTTTGGCTTTTATTTTGGGTGAGTGTGTATGTCTTCAAATTCTGTTCTCTCTTCCTGGTTTTGACCCTAGTTAGGGATTACAAGTAACTTGCCGAGTCACATTCCTCTGAAAGTGAGGCATGTGAGGGAGTGTGTCATTGTCTATTACTGTAGTTTGTTTAACTGAGTGGGCTATTTAGAAACTGGAAAAAAGAAAAAAAAAAACCCTTAATGTCCAAGATGGGACTATTCTGACCTTCTAAAACTGTTTTTTTATATACTATTAGAGGAAGTTAGTTTTCTAGGAGGAATTGGTATTTCTCTTCCCGTGCCTTTGAGATGTAAATAACCTACCTGGGGTCTCAGGAACTTTAATTCTCTGTGATCACTGAGAGTGAAGAAGAAAAAGAAAAAAGATGACTTTTTAAACTCTAGCAGGCAAGCTGGGAGGTCTCTGTGTCCATAATAGATATATGTATGTCTATGCGTACCTTATAAATATGAGGCGTCTCTGCCTTCAAATGGTATTGCCAAGATTGGTTTGTGGTTGAGCTCTGTTTAATTGGCTTATAAGAAGTTAAGCACTTATATAAATTCTCAGAAATACTGAATTGATATCTGGTATTGAAGCTAGCTTAAGCTTGTTGGTTTGATTAATACAGACAAGTATTTAGAGTCATCAGAGATAAATATAACACTTCTATTGTATGTAGGTTTTACTAGAGGTCAAATAAGACCTTATTGTGTCTGTTGCAAATTTGTCAGCAGGGAAAATAACCTGATATGATGAAAATCTGAGTATATGTAAATGAGATAAGAACCTTTAGGTAAATGCTAAAGGAATAATTATGTTTTAGGAATATCTAAAATAGTCTCTCCAGATTTTGGTAATTTGAAACTAAACTAAGTTAAATGAAGAGAATTCATTGACTATCTGGGTCATTTCAAATAGGATAAAATATTGGAACATTAATTGCTGGGTAGGTCAAAGTTTACCTACCTTTATCTTCTTAGGAGAGGAGGACTAAAGCTTAAGTTTTACAATCAGGAAATGCTGGCATGACATACAGTTCACAATTACTTGCTCCTTGGTTCTTGCCAACGATTAAGATTCTTAAGGGTTAAGATTATAATGTGTTAATTCTAGTTATTGTAACCAAATTTCTTTATCGATTACATTGTAATCAGATATTTAACCATGCCTTTCTTTATTTTTTGATTTTTTTAACGTATACTCAATTCACAATGTTGTGTCAATTTCTGGTGTACAGCATAATGTTTTAGTTATACTTAGATACATTTTTTGTTTTCATATTCTTTTTCATTCTAGGTTACTACAGGTTACTGAATACAGTTCCCTGTGCAATAGAGAAGAAACTTGTTGTTTATCTATTTTATATATAATAGTTTATCTATTTTATATATAGTAGTTAGTATCTGCAAATCTTGAACTCCTACTTTATCCCTTCACATTCTTTCTACCTTAGTAACTCTAAATTTGTTTTCTATGTCTGTGACTCTGTTTCTGTTTTGTAAATAAGTTCATTTGTGTCTTTTTTTTTTTTTTTTAAGATTCCACATATGAGTGATATCATATGGTATTTTTCTTTCTCTTTCTGGCTTACTTCACTTAGGATGACAATCTCCAGTTCTATCCGTACTGCTGCAAATGGAAATATTTTATTCTTTCTTATGACTGAGTAGTATTCCATTGTGTCTTTATCTAATCATCTGTTGATGGACATTTAGGTTGCTTTCATGTCTTGGCTATTGTGAATAGTGCTACTATAAACATTGGGGTGCATGTATCTTTTTGAATTAGAGTTCCCTCCAGATATATGCCTAGGAGTGGGATTGCTGGATCATAAGCCATGCCTTTTTAAGTCTTTTAAAGTCATTTATAGACAGTTATTGTACTCTGATGCTATTGCAAAAGTGCTTTACTTCAAGAAGATTCAGGAAGGACCTTTTCACAAGCACAGGTCTCTGATAAATTTTAGATTATACCACTGAACTGGGTAGGAAATTAAAGAATCCAAATGGAAAACATGATGGCTGTTAGAGAAGTAAAACAAAAATCCAGTTATGATCTGTTCTAAACTAAAATCATTTATGGCAAGAAGTAAAGAAAGCATTATACTTTTCTGTATTTCTAAAAATGAAGACTTTGGAACCTTTGAGAAGAGAACAGGACTATTTGATAACTAATCCAGGAAGGTTAAGAAAACTTTCTTTCAAAAGGTTAAAGGATGTTCATGATTCTAAGTTTTCCCAAGAACAGGCTCCCTACCACTTAAACTCTAATGTGCTTGCTTTGAAACTAAAAAAGTAAGTGCTTCCATGTTTTTGTGATGGCTTTGGACCTACCTTCATAGCTTTTGCTGCTTGTTCTTTTGTTTTAAATTCCGCAAAGGCAATGACCTCCCCTTTGGATTTCCAGTACACTTATAATGTGGTGTGCTTATACAAACATTGCCACATTTCCCAAATACTCTTTCAATCCAGTTGTGATCAACATTTTTGGGAATTAACTCCTATGATAAATTAGCAGTATTAAATACGTAAGGATTTAATAACCGCTTTACTCAGAAGGTCAATACATTTTTAACTTGAATATTAAAAACAAATTTTTTTAATGAAGACTTTGGGTGGATACAAGAGGGAAGGAAAGGAAGAAGACAGTAACACTTACCGGGCAACCAAAATGTGCCAGGTCCTTTATGTTCATCACTTTATCCCCCTCCTCTGTTTTAACTATGTTTTTTAATGGATGAGAATGCAGGATCTCCAGAGGAGATGGAGGAATTTCCAAGTCTCAGGGCTTGTGGGTGGAGGAGCAGGATTTGGCCCAGCCTGTCCTCCTTCCAAACGCATGTTTTTTCCCACTGCATCTCGCTGCCCAAATGCTCAGCGAGCTTTGGCTCCACTTCTGCTGCCATTTGGAGTTTGATTAAAAACAAAACGCAGACCACATTATCACAAGTGCTTTCAATACACATTTATTGCAAAACCACAGCACAGTAACTATCATGTCAACATAACCACATTTCCTAACTGAGCAGAGATCACCACTCTCATGTGCTTTCTCCCAAGAAACAGGGGCTGACTGGAAGCTGCACAGAGGCTCCGTGTTGTGAGTAATGATTAGAACTCCCATTCTGAACTAGGAGTTCTAAACCATTAAACATTTAATTACCACTTTGGCAAACCAATGCACATTACCATTTCTACAATGTAACAGCACAGAGATTTTAAATGCATCTTTATTTTTCAGAATCTTCAGTATTCACAATGTGTAAAATGAAGCAGAGTTTTAAATAAAATGCTATGCCAAAGCACAGTTCCTTAAAAAGACCCGATGGAAAGGAAGGAAAACCACATACGAATAATATTTATCAGTGCTTACAGTTGACAAAGAATAAAAATACTCAAGACTTCAACATTTCCTTACAAAAGTATACTTGGCCATAAAATAAAAATCTATAAAACCCCAAATATTACAAAAGTAAATGCAAAAAAACTTTATTAAAATGTAATATAATATTTACATGGTAAGAGTTATTTAAAAATGCACAGAACACTCAGAAGTTGTGATGAGGGTCAGAGGGGAATTTATCACACACTCACATTTTGACAGTTGCATAGACCCACCAGGTCGCGGAGCCAGGCCAGCAGATATGCAAATCCCCAGCATAAAATCTCAGTGTGGGCAGACTTTAAACCCCCTCCCTGCACCTATCCATATTTGCACCGAATCTCCTGCCCAAGTACATGGGGTGTCATGGGAGGAGGAGCACCTGCTGTCACAGAGCCTGTATGTCACCTAGATCTTAGTGTTGCTATTTAAAAGTCAGGTTCTGGAGCTGAGAGGAATCTCAAGAGATCACCTGGTCTCTCCTCAGTCCTCTCGGAGGGTCCTGACCCTTTTTCTTACTTAGAACCCTGGAGGCAGGGAACGTGCTGCGGCCTGCTGGAGTACCCTCACTCTGGCAGGCAGAACTTTCTGTGTTCAACTGCAGCAATTTCAGCCAAAAATCATTCCCAGGGTGGACAGGCTCCCAACAGGCAAGGACGTTGTTCTTCCATAGACTGAAAAGAAGTGAGGGCTTCAGTGCAGCCTGGGGCTAGGGGGGAGGGAGCAGGGGAGGACATGAACTGCAGTGAGACTCAGGCCGAGGGGAGGCCCAAGGCTGAGGGGAAGGCCACCTCCTGGAAACCCGGGGATGGGGATCAGCGGAGCCTGTTGGGCATGCTAGGACCCCCACGTGGATCGTGATGGCCACGGGACAACTGTAGGCTCCCGTGCCAGCAGCGGTCTCTGCAGCCACCCTACCTCCACTTCCTTCCAGCTCTGCTTGCCTTCCTGCCCTGCCTGCCATGTGTGCAGAGAACTGCTGATGGTGTAAAGTCAGACCAGATACACCGTGGCTTGAGAACAGAAGGAGAACAAGAAAGCGCTTGGGCTTTCGGAGAGCTTTTTTTTGTTTGTTTTGGTTTGGTTTTTTGAGTGAAAAACTCTGGTGTTTTGTTTGTTTGTTTGTTTTGGTTTTTTGCAGAGAGTATATTTGGTTGGACAGACTTTCTGGTTGCTTCTAGGAGTGTGACTGGGGTGGAGGGTGCAGATGGAAAAGTCTGAATGGAGTAAGAGGTGGGAACTTTAGTTGGATCTAAGTCCACTTGGACTACCCAAGATTTCTTTGCATCCCAGAATTGGTATGAAAAGTCATTATTCTGGCAGAGTACACGAAACACAGTAGGGTACCGAAGGCATGCCTTCAATTACAGAACGTTCCTTTGGAGAATGGAAGCGAGAGGGGAGTGTAAAATTTATAGACTATCCCCATCCATTTTTTAATTGAAGTATAGTCAGTTTACTTGCAGACTTTTGGATAAAACACAGTTCCTCTTGGAAGACGGTGGATGCCTAGATTCCCAGTGCTTTCTCCAAGCAGAACAGGAACCTCCGCTGTGCCAAACTGGGCTTCTGCGAGGGCGGTTCCCAGATGGCCGGGCGCCCCCTCCAGGGTTCCCACCCGCTCCAGCGGGTGAGGGAGTGTGAACTGTGGAGACGTTCCCCACCTCCAGCTCCGCTACAATTCCTCTGCCCTGATTTGCTCTGCTTGGCTCCCCATCTTTTTGACCACCTCTCTCCTGCCTCCATTCTTGAAAGGCAAAAACTTCTAAGTGCAAAGGGGAGTAGCTCTAAAACAGATGACAGGGTAGGTTGTAGAATCTCCATCCCTCAAGAGCTGAAAAAGCAGTTGGCCAGACACATTGCTGGCCGATGTGCTTGGAGGCAGGAGGCGGGGCCGGATGCCTCTGAGAAGGAGCCAGTTTTGCAGTTCTGTTCTCCAGAAGCTGTTTCTACTACCACTCCCTCCCTGTCCTTCTCCGCTTTTGCTCGGTAGATGTTCTAACAAATGCCTGGAGGCCTGGCTTCTGTTTCACTAACTCCTTCAGTGAGGTCTCCCTCTTGCAGGAAGGCTCTTCCCTCTGCCTAATCCCATGTCTGAGAGCTAGCAGATCTGAACTCCCTAAAGCATTTCCACTTCTTTTCAAGCCATCAAAGCAAATTTCTCTGCCTATCCCTTCAAAGGCTGTCCAGAGGCATTTTTTACTGTATGAAAGTTACACGTCACCATACGTTGATTAGGGACAAACGTGGATTTTTAATGGCCCATGGAAACAGGATTTATAATATATTTTTCCAGAGAAAGATCCCATAGACAGCTGTAGAAATGAGCTACAAAGCTTCCAACAGCCTTTTGAGGGTGTTGCTAGCTTTGAACGAGCTTTTATGAATGGACTCATCAGAATACAAATCTCTCTGAGGGCCAGGATACTGTCTTATTTGTTTCTGCATCCTTATGCCCCGCTCAGTCAGTGCTCAGCATGCAACGGGAGCCCCAAATATACTGGTTGAATTATGAGATCCGGGTTCCTCCATCCCTGTTTTCTCTCTCTTTTTAAAAATATGATCTGCCTCTCCCAGCATTTAATATTGGCTATGATGAAATCCCTGCCTGGCCTTATTTTAGAATGTTCTATTATGTTCAAATTATATTATAAAGTACTCAGAAGGAAAAAGATCACAGTCTGCTGTAAGATAAAAGGAGCAATTTTGTAAGAAAAAAATTAAAGTTTAAAAAAAATGAAATAAATTTCAGGACCTAGATAACAAAGAATTTCCTGGTAAAGGAATACTGACAAAAGAGTGAAGAGGTAAGGGAATCAGTAGCTGGTTCATTAAGAGTCACCTTCCCCCCAATTAGATGGAAGTACAATTACTGGCAGCAGCACGCAGCGCGGAGTTGCCTGTGCCTGGGGAGCTGTATTAACCTTGAGTTAAAAAGACAACAAATACGAAGGGGCTTCTCCATTCTGAGATGAAAGAGGGTGAAATGTCAGGGCTAAGATATCAATCAATGTTTTTTCCCTGAAAGGGACAGAGGTAACTGCATTTGTCTGGGACACAAGCTGAAAGGACAGGGGGTAGAGAGGGACGGCTCCACTGGAGACACTGAATCACTTACTGAAACGATTTTCTCAGCAATAACTTATTGATCAGGAAGAGCAGTGCAATTAGCTCAGGGAAGGACTAAGAAGCAAGGGACCACCCCAACACACACCCTCAATTTTAGCTGAGTTCCAGTGGGCAGGCCCCATTCCATCTATGGCAGGAGAGGTGACTGATCCCACCTTCTTCCAGACACCTTCTCTGAGTCACAGACCTAAACAGAAATAGGTACTTATATGCATGTAAGTCAAGGAAGTGATTTTGTTTGGGACTTGTGGGTGCAAGTTAGTAGGATGGGGGCAGAATTTTCCTAAGACTTAATTTTCATAAGCCTCCCAAATGATATATTTCTGGTGAGGAGGGAAGTGAATTTGGAGATGGGGACACTGGCAGTAAACCCATCTGCAGAACTAAAACCTGCCCTTTTTAGCATCTTTGGGTTTCTGCAAAGGTTTAAGAGGCCAGGACTGCTCTAGTGATGCATTAAGTGTGGCTTTGATTTACTCACAGGTAGAGACACCCGAAGGGCTCCCACAAAGTCTCCTGCCTGCTCTTCTCTCTGATGGGCTTATGTCCCAAGTTCTATAATTAGAAATCCTTCCTTTTCATGTTTAAAATTCAAATTCCTTTCAGAAAGGAAACTCAAATCCGTATGAGAATGTGTGTCTTGGCGTGTATGCATTTGTTAAGTTCTGTCTTCAGAGGAAGCTGGAGGTGCCAGTAATCCTCCCAACTTCCTAAAGGAACAGTAACCCACTCTCCAGCCATGGAAGGATGGTAACGTCTGGGGCTCCTCATGCCAAATTGAATTAGTGCTCCCAGATAGATACGGGTTCTGTCTATGATAGAAATTTCAACAGAACAGAATATCCTTCTCTTGAAATCATTTACGGTTAATGATGATATGAGGAAAAAATGTGGGTACCTGCTATGCATAATTATTCAGGAACCTCTCATTGGTCCTTTTTTAATTGCTAGTTCAGAAGAGTATCTGCTTTTTAAAATCTGTCTAAAATGTCCTGGAAGGTAGGAACATCTTTTGTTTTTCTGATTCCCCTTCACAGGCACACACTGCACACATACAATAACTCTGTATACAGAATGAATGATAGGATGAATGAAGTTAGGAACAGTGGGTATGTTGATGGCCTGCGAGTTTCCATAACTGCCTGGCTCCTAGAACTCGTAGCTAAGGGGGCCTTCCTTGTAGAAGCTCCTCGTTTGCTTGAAAAGGTCATGTATAACTGTAAGTTAACTGTAAGTTAACTGTAAGTACTGGTGGAAAGGTATTGCCCTCATGTTGTCTTCTCACTTTCTGTTGTGTGTGACCAAATAGGTGTGTATCAGATGCTGTCAATCTTTTCAGTAAAAAGGACCATCTACTTGATTCCTGTTTTAGAGGTGAGGAAGCCAGTGTCCAGAGAGAACAGGTGACCTTCCCAAAGCCCCAGGGGTGCTCAGCAGGTGCCCTGGAAAGAGAGACTGAGACCCAGGCCTCCTGACTCCCAGGCTGGACATCTGTTCATTTCTCTGACAGCTGTTGTGCCTGCATTAGTCTCAGTGAAGCCTTGTCTCCTAACACCTGTGTACACCTTGAGCCTCTGCTCTCACTCTGTAAAAGATCTGCATAGAATTGGGCCACTAGAGATGATGTTGTTGCAGAGCAACTTAACGATTCTTTGGTGCCATCACTTATCTTCTCAACTTTCTGCTGTCTCCAGCACGGTGTGCCTCTGCTGAGATGGAGAGCCAAGGAAACCTCGTCAAGAAAATCTGTCTGACTTTTGGGGATGAGCCATTCATTTTCTTCTCTCACGGTGCATGGATCTTAGTTGGTGGCATAAAAACAGAAACTATATTTCCAATAAGAAAAACAGTATCGTACATTGGAATTCACCGGTAAAGTTCAGAGTATGATAGAGCTTGACGGCACATCGTGAGGTCTGTGAAATGTCTCCGTTAAGCACTGCTACATTGATACCCAGTCATCCTGAAGAAAAATAAGGATCTCAGAAACTCCTGCCCAAATGTTAACGCCAACATGGTTTTAAGAAACAGTTCCTGAGATAACTTGATATACCTATGTATGTGGATGTAGAGAAAAATTTCTGCAAGGATTCATAGGGATGACCTCTGGAAAGGAGAATGGCTTAACCAGCACAAGTTTCTACGGAGGTAGACTTCACTTTATATTTCTGTACTGGGTATTTTAGAATTTACCTTCATGTATTTTAATTTTCAAAAATTTGAAAGAAAGAACTTTTATTTAAAAGAATTTGTGGTTAACACATTGATCACTTATGGAAGGAATGCTGGTCTGGGAGTCGGGTGACCTGCTAAAACTAAGCTGTTATTTAACCTAAAAGGTTCTCTGTTTACTTACTTAGAAAATGGGGTGGTTGGCTTAGATCATCTCTTTGATTCTACAGTCCTGCCACATAAATGGGAAGAAAACCAACCTGAACTAGAGGAAGTCTAAATTGTAGTTTAAAAAAGTATCACTTTCTAACATTAAAGCCAGTCAGAAGTGTCTCCAAGTCCTTCTTGCCATTTTGATCAAGACGGCAGAAGCCTCACTGGGAAACCAGAAGAGCTGGGGGACCCCGAGAGTGCTGTGATGCAGGGCTGACCGTCCGGCCTCAAGCTCACAACGTTCCAAATCTACAATGCTTCGAGGTAAAATGGGTTGATGTGTTTTTATCATTTTACCAAAGTTGCTGAAATGAATTCCATGTTTTGTTTCATTTTTTTAGTTGGTTAAAAAAAAATTAATTCTTCCTTGTTTAATGAACAGAACAGCTGGGGTGGGGTGAATTTCTGCCCTCTTTTTGAGTGTGGGCTGAGATGAAAAGCTATTGTTTAAGACCTGCCATGTTCCAAGGCACAACAAAGACTACATAAGGCGGTTAGTCCATATTCTAAAAGGGCAACAAATAATAACTATAGAAACTTGTTAGTGACCTCTGTAATTCACTTCCTGTTTCAGGGGAATATTCTAACTTACAAGACTTGGCTGCGGGAAGAACTGCTCAATTTCCCTGGAGTGCCTGGACATGCTGATGTTCTGCTCATGCTAGCGTCTGCTCCGGAGGGGGCAACCTGGATGTGTGGCCTTATTACTAGCCAGCCCCAGCACTTAGGGAGGGGTTGAGGGTGAAGAAGCCTGTGCTAGGGAGTCAGTTCAAGGAAGTGGAGATCAGGATGGAGCTGAGGTCAGATTCATGCAAGGGTTCAGAAAGCTGAGGGACAGGGCAACGAGGACAAGTGAGGAAGCTCAGAAAACTGTTAGGCAAAACAGGGGGCTGATGTTTCAATCCTGACCAAGAGCAAACTAAAATTGTTTATAAAAAGTAGCATGGTTCAGAGAGAGATTTAGGGCCACGTCCTTGCCTATACTGTCTGCCCACAGCCTCTCTTAGTCCTACCCCTGGCCAGAGGTGACCACCATCAAGGGTCTCTTAAGGGCCCTGATATTAGTTCCAAGAGGTCATCTCCGAAGTTTGAGGTTCCATCTGAGCTGGGAGGATACCAGAAAAGAAATGAGTGCTCAGGATGGCCAAGATGTATACTTACTGAGCAGACAACTCACTGCTATTGAGCAAAAACTGCCCAATGGATGCTGTTAAAAGAGCACCTAAGAATCTCCCTGTTAAGTTTAGCTCTTTTTGGATGGCAAACACTCCCCCCTCCCAGTATTGCTTATATTTTCTAAGAGACTTGGCAAACTGTTGATATATGGACATAAACTTTATCTCATTCTCTTCTGCACAATTATAATGCCAAATTAAAGTGGAATTCTATTTTTCCTATATTTATGAAATAGGTCTGATGAAATTTTCTCATTTTCTACATAGTTTTTAATATGGCATTTTCTTTGTATGACAGCTTTTGCACTTGCCTAGTAATATGGTATAGCCACAGTAATTCCTGTCCTTATTGTTTTAGGGACAAATATGGAATTAATGTGATTTTAAACATTAATTTAAAGCTAATTTACTATGCAATTGCATTTGATCTTGAGTTTCAAATGAAGCTTATGCAAACAGCAAGAAGAATGCCTAGATGTTAGTAAGAATAGTAAAAAAATTAAAAAATTTAAAGATGAATAGATGAGAATGTAATCTCAATTTAAAATTCTTAGCTTGAATCCCTTATTTGAAAGGCTTCATAAAGACAAGCTGTAAACATTCTCAATAATTAAACACGAATGTATGATCTGTGGTAAAACTTGGCCTTTAGGACATAGATGCCTAAATATATAAAATGGTACTTGATTCCGTCTTGTTATTTTATTAGCTCCATCCCCCAGTGAAACGCATGCATTTGTGTATGTAATTGTCTTGTTCCTATACCTCCACCATGGACCGTATTAAAAAATGCTTCTTCCCATAAACTGTGAAGTATTCACTGATAAGCCGCAGGGAACTTACACTGTAACATGTCCTTACCAATTAATAACGCTGTTGACTTGGTTTATGAGGAATGAATTATTTATGAGAAAGTTTTCAGACTGTGTCACTGCAAGCTAAGACTTAGAGATATTACAGCACCAGCAGGGTAGTGATGAAGAAAAAAGATGGACTTTACTTAAAAACCAAACAATCACCTCACTTTAATGGCATTTTATTCTTAAGCCCCATAGTTTTTGAATATGAAAGAGTATTCATGAACACCCCAAAATGTCCAAATTAAGCTGCAATTCTATGAGGTAGAGAAAAGCACGGCTTTGGGAGTCAGAAGATGTGAGTTTTTATTAGCTTTACTCTTGTCACTAACTAGGACTGTGACCTTCAGCATGAGCCTTTACCTCTCTGGGACTGTTCCTGTACATTCTAAAATCAGCACTTGATTAGTGAAGGACTGAGTTTTTTTCAGTTATAAAATTTCATTAGGACTCAATAATGTTTTTAAAGTGCAAAGATAACAGCTGGTCTATTTTGATGCCTGTGAGAAATAAAAACAGAAAGTAAAAAAAAAAAATTTTTTTTTGGAAATATACAGGTAAGTAAATAACGTGTCATCCTCCCCTGACCCCTGGAGCCTTTTGGTTCTATTCCTATCAGGTTTGGTATATGAACTTTTGATCACTTAAAACAGTTGCAGTTTGTGATCAGAATAAATTACGTGCTAGAGGGGTAAGTGGATGTAAATGAGACAGAGGGAGGCATCTCAGCTCACGTCTGCTAAGCACAGTGGTTGGTGTCCGGGACAACGCAAGGATTTTAAAGCACTACCCACTTGGGATGTCTTTGAACTAGTCATTTATGTAATATTTTTTAATGTCGTTCTTTAAGTTACAAGTAGAATGAACCATAATTAAAATGCTCTGTATGAGAAGTCTTACAGCTGAATTTTATACAGCAATGTCCTCAAGCACAACAGTTCTGACTAAAACCAAATACGTCATACTTCTCTCGCCTTTCTACCTTCATTCTAGACAGGAAAGGGTGGTGGTTATTTTAGCACCTGGGTCATGGACCGTTGATATCTGGACTGGCTGGCTTTCACTCACATCTTCAAGAATTCTACTTTCCTTTCATTTGTATTTAAGAAGAAAGACAAGGTTTATTTCTCCTCTTTAGCAAGTCTCTTAGTTCCTTCAGTTCTTGCTGATAGGTTAGCAGGGTGGTTGGTTAAAAGGGGGATGGTCTAAAGGTGACTGAAGACAGATGTTAAATTTGAGGGTTTTCTTACTTTCCAGTGGCACAATTGAGGCTCTCAGAAGGCTCGGCAGGAACAGAATCCTTCTCTAGGACTGAGGTGAGTTACTGCATAGCCTTCATCTTCCCAAGGTGGGAAAGGAGGGGTACTTGGGACTCTGTGCCAGTGTGTGCGCATGTGCGGAGCTGAGGAGAATTAAGTGCTGACCAGGTCTCTTTAACGATAGTGCACCACCCTGGCTAACGGAAGGAGCTGACTTACACTCTGCCTGTCCAGAAGAAGGCAAGTAAAATACATACTTAGCTGACAAGGAAGACGCAAGTGAGGAAAGGAGAGAGGGTTGGAGGAAGCTGAGAACAATGAAGGTAAAATATTATTCTTGGCTTTTCTGAGAAAGTGTTTGGTTTTCCCGCGTCAGGGGCATTACATAAATGTGAATAATGTAGTACTGTAACCCCCCCAAAGCATGTTTTATGTCATAGTGAAATACATGTCTGAGAGCTGACCGATCAGTGTTATTTTTGAAAAAGCTGTCATCCCACAGAAAGAAGGCAGGTCCTGGCAAAATACTGCCCTCTCAAATATACTGACTCTATGGAAAACTGAATAGAAATACAAGAATGTAATTCAGAAATCACTCAACAGGTTTGAAAGTTTCAATGTTATAAATTGTTATTTTCAAACAAGGGTCATTTTAATAAAACGTAACCCTGGTAAATAACGGCTGGTGCTGGGTTTCTCATCCCATGCCACCACATACACATCTGCCCCAAGACACATGATGTTCTGTGGGATTTGTCATTCCACTTTTAACAAAGTGCTAAATCAGAACGGAATCACATTTTTTCATACAGTATTTAATGCGACTATAAGAAACACTTAGTCACCTTTAATATAATCATTTAAGAGCCTAGTAGATGCAACTGTATTTCACAGAAACAAGGATAAGTTTAAGATCGAGACACAAAGAATGCGCTCTGAAGTTGCTGGAAAGCGCTTGATCACCATAATTAAGGTGGCCAAAAGTCCAATTAAAAATAAGGAGTCATATAAGAAATGGCTTTATTAGAAAAAACGTAGTGTACATGTGGCTAATTTCTATCATTGATATACCTCTTGGCTATTTTATAATTAAAATCTGAATCAGGGTTTAAACTTCTTTAGAAGTTACTGGCATTTCTTCCTATTCTGATTGTGACTTAGGGAAGGAGTTATCTTCATGTGATAGACACCCTTTATTTCTTTCCATAATTACAATTAGTCCATCAGTAGTTTAGCACTGGCACAAAACACAGAGGGAATTATTTAGGTAGTGCTTTCTGTGTAAGACATCACACTTCTAACCCCAGACTCAGGCACAGGTATGCCACTGACAGTTTTTAAACCCCCTCTTATCTCTCAAGCCCCATTATTATTACTTAGTAGTAATTAAATTAATGCAATCATCTGTAACCTAACAAAACCTCTGAATGAAGTTTCTCTCTCCTCCTCTTTTTTCCCTGTTAGATGTGCAATTCCAAGCAAATGTGCAGTATGCAGTATTGATTTCCAGTCTCTTTTTAAACTCCGTCAAGTCTGTGCTATTAAACTGAGACAACCACATCAAGATAGAGTCTGTCATAGGATTCCCTGAAGCACAGAATGAGGAGGAGACTGAGCAAACACGACCCGGGAAGGCACCAGTTGAACCAAGACAACTCTGTAAGACAAAAACATGCAGTTGTGAGCATTCATGTGTCACCAGCAGAACACCACCTGTATGGTGGGAGCAACCTGCTCTGCATTCAAAAGCACTTATAATAAATGTGCCCTGGAAGGCCTGAGAACTGGCTTTCAATAAATAGTGACAACCTGGAGCCTAAGTGATGCAATGTAATATGTTACAGGGCTTTCCTGTGGAATATTTTTAATCGATATTTTTTAATGATTTTTTATCAATTTAATTCACCTTGACTTTGGTGGCAAAAAAAAAATCTATTCAAAGAAAAGAAAATCAATCACCTTTAAATGTTAGTTTGTTAAGTATTTTTAAAGTTCCCTCTGTCAACCGTCACTCTTGTCCTTGTTTAGAAATATCTGATGAATTAGAAAGACAAATAAGAAAATCACCTGAATTTTGAGGTAACGCTTTTATAGTTTTTTTGGATAGAAACATCTAATTCTCAGCAAAAACATCAAGTGGTAATCATTGTATAATAAGTTAAAAAATATAGAGAGATAAGTAAAACATAGAAAATTAATCTTAATTCTACCTTCAGAGACACTACTGTGAATATTTTAGTTTCTCTCTAGTCTTCTTCCTACTAACATAATGGTTATGTATGATGCCAATTACCAGGAAATTTACACGAATCATCTAAACAGGCAATTCAAATAATATTGTTTTTGGATTTAATGGAATCAAGAATGTGCTCCTTTAGGAATTCAGAATTCTCCACCGGCTAATCTGGGCCTCTAGCTACCAAGGAGCACCTGCCGCCCTGCTGACGGTGCTGCCTCTGAGTGCTTCCTCCGGCTCCGTGGCCGTGGAGCTGCGCATCTGTTCAGCCTCCTTCTACCCTGACCCCTCTGTCAGTCCGTCCTGAGGCTTCAGAGCAGAGGTGAGCAGCTTCCTCCCATAAAGAGGTTGGTGGTGGGGAAGAGAGGATAACTCCTCTTTAACATCCATTTAGCAATTACAATTTTTAAGAAAATGAGGGAAACAGGTTCCCTGGTACACTTTTTCCCTTGGGCGCTGCTATAAGTTTTTATTTTCCCTCTATGCTTCTACAGAATGCCAATACTGCCTTAATCTTCAAAAATCATCCTAAAGATTCCCCTGCTGCTGCTGTAGTTTAATCCATAATTCATATGACGAAAAGAGCAATTTATGCTCAGGAATGGAAATCAGAAAACCATCCAGTAAGAAAAGGTGCTGAAATACTTCCCCTCCCCCCATAACATGTTCACAAAAGCAGCCTTTCTACCTCTCAATTTCTACATTTAATGAGTCAGACATGCTATTCTATAGCATGGAACAAAGACACATATTTCAATGGTATTTTCATGCAAAGCTGTTTTCTGTGTTTTACTTGGATTGACTATAATGGAAACACTCAGAAAGGCTGTGACCTCTGGGATCTTGTCTTTATTCTGATGGTCCGTGACATGACACACCAGGCACTTTCTGCTTTTATATTAACCACAGAGCCTCTGGATTTCTGACGATAATTTTAACAGGCAAAAAGAAGCAGTGGAAAAAATAAGAGGACAAGCAGTAAAATAGAGATAACAGCATACTGCTTATACTAAAAGTGAGAGTTTTGACTTTATGGTCGAATTTTAAGCAATGGCTAAAAGTATTGACAAAGAGGTCTACAATGAGGCTGTTTTCTAAATCTTAGAGACTGTATTTCAGGGGAGTTAGAACAACACACATATAGCAACAGTCAACTTATCCTAGAAATTAGCCAAATATTGCCAACGCAGACCTTTATTTCATCAGAGCTGTAAAACTACTCCTTCTACCTGGGTTCGGATGAAATCTCTAAAAATATCTCTAGATTGTTCTTTAGCGTCATGGTTTGTTGGCTGGTTTTCACGATCGTGCCTCTCTGAAAAGTCAGATCCACCTTTCAGTAAGTTAACTTGGCTCAATCAACTACCAGTGTTTTTTGAAATTATTTGCCTTTTCAGAAAACAAAAGGTCAGAGACGGAACCTCACTGCATTTCCTCACTGAAAATCATTCACATAAACCACAGCTAAGGTGCTCTAACACGTATGAAATGGCTGGTTTAAAAGTTCAATTTGACTTAGCAGAAGCAAAGTCAACTGCAGTCCCTTTGCAGCCCAGTGTCACATGACGTAATTAAACCAATAGTCTTGATCCATCGAAATTTTCTTTGTATCTTTTAAAGTGAGCAGTTTTCCAACATTCCTTCCCTCTGCCATTCACTAGAGAAAATACACATCCGTACTCCAAGGCTCCACAATGCACCCCTACACTTCTCCGGATCATCTCCTGAGGACTCTGCCGATTCACAGTGAGACAGGGGCTGTCCTGCACTCAGGGCTCTGCACCCAGTGGTGAGGCTCTGCTGGGGCTGAACTAACTAGGATGGAGCACTTTTGCTTTTCACCTCATCTCTCCCTGCAGCGATGCCATGCTTTTGGCTCTACCACCTTCAAGTATCTGTCTGGTTCCAGACACCACCCTCCAGAACCAACCTTCTACTTTCTTTGGTGATTTAACCACAATTACGGTAATTTAACAAAGTTGTCTCCATTTCCTCTCAAGAGAAGCCAGATGACACCACAATTTCACCGTGTAATGCCCTGCTCCCTTTATTCCACATTAATTACCCAACAGCTTTGACCATCACATTGCATTATTTTACTTCTTAGATACAAAATTACTTCTCACTAGTCCACATCTGTTGAACCTGTTCTCCTGGTAAGCACTGGTCAGTGCCTCCTTCCTCAGCACACAGTGCAGCCTCAAATTCATGGTCGGCTACTTCAGTATGAAAGGACTGAGGTAAAAACCTTTAATGTTTTTAGCCAAAACCTGCTGCAAAGCTTCTAGAACAACAACAGACAATAACAAACTACAGAACAAGCTACAAACTATAAATTAGAACATTAGAATACATTTCAGAGCTTATAAGGAATATAACAGCATTCCCAAATTGATTTTGTATGTGAGGTTATTAGAATAAAGCATCACAGTGCTGTCTGAAATAACTCGCTGAGATTTGAAAAGCAAACATTACAAGAAGCAACTTAGTTTTGCAAATATGCTTATATTGAGGAGCAAGTAACTTTTTGGGAAAGTGATCTTGAAAAACCCAAGTCAGAAAAACTCCAAGAAATTTCTAACATGGTCCCAGGTTCCCAAAGCAGAATCAATACAGAATATGGGGAACCCTGTGACCCGGGGCTCCAAATAAGCCAGTGGCGGCAGAGAAGCCTGTGGGACATTCGCCGTCAGTGGTCATGATCTGCAAGCAGATCACCAGTGGAGCCTATCTTGCTAGGCAAGGCACTGTGATGTGGCCATTGTAGGGTTAGCCTGCCCCGCCCCGAAAAGCTGTATCTGATAGTCATCTACCAGACAGCACATGGTGGGGAGATAAAAACTCTAGTTGGGAAGTGATCTAAAAAAACCACAGACCTTTATGATGATTAAAAATCAGGTCTTCCAATCATGTAACTAACAGTTGAATTTTGATCTAACTTCTGGGTGAGTGTTTCAAGTTTAAAATGACTGAATTATGACATTCGGACACTGGCTCTAATGGCAGAGGATTCAATTTTTCATATAAGATGTTTAGCACACTGTATGCTGTGGAACTAAAAGCTATTTTTAGGAAATAATTCTACAGAATTTTCAGATCTGTAATTTATGTGTCATCACACCTCAGCTATAAGGAATGTGGACTTCTGCTACAGGACTTCTGGGGCGGAATCAATTAATCATAAGTGAAAGAATCTCAACAGAGTTTTCATAGTTCTAGTAACTTTTTAGTCTTAGAGGGACATGGGGTGTGTTTGTGTGTATTCACTATACACACTGACAAATAAGCATATAAAAGCATTTCTTTAAAATAGAAGCCTAAATATTTAAATTTCTAATATCAATCAGCTAATTATTCAAAGAAAAGAAAACATTTGGTAAGTACCATCTCTGCCCTGGTCTAAGATAAATTTCACATTTATCTTCTCATTAACTCTAAAATGTCAAAATGTACTGAGATTATTTTTTGTCCTGAAAATCATCCTGTTCTATTAAGATTTTTAAAGTTTTATTTTTCACAATAATCATGGAGTTTAGGTAGAAGTCTTTAACATCTACAAAGATATGTATAAGAACATGTGATCAGAAACCAATCCAAATGGAGGGAAACTTTTTCTCCCCCAGCGAGATAAATCCTTGATTACATCAGTGGGATAGGAATTAGCAGAAATGATGCTAAGTGTTTCTTCTGCTCTCTATGCCAAAGAAACAAAAATATCTGCTCGTATCTGGTCCCTACAAATTTGCAAAATGAGGAGTAGCACTGACTGATGTCAGTTCCAGCTGTTCCTGTCAGGCACCAGTCTCTATTGGACAAATCAGAAGCTGCCTCTGGACCCAGGAGAGTGACAGAGATACTCTGCCGGCCGAGCACAATGGACAGGAGTGCACTGGGCTCCTCCACAGTCAGACAGTGTAGGAGTAGTTTCTGCCTTAAACTGATCTATAAATACGTGCTTGTTATATTCCAGAGGCCACATGCAAGAAGTTTACTGGAGGATAACATTACCTGGCATCTACTGTTGGCTTTAAATGCTGGGAAGACAAAATGATTTCTCTCCAGACAGAAGAAATCATGTTCAGCCAACGTTCAAGGACCACTCAGCCCACCTGTGTCCATAAGCAGGAAAAATGTGTCTACTGTTGCCCGTAGGGGCAACAGCCACCTCTGATACTTTACCAGGGAAAAGAGAGGCACTGAGCCTCCTAATTTCAACTGTGACAAAGCTGACGTGGATTAAAGCTGATAGTGTAATAACCGTTAGATGATTTTGTTTAGAAAACTAATTGTGTCAAAGACCTTACTCTGACACCTGGCGATGGCATCTTCCCTAAAAGAAACACACGTTTCCAGGAGGACAGTGCAGAGTGGTCTGACTTCATCAACATCGCTCTCCTTTGACAATATCACTCCCTTTCACAGGCTAAAGCAAACATTAGGTTTAGCGAAGTTGAAACCTCCTCTACCTGCATTACTGGTCGATAGAAATGATCCAGTTTGTAGTTACTTATATTAAGAAACTAATGTATCATTTGGATATTCTTTGCTGTTAGGTGAAAGTGCTATGCCAAAAGCTACACAAAAGTCAGATTCTGTCTCATCAGCTTTGAAAGTTTTAAAAATTTATTTTCCACTCAAGGAAGTTACCATGGCTATTATTTCAATTATAAGTCTGCCAGGATTCCTATGAACAATTAGGTCTCTTCAAGTGCTACATTTTAGAGCATTTCTTACATTTGAGTCTTACAAATAATACTCTTCCATGTACAAATTATCCAGATTTACTGGTATTTGATGAGTAGTTAGGAAAACAACAACCAGGAAAAAAAAAAGGTAGTAATATTCAGCTTAAGATAAAATAAAATGGGCTATAAATCTAGCAGAAATTAATTAAAGCTTTATATTTAAGACTCATGAGTATAAAATAAAAATAAAAAGTATAGAAGTATAAAATAAGTCTAAATCCTTATTTTAACATGCAAAAAAAAGAAGCCTAGATAATTGTGCCCTGATTTTCTAAAATAGACGGATTTGGACCACAGAAAAGACAGTATCAAAGAAAAGCAAACAACTGTGCCAAACAGAGCCACTAGAAACCCGTGGACCTCAGCACCAGCAGCGCTGGCCTTCAACATCCCCAGCAGTCTCCCCAGCTGTCCGTGGAGCATCTCCCTCCACCTCCTCAAAGGCTGGTTTATTCATGTCTCCTTAAGCCCTTTCTCCACTGTCTTCCCACCAACTCTTCATAGAGGAACTGGCTGCTAAGCAGAAAGTTGGTGCCCTCTAGAAGGAACTCCCTCAACAACCTGCTCAGCAGAGGCCTTTGCTTCTCTGCCCATGCACACTGCCTTCTCTCCACCTCCTTTCCTCCAAGGCTAATGCCACTACTTAGGTTAGGACTCCATCCCTTCCTTTTTTGTAAGGACCTCCTCCTTCTTCAAAGGTATACCCCTGTGTTCTAACTTCAACCTTCCTCTCACTCTGTACCTGTACTGACCAATTCAGTAGCCACTAGCCACATGTAACTATTTAAATTGAAATCAATTAAAATGAAATAAAATTTAAAAATCCAGTTTCCTAACTGCACTAGCTTCATGGGGCTAGTGGCTCCTGTGTTGGACAGTGCAGACAAAGAGCATCTCCATTATAAAATGTTCCACTGGACAGAGCTGTCCTATACATGCCATCCACTCCCTGAGTGACCTCTCTTTCATCACCAAAGCTTTAAAACACATACATGAGGAAAAATGATATCCTATTTAGATACCTAATACATATCTCCTAACACACAGGTGACTCCTAACCTTAATTTCTACCTTACGCTAAGACAGTAGATTCTAAGTACTTTTTTAAAAAGCAAGATACCAGTGGTTTGCATATTAGAATCACCTGGGGGGCTTTTAAAACTAGACATGCTGGGCCCCAGTCCAGATTAACTAAATCAGAAACTCTAGAAGTGTGAGGGTGCATCAGATCAGGCTGGGATGCATTTCAAGAAAAGCAACTGATGATATTTTCTTTTATTGGCATGTAAAAGCTCAAAGTAATCTGCCTTAGTGAGAATTCTCCATATAAATTCCTTATACATCAGTGCCACATTTAGATAGTAAATAAAAAGTTAAATTTCTTACCTGTGTGATAAAATGTGAGAAAAAACAAAAGTACTCCCATGAACATATTACTTAAAAAAGTAACAACTCCGCAAGTAATTCCTTCTGGAACTGGATAGACAGTTTCCACAAAAAGCTCAAAAAATATAGGTATGCTGCTGTTTAGGAACACTCCCAGGAGAATACAGGAGGCGTACAATGTCACTAAAATGAAAACACAAACATTTTAGTTTCACGGTAGCAGCAGTAAGTCGTATCAGACCTACTGGGTGTTCTCTTTCATTAAGCGTCAACTCTGGAATTTCATCTCGTCTCAATAGTAGTTGCTAAGTTTGACCAAATTTCACACATCTGTCAGCTCTTTGCTCAGGTTTTGTGAAGGAGATAGAAAAAGGTTCTGTTGCTGGATGATTACCAGTTTATTTGCTTTATCTTTTTGGTGGATTTATTCCAAAGCACAGAAACAATTTTACCACTATAATATAATTAAAAGGATTCTTTCCCCTTAGTCATAGTCCTGGCATATAGAGAGATAAAATATAGCAACTTAATTCAAAATCTAGACTCATTCTATAATTTTAATGAGAACTAAAATAAAAAAAAAGATGTAAGAAACATTGTTACTGAAAATTACATACTTTTAGACTGATTAGTAACAGTACAAGTACAAAATAAAAATTATCCAGTATGTAATCCCTGGAGAAACACTTAATACAGATTTAGTCCTCAATTTGGAATAAGTTTCTGGTCAACAGTTTTTAAAAAATATGTAACATTTTTGGAGCATAGTAAAAAATTTCACCTAGAGATGTATAATTAATAGTGGCTAGGATCCCAGATTAGCCAATAAATAGGCTATTTACCATAGTGAAACCTTTGAATAAAGACATTATTCTTATTCTTAGAAAAATGTTTTAAAAAAAAAGAAAAATGTTTAGAGAAATGTACCCCATTTCAAATAATTATATCAGTGATACTATTTACACACAAACCTTCATTAATTTTAATTTGAAAGTGAGAACAGAATGAGGAAAAAATGATATCCTATTTAGAAACCTAACACATATCCCCTTAGACTAGTAAGCATATTATACCCACTGATGATAATGAACAGCACCTATTCTAGACTTCAGGTTACCAGGAAAATATTTTTAATAAAAATATTTGTTAAGGAAAAAAAAAGTTTCTGTATAGGAACTGCAGAAAGTGAGGGAACTAGCCTAAATCTGTTATGTATTATCCATAGAACATATCAAATTACCACAGTTTACCTTAACTGATTGCAAACATTAAAAGTCCTAAAAACAGTATCCGCTGTTTTCTAATAGAATTTATCCAATTAATCTCAACTCCCACTTCTCCAATTACACTAGCCTTTCAGGATTATAAAATATTTATCATATTCCAGTACCACAAACAGCTAGCGCGCACTCTGACGTTCTCTGAGTAGAAGACACGTACAGAAACAGACAACAAAAGGACAACAGTGAGTGAAGAGCATTCAGCTGGCTGAAGCAGGGACCGAACCATTCACAGGAGTAAATGGGAGCATCTGATAGTTATAATAAATACCATTTAAAACAGGAAACAATTTTCAAGAGATTCTTAAAAACAAAACCAAACCCACTACCTCATGCTCACTGTATATCTGCTGGACATACGTCATGCAGATCAACTTAACACATTCTGCTTACACATGACTCTTTAGTGGTACATGTGGAAATCTAGGGAGGGACTATCACTGGTACCTTACAGACTATTCTATCCACAAAACACTTCATACTGACTTACTGGTCAGTCAGGGTAGCCAGAACAGAGATGGCTACTGACCCAAAACAGAGGAACCTAGGGGTTTAAGACAAGAAAACACTGAAATAAATGACAACAAAAAGCAAATTCTTAAGAACCAAGTGCTACTTCTAAGTAAGAATTCACAACAAATCACTGATGGAATTAGTTGCTTTTAGGAAATACGTTTGGAAATAATCCTTTTTTTTATACTTCTAAAGGAAATATACCCTCACATGTAATTTATAATCAAGAAAATTAAAATGTAATAATTGAAAAGTAATCAAAATCTGTACTGAAAGTTGTAAAATAAAGAATAAGGTAAGGATGAGGACATACTGAAAGGGGGCTGTTTACTGAAAAGAGATTTGAAAAGAGTCTTGAAAAAAGATTTGATTTTTATCAAGCACATTATAAAAAAAAAAAAAAAAAAAAAGAAAGACATGGGATGTCTCAGAAAAGCAGAGCCCAGTGAAGCAGGGGGCCCTGTGTGAAAACCCCTCAAGACAATGCAATTCCCTTGGCTTCATTTCATTTTCCTTAAAAATCTTCTAATTTTGGTTTCCTATGTATCTAAATTCTCGGAAGGGAAGAGGAAATCTTTGTCACTGGAAAGATAAAATTTCTATTGTGGTTAAACATTGTTGATGGAACTGTGGCTAGTCCATCTTCTGGTGGGTAATTTGGGAATGTCTATCAAAATAAATAATGTACTTACACTTTGACCCAGCAATTCCATTTCTAGGAATTCATCCTACAGCTATGCAGGTACAAGTATATACAGAACACTCACTGCAATATTGTTTGCAGTGTGAAAAGATTAAAAATGATTTAAGTGTCCACAAAGGTATATATATCATACAACCATTAAAAATGAAGCATTTCTGTATGTGCTGATATTACTGACATCAACAATATATAAGTGAAAACGTACAGAAAAGTGTTAAAGGACACACAAAGACAGACAGGCAGACAGACACACACACACACACATACACACACGCACCCGTTGTAAATGTATAGAATTCTCTGGGAAATACCCAAGAAACTGACATACAGGGTTGCCTCTAAAGAGAGAAATTGGGGGCCATGGGAGGGTAGACATTTTTTATTGTACACTCTTTCTGTACTATTGAAATTTAGTTTTTACTACGTGTAACTCTTACCTATTTAACAAAATAAAAAAAGAGAAATGGCACTATAAACTAATGAATTGGCAGCTGATCCAATGCTACTTCAAACAGGTCTGTTAGTTCCCTGACGCAGAAATGATTATCACTGGGGGAGCTGACCCACACATCTGATGTCCACACCCAGCAGCCAGATAACCCAGCCTTGGTCCAGGATCCTCGACATAAATATTCCCACTTCATTTACTAGAATTCCTATTATACGCAGGATAAGTGGGCTGAGACTGCTGATACAACTTCCAGAGGCCAGAAATCAAAAATCAAGAATTTTCATTTAATTCTCTCACTCTTGGTGTTTGCTTCTTGTATTACATAAAAATGATGACCAGGAGTTTTATTTTACACTGGTTGGGTATGTTGAAATCACCTGTTACTGTAGAAACTAAAGAATCAGAATAATTTACATAGGAAAGGGTTAAATTAAGATCTTCATAATCAGAATGGGGAAAGGAATCTGTGTCAGGAATGATTTAATATTTTCCCCAGTGTTCTGGGACATGCATAAAGTAAAAGCTGATAATTATGAGTCTGAACTTGACTTCCATTTGAATTTTCAGTTTAGAGTCTGATACAGTACCTTTACACACTGGTTTGGCAAATCCAGTGGGTGAATGTCATCTATTAAAAGTCAGGCAGACAAGATAATTTCCTGCTCGTCAGAGAGGGTTCAAACTACACGATCATTAAATATTTCCATGACTTTCTATAGTACTGATACTAAAATTAAAACAGACTGCCTTTCGATTAAAAAGTCAAGGTAATTTAGCAGAATAAACACAATGCTGGTGAGAATTTTTTTCAAAGAAGCTAATAAAATTTCATAGGCCCATAATTTAAATTGCAAAAGACAAAAGTCCTGTGTACTACAAAATATAGTTACAATGGATGTATTTCAAGAATATGAATTGGAAGAATTCCTCCCTCCACCCCTGCTTCCAGCGACAAACCAAGTTACTAAACTTTAGGGAAATAAAACTATGTACGAATACATTCTTATTAATCAAAACACTCAAACCTTAGGTGATCAGCAGTTATAAAAAAATTCCCAAAATTTTGGAGAACTATCTCTATTCGACATTTAATGAGATTCTCAAGATATCATCAATAACAATAACGATTTCAAACCTTGGATTGATATCATTTAAAAAATCATTTTTAAACTATTTTTAAATATATTATCACATTTGATCATACTATCAACTCTTCGAGGCAGGTAAAGCAAGAAGAAGTGACTGAAGTTCTGAAAGTCAAAATGACTTAAGAAGAAACAATGTAAATTGGCAATGCTAATCGGCAATGCTAATGACAATACAGTTAAGGCCTACAGAACCTAGCATGTTTTCCACCAAGCCACTGTGTCAGACTGCAAAAAAATTTATTTCTCTTATTCAATGATATTGACACAAAAGGCACGCTTCTCAAATCTGTATTCCACATAAAAGCTGGAAGTGACTGCACATGAGACAGATAACAGAACAAGAAACAGCACCAAAAGGTTACAAATAAAAAGATGAACTTTAATCATGATAAATGTAAAATGTGTACAAGAATTATTGCTTAGGTATACAATAGGGAAAACTTAGCTTTAAGTTCTTTCTTCAAAGCCATTTATCAAGAGCCTCTTATATGCAAGCAGCCGTGCTGGCACAGTAAACAGGACACGCTCTACCCTCCAATCACTCCTAATCTAAAGAAATATGAGGGATGCTAGTTGGCTCAGCAGCCATTTATACACACAGTGTTAAAAAGATAATTTTACTTCATTCTCTCTTAAAAAAAAATCAAAACAACCAGAAAGCTATGTCTAATCAAGAGAAGCCACGGCCTCCCAGCATTAGGTGCCAAGTGCAGGAGAGAAAGTGCTAAATTCTAGTATTACTGTGGACTCTGACAAGATATGGTGGGTTTAGAAAAGAGTGAATCCAAGTTTGATGAGGAAAGGTTTTGAGAACCAAGGGATGTTTAGATTAATGGCTAAGTCCACACACACATGACCAATATCTTCAAATGTTTGGAGGGCTGTCAATGGAAGAGGAAGGGAGCCAACTTGCTCAGTGGGAGCTGTCTTGCTCCAGATCTGAAGAAATTTCCCAGGACCTGGAGCTGACTAACAAGGGAGGTTTTCATTTAAGTTGTGGAAATGTGAACATATATCTGGATTGTAATGGAAGAGATTCATTTATTGAATCATAAGTTCTATCAGATGATGACTAAGGTTCATTTAAACAGATCAATCACAAATTAAAATACATGTAGGTATAGAGCTTAACTAGGATATTAAAAACAAAACTCTGTACAGGTACTTCTAAGTGGACAAGAGTAATAGAAAAAAAATTTTACACTTGTTAAGAAGCATTATAAACAAGAAATAAGGACTATAAAATAACAATATATTTTTACCATGAATTATTTTATGGATTAGAATCAAGAAATTTTCCTGAAGAGTAGGTTTACTGCATTAATATACTTTGTTGGATAAACTTTTATTATTGTGCATATTGACTGAATTTTTATTTCATGATAAAAGAAAGTTAACTTGGAATTATTAGATTACACCTTTATTAAAAAATATTTCTATAATCTCAATTAAACCTTATATTGCAAGTGAAAATACTCCTTTTGGAAATAAAGATACATGTGTAAAAAGAAACAGTAAATATTCAAAAGTTTGTTAATTACATAGTTTCCGGAGGTTTTGAGCATGTGGAGTAAGTAAATACATATGTGGGTGTATACCAATGTACATTTCTACATCACTGAGCTGTGCCTTTCTTCTAGCCTCACATTTTCTTCCTAAACATGACTGCTGTGGCCTTCATGATCGATCACTAATTAGAACAGGCAGTACATGAAACTGGGGTTCCAAAAGAGGATGGGGCATAGTTTGCTGCAATATTCATTAATGGTGATGAGTTTCTTTTGTGTGTTATTAATTTGTGGGTGTCCCTTGTTAAGCCCCGTTGTTGGCACAGTTTAGTCCTATAAAGGTGGACAGTTATGTTTAGAGTCCCTTATGGCTAGAAGACAATGTTATGATCTTGCAGAAATGAATCACAACTAATAATCCTTTGAAATAGTGGGCCCAGAGTAGAGATCAGTTGTGAAATCAGATATCCCAGGTACAGGTTTATCAGTAACTTCTAAGCTCCCAAAGAATGATGTATGGTTCTGCAGAAGGCAATGTGCTATTAAGTCATGCAACACTAACTGATCATCTGGTTAAGCCCTCTACCTTCAAGAAACACAGATTCTGCCTGAAGACATCTCTTCTGGAAAATCTTCATGGATAAGTATTACATGATCTTTCTCAAGAAGAAACATTTTTCTGAACATTTCATGACTCTTACATGAAAGGTTTTTCACAAATCCATTCTCTTCTTTTAATCTATGTTCTATTTTTGCCTCTTGATCAGTCTTGAACATGAGTAATTCACTTTTAATTCATAAAATTTGAAAACAATAATTAAGTCACTTCCTTAGCCTGCTTTCTTTAAAGCTTAAAATTCCTTATTTCCTTAATATTATGTATTCCTTTAATCATGTTCATCATCCTTTTCTGAATTTTCTCATTTCCCTCCATTTCCAGGTAAGCGTATATTTTTATTTCTTGGCATGTTATTAAAATGGGACATAATTATCTTAATAAAGGCAAAATACATGAAAATATAATAAGAGGATTATTCTCTAGCCTATAAATGCCACATGCCTTTCAATACAACCAAATATCTTTTCTTTCTTCAAATATCACTGGAAGTCAGCTTGTAGTCAGCTATCACCCTCGGGGGTTATGTCCAGCTAATCATCCTCCCTTACCCTCCCCCGCCCACTATCTGTTCCTGACATCACCATCGTGGCATTCGAGTGCCGTTAATTAGATGAAGAACCTCTCCCAAAGCATCTTCTATTAAACAGTCAAATTATATTGTTTCAGCAAACACCAAAGTGCTAACATTTTTCAAAATGCCATTTTCAAAGTATTCATCTGTTTAGTGACAAATGACATGTGACTTGTAGCTAACAGGGCTAGACATCTGGTTCTCAGATAAAGTGAATAATGTATTTGCATAATTTTGTTTATAGCATAAGCTTCAAGACTTTGAAACTCATGAGTTTATATATTGTCCTACTATAGATAAGTCAATGAATAAAGGTATAATACAATTTTAAATATTGAGTTTCCCTAAGGAAATACTAAAAGCATCCTGCTGATAGTCTCCAAGAGGATATGTGTAAACAAGTACATGTATCAAAAGAGCACATCTTCAGATAGGATGGAATGATCCAGTTTTTCTTCTGGGAAAATGGCAATGATAATACCAAGATCAGTGGACTACAAAAAAATTGCACTAGAAGGTTTGAACAGTCGTAGCACTTATAACACATGGGCTAAGCAAAATTAATAGCTTTTAATGTATTATGTCAAGCACTTTCCATGTCGTTTCTTCTGATTTATAAAAAATAATAGAAATACTAAGTTTCCTAGAAACTGGAAAAAGTCTAGATATTTTCCTGATTAAAAAAAAAATGACTCTGGTGAAAAAGAAACACGAATTTGCCATTACTCTGACTTTTTTTTTTTTTTTCCATTATTGACTTTTAAATACCAACCTAGAGGTCTAAATTTGTCTAAAATTAGATTTTGTAGTAAGTTCCCTTTCATGAAACCTTTTTTTAGTTAAAAAGGAATTAGGTCAGATTTTTACAAAGCCAGTAAGAGCACCTGTGAGAGATTTATTCAAATTCTCCATTGTTCCATTAAAATGTGCCCTTTGCCTTCCTACAGCTGGTGCTGAATAACAAAGAGTGGCCAAGCTTCCTATTACTGGCAGTGAGTTATATCCACTGAGATTCAAAATGGGATAAAATATACTCCACTCCTTCCTTCACTCATTCATTCATTACCCCAGGTATGGGGGTGGGAGATGGGGTCAGAATTTATAAGGCAAAAGTCCATGCTCCAGATTTTCAGACTGGTAGGGAAGATAAGACATATAGTCAACTGAATATTAAGTGGTATCAGGAAACAGAAAAAAAATACTACGGTAATTCAGAGGAGGTATGTGAACAAACCTATAGTCCTTAAGACAGTGTATTTGTAAGTTAAAAATGCATCTTTCAGGAGTTTCTAAGTGACATCAAAAAACTGACTTATATTTGAAAACAACAGTAGGATTTATAAATTCGATGGTTGTTAAGACATACACATCAAACTCAACCTTCCAATTCTAGCTTTGATTTAGTTTAGAATTCTGCTTTCCTATCTGTCCAACATAATTATTTTCAAGGGCAGAATGGGAAAACTATCTTGACTAGGGTCAATTACATCAACTTTCTTTAAAGATTTAAAAAGATGTATAGTTTTCAAATATATATATATATTTTCTGATTGTAAAAGTAAAACATGCTCATTGTTACAAATCCAGTCAAAACAGGAGGTAAATTAAATTCCTAATGCAGCCATCCAGAGATAAAACTGTTAATTTTATCATATTAAATAGAAAATACATGACATTTAATAAATGTACTATCTTACAATGAATATTCTTCACTTAATTCAAGGGAAAAAATCTGTTCATCATGTACACACGACTATGTTCTCATAAAATCTAACAGATGCATACTTGACATACAGTATCACACAAAAAATCTGAGTGTAATGCCATGAACAAGAAGAGTTGTAAACTAAAACTGTTCCACCAGAATGCTGTACAACTGCTAAGTTTGAAATTATACCAGAATAAAATAAAAAATTCTGGCTCAGAATACTTGTCAAAATTACTCGAAACCCTAATGAAGGAATGTTAGTATATAAAAAGTGCACAGTGTCCAAAAATGATTACTCTGGACAACTGGGATTTATAGACAAAGCAATAAACACTAAAAAGAGGGAATCCTGGCATGATGGTGTAGACCAGAGGTTTCCAAACCTTACTTCTCAGCACCCTAGTGTCTCAGTATTTTTTCTCAGTGCTTCAAGGCCAAAAGAAATAGCTAACAATTCCTTTAGTCACATGGTTAGTCCAAACAATTTAATAAATATACATATATCCTAATAATTTAGTGGTCATTAAAAATAATACCCATATATTGAAAGAAATATATTTTTATTTCATTCTTAAATAACTACAATTACTTAATAATGGGATGTGTGCATCTGATGGGCACTGCACGACTTCTCAAATCTTGTAATCAGAATGACACCACTGCCCTCATTTCCTGTTCCACACTGAATTTTGTGCGGTATTGCTTTTTATTACAGCAACTGCAGAAACCTTAACTTTGTAAAGACATGACATCATCAAAAAGAATGTAGAGGATCTAAATATAAAACTGGAGACTCTCTTGAACTAGTGGTTCACAGTGTGTGACAGCTATGGAATATCCTTGTTTCCTTCAGAAATTTGAATAATGCATGTTGTTTTTGTGAGTTCACTGTGGCACTCCAGGGCAGCGGGCTTGGCGCAGTCTAGTAATCATGGGTATAGTGCAACCTCATCCCACTGCCCTTTAAAAGATTTGATGCCTCTGATGTGCAAACTACTGGTCTGTTTATTACAGAGGACGTAAATTCAACTCAGGATATGTAGTATTCCTTAATTACATGCAGCCAAAAGGAACTCTCCTCTCATGGGAGTCTCATGGAACATCCATGCCACTGGGTAACAGGCCTGGATAGAGCTATTCTCAGACTCTCATATACTCCTATCCACAGAAGTGCTTGTTATAACAAATAATCCTGCAACCCTACAATCTACCTTTACAACAAATCATCCTATAATTAAACACATAATCCAAAAGGTGGCTAAATGTCACTTGCAAATAGAATAAAAATATGCATCTTAAACAATCTTCTCTTAAAGGAAAGAAGCAACAACAGAGCCCTCTTGGTTTATAAAATAATCCATCACAGTAATTTTAAAAAGATCCCATGAGGCAGAATAACGTCTCTCCCTTCCCCCAAAAGATATATATTTTTTGTGTCAGTTCCTGGAAACTGAATGTTACCTTACATGGTGAGAAATATTAAAGGTGAAGATGGAATTAAAGTTGCTAATCAGCTGACTTAAATTTGGGAGATTATCCTGGATTTTCTGGGTAGGCCCAACGTAATCACAAGGATCCTTAGAAGTGGAAAGAGGCAGAATATGATTTTCAGAGGAAGATGTGACCTTGCGAGGAAGGAACAGATGATGCAGTGTGAGAAGGACTTGACCTGCTGTTGCTAACTTTACAGACAGAGGAAAGGGGCCACAAGCCAAAGAATGTGGGCAGCCTCCAGATGTCAGAGAGGGCAAGAAAATGAATTCTTCCCTAGAGTCTGCCCACATTTTGATTTTAGCTTGGTGAGACTCAAGTTGGGCTTCTGACTTATAGAAATATAAAATAAACTTATGTTTTTTTTTAAGCCCCGTGTTTGTGGTAACATTAACAGCAGCCATAGAAAAACCTATAGACCCCTCAAATGATACTTATAACAATAAAAACAACAGCAGCTATAAATGTTTCAGGTCAACTGGATGGGCTAATAATAAGTAAACTGCCTATCATACACTTCTTAGCCAGACTCACCAAGAAAAAAAGAGAGAGTACTCAAATAAAATGAAAAATGAAAGAGATGTTACAAATTCTGCTGTAGAAATACAAAGGATAAAGGACTACTATCATGCAATTATGTGGCAAGAAAACAGACAACCTAGAGGAAATGGATAAAGTCCTAGAAACATTCAGCCTACAAAGCCTGATTCAAGATGAACCAGGCAACCTGACCAGGTCAATTACTAGCAAGGAGACTGGATCAATAGTCAAAAACCTCTCAACAGATAAAATTCCATGAGCAAACATCTTCACTGATAAATTCTACCAAACATTCTAAGCTGAATTAATACCAATCCTTTTCAAATTCTTCCAAAAAAGCAGAAGGAGGGGAAACTTCCAAACATATTTTATAAGGCCAAAGCTACCAAAACCAGAGAAGGATACCACACACACAAAAAGAAAATTACAGGCCAATATCCCTCATGAATATAGATGCAAAAATCCTCAACAAAATATTAACAAACCAAATTAAACAATACATTAAAAGGATCATACACCATGATCAAATGGGGTTTATTCCAGCAATGCAAGGCTGGTTCAGCATCTGCATATCAGTCAGTGTGATACACCACGTTAACAAAATCGAGGGATAAAAATGACATGATCATTTCAACAGATGGAGAAAAAGCATCTGACAAAATTCGACATCCATTTACAATAAAAACTCTCAACAAAGTGGATACAGAGGGAACGTACTTCAACATAATAAACGCTGTATATGACAAGATTGCAGTTAACATCATAGTCAATGGTGAAAAACTGAAAGTTTTTCCTCTAAGATCAGGAACAAGACAAGGATGCCCACTCTACCCACGTATATTCAAGATAGTAGCTGGAAGTCCTAGTCACAGCAATTGGGCAAGGAAAAAAAAAAAAAAAGACTTCAAATTGGGAAGGAAGAAGCAAAGCTGTCACTATCTGCAGATAACATGATATTATGGATAGAAAATTGTAGATTCCATCAAAAAACTGTTAGAACTAATAAATTCAGTAAAATTGTAGGCTTCAAAATCAACAGAAAAGTCTGCTGCCTTCCTTTACGTTAATAATGAACTATCAGAAAGAGAAATGAAGAAAACAATCCCATTTACAATTATATCAAAAAGAATAAAATACCTAGGAATAAATTTAACCAAGGAGGTGAAAGACCTGTATACTGAAAACTACAAGATATTAAAGAAATTGAAGAAGACAAAAATAAATGGAAAGATATTCTGTGCTCACAGATTGAAAGAATTAACTGTTAAAATTTCCATACTACCCAAAGCAATCTACATATTCTGTGTAATTCCTATCAAAATTCCAATGGCATTTTTTACAAAAATATAACAAATAATCCTAAAATTTGTATGGAACTACAAAAGACCCTAAATAGCCAAAGCAAACTTGAGAAAGAAGAACAAAGCTGGAGGCATCACACACCCTGGTTTCAAACTATAATACAAAATGATGGTAATTTAAACAGCATGGTATTGGCATAAGAACAGACACACAGATCAGTGGAACAGAATAGACAGACCAGAAATAAACCTACACACTTACAGTGAATTAATTCACAACAAAAAATCCAAGAATATACAATAGGGAAAGGATAGCCTCTTCAATAAACGGTGTTGGGAAAACTGGATAACCACATGCAAAAGAACAAAATTGGACCACTATCATACAATATATGCAAAATTTAACTCAAAATGGATCAAAGACTTGAATGTAAAACCTAAAGCCATAAAACTCCTTGAATAAACTATAGACAGTAAGTTTCTTGACATAAGTCTTGGTAATAAGTTTTTGAATCTGACACCGAAAGCAAAAGCAACAAAAGAGAAAATAAGCAACTGGGACTACATCAAACTAAAAAGCTTTTGCACAGTGAAGGAAACCATCAACAAATGAAAAGACAACCTACTGAATGGGAGAAAATAACTGCAAACCATATATCTGAAAAGGGCTAATATCCAAAACATACAGAGAATTCATACAATTCAGTACCAAAAAGCAAACAATGCTATTAAAAAATGGGCAGAAGCATAAAAAAGAAAGAAATAATGCCATTTGCAGCAACATGGATGGACCTCGAGACTGTCATTCTAAGTGAAGTAAGCCAGAAAGAGAAAGAAAAATACACTTATATGGGGAATCTAAAAAAAAAGGACATAAATGAACTTATCTACAAAATAGAAACAGACTCACAAACATAGAGAACAAACTTATGGTTACCAGGGGGGCAAGAGGGTGAGAAGGGATAAACTAGGAATTCGAAATCTGTACCTCTTGAGGAGTGATGGAAATGTTAGCTATCTTGATTGTGGTAGTGGTTTCATAGGTATATATATCTATCAAAATTCATCAAATTGTACACCTGAAATATGTGTAGTTTACTGTACAGGAATCATGTAACAATAAAGATGTTTAAAAAAATTAAAAATGGGCAGAAGATCTGAATACTCATTTTTCCAAAGGAGATATACAGATGGTCAACAGACACACAAAAGAAGTTCAATATCATTCATCATCAGGGAAATGCAAATCAAAATCACAATGAGATACCACCTCACACCTGTTAGAATGGCTATTATCAAAAGACAAGAGATAACAAGTATTGGCAAGGAAGTGGAAAAAAGGGAACTCTTGTGCGCTGTTGGTGGAGATATAGATTGGTGCAGCCAGCTGCAAAACAGTATGCAGGGTCCTCAAAAAATAAAAAATAGAATTACCATATACCCAGTAATCCCATTTCTTATCTGAAGGAACTGAAATCACCATCTTGAAAAGATATCTACACCCCATGTTCATGAAGCATTATTTACAATAGTCAAGATACGGAAACAACTAGTCTCTATCAATGGATGAATGGATAAAGAAATTGTGGAATATATATGCAATGGAATACTATTCAGCCATAAAAATGAAACCTTACTATTTGTGACATGTTTAGACCTTGACAATATTATGCTAAGTGGAATCAGTCAGATAGAGAAGGGCAATTATTTAATTATCTCTCTTACATGTGGAATCAAAATCAAAAAATTATAACAAAACACTCAAAACGGAAAACAAACAAACAAAACAAAATCAAGCTCATGAATACAGAGAACAGGTTGGTGGTGGTTGCAAGAGGCGAGGGGTGGGAGAAATGGTGAACTGTTTCTGTTTTTTAGTTTAAATAAATTGAATATATTGAAAAAAAGACTAAATATAAAATAAACCAATAGGTACTGGTTCAAAGAATTCTACCGGTGCATATCTGAAATATCATAGCTTTCTGCCTTTGTTCATTTTCCTTCCTGTTTAACAATGATATAATGGCTATAAAGACGATAAACATCTTTGTATTATGCTCTGATATGATTTTTTAAAAGAATATAAGCTTTTCCATGCTATTTAAGCTCACACTAAAGATTATTCTTCTTTTCCAGATATAAAATACCAATGAAAATATTTTTAGTTATTTTTTGAGCTCTTTTTAGATGAGATGATGGTTTGATGGTTGGATAAGGGAGACCTTTTTGTATATTTAACAACTGCTTATGGGAAGCAAGAAAAAGTCCTACTGTCAGTATATACTTCTAAAAACTGAAAATATTTATTCAAAGTTCAAAATAGTCTGTGCTCACCTGTAGTTAAAGGCAGGTGTGTGATGCTGTTCAAACAGGTCAGGGTGAACCACGTGGATGATAGTGTAGCTCCGGAAAACAGGAGGAGAAGAATTAGCTTCAGCATACCCCTGATAAAATCCGCAAACCTGAAAAGAAATAACGTTCTATTAATCCTAGCTGGATTTTAAAAATACTATTTAAATCAATAACACACTTTCATTAAACAATAATTTCTTGAAGAAATTTCCATGATTCTTTTATAGCAAGTTTTTTTTTAATTTTTTTTTAAACTAACACATTTTGTCTGTATGGGTGATAAATGTTGCTTTGTGATAAATGTTTATTTCTCTTACAGTCTCTTAAAATGTGATCTCTGTTTCGGATTTACAACTTACAGGATAAATTCTGAGTTTTTAAACGCCAGTTTTACTTTCTTTATATATTTTTCTGTAACTTCCAAACATCCTAAAATGAGCATATATCGTCCTAGTTTTAGAAAACAGGCTAACTTGTTGACATAAACTTGCAAGGGTCGTTCTCTCAAAATTCAAATTCACTTAGAGAACAAATACAGGTGCTTATCCCAGAGCCTTTGGGGTCTTACATGGTCTGGTCTCTTGCTCCACTCTCTGTTTGCCTTACTATCTCCAGTGGGACAGCCCTGTTTCTGTTTCTCATACATACTAAGGCTGTTTCTCACAGCAACTGTAGTTTTTGTACTTGTCCTGACACCTGGAATGCTGGTTCCCCCAGATTGTCAGGTGACTCATGCCTGCTTATTCTTTGGGTCATTCGGGTCTCAGTCAGGAAGGCTCTCCATTCTCACAGAAGCAGCTCTCCCCATCCCATCTCCACACTCTATTTTCTTCATAGTATTTATCTCTATTGGAATTTCTCTTGTTTTTGCATTTTTTGTCTTCCTTAATCAGACCATAAGCTTTGTAAGAGCAAGAACATAGCTCTAGAATAGTGAATTTATTTCACAAAGTTTGTGTCTAATGTTTCACAGCCTTTTAAGTTCTCAAAAAGCCCTGCTTTGTCTTGAATTCATATGAAACTTCTGGTAGAGATGCTTATTATTTGGTTATAACTGAAATTTTTTCCAAAAATGCTTCTCCTCATCTGCAGATGCTCATCTGCGGATGAACTGTTGACTGTATAAGCAGTCCTCTGGCTGTGCCTGTACACAACTGACTCTGTCCTTCAGAGTTGTTCCTGTTGTAGAAAAACTCATCCCACCCCAAAAATGACATTTACCATGTTTTCTCTTTGACGTTTTAAAAAAAATTATTTTAATTTCTATTGTAATTATGTGACTTGCAATATTTTGCTTTGCACTTATCTGATGTGATATGGTTAATCATATTTATGTCTTTTAGACTAAAATGACTTCCTATGTGAGCTGATGCCATCTTTTGGTGGGAAAAATGGATGCACCTTTGCTCAGTGACAGGTTTGCTCTCCACTATGAAAGTTCACAAACAGAAAATACTTACGTAGTCTGAAAAAGGTTCCAGAGCTTGATAGAAATGCTCCTCCAGAAAATCCAAAAGCTTTGTTTTAATTTCATGCTCAATACTTTTCTGACTTATATTTTGCTATGCTGCATGAACTTGTCAGATAGGCAGATGGCCAGGTATGAGAGAATAAAACAGGTTTCTGGTACACTCAGAGTCGAATGAGGTTAGAGTGAGTAAGTCTCCCAGGACCAGATCACACAAGAATAAACTTACCACTCTGGTCTGCCAATTTTGGAGACCAATGGGCTAATATCATCAAAGTGCACTGTTAGCACCAAAGTAGTACATTTAGCAGTAATCTTTGGTAATATAATCACAAAAAACACCAAAAGCACTCATGTCTGTAAGGAGATTCTGTTCTAGGGATACCAAAAATGGTGTTCTGAATATAATTTTAAATTGATTTTAGGGCTAAGAGATACTTACAATTAATTTCAGATCCCATAGTAAGATTAGTGCTTTTTAGAACCTCCATTTTCAACAATTTAAAAACAGAAATGGCCTCATTCTAATTTTTCCCTCTAGTTCCACTTCAATATAGTTAAAATTAAGGGTTTGTAAAAAAAAAATTAAGCAAAAGGAGCATGTGGGATGTCATTTCTGATAAATAACATGTCCCTCTTTGACATATTTGGTGCTTAGAATAAGATTTCAGAATAGGATTTGGTAAACGATGACTCACTATAATTGGCTTGGATATTTAATTAGAAAAATTAGATATGATTCTTGTCAAGTGTGATAGGTCAGTATATTCCAGTATCAGTGTAGTTATTTCCTACAAATAGCTATGTTCCTATTCTTCTCTAGCTTTTAGACTTCATTCTCATATCTTCTAACTTATAAAAACCTCAGATATGGAAATTGACACATTGTAAACTGACTATAACTAAATGAAATGAAATTAAAAAAACCCCAAAACCTCAGATAAAGCAATTTAGAAATTACAGTGTCAATTTATTCTTTCATTATCCCAGAAACACTGTGCAAACTGAAAGGTCTAGGTATACTATTATCCTGTGTCAATTGTGTTTATGTATTTAGATATTGAGGTGACTCACATATCTTATTTGATCTTCCCAAATATGTAATTAGATTCTTCCCTTCCCGATAAAGTTGATTGCTCAATTTTGTTTTTGATGTAACAGGGTACAATGTTTGGAAAGTGAATGAAAATGATCTCTTTGGAAACACCAAGATTAGTTTTATACACAGTCACCTATGTGAGTGACACTTTCATTCTTTTCTTCTTTTAGAATAAATGAGACTTCTTCCTTCTTATGACTCATTCAAAAAATGTGTTGTCATAATGGGCTAAGATCAAAGGGAGTTTCAAGAAACTGGAAGGCTTTATGGATATTTTTTATCAAAATGGGAAAACCATAGGGTCATACCTGCCAAAAGTGGCCACAAATAATTATCTGCTAATCAGGATACTGCCTTTTCATGGAAAGTTCTAAAGATGCTCTTACAAATGATTCCTTTCAATTCTTTTCTAATCTCAATAATTATCAATTTTGTTTTTATTGTTGTATCACCTTCCTTCTGGTTTCATTTGTAGATACTGTCCTCTAATAATATGGAGAGGGGCAGCTTAGTTATACTGAAAATACATCCCTAGTCTCCAAAAACATTTTAGGGTGGACTAACCTGGAGTTTCCCTGTAGCAGCAAATTCTATCTGCTACATGTGACCTTTGCATGTTTTACTTTTCCTTGAATTTTAACATTTATCTAGGGGAGCCAATTTTCCATTTGGGCTTATTTTTGGTTCTGCCCAGTTACATGTTTAATGTAAAAGATTCTTACCTTGCCATAGCTATTCCAACGACACAGCCTCCAACTATGGACCAAAATCCAATCCAGCCAGCATCTATCTGTTAAGAAAGTGGCAGACACATTTAATACAAGATTAGCATACTGCAGTTTAGAAGACATGGGAAAAAATCCTCTATAATCAACATGTTAATAACTAAATGGCAAATCTAGGAAATACTATTTAAGAAAATGAATCAAATGAAAGGATTCATGTGTGACTAATACAAACTTAACTAAGTAAATACATCATTAATTAACTTTTATTGGAATATTTAAATGAACAAAATAATCAATATCACATGTATTTCTTAAGTGTGTGTTCTACATGCTGGACATTGTATTAGGAACTCTTAAGAAAACAGTAAAAGGAGAAAAGATGGTCATTGACCTAAAAAAGTTTACATAGAGCCAACATACATAAAACTATTAGGAAATAATTTAGTGGTAAAACATTTGGCACAACTAAAAATTTATTAAAAGAACACACAGTGGAGGAGCAGAAGAGAGAGAGGTGAGAGAGAGACAGTGGGGGGGGGGGGAGAGAGAGAGAACTGGGGGCTGAGCACCTGGGGAGAATGGACAGAGAATGTGAGCTGAGTTACAAATGCATAGATTGCTCCACTCTTGAGAAACATCTCTGGCCCTGCCATTTACTAGCTTTGTGACTCTGGACAGATTATGTCCTCTTACTGATAAAATGGATTAAATGACATAATTTGCATATAGAACTTGGATCAACAGTTGGCATATAAGAAGTGCTCAATAAAGGTTAGGGCTGTTATTACTACCTGATGATGTTTCTCCATCATCTATTGTCTTCTCTCTTTCCTACCTTCACGGGCAAACTTATTCAGTGCAACCTACAAATGCTGCCTACATTTCCTAATCATTCATGTTATCTGTAACGCTTATCATGATTTGGCTTCTGTCTCAACTCACACCCCAAGTCTCAGTTTCCTCATTAGGAACATGGGGATAATTATGATTTTTCTGAGAATTAAATAAGTTAACAAATAAAGAGTGCCCCTCTTGCTGCATTTAGTATCCATTGCTTAAGGCCCATTAATACTATGAGGCCCTCACTAACATTCTCATCTATCCCCTAGGTCAGTGGGGTCCTGCATCAGGTGATGAACCGCTGTGTATCCTACTGTACTGACTCTGGTCCTTTTGGGCCATTCTGTGCTTTTCTGCTTCCTTTGTTCATGACACTTGCTTTCTGCTTTAATTTTTTCCTTGAATTTAATTATTGGGGGGGCAGTATCTCCATGTGTCCACCAACCCAGAAGCTCTGCTTTCATTTAACTTTATTTTTATTTAATACCTAATGTGATTCATGGTCTCTATACCTCTCAGAGTTCGTACAGAGATAACTGGAAGGGCTTCTGAGGCTTTATAACATGATTCATAAGATCTGCAAAATTAGCATCACCTAAACGGGTGCTACACGTTTTCTTCTTGAAAATGAGCGTGCTTGGAATACCTGCCATCCAGAAAAAAATGGGTTAGGAAATTAAAGGAAGACTTTCTTCCTAAGGGAAAGGAATATTATACAATTTGGATTAATATTCTGGTTGAGAAGTAGGAAATCTGGGGTGGGAAATCTATCTGAAGGCATCAGAGAGCCAGGAAGGTAATCTAGAATTCTAGAACCATAATCTAGGATGGGAAGAAAGCCCAGAGGGGCAAGCCTGATATTTGGGGACACTTTTGGTTCAAAGAAGAAAACACTATGGAAACTAGAAAATATTCTAAATTGAATAATTATGAAAATCTTACTTAGCAAAACACAGAATGTAGCTAAAGCTACGTTAAAAGAATATACAGCCTTAAGATGCATGTATTAGAGAAGAAAAGTTAAAAATCAAGGGTCTAAGTATTCATGTTCATGTTAGAAAGTTAGAAAAAGGAGAGTAAAGTGACTTCATTCAAAAAAACAGAAGAATAGAAAAAATAAAGATAAAAATAGAAATTGATTAAACAAAAAATAGCTACTGGTGAAATTATTCAAGGGAAAAATGAGAGAGAAGATACAGAAAAATCAGTATCTGAAATAATATAATCACTTACCTCAGAGACCTAATAAAATCATAGGATGATCCTATGAAGAACTTATTACCATAAATTTGAAAACTGAGATGAAATGGACAAATTCTAGAAAGGTACAACTTCTCAAAACTGACACAAGAATAAGTGGGAAATCTGAATAATTTTACAACTATTGAAGACACTGAATCTATACTCAAAAACTTTTCACAAAGAAAACTAAATGGCTTCACCAGTGAATTCTACCAAATACTTAGGGAAAAACAAAAGCCCCAAACCACCAAACTTATATAAACTCTTCCTAGAATAGAAAAAGAGGAAACACTTGTTTTTTGAGACTAACAAAAATACTAAAATTGAAATGGTAGGACAAGATAGGAAAATTATAGTCTAATCTCATTCATAAACATAACTGTAAAATATCCTAAACAAAATGTAAGCAAGCTGAATTCAGTGATATATAAAAAGTGTGATAAATCACTGACAAAATGAACTTAGTACAGGAATGCAAGGTAGTTTAACATTTAATAATCAATAAGTATAATTTACCACATTAATAGGTTAAAAGAGAAAAACCATATGATCATCTCAATGTTGGATTTTATTAAATGTATTTTTCTCTGTCTATTTGTCATTAGTCATAGCTAATAATGAGTACGTATGCAAAGAGGCCCAAGTATCTACGAATAAATTAAAAAGGAAGTGAGAGTTTAACAAGACTGCTGGATACAAGATCAGCTGTGTTTCATTCACTTGCAAAAACTAACTATACTTCTACATGCCAGCTGACAGAAAATAAGATTTTAAAAGCTACCAATTACAACTTGGTAACTATATGATTACCAAGCATCAAAAAGTATCCAACACCTGGGAATAAATCTAACATATTTTTTAATAAATCTAACACATTTTTGCAGAAAAGAGATTCAGAGAGACATTAGGACCTCAGTAAATGAAGAGAGATAGAATGATTATGGTTTGGGAGACTCACTATTATAAAAAAGTTAATTCTCAAACTGATCTATAGATTAAAAAAATTCTATCAAAATCTCAATAAAGGGGAGTATTTATTCTACCAGATACAAAAACTTACTATAACACTAGAATACTTAAGACAATTTGGTATTGGCACAAAAATAGATAAGTAGACTAGAGGGAAAAAATTCAGAAACATCCACGCACATAAAGGCACTTCATTATGATACAGATGACACTAGAGAGCAATGCAGAAAAAGATGATCTTTTCAAAAATTAGTATTAGGTAATGGATAACTACGGCAAAAAGGAAACTTAACCCCTACCTTATAATAAGCACAAAATTCAACTCAAGGCTTAAATGTGACAGGAATAACAATAGTTTCTAGAACAGCACTGCTCAACAGAACCTCCTATGACAATGGAAACATTCTCGATCCACACTGTCCAGTATGGTACCCACAAGCTCCAAGTAGCTCCTGAGCACTTGAAAAGGGGCCAGGGCCACGAAGGAAGTGAATTTTAAATTTTAATTTCATTTCAACTAATTTAAACTTCAAATTAAAAAGCCACATGTGGCTGGTGGCTACTGTACTGGACAACAGAGTTCTGCAAGATAACACAGGGGAATACATTTATGAACCTGAAGCAAGCAAAGATTTCTCTGCTCTTGCATTATGGTCTCTGTCTGCCAAATCCAATATCTAGGCTATCTCCAGTGGGTTTCTATTGACCACTGTTTTTTGTTTGTTTTTATTTTAAATATGCACCACATTTTCCTGTTTCTCTGCATGTCTAATTTTTAAAAAGCAAAAACAATCTGAAATGGTTGATCTTCGTGTTAGTAGGCCATTCAATTAGTGGCTGATCACCTTGAACTTGTGTAGGTTTGATTTTGTGCTCTATTAGGGTAGATTAGTAGAAACCAGTGTTTCCCAAGCTCCTCTCACCTGGCAGGACTCAAACTCCAAATTGCCTCCTCTGCAGATTTTTGTCAGGGGTTAGTTTTAGGCTTTGTTTATGGTGGGTCTAAGTAGAATAGTCCTTACTCTATCTAGTGTATGGGCCTTGATTCTAAAGTTTGTCCTTTCTGGTGTCCCAGCAGAAGCCCAAGATGTTAATAAAACGTTAATAAGGTCTTGTCATTCTTGCTGGGCCAGAACTCCAAGGGTCCAGTGCTGCTTGCCCTCTATTATATTTGCTCTGCTTTCAACTTCACAACAGCCCTGGTAAGTTTGCCCTTTGCATGTACAGACCATTCCTCAGCCAAGATTTGCTGGGGACCCCACACAGCCTTCTGGGGAGCCCCCTTTTGCAGAGCTCTCTTCTTTACAAATCAGTAAGAACAAGGTGGCCCAGTAGTGGGCAAGAGATTTTAACAGGTATGTCACAAAAAAGGATATTCAAATACCCAGTAACACTTAAAAAGATGTCATAGAAATCAATTACAGTACCACACAACTGCACAGTCATCAGCATGTCTAAATGTAAAAAGACTAAGACTGCCAAGTGTTGGTAATGAGGTGCAACAATAAGAAATTTCAGATACTGCTGGTAGGACCATCAACTGATACAACCACTTTGGGAAAGTCTGGCATCATCTATCAAAGCAGGCATAACCTATAACCAACAATTCCATTTCCAAATAAATATCCAAAAGAAATATACACACAGGTGCACCATGAAATATGTATAAGAAGATCCATACAGCACTGTTTATGACAGCTCAAATACAGACCTTCCAAATGTTCATCAAAAGCAAAATGAGTAAATAGTTGTTTATTCATACAATGGAATGTCACATCAGTGGCTGGATTTCTTTCATTTGACCTTCCAAATCTCTCTACCCTTTCTACAATGCTAGGAAGCAAGGAGAAGGAATGGATGTCATTAAGCATAGAGATGAAGTTATTTTTAAAGAAATGATACTGAGACTGGAGAGAAAGCAAGGAATTAGACAGAATAGCCATATATTTGACAATGGGATTTTAATCTTTATAAAGCAAGAATCAAGAATTCTAAGAATTTCCTTCTTTATTTTTCTGTTTATTGACATCATTAATAATACCCCAATAAATGTGGAATTCATAGTTGTTATCAAAATCTAGGAGGAAAAACAATATTCTTTATAACTATTTCATAAGGATCTTACTTTTGCAACATGGTATAAGATAATGCTTTACCCAGCAGGCCTTGAAGCTAAATGTAAGAACAAGTAGATGATATTTATAATTTTAGTGAACTAAAAATACCTATAACATATAAAGAAATAAAATGCTTACTTGGCTGACATGCACTGGTGTTAAAATTAAGTCCAGAACTCCAGACCAGCCAGCAAACACGCCAAGTGGTATGGCATATGCTAAAGCAATCATCAAAAATCTCAAATTGCTGTAAAAGAGAAATAAAAGAAAACATTATTACAACTGCCTGTGAATCTGTAATTATCTCAAAGTAAAGTTTAATTTAAAGATGTAATAAATATTAGATACCATTCACAATAGCTTTAAACATTTTTTTGAAGTATAAGGTATCTAGAAATAAACCAGGAGGGCCCAAGACCTCTGCGGGTGGGAAGTTTAAAAAAAAAAAAAAAGCAACTTTTAATCTAATTTAGGCACAGAAGAAGATTTAAATAAATGGAGACAGAGTCCATGCTATCAGGTCACCCCCAATTAATCTATAATTCAATGTAATCACAATTAAAATTCCAGTTGAATTTTTTTTGGAAACTCAAGAAATTTGCTCTAAAATTCATATGGGAAAATAAAAGTCCTTGGAAAGCTAGATCACCCTTAAAAAACGTGAAAAAGGAGGCCCTTGTCCCACCAGCTATTAAGACAAACTGCACGCCCAGAGTAATAGAGATAGTATAATATTGGCTCAAGAATGAAGAGAACAATGAAGGAAAATAGAGAGGTAAGACACAGAAACTCAAGTTACAATGGAGGTGACACTACGAAAATCAAAGGGCTAGTGATTGTTTAGTGAATGGTGCTAGTTCATTTTAAAGAGGAAAAAAACCACGTGCATCACTGGTTAACACTATACACTAAGGTAGATTCTAGATGGGTTGAAAACCTAAATGTGAAAGAGAAAAGTAGAAAGTTAATAAGTGAGGAATTCACTGGCAAAATTAGTAGACAGATGACAGAATGGGAATAGATATTTGAAAGTTTTCAAATCAACAAGGAACTTTTATCTAGAATATGTAAATCATTAAGAATAAGATAGCAACTACCACTGAGAAATGGGCAGAAACTATGAAGAGGAATTTACAGCAGATGAAACCTAAACAGTAAACAACTGCATGAGAGTCCAAACTTATTAAAAACCAGAAAATAAAAATTAAGCAAAAGATATATATTTGTGTATACCTGTTAGACTGGTAAAAATTACAAAGATGGATAATGCCAAGTTTGGTAAGTATATGGGGAAATGGGCACTGCTAATGGAAGTATAGGAATGTGCAGGCATTTTGTAGAAAAATTTGACAATACTTGGCAGATTAAGTTTAAAAATATGACCCAGCAATACTGTTGCAGGGTCTGCTTTCCACAGAATTCTTAGGTGTACGGTGTATTAGGATGTCACTGCAGTGGTATTTGTGGTGACAGCGTGTTGGAGGCAATCTGGGAACAAAATGGGAGTCGGTAGATAAAATGTAATGGTTTCATACCACGTAGTACAAAGAACTAGGTGTATACAGGCACAGGGATATATCTTGAAAACAGAGCCCTAATATCACAAAATAAGAGCTGTCCAAATATCATCTGCCTCCTGAAAGAAGAAGGCAGCATCCCCCATGAAGCGGCCTTATAAAGCTGAAACCCAAACCTGAATCAGATGTTGCTCCTGCTTACAGTTTATAGGAAATACAAATGACAGAGGAACTTGGCAAACTACTCAACAAAGAGACAATCAACAAAATCTAGAGCTACAGATTTAAAGGCATTCGAGTCAATTGCAATGCAGTGACCCAATCTGGATCCTGATTCAAACAAATTGTTAAAAAAGACATTTATGACATTTATGAGACAATTGGAAACTTAAATGCTGATTTGATAATAGCAAACTAAAAGTTTTTAGTGTGATAATGGTACCATATTTATGTTGAAAAGAGTCTGTCTTTTTAACATATATTATACATATTGAAATATTTATGGATGAATGATTTGTCATCTAGGATTTGCTTCATGATACAGGAACGGGAGAAGTAGTTAGAGCAGAAATAAAACAATATTGGCCATAAATTGGTAATTGTTCATATTGGGTTAAGGGGATATGAAGGTTATAACTATTCTACCTTTGTATTTCCAAAATGAAAAGTAATAAAAAAAAAACCACATAGTGTTTAATGAAAAAGTCAAACAGAACAAGATACATAATGTGCCACTGTTTAGATAAATTAAACATAGGTACATACAAAACAACACACAGATTGCAAAGGCACAGAGACAAAGAGATATACATTAAGTGCACTTGAAAGGTGGCCTGGGTAGAGGGAAGGGAGTGGGAAATAAAAAGAATGAGTGAGTAAGTAAATGAATAAATGTGTTCAAGTGTCCTGAAGTAAGGAACATGTTCAACTCAGCTCTCCACTCATGAAGTCTAGAAGGCAAAAACCACCACCACCATCTTCAAACATTAAACTGATGTATAAAGGGAGAGAAATGTTTACATTAGGTTACACAGGTTAAATGCATATTAAGAGATGGGAATCATATGGATAGTAAATAAATAACTGTGGTCGAAACTTTAGAGCATAACCATTGATTTCTTTCTACGCAGACAATGGAATTAGAATTTAGAGAAGGAGTTATTCTGATTAATCCAAGAAGTAATGATATCAGAAGCTCTGTGAGGGACCAGAGAAGACTACACAGGTAGGTCAGGGGAATGGAGCATGGCAGGCCCAAAGAACTCCCCTGGAGAGCCCAAAGTGGAAGCAGGCAATCCTGCAGATTAAAGGACATGGGAAGAGACGAAGGAATGTTAGCTTTGATGTAAAGGGTTTTTAATATAGAAGAAAGATCTTACACTCTACAGTTTAAACAGAGAATAAAGATCTTGACTCTAGAGTAATCACAGGGTATATTGTGGTCAGAGTGATCATTTTAAGTTGTTTTTTCCTTGTCAGAAGAATCTTTACATAACTCCTTATTTAAAAAACTTTCAGTGACCCCCTCATTTCCCACAGAATAGTCCAAAATTATTACTATGGCATAATCTGACCTTAACCTACCTCTCTAGCCTTACCTACTACTCTCTAACCTCTTGCTTTACATGGAAGAAAAACTTAAAACAGCATTTAAAAAAAAACTATCATTTTAACTCTCATCTTATAAATGTGTGTCACTGATCACAATTCAATTGAATTAATATTTCTTTGCCTATTATGTGGAAGGCAATTTACTAGGTGCTGCGGAGATGTGGTTTTCAAAAACTTTTTACTGTATAACAGAATAAGAAATAAATATTTACTTAGTGACTTACCAATACTCAGTACATATATACTGAAACAAAAGTCTCACAAAAAATATGTATCATTACTACATATCATGCAATAATATTTTCTATTCTATTTTATTCCATTCTATTTTCTTAAAAAAAAAAAAAGGCGGTCAACCTACTAAATTGGATGGCTATAAACCAAAGTGTGAAAAACAATGTTACACAGCAATGCTAACATGGCAGCCACTGTCAAATGTAAGCACTTGAAATGTGGCTAGTGCAAGTGAAGAATTAATTTTAAATTTTATTTCATTTTAATTAATTTAAACCCAATTTAAAAGTAGATAGAGTGAAAAGAATTTTTCCATTAAACACAACTTAATTTTTTTGGCAGAACTACATTTCACTTTAACAGCTGCCCTGGGTAAGACAAGACTGTCGTGTGCACAGGGTAGCCTATGTTGCTGCTTCTAGTATTATAACCCACCACTGATCTTCTTGGTGTCAATGAACTAACTCAGTTCTTTTTTTTTTTTACACACTGATACAACATTGTAATTTGCTTATGAATATTTTATGCAGAAAGAAAATAGACGAAGTATGTCACAAATTTCATTATGAATGATAAATGCAACTTATTACAGCACAGTAAAATTGATGTCTGTTGTGTAAAAAAAGTTTTAGGAAAAATAAGTGGATAATATTAAAGGACATATTTAACAAATACACAGTGAATTTTATAAGAAGTTTCCTCCTAAAGTCAAAAAAGAATCAAGAAAATTAGTTGACTGAAATCTAAATTAAATGTCCAACAAACATTTTAAAACAATTTTTTACAGATCTGAGCTTATAATTTTGGTCAGCTATAAAATAGTTTGGATTCCTGCATATGCAAAAAGACATTTTTAGATGGATAGATGGTAAAAGAAATTGTTACTTTAGCTATGGAAATTTTGCTTAAAATTATGAAGAGAAAAAATTTTTAATGTATTCTACAGAAGTGAAAGATCTCCAATTAAGGCCCAAACAATTGCCTGTAGAATATAACACTTTTCAAATAGTATAAAAGATGTGTTGATTCAGAATTTGAAAAAAACGCAAGTATTTATTTTTAACTTTGGATAAATACTGCAATATGGGAGACACTGCTCAATGAAAACTTTTTTAATAGTAAGTCTAATGAAATTTAAATGCAGACCAAGTATTTCTAATGCAAATTTAGCATCTAAATTGAGATGTCCTATAAGTGTAAAATACATAGTGGATTTCAAAGATTTTGTATGAATAAAAGACTATAAAGTATCTCATTAATAATTTTGAATATTGATTGCATGTTAAAATAGTATTTTAGATACACTGAGTTAAATAAAATATGCTATTAAAGTTTCTTTCCACTTCTTAAAATAAGGCTACTAGAAAATTTAAAAGTATACATGTGGCTCTAATTATATACCTAATGGACACTTTTTTTTGTTGAAGTATAGTCAGTTTACAATGTTGTGTCAATTTCTGGTATATAGCATAATGTTTGTCATATATATTAACATACATATATTCTTTTTCATATTCTTTTTCATTATAGCTTACTATAGAATATCTAATGGACATTATTAATATAGAGGATACAAAGATAGTTCTTGCCAAAAGGAGCTTACTATCTGGTGGGAGAGGAAGACTAGAAAAGAAAGAACAGACAAGGGAGAGTTGTTGATCAATCAATAAAAACTCATCACAACTAAGTGGGGAAAAAATTCAAAAGGCAACTTCTAGTGGCCCAATTACAAATCATAATCACCAGTGATGGTCTATATATTCAAAGAATCAAATTCAGTACTGGGGCATTTGAGCTTTCAAGGGCAGAATTCAATCTAATTACATTTAAGTTATACCAACAAAATAAAATAAAGTAAAACAAATATTAAGTTCCTCAAAGTATGATCCCTTTGGAGGTTCAAGATGATTTTAGGTGATATGTAAATAATGTTATTTATTTTATTCATTTTGTACTGACTAGCACTTGCTTATTTTAATGTGTATTAGGAACTATATATTGACTAAAAATAATCCATATATTAGGAAAAATACAATAAACACATAAAACCCATGATTTCACAGATCCTATTAGGTGATGTTTCCCTATAAAAGAAAATTATTTAACTAAAATATTTGATTTTTTAAATATTAGGTAAATAACAGTATAAGTGGTATATAGAAAAAGTAAAATTATAGAAGTTTTGCTTTTGGCAATTTTTAAAGATAGCTTTCTGGTAGGAAATTCCTCTAAAATATTTAATCAGTATTTTTATCTACTATTTACAACCTGATTAATAGGTTGTTGAAAAATTACTATCTTAAATTACCTTAGATAAACATGGAATTATCTTGAACTACCAGTCAAAACCACTCAGTGATTCTAAGTACATTTACCTTAGTAATCTACAAAAGCTCCGCCGATAACTCAGCCGCTGGCTAGCTGCAGCAACACTGGGAGGAAGAGGAGGCCGAGTTGGGAAATAAGCTAGAGTTGCAGAAAACAGTAAGCAGACAACTCCAAATTCTGAAAAAGAAAACAATACAAAAAAAAGTAAAATGTTAATCAGATAACACAAAAAGTTCAATATTTCAAGTATTTATTTATCTAAAAAATATTTGTTGAGCCTCAACTAAGCTCTGGATATATAATCAAAATATAGTACATGCCTAGCCAAAATAGCTCAGTCTTGTGAGAAAGATCCACACATAAAGAGACAACTTTTAGTAGGTCATAGGTAAGAAGTCCTACTAGAAGTAAATAAGTATGGTAGTAGACCGCATAGACAAAAAGGCAGTAAACAAATGTTACTCTATGGAGAAAACAAAATTCAACAGTACTATCTGTAAGAGAGATCTTTAAACAGGTCTAGGATGATTGTCTAATAAGCATGGTCCTCAGAAATAAAGAATATGATCGAGAAAATTGGCAAGAATAGGATAGGAGAAGGTTTGATCAATGATAGGATATTCTGATGCATGGACAGACTCAATTCATAGGCTATATGGGAAATCTGAACAGAACAGGAAAGCATCCAAGAAAAAAGAAAACAAAAAATAGAGAGCAAAATTTAACAAACCCAAGACTAGCTAATGTAGGCCATTAAACAATCAGAAGTAAAATAAACATCCGAACAATCTTAGTTTAACACCATAACAGAAGGGAAGGTTCCTAGAGTCCTGATCATTCCCTCCAGAGTTCCGGCACATGAAGTCCCAGCTTTTAACTGTGCCCAATTTAGTGGAAAGCATGACTCTGGTAGAAAAGTCAGGAAGCCTTGGAGTATAGATCTGTCTATGCCATTAATTAACTTATAAATTGAATGAACCCCTTACTGCTTCTGGGTCAATAAAGGGAATGGATTAAGTGATTTCTAGAGGTCCTTTTAGTAGGATAATTCTAACTATAGGGCTATATTCTTATCAAAAGGTATGATAGTTCTATAAGACACTTAACCACAAATAGTGTCTTTATTCTTTGTCAATCTGAGGAGCAACAAAAAGCTAACAAATTGTTTTAATTTATAGTTTTTAAAATTATGAGTAACAATGAATGAGTATCTTCCGTATACTCACTGGCCATTTATATTTTACCTTCTGTGATTGCCTTGTTCATATTCTTTCCCATCTTTCTACTGGCATTTTTGTAAACTTCATTGGGATATAATTCATGAAACATAATTCACAGATTTACACTGCATAATTCGATGGATTTTGTATATTCATAGAATTTTGCAGCCATCGCTACAATTTTAGAACTTTTTCACCATCCCCGAAAGAAACTGTATCCATTACCCTATAATCTTCCAGCCGTAGGCAACCATTAATCTAGTTTCAATCTCAGTTTTTCTATTTTTCCTTTTGCCATTGTGCCCTTGGTGTCCTTTATAAAAAGGCTTCACCTAGCCCAATGTCATGAAGATTCACTCCTATGTTTTCTTCTAAGAGTTTATAGTTTTAGTTCTCACATTTAGGTTTATGATCTTTTTTTTGGAATGATGTTTATTTTTAAAAATTGATGTATAATCGGTTTATAACGTTGTGTTAATTTCTGGTGTACAGCATAGTGATTTAGTTATACACATATATATTCCTTTTCATATTCTTTTTCATTGTAGGTTATTACAAGGTATTGAATATACCTCCCTGTGCTATGAAGTAGGACCTTGTTGTTTATCTATTTTATATACAATATTATGTATCTGCAAATCCCAAACTCCCAGTTTATTCCTCTATTCCCTGTTTCCTCTTTGGTAACCATAAGTTTGTTTTCTATGTCTGTAAGTCTGCTTCTGTTCTGTAAATAAGTTCATTTGTGTCATTTTTAAAAATATGATTTGTTTTGAGTTACCTTTTATGTCTGGTGTAAGGAAGGGGTTCAAACTGATTGTTTTGCATATGGATATCCAGTTATTCCAATACCATTTGTTGAAAAGACCACTCTTTCCCCAACAAATTGTCTTGGCACTGTTGTGAAAAGTCAATTGGCTATAAATGTAATGGTTTATTTTTTGGAATCTCACTTCTGTTCCATTGATTTATGTCTAACCTTATGCCAGTATCATGCTGTCTTGATCAGTGTAGCTTTGTAGAAAGTTTTGAAACTGGGAATTGTGAGTCCTTCAACTTTGTTCCTTTTCAAGGTTGTTTTGGCTATTCTGAGTCCCCTGCATCTCCATGTAAATTTTAGGATCAGCTTGTCAATTTCTGTAACAAAGGCAGCTGAATATTAATTGGGATTGTACTGAATTTATAGATAAATTTGGGGAGTATTACTGTCTTCACAGTATTAAAACTCCCAACACATGAACAGTAATGTCTTTCCATTTTTTAGGTCTTCTTTCATTTCTTTCAATAGTGTTTTATAGTCTTCAGAGTGCAAGTTTTACACTTATTTTGTTAAATTTATTCCTAAATATTTTATTCTTTTTGAGCCCATTGTAAACGAATTGTTTTCCTATATATTTGGGTTATTCATTACAAATATATAAAAACACAGTTGATTTTTATATATTAACCTTGCATCTTAAAACTTGCTTTTTTAGGAGCTTGTTCATTTTTGCTGAACTTGTTTTTTTAGATCTAAGTTTTTTTATATAGCTTACAGAGGATTTTCTATATTCAAGATCATGCCATTTCAACAGAGATAGCTTTACTTCTTTCTGATCTAGACGCCTTTTACTTCTTTTTCTTGCTTGGTGACCCTGGTTAGAACCTCCGGCACCATGTTAAGTAGACATGGCAAAAGTAAACATCTCGTCTTGTTCCTGATCTCGGGGGAAATGCATTCAGTCTTTGACCATTAAATATGAACTTATCTATGGATTTTTCATAAACACACTTTATTAGGTTGAGGGAGCTCCTCTCCATTTTTAATTTGCTGAGTGTTTTTATCTTGAAAGGGTGCCGGATTTGTCAAATGCTTTTTTTCATCTATTAAGATGATCACATAGTTTTTCTCCTTCATCCTACTGTTACAGCATATTACCTTAGTCGAATTTTGAATGTTAAACCAAGTTGCATTTCAGAAATAAATCCCATTTGGTGATGGTGTATAATCCTTTTTGTGTCGGTGGATTTGGTTTGCTGGTATTTTGTTCAAGACTTGTGGGTCTATATTCATAAGATACAGGTCTGTAGTTTACTTATGATGTCTTTGTCTGGAATAGTTTAGTTTAAGAGTCATTAATTTTTAAGGTCACTATTCTAAGCAAAATATTTTCAATGGAATGAAGGGTCATGGGACACTATTTCAGGGAGGCAAATTGGAAAACAGGAAAGCACTGAAGCAATAGCTGGAAGCTCTGAGTAGGGGTTTCTGCTTGACTGCATGGGAACCATAAGCCAGAGGATGTAGAGCGTTAATACAAGCCCAGTAGTGCCTAAAATCCAGTCATTTAAAAGACACGGTGATTGCTAAAGCTTTCAATAAAAAGAAGGATATAACCAAAACAAAGCTTAAATATATGTTTTACCTGCTTTCAGTTTTATTTACTTACTCATTGTTACATTTCAACGTTTTTCTTTAAAAGGAGTGAGTTGTCTACAGGAGGATTAAATGCTTTACTTACTGTCATCACCTCTAATTTCACTTTTATTCCCTCCAAATCATATTTTGAAATGCAAATCCCATCATATAACTCTCTGGTATAAAATTCTTCAGAGTGTGCCCTTTGTCAACAATATGGTGACCTTCAAACCCTTCAGCCCTGCTCAGTAGGCTTGTATGGCCTGGCTTATCTCTCCAGCTTCATCTGTCTCCACTCTCACCAGACCTAAGCCACTCTGGGGTTTCAGCTGCTTGAATGTGGCAGGCTCTCCCCCTTACTGGGTTTCTCCTCCATGGTTCTCTCTCTCTCTAGGATATTCTCCTTCTGCCCCCTGTATCTGGCTAACTCTCTCATTCTTCAGGATCCAACTTAGATGCTGCATCTCCAGGAAGCTCTACATGACCTCTAAAATCTGGGCTAGGTGCTTCTCCTCTTTGGTTATACCCCTAACCACCTCATTTTACTACTGTTGGTCAGTCTGTATCCTTTGGGACACATTAAGTTCTGTGCAGGCAGGAGCCACGTTTACCTCAGTGCCTAGTACACTGACAGATACAACAGAGGAGTTCAAAATATATTTTGTTAAATTAATAAGTAAATACAATATAACTTGCTAAATTAATTATAATTTGTAATATAATTTGTTAAATTAATAAGTAAATACATGTACGAATACAAAGGTTATCATAATCTAGTCCTTTATTTTTCCAGCCTCATTTTCTGCCACTTGCTACCTATACCCAAACACACATACTTACACTACTCTACTTGGTAATTTACAGAAAATTATGTGCAGTTCCCCGGGCATATTGAGCTGTTTCATACCTTCACTGCCTTTACAGTTGCTGTTTCTTCTATAAGGAATACCTTAACTCTCTTGAACACTTGGTGAACTCCTATGAAATTCTTAATTTTAATTATCACGTTCCTAGTGAGAGACCTCCCCTGACTACTCAATCTCTCCCCAGAGCCAGGCCAGTTAGGCCTCTCAAGCTCTGTATATCTCTATTTGTATTATAATTATCTCATCAGTGATCTTACCAGTTCCCAGGGTTTAGCACAGTGCTTGGTATATAGCAAACACTTATGAAAAGTTTTCCAAATGCAGAAGGAAATAAAAAACAGGCATATGGGGAGAGGAGATATATCTAAGGAGATCTAAGGGTAGACAAGGGCTTGACTCTAGAAATAAAGAGAAAGGGATCAGGAGGATGTTTAGAAAAGGCCAGTAGCCCTTATTAATAAACTAAAAATACAGAGAGCAGGAAATGAAAAGGATAAATTGTGGGTGAGCTAGGTTTATACGGTTAGAGAACATGATCAATAACAGGGAAACTGCAAGGGGGAAAATGGCTTAACACCTACCAACAGATGCTACACGAATGTTTACTGTGGATCCTGACATTTAGTTTTTTTATACTGATAAGATATCTAGAAAAGACACCAGACACTGTTATACAGTGCTTAACTGTGTATGGATGGGAAGGGCAACGTTAAGAAATAACCTTCCATGTAGCAATAATTCCTAGAAAGGGTAAGTTTTAAACAGGCATCTCCACGTTATGTGACAAGGAAAGCACATATGTACGCATTAGTCCTCTACTTCATAAGAAATGATCTGGTAGAGTGAAGGGGATGGGGATAACAGACAAAATACAACAGGAAGAAAATAAACTTCAAAATACCTGCATACAATACAGTCTCTATGCGATCTTTAATGTGGGCCCTGCTATTCTCTGAAGCAAGAAGAGGCGACGTCCCATTGGGAGCTGGAACAACAAGCGGTCCAACTAAAAATGCACAGGCTCCCCCAAGATAACTGAGCATTGATGCAATAGCCGTGGCAGTAGCCCGCTCATCTGCGGAAAACCACGTCGTGGAGAGGAACGGAGCCGCGTTCATTACAGTCGGACCTGCCAATCCATTTAACAGCTGTCCTCCGTGGATTAGTCTGGAATTAAATTAAAAGGCTGTGAGGTAGTTGAAACGGGCATTTTCTAGACAAAGAGAAGTTAGCCAAACAGCAGACAACTACAGTAATGAGAACACTCGTCTTTAAAGAACACGGTGACGCACCTGAAAGGTAAGGAATGGTGACGCTCTGTGAGGGGCAGCAAATACAGCAACAGGCAGCTCTTACTCCTCACAAGTATTTACTGAAGTCTCTGATTTGTGCCGCCTATCAAACTAAATACTGCCAGTAAACTTGTTTCATTTACTGTCACAACGTTGTGTGGAAGTTATTATTAACCCCATTTGTTGAGATGTGAAAGCGTTGGCTTGGAAAGATAAAGAAACTTGCCCAAGTGCTAATAGGCAAAGCCGAGATTTAGACCCAGGTCTGACCCTCAAATCCATACTCTATCAGACTGCCACTCATAATGAGACCTAGTAAGTGCCACCAGCACTACAAGTGATACAGTTTAGTTGAGCTCAACATTTCATGCCTACTCTATGCCAGGTGATGGGAATACAAAAAGAGAAGATAATCATTAAAGAATCTTAATAGAAGAGGAATTGGTCGAGGAATCAGAGTATCTGGTCTGCATCTAACTAGTTGAACGTACCTGGTTAATGTATCTTTGCGGGATTCCATTCCTTATCCTGCAAAATGAGATGAGTCTAAATTCAATATGCACGTCTTGAGTATCTGTTAGGCTGAGGTCCTGTAATCACAGTACCACTAGGTCCCTTCCAGTCCTAGTGCTCTGACTGTGACTTTAATCATACGGGTGAATGAACAGTGGTTTCTTCTTCCACTCCATTTGTTCTCTTGCTCATCCTTCCTCAGTACTATAGTCAATGCTCTGTCCTGTTCCTTGCTCAACAGGGAACCTGAAAACACTTTCCCACATTTCTTCCTCCACCTTAACATACACAGTCACATTCAAGAGTAGCCTTGAAGGAGAAAAGAAGCCAAAAGTCCAAAAAGCACAGACAAGAAAGGGAGGCGAGTCAACCTCTTCTGCTTTGGAGGTAGAGGAAAGGGCAGGAACAGCGTACATGGCATACACGTGACACTAACTACTTTTTCTTTTTGCTCATTTTGCTTTTTAATCACCATGAGGGTGTCAAATCCTCTTCTTGACAAGTGCCACCTTAAGCTACTCAGAAAAAGTTTTTCGAATGCAGAAGGAAATAATAACCAGGCATGTGGGGAGAGGTAGGGCCTACGTAGAGGCATAAGTGAGTGGGAAGTGAAATATGTGAATTAAAGTCTGCTCAACATCTTTGTAAATGTTGGAGAAATTATTCGAAGGCAAAATAGTTCCAAGCATCATTAATGTTACTAAATTAAGAAAACTAAAGACATTTAAAAATCTTCTTGCGTAAGGGGAACTTTCTTCTAGATGACAAAAACAATTAAACTGTTTATAAGCCAAATACCTCCTCCAAATGCCGGAGGATCCCAAGCTGTCACAGCAATTTCATCGTGTTCTTGAAACTATGTCATGGGGTGGTTTTAGTCACGACTCCTTTAATCATGACTCGTGATGGTACAACCATCAGACAGAGCATCACGGCTCATAAAGGTAACTACTTTGATATTTAACACCTTTAATGAAGTGCTCCTGAATGACTCATCTCATCGAGAAGAAGAGCTGGAATATAAGTTTTATTACGTCTAAAAATGTTAAGAGTATAAGGAGAACATGGAAGAAACAATATACTTAAAAAAACAAAACAAAACACTGATGAAACAGTACAAATCCTGAAAATTAAGGTATAAAACTCAAACTATTACCATGGCTTACCTCTTTGCTACTTGTCAGTAAAATCATGACCAGACTATTTTCTAAGCAGCAAACATAAGAGTCATAGAACGTGTGAGCTTGAGATAACATAAGGATCATCCAAGTCCAGTTTATTCAATTCTCAAACCAGAGTATTTCTCACTACCACATGGACACCTGCTGAGGTGGGTATCCAGAGAAATATAGCACTAGAGACATTTCAGATGGGCTCTCAGTCTAAAAGGTCACTAAACTTTGGAGGCCAACCTAAAACATGAATTATCAAAGTGAAAAATTATACTGAAAATCATGCTGGTTTGGTGTTTTAAAATTATTCTAATTTAAATAATCATGTGCTTTTTGCACTAAAGGTCATCACACACAAGCTGCAGTCCTCCTAAATGAGCTCAGTAGGAGAACTGAGACCTACAGGACCTTGGGTTACCCTCTGACTTCACAGGACACCTGGCAGGGAAACCCAGTCCCTGCTCTTCTCAGCATCTGTAAGTTTTCCAGAACTCAGTCCTGCTCCTTCTTGCACTTGCATCTTAGAGTCCCTCGGGCTTGGCAGTTACTAGCATAACTGGTTAGAAGCACTGCTGTCTGGTAACCATGGTATAACACCAATCTGTAACATCAAGATGCTCATGTTTGCCTGACACTGTTTTCTGTTACCCACCATTAATTTACCCTATTTTGAAATTAATTGAATTTAATTTGCTTACAAAAAATGTACTTAAAGTTAAAATTCAGTTATATATATAAAATCTAGCTTTCCCATTTAATAGCAATGCAAAATTAGAGGTATTCTTTTTCTGGAAAAATACTGGCCCTAAGACATAATACAATCATACAAACATTGCCATAAATTATTTAAAATGACAATTAAGGAGATGAAATAACTAGAAATTGTTCAATACAAGCTGTATTATTTAACTTATTCAACAAACATGTATTGAGTGGCCACTGTGTATTGGGTAGGCACTGTGATAGGAACAGGAACATGAGAATGTAAAATTAAAAAGCTAAAACTCTTGCCCTTAAGAATCTCTAAGATTAGTTGAAGAGTTACCTACCAACACTATACCACGAATCTAAAAAAAATAAGGCAATAATTGGCCCTAAGCTTGTGGGGTCTGTCACAAGAATACCAATGGGAGTCTCTGCATGTCTGGCTCTGACCTATAACATTAGGGGCTTCACATGTACAAGTGCCCATGCGGACCTAAAGGCCCAACTCCACCCAAGATGCATCTGTCTCCTTCCAAAGAGCTGGCCTTTATTTACCTCTTGAGCTGAGGGAGCACACACCAGGGTGCAGTTTACTCTTGGAAGAAAGAGGCCTGTTACAGGGATTTCTGGGGTCTTGTGTAGTTAGAAGGTGGTAGGCAGGGCAGACATATCTTCTCCGCCCTACAGATTCCTCACTGCATAGGGAACAGCAAAGCTGAAGGAAAGCCAGACTGGGACACTCAGGCATGGAGCCCAGGACAAAGGCCCATTGGCAGTACTGGCAACAATAGTGGGGATACAGAGGAGGGGACAGTTTGGAGGGTTGTTAAGGTCATACATTAGACACGGCTAAGTGCATGACAGGGTATCAGGGGGGTTACCCATACCTCTGTAAAAAATGTCCAATATGTGGAGAACACCCACATTTTAGAAACAGTCAGAGAAAGAGGAGTCTAGAAAGACGATTGAGAAGGAACAACTACAGAGGCAGGAAGAAAAGAAATAAAACAGGAAAGACTGGTGTCATGGTAACTAAGGAAAAAAATGTTTTGAGAAGATGAGGGTGAAAGGCCAGGAGTATCAAATCAAACAGAAAGATGGTTTAACTGAAATGTAACCACTGGATTCCCAACAAGGAGGTTGGTCAGTGATCAGAAGAATGCTGAGGAAGGAAGTCAGACTTGTGAGGAAATGGAAATTTAGATTTAGATTATTTCATTCTAGTATTTAGAAAGAGATGCCAGAACAAAACTGAGGTATATAAGCTTGACAGTGTGAAGAGGAAAATCACCCAGCTTAAACGAACAGTCTGAACTGAAAAGTCTCTCTGTCTTCACATCCTGTAAAATAAAGGCAACTCGCTGAGTCTTAATGTTTTCTCAGCACTTGTGAAAGAAGGTGGCTTTCAGAAATGTACATCTATTGATCTGGGCTGACTGTTAAAAACAACACAGAAAAACAAAAAACAAAAGAGGAGTGATTCACAATCTCCAGTAAAGTGAAGTAAATCACATAATGATGTTAATTTTCCTGTGTCATCATTACATATTTTGGTTTTGTTTTGCAAGTATCAGGTAAGTTCCTTGTGGGTAAGGACCATGGCTTCTAAATCCCTAACCTTGAGAAAGCAGCACGGATGCTCTCCAGGACCCAAGTACAGGGAGGTGGGGTCACTGGAATACACAACTAACTGCACTCTACAAACTTCGCAAAGCTCCACCACACACATTACATCAGTTCCACTTACACATTTTAAAAGTGTGTATTCAGCAATACAAAAAAGCAAAGTGATTAACAAATATGCTGGAAATAAAGCTTTTAGAGAGACACTAAGGGTGGTTAAGAGCAAGGTCAAGGCTTGACAAGCACTGTCTCAGGCACAGCGCACTTGGGGAGGGCGGGCAGAAGGACTAGCTGTGTCTCTTGGGCAATGAGCTCTGTAGCACAAAGGGAGATCTCTGGAAGTTGACCAGTTAATTCAGGGGGTTGAACTTTTGCCTCCTTGCCTGAGACTTCACGCCTGATGAAGACTGGCATGCATGTATATTCACCGCAGGTGTCCTGACTTCTGCAGGTCAAGCCGTGACAAACGCGCCAAGGGGCAGGGATGCTGTGCTCCTGCACCTCAGCCTCCCTTCACCGGTTCCTTCCTTTACTCCCTTTCCTCGTCCCCCCCTCCCCCACCCAACCTCCTTTTCTTTCCTTCTCCCTTGGGTCTCTTTTCTTTGTCCTTTTTTCTCCTTATCTAGCTTCTGCCTACTTCTGAGGCCTGGTTTGTGCTGTCCCCACAGGCCAGGTGGAAGATGGGTGAGAGATGGGGGATCTCCTTGGCGGGCTGAGAGAAAGATTAGAGCTCAGCGTTTCTCCAGCACCAGCAGAACCAGATGGTAGAGACGAGCAAGTGGGTACCAGGGTAGTACTGCCAAGGCTCAGTGGCCTGCAGTAGGCCTGGGGGCAGCTAACCCGGCCTCGCCACATCTGCCGGCCATGTACCTCAGCCCCCCACCGCTGCCCCCGCCCGTGGAGAGGCTGAGGCTCAGGGGCACGTAGCACAGCATCTGTGCACAGCTGTGTTCCTTTTCATATTATCCAATACATTATATAGCTTTTCAAACAAATGCCAACAGCTAAAGTTCAAACTGACGGCCTGTAGTTCACGTTTTCTCACGTACTTGACATTTTAGCTTGTATTTAGTGATATTCTGGCATCCCGACCTTTCGCTTTCTGACATTCTGAAACAAATACCTATGATTTTAAATTATTTTCTACTTAAAAGAATAGGATATTTTAGAATTAGAATATTTATAGTTGGAAGAGACTTCAAACCTCAGCTAGGTAACCTACCCTCTTCATTTCATAGATAGAAAAGTTGAGTTCCAGAAAGGTCAATAATACATTTAAAATAACACTTATTTCATAACTTATTTATAACTCTCCTTTCTCCAAAAAGTATTAGTAGGGGGAACTCCACAGTCATAAAACTAGCTAATGGCCTAGCCAGGACCAGAAATCAAAATTAAGTCTGATTTCATCAGTCCACAAATCTTTCTACTCTTACATGGCCTCGTTCTGAAGGTTCTCTGTTAATAACAGTAATGATAAAAATCATTGATTGTTAAGAAAACCCCAGGTTCTCAGCTCTAAAGGCATGCAGTATTTGGCATATTTTTATTTTGTGTGGAGAAGTACTTTATAAACCCTTATTACAACTAGCATTGGTGATAACATTAGTCAGCTTTTTGGAAACAGCAGATATTTCCTCAGTGTTAAGCCCAGCATTCTTAACTTAAATTCTATGTATTTTTAATATGAAATGGTTTAGAATCCGTAAAAATACCTACCTCTAACACTCAATATGCCTATGGTTCCCAAGTTTTCTGTCAATTCCTGCATCATCTGCTACAGAATTTCCTGGATACTGAAAATGGGCAAAAGTGCTAGAAATAGTTTCCTTTTATTTAGCTCAAGAAAAGACAGCAATAAAAAGGGTCAGAGATGTTATGAATTACAGGAAAAAGGAAGTTGGAAAGGGAGAATATAGTGAAATGGTGAAAAGGAATGGGCTTTCTAAAGGCTTTTACCATAGCTTCAGTTTTCTTTTATGAAAATCTATTCACTTTTGTATCCTTTAAAATTTTGGCCAATTATGACCCAATTAAAAATATTTACTGCGTATCTACTATGGTCAAGGTACCTGCAGCCACACACTGAAGGGAATATAAAGTTGAATATAATGGTCTTGACCCTAAAGAAGCTTAGACTAACAACTTATCAAGTACCAGTAATAGAAAGGTCATTAAAAAAAAAAAAGAGTAAAAAGAATATTGGGTTAGATATCAAAAGACTCAGCTTCTAGTCTTAGCTAAATTTATTAACTGTATAATCTTTGGTGAATCACTTGTTCTCTTTCTGTTTCAATTTCCCTAAAGGTACTTTATCTCACAGGATTTTTATTAAGGCCAAATACGATAATCTCTCAGCAAGGTACAGGGAAAAATGGACTTAGTCCTGGTCTGAAAGAGATCTACCTTCCCCCACATTTTATCTCATAATGTTTTTTTTTAACATTTTTTTATTGAGTTATAGTCATTTTACAATGTTGTGTCAAATTCCAGTGGCGAGCTCAATTTTTCAGTTATACATGAACATACATATATTCATTGTCACATTTTTTTTTTCGCTGTGAGCTACCACGAGATCTTGTATATATTTCTCTGTGCTACAGAGTACAATCTTGTTTATCTATTCTACATTTTGAAATCCCAGTCTGTCCCTTCCCACCCCCCACCCCCTTGGCAACCACAAGTTTGTATTCTATGTCTATAAGTCTGTTTCTGTTTCGTATTTATGTTCTTCTTTTTTTTCTTTTAAGATTCCACATATGAGCGATCTCATATGGTATTTTTCTTTCTCTTTCTGGCTTACTTCACTTAGAATGACATTCTCCAGGGACATCCATGTTGCTGCAAATGGCATTATGTTGTCGTTTTTTATGGCTGAATAGTATTCTATTGTATAAATATACCACATCTTCTTTATTCAGTCATCTGTTGATGGACATTTAGGCTGTTTCCACGTCTTGGCTATTGTAAACAGTGCTGCTATGAACCTTGGGTGCAGGTGTCTTTTTGAAGTAGGGTTACTTCTGGATATATGCCAGGAGCAGGATTCCTGGGTCATATGGTAAGTCTATTCCTAGTCTTTTGAGGAATCTCCATACTGTCTTCCACAGTGGCTGCACCAAACTGCATTCCCACCAGCAGTGTAGGAGGGTTCCCTTTTCTCCACAGCCTCTCCAGCATTTGTCATTTGTGGACTTCTGAATGATGGCCATTCTGACTGGTGTGAGGTGATACCTCCTCGTAGTTTTGATTTGCATTTCTCTGATAATTAGTGATATTGAGCATTTTTTCATGTGCCTATTGATTATTTGTATTTCTTCCTTGGAGAATTGCTTGTTTAGGTCTTCTGCCCATTTTTGGATTGGGTTGTTTGTTTTTTTCTTATTATGTCATATGGGCTGCTTATATATTCTGGAGATCAAACCTTTGTCGGTTTCATCATTTGCAAAAATTTTCTCCCATTCCTTAGGATATCGCTTTGTTTTATTTATGGTTTCTTTTGCTGTTCAGAGCTTGTAATTTTCATTAGGTCCCACTTGTTTATTTTTGCTTTTATTTCTATTGCTTGGGTAGACTACCCTAGGAGAACATTTTTGAAATGTATATGAGATAATGTTTTGCCTATATTTTCTTCTAGGAGGTTTACTGTATCTTGTCTTATGTTGAAGTCTTTGATCCCATAATGTTTTTCTTGTCTCATAACTTTTACTTTGCCCTCTTAGTTAAAAAGTATAAAAACTTGTAATAGAAAAGAAGTGCATAAAAAAGAAAAAAATCCATAAATTCAATAATTCAGTAACTCACATAACTACTAGTAATATTCAGAATTTTCAGTCTTTTTTTTCTTTCAGTTTTTCTTTCAATGCATCTCTCAATAAAGACTTAGGCACATTTAATCACAGATATCATGTTGCATATAAGTCTTATGTACTAAATCATTTTAACTTTATAGTCTATCATAAGCATTATCTCATTTCATTCTTCATAATCATAGTGATACTGGCTCCATGAAAGTCTATCATACAGATATAAAACCTCATTGAACATTTTCCTAATGTTTACTTATTTGCTAATGTTAATAATGCTATTTGACAATCTTTGTATGAAAATATTTGCCATTTCCAAATTATTTCCTAAGGGTCAATAAGTCAAAGGGTATGAACATTTTAGACCTTATGAAATATACTCCCAAGTTGCATTTCAGAAGAGTTTGTAGTAACTTACATTCCCAAAAGTAGTGGTCGACAGTGCCTGCCTCAACAGCACTGGGTATCACTATTTAAAAAATACATGCACACACACAAACAACTTGATGTGTTTTCTATTGCTGTTATAACAAATTACCACAAACTTAGTGGCTTTAAGATGACACTAATTTATTCCCTCATAGGTCTGTAAGTCAGAAGTCCAACATGGGTCTCATTGAGCTAATATCCCGGTGTTACACAGCTGCGTTCCTTTCTGGAGGCTCTAGTAGAATTGGCTTCCTCGCCTTTCCCAGAGGCTAGCAGCCACCTGCATCCTTTGCCTCCTGGCCCTTCCTCTATCTTCAAAGCCAGCGCCAGTGGCTGAGTCCTTCTCACACTGCATCTCTCTGTCTCCCTCTTTTGTCTCTCTTTTACGGACTTTTGTGATTACACTGGACCACCTGAATAACCGAGGATAATCTCTTTATTTTAGGGTCAGATGCTTTGCAAACCTAATTCCTCTGCAACGACAGCTCTCCTTCGCTATGTAACAGAACATACTCACAGGTTCCTGATGTTAGAACAGGACATCTTTGGAGGATGGGGGCGGAGTTGTTCCACCGACCACACTTGGTCAGGCCAAAAGGCAGCTCCTTAATTTGCATTTCTTTTTTGACTACTGGTCTTCTTTCCTATTGGTAAATTATAATTTTTCTTATTTTGAATGCGTGCTTAACATACATACATCATCTGTCTGTTGTTATTCTTATTTTGACAAATAATTTTTCCTATTGGTCTATTCTTTTTTGAACCATAACATGTAACAATTTGTAATTGGTCAGGTGTATCAATTTTTCTCTTTTTGATTCTCCTTTGTTTTTCATGCTTTAGGAGAAAAAACTTTCCTAGGTAGAAATTAGATAAATATTCCTATATATTGTTTTCCAACTATTTAACTGTTTAGTTCATCTGCATTTGTTTTGATGCATGGCATGAAATGAGGATCTAAAATACTCTTTTCCTTCTAAATAGATAGCCAGTTTGCCTGGAGTAGAGACAATTAACTACCCCCAGTGTCCATTCTATTTTCCTTTTAGTTACAGAGCACCCCAGGTTTTTGCTGGGGTAAGCCATAGTCTGCATTTCCAAGCTCCCCTTGCAGTGAAGTGGGGTCTTGCTACTAAGTCTGGGCCAACGTGATCAGAGTGGGAGGATTTAAAGGTCACCTCCATGAGGACAAAATGCTCCCCCTGGTCTCCCTCTCCCTCTTCCTGTGGGATGAAATCTGACTACAGTGTTGATGAATCCACTTTGGACTGTCCTGCCAAGGTCATCTCCCTAGTGGAGCAATGAGATAGAGGGAACTTAGGTCCCTTTGCAGAACAGAGCTGCCTAAGCCCTGGCCCAGCTGCCAACTCTGTCTAACATATAAGAAAGAAATACTACCTTGTTTGAGCCATTATATTTTGAGTCTCCTCATTATAACAGCTTAACTGTTCCCTGATTGAGAAATTAGCTCCAGAATTAGGATTCTGCATTCAGAAAGACACAACACATTTGGCACTGACTTAGTGGTTAGGCTCCAGGCTGAAAAGGCAGGCGATTTGTGAGATGCAGCAAAACCACTGTTTGAGATTATATGGAACTTGTTAGAAAAAATCAGAACATTACTCTGTTCTCTGCCCCTTGCTGCTCTGAGGATGGCATGACAAGAGAGGTAGAGACAGGCAAGGGGTAGCTGGTTTGCAAGCATAGATGGAAGAGGCAAGACTCTACTAAGAAAGTTTCTCTACCCAAGGCCTACAAAGCAAATTTAATGAGAATCCAGGAATTTGAAGCCTCAGGTTTCTTCTGTATCTTTAAATAGCAGGAAATAAAATGTCCTTCAGAGCCTAGCTAGCAGCAAAATCACATTAAAGGTATTATTTTCCTATCCAGGTCTAAGTTTTTTCAGATGGCATTCAGGTGGCCACCATGAAACTGAGGGAAAAGGGATGGGCTGAGCACAAAAGCCTGTAAAGGAAAGGAGATTCAGCAGATGTTAAAACCACAGTCAGAAGTAAAAATCTCTGGGTGTGGCTACATTTAAATGAACCTACTGGATGCAAATAGAGCAGAAGCCTACTAAGTGTTTGAGAGAAATGTATCACCAAAACCCTACAAAATGGTTCTACAAAGGTTTAAGATTGCTAGATTCTTAAAGCAAGCCTCAGATCCCCAAGTCAGTATCAGGTAGAAAGTGAAACACAAAAGCTGAGGAGCCCCAAGAATGGCCTATTCTTCAACATTCACTTTAGGTACATCCACTGAGAATAATGGACCAACAGAAAGCCTTCCTGAGGATGAAGCCAAAAATAACAAAGAACAATCAAAGGAGATATTCCCAGAGAGCCACAAAGACCTGACAGAAGCCAGAGATTCTGGATTTTGAGTTGGATGCAATAACTGGACAGGACTGTGGGTTTTCTCCTTTGAGGAAGGATGAGTATGCTCTCTGTATGGAAAGAGGTAGGGAATGTGGATACATTGAGCCATCTGTTAGCTGAGACTACTAACTGTCTCCTTAGATCCTTTTTCCCCTTCTTTTGTTGTAGCATCCTTGATTTTAACTGGGGGCATGGCTGCTGAGCTACATTTCCAGCCTCTTTTGCAGATAGGTATGTGACTAAGTCTGTACCACTGGGATGTGAGTAGAACTGATATATACAACTTCCCGGGCATCACCAAAAGATGGAGTCACTTGCCTGGATGTCTTATTTTCCCCTACTGTGGGCTAAAATGAAAGCATGGTAACGAGCCAGCTTCGACCACTTGAACAAGGATATCACGCTAGGGGATTTTAGAACAATAGAAAAGGAATTTGGGTCCCCGGAACAAAGCTGCCTAACTGCCTGAAGTAGCCCACTATGTTTATACTGTTTCTTGGGAGAAAAATAAACTTTTATTTATTGAGCTCATGCATTTTTGATCTCTTTACACAGCTTAGCCTATACTTTACTAACACACGGACTGTCAATAAATGCTGACTGCTGAATTATGAATTTAAAAAGTGAAATCTGGAAACCAACATTTTAAAAGTATATTATGTCCATTTTCCCATTCTCTTTTGAAAAGTGCTTATATATTTTTACATTATTTTATGTTATCTATCATATTTGCAACACATATTTTTCCTAGTTTGCATTTTAATTTTATGATTTGTTCTGCATAGGGATTCAAACGTTTATGTAGTCAAACCTACAAATGTTTCCTTTTGTGATTTCTTTCATTGCTTTATGCCTGGAAAGAGCAGTCTCTTTAGGGATAAGCTTCATTTTCCTTTACACTGTTTCATTTTAAATATACAACTCATCAGTCCACCTGGAATATATTTTAATGCATGCCATATGGTTAAATATCCACATTTTAAAAATAGGTAACCAATTTGCCCAAACACATCATAGATAAATCTATTCAATAAAACATGATTTATTTGACAATCCTACTGATTTATGTGTTTATTATTATATGTTAAATTATTATCAAGGTCTACTTCTGGCCAATCTATTTTGTTCCTATAGTGATTTTGTTGCAGATAAAATAATCTTTTACTTGTTTGGTCCTTTTGGTATTAAGGAGGAAAAAAGAATCAATGGCAAATTCTTATTCAGAAGAAAAGAATAAACAGGCATTTGCAACAGACTTTGAATATATTCTTCATAACTTTCAACTCAGTTTACTCTGAAAATCCTATCAACATTCGTGATTATGACTACAGGAAGGAGAGAGAGGGTTATAAATCAGGGAGGGGCACTCAAGGGACTTCTGGAGTTCTAAACCAGGTGATGGGTACATGGCTGTCTCTTTTATGATTACTTCACTAAATGTACATAAATGTTTTATGTACTTTTCTATATGTATATATTTAAAAGTAAATTTAAAAATTCATATCATGATATTGTGGGTCCTTAGAAAAAATGTCTCAGAAATAACCATACCCCAAAGACAATTAAAGGGAAAAAAAGTATTTCCCCAAACCCTAAAGATCATTTTACATACCTACCTACTCCCTTTTTCCCCCTGTTAAACGTTTATTATGAGGAGTTAATCTCCTACCAACCTTTCTAAACTGAATCCCAACTGACCATCATGCAGAAATACATTCATGAAACCTGAACTCTGGAATTTTAAGAGTCAAACTGGGGCAAATAAAATTCTTAAATAGAAGGTAGATCTTAATCTGCTTTAAAATAAGACATTAAAATATTATGTGATTATGCTGTAGGATGGGCAAGCACAATGCAATTTGCTTAATGCTATTTAAAGTGAGGATGCTATGTGCCTTGGGCAGTCACTGTCATACTTAAATGAGCTTAAAATTAACTAAAGGAGCTTGTTAAGACTAAATGAGTAGGACTGGAGTGGGGCCTAGGGGTCTCCATTTTTAATAAGCAGGTAGTCTGTAGACTATACTTTAAAAACACACGGATCTGAAGTCTACGTATTTTACAGAGAAGAGTCTTAGTTCTTAAATCTACCAACTGTTCATTTCTATATCAAAAGGTTTATATTTCTATCCTGAGGAAATTTACATATAACCCTTCCTCACTTTTCCTTCTCTTACTCTGATTGTTGAAGATATGATGTGGTCATTTCAGTTTCTCCTAATTAGTGTTTTCAGTTCAAAAAGTGATCCATGCACATGGTAAAGATATTCCCAAGAAGAGGAAAGAGTATAAAATAAGAAGTAAATCTCCTTTCCACCCCAGACTTCTAGTTCCCCAGGCATCCTCTGCAGAAACAACCAATGGTAATGGTTTCTTTCAGAAACAGTCCTTGACAAATACTAAGTGGAGTGTATTAAACACAATGTTATAAACCTTGTCTTTTTATAAAACTCAATGATATATCTTGGAGATATTTCCGAATCAGCACTTTCAGAACCTTTTCAGAGCTACATATCATTCCACTATATATTTCACCATAACTAGTCTTCTGCTGAAGATAGTTGGGTTGCATCCAGCCTTCTGCTATAACAAAGCAAAGCCATACATACTTGGTTGACCTTACAAACTGGTAGAGCTTTGTATGTGGGTGAATTTTCTAGAAGGACAAGTATTGGGTTAAAGGACACGTACATTATGAATTTGATAAACACTGCCAAAATGCTCTCTGAAAAGGATGCCCCAAATTACTCGCACATCAACAGTGCCTATTTTTCTCTCCACCTCAGGCAACCCAGTACATTGTCAGGCTTTTTCATCCTTGCCAATAAACAGACATCTCATTGCACTTTTAATTGTCATTTCTTTAACTATGATGAGGTTGTCAAGCATCTTTTAAGATTATGTCACTTGATTTTCAATTTCTGTAATTATTTGCTCATATCTATCACCCATTTTCCTACTGACTTGCTATTTTTCTTACTGATTTGACAGAGTTCTTTTTAACTAAGGAAATAATCCATTTGTCTTACTGTTGCAAACATTTCACAGTTTTTAACTTATCTTTTGACTTTGTTTTGTAGTATATTTAATCATGCAGACACTCTGTTTTTATGTAGTCAAAAGTATTAAGCCTTTCTTATGCTCTCTGGGATCTGTGCCTTAGTTGGAAGGCCTTCCATATTCTAAGATTATTAAAAATCAGTCTCATTTTCTAATACTTCTGTGGTTCATTTTTCACATTTAAATCTTTGATCCAGTTGGAATTTACTTAAGTGACAGAGCAGAGATTTAAGGCTCTTCTTCATTTTTTTTTTCCAGATAGTTAAGCAGTTATAAAACCGTTCACTAAACAATTCATCTTTTCTGGTATGGTCATTTTAAATGTAGTATTGCGAGCTGCAAAGCATTTCACAATAGAGTATATTTCTAGCAAGTCTATGCTTACTAGAATTATCCTATTTAACTATCTAACACACATTAGTGAATGTTATTTATTGTTAGTATTAATGAAAATTATACTGAATTGAAAGATAACACATTATGGAAATCACTGGATACACCGATGATTAGAAGCAAATATAACCTAGGTGGGGAGAGTGTAGCTCAGTGGTAGAGCGCATGCTTAGCATGCACAAGGTCCTGGGTTCAAGCCCCAGTACCTCCACTAAATAAATAAACCTAATTACCTCCCCACTCTGAAAAAAAAAAAGGAGATGTAACCTACTATAAGTTCACCTTCTAGAAGTCTATAAATTGTTTACTGGACATGCAATAATGTATTTCACACTACAGAGCAATGCCATCTGTAAATCGTTTGGTATGACTTGCTTCCCAATCACAAAAGAAGAAATGCTTTATAATTCATTATTCTAAGTTCCTTATTTATTTGTGATATTAATAAGAGAAAAGTGGTAAAATAATTTTTCCTGAATTTTCATTGGTACTATGCAGATAAAAGAAATACTGATACTATGCAGACGTAGAATACCATTAGGAAGGTGGTAATAATGGTTGTGACTGAGGAAGGACTTGTCAGAAAGCTGCTATTCTCAGGTCTTAAGACTTACAGAAGCTAAAATACAGGAAGAAGGCTGAGTCAGATGCTCAAAAAGCTCCAAGTGAAACAGGGGCACAGACACACAGATTGCTCAATCCTTCTTTCAGTGCTGGTCAAATGCATATTAAAGGTCTTTATCCCTTCCTGCTGAGTGTCAGATGGAGACTGAAGCTTAGAAGTGGTGATCTATTGAAGCTGCTAGTCAAAAATACGTATTCCAATTGGAGCATTTTCATTTTAACAGCTGCACACGCATTGTTAATAGTGCTGCTCAAAAGAAATATTGTATGAACATAAAATGAAGTCTCGTTTCATGGGGATAATATCCCCACATTCCTTACAGATGAACACACAAAGGGTGAAAATTCAATTTATACTCTTATGAAAGATTCAATCTCTCGGAACTCTTTACTCCTCTTTCTTCTCTTTCCTATCTTTGTTTTCATTTCTTTATGAGCTCTATTTCTTTTTCATTGTACTTTCTCTACCAACACAGAGTTTTTACTCTTTATTATTTCTATAATTTTATGTCTGGAAAGGATATGAAGGGATATAAGACTAGAGAGAAGCAATAGAATGGATGGCCCAAAGCAGAAGAAAAGCTAACAAAAATACAAGTAGGCATTTTATAGAATGCATTGTTGAATTTAAGCTTAAAGCTTAAGCTTTAAACTGAAATTTGTACTTAAAAACTGTAGGTGCTATTTTTAAAAAGCTGGATATTTGAAAAATTAAGAACATGTCAAACAATGAAAACTCATCTGTTAAAACCTCACTCAGAGGGATAGGAAACGAAGGCCAGCGTTCCACAGGAACCCCGAAGATTTTGCTGTCTGCCTTTTAAAATATGAAACACTTGTACTCTAAATTTTCTGGAAAGATAACACATTTTGAAAAATTGAAAATTAACAGCATTTATTTTGAAACTGAAAGATTCTGCTCCAAATGAAAGTCAGCGTCTTGCACCTAAAACCCACTCCTTCCTCCTCCTGTGTCCTGTGTCTCTGTCAATGGAATCAATAATTTCAGTCTCCAGTGTGCAACCTCAATCATAATCACCTCCCATCCCTTTTTCTCCTGTTCTGCCTCACATCTGTGCTATCCTTTCCATTCCCACAACTTCCCAGGGCCAGGGAGTCATTCTGGACTCCTCACTTTCTATTATTCTTGTTATCCAATCCATTGGCAAATCCTTCAAAATGTAATCAGAATCTGACCACTTCTCACCACCACCCCTGCCACCACTATGACTCAAGCCACCACCATCTCTCACCTGGTTTATTGGTTCCCTCGCTGGTGTCCCTACTCCTGCCCTTGACCTCCAGCATCAGTTTATTCTGTGACCACAGTTCTACTCAGCTTAAAGCTGCCAATGGTTTCCTAGCTCAGAAAAAGCTGAAGTCTTTACAGGGTCTTAAAGGAGCTCGTCGCACACGCCCACCGCCACCCATAACTGTGCTGGTCTCATTTCCTACCACTCTCCCCATGGAGTCTCTGCCTTGGCTACAGCCCTACCAGCCTCCCTGCCAGGGGTGCTCCTCCCTTCCCACCCTTTACACCTGCTGTTCTCTCTGCCTGGAATTCTTGTCCCCTACATAATGCATCATCCATCCATTTCCCCAGGCTTTACCCCCAAAAATTATGTTCCCAGTAAGATTTTTTTGCCCTTCCTCTCTGAAATCTCACCATCCTTCCCCTGACATTTCAAATCCTTCTTTCCAATTTTATTTTTTTTCTCCATAACACATCCTATGTATTTAACTTATTTATCTAGTTTATTGACAGTCTCCCCAACTGGAAAGTAAACTCCACAAAAAAGGGATTTTTCTGTTGTACTCCCTGCTATATCCCCCATGTCCAGAAGAGAGCTTGGCACAGAGAAGGAGCTCAGTGAATTTTGTTGAATAAATGAACTAATAAACGAATAAACAAATAAAACAAAAGAATGACTCCAGCTTGGGCTCTCACTGCATCTTTCCTGGTCTTCTGCTGGCAGTCTCAACCCTCCATAATCAATCCTACAAACTTCAATTCAGTAGTTTATCTAATACAGGTCTGATCCTACTGCTGCTCAGATTAAGAGTTTAAGTGGCTCCCAACTGTCCAACGAGGAATTACAGTTCTCCAGGATGGTATCAATACCCTTCATAATCAGGATACCCTTTTCTAAATTCATCTCTTCATATTCCATTCTTAAACCTTATTTTGTAGACCAGTGTCTCCCAAACTTGAGTGATTTATGGGACCTTTTAAAGAGGAAAATTTTGTTCAGTGGCTCTGAAGGACAAAACCAAGGATCCCAGTTTGATAAACACTAGTTTAAGAAACTGGCATCCTAGTCAAAAAAAATTTTTTTTTAGATAAATAACAAGGTCCTACTGTATAGCACAGGGAAATATATACAATAGCTTATAATAACCTATAATGAAAAAGAATATGAAAAAGAATATATATGTAATTGAATCACTATGCTGGATACCTGAAACTAAGACAACATTGTAAATCAAGTATACTTGATTTTAAAAAAGTTTTAAAATTATAGATTATTATTGGTTAAAAAATCTTTTAATTTTAAAATTTTAGTTTTTAACCAAAAGGAAAACAATATTTTAAAAAATCTTCATATACTTTGTACCCCCTGAGAACAAATCCATGGACCCCAGTTGCAGAAATGCTGCTGTACAGAAACCAAACTACCGACCTATCCCAGAAGAGGCCTATGCTTCCCTGCCTCTGTGCCTTTGTTCCTGCTGTTCCTCTACCCTGGAGCAACTTCTCCTACCTATAGCTATCAAAACCTTACTTATCCTTCAATGCCTAGTTTAACTGTTACCTTCGTCATGAACCCTTCCTTCTGACAACCTCAGTCAAAACTGCTCTCAGTCTCTAGGGGTAATTTTATAAATCTTCGATGGCATTAACTACATTATTCTTCTTTATGTTATACTATATTTTCCCATGATTATTATAGCTCCTGGATAGCATAAAGATTAACTTGTTCTCTTTTTATTTATACAACAGCTAGTATAGTGTCTTCCATATGACAACTAATAAATGCCCGTTGATTTAATCATCATGTCAGGAGAGGGACAAAAAGCTGCTATAAATATGACCCTCTATTGATGATCTTAAAAATGGAACTGTTTACTAAAAGCTTATAACCAACATATATTGTACACTCATAACAAAAAAGAAAAATGTGGAGAAAAAATTTAAAGTGACTTATAGGATTTACCTTCTTTTAAGCATTAAGTCTGATATAGGTATGCATCTTAGACCAGTTCCCAAAACCATCAGAAAGGACGTCAGAAGCACGGTTATCCGAAGACCTAAAGGAAACAAAAATATATGGATTGTTTTCTATTTTCTTGTCAAGTAAGTCCAATGTTAAGAATAAAGATTTTTTTAATTCAATCATATTGGGATTATCTTCTAGTATATGCTTCCTCTATAACTCCCAACACGGAGGGGAAAAAACTCTGTGTGCTGAAAATGAAATGATCCTAACTTTAATAGAAAACTTGCATGAGCACATCAAGGATAGAGGAAAAAGTTCTATTAGTTCTCGATATTTAAAATCAATGATCAGAAAGCTCTATTCAGATACAACACTAAAAAATGTAGAAAATAATTTTAAAAGACAAAGTATTTTAGTTTTATATCTCAAATATAAAATTTCTAATTTTCAAATGCAAGCTGTTAATAAAAAAAAAATCTAAACTGCCCCTAAAAAGTTTAAGATGGCAGATTATTGCTGTAAGTCTTCTGAAAAAAAAGACAATTGGCTGATTACTTATTTTATCCTATAATCAGGACAAGTTTGTCATAGGGTCTTAGGAGGTGGTGCATTAGAACTCTTCAATTATTAATATAATGGTCTTTTAATTTTTCTTGATTTATCAGATGGCTTTCAACTTATAGAATGACGCTGTTTAAAAAAAAAGTACAGCTTAGGACTTCAGAAGATAATGTGGATCAGATAGCTTTTCCCTTTGTATCCCAAATAAAATCATTTTGAAAATGTGTCAGTTACATGGATAACAGGGCAAAAGAGGATATAAAATTAAAAAATAAGGTAACCCCAAATTAGACACAGTAACTATGGCAGAATAATGTAATGGGACTGTATCTTCCTACTGTTGGAATGCTGCACTTTTCTTACTACTAAATTAATGCTGCCTTACTTTTTGTAGCTGCCACACCACATAGGTGGCTCACACTGAGTATGTGGCAAAGGTGGCAACATTTTTTGCAATTTTTCCCAAACTCAAGACCTCCTTGAAACCATTTCACAGTGAATAGACTTAGACTGTTTAATGCAATTTTTTTTTCCAGACCTTTCTTTTTCTGGCAAAGGGGAGATGGTTAAATGCTTGGTTTTCAAAGGGCTTCTCTGCTTGAAGGAAATTGAAAGTCAACAAAACTATAATTATGCAGATTAAACACAGCAAGGAAAATAAACTTGAGATTCAGATCAGGCACATACACACTACACTGAGGATAATTTGTGGTATGAACTGAGTTAGCTTTATAATATTTTTATGTGATCTGAATATGATTAATAAAATTTGGCAGAAGGAATACCACAGAAAATTGTGCTTCTCAGGAACAAGTAACGCATACATACTGCTCATTTACCGCTTCTAATAACAGAACACAGATTTTAAAACCACATTATAGCCATAGGAAATAAAACATAATTAATAAAACGTACATTCATGGTCATAAATATCCTGAACTTGGAAAATGTTGCTCTTATAAGGTTACACTGAGTGCCCTATGAGATAGTAGATAAAATTTTATAGATTTGGGACATTAAGGCTTACATTCTACATGATGTTTATTTTTTTTCTAATATTTGGTTTGTAATCAAGGTAAACAGCCACCAAGTGAGCATTGAGGCATTGTGTATAGCCCTGTGGTTCAAATAAACACATTTCCTATTACTACTGCTGAAAGCTAGAATACTTTTCTACTCAATTATGACATTTATCAAATATATGATAATATTAACAGCTAATATAAACTTCTAAGAATAAAGAAGTTGTGAAAGCAGATTATTATAAAGCAACAGCACAGTCACAGCTTGTAGCTTTCTTATTTCTAATTGTTGCCAAGTATTACTTAATCCACCTCAGCTGATGCTCAGTTTTGAATAGAATGCTTTCTTGATTTCATATGAATCTTGACCTGCAGGACTCTATAGTTCCAGGTAATCAAAAAGACATCAGCTAACTTTGGAAGGAGAGGTATGAGGAACCCCCCAAAATAGGCTTATGAGACATTTAGGATCTTCATATTAAATAGATTCCAAGTGATTTACAACCAGTACATGAGTGCAAAAACTATCCAATGAAAAGTGTGGGAATAATTTTGGAAAACCAAACGACTGAAAATAAAAATAAATTCTACTCAAATACGGCAGCCAGACTCTGCAGGAGGCCTCCTTCCAACAGATGAGCCAACTCCTTTTGCTGGTGAACCGACTGGGGACAGGAAGAGAGCCCCCACAATAAGTACCTAAAAATCATCATACACAGTTGATTGAAGGGAAAAACCCCACCATGCACATATCCATAGTGGATGCATGGAAATCAGTTTTATCTGGCAAAACTGTCCTTCCCAGGCCTCACACTTCCATCAGCTGGGGTGCAGACAGGCATTTTGTTTGCTCCTGGCAAGACCACCTACCCCTATCCCCAAAAGCCACACCATCGCCACCCCAATCTACCCTGAAGACTATGAGACTCATCATATTGTGCCTGCTTTTTCTGTTCACCTTGGTCATGAGAGACCCAAGATTCACAGGTCATCTTTATCCCAATATGGCTTCATGCATCCCATAATCTGATCTCATCCCTGCCACTTCCTCAGTTCCCCAAATCTTTCTACTGTGCCTTCTGGAGTGGTCAGAATCAGCGGAGCAGTGGAATCCCTCTACTTTCAAGCTTTTCCCTCTTCTGTTCACCTTTTCACTCCTCTGAAACCTCTTCCCTGAGGACACTGCTTCCCCAGCCACTTTAGATCACTGTTACTCTCTCCTCCCTAAAGTGCCCAGTCTCTTCTCTCTCGATGCTTTTTCTCTGGTTTGAAGCAATATGATTATTGTGTGCCTTGCTGTAGTTTTATTAACGCTGAGATTTGCTTGGTGTGCTTTTCTTCATGCTGTTTCTTTCACTGGGATTCTTGAATGTCTTAGATTTGTAGGTTTATGAATATTACCAAGTTTAGAAATTTTTCTGCCATTATTTCTTCAATCCATCTCCCCATTACCACCTCATCTCACTCCATGCCCTTTCTTTTCCCTTACCAATCTCTTCTCATTTGGGGACTCTAGTTACATGTATATTAGAACACTTAAAACTGTCCTGCACTGATACTTGTGGGGGTTTTGTTTTTAATCTTTTTTTTCTTTGTGTTTTCTTTTGGGCAGTATTTATTGCTGTATCTTCAAGTTCACTAATCTTTTCTTCTGCAATATCTAATGAGCTGTTAAATCTTACCCAGTATATTTTTTGGGTCTTAAACACAGATAACGTTCTCATCTCTAAAAGTTTAACACTGGTCTTTTTATGTTTTCTGTGTCTCTCCTTAATATGCTTTCTTCTGCCTTCTTAAACATATGTAATACACAGTAGCTGCTTTGATGTCCTTGTCTATAAATTCTATTCTGTGTCATTTCTTGGTCCAGTCTGATTGCTTTTCTCCTCTTTATGGGTTGTATTTTCCTGCTCCTTAGCGTGCTTGGTAATTGCTGATTTGGATGTCAGGTATTCGGAATTTTACCCCGTTGGGTGATGAATTTCTTTTTTTCACTCCTTTAAATATATTTGAACAATGTTCTGGAATACTAAGTTACTTCTGATCTTTTCAAGGAGTAGTTTTAAGTTTTATTAGGTGGAACCATAGCAGCCTTTAGTCTAGAGCTTGTTTGTCTTTACTGCGGAAGCAATGCCCTTCCGAGTATTCAACCCAGCCTCTTATGTATTATGAGGTTCTCCATTCTGGCTATTGGGAATGTGAACTATTCCCAGTCTCGTGTGAACTCTGAGAATTGTCCTACCTGCTCCTCTTTGGTAGTCCTTTTTCCAGACTTGGGTAGTTTCCTCACGTGTAACTGGTAATGAGTGCTCAGCTGAAGACTCAAGAGGAACTCCTCGCAGATCTAAAACTTCCTCTCTGGTACTCCACCCTAAGAATTCTAGCTATGCTGTCCTCTTAGAATTCTCAACTGTCTCCTCAACTTAGGAAAACTGTGGAGCTCTGCTTGACCTCCCCGTCTTGTGTTGCTGCCTGGAAGTTCTCTGTCATTCTGAGAAAGCATTCTGTCCTGCTTTACCTACCTGCTCTATTGTCCAATGTCTGAAACACCACTGTTTCATATACTTTGATTCTGTTGTTTGTTTTCAGTTGTTTTAGATGGAAGGATAGATCCAGTTCCTGTTACTCCATCAGGGCCAGAACAGGCTTTGATCTAACTCTATCTGACTGTCATACTCACCACTCTCTGCTGCAGCTGTCTGCAGACCACCACATACCTCCCTCTGCATCATGCATCCTCACAGTTTGAAACTGTCTTGCTCATTGTTACTCCAGAGGAAACTACTTCTTTCATAAATCAAGTGGTTTCAATACCCATGAGATGACCCTTTCAATATCCTGGCTGCTCCGTCCCCTGACTTCTTATTCCATAATCATGTCCTCTACCCGACCTCAGTCATCCACCCTCTTGGTTATACTCTGACTTTATCTTTATCATAATTGTATCCATGAAGTAATCTTAATTTAAAGCATCCCATTCTTCAACCATGACCTTCTCTTTCCCACTCATGCCCTCTAGTACTCTATAAATTCTTTATCCAATTGAGAATGACAATTTTGGAGCCTACTACTTGTTCTCATCCACTTTCATGTGTTACCTTTTCTCCTTTCCCCAGTTTAGATTTGATAGTCCATTGTTACATCACTCTCTACAATCCTCTACTCTTGGCCTGCACTTTCTTAGTCCTATTCGCCTGGCAAACCACAACCTGGTTACATCTCTCTCTGTCAACTCTGCCCATGCCTGTGCTTGCCCAACAGAACAGGCTGGAGGAAAACACACAACTATGCTCATTGGTCTCACTTGTCATTAATGTCCAGTCACTGAAAGCAGGCCCTTAGTGCTGCCCAACAATTCCACTGTATTTCCTAGTGCATGTGTTCTCTGCTTTCCCAGGAAATAGTATCATAACTCATCCTCTCTCTTCCATCTTCCAATAACTGTTGCCCTATCCTATCAGGCGAAAATTTGGTTCATATTTTCTGAGAACTCTAAACAAAGATAACTTCCACAAGCTCCTACCACCCACCACCTGCATCCGAATCTATACACTCTGTCTTCTCTCCTGTTACTACTGAAGAATTGGCTGTCAACACTTCTCTCTAAGGCCAACCTGTCTACTTGCGCTCTGGGGGCCTGTATGCCATCTTGCTTACTCGAGGACATGGCTACAGCAGTTCTTCCCTCTCTCTCTAGCGTTGTCATTTCCCGCTTTCTACTGGATCGATTAGGACACTGCATTCCAGAGATAGTCTTTAATATCGCTTATCTTTAAAAATGCCTTCTCAGTAACCACACTCCCCCTGGCTACTACCCATTTCTCTGCTGTCCTTTAAAGAGTAACTGCTTGACATAAATGTCTACATTCATTGTCTCTAATTCCTCTCCTTGCATTTTGTTTTGAACTCACCCCCACCACTCCAATGAGACTATTTTTTTAAAGGACACCAAAGATCTCCACGTTGCTAAATCCGAGGCCTCACTAGCTGGTTCTTCCTTATCTTCCCAAGCTCTAAATGTCAGACCGCCCAGGGGCTCAGTCTTCTTCTAAAGCAACTTCTCTCTCCACAGGTGATCTCACTCAGCTCCAAGACCCTAAATATCATTATAGGTTGACACATCCCAAATTTATTGCTCAGGCCTCTTCTCTGAACCCCGTATTTGTAAATCCAACTGACAGTTTAACCTGCCTACCTGGATATCTAATAGGCATTTCAAATTCCTGACCTGCATCCCATCTACCCCCAAATGCTCCTTCCACAATCTTCTACATCTCAGTGAACTGCAGCTTGATTCTCCCAATTACTAAAGCTAAAAAGCTAAGAACATCTTAGATTCCTTTCCCTTCTTCACACCCCACATCCGATCCATCAACAAATCCTGGTGAATCTACTTTCAGCATATATCTGGAATCCAACCACTTCTCAAATCCTCCACTACTATCACCCCAATTGGAAGTCGCCATCAGCCCTGTCTGAGTCATTTCACTAGCCTCCCAACTGGTCTTCCCAGTCTTGTTCTTGAGACAAGAGCAGAGCCATCATTTTACTCTTCTGTTCAAACCTTCCAGCAGAGTGAGGCCTCCTCACTTCTTAACAGCCAAAGTCCTTACAGTGGCCTCTGAGGTCCTGCATGAATTAGGCCTCCCACCACCTCTCTGACATCTCCTGTGGTGGTTCCCCTTGTGGCTTAACTCAGCCACATAAGCCTCATTGCTCTTTCTCAGATATGTCAAACTAGTTTAGGACCTTTGTCTTTGAAACAGTCTTGTCCAGAATCGACAAGTCAGGTTTCCTTTTTTCCCTCAAGTCTCTGCTCAAACACACGTTATCAGGAAGGCCCTCCCTGACAGTCCAGAGAGAGTATCACCCAATCACATCTCCTTTCTCCCTTGTCTTGCTTCATTTTTCTCCAAAATATTTATCACCCCCTGACACACTACATATTTAATTTTATTGTTGTTTGGTGCCTGGATATCCTCACTAGAATGTAGGCTCCCTGAGGGATATCTCCCTAGAGCTTAACACTAATTTAGGTGTTAGCTCCTTCTTGAAACTTTCTTCACCTGGCTTCTAGGGCACACTCACTTTTGGCTCTCCTGTTATCTTACTAGGTGGTCCCTTCCTACCTCCTTGCTGGAAAATGAAAAGGAGTGAGAGGATACAAAACCAATTTCAGGAAGATAACTGGTCTTCTACTAAGCTAGGTGAGACCCATGACAGCAGGAAGACCAGACAGCTGTCTACCCCTTAGTGAGAAAGATACTTTAGCACCCAGAGATGCCAGGAACTTACTTCTATGTATGCACATAGGACATCTGCAGCAGGACAGCCAACATACAAAACTGTACTGGCTTTCTCCTACTGAAAAGGAAGCCATTTTCCAAACGAGAGAATTTTAAATTTATTTTCTGTTGCTCCAACCAACAGAAAATATAAAATTGAATTCACCACATCCGTGGAGGAACTCTGAAAGAACTTACAAAGTAACTTATTTTATAAAGAGAATAAGTAGGTCCTAATTTATCTGGCCAAGGAGAGTAGATACAATTCTAATAGAAAAGGGTAAAAATAAACATTTTTCTACCATAAAAACAAGGTTGGCTAAATTTAGGGAGTACTACTGAAAACTGTTAATAAAAAGAAACAATAAAATAGCATTTCCCCTTAAATTAGCCAACCTTGTAAGGAATGATAGAGGAATTGTCACAAATTGGAAGAGATTAACGAGAAGTAACAATGCAATCTGGGGCTCTTGACTGGAATCTTGGGTCAGGAAAAAAAAAGATATTAGTGGAAAAACTGGTGAAATGCAAATAAAGTCTAAATTTAGTTTAAACACAAACAAACAAAATCAAACAAGGATAACCTCCATTCAGTGTAAGAAGCCTTTTCTCAGCATCTAGCACGTATCTCTCTGCCTTCGTACTTGCACTACCTAGAAGTTCCACGCCAGTCAAGACACACCTGCCAGGACTGGACACTTTCATTGTTAGAAGGTTCTTCCTTGCATCACTTTGAGTTACAGCCCTTTGTAACTTCACAAAGCTTAGTTCTTCCTCCTAGAACTACACACATTAAGTCTAATTCCTCATTTACTTGATCTTCACATATTTTATATTCTGCCTCAAGTTTCTTTTTGAAGCTTGACACACCCAATTCCTTTCATCTGGCACATTATGATTTTTTTTAACATCCTTTACATTCTTGTCACACAACTTTAAAAGTACTCCAGTTTGCCAAAGGCCTTCTTAAAATTAATGCTCAGAACTGAACACGAGTAGAGCATGTCAAACTATTTCTCTTCTTGTTTTAGATACTACACTTCTATGCCTAAAATTGTCCTTTTCAGTAGCTAAACACATTGATCATGAAACATTTACCCACACTTGTGTGGTACCATTCAATGCCTTATCATTCAAGCCTATGACCTTTTTTCCTCCTCACAGAATCATACTGGCAAGTGATAAAGGGAGATGTCTGTCCAGAGTAAGAGCCTTCATTCATCTGCTAGCTTTATCTGAGAGTTAAAAATCTCAACTGACACAGCCACCTGGTCACATCCACATAGTTTAAAGCTTAAAGCTGCTGTGCACCATCTTCCAGAAACCAAAGCTTCAGATCCGAGTTTCTCAACAGTTCTTCCTGGGTTGGAGTCATCTATTACGCAAAGCCAACTCATTACTTCCTTGTATCTGGGCATCCTCAGTCTATTTTCTGACCTTTCACCCTCAACATCCCTCAATCCCTTTTAAGTCAAAGCATCAGTCATTTTTGTCAGGTGTAAAAAACACACATAGCACGTGCACGGGGATGCTCTGATGTCCAATTACGCAAAAACTTGAACATTTAGAGGTAGCTTAATCCCTGCTGTTGCATAATAGGCCTCGATAAGAACACTATCTGTAAAGAAGCCTTCCCATATTTGTCTTGGAGACGGAGGGCTCCTAGTCAGGAATGGGATGCCAGCAACACTCGGTCACCTCACACAACCCCTAAGACGAAGCCGAGGGAGTTGGCTCCCCCAGGAGTGACAGAGACGGCCGGCGCTCCCGAGACCCGCTCACCTCTCTTGTCCAGGAGCCACGTGAACGCGAAGCAGGGAAGGAAGCCGATGGGCCCCCACAGCACGAGGAGCGCGATGTCCCAGCTAGAGAAGCCGTAGGCCTGGCGCGCCGAGTTCTGGATGGGGCCCCAGGTGTTCCAGACCAGGCCCTGCGCGAATCCCAGCAGGGAAAAGAGCAGAAGCACCAGCCAGCGGCGCCCGTACACTCGCCCGGGACTCCCGGCGGCTGCCGGCAGCGCCGCCGCCGCCGCCGCCGCCGCCTCCCGGCTTCTCCAAGCAGTCCCCGGCGCAGGCCCGAGTCCAGGCCCCAGCAGCGGCTGCCGCTCCTCCTCGCTACTCCAGCCGGAGCCCATTACGACGCGCAGCCCGCGGGGCCCCTGCCCGGAGCCGTCCGGGTGTCAGCCGACCAGCCCCGCGCGGATACGGCTGGAGGAGGCGGAGGCCGAGGTTGCTTTGGGCCTCTCCGCCTCCCGGCCGCGTCGGTACGCCTGCGCCGCGCAAGCCGGCCCGGGCGAGGAGGCGGGGCAGGTGCGACCTGCTGGATGCAGCTGGAGTGCCGGACGGCTGCCCCCTCCACGCCAGGTACCGTGGAGAGGAAACCGAGCCTTGGGAGAGCGTGAGGCCGGCGTCCTAGAGCCGGGACCGGGAGGAACTGGAAAGGGTGGGAGGAGCGCGGCTGAGCTCGGAAAAGGAAACTCCCAGAGAGGCTGTAATAGAGGAGGTTGGGCGAGGAACCTGGGACTGCTGGAGGAAGTGTCCAAGTTGACGTCATGTGCCTAATAAACAACTCCGAGATCTCCGGTCACTTAAGCGAATGCTTGCTTCTGTATTAGGTTTATTCTCATTTCTGCTGGGTCTATAACTTCCGAAATTAGAGGGGGAGATTGAGGGACCCATAGGATCGCTGCATGAAAGTCATTTGTTTTTGTGTGTGTGCGGTTAGTACTGCCTGGTTTAATCAGCTGTTTTTTGTGTGTGTGCTTTACATACCCAATAAGGAAATTATAAACGAGTCAGTTTCATTCATTCATGTATATACACATGATATAGAACTCTTTTGCTTGACATTAATAGGAGAGAAATAAAGATATGCTGATTAAAGCTGGAACATTTCTGCCCCCAAATGACCTAGATCCAGCTCCAGTTATTATGATTTTGACCAGACGAAGAGTAAACGAGGAGGGTGGAGGTTGCTGATCTCTTGATTAAGCAGCCGGTTGTTTATTTTGATACACAATCCAAAAGCCTGACAGCTGTCAGTTAGTGTCCTTGAAAACCTAAGTCAAGCGATTTGGCTTGTTTGGGTCGGGAAATGAGTCAAAGGGAACGCAATTAAAGTACATCTGCCTGAGGTTCACATTCCCCCGCAGCCAGGAAAACCAGATGGAGTCATGTTGCTGCCAGAGGGGAAGAGAAGAGGAAGAGAAGCGTAAGCGCTCCTGGTATCCAAGGCTGGAAAGAGCGGCTACAGGGTAAGCAAACGCAGAGCCACTTTCCACTGCCCTGAGCCTCACAAAAAAGCAAACCATCCCCTAAAACTTCAATATTGTTGTGCGGAGGAAAGCGCCAAGGCGAAAAGGAAGGACTTGACCGGAAAACAAACAAACAAAAAAAGTAGAAACGAAGCCAAGACTACACTGAAAGCCTGCGGTCTGGAGAAGGTAAAAAGCGCCACAACCGAGACCACGTGCTTACGTTTCAACCACCGGAGAATCAAAACAAACCTGCGTGGCCCCGCCCGGTGCCCGTCACGTGACTTTCACGCGCGCCGCGCTTCCGGAAGAGCCGTGTAGCAACCGCTGCGACTCCTTCCTGTGCTGCGGGTTCAGAGCCCGGATTTGGCATTTCTTGGACCAGGCTCCCGCTCCACTTCGTTTTTGGGTTCTGGTGGAGCCCGCGTACTGCAAGCCATGGCAGCGGACGCCGGGGCGATCACTGATGCGGGCCCTGCGTCTGGAGCTGGAGAGGTGGAAGGTAGGTGTTAGGCAGAAGTCAGACCATGAGTACAACCCCGTGCCTGCTGACGCTTGGCACCTCTCATGTGGCCGTTTGTCTCGCTGGCCCTGCAGTGAGCTGTGAGAACAATTATTTGTTTTCTGGTGAACGTGGCTTTTTTCAAATTGTGGCATCCAGATTTTCGATCATCGTGCAGGTCTGGTATCCCTCCATCCCACCCTTGAGGTAAATGCAGATCTCTGGGACTTTTGTTAACAGGATTATGATTTAAGTGGAATCCTGCTTTAGAGAACGGTTGACATTTAGAGGTCGGTGAGCTTGAGATCTCTGTTAGCATTTATTGAATGATTGCTCCGTGCCTGGCGCTGTTCTGGGTACTGCCACGGAATCCAGACACCTTTGACTGTATATAACAGTGCCTTTTCCCAGTTGAGTAAAAGAGTCCTAGAAAGGAAAAAGAATAACTAATGGGTGGTAACATGAATACTATTAGTAGTGCACACTGAGTGAGGGTTGTCACCAGGAGAGGTCCTAGTGGGGAAAACATAAATGCTTCATGGAAGAAATGGTTTAAGGTGGGCCTTTATGATTGGATGAGATAGTGACTAACTTATGTGGTAATGCTGGGGACTCGTGGGAAGTCAGGGAGCAGAAAAGCACAGGATGGATGTGGTTGGAGATCAAATAGTCATGTTTGCCTAGAGGGGGCAATGACCATTCCAAGCACAAGAAGCAAATTACAACTTCTTACTATCTGACCACAGAATCCTGCCTTTATAACTCCCTTGCTTATGTACCCCAAAGAAACTATTCCTGAACTTCATCTGTACCTCCAGTTCATCCGTTTTCTGTCCATCTGTACACCCTTATCCAGTTTAGAGTGCATATCATAGTTTGTTTTTATTATCCCTCCCTTGAAAATACACTATTCTCTTGTCCCTGCTTGTCTTTTATTCTTCTGGCAAAATCCATACTCTCGATGAGCCCAACATTTTGCCCTCTGCACCTGTACTTATGTGGCTGAACTTTGCTGGAAAAAGTCCTGGGCAAGTTGATGACATTATAAAATGAAAATGGTCGGCCTCTTGAGTATTTACTCAGTATGGGCCTGAGATCCTTCTGATCCTCTGTTTCTGTAGTAAGCCTGCTTTCTTTCTCCAGTGACCATTCCTTAAACTCTGTATCCTCTCTTCATCTCTTCCTCACTTTCAGCTAATGACTTTGCAAGTCATGTCAAACTCTGCATCTAATCTGTCTACTTTTTTCCTCCTTCACTGTCACACCTTTATCCAAATCATCCACATTTGTCACCTAAACCACTACTATATCTTTAGGCTGTGTGTCCTAATTTCCTCTCTGTGTCCCTCCAATCCCTTGTCCATTCAGCGGCAAAAAATGACATTTTCTTACTTAAAATTCCTCAGTGAAATCCACTGCACTAAGAACTTAGATTAAAATCCAAACTCCTAACCATGGCCTACAAAAATCCTTAGGCTGGGCTCTACTGATGTTTCCAGGAGAATCTCTTGTCATTCATTGCCCCCTCTGCCCTTACCTGCTTTTCCTATAGCTGGCTTGTTAATCTTCAGGTTTTAAAGTATGTCACCACCTTATGTATGGTGGTGTAAGTATGTATGAGACCTTACCAGATTAACCTATCTAAAACAGTCATTGTAGTTTGCCCCTGACCCCTAACCCTACATGTTCTATAATACAGCATCCAACTTCCTTCATTTCACTTACCGCAGTCTGTAATTACTTGTTTATTATCGTTTCTTCTTTTAGACCTTAAGTACCTTGAGGGTAGGATCTGTTTTATTCACCACATTTGCCCAAGCAGCAAATACAATGCCAGGCTCATAGTGGGCACTGAATACTTACTTGTTGAGTGAATGAATAAGGGAACCTCATGCCAGGTCTAGAGGCAAGAGGAGAAAGAGCATGGCATGATCCAGGAACAGAAAGAAGCTGGTATGAGGAATGAGCTGCCCCAGAAGGGCGCCTTGTACCAGATGAAGGAGTCTGGACTTTGTAATAGTGTGGAGCCTTTGAAGAGCCTTATGTGTGGGAGTAACACAATCAGCATTGGTTTTAGGAAGATCACTGTAGCTGAAGAGTGGAAGATAGATTGGACAGAGAAAGACTGAAGGACAAGGTACTTAGTCCCCCTAAGCCTCAGCAACTCCTTTGTAAGATGCATGCCTGTTGTGAAAATGAAAGATACTTGAAGAGCATCTAGCAGAGTGTCTGGCAGGAATTACATATTCAAGAATGCTAACTGTTTTTATTGTGAATAGAAAGTGCTGGCAAGTGATGTTGAAACTGAGAGAGAAGAAATTGGCGACATCTCTGAAATTTTCCGGCCTGAGAAACTACATGTAAATTAGGAACCTGAAGAAAAGGAAGTAGTTGTTGAGTTTTAATGTGAATGCATAGAGTTCAGGTTTGAAAGGATGATGCAGAAGAAGATATCTAACAGGTAGCTGCAGAAGAGGAGGTTTTTATTCTTTATTCACATACCATAAATTCACCCTTTTAAAGTGTACAATCAGTGGTTTTTAGTATATTCACAAAGTTCTGCATCCATCACTACTGTAATTCCAGAACATTTTCATCACAGCAGAAAGAAACCTGGTGCCCATTAGCAGTCACACCCCCACTTACCCCTCTCTCCAGCCCCTGGCAATCACTAATCTACTCTGTCTCTAGGGATTTGCCTATTCTGGACATTTCATGGAAATGGAATCATACAGTATGTGGCCTTTTGTGTCTGGATTCTTTCAGATAGCATAATATTTTCAAGGTTCATCTAGACTGTGGCATGTTATCAGTACTTCCGTATTTTCTGTGGCTGAATAATATTCTGTAGTGTGGATATACCACATTTTGTGTATCCATTCATCAGTTGATGGACATTTGGGTTGTTTCCACTTTGGGGCCGTTATGAATAATACTATTTATGCTGTGAACATTTGTTTCCAAGTTTCTGTATGAACATATGTTTTCAGTTTCTCTTGGGTGTATATCTAAGAGTGGAATTTTTGTGTTACATGGTAATTCCACATTTAACTTTTTGAGGAAACTTGTGATTCTTAATCTTGAAGTCCTAAGGAGGGGAAAAAATCTGATGAAAGTAAGATTTGCTCCCCTGAAAAATATAGCAAGTATACACATTTTTGCAGGTGATGTTAAATTTTAGTATGAAAGGATTCTCTGAATCTATCTGTGAAACTTTCAACCCTGTTTTAAACTGTCACCTCCCCAGAAACACCACTTTGGGGTGATTGCTTATTACCATTACAAAATAAGTTAAATGGGCAAAAAGGATTTTCCTTTAAGTTAGATAATGCTTATGTGAATAAAGGATAAGAAAAAAATGCATATATTAAGTAAACGCATGTGAAAGGTTTGGTATGTTCAGTGTAGTAATAAATATTATGAAAGTCATAGAAAAGTTAATTTTTGAGCACTTACTACTCCATTATCAAAAAATATTGAATATTTTTTATCAATAAACAGGAGACTCTGTCTTACAGTGAGGTTGAAGACAGTCCTTGCCCTAAAATAGCTGTAGGTATAATTTGAGGGAAAAGGACACAGATAAAAAGGCTTATAGTATAGTACACATCCACACAGCAGGAGGCAATTAGATGGGATGTAATTATACACACCTTAAGTGCTTTGGGGGCTGAGAGGAGAAAGAGTGAACACAGATTGGATTGGTCTATGCTTCCTAGAGTCATTTGAAGGTTTGGGATACAGCCCGCCCCCCGCACGCAGTCACAGGTCCAGCAGGCCCACTCTAAGGGACTTGAGCACCCAGGGATTTGGTATCCTTAGGGGTCCTGGAACCAATCCCCATCGGATACTGAGGGCCAACCATAGTTTTAATATAGAAATGAGTGGAAGAGGTCATTTCTGATAAAGAGACCAGGAGTGGAAGTGAGTGGAGAAAAAAGCCCAAGGCATATAGGAGGCAGAGGGTGGGAAAGGAAGTGAGGAGACAGTTGAAGGTGTCAGGGTACACAGGTGAAAGGAGGAAGAGCTTGTCCCTGGAGACCAGAGAAGAGCAGGGTGAACCAGAAATGTTGACATGAAGAAGAGGTAAATCATGGGTTTTGGTTTTCTCAGAAAAACAGAGCAGGGCACCACACAGAGTGAGGAAGTGGAGAGAGGTACTGGCGGCTTTAGAGAGAAGCTTTGTCAAGTTGCCATAGGGTGCGGGTGATTAGGAGTCAGTGATAGTGTGATTGGGAGCAGGAAAGGGAACTGGTGGAGGTAAGTGTAAATTGTGGAACTGATGCCTTTGTTTCGACACTGTTTGTGAGCGTGCTCAATAGTTCATTATGCAGAAGGGGGGAAGCAAAGGGTTAATTTTAATAAAGTTTTATACATTGCTAAAAATGAGGTGTGAACTCAGAAAACACTTATGTGGTGTTTTTGCCAAGCACTGTACTAAGCTCTAGGGATGTCAGAGTAACAGGTTTTAACATGCCTTTAAGGATGTAATTTATTTATTTTTTTTTAAGAGATAAAAAGCTTTTTATTTGTAACTATGAAAAAGAAGATAGTGAGGATGAGGATTTTTTCTGCTCAAGTAGAATAAAACTGAATTCATCAGTTTTATATCTGCAGAATTCACTATCACTACACAAATTTCTACTTCTGGAGCTTGCTTATTCTGTACATTGTTCATGCCTATCTTTAAAATATATCCTCACGTAATTTATTTTTAATTGAAATATATTTGACATACAATATTATATTAGTTTCAGGTATACTACATAGTGATTTGACATTTGTGTATATTAGGAAATGATCACCACTACAAGCCTAGCTAGTAACTATCTGCCCCCATACAGCTATTACAATATTATTGACTACATTCCTTATCTGTATATTACATTTTCACATTTTCACAACTTACTTATTTTATAACTGGAGGTTTGTACCTCTTACTCTCTCCTTCACCTTTTTTGCCCACCCACACCTCCCTTCCCTCTGGCAACCACCTGTTTGTTCTCTGTGTCTTAAAGTCTGTTTTTGTTTTGTTTGCTTGTTTCTTTGTTCTGTTTTTTTAGATTCCACATTAAGTGGGGTCATGTGATGTTTGTCTTTCTCTGCCTGACTTAGCATAATACCCTTCTATATTCATGCATGTTGTTGCAAATGGCAAATTTTTCTCCTTTTTAAGGCCGAATAATACTCCATTGTGTATATATGTACCACAAGGATGTGATATTTTTTGTTTGAAGTAACAACTTGGAATTTATTAAAAACAGAAGTAAGCACAGAGGATTTGGGAGACAGTGAAAATACTTTGTGTGATATTATAGTGATGGATATATATTTGTTTATACTTTCGTTCAAATCCGTAGACAACATAACACAAGAGTGAACTCTTAAGATAAACTATGGCCTTTGGGTAATTATGATGTGCCAGTTTAGGTTCCATCTTTGGTAAAAAATGTTCCATTCTGGTGGAAATGTTGATAATGGGGAAGCCATGTATGTGAGGGGAGAGGGTATATGGGAACTTCCTGTACCTTCCTCTTAATTTTGTTGTGAACCTAAAACTACTCTTAAAAATTGACTAAAACAAACATGAAACTACTTACTGTTAAGAATCAACTTAAATTCGAAATGTGAGCTGTTACTTCCAGGATCATACATTGCTTGAAGCATTTCAGTGAAAAAAATTGCAATTCTTTGAATCTGATTGTCTTTCAGACTGAGGTAATTATATTTCCATTGGGCTCTCATAGTTTTCAAAATTTTTTTAAAATTTTTTGATTAATTTTTAATTGAAGTATAGTTGATTTACAGTATTATATTCATTTCAGGTGTACAGTGTAATGATTCAGTATTTTTACAAATTACATTCCATTAAAAATTACTACAAGATAATAGCTGTAATTCTCTGTGCTATTCATTATATCCTTTTTGCTTATCTATTTTATACACAATAGTTTGTATCTATTAATCCCCTGCCCGTAATCTTGTAGTTTTGGTTATAGCCAGGTTTACACCTTGGTGAAAATAAAGATGAGTCCTTCCCAACTGTTCTTCCAGTCCTGCCCAAGGCAGTTCCTCATTCCAGAGTCGTGTGGACCTGAGTCTCACACATAGCTAACACTCCTACACAACTGGATTTACTCTTGTTCAGTTAAAGGTGTCATGTTCTCCATGTCATTCTTGTTCTCATTTTTAACAAGGGTAGGAGGCAAGGAAGTTTGAAGAAAAACAAAGCCCTGTGTGATCTTAAAAAGTAAAAAAGTCCCACATTAGAGCACATGTGTAATTCATCTGTAGCTAAAGTACTTCATATTCGATAATGATAAAGCAGTACTATTGAATATTTTTTTAAATTGTGAAAAAAAACAAATTACATAAAATTTATCATCTTAACCATTTTTAGGTGTACTGTTCAGTAGTAAGTATGTTCACATTAATGTGCAATAGATCTCCAAATCCTTTTCATCTTGCAAATCTGAATCTCTATACCGGGTAAACAACTCCCCTCTCCCCTCTCCCCTCAGCCGCAGGTAGCTGCCATTCTACTTGCTGTTTAAATTTCACTGTTTTAGATACCTCAAAGAAGTGGAATAATACAGTACTTGTCTTTCTGTGATACTGGCTTTTTATACTTGGCAAAATGTCCTCAGGGTTCATCCGTGTTGTAGCATGTGACAGTATTTCCAAACTTATTTTAGGCTGAATAACATTCCACTGCATTTATGATCAGTTTATTTATACAGTCATCTGTCAGTGGACTTTCAGATTGCTTCCACAGATTGCTTCCACCTTTTAGCTGTGATGAATAGTGCTCCTATGAATATTAGCATGCAGATATTTCTCCAGGACTCTACTGTTGAAAATTTTTGATAAAAAGTGAGGTGAAATAACCAGTTTTTTCTGAATTATGGCAGATTTACTTAGTGGAGGCTGAAGAAGTGGGACTGTTTTGTTAGACAGTTTGAAGGTAGTCTGGAGCATTTTAAAGTTAGGGCTAGTCTTTGAGACATCAATCTTTCGAGTATTAACTTGACTTAAAATACAGATTTACGTTTCCTTGCTTTAGGTTTAGGAACTTAGAAACATTGTTTATGAGTCATTTTCTGGCTCATAAGTGGATTAATGTGAGGAGGAGAAGACAATTTTCTGGGTTAACTGGGCAGGAGTTATCAGGGTAAGAAGATGGGAAGAAGAGGATGGTAAATGTTCAGTGTGGAACTGTCGCTGGTCCCCAGACGGAACCTGCCTGGTGTTCACCACCACACCATGCACTGGTATTGGCAAGGTCCGGTCATGAGCCTCAACACTTCATGTTTTTTTCATTGGCACCACCTTCTAGATCTTGAAATTCAAAGAGTTTATGACAATTCATCATTTTATTTAAGCATTATACTAACTTTCAGGAGAGCTGTCTTAGTTTGCATTGACATATTAAAATAGTGTCTATAAAATGAAAAATCATCTTTGCTGTAAGTGTTACCATTCCGTCTTCACTATGAACACAGTCATTTTGCTAAGTAGTACTTGCAGAATTCCATCAGTGTTTTTCCGACATGGCCTAAATGTTCATTATTTTTTACCCTGATACCTATCGTTCCAGATGATCGATGAGTCTCCATAAAATTTCTTGTGTGTATATGCAGGAGTCCTCAGATTGATGAAGGCATCATAGGCCTTCATGTATATGTTTAGAAATAAATCAGCTCACCATACTCGGACCCAATTTGTTTTGTTTGTACTGTATCACTGTATTGTAACTTGTGGCTTACTCTTATGTCACCTTCTGAAAATTTTTAAATAAAATGAAAAAAAACTATTAAATTTTAAATTAATAGTTATTAAAATTGTACCTGACATGAAGAAATGAGTTAATGTCAATTTCAGGATCGTTGTTGTATTCTGTCAATATTGGGAGAGTGTTCTGGAAACTAGCTAAATTTTCCTTATTCTTGTCTTGAATTCTAAATCACATACAGATCCAAGCCAGATATTAATTAACTGAATCCAGATTGCTAGTAAATTCAGAGAAGTAAATTTTCAAATTATCTTGTACTTTACATTAATTAAAGAAAAAATAACTGAGAAAGAGGCAAATTGCTTTTTGATGGTGTTTCAGTATCTCCAAAGAATTAGTTGTAGCCAAAGCTATAATAAATTGTCTGAATAACGTACTACATTTAGAAGGAGAAAAGATTATTGTGCAACACCTAGATCACTGATCTGTTTTTTCAGCAGTTTCTAAGTCATCTAATTAGAAATTGCTGCTTGCTGCAAGTTCAGACCTAAATACACTTATCCTTTAAAGGCTTTTGAGGTTGCTTCAGAACTTTTATAGCTCTTTTCACATATCCCTGGCATGGAATGATTGGGTGCACTCCTAGGCTATTTAATTAATACAATGTAGATTGCATTTTCTTTAAAGGAAATTCTAACACTTAAATTTCTTAATTTAATAGCCCAGTTCATTGTTGATTAAACTATCAGAAACCAAATTAGTTTTATCTTACAACCAGCTGATTGTTTTATTCCACTGCTGGCCTGAAATTCTGTAAACATGCTAATTTCCTGTTGTGGTGAGCATCCTCCTGATCTGTTCTGCCTGTGCTTTATAGCACTTTTCATTCATTTAGCAAATGTTTGAGCATTTAGTATATTCCAATCACTGGTTCCGGTGCTTTCTCAGCAAATTTTAGTTTTTAGGGTCTCTGATTAAATAACCTCTGGGATATCTGGGATTTTTCCATCAGATCATTAAATACTTAAAAAAATTTCAATATTATGTTAGAGGAAAAAATATTTATTTCTTTGAAGCTCTTCGGTCAGAACACTATTCAGGTGTCACTAATGTCCATATATTTAGTTGTGGAAGGGTGGCTTGATGTACTTTACCCAAATATGAGGACAATTTGGGGAACATTCACAACCATGTGGTCTATTGGCTCTGGTTTAAGATAAGCCGAACTGATAAATCCTCACCCCCAAAGGACTGGTGCTTCTATTCTTCTCTGCCCTTTAAATTCTAGAAGCAAAATGTTCAAAGTTTGAATATTTTACAGCCTTAGAACTGAAAGAATGTTACAGTGGGTCACACCAGCTGTGATTCATCCAGCGTAAGCCACAGAGCACTCTCTGGTGAGAATATGGTTGTCCCTGAAAGCGATAGCCTCAGAAGTCATTACACCAGTTATGAACTAATGTCAGAGTCCTGCCTAGAAGAGTTAGTTTATTGTGTGAAAGGATTCAGGTGTTGGTTCAGTGGCACGAAGATGGAAATCTTTGCATTCTTTCAGTCAGTGTTTGCAATTTCCTGGACCTTTCTTTTGTGTCTCAAGATGGCTAACCATGGTGTTTGTTTCCCAGGCAGAATATTTGAGAGGAATAGGGCAAAAAGGCTGACTCAGCAACTTCCAGATGTGTCTGTGGCCACTCCTATCTGCAAAGGAATCTAGGAAGTGTAATTTTTTCAGCCACTCTCATTGCCCAAAGTTCTGTTAGTAAGGAAGAAGGGAACAGGGACTGAGTAAGGTAGGCAGCTAGCAGTCTCCAGTACAGGTGTTGACTACTCCCCCAACCATTCACACAAACATAGGCACAGGCCAGAGGATTCTTCTCTCCCCAGCAGCACACATGGATTTATTATCTAAGAATCCATCTACAGTGTCCCTGCACCTACTTGTCTTTTCAGGTTATACTGTCTCTCCTGAGTTTTTAGTACTAGTGTAAGTCCTGTAGTTTTAATTCTCTGGGGGCAGGATTATGTGGTGTGGAAAGAGCACTGGACTTGGAATCAGGCAACCTGACCTGTAGTCCAGTTCATCACTGGTATTTTGACCTTTCACATCTGAGCTTCTGTTTCTTCGTTTGGATAAAGGAAATAAAGTACCTTCTCTACCTGTGTTTTACAGGCTTCTTAGAGGATCAGATGATCACTTTTAATGCATGTAAAAGTGTGTGGCAAACTGTAAAGCCTTATGCAAGTAACTATATGGTGTTGTTATGATGATGTTGTTCAAAACCAAACCCTCAGCTTCCCAACAGAACGAGCTATTGCTCCTAACTTCTCTCTCTAGCAAGTCACAAAGTCTGAAAACCTCAATCCTCCTTATAGTTTCATCTGCCTCGCACCCCACATTTCTTTGGTCATAATAGTCTGTGATATTATTCTTCTAGTATTTCTCATCCCTGCTGTCTCCACCCTTCTCACTGCCACCCTTGCTGTTCAGGGCAGTATTATCATACGTGTCTATTGGCTGTTGCAGTAGCTCTGTAAGTCAGTTCCAGTCCCTGCAGCTCCACACATTTCTACAGAGCCCCCACATTTATTTATTTGTTTGTTTGTTTGTTTGTTTATATTGTTAATGAATAGAATTACCAGGGCACTGGACCATGGGAGAAATATTCGGTAAATTATTTTTCTACTTTTAGACATTAGGTTGTTTATATTTTCAGATTTTTAAAAATTGTGATAATAGATATTGTATGCATATGTATATACATGTATATAATATATACAAATATGTATATGGCTTATGATGAATTATTTTGTTAAAAGCAAATTCCTGCAGCATGAATTATTAGGTTAATGGGTGGTTCTTTTAGACTTCAACTTCATTTTCCCCATCATTTTCCAAAGGATAGTTCTAATTCGTATGTCACAAACAACAGGTATTATGAATGTATTGTAGCTTTTCATAGTCTAGAAAAACTTTAAAAATATATGGTAAAAAAATGTGGCTTGTCCATTTTCATACACACGGAATCTAGACACTCTAAGTCCAGGAAGATTTGGTGCATTGCAATCTAGGTAACCCTGCACTTATATTTATAGGCTGGCATGAGTTAAGACTTTTTAAAAAAAATTCCTGGTCACAGCCTGTTTTCCTTAACAGAGCTCTTCAGCAGTTAAAGGTCACTTACAGATAAACTTGGGGCTTCTTTTACATAGAGACCTGAGGGTGCCTTCTGTCTTCCTCACTGCGCGTAGACCCCAGCTCTTGAACCTGTCCTTTACCTGGAAGCACCCACACTGATCTCCTCGCATGGGAGCCCTGACTGCAGAAGGGGATAGACTGTTCTCAGATGTCAGTTGCTGAGGGCTTAGAGCCTGCTTGCTTTCACTGCTGATTTAGGAGAGGAGTCTGAGTTTTGCCCTTGTCTGAGAAAGGAGTTCAAACTGACTTAAAATTTTATTTTCTTTAAAAACAAGCTTTACATTCACACAAATAGAAATTACTCTAGTTCTTCATTGAGTCCTTCCCCATCCCTCTTCCTTTTATCAGAAAGTTTAGAAGAGAGTTGGGTAATGGGAGAAGTTGGATTATTCATGGGCTTTTCTTAATTTTTTAAAGTGTAATTACAGATTAGGTAACTGAAATAGAGGGTTTAGCTGATTGTTGTAGAAAATCGTAAGTACATGTTTTGAGTGTCAGAATATGAAGCATTTTTTAACTTTCCCCCAAAACTTCCATCTTAAGATATCTTCAAGGAGAAACTTATTTGTTCTTTTATTTAATAAATATTAATCTTTACTAGCCTATCTGGTATTAACATTCTGTGACTGGAACTTACTGAAGTCTTCAGTGAGTCATAGTGTCAGTTTGTACATGTCCCCTATACTGTTTATAGACTCAGTCAAAGCCAAGGATTAACACTTATATCCACCCTAGTACATCTTTTATCTTTTAAAATCTGGCAATAAAAATAATCCCCGCCCCCACATTGACTTACATTAACTCTGTAATCTTTTTGGTATAAACATGTGACACATCAAGTAGGATTGTTGCTGACTTCAGCAACTCTCACTGTTCAAGAGTAGTTCCCATTAGCATCTCGTACATAATCCTCAACTTAGGACATAATATTTTCAAAAAGTTACATCTTCAAAAATTTATGTTAACTACTTGGAAAGCCTTGTTAAAGAAACATTTTTGACATTGAAAATTGTAAATATTTTCTAACATTTAAATTTTAATATTTGAGAAAACATTGAAGAATTCTGGCTCTCTGAGGCCAAATGTAACAGTAGTAAGTGAAGTGTAAATGCAGTACAGTTACCCAGAAAGAATTGCCGTAATAGAAATGATATTAGCTATTTATTCTTCATATTATATGAAATAACTTTTTAGTTATTTATCTATTGCTTTATTTATTTCTCCCTCCAGGTAAATGTGTCAAACCTTTTACACCAGAGAAAGCAAAAGAAATTATAATGTCTTTACAACAGCCTGCAGTCTTTTGTAATATGGTTTTTGATTGGCCTGCACGAAACTGGACTGCAAAGCATCTTTCTGAGGTCCTTCATGGCAAGCAGATACGATTCAGGATGGGAATGAAGAGCACGGATCCAGGTAGGACTGCAAATTGACATCATCATGTCTCTTTAATAGCATTCCCATAATTTCAGCCAGGGTTTCTTTATCTCTAGTGAATCCTTTACTTCTAATCCTCTTTTTGACCACTTACAGATAGGAAAATTTTACTGAAAGTTTTGGAAGGACAGTTAAAAAAGTTTTTTAGACTAAACAACCTATGATTTATAATCTCATATAAAATGCATTTGTTGATGTATCACAGTTCATTGATGATGGTAGACACTTAACAAATATTTGTTAATGTGCTATTGTTTATGTTCCCATGTGACTGAAAAAGACCAATACTAATCTAACAGTCCCTTCCACTTCTGACTCATGTAGAATGTGTCCTTTTATTTGTGGCTTCAGGCATGCTATTTATAGTACTTAGTCTTGGTGTAATTTTCTCTCTCTGCTTTATCAGCTGCCTGACCTCTGCTGTACTGCATAAATGTGAAACATATGTAAAGCTGTTTTTTTCATCATCTTAAGCAATTAGATTTTGCCAGCTCTTTTCCCCTGAAGACTTGTAACTGTTTGATTTTTTGCTTTACAGTCAGATAAAACAATTACTGTTAACTCTAAAAATGGTTAATTTTAGGAAAGAAACAGTGCTGTTTCTAGTCTAGAGGAGTCTGTGACCATTGTCATGAATGGTCTTCAGAATATGTGTTCAACTTGTATTTAAATATGGGTGAGTTTGGTAGTCAAGAAATTCTTACTGTTTTAGGCATTGCTGTGAAGTGGCTCTATGAATATCTATTAATAACTCAGAAGGAACTAGAAGATTACCCAGCTTCTCTTCCAGCTTCTCCAAACTTCTTTATCTCACATTGATCCTCAAGTGTATCTCATATAGTTATTTAGTTTTTGGTGTCTAGACCCCACCTTGTACTCTAGTGACAGGTAGACCAGGATTAGTAGACCTGAAACTCTTTGGCATCTCATTCTACTCACAGACCAAAATGTATGTTGTATTTTTAAATTAAATGCTAGACCAGTAGCAGCCACGTAACAATCAGCTTGTGCTTTTTTCTTCTTAATCTTAGTCAAGTAAATCGTCCACTCATTGAAGTGTCTTAAACAATAATTTGGAGAGAAATGGAAATTTTAATTGTTTTCACCTCCTGGTTAGACTACAAATACATTACTACTACTAATAGCTGTTGAGAGCTACCAAGAGCTATTATGCTTTATACATATTAACTCTCAGTCTTCTTCAAACCTGTTTAGAATGGTATTGCTAAGACCCTGTTTTATAGAGGAAGTACAGTAATTTGACATTTTAAAGTTAATACTCCAGCATAAAAGAGAAAGGAAGTAAAAAGTCTCTGTGGTTGTGAGCAGCTGCTCTGAGTTTTTACTAAAGATCATTTGTTCTTTTTAAAAATTCAGACAAAATTCATATCACATAAAATTCACCACTTTAAAGTATACAATTCAGTGATTTTAGCATATTCACCATATTGTGCAACCAACACCACCATCTAATTCCAGAACATTTTATCACCCAGTAAGGAAGCCCAGTTCTCCTTAGGAAGTCACTCTCCATTCTGCCTTACTCCCAGCCCCTGGCAACCACTAAGCTACTTTCTGTTTTTATGGATTTGCCTATTCTGGACATATCATATAAATGGAATCTTACAGTTGTAGCCTCTTGTGACTAGCTTTTTTCATGTAGCATGTTTTCAAGACTTAACCCATGTTGTAGCATATATCTGTGCTTTTTCTTGCTGAATAATATTCCATTATATAGATCAACAAACTGTTTATCCATTCAGCAGTGGATGGACATTTGGGTTATTTCCACTTTGGAGCTATTATGAATAATGCTACTGTGAACACTTGTGTACAAGTTTTTATGTGGACATATGTTTTCATTTCTCTTGGGTTAAACCTAGAAATGGAATTGTTGAGTCATATGGCAACTCTCTTTAAGCTTTTGAGGAACTGCCAACCTGTTTTCCAAAAATCCAAAAAAGCTAGACCATTTTACATTCCCATCCCAGTGTATAAGGGTTCTGCTTTCTCTACATCCTTGCCAATGTTTATTCCAATTTTTATTCTAGCCACCCTGGTGGGTGTGAAGTGTTATCTCATTACAGTTTTGATATGCATTTCCCTAGTGACTAATGATGTCAAGCATCTTTTTATGGACTTACCGACCATTTGTGTATCTAATTTGGAGAAATGTCTGTTCAGAGCCTTTGATTATTTTTTAATTGAGCTTTTTTTAAAACACATGTTTTGTTTTTGTTTTTGTTTTATTACTAAGAGGTAAAAGATCTCATATATTCTGGAAATAACTTAGCAGATCTATGATGTGCAAATATTTTCTCCCATTATGTGGGTAGTCTTAATAATTTGCTCTTTTTCAAGTTACTTCTATGAGTACAAAGGTAGTACTTGTACAAGCGGTATAAGGTAGTGGTATGAGAGCTGACTCTGAAATCAGCTTACATGGGTTCAGATTCTGGCTTGTGCTGTAACTTTGATAACTTTTCTGTATCTTAAAAACATTTTCAAGATTGTGTGTGTTCCTATGCATTAAACAGTTAGAATAGTGCCTAGCACATGATAAATCTCAACAAGTGTTATTTAGAAGTGGAAATAATTTTAAAATAAAAATATAACTTCCTCATTTTAGAGAACATTGAAAAAATGGGAAGATCTAAAGAAATTTTAAAACAGTTCTATTACTAAGAGGTAATCACTATTTACATTTTGATACATGTCCATATGGACCTTTTTGTATTTTGAAAATGAAGTGGTACTAATTTTCACAGCCTGATTTTTTTTTTAACTTTATATATTCTGAGCAGTTTCTCTTGACATTAAATGTGACTTTTAAATGGCAACCTAATATTCCATTGTATGGTAATTTCATAATTTATTTTTAAAATTCTGTGTTGATTATTTAGATTTCTTAGGAGTTTTAAATTTATAAGTAAGACTGAAGGGTGAACATGTTTGAACAGGAATCTTGTCCAAGTTTCTGGCTGTTTCCCTGGGATAGGTTCCTAGGAGAACGCCTAGGTCAAAGGGTATGAACATTATCACCAGTAGCAGCACTATTCACAAAGCTTCTTAAACCAGAAACCTCTGAGTCATTCTGATGGCCTCTCTAAGTGGTGTCTGGTGACTGGGTGCCTTACGCCCTCTGCTTCTCTCTCTCCACCGCCGTCCTCTAGTGGGGATTACCCTGCTCTCTCTCACCTCCGTAGTTGCAGTAACCTTATCCCTAGTCCTTCTACACCCCTGCCCTCCCACCTCAGCCATTCTTTATACTGAAACCAGAGACAGGTTAAAAAAACAAAACAAAACAAAAAAACCAAAAACAAATCCCGCCTTATTTCTCTGTTTAAAACTCTTAAATGGCTTCCTATTACCCTTAGGCTAAAGACCAGAATTTTTGTCATGGTGCAGAAAGCTATTTGCCTCCTCTGCTCAATTCCTCTTTCTGGGCTCAGGCCAAACAAGCATTTTTTTCAGTTTCTGTATTTTGAGAGGTTTGCTTCTTCTTACTTCAGGGCCTTTGCATATGCAGTCTAGACATTCATCTCTCTTTTCCCATTTCTCCCTACCGCAGCCTTACCTAGTTAATCCCTCTGCTTCCTTCAGATTTTAGCTCAAATGTCGTTTTCTCATGGAAGTCTTTCCTGACCACATCTCTCTGCCCTACCCCCTAAATCAGGCATGATTATTAAGTTATCTTAGAACACCTTGTATTTCTTAGTAACACTTAGCACAGTTATAATCACGTGGTTAGCAGTTTAAAGTCTCTCTTCCCCTGGAGAGATCCATGTCTCATCATTGGCTGAGCACCTTAATGGATAGTCAGATGCCTGTGGAGTGAAAGAATGAAAGACCTTTGATACATAAGGCCAGATGCTTTGCAGAAGGGTGGGTTATATTTATTCTGCTTTCAGAACACGCAAGGGTGCCTGTTTGGTTACTCTTTTGCCCAAACTGAAATTTATGTTTGGAAGAAATCTTACCGATAGCTGAAAGATGGGTGTCTCATGACTTTAACATTTCTTTACTGGTGATGTTAAATGTATGTTAATGTTTATTAATCATTGTATTTTTGTTTGGTAATTGTTCTTCCACTTATCCTTATTAGGGTTTCAGGTTTTGGAGGGGTTTTTTTAATAAATAAATTCTTTATCTATTAAGAATACTGTATTTGTTACTAATGTGTTTCCCAGTTTTTTGTTTGCCTTTTGATTTTGCTTCATGTTTGTATACTTTTGTATAGCAAAATCAAATAATGTTTCATCAGTATTTTTATTCTTATTTATTTTATTTAGGAATTTCTTCTGTATCTTGACAATAAAAAAAGTTCTAATATTTTCTTCCAATAGCTTAATGATTTTTTTTTTTACATTTTACTCTTTATCTATTCTGTATTTATTTTGGTAAAAGTGTTCACTGACTTTTTCCCAAATAATTAAGTTAGAAATAACATCTTTATTGCAGTACCATTTAGTGAGTAATCCTTTTTTCCCCCTACTGACTTGGAAAGCTCCACAGTGTGCCCTGAGGAGAATTTAGAATGCAGAAAAACAAGATCCTGGCCCTAGACAGTTAAGATGCATATCAAAGGAAAAATTTCAGTGAGCCCAGACTCTTGCATCTTCCCAATCATAGAAAAGCACTAACATCATTAACTTGAGATGTCTGGGGTTTTTTTGTTGCTACTGTTGTTGTTTTCGTTTTGTAATTAGCAGTAATCTTTTGACATTTGAGTACATGGTTTTGTTTTATTCCCAGCAAAAACTCAGGACATATATTCCTCCCTTACCTCTTTGGAGCAGTCTCCTCAGAGCAATCTGAGAGGCTGCCTCCCAGGCTAAACTCCTCAGTAAGATCCCTGAATGAAACATAACTCATAACTTTTAGGTTGTACCTTTTTTTTTTAATCAACAGGATTTTAAATGAAAATTCATTCAGTGCCATAAATTATGTAATTTGGAAAGAATCTACCTTGTAACAATACTGTATCTCCTTACACAAAAACATGTAATCTTCACTTATCAAATTTGTTTTATCTCAGTAAAAAGATTTTCATGTAAGTCTATAAATTCCTAAAATACTATAAATTTTTATAGCTGTTATGAAGGAAATATTGTTGCCTATTATATTTTTCTAACTGTGGTTGGTACATAAATCAAAGCCATTTATTTTTTGTAAGTTTATTTTTTATCTAGCCACTTAAGAGGCTAGTTTTTTAGTTTATTCTTGTGGGTGTTTTAGGAGGACAGCATATGATCTTATAAACAATGATAACTTTGTTTCTTTTCTGTGGAGCATATTTCTTATTTCTGTTTTTAGTCTTGGTTGGAATTTTTCTAGAATGCCTGAAATAACAGTATTAATAACTGGTGTATTTGACGGTAATGTATCTCTTAGTTTATTTTAGGAAGCAGATAATGACATCACATAGCTCTTTGAAACCATTTTGGATCAAATTCATTTGCCAGCATATGTTCTCAGTGACAACACTGTTAACTCAGCTGGCAGTAATTTGGCAAACAGATGTAGAAATAAACCTAAACATTTGTAGATAGGGAGTGGAGTGACCATCAAAAGTCATACTCAGTACCCAAATTCTATGCAGTGTTTCTTGCTTATGAAATGATGAATTCTAAGAAAATGGAGAAATATTTGTTTCTCTGCTGTGAAAAAAATATTTTAGGACTCCTTCTTAAAAGAGATAACAACAAATTCAGTTTATCCAGTTTCCAAATGCTGAACTCAGTTGAGCTTCTTCTTACCTAACGCTCTGACAGTAAGCAGGGTGAAAGTTGCAGCTGCCTAGGCTACTTCGGTGTTAAATGGAAGAACAATAATAATCAAGTCAGAAAGGAACAATCCCATTGCATAGAGTAAGCTAAGAAAAACAAGTATGCTACCAAGGACGAAACTGTCATGATAACAGAATGAAAACTGTGCCTTTGGTGCTGCTATTACCAGGAAGGAGTGAAAAGATTCTATTTTGAAATCACTGTGTAAATGAAAAAGTCTGTCATTTTCATTCATCCCGTTCATTGTAATTTTCCCATGACAGTAACATTTCTCACGTATAGTTTTTTGCATTTTTAGATTTTCATTTTTTAAAGTACAGAACTTGCTGTGACAGAAAATGAAGCCTTCTGATGAGCTACAATGGAGACATGCCTGTGAAAACTGGCCTTAACTGAAAATTCCTATTCAGTTCACCCCAGGGGCAGGTGGCTCAAGTAATGGCTTTAGTATTATGTTAGATCAGTTGACTTCTATGAAGTGAAAGCTCATAAGACAGTGGAATGTCTCCAGGCTCCACACTGCAGCTTACTGAAATGATTTGGAAATGACTCGTATTTCCCAGCACCATGCATCTTTCTTGCTAAATGGGTTTTTGTTTTGTTAAGAAAATACGTATTCCTATGCTGTTTTGGTAAATTCTTGATGATGATGATATTAAGAACTTATGGATATTGATGGGGTACTATGTGCCAGCCATTGTTCTAAATGCTTCTCAAAAATTACCAAATTTTAATAGTTCTTAAATACGCAGATTTTAATCTTTTAGATAAATGTACCCTAATAAAGTTTTCCTACTTCTCAAAGTCAAGTGACAAGTTGATGAAGTAGATGAATTAAGGGTGACACACACTCTCCCCTCTCTTACTTCTCTGCCTTTCTGAGGTTTTAGAATAGAGGAGAGGGAAAGGTGATTGGGATAATCCTAAACAGTTCAGGCAGAAATGAAAGGAAAATATAAAAGCTATCGAAGGAAGAGTTTGAATACCCAGCTCCTCGTGCTACTAATTCAGCTAACTTTTAAAGTGCCTCAGGTAAATATAAGAGCGAATAACAAGTACTACCAATAAATAGTTCCTTTTACTGAGCATCTGCTTGTGTCATGTGCTGACTTACATGTGTTAGACCTATATCTACTCTTGGAAGGCAGCTATGCTCACCACTATACCACCAACGCTGCACTATATCTACTCTTGATTTCATGCTTTACAAAAGAGATCGTAATCAGATTTCTTGAATATTAACATCCCAATGTGCATTTACAGTATTCTGCTAAATGCAAAGGAAAAAGTTCATTTTGGAGGAGGGTATAGCTCAAGTGGTAGAGCACATGCATAGCATACACAAAGTCCGGGTTCAATCCCCAATACCTCCTCTAAAAATAAATAGGTAAACCTAATAACCTCCTCCACCCCCCCCAATTTTTTTTTTTAGTTAAAAAACTTCATTTCATCACTAGAAGAATTGTTCTTGTATAAATGAGTCATACCCATAATAACACATAACAAACCACTATGGACAGACAGCAGACTCTTCTCCAGTCTTTCTTAATCAACCCTCATCTCTGGTGGTCTTTGCCTTTTCCTGTGTGTCTGTGACACAAAAATTTGCATCTGGTTATATAATGCCTCAAATTCCCTGCTATTCTGATTAAAAGCTTTATCTTTGTCTAAATATATTCTAAATTCAAGAGTATTATCTATTTCTTTTATGTTTTCACAAGCCTGAGCACGTTAGTTACAAATTAGGTACTTAATAAATGATTTTGAAATAAATGAATTAGTGAATAAATGAACAGACTTTAAATTGCCATCATCCACTTAATGATTCTGAGGAGCTTTGTATAAAAATGTGCAGTACAAAATTGAAATTTTCAAAAGACAGATTTTTGTTGTCGCTTTTTTTTTAAATTTGAAGAAGTGGCTCTCAAACATTTTGGTCTCAGGATTCTTTTACACTTAAAAACGATTGAGTACCTCAATGAGCTTTTGTCGACGTGGGTTATATCTAGTGGTGCTAGCCAATGTTAGAAACTAAAACTGGGACATGTCTACTTAAAGAAAAGCACTCAGCATGAGAGCAGTGAGTTTAAGTTTTATTCGGGGTCTTAATGAGGACTATAGCCCAGGAGACAACCTCTTAGGAGCTCTGAGATAACTGCTCCCAAAGGGTAAGGAAGAAGCCAGTGTATATGCGATTTCTGGCTAGGAAATATGTGCAGTAAAGCATACATCTTGGTAAAAGATTACTGCTAGTCACAAATAACAGATACCTCGAGTTACTGATTTTTGTGCTTTTCTTTGGAAAGATACAAGAATCTGGGGTCGCTGACATTCTTCCAGAGATATACATCTAACTGTCTAAGAGGCCTGTTTGTCCAAAGCACAGAGCATCCTGTTATCATCTTAATTTCTTCTCTCTGAAACATTGTAAAATGATTATAAATCAATAAAAAAAGTTAAAAAAAATTTTCTCTCTGAGGCAGAGTGCTTCATCCTCTGTTTTCTTAATTTCCTCTCAAAATGCAGTGACTGCAGTGGGTTACAATTTAAGCCTTGTAGAAATGGTTGGTGAGCAACACTCTTTGTTGTTCTTTGTTACAGACATTTAAAAATATGAGAACATAAGCACATATTCCATTAGCCGTCAGAGCAGTGACATCAACACATGTCATGTACCCTCTGGAAAACTCCACTGTACTCTTGTGAGAGAATAGCATGAAAAAGGCAAATACTGCATAGTATTATTATGAAATAGTTGAGACATCACAGACCCCTGAAAAAGTCTTAGAGAATTTATAAACTAAAGTGTTCCACTGGATTATTGCATCAGGCTATAGTAAGGGTAGTTTTTAATCTTAAGGTTAAAACTGTGTTTTTTATTTTTGTATTTAATCTTGAGTATTATGTTGTAAATGGTTCTAATTATCTAGCAAGTACATAATTAATTTCTAATTAGTGCTAAGTAATAGTTAACATTTACTGGTTGAAATTATCTTCATTTAAAAAATGATACTTGGAAACTATGTTCAGTATACATTTAAAGCTGGGTTCTCTTACATTGCAGTTCCTCAGTTTGAAACCACATGTAGTTATGTAGAAGCAACACTTGAAGAGTTTCTGACCTGGAACTGTGACCAGTCTAGTATTTCTGGACCATTTAGAGACTATGATCATTCCAAATTCTGGGCTTATGCTGACTATAAGTATTTTATCAATCTATTTGAAGACAAGACAGATGTTTTCCAGGTAAGTCAATACCTTCCTTTTAATCATGGTAATAACTTGTTCTTAAGAAAAGATCACAAATTAGAATCTCCCTAGTACCTTTTTCCTCACTGTCTTTTCCTCTTAGAAGTAGTCACCAAAAAAAAAAAAAAAAGGAAGAAAGAAGAAAAACTGTAGTCACCCTGAGTCTTGAGTATCCTTTCCACTCAAGCCCAAAGGTTTACTCTAGAAAGTGCAATGTTCAGCTCACAAGGATAAGCAGCCTTCTCATTATTTCCTACTCACCAAACTTCCTACACACTCTCTCCTTTGCCTTTCAACGGCACCTGAGCTGATCTGGAGTATATCAGACACATAGGTTGTGTGTACAACTTCATTTCCTCCTGACCTAAATCTGAGCTCTTTTTCTGTCCGTGAGGCAGACGGAGGTACAAAGCTGACTTCATGAAAAAGTTCCTAGATTCCTAGAAGCCTTCCCGGCTGCTGCTGCCGCCTCTCCCTGCTCTGGGGGGTTCAGTACAGGTTCATGCCCCCGGGGCAGAGAGTGCTGGGCTCCCAGTATTTGACTGTAGCAGTCCTGCGGGAGTAGGGGGGTGCTTGCGGAAGAACACGGAAGTTCTTCGCCAAGTCTTAACGTAACTGACAGCAGTTTGCAGGCTACCATATCCTCTTTTCAAAGTGTTTCCTACCTCAAACTGCCGCTTCATTTTGTGGGGTGATTTTGCAAACTCCCTGCTCTGGTTTCCGTGTGTCTTAGGCATGGGCCGGGAATGGAAGTAGTCCCAGGAAGCCGTTTGAATGGCTCTGCCTTGCCCACAATCAGGTCAGGGCTGCAGGGTCCTTCATCCTGCCTCTGACCCTCTGTGGAGAAAAGCACTTTGCCATTACAGCAGGCTGATCCCCCCGCCACCCTCACTGTGGACTTGGCTCTCACACAGGCTGATAGTCATTGGACTCTTGAGTCATTTTCTGTTCAGCTTCTATTTTTCTTTTTCACTTTGAGTCAAGGTTTAGATGCTGGTATTTTCAGAGTTTTCATGATACAGCTGTCCATACTTTGTGACTTGACTTTATTAATTTTTTTTTGTTTAATGGAGGTACTTGGGTTGAACCCAGGATCTGGTGCGTGCTAAGCATGCATTATACCATTGAGCTATACCTACCCCCCTTTATTAAAATATTTGTAATGTTTACTTATATTTTGCTTTTTGTTAAAAAAAGGAAAAACATCACTTGTCTCATAATTGTTACTTGAGGATACTTTTTTCTTCACAACCATGAAAGAAATGCCCTTGTTCTGAAAATATGCAGTAGATGCTTTTTGAATCCAAAATCTATACCAAACCTACTGTTTATTCATCTTTAAATGATAATTTTGAGGAAATGATAATTTTGAGGGAATTTTTAAATAATCTTAATTGTGATTACTTTATGAATCTTTAACCCTGAACCTTTTAGATATCATAGTTTACTCATAGAGTATTTTATTATATTTCTCATACCCCAACCCACCCTGTAGATTAGATTAGTGCTTTTTCACTCCATGTTTTAGGTGAAACATTGTTAATAGTAATATTTATCAACTACTTATACATGGTGCGTCTCTAAGTGCTTTACCTTTATAATCCTCACAATGACTTAATGATTATCCCTAGTTTAAGAAAAGTGAGGCACAAAGAGGTTAAGTAAACCTTTTCTGAAATTATACAACTAAGAAAAAAGTAACCTAAGCAGTCTTCCCCCTAAGCTGTAACACTGCTAAGCTGTGTGCCTGCAGAGGGTCTGGATACATTCTGCTCCATGAGGACCCCACAGCTAGGATGAAGGACTTCCCATCTGTGCTGAATCTGCTCACTCTGCCTTGGATGAATCTCTAACCCAACCCCAACAGTTGTTCTGTCTCAGCCCAGGCATGACAGCACTGTGCAGACATGTGTCCTATTCATTAAGTGTGGATATAAAAGGCAGCCTTTTGGTAATGTGCAGGAATTCTAATTGAGCCCTTCTAAAATCTGATATTTTTTGTTGAATAAGTTTTCTGTCAGTTCACATCATGGTGATTAATTCTCTGGATTAGAATAGGCACAGCTGTTACGAACAACCAAGTTCATTAAGATTATATCATTTTTTTATCTCAAAATTGTCTGAGCACCACGTCTTCTTACATCAAGGTACCTAAGTTGTTTTATTTTTACCACTATAATTCATTCAGTCGCTGTCTTACTACTTACTGTTTCAAGCTTTCTTCCATCTGTCATAAAATGGTGGGTAGTTAAACATGAAAACTGAGAATATTTTAAAATATTTAATATATTAAAAAGAAAAGAAACTCATTGTGAACATAAATGACTTTTTGGAAAATAATTATATTCAACTTTTTTTCAATGTTGTGAGAGTAGTAACATTGTTTTACATTCTTATCTCTTCAATGTCTGGCTTAATAGAAGACAGCTGGTTTCTTCTGTCTGCTTCAATCTGTTGCAATTTGTTGGTTTGAAGTATATGAAGAACATCTTGCTTCACACAATGTGCAGCTAGCTGAAAAACAGTGGAGCATTTGGCAACCTTTTTAAGTAACTGGATTTTTTTTTATACTCTACCAAATTTAAGTAGTTTCTACCACCAACAAATAGTCTCTTAAAGGTTTGTTTGTTGCAGTATAGAATCTGAACCTATAATTAATAAACTCTTCATACTCTTATGATACAACTCATTGGTTCCTTTTGCATGGAATGGACCTTTTGGAATGACTTTCATTGACCATTTGGAAAAATATTGGTTTACTAAGTTACATAAATCTTCCAAATGTTGACACATTTTTGTATACTTCGTTTTTTTAAAAAGTGACAATTGTTAGTATCATTATCATTCTCATCAGCAAGGTCTTTTAAGTTTTAGGAAGCTTTCAAGCTCATGTGTTTCAAGATACAGATTTCCAAGATTATTTTTATTCTGTTCAGAATATTTTCTAATTTCCCTTGTGATTTGTTCTTTGACTTACGGATTATTTACAAGTGTAATGTTTAGTTTGTAAATACTGGGGGATTTTCCAGCTATCTTTCTGTTACTGATTTCTAATTTAATTCTTTTGTGGTTGAAAAACATACTTTGTATGATTTTTGTCCTTTTAAATTTATTGTTTTATGGCCCAGAATATAGTCAAGCTTGATAAATCTCTCAGGTACCTTTGAAAATAATGTGTATTCTGTTGTTGCTGTATTTTATGTCACTTAAGTCAAGATGATTGTTCATCTCCTGTATCCTACTGATTTTCTGTACACTTGTTCTATCCATTATATAGAGATAGGTATTGAAATTTCTCAACTATAATTGTATATTTGATTCTTTTGCACTTTAGGTTGGCCAGTTTTTGTTTTGTGTATTTTGAAACTAGTAACAGTTTGGGTTCATGTACATTTAGGATCATCATGTCCTCTTAATGGATTGACATTTTATCAACATGAGATGATCCCTTTTTTCCTGAATTGTTCTGGTGTCTGCTTTGTCTGAAGTTCACTTAGTTTAGTTTGTCTTTGGTTAGCATGAAAAAGGAGTACTTGCTATTTGATTACACTTACATAAAATTGTAGAACTTGCAAATTTGTAGTGACAGAAAATAGATTGGTGGTTGTCTGAGAATGAGGAGGGTAGAGAGAGGTTACAAAGGGTCATGGGGAAACTTTTGGACATGATCAAAATGTTTGTCATCTTGATCGTAGTGATGGGTTCTCAGGTGTGTACATATGTAAAAATTCATCAAATTGTACACTTTAAATATATGGTATTTATTGTACATCAGTTATACCTCACTAAAGTTGTTTTGGGTTTGGGTTTTTTGTTTTTTTTTTTGAAGAATGCAGTGCTACTAGTGTGCTTTGGTTCCACAGCTTGACACCAGCAGTTTTATTCACTGTTGTTTTGTGCCATCAATGCAAATGTCAGCACAGTGACAACGCAGTGACAACACAGTGAAATAGGAAAATAACATCTTAGTAGTATTACGAAAATAATTTCAACCTCACAGATCCTCTGAAAGGGTCTCAGGGACCCCCCACAGGGTCTATGGACCACTTTGAGAGCCTCATGTCTACATCATCACCGCTGAAATTACTCTCTATTCCTCTAGTTCTGACTCCTCTAATTCTAAAACAGCTTTTTTCATGAAAATACATTTCAAGTCACGCCCCAGGTTAAATGTTGAAATATGTTGCTTGTATTCGTAAGCATTTCATGACTAAATCGTATAAGAATAGCAGTTAAAACTCACCCCAGCATGACTGACAGGCGGTCTCCTCCATGTGAGTCGCAGTCTCCTCCCCTCGCGGAGCGCTGGGCTGCCGCACTCTCTCGTGCTCCGGCTGTGCTCGTGCTCTTCTCAGCGTCTGCCTGTTAAGATTCTGCTTCTTGGGGCCCAGCTCAGGCTCGTGCTTGGCCGTGAAGCCTTCACAGCCACTGGTGCGCATATCCATCCATCCCTTGCCTTCATTCCTGTGTGTTTCATTTGGATCGTTATTTAGATGATGCACGACGTAGAATGCTAGTGTTTTGTTTCTCTGACAACATTGTGAGCTCTTTGTTTTGTAATTTTTGTTCCCCCAAACTGCTAACATAGTGCTGAACACATAACGAGTATTTGAATGATTGCATAAGTGTATTTTTCCCCTAGTCTTACAACTTCTTGTTTTGCTATTTCTTTGGTCTTTAGGGCCCTTCAGACAGTGTTTTAACTTAAACCCCAACTTCACCTTTGTCAGAGTTTCTGTGGCTTCTAGTTGATCAGTCGTAGCATTTGTCAGTCTTGATAAATTCTTAGCTCTCTTCAGCCTCCTACTAGTTTTATAAGTTTTTACTTATAAATTTCTTTTTTTTTTAATAAAGTTTACTTATTTATTTTTTTGATGGCAGTGCTGGGGATTGAATCGAGGACCTCGTGCACCTGCCACTGAGCTATACCCTCCCCCTACTTAAAATTTCTATCTACCAAAAAATATTTTAAAAATATTTCTATCTACCAATTCTTTTCTTCCACAAATTTAATTCATTCAGTGGATAAATATATAATATGTATATATACTGACAAATACACTGGTAAATATATTGGTATGGTTGGGAAATATCTAGCTGTAAAGGCGGCCAAAAATTATGATTTTGACACTTAACTGACTTTCATGGATGGCAAACAAGATAGTCTCATCATTTTTTTGGCTATACATCATATTGTTGACTGATCTGAGTAAAGCATATATTTGGGACATTTCATTCTCTACCTTGCAATTTGTGCCAGTACCATACAATTTCTTGATCTCTGACTCTTTTGGTAAGAATGACAGGTGCTACCTTTTATAATCATCAGTATTGTTATCGAGTCCAGACTCGTTCTGCTCACCGCACAACAGGCCAGTAAATCGGAAGATGAGGTGTTGGGGCAAGGAATAGTGACTTTATTCAGAAAGCTGGCAGACCGAGAGGATGGCAGACTAATGTCTTAGTGAACCATCTTCCCCCAATCAGAATACAGGCTCCTTTTATACAAAAAAAGGGGAGGGGGTGTGGTTGGTTGTTGCAAACTTCTTGGTGTAGGAATTCTTTGTTCCTGTAGCTGTCCAGGTGGGCCAGCTCATGGTGCTGCTACAAAACCTCCAATAAAACAAATGTTATTCTCTATTCTGCAACTTGTTATCTTTACATGAGTGCAGAGCTAGCAAGACTAAGCCTAGAAAACTAGGCCCAGTGGTTAAAGCTAAAGGAACAGATCTAATACAGATAGAGTCAGATTTGTTCTTTTCCATTACAGTGTCACTGTAATTGAGGCTATTAAGAATCAACATATAGCAGAAGGGATTTGCCCCAGAACATTTTCCAGGTAGATGCTATTTTCTGTTGTGATTCAGATTGACTACTGAGAGTCAGCAGCCTTGTTAAGTCACCAGGACACAGAACTCCAAAATGCAGCACATGCAAGGTGAGTTCCAGCCTGTCTTGGGCTCTATAGCATAGTTATGAGAGTATGTTGAAATTGACCCGGGTGGTTTAGTAATGTTTAAGGGGGTTTGATGGCCAGTGATGCTTTCTGATGAGGCAGAATGGACTGTAAGAACTTGGGTATTTATCCAAGCCTATCTGGGGTTAGAGTTAACTACCTCTTTTCTGTTTATGTTATCTAAGTTAATTTCCCCAAGGGAAAAAGAACCTTAAATACTTGCTAATTTATAATGTTCATTTAAGCAGCTGTTTGAAATTTAAATTGATATATTTATCCTTTTTAAGTTTTACATGGTAGTTATAATTATATTGTTTTAAAGTTCTATTTCTGTTTTTTTTTCCATTCAGCTGTAAGTTCATTACAGAATTATGTCTATGCAGTTTTCCTATATTTGTGATCTAGACATGGAGAATAAATAGAATGAGACAGCTTTTAATATGACACATAGACTCAAATTAACCATGACCACGAGTCACCCAAACAGCATGCCTGGGTGAAAAAACAAATAGTTTTGAATTGGGGTGTTCTCAGAGCCTAGAGCTTACCCTAACTCATACTGAATCTGGCCCCTAAGAACACTCCAACTCAAAATACATCATCTTTTAGAACTAAACAATTGAAGAATGAATTATTTTTTTGGTAATTGGTTTACATGGTGGACTTAAGCCACTATTCTATATTATTAACATTTTACCAATTTTTCTTTAGTTGTTAAAACTGTTAAATTGTGGAAGATTTAGTTACTTGCATAGCACTTTTAAAACAGTGCTTATTTCTGCAACCATTATTTAACTTGTTAATTGGAACAGGTTTAGGAGCTACTCAGGTTCGGCATAAAATTAGATCTAGTTACCTAGATCAATAACTCAGCAATTTTTGACCATTTATTGCGCTGTGTTAGGTCCCGGGATGCCAGCATGAATAAAACACTTGGCTTCCGTGGGACTGTAAAGTTGAATGTAGAACCAAGCTTTAAGATAGAAGAATATAAAATGTACTCTTAGAGTTTAGTACTTCTTCTGACATTATGTTATCATTTAAATGATTGTAAAAGTTTTAGAATATTACACGTAATCAAGAACATTGTAGCATATACATTTTCTTGAAGTTTTTAAATTACAGCCAGATTTTTAGATTCTTTTATTTAAAATGTTGGAGATATTTTTAATTAAGCAATTAAAAAACACTGATTCTCATTGCTGTTATGTGTACCTAAAGAATTCTATTTTCAAAATATTGGGATAACAGAAGGTAGATCAGTGGTTTCTTGGGGCTGAGGGTAGAGGCAGGCTGATTGCACAGGAATAGGAGGGACTTTTGCGGGTAGTAGAGAAGTATTCTATATCTTGATCATGGTGGTGATTACAACAGTATATACATTTGTCTTGTTGAACTGTAATCTAAAATGGGTGCATTTTATTGTATATAAATTTTACCTCAATAAAGTTAATTTTAAAAGAAAGCTCGGCAGTAGAAAAAATAATCATTTCTAAATATTTCTTTATGTTGGCATTTAAGCCGTATCTCCCAAACTAACTCTTATCTTCACAAGTGGCACAAAAGTGCTTTGTCATCCTTTGTGTCCTGGTTTTTTATTTGGGAAATGTGATCACTCTGTGTACAAAAGCAATAAAACCATTGTTATTTATAAGTTGTATATTATGTTCAGGACACCATGACAAGGCAGGGCCATCCAAGGGAAAGAGGAAAATAAAGTGCCCGTCCTAGTTTTGTGTTATAAACCAAGTTCATTTTCATTGGCCAGCCAGTTTTCAACTATGAGTACCTGATGAATTTTGCTTATAATACTCATTCTTTACAGAAGCTGTGCCATATTTCATTTTATCTTGAAACACTGCAATGTGTTGTTTCCATCCCATTTTTCTTAGATGTCTTTAAACTGCAAATAAACTTAACAGAATCTGTTGGGGAAGAGGCTAGGAATCGGGGCTGATAGGAAATGGTTAGGGTTGGATGCAGGGGAGGATGAAAAAGCAGGACTGAATTCCTGGTTAATTCCTTTAAGTACTGGGGTAAAATGTGATACTAGTTTCTTCTAGAATTACCCCAGCCACTAGAGTATCTAGTGGACTACTAAATCAGAATATTGCAGCCCTCTATTAACACTTCAATAATAACTATGGCCTTATTCTTTAATTAAAGTGTTGATTATCCAGACCTTTTGGCTCTGTTACTCTTCTGCTGTCTTTTATCACTTTCATTGCTTGCGTTCTATACATTTTATTTGTATATTAGTTGCTTGGACTCAGACCATTTTTTTTTCCTGGAGAAACTGCAGATCTTGGTGGTTAGTTGTCCAGGCCAGCCTGGAGAAGCCTACTAAATTTATAATATACTCGAAGAGTTGTACCATGGAACTCTCCCTACTACTACCCCAGAGTGTCTTACGGCATATTTCTTTGGGAATACATTTCCCTGGTGTAGGGTTTAGGACCAGCTTAGCTGCAAACCTGAGATAAGTGCTCTAACAGAATAAGATTATTGGGAAGAGACAGGATTCCATGGATTACCCACCTAGATCAGTTTGGATCAGGCTTAGTTGCTTATAACAAATTCCAGAAAAGAAGTTGCCTAACTAGACACATAATGGTGACCTTTTTCCTGACATCGGGAAAGCTTGGAGGTACGCTAGCCAGGGCTGGAATGGAAGCTTTGTCACACCAAAAAACCCAGCTTCTACGTCTTTCTGCTCTGTCTTTAGCATATGGCTTCCATCTTCAAAGCCATCTTGTGTTCCAGGAGAGCCATCACATTTATTTCAGAAAGGGGGAAGGAAGGACAAAAGTGGACTCCCAGCTCTCTGCCTCTCTTTTAAGGAACTCTCCCCAGAAGTCCCACTCAACAACTTCTGCTTAATGGTTAGAATTTAGTCTCATAGCCCCACTTAACTGCATGAGAGGCTGGAAAATGGTCTTCTCTCCTCGCTGGGCACACTATCTCCTTGAGTAAAATTAAGAATGAGATATTAAGAAAGATAAGCAGTTTCTGCCACACCCTGCACATGAAAAGACATGAAAAATTGAAGCAGTTTTACAATTTAAAAGGAAAGTACAGTTATTCCAGGATCTCTGCATGCAGCAAGTATAGGGGCTGGAGAGAACTGTAGCATTAAAGGGAAGGTTCCAAGGATGAGTCTGTACCACCATCCTTAGTGCATGGCTAAGAATGCCCTTGCCAGCAGGGGAGGGAGGCTTTTGACCTTAGAGAGAAGAGCAGTTCTTAGGCAGCCATAGGTCTGGCAATTTCAAGGGGAAGCCCTATGGCCAGATGCCTGGAGCAGGATGATGGACAGTCATTTCATTTCCTGGTTGATAGATTGGCAATCTGCTGTACTTCTCATTGAAGCAGAGGGAGGGAAAAAACAAAGCTCAGATCTCCTATTAAGTACTGATGCATCATTCCTTGTTGAAGGATCAAGAGAAGGACAAAAGCCAAATTCTACCACTTTTGACCTCTTAATTTATTGTACATTTGTGTGATCATGATAGAAATTGTCTTCTGGCATTTGGGGGGGTGATTTATTTATTTATGCTGTTATTTCAGGTTGATGTTTTCAACCAGATTGTTAAGTTCTTGATAATAGAGATGTTTATGTCTTGTACTTTTTGAGTCTCCCTCCTTTGTTAGCATATCACAATTATCAAACCAGTATTTCCTGATTCAAGTAGATGTGGCATGGCAGGGGTTCTCAGCTCTCTCTGAGCTACATTCCCTGCATTCTGACATACAGTGTGTAGATGACATAATTACCTACTCACATAATTTTTAGAAATTGTTAAAAATGGCTCACCTATAATATAAAGGAGAATTTTAAAGGAAGTAATTTATAATAAACAGCATGTTTTGATGTGTTAACACTCAGTGATTACACTAAAAAATATAATAACGAAGTAGTCAGACCCAGGTATGTGGTTAAGTGGACCTCTAAAACCAGTATGTCCTCATTTTGAATGGATATTCCATTTAGTCCAGAAACCAGGGCCAACCCCGATGCACACTGCGGTCTGGGACGCTCCTCTTCTGATGTTGCAGACCCTGAGGGAGCTCGCTGAGTTCTCTGTGAGGCTGTCCCAGGTGGCTGTTGTCAGCCGCTGTGTGCTAGAGAATTGTTTAGACTTGGGCATTATTGGCCTAGGATAACTGAGGAACCCCAGGACCATACCCACCAGACCTATATTTGCCCAAGAAAAAAATTCCTGAAGCGAAATTCCCAAAGCAATAAAAAATGAAGTGCCAAAGTTGAGGGTAGATAAGTGTGCAAACTAGATTCAAGCTTTGTGGTGTGCGCCATCCTCTGCCAGTGGTGGGAGTTGGCAAGGTGAATATGTGTTCAAGAGACAGAAAATAACTGTAAAATGTGGGTGATTATTTATTCTTTCCACAAACACCTGTTTTTCAGGTACTCTGCTAGGGCTAGAGAGTCAGACAGCCCTGGTCGCTTCTCCTCCGGGGGCTCACAATCTAGTGGAGAAGTCAGACAAGGGAGTCTAACAAGTACTGGCCAGCTGTCATAAGTGTTAGGAAGTCAACAATAATGGGCAGAAGTAACTAGTAACAGGAGAGGGACTGTCTTAGGGTAAGTTGAGAAGACTCCTCTGAGGTGGTATTTAAGCTGATTCCTAAACACTGAGAAGCTAGCCAGGTGAAGGGAAGGTCAGGAGTTTTCTAAGCAGAGCAAATACCATGTGCAAAGCCCTTGAGGAAAGGAAAAGTTTATCTTTTTGGAAAAAAAGAAAGAAGGCCATTGTGATTGAAGCCTGGCCAGTGAGATGGAAAGAGGTGGAGGTGTCAGAGAGGTGAGGGGTCTGGTCATGCAGGCCCCTGATAGAGGGCTTTTGGATCTGATTCTGAGTGCAGAGCAAGGAGGGGACAGGATTTGATATTTTATGATCACTCTCACTGCTGTGAGGAGAATGGGTCAGACAGGCAAAGAATCAAAGTTCTCTGGAAAAGAGAGACCAAAAGAGAAAATGACCAGATTGCATGGAGGGGATTGGACGGGTTCGAAGAAGTGACAGTTACATTGGGTCTTGAAAGAGAAGTGTGAATTGGGATGTGGGAGAAGCAGCACAAAGACCAGTCAGGCAGAGGGAACTGTAGGAACAGAGACAGGGAGGTGTGTGGTCTGTACTGGGAAAGCCATAGAGGTGGTCTAGCCGTGGTCTGCTGTCAGATCCTGCCTCCCCTTTACTGTTTTGAAATGCAGTTTGCAGGTGATGTAATTACCTCCACACCTAATTTTTAAAAACTATTCAAATGCCCCAGCTGTAAACTAACAGGAAAATTTAAGCAGAAATATGTGATTTAATGTATAAAAATTCAAGCACGACTACGCTAGAAGACGTAATGAATTAATCAGATACTTGTACCTATTTACACAGAAAAGGTTCAATTTTCAAAAATTAAGATAAAATTCCATAGAATATTTCTAATATTTTATATTTAACCTTCTGAAATGAGGCTAAATGAGTATATTTGTATCTGTACACGTAGAGTCACCATGATAGGACAGTACCAGCAGAGACTGATACTGGTGTATGTATTGCTGACCCAAATGTCATGAGATTCAACACTGTTGGTGACTTAATTTTTCAAAATGGTGAACTGCTCTTGATAAAGCTGCAAAAACCCAAAGTACACTCTTCCCTTGACTTATTTAGTAATTACGTTTCAGGAAAATTCAGTATGTGTTAAAACCATGCAAAAATCCTTTGATGATAAGTGAAATAGGGCTAGAATTCTAGTCTCAGATAACAAAGATCGGATTTTTCAGCATTAAGAAAATTGTGCAAGATACCAAACCCCCTTTTGTTGTGTTGAGCTGCATCCCTGACCCCCATCCACTGAATACCAAGGCACCCCTGTCCTGTTCATTATGACAAACAAAAATGGCTCCATGTATTTTAATAGTGCTGTCCCTATGTATGTTTCTACGTATGTAAAATGGGTATTGCTGCCTTCAATCTCATAAGGATTAAATGAGATAATACATATAAAATACTAGTGTCAGGGCCTGTCCATTGCAAGGATTCAATAATCAGATAGTGATAGCTTGTTAGCAGTTGAAATACAGGTTTAGTCATAAATAGAGAAGTTAGGACTGGAGGTGAAAGTTTGGGAGTCATGTACATAGGTTGATTTAAATATTGTAAAACTCCAGGCAGAAACTTAAGATTCAATGTAAGAAGGATAAATGTAAGGCCCCATGGCCTTTTCCTTAAGTCTGTTAAGAGTGAAGAGATACAGCTAGGCAACACTTCATAAGAAAAAGGCAGTCAAGCCCCAGATTAGCTATGGTATGATCCAGTTGCTTTAAAAAAAAAAAAAGGCTCTGTGATAGTATAATGTCCAGATCACAGAATGTTGAGACCCACGTACAAGGTACTACATGGGCTCTGTCTGGGGTTCATCCTGGGGAGCCAGACTTTAAGAGGGCTTTTGGCAAAGGCAGTCGAGAAGAGAGAAACTGGAAGGAAAAGTTAATGCTACTGAGTCTGGTATTTTAAAAAAGGAGAAAGATAAAGGCGAAGGCATGACAGTTTTTCAGATTAGCAGTTATTGACAGAAGAGAAAATAAACCTGTTGTCTGTAGAAAGAAAATCTCGGGCCTCCTTCTGGAAGACACCAGAAAGCAGATACTGATTTTGTAGTGAGCCATCAGCCAGACGCTTGCTCTTTTCAAGGATGATGTAGGATAGAATTTCATGGATAGAGATGATTTCTAAAGACGCTTCCAACTCTTGAAGTGGAAGTGGGAATAGACTCCAGGATGGGTCACCCGCCCCCCAGGCACCTGTATTAGTTTCACTGATGGAGCTGCCTAACAGGGGCATTTGTCTCTAGCAAGACCCAAGACAGACTCCTCCTGGGCCTGCACTGATTTTAGATGTTTGACTGCCTGCAAGTAAGTGGCTGACCTCAATTGGCAAGAAAGTCCCAAATCTCAAGAGCCCGGGGGAAGGAAAACCAAAATAGGTGCCCTGGATGCTGTCTATTTTTTGACAAATTTACTTTGAGTCACTCTCTCTCTGCCACTTTCCCCCAAACCCTTCATCCTCCGATTTTCCCACCCAACTTGCAGCTGAATTTTAGGTAGTTTAGGTCACCCTGATCTAATCATTCCAAAACAATCTTTCCTTTTTTGGTAATTTCTGTGTTAGATAAGAGATCAGGGAAGGCTCGTGTTAGTTTTTCATAATCAGTCACCCCTCACCCTGTAGAAATATTTCTCACCTGGAGTTGGTCCACCGACTCTCTCAGTGTATGTGGAAGAGTGTGTGTGTGTGTGTGTGTGTGTGTGTGTGTGTGTGTAGTTCTCTGAGGAGAGCGGTGTTGGCATTCATTAGATTCCCCCAAAGGGGTGTATCTATAAGAAGATTAAGAATCACTTAAACCAGCCTCTTCTTAGGTAAGGCAGATCCCCATTTTTTGTTTTTATACTGCGTGTCTTTCAGCTGCCTTTAAATTCCAAACTGAGATGTGCTGAATTGTTCAACAAGGACCAAGTTCATTAGAAGCCCCCTCCTTGGACCAGAGCTCTTGTTCTGTGATCTTAGCACACCCTCTGCTCACTTCTGTCAGAGCACATGCTGCATTATATTGGAAGGGTCCATTTATGGGACTGTCTTCCATTATTAGATTTGAAAGGAGGGCCTATGTTGTATTAATCTTCATATTCCAAACATTCTGTGTCATACCAGGTATGTAATAGATGCTCACAAATGTTCTTGACTTGAACCATTTACCCAGAAAAAGCCAGCAGATTCTTCTTTCCTTCCCAACCAGCCAATGTTTTAAGCACTTACCCTGAACCAGGTTATCATGTTAGGCATTGGGAAACAGAGGTAAGCTCCCTGCATGGAGCTTGTGGGCTTTATCCAGAGGGGACACGATCTTTCCCACCCACTGGAGCTGCTGTATATGAGCCATGTGCGTTTATAGTAGTGCTGATTGTAAAAACTTCCCCTTTTATAACATATCAGTTATATACACATACTCTGCTATTTTCATCACTCAAAACAAAAATGAAAATACTTTTTCTAGTCTTCCTCAAAACCATCTATTAAAATGTCTCTCCAAAATCCTTTCTCTTTGAATAATATTAATGCCTTGCCTCTAAAAATTAAAAAAAAATACAGATTGAAGATACTGGTAAAAGTAATGTCAGCATTTAAGACCATGTTCCGCATGTAGAAGTGTTTTTTGTTTTCTTTGTTTGTTTTTAAAACTCAATAGGAAAAATTCATGATTCAAAAAACAACAAACAAAAAACAAAAGCAAAACCATCCTGTCTGATTCCCTGGTATGTTCTTTTTCTTTTCTAGCTTATATATATTTTAACTTCCATTGGATTTGAGTTTATGTCAAACTACATTTATAGTTTTCTAACTTTAAAAGCAGGAACACCCTTCTTCCTTCAAACGAAAAGAAAATGGACCAGAGCAGTTCGTTGAAAGGAAGAGCCTTTCCTGCTGCCCCCAGGGCCCTAAGGGGATGCCAGGGAGCCTGGTTTGAGAACTACTGGATCAGGTGCTATTTGTGGGTCAGTAATTGACTTGGGCACGGTCTGTCCACAGAACTGGACATAAGGAGTGCCAGATTCAAAGCACTGTGCCGTCTCTGTTTGAAAGTTCACTACACTTAAGGAGTTCGTGACTCTTGAGTTGCATAGCAAAAGTATTTCAAAAGATATGCTGTGCCTCCCCTACCTGGAGACTCCGATTTAGTAGGTATGGACTAAGGCGCCAGCATTGATAGTTTTAAGTAACTCCACTAACCTAGGAGAAGACTTCTTTCCTGTGGTCGTTGATGTACAAAAAGTTAATACATGCCTCGAAATACCTGTACTGCTTAGAGGGAATATGCCTTCCTGGCTTCCTGAGCTGAGCTTTAGAGATTAAAAAAAAAAATCTTTTTTTTCCATTGCTGTTCCTGCTGTCTGAGGCAGTTCCCCTAGATATCTTCATGACTGTGTTTATTGTCAGTCTCCAGCCTCTAAAATGTAAGCTTCATTTGGGTGGGCATTTTTTTTTATTGATTCATCACACGCTTCTTGAACAATGCCAGGCGTGTTGTAGGCAGACAGTAAATATTTGCTGAATAACTACTATTAGTGAGGTAATGCAGATTTGTTATTGGTTAAAAAGACTGCAAAGACTGCCCTGGAAACCTAACCTCCTCCGTATGTAGCGTTTTCTATAAGGGAGTGTTCCAAGTGCCCCAAACCAGATGTGAAAGTGAAGATGTGTAACACTACTGTGCAGCAAAGTTGGTTGGTTCTTGATGGGCTGTCATTTTATTTTCAAAATAGGATGTGATATGGTCTGACTTCGGGTTTCCTGGAAGAAATGGACGGGAAAGTACATTGTGGATTGGCTCCATGGGGGCCCACACACCTTGTCATCTGGACTCCTATGGTTGCAACCTAGTCTTCCAGGTACAAGGAAGGTAATGCACAAATGCATGTGCATGCATGTGCATGCATGAGGGAGAGATGAAGAGAGAGAGAGTGTGTATGTGTGTGTGTTGCACAGGAAGAGGAATGAGTATCAGGTAGGCAGCAGGGCTCCAAGGTTTAATCCCAGCTCCATCCTATCAGCGTGCCTCACAATCAGCACAGATCACCTAACCCCTGGCTCCAGTCTCCTCCTTTGCAAAGTAAGGGGACAGTTTAAATGGTGATTTGCATGTGTTGTGTCTTTCAGCCATGATCAGGTTTACTTTCAGAAAGCTGATCCTAGAACTCCAGGAGTCCACTCCCAGTTCAGCGAGACAGTTGTCTGCTTAGCTCTGTAATATGAGTCTGCTTTAGTAGTTCACAAAATTTTATTTGAAAGCAGGAACACCCTTTCTTCAAACCTAAATAAAATAGACCAGAGCAGGTTGTTGAAAGGAAGAGGCCTTGCTACTACCCTCAGGCTCCTAAGGGGATGCCAGGGAGCCTGGTTTCAGAACTACTGGACCAGATGGTATTTATGGCCCCTTTCAACTCTAAACTTTAGTTTGTGCCAGCGTGGAGGCACAATGCAGTATCGTATCACCTTAGGTAGTTTTATCTCCATCTGCCTGTGGATCTTAAGTGATGGGAGGGCTAAGGCGGGCAATCTTTTTGATAGTTCCTGGCTCCAGGAGTTATGTGAGTTTAAGTGATTCTGTTGCTTGGAGGATATACTTAGAATGTTCTATGTGCAGCCTTATTTTCCCCTAATTAATGATGTCCCAGTCTCCTCTCCTGGCCTTTTGGGACATCTACAGAATAGCACAGAGGGGAAAATAGCCATATCCAAGTTCTCAGACCTTTTAGACTCAGAGAGGATTGTGGCTGGATCCAAAAGAAACAGTGAGGAAGTACGTGAATAGATTGCATATGCGAAGTACTTTGGTTTTTTTGTTTGTTTGGGGGTTTTTTAAATTGAATTATAATTGTCATACACTATTATGTTAGTTTCAGGTATGCAACATAGGGATTCGATGTTTTTATACATTACTAAATGATCACCTTGAGAAGTCTGCTTACTGTCTGTTACCATGCGGAGTTATTACGTTATTGACTATATTCCCTGTGCTGTACGAACATCCCTGTGACTTACTTATTTTGTAGCTGGAAGCTTGTACCTCTTAATCCCGTGCATCTGTTTTGCCCTTCCTCCCTCGCCCTCTGCACTGGAAACCACCAATTTGTTCTCTGTATCTGAGAGTCTGTTTCTGGTTTGTTTGTTCATTTGTTTTTTAAGATTCCACATTTAAGTGAAATCATACGGTATTTGTCTTTTTTTGTCTGACTTATTTCACTTAGTGTAATACCCTCTAGATCCATCCATGTTGGCACAAATGGCAGAATTTCATTCTTTTTATGGCTGAGTAATATTCCATATATTACTGTGACATATGTATATACACCATGTCTTCTTTATCCATTTGTCTATCATTGGACACTTAGGTTGCTTCTACATCTTAGCTGTTGTAAATAGTGCTGCAGTGAACATGGAGGTACATATATATTTCATATTAGTGTTTTCATTTTCTTCAGATAAATACCCAGAAGTGGAATTGGTGCATTATATGATAGTTCTATATTTTTTGTTTTTTGAGGAGCCGCCATACTGTTTTCCATAGAGGCTGCACCAATTTACATTGCCACCAACAGTGCACAAAGGTTCCCTTTTCTCACCAACATTTGTTGTTTCCTGTCTTTTTGATAATAGTCATTCTGACGGGTGTGAGGTGATATCTCACTGTGGTTTTGGGTTGCATTTCCTTGATGATTAGTGATGTTGAACATCTTTTCATGTGCCTGTGGCCATCAGTCTTCTCTGGAAAATTCTATTCAGGTCCTCTGCTCATTTTTTTAAGCTGGTTGTTTGTTTTTTTTGATGTTGAGTTGTATGAGTTCTTAATGTACTTGGATATCAGCTCCTAATTGGATATATCATTTGCAGATATACTTATTTATTTGGGCCTCTCTTTCTTGTTGAGTCTGACTAAAGGTTTGTCCATTTTGTTTATCTTTTCAAAGAACCAGCTCTTTTTTTTTTAAGAACCAGCTCTTAATTTCATAGATCCATTATTTTTTTGTTCCTATTTAATTTATTTCTTCTCTGGTCTTTCTTATTTCCTTCCCTCCACTAACTTTGGGCTTTGTTCTTTCTGAGTTCCTTTAAATGTAAAGTTATATCATTTCTTTGAGAATTTTCTTGTTTCTTGAGCTAAGCCTGTATTGCTGTGAACTTCCCTCTTAAGAACTGCTCTGCTATGTCTCATAGATTTTGAAAAGTTGTGTTTCCATTTTCATTTGTTTCAAGGTATTTTTTAGTTTCCTCTTTGATTTCTTCTTGACCCATTGCTTGTTCAGTAGCATGTTGTTTGGTCTCCATGTATTTGTGGGTTTTTTAAGTTTTCTCCTTGTAATTGATTTCTGGTTTCATACTGTTCTGGTTGGAAAGATGCTTGGTATGATTTCAGGCTTCCTAAATTTACTGAGACTTGTTTTGCGGCCTAACATGTACACTATCCTGGGGAACGCTCCATGTGCACTTGGAAGGAATATTATTGATAGGTATGTTTATTGCCATTCTGTTCATTGTTTTTGGGTGTTTTTGTAGTTCTTCTCTGTCCCTTTCTTCTCTTTCTCTCTTCCCCTGTGGTTTGATTGTTTTCTTTAGTGTTATGTTTGGATTCCTTTCTCATTTTCTTTTGTGTATTTACTGTAAGTTTTTTCTTTGTGGTCGCCATGAAGTTCACATATAACGTCCTGTGTGAATAATAGTCTCTTTTAAGTTGGTAGTAACTTTTTTTCATCCCAAGTTTTTTTTCTTTTTTTTCTTTTTTTGCAGGGGGTAGGTAATTTGGCTTATTTATTTATTTATTTTAATAGTGGCACTGGGCTTGAACCCAGGACCTCGTGCATGCTGGGCATGCACTCTCCACCGAGCTACACCCTCCCCCCACGCCCAGGGGAGAGCTGCAGTCACCGAGCTTGGCCACCTGTGCTAGCAGGTTAGGTGGGGGGAGCACACTGACGGTGTCTGGCAGCACTTCTGTCTCTGGGGAACATTTCCACTGTCCCCCACCCCTTCAGTGATTACTTTCAGATTCTAAATGACTTTCCTTCACATATAGTCTCAGCATTTTTCAAATTGCTGTTCTTTTGCTGGATTTTGGGAGCAAGTGAAACTGTCCATGAGCCTCTTAAGAGGGAAATCTCAGTTTCCTGTGGCACTATGGGACCCTCAGACATCTGTCCTGTTGGTGTTCTAGGCCAGGAGCTTGGGGGGCTCATCTCTGTGGCGTAGATCTCAGGGGCCAGGGCTCCTGGCGTAGGGTGCCAGCCCCTCACTCCCGTCTGGTGAGGTCCCTCCCTGTTGCGTGCCACCTCGCCAGGGGTCAGGGTTTGGGCGAGAGTGTCTCTCTGCCTCTCCTACCCATCTCGATGTCCTTAGTCCTTTTTATTCTTTGTTGGGGAGCAGGTATTCAGCTATTTCTCAGGCTCTTTTCAGAGGGAATTGACCTGTGTGTACGTGTGTATTTGTTGTGTCTGTGAGAGGAGATAAGTTCCGGCTCTCCCTCTGCTGCTGTCTTGAACAGCTCCCCCGTGTGCGAAGTTCTTTGAAAACTGTAAAATGGCATAAGACTGCCTCCTGGATTCATCAAGTCTTTATTAAAGGGCTTAGAACATCTCAGGTGCATTATTATGCGCTGTGGATGCAACAGTGAATCAAGTGTGCCTGGTCCCTGCCCTTTGGGACTTAATATTCTGAAACATAAACTTTATTAGAGAGGGCATTATTTTAAGTAGTTGCTTTCTGTGTGTTCTGAATTGGGACACAAGCCAGAGAAATTCAGTTGGAAAACCATTACCAAAAAATACCTGGGTTCTTTCTATGATATAAAACTAATGTAACTTTAACTTTGTGAGAGCACATATTTTCTGGCCTCACATAGCTCTCGAGTAATGAAATAACTGTTCAATAAATATTCATTGAGTGCCATGCTGTGCAGGTACCATGTGTTACAGTGGAAACAGGTGAATGAGTGAGACACTGTCCAAGCTGAGACAGTGTGCAGTTAGAATGCAGGCAAGCACGCAGGTTGCTGTATGTACATATAGGCAGAGTGAACGTGTACTTGAGGAAGGTTTCATAGAGCTGTGGAACTGAAAAGTAAAAGAGGTAGCATTTGCATGGGAAAGATTAGGGAAGATTCAGAGGGGAGCTGCCCCTTGAGATGGGTTTTGAATGATAGGTGAATGTTCAGGAGACCCAGGTGGGAGGAGCAGAGGGACCAGCATGAGCAAAGCCCTAGGAAGGCATGGGGTGCACAGAGACCCCTGTGAGTCATCCGTGTAAATTGTGCTTTCGAGACAGAGGGATTAGGCAGGGAGGGCAGGATGGAACCTGAGGGTCTTAACTCCCAGGCAAGTACTACTTATTCTCTGTTCTTTCAGCATCAGAACCATGAGAGGTTTGTGAGCAGGAGATGACATGATGATTGACAACCTTTTCTGCTTAACAAGACAAGGATGCATACATATTACATTTTAAACCAAGCAAAGCAAATTGTATGGGATGGTTATTTTTGGCTGTTCCTTTGGGAAACACAGCTGTGGTGTAGGATCTGGAGATCTGTGACCTGGTGCTGCGTCCACCACTAACTGCGAGCCCCGTGAATGAGTCCAAGCAAGTCCTGGCTCCCTCCTCTACTTCTCTGAAAGTGAGGTTAGACTGGTGATCTCTTAGGGTCCTTCCGGCTCTGACACTCTTCCAAACTAGTCTTAGGTCCAATGGAAGGGAGCAGCATTATCATCTCTAAGGCAAAATAAGACTTTAATGTACTGTCTCTAGATTGAGAATGGCAGTCGGCTATATTGAAAGGCATGATGGCCCCACTGTAACTACCAGGGGTCACTTGAGGGCTTTAGAGCTTGTCTCAGAATTAGGTTTTCTCTCTCTTTGCTTCCACATCTGTCTGTGTCTCTTCCTTTTTCATACTTCTCCCTCTGTCTCAGATGTCCTTACTCTGTTGGCTCAAAGTATGGGAGTGTCTGGTGTTATATGAGTTAAAATTCACCACATCTATTTTTCAAAAAATTTTGACATGACTGAAACATTTCACAGTTTTGTCTTCTTGAAAATTCCTGTATTGTACTACTTTTTAGCTGTGTGGCATCATTTGTGCATTTCTCTTCCTTGATGGATTAACTGAACAAATGTTTAACTTAAGGAATTTACAATGCAAACAGAGAGAAGTCTGGAAACTGTCTGGTGGATAGAACCATGGGTGCTTGCTCTGGATCAGATAATACAGAGATTTGAAAGGGTGGACTCAGGGATGAAAACAGTCTATGAGGAGGCCGACTCTGATTTAAGATAGGAAAGAGAGATCTTACAAACTACGTCCTGTCCTTGCCAAGGGGCTGCTCAGGGCTTCGTGGGATCCCCACTAGTTGCTGCCCTACCTCCCCAGGTGTCTGCAAGGAGACTCCAGTACTGGGTGACAAGGGGGCCAGGTGACCCCTGCGGTGGCTCCTGTATTCCTTTATGGATTGAAGGAAATGAGTGAAAATGAACACCTAGTGTGCCCTCTTACATGTGTTGTCTCACGTTTAGAGTACTAATTTGTCTCTCTTTTTTTAATTAGGAAAAGATGGCATCTCTTTCCTCCTGAAGATACTCCTTTCCTTTATCCAACTAGAATCCCTTATGAAGAATCTAGTGTGTTCAGTAAAATCAACGTTGTCAATCCTGACGTAAAGCGTTTTCCTCAGTTCCAGAAAGCTCGACGACATATGGTTACACTGAGCCCAGGACAGGTAATGGAGCTTCAACACATGGGTGACCTGTCTGTGGACATCTCAGCTCTAACTTCTTCAGGTCCTTACCCGCGTCCTTAGCAGTACAAATGAGCAAGGTTCCCTCCCTGCTGCTCTGCTATTGGAAGGTAGCTTCCCCATCTGTAGGCTTTGCACACAATTCCCTGCTCCAGGGGTCACAGAAAGGAGATGGGTGGAGGGAACACAGCTCCCCCTGCTGGTGAAGAGGAGAAAGGACTGTGGAGGAAGACGAGACCACACACTCACTTTTATTCAGGTTAAGAGAAAGCCTCAAGACTTGGGTACTTGAGCCCTTTTGGAATATTTATTCACAATTACCATCTGTTCAACCATTTTTTAGAGTCCAGACCCACAAACACAGGTGGAGAAGCATCCAGTTAGTGGGCCAACGGAGGCAGAATGAACTGAGAGTGATTTGGGGTTTTGTTTGTTTTAATTGAAGTGTAGTTGATTTAAAATATTGTTAGTTTCAGATATATAGCAAAGTAATTCAGTTATATATTCATATATTTTCTCAGATGATTTTCCATTATAGGTTATTACGAGATACTGAATATAGTTCCCTTTGCTACACAGTAAATCCTTGTAGCTTATCTAGTTTGTGCATAGTGGTTTGTATCTGTTAATCCCATACTCCTGTTTTGTCCCTCCCTGACACTTCCCTTTTGGTAAATAAGTTTGTTTTCTATGTCTGTGAGTCTGTTTCTGTTTTGTGTATAGATTCATTTGTATTATTTTTTACAGTCCACATATAAATGGTATATTTGCTGAAAATGATGTGCTTTTAAGCAAGAATGGATGTTGCTTTTGTAACTGTCTCTGAAACATTTCCAAAGGTGTAATACTTAATGCTGCTACCCAGCGGGGGAAATCACCTTTACAAGTTTGATATTTTGTTAACAATTTGGAAGGTTTTCTTATTATCTTAAGGAGATGTTATTCCCTTGATTGCCCCTCAACCCTGCTTGTTTTCCTTCCTTCGCTCCCTTCTCACTGGCTCTTTTTCTGCCTCCTTTACACTCCAGGGCTCCAGCTCCACCAGTCTGACTAAGCTGCCTTGACCCGTAAGCAGTCACTCCGCATTCACCTGTCCCCGCAGACCCTGACAAACACTTACCTGTTTTCTTTCTGTATAGATTTACCTGTTCTGGACATTTCACATAAGTGCAGTTGTACCATCTGTGGCCTTTGGTGTCTGGCGTCTTTTACAAAGTATAATGTCCTCAAGGTTCATCCATGCTGTAGAGTGTTATCAGTACTTCAGTCCTTTTTATGGCTGAATAGATTTCATTACATGGATGCACATTTTATTCATCCATTAATTAGCTGATGAATATTTGGGCTGTTTCTCCTTTTGGGTTATTATGAATAATGCTGCTGTGAACATTTGTGTATAAGTTTGTGTGGACATATGTTTTTGTTTCTCTTGTGTATATATATAGGAGTGGAATTGCTGGGTCATATGGTAACTCTGTTCAGCTTTTGGGGGAATTGCCAAACTTTTCCACAGCAGCTGCACCATTTTGCACTCCCACCAGCAATGTATGAGGGTTCAGATTTCTTCATATCCTCACCAACACTTGTTGTTTTCCATTATTATTGTTGTTGTTGTTACTCTTACTACTACAACAACTACAGCCGTTCTAGTGGATGTGAAGAGGCTGCCAGTTGTTTTTCTTCTATTTTAACAGGCACATTTGAATGAGTGTTTCTGTCTGTTCAATCAGTTTTCCTTATATCATGCTCATTCCTTAATCCGTCATAAACTGGCTGTCCCTCTTACCACTTTACGGAAGGTATATGCTGTGATAGGACATTCTTGACCTCCTGATGACTAAATCCAGTGGCTGAAGTGGCTGTTTTTAGTGCCCAGTTCTCCTAAAAGGAGCTCTCTTCCCATCTCCACCTGTCCATAGCAAGAGCCACCATTTTCCTAAATCCAGAGCCCAAAACTTGGGAACATCTCCATCTGCTCTACTCAGCCTTCCATTTGAAATCTCGTTCCAAGTCTAGACAAACACAGTCCTTCTTGACCCTGCCCATTGCTTTTGTTTACTCCCCTTCCTACTTAAATCTTAACATTTAATTTACTAATTGGACCATTGCAAGGAAGTCTTGCCCTTCCCAGACTCTCCCTGATGTCACTGTTTCACCCATCCTCCTACTCACAACTTCTCAGCAACTCATAATGCCTACAGGATAAAATCCAGATTCTTTATTCTGAATTCAGGGCCCTCTGCTGGCCCTTACCTTTTCTCCCATTTTATTTCCCATTTCTCCTTCTGCAGCAGTAAGACTGGCCTGCTTGCTATCCTTCCGCATCCCCACCTCCCTTGCCCACTTCTCCCACCTGGCCTGTCCTCACGCTCTCCTAGTCCTGGTTCGGTCACACTTCCTCCATCCAGGTTGCCCTGACCTCCCTGGTCCACGCCTGCTTCTCCCTACTCTGAAGTTCTCTAGCCCCAGTGTTCACTCCTCTGATTTACCACTTGTACGATGCCACCTTTCTATATAATATTTTTTCATTGGCTAGACTTTAGACTGTGAGAAGGCAGAATCTATGTCCTATATTTGTACCCATGCCCTTTCTCAGAATGCATACAACTATTATATGATGGAAAGGAGGAAATGTTACAATCTCAGAATCCTTTACTAAGATTTGGATACAGACAGAGAAGGTCCAGGATTAAGGAGAGTGGAGACTGGAGAAGCTGGTGATATCCTTTGTAGAACATGCAAACTTGTTAATAACAAAAAAGGAATAAAAGGATTGTGGGTTTTTTTCCTTGTTTCCCTTTCCTATTGCAGTATTACTGTAAATTCATTTATTCATTTTTTTCCTGGAAACTTCAATTAGGGTCTGATTCTGATATAAAAATAAAATGTCCTGTTCTGGTGCTAACTATTTTTTGTTTGGTTTTCAGGTTCTGTTTGTTCCCAGACACTGGTGGCATTATGTGGAATCCATTGATTCTGTCACTGTCAGTATAAACTCATGGATTGAACTGGTAATTTTTTTATAATAAATGTGATCTCCTTGCTTTTAAGATATACGACACCTGTCTGTAGAACTTGGTGATAAATTTTAACCAACATTCCAGTGTGACTTTGTTTCACTGTGCTGTAATTTATGTATTCTGTGCTCTGTTAATGGATGGTGAGGTTGGAAATAGGATTTTTGCGAGGCACCACTCTCTTTCTTTGAAGGGCACCCAGTGGGCCCTGGTGTTGGTGTGCCAGGTCTCCTCCCTTGACCAGTGCGGTCAGGAGAATTGTGCTGGGCTTGGCTGCATCTGCCACATGCTTCCCGCATTGCCGGTCCCCTCCACACCATCTGGGCTGGAAATATCTGCTTCTTGGTTCAGGGTCCTCATTACTAATTGCAGAAATCCCAGTCCTGACTTACACATTTTCTCCAAGCAGTCTTTCAGCACCGGGTTTTTATCATTTCATTTCTGCCAAAGGCTTTTCCCCTCCAGTATGCTATGCTTCATCCTGGCTGCCTGCTTGACTTGACAATTAGAATGGCTGCCATGGCTCAAGTCGAGGCTTCGTTGCATCTGTGCACTCCTTAACCAGAGGCTTTGATTGCACCTCTGCCCTCATTAACCTGAGGCCTTGAATGCATCTCTGTTCTCCTGTACCCAAAGCCTTGATTGTATGTCTCACTTCTCGTTGGCTGCTGCACCCTTCCCCGCTCAGTCAGGCTTTTCTTATCCTTTGGTAATGAGAAGGACTTCGGCATAGGGGGAGCATAAGGATACTGTAACAGGAAGCTCTACTGTGTGGGCTTAGAAAAGAGTTGCAGCCTTTGGGGGAGAGATACAACGGGAGATCAGTAGACTCACAGTTAGAAATTCTGCTTGCAGCGTGCTGAATTGAAATCAGAGCAATGTCCACTCCTAGTGCCAAAGTCCCATCTCCAATAGCCTCGGCAGTTGCTTTGCCTCCCAGGATGGCTCATTCCATTGCTGAGCAGTGGAGCTGTCATCTGCCTGCTTGTAACTGTACCCATTATTTCTAAAACTATACAGAATATTTTTTCTTTTTTAAATATGTGAAGGGGACATCTTTTATGGTTGACATCTTTCACTCAGTATAATGTTTTTAAGAATCGTCCACATAGCATGTTTCAGTAGTTCGTTCCTTTTTTATAGCTAAAAAATATTTTATTGTATAGATATACCACGTTTTGTTTATCTGCTCGTCAGTTGATGGACATTTGGGTTGTGTCTGCTTTGGGCTATTATGAATAATGCTGCCGTTAACATTCGTGTACAAGTTTTTGTGTGGATGTATGTTTTCATTTCCCTTGGGTTTGCACATAGAAATGGACTCGCTGGGTCATGTGGTACATGAGCCCAGGGCAGGCCAGCTGGCGGGAAGTTCAGACAAGAGTTGAAGTTGCAGTCTGGAGTCCAAAATCTGTGAGGCTGACTGGCAGGCTGGAAACTCACTCAGGATTTCTGTTACAATCTTGAGTCAGAATCTCCTTCTTCTCTAGATTTTGCCCTTAAGGCCTTCAACTGATTAAATGAGGTCCCCCCACATTATTGAGGATAATCTCCTTTATTTAAAGTCAACTGACTGTAAGTGTTAATCACATCTACAAAATACCTTCACTGCAGCATCTAGACTAATGTTTGGCTAGACAGTTGGGCACCATAGCCTAACCAAGTTGACTCATAAAATTAAATATCTTGTAGCTCTACACTTAACCTTTTGGGGAATTGCCAGGCTGTTTTCCAGAGCAGCTGCACCATTTTCATTCCCACCAGCAATGTGTGAACGTTCTGATTTCTCCACATCCTCACCGACACTTGTTATCTGTCTTTCTCATTATAGCCATCCTAGTGTGAAATGGTGTCTCATCTTGGGGATTTGCTTTTTTGAAGTTTAAATTGAATGTTATGTTTCTCAGATTCATCTGTGTTGTCACCTTTAGCTGTTTCACTGTGGTGTAATATCTTCTTGTGTTAATGTACCACAATTTATTGGTTCATTTTTCTGTTCGTGGATAATTGGGTTGTTTCCAATTTTTGCTTTTATAAATTGAATATGCTTGTACACATGTGCAAGAGTTTCTCTAGAGAATGTGTATATTTCTAGGAGTAGAATTGCTGGTCTGTAGGGTATACAATATTCAAATTTATAAGATAATGCCAACATGTTTTCCAGATGGCTCGATCAGTTTGCACTCCCACCATCAGTGTATAAGATTTCCGTCAATGCCCATTTCTCCACCGTTTGGAATTATCAGACCCTCTTTTGCCAGTTTTATGGGTTTCTCAATTTGCATTTCCCTGATTATTAATGAAGTTAAGCTTTTTTTCATGTGTTTATTAGTAGTATGATTGTTTTCTCCTTTTTTTGAAATGTTTGTCTTCATGTCTTTTGCCCATTTAAAAAAATTGGATCATTTGTCTTGTTGATGGGGGCAGATTCTTTATATATTCTTCACATTCATCTCATATAATTATACGTGTTACAGACATCTGGCTGGTTTTTTTCCCTTATGGTATCTTTTGATGAACAAAAGTTACTGATTTTAATATAATTTATCATTAATGCCATGGTTTATACTTATTGTGTCCTTAAAAAAACAGATTTACACGTTTAGCCATCTCATTCTTGGGGCCATGAATGTGTGTTATAATTTTTTCCCATTCCTCAAAAAATTAGCTCATCAAACTCTATAGGGATTATTCCTCTGTATGTAATATTTTTTTTCTTTTAACTTTGAAGACGTCAGAGAATGGAAAAGACGGGGAAAAAATATCCCAAGGTGGTTCATATTTGAGGCCTATGTCTTATAGACAGGATACTGGTGAGCATCCTCCAGCTCTTCCAGGTGCCAGAGGATAATGAATGCATGAAAACTGTGGTCTTGCCAACCACGTATTCATTCCTTCAGTAACAAAGCTGATGTTAATGAGAGAACAGAACATACAATTCAGAGACTCTACTCTCTGTTTTAAGCAATGAGACACAGAGACAAATGAAAAACTGTCTTTTTTTAAAATCTCGACTTAGGAAGAGGACCACCAAGCCCGCGTGGAAGAGGCAGTCACCCGCGTACTTGTGTGTGCCCTGAAAACCGCAGAGAACCCGCATAACACCAGAGCTTGGTTAAACCCAACTGAGGTAGGCCCTTCTGGCTTTCTTCATGGCGGTGAGTGTCCTGTGATAAATCAACCCTGGCCAGGACGTTTCTTTTCCAACTTATGTAAGGGCATATAACCATTTGAAAAGGTTTTTCTTTTTCCTTAGGTTGAGGAAACATCCCATGAAGTCAATTGTCGCTACTTAAATGGAGCAGTTTCAGCTTTTTTTGATCATTATGGAACATCTCAGGTAGTAGAAACCCAAGCACTGAGAACAAACAGAGAGCACAGGATAAAGGAAGAGTTAAATGTGCACAACCACATGGAGGCAGAACCAACTGGAAGACCCAGCTTAACCTCGGGAACAGTGAAACAGGAAGCAGCAAGTCCCTTTGGCCCTGATCTGGTTCCTGTAATCCCAAGTTCCCAAGAACCACCCTCAGAAAGAGGAGGCATATTTGAAAGGGATGGTGAAGACTTTGTTGGCAAAAATGGAGGACGCTCGGGAAAACTGCATTATACCAAGAGGCAACGAATGGTAAGTGAAAGTGAGAATGCAGCTGTGGAACAGACTGCTTCAAATAGCACTCTGGCCCCATCCCAGACATTCATTTCTACCGATGATTTGCTGGACTGCTTGGTAAATCCACAGGTAACCAGGATAGTGGCACAACTTTTGATTCAAAGAAGTTTGTGAACTCTAATAGAAACGTTTTTAAATAATACAATTTTTAAATAAAAGATGGAGCATCAAAAGGTCAATTTGCACATTGGTATAAATATACTATTCATACCAGTTACATTTTAGTCTCTGCCACCTTCTTGTATACATACTGCTCTTCGGCCATCTGTAGGCCTCTTTGTTCAGTGCCTTTCCCTCCCTTCTCACCCCTTCAGATCTCAAGTGTAAGCCCTAAGTGTTCTCAACAAGAATTAGTCTTTCCATCAGCCTCAAGCAGGGATCAGCCTGCTATTTACTTTTGTAAACAAAGTTTTATTGGAACACAGCCATGCCATTCATTTACATATTATCTGTGGTGGCTTTTAGGGTTACAGTGGCAGAGTTGAGTAGTGACTAAGACTGTGTGGCTTGCAAAGTTGAAAATATTCACTATGTCCCCTTACAGAAAAAGTTTGCCAGTCCCTGATCTAACACATCCTTTGGGTGAATTCTAGCCTTGTTCTGAAGTGATCACACTTCTCACACCTGCAGAATTCTCACTGGTTAACCCTCGTCATCCAGAGCAGGACACCAATCAGGAGAAAATAGGTGGGGGTCCTATTTGAGGCCTCCTGGTGGAAGGAACTGGAACATCTAGGAACACCAGCCTTGGGAATAAAAAGGGCCAGATGCTACTGACTCCTGAAACTAAGTAAAAGCTTGGTGTAGTGAAATTGATCCCACTCTCCATTACATTTGCAAGATGTGGGGATAACTGTTACTGTCTAGGAATTTAAAAATGATAAAAACACTGATCTCAGTAACCATTTATCAAACAAACACAGAACAGAAAAGATGCATTAAAGTCACCTTTCAAGAAGAATTGACTTTGCCCCATCCTTCTCAGTCTTCACACTGAGGGTATCAGTAAATCCAAAGAAAATATGTGCTCTCTGGGAGGGAGGGAGGTGAACATGCCCAGGAAAAGAAGGGTCTGGAAAAAACCCTTCTGTAGCACTTACCACCATCTGACCACTGTAGATACTTTTACTTGGTATGATGATTTTCTGTCTCCCTCAACGAGAATGCTGCTGCATGGGGTTTGGACTTTGCTTTGATTATTGCTGTATTTGCAGAGCATTGATCAGTGCCCAGCACATGGTAGGTGCTCATTCAATATTTGAGTGGACTATTTTAAAAAGGAGAACTTGTTGGCATTACTCTATCAAAAACATTGGGTCAGAGGATGTTGTAGTTAAGGGCAAGATGCTTGTTATCTGTAGTAGGTATACTGCCATTGCAGAAATAGATACATCTTTGTCTTCAGGCATTTTTTTTATCTCTGCTACTCCTCTGACCATTGTTTTTCAAATTGTAGATTGTGACTCGTTAGCAAGTTATAAAATCAATTTAGTGGGTGAGACCAGCATTTCTTTTTAATGGAGCAGAATAGGTCATTTCAGTGAATTCAGTAGTAAATATAAGTATTATTTTGTGAAACTGTCTAGGGAAAAATTTTTTTTCAGGGTAAATACATTTCATAAAACTTTCCAGTTACACCTGTGTATGTACTGGGCCTGATATAAAATGTATTTCTTAGCGTAGGTTGGGTCTGTTTGGAGACCAAGTATTGAATTCAGTGAGAGGTAGACCTGGGGAGAGAGTATGAATGGACTCTAACTGTAAACAGGTGTTGAGAGATAATTATCTAATTTTCTGCCGATAGCAGTTATGACACAGCAAGAAACCCTAGCTATCTGCCAAGGGGCAGGATGAGAGAAGAAAAGGTAGTGAAAGGAGGTTGTCAGCCACCAAGGTGGGTCCCATTTCATCCTGCAGTCCTCAGATGAGCACACCTGAATGAATGAAATCAATTATTAAATAAATACAGTGACCCTCCAGCGGCCAGAGGGATTGAAGAGGCTAAGCTCAGCGTTACACCTGAAGTCACAGCGTCCAGTATCTGCAGGGCCGACCTGTGTATCAGGCAGTGGCCAGGGCCCCTGAGCTTTTAGGGTCTACAAAAATGTTTCACCTTTTTTTAATCAAAAAAAAAAGATATCATCCAGCTTCTTCTATAGTCACATTTATATCAACGCAGTTGTAAAGTACAATTTTTAATACTTTTTACGCAGTAAGGGGCTCACAAAGGCAGAAGTGCCTGAGGCGCATGAAGGTCCTACGCAGCTCTGGGCATCAGGGGTATCAGAATCGTTTGAGGCTTGCTGAGAATGCAGCCACTTGGGCACCGCTCTAGAGCTATAGCACCTGACTCCTTCGGGATGGGCCGGCACTTGCAGGCTCCCCAAACTCCTCAGGTGAGTCAAATAGCACAAAAGTTGAAGACTCTCTGGCCTTGGAGTAGACCACCCTGACCCATCACCAGCTCAGAGTGGGCTTGTTTTAGCAGGGCTGCTTGTTGGGGTCAGTTTGCCCTCCTCATTTACTAACTAAATCTGTCCTGTGCCCTTGCTGTAATTTTCAGCTGAATAGTGTTAGTACTCTGAGGATCCCTTGATGCTGTCATTTTAGTTGTAGTCTTTTATCAGCAGTGGCCTGTTTATTATCAAGCTCTCCTGTATTTGCCTTTAAGGATGAAGATCTTTAACCACCAAAGAACATTTTCTAAGTACTTTAGTCAAAAAGGAGGAAATGACATATTTCTTTATTTTAAAAGAATTTGTATTGAAGTCTAGTTGATGTACAGTATTGTATGTTACACATGTACAATACCGTGATTCACCGTTTTTAAAGATTATACTTCATTTATAGTTATTATAAAATACTGGCTATATTCCCTGTTGGATGGCATATTTCTTTAGGTTGAGGGTCACTATAACATTTACTGACTGAGTCATTATACTTCGGTGCCGTACACCCTGATATTCAGCCTTGCCCTAAGGTAACCAAACCACTGGAGAACAGGAGCAAATTCAAGAGAAGGTCTCGCCTTTTTATTCCTTACAGTCATTGTCAAACCCAAGTTCAGATGCCAGTGGCTGAGAAGCCACTCCTAAGCAATTAGAAGTCTTTGCCAATCCACTTAAAAAACAGCAACAGCAAGAAAAATTTCAGGTCATCTGTATTTAATGAAGCAGCAACTGTTGTCCCCTCAACCTCCTCTACTTGAAGTGCCAGTGTTGTCCCCTGGGGCCAGGGAAGAGCACCTTTATCCTCCTGGAGACCTGAGCCTCCAAGTTCACCATCTGCCCTGGCTCCACATGGGCATAGCTCTACATTCTTGGCCTCCAGAGCTTCAAAGGGAGAGACCCTACCATGAAAACCAAAGCCAGAAGGGACAAGACCAAGGAAAACTGACAGTAACTCACAGATTGTCTGAGATGTTCTTCAGTCAGTGACATTAATCTAGAGGCCATGTTCTGTTCTGGGAAGAACAAGGGGCTTGATGACACAGAGACCCAGATTCAACTGCTGGCTCTGAGGGCTGTTACCCAGGTGACCTCAGACAAGGAAGCTTCTTGCACTCTGAGCATCCGTTTCCTCAACCTTAAAATGGGGATATAATTCTTACCTCACAAGAGTGTTTGAGGAAATAAAATAAATACTGTATGCAAAAGCACCCATTACACTACCTGGTATGATCTAGGCGCTCAGTAAATTGTTTGAATCTGAAATTGGCCCAGAGAAGTTAAAAAAGAAACTTTCCATTACCATCCAATAGATACTTAGTTAGCAAATTAGCAATATGACTGCTTAATCCGTTTGGTTTATTTATGCACTTTAAAATCACCAAAAGCTAGGCTGCCAAGGAAAATATGCTATTTAATATCCTTAGATTCATTTAATCTTAACATAGAAGGTTTCACACTGAAGATGAGCGGGCATTACACTTTTTTTCCATTGGGCAGAACTAAGACTATGAGTAGAAGCTACAAGAAGGCAGATTGGGGTTCAATATTAAAAAGGTCCAATCGGAGACAGGGCTGCTGTGGTGCACAACTCCATGGAACACAATTCACCTCATCCCCAAGCTGGACCACAGCCCCTAGACTGTGATGGGCACGGCTACACTGCCCAGAGCCTTGGCCCCGAGCTGTCCCACGTGCCGTAGACTGGTTCGTGAAGAACAATTTCCCTGCCGCAGAATCTCTGCAATTTGAGGTGAAGTGACAATAAGTCAAGGGTGTTGAAGAGATGGTTCTCATTTTGCTTAGGAGCCTGACGGCTTTTTGGTTCTTAATTGGTTTATGAAACACTTAGGAAGCACCCATTGTACATCAGGCACAGACCTCAGCTCAGGGATAAAAAGTAAGGCACCATTCCTGTTGCCTGGGAAGAAAGCAGCCCTACCCACTTAGTAAAACTGTGCTCCCCGCAGCATGGAGTCCTGACATGACACCTGCTGTCTCTCCGTGGCAGCTGAAGTTGCATCGCTGTGTCCTCTGCCTTTAAGATTAGTGTTATTCTTTGGGGTGGGGGTATAGCTCGGTAGAACGTTGCTTAGCATGCTCAAAGTCCTGGGGTCATCCCCCAGTTTAAAGAAAAAAAAATTTTTTTAAGATTAAGTTATTCCCTCCTTTCCTGGAAATACAAACCTGTATTTCCACAGATCTGATATCCATGGCTGTGAACACACAGTTGTAACTGGTTACCCGATTGAAATTCTCAAATTTATTGCTTTCAAGACAGATTCATTCCAGTTATGAAAGAGAAGCTGAAGAAAGTCTGATTTTACTGACAAGGATCCTTTGATTTTATTTTATTTTATTTTATGTATTTTTTTTAAGGATCCTTTGATTTTAGAAAAAGCTGTTAAGAGAAGAAAAAAAAACCCTACCTTTGCTTTACAGTGAGATAATGTATAGATGAATAATATCTTCTGTAAAGGATACCAAAATGTTATCGTATGAAAGTAATGAGGTACTCTGGGTAAGCCTGGTAGTCATAAAATACCACGAATAAAGTTGGATTTTGCACACAATCTGTGACAGTGTCATATGAGTCAGTAGGATTTGTCTGGTCCTTTAGAGGAGGCACAATTAATGACGTATGTCCACGTGTGTAGATTCCAGTAAGTACTCGCACATAATACATGTGCTTCCTCCCACTCATGTCTGGTCTGGAGTATGTATCATTGGCAGAATAACTGGCATTGACAGCAAAATAGGTTCCCTTTCCAAATGCTGTAGCTGTGAAGAGAAGAACAAGACATTTTTAAGGATTTCAGTTTAGTCTATAATTTGAAACGTGTTGACCCAATATGTCAAAAAATGTTTAAAATAATGTTCAGTTCTCTCTAAAGCCTCTTAAAAAAATTTTTGTGTGTTTTTAATTAAAAAAGTCATTCCTCCACCCCAGAGGGCCAGTCAGTCTCTTTGAGATGACACATAGTGAGTCCATCCTAAAGCCTGGGCTGTAACAGGGCCCCCAGCCATGAGAGGAGAACACACGCCGTCCCCACTGCCCCCGGCCAGCTCAGGTTCTCATGCCTGACATCTACCTCCTTTGGAGCAGCCCGATTACGTGCTTCCTTACCATTCTTTCCAGCATAACTGCGGTTGAAACCTTTTCCGTTGACAAGTGGCACTGACTCCACATCTGTCCCATGGAAGAGCAGCTTCTCATTTATTACTTGTCCATTCTTGGCATCCATGTTGTTTTTCTTTGTCTGGTAGTTCTTCCAGAGATCGGGATTCTGGATTCTCTCAATCTACAAATCAATAAGGAAAATTGGCAGTCAGTGCCAAGAGCCCTTGGCAAGATACAGCAAATGAAATGTGACCACTGGTTTTCAGAAGCATAAATTACAATAAACAGCAAATCCAATTCCAGATGGCAGCTTTCTGCATTCAGAACTCTTCTTAGATCCAGGGTTTCAAAAAACATGCCTTGGTAAGACTGTTAATTTAATTTAAAATTATCTTTTATGCAACACATGAGAGCAAACAATGTTTAGGATCTTAAGTCCTCATTGTATGAACGTGGTCCACCAAGACTCTCCAACTCCTAATTGTTCCTATTGCTACCTACCTCACTTAGTCACTTTCCCTCTCTCCTCCCCAGTCTTTCTGGGATACTGGTTTATCTAGCCATGCTCTAACAGTGGGAGAAGCACTAGAGTGTCTAGGCAAGAAGGAAATGAATTAATGGAAATCAATCTCTGGCCCAGCTGGAAGAGTGGGGCATGAATCCTGGCGGGAGGGAATCTTGTTATACACCAAAGTGGTTATGCTTTGCCCATACTTTTGGGCAGTGGCCTCCAGGGCTGTGCTGGAACTCCATGGGTCTTGGATTGCAGGTCAGTTTCTACACTCCCCTAATTGCCAGGTAGTGGCAGTTTCATAAGGTTGACTTGGGAAAGAGTGCGGGATGGCTGAGAGGGGCTAGGCCCCTCATGGGGAGGCACAGGTGAAGGTTCCGTTTGGTCAGAATCTTCTTCCAGTCCAGAGAACTCTCAAGTCTGACACCATTATTACCTGACTTTATCTGGTTCTTTTTTTTTTTTCTTCCAGTTTTGGGTTTCCCATTTTTAATTAAGATACAATGTGCCCTCTAGTTCCAAGTCTCAGCATTATCATGTGTTTCATTGATCTGATTTATAATTTTAAAATTTATTTTTCCTTTTACCTATAACTAAGTTTCTAATCTTCAGCCTGCCTACTTCCATTTTATTTCCATTTACCTTAAATTTTACTTATTTTACTCATCGTTAAAGCCTAAAAAATTGCTTCTTACAGAGTTTTAAAACCATTCTTAATTTCTTTGTCTTTCATTCTTGTTTCTCACTCTCTTCTTATATATGCTGCTGAAGTGAGCACTGACCCTTTTAAAATTTAATAACCACACAGAGAGAAGAATTACTTCAAGTAATTTTTAACATGGTAATCTGATTCTGTATTCCTACTGGGATGCATTCTAAGGTTAAAAAAAAAGCACTGCAAATAAATCTTAAGCTTTACTTAGGAGGCTTATTTAAGCAGCAGGCTTCTGGCTATGACAGACTACTTGTATCAGACCAATCTTCTTACCAAAAACTACTAAAAGAGCTGGTAGGGGGAGAAGTCTGTTTGAAGGCAACTAGTATTTGATGGGCCAAGCTCTTGGAGAGAAGGGAACTGCAGGGTGAACGAAAATCAGAAGATAATAGAATAACTTCTTCAAAATGCTCAAATAACTGCCAGTGAAGAATTCTATACCCAGCAAAAATATCTTTCAAAGAATGAAGGTGAAATACATTTTCAGACAAAAACTCAGAGGATTCATCACTTTCAGACCTGCACTAGAAGAAATACTAAAGCCAGAGGAAAATGATCCCAGATGGAAGCGTGGAAATACAAGAAGGACTGAAAAGCAGTGGGGTGAAAGGGTAAATATGTTGGTAAATGTAAATAAGTACTTACTGTATAAAAAATTAAAATGTTTTATAGGGTTTCAAATATACACAGAATTAAGGTACATGTTAAAAGTAGTACAAAAGGAAGGAGGGAAATAAAACGGCATTAAAGTGTTCAAAGTTCATTGCATCATCTGGTAAATGATAAATATACTAATTTGCCTCAGAGTTTAATGAGTCAAGGATGCACACTGTAATCTCTCAGTAACCAATATAAGAACTGTAGTAGAAAGTATAATCAACAATCTAATAGGGGATGAAAATGTAATAATAAAAATACTCAATCCAGAAGAGGGCAGGAAAAGAAGGAAAAAAGAACAAAGAATAGATGTGATAAATAGAAAACCAAGATTAATATGGTATATTTAAAGCCAAACATCAGTAAATACATTAAATAGACTAAGTACCCCAATTAAAAGATAAAGATTGTCAGACTGGATGATGAAAAACAAAACTCAAGTATATGCCGCTACCAAAGGGCACATCTTAAATTTACAGTTATAGGAAGGTTAAAATAAAAAGGGTAGAAAAAATTTGGCATGCTAACAATAACCAAAAAATACTGCCAATAATAATTTTGGTATCATAATTTTGAAACATTTTTATGTATACTGTAGTATAAAACAAGTAAATATATACTATTAGGAACCAAAATTTTTATTGCACAGGAAAATACATATATAATCTAAGAAATTCAGGGAAAAATCTACATTATTGAGTTTTAAATGAAAACATCCATATGAACTCATGCTTTCTTAGCTTCAGCCATGAAAGAGCCTGGAAGCAATAACACCTTAGCAGTAAGCACACCTAGCACGCAGATCTTGATTTCTCATTACCATTCCTCACTGAAAATAACTAGGGCTTCTCAGAAGAATGTCTGATTCCAAGCCTGAGACAGAGAAAGTACAGGTGAGCTGAAAAGACCCTGTGCCAGAAAGTAGAGAAATATACAGATTAATGGGGTCATCAAAAGGACGTGGCAGCCAACTTGAGAGGGTCCCTATTAGCTATCTGTAGGATGATTTGTGAATCTAAAAGAATAATCACTGTAATTAAATGTAAGATACTGAATTTTTTAAAAAGCAAGAGGGAAGGAAAATTCTTCTTTATCAAAATGCCAGATAATCAGTATAGACGGAATGACAGAAATAGAAAATTACCGTCTTGCAACCTCAATGCAGTGTAATAGTGGATTCAGGAAAGGATCGTCAATGGATGTCAATCAGTAAAAGTTTTTATATAATAAGACTTTCATATTTTATAGAACATAGATAAGCAATAAGGATTTACTGTATAACACAGAGAACAATAATCAGTATCTTATAATAACCTATAATGGAAAATAATCTGAATGTATATGTATGTATATATATGTATTAGATACATATAACTGAATCACTTTGCTGTACACCTGAAATTAATACAATATTGTAAATTAACTATACATCAATAAAAATAAATAAATAAATAAGAAGCTTCTGATTTGATGCATCACCTACAAAATATTCTTCTAAAAAATATTTACTTGAATTTACACAAGCCTTTCAACCTAGCTCCAAGTTTATCAGAAATAAAGAGGACAGAGGAATAAATTAAGTGACACCATGAGGAATCAGACAACTCTAAAGTCTATAAGAAAACTGCTTGAGTTTTCAAAATTTCTAGGCAAGACAGAGCCAGAATGTGGCACATTCTACAGCACAACTGGCTTAAAGTCTTCTAAAATTTCAGTATCATGAAAAATAATGCTTAAAAGTGTAGGAGTACTGTTCTAGCCAGAACAGATGAAGGAGAGAAAAATGACTAGATGCAATGTGTGAGCTCGGATTGGGGGCAGGGCTTGGCGGGAAGTTATAAGAAAGCTATTTTGAGCAATTGGAGAAATTTGAATATTGACTCTATGGGATATTATTGAATTAATGTTAATTTTCTTACATGGGATAATAATATTTGTTTTATTTAGGAAATGTCTTTATGCTTAGGAGATACATGCTAAAATATTTAGGAGTGTCGTATCTGCAACTTACTTTCAGTTGTTTCAGCAAAAACAGAGAAATTGAAGGGAAAAAAGCAAATGTTGCAAAACTGTTGAAGCTAGGTGGAAGTTCATGGATGTTAAAAACCTTAGTCATAAGATACGACAGTCATGGAGGATGACAGACCACCCATTTTTCCTGTTAGTGTTTTTGCACTACTAGATACCTCATAGAGGGGCCTTGAGTACAACCTAGCTCTGCTTTTACTGGTGTCACAGACTGGGACTTCACATAAGATTTTATTTGAAAAAAGGGTTCCAATGTAAAGAGTAGTGAAGTCATTTCTCTGGCCAAGGTCTGCCAACATACGGTAACCTTTCAGGGCCCACTGCAGACATTTCGGGTCAACTGGAAGTCCTGCTCCATCTGGACTTGGTATCTTATTACAATGTGCCAGTCAGCCACTACCAGAGGACTGTAATTGGTATTTGGAATGAAATTTATCTCAGAACCAGACCATCAAAGAGCTTCATACTTGAATTACATTTTCTTGGTAACACCAGCTGTTTTGCTCAACTGATTTACACTGAGGGAATCTAAGTATCTATCAGGCACGTTCATTTACTCTTCCAGTTTTATTGAGATGTAATTTACATACATACAGCATGTATGTAAGTTTAAGATGTACAGCATAGTGTCTTGACTTACATACATCATGAAACAGTCTCCAAAAGTCCAGTGAACACCCATCATCTCATATAGAGACAAAATTAAAGAAATGGAAAAAATCTTGAAATTGTTGTTTGCTTGCTTCACAAAGTAAATATGTATCTTTAGTATTCTAATATCATATTATAATCTAATATTATATTGTAATAACTGACTAAAGAATCTCAATTCTAATGTCTCAGTAATCACAGTGATATGAGTAGAAACCAGAACTTAAAATATAATTGCCATAAAATATTCTAATTCTGGGTAAAAAATGCGATAGGAAGTGAGTGAAAATGTATTTACCCAGGTCCATGATACCCCTTTTCCATCATTTAGAAACTCCATGCCAGCAGAAGGCTCACCTTCTCTATGATGAAGTTTGAGCAGGTCTCGTTAAACTTCCTGGCCACAGTTTTGTATTCTGGATGATGAGGCTGCAGCTCAACCACATGGACACCCCGCTGCTTCATATCAGTCCAATATGGGGGGAGCTCAACTGCAAAGTAGACATTTGAAAACACCCTCGCACCTGGGAAGACTCATCCACATTGTCTACATTCCTGGTATACTTTGAAAAACTGAATGTTATTTGTGCTCTTGTTTTACAATCTCCTAGTTCAAGGTGTTCAAGAAGCTCCTTCTCTTTGGAGAAGAATGTCTTTCAAAATGTGGGCCACAGATAACCTGCATTAGAACCAACTATAATGCTTGTTTAAGGAAAAAAAAAACAATAAAACAAAACAAACTTCAAAACCTGCGTGTTAACAAGTTTTGATCGTGCTCAGATTTGAGAAATGTTGGTGTAATATAAGTTAGCTGCATATTCTGTGCAGTCTCTAAGCTGTCATAACTTAATAATTTAACAATAAATGATTTCTCTACAATGTTTTCAATAAATAATCACTACTATTTTGTTTACAAGTGCATGGGTTTTTGCCAGAACTCACCACCACCACAAAGTCCGCCACATCTCTTCTCTCATTATTCTTCACAGCATCCTTAAGAGTTGGGTGGGTGGGAGGTCTTGCTACGTGGCAGGTTGTGGTGGCAGCTCTGTCTTCCTTTCTGCTAAACAGAATACTATACTTGCCATTTCCCCAAGGTTGCTCAGAGTCTGAGGAATTTGTTCACAGGGATCTCTCAAGAGATGAAGACAATGTTCTGGAAGCCAATTCACTAGTTTTCAGTGGGGGATCTATATGGTCTAAAGGCAGAAATGGCTGTCTATATGAGACAAGCATTCCCTTCCCTGGAATCTTGAAGGCTGCTTCCTGATGTGTGTGTCAAAGAACTTTAGCCTCAGGGCAGAAGAGGAGTGACTTCTGGGAGAAAATCCTATAGTCTCCCTATCACTCTGGGTTGTCAAACAGACACAGAGGAGCGCTCTCTGACTAGGCTGTCTTCAGCCTTTTGTTCTAGAAAACCTGGCCTACTTTTCTTTACAGGACTTTCCTGACTAAAGCAGCCATTACCTTCCCACCAAAACTGGCTCTGGGAAGCTGGTAAACTGTAGTGATGGGAACAAATGCAGCGTTTGACTATTGCTACCATTAAGATAATCACCATCAGCTGTTGGGGGCAGCCATGCTGGATTTTCTCAGCCAAAATGTCAGCTCCTTAAGCTCAGAGACCAAGTTTTCTATTTTCTTCTGTAAGGGTTACTTGAATTTTATATACCTGAATAACAGTTTGATGTATGTACAACACACAACACAGGCGTAAAGTAATGGATAACAAGCACCAAAATTTGATTCACCTTCAGATTTTCTATGGCGCCGAACAGGTAAACTGTTTCCCTTTGCGTCTGTAGCAGTGTATGTGTTCAAGTCCACTATGTAGCTCTGGTGATTAATTTTGACACCAATTGTCTTTCTCTTTTCTTTCTTGGCATCCTCCAATTGCATATTTGTTATTTTGTCAAAACTATGAAAAATGTTATTGTTCTCATATTGCCATTCTACAAAATCTCTGGTACGATCTGCCAGGGATTCCTGTTCTTTGGATGCTCGAACTCTCTTGATCATGTCCTCAATTACATTTCTAGCCTGCATCACATCCGCGGTAATTCCAGAAACCTTAATCAAAGGTCTGTCAACTTGCAGCTCAATGGTGATGTTTAACTTCCTCTGAAGCTCATTCAATTCCCTATATTCCTTTTCATCAAAGTTTTTGACACATTCATCTTCGCTGGTGTAAGGACACTGTTCCTTTTGAATGAGTTCCTGTATCCAGGAGATGGCATTTTCTACACATTTTCCATTTTCACCACACACCTCAAAAACTGCTATTTCTGTTTTCTTTTCCAAAACCAAAGGATTCCGTTTTTTGGGAGATTTACCTGAGAAGCCCAAAAACGCTAAAAAATAAAAGAAAAGATTAGCTCTCCCTCCCTCCCTTCCTCCCCACTCCTTCCTTCCCTCCCTTCTCTCCTTCCTTCACTCCTTCCTTCCTTTCTTGTCACCATGCTGTACATTACATCCCTAGCAATTACTTATCTTACAATTGGATGTTTTTACCCTTTGACCATCTTCACTCATTTCATCCATCTCCCACCCCCTTCCACCCACCACCACCTCCATCCTACCTCTAGGAATCACCAATCTGCCCTCTGCATCTATGAGTTCAGTCTTTTTCTTAAGATTCCATGCATAAGTACTAGCATACAGTATTTGTCTTTTTCTGTCTTATTTCACTTAGCATAATGCCCTCAAGGTCCATCCATGTTGTTGAAAATCTCAGGATTTCCTTATTTTTTATGGCTGGGTAATATTCCACTTTATGTATATGTGTATATATACAAATCTTTTTTTTTTTTTTGGTGGGGGGGGTATTTAGGTTTATTCATTGGTTTATTTGTAGAGGAAGCACTGGGGATTGAACCCAGGACCTCATGCATGCTAAACATGCACTCTACCACTTGAGCTATAGCCTACCCCCTCAAATCTTCTTTATAGTTGATTTTTCAATGTTTCCCTACTGTGACTATTGTAAATAATGCTGTAGTGAACATGGATTCAAGAGAGTGATTTCATTTCCTTCAAATATATACCCAGAAGTGGGACTGCTGGATCATATAGTAGCTCTATTTTTAGTTTTTTGAGGAACCTCCACACTGTTTTTCACAGTGGCTGCACCAATATATATTCCCACCAACAGTGCATGGAAGTTGACTTTTCTTCACATCCTCGCCAACACTTGTTATTTCTTGTCTTTTTGATAATAGCTGTTCTGTCATGTGAGGTGATCATTCATTATGGTTTTGATTTGCATTTCCCTGATGCTTAATGATGTTGAGCACATTTTCATGTACCTATTGACCAACTGTGTATAATTTTTGGAAAAATTTCTATTCAGATCCTTTGCCCATTCTAAAATCAGATTGTTTGGTTTTTATTCTGTTGAGTTGTATGAGTCCTTTATATATTTTGGATTTTAACTCCTTATCAGATATACAATTTGCAAATATTTTTTCCCATTGCCTTTTCATTTTGTTGATGATTTCCTTTGCTATGCAGAAGCTTTTTAGTTTGGAGCCCCATGTATTTATTTTTGCTTTTGCAAAACTGGAAGAAAGCTAATAACTACCCCAAAAAAGAATGTAGAAAAAAGAATAACTATTTCTCACATGACATCAATATTAGGAAAGGGCATTTCATAAAAATGTACAACTCACATGCAATTTTAGACATCATAGACTGTTGGGGAGAAGGCTGAAGTCCTCTTTTTTTCATGTTGGCATAAAACACATCCAGTACTTGAGGCAGAAAGATAACAACTTTAACTTTTTTTATGGACCGGACCAATCCTTTCTGGGTGAACTCTTCGATGGCATCAATTATGGCTGTAGCAACATTATCTGGGTTTTGTTTGGCACTTCCTAGAAAGGCAAATAATAAAAATGACTGGGAAAAAAATCCAACTGGATTAAAAAAAAAAAAAAAAGAAGAAGACCCAGCTGGAAAAGCCTGAAGAATAAATTAGGGATTCCCACTCTCAGAATAAATTCCCACTCCCCAACTCCTTCATCACCGTTGACTTTTCTAACAACGCATGGGCAAACACTGCTGAAGTCCTAGATGCAGTGGGGAGTTTTGGTTCCAGGATATCAGGAAGCCAACAGCCCCAAAATGAACAAAGGACCCAGAAACATAACTTAGTGTCTGGTTTTCATATCTGCTTCATTCAGCAGATCCCAGCTCACAATGTTCCTCTGTGTTACAGAGCACACTTAACATTTTTTGGCTCATGAGCATCTTCAAAAGATCCATAAAAAGCAAAAGATACTAATGTATGTTGAAATATCATGCTCCTTAAAGAGAACAACAGTTATTTTTTTGTTCAGTCATTCCTTGAGTTTACGCATAGATCCTTACTCTCGCAGATGTCTTTGATTTAAACTGAGCTAATTTTGTAGGACACCTGGAGCTATAGGCCACTTGCTATAATATATAATTCTTTGCATACAAGTTATCCATGAGCCTCCAAGAAGTTTTTCCTCCCACAGTCAGTGCGATTTTAGCTGACTTTGTAGGATTCAAGGTTGCCACCTGAACAGGTCTTTTCCTCTTTCAAACATGCTCCGTATGTTGTTTCTCCAGCCTTCTGCCTAAGTAAAAGCTCCTTGAAAAGGCTCGTGAAAAGCCATGGAAGCTGCTGTCACATGTTCGGGGGAGGAGCAATGTAAAAGTCCCCTGGCCAATTGGTGTGACAGACAAGGGGCCCACCTGGATGATCCCTGTTGATGGTGCTCACTGTTACTGCAGAAATGAGAGCAGACTTCTTTGACTTGGCTATGTAGACAACTATAGGAATGTAGACAAGCCCTGTATAAAACTAACCCAGAGGGTTTGTTCAGTTGTTGTTTTTTTTTTATTAGATGATCAAGGGAAGAGAGAAATTCTCCATCGCAAAGCTATAGTTATTCCATGATATTTGGAATATTTGGAAGAATTTAAATGGGAGTGCTCAGATACATTCATTCACTGTCAGTAATCTAGGCACTCAGGACACAGGATGTGCGAAGTGGGGATGAACAGGTGCTCAACAGGTAAAGTATGGAAAGCTGAGGGAAAGCCCATGCCAGGTGGGACTGGGAAACGGGTGTGATATGTTGAACCTGGTATGTTCAGGAGAACAGATCTGTTTTTGAAAACGGTAAACTCGGGGATAGAGGGTGAGCGGAGGAGGCTCTGGAGCAGGGAGCACAGGTCTAAACAGGAGACTATAAATAAAGGTTTAGGCAAAAGACAAGAGCTGAACAAAGAGAGGAGGCTAGAAAAAGAGTCGAGTGTAGGAACTGAGGAGATGCATAGTAAGTAAAGTCAGCAGAACCAAGTGACCACCTGGCTTTGTACTTGCCCCTTTGTCCTACGACCTTCATGTGTATTTCATGAGTCACACTGCACGGCAGCTGTTTGTTGATGTGTCTGTGGGTCACAGTAGGCCAGGCACCCCTTGTGGTCTGGACCCTTAGTCATCTTTCTGTCCCTGGTGCCCCAGCTCAGTGCCTGGCACATGGTAGGCACTCACTAAATATTCAATCAAACAAATTAAGAAGCTAATGTACACAGGAGTGATAAAGAGGACAGAGTCAAGGATCTTAGACAGAAAGTGATGCTTTTAACAGGCTCAGTATGTAAGAGGAAGGGCAGGTTTCAGGGAGAAGACAGTGCACAGAGTTTGGAGTTTGCTTTGAGCTTGAGATGCCTGCAGGAACCACGAGTGCCCACTCCCTCTCCTCGAGTGAGGAGAGTCTGTGAGGAATGAGGAGAGGGCTTCCTTTACTGCCAGAAACTGTCTCGATCACAGTCCCAATTCAACTCATAAACACCACTGAGGGAGGAAGCTCCTCTATTCACCTAAAGTGGTGGTGGAGATAGGTAAAGAAGATAAGCAAGGAGAATTTGCTAACCTTGATTTATTTGTGCAGACCAGCAATGCAGCCAGGTCCATGGAAGAAACAACAGGTCTGCAGTAACAAGAAATATTTATACAAAACTAAAATTTTCCTTATTTCCTCTGTGACTCCACCCAGGGACTTCCTTGAAAAGATCTGTGCCACCCTTGGCTGCCTGATTTCTTGGCACAAATAAAGTTAAGGTGGAAACACACGACCGGAGCTCAGAGGGAAAAACAGATGGAGATGGAGACTGGGGAGTCATTAGTGGATGTCCATAAAAAATGATAGGGAGATAGGTAGACAGACAGACAGACAGACAGATAATACGTTAGGACTGGAAGATACATGAGGGAATGAAAGCATACAGGGAGTGTAAGTTTCACTCTTTAGAAATAGAGAACTAATAAAGCAGACATAGCAGTCCATGTGGGAACATTAAGAGGAATGAAAAGAGAAATCAAACTATGAGATAGAGGATTAGAAGACGGCCCAGAAAGTGACAAGGATGGTTAGGTCTATTGAGGTTACACTTCTGGAGAGCCTAGAATGCCTGCGTGAGACACTCAAACTTAGACTCCTGAGCAATGGGATGATCAATCCAGTGCTGAGCGTGCTCTCTTTGGGACCAATCAGCTCTGTTCCGCTTCAAGCCTGAGACTGTCTGCCTCCCCTGAGCAGCTCCCTTAAAATCGACCAAGCTGGAATTCCTGATCAATGCACACGACTCAGATTCCTGGGAAAGAGCTCAAAGAGCACCACTTTACAAATGATAAACGCAAAGCACCATCCTTATAAAGGAAGACTCATACAATCATTACGTAATTTGAAGAAAACAAGAAGTTCCAAAGAGGCAGGCAGGCTGATACGAGGAAGGTGGAGGGTTGAGTTTCTGACCCATCAAAAGGTTCTGATGACTGAGAGGCCCAGATGCCCTGCGGCCAGCCTACTACTGTTGAAGAGGTGAGGGAAGAGAAGTGGCCATGCTGACTAGGAGTCGGCCACAAGGAGGCTGAGGTCCATGCTCTGATGTTTCCATGGAGGGGGCTGGAGCGGGAGGTTAAAGACTAAATAATGAGGGATATGCAGGGGATCGAAAAAAAGAGAAGGAGCTGATGAAAGCGATGAGAGGTGGGCTTTCTTTCTCTCCCCCTTCCTTCCTCTCCCTTCCTGTCCATATGCGAAAGCAGATTTTTAATATCCCAACACTCCAGTTTTTTTCATTCTTTCCTCTTTTGCTTTGCCCCCAGGCTTTGCTCCTTCCCTCAGGGGCTGCCCTGGGGTGAGGAAGTGCCCTGACACAGACTCAGCAGTAATGACATTAACCACGTTACCCATCAGCACCAAGTCCAGGGCAAGTGGCCACCTTGGGATTTAGCCTCTACGGCCAGAGGCTACAAACCTGTCCCAATGGCTGGGAGGCAAATGGATGAGTAATTCCGGTTTTCACACTCTTGCAAAACACAGGAAACCGAGTTCTTGACATCATTTCCACCAATGACATGAATGATATTCTTGCACTTCAATAATCCTCCTTGGGTAATTACATAATTACTGTGTCCCTGTTGAGCTGGGAAACACAAGACAAAAGATGCAAAAGTAGGTGCTGAACCCACTCTTTGAAAATATCTGAATCGGCAAATAAAACATTTTATGTGGATCAGAGACTCCTGGAATACTACCTTCAATGAATCTTTCTTGCTTCTCTTTTAACTCAGAGATTAGTTTTCATTTCTAATTCTCTACAGCTGGAACTCCTTAGTAAAAGGTATGGTTTTAAGATCACTATATTGTCTGCCCAATCTCAAGACCTTCCCCATCCTCCACAGCCTCCTGTATTCAGTCTGCCACTTAAAATTCAGATCCAATAAAATAGCGTTGTGCCTTACCTTGGTGAGTACATTCCATTTCCACAGTTTTCCCAGCACGTTCTAAAATTGCTTTGGAGACCCCTACATGAGAAAGTCAAGATCGCAATGCACATGAATAAAAAAGCCATTACAGGACCTTTGGATCACAACGATATCCTCTATCTATACACTTTCCCCATCATCAGAGGAATCCTATAACTTGGGTATTCCCGATAACAACGAAGAAAAAAAAAACCAATGAAAGAGCTGTTACAATTATGAGAAACAGTGTGAAAATAACTTTTAAATTACTAGTTAATAGTAAGAAGCCAAAGCTGTAGAAACCAGTTTGGCTGTAGGAACCCTCCTTTACAGGTCTACTGTGACTATTACACTAGTCAAAATTCTACAAGTCAAGTACCTGTTTTGAGATTAAATGTCTTGGATGTTGAATTAACGATCACATCTGCCTTTTCTGTGGTAATGTCTCCAGAGGCTACCTGGAAAATGATGGGCCCAATTTTCATTTCATACACTCCTAAATCAGGGCTAGAAACAGTCCCATAGGAACCTGACAAGAAAAAAAAAAAAAGGCAGGAGGGGTCAGTAACAGGTCAGCAACAACAAGAATGAACTAGATCTCATGGTCCTCAACCTCTGCCCCTCTCATCCTTCCCCCTCACTCTCTCTGTGACCTGTGGCATTTAACCTGGCCCTGGCCCTGAGCCCCTGTGATGGTCTGTTTCTGGAAAAGGATTATAAAATGTAATACATATCAAATGAGGACCTCTGCTGCTGGCCAAGGTGGTCAGCCCACTCGAGCCTTTCTCTGCCACTGGTAATAACTAAAAACGTGGGACAGATACAAAAAGCCCCTCCCTGAGATATGAGAAGTTCACCACAGCAGGCAGATTGAAGGGAGGGGTTCAAAACTTGAAGCAGCAGCCTGTACAGAGGAGAGTTTCCTGTTTTGTTGTGTTTTGAAAATTTCCCTCATTTTCTCTTCCAGCTTTGACCCAAGCGTGGCCCTCGTCGCAGACCAACCTAGTGAAACAGGCAGCAAAACTCTCAGAGCACCCCTGTCTTTGTGGCCAGAGGGTTGAGAAAATGGGTCCCTGGGAGCTGAAGCGTATGGCAGAGAGGCCTCATCTTTTCTTTTTCCATGTTTTTCCTTCTTTAATCCAGGCCCTGTCCCAAGGTGCCCTGGTTGCAGAACTCAACAGTGACACCGCTGGGAGCTAAACCCTAAGAGACATTCTGTCTTTCTGTCTAGAAGAATCAGTCTGAAAAGCGTCTATGTGGTGTATGGGACATCCCTGGTTTTTGTTTATTTGCTCTGCCCCCGCCTCACCCCCCCTACCCCTGCCCTTTCTTTTCTCTCTGCTTTGCCCAAGGGCAACCCTGATCACACAAAACCATGAGGCAACAGAACAACCAGGCAGCTTCAGCTCTGAGAGAACCTTGTCTTTCTGGCCAGAGGACCTGGAAAATGGGCTCCTGCGAGTCAGAGAGTGTAATGGGAATGCTAGAGAGGTAAGCCGGAGAAGGTGACCCCCTGTTCTGTGTGTGAACTGGGGTCAACCCTGAGCCCACCCCAGAGCTGGGCACGTGGGGCAGCCCCAAGCAGCACAGGAACGTCCTTGAGAATGGAATTGACTTTGGAACCTCTGCCCCACAGGTGAGACAGAACTTTTCGAATGAAGTTAACTGATTGGCTGCCTGCTCAAACAAGCAAACAAACAAAACAATCACCATTTTCCAGAGGATTCTACCAGCACCCAAGTCTCATAGCATAATGTTTAAAATGCTCATTCTAGAACTGAAAATCGCTTATCATTCAAAGAACCAGGAAAATGTGGCCAGTTCTCAAGGATAAAGATACTCACTGCAGACGCTAATCTCAAGATGATTCAGATGCTGGAATGGTCAGACAAAGACTTTAAAGCATCTACTATAACTATGCTCCCTGAGGTCAGAATAAACATATTTGAGTGCATGGAAATGATTTGGAATTAATGGAAAAATAGGAGGCTCTGTAGAGAAATATAAACTATAAGAATCAAGCGGACATTTTAGAACTTTAAAATACAACGTCTAAAACTTAAAACTCACAGGATAGGCTCAATAGTGTAGTAGACAGAAAAAAAAAGTCAGCTAATTTGGAGGTAGATCAATAAATATTATCCAATTTGAAAAACAGAGAGAAAAAAGATTGACAGAAAAAAAAAAAAAAGAACAGATCCTCAAGGACCTATGGGACATTATCAAAAGGCTTACCATCCATGTTACTGGAGCACCAGAAGGTGCGGAGAGAGAGACCAGTGCAGAAAAATATATTTGAGAAATGACTGAAAAATCCCCAAATTGGACGGAAGACATGCATATTCAGATTCAAGAAGCCTCAGCAAACTTCAAACAGGATAAACTCAAATATACAACAGTAACTTTGACAGAGGAGAAGCACTCGGTTGGTATTATCTCTTTAAGTATGTCTATTTCTGAAAACACATATCACATCACCCTTAGAAAATAGTAGCCTCGTCTCTGTTTAAGAGCCCATTGTGCAGATTATATAGACTGGCCTGCCTACTCTTTCCCTCTAGATCACACAAACATGGCCAGGGCCTTGCATGCCCAGGTATATGGAATACAATTTAATATCTTCTTTATCACAAATTGATTTTTTCATAAAAATCATCCTATCATTTTTCACTTATCACTGAATAGTTATTTAGCAACAAGAAATAATGTCTCAATTTAAAAGTTTTACTGAACCTTGTGTGTCTTCAGCCATGGGAATTTTGTCATTGACGAAATTTCCATTAGCCCTTTTGGCAAATTCATCTGAAAATGCCTGTAAATACAAAGACAGTTTTGACCACTATAGTCCTCAGTAGATGAATGAATTTGAGTCATCAAGACTTTTGATCATGCATGCACAAATGTTTAGGATGGAACAATTCTCAAAGTATTATTTATTTTTATTATAGATTTATAAGTTATGAGACAATACATAAATTCCATTTTGATAAATATATACTATGAAAATTATAAAGATGTGAACAAAGGTATAAATACTAAGATATTCTTTATAGTACTATTTATAATCAAGAAAAAAATTAAACAGTTTAAAAATCCAATGGGAAAATGGTTAAATAAATTTTAGTAGGTCCATATGTATTTAGTATTTAGCAGCCATTAAAAATCACATTTTCAGGGGGAGGGTGTAGCTCAGTCACAGAGTGCATGCTCAGCACGCATAATGTCCTGGGTTCAATTCCCAGTACCTCCATTATAAAAATAAATAAATAAATAAAAATCTTTTTTTTTAAATCACATTTTCAAAGAATAGTTAATGGCATAGAGAAATGCTTATTTTATACTATTAAATGAAAAAAGAATGATACTAAATTACATTATATAATCCCACTTTTAGAAGTCCATATACATAAAAGACCGGGATGAAATACAACTAGAAGAATTTAAGTATTTTTATATTATTCAAAGTTTCTACAATGACATTGTATTACTTTCATAATCAGTAAAAGAAAAAAGCCTGCAGTTGTTAAAAATACAGTGTTAAGAGAAAGACAATCGCAAGGACCCAAACACTTCAGATTTTAATTTCTTATTTGTACCAGGAAAGGAATGGCTAGGGGAGTAGTGTTTTTGGAGCAATAGGCTGGAATTCCATTTCTTTGCCCGGTAGTGACACCCCCAAATCATCATTTTCTTCCTCCGTTTGAAAAAGCAACAGGGAATTTTGTTGGTGGTGGTTGGGGGGGAACAAGTAACATCTTGGCTAAAAGGCTGATACAATAATGACAGAGGAACTGAGAGAATACAGACACAAGGTCTCCAGCTTCAAGACCTCCAGTGACCAGGCAGGCAACCTACAGGTGTAAAGGTGGACTGGTTCAACGCTGGAGAACTAGAGAGCCATTCAGCCACAGCAAACTGTTCAGGTAGAGATCCATGTCCAGTGTGCCAGACTTTTGAATTTTTAGGTCACAGTGGACATCTGGAGTTTTATGTGACATGTTTGGTTCTTAAGTGTCAGCAACTGATTCAATTTTTTAAAAAAAAAACCCAAATAAAGCGCACCTAGAGGCTACATTCAGACCACGGGCTGCTGTTTTGTGACATCTGTTACATCTGTCCACCCCTAAATATCTCAGTAAGATTTATTGATTTTTTGTGGAAATATAACCAAAGCTCAACTGTCTTTAAAAGTCTTAAAAGAAGTAGTGTCACAGTAATGTATGGAGAATCAATACTATTTCCAATGGCAATACAGGTGTCTGAATAGACAAATCCTTTTACAGAATACTTGCAGAATACTCTGAGTCTTTAGGAAAGAAAACAAAGGCTGAGGCTGCATAGAAATAGTGAGATCTGAAGGTTCAGATTTGTGTCACAGGACTCACTTCCCTGTTTACTCAGCCATTCATTCAAAAACTCTCAGCACTTCACATCTCTGATTTAGTTCATTGTATGAGTATAGATCTTAGCTCCCAAAGGAGTTATGATTTATGGGAGGGAGAGTATTGCTACATGCCCATTCTGTGATCCACATCACCTTGTACAATGCAAGTCAAAGGGAGGTTGTTCAAAATGACTTTGGTTATACAGGCCAACTAAATGGACCACATATTTTTCCTGGGTGGTTTAGTTGTCTGATTAGAATTTAGATTTGTTTACTTCCAAAGTATTCAAAGGTAGTGTCTAGATCCAGAAAAAAATTAAGTATGATCTAAAAATTCAGTTGGTCCAACGATCTATGGACATCTCTTGGGTTGCTGGCCTTAATATGTTTAATTCTTGCACTATCATAGGACTTCTCAAACATTTAATTTCATCTACTGTTCTGACTCTAAGGACTTGGGAGAATGGCCTCTTATTATGGTTCTCCCATAATGCCAAGTCCAGTTACTCATCCACAGCTGATGTTCAGCAAATGTGAGCTGGTTGATGAACTCTCTATGACCGAAGATGGTTCTGGTATTTCTGGTCCCAACTGTCCTACTCCTGGGGGGATGTGCTGAGTTCATTCTAACATACCCTTCAATTGCATCTCATCCTGCCATTCTCCTGTTTACAGGACTACAACTGTACTTTTATTTTTATGTATTAAAATTTCTAAGTTCATATGAAAGAAAACTCTATAGATTAAAAGAGGGTTAAGAGGTACGTTGACTCCATTGCAATATTTGGGTCTTATCTGGATTCTGATTCAAACAAACAAGCTATAAAAAAACAAAAGAAAATATTTATGAAACTGTTGAGAATGTGACCATCGACTTGATCATTGATGACATAAAGGAATAATTGTTAATTTCTTTCAGATGTGAAATAGTATTGTAGTTAGGTTACTTTTAAAAAGCAATCCTAATGTCTAAAACAAATACTGAACTGTTTAAGGGTAAAATGTATATATGGGATCTGCTTCAAAATAATATGGGAGGAAGGGAAATAAATGGAGGTAGAGATGAAGCATCGTTGTGAAGATGAATGGTGAAGACAAGGGATTTCATTATCCTATTTTGTCTACTTTTTTATATGTTTGAAATGTTTCTTAATAAGAAGTCAAATTTTTTTCTATATCCATAAATTTGCTTGAAATTTGCCATGCTACAACTAGTCCACACTACTCTTTTACTTTCCTATATGAAAATACATGAAAGAATACAACTTTCTAGACTAAGAATACACACATTTGTTAGGGCTCTGATGCCAAATAATGAGTAAGCCTAAGACCGTACCTGAATATTTCCATGATCACTTGGGTGCAACAGAAAGCAAACCTCTTGTAAAGATTTCAGTTGATTCTTGCTACTGAATTTCAACACTTCTGTAGTGATTAATTCAGCAAAAACATTTTTAGGAAACCCCAAATTTCCTGTTCCTATTGCTGGAAATGCAATTGATCTTAAGGACAAACGCTCAGTGATTTCCAAACATTCTCTGATTATGTTTTCCATGATCTGAAAAGCACAAAGCACATTCTTATACATTTTGCCTAGAAATGGCAATTTGAAAAAAAAAAAAAAAAGAACAAGAAGTTAGCAACTTTGTGATCTCTGTCTACTCCTTTTTGCTTTCAACAAAAGGCAGGTTAAGGGCAGTCAGAAGGGGAAAGAAAAATAAAGGAGTAGATGAGGAAAAGGGAATAAAAACGTGTGAGACCCTCCAAAAAGATTCAAACTCACTCAGCAATGAAGGACTGAAGCAAAGCAACTACTGCTCTGATCTTTCATTCTCTTCCATTCTTCGTGGCCTCACCTTGCCTTCCTCACTAAAGAGTGTTGTCTTCAGTAACTCTTCCCCAAGCCCCAATAATGGTTGAGCACTACAATAAATTTCTATTATTAACTAGTCCTGAGGAGAAGTCAGCTAGAGCTGAGAGAAATGGCCAGGATGATGGAACCTGCCAAGAAAGTGATGCTATTCCAGAACAGAAACAGACTGGGGCCAATCTACATTCTACTGAAAGGAGAGTCCAAAGGGCTACCCAGTTTCCTAGAGAATTCAAATCCAGGTCCCACCTTGTGTGAAGATGTGTTGTCACTTCTCCAGTCCGGAGCCACCACATGAAGCACACGGCGGCAAGGCAGATTGCAGCCAGTGGTCTGGAGCACTGTGCCTGAGCCAGCAGACATCCCTTGCCCAGCAGTGTTCAATTCCTCCTGAAGCTTTGGCCCAGCTTTTTCTAAGAGGGCCTTGGAAAGGGGCCCTCTATTGAGCTCAAGATTCGAGGGAATGGAGTTGACAACGACATCGGTCTTGAAGACAAAACCAACAGTTTGTTTCAAAGTCTAAGAAAAACATCCAACAAGGATTTCTATATTTGAGCCACTGGGCTTGGCACAATGAAGGACAACTAAGATGATTAACTTTTCAGAGATTGAAATACCACCTTGAGACTAAGCGTTATTAGATACCTGTTTAAATAACCCTCCAGAACAAAAGAGAATCGTCAAAAAGCAATGCATAAATGGCATGGGAACACTGAAGGCTCATGAAGACGCCATGAGGGATGTGGGGTCTGAGAGGTGGGAACAGTTGCAGCAGGCAGAGAGAGACAGGGAGGTCGTTCAGGAGGGGCAACCGCATGAATGGAAGCGTGGTCGGTTGTGAGCAGCAAGCAAATTAGTTTGACCTGGATAGAGAGCTTCTGCAGCAAATTGGTGCCAGTCAGGCCAGAAATGGTACACTGAGGGTGGACTGCAGAGGGTCTCGGGTGCCGAGCCGCCGGGCCTGCCTGACAGCAGTGAAGAGCCAGGGAAGCTTTTTCAGCAGGACAGTTAAGGTGAGCAGATTAATCAGGCTTGACTAAGACACCAAGAGGAGACTGGAGAGGGAATGTGACCAAGTGACCGTCAAAGCTGCCCCACGTGGGTCACAGAAGAGTGATGTGAAGCAGGTGCTGTGGCATCAGAAGCCACACATCTATGGGAGTGAAAGGCATGGAAGGAATGTCTTACTGTTAGTGTTCAAGGTGGACAGGGATCAGAACTCATTCCAATTACTGACCCTTGGTCAAAAGAGTTTTTTTCTTTATTTGTTTAGTTTTTAAAATGAGACACAAAGTTACTTTTACTATTTTGAAATAGTGCAATGAACATCCCAATCCTGGCTCTGTCATTTGTTAGCTGTGGGACTTGGGCAAATCACTTAACCCCTCTAAATCTCATTCCTTCACCTGTGACATGAGAATAATAACACTCCTGGAATCTGCCCCACAGCATTGAATCAGAAAATGCATTCCAAGCACTTAGCATAGTGCCTGGCACTGAGCAAACAGGCAGTGTTCACTATCATTCTTGTAATCGGGATTTAAGCTTACTGTAAGTAGAAATCTAATTTTTTATAGTCTCTTTCCATATTTTAAACTAAAACAAAAATAACTTAAACAAACTAACAACTTGAACAACAACAAAAAATGAGATGATCCACAGGATGAGAGAAAATATTTGCAAGTTATCTATCTGGTAAGGGATCTATATCCAGAATATATATAGAAATCTTAGTATTCAGTTTCAGAAAAGAGAACCCTATTAAAAAGTGGGCAAAGGATGTGAACAGACTTTTCTCCAAAGAAGATATGCAAATGGCCTTCCCTAGGGATCCCTGCCCTAGGACTGCCCACAGGCCCCCAGCTGAGGAAGTCACACTTGGCACAGCAGGGGGCTTCCAGGGCTGTTCTGATTAGTTAGAGTCTGTGTTGAAAAGGTTGCTAAATACCTTTTTAAAGAAACATGTCACCCCCTCTTGGCAGACCTACAAGAATTGTCCCTACATAATACCCAGACCTTTGCCGGGTCCACTTTCTACCTCTCCCCACATTTTCTTACTGGCATTGGGTGATTATGGTGCCTCAGACTCAGTGCCCCCTGGTTCAATGCCACTGACAAAATTCCTGTCCTCTGTCCCCATCTCACGCTCTAATTTTTCTGTATCTGCAGTAAATTTGACAAGTAATTAACCTGAGATTTGCCAACATATGACAGGTGTCAAGGCACTGAAAGAGTGTAGAGCCTTGACCATGTAAGGTATAATTGTGAATTTTCACATTTCCTGGAAACTAGTGACCTGAATATGCTATCAGCTCCCACAGATCATTGGCCAATCTCGACTAGTGAATGCCTGGGGGAAGCAGCCCAGTTTTCTAAGGAAACCTGTTTCAAGGCAGGGATGGAAGGTGTGAGATTCTCCCCTGGATCTTAATAGCCCTTTGGCAGCAGGCTCCCTGGAGGCCCAGCCCCCGGGGTGGGTGTTCTGTAAATGGGGCACTCACTGTGGCACTCTGCACATCTCCTTTCACCAGCAGGATCCTCAGGCCTTCTGGGGACAACAGGCTGGGTGTGTTTCCATGATCTCTGCTCAAGCTGGGCTGGACTGCTGCTGGCAAAGTGGGCAGGGAAGCAGCATCAGACAGGGTGCTTTTAAATATAGTTTTTGCACTTTCAGCAAAGGCCTCAACGGTCTTCTCAGCTACATCCACAAGGTAAATCTCTTTCAAGCTGCATCCAGCCCAGGTATACTGGAAACATTCCTTGATCGCCAAAATAATGGTCTCCACACACTGGGGCAAGGGAAAGCCAAAGGTCCTGGAACTGATCGCAGGGAAGGCTATCGACCGGTACTTGTGTTTTACAGCCAAATGGAGACTTTCTTTCACAGCTCCCTTCAACTGCCACATACAGTTCAGGGTCTCGTCTGTCTTCCACTGGGGCCCGACTGCGTGGATCACGTGGTGGTATGGGAGCTTTCCTGCTTTTGAGATGACGGCACAGCCAGGTGAGATCTTGCCCTTTGTTTTCTTCACTATCTGGTCACAGTCCTCTTGGAGCTCAGGGCCAGCGGCTTTTGAAAGAGCAGCAGCCAGGCCACCTGTGAGCTGGAGGTCTGCACTGGCCGCATTCACCACCACCTCAACGGGAAACCGCGTCAGGTCGCCCTGCTGCACGATCAGCGAGACCCCAGGGGCCAGGTCTGTCCGAAACAAGCACCGCTGCCCACCAGTGCTGCCTCCCTCCTTTTCTTCATCCTTCTGGAGTTCAATAAGACAACCAAATAACCTTCTGACCTCACTTTTGTAATACCGTGCTTTATCCTGGAAGAACTGACCGGCTCCTGGCTTGTCAATATGGAAGCTTTTAACGCAGACCGAATCCCAGGTTTGTTTGACAAGGTCCATTCCCTCCAGAACTTCGGCTTTTGAGCCAGTTAGCAAAATGCCCTTCTGCTTGTCCTCAAGATTGAAACTTACCTGAACATTTACCTTCTTGATCTTTTGCCGGAATAGCTTTTCTGTCCTTAAATAATCAATAACTAAGGAAGGCTTTATTTCAATCAATTTCTCTATTTTCATGTGTTTTTCCACAAAGGCAGAAACCAAGTCATGGATTTCATTTACTTCTTTCACACAGCCTGCGATGACGACCTGGGCTGTGGTCCCTGAAGTTACCTCATCGATGATGACAGTCTCTGAGGAGGAATTGTATTTCTTATGCAGATTGGAAGTGAGCCCTCTCCATTTCTTGCCATTAAGAACTTCCCTGTCCTCAACTTTGATGAGCTTATAATTTAAGGCACTGATCATTTGCTTTTCGGCTTCTAACAGGACTTCAGAAGAAGAGCCGGTTAAGAGAACAGTTGTGCCCTCTAGCTCATAAATTGCAAGAATATTCTGTGTTATAAAAAGAGACTTAGAGAATTCAACACAGTCTACCTGTTGCAGAAACTGGAAAACCTCAGGGGGAAGCTGAATCTTTTTCTGACCCATGGTGTATACCTTTTCCTGAATTTCACACTTCACTTTATACACATCTTCAGGAAGTCCTTTGAAGCACATGTGTTGAGAAGCTTCATCATAATAAAACTCCATCTCTGGGCACTCGGTGCGGAGATGCTCCTGTATACCACTGTGCAGCAGAAGCGAATACTTTCCTGGAGGAATGGCCAGTTTTTGCTTCAGACTTTGCTCTTCTCTTTTAATTTTTTGAGTGGTACTTTCTATTAAGTCCTTGATATGTGGCTCAATGTTTTGTACATCTTCTGACTTCCCCACTAAGGTTACCATCCCTGTGAGTGCATCAAACTCAATCAAAATCCTATCATCTTCTAAATCGTTTTTTATGGCATCCCACACCACTGGCTCCACTTTAAACGGGGTCACTTTATATTTAGACTTGATGCCAGAGAATACTGTGGAAACATCTTCCCGCCAGGTCTTGACTCTTAGTCTCCCTTGACTGGCTAAGGTGGCCGTAGGTCTGATGGTCACTTCACCACTGAGTTGGCACCATGTTAGCTCACAGTGACAATGTTTCATTTCATCATTTATCTCCTTAGTCAGGTCATTCTTTTTCTCAAAGAACTTCCATAAGGAAGGATCCAGTGATTCTTTGAATGGTGCTGGAAGCTTGATCAGAGGCTTCTCCTTTCCATACAAAGCTGTGCCCAAAGAGGCATAATACGGGAACACAGAGAGTGGCATATTGTTGAGGTCAAGTTTCCTGGTCAGGATGGTGTCTACCACTTAAAGGAAAGAAATAAAAAAAAAAAAGTAATCCCAGTGTAATATGTTTCAGATGAAAAAAAAACAAGCAAACAGACTTTCCTATTCTAAGGGAAAAAACATCCCCATGTTTGTAGAACTCTGATGTTACCACATGCTGTTAAAAAGTGGCACTACTCCCAGAGCACTTAAAAATAAACTGATGTGTATTACCAGTGCACAGGTACCCCTTGTTTCATGGAATGATTACTTTCCAGCCAAGAACACTCAAGGTTGAAATTTTGTTACAGAAATTCTATTTTCTGTGTCTGATAACACTGATACACCACCACCAGGTTAAGAAAGAGAGTGGAGTTTGGTCACAGTGTGGGGAAAATGTTTGCCCCAGTGTGAAGAATATTTCTGTGCTCAGAGCAAAGCTCATTGAAGAGTCACACTATCTGCTTCTTGTGCAGCCGCACGGTTTTAGATTTCATAGATGACCTAGATGCCATTAACACTCCTAAGGGGAGGCGCACAATAGGAATTACCATAGCTTACCGTTGTCAGACAATATTCCAAGTGGTTTACATATGTTTAGCCCTCACAACAACCCTTTGAGGTAGAGACACTATTATTAGCATTCCTATTTATAAATGATAAAGCTGAATCTAGTAAAAGTTAGGTAACTTGAATAGGGTCACGCAGACTATAAATATCTGAGCTAAGATTCAAGTCAGTGTCTGTCTGACTCCAAAGCCCTTGTCCCTCTACCATGGGTTCCAAACCAAGATGATCCTCACAGTCACCAGACAGCCCAGCCCCAGATTCAGTACGTTCTGCACCTCCCTCATCCCTGCTCTAATCCCCTTCCCGCCACGTTCACTGGGACAGTCGAACGTGCCTGCATGGGTGTGGGTGTGGGTGTAGGGGTACTCCTCTTCCCAAAGCCCCTTTTCACTTTGTGTTATAAGACAGATACAAGGGGTCTAAGCAGGAAGGGAATCAGAACGAACCTCAGTAACAACTCAGATTAAAATACCACCTTGTGAAAAGTTGTTAAAAATAACTTCACCTTATATGTGATTGGTTCCTAGGCCTGGAGCCAGACCTAATGAAAGGAATGTGGCCTTCAGAGGCCCAGACACATGGTTCCAAGGTCCCACCATGGCCTGGAACAGGCTCTGGGCCTGGGCAGCACCACTGAGTATCCACCATGTGCCAAGCACTCTGCAGGTGCAATTTCATTTGATCCTTACAACAAGATTCCTCTGCAGTGAGTAGTAATGTGAGCCCCCTTTTACAGGTGAAAAACAGATGTTTGGGGGGTGCAAGGAACCTCCACAAGATCACTAAGCTGGTAAGCACCAAAGCCAGGAATGTGAACTCAGGTCTGTCTGACCCAAGAACCATCACAGATGTCACCTTAATGTGTCTTACATTCTCCATCCTGTTTCCTCCTCTGTTTAAAAAAAAAAAAAAAGTAACTATATAACCATGCAGGTTATTATGAGTATTTGGTGAGATACTGTGGCAGAAAACACAGCAAGAGATCTCATACATAACAGGCATTCAGTAAGAGTTCCCTTCCTTGAGACTTTGTGAATCAGATTTTGTGAAGCTGGACTGAATAATTTCAGAGTAAAGTGCCTAACTTATTCCTTTCAAATAATCTATATAAAATACAATATTGCTAAATAAATTCTGGTTTTAATCCAGCATTATTTACAGTTTTCCTCATTATTGGTAACTCATTGTAAGTGATGAAATATCCTACAAGAAAAATTAATGTTATAGATGAACAGGAGATTGGGGAAAAGTGGAGAAGTTAGGAGCACAGATTGTGGGGCCAGACTTCCCAGATTCAAATCCTGGCTCTGTCCCTTACTAGCTGTGTAACCTTGGTCAAGTTATCTGACCTTCCGTGCCTCAGTTTCTTCATTTATAAAATAGGGATGACAATAATAGCAATGTCCCTAAAGCACTGTCTGTGAATGCACTTGGTAGCACCCTTCAGAGCTATGCCAGTGTAAGCCATAATCATAAGGCACAGCCAGAGGGAGAAAGGGAAAGTCAGGGTATCTCAGACCACGGAGAACAGGGAGTGAACGTAGAGGAGGAGGCGTGGTCAACACAGTCCGATGGTGCAAAGAGGTCAGGGCAAAGGGCAATGTGAGCCTACCCGATGTTCACAGGTGCTGTTCTAGCCTAAAACAACCTGAATTTAAAATTTCCTACTATTATTCATACATATGTAACATAGACATTCTGAGGACACACCCAACTGCCCCATGCATTTGACATGTTTGAAAGCCCCAAAGTTGTCAGCTCCCACCATAAGCTGGGAGGTTAACTTCTAGAGTGGACAGCTTTACGTAACTCTCTCCTTGGGCCCAAGGCTAGGTTAAGAGATTTAAAGAACACGCAACAGATGCTCCTTTTTGTCTCTTTGCCCAAGGAACAGTAGGTTTTTCATTCCATATTAATCCAAACCATACCTTCTCTGCCATTTCCCCGGCTCATCAAAGCTGAAGGAGGTTCTTCCAAGTACCCCCAAGAAAAAATTTATCTCAGGTGGTTGGCATACCACAGGATCCTGCCTCATGCACCCTCAGTCACAATGTTCTTTCTTTCCCTAAGAAGTCAGACTCCCTAATTCCTACTCCTCAGTCTTGACTTCTGAACATCAGTGGAATTTCCAAGCTGACCTCGCACATGCCTCAGAGAACTGGCAATCTATGTCTACGAAATCCTCAGAAGTGTTTCCCTAAGGTTCAATTGGATGTGGTTTTCACAGGGTGATGCCAAAGAACAAGCCAGCAGGCATCCACTGATCATGTGGAACTGCCCCAGTTAATTTCTGAATGATGACACTGACATTGAAAGGGGAAGTCAGTGATACTTCATGGGAATTGTATGTGTTTCTGAGTATTTCTTTACCTAACCTTGTTGAAATTAACTTGAAAATCTCTACCGAGTGTATAGCTAAAACACAGGCCACCTCTGTTTAAATACAATATCTCAAATACTCTAAGAATTAAATATTTTTCAGTCTGTAAGTAGAGACTCATGAGAGAAAGTCTTTATAGCTTTCAAAAACTTGATGTTGCTTCTCTAAAGTTTGAATCACTGGATTCATTAAGCATCATATACCAGGTGAACAGGATTACTAGTTGGATTTCCAATAAAATATATGAATAAAAAATAAAATACATCAGAATTCAACTGAGAACTGTTAAGATCTGCTAAAATGGCTTAGATTATGCCAGTTAAGGTTGACAAAATCAGGCTAATAGAGATTACCTTTTCTGTCAAAAAATTCAATCAGAGATGAACTCTCTTCAGGAAAACATTCAATGTGGACAACTCCTCCCCCTCCATTACGGGGATTTTCAAATAAACTTTTCAAATCATCGTCATCAACACCAGGCGGCAGGTTTTCCACCCTGATTGTTTTTGTCACTTCCAGGAGTCTTGCAGAAAGCCGGAATTTTTTCACTGAATGGTGTGTGGCACAGTCATCAACAAATTTCACGGCATCTACAAACAATAATCAATTAATCAATCAGAAAATTATGATTATATCTTTATGTTATAGAGAAGAAACTGTCTGACTATTAATTGAGATAAAGGGGGAGGCTAAGCACGTGATTTTTTAATGGAAGATTTTAATTCCCACATGAGATTCTACATACCTAAAGCTTCCAGTCTCTGAACGGCAATGCACACAGGAATGTCTTACCTAGATCACTGACACTGAGCTGAGTCCCTGCCCTGACCCAGCCCTCTCCACTACCTGCCTGGCACCACCACCTGAGTGCTCTCTCTGCAGTACAAATCTCCTTGTTTCACTTGCTCCCCACTGTCTGCAGGTATGGGTCACACTCCTTAGCTAGATTTACAATGCCCTTGGCTATTTGACTCCCAACTGATTTCTAAACATCACCTCTGGTTATTCCCTACCATTCACTTTATTTTCCATATTGCCACAAAACTAGTCATTATTTTGAAAACTCTATTCTCCTTTGCCTTTGTATATACAATTCCCTGTGCCGAAAATGCCCTTCTCCAATCTTTTTTTTTTTATCCTGGTCCTGTCCTTCCTTCACGACTCAGCCCAATTATCTCTTTCAAATTAATAAATATTGGTAGTGGGCCCATGGTATACCAGGCACTATACTAGGATCTGGGGATAGAGAGATGAATATAACAGTTCCTTGAAATCTCACCATCCAAGAGGAAGGAAGTCTTGAAAGCAAACAAATATTCTACTTGGGGATCAAATGATGTGGGAAGACTAATACTGGGGAATCAGATAAGGAGTCCCAGAGTAAGTAGTCATTGCTCTGAGTTTTGAAGGATGAAGAGAGTTTGCCAGACAGATCAGGGAAGGAAACATTTCAGGCAGAGGGACCAGCGGTGCCATGAAACAACATGGCACATCTGAGATCTAACAGCCTGAGACTGCTGGAGTATGAACTTCAAGAAAACCAAGCCACCATGTTTGGGTCCCCTTTCCTCCCATTCTGCACAGCATTCTGTTCACAGCTGATGGAAGCAGCTTCTCCTCTTGCATCTTCATTATTCACTTACATATGGGTTTCTTCCCTAACCCAGAGGAGTTCCTTGAGAGCTGGAACCAAGAATTATTCATCTCTGTATGTATCGCACCTAGACAAGTGTCTGGCACATAGTAGGTATTCAAGATCAAGATTTTTGATCAATAAACTAAAGCAAGTCGACTTAGTTTTCCCTTTATAAGAAATAATCATAAATTTGAAATAAGAATAGCTCCCATTATTGAGTCCTTACCACGTGTCAGGTACAATGCTAAAGGCTTTTCAAACATTATCTCATTTGATCTTCATGGAAACTGTTATCAGTAGGTATTATTGTCCCCATTTTATAGATGAGGAAAGTAAAGCATACAGAAGGTAGTAACTTGGGTAACCTCAGATAGTTAGTTAAACGGTGGGGTTAGAATTCTGACTGCATGACCTGCGCTCCTAATCAGCCACTCCACTGCCATGGCCATGGGCTAGTGAGGGCTCGGAATTGGAAAATTTCCTTGTCTTCCGGAGATAACTCTTCCATCATCTCAGAAACTGTCCACAGACTCCTCACACAGACTTAAAGAGCACCCATTTTCTGCACCACATGCACTTACTCACCCCTGCACAGGTGATGGCCATGGAAGTACTAAGGAAATATATGGTCAAGGGGATAAGAGAAGAGACTGTATAGAGGTGGGCCACCTAGGTTCAAATCCAGTGCTTCCATTTATTAGCATCTCTGTGTCTCTGTCTCCTCAACCATAAGGTGAGGAATAATAATAATAATAAACTCAAAAGATTGTTGAAAGGAACAAATAAATTAATACATGGAATAAGCTTAGCGTAGTACCTGACTTATGGCAACACTATGTGAGTGTTTGCTGTCATTATTACTACCTTCCAGTAAGCCTAGTTTAGTAACACAGATCAATATTTACTCCTCACAATGGGATAACATATGGGAAAACACTGACTCCTCCACTGGGAATCACTTAAATAACCTGAGACTTTAGATTTCTATTTGGGTGCATTTTCTGTGTGTTTCTGTCTCTCTCTTTCACATGCGCGCACGCACACACACACACACACACACACATGCACACACATATAACACATACAGTAAAGCCTGATTTACTAAACATACCAGAATTTGGTTTCAAAACAAATTTGCTTCTCTTTCAAAATAAGAAAACGCCTGTATTAACTTGGAGGCCTCTCTTACTAGCAACTAGAAGGAGTCAAGCTTTCACCCTAAGCTGGGTGTCCCAAATCCCAAAGGGCAGCACAAAGAAGGCTGGCAAATGGAGCATCAGTCAATCTTACCAAAGTATTTTGGAAAGGTAACTACAGCAACATTAAAGTCCCTTATTAATTCCACTTGAAAGTCATCACTGGACAAGCCGCTTATGTTCTCAACTAACAGGATTAATATCATATCAGTGATATTTGCCATGACATTTTCAAATGCAACCAAAGAGGAAATATTGTCATGTTCTTTGGCAGTATTCTCCACTTCTTCTGATCTTCTGTTGAGAGAGAGATCTGCGTCTAGTTCTTCTGATACATCTGATTTTAGGGAGACAAAAAGGGTATAAGATGTTACATCCATCTACCATGTTCTTAGCAAAGTAAATCACCATAAAATAATTCCACTGCCATCTTCCCTTCCTGATCTCTTGGCTAACTCAAATAAAAACAGATCATAGAAGGCTTTTTGCTTAATTTAATTAAAAGCTAAAATAGCTTTTAAATCTTACTGTGATGCTGACGATGATTATGTTAAATTTCATTATACTCTTTACTGCCTCGTTTCCCTGAGGAACCTGCCTTATTTTTAATAGTACTTGACATATATTTCTATCACAGCACCATATTACAGTTATTGAACCAAGCTTCTCAAAAGCAAGGGACATACTTACTCATCTTTGTATTGCTCTACTGCTGGCACATGGCATACAGCTGAGGCTCAATAAAGTTGAGAGATTTACTGCTTAGGCCACTGGAGGAAAACAAGATATCCTAAAATGCCCAAACATGGGCATCAGCTAACACATTTTGCTCTGAAAGCAGTAAGTTTCCATCACTGAAGAGGAAAAAGGACACTTTGCAGTGAATGACTAGGGTATACACATGGAAGATAAAATGGCCCAGAGAATTATGCATTTACTTCAAACTCGCTCAGTAGTAACCACCCCAGCCAGCTTGTTCGTCTCCATTGTTGACCGTAAGTGAGTTACATACACAGTTGACCCTTGAACAACATGGGGTTAGGAGCGCCAACCCCCTGCACAGTCAAGTATCTGTGTATAACTTTTCACTCCTCACAAACTTAATTACTAATAGCCTACTGATGACCAGAAGCCTTATCTATAACATGAGCTGCTGACTAACACATATTCTGTATATTGTATGTATTATACGTACATCTACATATATTTTATGCATTCATGACATTTCTAACTTTTTCTTAATTTGTTTCATATTTCTAGGCTGTGCAGTTCATCCATGAGTTTTTTCCAATGGTCACAAATTTTCAAAAAATTTTCAAATATATTTATTGAAAAAAAATCCGTGTATAAGTGGACCTGTGCAGTTCATACCCGTGCTGTTCAAGGGTCAACTGTATACAGACGGTCAGTGTCACTCTGTGCTTGTCCAGTGAAGCATGATGGATATGTTGTGATCTTTAGACATCCTGTGAACAACTATTCAATTGGAGCCGTTACTGTGTTCAAGGCACTGGTTGTGTAGGGAGGGGTGCACACAAAAAACATTAGATAAGGAACTTACAGATTTTCTGGTGGAGCTATACAAGGAAAATGAGAAAGGGAACTGACATCTGTAAATGTTTATTATGGCAGAATAACTGTTATGTGCTCACCAAATCCATTTTGCTTTCCTCCTAGACAACATTTCCCAGACTTCCTACTGTTCAGTTCCTACAGTAGAGTTCCTGTGGCTAATGGAATATGGGTGGAAGTAGTGAATTCCACTTCCAGGCCTGGCCAATCAAATCCCCTTTAAGTGAATCTCCATTCTCTCTTGCAGTGATTGGAGGCAACATATCAAAGACAATGGTGTCACAAAGATGGAAAGAGCCTGGATCCTGAACAACTGTGTGAAGCAGTCCCCCCACCACCCTGGCTGCCGACTGTACTGAACTGTGATTTGGGGGGTTGTTACAGCAGTGAGATAACGCTGACAAATACTCCTTTTAAGTGATTGATGTGACACCACACACACTCCTGCCAAGTAAAAACAGCCTAAGGTTTTGATAAGAACACAAAGTAGCATTCATTGAGATGGGTATGACAAAACAGAATGCCCACCGAGCTGGGGGGGAGCTACATGAGTTGAACCCACAACCCAGCCACTCTTTAGCCATGTGACCTCAGCACGTCTCTTAATTATAGAATGAGAGTACTGGACTAAGTGAATGGAAAGAGCCTTACCAGCGATACAGTTTTTTTTTTAAACCAGCAATATAGTTTTATAACCCCACGACTATTAGAAGCTTCATCACAAGAGAGGCTTGGTTAACTGCCAAATAAAGAGTATCAACAATCAAGCCAGGAATCCAAAGAAGGGAGAGAAAGGGGTTGGGTTGGCTTGGAAGGCTTCAGACAAGAGGAGGAACCTGAGTAGATCTTGAAGGCTATCTAGAATTTAGGTAGAGAAAAGTCGGGTAGAGGGTGTTATGAGCAACAGACGTAGAGACAGAGTGCCGGGGCTTCACCAAAACTATTTAGGAAATGGCAACTTGACAGATGAAGTTCAAGGAGCATTTATGTGCAGGGGTGTAAGAAATGAGGCAGAAAAGTCAACTTCATCCAGAATGTGGTCTGGACTTTATCTTGTAGTTGGTGTTGAGGTGGGCGGGTCATGGAAGGTTTCTGTGAAAAGAATGACAGGATGTTGAGCAATTGTGCAAAGGACTGGTCAGATTTAAGGAGGAGATACACAGAGACCAAGCAGAGGGTACCTGCCACGCTGGATCTGTGATGTAACAAGGGGACTGGTGTGAGGGAGGGATAGATCAGGAAATTTTTAAAAGATTTTTGTGAAGTCTCTTTGATGAACGTATGTGAAGGTTTAAAGAAGAGAGATGACTGAAATCTCTAGTAGATGATGGGCAGACCAGTTGTGTACTTCCAGAGAAATAAGGAAGCCAGAAGAGGACACTGGTTTGCTGAGGAGGATGACACAGGTGGCTTCAGACATGTTGACTCTAACACATTTTCCAGTAAGAAGGTCAGACACAAGGCACGGAATTTAGAAGACAGAGCAGGCTGGAAATGCAGACTTGGAAATGCCAGAATGTGCTGACCACCAGTGACCAGTACTTCTTCACTCTTGACCTTCTCTTTTCTCCAGGTTCTTCCAATTGCTGGTTTCTACCATTCAGGTGCAGCCTAACTCAGCTTAGCTTAGAACAGGACATTGGCTAAATGCTCACGTGCCCTGAGGCTGCTGTGTGCCTTGATTGACCTTCCTCTGCTCTGTCCACTACTTGTCAATCTTCACTTGAAGCTCTGGGTTTCAGGCATGCCTCGTGCATCCATGATGCAGCATCCTCTGCTCCCTTCATCCCTGAGATAAGGAACCTGTTAGGGAACTACCCTCCAGCCCTCACTGTGCTCAGTTCTGAAAACTATCTGCATTCCAATTCATTTCACGAGTCCTAGTCTTAGGACCACTGTCATGATTCAGTGTGAAGCAACCATTCAACAAAGGACCTCCTCTTCCATCTCTTAAAGAAAGCAGCTTGAGTATCTTGTTGAAAACTACCCAACTTCCTAGCTGTTTATCACCATCAGAGTTGGGCTTAGGATAAAACAGGTAAGTAAATGGGTCTAAAATGTCCAGGACAATGAGAAGTCCATTGGTGGGGTGGGGTTAGATGGCTCTTCCTGAGAATACACTTGGGAGTTCTAAGCAAATCTGAAAGAGTGCTAACAAATCACTTAAGACAGAATGAAATCTACAAAACTGTAAGAAACACAAACGATTAAATTCCAGATGTGAGAAATGGCACAGACTATAAACATACTACAAATATAAAACCACTTCCTGGCCCCAAATTAAGCCTGAGGGTATGGCACTAAGGCGTCTTCCAAGAAATAGATACGGGATTAGGGGGTCACAGTGAACACTGGGAGTTGGCTGAGCCAGTTCCACATCTGAAGAACAGGAAGCAGAACTTCCTCAAAAGATACAAAAAAAATCTTATCTCACAAGAATCATGAGTTTCTTAAGAGAACCATGCATGGATTCTACAGTTTAAAGTGCATCCATGTTAGGTAAAAACAACCTCAGTCATTTTGACAAGTAAAGGCAGCTCTCATCCCAGAGCCATTCTCAAAAAGAGAAAGCTGCAAAAATCTAAACACGTTCTTAAGACAATTTCAATTTTAGAGGACAATATTTAGTTTTTTAATTTCTTTCCCCTAAGATTTGGATCTATGTATCACTTTCTCTCTCTTGCTTGGCCATTCAGCACAGTTCATCATTTCCTCACCTTTATAACAGCATGCTTAGCCAGGAAAACTAGTGGCTTCTTTAGTAAGTACCAGGTATCACAACAGGCCAGCACCCAGACACTAGTCAAGCGGCAGAGTCCACAACAGCTACAGCAGACAGGACAAGAAGAGCTGCTGCTGGTCTGGAGGGCTGCACCTACTTCCTGCACCCAGCGTTCACAAAGGAGCACTAACTGACTTAGCCGCACACAGCACCCACTGTCACGTCACTTCTTTGCTTCTCAATGGCTGGTTGGGCACAGGTGGACTCTAAAAGTCATTTCATCCACCTCCCAGGTACCTCTTTACCCTCCCCTCGATTGTAAGGTGTCTCCCCACAGAGAGAGCTCAAGGGTCAGAAGGCTGGCTTGCACAGCTGGCTGAGAGGATGTAGGTGCACAGCTGGCTGAGAGGCTGTAGGTGATGCAGCCCAAAGCATCTCTCAGCTGAGCAATCCTGTCTTGTGAAGTCAAGAAGACAGGGGTGACCTCTGCAATGCAAAGCCTTTAAGAAAAGCAAAATTGCCTAGTGAATGAGAAGTTACCTGATTCTTTGACATGTTCTTTGGTCTTGGATTCCTGAAACCCAAACAATAAAGGAATATTAATAAATTACTAATAATTTCTTTACACTAAGAAAGTCTCCCTGGGACCAGCCTGGAGATGGAAGGTCTACAGAAATGATAACAGCTCAGGTAGTGATGCTGTTGAATGCATGTCACATGCAGTGGCGTATCCATTCACTCTGCACACAAATCACGGGTAAAAACAACCCACAAATAAGAGAAACCCCAAAGAAACACCAGGTGTTTGGGGTAAGACCTAAATCAGAGAAACAGCCCAGCTCCTGTTCTTTTCCCCGTATAACACTTATTATTTACTATTAACAAGCACTGTGCCACATGCCTTATGGAGGACATCTCATTTAATCCTCACAATGATCCAACAATCCACAGAGGTAAATACTATGACTCTCCGATTTTACAATTGAGGAAAAACTTAGTACATGCAGTATAGATCAAGCGCTGTCCCCTCAAAACCGAGTGAAAATAAAACAAATATAGCGAGTTCCAGGTTATTAAGCACCCAGGACAAATCGACCCAAGATTTTACATCTCCAACCACCATGATGGTAACCCCCAAATCCTGAATTTTCCAAAAGTGTCTAAATCAAACAAGAAGTGCTTCCTTTTCCATTATTCCGAGCCCACCCTACCCCACTCTCACTCCCTCCACATCTGTAATGAGTTGCTTTTCTCCCTCCAGTTTGAGTTATAGTTCTCGTTCCACTGTATCTTCCCCACCATGAATCCCACCCTACACGCCTTGGGAGAGCACCCTACTCCCCTTTTAATCACTCCTTTACTTACCTTTGTTGGACTTTTCCCCTCACAGCCATCATCTGGGGCTGTGGGCAACCAGACAGTTAACTTGAATGTTCCTTTTCCTGGCCATACTAATTCATGACTCTCTCTCTCCAGAACTTGCTGCCGAACTGAAATTTTAAAAAAGCCACTGTCAAGCAATCTTTTATTCACAAAATAATTCTATAATTTCCATGGGCTTCATCATCGTCAATCAACAGCTTGGTCAGTTTCTCAAGAGAGGCTGTGTGTGGTAAAAAGAGGGAAAGAATAGCAAGCAGATATGGATTAGAATTCTACCTTTAAACTTACATTTTTTAACCCTGAGTTATTCCTTAATATGCCTTACTTACAAAGTCTCAGTCTTCTTGTCTATTAATAAGGAATTCATGAAGACTTGTCTTGAATGGGTGTTACGTGGATTAAATTGAAGAAACATGGGGGGTGGGAAGGAACAGACTGGGATTTCAAAATGTAGAATAGATAAACAAGATTATACTGTATAGCACAGGGAAATATATACAAGATCTTATGATAGCTCACAGTGAAAAAAATGTGACAATGAATATATATATGTTGACATATAACTGAAAAATTGTGCTGTACACTGGAATTTGACACAACATTGTAAAATGACTATAACTCAATAAAAAAGTTTAAAAAAATAATAAATTAATAAATAAATTGAAGAAACATTATAAAGAACTTAGTACGGTACTTGATGCTCTGTAGGCACTCAGAAACATAGCAGTATTTATTCTACAGTGAAGGGAAATCAATAAAGCATCCTTCATGGAAGGTCAGTGATACTAGGACGTGATATGATGGAAGCCATGTTTTAAGAAGGTGACCGGGTGACCATAAGCAGAATGGCGAGGAGCTTCATTTAAAAGGTATTTCAATCAATTCTTTAATCCTGATGATATGAGCCTCACATCTGATAATAAAAGGAGTAGGAAAGGAGGGATGGGATATATTTTACACACAAAATTAGCACATCAGGCTGCTGGGCTGTAGCAAAAAAAAAAAAGAACAGAGGACATGAGTCCAAAGACATGGATTCAAATTCCAACTCTGCTACGAATTCGCTGAGTCACGGAGAAAATAACTTAATTTCTCTTGTGTCTCAGTTTCCTCATATGAAGCAGTATCTGTGAATGAATTTTGTAACACCCAGAAGAGCTATGTAAACTTAAGTTATAATCATAAGAAGAAGCAGCCAGAGAGAGAAAAGGAAAATCGGTGTATCTGAGGCCATGGAGAACAGGGAGTGAGTAAATTTAGAGGAGGAGGCGTGGTCAACATAGTCACATGGTACAAAGAGGTCAGGGTGAAGGAGAACTTTTGAGAGTGCCCTGTGTTCACAGGTACAGCTCTGGTGTGGATGTTGGGGTACCATGTTGTGCTCTGACATGGTTGCCTGATGAGGCCAATGGTAAAGGTAGAATCTTTCATCAAGAGGAGCTTGAATAGCTTTCCCACCTCAACCATCCATGAAGATGAAGCCTTAACTGGATGCCATCTCAGAAATGGGCCTGAGAAACAATATGAGAAGGATTGCCAGACTCTAATTTCACTCTTTATGAGCAGGGCAGATGTTTTTGTATGGACTCCAGATGGGCTGCCCTAAGCTAGAGTGAGGACTGAGGACTGGACAAGACCCCTGAGCCCAGAAAGCAAGCTAAGTTTGGTAAGCCAAGCTCTCTAGAGTCATGGACCTCTGTGCTGCATTCCTTTTGTTCTTCCCTATTCTTTGGCAGAGTCCTGTCAAGGCATCTAAATGTACCAGCCTGTTCTGAGAATGTGTGTGATACGTATGGGCATGACCATTTCAAAAGAGCAGACAGTAAGTGATCTGCAACGAGGTGAAGGTGAATCTGAGAGGAAAAAGCGCTGAAACGCTGACCTCTGACCACCCTTACCCACGTGGACAGGCTTCCTTCTGCACCAATCTCAGACCATCCACATTTCATTTTATTTAAGGAGAAGATGGGTTCCCTTACCCCCAAGAAACTGACAATAATCAGGAGCCAAATTATGACAAGAAAAGAGGATAAATATACACATCTGAAACAGGGTTTAAAACCTTACATGTCAGTTTATACTTGATTTTTCAGAAGTTCAGCAAACTATATAAAGGTATACAGCTTCCAAATACTTTGTTTGCTATATGCTAAATTCTACAGAGAAGTGCTTTGAAGCTCATTCTTAGTCTGTGAATGATAAGTATCAAGTTGTGTTACACTATGAGACTGCACTTGTGGGGCCACTTCCTGCTGTGGAGGGCTGAGGGTGTCTTTGGGGAGAACTCATGTTCAGGGCGGCGCTGGGGCAGGTCATTTGTTGTTAGCAAGCACCTGACCACTTGCTGCTGAGAAAGCTGTTTCTCTGGTAGGAAACTGAAACTGAGTAGGGACTTTCCACCCCCTAAGAACTTTTTTTCATACAAGAATTTGAGTCGAAATAAGCTTTGAGTGTCTATGCTGGGGGTACCGCAAGAGGGGTGTCAACAGCCTAGGGGTGGAGGAAGGGAGGAAGTGGGCTGAGAGATGTGAAGGAAGAAACCTGGCACCAAGATAGAAATCTTTTCTGCTTTGACTAGAAAAGAATGATGCTATCATCATACAATTATATTTCTGCTATTTGTATTTTTATGAGGTTTGCAGTCTATATACGTATTTCCCTCTTTGTTCACTCAGGGTCATCAACAAACAATAGGGATTCTCAAACTCAGCACATCAGGGTCACCTGGGGTGCTGGTTAACCGAGAAGGTTCCCACTCACCCACACTCAGGACACCTGAGTCTCTAGGACAGACCTGGGAATGTGCTTGTTTACTGGTTGTGATTCAGATGCAAGGGGTCTGTGGCCCCAGTCTGAGGACTATTTTTGAGGTTAATGGGATTCTAAAGAAGAAAGAAGTGTCCCTAAGGGCCAGGCCCATGGTGATGTTGACAATTGGAATCAAAGTGGTAAAACCCTTGGAGGAAGAGTGAAACGGCAGGGGCCGGGGGGCACTTCCATTGCCAAGATTCCCTTCTGAACATTCCCTGGTGAAATTAATCCTTGGAAAACATTTTGTACTTTGTTTTCATAAGGGATCTGAGTCCAGCAGGTCTCCTGCCCCCTGCCCACCTCACTCCCTTCACACGTATCTGTGCACCCCTCTCTTCTTTGGGTTTCATTCTTCCCTTTTGGCATCCCTGCCCCAGAGCATTCGAGTTGCTCTCATGGCCTTGTAAGCCTCCTTGGCTCTCCTCTGGCCCAAATGCTTCTCCAAATTCAGCAACAGGAAAGTGGAGACATCCTAGCTTTTGAGATTCCGATGGAAAAAGTGCGTACTCAGGGAGCAGCAGGTCACATGCCTCCCAGTGCAGACCTGGTAGGTGTCTAGAGCAAGTAGCTAACTGGTGGGTCCTTGTCCTCCCACTTCCCTAATGGCAACAGCAGGAGGGGCGAACTCAGCTGCTCAACTGCCTGTGGGGAGGGAACTTCTACCCAAGTTCAAAGGTCTTGATCAACTCAGAATGTCACCTCCTCCCAGCCTAAAGATCACCCTGAAACCAACTGAAGAGGTTCCAGCGGACAAAGATACTTTGTGTTGGTCAACAGTATCTGCCTTTCCCCACCAGTAAGCCTCTATATTTACACCCAGACAATGAGATTCTAGGCAGCACACCTGCCATTCTCCGAAGAATCCCCAGAACCACTGGGAATCTCCATGAACACTGTGGAGAAATCCCTGTGACTCATCATATTGCTTTACCCCTCTTTCCCCATCTAAATGATAAGAGAAAGCACAGGGGCTCTCCCTCTCCCTCAAATGGAGCGGCCACCATTCCTATGGAATCAGTTACCAAATCCAGAACAGAGCATGAACATGTATCTTCCGTCCTCACAGACTCTGCTTGTTCAAGGCCTCACTTCTCCTGACTTGAATATTGTATGATTCTCTTCAAAGGTCTGAGGACAGCAGTCTCTCCCAACAAAAATCAACATACTTATTTTCAACCAAATGTTATCTTCTTAAAGTGCATTTGTACATGACTCCTGCCTATCTGTGAGGAAAAGTTCATACTTCTTAGCATGTCATACAAGGCCCTCTCTCATCTCAACTCAACTTTCTATTAGCCTTATTATCCTCCCCACTTTTTTTTTAACAGATTTAATAAGAGATTTTTAAAAATATAAGCACTTTCTTTGTCATCTGATACAATTTCCCTGACCCTACGTGTTCTTTTTAGTTCCAGCCCTCAGACCTTGCTTGTGTACAGGGATAAGGAGAGGGATCACTCCTCAAACCAAACCTGCCCCAGGGTGCCCCGCACGTCCCTGTAAGCACGTTTGCTGTCTTGCCCCCCAGCACTCGTTTGTATAGTGAGCTCCTGTCTGAAGAGTTCTCCTCAATATTCTCCTATGGCTTTCCCCGGGAAAATCTCTCTTCCCTTCAAAGTGTGCTCCCATAAACCTTTGGAGTTCCAGAACTGCTGCTTTAATAGGAAGAAGACAAAAATTGAAACGGCATTGCAACTCCGATGCAGCCTTGTAAAATGAGGTGGGTGCACCTGCGCTCAGGCGGCTCCCTTCTGTCCTACGGTGCTAAAAGTTTATTTAACCCACGGACGCGGTCTGCCTCCGGGAGCGCCTGGAAGCGCAGCTCAGCGGGCACTGCGGCGCCCTCAAGGCACCTTGTCCCTCCGCGCCCCTCATGCCCTCCCCTTCAGCTGCTTCCGGGTCCGGCCCGGTTCTCCCGCCGCGTGCCCCAGCCCCAAGTTTCCCCTGGAAGGAGAGCCCCGCTGTCCCCTCTCAGCCGCACCCCTAGTCCCCCTCACCGTCGTTGGAGTCGAAGAGCACGAGGAAGCGGGTCGGGCTCCCCGGCTCCTGGCGGACCTCACACTCCCCGCCGCCGGATTTCCTCGGGCTCTGGAAGTACATTTGCAACTTGGTGCTCAAGTTCTTCGGGGGGCTGGGGCCCCAGGACCCTTCAACCAGCAGCGGGAAGGAGCAGGACGCAGCCATCCTCACCTCAGCTAGTCCAGCTGCGACTGCTGGTCCCACCCCAAACTCCCAGAGGTTAAGTCTCTTTCGCTTTCGTTTCTTGGAAAACTCCCGCCCAACGTTTCTTGCCTATGGCTTCCCCGGAAAAATTTATCTTCTCTTTAAATTGTAAGTTTACAAATTCCCTTTGGCTGTAAACAGTTGCTCCAAGATTAGACTAGAAAGCTCCCAATTTTTGACCTTCATCTCTGGACCACAGCAAAGGCTGGCCATCGCCTTTGTGGCTCCCCTCCATTTGGGTACGCGGGACCATAAACTCAGGGCACTATCTGCCACTCACCCAAGCCACAGCTGAAATCAGCAGCTCTGGGTCACTAGACCTTGTTCAGGCACAAAGATAGCTTCACTTTTGCCGCAGACTGGTATTTTACAGAGTTTTTGGAACGTTTGGGGCCCATTTGAGCGCTTCTTTCCACAATCAATTCATTATCAGAATTTTACCCTGCTTTCCTTCTTTTGCATTTTGTTCCCTGATCTGTTAAGATTATGTCTAGAAATGTGAGGAGATCGTACATTCACAGCTATTTTTTATGGAATATTTGCTAGGTGCCATGCACTCAGAATGGACGCAGCAGTCCCTGCCCTCACTGAGCTCATGAAGCTGTGGGGACAGAGGAGTTTGGACACAGTGAAATAAGTGCTTTTGGAAGGAATAACCAATGTTCCAGGAACAAATGAGGAAGGGCTCCAAGCCCAGGTGTGGGGGCTCCGGGAGGGTTTATGGGGAAGCAACGTGTAACTGGAAGCCTAAGGGGACTGGGGATAAACTTGGAGGGTTGGAAAGAGGGGAGTTCCTTGGGATTTACTTGTGGAAGGTCATCTGAGCTGTTGAGTGGTAGCCAGGGTAGAGGCAGGAGGTCAGCCAAGTGGCTACTGTAGTGTCCCAGGTGAGAGGTGAGGGTGGCTGAGACCAGGGTGCTGGCTAAGCAGGACTGAGAAGGGGTGGGATTCCAAACTATATTGCTCTTGCTGAAGGATATGGGCAGGGAGAGAAGACACTCAAGCGCGACTCCATGGTCATCCATGCTGGCCTGAGCAACTGAATAGTTAATAGTGGCATCTACGCAGTGGGAGCACTGAGGTGGGAGAGAGGCTAGGAATGTGTGTCTCCTTGACCATAGTAAAGGAGTGTTTCAAATGAGAAGGAGGGATCATCATGCAAATACTACCAACACATCAGATAAGAGAATGTCTGTTGGACCCTGAGAACCTGGCAAGCACTGTCTCCTGGTGAGGGGGGAGTAGAGGGAGACGGCAGTAGACTGAGGGCCAAAAGGAGGGGAAGGAAGTGGAGGCAGCAAGCATTGTCAGCTTATTCCAGAAGTGTGACTGTGAACAAGAGGAAGAAGTTAGGTAGCATCTTGCGGGGTTATAGAATCAGGGAGTTGTTATTTTTGTTTTTCTGGCTTTTTAAATATATTTAAGACTGAAGAGTCTTAGATATGTTTAAATATTTGTAGAAAGAAGTGTAAGGAAGGTTGAGGACACAGATTGTGAGAGAAGGTGGGAAGGGATCCTGGAGGCACTAGCCTCAGGAAGGGGACAGTTTCCCCACTGCACCAGGAAGAAGGTACGGGTGGAGTACGGAAGTGGGTGATTTTGAATGATTGGTGATGGGGAGGTCTGGGAATTCTCTCCTGCCGGATTCTGTTCTCTTTGTGAAGGAGGTTATGAGGTCTCTTAGACTCTGCCAAAGTTAAAGCTGCTTCTTCCTGCAGGGCTAGACCTTACATATTGTCTCTTAATCCCAGTGAAACTAAATTTCAGGAAGAAGAGAACCAGAGATGGGTCAAAGAGCGTTTACTGGACTTTTATTTCTGGTCCAGAATAATGCTAAACCCTATTAAGTTGCTTACTATCTCCAGCTTTCTTCCTGCAGGTGGCGCTCATCACCCAGTCCAAATCACCCTGAACCCCAACAGGGGTAAGTGGGGAGGATGCAGAAGGGCGGGGTAACTGCTCTCGGCCACACAGTAGTGACTTTCCCTTCAGAGCATTGTCACCCTTTCGTTTCAAACCATAACTAAAATCAGCACTCTCCTCTCCCCAGTCTGAGGGTCCAGAACAGGGCAAACAGTTTATCTTTTTCCTCACACCATCATTTTATAAAAATCAGAGTGAAGCTGAAACTATAGTAAAAGTTTTAGCTAGCCATTTCTGGATTTCTTTTGAGATTTATTTAATCCTCAGCAATGTGCCTGGCCACACATATGGTCTGCTCATCATTCCCGGGTCGACTGGGGAGGAACTATCAGAGGATCAGGATGGCAGGTCTTGAAAGCCAAGGGAAAAAATTTCTAGGAGCAAATTGTTAACCATCATTAGCCCCTGAAGTACTTTGTCTTCTCTCCTAAGTTTTGACCCTTTTCACTTGTTGAACCCATACCCTCCCCCACCTACAGTGTGCTAATTCTCTCACATTTCTCTGTTTCCGCAGGGGTGTCTGCCTCCTGAAGCTCATTTCCTTCCAAGGAAGCAAGTGCCCTATCAAGGGTGAGGTGGGGGGAGGGGGAGGAAGGGGAGCGGACGCCAACAGAGAGGTGGCCGTTTTTTTTTTACGTGGCTGTTCCTTGTTTCTCCTGCCATCTCGTAGTCTCAGATGATTTTAATAGAACACTCACACTTACATTTGGGGGCTGAACTTCCCTTTCTCTGTTTCCTCAAAATTTCTCCTTTCAGCTTCTCTACGAACTTCTATAAACCTAGCATCAGGCTCCTTTCAACTTCTCTGCGAACCAGCTCCAGGCCCCCTGTTTCTCATGCCCACCTCTCCGCTTCACTTGGCTCCTGAAATTCCTAGTCTGGACCCCGAAAAGAGGACATGATGTCAGAAGTGCGGTAAGCCACTTTTCTGTTACCTCTCTAAATTCATACAATGTAATTCTAAATAATGGTGGTTAATATCTGGCTCACAAAACTTCTGAAAATTGAACAATCAGCTCTGGCGAGCCAGTATGAGCCAGCTCCCACACAAAACTGTACCCTTATCCCAACAGAGGTGGTACTGTCAGATAGAGCAGTCGGTACACTCTCCCCCCAACCCCACACACACAGCTTAGTACAATTGTTGTACTAATATTCTCCTAGTCAAATAGGCTTTAAAGCTGACGGCTTCCTTTCATTTCTACCCCCAATCAGTCACCAAGACATTCATTAATCTCTTCTTTACCTTTGAGAAATCTACCTTGGAAAAAATAAAAGCAGTAACGAAAATCATAAAACAAGGACACATGTAGCTTAAAGGTTAAAATGTAATAATTAATACAACAAGCCTATGAGAAAATTAATATTTCCTCCATTTTACTAAGAGGAAACTGAGGCACAAAAAAGGTGAACTCTCTTGCCCCAGTGTCACACAGCTGGTTGAACGTAACGCTGGGATACAAACCCAGGCAATCTTCCTCTAGAGCTCAGCGCTATCCTTGTCAGCGCTGTTCTGCTCAGATCCCTTCTGCAGGGTAATAAACCCCCTCCCCAGCTGCTGCTCGCAGGGCTGCTGACAGCTCACAGCATGGTCCCTTACCAGCCTTGCTTTTGCCTCATCTCTCCCATCCTTTGTTTGAGAGGGGAGGTAGAAAGGGGGTGATAAGAAGGGGTGAGGTGAAGGCTTTTTTCCAGGCTCCTTAGAAAATGGATTGGAAATCTTGGTTACTGGCTCTTGGTCCCAGATTGTATCAGTTCTATGGAAATGGCTAATAGTGGATATTAGTCCTTGAAATCTATCCTCTGTCTTCTGTATTAACCACCAATCTTTTATTCACTTAACCTTTATGAGTAAACATGACTACCTTTAGCTTTAATTTAAGAAAAGGTATCATTGAGTACTACATTTCCCAGGTGTAGACCATCAGACAGAAAAACAGGATTTAATTACATGTAGGATAATAATACTGTGTTGGGGGTCCCAAGATCACCCCTCGGGTTCAGTAATAATCTAAGAGGACTCACAAAATTCAGAGCACAGAAATACTCACAGCTGCAATTTGTTACAGTGGAAGGATACAAAGCAAAGTTAGCAGTGGGAAGGTGCATGGGGGGAGTCTGGAGGAAAGATGGCCCAAGGGTCTTTTCCCAGTGAGGTCACGAAAGATGCACTGAATTCCTCAAGCACTGAATTATGACCACGCATGTGAAATGTTGTCTGCTAGGGAGGCCCATTACAGACTCAGTGCCCAAGGGTTTTATTTAGGGCTGGTCACGCAGGCGCTCTCTACTTAGAATGAACCAAAATTCCAGACTCCCTGAAGGAAAGCGGGCATTCAACACAAACCACGTTGGTAGTACAAAGTGAGCCATATTTCTTATCAGTTAGGGAACTGGGGGCCCCTCCCCAAATTTAAGATCAGATGCCAACCAGAGGCCAACTTTGCAAGCAGGCCTTTCCAAGGATGTGTCTCAGACCTGCTGCATTAATTAACTTTCTTTTCTGCACAAGCATGGTCCTGTCAAATCAATTAGATTAAATAATATTCTTCAAAGTAGTAACTTGAAAGATAATGTGGTCACTTCGAATTACAAGTGTTATATAACTAAATAAGTCATAGGGTACAGGAAAGTGACTTTTAACAATACAACATCCAAATCTGTTTTATTAAATCCTGTGTCCTTACTAATACATTTTTTTCTCAAGTTCAGTGAGCAGTGGTCAAATCCAAAGTAAGCTGAAAAGAGTCATAAAAATGCAGTTCACAGCCAGAAACTAAAATACATTCATAGACTTGAGTTGACACAACTTTGCCTAAAATTTGGCAGAAATTTCAGAAATTCAGAGGTTGATAAAATCATCCCCAAACTCCAGGGAGACTATGTCATGTTCTCAAGTCTCCTTTGCTTATAGCTCAGTCAATTCCCCTTAAAACTCATCGCTCCTGGTTGGAGTCCTGATGTTTGCAGGCAAAAGCCATACTTAGAAACTGAATGGATGATCCATTCTCAGCCACAGTGTTCATCTCTTTTGAGGTAGTCACAGTGACGCACCACGCAGGGTCCGCTTTAAGGAGAGACCTGTTGACTCAGCTGCTGGACATGCTATCAGCCAACAGCCTTCAGCTCTCGGCTCATTAGGAATTACATCAGTGGCAGAGCTGCCTTGCCCAAGGCCTTGCCCTTCCTGGGGTAGCCTTCATCCAATGACTGATTTGGTTGAGAATCTAAAGGCCCAGCCTTCCCAGCCAAACATGGGACAGCTCTGACAGGCCAACTGAAGCTATCTTCTGGCCCACACTGCAGCTTGACCTCTTTGCCCAATCCAGCTTCTTCTGTCTCCCTTCTACAGGTGCTGACCCCAAGGGCATTCCCTAGTAAACATCCTGCATACTACACTTCATGTGAGTGTCAGATCCCTGGAGAAGCCAGCCTGTAACATAATTGGGTATGATGTTTTAAAGCATCTTTTCATTCCATCGAATGAGGGCAGATCAGCAATTGGGAACGAGGGCCATCTGCTCAATCCATGCATCTTTCACAGCCCAACCAGAGCACCTTCTAAAAAAATCAGCAGTGTCCTTCTTCCTTGCAGTTTCAAATTCAAGGTATTTGGATGACATATTACCATCAGTCAGAAAGCACAATCTTGTGAGTTATTCTACATACAAGAAGGTAGATATTTTAAAGCCCTTACATTCTAGATGTCTTTACTCTGTTTTGTAAATTTTTTTGTTGCCATAAGTCAATCATATCCCTGAATTAAAAATAAATGAAATCTCTATCCTACATATCAACTTCTTCCTTAATTCCCATAATTTGTCAGTGAAATCAAGGCAAGAACATAAAGAAGTTTCAGTATAAATAACTCTCTTTTTATATCCAGCAATGAATCTAGCTTTTAAAAATTCTTGACACAGCAGGAGCTGAATACAATATTCTAGTTGTCTTTTGCTGTTTAACAACCATCCCCAAAATATTGTGATATAAAACAACAACACTCACTTATTATTATTATCTTTCAAGATTCTGGGTGTTGGCTGGGCTCATGTAGGCAATCTCCCTCAAGGTCTCTCATGTGCTTGTAGTCCAACTGTAGGGGAGGCTGGAGTCATCTCAAAGGCTATTTTACTCAAACACGTCCGGTGCCTAAACTGAAACAACTCAAACAGCTGAGGGCTGGAAAAGTTGGGGCTCCTCTGGCATCTCCATCAATATGTGGGCTAACCATGTAGTCTTTCCAGCATGACAGCTTCAGGGTAGCTGGACTTCTAAGGTGGCAGCCTGGCCCCTAAGGCATGTCGAGAGGGACAGGGAAGAAGAGAAAGAGAGAGAAGAGCGAGACTAATGCTGTATTGTGTTTTTATGACCTGCCCTCAAAAGTTATGCAGCACCACTTCTCCAGCATTCTCTTCGTTAGAAGCGAGTCACTAAGACCAGTGTGCATTCAAGGAGAGGAGAAATAGACTCCCCTTCCTCCCAGGAGGAGTGTTGATAAGAATTTGATGACATATTTAAAGCCACCACATACGCCTAACCTTTTCCTTTTGAGCTCCCTTTGTTTATTTCTGTCCCTGCTGGTGTTGCAGCCAGGCCAAGTGATCCTGTTTTCATTCATAGTCCCCCAAAGAATGGCTGATTACAAAAGCCAACATTTATTTAGGACTTACTCTGTGCTGGTACTCTAGTTCCCAAGTTATATCCTGTTTTGGATTATTCTTTACTTACTATCCAAATAAAATATCTCAAGTCCCCATCCATTGTACTGTGGGAAGTTCCCTCACCAATATAGCTCTTTTCAGGGGGACTGTACTTTTCCAGATTGAAATCTGCTTCTTTTTTAAAAAAACAATTTTTTATTGAAATATAGTCAGTTTACAATGTTGTGTCAATTTCTGGTGTATAGCACAACACTTCAGTCATACAGGAACATACATATATTTGTTTTCATATTCTTTTTCACCATAGGGTACTACAAGATATTGAATATAGTTCCCTATGCTATACAGTATAAACTTGTTGTTTATGTATTTTATGTGTATTAGTTAGTATGTGCAAATCTAAAAATCCCAATTTATCCCTTCCCACCCCCTCCCCCCTCAATAACCATAAGTTTGTTTTCTACATCTCTGAGTCTGTTTTGTAAATTTACAAGTTCGTTTGTCTTTTTTTTTTTTAAAGATTCCACATATAAGTGCTATCATATGGTATTTTTCTTTCTTTTTCTGGCTTACTTCACTTAGAATGACATTTTCCAGGTCCATCCATGTTGCTGCAAGTGGCATTATTTTATTATTTTTAATGGCTGTGTAGTATTCCATTGTATAAATATACCACAGCTGCTTTATCCAGTCATCTGTCAATGGACATTTAGGTTGTTTCCATGTCTTGGCTACTGTAAATAGTGCTGCTATGAACATTGGGGTGCATGTGAATTAAGGTTCCCCCTGGATATAATCCAGGAGTGGGATTGCTGGCTCATATGGTAAGTCTATTTTTAGTTTTTGAGGAATCTCCATACTGTTTTCCACAACGACTGTACCAAACTGCATTCCCACCAACAGTGTAGGAGGGTTCCCTTTTCTCCATACCCTCTTCAGCATTTATCATTCATGGACTTTTGAATGATGGCCATTCTGACTGGTGTGAGATGATATACCTCACTGTAGTTTTGATTTGCATGAAATCTGCTTCTTGGCTCCTGTTTCCACACTGCTCCTGTGTTAGAGACACTATCTTCTTTCTTTCCCTCAAATCATCACTGGCACATTCAGTGAAGATTTGGACTTGTTATATCTCAGTGCAGGAATCAACTCCTAGGTCAATGTCATTCCTAAGTATTTCCAGGAATTTATCAGCCATTTCTTATCTAAACCATCTCCTCACTCAGTGTTAATATGGAGAGGTCTTCCCACAAGTGCTAGATCAGCAGTTAAAAGTTGGTAGCCACCCAAATGAAGCCTGCCTACGACCTGCTTTTGAAAATTGAATTAGATGCTAACATTGTAACAGTGTGAGTTTCCATATAAACCTCAGATTTCCAGCTTCTCTTGGGAAAAAGTTGGACCAATTCCCAACACTTGATTTATTCCCTCACATGTCAGCAATCAAGTGGAGCCAGGATCAGCCAACTCCTGGCTTCTGTTCACTGAAAGTTCCATTTGGCTCACTTCATTCATTAACATTAACCTCTAGCCCCCACTAGACAATTGGGTTTGCAACCCCTCGCCCTAAAATCCACTTCCTCCACCCCCTCCCGACGTCCTCAGGCCTTGACCACTTTTCTTTGAGTCACCTGCACAAACCTCAAATTCCTCTCACTTTATTATACTGAATGATTCAGCTTTTCTAATATCTTGCACCCACACCTTGTCACCTAGACCAGGGGGGCAGCAAAGATTTTCTATTAAGAGCAAGATAGTAAATATTTTAGGCTTTGCAGGCCATATGGTCTCTTCAGCAGCTCCTCAATTCTGCCATCATGGACCAGAAGCAACTGTTGGGGGAAATATCGTTAAAAAACATATCTTCTGCCAACCCAGAAAACTGTTCCACAAAGTAGAAGAGAAAGAAAGAGAGTAGAAAGAAAGAAAAAGTTAATGATTAAGTATTAAACCAGAATGTGGTGCTCATCACAGGCAATCCACTAAAGGGGTGCTAAAACGGAGAGAAATCTCACCTATATGTATAGCCAGGCAGATACAGCCCATGACACATGCTCTCAAGAAGAATGATAACTAGTCCTCAAGTAAGAGGACTTGACAGCACCTTTTGTTACACATAGTTCATCCCAAACTCACCTGGTAATTGGGGTGTCCATCTGTGTTAGCTAATTGCCTTTATCCAGAAGAATAATACAAGTTCTCCTATCTCTATGACAGGTAGGTAGTTACAACTTGGAGACCGAAGCCTGGTGAAGTTAGGCTCCCACCCTCCCAGGGAAACTGGGAGATGGGGTTCCACCTTTCTTAATGATTGCATTTCAAAGAGATGGTTCCCAGATTGTTGAGAAAACAGTCCTGGGCTGTAAAACTGGCCAGAGGCTTTTTTTTTTTTAAGCTTTCAAAAAGATTAATGTATATTGTAAAGGGGCAGGGAAAGAATAAACGATTGCAAATTTTCCAAAGCTGAATCAGAAAGTGGAGTGGAGATTTCTTACTTTTATAACACCTGAGCAAATTAATTAAAATTTTTTTATTCATTTTGCCCTTATGCAGCCATAGAATGTACATGCATAAAGGAGTGTGGCTATGTTTCAATAAAACTATTACGGACACACAAACTTGAATTTCGTTTAATTTTCACATGTCATGAAACACTATTTCTCTTTTGGTTTTTTACTCTGCAACTATTAAAAAATGTAAAAACCATTCTTGGCTTGTAGGCCGTGAGGTGGACTGGGTCTGCAGACCATGGTTTACCAAGCCCTGACCTAGACTATGACAGTGATGGGGATTCCACGTAAAGTGCTTTCCTAAAAACAATGAATCATGGATTTTGCCACTGCCTTGGAAGCCAGTAGTCAGCTGCAGTCAGTTTTTTTTGTTTTAATTAGTATTTCTACTGGATGGTACACCTTTAGTCTTTGTATTAATTTCCTAGGGCTGTTGTAACAAAGTACCACAAACTGGGTAGCTTGAAACAAAAGAAATTTATTCTTTCACAGTTCTAGAGCCAGAAATCTGAAATCAAGTTGTTGGCAGGGTTGGTTCTTAGTGGAGGCTCTGAGGGTGGAAGTGTCTCATGCCTCTCTCCTAGCTTCTGGTGGTTGCCCCCAATCCTTGGCTTGCAGCTGCATCATTCCAGTCTCTGCCTCCATTTTCACACAGTGTCTTCCTGATAATTGCCTGTGTCCAAACATCCATCTTCTTAAAAGGACACCAGATTAGGGTTTACCCTAATACAGTATGAGTTCATTTTAGCTTGATTACATCGGCCAAGACCCTGTTTCCAAATGTTACAATTATGAGTTTGGGGTCAAGACTTCAGCATATCTTTTGGGGGACACAGTTCTACCCAGTGCAATCCCACTTCTCAAATTTCTTTTCTGGCATGTGGCTAGTACCTAACAGTTCCTTTCTGCTCAATTCCTAGGAAACATTCTTTTTGTTAACTGTCTCAGTTGGAACTAAAGGGTGGCAGAATATGCCACCCCAAAGTATGACTGTAGGAGTTCAGGGCATGCCACCCTCAAAATATGCTGCTTTGGTATCTGGATAATTTTGAGTTGTAAGGACATATAAAACAGCAAATGCAGGGAGAGGCTTTCTTTGAACTCCCCTGATCTGCCTAAAGACAGACACTCCAAAGGGAACTCAGTTGTCATAAATCCCCTCTCCAGAGTTTCATCAGCCCGGGAAGATCAACTCTTGTCGCAGGAGAGGAGACTGACTAGAGGTCGACACCACACCCAGACACACTTTGTCACAAACTATCACACCTCTCATCTACCCTTTTAAGGGCCTTTCATCTGTCCTAAAAATCATTTACTTTCCCCTCAGAGACCTACATCCCTTTCCACTTTCCCTGTTAAGATGGTATCTACGTCTGGATTCTAAGCCACCTTGGGTTATTCACCCTAATTATGCAATCTCGCTGGGTATCTCCCACATGCACATGAGGTATACATGTAATAAACTTCTGTTTGTCTGTCTTTTGTTAATCTGCTTTTATTACAGGGGTCTCAGGCAAATACTCAGAAAGGTAGAAGGAAGCTATTTTTCCTCCTTACAGAACAGTCCCCTGGACTAGGGCAAGCCACTGGATCATGCTTTATGTCTGACCTCTTCTCTTTCTATGTAAATATAGCTGCAGTGAAGTTCACAGAACCAAAGTGAAACATCATCATCTTTCCATCTGTCCAGTCAGGGGGGCAGCAATGAACTGTATTTCTTTAATAAGCCAGTTCAGTGTCCTGCAAAGAAAATCCTGTTCTCATTAGAGGAATAGTAAATTCTTTCAAAATTGAATTTTAACACCTTTACAGAATAATTCACAAGTCTGTTGATCTTAACCCAACTAGAAACGTTCCCTCTATCTGTGCTTGTGGCTCCTTTATGTCTGCATACTCAGGGTTCTTTTAAAGTTCTGATGCAAACGCAGTTTGGTATTCTTCCTTTTATGATTTAGCCAAATGTCTTCTATTCCCCTGTATCATTTTTATATCTTTTATATATCACTATACTAATTTTTGTTTTGATTTTCTAGTTGTTTTAAGTGGGAGTGCTGGTCTGTCACTGGCTAATCCATCTCACTGGGAAACAGGTTCATTTCACCCTAAACATTTTCATTTTATCTTCTTATATTTTAAAACCAAAACATTTTTTAAACTGAGATGTAGTTGACCAATAATATATTGATTTTACCAAATGTTTTCTATTTCCTGTATCATCTTTATATTTTGAGTATATCATTTTGATATACCAAAGTTAGCTTCTGTATTTTGGCATTGTTGGCATCTTAGCTTTCTTTCAGTGTTTTACTATCATAAAATAAACACTGCATATGTACACTTTTTGTTTTTTATTAAACATTCTTTCCTCAGGATAAATTGTATTACTTGGTCAGGGGTTAGGCAAATTTATGATTCTTTCAATAAAGCATCATTTTGCCCTTGGGAAAAACTGGCTTCATTTACATTACTATCATTAATGCATGAGCCGCTGTGCTTTCCTGAAGCCTTGCAGGCTTTGGGTTTTTATCGCTTTTCAAAAGTTTTTCTGATTCTATTTTTAGGTTCAAAATGAAACTTCACAGTAGGTTCCATTTTTACCAACAAGGTGGACTGAATATTTTAAAAACCATGATTTAAAATCATGTTTCTTCTTATATGAACTGTCTTTTAATCATTTGTTTAACAGACAGTTGATATTTTTGCCCATTGATATGAGCTTTTATACTTTTCAGTTTTTGAACTTTTGTGTTTATGGGCCAACATTTTTTCTATTCTTCTGAATTTTTAAATCTCAGCTTTATTGATGTTCATTCCATCAAAGTTAAAACTATCTAAGTAACAAACCTGTCCATCTTTTTTCCATTTCTATTCCATCAGCAGTCAAAAAGTGATTTCTCCCAGGGCTAGACTGTTCACATACATGAGAGTATATCTGTTTATATTTTTAAGTATTGAGCTTTCAATCCACCTGGAATTTTTTGGCAAGTATGGTGGAAGGTATGGGTTTTTTAATATACTTGTTGTTGATACTCTTATATACATACCAAGGGTCTCAAAGGGTTCAATGTCTGCCAGGACAAATTCTGCTCATGACCCCTTTTGACTCTGGAGTACTCTTTGATGTTCTTGCCCATTTATTTTCCCACATAAAATTAAAACTACATGAATTCTATGAAGTGTTTTATTTCTAACCAGTGGCTGGTCACCTAGGATGGGTGAGCTATCTATAGTTATTATTACTGATCCATTTGCTTGCTGGTTGCTAAAAATTTTTTGCTGTCACCTTCTATTCTCCCTTTTCTTTTTCTTTCTTTCTTTTTTTTTTTTTTTTTTGCTGTGTTAAATATTCTCCCTGTTCTTAAGGGTTTGTGTGTCCATTTAAACACCTTTATTGTGGTTTTCCTAGGGTTTAGGGAGGAACCAAAATTAGATGTGTTGGGGAGGTTCTTGCCTCACACAGGAAAGAATTCAAGAGCAAGGCATGGTAAAGTGAACACAAGTTTATTTAGAGAGACACACTGCATAGACAGAGTGCAATCTGTCTCCTTCAGAAGGGAAAATGGCTTAGGAGATACACACTGCATAGACAGAGTGAGGCCCATCTCAGAAGGCAAGAGCGAGGACAGTGAGAGTGACCAGGAGGTGCAGAGTTTTAGGTTCTATGGGCTTGGCAATTTCATATGCTAATGAGTAGGAGGATTATTTCAATGACTTTGGGGAGGAGGCAAGGATTTCTAGGAAACGTCCCCCTGCCCACTTTTTGACCCTTTATGGTCAGCCTGGGAACTGCCATGGCACCTGTGGGTGTATCATGAGGCTCAGGGTCTACTGGAAGTCGAATATTCTGCCATCTTGGTTCTAACCAGTTATGTCCTGTCCTCAATTGTTGTGTCACTCCTTCAATGGTTGTGCCTTGCCCCCTTTCCGTCCACTTCAGGTGCATATATGTAGTCACCTTAACCCTGAATCACAAGTTTTAAAATGCTAACGTAGTCAAATACATTTACCTTGCCTCTTTATGGAGGTATCATCGTGTAGGCATGAATGATTGTTAACTCAGTTTCCAGCCCCTCACTCCTACCTGGAGAATCGGGGATGGAAAGTTCCAAGCTTCTAATCATGGCTTGGTCTTTCTTGCGGCCAGTCTCTATCCAGGAGCCCACCCAGAGTTGCCTCATTAGAACAAAAGACATTGCCACACCCAGGAAATTCCAAGGTATGTAGGAACTCCTTGTCAGAAACTGGGCTCAAAGACAAAATTTTAAAACAAAACATGCTGCTAGCAAGAACAAACTTTCTGCCAAAAAAGAAAAAAATAATAATGAAAACGCTTCTCTGTGGGCCTTTGTAGTTTATAGTGCAGGTTGGTATTTCTTTCATATTAACTCCAACAAAATGCCAACTAAAGTGCCTGAGATAAGGACGATACCAACACAAAATCAGCAACTTAAAATGAACAAGTATGGGGTCAACAAAACTTTAAAAATTCAATATAAATGGGAAAAAAAAAAGACATTCCCCACCCCCAGCCCCCCAAAAGGGGAATATTAGAACCTAGAACACATTAAGGGCTACAGATATAATTCAGGGAAGAACAGAAATTTAGGATTCATAACATAAAAAAGCAGAATTTTTACATGTTTCAATATAATGGTAAACATGTCAAACAACAATCATCCAGGCTGCAAAGAACAAAGAACTTTATTTAGGGGTCCTGGGACTTGTAACTGGGGAGACATAGATTCAGGTAAAACTGAGGGTATTCTGGGGAAGAGAGTCAGACGCTTATAAGGGCAAACACCACAAAATTGTTCTAAGTTGTCTTGCCAGAATTGTGATTGGCTCTGATGTGCAAAGTAACATTTGTCCTGAAGGAAAAGGCTATCATGAGTTATTTAGTGTAAGGGTCTGATAAGTCTCTTGAGTTCCTAGAATAGTGTGCAGCTGTTCCGAATGCCTGTGTGTAAGACAATAAATGGTCAAAAGTTCAGATTCTATTCAGGCTGAGATATGCGCAAGTCCCACTTCCTCAGTGGCTTCCCAGCTCCATTTTAGAGCGCTCTCTTAGCAATACTGGTGAAATGGAGCAGGATCCTGTGGGGCCCTCCCGGGTACAGATGTGTCCCTTTCTGTGTCCCTTGTTTCTTGCTTGTAGGAAATAGGCTTAATTCAGCCTCCTTGACCTTCCCTGAGTTCCAAAGGGCAGATTCAAAGAGAACTTAGAATTAATATAAAAATGTTTACCTCATATATTCCCTGGAATTCCGGGAGATTCAATGACATTCAAATTCCTACTCAAAAATTTGAAATCATTCAATAATTATTTCCTTAACTTCTTCTGATCTCCAAACCCATTTCATTGGCTTCTTCCCAATAACAGTTCTTTCTGCATTGCTCCAATTATGATCACAAATCACCTCATAGTTGCCTAATCTAATGACTATTTCTTTCTAGACCCTCAGTAGCATTTCAAATCATGAACTATAGCCTCCTCAAAATTTTGTTCTTCTGTAACACTTTTTCAAAATATCATTCTCCACTGATTCTCCTTCCTTCTAGAAAATGAATTTAACATACATGCAATAATCATTTAATGACCATCTTCTATGTATCAAGCACTGTGTTTGGTCTCTGCCCTCAAGAAAATTTCAGTTTAGTTGGGAAGAAAGACAAGAAATCACTTCCCCTCAGAGTGGTAAGGGATGAGTTAGAAGAATACATATGGAATGTGAAAGCATATGAAAGGTATGTCTTTCTAGACAAATAACCTCGCTAGGGAGGGAGGAGGAAGTCTGAGAGAAAGATATTCTAGAAAAAAGGAAGAAGAGAGGTTCAAGAAGCATGGGGTGCATCCCCATATTCATTGCAGCACAACTTACAATAACCAAGAAATGGAAACAATCTGTGTCCATTGATGGATGAATGGATAAAGAAGATGTGGTATATATAAAATGAAATATTACTCAGCCATAAAAAGAATGAAATCTTGCCAATTATGACATGTATCAATCTTAAGGGCATTATGCTAAGTGAAATAAGTCAGACATAGAAAGACAAATAACATATGATTTCACTTTTATGTGGAATCCAAAAACAAACAAATAAATAAATAAATAAACAAACAAACAAAACCCCAAGGTCATAGATACAGAGAACAGATTTGTGGCTGTCAGAGGTGAAGGGTGGTGGGGGGAGGTGAGTAAAACAGGTGAAGAGCACCAAAAGCTACAAATTCACAGTTATAAAACAAGTAAGTCATGGGGGTATAAAGTACAGCATGATGGCTATAGTTAATAATACCGAATTGCATATTTGAAAGACACTAAGGGAGCAGATCTTAAAAGTCCTCATCACAAGGGGAAACAAAGGTTTTCTAACCCTGTATGGGGACTGATATTAACCAGACTTATTGTGGTGATCATTTTGCAATGTAGACAAATATCACATCATGATCTTATATATCTGAAACTAATATATGTCAATTATATCTTAGTTTTTTAAAAATAATTGAAAATAAATAGATAAATGAGAAGAATGGAGTGGTTACTTGTAACTGATGTTGAGGAGAAGACAAGTAATAAAAGCAGGAGGGAAAGCTGTTTAGCTGAGAGTGATGAAGGCGTCACGGAGAGGGGTGAAATGGGAACTGCATGAGGGAGTTGACTGGAGGAAGCAATGAGGGATTCCAGGCAAGTAAAGTCCAGCTGAGGTTGGGGACCATGAATTAGCAATGATTCTATCCAGGAGCAGCAGGAGAGACAGTAGGTTATGGAATTAATCCAAAGTCAGGGTGTTTCAAAATGGGTATGATAGGAGGACAAGAGCCAAGAAAGTTGCAGATATTGGGTAAACAGTTGAAGAGAGGTTCTTGTGGTCTCAACAGCTTTAACATAATGAAGCATCTTCTCTTTTAAATTCTGTCCCTTCTGTGGGAGTCTCTCTCTTCTGGATTTCTAAGGAATTAAGTTCATTCATTCAATTAAGTTTTTTCATTAATAAGGCCTTTCTAACAACCTCTTGCTGAGAAAAGAACATGTAGTCCAGAGAAAAGAACATGTGATGTGGATGCAAAAGCTCTGGGTTTATGTCCTGGCTCTCCACTGGCCAGCTGCGTGATCTGGGGTAAGTCATCTGATCCCTCTTACATTCGTTTGTTAGGGCTGCCATAACAAAATGCCATGGACTGGTGACTTAAGCAACAAAAATTCATTTTCTCACAACTCTGGAGGCTAGAAATCTGAGATCAAGGTGCTGAAAAGATTTCTTTCTTCTAAGGCCTCTCTCCTAAGCTCCTAGATAACTGTCTTCTCCCTGTGTCTTCATATGGTCTTCCCTCAATATCTACTGGTGTCCTAATCTCCTCTTCCAACAGAGACACCAGTCATGTGGGTTAGGGCCAGCTAACAACTCATTTTAACTTAACTACTGCTTTGAAGACCCTATCTCCAAGCACAGTCATAGTCTGAGGCACCGGGGGTTCGGACTTCAATATATGAATTTTGAGGGGCACACACTTCAGCCCACAATACCTCTAAATTTCGGTTTACTCAGCTATAAAATTGGGGTGATAATAGAAGGTAATAGATAATAGAGATAAGAATGTGGTAGCTAAGAATATAGTAATTAAGGGCATAATGGTTAAAAAAAGCACACACATAATGTGAAAAAATGTAATGGCTGGAATGTACAGGCCAGGCTGCCTGGGTCTGAAGCCACATTTGTTGCTTACTAGCTGTATGACCTGGTGCTTTAATACTTCAAGTTCTTATTTGCAAAATGGGGAAACTAACAGTCGAGGTGAGTCCAAGTTTCACAGGTTTTGAAATTTATACACCTCAGAAAAAGAATACAAAATTACAAACACACACTTATGTATAAAAGTGAGTATTTAGAATCAGAAATGAAATCATAACAAAGTATACATTTCAAAATGTTGAAAATCCTATTCCCAATATTCCCATATACACCTTTCCTTGGCTGTATTCCCAAAATGCTTACGACCACTCCAACACCCAAGGGAAGTTTGAGAGGTCTGAGAAGTCAAAGTGGGAAGAAAAGAGTGGTCTTAACCCGTGGTGCTTAAAATATCTTACTTTTGAGGTGCTACTAAATCATAAAACCATGTGAAAGCATTAGGGTACCTCTCAGGGCCTTTTAAAAAGCCTATGCAATTGGATGCGAATGAATCAGGAGTGGTCATTAGCATCATCTTCAACTAAGAGCAAATTATTAGGTGGTATGATAGAGGTGATGAGGACAGTGTTCCCAGAAATTGAGCAGGATGAACCTGAGCTACAGGACAGTGACTCTCCTACTCGTGATTGTATCCCCTAGGGTAATAGCATTTCAATTTAATGCTATTCAATGAATGCATGAATGAGGAGCCAGTGGGAGACACTGCAGTAAATCAGATGGGGGAGGGATTAAGGGTTTGGAAACTAAAAGGAAGGCTGAAACTGAAAATCCCGTGGAATAAGATTTAGTAGTATTTGCTGACTAGGGGTAGAGGTAGGGTGTCTGGGGGCACAAAGACGCAAGGGTGGCAGGACAGCTGGAAGCATCGTGGCACCACAGGAGGAGGAAAGTAGGAAATGAGACAAGTCAAGAGCGGTGGCTATTTGCAAGAGATGATGACAAGTTTGGATCCTGATATGAAGTTTCTGGTAACAGAGAAATCCCTCAAAGGAGAACCTGGAGGTGGCTAGAAATGCTGATTCGGGAGTCAGGGCAGAAATGGTAACTGAGATAGTAAGAGCAAATGACTCCCCCAAAGGGAAAAGATGAAGAGTGAGAAAACCATGAAGTTAAGGGGCCAAACATGAAAGAACTTAAGGAACACAAAATAAAGAGGAAAGATGGATAAAAGAGGCATTGGTCCCATAGCCGGCCCTCAGAGTCTAAAAGGTTGCCCACTCTCTGCTTTACAGGTTGCTGCCTGGACTCAGCATTGAGTTCATTAACAGTGAGACTAAGTCTAAAGGAGTCGGGGTTATTCAGAATCTCTGAGTGTCAGGAGGCTACAAATCTGTTCCAATGGCCGGAAGGGAAACAGATGTGTACTTCCGCTGTTTACACTCTTTTAGAACAATGGAAACCATTTTCATGACATCATTTTCCCCAAGAACATGAGCTTTTATCTTGCACATTAAGTATCCACCTTGTGTAATTATATAATCTCTGTGAGGCTGTGCAGCCGGGGGAAAAAAAAGGAAGAAAACGAAACACACACAGCACATTACTTACAGGAAGTGACCATCTGATTACTGAGAAATGAACATAACTGACATCAGAAAAAGCTGTGGATCCCTGCCAAGTCCAGCTCCCTCAGTCTAGCTGGTTTCATTCACTGGGACTGTGACAGGCTCTTTTTTTTTTTTTTTTTTACAATCAGGATTCTTTAACTCAACAACTACATTGTTGAGTGTTTTGGATGCTGTTTAAAAGCTGGGTTTATCTACTCAGTTCTCAAAACAAGCTTGTGAGCTTAACTCTTAATCCCTCCCCCGACCTGATTTACAAGCCTATGAGGTGCTGGTTTATCCATTTCACAGATTAAAGAGAGGCACGGAGAAGTCAGGTCAGTAGACTAAGATCACCCAAGATTTGCCCAAGATTTGCACCCAAGCAGTCAGTGTCCAGATCGCTGCACCCCCATTCTACTGTCCAGAATAGCAATTTACATATATGTTCATTCAACCAGACTAATTTTTCAGGGAGGTAAAAGCAATGTATTCTCAGATGTGTGGAGATGTGAAAGGATGAAAATTTCTCAGGACCTTGAAAGCTCTTGAGCACTTGGAAATTACAGGGCTTGTTTTAAGGCATTGCCCTTTCATACCCTAAGTAAGGCAGGGCTCCAGCAAAATGGAGGAGGAGAGTGGGTCCCTGTCTGCCACCACCCTGCCCTCCTGGTGAGCTCTGTCACCCAGGCACTCCCTGCCCCTCTGGTGTCCCACCTCCCCTCCCCTCCCAGGCAGCCTCCTTGGGCTTTTCCAGCTTCTCCAGCCTAACTTCATTTTAGGCTTCTGTCTTCTAGGTACAGACAGCTCTTCCAGTGCACTAATCCCTTTAACATCCTCATGCTGGTGATCAATATTACCTGCCTCTGATTTCTTGCCAGGAATTTATTCACTCCAGGGGGCTGTGGGGCTAGATGGCTTCAGAATAGAGGCCGGTCTCCAGAAAGACCCAGCCACAGTTAGGAATTGGAACTCTCAGCCTCACTCCCTGACCTCCGGGGAGAGAAGAGAGGCTAGAGATTGAACTCAGTCACAAATCTAATTATTTAATTAGTCATGCCTACATAATGAAACCTCCATTAAAAAACCCTAACTAAAGGGGTTCAGGATCTTCCAGGTTGGTAAAGAGATCAAGGTACTGGGAGGGTGGTGTGCCCAGAGAGGACACTGAAGCTCCGTACCCCTCCCCACACACTTTGCCCTAAGCATCTCTTCCATTTGGCTGTTCTTGGGTTGTATCCTTTATAATAAGCTGGTAAATGTAAGAAAAGTGTTTTTCTGAGTTCTGTGAGTTGTTCTAGTGAAGTCCCAAACCTGAGAAGTGGGGTGTGGGAACCCCGGACTTTAAAGCCAGTTGGTCAGATGTGGAGGCTCCTGGGACTTATGACTGGCATTTGAAGTCAGGGCAGGCTCATAGGACTTGAAAATGAGTAAAACAGAGACCAGAAACAGAGACAGAAAAATAAGGAAAGTGAAAGTGAAAGGCAGAGGTGGAGACAGAACAATAGAGAGACTGAGACAAACACAGGTGGGGAGAGACTGAAGGAGAGAATTACTTTCAGGCAGGCAGGAACTGAGTAATTGTTTTGATTTAATTAACATACCTAGGCCTAGCCGCATATTTGAATCACCAGGAATGCCTTCCAAAACTACTGACACTGAGACCAGATACCTGACCAATTAAAATCACGCTCTTTAGGGGTGGGGCCTGGCGCCTGTATTTATGAAGTTCCCCAGGTGATGCTGATGTGCAGCCGGGATTGAGTGTCATGGATGTCCACTAATTGGAATATGAGGGTCTGCATCTTCTGCTAACTGGTGATTCCCAGGAAGAGGAAGCCAGTAGAGGGGAAGGGCAGGCAAGAGCCAAACTGAGCATTTAGTACCTGTACTAGTAACCTTTCTCCTTCCTCATTCTGCCTGTGTCCCCGAGAGTTCTCAGGCCGGAGCGACGGGGTGCATTTGTGAAGGGTGATATTATGTGATGAACATATTGTCTTCCCCTTTAATGCTGAGGAACAGAAGAGAAAAACAGAACTGGGTTGAGAGTAAGTCAAGGTAAGTTATAGAGAAATAAAAGGTGGATTTGCACAGCCTCGTTTGTGGTTAAATTCGGGTCTCTCCACATATGGACATTATAGGGGATGGTAAGTATAGCCCAGCATGAACTTCTGGTGGGTTTAACTTCTCAGATTTATATGATCTCAATCCTTGACCTTAAATCACAGAACCAATGCATTACATACCATTGTTCTTTGGAGAATTTACTAAACAGCACCACTTACCGAGAAATATAAAATGTCTCCACTTACCAACACGAGGTTCAGACCTTCTTTGGTTTGGCTTGCGGCTAGAACATTGTTTGAATGACAGTCTTTCCAGCTGTCTTGGTCTTTTGACTGTGAAGAAAACAGTAAAAGGCATTACCAGGCAGCGCCATCTGAAAACCTTCCTCATAGGTTTCCAAATAGAAAATAACTATTAGATTTCACAGATTTCTCTAACTCGAGCCTAAGGTTCAAAAGCAAATAATTTATTATCCACGATGTTTGAGTATCAGTTGTATTTAATACCTCAAATGCCAGTGAGCTCTTGTACTTATTCCAAAAATCCTACGCTAACAGACTCTGTCAGTATCCCCTGGCTCATAACCATTAAAGCGCACCTTGGTCATATTTCCAACTGTATTGCTAATCTCAGGATTTACTGGAGTGCCAAAGTCTGCTTTGCTTGACTTGGAGAGAAGTGCAGGTAAATTAAGGTGCCCTCCCACTCCCTCAAGCCCTTATCCAATGGTTGACTAGAGTTGGTGTAAAACTATCGCAGCAACCTTGCCCCCCAGAGAGGACTCAGTCTGAGTTTCCCTAATGGGATTAAGTGGTAACTGATTTGCTAACATCCTCTACCAATGTTGTTTAGTTCCCCACTAAAATCACTTGCAATTGAATCCTATTTTCAGGTCTTTTTCTGGGAGACCCAAACTAAGATGCAGTCCTCAGTCCTCCACAATAATGCATTTGTGGTTTGACTATCAATCAGCCATAGAATTTTAGAATTTAACAGCAAGAGTTCTTTTTTTTTAAATGGAGGTACTGGGGATTGAACCCAGGACTTTGTACATGCTAAGCATGCACACTACCACTGAGCTGTACTCCCCCTCCCCTTGAATTTTAGAATTCAAGGGTCATCACAGATCATCCAGTATAGAAACTTCATTCTCCTGTAAAGGAAACCAGTGTGTGAAGGGGTGAAACCACTTACTCCAAGTCAAACTACTAGCTAACAAAGGACACAGTACTTGAATCTGCTCTGCACAGGATCTGGAAGAGAAATCCACCTACCTGACGGTATTCTCACACTTACAACCAGTAATAACATGGCACGTGTCACCTCCACACATCTTGCCCGCCCACACCTGTGACAGACATTACCTGGTGTCAGTACTCTTTTTCCATCATCCCAGATATCATCTCAGAATTCTTCTCAACAAGGAGTTCTAGACAACCATCATTTGATCAAAGGTAACCTATGAAATGAAACAGATTTTCCATGCCTGATCTAACTCAAAAAGTATATGAATTCTCTTTGCTTAAAGCCGTCTCAGAGAATTTTTCACTCTACTTTCTGTAACAAACAGAAAACTCCAGAAGGACTGGGAATGGGCTTCTTGAACAATCCTTCTCACTCGCTAAGGAACTTCATCCTTCACTTTATACTCTCCTGCGAGCAGCCTGGTATGTTTGCTGAAAGCATTATCAACAACCTCCCAGCCCAAGAATTCCTTGAACACAGACTCTTACAAAGCACTGATGGAAAAACTAGAAAACCTTCCAGAAGAACCAGCCACATTCTGTCAACTTATGTTTTTCCTTTTCAATGTTTTGGTTGGTGTCTTTAACTGTTACAATTCTTCTCACATCTTCCAAACAACCTATGATTATGACCATCTCCTTGAACATTTCAGACTCAATCAAAACTCTAGCATCTTCTACACTGCTTTTTATGTCCTCCCATACCACTGGCCTCACATTCAATTCAATGACATGATATTTAGACATGATGTAGGAGAATTTTTTAGAAACATCTTTCTAGGCCTTGATGACATTGACCTTTGTTCTTCCTTAAATGAGTTAGGTAGTTGCAGACCTGATTACCGCCAGCTCCTTACAGCTGATGTGGGGCCATGTTACCTCACCGTGACACTTTCTCCTTTTATAATTTATCACTCCAATCAGGTGAGGCTTTCTCTGCAAGATCTTCCACATGAGAGGATCCAGGAGCACCAGGAATGGGGCCGGCAGCCTTCCCAGGGGCTTCTCCTTTTCCATAGGACGCTATGCCCAAGAAATAACACAGAATATGGGAACACAAAGACGAGCCTTTCATTGGAGATAAGTGTTTTGGCCAAGTAAGTGTCCACTACTAAAAATAAAAAATAAAAGATATCATTCAGAAAAAAATCTTTGGCACAAAAGAAATCCTGATACTAATGAGACTGAAATAGAGTGTCTACCTAAAAATGGTACCACTGGCAAGCTGCTCGATGAAAGATGTGACATTCATGAATGCAATGGGGCTAATCCTCACCTAATGAAATAGATCTATTCCAGTCTTGTTTACTTTACAGTAAAGTTTTATAAAATTAATTTGATTTTCCCATTGATAGTACAATATTGGAGAGGTGATTTTTTTTCTGAAAAAAATCTGGCCCTTAGGATTCAATAAATACAAATAATAATGCATGAGAAATTCAAAATAACCTACTAGAAGTAAAGCCAATATTATTTTTTAAAAGGATAGTTAAAATAGTAAAAAACATTAAAAACAGTTGTTTGCTATAATCAAAAGTCATAAAAGGTTAGATTGCCTAGGAGCAGAGCCCGAAATGGGGATCTATGTGCAAGTGATTTATTAAAGTTGTGCCCTTAGGAGAAACCTGTAGGAAGTGAGAGCTTAAGAGAGAGAATATGGTTTAGATTAAGCCTGGCCTCTGCCTGATCCCACCAAGATCTCTAGAGTATACAGATTGGATCACAGTGTTGTCTTAACCTTGAGGCAAGGGAGCTGGGTTCTTATACCTCCAAACCAGTCAGTTATTGGCTATGGGCCATTCTAGTTGGAAGATGGATGTAAATCCCCAGGCACCTCCAGTGTCCCAAAGGCAATCCTCTGGAGAAGGTTTTAAGTGTGAGTTCTTCACAGCAATACATACAGCAGTTGGATTCTGAGTGTACCTAATAAGTAGAAGAGAATCCAGGGCATCTGGGAGAGGCAGCAAAGGAAAGGAAGAAAACTAAGGGAAGTCCAAAGAATAACTGCACAAGTTTAGGAGAAAGAGAATGTGGCGTAGTGGCTAAGTCGTGAAAAATACCTAAGGGATTTTGGTTGACAGTAAATTCAGTATAAATCAACAATGATGTCGCTGTATTTAAGGGGGGGAAATAATGCTAATTTTTTAAATAATAAGAACTGTCCTAAGGTGAAATGGGTCAAATTGGGAGACAGTGAGTTCTCAGGCAAACAGAAGATTCTCTGATTTTACTTCTAAGGAAACCATTTTGCTTTTCTGGGGGTGGGAGAGAGGGAGAGTGCATATTTTTCTTAATTGAATTCACCTGCCTATTTTCAAATGCATTTTACCCAGTAGAAACAGTATATCATAGTACTCTTATGTCAGAGGTGGTAACAATATGAAAATGAAGGCCACTGAACCATTTAAGCCTTGCTTAATAATGGCTCTTTATCCCTGCATCTGCTGACATGTGTAGCTACCTAAAACAAAATTCATATCTATCATTTCTCACCAAATTAGTAACTTGTGTTTCCCATTTCTCCTGTTGATAATTGTAATAGCTTTATTTAATGAATACCTGTTATGTGTCAGGTATTTTACAAATATTATCCCATTTAATTTAATCTTCACAATGACCCTGTGAGATAGATTTTATCTCTACTTTTTAAATGAGGAAACAGAATCAGAAAGTAACTTTGCCATTGCTATCCAACTAGTAAATTCTAGGAGAATTTAAATATATACCTTTGAAACTCTAAAGGCCAGTCATGCTCTAGAATTTCTATATAGAAGGCTGAGGGGTGACAGCCTGGCTAGAAGTAAGGGGTGATGAAGGGAGCTTGTCTTAAAACTACATTTTCCTGGATTGCGTAAGTAAGATGGCACCAAATGATCCCTAACTGCTAGCAATCACACCCTTGCATAGTCTCCTTCCATGCCATATCAGGACTGGTCTTTGTGACCAACAGAATATGGCAGATGTCATGCTCTGTCACTTCTGAGGCTGGGTTACAGAAGACACTGCAGCTCTTTCCCCAACCCCCAAAACTCTCTCTGCAGGATGCCAGCTGGCATGTCATGAACAGTCCTTTAGAGAGGCCCTCATAGCAAGGAACAGAGGCCTCTGGCAGCAGCCATGTGAGTGAGCTTAGAAGCAGACTCTCCAGTCCCTGCTAAGCTTCAGATGACTGCAGCCCCAGCTAACAGCTTGATAGCAACCGTATGAGAGATCTTGAGCCAGAATCACCCAGCTAAGCTGCTCCCAAATCCTGACCCAAATAAAGTGTGAAATAATAAATGTTTGTCATATAAAGTCACTAGTTTTGGGGTTATCTGGCATGTAGCAATGGAAAACTAATATGGATTGTATGCTTACTTAGGATGGCTTGAAGAAGAAGGCTGGTGGAGATTGTGGGAATAAGGCTAAACCCCCACCTCGTAACCCTCTGCGGCTAAGTCACTGCTGAAAGCCAGCCTCTAACCCCGATGCCAGTGATAGGAATTTTAAGGGTTTTAACAAAAAATTTTAAGTATATACATATTAGAATAGAATAGAAAATTAAGTGCATCAGTTCCTTAGCAAGAAATGCATATGTTGCAACAAAACTTTATTTTCCAAGTTGCAACAAATACTTGTGTCTTCATAATAAAGTATGGGTTGGAGTATAATATAAACATTTTTTATGGTGCACTGTGGTTAAAAAAAGGTTATAAAGTGCTGCACTGCACTCTATATGACTCAGCCTCTGCTATTGGTTTCTTTATTCACTAATGGATGGAGTGCAGACTGAGACTCATGTGCACATGTTATCTTCAGAAGCACTGAACGTGCTTAAATATTAACCATTTACCAGAATATAACCATGGTAAATGGCTTTTGAAAGAAGTTCTCCGGATGTCAAGAGTAGTGTTAAGGTGACAAGTATGGGAGAGAGATGGGCTTTCAAATTCTTCAAGATTGGCAGATTGGTATTGGTCCTAAGAATCATGCAATTTTAAATGTAGAAGTCTGCAAAGTGAGGGAAACCAGTCCTAAATGTTCGTGTTCTCATCAAGTACCAGTTAAAATTTACAGTGATACCAATTCATTGCTATATTAAGAATCAGATATTATTTCAATCTAATGCTAAGACTATTAGCTTCTTAAATCACTACTGAAAATTGAGCTCCTTTTCTTTCTAGATAGCCTCTCAATGTTTGGCTCTCCTGCCTGAATAGTTTCCACTGAAGCTATGTTAGGAAGATCCTAATGTCTGCTTCTCTCTGATTGAGCTCATCCACTTTCCCTTCTAGCCTTCCATCCATACCTATAGTTTCAGGGAAATTTTTTGGCTTCACTACCAATTCCTAAGGATCACAATTGGAGGTGATGTGCAGGTGAAGTATGATCTTTAAAAATGTTATTTATATGGTTGTACCATACAAAAGTATAAACTTCTTTGTGGCATAAATCTTTCAGGAGATTGTGACTGCCTTTAAAATGGTTCATTAAATTTCCCAAGTTCCTAATGTGCTCTTTGAGAAGAGATCAGATTCTGAAAACAACCTGAAGGTAGAATGAGCAGGATTTCCTAAAGGGCTGGATGTGGGATATTAGAAAGAGGAATCAGGATGACTCCCAGGTTTTGACCTGAGTAACTATGAGGATGGAGTTGCTATCAGCTGAGATGGGAAAGTCTGTGGATAATGCGGGTTGGTGGAGTGAGGTGAGAAGGATGGGAGTTTCATTTTGGAATGTGCTGTTTATGTCATATGCTTTTAGACAACCAGGTGAAGAAGTCTACTAGGCAGTGAGTGCAGACGTTGGAGTTCATGAGAGAGAGTCTTGATTGGAGATAAAACTGGAAGTCATGGGTACACAGAGAGCATTTAAAGCCATTAGGTCTCCTAACCTAATTACCTCCGCCCACCCCAAAAAAGAAAACAACAACAACAACAACAAAGAAACAAATATCTAAAGCCATTAGGTCTCCAAAGAACTGAGTGTAGACAAAGAGGAGAAAAGAACTGTTACCTCATTAAGGTGAATGAGGAAAGAGGAATGAACAGCCACTGGTGAGGTGGGAAAAAAAAAATCCCAAAGTGTGATGTCCTAGCAGTAAGTGAAAAAAGTGCACCAAGGAGGAGGGAGCAATTAGATGAGTCGGATGCTGCTAAGAGATTAAGTAAGATGAGGACTGAAAAGTGGCTACTGAGCTTGGCAATGTGGAGGTCATTGGTGACCTTAACCAGAGCACTTCTGGTGGAGTGGTGGGGGGTGTGGAATGGATTTAAGAAAGAATGTGAGGAGAAGAAATGGGGATGAATAATGACAAACTTGACTGAGAAATTCTGCTGCAAAGGGAAGCAAGGAAATGAAGCAGTAACTGCAGGGAAATGAGAGTCAAAAACCAAAAACAAACAAACCCCAATTCTTTATCTAGATTGCCACAGAGACCTGTTCAAAGCCTTGGGTTAATTCATAGTATATTCCAGTAAGAATGTGGTGGCTTTGACGGATTTCCTAATCACCTGTGTGGACTGTAATCTCACTTCATTCATGAATTAAGTGATTAATAATAACTGTAAAGATTGAGAAGGAAGAGAAATTACTTACTTTTGTAGTAAAGAAAACTCAACTAGGGCTGGGAAATACTGGACATTGGTTCTCCTCCATTTTTGAGATTTTTCAAAGAAAATTGTTATATAATTATTATCAACATCAGGTGGTAGATTTTCAACCACCAATGGTTCTTGATGGTTACAGATACCTTGGGAAAATCTGGTTTCCCAACTTTATGGTATCCGTTATAGACATTAACAAATGTTCTGACATCTGCAAATAAAAATCAATTTAACAGCACTGTAATTTCATTTCATATCAGAAGAAAACAGATTTTAAAATGTAATTTGTCCTACCAATATTTTTGAGAAAGGAGACTACAGCAGCTTTAATACTGGATGTTACTTCCATCCTGAAGTCACCGCTGATGTGTGACAGGCCACTAATCGACTGCACAAACAAGGATAGCACATCCTCAGCCATGGTGTCTTGGATATTGTGAAATGCAACCAAAAGGGAGGCTTGTGAAGAGTCTTTTGAAAATTCATCTGTTTCACACACTTCCATTTCATTCATTTTATCCACTCTTATGAAAACTATTACTTCTGTACTGAGGATTTCCAACTTAGCAATTTTTAAGGAGACAGAAACACTCAAGATAGTAATTTTTATATCTGATTTGAGATTTGAAAGCCTTTGGCCTTTATATTACTTTCAGATGTTTAATACTTTGAAAGAAAATAGATTTTACTTACTGCTTTATTTTTTTAAAAAAAGAAAACAATAACTCCTTGGTTCAATGATACTGTGAAGTTAAACATAGTACTTTGTAAAGTCAGATTTACTCACCAAATCACAGGGAAAAAAATAAACATGATAGTAAATGGTGGTGCTCATCCACTGACCTAAAATAATTGGGCTACAACTCATTACTGAAAAGAAATGTTTCTGTTACTGCATAATGAAAGAGCAATCCACAAAGATAACCAAAATACAAAAAATTCTGCATCTTCACAAAGAAGATTGAATATGGGTAGACATTTATGGGGACAATAGAAACTCTAACTTCCATTTTTAATTGTTTAACCTATTAAAGAGAAATAAAAGGACTTCTCCCTTAGCATGATAAAGAGGCTTATTCTGAACTCAGAAGTCAACATTCACAGTGAAGAAATATAACAGTCACTCTCCTTAGAAGTAGTAAAAAATAAAATTAAAAAAAAATCAGAAATGTGTTCTGTCACTACTTCTTCTCAGTATATTTTTCAAAACTCTTCCTGGTCATCACAATAAGGTGGGGAAAAGAAATGAGAATAAATATTGAAAAGAAAAGCCCCAAGCAGTCATTCTTTACAAATAACACAGCCACATCTTTGAAAATTTAAAAATCAGTAATAACATCAAGAAAGTAAAAAGACAACCCACAGAATGGGAGAAGATATTTGCCAGTCATATAGCTGATAAGGGGCTTGTATCTAGAATATATAAAGACCTTTTACAACTGAACAATAAAAAAACCAAATAATACAATTTAAAAACAGACAAAGAATTAAACAGACATTTCTCCAAAGAAGATATACATGTGGCCAATAAGGACCAAAAAAATAAAAAAGTTGCTCAACATCATTAGTCACTAAGAAAACACAAGTCAAAACCACAGTGAGATGCCACTTCACACCTACTAGGATAACTGAATTAAAAAAGGCAATAATAAGTGTTGTTCAGGATGTGAAAAAATTGGAACTCTCATACATTTCTGATGAGAGATATTAAATGATACAAATACTTAGCAAAACAGTTTTGCAGTTCCTCAAAAAGTTAGAGTTACTGTATGACCCAGAAATCTCACTCCCAGGTAGTTATATACCCGAGAGACATGAAACATACGTCCACACAAAAAACTTGTACGCATATGCTACAGACAAAATGTTTGTGTTCCTCCAAAAATCTGTATGTTAAAGCCCTAATCTCCAATGTGGTGGTATTTGAAGGTGGGGTCAGATGGGAGGTAATTAGGTTTAGATGATGTAATGAGGATAGCACCCCCATGATGGGATTAGTGCCCTATACAATGATAAAGAGACCAGCGCTTACACACACTCTTTCTCTCCAGCATGTGAGAAAATAGCAAGAAGGGGTCATATGCATAGCAGGAAAAGGCCCCTCACCAAGAACCCAGTCATGCTAACTTCACTGACCTCTTATTTCCAGCCTCCAGGATTGCAAAGAAGCATCAATATATCATGCATAATGTGGAGAAAAATAAACTGAAACTAACCCAGAAATGACACAGATGACAGAATTACTAGATAAGGATACTAAAGCCATTATTATAACAAAAAACTGCACACTTTTAAGAAGGTAAAGGAAAACAAGAATGTATTTAGCAGAGACTTAACATAAAGAAGAACTAAATCAAATTCTAGAGAGAAAAATACAAAGTTTGATGTGAAAAATACACTGAATGGTGAAAGATACATGCACCCCAATGATCACAGCAACATTATTTACAATTGCCAAGATACAAAAGCAACCCACAACAGAGGAATGGATAAAGAAGAAAAGATTAGTGAACTTTAAGACATTAGTAACAGTCACCACACAAAATGAAAGACAGAGAAAAAAGACTGAGAAAATAATGAGTAGAGAATCAGTGAGCCTGGGACAACTTCACGTGGATGAATATACATAGATAAAAGAGGAGAGAAGAAAATACTTGCAGAAGCAATGGCCAAAATCTTTTTCAAATTTGATGAAAACTATAAACTCATGGACCCAAGATTCACAATGAACTCCAAGCACAATAAAGATGAAGAAAACTACTCCTAGGCATATCATAAGTTGCTTAAAACAAGTAATAAAGAAAAAAATCTTAAAAGTAGCCAGTGAGAAAAGAATTATGCATAGAAGGACAAAGATAAAAATGATAGAAGACTTCTTGTCAGAAACAAGGCAAGCCAGAAGTTATAGAACAATGTCTTTAACTGTCAACCTAGAAAATACAGTATGTTTCAAAAAATGTGAAATTAAAAACTTTTCAGACATACACACACACTGAAAAATTCATCACCAGAAGACCTGCACTATAAGAAATGTTAAAGGAAGTTCTTCAAGAAGGGAAATAATGCCAGATGAAAATGGTGAATATGTGAATAAATATAAAATAATGTTTTCCTTATTTTTACAGTCACTTTTAATAATCAAATATCCAAAACAATCTTGATAAAGAAAAACAAAGCTGGAGGCCTTACACTTCCTGGCTTCAAAACATACTACAAAGCTGCAGTAATCAAAACAATATGGTACTGGCATGAAAACAGACATATAGGTAACAGACATATAGATGGAGCCAAAGGGGAAAGCTTCATGGCATTGAATTTGTCAGTTATTCATTGGTTATGACACCAAAAGCACAGGTAACAAAGATAAGAATAGACAAGTGGGACTGGACATCAAACTTGAAAATTTCTGCAAAAAATAACAATAAGTGGAGTGATTGGTATATATGTACAATGGAAGATTATTCAGCCTTGAAAAGGAAGGAAATTCTGACACATGCTGCAGCATGGATGAACCTTGAAGACATTAAGCTAAGTGAAATAAGCCAGTCACAAAAAACAGTGTTTGTTTAGCAAGATGAAAAGTTCTGGAGATTGGCTGCACAACAATGTGAATACCCTGAACACTAATGAACTACACACTTCAAAATGGTTAAAATGGTCAATTTTATGTGTATTTTATCACAATTTTTAAAAATGTAAAAGAAAAAGAAAAAAAAAGCTGGTATATTCCGATGCAGGTATTACCAGAGATGAAACTGTCATTTTATCATGATAAATGAAAAGATTCATCAAGGGAGAATAACAATCCTAAACATTTATGCCCCTAAAGAGAGCTTCAAATTATATGAAGCCAAACTTGATGGACCCCTAAGGAGAAATAAATCCACAATTACAGTTGGAGAGTTCAGCAGCCTGTCCTAATAATTGATAGAACTAGACATAAAACCAGTGAGGATATAAGGACTCGAACAACAGTATTAACCAAGTTGATCTAACTGAAATAGAAGACTTCAACCAATGATAACAGAATACACTGTTTTAAAGTGTGTGTGTGTGAATTTACCAAGATAGACCAAATCCTGTCCAGAAAACACATCTCAAAATGTAAATTTAAAAGGATTCAAATAGCCCAAAGTATGTTCTCAAATCACTATGAAATTAAATTAGAAAGTAATAGCAAACGAATGACAGCTGCACCTACATGGACGGATCTCAACAGTGTTATGCTAAGTGAAAGGAGCAAGGCTCAAACGACTATGTGCTATATGATTCCACTTATATTACTGCAACTATAGAGACCAAAATCTCACCAGTGTTTGCCAGGGGCTCACCCTGAGTGAAACGGATGATTACAAAGGGATTGGTGGGAATTTCGGGCAGTGATGCAACTCTTTTATATCTTTTATACTTTGTGGTTGTTACACAATTATATACATGTCTCAAAACTCACAGAACTATATACTAAAAGTATGAATCTGCTGTATGTAAATTGTACCTTATTTTTCTAATGAAAGGAAAAGTCAATAGCATTCATATACACAAGTAATTAGCTAAAAGATACAATGAAGAAAAAAGATATGAGAAAAGCTCATTTACAATAGCAAGAAAAGAAGAGGAAGTATATAGAAAACAAACTTAACAATAAATGTTCTATGTAAAAAAACTATAAACACTCTTTAAAGACATAAAAGTAGACTTGAACAAATGAAATGGCATCCTTCTTCTTGGTGAGAATATCTCAACACCATCTCAAGATGTCAGCTCTCTTTGTAATTTAATTTATTAGTTTAGTGCAATTCCAATAAAAATCCCAACCATTTTTTTTTTGGACATTGATCATAAATCAGAAGTCTATCCTAAAGTTCATAAAGAAAGATAAGCAAGCAAGAATAAAGTGGAAACCATTGAGATGGAAGAGCTCTGTAGGGGACTAGTCCTGACTTTAACATATGCTACAAAGCTTCTCTAAAACAGATGAACAAACAGGTCAATGGAGCAGCCAACGGAACAGAAGTTTCAGAATAACCAAACTACATCTAAAAATCTAGCATATGATAAATAAAGGTGGTAACTCATGTTACTGACATAGTGATAATCTTCATAAATGATGTTCGGATTGAAGCATTAACAGAGATTAAAATGTGGATACTCATTCGGAAAAAAAGATAAAATTAGGTCTATTTCTCAAACTATACACAGGGGTAAAGTTCAAATGGATCGGAGGTCTACATGTAAAAAATAAAGCATTACAAATAGGAAAAAGAAAAAAAGCATGAGTGACTATAACCAGGGTATAGGGGAAAGCTTTTAAAAGATGACTTAAAGTCCAGATGCAATAAAATGAGAGACTGGTAAATTTTACTACATAACAATAAAAAAAAGTTTGCACGGTAAAAAAAAAAAAGCCACAATAAGCAAACTCAAAAGACAAATGACAAAATGAGAGGAAAAATTTACAGGATATATCACACTAAAGGATTTAAAGGATTTATATCCCTACCGTATAAGGAAAGTTTAAAATTTGAGGGCAAGGAGAGGAAACGTTCTGCGGAGGAGAACCCTCACACTCGGCGCTCCCGGGACAAGTCACGGTGGTGAGCGCTCCCCAGAAGGCAGCTTCCGCGAACCGGGGTCTCCGCGCCGCCCTGCGCGGCAGAGCATCGCGCGTGCGCAGCACGCCTAGCGGGGCAGCCAGTCGCTCCCTCCTCCCTGCCCCGCTGGCGCCCCTCACCTTCTTCCCCCAGGAACCAGGAAGAAAGCCTGGAAGAGCGGGCTCCTCGGCTCCTGGTGGAAGTCTGGGTCTCCACCTCCCGTCTCTTCGGGCTCTGGAAGTGCAACTTGGAGGTCAGTTCGCGGGCCGGGGCCCTAGCCCCCCAGGACGCTTAGCCCAGCTGACCTCCTCAGCCCTGTTCATCTACCGTCACTGCTGGGCTGGTGCCACGCAGCAGAAATACCTTGATCTTCTTCTGCTTTCTTTTCTATGAAAATCGCTTATAGCCGCTTTAGAATTATGTTACTCTTTTGGAACAGTATTTGCTGTCACCCAAATGCTGGGGGCAAAATCCTGGGCTCTACAGTTAATTAGTTGTGCAGCCCCAGTAAACTGCATCTGTACAGTGAACGTAGCCATAACTACTTCAAGATGCTATCGTGAGGTTTAATTGAGGTTACGTTCCTAGAGTGTCTGGCATATTTTATTTTTAAAATATCAATATTAGTTCCCCTTTGTGCTGGGCATCCCATTCCTCCTCCACCCTGCTTTCCCTACACACTCATGTTCAGAAAAATACTCTGGATCCTTTTCATCCCCCTAAGACAGGGCTGGAATTAGGTGTCTCTCTAGCCTGACAAGACGTTGTTTAATGTCATTCAGTCAACTTGTGACAAAGGACCTTGATATGCCTGGCACTGTGTTAAGATTATAAAGATGAGTTAGACACAGATCTCTTCTCTCTAGGGTGAGGGTAGAAGTAAGGGGAGAGAGAAATGAAAAACGATGAATACACTTTTACCTGGTATTATCATGAAAGGCCCTGGCAGAACATAGAGGGTATTCTCAAAATGGGTACCTACATAGGTATGGGCAAAGGGTTAAGGGAAACCAGTGAGAAATGGTGAAGCACCCCCACCCCCTCTTACCAACTAGGCTGAAGGGACAAGGGAGGGGGTATGCACTGAACTTGGTAAGAGCCATGCCTATAGGAGAGTGCCATTTTCCAGGAGCCATGGCTGCTTTGGGGAGAGAGCAAGGGAATAATTATCCCAATCACTCTCTCCCTCCCTCCTACGATCTCTTGATGATACCTCCTGTGACTACATCCAACCAGCAATCAGAGAACATGAGAATGGAGTTGATGCAGTACTTAGAGGTCAGCACCCAGCACCACCCCAAGGCTGAAAGCAGGGTAAGTGGATTTTGGTATCACATCTGCATTAATAGAGATATGCATGAAGTATTAGGAACACAGAAAAATAAGTGATTCATGACTTGGAGACAAATTTGGAAGAAAGTTCCTATAATGGTAGCATTTGAGTGAGAACCTGAATGATGAGTAGGAGATTTCTAAGAGGAGAATGAGGTACAAGGGCATGAAAGAGAGAGAGAGAAGAGGCCAGAAGGATAAAAGTACAGACTGTGATAGACTGTGGTTAGGAAAAGCTGGTAGTCTGGTATGACTAGACCATTAGGGGCTTGGTGGGGTGGAAGGGGTAAGCAAGCATAATGAAAAATACTTGATGGCCATGCTGTGTAGTTTGAACTTTATTTCCTAGGTCAGCATCCTCAAAATGTAGTCCCCAGACCAGCAGCATTAGCATCAGCTAGGAACTTGTTAGGAACACAGTTAGAACTTTCTGTTAGAAATCGAGGGTTGGGACTTAGCAATCTGTGTTTTACTGAGTCCTCCAGGTGATCTGACACAAGTTCAAGTTTCAGAAGCACTCATCTAGGCATTAGGGAGTCACAGAAGGCCTTTCATCAGGAGTGGTGCAATCAGAGCTGTTTTTTCAAAAGACGGTTGGAGGCGGAAAGAAGAAGAGGGATAGGGAAAGAGTCCGTAGTGGGTATTCCACTCATTCTGCTGAGGGAGTTAGGAAGTTGCCAGCTGGGCAGTGAGAGCTGAAGTGAAGAGGGAAAGGAAGGACTGGTGACAATGGATTTGTGGGATGCGAGTGTGGACAAAGACAGTCGGTTGCCATTTTAGTAAACAGGATGTTGAGACCATAAAACCTTCAGCCACTACAGCCACCTTCCCCCCTTAGCTGCACCCCTACAGTGCACCCCAAGGGGAATTCAGAATGGAGAAAAACAGGATATTGGCCCTAGATAAGATGCATATCAAAGGAATAATTTAAATAAGCCCAGACTCTAGCATCTTTTCACATGTAGAAAAGCGCTAAAATCACTAACTTCAGATGTCTGTTTTTTTGGTGATTAGCAGTACTCTTTTGATATTTAACTACATTTTTTTATAGCAAAAATTTCTGTATGTCCTGGCTCCTCCCTTACCTCTTTGGAAGAGCCCTCAGAGGTATCTGAGAAGCTATTTCTGGGCTATAGTCTTAGTAATGCCCTGAATAAAAAACAGTTCTCAACTTTTAGGTTTTGTACTTTTTTCCAGTTGACACAGCAGAAGCCTACACTGCCTTTTTTTACCCCATTGAGAACCCTGGTAAACATTTACATCTCAAGGCACAAGGAGAGAAAAGCAAGTTCTCCTAGAAGGACTTGTTCCCTCGAGGTCAGAATTCTGAAAAGAAGTATTTTTGCAAGACAGCTTTTTCTGACTGCATATGCAAAAAGAACCAGTTTTGGAATTTTAAAAGAGTTTCATCTTAACCAATTTTCTCCATAATCTAAAGAATATTGTGGCCACACAGTGTTTAAAAAACATCACTTCCTTTTTCATCATAGGATTATAGTTATAATTCTGTCAACCTGCTAAAATCGTTCCTTTGGGCTTTGAGAAGGAGTGGATATATTTCCCCTCATCCTAGCTGGGCACTTTTCCTTTTCATTTCAAATGACTAGTCAACAGACAGACCGACAGACAGATTTTTCTTTCTGAGATGAGGGACTGGTACGGAGTCTCTACTGAGCCACTCCCTGCCTCAACTGGTACTAACAGTGACCCTTCAGGTCCAAATGACACAAGTGCAAAAAGAAGGGCTCCCAGTGTGCTCACCAGGGAATTTACCCAGTCTGGAGTACATCTCCTCTTCAGCAGCACATTTCCTTTTCCCAACAAAAGTGAAAGTAGGCTGTTGGGGCTGAGCAGGGGAGAAGCAGGGAGAGTCTTGGGGAACAAACAGTTTAGCAACTGCCAGGACATCCCTGAAAGTCCCCCTCTCAGGCCTGGCAAGCTGTGAGATGCTGGGTTCACATCAGTCCCAGCCAAACACTGTCAGCCTTTTGGATGGTGGCGGTGGGGGTGGCTAAGAACCACAGGGACGAGAGTCTTCTGGCTGGCTCACCAAAAATTTGTTACCAAACTCAGGTTCACCTGCTTGTCACTCAAGAATCTAATACCAAGTCCCTCAGAGCTACCCGAGAGGTTGCCTCCCAGGCTTGAAGTCCTCAGAAAGTCTGCCGAATAAAACATAATTCTCAACTCAAAAAGAAATAAAAGAACCAAATATTGAGAGACAAGCGTTGGGTAAAAGGAAAGATAGCTTTATTGAGGAAGTCTAGTCACCAGTGACCAATGATTCAATCAGTCGTGCCTCTGTAATGAAGCCTCCACAGAAACTCAAAAGGGTGGGGTTCAAAGAGCTTCCAGGCTGGTGAACAGTTGGAGATTTGGGGAGAGTGGCACACATGGAGAGGGCATGGATACCTTCTCCCCATATGCATCTCTTCCATCTGGCTGTTCCTGAGATATTCTTTTATGGTAAACCAGTAATCTAGTGAATAATCTGGTTTTCTGAGTTTTGTGAGCCACTCTGGCAAATTAATTGAACCACAGGAGGGGGTTGTGGAAACCTTTGATTTTATATCCATTCGGTCAGAAGCACTGGTAACAATCTGGACTTGCAATTGGCATCTGAAGTGGAGCGCAGTCTTGTGGGACTTTACCTGTGGAATCTGATGCTATCCCCAGGTTGATAGTGTCAGAATTAAGTTGGATTGTAGGACACCCAGCTGGTGTTGGATTGCTTGGATGTGTAGGGGAAAATTCAACACACAGAAATTGGTTGCAGAAACGTTATTATCTTTAGAGAGATATCAAATATCTCAATATTATTTGTAATTCTCTTTTTTCCTTTGGAGAGAAAGGCACCCTAATTTGCTGCTGCCTAGTGAGCATCTGGGTAATCCAGCACTGACGCTGGAGAGGTGAAACAAAAACACTTGAAGCAAGGAGGGGCAGGGTGTAGTTTGATAGGGTATTACGCATGCTTTCTTCAGAAAGGAGAGAAGAGATGAAACCTACAGCCCACTTTTACCTTTGTGGCAATCCATGTGTTAAGGAAGAAAAATATTAGTAAATGTGATTGTTATAGTTGAAAGTGGCAGCAGTTAAGTCAATAGTAGTAAAATTCTACTGTGATACTATTTAGCAAAAGCTACACACAAAACCAAGCAAAGACATCTGCCCACATGGTGTGTGGTACACTGTATGTGTTGTGGGAAACACCCAGAATCTCTTCCTCAGGAAAAAGAAAAAAGAAGTGGGAAAGAACACAGACAGTCTGTTCCTAACAAGGATATAACTTTATTTATAGCCGATAGAGATGATAATACTTTCCACAGAGCAAAAGCAATAATGCAAAGGCTTTCCAACCACTCACACAATATGAAACTTGCCTATACACACACCTTGCTGTCAAGGATCCAGAAATTAGCAGGAACCAAACTTGCTTTTTTGAAGCAAATTTAGCTAAAATATCAATAGATTCAAAACAATAATAACTGTAAGGCTTTAGTGAATCACTGAATAATTCATCAGACTAAGCTAAATATCTAATCTGATTTAAAAAAAATACTATTTACCTTAAGCTTCTTCAACTCTCTGGACAAAGAAAATGATTTTGGGTTTTTAAGTTCTTCAATCAAGACCTCCTTGGAGGAAATCTGCTTTGAGTACTGTGCAGGAATCCATTCTGAGAGAAGCTCAGAATACTGGGAACTCCATAGCCTGCTCCATGCGGGAGAAGACCCCTGTAGAAGGCAGTACGGCTCTGGGGCACAGAAGCCTTGGAGCCAGACTAAGTCCTTCAAATCCTAGCACTTGTACTTATTAATTATGTGACCTTTGTGAAAGTACCTATCCTCTCTATGCATCAGTTTTCTCAATTACAAAATGGGGATACTAATAAATATAAAGCTCTTATAAAGGGGAAAAATAAGGACACAATATTAACTATTATTATCTGAAAAAAAATTCTTGTGTGTTTGTGTATCTGTAGGAAAAGAAAAAGACATCCTGTTCATCACTTTTGGAGAGAGGCTGGGACATGGATAGCCAGGTAGTTTCTTACTGTAACTTTCTTCTGACTTGGAGGACCATGTAAAAGTAAATTTTGACCAGTCATATATTGCTTATAGTAGGCTCACCTCTAGCCTTTTCTCTGTCCAGAGATTATCAGGGAGAAAGGTTTTAAGGGAGAAGGCGTGGCTTCATGGGACTTGGCAAAAGGATGAGAAAAGTGCTACTGTGGGGACTACAGTTACTAAGAAAATGATAGTCTATGGAAATTTTGGGGATTTGTCTGTTAAAACTAGAAGTGGGGTATACTCAAAAGTATAATAGTATCTAGAGGAAAAAAATGTTCAGAGGCATGTACCATTATTATGGAGGGGCAAGTGCGTGCCACGTGGCAGATTACAGGGATCGGGGGAGCAAGGACAAAGTTAGAGGCCAGTCAGAGTTCAGAGGCCAAGTGTTCTGGAGTAAGAGACTCGGTTTTCCAAATCAGTGGTGAGGTCTCCAGAAATGGCTTCCTTACTCCTGCCTCTGCCCAAGATTCAGGGAGCATATATCCTCTGCTGGGTTGTTAGCAACCCGAGTCAGGCAGCAACAATTGATTAAACACCAGCCGTACACCAGGTGTCCTGAAAAATAATAGCCTTGTTCCATTTATTACCAAAGGTTGCTCAGTCTCTGCCCTGGCCACTTTTCTGGCCGTGGGGCAGGGAGGGGAACGTGGGTCTCCAGTTTTCCATAACCAAAGCCTTCTTCTCCCCTATTCACACTAGGATTTTTACTTTTAGGGTAGAGATTAAAGGGCAAACAAACAAAACTGAAGGACTGCCCCACAGATGGCAATAAGAAGAGGATCAGCTAGCAGCTAGTACTTCAGCTGCACAACGCAGAAGATGATTCCACATCCACAATGCTCCACCTCCACAGCCCTGCAAGAATGCCATGAGAATGAGGCACAGTACCTCTGCAGCAAAATATCACACAGATCTTTGGGGCTTTTATCTTCCGTACAATGTAACACTCCAGAAAAACTTCTTATTCTTACACAAACCATTTCTTGAGATGAAAAATTTAAAAGGTGTTCTTACATAAAGATTTAGATTAGTATTTACTCTGCATCTTCGACTGTGCCTTTTGCAAGCTGGGCTCAAGACTTCCCGTAGTCTTCTTACTCAATTCCTTTGTCTTTCAGCTCCTGTTTGACACGTTTCAGATAGTCAGGATCAGGGTAGCCATAACTGCAGAAGGAAAAAGGCCCTTAGCTTCATCACAGATGGTTTTAAAGAACCTGTACAGTAGGTCCCTGGCATTAACATTCAGTGTTGCAAACACTCACAAGCAATTCTGAAGGCATATAACTGATAATTATTTGGAAGTATGCAGATGTGAGTCATTTAGCTAATGAGTAGGCCTAGCTGTCTGCCCAGGATCTGCCTTCCAACAAGACTTTTTAATTTTGAGCTCATGGTAAGCAGTGACTCATAAAGTTACAATATACTATATTTTTATGGAAGGTAATAATTTTGCTACAGGAAGATTTTCACATTTGGGAAATTAAGTCTCAGAATACTAAGGGTTTGAGGTATTCTATCTGAATTTCATAAAGAACAATTGGATTGCCCATAATACAACTTCCATCATCATTAAGATTTTTCTAGACAAATATTAGCCAAGCATATTTAGGATGTCTATGGACTGATGGAAGGGTTGAAGAAAGGGCGGTCTTAAAAGAAGTCAAAGTAATTAAGATTCCTAGGTTCTGCCCATCAAATAGACATGAAACCCCAATTAAATCAACTTAGATACCATTCATCTTGGATTCTGAAGAGCTACCGCCCTTTGATACAAAATTTATTCACTGTATGTTACTTTGTGGTTGGCAGGGTAGAAGGTGTTGGGAACCAATCCTTTTGCCTTTGAGGTTATCACTCCAGATTAGCATCTGTCAAGATACTTAACTGTATCCTATCCCACTGGTATAAACTGTCTCCTTACAGCTACATCTTTAGCAGCCAAATTCTGTTTAGCAGCCATTGTGTTTCAAAAGATTCTTACCATTGTGGTCCCCCACTGCAGGATGTCTTGTGGTGGATATCGTTCCATGTAATAACATCTGAGAATCCTGATGCTCGAGACACTCCCACTGTGAAAATCAGTTTTTGGTCAAAGGCCCTACGAAGCAGGCGCAGAACCTCCCTTCCTTCCTGGTTATCAGGCAAGTATGCACTTCGCTGTATTCCATAAAATCTCTTTCCTGGGTTTGGGTGCTCTTTCTATATAAGACAAGAAAATATCAAGTGAAAACATTCCTGTGTCTAAATTTTACTTTATCTATAGATGTGTTTGCAGATAGAGCAAACAAAAAAACAAAAAAAGTATTGAAGGTTTGCTCAGATTCCACATATAATTCATATTTCTCCTCTTTCCCCAAATTCCTGCTGGGAACACTTATCCACCTTCCTGACTTCCTCCACCCCAACACACAATCACCACCCACCCTTTCTCTGCCTTACTAGACACAAAAGATACCTAAGTTATAAGTAAATGTACCTTCATCAGCATTTAAAACCCTTGCATATGATCATGGAGATAATTACCTGGGAAACATACTGGAAAGAAACCCAAAGACTTCAGAAACACTTACTGTTTGTATGCCTCCTTTAATAGTATAAGTAATCTTAATGGAGCCACAGGATTCATAACCTGGAAGTGAGTCCTTTAAGTAAATGAAACTCATATTTCCATCTGGCTGATTTCCTTTCTGGATGCCGTAGGAAGTCTGGCACACAGGACAGACTGGCTTATATGAAAAGGCTCTCTCAATACAGAGGTTGCAGAATTCATGCTTGCACTTGGAGAGCACGCGTTTGTTATTAATGGTGTCCATACAGATGATACATGTGTCCTTTTCCTTGTCCACTCCTGATACCCCAGAACTGGCAGAGTGCTGGAATGTTGTTGAAGCTGTTTTTGAATCACTGCTGTCAGTGGGTGCATCATGGTCATCATTCCATTTTTCTCCAGCTAACGGAGAGATTCCCGCTCTGTTTAAGACATACTGTTTTGCCTTTGCAAGGTTATCTGGCAGCCCAGTCAAAGTCATTGACTCTTGACTTAGCACAAGGTGTATATCTGGATGTCTTTTTCTAAAGTCATCAGCAAACTTGGTCCCATACAAGTGCTTTTTCTCCTTGCCCAAAGCTTTCAGTGAAAGAACTTCTCTCATAATCTGACAAGAGACATGTTGGTAGGCATCGATGAAACTTGAATAAGCATGCACAGACAGATCTAACTCCTTGATTTTAGGTTTAAACAGAATGCAGGTTTTCTGACCTAATCCCAAAACCTGCTTTCGAGTGTTGTATTTTTTTTCTATTTTTGATATCTCCTGGAATAATTCCGCTTCTAAAAGCTTATAGTGAGCAGTGTCAACCTGAATTCCATTCATCATGTGCTTGGCAGTCAATATTTTCACGGGTGCCTTGATAAGACTTTCAGAGGTTTTTGAAGCAAGAAGATGTTCAGCAGCTGAAATGTCATCTGTGGTCCCAAGAAGGGTTAATTCTCGCCCTTTCTCCTTTATGAGGAGCTTTGTAAACTGCTGGCTTAATTCTTGTTTGATTTCATTTGCCTGCTTACTGTCTGCAAAAGCAATACATTTCTGCCCCAGAGTCCCTACGTTCTGAAATTCACTGGCGAAAGAGTCGCGAGCTGCTTCGAGGTTACCTGAGATGAAGTCTAAATAGACTATATTTGAAGAACTCTCTCGAGCTTTTATTTTTGTACCAAATCTTTTCTCTATTGAGCCTATTTTATCAGGGTAGGTGTATGTGAAGTATTCAAAGAAAGCCAAGGGAACTTCGAAATGGTTGCTTTTATCCTCTGACCTGGCTTTTGGTTCAGAGGGAGAAACATAGCTGTGTGCATCCTGCTGATGGAGTGGCTCCATCTCTGTTGTCAAAAGGGAAGAATCAGGTTTCTGTTCTCTTTCCAACAGTTGCTCACTCAAGAAGCCATGTATTCTTTCAATATCTCTGAAGTCACCACACACCTTCTCAGTTCCATCACGGCCCTCCACACATTTGACATTGGGGCAGAGAATGGTGATCTGCTCCCTCTGCTCTTTGGAGAGCAGGTGACAGTTTAGCTCAGCTGTGACAGTAAGAAAGATCTGAAATTTTAAAAGGGAACAAATAAAATCTCTTAGACATCCATGCCTATGTTCACCTCTCAGGAGAACGTCTAGAGACTAGAGAAACAACCACTATGACTTCTTTCAAATCCTTTTTGTAGAGGATGCAACGTACTACAGCCCTGGGGAGTTGGGGGTGGGGTGGGAGGTGAGGGGAAGAGGCTCAGGCACACCTCCAGAGATTCTGATGTAAATGTAGGACCTGAACACTAACACTTTTAAAAGTTCTGTGGACAGGGAATCTGGTTTCTAGAGCTGCCACTATCTGTTTGACCTTGGGGGTTGGAGTGACGGAAAGGCACTCCGGCTTTCTGGGTAAATTGCTGTGATTCTCACTAAAGAATGTGAGCCTGGAAGGGAGTCATAAATCTGAGGAGGATGTTTTTTCCTATAATTGTATTTTCTCTTCTACTCTCCTCCTTTTTAAAAAAACAAAACAAAACTAACCACCTAACTACATGCAGTGTTGCTGGGTCCTCTAAACCCTGGCCTTTAGAAGCTCAAATATAAGACAAACACATGAGATTAGGCAAAAAAGGACAGAGACAAATTGAATGTACTATAAAAGCAAGATTTCTAAAGTTTTGCTCCTCTTCAAGGTCTTCACACATGCCATGCACATGCCATTTCCTCTGCCTGTAACATCCTTCCTCTAGATCTTCCTCCAGAATGTTTCCTGAATCCAGCCACTGCTCACGCCTCCATCAGGACCACCCAGAGTCCAGGCCATTATCATCCTGCACCTGGCTCACTGTAGCCCCTCCTAACTGGGCTCTCTCACTTTCCACTTTAGCCTCTTCCTACATTCAGTTCTCCACGCAGCAGCCAGAGTAACCCTTTAGAAATATGAATCAGATCACTGTATCCCCCTGGCTCAAAACCATCTAAGGAATCTCCTAACATTTAAGTTAAAATCCAAAGTCCTGATCTTCATCCCTCAAAGACCTGACTTCTGGGTACCTCTCCAAGTTCCTCTCTTACTCTCTCTCTTGCTGTCTGCTCTCCAGCCAGCAGGCCTCCCTCCTTGAAGGGGCTCAGGATGTAGGCTCCTGTCTGACTCGGTGGTGGGGGGGGTGTCAGCCTTGCACTTGTTTCTTCCTTCTGCCTAGAATTTTCTTCTCCTAGAAATCCACTTAGTTAGCTCTCTTACTTCATTCATGTCTCTACTCAGATGTCATTTCATTTGAGAGGTTTTTCCTGATATCCTACTTAAAACAGTGGTCCTGTTACTGTCATTTATCCTGCTTTCTTCTTCTTCCTAGCACTTATCACTGCAGACATTTTGTTTCATATCTATTTGTTTCCTATTGTCTGGTTCCCTCACTAGAATGTAAGCTCCTTGAGGGCAGGGTCTGATGTGTTCCTGTCTGTATCCCCAGCTCCTGGCACACAGAAGTCATTGTCAAATGACTGCATGACTGGCTCCTTCTCAAATGTCACCTCCTCAGACACTGTGACTTCTGGTCAGAAATAACACAAACTCCTTCTTCTTCCTTGCCTTGGCCCTGTCACTCTGTAAATGACAAAACCTCATTACATTTTTTTCTCAACACATATCACTCTCTGAAATGGTTTTCCTCATTTTGTTTACTTGCTTATTGTCTTTCTGTGTACCTCTCCACCCCCAGCAGGGACCTGGCTGTTGTGTTCACCTCTGTGTCCCTGTTGCCTAAACAGTGCCAGGCTCATACTAAGTTCTTAGTAAATGGTCCTTGGACTGGAAAGGATTTTGCAGGAACATACCCAACTCCCCTCAATACTCACCTTTCTGACACAGGAATCCACAGCATTAGGGATGTGCTTTTCATTTGGATGCTTCTCACCAGACCTCGCCCCTTTTTGTGACTGTGTCAGAGAAGACATTCTGGCCCTTGTATTCTTCTCTACTGCATTTTCATTGGGTTCCAGGAAAATAGTCACAGTTTTGTCGTCAACCACAATTTGGTGCTTTCCTTTTTTCAACACTCCCTCCTTACCTTCAGTGGAGACATTACATATATGCATAAACAGAAATGGGAGATTTTAAATAATCCTCTTACTCATGCATCTGTATCCTGCCCCAGTACCCTCCCAGTAAGGGCTGCTCCATGCATCCTGAAATGGTGAGTTGGTGACAGGGGACCTGAGGGAGATATTCAGAACTCTTAATTAGGCAGCTTACATTTTACTGTAGAAAGGAAGGCTTAATGATAATGTAATATCCACTCATTAAAAGTCATGTTCCTGAAACTGTCTGTTTCCCATTTCAATGACATGGAGTAATGCTCATTATAAGTGAAAAAAAAATCAGGAGTAAAAAATGTAGACTGTTTTGTAACTATATATGTATGTATATGTGTTTACTGACATTCAGAGGAAAAAGTCTGGGAGTAAATATACCAAAATGTTCAGATTGTTTTTCACCAGGTGGTTTTCTTCTTTATTCTTTACCCTGTCTTCTATAGTGAGCATATATAACTTCTGTAGCTCTTAAAAACAAATCAGTGGAATAATTGTTTAAAACATAAAAGCAGAATGGCAAGGGCTGACCGATGTCGGCGGGTGGGAAGGGTGTTTATTCTTCTGAGAGCTGAGAATTATGAATCGGGACGAGGAACTGGAAAGTGTCAACCTGAAGGCGCAGTCTTCCCAGATCACGGACTGGGCACTTCTGGGCTCTGTTGGGCTGCGCCTCCTGGCTGCAGAAGCCCCTAGTTCCTGTCCCCCACCAGACGATACCAGACTCGCCTTCTCTCCTGAGGCAGCTTGAACTGGGTCTGCACGTAATCCCCCGGAGCTGGACCCCTCAGGGACGGCGGTTGCCCCCCTCCCCCGCCCCTGCCCTGGCCCACAGCTCACCCGCCCGTTGCTGGAAATCCACCCGATAGGTGCCCTGGTCGCTGGGATCCAGGGCACGGACGGTGCACTCTCCGCCTCCCGACTCCCGGCTCTGAAAGTACTTTTCCAGCTTCCTTTGAAGACGGATTCCGGGCTGGGACACCCGCACGAACAGCGGGGACGGCGGGCAGAGGTTCGAAGCCATGGCTCTCTGTGTAGGGCTCTGGCGCGGCAGCTTGCGACGCAGCGGGGCCGGGGCCGGGGCCGGGGCATGGGTGTGTCCCGCCGCGCTGCCCCCAAGCGCAAAGTTTCAGTTTCGCTTTCTCCGTGATCCCTTCTGTTTTCCGTCAGAGCCACTCCTCCTCCTCTCCTCGCCGCGGACTGCCGGGTGAGTAGGTCCCGTCTCCCGTCCCCGGGGCGGTGGGCGCTCGAGCCTCCCGGGTCTCCTCTCCTGCAGACTCGGGCAGGGAGCGGGTGGGCGAGGGGCGGGCTCCCAGGGCCAGGCTGGTGAGGATGGAGACTGGGAGAGATGCTCAAGGCAGAGTTTCTCCTGAGTTTGTGGTTCTTTTGACTCTTATTGTTGTTACTTTCGTTTGCAGCTGAAATATAATTCACATTCTGAATTCAGGTTAAATTTACCAACACTTTTAAAAAATTTGAATTTGTTCATCTGCATTATGGCGTACAACCCGTTATCTCCCTCTAACTATCGTTTAGACTGGCTCTTCCGGTTTTTCTGCGCTTCTTTCAACATTTGGCTCAGTGCTGAACTACGTGCTGCCCTGCGTAAAGGTGAGAGTGGAGGCACCTGACCGCACCAGCTGGGAGGCAGACGTGTGATTAAAGAAGCAAAATCTCTGGAAGGCTTCAAGCGGAAGTTTGAAGTAGAATCCTAAAAGAGAGGAGGAGGGATGGGGAGGATCTGAGGCACAGGGACCACTGTATCTGAAGCACAGAGGGCACACTGAGGCCTTGGACGAGATGAGATAGGTGAGAGAGCCGACAGAGGAAGGGGCTAGATCAGTGCTGTCCAACAGAAGTGTAATGGGGGCTACAGATTAATTTAACAATTTTTAGTAGCCATATTTTTAAAGTATAAGCAGGCAAAATTAATTTTATGTTCTTTAACTCACTATATCGTAAATTAACCGTTTCAGCATGCAGTCAATGTTAAAAAACATATTCATGAGATATTTTACATTCTTTTTTGTCATCTTAAGTCATTGCAATCCAGTGTTTATCTCACATTTACACCACCTTTCAGTTGGAATTAGCCACATTTCAAGTGCTCAAGACCTACTTGTGGCTAATGGCCCACACTGGACAGCACAGTTCTAGATGGTGAAAGGTCTTGAAAATCAATGGGGAGATATGGAAAGCTTGAAAGCAGGGCAAGCAGGAGAGTGTCATATCAGATGTGCATTTTAGAAAGCTGATGTTGACAGTGATGTGGAGGGCACATTTCCATCTGTGATGAATGGAGGTGGAGAGGCCAGAGATAAGATTTTTGCACCTGGCTGGTAAGACTAGAAATGAGTCCGTCTTTATGAAGAGCGATTTGACAGTACTGCCAGAATAATGACTGCATATACATCCTTGTTCTGCAGTTCCACTTCTAGGACTTTGTTCTGTTGACTGATTAGTACCTGTGTCAAGTGACCTATGTACTAAGTTATTCTTTTTTTATAATAGCAAAAGATAAGGAACTCCATAAATGTCCATAAAAAGGGGGACTAACTTACAGTGCATCTATACAACGGAATGCAATGAACAGTAGAAAGAATGAAGATGCTATGTGCTAATATGGAAAGATCTCTAGGATTCATTAATGGATAAGGCAAGATGCAGGGCAGTGTGTAAAAGATGCTACCTTTTGAGGATGGGCACAGGCTCTGAAGAGCAGTCTGACCAAAGCTGGTGTCCCAGAGAATCCTCCCCATGAGGGCAAAGGCTCAGAGGTGAAGGAGAGTTTGGAGAACATCAAGTAGTGCCATTTCACAGCACTGCAGTTCCCCTGGAGTGTGGGGTATGTATAAAGGAGTCTGGAAAACAGAAATGACAGAGACCCTTGAATGTCAGGCTGAAGAGTTTGGTCTTTACCGTAGGTGATGGAGTCTGCTGAAGATTTTGAGCAGAGAATGCTTCTCAAATAAAACCCATCTTTGTAAGGTGGGTTTTTTTTTTTTTTTAAAGATGTTACCTTTTATGTAAAAATGCCTCTGGAAGAATGCAGAAGAAGCTAGTAACTTATTGCCTCTAGGAAAGAAATTTAGTGAGGGGGGTAGGAGGGAGCCTTTTACATTTTATAAAATTGAGCCTATTAATATAATACCTATTCAAACAATAAATGTACAATTAAATACATTTAAATCTTTAAAAAGAATTTGTTGCCATAGTTCAGGCAAGAAGCCCTGAGGTCCTTAAGTGAAGTGGTATTAGTGGGCAAGGAGGTAGGGCCATATTTGAAAGTGATTTAGTTGGACAGGACCCAGTGATGAGTTGAATATAGGACAGAAGAGAAAATTCTAGATTTCTGACTTGAGTGGATGAATGGTGTATCATTTACTAAACTGTAGAATCCAGGAGATAAAGCTTGGATTTTGGAGGGGATTGGCTGAGGGTAGGTAGTGGTGTAGGGGACTGGGGATGAGGAGATTATGGGTCCAGTTTTGCAGCGTGTTTGAAGGGACTATGGGACATCAGGTCGACTTGAAAAATGAGGCTTAGGAGAGCAATTGCCTAGAGATACGAATATGGGAGTCTCATATGCAGATGGTGAGTTGAAGCCATGAGAGTAGATGAGATCACCCCTAGAGGGTGGGTAGAATGAGCTGAGATGTGCTTCTCAGACAGAATCCTGGGGCAAATGATTAATGGGTGAACCATGGATGTGAATCCAGGGAAAAGGCCTCTAAAGGTAAAGTGAAAAGTAACAAAAGAACCCAGGTAAGATGGCATAGGAGAAGCCAAAAAGCAGAGGTTCTGAAATCAAAGAGTGAAATGAAGGATGAAACTATAGAGAGGGGTCAAATAAAGATTATTAGGACAGAAGAGAGTCCCCTGGGGTTAGCCGCCTGGAGGACACTGACAGGCCATTTCAGAGGATGCTGGGGGTGAGCTAGACTACAGTGGGTTGAGCAGGCAGACGGGCAGAGTCAGCCCCTTCATGCTGCCTGTGAAGAGGTAGGAACCAGTGATGGAAAGTTGGGAAGGCTTTTGTTGCTATTGTTTTTAAAATGGACGAGCCTGAATGTTTTGGACAATATGCTCTTTGTTTCTAATTTCTTTGGGGTTAAATGAATGCCACCCCCACTGCCAGGTCTGTCCCAGGACCTTTAAAGCCTGGGCTGAAGAAGAAAATTAAGTGCATCATCTAAAGCAAAAACCCACTGGGAACCCCACAGCGGAAGCAGACGCAGAAGGCGTCCTTTTGTGTAAACAGCAGTGCCCTCTGGAGGCAAAAATGCATCTTCTTGTATTTTAGGATTGTATTTGGACTTAACTGCTTTTCCTGACACAAGAATAATAGTGCTCTGATACTGTAGATAATTGCACAAAGGTTTCCTATTTCTAAGGTATTAGAAATCATTTCATAGGCCTAAAGGCAACCATGTGGCAACAAGTGTGGGTAACTGTGTCTGTAGTCATTTTCGTCATTATTCTCCTCAAAATCCAGTCTTTAATTCCTACCTGTTAGATGGGAAAAAAAATCATTAAAATTATGTTTTCCCAAGGTCTCTGATCTTTATCTAGGTAGTCCCCATTCTAATAGATCAGGGATATTTATCACAAACTCAATACTATACGCCATGAATGGCACAGGTGCAGCTCCTTCTTTCTTCAGACACTCTCCAGGGGTCTTCACTCACTCATAGACTGGTTTTTCCTCATTGTTCTTTGAATGCTTTGCTCAGTTTTACCACTTGTTATCATCCTCCTCTTCTAAATATGTAAAAGCCTGCTCCATCATTCAAGGCCTGGCTCTAGCTTCACCTTCCCCATAAAGCTTCCCCTGCTATGTGCCATACAGCTCTTTCCCTTTGAAATGCCGTTACGGTTTCAACTGGAACCTCTCTTTAAAGGATGGAAGGTAAACAGAACAGTAGCAGCAAAAACAATGTGTGCCTCTTCACCAATGAAATTAAAAACAACTCAAGATCAGAAATCGTGTTTAATCTTCCTGTTGTGTATTCTCACTAAATTCCTAAAGATGCTACTCAATGCTTGTTACATCCTTCTCTTCATTCCTAGAAGGGGGCTGCCATATTTGGGAAACGCAAAACGGAGTCAACATACAAAAACCCCAGAGACCTGGAAGATGGACTTTTTCAAGGTAAAAAGCATAAATGTATATAAATAATAAACCTTGATCAGCATGTGAATGGTTCTTCCTGTAACAGCAAGAAATCTGGGGTCTTCAGTTACACCTGGCATTCTTACTTGGTTTTAATATCCCTATAAATTTTCCTCCTTGCCCCATGTGAGAGATGGGAAATCAAGAATATGCTAATCTAATCAACAGAGTCAACATAAGGATGGGTGATTTCTTTTTTAGATGTCACTTCAGTATCATTTTGATTCTCTACTCATTCAGCAGTTCTGCTTTTGCAGGATTGGGAAAGGGAGGGTGATGGAGGAGGAATAAAAATAAGGCCTAGGGAAAAGGCACCTCATTTGTTTACCCTGACAATTCCACCTTCAGGCTTGTGTCATGAAATAAGCAGTGGAAAGTGGATCCTTACTGGTAGATGGGGAGCTGTAGCCGATGAGGCCCATGTGCCCTTGTCTTTTCTTCTCCCCGGGAAACCCCACCAGCTTTTGGAGATTGGAGTCCTTTCTGAGAGTTTTGGGACATTTTGGCATGTGACCTTTGAGCCTTTCAAGTGTTAATGTCTAACCCTTCATCTCATCCTGAATTAAAGTGCATTGGCCTCTAGGGAAGTGGGATAGGGTCAGTGTTTGCTGGAACATTTAGTGTTTCAAGTATTTTAGGCACACTGATCAAACGAACAGATAAACAAATGTGTTCCTCTTTCCCCTCAAACCCAGTGGTTATAGGAAGGTTTCTGTTGCTTTATGTTTATTAGGCTGTTTGTCAGCAGTAATCTGTAGTCATTCGGTCTCATTTTTTTTTTTTTTAAACCACTCTCACTTTTCACAGGGTGTTGGAGCAGCAGCTTACAATGAGAAATCAGGTAGGATCACCTCATTCTCTTGTCTCAGAAAGTCTTTGCTCAGATCTTTCCTCAGTGGAGAAAGGGGAATACAGAAGGAGACTGTCTCCCCTAGAAGTGCTCAGGTGTGTGACTGCAGGACTTGTGGCGACCCGGCACATGCCTCGGAAGGGGGACAGCTTCACAGGCAATGTGGCACCAGATGTGCTCTCTTTGAGTTCCCGTTGATTCTATCCTTTGCCCGCAAGATGTGAGACTCTTCTGACCACAGCCCTTCTGAAACTGACCAGAAGAGGTGACCCACTGATTATCTCCTTGCTCAACAAACAAGGCTTATAAGAGCCAAATGGAACCTGCCTAATCCTAGGGTGGCCCACTTGAGATTTTCAACCAAAGCACAGGCCTGTTGGCTTTGATTACTCATATGATGCTTCTTTTAGGTAGCTGAGGCCACCAGAGGTCTTTCTAGGTGGTTCAGATTAGAAATGAAAGTTGAAGTGAAAAAATAATAAATTACTATATTATATCTATTTCAGGGCACACATTTTTTTCACATCTCTGAAATAAGGCCACTCCCTAGCCACTGATAGTACGCCATGACTTAGTTGGCATCAGGAGCATCTAAATAACAATGCCTTAGACTCCATGAATTAGGGTTGTCACAGGTTGAGTTCTCCGGGAAGCAAAACTAACATGGAGTTAGGAATGCAAAAGATTTATTGTGAAAGGAAGAAAGAAACTGTATTGGGCAGACAGAGCCCTCAGGCTGTTGTAAAAACCTGGCAAAGCTCTGGCAGCCTGAGATTGCCCGCTGGTGGGGTCCCACGTTGGAATCAGTGGCCTTTTTCAGCCATTGATGGGGGCCACCCTGAAAATAGCATGACGCTGCCTGGAGAGCTGAGATGGGCCCCAATGGGCTAACAACTGGAGGCTGTCAGATAACCATATCCCCCTCTTCATTGAGGGGCGATCTGAGCAGCACATCTTTTTGCCTGCCACATACACAGAATCATTTTTAGTCAGTCAGTTTTAATTCCACCAAAATCGTGCCACAAAAACAGGAGTATGATGAAGAATTATTTACTGTGGCATTGTCAGTGCTCCACCCATCTGCTGGACCATGACCCCAGGAGCATCCTCGACTGGTGACTGGTAGAAGCTGGATAAATATCTTAGCTCCTTTACCCCTCTTGTGGTATAACTCTGAGATGTGTGGTCTACACTGGCCCACCCACACCCCTTTGGAGTTAAGTTTCATTTGCTTCGTAACATCTCCTTCATTTGCTTCCTTCCTTCCCCTGTCTCACTTTTCCTCTCTGCTCTCCCTGTCCCACGCCCCTGGTGTTTTCTGGGATCACCTCCTAAATAAACTTACACTCAAATCCTTGTCTCAGAGTCAGCTTCTAGGAGAACCCAAACTAAGACAAAAGCAAACAAGTTATGAATAGAGCCTCCAAGAGGGGAGGGTATAGCTCAGTGATAGACTTCATGCCTAGTGTGCACGAGGTCCTGAGTTCAATTCCCAGTACCTCTGTTTAAAAATAAATAAATAAATAAATCTAATTAACTCCCCCATTAAAGAAAATAGAAAAAAAAATTTAAGTCTATGAATAGAGCCTCCACATATTTTTGACTCACAAGTCCTTTCCAATAATTGTGCCTTAAGCATGGGTCTTCCCAAACTCACCATTTTTATGTGGATTTTTAAAATCTATGAGCCTTGATGCATGCAGTTTTCTTACCACCATCATTGTGTCATAATAGCTACTATTTATTGGTATATGCCAGGCATAAGAGTACGCACTTTTGGTAACTTACCATTGAAAACTCTTGGTCTAATTACAGGTCGAGGTGAGAGCGAGGATCAGGAAGGGGCGTAGAGGAAGTTCATGTCTCTTTTGCATATGGGAAGTTCAGTCTCCTGGTGTGAAGTAGAATTACATCCTTTTCAAAGGAACCTTTGCTCGTTTCTTTATTTTTTATCTCCTCTCCTTTTTCAGAGACTGACATGCTCAGAGAAAACTATAGTCAACAGATTTCCATTAATCACAGTGACTTCAAAATTTTAAAAAATAATAAGAGTCAGCTATGGGAAGTCCTCCAGAATAAATTTGGGTGTATCTCTACCCTGGTCTCTCCAACTCAGGAAGGTAACAATGAGTCTCTACAAGTCTTCAGAAAAATGCTGACTCCCAGGCTAGAGTTATCTGTCTGGAAGGATGACCTCACCAGACATGCTGTTGATGCTGTGGTGAATGCAGCCAATGAAGACCTTATACATGGGGGAGGCCTGGCCCTGGCCCTTGTGAAAGCTGGTGGCCTTGAAATCCAAGAGGAGAGCAGAAGATTCATTTCTTCATTTGGCAAAATACCGACTAGTGGGATAGCTGTCACAGGAGCAGGGAAGCTTCCCTGCAAATTCATTATCCACGCTGTTGGGCCTCGGTGGGGGTCAATGGATGCATCAGAATGTATCAATAAGCTGTATTGGGCCATTGTCAATGTTTTGAATCATGTCAGTGATGAAAATTTGCACATCAAGACAATAGCAATTCCAGCCTTGAGCTCTGGAATTTTCAAATTCCCTCTGGATTTGTGTACACAGATCATTGTGCAAACTATTAAGAGTTATTCCCAAAATGAGCAACTAGCCAGTAATTTGAAAGAAATTCATCTGGTAAGCAATGAGGACCCTACTGTTGCTGCCTTTAAAACTGCTTCAGAAGTCATCCTAGGGAGAAACGAGCTAGAATCCTGGGTGAGTCAAGAAGTCATCTCCCCTTTTGATACAATGGTGGTGAACAACCTGACTCTCCAGATTGTCTCGGGCCTCATTGAACTGCAAGAGGTAGGTCTTTGCTTCCGTTCTCTTGCACTGCCAAAGGGGATCTCTGAACTGTTTATTAGCTACCAATTATGTTTTGAGTATAGACTGTTTCAAACACTGCTTAGAAAGTATCTTGTTAAGGATAAGAGTGTGGACTTCAGAGCCAGGCCATCTGGATTTGAATACTAGCTTTGCCCTGTACTAACTGGGTGACCTGATTCAAATTACTTTACCATTTGGGCTTCAGTTTTCTCATCTGTAAAATGAGGATAATAATAGCATTTATATCTTAGAGTTGAAATCAATACATATAAACTTATTAGAGTAGAACTTGGCATGTGATAACTATTTATGATTATTATTACTATTATTCTTAGGCACCATGAGGAAATAGAGCAATCTTTGATTCCAGGGTAGTTAAAATCTATTATATTCTCTTTGAGTAAAAAGATTCTCTATTTGAAAAATCTCACTGGGGAGACAAATCATCTGAACATTTCTAAAGCAACCTATCAATAATAAACAAGGAAGTCTTAATAGAAAGGGTATTCATAATATATATGAGTATGTACACTTGTGACAGGTGTGGAGTGTAGTAGACCATGAAGGATTACTCTAGAAGATGTGAGTTTTGAATCTGATATCAAGTTAAGTTGGTTATGAACTGGCAGGAGAAGAGGCCTGGGTGGTTACAATGACTAATCAGAGAGATACAGAGGAATTGACAGGTTAAAAATAATAGGCTGGACCAGTCATCAAACCCATATGGAGCTGTAGATTATCTTCTGAGTATATGCCTCTGTGCCAGGGGCTGTGGAGGATACAAAGTGTAACTTAGCTTTTAGCCAGGGATCATTGGGCATAAAGGTGAGGGCCCTGCAGGGAGAGGAGGGAGTCAGGGTGACAGTGAACCTAGGTATTTCTGGATTAGTGCTGCTTCCCTGCTAGGCAAAGAGCACCTTGAGGGTGGGGATCAAGGTTTGTAGTCCCAGAGCTGGTCTCTGGGCATGCATCTAGGTGTTCACCAAATTATTGATGAATAACTTCAGGGGGCAGCAGGGAGCAAGAGCTTCCGTGGAGGAAGACAAAGACTATATAAAGCCATATATATATATATATATTTTTTTTTTTCCTGGATCAGGGACTTTTTTATGGCCACAATCAAATGACCTAATCACAAGTAGAAAAATGCCACTTATTGCCTTCAAGACAATTAGAAAGAAGATTGAGGGGACTCATGACATGAAATATTTATTTGATAAGTCATTAATATGTCGATTAGAAGTTAAAGGGGAAACATCCTGGTTAAATAACTTATTCCTTTAACTAAAATTTTATTGTATCTATTTATCGCCAACATTAGAGATTTTAAAATTTGTAGAGTGTCCCTGTGCCCCCAACTTGCAAATTCTGATTGCATTTTCAGAGTGACACATTTGTTAACATCCATGAGAAGTACCTAAGTTACTCCCAAAGGGAGCCAAAACCATCAGGATGAATTAGGGGGATTTGAGCATGGGAGGAAAGAAGGATACAACCCCTTTTAGCACAACTCTAAGAGGTGACATTATTTAAAATACAGCCCATGTGTATGTACAGTCTGTGTCTGAAAGGACAGATGAAGAACTGGTGAAATGGTTGCCTGTAGGATAGGTGGGTGAGGGGGATCTGGGGACACCTGCTTGCCACCAAAGACTTTTTTGTCTCATTTGTGCTTTCTTTAATCATGTACTACTTACCTTAAAAATACAAATTAGGAGGTAGAAATTTTTTGAGAAATTTTATTTCCACTCTGTTTAAAATAAAGCAAAATGAAAAATCACCTAGAAACAGCAAAAAAGTGATGACACTAGGGCAGGAAATGAAACCACTGATTGATAACATACAACAAATCACAGAGACTGCTCAGAATCTGGGAATATTGGAGGTAGAAGCCAGCAAGGGGCTGACAGATGTTTGCAATAAAGATTATATCATCCACACAACTTTACCTAATTTCTCAGTAGGAGAATAGGACAAACAGACACATGGCAATCAAATGATCACTCTTTGGAAATGAGTTTATATCCATTATTAAATGGTATTTTTATGGATTTAGGATCTTCAAAAGTGCTTTTCAAAGCTTTTCAGGGAAATAAAGATTTCAGTTAGTCATTTAAGAAAAAGTGATTTAATCCTTTTCATTTTTTCCCTTTGCAGACGGATGTAATTGTTAATTCTGTAGATTCATATTATGATTTTGGATTTGGGTCTGTGTCGAAATCAATTCTGCGAGCAGCAGGAGATGAACTAGAACAGGAATTTAGCCAAAAGATGAGTAAGACACCGCTAGATTCCCAGTCTGTACTGGTCACAAAAGGATTTAAACTGTCCTGCAAATATGTATACCATGTGTTGTGGCAATTTTCTGAACAAAATCTGGTAAGGTCAAAATAAATTTACCTTTTTTTAAATATGTATCTTTATTGAAGTACAGTCAGTTTACACTGTTGTGTCAGTTTCTGTTGCACAGCACAATGCTTCAGTCACGTGAACATACATGTATTTGTTTTCATGTTCTTCCTCACCATAAGTTAAAATAAATTTATCTTTCTGTAGCTCCAGAGCCTATGTAGTCTTTGTTGAACTTCCATCATGTCATTACATTCATGAAATATTATTGTCAAGTGGAATAGTCCCCATTCTCTACGACTCCTGTGAATACCTGAAATACGAAACAGGTGTTGTGGTCACAAGTTACCTTAAGTTTATTTTAAAATATCACCTAACCCATGTCTAAGTTTTAAGTGGTTATACGTCAGATAGACACAGACACTCTGCACACTTGTTCATCTTGCCACACCCAGTGACCCTGGAGGCCTTTTCCTACAGGGCCTGGGATTCAGGCTCTCCATATTTCCTGCCATCGGTTAGATTCCAGGACCACCTGGGATTTCCCTTCCAGTATCATTCTGGTCAAATCTGTTACCTGTGTTGTCTTCCCACCTGTGCTTGTGGTAGAGCTTAGCTCTCTGGCTGACTCTACAACTGAGGCACATAAGACATGCATCAGAGAACAGGGGAAACCTACTGAGATGACGAGAGAGGGAAACTTGATCCCCTTCTCTACCTTTGTCTTTATTTACTTTGTCACCGTTTCTGGTCTTTTGTCTGGAGAGCCCTCAGATCCCAAATATGTCCTCCAGTCATTCTCTACCCCTCAGTTTTCCAAGGTCCTTCCATAGGTAACCTTTCTAAATTAGTATTCAGTCTGAATGTTAAAATGTTGATGGAAGTTTAAATCTGCCAAAAATAAATTATATGACAGTACTTAATGACACTGAATAAATGTTGCTTATTTGCTTTAATCTCTCTCTCCTTTACTAAAAGCTCTTTATGTTGACCTAGAAGTGTCCAGTGAAAGGGGATAAACTGAAGTTTGGCTCTCTGACCTGGGGAGAAGTACATAAACTGGTAGAAATCACAATACCCAGATGTCCTGAATGGCACAAAATGGACCATTCAGTTACTTCAGTTTCTCAGCCCTTTCATTTCTCATCTAACCTTATTACTATAATGGGTTCCCTGTCTCATGGGACCTTTTCTGTCCCCTGAGGAGACGTAGACATGGCCCTGAAGGATAGTGGATGTTGGCATTGTAAAATATGGGCAGGGTTAATGTGTAAGTGAAGTCTTATTTTTGATTCAAGGCTGATCTTAAATTTGTCTTTTTCCTACAGGTATTGAAAAATGCAATGAAGGAATGCTTGGAAAAATGTCTTGAGCTAAATATAGCTTCTATTTCCTTTCCTGCCCTTGGGACTGGAGTCATAGGTATTCTGAAGGGTACAGCAGCAGAGATAATGTTTAATGAAGTTTTGCTATTTGCCAAACACCATTTGCAAAAACAATTAACTGTAAAGTTTGTGATCTTTCCAAAAGAACTGGAGACATATAAGGTGAGTTAATATCTTAAAAATGTCCTACAGTTCATTCATTCATTCACTCAACAACATCTGTTTGATATCTCTAAAGTAAGACATGGGGTCAAGTGCTGTACAGCATGGTGATGTTCTAACTTGGTGAAATTTAATTTTTATAAATTGCTCACTTCTGACCTAGTGAAGAAAGTTATTGTCGAAGGCATATTTACCACACTACCTAGCTTCTCTCTTTTCCTTTGTTGGCATTGATTCTTCCCTCTGCTCCTTAAAAATAAATGACTTCCTAGTTTTTAGTGTGGGGTCCTCTGCTCCTCCCGCTTCTCCTCCCTACCTCCCAACCTATCTCCACGTGTGTGGTTGCCATTTTCTCTCTCCCTACAAGGAAACAAACTTAGACTTATTCTAGCTTGCTCTTTCCTGGAACCGGTGTAAAGGTTCTTAGTCCTTTTGCTGCCTCACTGGACACAGGGAGGTCTGTAGTGTGCTGATTTCCATTACTGACATCATACTATCGATGCTGCATGGCTGAAGGAGGAATTGGAAGAGATGTTCACAGTGGGGTCTCGTGAGCTGATGTAAGCCAGCTCCAGTACACCACTGTCTTATCCACAGCTGACCTGCAGGATGGGGGAAAATTACCTGATGAAGTAGCTTACCTTCTTGACAAAATGAATCATACTGTCATTCAAATGAAGTTCAGCAGTTTTCCTCCCAAGCAGAGGACTATTACGGGGCCTAGATAGGTGCCCTGAGTATATCCCTGAACTATCCATAAAGCCCCATATCCCTATAAGGGGAATTAACCACATCTAGAAAAGAAGGCGCTCATTTTCTTTAACATACAAACAAAAATGTACACGGTCACTCAACAATACACAAAGATCAACCACAGTTGGAGGGCCCTCCTAGGGGCTAATAATAAAAGTAGTTGCCTTGTATGCATCGGCCAGGTACTGTGCCAGGAGGAAGCTGTATCTTTTCACTCCCCTCAATCCTGTGATGAAGCCACTGTTGTCTTCTTCATTTTACACATGGAACCAGAAGTTAATATGCACACAACTAGTCCAGTGGCTGAGCCAAAATTCCAACCTGGGTCTTTTGGTGTTGGTCTGACCCCAAAGCCTGTGTTCTGAGCCACTAAACAAAAAAATATAAAAAAAAATGACTTGAGAGATGATACAGCTTTCAGTTTGGCAACTCAAAGAAGAGGATTATCTTACACAGTAATTTATGTAATACCTTGGACATTGACCATTCGTTCAGGCATTTTTCAGTGTTAGCACTACATTATATCCATGTGGGAGTATGACGTGTGTGTACAGATACGTATATATCTCTGGTCTTCCGCTAAGCACGTCTTTTCTTTGTAAACAGGTCTTTCAATGAGGGATGTGTGTTCAGAAAGATTAGAGGACAACTGACACAGTTCACAGGGGGCATTACCTTGGCAAGGTCCCTGCATTCCAGAAAATAGATTTGTCAGACATCTAGAGTTGACCTGACTCAGAAAGACCAACCTATACTAAACTCACAATAAAGTATACTTATATTCACACGCGTGAACTTTCCAATTCATGAATGACAACGAGTAAATAACTCCTTAGCTGACCAAAATACTGTGTTTACCCAGTATTTCATGATGATAAGGGTCCTGGCTGAAGCTGAGTATCTATAAAGGTGGTGGATAGTCATTCATTTGGTTATTTAACAAATATTTATTGCACATCTACCTTGTGCCAGACATTATGTCTTAGAATAAGGAATACCTTACTAGGAACACTCCTGACATCCCTCACATTGGGTATTGGACGTTTGTGGACATAGCTGGAAAAACTGCCAAGTTCTTGCCATTTGGATCTACTTTTCCAAACTCCTTGCAGACCATCTGCTTGTTATCCACACCTTCTATGTTATTGATGCCGATTAAGTTACTGTTGTCTTTCAAAGTGGATTTTTATCCATTTTGCATATGGCAGCTATTATTAGTCTATTTATAATCAGGTAATGCTATCTCATTTGTTTTGAAGGGCAGGGAATTTCCCTGTCATGACCTCTTCAGGTACTGCATAACTATGGTAAGATCAAGAGCTTTTTGCCCTGGAAATTGCAGTGCAAATATGATTTATGAAGAAAATGTCCTACAGATTAAGAAACTTCATTGTCAAAGTTCAGATGCAATGAAAAATCTAGTCTTTACCTCATTATTTACCATCTTTTTCAGTGAAGTAATTACTATCGAGTGCATCAACTTTAAACAGGGAAGACACTGGACATGGTGGTTCCAAACCGTGGGAGAGATGAATTTTTTCAAATAGACACTGTTAAAGGATCTGCTTGGCAATATACATAAATCTTTGTGTGTAGACTGTCATATAATAATGATGATGACAGTGACTAAAAGCCTCACTTAGGACTCTCTGCTCTGTTTTGCTTCTTGTAGGTTTTCAGCGCTGAAATGGAAAAGAATAAGGTCAAGCTGCACGGTCTTAACAGTTACCCTAGTGGTGAGTAAGAAATTCACGGGCCTAGAAGTAGAGTCTACCACCATAGGCTCATGCTATTCTTGATCATCTGAACTAGTGGAGGGGAGAAGAAGAAGAAATAAGCCAAAAATATTTAATTGTAATTGAATGCCAGCCTGCTCTATACCTGACCATGATTCTGTTTTTGCTCAGTCTATTTTCATGATATGAACAGAGAGAGGCTAAGTTGCAGTGGGTAATCCACAGTGTGGATAGTTCATTTACAAATAGCTGTCTATTATTTTTTTCAAAAGCTTACTAAGCCAGTTACTCTTTCTGCTTTGAATGGAGTGACATCTAAATGGGGTTACTTATTAGTAGTCATAGAAAACACAGCTCAGTAATAACCAGATAACAAATGAATTAACCCAATGCTACACAAACCTGAGTAATCATTGGGATCATGACAGAAACTTTAAAAAACAAACAAATAAAAATATGTATGACCCTAACTGTGCAGATTCTGATTCAGGAACTCTTGAGTCTGGGCTAAGCATGTATATTTTTTAATGCTGCCCAGTCAGTTTTGCTGCTGAACCAGCTTTGGGGTTCACTGGACTAAACCAATCCTGGTTGTCATCGTATAAGGATTAACTTTATCTTATAACTCCATTTCAATCCACAATGTCCCATAGACGTTAAGAACACCAGACATTCAACCAGCAATAGAAACCGTTAAGATATTTTCCATTAGGGTCAAAATGATTTGTTTATGCCCTTTAAATAGAAGAGTTCACTTACAGACATTCAGTGTCCAGCAGGGTTGGAAATGTGAAGGAGGAACTTTAAAATCTCTGGCCTGTGACTGCACCTCGTATGAGCCTATTTATCTATTTGTAAAATGATGATAATAACAGACTGTTGTGAAAATAACTGGAGGTTATGTATGTAAAAAAATTCGGTAAATTGCAAAGCATTAAACAGATGCCAGGGAATAAATAATGAATGAGAGGATGGACAAACTCCCCAGGTGGCTCAGAAGAGGGAGAGATGCCTTCTTCCTGGAAGGGAGCAAGAATGGCTTCATAGGCAAGATGATTCTAACTAAGCTGAGCTTTGAGGATGGCAAGATTCTCAATGGCCAGAGTTGGTGGGGTGGGGCACCCAAAGTGAAGAAAACTCACAGAAGCAAACAAATGGAGTGCATATTTGGGGAACCACAGTGACTCTAGGGGAGCTGGATAGGAGGAGTTTTAGGTGATGATAATATGGAAAAGGAACATACAAGTGTCTCTATATCATTAATCTGAATAATGGCGCCAGGCAGCACCATTTATTTCAGTAATTCTTGACATTTGTAAATTATAGCCTAGGACAGTAATTGATAATAATAATGATTAATGACGATCATCTCAGATTATCAAGGAAAGTTTAACTATTTAGGAAGGCAGGGAAGTGTGCTTCCATTAGAAATATGTAACTAATAAATAGTTAAAATTAAATATGTTTAAATATACAAACAAACAAACAAACAAGTTTTGGTGCTAGGAGAGACTCCTTTAGCGATCTGAACAATTTAGTTACCTAGAAGAATAATTCTCCTTTCTTGATAATCATGGACAAATGAGGTGTCACCATGTATTGTTTTTGTTTTCTCCTAAAAATTAAATAATCTCCCAGGCAGAAGAAGGGTTAAAAAATATGTCATCAGTTTAAGGCTCTCTGTCACTTCTTACTGTTGTCTAAAACACTGGCTTTTAATTTTTCTCAGAGGAAGGCCATTCTTCTCCTCCTACCTACCTAGAAAGGTGTGTCCTGGTACTTTGTCATAGCTCCTGGTACCATGCAACTACTATAACAGGGGAAAAGATGCTCATGACCACTGTTGTCTTGGGATCACTTGCTAGGAAGCAGAATTGTATGAGTACTGGAGTCAGACTGTTCACACCTACTAGCTCCATGGCCACCACTTACAAGTCCTATAACCATGGGCATCTTAGTTAATAACTTTATGAATCAGTTTCCTCATTTGTATGATGGGTACTACTAATAGTACCTATCTTGTAGGATTGTGAGAATCAAATAAAATAATACATGTAAAGCACTTAGAATAATGCCTAGAACATAGTAAGTGCTCAGTTTACTTTTTCTTATCAAAATGTGTTTATGAAATCTATCCATGTAGCTAAAGTTTATTCCTTTTCATTACTCTAATAGTTATTTTTAAAAGACATGCAGGTAATTTCTGTTACAAACAAGAATGTGAACTTTCTTGTATACATCTCCTGATACAGAAGTCCCAAAGTTCTTTAATTACAGGAGTGGTTGTTCCAGTTTTACATGTGATTTGAATTTATAGAAATTCCACTTGCTCTGTGTTCTTGCTAACACTTGATGTTGTCAGACTTCTGAGTTTTTGTCAATCTGGTTATTTTTCATTTCCCCGACTGCCAATGAAGATGAGCATCTTTTCTCACATGTATGGGCCATTTTTATTTCCTTTTCTGTGAAATCTTTTGCCTGACTGGCTACTGGGTTATTTCTTTTTCTTCATGATTTGAGGGAATTCTTTATGTATTCTAGATACTGCTTCACCTAGGAATTCCCTCTTAGCTAGTCCATTGCCCATCCCACTTTTATGTCACATTGGGTTCAGAGTCATTCTAATCCATCAGAGATTCTTGTTCTTTATATATATCTTTATTCCTTGGGGGAGGGGGTTGTGGAGAAGGGTACAGGTGGACGGGTTGGAAACAAGTCCTGTTTCCTTTTCTGCTGGAATGTATTATTATGTTCAGCAGCAGTAGCAGTAGCAGCAGCTGCTAAGCTCCAAATGCTAGTTGTGGAGGTACAAAATGTCCTGCCATATACAGATAAGATATAAAAAGCAATCCCAGATAGTGAAATTATGGGTATTTCTTCCTTTTGTAGTACTTCAATAATTTCCCATTTTTCAATAATAAACAGGTATTGTTTTTTAGAATCAGAAACACATGTTGTTGTTGTTTTAAAAAAGAATTTTTGCTCTTTAAGCTCTGTGGCTTTCATATATGTTTGATTTTAAACCCAGTGGTAACAAGACTTTAAGAAAAATCCCATTCAGCAGGACTTGGTAGTTGGTTAACATCCAGGGTGAGATCACAAGGTGAGCTCATCTGTGAATTGACTAATGCAACACAGCAGGGTCAAGACATGATAAAGCACGCCCCTTACAGGCTAAACCCTGTGTTCCCCAAAAGGCCATAAACCATGCATTTAGATTTCCTTTGTACTCAGCACAGTGCTAAGTGCTCAGATGTAGGTACTTAATTGAAGCTGCTACTGCTGAGGATGGTGACAATATCCTCGGGGCGAACACTGGCCATGGTGGTTTTTTTCATGCATTGATTTTAAACTGGCTGCCTTCTGTTGTTACTTATGATAGTCTTTTTAGTCTGCCAGGAGACCAGAGAGAAGAGAGAAAATGGACTCAAAGGTCCTGTCATCAAGCTGATGGGATCCAACCAGGAAAAGATAGATGAGGCTCAAGCATGGATCCAGAGGATCCTGACCCTCCAGGACTGCCACGTCATTGAGGATAACCATATCCTCTACCTCGGGGAAGAGGAACATGACATTTTATCCCGGATTCAGAAAATGTTACAGGTCTCTATCTCAGAGATTATCAGTCTAGGAAAGGCAAAGTTAGAGATTAAAGGAGCCCAGGCCGACCTCATTGAGGCGGTTATGAAGATTGAACATATGCTGTGCGAAGTTCAAGAGGAAATGGTAAGAAAAAAGGAGCAAGTCCTTTGGAGCTTATCAGGTGAGTAACTTTTTGTTAAGTTGGAAAGTCAGCTCTCCCACCTATTCCTTCTTTGCAGTGTGAACATGCATGTGTGTCAGTGGATAAGATAGAATGGAAGAGGCGAGGAAACCAAGCTCCGTCTGTGCTGGGCCATAAACTTCTATAGCCATTTTTTGGCTTGCTTTCTACCAGCAGGATTAGTTACTAGTAAATGAAAACACACTCACATACACATACACACACTGATGATGATGATGATGATGGATTGCCTAAGGGGCAATTACATGGAAATCTCAGGGTAACCCAAGCCCAGGCTCTTAGGAAAAAATGTCCATCCCTAATTCTGCAGATGAAGCATTTAAATATAGACACATCCCACTTAATTCATTTCTTTAATAGGGTTTTATTGCGATTATTTATTGCTGGCAGCGTTAGGGTCTCTAAAGTTACTTACTTTGAACCCTCTCACCAAAGTAAATTATTTACTGGTACCATGTGGTCCACTCAGGTATCAATCAGTGAGGCAAAATCCATCACGATGACTAGGAATTTGGGTCTGGAGAGATCCTTTTAACTTAGCCCTAGAGCTAACTAGGAAATTATACCGTTGAAAATACTGCCTGGGGAGATTGAGGCTTATTTGATTCATTTATTCAGCTAATGTTTATTGCACCCATGATATGTGCCAAGCATTGTGCTAGTTGCTGGGGATACAGTGATAAGATGGACATTGTTCCCACTCAAAATCGAATTGGGGAAACTGAGAAGTAAGCAGGTTAGTTATGGAAGAGGAAGGTGAAAGTTCTCTGGCAGCAACCAGGAGAGCCACCTAACCCAGACGTGGGAGGTAAGGGGAAAGCTTCTCTGAGAAGGTGTTGTAAATGGAGAAGTGAAGAATAGGTAGGAGTTAGTAAGGCAAAAAAAGGAACTTTCAAGAAATCAGACCGTAGCTGGGCCTAGATTATGCAAGACTTTTATAAATCACTGAAAGTAAGTATTCAGAGTTTTTCTAGAAACACATGCGGAGCCTTGAAGGATTTTAAGCGAAGATAAGTTCAGACTTGTATTTTAGAAAGATCACTGGTTATAATTTGGAGAATGAATTTAGTACAAAAATTCAACTGTAAAATTTCAAAGGACACCTTATTTTCACCATTTGTTTGTAAAAATAATTCAGGCAGATATGGTCAAAGTGAGTGGGAGTTTGCAATAAACGTTTCCATATTCCACCAAAAAACGTGGACAAAAATAATACTTAAGAATGAGACCCAAGATGATGATTGCTGCTTAGCTTTTGAAATGTAATGAATGTGGGCTTTTAAACTGACCCTGATAGTTCTCAAGAGAACAAGAGACAAAATAACATTGATCTCCTATAAAGCTTGTGGCATTACTTTAAATTAACTGCATTCATAAGGTTGGCCCATTCTCCCAGCTATTGGCAGTTTAGTCATGTAAGTCCCTTGCTTTGCTGCGAGGTAGCATTTTTGGCAGTTGAAGACTAAGCATGTTACTCCACAGCAGCGTTTCAGAAGTTCATGTAGATGTACCCTCTCTTAGTCAGATTAAGATCTTCATTAGCAAAATGAATAATTTTGAAATAAGTTATTACCACAGGGAGCATCGACCATTCATCAGAGCAATATGTTTTAAATAATAGAAATTAGGCATCTCCTCTTTTACGGTGCTCTTTTAATCCTTCCTGTTGAGTACTTCTGATAGCAGGAGTTTGTGGACCTTTGAGTTTCTGGTACCCAGCCCAGTGCCTGGCATGTAATAGGAATTCAGTAAATGTTTGCTGAACTCAAGGGAACTGAACTCTAATACTATACTTTATAAATGTGAGCTATTGCTCTCTAGATTTAATTTACAGTCTCTTTTTTTGGAAATTTCCTGGCTTTGGAGATCCTCTGCTATGGAGTTATGTCCCTCCTGCTCTCATGCTTTCCAGATTTACAACTTGACCCTCTAGAGAGTCTCTCTGGATTTATTATTTGCTTTTCTTGGTCAAAATGAGTCCACTTAATTAGATAACGTGCTGGAGATTAGGTCATTTTAGTATACTAGATCTTAAGTCAAACTAAAAGTAAACTGAAAGAAAAGAAGACTTTTGAGGGGTTTCCATTTGTCCACCTGTATATTTAGTCCAATAAGGAGCTCCTTTGGGCAATAAAAGATTTCCCCTTGAATTTAAAATAGGAAAGAAGGAAAGACGTTAAGGAAATAAAGAAGGAAGAAAAAGAGGGAAAAGAAAGGAAAGGAGGAAAGACAAAACACCATAGACTCTTGATCTCCAAATTTTGCTCTTCTTAGTTGGGTCACATATGAGTAACATGTGTACCAAATATTCTGCCTTGTCGCTTACAGAAAGCACTGGTGAAAGCCAGGTTTATAATCTTAGATCTATACTTTTAGCTGTGTGATATTGAGCAAGTCACTTAACTTCTCTGAATTTCAATTTCCCTATTTGTAAAATTGTGATAATTATTTCAGTGATGGTGGTATAGTAATGCTCAAATGAGATAGAGATATGAAACTGTTTTGAAAACTTTGAAGTGTTATATAAGTGCCGTACTGTTTTCCATCATTCCTTAATGTTTTCTTATGGTTGTCTCTTTTTGTTGGTGGGCATCTTGACTAGAAATATAAATATTTCCTTTTAGCAACACAGTTATATATCATCATTACAGCGTTGGTGGGGGGAGTATGTATTAATTCTCTTTTCTCTCTTATCCCCTCAGCTTCGTAATCCAAACCATATGGGGACAAATTTATTAATCCTCTGTTTTATACTATGACTTCTCAGAGTATTATAGCTATCCTTGCATGTCTTAAATATATAAGGCATACAATTTAAATTGGCTAATCTAGTCCTCCAAATTTTTGTAACCTGTTTCATTGAATTTCTTAACAAACTTTCCCTCTCACAGAGAATTGAGACATAGTTTTATGTTACTCACTTTTAGGGCAACAGACTGATCAGCAACCAGAAAACCAGAATGAAATGAAGGAAAATACTTTTCTGAAATGCTTAAAGCTTTCAACTCGAGAAATTCAGGATCAGAAGAAACAGTTTGAAGACTGTGGTTTGCAGGTTATAAAGGTATACTTAAGGAAGGGAAGGATTTGACCCATCTTGCTATCACTTGGTTCTGCAGCCAGAAGCAAAACTTACCTGCTGATGACTCTAAGCTAGCTGCTCACTGACCTGGGATCCTAGGAATTAGTCTTCAAGGAGGGTAGAGATGGGCAGGTACAAGGAGTATAGTTGGAATCAGGTGGTAGAAATGATGTCAGGATATTTAGAAGCATAGATCAAGACTCAGGGAAAGCTATCTGCCTATCTTAAAGAAATGGAATACCATTTATCACACTGTTTCATAATTGTTTACCTATTTTTATCTCTTACTAAACTATGAGCTTTAAGAGGGCAGAGGCTGTGTCTGCAGTTGTTGACCATTTCATCACCAGTGCCTGGCACATAGTGATCGCTCAGTGAATTTTTATCAAAGAAGGGACAGGGAATTTTGAAGAGATAAAAGTCAAAATACAAGAGGGTTGGGGCCAGGGGAGACTCTTAGGCAACTTCATATGAAAAGCAAATTACATGCAAAGTCATATGCACAGAAGTGCTTTGATTTTTGAAGCAGAATATCAGGCAATTTAAGTAGCGGGTCTTCAGTCTCTTTTTCAGTTTTTCACTTCTTTGGGCTACAGGTGGAGAAGATAGACAATGCGCTTCTCGTGGCTGCCTTCCAAAGAAGGAAGAAAATGATGGAAGAGAGGACCCATGTGAACCCTGTGAGCCACAAGTTGTTCCAGCAAGTCCCCTACCAGTTCTGCAAAATGGTATGCAGAGTTGGCTTTCAAAGAATGTACTCAGTGCCCTGCGGTAGGTATCAGCCCCTCATAATCCGGGTTACTCTGTGTGGGGATTGGTGAACAGACATCAGCAGACGATTCACCATTAATAGCATTTGTTGCTTCAGTGAGGGGATCATTTATGTCTGGAATTTAGTGGTAAAATCATTTGGAAAGGGTCATAGTTAAAATTTTTTCTTCATATATTTTGTTGCTGATGGGTTTTATGTTGTTGAAAGTGTTAACAACAAGAGCTGCAGGTCCCTGTTCTTCTCTGTGTTTGTGTCCTCTCTGCAGAGAGCCCTCTGGAGCTTTTTTACTCCCCTTGTCTCAACAAAATAATTATCAACACTACCAAACCATCTTCATCCCTTAATTAAAAGGGCATTTTCCTGAATTTAATAAAGTTGATCTTTTCCATTCTCTTCATTTCCTGTAGCTGCTAGTGAATGAATTAGATACCACCTGGCAGGTGAAGCGAATAATATTTTCAGATCCTTCTCAACTATGGGAGTTCCGTGTATAGCTTGCATGTCTCTTCTCAGTTGTACAAAAATATTGCATACTCAATTGTTATATTTTCCCCTTTAAATCTCTCCAACAGAGGCTAAGAAGTCTAGTATTAATCATGGAGGATACCTAGGAAAGCAGCTTGATTTTGCCTGGTCCTTTAAATATGTGGCTCTGGATCTTTACCTTTCCAAATATGTAGCATGATCCTCGCTGTGGAGCCTCCTACTCCTAGTCTTGATTTCTAGATAACAAAGGGTCTGGAAATCATCTTCTCTTTGGCCCAGAGAGAACAGAAGCAATACCTAGGGTAAAAATTGAACATAAACAATTTTTTGTAATTTTTTTACCTGGAGGTAAAAATTGACAAATGAATCCCCACGTAGTCTTTGAGTGTAACCAGGAAAGTGATGGTCCGTATGGTCCTTTCATTGGCAAAGTATTAAAAATTCATAACTTCTATTTGCTCCTACACCCATTGTAACTGGCTTCTCTGCACTACCCTCTCCCCCATCGCCCCTTCTACTTCTGCTTAAATTACTCTCACTAAAATCATCACGATCCTCCTATTTTCCAAACTCAGTGAGTCCCCTGTTTTCAGTCCTGTGGCAGATGCTGCTGATTGCCTACCTACCATCTTTCATATTTCCTCCCCAAACAGCTAGGACACACATCATCCTCCCAAAGGAGACAGTCCCAAAGTCTCATCCAGTCTCATCATCGGCCTCAAGTCCAGGCAGTCCTCTCGTAAAGCTTAAAGGCAATTGCCCTTATACACTCATTATATAACGATGTAAGTAGAGCAGGAAAACCACAATAAAAACTCCCATTTCAAAAGGGGAAAAGGAAAGACACACGTCACTGATCTATACCACTCGTCACATATGCTGGACTTGTAATTTGTTCAGCCATACAGTCACTTTAAGAACTCAGCAGGCAAGAGACCCGTTTGCATCTGGTCAAGTTCTTGTCTTTATAACTCACCCTGAAGCTTGTCTGCATCTAGTCTTTAAGCCTCAAGATTCTGGTCTTTTACCTACCGGCTCTGTGCTCTGCCCATCTCCCTATCCCTTAGCTTAACAGCCACTACCTTGAGGCAATTCAGACAATAGGCTCAGTAAGGAGATACTACCTAGGATGTGACTTGTGCCAATGTGTCTGCTGAGAGCGCTTAACTGACGATGCCCGAGAAACCCAGGAAACATCAGTTTTGTCACTACTGAAGCTGTTTGCAACTCATTTTTTTTAAAACCTAATTTTCAGTTGGAGTACAAAGGTTCTTGGCTTATTCACCCCTGCAAGGTTCCAAATTATGGGACTGTCAGTGAATTTAGAGGACATGTGCTGGTAGAGGGGGCTTCTATTAACAAAGCTTTATTTATTTTTTCCTGTCTTTCTTGCATTCTAGCTAGTTCTATTCAGAATTCATCTCTTACTTGTAAGATTTCACTGAATGCTGCAAGAATGAGCCTACATGGTTGCAGTTTCTTTATTGGGTTCATTCATTCATTCCAGAAGTATTTATTGAGAACATTCTAAGAGTCAGGCCCTGTGCTAGGTGGGAGGGATACAACAATGAAACAAAATACATAGAATTTCTGCCCTTATAATTTATAATCTAGTGAGTCTATCTGTTGTCCATTCTTTAAATGTTAGTGTTTTCTGGAGTTCTGAAGGAAGCCTCTTTTTTCTTCTAAAATGTCCCCCTGGGTGCTTACACCTTTCCCATCGCTTCAGCTCCTACCTCTGTGATGATGACTTACACATTTGTATCCCCTGCTTTTCTCCTGACCCACAGGTCCATATTTCTGGCTGTCTTTTGGACTTCTCTAACTAGATGTCCTGTAGCCACTTCAAACTGAACTCTTTCCTTGGCCATACTTTTCCTTAAGAAAGAGGATCCCCACCCCTACCCCGATACTCCCTAACCTGGTTAACACCACCATCTATCTACCACGTCTTCTAAGCTGGAAACTTTACCATCCTCCGCTCCTTCCTTTCTCTCACTTTCATATCCAGGCACTCACGCAGTCTTAGTGATTTTCTCTTGGTAAAATTCTCAGTCTAGCCTTACCTCTCTGTTCCTACTGCCTTAGTTCATCTTCCCCTAGGCCCAGACAATTACTTGGCCCTTTCCTTGCCTCAAAATTACCCCTATCTATGTGTATTCTATGTATATTCTACTGACTTTGTGCTAAGCTTAATCCTTTTCGCCCCTGAGGTAGTAAGTAGCAGGAAGTTAATGGGTGGAAGAACAAAGAGCAAGAAGAAACTCCCAGGAAAGAAATCTTTGATTTTTAATCTCAAAATATTACCTCACCACATAAAATTGTACTATATTTTATCTGTTTAAGTGTGGGAGTTCTCTTTGTGAACTTTTGAGAATGAAGATCATTTCTTAGTCACTTTTGAAGCTCAAGTTCATCATAGCTGTGTCTATTTAGCACTTAAAATGTGGTTAATCTAAATTGAGATGTGCAGTTAAGTATCAAATGCACATTGGATTTTAAAGACCACTACCAAAGAAGAAAATGTAAAATATCTCCTTAATAATTTTTGTATTGATTACATGTTGCAATGATAACATTTTGGATAATAGGTTAAATAAAAATATTAATTTTACTTGTTTCTTTTTACCTTTTTTAATGTGGCTACTAGAAAATTTTAAATTACATATGTGGCCCATTGCATTTCTGTTGTTCAGTGCTGCTCTAGAATATGAAAGTGTTTGGTTAAGTCCCAAGTAAATGTAAAGAATGAGGGAGGGAAAAATGGAAGGGAAGGAGGGGGAGAGAATATGGCTTTAAAGGAATTTTCTATTTTTTTTCCTGCTAAGTAGGGGTAGAAAAGGCATTAAGCAGGGATTACCTTGAGGTACAGAGTTTGGCCCTCTGCCTTCTGAGTGTTCTTACTATTACAGAGAAGATAAAATAGATCACAAGCATTTATATCATAGTGGAGAATATTCATTTCCGGTGGTTGGGATAGAGCACATTCTGTTGGTATCGTAGTATTAAGGATGCCTGATGGATGGAAAACTGCCTGGTGAGGACACACCTAGATCAAAAACATGTGGAAATTCTCTATGGGGTATTTTGCCAGGCTATGGTGAGAACTGGTGACCTACCCCTGCCCCGCAGTAGAGAATACTCCTTCTAGGAACCAGAATGTTTATGGCCCCTAAATCCTGAGTGTCTATTCCTAAACAATGCAGCATATACACTAACATTACTTCATAAGCTCAGCATTCCCCTTATTTTGTCATATTTTTCTTGTAATGCTGTCCACAAATTTGGGAGACACTTTGCCTTCTTGGATGCTTTTTTTTTTACTAGCTATATTCTCAAGAGTTCTAGAGATATCCTTATTTGTAGCTTGTAGAAGTCAGGCCATGTTCTAAGAAGAAATAGAACCTTCTCTCCATTATGCTCTTTCTTAGCTGCTTAGTTTGTAATGTTGACTTAAGTCATACTGTCTCTGAACCTCAGATTTTTCATCTGTTATATGGAGATATTACCCAAGTCACAGATTAATTGAAGATAATCAATGTAAAAACGCTTTGTAAATCATAGACTCCTCTGTAAACTCCCATGGTATATTTAAATGTAAGGTATTATGTTCGTGATATTAGTGATAATTTGCCACAAGTGAACAGCTTTGGCTGTCTTTGCTACAGATAGAGAGACTTGGGACTAGGAGATGGTGATTATTTGGAGGACTAGAGAGAAAATACATATGAGTACTGAAATAGGCAATATGATTTGCCAGATCATAATAATCCTTAAATATTTTTTCTCTTATCAGATCCAAAATATGGAGCTGGAATATATTTCACCAAGAACCTCAAAAACATAGCATACCACGTCAAGAAAACACCTGCCACAGATAAGCTTATCTATGTGTTTGAGGCTGAAGTACTCACAGGCTCCTTCTGCCAGGGTCAACAGTTGAATATTGTTCCTCCGCCGTTGCTTCCTGGAGCCATAGATAGCCATGACAGTGTGGTTGACAATGTTTCCAGCCCTGAAATCTTTGTCATTTTTAGTGACACGCAGGCTGTGCCCCAATATTTGTGGACTTGCACGCAGGATCATGTACAGTCACATGATTACTCATCAGGACAAATGAGCAAGCAACAGCCCTGAAAGAAATTCTGAAGTGGCAGCCCTGTTGATTAAGATCCATATCATTTTAATAATAGGCATGACCTTGCTTTGGAGGAACTAATCAAAGAATGACCATAAATGATTCAAAGAGTTGTTTGAATATGTCACATGGGTTGTCTCTGTGGACTGACTGAGTGATTGCAGAGATCAGCCACAAACTAGCATCTTAGTGCCTTCATCTTTACCTTCCTCTCTTGGGGTGGGAGTGGATCGATGACAACTAAAACACTCTCAGGACCATTCCCTCTCCTTTAAGTTGCCCTTTCATCTTCTTTACCACAGGTAACGACAAAAATGTTTTACCTGTAATGAAGAGATTTTTCCAGTATATAATCCAAGCCTTTTATTTTGTAAACTGGTAATTGTGTAACATATCAGGACAGCAGGATGATTTTAGATTTTCCAGTAAATCTTATAAAGCACTTTAGATATCAAAATAAATCACCTTTATCTATGTAAGTGGCTCTGAAAAATTGTGTAAAATGAAATTATTTGAAGTGGAAGAACATCAGAAGGCTGATAATCTACTAATAGCCTGTTTGAATTTGAAACACCATGAGATCAAATTGTTAATTCACCAAATATGCCTTGATCACTGTATGTGTTTCAGTCACTTCCTGGGTGCTGAGGATATGATGCTGGATGAGAAAAATGTCTTCATAAGGCTTTCGGCCTGAATAATCAGAAAGGCATCTATGGACAAATTAACGATCTAACCTTCGATTGTATATAACAGAAGAGGAATTACAGAGTCTTTGGAAAAATTTAAGGAGGAGAGGAATAAACCTGCACATCTCACTCTAAACCACCCACTAGGTACCTGGAAACCCCCAACTTCCTGCCTAAGCAGCTCCAGGTCTACTTCCAGGGCCTGATTGGGCCTCTCCTACCAAGGGTGGACTGTATCACAGTCTGCATCAGGAATGGCCATGGGGTGACTGTTTTCAGGGATGTAGCTTGGACATGAGGGCTGAGGTGTTCACACATCTGTGCATGAGACTGGTACAGAGCTGAGGGTGAAAGGACAGATGTAAAAGGATTTCAAAAGATAATGAAGGAAAAGCTAAGTTTACAAGGATAAGAAAAAAAAATCCATATCGTGAAACATAGTGAAACTGTAGGCCACCAAAGAGGTGATTTTAAAAACAGCCATAGGGAACAGTCAAGTCATTTACAAAGGAATGACAATTAGACTGACAACATACTTCTTATTGTAAGCAGAATAATGTCCTCCCCCTGCACATTGCAAAGATGTCCACATCTTAACCTCCTGAATCTGTGAATGTATTACCTTGCATGTCAAAAGATATTTTGCCGATGTGATTGAAGTTACCCCTCAGATGGGAAGATTAGCCAGGATTATCCAGGTGTGCCCAATCTAATCACACAAGAGATGGCAGCATGAGAAGTTTTATTTGATGGCTCATTCTTGTTCTGAGATGTAGAGAGCTATGGGCAAGGACCAGGGACAAGTTTCTCTCTTGTAATTGATTTCTACTCTCATACCATTGTAGTTGGACGAGGTGCTTGATATGATTTCAATCTTCTTAAACTTATTGATTTGTTTTGTGCCATGTATGTATATATTCCTCTTCATATTCTTTTTCATTATAGGCCATTGAAGTATTGATTATAGTTTCCTGTGCTATACAGTAGGACATTGTTTTGTATCTGTTTTATATATAGTATTGTGTATGTGTTAATCCTAGACTCCTAATTTATCCCTCCCCTTTCCCCTTTAGTAACCATAAGTTTGTTTTCTATGTCTGTGAGTCTGTCTCTGTTTTTTAAATAAGCTCATTTTTGTCCTTTTTTTTTTTCAGTTCCACATACAAGTGATATCATATGGTATTTTTGTTTCTCTTTCTGGCTTACTTCACTTAGTATGATAATCTCCAGGTCCACCCATGTTGCACAAATGACATTATTTCATTCTTTTTTATGGCTGACTAGTATTCCAGCAGTGTGTGTGTGTGTGTGTGTGTGTGTGTGTCTGTGTGTGTGTGTCTGTGTCTACATACCACATCTTCTTTATCCAGTCATCTGTCAATGGACATTAGGTTGCTTCTATGTGTTGGCTATTGTAAATAGTGCTACCATGAACATCAAGGTGCAAGTATCTTTTTGAATTAGTTTCCTCTGGATATATGCCCAGGAGTGAGATAGCTGGATCACGTGGTAAGTCTGTTTTTAGTTTTTTAATGAATTTCCATATTGTTTTCCATAATGGTTGCAGCAAACCACATTCCCACCAACAGTGTAAGAGAGTTTCCTTTTCTCCACACCCTTACCAGCACTTATTGTTTGTGGACTTTTAAATGATGGCCATTCTGACTGGTGTGAGGTGATACCTCATTGTAGTTTTGACTTGCCTTTCTCTGATAATTTGCGATCATGGAATGAAATGCCTATTGGCCATTTCTACCAATTATTTAAAGGAGAGTTAACACTTATCCTTCTCAAACTATTCCAAAAAATTTAAGAGGAAGGAATGTTTCAGAACTTATTCTACAAGGTCAGCATCACACTGATACCAAAATGAGACAGACATGAACAAAAAAACATGAAATTATATGTGGAATCTAAAAAAACCAACCAACCAAGCAAACAAAACAAAAATAGACTCAGATTCAGAGAACAATCGAGTGGTTACCAGAGGTGAGTGGGTGTTGGGCAAAATAGGTGAAGGGAATTAAGAGTTATAAACCTCTACTTATAAAATAAATAAGCCACAGGGATGTAACAGCATAAGGAATATGATCAATAATATTGTAATAACTTTGTATCGGGACACATGGTTACTAGACTTATGGTGATCATTTCATAATGTATGTAAATGTCAAATCACTATGTAGTACTCCTGAAACTAACATAATATTCTACATCAACTATTATTTCAATTAAAACAAAGAATTGGGAAAAAATCCAACTACATATTGTTTACAGAAGATATAACAAAATCATTAAAATGCAAAGAGATTGAAAATTAAAAGATGGAAAAAATGTAATTAATGAACACTCACCCAAAAAAGCTGGTGTAGCTGTATTAATAATGACAAAAATAGACCTTAAGTTAAAGGATGTTATTAGGGATAAATGACTACTCAATAATAACAAAAGATTCAATTAACCAGGAATAGATATAATAATAAGCCTATATGTATTTAATAACATCTAAAACTATGTAAGACAAAACCTGACAGAATTAAAGGTAAAACTGACAAAATCTACTCTCTTAAGAGTTTTAACACAGCTCTCTCAGTAAATAATAGACCCTCAGTTAGAAAAAAAAGACACAAACTAGTAAGACTGCAGAAAATTTGAATAACAGTTTTTAGCTAATGTACATGTATAGAACCCTCCACCCAGCAATTAGAGAATACATGATCTTCTCAAGTATACATAGAACAGTTATATTTATTGACCATATTCTAAGTTCAACAATTTTAAAGATACTCTCTATTGCACTGTGTTTTCTGACCGTCATCCATCATATAATTAACTTAGAAATCAATTTTAAAAAAAGCTTAAAAATAAATACATACGGAAATGAGATATACACTTCAAAATAATACCTCATAGATCATGAAAGTATAACAGAAATTAGAAAATATTTAGAACTGTATAATGAAAATATTACTAATACATTTTGACCAAAAGCTAAAATAGTTCTTTAATAATAAAGCCTTAAAGCTTATATTAAGAAAAAAATAAAGGCAAAAATTAATCAGCTAAGCATCTAACTTAAGGTAAAAGAAAATTAGAATTTAAGAATGAAAACAGAAAATAATTAAATAGAAGTAAACATACATCAGAGAGAAGTAATCAATAGCTGCTTGTCTGCAAAAATTTTAAAAATAGAAAAATCTTTGATATGACTGCTGAAGAAAAAAGGTACAAATAAAGAATCTTAGGAATCAAAGGAGGATGTTTAAGATCCTTTTAGATTAGAGATCTAAAGATAAGATAATAGTAGAAATAATTTTATGCTAATAAATTGAAAATTTAGACAAAAATGTTGATTTGCCTAGGAAAAATAACTTACCAAAATTGACTGAAGAACTAGGAAATCTTGAATTTTCTAATATCTATTCAATAAGGTGAATTAGTAATTAAAAATTTGCCTACCAAGTAAACAAATAAATACAACAAGCTAAGATGATTTTACTAGTGAGTTCTACCAAATCTTCAAAGAACAGATAATTTCAGTCTTCTGGAATTATAAGCATAAAATCTTCTGGAAAACAGAAATAGAGGGAATACTCCTCAACAGATTTTTTCAGAGTTAGTTTGGTAACCTTGATATCAAAAGTATAAAAGAATGTAAATTAGGAAAAATGCATACTGAATTATTTTTGTAAATAGATACTCAAATCCTAATAAAATATTAATAGATATAATTCAGCTCTATATAAATACATCATAGTCGAGTTGGGTTTATCTCAGAAACGTAAAAATAGTTTCACTTCAGAATACCTATTAATATAACTCACCATGTAAATACATTAAAGTGTAGCTCATTTCAATATATAGAGAAAATCACATGATAAACAATTCATAAAAGAATACCTACCAGAACCCTAGGGCAAGCATCATATTTCTTGGTAAGACATTAGAGCGATTCCCTACAAAATCAGGGATGAGACAATGGATGCTTCCTATTACCACTTCAGTAGTGAATTCAAACACAGTGAAGAGCAAACGAACTAAAAATGGAGAAACAAAAATGTTTTAAATTACAGGAAATAGGATTGTCTGTAAAAATCCAAGAAAATCTGGAGACAGATTATTAGAATAAAAGCATTTTGCAAGGTTTTGGATAGACTGGGATTTCAAAATTGTAGAATAGATAAACAAGATTACACTGTATAGCACAGGGAAATATACACAAAATGTTATGATAAATCACAGAGAAAAAAATGTGACAATGAGTGTGTATATGTCCATGAATGACTGAAAAATTGTGCTGAACACTGGAATTTGACACAACATTGTAAAATGATTATAAATCAATAAAAAATGTTAAAAAATTTATATATAAATCAAGTTTCATTTCTATGCATGAGAAACTGAACATAAAGGCTTTTTTTACCTTTACAATAGCAACAGCAAAAAAATAAGACAACTAAAATTAAATTTAACAAAAGATGTATAAAAACTTCATTAAAAATTACAAAACATCACTGAAAGGCATTTAAGAAGACCTAAATAAATGGAGAGATATACTATATCCTTATTGAGAAGACTCTATATAATAAAGATGTCTTTTCTCCAAAAATTAATCTTATCAATTCAATACAATTTCAATCAAAATCATAAGAAATTTTCTTCATAGAAACAGATGTAGTTGTTGCAAAATTTATATTAAGCAAAAAGATCCAAGAAGAGCCAAGGCAATTTTAGAGATGTAAAATGAAGTGGAGGTGACTTGACCTACAATATATTATGAGTTATTATAGAACTACAGTAATTAAGATGTGTTACTTGTGTAGGGATAGACTAACAAACCAACTGAGTAGAATAGAATAGAAAGCTCCAAAACAGACCTGGGCCAATATGGAAACTTGAGAATATATGTATCTCAAATATATATATATTGAATACATATAAAAATACACTTGTATATGTATAGTTGAGACATATATCTCTCATTTATATATTATATATATAAATGGTATAAATATACTAAAAAATTCTGCATCTTTTCACATTGCAGGTTTTAACAATGTCAATATTTTTATGGTACATTAAGATATTTTCAGCAAATATTTACAGTTAGAAACTAAGTACCGTTTAAAAATCAAATTTTATGTAATAAAGAATACAATTGATTTCTTATCAAGTTTCCATGTTCAAGTCAAAACTGCTATTTGATGCTTGTCGATTTCTCCTTTTATGTTTGTTAACAATTCCCTTATATATTGAAGTGCTTCTTGGGTTCATAAATATTTACAATTGTTGTATCTTCTTGGATTGATCTCTTGAGCATTACATAGTGATCTTGTCTCTTGTAACAGTCTTTATTTTAAATCTATTTTGTCTGTTGTCAGTATTGCTACTTCAGCTTTCTTTAGATTTCCATTTGCATAGAATATTTTTTTCCATCCCCTTACTTTCAGCCTGTATGTGTCTCTAGCTCTAAAATGGGTTTCTTGTAGACAGCACATATATGGGTCTTATTTTTGTATCCATTCAGCCAGTCTATTACTTTTGGTTGGAGTGTTTAATCCATTTACATTTAAGGTAATTATTGATACATATGTTCTTATTGCCATTTTGTTAATTGTTTTGGGTTTGTTTTGTGGGTCTTTTTTTTTTTTTCTCTTTCTTCTTTTTGTTTTCTTTTCTTATGATTTGATGACTGTAGAGTTACATTGGTTCATGATTATCATGAGGTTTTGGTATGGAAGTCTATATGTATATATGATTGTTTTAAGTTGCTGATCTTTTAATTTCAAATGCACTTTAGATACCCTCTATTTGTACCCTCCTCCCTCATGATTACGTGTCTTATTTCTAGTTGTGGCCTTTCTTTTTTTTACCTAGAGAAGTTCCTTTTATTTTAATATATATTTTTACTAAAGTATAGTCAGTTTACAATGTTGTGTCAATTTCTGGTGTACAGCACAACACTTCAGTCATATAGGAACATACATATATTTATTTTCATATTCCTTTTCACCATATGTTACCTCAAGATACTGAGTATAGTTCACTGTGCTATACAGTATGAACCTGTTGTTTGAGAAGTTTCCTTAACATTTTTTGTAAAGCTTTTCTGGTGGTGCTAAATTCTTTTAGCTTTTGTTTATCTGTGAAGCTTTTGATTTCTCCATCAAATCTGAACAAGAGCCTTGCTGGATAGAATATTCTTGGTTATAAGTTTTTCCCTTTTCATCACTTAAAATATATCGTGCCATTCCCTTCTGGCCTGTAGAGTTTCTTCTGAAAATAAGCTTATATAATCTTATGGAAGTTCCCTTGTATCTTACTTGCTGTTTTTCTCTTGCTGGTTTTAATATTTTCTCCTTATCCTTAATTTTTGTCAATCTGATTACTATGTGCCTTGGTATGTTCCTCTTTGGGTTAACCCTCTTTGGGTTGTGTGGAACTCTCTGTGCTTCCTGGACTTGGGTGACTGTTTCCTTTCCCAAATTGGGGAAATTTTTGGCTATTATCTATTTGAATATTTTCTCAGGTCCTTTCTCTCTCTCTTTCTAGGACCCCTATAATGTGAATATTAATACACTTCATGTTGTCCCAGAGTTCTCTTAAACTATCCTAATTTCTTTTCATTCTTTTTTCTGTTCTGCAGTAGTGATATCCACTAATCTGCTCACTGATCTGTTGTTCTGCCTCAGTTAGTCTATTCTTGGTTCCTTCTAGTCTGTTACTCATTTCAGTAATTTTATTCTTCAACTCTGGATATTCTTTATATTTTCTAACTCTTTTGCTAAAAACTTCCCTCCATGTGTCTATACTCCTCCTGAGTTCTCTGGATATCTTCACCATCATTATTCTAAACTCTTTCTTGGATAGATTGCCCATCTCCTCATCACTTATTTCTTCTTCTGGGATTTTATCTTGTGCCTTGGCCTGGAAGATATTTCTCTGCTGCCTCATATTGTCTAACTTTGTGTTTTTAGGTTTGGAGAAGTGGCCTTCTGTGGGAGATGTCCTATGTGTCCCAGCAGTACACTCCTCTCTTGTCACCCAAGGGCCAGGGTCCAGCTGGTCCCAGTGTAGAGTCTGGCCTGCATTTGTGGATTCCTTCCACAAGCTTTGGGATTGTTTTCTTATTTCTGGTATCTGCCCCTTGGTGAATGAGGCTGGACTAGAGGCTTATGCAGGTTTCCTGGCAGGAGTCAGTGCCTGTCCACTGCTGGGTGGAACTTGGTCCTGGCCCTCTGGTGAGTAAAGCCAGGTCTAGGGGTGTGTCTAGAGGTGGCTGAGGGCTCAGGAAGTCTGATGATGGGTGGGGCTGTGTTCCCACCCAGTATGTTGTTTGGCCTGAGGCTTTCCAGCACTTAAGCCTACAGGCTATTAGGTGGGGCTAGGTCTTGGTTCTAAAGACCTAAGCAAGATATTGGCCTTCAGGAAAGTAGATGAACACTCCCTGAATGTCCACCATAACCTTTCATGTCCCCAGGGTGAGCCACAGCCACCCCTACCTCCCCAGGAGACCTTCCAAAACCAGCAGGCAGGTCTGGCCCAGGTTCCTATGAAGTCACTACCTCTGCCCTTGGACCCTGCATGTGCGAAATTATGTGTGCTTCCCCAGAGAGTGAAGTCTCGGTTATTCCCAGTCCCATGGGGCTCCTGGAGTTAAGCCCCACTGGCCTTCAAAATTATATGTTCTGGAGTCTTCACCTCCCAGTGCTGGAGCCCTGGGCTGGGGAGCCTCACATCGGGCTCAGAACTCTCACTCCTGTAGGAGGGCCTCTGCAACTTATTCTTCAGCTTGTGGGTCAATCCCCCCACCCCAGAGGGTATATCACAAGCACGCCCCTCCTACTGTCTCGCTGTGGTTCCCTCTTTATGTTTCCAGTTGAGGAGGATCTTTCTTGCTAGGTTCCAGTCTTTTTAACCGATGGCTATTTAGCAGTTAGTTGTGGTTCTGCTGTAGTCACAAGAGGCCAGCTTGTGGTCCTACGACTCCGCCATCTTAACAGGAAATCTAAAAAGACTAGTTGCCACTTTCAGTGAGTCTTGTTATTTTAAGTAATAGCACTTATGCAACAGAAAAAATACAACAATATATAATTGCAAGTAAAAACTTATTTTTCATGTTTTTATGTTAATACATGTATATAATTATTATATATTTTCACCTCCATCTGTTTGGCAAAAATAAAAAAAGCCAGACATTTCCAAATGTTAGCGAGGATGTTTGGAAGAGCAAATCTTATACACTGCTTGTGGAATATAAATTGGCATAACCACCCTGGGAAATCATCCAGCAATATGTGGTATATTAGTTTTCTATAGCTGTGTAACAAGTTACCAGAAACCTAGTGGCTTAAAACACATTTATTATCCCACAGTGTCTATGGGCCAGGAGTACAGGCACAGTTTAGCTGGTTCTTCTGCTCAGGGTCTCACAAAGCTGCAATCAACGTGTAAGTCAGGTTGTCTTCTTATCTGGAGGCTTGACTGGGGAAGAATCCACTTCTAAGCTTTCTCAGGCTGTTAGTGGAATTCATTTTCCTGTGGTTGTAGAGCTGACAGCCCTGGCTTCTTACTGGCTGTCAGATGGAGGCTGTACTGTGGCCCTAGAAACCAACCACAGTTTCCTGTCATGTGGCGCTCTCCATAGGCAGTTCACAACGTGAAAACTCACTTCTTAAAATCCAGCAGGAGAGTGTCTAGCTCCAGTCTTTAAGATAGAGACTTAGATAGAGATATATAATAAAATGTAATCATCTTTGCTGTATTCTGTTGGCCAGAAATAAGTCAAAGGTCCTACTCACACTTTAAGGGTAGTGATTATACAGGGCACCATGAGAGGGAAAATATCATGAGGACCCTCTCAGAATTCTGCCACACCGACTAAAGTTAAAGATGCACTGTCCTAGGATCTAACAGTTTCCTTGCACACACAGAGATATGTACAAGCATTGTTTGTAATAGCAAAACTATTGTTCTATAAATTAAACTTTAAAAATTTTAAATACAAAAAGATATAGTCAGAGAGACATTAACTAATGAAATATCATGTATGACATAACATTTTTGTGAAAGTAACGTATATATGAGAATTCTGCTTCAGAAATGGCCTACTGTTATTGTCTTGAACAAGTCCTCCCACCACTGAGAACAACTGGACAAAACATAAAAACACATTAAGGCATTGAAGAGTATCACGGCAGTGAGAATTCGTGGGTCCAAGATCTGGAAGAAGAGAAAGAGAAGATTGAGAAGTGAGCCTGGTGTTTGCCGTTACTTTTTCACCTAAGGTGAGTGCAAATTATGAAAGCAGTGGCTGAAAAACTGAGTAGAGCTTTTGGCTGTCTCATGGGGCTGAGGAGGCTGGGTCAAAGAAAGAGAGGCCCTAGTAAATGCCCCAGACTTTTGGTCAAGACACTCAAGGAATACCCTAACTAAAAGGGTGAACTGTAAGGAAACTAGTTTTCACAAACACTGAAGTCCAGCTGTTAATATCAGATCCTGATTGGAATAAAGTGATTTTCCCTCAGCTTAGCTGTGGGCAGTAATACTTGCCTCTAACTCTCTTCCTTAGAACACATTCTCTTTCCTCAGCCCGCTTGCACAAATTCAACTCATCCTAGAAAACACGCCTTCAGTGTGGAACACTGATACAGCAGAAAAAGATCTAGGATGAATGAACTTTGTATAGCCTAGGATTCAGTGTGGTCCTCTCTTCTACTCTTGTGTTATAGAGCTACCCCATCTCTTTCACCTTGCTTCTCCATGGGTGTTTTAGTTTGATTTGATAAACTATGTCATATGTGAGACTTATTCTGTGACCTCTGCTTGGCTGACTTCAGTCTTTTGAAGCCACTGCTCACAAAGAATCCCCCCCCATTGCATCAAATTTAACAGTAACAATTATTTATCCCAAATTTTCGTTTAAGACCATTTATTGAGCGAAAAGCAACTATTTGTGTTTCATTTAATTTCTTAAAGGTTTTTGATACTGACCATACATTATCAGGTAAACAGGATGGGAGAGAAAAAAAGAAATACCTCAGAAGCTTCCTCAAACGTGCTGCATGTGAATGCCTTAGACATGAGGCGCTGACTTCTAACACTTTTGTAATAATCCCTTAGCCTTCATTCCTTACATTATTCATTCTGTTAACGTGTATTAGGTAACAACACTGTGAGAGGCAAGAAATACACAGAGGTGAGCGAGGATCCATCGGCCCTGGAAGAGCTTCGAAGACAAGTTTGTAGGCATAACTTTGCATCTCAACCTAATAAGTACCGTTTCCCTGTCACTCCAGCGTGACTCTCTAACCTCTGCCTCTGTGAACCTCCTCAATCAGACCTTCTCCCTGACCCCGGACTCTCTCCACTGGTTCCGGGCTACCCGTTAGCGTTTCCAGAGAAAGACAGTTGGAAGACTACATCTCCCAGCAGCCTCTGCAGCAGGGCGGTGGAGGAGTGCGCGCAGGCGCGCGGTCCAGCCCCCGCGCGCAGGCGCATTGCGAACGCCGGCTGAGCTAGGTCTCGCTGTGCTGGGTGCGCGGCGGTCGAGAGCGAGGCCTGGTGAGCACCGCCGAGGCGCGAGTCCGCTCTTCGAGGTTGTGTGCGGCAGAGGCACGGCGGGCGAGCGAGCGAGTCAGCGGCTCACCCCAGCAGTGGCACCGGGATCGGTTGCCTTAAGCCTGGTAAGTGCGGGGCCCCGGCGGACCCCAGCCCCTCCCCCTCCCGCTGGCGGATCCGGCAGTCCTCAGCGGGACCCGGGAGAGGCCCGCGGCGAGGGCGGGCGCCGTCTGTGCTCGAGCTCTGGTTCCTGGGCCTGGGCGCTCGCGGCGCCTCCGTGCGTCACCGGCCCGGCTGTCCTAACGGCCGCGCGGCCAGCCTAAGGGAGGGTGGGGGCGGGGGCGCTGGTGTGCTCGCCATCGGGAACGGCGGCCGGGGCGGGGCGGGGCGGGGCGGCGGCGGGGCTGGAAGCGGCGCCGGGGACTGCGGGGCGCCGAGGCAGCGGGGCGGAGAGCTGGGAGTGCGGAGCCAGCGCCGCGGCCAGGCGCGAGCGCGCGGGGGGCGGGGGTGGGCCGCGCAGAGTGCTGTGACTGAGGCTGGAGAGAGCAGGGGGCGACGTGTAAAGATCCTAACCCGGGCAAGAAGGGACCGTCTCAGGAATTCACAAGTTGCTGCTCCAGCCGGAGCCGGTGGTTTGGGGGGAGGTGGCGGGGGCGGGGGTGGAGACGGACGACTGCAGTTTACAGATGTCATAACAACATGGGCCTGAAGAGGCTGACAGGGGTGTGGTAATTATAGGAATGACAGAACTTCGTCTGCACATAGCGTGTGTCAGTGGTGATGCGAGGGAAGCGGCGAAGTATTAGATTAAGCTCTAAAGGGGAGGGGAAAACAAGGATGGCTGGAGTCACGGAAGTCGTCATGAAGGAATGTTTTAGGTTTGAATGGAAGTATTTAATGTTCCACTTTTGAGTGAACGACTTCAAAAGAATTGATTTTTAAACTTTAAGATTAGAATAAACAGTTTGGAAGTATTTTTTTCTAAAACATACTATTAAATAATATTTCTAACTTTTTCAGTCCTTTTTTCCTTTAATAAACACTTCCTTCAGAACCCCTGTTTGTTTACAGGAGGCTTGTAGGTGATTCCTCCCCCTCTTGTTGCTTCAAAACTCATTCCTGACTTTTTTTTTCTTCTTGTTATTGCATTTGAAATATTTTGAAAGTAATTCACAATCGCTTCTCTTTCCATTGTAAAGATTGAAGAGATGAAATTTTAACTTTTCAAAGGAAAGTGAGAATAAATTCTATTGTACTTTTGCTGAAATAATCTATTCTTGGAAGGCACTTTAATGTGTAATACCTGATTTAAGGTGGAGGACATGAGAGAACCTAAAAGAAGTAACATTTATTGAGCTCCTTTCCAGGTATTTTGCTAAATGCTTTCAGTGTATTAAAGCATTTAATATTTAACTCTGAAGATGTTATTTTTTCCTTTCTACAGATTAAAGCTTTGAAGGTTAGAGAAGTTAAGTAACTTACTTAAGGTCATCCAGCTCTTGTTGGAACCAGCCTTGGAACCAAAATCACTGCCATTTTAGAAATTATTTCTTCTTTCCTTTCATATTTCTTTGTTGTGTTTTCTTGATTTGGTCCATTAATTCAGCGAATTCTTGGATTGTTCATGGAGTATGTGAGACTGGGGATGTAAATGTGATCAAGACACTCTTCCTGTCCTCATGGAATTTATAGTGTAGAGGGGAAGACTGACAAATAATGACTATAAATATTGACTGCATGACATTTTATCAGTCATTACAAGTGAGCAAAAACTATAGTAAATAGCAAAGGAAGTTCAGATGGACTCAGACAACAGAAACCTCCAGGAGTGTACAGTCTAGTAGGGAAACAAAACATATATTTATAAAAACCTAGAATAAACTAAGTGATAGAAATTAATGCCTCATCTGAAGTCAGAATATTTACATTATGTTACTTTAGGTCCTTGTAGAAGTTTCTTCACAGGACTATGAATTAATATTTTGCACTTTGACTTTTATCTAGTATTGGAACATTATTTATTTATTGATCCTTATAAAATAGAAACCTTAGAGAAAAATTGTTTTTAAGACCCCTGTGATACATTTTTGTCTTTTCTTTCTTTGGGTTTTAAACAAATGACTGCTTTTATTAGATCGTTTGTATTTTATAAGCCATCCTATTTCTCTTTATGCTTTGGCTGTGAGGAGGTTCAGAGCTGTGTTCAGTGTTGGTAATTTTCATAATTTTTATTAGCCTCAACTATGTTATACGTTATGTCAAAATGTCTGGAATTGCTCTCAGTTGTTTCCTGGACTATTTGTTGTTGTTGTTCTTTTCTTCTCTTGATTCTTTTACCATTTCCCTCATTTCAGAATAGGGATTGTATATTATTTTTATTTCCAGTATTTTAGGATAGTATTTGTTGAATTAAATGATAAAGCCTTGATGATTTATGATTTTGTATTTTTAAGTCTGTCAGATTGTTTCTAGATGTATGTATGAATACTTTGTATAAAATCAATTAAGACTTTTGGCCATGTAAGTAAAGATGACTGACAGTGATAAAGGTAATTCCCCATTACTCTCTTTAAGATTTATGTACTTTGCAAGGTATTCTGAATTTAGCCATAATAATGGAAGAAAACATTGGAAATGGTTAACAATTAAATTAGCCGATTAAGGCTGATTTCACTCTATTCTTGCTGTAGTAAGCAGGAGGTGGCCCCAGGCCAGCAAGGGGCCAGATAGGACCCTGGTAAAAAAATTTTGAGGCCTTGCAGTGAAAGGGCAAGAATGAAGACTGATGGAACATACAGTTTTTTTGTTTATTTTTAAAGATGATTTAACCCTACAAGACAGATGTAAGTGATAAAATGGTTCTGATCTAGTGTAGTAGACTAATTGGGACAGTTCCTGAAAGCAGGCAATAATCCAGAATGTGGATAATAGGGATAATCTACTTCACATAGCAAGAATAATGCTGCCCTTCATATACAAAGATAAGTCTGCTTACTCATCATGATTGATTTTCCAGCATGAGGAGGGATATGTGCTGAGTTGTCCATGAGTCTCTGTACTCTCTGACCAACAAGGCTGCTTGGGAACAGAATGGGAGTTTGTAGCTAGGAAAAAGAAGACAAGCAGAAGGTACTAACATTTATTGATGGATCAAGCACTACATCAGGTACTTTCACTTAATTATTGTAAAAGCACTTTGAGAAGGTGAGGTACATGTAGAGGGTAGTTAGGTAACTTGTCCTACTTCACAGAGTAAGTGGTAGAGTTAGGATTCAAACACAAGGCTATTTGTACTATGTTAACATCAAACATTAGAGCTTGATTTTGTCTTGGTTTGCAGTTCAGTCTCTCCAGCAGAACAAACTAAAAATGTAGTTTGTTTAACATCATGAAATGATATTGTGAAGACCTAATTTACTGAAAGCTGAAAGGCTGTATGAGTTCCTTGCTTTATTGCCATTAAAAAAATACAAATTTTAAATTAGAATAATATGTAAAAAACAACTGTCTTCTGTCCCAGCCTCTGCACTTTGGAGGCTACCATTTTCTTTTAGCTATTTCCTCTTTCATATTTATGAATCATTTGCTTCTGTTGCTATTTCTTGATATACCAGTTTTGGACATTATCTATTGACTTTTGTCCACACATATGTACGTTACCTCTCCCATCCTTTCAATATAATTATCACAGGTGTTTCTTTTTTTCTTTCTTTTATTTTTTACATAAAAAGTTCAGTAAAAATTGGATAAAGTAAAGTGCTTTTAAGCAGTAAATCAGTCTTAACAGCATGGCTGGCTGAAACCACAAGGCAGCCTGCCTTGGAATATTTACATGATAACACGTTAAACCTTGCAGGAGAACTTAAAACATCCTTACAAAGTCTTCCTTTATCACAGGTGTTTATTAAGTTATTGTTCAGTTATAACAAATATTTATAGCTGAACCATGCAATGTATTGTATCATTTCTTCTCTTAACCAGTTTGGTTTTTCCAGGAGTAATACCTTTTTTCCCCCTTCTGTATCCATGAGACAGCTATCCTGGAACCTCTGTCCTTTTAATGCAATCTGGACTGGTTACTTTTTAGGCCTACTTCACAGCTGTTATCCTGGAACTTCTTTTTATGTCACCCTTAAAACTCTCAATGCCCTTCTCCCTACTGGATTTCCTATTTTCCATATTTTCTTAACTTCCAGAGGAAGGGTACCTGGGAAGGAAAAACCTTCTGAGATCTTGCATGATTGAAAAAATCTATTCTACCTTAACATTTCATCAATAATTTGAGTATAAATTTCTAGGCTTAAAAAGTTTGGAAGTCATAGCTCTGTTGTTTTCTGCATTCTAACGTTGCTGTTGATGTCCAAAGCTATTCTCATTCTTGATTTGTGTGTGACCTTCCCCATCTTTCCTCCAATCTTTAGAAGCTTTTAGGATATTATTTTTAACCCCTAATGTGCCTAGATGTGGTTCTTTTTTCATTTAAAGGCACTCCATGGACCCTTACAAGCTGGGAATTCATGTCCTTTAGTTTTGGGAAATTTATTTTATCATTAATATTATTTTGGGGGATATTTTAGGTAAAAGAGTTGTAGAGTTAATTAGCTTTCCAGTTCTTGACACTATCATCAGACTATACAAGTTCCTTTAAATTTTTCATTTCTGAGCCCTACTTCCAGTACCCTTTCTAGCAGGCAGTCATTGCATTGTGGTTGATAACATTCCTTGATTATATGTGAATCATTGTGAAATATGTAGTGGGTGGGGTGTGTGTATTTAGTTTATATATTGTTATAGACTTTGTTCTGTTTCTTACTCTTTTTCACTCAGCATTATTTTGGAGACCTTTCTGTTTTGTTGTGTGTACATATAATTGTGTATAATGTGGAATACCAGTATACATCTACTACATTTTACTTTTCATTCCCTAATCACTGACACCTGAGTTGACTTTCTGGCATTACAAATAAACTGTGGTAAATATACTCTTCCTTGTGCATCCTTATGGACCTCTGTAAGAAGTTGTCTGAGATATATCCAGGAGTGGGATTCTTGAGTCAATGAATTCAAGAACTAGTTTATGCTCTTACTAGCAATGGAGGAGGGTTCTTGTTTGCCCACATCTTTGCCAGTATTTGGTTTTATCTAACTTTCTAATTTTTATTAGTCTAATAAGTATAAAGTAGTATTGTTTTAATGTACATTCTCTGATAACTAATGAGTTTGAGCATCTCTTGTATCCCTTCAGGTTTTCCCTTTTGATAATTGTCTGTTTTGTCCTTTTATCTATCTTTCCTTTGGGTTTCCTGTCTTTTTGGTTTGCAGGAGTTCCTTGTGAAGGTCTGTTTTAGGATGAAAATATCTTCTCTAAGCCTGTCATCTTTGTGCTAGTTTTGTCCATGGTGTCTTTCACTGAATGAATATTCTAAATTTGGTGCACTGTTTCTTTAATAATCTTCCTCATCAACTTTTTCTCTCTTGGAATTTGGATTACTAGGTATTAGAGTTCTTAGTTTGTTCTTTTAATTTTGTTTTCCTTCCTATTTTCCATCACTTAGTCTCTTTGTTCTGTTTTCTGAGAGATTTCTTCAGTGTTAATCTTCCAACCCTTCTGTTGAATTTTAAGCTCCTATCCATATTTTTAATTTCCTAGAGCTCATTCTTATGGTATCTTTGCATTGTTTTATAAACACTATAATCCTTTTAAGGATAGTAATACTAGTTGGGTTTTTTTGGTAGGTTTTTTGGTACCTTTCATTGCTCTACTTCTTTTAAGTTCCTTTATTTCATTACAGTCTTTTCTCTATAGAGGCTTTCCTCAGATGTCTGGTAAACTTAAGGTTGTCCATTCATATTTAAGAGTGAAGTGTTAAAAACTGAATTGGAAACTCCATAGGTATGGCTTGTTAAAGGGTGGGCAGTTTTGGGATGTGTTTGAGCCTACTTGACTACCAGTCTAAAGGGTGGGCAGAGTTGCTGGTGGCCTTTTAATAGGGGGAGAGGACTCACAGTTCTCTTATCTTGGCCTGGTTGGTTTCCTTGAGAGAGAGAGCCTCCAATCTCTTACCTAAATGCTATGTTCTGAGAACTTAGAAAAGGAGTTGTCATTCTCACTGTTAATTGTGCTTGTGTAATCCTGTGTATACCTGACTAGTGTCCCATGAGTCTCTAGTTTTTTCACAGTAATCCTCTCAACATCCGTAGGGCTTTGGGGAGGGATGGTTGCCTGGCTGAGCACAAGGGAGGAGGAAGTCTGGGTGTGATGGCTATTTTGTAGACTTAGAACTAGCCTTCCAAAAAAATGTGACAATGAGTATTTATATGTTCATGTATAACTGAAAAATTGTGCTCTACACTGGAATTTGACTATAACTCAATAAAAAAAAGTTAAAAAAAAAAAAGAACTAGCCTTCCAATTTTTAGTCCCATTCCTTACTCTCCCTTCAGAAATGCCTGTAGGGGCCTCCTGCCTTTGAAGCCTCCTGCTTGTGGGGAGTATGAATCAGCTTCTTTGCAGGTGCTTAGGCTTCAGAGTTTTCCACTTTGCTAGTAAAATACCATTTGACAATCTGTTTTCACAGCTTCTAAAAAGTTTTTGACATCTCATCTATAACCTTTGATTCTCTCCTTTCCTGTTCCATATTTGTAATTCATCCCTTTAAAAAAAAAGGTATAATTTTGTGTAGATTAATCTACCAAATCCATCATTTTATTTCTTCACATAAACTCTATATTTTGTGGCATGTCCATTCTTTCCATGCCATTTGAGTGCTATGTGCTCAGTATTTTGCTTAGTATAGAAGGTTAAAATTAAATTTCTGAGTTTTGAGGCGGGGTGGGTATAGCTCAGTGATAGAGCACATGCTTAGCATGCATGAGGTCCTGGGTTCAATCCCCAGTACCTCCATTAAACAAAAAAAATTGCTGAGTACTGAGATGTTAATGTTTTGGGAAGAAAACTCATACATCCTGTCTAATTCTTAATTTAAAATATGAAAACTCATATAAATGTATGTGTAATAATATAGAACTTATTAAATTCAGTAATGGATATGAATCAGATAAAGGCAGATTTGCTCTTTTTTTTTTATCATGAAGGAAACCTTTATGCTATTTTTGGAGAAAGATTTATCTTAAATCCAATTATAAGGAGAGAGGTAGTTTTTCTCTTTGATTAAGAACTTAGACTATTCAATCAGAACTTTGATGAAAGAATAGCATGTTGAGTTGATGAAATTCCAGCCAAGAATAAAGAAATACAGTGTTTCAGTTAGGCTGGGAAGCCTCATGGTAGTAAATACATGCTTTCTGCTTTACTTTTTGGAAGTTTTTCTTATTGTGTAATTAGTATATTGCTTACTGAAGAAAATTTGGGGGATAAAGACAAATCATATTAATACCCATTTAATATTTTTGTATTCTAATTCAAGTTATGAAATATTTTTAAAAGTATAGAAAATAACATAAATTGGAGTTTTGTTCCCACCACCCGGATTTTTCATGCGTTAGTGTTCTGTTTTTCTTATTTCTCGGTATATTATGATTATGTCCCAGAGACAAACCCTTGCTTTATAGTTTTTAGGTTTACGATTTTTCGCTGTAACAGTCATGTTGCTGTGAACATTCTTACATATGCTGCTGATTTTATTTCCTTTGGGTACATTCCAAAAGTGGAATTACTGAATCCTAGGGTGTAAATTCCCCAAATCCTTGGTAAATATTTTCCTTTAAATGTTTGGATATTGAGAGTGTCTTTGGAAAACCTTGCAAGTTGGTAACCCATAGATACTAGAAGGTGAGATCAGAATTCAGGGTCAAAGTTTATAGTAAATTTTTAGCGGAAGAAGGTCTGAAGCTGGGACATGAAAGAAAATTAAGTATTTCTATTAGATTGTTGAGGTTAGAGCTATCAAATTTATCAGAGATGAGTGCCTATGAATCATGTCTGCAGCATTGACTTCTCACAGAAGAGGCTTGTTGCAGGGTTTTTCAAACTGTGCCCCCATTGAACACTAGCATGTTGTCACTAAAATAAAGATAACTAATTATTTTACAGGGAAAAAATGTGTCAGATGTTTTAAGTTTTATTTTTCATCCCTAATTTTTATTAAAATCTTTTAAAGGGATCTGCTACTACTGTCTGACTTAGAAGTTGGTAACAAATGAATGAGCGTGAGCTATAGAGCGCACCTATAGAGTGTGAGCTTGCACCTCCCTATTTTTTGATCAGAAAATAAAGCTTTCAAGAAAATATTCACATATGAACTGAAATTTTTTTATGCTTTATGTTTAAGTTGATAAATCCATAACTTGCTTCTTTTGTAGTCATACTTTCTTGTGGTTTTGGCTTTTTAATATTAAATGTACATCATGTTTTCTAATAAAATTATGCTTAATTTATATGGTGGAATTAAGTATGTTAGCATTTTATGGTGTTCCACAAATACTGTGGATGTTAAACATTCAGAATAGTTGGCATGTGTTTGAGGTTTACTGACTGTTTGGATTGACTTCACACACTCAACATAAACCATTTTGAATATAATAGAAATAGAGAAAGATCTATACTCAGTGTGTTTTGTGCATACATTGGTGGAGAACAGAGTATTGAATGAATCAAGGCCAAGGGAGCTTGTGGAACAAAAAAGTTCAATTTTTTTAATAGACTTTATTCTTTTAGAGCAGTTTCAGGTTCATAACAGAATTAAGCAGAAAATACAGTGTTCACACATAGCCCTGCCCACCCACACATATATACTCCCCTACCCTCAACATCCCTCATCAGTGTGGCATATTTGATACGATCAGTGAACCAACATGAGCACGTTATTATCAACTAAAGTCCATAGTTAACATTGGGGTTCATTCTTGGTGTTGTACATTCTGTGGGTCTTGACATATGTTTAGAGACATGTGTCAACCATTATAGTATCATTCAGAATAGTTTCACTGTCTCCAAAATCCTCTGTGCTCTGCTGTTCATCCCTCCCATTCCTTAGACCCCTGGCAACTGCTGATCTTTTAACTCTCCAGTTTTGCCTCTTTGAGAATGTCATAAAGTTGGAGTCATACCCATGTGTTTTCAAAAAGCTCTCAATGTAACAAATATAATACCCCCCTCAAAAGAGGAGGGGAAGAGGGTATTAAGTAATCAGTCTCATTTATAAATACTGATTTAGAAATATTTTAGGAGGGGAGTTAGGTTTATTTATTTTTATTTATTTATTTAATATAGGGACTGGGGATTGGACCCAGGACCTTGTACATGCTAAGCACACACTACCACTGAGCTATACCACTGATTTAGACATTTTTAAGAAAATACTAACAGATAGAATTAAAAAGAATGATACACTGTGACCAAGTGTGTTTATTCTGAGTCAAAAATCATTCATTATTAAGAAATATATTAATATCTCACTGTATTTAATATGTCAGAGGAGATACACAATGATCATTTTAATAACAGCCAAAAAGACATTTGGTATACTTCAACACACATTTCAGATTTTAGCACTTTAGTAAAATAGGTATAGATGTGTGGACCATAGATGTGATTTTTTTTTTTAAGTATATTAAAAGAATACTGTGACACAACTGGAGCTCTCATACACTGCTTGTAGGAATGCAGGATGTTACAGCCACTTTGGAAAACAGTTTGACAATTTTTTGTAAAGTTAAACATACACTTATCATATGACCCAGCAGTCTTACTCTTAGGTTTTACCCAAGAAAAATGAAAACATTTATCCACGTAAAAACCGTATGTGAATGTTTATAGTGGCTTATTCATAATCACTCAAAACTGCAAACAATCCAGATGACTATCAACTGATGAATAGATGAACAAATTGTGGAATATAATAGAATACAATTCAGCAACAAAAAGAGTCATTTACTGGTAGATGCAACAGTATGGAGGAATCCCAGACTAGTTATTAGTGAGTGAAAAAAGCTGTACTTGAAAGGCTACATGTTGTGTGGCTCCATTTATTTGGCATTCTGGAAAATGCAAAATTGAAGAGCAGATCGCCTGGGGTTGGGAAAAATGGATTTATTAGAAAGGGGCCTGTCAGAATTTTCTGTAGTGAGGAAAAGATTCTCTGTCTTAATTGTGGTGGTATTTACTTAAATGGCATATTTTACTGTATGTAAATTATACCTCAATAAAATTGACCCTTTAAAAAAACTTCATTATCAAGAGTGTCAACTGAAAGTATCAGAAACAGAATTCAGTGGCTGGCTTTAAAAAACTAGTATGTAGTAATAAGTAATTTCCCTGTATTCAGACAGTAGCCAGTTAGAATGTAATGAAAGGAAACTTCACATATGTCATTGTAGCAAAAAAGATAAGTGTAAATACATATTTAATTTCTGAACAAGAAGACCCAGTATTGTAAAAATGTTTCCTTAATCTATAAATTGAATGCTATCTGAATATCAAAGGACTTTCTATTTCTCTTAACGAGACAGAAAAGATTATCTGGACCAAGGGTTCTCAAATTTTTTGGTCACAGAACTTTACACTCTTAACAGAGACCCTGAAGAAAGAAAACTTTTGTTTATGTTATTATTGTGTATCTTTTAACATTTACCATATTAGAGGTAAAAATAAAATTTTGAAACACAGGAATACACAGCAGACATTCCGTGAGGCATCAAAGTGATCATGCCGTCACATCACGTCTGAAAAACTCAAGAGTGAATATGAACAAAGCACATAACTAGTAGTAGTATGAAAATAGCGTTCATCAGAATCATTTTTTTTTTCACGTATCATATTGTCAAATACGGGAAAATTTAAATTGGTCCTGGGTTAGCAGCGGTGGTGATGGGGAACTGGAACATTCGTATTCACTAGTACATGAGGGCAATAATTTAGAGGGAACTTTGACAATATTAAAATTTTAAATTAACATACTTTTGACCTTGAGGTTTCACTGTTTAAAATTCTTTCATAGGTTTATTTGTGAAACATATGCAAACATGGGAAGGATAATTTAGTTACACCCTTGTTTGTGGTAGACAATTGGAGTCAAGCATAATTGTCATTGATGCATAGGATCTGGTTATGGTACAAAAATTTACTACTATATTGTTAAAAATGATAAAACTCTATAGGTGTTGGTATGGAAAGTTGTCCAGAATTGAACAAACTGCAGAACTGTGTGTGTACAATAAAAATCAAAAGGATATGTGTATGTATAACCAATCCTTGAAAGAATATACAGAGAACTTGATGGTGGTTACCTTTAGAAACAAGGGGAGGTACGGTTTCATTTTTTTCCGTTTATACCTACCCATACTGTTTGGATTTTGTGTGTGTGTGAAATGTTTTGAAATTCAAAAGCACAAGTGCAGTGTATGAATGGTGGAAATTTTTGGAGTGTTGGAGTCATTTGTGAGTTTCTGGATATCAAAATGTAACTAAAAAAGTAAGACAGGACAAGAGGCCCTGGCATTTCCTTATGTATACATACTCCTTTTAAAGAACAGTTGCTCTGGTCACACATGGCTTACTGCTGTTCCTTATCAGTTGTTCTTTTTAATATCTGTGCCTCTATTTTGTACTCTGCCCTGTTTTGTGGGTCTTTCTCTTTCGGCCTCAACTGATGAAATCCTGTCTATTCTTCGTAAGCTAGCTGAAACACCATCTTCTCAATGAAGCCTTCTCTGATCATTTTAGTCAGAAGAGATTTTTTTTTTTGAACCTCTGGAGCTATTTAAAGCCATTTCTTCATTACACAAATATCAGGTGTGAGCTATATATGGGTCAGTGGAGGTATGCTTTCATACGTTACTTTTCATTGCCTTATAAGGTATTATCTCCACAGTGCAATAAGGAAACCAAGATTCACAGAAGTTTAGTACCTTCCCTATATAATTATGCTAAGAAGTAAATTTGAAAACAGGGTTTTAAGGCCAAACCTCTTCTCTGGACTTACTTCTTATATCACTTTAATAAAAAGCAAGTGAATAATTAATCTTTTTGTGAACATTTCTTTCCTTTAGATTTTTTGTATTTTTAAGATTTTTGAAATAAATTCAAGCTTACAGAAGTTTCTAAAAGTATATAAAGCCCTCCTGTTTACCTAATGCCCACATTCCACAATTGTTCATTTTACTTTTTACTCCATTTGCTTTATCATTTACTCTCTCTATGTATATGTGTACTGTGTTCCCAACATTGTCTTTCCATAACTGCTTGCCCTTCTAGCTCCTTGTTGAATCTAGGCTTCCAGTTACTTAAGTCTTATTAGTTTTGTTAAAGTCTTGTTAAATTTTATCCAGGTCTTGCTCTGTTACTTTAGGCTTTTTCCTTCTTTTAACCTAAAACTTGAATTTGGATATCATTGCTATTATGCTATATTGTGATCTTTCAGAACCAAAATGCTGCTTGTTTCAGGAATCCCATTCTTCTCTATGTCATTTGTCAGCACCATTAATTATGATTCCTTCAGAATTATTTGCAAATTCTCATCTGCATTGCACCAGTCTTTTAATCTAATAAAAGCCCAGTCTGACAAAATACTGCTGGATATATTATTAGTCTGCTTGTGCTATCGTTAAAAAGCATCACAGATTGGATGGTTAAAACAACAGAAATTCATTTTCTCACAGTTCTGGAGGCTAGAAGTCTAAGGTCAAAGTTCCAATGTTACGGAAATGACAGTCCAGTCAAGAAACAAGCACCACTCGGAGGGTTGGAGTACTCAGATGTATTACGCCGGCGGGCTCAGAGGGGCTTCTGCTCCGAAGCTCTGAGCACCTCCAAGACGTGCACATGAGGTTTTATAGGGTAAAGTACAAGCTTGGGGTATTAGACCAATAGGCATGGAACAGCTTTAGCAGCATTATCATCACAAAAGTGGAGGTGGGGAGGCAGCAAACCAACATTCCAAAGCCAGATATGTATCTTTGAAAACCCAGCTGGTTAGCAAAAAAACATGAACAGCAAAACAACACTGATTAACCTAGATTTACAAGTTAGTCTAGCAGAACTCAGATCAATATTCCAGTACTTAGATTTGTGAGTTATCTTGTTAGCCCAGCCCAGCCTCTCCTTCACATTCCTAGACTTGTGAGTTATCTTGTTAGACCAGCCCGGCTTTTCCCTCACACCAACAGGGTTGGCTTCTGATAAGGTCTCTCTTCCTGACTTGCAGATGACCACTTTCTCTCTGTTTCCTCACATGACTTTTTCTCTGAGTACATGCAGGGGTTGAGGGTGTAGAGATATATATAGAGAGGGAGGGGGAGGGGAGATATCTCTGGTGTCTCTTCCTCTGATAAGGACACCAGTCCTTTTGGATTAGGGGCCCACCCTGTGACCTCATTTAACCTTGATTATCCTTGAGCCTCCCGAATCCTTACCTGTAAAGGGTGAGAATAATAATTTTGCCCTATAGGTTTTTTAAGAGATCCAGCTAAAATAGATGATGTGACACAGCACTTTATAGATCAGTGATTCTCAAACCAGGCTTGCATCAAAATCATCTTTCTAAAAATAACTGTTCCTGTGACTTCCATCCTGATAGCATAAGGAGCTCTGCAGACCCATTCCTTTGTACAACTGGGGAAAACTATTAAAAAACAACTATTTAGACCTTTGGAAATGATCCTAAGGCATACAATAAATGCAGAGCTTCCAGCTGGAGGGAAGGTTTTCTTCTTGGGAGGAGCAGGACATTGGGATTTCTCATCCTGCCCCCAGCTGCCTGCTGCTTAGGCTAAGTTCTAGGTAAATTTGTTGGAAAGGAAGGGGACTGGACTACTGTTTGTCTGGTCTCCACTTGCAGAACAGAAACTGTTGGGAACAGAGCTGCTGAGCATACTAGGGGACAGATCATCTTTTCCCTGTCTTAAAAATGGTGGTTCCACATCAGGAGAGACAAGCTGAGAAGACTTCAGGCTTGTATCTACCCCCTATCAAATACTCAGTTCCTATGGGTGTCACTCAAAAGAGTGGCTGTTGTCCACACCCCCATCTTTAGAGCCCTGGTTCAGAGATTTGCTTGTGGGTAGAGGAGAGAAACAGGTCATAAAGCATATGGCCCCTAATCTCTTCCTCAAGGAAAGACTTCGCTTACATTAGAGCTGGAGAGGTTCAAACCAGGTAAGAACTGGGATAAGAGACAGCTGAAAGGAGCATTCCTAGGGACAGAGTGAATGTCAGACACTAACCTGAAACTACTCCTTCACAGGAGCCTGAATTTGGTTGGATTCCTCTGTAGAGCAATTTATTACTGAGGCCATTGTTTAAAACAGTACAGCAATCTAACTGACAGTGGAAGTGAATAGCTCGGTGTGGTCAGGGAGAGAGACAGAGTCCTGCCAAATTACAGCTACGGCAAGATGACTGTGGGCATATCCAGGCTCTGCCACCACTGAGGACCAACACGAGAGGGGGAGGGTGTGGGGTGGAAAAACAGACTTCTTTAAAACAATCTAGCAAATTACTGTGCAAATAAACAACCAAAAATAGAAAACCTCTAGGGGACCGGGCAATACCCAGAGTTGCCTCAGTATTCTATAAGATGTTGAGTTCCCAATGAAAAGGTGAAATATGTGCAAACAAAAACTAGAAGAGTGTGGCTACTACACTGGAAAAAAAGGAGACAATAGAAACTGCCTGTGAGGGAGACCAGATGTTGGATTTAACAGAAATAAACTTTGAAGTAACCAGTATAAATATGTTCAAAGAATCAAAGGAAACCTTGATTAAAGAAGGGAATATATGATGACAACTCATATCAAATAGATACTGTCAATCAAGAGACAGATTCTAAAGAGGAACCAAATGGAAATTGTGGAGTTGAAAGGTAACATAACTGATGAAAAATTAGAGGGGCTCAAAGGTAGATTTGAAGTGGTCGAGGAAAGAACTAGTGAACTTGTCAATAGATCGGTAGAAATTTAAGGAAGAGAGAGAAAAAAATGAATAAAATTGAGAAGAGCCTCAGAGAAATGTGGGGCACCATAAAGTGCACCATAGTACACATAATGAGAGTACCAGAAGAGGGGAGAAAAAAAGGAGAAAAAAGTATTCAAGAAAATAATGGCTGAAAACTTCTCAAATCTATTGAAAAACACTGACCTACATATCCATCCAAAGAACCCAAAGAACTTCAAGTAGGATTAATGTAAGAAAACCTACAAATGGACATATCAGAGTAAAAATGTTAAAAATCAGAGGCAAGAAGAAATCCTTCAGAGCAGCAAGAGAAAAACAGCTGGTTATTTACTTGTAATGGGACCCTGATTAAAAAATAATAATAATAATGGCTGACTTTTCATCAGAAACAATGGAATCCAGAAGGTTGTGGAGTAATATATTTGAAGTACTCAGAGACAAATACTGTCAACCAAATTTTTGTATATCCAGCCAAGCTATCTTTTAAAAATGAAAGTAAATGAAGAGTTTCCTAGATTATAAAAACTGAGAGACTTTGTTACTAGCAGACTTGCCTTTCAAGATTGCTAAGGGAAATTTTTTAGGCTGAAAGCAAGTGACCCCAGATGGTAATTTGAATCTATATGAACAAAGAGCACCAGTAAAAGTAATTGTGCAATTTTAAGAGAGTATATAACCACATTTTTTTCACAAAACATTTAAAAAGCAGTTGTGTAAAATAATGTATATATTATATTCTTGGGCCTATAGAAATGTAATATATTTGTAATGTGTCTGCCAGTAACAGCTCAAAGGTGGTGAGTGGAAGCAAAACTATGTTAAGCTAAGGAAGTGACTGTAGATGATAAAGAAATAATTATAACTATATTGTTAGATTTATACCATTAATGTAATATGTATAACAAAAGTATTATAGAGGAAAGGGAGTAGAATTATATAGCATAACATTTCTGTATCTCACTGGAATTAACCTAGTATAAATCATGCTGATTCTTGTAAGTTAAAGTGTATATGTTAAGTTCTTGAGCAACTGCTGAGGGGAAAACAAAAAATACAGTGAAAAAGTCACTAAAAAAATTTAAATGCTTCATTAGAAAATAATTCACTTAGTGCAGAAGAAAGCAAAAGTAATAAAGGAACAAAAGACATGAGGCAGAAAATGAAAAATGAAAAAGCAGTCATCCTTCCAGCTATATCAATAATGATACTAATATGAATTGATTAAATAATCTAATTAAAAAGGCAGAAATTGTCAGGCTGGATCTAACCATATGCTCTCTGCAGGAGACACACTTTAAAGATACAAATACATTGAAGGTATAAGGATGTAAAAAGATAAACCATATAAACAACAACCACAAGAAAGCTGGAGTGGCTATACTAACAGAAAAAAATAGACTTTAAAACAAAACATGTTATGAGAGAGGAAGAGGGACACTTTATAGTGATGAAAAGTTCAATCCACTAGATATATAAAAGTTATAACTTATGTATGAACCTAGTAATAGCACCAAAATATATGAAGCAGAAACTGACAGAGATGAAGGGAGAAATAGTTCAGTAATGACTGGGAGACTTCAATACGGCACTTTCAATAATGGACAGAACAACTTGACATAAGGTCAGCAAGGAAACAATATAAACCAACCAGACCCAGCAGATATGTACAGAACACACCACCACCCAGCAGCAGCATAATATATATTCTCAAGTGCATGTGGGACATTTTCCAGGATGGAAAATGCTAGGCCACAGAACAAACCTTAATATATTTAAAAGGTTTGAAATAATACAAATGATGTTCTCTGACCACAATGAAAAAAAATCAGAAATCAACAACAGAAAGAAACTATTTGCTTCTTTGGGGGAACTCACAAATATGTAGAAATTAAGGAGCATACTCCTAAGTAACCAGTGGGTCAAAGGAAGAAAAAAAAAGAGAAATCAGAAAATACTTTGAGATAACATGAAAATGAAGTTACTACCTAATAAAACTTAGGGAATACAGCTAAAGCTGTGCTTAGAGGGAAACTTCTAGAAATAAATGCCTATATTAAGTGTCTCCAGTCAATAACCTAACCTTCCACATTAAGTCAAAAGAAGAGTGAAGTAGAAGGAAGGAAGTAATAAAGATTAGGGTAGAGATTAATGAATTAGAGAGTGAAAAAATGATAGAGAAAATTGAGGAAACCAAAAACTGTCTCTTTGAAAACATCAACAAAATTGGTAAACCTTGGGTTAGATTGACAAAAAAAGAACAGAAGACTCAAATTACTAGAATCAGAAATGAAAGAGGGAACATTATTGGTTACCTTATAAAACTTAAAAGAATTATAAAGGAATACTATGAATAACAGTATACCAGTAAGATACATAGCTTAGATAAAATGGACACATTTTTAGCAAGATAAAACCTACTGAAACTGACATAAGAAACAATCTAAATAGACCTATAACAAGTGAAGAGATTGAATTAATCATTAAAGTACCCACAAAGAAAAGCCCAGGCCTACATGGCTTCACTGCTGAATTCTATCAGACATTTAAAGAGGAATTAGTACTATTTGTTCACAAACTCTTTCAAAAAATTGAAAGAGGGGAAGATACTTTTCAACTTATTTTATGAAGCTAGTTACCCTTATGCTAAAGACATCACAAGAAAAGTACAGACCAATACCTCTTGTGAATATAAACACAAAAATTCTCAAAATGCTAACAAACTAAACTTAGCAGCATATAAAAAGATTTATACACCATGACCAAGTGGCATTTATCCCAGAAATGTAAGGTTGGTATAAATTTCATAAACCAATTATGTACTATGTCAGTAAAATAAAGAAAAAAGTTACATAGTCTTTGCAAAAGATGCAGAAAAATTTGACAAAATACACCTTTCACTGACAAAGACACAAAAAAAACTAGGAATAGAAAGGAACTTCAGCATGTTAAAGGACATCTATGAAAAAAATCCAAAGGTAACATGATACTTGATGATGAAAGACTGGATGCTTTCCTGTAAGATCAGGAATGAAACAAGATTGTCTGCTCTCTTCCACTTCTATTTGACATTGTATGGAGGGTCTAGCCATGGCAGTTATGCAAGAAAAAAAAAGGCACCAAGATCAGAAGAAAAGGGAGGAGGGTATAGCTCAGTGATAGAGTGTGTGCCTGGCATGCATGAGATCTTGGATTCAATCTCAAGTACCTCCACTAAAAAAATGGATTAAATAAACTGAATTACTTCTCCCCCAAAACAAACAAACAAACAAAAGATTGGAAGAAAAGGAGCAAAACTGTCTCTGGCAGATGACATGATCTTGTATGTAGAAAATCCTTAAGAATCCACTAATAAAGTGTTAGCATTAATAAACAAGTTCAGTTCAGCCAAGGTTGCAGGATACAAAATCAATACATAAAAATTGACTTTATATAAACTTGGCATGAACAATCCAAAAGTGAAATTAAAATAATTCCATTTACAATAGCATCAAAAAGATTAAAATACTTACGTGTAAATTTAACAAAAGAAGTGTAAAACACTCTGAAAAATATAAAACGTTGTTGAAAGAAATTAAAGATCTAAGTTAAAAAAATTTTGTCTTCATAGACTGAAAGGTTTAATATTAAGATTGGCAGTACTCCCCAAATTAATCTCCAGATTCAGTGCAGTTCATATCAGAATTTTAGGTGACTTCTGTGTAGACATTGACAGATTGACTCTAAAATTCACATGGAATAGTGGTGTACCCAGGTAAGCCAAAACAGTCTTAAAAAAGAATAAAATAGTACTCATACATTCCTGATTTTAAAACTTACTACAGAAATGGTAATCAAGATTGTGTGGAATTGGCAAAAGGATACACATACACAGATCAATGGAATAGAATTGAAAGTTGAGAAATAAAACCATATATCTGTGACTGATTTTCAAACAATAGTGTTAAAGACTATTCAGTGAAGAAAGAATAGTCTTCTCAACAAATAGTGTTGAAACGACTGGTGGCCATATGCAAACAATCACGTTGGACCCTTACCTCATACCATATACAAAAATTAACTCAAAATGGATGATAAACCTAAATGTAAGAGTTAGTTAAAACTTTAACCTCTTAGGAGGAAACTTAGAGTTAAGATGGCACTAAAATCATTGAGCAGCAAAAGGAAAAATAGATTAATTTGGGTTACATCAAAATTAAGGACTTTTTGTGCTTTAAAGTACACCATCGGGAAAGTGAAAAGACATCTTACTGGAAGTATGGAAGAAAATATTAATAAGTCATATATGATAGGAACTTATATCTAGAATAAATAAGGAACTGTTACAACTTAATGGTAAAAAGACAACCCAATTTAAAAATGGGCAGAGAATCTAAATAGACATTTTGGGGGGAAGATATATAGTTGGCAAAAAAAAGTAAGTTAAAAGACATCTAGCCCACTAGGATGGCCAGAATCAAAAAGTTGTGATACTTTGCTGTACACCTAGAACTAACACAATATTGTAAATAAGCTATACTTCAAAAAAAAAAAAGTGATAGTAGGTGTTGGCCAGGATGTGGAGAAATTGGCAACCCTTGTGCACTGCTCGTGGGAATGTAAAATAATGCAGTCACTTTGGAAAAAGCTTGGCAGTTCCTAAAATGATTAAACAGAGTTACCATTTGACCAGCAGTTCCTCTCCCAGGTTACATACCCAAGAGAAATGAAAACCTGTGTCTACATAAAAACTTGTCCACAAATGTTTATGGAGGCACTATTCATAATAGCAAAAAGTAGGAAGAATCCAGCTGTCCATTATTTGATGAGTGGATAGATATAATGGGGTATAACCATACAGTAGGATATTATTCGGCCAAAAAGGGGTAAAGTACTAATAATATGCTGCAACACGGATGAACTTGTAAAATATGCTAAGTGGAAGAAGCTAGGCACAGAAGATCACACATGATTTCTATTCATATGAAATGTCCAGAATAGGAGTGGTAGCTTTTTGAGGTGATGAAAATGTTAAAAAAAAATTGACTTGTGATGGTTGCATATAGCTGTGAATATACTATAAGACGTTGAATTGTACACTTTAATAAAGCTGTTAAAGTAAACCATTTGACATTCTTATCCATTGGTTCTGGGCATGTATATGTTTAAAAGTCTGAACTATTAAAATAACAGAGCTCTTTATGGTAAGCTAAGGTCCTTCCCTCTCATTTTTGTAGAAATCATGACTACCCCAGGAAAAGAGAACTTTCGCTTGAAAAGTTACAAAAATAAGTCCCTGAATCCTGATGAGATGCGCAGAAGGAGGGAGGAAGAAGGGCTGCAGTTACGTAAGCAGAAAAGAGAAGAGCAGGTAAGTCCTTTACTCTCATTTATTTCTCTTAAAGAACTTAGTGTTCCATTTTAATACTGACATCACCTTCCTTTATTTTAGTTTTAACAGTGTGTGATACATATTGTGTGTATATGCATATATCCCCCTCCCAACTATAAAATCAGCATCTTTTAGGGTAGGGGAGTGGACGTGATGAAAAGTAGAATGCAAGAATGAAGAAATCTCTCAGGTTCCCATGTTATCAGTATAACCACTGTTTAACATTTTGGCTTTTTTTTTTTTAGTCTATTTTACTTTTCTAAAGTTACAACTTCTTTAAGATTTTATGTGTATGTTTGTTAATGAATTCTCAAGTGACCAACAGAACATTGCTATTCATTCTAAATTTTAATTTGAAAATTTGTAAACATGTACAAAAATACAGAGTAGTTAATGAACCTCATAAGCCCATACTTTGGGTTCAGTAATTGTCAGCAATTTTCTATACTTGCTTCATGTCTGTTTGTCTATCTTTACATTCTTTATTGTATATTATTTTATTTTTCTTAACACCTTTATTATGGTATGGTTCCTGTACAGTAAACTACACATATTTCAGATGTACAATTTGAAGAATTTTGTTAGGTGTATATACCCCATGAAACCACCTCCACAATCAAGATAGCTAACACTTCCGTCACTCCCCTAAAGGTGCAAGTTTCAAATTGCCAGTGTATCCCTTCTCACCTCCTTTACGCCCTGGTAAACATAAGTTTGTTTTCTGTGTTTGTGAGTCTGTTTCTGTTTTGTAGGTAAGTTCATTTGTGTCCTTTTTTTAGATTCTACATATAAGAGATGTCATATGGTATTTTTCTTTTTCTGACTTACTTTACTTAGAATGACGATGTCCAGGTCCATCCATGTTGCTGCAAATGACATTCCTTTTTATGGCTGAGTAATACTCCATTGCGTATATGTACCACGTCTGCTTTATCCAGTTATCTGTTGATGGACATTTGGGTTGTTTCCATGTCTTTGCTATTGTAAATAGTGCTGCTGTGAATATTGGGGTGCATATATATATCTTTTCAAATTATATTTTTCTCCAGATATATGCCCAGGAGTGGGATTGCTGGATCATGTGATAAGTTTATTTTTAGTTTTTTGAGGAATCTCCATACTGTCCTCCATAGTGGCTGCACCAGTTTATATTCCCAACAGTGTAGGAGAGTTCCTTTTTCTTCACACTCTCTCCAGCATTTATTGTTTGTGGACTTTTTATTGATGGCCATTCTGATTGTGTGAGGTGACATCTCATTGTAGTTTTGATTTGTTTCTCTAAAAATTGTAGTTTCTCTAACAATTAGTGATATTGAGCATCTTTTCATGTGCTTGTTGGCCATCTGGATGTCTTCCTCAGAGAGATGTCTATTTATGTCTAATGTGCATTTTTTGATTGGGTTGCTTGTTTTTTTGATATTAAGTTGTATGAGCTGTTTGTATATTTTGGAAATTAATCCCTTGTCATTCACAATATTTGCAAATATTTTCTCCCATTCTGTAGGTTATCTTTTCATTTTGTTGATAGTATCCTTAGCTGTGGAAAAGCTCTTAGGTTTAATTAGATCCCATCTGTTTATTTTTGCTTCTATTTCCATTACTGTAGGAGCTGGTTTGAAAAAAAAAATATTGCTGTGATTTATGTCAAAGCATGTTCTACCTATGTTTTCCTCTAGGAGTTTTATAGTATCTGATCTTACATTGAAGTCTTTAATCCATTTTGAGTTTATTTTTGTATATGGTGTTAGAGAATGTTCTAATTTCAGTCTTTTACAGGTAGCTTTCCAGTTTTCCCAGCACCACTTGTTGAAGAGACCATCTTTTCTCCATTGTGTATTCTTGCCTCCTTTGTCATGGATTAATTAATCATAAGTGCATGGGTTTATTTCTGGACTTTCTATTCCTGTTCCATTTATTTATGTGTCTGTTTTTGTGCCAGTACCATACTGCTTTGATTACTGTAGCTTTGTAGTGTAGTCTGAATTTAGAGAGTGTGATTCCCCCAGCTCCATTCTTCCTTTTCAAGACTGTTTTGGCTATTTGGGGCCTTTTGTGTTTCCATACAAATTTTAACATTTTTTGTTCCAGTGCTGTGAAAAATATCATTGGTAATTTGATAGGGATTGCATTGAATCTCTATATTGCCTTGGGTAGTATGACCATTTTAACAATACTGATTCTTCCAATCCAAGAACTCGGTATATCTTGCCATCTGTTTTTGTCGTCTTCAGTCAGGTCTGAATATAACCACTAGCCTACGCATCATACTTGGCATAAAGCCATTTGAAGATATAGTAGTGGCACTCTGCCATTAACAGTGTTTGTTTTACTCTGTTTCTTTGATAACAGGGATTTCGTGTTATTAGACTTCATTGAAAATTTATATAAACAAAATAAGGTCTTCATATTCACCTGCCTGAAGAAAAATGCTTTACAGCCTTAATATATCAAGTGGCAAGTATTGCCCCTCTTATCTGACTAGAAATGTTTGTAGTTGAAATTCTAACACCTTCATTGTATGAGATCTGAAATTGTGCTAGGACTTTAATAAGTTTCTGTGCTAAGTTTCTGGAATATTGCTGTATTTAAAAATCTTAATTTTATCATTTCATGTGTGCCATCTTATGTAGGGAGAACTGGTAAAACCAATCAGACTTCCTTTTTTTTCTTTTTAAATTTAATTAATTTATTTATTTATTTTACTTTTTTTAATTGAGTTATAGTCATCTAACAATGTTGTGTCAAATTCCAGTGTAGAGCACAATTTTTCAGTTATATGTGAACATACATACATTCATTGTCACATTCACTTTCTCTGTGAGCCACCACAAGATCCTGTATATATTTCACTGTACTACACAGTGCAATCTTGTTTATCTATTCTACATTTTGAAATCCCAGTCCCTTCCCATCCCCACCAATCAGACTTTTTAATATCACAGCAGTACTTGTTTCATGCCTAATTTGTAAAATAGTGACCATCAGTAAAATACAGATTCATGTAGGTGCTGTTTATGTTTCCACAGTTGCTTTGTCATCTATCGGGAAAAGTCACAGACTTAATTAGGCCAGCTGTTCAGCTAGATTTGAGGGTAGTACAGGACTTGATGCTGCCAAGAACGCAAAAGATAACTGCACTTTTAGAGCTTTCCCTTTAGCAGCCAGCACTTAATATGTGTTCTTTAGGCAGCACTGTATAAATGACCTTTGTTTATTTGACACCAGCAGACTGAACTAAAATTTACTTATTTAGCAAAAAATTTTACTAGTTGATGTCATTCCAGTTGAGCCAGTCTTGTAATTTTTCATGAATAAAAAGACAGGCACTTTACATTTACTATTAAAATATTTTGAAATAAGCTAACGCAGTATGAGTAGGTAACAGTGCTGCTTCATAAAAACCATAGTGATGAAGAATAGAGGCTTGCTTGATGTTTTTAGTTACAAGAAGTATCTTGTGAAGTAAGCAAGGGGTTATTATTACTATTTTTTGTGACAACATGGATGGACATTGAAGGCATTATGTGGAGTGAAATAAGCCAGACAAATACTCTATGATTTCACTTACATGTCGAATCTAAAAACAAAAAAATTAAAAAAACCGAACTTGTACTCAGACTTGTGGTTGCCAGAGGCAAATGATTAGGGGAGGGAGAATTGGAAGCAGGTAGTAGTAAGAAGGTACAAACTTCCAGTTATAAGATAAATAAGTGTTGGGGATGTAATGTACAACATGACTATAGCTAACACTGGTGTATGATATACAGGAAAGATGTTGAGAGTAAATCCTAAGGGTTCTCACCATAAGGAGAGATTTTTTTCTTTCTTTTTATTGTATCTGTATGAGAAGATGGATGCTAGATGAACCTGTTGTGGTGATCATTTCACAACATATGTAAATGAAATCCTCATTCTGTACACTTTAAACTTACATAGTGATGTGTATCAGTTAGGTTGAGAAACTGGAGCAATCATGTGTATCCCAGTAGTGCATCAGGAAAGACCTCACAAATTCCTTAAAAAACTAAAAATAGAGTTACCATATGATCCAGCAATCCCACTCCATGGCATGTATCTGCACGAAAATATAATTTTAAAAGATACATGCACCCATATTCATAGCAGCACTATTTAGAATAGCCAAGACATGGATGCAACCTAAATGTCCATTGACAAATGATTGGATGAACACACACACATACATACACACACACACTGCTGGAATACTAATCAGCCATAAAAGAGAATGAAATAATGCCATTTGCAGCAACATGGATGGACCTAGAGATTATCATACCAAGAGAAATAAGTCAGACACAGAGAAAGACAAATACATGATAACACTTATATGTGAAATCCAAAAAAATGACACAAATGAACTTATTTGCAAAACAAAGAGACTCACAGAAAAAACAAACTTACCATTACTAAGGGGGAAAGTGAGGGGATGGATAAATTGGGAATGTGTGATTAGCAGAAATAAACTACTATACACAGAATAGATAAACAGCAAAGCCCTACTGTATGGCACAAGAAATTATATTCAGTAGCTTGTTATAATGAAAAAAATATGAAAAAGAATATATGCGTGTGTAACTGAATCACTTTACTGTACACTAACATTGTAAATCAACTGTACTTCAAAAAAAAAGTGGGGTGTCTAGTGTTTGAATATTGAACTCCATTTTGGTAGAATTACTTTAGTAATAGTCTTTTATTTTTCAGTTATTCAAGCGAAGAAATGTTGCTACAGCAGAAGAAGAAACAGAAGAAGAAGTTATGTCAGATGGAGGCTTCCACGAGGCTCAGATTAATAACATGGAGATGGCACCAGTAAGTAGGATAATGAAAGAAATTCTTTTTAACTCTTTTTCTGATGAAGATACGAGGCTTCAGTCTCTTTTGGGGTTTAAAAAAATGATCAGATGGCTATAAAAAGTACTTGGCATTTCATTTTTAAAAGGAAGCCATATACCTAACCTCATGATTCACTAAATGTTTATTATATTTTGAATAACATGTAGTTAAACAGAATTAATTAAATTAGGAAGAATAATTTGGCTATTAAAACTTAAAAAGATAATCATAAAATAAAATTATTCCTTAAGAGTTGAATACTAAGGGATGCTTTAAAGGAAGCCCCAATTTGTTATTCATTTCAGTTACAAAATTGGACATACTCACATGACTTTAAAAATTTGCTCTGTGTTGCCACTATTGGAATTTTCTGTTGCAACCCATTTTGTAACATTGAGGTTACATAAACAGATAAAAATTATGCTTTATTTGTATGGATCACACTTCTCTAGATTTCTAGCTTATTATGATCAGTTGTATAATGTTTTAGTATATATATATGTACATGGTTTTCAAAACAAGAAAAATCTCTTCTACCTCAGTCACCCAGGTTCTTTCCACACTGGCAACCACTGTTATTAGATTCTTACTTTTTTTAAGAAAAATCCCCCCTCCTTTTTAGGCGGCAAATGGTAGCATATCGCACACGGTATTTTATAGATCTTTCTCTTTTTTTATGTCACGTATCTCCAGTTTTTATGGACCAATTTTTTGGAATTAGAACAATTTAAATTGCTTTGGAATCTGTAGATACTGTTGCCAACACTGTCATTTTGTGGTTAATCCCTCTAGGCCCTTCAGGAAGTTCAGCTGTCTATTTTTTAAGTGGATATTAAATGATTATGAAATATTTTGTGGATGGTATTAGTCAGGGTTCTACAGAGGAAACAGAACCATTGAGGGGGAGGAAGAGAGATTGATTGATCCATTGATTGATTTGAAGGAATTGGCTCATGAAGTTGTTAGAGCTGGTAAGTCTGAAATCTGTAGGGCAAGACAGTAGGCTGGAAATGTAAGAACTGATGTGTTTTTTTCTTCCCCCCCCTCCAGATGTGTTGCACTTTTTAAATTTTAGGAGGGAGGTGATTAGGTTTACTTACTTATTTTTAGAGGAGGTACTGGGGATTGAACCTAGGACCTCATGCATGCTAAGCATGCGCTCTACCACCTGAGCTATATCCTCCTCCCTGATGTGGTTTTGAGGCTAAATTCCTTCTTCAAGAAACCTCAGTCTTTGCTCTTGGGACTTTCAGTCAATACCACCTGCATTTTGGATGGTAATGTGCTTTACTCGACTGCACAGATTTAAGTGTTTATCATATCTAAAAAAATACTTTCACAGTACCATCTAGGCTGGTGTTTGTCCAAACAGCTGGGTACCATAACCTAACCAAGTTGACACATAAAATTATCTGTCCTAGTGTACTCCTTGTCATCATGGCATCCATACCCAACTCCTTAAACCATACTGAGTCTCAGATAAAGACAATGACAAGGTCATACCTCCTTATATTGTGATACAGCTATCCTGCATGCAACTGAAGATGCATAACCTTTTTTTTCCAGAAGAGGATGCAAAGTCCTTGGGTGATATTTACTTCTCTCTGTGATATCCTATAACTTAAACACTATGAATGTAAAGTGAATACATCATATGTTATATGATAACAGGATAAGAGAGGGAAGAAAACAAAGATACACATAGATACAGATACATGGAAACATTCATAAAAAATTATATAGGTACTTTTGTTTATTCAGGAACCAGACTTAAACATTTCAAAGTAATTATTTTTCTGATTCTTGAGAGCAGAATGCTTCATTCTCCCCATGGATTATTCCTAAGTATGAGATACTGCTTACAAACCACCCAGCATTTACAACTCAGTACAGCTTTCTTCACAATTTAGCTTGTTGACTTAACAATCCTTCATGAAAAGTTAACAATTTTATTTCATTGTGACAAATGATCCAGAGAACAAAGTTTAGCTATTAATACTGGGGATGGGTTGTAGTAGGAAACAAGAAAGCTCTAATAAAGGAAGAAAATAGTGGGAGACTGAAAACTTCTAATTCAGCAAGAAAATAGAAATTTTAAATAAATTTAAGAATCAGCTGTTGAATTTGGCAGTGTCTAGAATCTGATTTATACAAGACTACTCTATACTCATTCAGTAAGTATTTGCTGAGCATCTACTTTTTGCCAGCCATCAGTGATAGAGTGGTAAGATAAATAGGGTTTTTGGCTTTCATGGAGCTTACAGCATACTGGGGGAACCCAAGCAATAAGCAGATAACTAAGAAGAATATCTGATAGTAAAAAGGATAACTAAGAAGAATATCTGATAGTGAAAAGAGCTAGGCATAGGATTAAAGTAGAGTGATGTGATAGAGATGGAGTGGCTGCTTTAGATTTGGAGGTCTTGAAAAGCCTTCTTTTAGAACTTAATCTGAATGACAAGGAACAGCCTGTCATGTGATGAACTGGAAAGGAAGAAGAGTAAACTCCTTGTCTTAGAGTTTACTACTAAGATTTAATTTCTTGCCGTGGTGAGCTATTTATGATGGACAAAAACTTTTGGCTTCATCACATTATTAATCATCTCATACATTTCTACATGAAAAGATTGTCCTACCTTTGTGTAACTCTTCTATATAAATATAATTAATAACTTGGCCACAGTTTATACTGTCTTTGTTTTCCTTTGAATTAAAGTTAAAAATTCATTGTTTGTGATCCCAGGGTGGTGTCATTACTTCCGACATGATTGAAATGATATTTTCCAATAGCCCAGAGCAACAGCTTTCAGCAACACAGAAATTCAGAAAACTGCTTTCAAAAGGTGAGTTCTGAATATGTTAAGTATATTTTTTCACTTATTTACAGAATACTACTTTTCTATAATCTGTTTTTCACACTACAGATAACTTGCTTTGGAGTGTCTCTCCACAGAATAAAAGGATGCATACAGACAAATGTATAATTATGAACCATGACTAACTTTTGAATTTCCTTATTTATTTGTACGATCTTACCAGGACCAGAAAGCAGCGGCATTTTCATTTCTGAACTATCTTATGAAAGATCTTAGTGATAAGAACAGTAGCAGTATTTTATGTTAATTCAAATTGAGAAACTCCACTCTTTTAAGAAAAATGTAAAATATCACTTGAAAGAGCAATGATTGTTGATTTTAATGTGAGCAGTTTAACAGTGAATTGAAGTATGGATTTATTAGTGAGCAGGGTAACTACCCTTTTTTTGGTATAATTAGGATAGAATGGAATATGATACTTCTTTTTGTCTGGGCAAGTAAGAACTCTGAAACTCTCAGCCATATTAAAATGTCGGTAGTACAGCGAAAAAAATGACAATGAATATATGTATGTTCATGTATAACTGAAAAATTGTGCTCTACACTTGTATTTAACACATCATTGTAAAATGACTATAACTCAATAAAAATGTTTAAAAAATCAATAGTAAATATTCTCAGTAGTAAGTTATGGTTTTTTGGAGTCAGGTGTGATAAACTGAGGTTAACTGGAATGAAAAACCTACCACCATAACAAAAAATAATTGTCTTTTGCCTGACAACTTGTTAAAAATATCCAAGGGTCATTATCATGTATACTTTCCCCACCTCTCTAAAAATGTCTTGTCTGTTTTCAGCATGCTGACCCTAATGGGTTTCTAAGATAATATGGCTTTCTGAGACCTTTCACCACTCTGCTACCTTCCAGCATGTATTCAAGTTTGCCAGCCATCCCTCTTAAAAATGTGATAATTAGAATACAATCCTCCAGATGCATTCTTAATACTCTAAAGTGTGGTAGGAGATTGTCTCCCTTGTGCTGACACCATACATTCTAATATAGTCCTCCAAGCTAGCATCAGTTATGGTAGTCATGGCATAGTAGTAATGTTTCATTGTATTTGCAGCAGTCTAAATAAACTTCTTAGGACTTCTCTTCATAACTGTGAAATTACTGTCATGTGGTTTTTTAACTGCTTTTAAAAAAAATCATTTGCTGAATTTTGCTTTATACCTGTTGTTTTATTGTCAACTTTGGTTTATTGTTATTCTTTCTATATGTTGTTTCTGTAATCTAGCATATTAACTACTGCATTTTTACTGTAATCATCAAATTTATTTGTTGTATTTATATGAATGGTTAATAAAAAAGTTGAACCAGGTGAAGAACATATTATTAGAGCTTGCTCCAAATTAACATTCACCCATTAGTCACCTCTTCCAGTAAGACCACTGACTTGGCTAGGATTCCCTAGGAGTACTGTAATCCAACTGCCATTTTGCTTGCATTGCTACATGAGTGTCATCAAAAACTTTGTCAAATCTCTTGCTGAAATTAGCATGCTGAATGTTTAGGACATTTATCTCTTCACCCAGCAGATTTCTACTGAATGACTTCATTTATAAAATACTCTGCCATAAAATATGAGATTAATTTGGCAAGTCATCCTTAGTGAATTCTTGCTGGCTCCTACTTCTCACTACAGCTATAAAATTAGATCCTGCAAGCATACTCAGAATCTCCTAATCCAGTTTCTTAAGACAATTTATTTTAAAGAGAGACTTAAAACTCATACATAGGAAAAGGATTAGAAGAAAGTATACCAAAATAATAATAGTGGTTGTCTTTTGATGTTTTTTCCTCTGCCTTCTAAGTTTTCTAAAATAGTAGAGGCAGTAATTTTAATTTTTAAGAATTCTGCCCATTATTTCCTCGTTAAGGCTTATCTGATTGTGAAACCTTTTAAACTACCCTAGTCTCAAAGTGATGGAACTCAATTTTACATTTTTTTTTTCTTTTTTAGATTTCCAACATGAAAGAGATGCTAAAATGGAGGGAGGGATATTATGAAGTAAGTTTGAGCTATAAAGTCCTTGCCTTGAAATCAAAGGATTGTTTCTCTTCTTTCCTTTTATTTTATGGGGAGACAGAACCTAATCCTCCTATTGATGAAGTCATCAGCACACCAGGAGTAGTGGCCAGGTTTGTGGAGTTCCTCAAACGAAAAGAGAATTGTACACTGCAGGTGCGGACCTTTTTCATTTCTTGCCTCATATCTTAAATTTGCATTGTAAATTTACATTTTGTATACAGATTTGTTACTTATTTTAATCTAGATGAGGGATTAATTTTTTGATACTGATGTTCCCCACAACTACATTGCAGATTGCTCTGATAGCTTTGTTAACATCCAGGCCCTTGGTTTTACTCTTTAAAATTCTTGTCATTTTTAGTCATGTAAAAGATTATTTTATAATGATTGTGGATCATTCTTACCTAATAGGGGATTGTTTGTAGTAGAGGAGCCATTATAAGGATCTAAGTGTGGGCCATGTAAAATTTGGTTTTGAAGGATTTTTAGATTATACTTGTTGGCCTTCTTAGGTCTGTGTTACGTGGGCTAGATCAGAGACTCACTGATTCCCAAACCTGGTCCTAATTAATCCTCCCTCTTGCTTGACCCCAAAGTTGCTGACAAGGAGATAGCCTTGTTAGGAATCTGTGTGTTTTCTGTTATGTTAATTTAGCCTATCAATACTGTATTATATAGGGGTTCCAAGAGGAAATTCTACAACTTCTGGATTAGGTAATTTTTACAGTAAAAAGAATCAACTGTTAACTGACTCTCATCCAGGGAGTTACTTAGAAATTTTAGAATACTATATTTTTCCTCAATAAAATTGGATTTTGAGTAAATGTAATTTTTTAGTAGCTCAACTTCCTTGAAGTAACCAACTGAATCAGTTTCTGTGTTATTTTTTAACAAATACCTGTGATACCTTAATTCTCACTTGCAGGATCTAATCTGAATGGCTCAGGCCCTTTAGAGAGATTCTGCAACTCTAAAGATTGGCTACATGCCCGGTAGATCACAAAATGGGGTTATTTTTCCAAGTAAATATTTACTAATAACAATCAGAAAGATAAACTTTCACCCCCTTGTTTATTTTGCCTTTGCTGTAAGGCTGTAAGGACTGGGGCATTTTTGTAAGTGACAGTCCTTTTCCCCAGGTTCCTTTCTGTCCAGAGCATTAACGATAATTCATAAGACTTGATGCTTTGTCTTGATATTTTCTCTCCTTTCCTCCCATCCCATCTTTCTCCTTCTTTTACTCTCTTTGTTGCGGTGATGAGTTCCTTCCAGAGGAAAAACAAGAAATCCAGAAAAGGTAGAGTACTTCAGTGTCCCATCAATTTTTCTTCTCCAGTTTGACATTTACTAATCCCCGAGTTCATTTGAATTAAGATTCTGTTTTGCTAGCTGCTTTCTGGATTGTAATTCTGGTCCCCATCTAAGGCCAGGATCACCAGCCACCTGGAAAATAATCAGGTTCATCTAGAGATCAAAGAAAGAGGACTTTTCTCAGAAAAAAGGAAATCCAGACAACCAACACTGCAGAGAACAGAGCCTGAGCCCCTAAGCAACCTGTCAAGAGAACCAGAGGGAATAAATGAAGAGCCTTACTGCAGTTTATCTTTTGAAAAGCTTTGTAGGAAGAAAAAGGGAGGTAGGGAAAATTATCATTTTGTTCGTGTGAAAATGTTTCTATCCTCTACGACAGTAAGAGTGGTTTGGAGACACTAAATTTGCTCCTGGAGCTAGCAGTTTTTAGTAGGTGGTTGCAGAGGTCCAGTTCCTTAATGCATTAAAGGAAGATGGTATAACTAGTCCTGAAATGAAAAATGTCAGAGAAACAGGTCTTTTCCCATCCCTGCTTTCTCCAGTCTCTGTAAAGAGCATGATATATTCTCTCAGACAGTGTCCTCTCCTGGCTAACATATGTGAAGTCTACATCATTTTTGATTCTGTAATTCTGAAGTGTGTATCTTAACACATCTGAAGATGAAAACCTTCAGCAATCTCTAATTTGCTTCTATCTAAATTCTCAGATTCCACCCTTGTACAAACTAATAATTAGACTCAAAGATTGAGAAATGATTCCTCTGGAAGTGATCACCTCAAGATTTTCACTTTAGCTATCAAAAGCCTGAGATAACCAACCTGTTTATTATCTAAAGGTCATCATCCTCAGCTTTTCTTCTGTGTACATGTAAGGACAACATGATGTTCTTTCTCCAGTGTGACTATTGGGTAACCTTCACCACCCCAGTATATTGATGGAGCAAGTATATTGATGGATATCTTAGAGCCAGGAGGCTTCATGCTCAAATAATTAGACATGCTCTGGAAGCTTGGAGGTTACTCCTTCCTATGTCTTCCTGGAGAGCTCTAGGATGTAAGTTGTCCCTGATACTTCTCCCTGCTTATTAGAAATCTGAATAGTACGTCTTCGAAATGGGACATTTTCCATTTCTCTTCTAGAAAGAGAATAATGATATATGGTCATATTAGTTACTCACTGATAAGTCCTTGAACAAACAACCCCTTCATTCCATAGATAAAGAACTGTGAATCCTAATGAAAAGTCTCATCACTCCCTTTTTGGCTTTCCTTATCCCCAAATCAGTGGGGTACTTCAAACTAGAGAGATAAAAATATGCCTGCTTTGGGCAGTGCTACCTAGATACTCACTTGCCCTCAGATGAGATGAATATGGGTGGAATCTAGGATTTTGGAAGCAAACAATGCTGTTTAACTAAGAGCATTCTTAATTTCAGTGACATAGGCCACAGACATCCTTGAGTCCTTGACATGAGATTGATCTGCCTTATGGTATATTCCCTGGGCTCACTTTGATTGGTTTTTGGAGTCCAGGCCCAGCATCTGTGTATAGTCCTTAGCAATGCTGAGATGTTGCATTCCCAAACCTTCCTATAGAAACTTATGAAAAATAGCTAGAAGTAAGTCAGTAACTCCTAGTTCCAATCATTAGACAGATACTCCTCTTAAAGTTGTAAATTTGAATTAAATTGATTTAGTTTTCCCATTTCTACCTTTCTGGTCCCCTCTGAAAGCTAAATGTGACAAACTGCAGTAAGCCTTCATCCTTCTACATCTTTTCCCATCCTCATTGATCCCTCTACCTATCTTGAAAGGTTGCTTAGATGACTCAGGCACTGTTCTCTGCAGAGTTCGATATCTGGGTTTATTTTTCTGATGTGAGCCTCTCTTTTCACTTGCTCTCCAGGTGAGCCTGGCATTTGCTAGGAACCAGAGTGGAACCGGCAAAGTGGCCAGCAACAGAGTCCTGATCCAAATGGAGAAAGGGAACCAGGCGTACCTCAACCTGGAGTGGGAAACTTGATAGGAGGTCAGAAGTACTTCAGCTTTGGATTCTCATTTTCCTTACTTAAGGAACTGAGCACCAGAAGGTAGAGACTGAGAAAAGGAAAGAGAGAACATACCAGATCTTCAGTGTATCCTTCAGATTTCAGTTGTAGCCTTATTTAGCAGGTTCTGGGCAGTGAAATATAATAGTGGAATTATAATTTATAAGCATCACAGCTGCATGATCCCATTCTTGGAATATAGTAGTATGGAATAACAAAGAGGAGGTAAACATTGTAGTTATTTTGGCTATTACTTCAGGTGATAACCATTTTTAGGTATTTTTCATTTCATCATGTTGCTGAGTTTTTCTTGAGTTGCATGCTTACTTACTTAGATTACTTTTTTTTTGGCCATTTCTATTATAACTGTATGCAGTTGTTTTTGGTATCAACCAACTCTATGCATTCCCATTTTCCAACTCTTTCATGATAAATTCTAGTTTGGGACCCAAGGCTGAAACATTCCTCCTGCTCAAAAAATAATGACTGCAATACCCAGTGAAAGAGAAGCTACATAGTTCAAAGTACAACTGGTTTTTAAAAAAACATACTTACATATTAAACACATTTGAAAGTTGCTTATTCCAACACTTTAACAGGAGCCTGTACTCATGGGGAATTTTCTCTTCTCTATCCCTCTTCTTTTTCATACATACATGTATATCACAAATACACACATGGGTAAAGAAAATTGCACAAATATAGCTTAATGAGTTTTTACAAGGTAAACATCAAAATAATCAGCACGCTGTGTGTGTGTTTTAATGCCTCATTAATTCATGAATATAATTTGAGTTTTCAGTGGCCCTCTGGTTTTAGTTACTCATCTAATTCTGTCCCCAATAATGATGAAACTATTTTCTGATTTCTGTTCTTAGCAAGAGAGACATAGAATTTTCTTCACAGAGGTTATAGTCGGTTTGTACTTCTTAGTAATAAACACAACTCTGGTACATTCTTTTTTTTCTGAGATGGCCTAATTTCCATTTTCTTCCATTCATGTTCAGGCTTTTATTTACTTATTCTCCATTTTCTTAATCATTGTCACTCTGTATTGTTTTGCTTCTCCATTTTATTCACTTCAGCATCATCTGGAATTCCCTTTCACTTCCTGGGAGACCTTTGGTGCTGAATCTCTTCAGATAAACAGCAGTTTGAATTCTGGCAGCAATTACTATTTTAATTTCTTTTCATTGAGAGCTCTTTAATATATCCTTTTTTTTAACTCAGCTTATTGTTACCATTTCTTTTGCATCAAAATCTCACTGCAAACTATTTTCTCTTTGATAAGATTGGTATGTCTGTCTGCTCATTCTCTACAGGTTGCTTTTCCTCAAAGTTTGCGTTTTTTGACTGTCGAACTTTGAGCCTGCCTTCTTGTAGGAAAGTTTGCTTTTGTATTCATGTCATATATCTCTTTTACTAGTTAATTTTCCTAGTAAGCAAAAGAAACTACATTTTAGGTGAACAGTGTTTTCCTTTTAGCATTCATTAAATAATCTGGCATATCATTATTTGAAATTTCTTGTCCTTGATACCAAAACTACAAGCAATCAAGATTCTTGTCAGTGTTACAGGTATATTTCAGAGTGGAAACTACGACTGGGCTCATAAACCTACTAGATGAGGAGGCTGTAATCCAGTTCTCTTTGACTGGCTATGTAACATTCATTACTCATATCTTTTTCTGATAGTTTCCTCATTCGTAAACCAGAAAAGCCAGGCTTCTCTGGGTTGTTGTAAGGAACACTGAAAGTGTGTGAGCTGTGCTTTGAAAATACAGAGTAGTGTATAAATGGAAAGTTTCAATTCAGACAGATTGAAAAGGTTTTGAACATTGGTATGAATCATTATAGAGGAGATATGTGATGAGTTTTTATTCTGCGATACTCAGTGTTTTAAAAATCTGCTAAACTTCTAAGTTATCAGACAGAAAATACTCCCTCTTATTGTGCTCCTAGTCTGGGCCTCCCTACTGCTGTAATATCAGGGCCCTAATTGGCTATCAAATCACTGTATCTCAGATCTCATTTCTGTATATCACATTTATAGGTTTCTTTGAATATCCCCTTTAAAGGGTCTTCTGCTATGAATTTGCTATCATTCATGTAGCTTTGGACTGTGCTCTAATTGTCTCCCCATTTCTTCCATCTTCCTCTGCCCCCAGTGATTGATGCTTCATTTTTCCATATGACAGCTGGCTTTCAGTTGACCCAGAAGCTTAAAAAGAGTCCTGGCTCCATCTTTTGATGACTTTTATTGATTTCTTATTCAAGGAGCATATCACTGAACTGAAGACAGAACAGAAGGAGGAAACAAAACTAAAATTTAATTAAGAACTCTGAATAGAAATATAAGAGTTTATTCTTGGGCTTTAAGGGTTCATTCTTGTGTTTCTCCATATTAGGCTAAAGAGTCAAATTACTATAGAAATGTGTAGAATTAGTAATGTGATATATTTTTTGTTGGCCACAATATCCTTCATACCTTCTGCTTTCCAGTTTATCATCCTTTAAGAATGCTCTTTTTAAAAGAGTCTTACCTCTGTGCCTTGGTTTAGAGCCTTCTCATTTATTATAAGCTCTTATCCTCTGAAGCTGCAATTTTTATTAACTGTGTGCTTGTTAACTCTTTTTGACCTACTTATTTAAATTCTTTTGCCTTTTTCACTCTGCGTATATTTTACTCATTTTACACTAACATTCTTTCCTGACTTCACTTTTCCCATCCTGTAGAAATTATTTAATTTTATTTTTATTCGATAAATGCATGGTTTAAAGCCAAAAGGTTCATAAAGACTTTACTATGATAAATGTCTTTCCTTCTCATACTTGCTTCCCATTCACCCTGACCTCTCTATGTAAGTAACAAGTATTTACAGTTTATTGTGACTCCTTCAAGAGAGAGTCTGTGCAATAAGTAAATTAATACATCTATTCCTTCTTAACCCTTTTAGAAAGTGTAGTATGGGATCATATTAATGTACAGTGTTTTCCTTTTTTTCCCCTCCATTCATATATTGGGAGACCATTCCATTCAGTATATGAAGCACTCCCCTATTCTGATCGTCTTATGTTAACTGTATCTTGATCTGATGTTTTAGATACCTTCTCTAGGCTAAGGTATTTCTTCAGGAATTATTATTTTAAAATTAACATAGTATTTACCTGATAGATTATGCAAATAATGATCTCAGATTCTTTTCCTCATGCACAGAAAACCTTATTGTTAATAAGTAAACAAGCTATTAAATTCTATATTAAATTATAAGATATACTTATAAGATATAAGCTATATTAAATACAAGATAATGAAATTATTTTTATCTTTATAGTTTGAATCAGCTTGGGTACTGACAAATATTGCTTCAGGAAATTCTCTTCAGACCCGGATTGTGATTCAGGCAGGAGCTGTGCCTATCTTCATAGAGTTGCTCAGCTCAGAGTTTGAAGATGTGCAGGAGCAGGTAAAAAATGAAACAAGAGAAGCATGTCAAAGGAAATACTTTTTTCCTTCGGTCTTGCATTCAGGGTCTTAGTTTTACCATTTGGATATGATATCCATGGTTCATAATAGGGAGTATTCTAGAAATCTCATCTTACCCAGATGGAAAGTTTCATAGTGAATGTAGGCAGAATTTCTCCTAGAAACAAAACCATTTTCCCTTCCAACCATGAAATTCTTTAAGCCGTATGTATGTATATATTCACACACACATACATACTTTTTAGACTATGTAAGCAATTACTGAGGTTTTTCTTACAGTAATCTCTAGTTTTGAAGTGGCAAGTCTATGCCACTTTCGTGCAGAAAAGGACATAGAAAATGTGAGTTTTTAAATTACTGTAAACTTTATCAGATTTGTAAATATAAATCACTGCTAAATGTGTATGATTTTCTTCTACAGATTTATTGAGGTATAATCAAGCTACAGTGAACTGCATATATTTAATGTGTGCAATTTGATGAGTTTTGACATGTGTATATACCCATGAGACCATCATTATAGTGAAGATAATTAATATATCCATTGACTGCGAAAGTTTAATAAAGTTTTCTGCATTTTGATTGCTCTTAAATTCTTTGTTCAATGTTTTCTTTTGTAAGCAAGTTTAAAATACATTTTTAATTAGCTGAGTAAGCCATTTGAATTTCTGCTCTGTTCTAAGGGCTATATGGATTGCTAGCTACTTGGGGGTGGGATCCCCTAAGATAAAATATTTATGTATAAGAACTGGTAGTTCCCTTTAATAAGCTTACTGCCATGAGTGTTCACTTGTTTACTTTATAATATTTTTGATCGGTCTTCCACCAGTCCCGCAATTGTTTCATTTGACTCCCTGATGAATGAATTCAGGTTGTTAATATGCAATGTCCATGTATAATATGTTGTTTAACTATTATGTAATTTTGTAAAGAGTTATTATATGTTGGCATCTTTTTTGAGAGAATTATGAGAAAATTAAACTCTGTGATCTGTCATTAATGAATAATTCTTTCACAGGCTGTCTGGGCTCTTGGCAACATTGCTGGAGACAGTACCATGTGCAGAGACTATGTCTTAGACTGCAATATTCTGCCTCCTCTTTTGCAGTAAGTTAGTTTCTTCCTTCCTTGCTTCCTTCCTCCCTCCATTCCTCCCTCCCTCCCTCCCTCCCTTCCCCTCTTCCTCTCTTTCTCTTTCTTTCTTGTAATAAAAATATGAGAAGTTCCTCAGAAAGCAGTGCATCTTTCGAAATCACTTTTGATTTCCTAGTGCTACTTTTCATTATGGATATTTTCTTACTTACTTACTTATTTCTTCAGGCATCCTGTCTTATTCCAGTGCCAAAATTCTGAATTCCTTGTGTTAGAATTAAACTTTATTGTTCTGAAGAAGAGCTGTTTGAAGACATCTGTTTATCAATAGCAGTAAATAATATTAAATATTTTATCTTATGCCACCAAAGAACTAATGCCCATTATATAGTTTACCATTGTATCATCATGCTTACAGGTTATTTTCAAAGCAAAACCGCCTGACCATGACCCGGAATGCAGTATGGGCTTTGTCTAATCTCTGTAGAGGAAAAAGTCCACCTCCAGAATTTGCAAAGGTGAGGATTATGCTTGTGGGAAATTTGCAGAAAAAATATAGTTAAAAGAGTATACCAACCAGGGGGAGGGTATAGCTCATGTAGTAGAGCGCATGCTTAGCATTCACAAGGGCCTGAGTTCAATCCCCAGTATCTCCTCTAAAAATAAATAAACCTAATTACCTCCCCCCACCAAAACACCAAACAAAACCCAAACAAACAAAAGAGTATAGCAATCAATATTAATGTGAACAGAATAAAAATTATTTTAATAAAATTTAAAATGTTAGAATTTTATTTGTTTCTAGAGAAATAGGTCTTTTTGTTGTTTTTGTTTTAATTTGGAATAAATTTTAACTGCCTATAAAAACCTCTGAATTAATCTTAAAACGTGGCAATTTTTTGTTCTTAAAAAAGTATCAAAAATGCAGAATTTCCTAGCTTTAGCACTTGTGAAAATTCCTTTACCTCTTTGGTCCACAAAGCAAAGAATGTGTTTTGACAGGGACTCACTCTGAGCGTTGGTATTTATTCAACTTTGCTCTTTGAAATTGTTTTTCCTTGGGCTCTGACTACCTTGTTAAGGTAAACTGCAAGATCACTGACGGCATTCCCAAAGATGGAAATGTCACTTGGCCACTTACTGACTCCATTTCTAGAAGTACTAATAACCTCAAAAGTCACCAGATGTGTGCCTGGTTGCTTTCTGGAGTTTCCCACCTCACTTCTTGCTTTTATGTTATTGAGTTTTATAATCATATCATCTTCCCTTTGCAGGTTTCCCCCTGTCTGAATGTGCTTTCCTGGTTGCTGTTTGTCAGTGACACTGATGTACTGGCTGATGCCTGCTGGGCCCTCTCATATCTATCAGATGGACCCAATGATAAGATTCAAGCAGTCATTGATGCAGGAGTATGTAGGAGACTTGTGGAGCTTCTGATGTAAGATATCTTTAAGAAAGTTTGTTCTTCTGTCCCTCATATTTGTTTTCTAGTTGTTGATACTCAAATATTAATACCTTATTCTGACTCATTGTGCTTTGGGCTACTGTCTTTAGTTACTTGTTTATATTTATGTCACAACTGTCTATTTGTTTTGAGGAGTATAAAGAACCTCTCACTCTTAGGCAGAAACATTTGGAAAACTGATCTATGTAATTATAGCTCATGTTTAATGGCCTGAGACCAACCACTGGATAGCAAAAGGCATATTGCCACTAGAAACAGTCACTCCTTATCTTTTGTCTCATTTAGAACCTAACCCACAACTGGTTTTAGACTTTCAATTTTATTTTGCTTTATATCTTTGTGACGCCTTTGATTTATGAAGTGGAAGATTTACTGATGGCGTAAGTAAGACTATCAATCAAGATTTTAGAAAATACTATAGAAGAAAAAAATTAGAATGATAACATAATGGGGAAATGGTACAGTTATAAGCCATATGAGAGTTAACTGAAGGAAGTACAAAGGAGATGCAAGGGAACATTGCCCCAGAGAGGACATGTGGAATGGATTAGATAGTATAATTTACAGAACATAAAACTCAGGGATTATGACTGGCCATAGACTGGGTGCAAATCAGCAGCATGATGCTGTTGTGAATTAAAAGCAGTATGGTGCTGGAGGAGTCAGAAGTACAGCATTCAGAATCTGGAAGGTAATCTTTTGTACTCTAGTCACTAGATTACTGTATATTTTAACCATTTCTTTTTAGCCATCAGATCTTAAAATAAATATGAAGAAACTGGCATAGTTTTGAGAAGAGTGATCAATCTCATTAAAGGAGAGAGAAAGTAAGATTTTTAAGGAAAGCTAAAGGATATTAAACTTACTTAGCATGAGATCAAGACTTAGTATCTGTCTTGAAATATATAAAGGATTTGTACAGGGGTTTTTCGAACCAGTAAGTCAGCTGAGGTGTAGTAGAAAGAATTTACTATTTGGAGTATGAAGCCTGGCTTTCATTTTCAAGTTAGTACAACTATCGACATATTTTTATTTCTGTGAAAATTATACGATTTATAAAACTTAAAAGTGCTATATAAATGTTAACTATTGCTCTCCACTATCTCAGCAACCATAGAGACCAAGTGAAGGGGAAACAAAACCTGTATTAAAAAATGAGAGGGAAAACTTGGAATCCAGGTGATGAAATACCTGGTAAAGATTACTAGGACAGATTTGTAGTTTTTATCCAAAAATACTAAATAAAGGGAAAGACGGGACACCAAAAACATTCCATCATCATGATAAGGATGATAGGATTCTCTTAATAACCATCATAAGTACCATTCTCTTCAAGATCCTATGACATATTTTGGGTTTCAGCTCTAAGGAAAAGAGACTAAGGCTGTAACTGTTGGATATAACATTTCTTTTTATGATTGCAGGCATAATGATTATAAAGTGGTTTCTCCTGCTTTGCGGGCTGTGGGAAACATTGTCACGGGGGATGATATTCAGACACAGGTATGAATAAATGGTTAACTACTTTTTCCTTCAGAAACAGTACATTGACACCCCCTCACCCCCATGATTATGTTTCTGTTATAGTATTTAACTCTATGTTACAGGGGAGAATTGACAGTCTTTTTCATTAATGTTTGTTAAAAGTGTTGCTTGTAGCTATTTTGGGTTCCCTATGATAGAACTTACTGTTTTGGCTAGTTGGGTTTATTTCCCACCATCTGTTGGAACTATCTTGTGAGCATCAGAAGCCTCCAGTAGCATCCTTTCTCTGTCATCCTCATCTCATCTTCTCTGATAACTTCCTCCTTCTTGTGCATGGTAGGTCTCCTGTGTGAGGAGAATCTTCCTTTCTAGTTCTGTTCTGTTTTTCTTTTCTTTCCTTTTCTTTTTTTTCCCTTCCCTTCCCTTCCCTTCCCTTCCCTTCCCTTCCCTTCCCTCCCCTCCCCTCCCCTCCCCTCCCCTCCCCTCCCCTCCCCTCCCCTCCCCTCTTCATGGAGCTGTTCATTGAGCTTTATTGAGGTATAACTGACGTGCAATAAACTGCATTATATTTAGAATGTACAATTGGATATGTTTTGACATAGGTTTACACCCAGGAAACCATCACCACAATCAGCTTTCTTTGTTCCCCTCTGTAAATCCCTCCCTCTCTCCACTCCCAACCCCAGGCAATAACTGATCTGTTTGCGAGTGTTCTTCAGAAATTCTGTATACAGTAGTTCATCAGTACTTGGAGTATTTTCTCTCAGTCTGTGGTTTGTGTTTTCATTTACTTAATATCTTTTGAAGAATAAAAAATTCCTTAATGCCACCTTCTACTCCATTCAACTTCTGTATCAAGATATAGCCTCACAGTGGATTGTTCGAGCCATTTTTCTTCTTGATCCTGTCAGATGCATTGTTATCGTCTTTAAAAATTATCTTCCTAGGCTTCTGTGGTGTTGAAGTATTTTGGGTCTCCTGCCTCAGTGACTATTTTTCCTTAGCAAGCTCCTTCTGTTGTTCTTTTCTGTTTGTGGGATTATGTTCTTTTCTGTTTGTGGGATTATGCCCTGGAGGGGATAATTATTCGTCGATCTTATATTTATAACTTAAGCCATCACCCTTAGGCACCTGATTGAGAATTCAGAATTACATTTTAGCCTTAGCTCCTTCTTAACCAGCTCTGAATTTCAGCAGGACATTTGATGTTTTCACTTTTCTAATCTCTGAAATTAAGGAGACTGAATTTGTTCTCAGGTGTTTTCCAACTCTTAATATTTACTTTAAATGTATTCTGTCCACAAGGGAACTCATTATTTCCCCTGGTATATCTGGACCTCTACTTTATGTTCCTGTCTTAGTGAATGGCATCAGCAGTTGCCCAAGCCAAAAATCTGACATAAGCTCCATTTTTCCCTCTTTACCTTTTTCATCAGTCGGTAAATTACCATCACTATTCATCTTTTACAGTGCTTAGTTCAGGCCTTTCTTGTACCATTCCCATATCACCAGAAGGATGCTTGTAAATGCACATTTGATTGTGTCATCCTCTTAAAATATTTTATGGCCCCCTCTTGTCCTTGGATGGTGTTTAAGATTCTTTAATATCTGGCACCTATATAATGGAATGCTATGCAACAAGAATGAAGAGGCTATTAAGCACATATATGGAAGGATCTCCAGTATCTGTTGTTTTAAAGTAGGGAGGTGGTGCAGAATAGTGTGTAGGATATTTTACTATTTGTGTAAAGGGGGAACAGAAGGAGAGGAAAAGAAAATAATAATGTGTTTGATTATATTTGCATAAAATTCCTCTAGAAACATATACAGAAAGCCAATAACATCGGTTGTCTCTGGAGAACTGGGTAGCTCGGGTATAGGAGTGGAAAGGAGGCTTTTAACTATATAGTCCCTTTTTATTTTCTGCTTTAAAACCATATCAGTATATTTGCTATTCAAAAATCCATACTCTGCCATTAATGTCTTCTCATTCTTCAAGTCTTCCTACTAACATTATTTTCTCCGAGCAGCTTACTGTCATATTAGGTGTGCCTCCTTTTGTTTTCATCCATCATAGCACTTATCACATTGTATTGTAACTGTTTGCTAGATTGTAAGCTTCTAGAGGGGTGCCTGTGTCAATCCTGCTCACTTTTGTGCTTCTATAATCTAATAGTTCCTGCAATAATGTATAGAGACTCAAAAAATATTTACTGAATAATTGAAGTTCTAAATCTATGTCTAGTTCCATCCTCTGTCAATTTCCAGTCCCATGTCTCCAGTACCTGTCAGATATTTCTGCTTGTGTGTCTGACATTTGTCCTTCTCAGTTTATCTTCTCTCCCACAAAGTGAGTTCCAAGTCTTGATCTTTTTCTACTTCAGTTAATGATACAACTATTCACCCACACATGAAACTGCAGTCATAGTTGGTGGCTTCATGTCTCACAGCAAGTCAACAAGTCTTACTGATTGTTAGTGTTTCTAGATACATGTCTGATTACCTTGTATTAGTCCCTGTTTTTCACACACAGGGGTGGTTGCTGTACCCATCTTATCTATCCTCCTCCTCTCCTAGACATTTACCCCTCTCAGTTTATTCTCCCTAATAACAGCTTAATCTTTCCTAAAATAAGCTTGTTCACATTACTTTCCTCCTAGAAACAATGAGCTTTCTTAATGCCTATGAGATAAAGAACTTGAAAGATCCTCAGGAGTTTGTACTTTAATATTTTAGTTTCATTCTTCTTTCTAGCCTATTAATTTTTTGGGTACAGAATCCTTCCTTAATAGCCTCACTAATCTCTTCTTTTCTTATTTTGGTACCCTGTTGTAGCCTATCTCCTCATTTTTTCACTTCTGATCTATCTGCTTTGTCTTCCCTCTGCTTATGAAATCCTATCTGTGTTTCCTATGAACCCCATGAAGTCTTTTTTTCTGACTACTCCTCCTCAAGTATTATATTTAACTTCTGACATGTTTATTTTCCACACCACATCTTTGACATTTAAAAAATTGCTTTGTGACATCTTTTATAGTTGTTTGGAATGATTGTACCTGGTTAACCACAAGTTTTGTTATTTCTTGAGTTAATTTAATAGGCAAAAATTGGTTTCATTTTAATTTGTATTTCTTTTACTTTGAGAGTAACAACTACTAAAATTGTAGTTTCTCTTATCTACTTACATATTAAAGATAGCAACCCTCTTATGAGTTGCAAATATTTTTTCCCATTGTGTGGTTTGCATTTTAATTTTCATACTATTTTTTGACATGTAAAAATTCTTATTTAGTGAAATGTTAATTTCTCCCCCTATAATTTCTAATGTTGTTTTTATATTTGGAAATCCCCAAATCAGCTATTGATATTTCTTTTGTTTTATAGTTTCTTTTTTATTTACTCTTTAAATTGGTTGCAGATTTGTTTTAGTAACTATTTGGGGTTAAGAATTGATTTTATAAAATATTTTTCAATTAATCCCCTTATTTTAATACCATCTATTAAGTAAGACTACCAGTCATTGGAGGAAGAGGGGATTAACTTTATTATATACCTAACTCTTTATAAATACTTGCATTTTTGTTTCTAGACTAGATATCTATTCTGTTGTTCAGTGGTTGATTCTTGAGCCTGCCAAATATTATTTTAATCATTATAATTTTATTTTCGTTTCTGGTAGAGTAGATCTCTTTGTTCATGTGTCTTTGTCTTACTTCCCTCACCTTTGTAAGCTGTTTGATAGCTGGGAGCATATTCTTTTTAGCTTTATATCCTACAAATCACCTAGGGTACTTCATTAAGTATGTATTGGCTCATTGACTACCAGCTAGAGAGTTATTAGAAGACTTAAAAATCTGAGACCATTTCTGAATTTCTGGCCACTTGCTATATTTACCCATCCAGAAGATATTTTAATATGCTGTTGGCATAATGGTGAATGATTAATACATTGTTGTACCTTATTAATATAAGTATGTTTGGCAGTTGTGAGTGTATATAATGAAACTGCTTAGATAATCTTAGAAGTGAATTCTTATTAGCTGTGAATACTTTTTACATATATAAAATTATTTCTAAAATTTCAAGGGGCGATATCATTCCTTTGCCTATATTTTCCTAAAATAAAGTCATGGAGTTAAAGGTTTACTTCTGTTTGGATCAATATAATAAGTAAAATTTTCAAACTTTTCGTTTAGGTGATTTTGAATTGCTCAGCTCTGCAGAGTTTATTGCATTTGCTGAGTAGCCCAAAGGAATCTATCAAAAAAGAAGCATGTTGGACAATATCTAATATCACAGCTGGAAATAGGGCACAGATCCAGGTAATCTCATAGCTCCTATCCTTTTTTTATATTTTTATTAACTAAGTTTTTTTCAGTAAGCCTTTAAAAATATATTTTTTTCATTATTGCCTTGGAGACAACTAATTTGCAATATTGCTGTCTTGTTTAGTTTACCTTTTTATCCAAATTATAGAGGTTAAGTCTTTTGAAACTTACAGTTAGGCCTTAGTTTTTCCCTTTGCCTTTAATATTTGATGATTCGTCAAAATCTGAGAAACAGTGTCTTGTATTTTCAAAATGTTTTGATGGGAAGCATCTTCAGAAGCAGCTTTATGCTAAACAGATTGGTTTTATTCTTGCCAAGTAAAATGTTTATTTTCTAGTGGACCCACGTGTTGGATTGCTCAAGTTTTTCATGGACCCTTGGGGACCCTTTACTTTTGTTCTTATGTTGGTGGAAGAGTAACCCAAGTGGTTGGGCCAAATGGTTCAGCATTGGGCCATGAGAAAGGCTAGAACAACAAGATGGAAAAGATATAATACAGATTTATGGGACTTTGAGCTGAGTGGAATCATAGAGGTCATCTAATCCAACATTCTCAATTAAAAATGAAACTGAGACTCAGAGAAATAAAATGATTTGCTCAAGGATACTTGTAGTAAATGAAAGGATCAGGATGAAGCATCCTTCCACTAAGTTTTGCTGACTTCCTTCACTGGTGTGATAGAGTTCTTGACCAGGAAAGGAAGCATGGTTAGTCATCCCCAGAAGGCTGTCAGGGACTGAGACTGATAGCTGTAGCAATTTATAGCATGCATACAAGGTGATTTCAGCTGCAGCTGATTGTCTGCTACCATCAAGCTCTTATGTGAAATTTCAGTTTCATGATACAGGAAATGATATGAACCCATTTTAGGTTCTTGAGCTAAGGAGAAAGATGAAGAAAGCAATTTGTGGAAGACTACTTTAGTATTTGAGAGGGATTGAGTGAAAAGTACTCTGTCCAGCTAAAGGCTCTTCTGGTAATCTGGGTGGGAGGTGGTGGCTTGGAATAGGATAGTGGCAGTGCTGAAGGAAAGGAAAAGATAGACTAAGGATGTTTTAACTGAGAATGTAAAGGAGACTTGGTGACTGATTTAGAATAAATAAATAAACACAAAAAGAGCCTTCATGAATTAAGGAGGTTTGAAAGGAGACCTGATATAAAGAGCAGATGATATGTTTAAGGTGGTTAGCAGATGTAAAGTAAGCTGTTAGCCACCTTGGGCGGGGCTCCAGTGAGAAATGAGGACTTGAGAGTTAAAACACACATGTCAGGGTGCGGTGGATGCTGTGAGAGCAATGAGAATAGCAGATTATGAGCAGAACAAGAGAGAACAATAAAAGAGAAAAGAACTCAGGTAGAAAACCAGAAGATTATAAAGTTACGAACTCCAGGGAGGATGTTGTCAGTGATGCCAAGTATAACCAGAAAGTCCTTAGGGATAATGAATTAACTCCTTCCAGTTTACTTTTTAATAGGGCAAGGGGTGTCATTAATGAAGCAACTGAAAAGTTATAATTAGTATCATGAACATCTTTATAAATCTTGTAATTTCCCTTTCTATATAATTTTTCTTTAATTTCAGACTGTGATAGATGCCAATATTTTTCCAGCCCTCATTAGTATATTACAAACTGCTGAGTTTCGGACAAGGAAAGAAGCAGCTTGGGCCATCACAAATGCAACTTCTGGAGGATCAGCTGAACAGATCAAGTAAGTACTAACCAGGTAGTAAATTAAAGGAGAATTATTATGTCTGCCAATTAAGAATGCTCAATTCTAGCCTCTTGGATGATTGTTCCTAGTTTCATAATTAAATCCAGTGTATATTTAATTCCTTATACCCCTCCTGTTTTCTTGGGAGAAAATAATTCTGGGATGTGAGAAGTAAAGCATAGTTGAGGTTTGAAGCAATGGAAATACTTATGGGGTGGCTTGAGCCTACTCTGGAGGAGTTTGGTTAGAAACATCTTGGGTAGTGTAAAAGGTTACTTACAGAATCCTTGGAGTCCAACTTTAATAGCTAAATCTTGTATTTCTAGTTTAGGTGGCTTAGTAGTAGAACTGGATTAGACTTGGAAGAGATGTATATCTTAGAATAAAATGTCCAAATCAGTAGAGGCAAGTCTCCTAAAGCACTGTGTTCTTCAGTAAAGGGAGAGGTTTGTATCAGCTTGAGACTTAACTGGCCCCTTGAGCAGCAGCAGCTTATAATCTTAATGGCTAGAGAAGGCATAAATATGGACAGAAATCAGTTCCTCAGAGGAACATCATGTAGTTCAGTGCTTAATTACAGACATAAAAAAAGAACAAGACTCTTAGCCTGCCTCAGCTTGCTTTATGGGGAATTCAGATGAGAAGACAGTTTCCAATGAGTATTAAAGCATTAACCCCTTCCACATATGTAGTATCGGGGAAACATAGCTACTTCTCATATTGTTGCTTTATGGGTTAAATGTAGGCACTCAACTAATGCTAATTTTTAGTGCTCAGTTAGGAATTTAGAAATGAAAAGACAAAAATAGTCCTAAGATTTCAGAAATTGATCAGTTACAGAAGATAAGTAGTATGTACTGAAATAATAAAATTTAAGTAGATTAATGCAGCAGCTATTTCAGTGAAGTTAATCATGGATAGGTTTTTCAGGAAGACTTCAAGTGGTCTTCATTCAGAAGCATATATTTATATGAAATTGCATCTTTTTCAACCTTCAAAATTCTGGTTCTGGGGTACTATGATTTTGAGCTTGCCACCACCAGATGGCAGTAGTATGAAGTAATTTAGAAGTTACTAGAACAGTTGATAGTCAAGTTTTATGTTCAAATTCAGATTTATAATTTTTGTCTCAATATTTTATACCAAATATTTTCTTAATTGAAATGGTTAAACTGTACACATACATATTTTTAAAACATTTATAAAATACTATAGTGTCTTTCATCAAAAGATATTCAGGGGTATTTCACTGTTAGGAGTAGAATGGTACTATCCCTTTTAAAAATTCAGCATAGCTATTTATAATAATGAAGTTAACTTTCAATCTCCTAGCAGTTTCTTCTCAACCAGATAAAGACTTATCTTGAAAGATTATTATACAAATATTACAGTGCAAATTATAGAAAATAAACTGACTTTATCATTGATAAAAGGCACCTGTATGGCTTCTGCTTATTCTTGTTGAAAAGATTTAGATGCAAGAACCAGTTAGAATAACTTAGAAAATATCCATAATTGTAGGTTAAATATAATCAAATGCTAGTACATACTACAGTTTTTAAGAATGAAGGATTAAAGAATGTTGCCTGGAATTAGAGAAAGTTTCGTGAAAGGTAAATTTTGTCATTTAGGCAGAGGTTTGGCAATTTTGAAGGAGAGAGAATATCATTAGAAATGTGAGGGAATGTGCACGGCAAACGTTAGTGGAAGAGGTAGATCATTCTTTCTATACATTATTCTTTCACAAAGATGAGGAATTAAGTAATTGACGGACTTTGAAAACTAGGATGAAGGCCTTAATCTAGGGTATTGGAAAGACTTTGGAGTGTCTTTAACATTGACTGTAGTATGAAGAAGACAGTGTTTAGAGGAGAAGGAGTAGAGCAGTTAAAATGTTACTGCAGTAGTTTAGTATACAGTGATGGCCAGAATTAAGCTAATAGCTGTAGCATGGAGTTATGGGTCTGGTTATGGGAAAGAAGGATCTGTAGGACTTGGTGGCAGGTTATAGAAGGAAAGGAAAGAGCCAAAGATGACTGGAGAAAATGGTGGTGCTGTTGATAAAAATTAGGACACAGAAGAAGCAAAATCCTGTTTGAGAGAGGGGGTTTAAGACATAGTTTGTTACTCATCTAAAGAAATCTGACTTTATTATTTCAGCCTCTTTTAACTTTCCTCTGTTATAGAGTATCTGGATTTCTTGGTCATAAATTTCTTCTTCCTAAAGGAACTCCTAAATGTAAAATTACCAATCAGATTAGAAATATAATTCTCTTTTACAGATAATATATTCTTGTGGACTAAATGTCCTTACTCAGAAAATTTTCTTGATGGAAGCCTTTTCTGCAACAAAAGCCAGGTAGCATCCATCACCAGTGATTGCTTTATCCAAGTGTTTGAAATACACTGCACATAGGAGCCATTCCCAGACTTTAACAATAGAATTGTGCTTGTTTTCCATGCATCTTTTCAAGTCTTCAAACTTTCCCAAGGAAACACTCCTTCCTGGAGTACTTCTCACAAAATAATATGGCTTCCCAGTTCCTACACAGCCCACATAACCCTGATCACCTGTTTTGCTATTTGGTGCAAATTACTGTTTTTAGGAAAACTTGCATCAATAGTGAAATACCACTATGGTGGTCTTAAATCTCCAAAGATGAGTGGTTGCATCTGAAAACAGCACCTTAAATTCTTCTGATCTTGTAAGGAGGTTTTTAAGGAATACTATCAGCTGACTCAGTGATACCAGATACCATCACTGACCTGAAAGCAGAGCTTTTTAATTTTTTATGTCCTTGGGAAGAAAGTTTTCATTTGCTGTGTTTGTACACTTCTAGTAATCTATGTTAAAATACTTTAAATGGCTAGAATTGGGAACCCGGAACTCATTTAGTGAAATGTACCTGAATACAAAATACTAATACCGTATTTTGCAAATAAAATCTACTAACATCTTCAAAACTCTGGATTTAAAGGGTAGAGCTTTTTTATAAGAAAGTTTTAATCAGCAATCATAGTCAATTCATATTTATTCATTTAATTAATTACATACAAATTCTAGAAGCTTTCTGAGTACCTTAAAATTTGTTTTTAATTCTCAATCAAGTTTTCCATATACTGGTTTTCCATATAAAAGATTTCACAACCAGACATTGTTAAAAAAGTAAATGAATTTTTTAAAGGCAATATAAGGATTAGAACTAAGCCAAGAGTTCTAGCGAGGAGAGGAGATCACATTAAGAATAGTCTAGAATCAAATTTGAGGACAACTGGAGATTCTGAACAAGTCTCTGATACACCAATTGGTGTTCAATAGACTTGCCTGTATAGATCAGTAATTAATTGCAGACATGTAAGTCATTTAGTTAACTGCTCTAAAATTTTGTGGGGTTTGGTGACAGACTTAATCATGTGGTTCCCAGACTTTTCCAGTTGAGGAAACTGAGGCAAAGAGATCAGAGTAGCACAACTGGGATGTAATAGTGGTGGTTATCTCTGGGTACTTTTTAGTTTTCTTTATGCTCTTCTGTGTTTCCCAAATTTGCAACAACTAACACGTATAATCTAAAGAGGCTTAGTTTAGTGTAGTTTTGTTTTAAGGAAAAGAAAGAATTATATAGATATGTTGAAGGAATTGTTAACAGGTTTTAGGGACTAAAAACTGGTATAAAGGAAGAGGAGATAGTCAGAAATGGCTTTATGCCTGATGACTGACCTATTCTGTTCCTAGGACCTATCATCTTTTTAATTTTTTTATTGAAGAGTAGTTGATTTAGTTTCAGGTGTACAGCAAAGTGAGTCAGTTATACATATACATTTTAGGACATATATTGTCAGTAAATATTTAAATAAAATTAGGCACAATCCTATTAAATTCATTTGAGTAAATAATAAAACTAATATGACATAAAATTACTTGTAAAAAGTTAAAACTTAAAAGAACATTTTTAGATTTACAGAAAAATTGATATAGAGTTCCTGTGTCCTTCCTTCCCCTGTAAGTTTCTTCTGTTAAAATCTTACATTAGTGTGGTTAATTTGTTATAATTAATCAACCAATACTGGTATATTATTAAGTTCATAGTTTATATTAAGGATCACTCTGTTGTATAATTTACAGGTTTTGATGAATGTTTCCACTATTGTTGTATTACCCACAGCCCTAAAATTACCCTCTGCTTTACCTATTCATTACTATCCCCTTACCCACTTCCCTCAAATCTCTGGCAGCCACTGTTGTATTGCCTTTATAAAGATTTTCTTTTCTAGAATGCCATATATTTGTAATTATATTAGTACGGAGTCTTTTCAGATTGGCTTGTTTAACTTAGCAATGTGCATATAAGGCTCCTTCACATCTTTTCATGGCATGATAGCTCATTTCATTTCTTTTTATCACTGAATAATATTCCATTGTCTGGATTACTACAGCTAATTTATTCATTCAGCTATTGAAGAACATCTGGTTGCTCCTAGTTTTTGGTAGTTATGAATAAAGCTGCTGTAAATATTCATGTATTAAGTTTTGTGTGGACATAAATTTTCATCTCAAGTGGGTAAATGTATTAAGAGTGTGATTTCTGGATCATATGGAAACCTTTGGTTTGGGGGGAAAAATAGCCACCAAGCTGTCTTTCAAAGTGGTTATCCTATTTTGCATTTTCACCAGCAAAAAAAAAAAGAGTTGCTTGTTTCTCTGCATCCTTGTCAGCATTTGGTATTGTCAGTGTTTTGGATTTTAGCCATTTTACTAGGTATGTAGAGGCATCATTGTTTTGATTTGCAGTCCCCCAAATGACACATAAGATTTTGAGCATCTTTTCATATGCTTATTTGCCATCAGTATATCTTTGTTGAGATGAATGTTGAGATCTGTTGCCCATTTTTAGATTGAGTTGTTTTCTAATCTTTTGAGTTTTAAGAGTTCTTTGTATAAAATAGAACTGGCCTATTGGGCCTGTGCTGGCTTTAGCACCAAGTGGGTCCTGTTTCAGAGGTGTGGTTACCTATAGAAACAAAAATGAAATTAATCAAAAGTGTACTATTTTGATGACTCACTCAAAGTAAGAGAATATTCCATTTTCTTGGAGTCTAATAATTGTAGAGGGAAAAAAGAATGGAGATGGTGTCAGAACTGTTTTTTTCTTTAATTTATTTGTAGCTTTTTTTGTGTCAGCTGTATGGTTGAATGAGTGCCCACTTTTATCTCTACAGTGAATTTGAGGATGATCCTCCTACCAATTTCATAAAAGTTTTATGAAATTAAAAGCTTTGTTTGACTGAATTGTTCTTCGTATTAATTTAGGTACCTCGTAGAACTGGGCTGTATCAAGCCACTCTGTGATCTCCTCACAGTCATGGACTCTAAGATTGTACAAGTTGCCCTAAATGGCTTGGAAAATATCCTGAGACTTGGAGAACAAGAAGCCAAAAGGAACGGCACAGGCATTAATCCTTACTGCGCTTTGATTGAAGAAGCTTATGGTAAGATGGAGTGTTTAATAGATGTCTTTAAACTATTTTTTACTTTTTCTCCTTGGTTTTCTGGCCTGCCCACATCTGTCCTTTAGCAGACTTACACAAAATTTTTTTTTTCTTTCGAATAATCATGTTCAGTATGCAGAACTGGAAAAGAATATGCATTGTAGATGTGAAGAGAAGTACCCTTCGCTTTAGCCCTTTTACACTGGATCTTAGTTCCCTGACTGCTTGCCCTTGTACATACTCTTGTATTCTTACTAGTCTGAGCTGCAAGAGCATCCATAGCTACTGTAGACAATGCCCAACTCCACTCCTTTTCTTTTGTAAGAGTTCTGATTTTGAATTGCACTCCCCCCTTCCCCGCCAATTCCTGTATTCCTGACTCTAAAGGTTTCTAAGAGTTGTCAGTAGAAACAGTAGTCATCATCTGCCTTTTGGTTTCCTCATTCTTCCAGTCTCAGTCTTAACTGTACTCTTAATCATTGATTTATCAGTATGCTAACCTTTTAAGTGATTTTAATGCATTGCCAGGGTTGAAAGCCACTGCTCTAGGGTTTATTTATTCCTTAGATTGGAATTAGGGATCATAGGGTACATTCATCTTCAAATTTATCAGATAATGCAGACTTGTTTTCCGAAATGACTAACATTTCACCATTTTAAAAAAACCTGATTGTAAAAACTACACATACCTGCTTAGTATAAGAAATTTTGAAATGTATAAAAAAGACAAATGTTTCTCTTCTCAGATGATCTTTCTCCAAGGAGAGAACTAATTTTTGATGTGCATGTGTGTATTTATATATGGATATGTACATGAATATGTATTTTTTTCTTTTGAGCAGTGTTGAGATTTATTGTCGGTACTGCTGTAGCAGTTAGGTTGCTTATGGCTGTAGGTAAAAGAAAGCCTAGCTCACACAGGGCTTAAACTTAGTAAAGGGAATGTGCTGGCTAATTATTCTAGTTGGACTTCTTAGTTTAAGCACTAGAGATTGATTCTAGCTGACTTAAGGATATTACACATTTGTTGAAATGATATTGGATAGCTCAGAGCCTAGGTAGATAGAACCAGAGCCAAGAAATAATTAGGTCATAGATACAGTCCAGTAGGAGCACTTCTGCTTCTGGCCTTAGGTACTGGATGATGTGGTGACTGTTAACAGAGATTGCTGCTTGGGGGTACTGGCCATTGCTTACATTCGTATTTAAGATGTCAGTTTGCAATACTAATATTCAGATGTAATCCCACAATACTTTCTATGCTGTTGCAAAATGCTTATGAGATATAAGTATAGAAGAGAATCTTCATTTACGTCATGGAAAGAGACATATGGCAAAATAGTTTTATTGGAATTTCCAACAAATACACAACAAATTTTCTTTTGTTCTTCATTCTAGGTCTGGATAAAATTGAGTTCTTACAGAGTCATGAAAACCAGGAGATCTACCAGAAGGCCTTTGACCTTATTGAGCATTATTTTGGGACCGAGGATGAGGACAGCAGCATTGCACCCCAGGTTGACCTTACCCAGCAGCAGTACATCTTCCAGCAGTGTGAGGCTCCTATGGAAGGTTTCCAGCTTTGAAGCAATACTCTGCTTTCATGTTCCCGTGTCAGACCAGGCTACCCAGTCAAGTCCTCTTGTGGAGCCCACAGTCCTCATGGAGCTAACTTCTCAAATGTTTTCCATAATACTGTTTGCGCTCATTTGCTTGCCTTGCGCACCTGCTCTCTTACACACATCTGGAAAACCTCTGGCTCTCTGTGGTGGAATACCCTTCTAATAAAAGGGTAACCAGAACGGCCCACTCTTATGGAAAACCCCTAGGCTTTGGAGATCCGCACTTATATATTATAAAGAATCATGGGAATATACACATATTAATGTGGCTCCCTTTTTTTGTGGAGGAAGACAGACCCCTCCTCATTCCCTTTAACGTGGGGAAAAATACTGACATTAAAAGATGAGACTAAACCTTTATCTTGAATTTCACACAACTACTTGCAACAGGAGAGATGTTTAGACCTGTTGCGTACTTCAGAGTACTTTTCATGAGTTCTTCCACAGTGAACCCTTGGATTACCCGGTGGCTTTTTCTAGCCAAATTTGCATTACTCCTTACTGAGATTGGATGGTTTTTCTTTCCTTTATTGGCACCATTCTCCACAGATATTAAAGTTAAACCATCTGCTCCCTCACCTTCAGCCTTCAGTGAATGTGCTTTCTAGTTGTCAGGAATGCTGAAGAATTAACTCTTTGACTCTTAATGTGATACTGGTTTGAAGATTCCCTTAGAGCAGAAAGGAGAGGGGCACATATTAATTTGTATGGCTACTGCTTCTCTTTGGTCTTATGTGTCTTAGGATTTGGAAGTGGTTCTGTTCTAATGCTGGTATGAAGATTTAGAATCCTTAGTAATCAAAATCGTATCTTGTAATTCAATAAAAAAGTAAAAAACAAAAAACCCTCTAATTTCCCCAGACTTAACCAGTGTGATTAGAGGCTGTTTCTGCATTAAAACAAATGTTTCAGGCTTTGTGGTCCTGATCAAGGTCCTTATTAAATTGGAGTTCACCCTAGGTGCTTTTCCCCTCTGTGACTGGCAGATAACACATACTTTTAAAGGTTTCTTAGGGAATCTTTTTTTCGTAGTTGGGTGCAGCTTGATTTTAATGAATTTATGCTGCATGTAAGTAGCATCCTTTTCTTAAGTAACCATCTTCTTGATGTGACCTGTTTAACCCAAATAAGGGCAGTGATTTTTTTTTTTCTTACAACCTCATGTTCCCTTATGATTTATTTCATCTCTGACTAGTACTGCCCAGTCTAGTCCCTCCCATAAAATAAAGACAATTTCTACCTTCTGGCTCTTTTAATGATGACTTCAATCTCTACCTGCAAATGGCGCTTCCAGTGCTGTCTTCAGTGATCCACATCTGTGCTCGGACTGGAACGAAAAAATAAGCTTAATTGCCAAGAGAACTGCAACTGAGTTCAATACGACTCCTTGGTGCTAGTTGGCCAGCTCGACTCAATGTTGGGACACACCATCTGAGAAGATTTTTTGTTGATGAGCTGTTCAAAATGAATTCTGAAGGAAAAGTTGCTCACTTCTTTTTCAGAGAATATCCTTTTAAACCTTTTTAATCTTGTCCTCTTCTAGAATTCATTATAACCCCAAAGTAACTATTTGGAAGTTCCCCTGACAAGCTGTTATACTTCTCTGGTAAATCCTGCTGAACGTTAGGGATACTCAGAGCTTTCATACCTCATCATGTTGTAATTTAAGCAGCCAACTTATGTGACATGATTTAAACTTTTAAAAATCCACTTCATTCAAAGTGCAAAGATACAAAGACAAAGGACATTTATCAGCCAAGCGTGTGAGGCATTCTTCGCATCTAGTCTGTAGTTGTGTCTGTGCTCTGGATGGATACCGTCTGATGTCTGTTATCGATGGAGCAGCCACTGCAAAACTAGTCAACTCCCATCTCTTTAACTGTTACTTTTTCTAGTGCTGCTTTGTGCTGAAAGAACATTTTAGTTTACTGCACTCGACCTGTAAAAGACTTTGATTCTTTGTAATTTTAGGGACAAATTAGGTGGTTAATTTAAAGAAAAACTCTCAGTGTTGCCTTTACATCACATTAAAATATAACTTCTTTCAGAAGGGTAATAGAAGCACTGATTCATAGTAAAAATCTTGTTTTTAGCTTTGACTTTTTTGTGGCTGAGTTTTTTTAAACTGTAAATTACTGCTAACATCATTTCTCTAGGATGTTTTAAATCATGGTAGCCTCTCTAAGATAATTTAAAAAAATTTCAGCTCATTTGGATAAACCAGTTTGAATGGGAAAAAATATAAAAAATGTTTCCCCAAGTTAGCAAAAAGAGCACACACTGGGAATTTTTCTTGCAGTTCCAGCTGTCTCAGTGAATGAACTAAAACAAAGTCCATTTTAACTAACATGGTTTATTTTCTGTCTAAAACAGGAATTTGTCTTCTATCCTAGGAGTTCATGAGCCATGAGATACAAGCTAAATTTTTTTTGCAGTGCATTTTTTTATATAAAAATTGGAATTAAGAAAGATAAAAAAACAAAAAAAGTAAAAGCTGGAATTGATTAAAAGTTAAATCCCAGCATAACTGCTGGAACTGATAAAGCAGTCTTTTTGGTACTAAAATGACATTTTAGGAGGTAGCTGTTAAACAGTCCTATTTTTAGTTCTCTACTTGGCAGATTGTATTAATTTACTTTCAATTTATTGAATTATCCCATGACTAAGATGTTAAAAGCATGCTAATTTCAACACAGGAAAACTCTTCTGCAGTTTTTTATACTGGTCAAGGAAAGTGGCTGGATTTTCCTTCCTGCTTTTTTTTTTTCCTCCCCCAAACTTTCTAAGTATATTCTTTGAAATGAGAACGTTTGTAGAAAAACACTGAGAACATTTGGGATGTAAAGGCACTCTATATCTGAAGGACCAGCAGGTAGATATGGTTAGGCTGAGAAATGGCAAGAAAGGTAAAGCTAGAGTGCATGCTTAGCATGCATGAAGTCCTGGGTTCAATCCCCAGTACCTCCTCTAAAAACAAGTTAAAACTAATTACCTCCCTCACCCCTGCCAAAATAAAAAAAATAAAAAAATTAAAAAAGGTAAAGATGATAGACATGAAGCACAGTGAGATTTAGGAGAACACCTTAATTCATGTTGTCACCAAGTATTTAGGACCCTTTTAAACTTAACTTTGTCAGCTGTACTGTTTTTGAAAACCATTGCCCTAGGATTGTTTTTCTTCCATCTGCCAGATAAAGTTGAATGGGCTCTGGGTTGTTTTTCATCATTACTGTCACAGATACAAACTTTGATAGTTATCCCATAGTAAATCTGAATTATTCCAGGTTGTTCCTGATTTTGCCTAAGAAAAAATATGTAGTATATTTTATAATCCAAACTTTGTCAACTAAATCCTCTGTTGTATATGGCTACCCACGTACAACTTTTAAGTTTACTTCTCTAGTGCTAAATAAATACTTCAGTTATTTAATCCCCCAGTTTGGGGCTGCATTATGAAAGAGTTTCCTCAGGTTGAAGGATTTCTTTTCTTTCTTGCTGTCAGTTTTGTGAACATTTTTGTATCAATAGGTAAGTCTTTATAGCTGTTTTAGGCTTAGGGCTTTTTATAACAGGAAACTGTGATGTCTAAGGATGATTTTCAGTAGAGAAAAGGCATTCCCCTTTAAGAAAGAGGTATTTATTTTTCATATTTATATGCTATATTCTACCTCCTCCATTCCAAAATTTGCTCATTTGCAGAGATAGGTGTACCTACATATGGACGTCCTGAAGTCTGAATTTTTTTGTCTTCTGAAGTTAACAAAGCCTTTTTCTCTTGTGAGGAGCAGAGTGGCTACTACCCAGTCAGGAAATATTCTTGGCTACCTTATTCTGTCATCAAAAGTTAAAATTATACTTAGGTATTGTTAAAAGTTAAAAGTAATTGAAGGCCAGATAGGGCATGTGCTCTAACTTGGAGAATATTCTGTAACATGCTGTGTTGTCAGGAAAGGACAAGTAGTAACAATGGGTACCAGAGCATCAGAAGAATGTGTGGTAAAGTAAAACAAATACCATCATGTGCTGATTTTTACAACATTCAATTGATACTTGACATTAAATTCATCTGGATGTTTGGGGTTGGAAGAGAGGATTAAGGGGAGATACAGTTCCATTCTGTTTTCAGCTAAGGATAGACAAGAGTCCCAGTCTGTGTTCCTACAGGTCAGATAAAGGCAACTAGTTTTCATTTAAATCACTGTTGTGTTCCAGGTGCCTGGCTAAAGGGCACTCACTTTTTCTTATTTAATCCTTCAACTACTCTTGAGGTGGACAATTGTCACTATGTTGTAGGTGATAAAATCAAGACTTAGGAGAATTTACTCTGCCACAACCCTTAGACACTGTCCAAAAGTGGGGAAAAGCCCTGCAGGTTGTGTGTCTTGAAGAAGTGGTAGTCATGGTGGAGGTGTTCTGTGCCAGGAATTCCCAGAACTAGCCTTACAGCAGCCACAGGTGAGCCAGCTTTTTCACTGGGCCATTCGTTCTGATTCTTCCTTATCATCACACTTGGAATGACTAAATCAGGTATAAATTGCTTTTAGGTTACATATTCTGGAGTGGAGACACTCTCAATCCAAACATCTTTCCCCTTCTGTGGTGCTAAAATTCTACATGGCCTGACCAAAAAAAGTTAAAAATACTATACAAATGATTGGTTTTGAGTTTAGCAGCATAACAGCTAAGCTCAGAAACATGTTTCCATTCAACGAACTCAAAAGTAGAAAGTACTGACACAGAAAGGCTTTGGAATGAAGAAATAGTGCTGTAGAGAGCAGGGCCATCCATGGATGTGAATTTAATGAAGCTGACTTCCTAAAGGAATACCCTCCCAAGGAGTGTCCAAAGCTTTAAAAAGACCGTTTAATGTATGTGGTTGAATATATTCTGCTTACCTCATCATTTTGACCACTCTGTCCTTTTCAAAGTGTTCTTACACTTTGATTTGGAATGGCTCTAATGATTCTTTGTACCTGAATGTGGTAGGTCAGGCCATGGATGAGTGCCTTGCACACAGCAGACATTCAATAAATATTAAATGACTAAAGGAATGTGCATCTATGTGATAGTAGTAAAGGGTACTTGGTTACAAAAGAAAGATCAAAGGAATTCCTTCATGCTGCTGTTTGACACCAGGATTAACAACTCTTAAAGCTAGTGTCTCAATATGTGTTTTATATGTAGTTCCCTTTCAGGAGACATAACTTAACCTGAGGTTTATAAAAGCAAACATTTTCACAGCAGATTTTTGTTTTATATATATATATATATATATATATATATATGTGTATATATATATATATATAAAACATTACCCAACTTATACCTTCTGAGAAAAGTTAATGGGTATACTTTACAGGGTAACTAGTACCTAATCAACCCCATATGTTTATACATACCCAAAATAGTTCATCAGTCTCTTCCAGCATACTCTAAAATTAAGAAGAAAACTTTTTTGGCCAATTATATCCAACCAATGTGGAAGCTTGTGGTTGCCTTAGGCTATTAAATGTCTTTCATTTTTACATATTGTATGTATTGCTGCATGAGAACATTCTCTTTATGCATACCTCCAAATTTAAGTGATAAATCAGTAGAAACAAAGATGTGTATTTCTTCATTCTGTGATTGCTTCTTTACCATTTTTGAAAGATTCCACTGACCAGGTATTTTTTCTGAAAACAACAAAATCTTAAAACAGTCTTAGTTCGAGCAGACTACACTATAATCTATAGTGCATGATTGCTGGGTTTTCAAGTTTATTAAAGCTAGCTTAGACGACTGTTGCCCCTATTTCATTTGCCATTTTGAAAAATAAGTTAACTACTCTCTAAATTCCTTTATACCCATTTTAACCTGAGGAAGCCAAAGGAGCCAGTGGGTGTCCACCGTATGGGTCACTGCTTTACCTAAACCACTTGGGCCCAGCATTATTCATGGGTAAGGAGAAAACAGAAACCTAGAAGACAACAGTGGTGGGGAGAGATCTGGGCAGGCTGGAGTGTAACTAGCATATTAAGAGTGTAGCATCTTCCAAGATGTGATAATGAGGAGAGTAGTCCAGCAGTCAACATTCACTGTGCTGGTTTGCTAGGGGCAGTCCCAGTTTTTAAATCAATTAACACCTGTTAAATACTTTAATGCCCCCTCTCACTTTAGTCAAGCTGTTCCTTAGCACAGGAATCACTCCCAGGCCATACTTAAGGTCTGAAACACATACCCCCAATTCTCTTTTATTTAAAAAAGACCCATTTGTGGCAATATTTCTACTTAAAATATTTGCAACTTTACTGAGTGGCAAGGAAAATAAACCTTTCAATCACAGATGAGACTTTCTAAAACTCTCATGGGAATTTAAAGGAAGTTTAAAGGGAGAGAAACTTCCAAATCACCTATCTGGTGAAGATTAAGAGTCAGCAAAAATAGAAATTGTTACAAATGGGACTGAGTAAGGAACTTTGCTTGAGAGCCCCCAAAGCAAATCTCTTAACTTTGGCTTCAGCCAGTCTGGACTCACTTGTATCAGCAGTCCCTGTTCCCACACTCCGCAGCTGCTGATGCTGCCTCCTCCCAAGGAAGCAGACTATGAAATTCTCAGTCCTAATCCATAAGAACAATATTAGGACTACATGTTAATATTAGAACATGACTAATGAATAAAGATTTAACTAGCTATATGCGTTTCTGACGCTATTCATAAAACATTCCAGACACGGAGAAATGAATTTTAATACCGGAAATTTCTCCATTCAAATTCTAGGAAAATCTGACAAAAACCATTTCTGTATATTCCTGTCAACACACTCTTAATTGTGTGCCCTCGCCCATGCTTGTGATATTTCCAGTGGGCTAAATATACTCCAGCACCAACACCCTGTCCCAACCCTCATGCCATGTGTTTACTTGGTCTAGCTTCCTTTCTTTCCTCTCCTAGTGCATCAAATTATTGAAAAATTCAGATTTACTTATATTCTTTGAAACAAAGCCTTTGCTTGTTCTGTGAAGTGCTTTTAATTTATTTTTTAATAAGTTAATAAAAATGAACATTGTTTCAACTGATGCAGAATTTAGTAGGCTCCTAAGCTTCCCAGTAAAAATCACACTAACCCAGGCTAATGGGAGGAGGAAAGGAGAGGGAGGAGGTGGAGTTTAATCAGAATTGAGTATTAAGTTAAACAGAGATAAAAGTTTTCTCTTTTTAAAATGTTACAGAGGAGAGGTCAATGGTGGCTTTGCCTCAATAAGCAGCTAAGAGTCATAATTTAATGTATATAAATGGATGCTCCAAACCATTTTAAAGATGCTCTTCCCACTCTCAGCACCTCCTCATTGTGTTTATATCATTTATTTGCACTAGCTAAGAGAAAGCATTTGTCAAATTCCTGTCGAAATTCCAAACTAGAGTAGTAGGGTCTTAATTAGGTTTTTGCTAGTTTATCATATGGTGAACTACTTATGTTGTTATGCCTTACAAAAGCAAGGCTTTCAATTATTCCCAATAAGTATATGATAAGAGACCCTTTGTTTCCAAATGCTTTAATTCTTGACAGAAAATACCAAAAGAGCTATTAGCCTCGACTTCAACTGGCTACCAAGAAAACCTTTCAAGCAGAATACTCACAGCCTCTCTTGGGCACTCTTTATTGAGCAATTACAGTCAACCCTCTGTACCTGTGGGTTACACATCCTCGAATTCAACCAATTACAGATCAAAAATATTCCCCTCAAAATTTCAGAAAGTTTCAAAAAGCAAAACTTGAATTTGTTTCACCCCCGCAACTCTTTACGTAGCATTTATACTGTATTAGGTATTGTAAGTAATGTACAGATGACTTAAAGTTATAGGATAAGATATAAGTAGGTTATATGAAAAATAATACACTGTTTTATACAAAGGACTTGAGCATCCAGGATATTTTGGTATGGGGGCGGGGTGTCCTGGAACCAATCCCCTGCATATACCAAGGGGCAGACTGTACAGGATTGGAGAAACGAGTCAGGCTTCCATTTCTGGTAAACCTATTCTTGTTTAAAAGAGTAATTTACACCTGAAAAGCATGTATCCTCTACATACTTTCACAGCCATTAATCATTTCTCAAAGCTAGGGAGAGCGTACGAAAGCCTAATTACGAGTAACCTCACACATTTCCAACCCCATTCGACCTTTTCTGACACCTATGCAGATCTGAACTCCCCTTAATTTTCTTTGAACGTTTAAACTACAAGGAAGTGCTAAAACAAACGTCTGCTTATTTCCCCTCGGCACTACCATGTGAGGCTACCTGAGCACTGGCCTTCAAACGCGCCTAACACATATTCTTTATCCTTCCCGAAACGTTTAGGGAATACTTCTGAACCAGGAGTCTTAAAATCTGGGCATAAATCTGGCTACGTTCCCCTTGCCTACTTGCAGCCCTTTCGTACCCAGGCTCTCGACCACAAGTGGAAGGGAACAGAACGAAAGCCACCTGTGAAGCAGGAGCTCACAAAGAATCACCCGCAGATGGGTGGACCCACGGTCCCTACATCCCCCAAATGCGCAGTCCGAAAGGCTTACTTTCAAATGCGGGCTTAACCCTGCGGCCGCGAACACCGCATAATTCAGTCCTTTCTCGTCACACGGTCTCCAAAAAGAAATGCACGTTCTTGGAAACATTCACTGCTTCCCACAGTAGCCAGTCAGGTCTGGGAGAAACCCTGCTCACCTTCTCACTCGGCCAAGCAAGCAGCCCACGGAACGCACAGGGACGGCGACGGCGGACGGAGCCGGAAGAACACGCAGATGCCCTCTGCGCAAGCAAGTCTCTCCCGTCGGTCACCTCGGCTCGGAAGTAGTGGTGGTGGTGGGCGGGGGCTCCGCCTGCACATGCGCCCGGCTGTCCTGCCTCCAGAGTCGCTTGCTACGCCGCGGTGTCGCCGGCAGGCCCCGGCCTCGAGCAGCAGTGCCTACGCAAGTTTTCGCTTAGCTTCTGAAATCTTCTGTTTAAAGCGGTAATCCTTTCATGCTCAAGTACCTAAAGTCTGACGGGCAGAGTTGTTCAGTGCTCTCCAACAGTTCCGAGCTGAGGGGCGGGGCGGTGAAAAGTACTTTCTGTAGCGACTCCCCGCCGCCTCACTGCAATGCGCGCAGCTTTGGACTGTCTTATACATTCGCGGAATACCCAACATGAATACCTTACTTGCGGACTGAGCACAGGACCCTGTAAATAGTTTCTCAAGTTACTTGTTTGCAAAGGAGAAAGTGAGGAAAAACTGAAGTGGTCCAAGCCGTGCTGCTGTATCAGTGTATATCGTAGTTTAAAGACGATCCAAAAAGTGTAATTATTAAAAGGCCGTTTATTTTTGAGTCCGATGTTTTTTATCTTAATGTTGCTGGGCAGAATGCCAAAATACTGGCTGCCTGGTTCAGGGCCTGACGCCTAACCAACGTACTGACTTGGAGCTTCAGAGCCATGGCTACAGAGGAGTCAGGAGATGACAAAGCAAAGTCGGCACTCCCCTCATTAGCCAATCAGAGCAAGCAAATACCTGAAAAACCTAACTATGCTCTCAAATTTACTCTCGTGGGACATACTGAAGCAGTGTCGTCAGTTAAATTTAGTCCTAGTGGAGAATGGCTAGCAAGTTCTTCTGCTGATAAAGTTATTATAATTTGGGGAGCCTACGATGGAAAATATGAGAAAACTCTTAAAGGTCACACTCTGGAAATATCAGATGTTGCCTGGTCATCAGATTCCAGTCGTCTTGTTTCTGCCTCAGATGATAAAACTCTAAAAATCTGGGATGTGAGATCTGGAAAATGTTTGAAAACATTGAAAGGACACAGTAATTATGTTTTTTGCTGTAATTTCAACCCACCATCCAACCTCATCATTTCAGGATCTTTTGATGAGAGCGTGAAAATATGGGAGGTGAAAACAGGAAAGTGCCTTAAAACTTTGTCTGCTCATTCTGACCCAGTTTCTGCTGTTCATTTTAATTGTAGTGGGTCCTTGATAGTGTCAGGTAGCTATGATGGTGTCTGTCGAATCTGGGATGCTGCATCAGGTCAGTGTTTAAAAACACTTGTTGATGATGATAACCCTCCTGTTTCTTTTGTAAAATTTTCTCCCAATGGTAAATACATTCTTACTGCAACTTTGGACAATACTCTTAAACTATGGGATTATAGCAGAGGCAGATGCCTGAAGACATACACTGGTCATAAGAATGAGAAATACTGCATATTTGCCAATTTTTCAGTTACTGGTGGAAAGTGGATTGTGTCTGGTTCAGAGGATAACCTGGTTTACATTTGGAACCTTCAGACTAAAGAGATTGTACAAAAATTACAAGGTCATACAGATGTCGTAATCTCAGCAGCTTGCCATCCTACAGAAAACATCATTGCATCAGCAGCATTAGGAAATGACAAAACAGTTAAACTGTGGATGAGTAACTACTAAACCCTTGAGAAATCAAGTAGTAGAACCAAACTGGCAAAAAAAAATTTTTTTTAAGGTTAGGTATTTTAAAAAGATGATCTCTCTCAATTTTGTCATGGTTTTGCATTTCTTTTTAACATTGTCTTGAATTATAAGATTTTAAAACCTGTAACCTGAGTTTACAAGGCAAGACATTGGAAAAGCAAGTCTAGATCCCAGGGCTACTGACTTTTAATCTTGAAATCTGTTACTACTTTCTTGTGGCTGTCATTGAACAGATTCCCATTCTATTCTCTCAATGACTATTCTAGAGGATCAGTGTATATGATAAATATTTAGAAGTAAGGCTCACAAGACAGGGTGAGTGATAAAATGAGGGGAGCAAGGGAGTCTGGAATAACTAAGGTTTTTGGTTTGGGAGATCAGATGAGTAAGAGAGTAAGTCTGGGATGGTGGTGATTGGAGATTTAAGTGACAGCCTACGTGATAGGACGTGAGATTGGATCTGGAATCAAGCCTGCGATGGGAAAAATAAGTCATGGTTGTGTTTGTTCTGGCGTCTAAAAATCTTAAGTTTTCATCAACATAAAAAGTAAAAATAAACCAGAACAAAATTAAAAATGGCATTTTACTGAAAGGACTCTCACAACCTTGTCAGACTGCCCTCTTCTGATTCTCGGGTCAAGCTCAATGTCTGAATGGTGAGGCTGTGTTCTTTCATTATGTCTGACCCACTCTTCAGACCCAGTTCAGAAAGCACCACTTTGTGGAGTCATACTGCCTGCCTGACTCTAACCAGAGCTGACAGCTGAATAAGCTTTTCTTGCTTCTTTCTATAGCTTCTGTTATAAAGTTCAAAACATGTAATTTACCAGTTTGTACTGTAATGGTTTCAGCAAATTATGAGCTCTGTGGAGTCAAGTATGTTTTATTCATCTTTGTATTCTGATTTGTATATAGAAGGGACTAAAATCATGTTTGATTGACAATTAATTAAACCACCATCCCAACTTCCACTCTTTGCCTGCTTTCAATAAATTTTTGGAATCAATTCCCCATATGATTATTTTTGTTGGTTAAAATGAAAAGTATCTAACCATTGCCTCACATATTAACTTTATTCAAACAGGGCTTATAAGAAATATAAAGTGGAAAATGTTTCTGCCCACTTTACCTATAGAGACATGATAAATGTGAAAACATAATCCAGGAATTAAGTAAAAAAATAGTACAACAATCATTTAAATGAAAGCAACAAGGGCAAAACTGTCTTCTTTTGTATCTATAGTACCTTGTAGTGCTCATGAAATCTGATTTGCTTGACAAGTTCTAATGAATATAAGATGTTAGGGTTACTAGTAAGATATGACTGCTAAGAAGTTAATATGTGAGGGTGCTGGGAGAACTGGGATTATATAGGGGCAGTTATGAAATTCTGGTCAAGAAATTTATATTTAACCCCCTCAAAAGCATAATTTACTGAATAGAAGACTTGACACAAATGAGAAAATACTGTTTAAATTCTTGCCACATGGTAGCATTTGTGAGCTTTGACTTAATCAAACATGTAAATCTCCAAGATAAAACACTTAAAAATGCTTTTTTAGAAGTTAAAAACGGTATTTTATGAAGAAAGATTACTTACTTTCAACAGTTCACTGAGATTAACTCCTATCTAAAACACTGGTTTAGATAAGATGTAACATAAGTGTTCCAAAATAATCAAGAAAAACTAATCTGCTAATATATATATGAAACAATGCTTTTTTTGATGATAAATCTGCAAGTGATAAAAATCAAAGAGCTTGATATCTAAAAAGAGGCTACGGTCAAAGCCCTCTAAAGTATAGGACAGACATAATTAACATCTTCAGGTAGACTATGATGCTGTAGGTGGAGAGGTGCACTACCTCTCACTGAGCATTTTATTAAACCAAATTCCCAAACAGCTGCATATATTGCTTTTTAATCTGTTCTGACCCTTGGGGGAGAACCAGCAATTGGGATGACTATGAGGACTTGCCATCCATTGATCCTCATGAAGTATGTGAGAATAAATGAAATATATAAATAGAACCCAGCATCCGTACCTACATACATGACACCGTGGCGTCCCTGTCGAAGTGTAAATAGGATACATACCAGGTGCAAATGCTTATCCTCAACACTAATTTAAACACTAATTTAATAACAAAACACATTTGATAGATTTCTATCATAGAGAAGTTTAGTATAAAGGTAGAAGGAAAAGGACCAGCTGGGAATTCTAAGCCATGAAGTGGGAGAGGTGGCTGTGCTGGCACCAAGCTACTCCACGGTGCTAAGATTTCAAAGTCCTCAGAACTTGAGGCCAGACATCCATCATCATCCTGCCAGGACTTTTCCAGTGACTGTTTTAAGCCTTTGCCAGCACACACCAGACGATGGCAGAACATGGTCTGGCTGCTTCTCAGAGCTCTTGAGAAGCACTATGGCATCTGGGGACGTTAGTGCTCCAACGTGCCCTGGGCGGTGTACTTAGCTGGTGGTCTGTATCTCTAGAAATGAGGACCCAGGAGAGAGAAATGCAGAAGTAGAAGCCTTTTTGGCTTCTGGGGAGATGAGACTTAAGTAACAGGAGTTAAAGAAAGATATGGTACCTGACTCACTAAAGAAGAATTAAAGTTCAAATAAGTTGTCTCATTTTTCATTCTTTCATTTTCTCCAAAAAGCTGAGAGGCTGCATTTGATCTGGATCAAACCTATAAAATATAGACAAGTCATTTCTTTAAGAAAATTTATTTGTAGCTCCACAGCAGACATAGGGAAACTCATACCACATTCTTGGTTATAGAGGCTTGTTGCTGCAACACTTTCTGGATTTTCAAAATCAGCCAACATGGGTATGTCTGCTACTCTGTTTTGGCCTTCACAGCAGCTTCCTCTCTCAGACGAGCTTTCTTTTCTAAGTTCATGCTTGCTAAAGACTCGTTTCTTTTGGCAGCCTACAGTGAAACAAATTTGAACAAGTGATTATTGATGCCGGTTTGGGGAGGATGTCATTACCTTGCACCGAAGCCGCCAGGCTGTCGCGGGCAGTACAGGCATGGAGGGCCTGCTGTGTGCGCGCTGGGCACAGCGCTCCCCTCCGTGGGGACTCTTCCTAGTGCAGTAGCCCATCCGCCCGGCACAAGAGAGGAATGGCACACCTCCACCTCCTCCCTCCTGGCTTCTTTCTTTAAATCTTCTAGCCTCTTTTCTCCCTTTATAATTAATTCCTTTGTCTTTCTCTTTTCCTCTCTTTAGTATTAAATATCTTCTCATTTCCATTTCTGTCCCTTTTTTTCTCCTCTCACTTTTCTTTGTTGCTACCATTTCTCCTCCCCCAACTCATTTGTATACTTTCACACCCCTCTAGTTCCTTACTCCTCTTTTACCATGAACATTCAAGCTTGGAGGATCCCAGACTTGACCAAATACCACCACCAATGACTCCAGCAGTGTCTGCCCTGCTACTCCGTCCTCTGAGAGCAAACAGCAGGGAGGGAGGCAAACAACCTCTTCCCTTGTTTCCCCATGACTTGTTACACTTCTGTGACGCTTATGTAAACAAACCAGTTTCAAATATTTTTACCAGAGAAGTGAATACCACCCTACAAGGTGGTATTTTCTTCTATCTGTGTGATTTCACATGTAAAGAATCTGGTACGGAGAGGGGAGGAGAATGAGAAAGGTAAACTGGTGGAGAGGACAAAACATACAATGGCTCACTTCTAAATCACATGAAGTTCAAAAGTTCTTCATTCCAGTAGAGTTGACCAACTTTTTAGTAATGGATTGTTCCACAGAAGAGAAGTGACACAATTTTATGGTTCAGAAGAGGAGAGGAATTCTAAATTATACAGCGTAAACCCTTGGATGAGGCTAGAGGAGATCTCAGGGAGTGATTTCTTTCTGGAGTATTTACACTCAGCTACTATAATTAAGTAGACAAAAGCAATGTAGATTTCTCAGAATTCTAGAAACCTCCATGTCCTATCCACATGCTTCTGCAGGTTTCAGTCTGAGAACTAAGCATGAGAGGTCAAAGAGGGAGACGGAAGAAATACTGACGTGGGGCAGGAACAGAGCTGTCAAGGGAACTTCACCCAGGCCTCCACACTTGCCCTTTGTGCTCCCATCACGTCAGCCTAAATGGTCAGTACTTCCCATGCCAAGACTCCCAAAGAGGGCCAGAGGGTCATTTCTTTTACTCTGGACTCACTGGGGATAAAGAAGTCAGTTACCACTGGGCCTGTGGAAGAACCCTTTTAACATCTGATTAATAGGTATAAGACATTTGTCTCCACATGGAAGCTGTGATATATAGAATTAGACATGGAATTAAAATAAGGGTTTGATCAGTACTGCTGCATATGAAAATAACTACTTTAATCACAAAATAGTACAGTATGCAGTTTGGTAACTGGCAAACTTGACTGTAAACTTTTGTCTTGCCACTTATTAGGTGTGAAACTTTGGGGAAATTATTTAACATCTCTAAGCTTCAGGTTCTTCTTTATAAAACAGGGCTAATAAGGGAACATACCTCTTAGGTTCCTGGGATTAGTGTGGTGATAAATGAGTTTAACAATATCTGCTATAGAATGAGCACTCAGTAAGTGGGAGCACTTTCACTACCACCTCAATTAGACAGGTCAGGGTGCAACCTATGGCTCTGCCATTAGGGAGATGTGTGACCTTGGGTAAGTTTTACTAGAGCTTTCTAAACTATGTTTCCTCATCTAAATGAGGTCCTAATAATAGCACCTATCTTGCAGTGTTGTTATGAGGTTCAAATAAGATAACACCAAGATACTGGAACAGTGAGTGTTCACTTAGTGATAGCTATTAATAATGATCTGATTCCTGGACTTGAATTCCCAGGTACTGCTTAGGAACTTGGATACTATTGGCCCAGTTTGGCTGCATGTCAAGTAAAGAAAGCTCACCAGGACTAAGGCAGAGTGAGGATAAATAAGCCCAGGTACTGAGAGTGCTTTAGAGACATGCAAGGAGTCGTCCTTAAATATGCCAGGGTCTTATTTCCTGTCTCACATTACTTATGACATCTGTGTTAACTAAACATATTTTTTTACTTTACACAAACTAATTTAGTCCTTCCACCTTGCCAAAGTTAGGATTTGCTATTTATCTTCAGGCATGATACCCCAGGTTTGATCCTAATGTATTGTTTTGTTTCTTATCATTTCTCATGTGGGAAGTAGCCTCCTCTTCACAGAGAATAAATACAAGGGTCAACCCCTGACTTCCACTAGGTCTTCTGTGGAAAATACATAGAGATAGAGAGGATGTCCACTCTCACCTTCTTGCCCTCAATAATCATCAAGATGCATCCTGCCACTGTCAAAGCAATCATCACATAGCTGATCTTCACCCGGATCTTGTTCTTTGCAGCGTCAAGCATCTCAAACCTGGTAATACAATGAGATCATGAGAGCAAGTTAACTTTCCTCCTTCTAAAGTTTCCAGAAGGATATAAATCTCTGTGTCTCATAAATCAGGAGTAGAGTAGTGCCTATCAATATAAAAAAGGAGGTGGGGACTGGAGATCTTGTAGACTTTGGGGAGGATGGAGCATTTTCACCATTCACTTTATACTTCTATATAAAACACAATAAGGGGGCGGAGATCAAGATGGAAGAATAGAAGGATGTGGAGCACCTTCCCTGACAAGTACATCAAAAATACATCTATGTGTGGAACAATTCTCACAGAATAGCCAATGAATGCTGGCAGAAGATCTCATACAACCAAAGCTGCAAGATTGATCGCCATGTAACCGGGTAGGACAAAAGAAAAAAAAAAAGGAATCAGGACAAGACCTGCACCCCTGGGAGGGACCTATGAAAGGGGAAAAGTTCCCTCACCCTGGGAACCCCCCCCCCACCAACTGGGAGGTCCATTAGGACAGAAAAGAGAGCCTCAGAGGCAGTCTGTGGCTTGTGCAGTGCAGTGCAGCAGCCGGCTTGCAGGAGGCAGGACAGACAGAGACCAGCAGAACACAGTATTGGCCAATCTGCTGCACTTCCCAGGTCAAGATGTGGGCCTACTAGGATGCGCAGCAGCTGGGTGCTGAAAGCTGGGCTTCAGTGAACAGACCCAAGAGGAGGATTTTGTTTGGCTGCCTGGAGACAGCCCAAAGGGCCTGAAGTGTGGTCTGTGCCACAACCGGGGATGTGCACAGGATGGAGCCTGGGTCTGCCATAGACGCCTCATTGTTAACACATGCCAAGGTAGGGGTGTGGCCCAGTCACAGCAGCCTCACACTCAGCGTGTTCAGAGTGGGTACAACTCAGTCACTATGAGCTCTGGGAGCATGCAAACACCAGCTGGTTGCCCACACATGGAAGGAGGGCTGAAATCTGAGCAGATTTCCAGTGGGTATGGGAATATCTGTGCTAATTACTGGTTCTCCATAGCTGATGTGGATCCAGCTCCAGCAGCAATAGGCTTCGTGTGTTCACACACATGGAAGTGGGGCTGAAATCAGAGCCAATTGTGGGCATTACGACAGTGGAGGCGGGGCTGAGGACAGCACCAAAAGTGTACTTTGTGGATGCATACAGTGGGTGACATCACAGAGCACAGAGACAGCTCCTGGCAAGGAAAACACAGGGCTCCTTTCCCAACATAAGTGCTCTAATCCCACCCACCTCACACTATAGCTTACAACTGGATTTGAAGGCTTCTACACCAACAACTGGGGAGCAGATTCTGCCCCTGGCAGGGCTGTGACAACCAAAAAGCCAACATCCAGTGCAGGCTCTGGTCGCCACAATACCAATCACATCCCCATCAAGAAGATAACGACCAGCACACCCTGAGGAAAGTCATGGCAGGCATCCATACCAAAAACAGCCCTTGTACCAAAAATATGGGACTCATGCAGGCTACACAGAGATGCTCCTACATAAAAATAGCCCTTCAAGACCACAGTAGATAACTGTTTCCCTTAAATTCATAGGTTCAGAGAAATATAAGTAAAATGAAAATAAAGTTAAAAGAATAAGAGAAATCCCCTGAAAGAACAATGAAACAGACACCACCAGTCTACCAGATGCCAAGGTCAAAAAGGAGGTAAAACAATGCTTAAGGGATTAAGAAAGGCTATCAATAGAAATGCAAATCATTGTAACAAGGAGCTATAAAGAGGAGTCAATCAAAATTAGACAATTGCCAAGGTGAAAACCAAGCTTAAGGCAATAAATAGCAAACTGAATACTGCAGAAGAATGAATAAGTGATCGAGAGGATACAATAATAGAAATCACTCAATCAGAACAGCAGACAAAAAGACAAATGGTTAAAGAAAAAAAATGAAAGGAACATATGAGACCTATGGGATAATACAAAGCATGCCAATATATACATAACAGGGATCTCGGAAGGAGAAGAAAGAGAAAAGGGGGTTGAAAATGTATGGAAGAAATTGTGGCAGAAAACTTCTCAAACCTAAAGAAGGAAACAGATATCCAGGTACCAGAAGCACAGAGGGCCCTAGACAAGATAAACCCAAACAGACCTACACCAAGACATAACATAATTAACAACAAAAGTTAAAGGGAGGAGTCTAAAGGCAGCAAGAGAAAAACAAAGAGTTAGTTACAAGGGAGCCCCCATAAGGTTATCAGCTGATTTTTCTACAGAAACATTGCAGGCCAGAAGGGAGCGGCAAGATATATCAAAGTCCTGAAAGCAAAAACCTGCAACCTAGGATACTCTATCCAGCAAGATTACCATTTAGAATAGAAGAAGAAGGACAGAATTCCTCAGATAAACAAAAACTAAAAGCATAAAGCAACACTAAACCTACCCTAAAAGAAATATTGAAAGGTCTTCTCTAAATAGAAAAGAAGCAAGAATTTATAGGAAAGGGAAAAATCACTATAGGAAAAGAAAATATATAACAGGACTGTAGATCACCTAAATAAGCCAGTATATAGATTAAAAAAATTTTCTGTGGAAGCAATTATAATTACAATGAACAGCAAAAGGATAAACATAAAGATGTAAAATAGAATATCTAAATCATAAAATATGGAGGAGGGGAATAAGAAAATGTAGATTTTTTAGAATGTGTTTAAGCTTATATGATTAATAGTCTAAAGCAGGTAGATACAGTAATGGGTTAACGTACTTGAAAACCAGGATAACCACAAATCAAAAACATACAACAGATTCACAAAACCCAAAAAGAGAACTCAAGCATAATAAAAAAGAAACCCTTCAAAGTGCAAAAGGAAAAACAAAAAGACAAAGAAAGGAATAAAGAAGAAATACAAAATCAACTGAAAAACAAGGTTTAAAATGGTAATAATTTAAGACAATTAATTACCTTAAATGTCAATGGACTAAAGGCTCCTATCAAAACATACAGAGTGGTAGACTGGATAATAAAAGCCTACGATATGCTGCCTACAAAAGATCCACTTCAGGGCAAAGGACTCCATAGAATGAAAGTGAGAAGAAGAAAAAAGTAATTGCATGTAAACGGAAATGAGAAAAAAGCAGGGGAAGCAATACTCATATAAGACAAAATAGACTTTAAAACAAAGGCCATAAAAAAAAGGAAAGACACTATATAATGATAAAAGAAGAGGATATTATACTCATTAACATATTTAACATATATACACCCAATACAGGTGCAACTAACTACATAAAACAAATACTAACAAACATAAAGGGAGAAACTTAATGGTAGGAGATGTCAGCACCCCACTGACATCAATGGACAGATCTTCCAGGCAGAAAATCAGTAAGGCAACAGAGATCCTAAATGACACAACAGAACAGTTAGACTTAATTAATATTTTCAGGACACTACACACACCCCCCCCCCAGAAAGAATACATATTCTTTTCAAGTGAACATGGAACATTCACTAGGGTATACCACATACTAGGACACAAAACAAGCCTCAACAAATTTAAGAGGGTAGAAATTATTTCAAGCATCTTTTCTGACTACAACGGCATGAAACTAGAAATCAACCACAGATGGAGAAATGAGAAAAAAAATGACTCCATGGAGACTAAATAAAATGCTACTAAAAACCAATGATGAAATCAAGGAAATTAAAAAGTACCTGGAGACAAATGACAATGAAGACAAAACCATACAAAATCTATAGGATATAGCAAAAGCAGTCCTGGGAGGGAAGCTCATAGAGATAGGGCCTTCCTCAACAAAAGAGAAAAATCTCGAATGAACAACCTAACCAACCAACTAAAAGAATAAGAAAAAGAAGAACAGATAAAACCTAAAGTCAGCAGAAAGAAGGAAATAATAAAGATCAGAGAGGAAATAAAAAAAGATTAAAAAAACCAATAGAAAAAAATCAATCAAACCAAGGGCTGTTTTTTTGAAAGGATAAACAAAATCGACAAACCTCTGGCCAGGATCACCAAGAAGAGAGAGAACCCAAATAAACAAAATAAGAAATCAAAGAGAAGAAATAACAACCAATACCACAGAAATACAAAAAGCCATAAGAGAATACTATGAACAATTATATGCTAACAAATTGGACAACCAAGAAGAAATGGACAAGTTTCTAGAAACATACAGCCCACCAAAACTGAATCAAAAAGAAATAAATAATTTGAACACACTGATCACTAGAAGTGAAATAGAATGTGTTTTTTAAAAAAATCCCTGCAAACAAAAGTCCAGGACTGGATGGCTTCAGTGGAGAATTCTACCAAATATACACAGAAGAACTTATACCAATCCTTTTCAAACTATTCGAAAAGACTGAAGAGGAGGGAAAACTCCCAAAATCATTCAGTGAAGCTACTATCACTCAACACCAAAGCCAAAGACATTACCAAAAAAGAAAATTACAGAGCAGTATCTTTCATGCAAAAACCCTCAACAAAATATTAGCAAGCCAAATCCAATAACACATAATAAAGATCACACACAATAATAAAGTTAGATTCATCCCAGGGTCAGAAGGATGGTTCAGCATACACAAATAAATCAGTGTGATACACCATTTCAACAAAAGAAAGGACAAAAATCACATGATCATGCTAATAGATGCAGAAAAGCATTTGTTAAAATTCAGCATCCACTCATGACAAAAATTCTTACCAAAGTGGGTATAGAGGGAACATATATCAACATAATAAAAGCTATTTATGACAACCCACAGCCAACATAATACTCAATGGTGAAAAGCTGAAAGCCTTCCTGCTAAAATCTGGAACAAGACAAGGATGCCCACTCTCACCATTTATATTCAACATAGTATTGGACATCCTAGCCATAGCAATCAGGCAAGAAAAGAAATAACAGGGATTCAAATTGGAAGGGAAGAGATAAAACTGTCATTATATGCAGATGACATGATACTATATATAGAAAACCCTAAAGACGCCACACAAAAACTACTACAACTAATAAACGAATTCAGCAAGGTAGTAGGATACAAGATTAATATACAGAAATCTGTTGCATTTTTTTACACTAACAATGAACTATCAGAAAGAGAAAGTAAAAACAAAGATCCCATTTAAAATCATACAAAAAATAAATAAATACATAAAATATCTAGAAATAAATCTCTCACCAAGGAGGTGAAAGATTTATATGCTAAGAAGTATAAAACATTGATAAAGGAAATTGAAGATGATTCAAAGAAATGGAATGATATCCCATGCTCTTGGATTAGAAGAATTAATATTGTTAAATGACCATACTACCCAACACAATCTACAGATTTAATGTGATTTCTATCAAATTACCCATGACATTTTTCACAGAACTAGAACGAATAATCCTAAAATTTATATGAAACCACAAAAGACCCAGAATTCCCAAAGCAATACTGAGGAAAAAGAACAAAGCTTGAGGCATAATACTTCCAGACTTCAGACAATACTATAAAGCTACAATAATCAAAACAGTGTGATACTGACACAAAAATAGACATATGGATCAGTGAAACAGGATAGAGAGCCCAGAAATAAACCCACATATCTATGGCCAAATAATCTACGAAGGAGGCAAGAATATACAATGGAGAAAACAGTCTCTTCAGCAATTGGTGTTGGGGAAGCTAGACAGCCGCATGTAAGTCAGTGAAGTTAGAACATGCCCTTGCACCATACACAAATATGCTCAAAACTGTTTATAGACTTAAATATACAAATAGCTCATACAGCTCAATATCAAAAAATGAACAACCCAATTAAAAAAATGTGCAGAAGACCTAAATAGACAATTCTCCAAAGAAGACATACAAATGGCACAGGAACATGAAAAGATACTCAACATCACTAATTATTAGAGAAATGCAAGTCAAAACTACATTGAGATACATCACATCACATTGGTCAGAATGACCATTATCAAACACTCTACAAATAATAATTGCCAGAAAAAGTGTGGAGAAAAGGGAACACTCCTATGCTCTTGGTGGGAATGAAACTTGGTGCAACGACTATGGAGAACAGTATGGATGTCCCTTAAAAAATTGAAAATTGTATTATCATATGATCCAGCTATCCCACTCCCAGGCATATATCCAGAAAAAAACAAAAACTCCAATTCAAAAAGATACATGCACCCCAATGTTCACAGCAACACTATTTACAATAGACAAGACATGGAAGCAACCTAAGTGGCCATCAACAGATGACTGTATAAAGAAGATGTTAAAAAAAGTATATATATATATATATATGTACACACACAAACACACACACACACTGGAATATTACTCAGCCATAAAAAAGAATGAAAGAATGCCATTTGTAGCAACATGGATGGACCTAGAGATTATCATAGTAAGTGAAATAAATCAGACAGAGAAAGGCAAATATCATATATTACTCATATGTGAGATCTAAAAAAAATGGCACTAATGAACTTATTTACAAAACAGAAATAGACTCACAGACACAGAAAACAAACTTATGGTTATCAAAGTGGAAATGGGAGTAGGGATAAATTAGGAGTTTGGGATTAACAAATAGACACTACCATATATAAAATAGATAAACAACAAGGACTACACTATAGCACAGGGAACTATATTCAATATCTTGTAATAACCTAAAATGGAAAAGAATCTGAAAAATAACAGATACAGATATATATGAATAACTGAATCACTTTGCCATACATCTGAAACTAACACAACACTGTAAATCAACTATATTTCAATAAAAAATAATAATTAAAAAGAGGAATTACAAAAATAAATGTATAAAAAATGTAAAAAAAAACCCTAAAAATAATGAACTTCACTGTTTAGTCACTTTTGTAGCTAGGAGAGGAAATTAAATCAGCTGACTTCAGAGTACCTGACAGCTCTTCACTAGGCACTACATAAGATATTAATGATAAGATACAGATTTTCCAGCACTGTTTTATTCCAGGTACTTGCCAAAAAGGAAACATTCAGAGAAATGCAAACTTTTAAAATTTGGTTGAAAGGTTTTAAACAGACTCAGAGGAAATGCTTTTCTTTAAGAGATCACTGAAAAATAAAAGCTGCTTACAACCCTAAATTCAGCACTCACGAGATAGTCTCTGGGATTTCATCTTCCTTTTTGAAGCGACCTGACCATATAAGTATCTTCTTCTCCCAATCCGTAGGTTTATGTAATGGCACTCTGTGGCTGTAAGTGTCTATGAGGAAAACAAGATGAGACAGCTTACTTACATGAGGCCATGACTCTCAAATTCAGTAAAATGCTAAAATGCTATTTGTGCTTTTTAGCTATTCACTAAACAGAATCATTGAGAAATCTCAAGCTAATTATAGCTTTATTTGAATGGAATTTCTGTTTGCTCATTTCTTAAATGAAATTCAGAAATTCCGTGAGGAATGAGGTAAAATAAAAGCATTATTTTCCAATATAAGCTCTAGTCATTGAAAGTCCAAAGAACACCATGAACAAAGATGTAAACGTAAAAATGATAAACTAAGAAGGTAATAGTGATGAGCTCATTTGACTTCAGTAGAATTTTGTAAAGTTTGTAAGGTAAAATCAGGTTATAAGAGAGCTTGAATAGCAGGGTAAGGTTTTTAGAACTGATTTGAGAACTACTGTAGACTTTGATGCAAGAAAGAAGTTAATGTTTTAGAAAGATTAATCTCCACAATGGGTGGCAAGAAAAAGGACAGGACAGAGTGGGCAATAAGTCTAAACAGGAGATTGTAATACAAGGGTGAGGTGATAAAGTCTGAACTGGAGCTGTAACAGTAGAAAGAGAGACAAAAGAGTCAGTATCTGTGGATGACAAAGAATTTAGAGACTGACTAAATTAAGACAAAGAAGGATTCATGAAGTACCTCAAAATTGGATGACTAAGACCATAGCAGTACTGTTAAATGAAACAAGGAGACTCTAAAATGAATCAGTCAGGAGAGGAAAAAGCATGAATGCCATACTAGTTTACTGGGTCTAAATTTATGCCATCTGATTAGGTTTCATTAATAAGGCAGGAGGGGAGATAATCATCAATGCAAAGGGAGAGCCTTGGGGCATGACCCAGAAAGGATACAGGAGAAAGAGGCAGCAGAGGAAAACGGACCAGCAGAAGAGGCAAGTGAAAAAGAAAGGCAGACTCTTAGATTGTAAGAGAGTCTTTGGAAGAAAGGGGAAGTAACTGAAGGTAAGGAGCAGAAAAGGTTAGGAAATCACAGAATGTCAGGGTTAGAAAGGACCTTGGAGATGATCTCATCCAACCTCCAGGTACTGCCTGCATCTCTTGCAGACAGACCATCTTCCTGACTGTTATCTACAAGTCACCTTTATGCTGTACCCTTCACTTAATCAGAAGGCAACAGCAAAAGGAACAGGAAAGTCACTAGGGAAAGAATCCATAAAGAACGAAAAACAAGAAAAGAGGTTTAGAAGTATAGAAATAATACTGCTGTAATTTTATCTTTTAACCCTCCAGCACTTAGCACAACTTTATATTTTTTCTCTTTTTGTGTACTCATTAAAGACAATTCAGAAAGTACAAATGTGGAAAAAGAAAAAGATAAAAACCACCCCTAATTCTCTTGTTATAGTGTTACCACTATATTTTTACTTTAGTGTGTTTCTTCAGTCTTCTCCCCCTAAATATGTATGTATATGTAATTTCTATATGTACCATGCTTCTGCTTACACACAATATAAAATTTTATATCCTGCTTTTGATCATTAACATTATGACACTTTCCATGCTAGTATGTGGTATTTATAAGCACCATTTCCAACAGCTGCACATCTCAAGTAGATCTAACATGCATAATTAATTATTCCCGAATTGATACTTGGACTAGTTTCTCATTTTTATACATATATATGGAACATATTTACATTCAAAGCTTTTTCCACATATAGGGATTATTCCTTGGAATAGCTCCCCAGAAGTGAAATACCAGGTCAAAGGGTATAAACATTTTTAAGCTCTTGATAAAAATTCTTTGAGGACAGTTGTTTTCTACTCACCAAGACTTGCCTGGCCCTAGTTTACTCCCATGAAGAAGCAACAAACAAATAGCTCCTGGGACCCTACAATTTACATATTATGCTCCTTCTTGAGTTAGGGAGAGGACTAAACATGGCTGAAGTTAACATACAAACCGGAGCTTAGCCCTAGTTATAGTTATACTTTACCCAAAACACCATTTTTTGATTTGGTTCATCTTTGGGGCTTCTTAAAAGATGATTTCTAGAGCACTATTTACTTCAGTGCATCTACTGTCCTACAAAAAGCTCCAGTTCAATCTTTGAGGCAAGAGATGAAAATGACAAATGAGGAAAATGAAGAAATCAGTGCTACCTGTGAGCACAGCTAATATAAGGGAGGTGTGAGCTATATGGTAGGGTATGATGTAGGAACCCCTGTGACCACATCTCTTTTAGGTTCTTTCGATTCCAAGCTGTTCTACTCTTTGGGAGCTCCCCAGTTCATAACTAGAAAAACTAATAAAAACTTACGGGTTGGAGCTTTTGGACTTTCTTGTGGTTTGGTGCAAAATCCATTTATTCTCTTTGAATCAGAGTTTCTGGTAGGCCTTAGAGATGAGGAAGCATCTCTTTCACATAACCTAAAATAATTTCCTAGAAAAGAGAGAAAAAAATGATGAAAAAATCTGATGTCTCAAAATGAAATGCCTGCAAGATACATAATTCACTTATAAAAATTAACTCATTTAAAAAATGAGTATCCTACACATAAGATAGGATCAGCTGTAAGTTTTATAAAAGAACTTCTCACATGTGTCTTGTCATAACAATGAGTCTGATGGGAATATTATGCATTATGGCACCCGGTTGTCAAGGTGAAGATTAGCAATCTCCCAGAAGTGATAAAACAAGATGTCAAGTTGCCAACACTCTTCTGGTAAACTCTGGGTGGGGGTCTGCAGTGGCCAGCAAGGGGCTCTAGAAAGTCTTATTCCATTGGAGCCGTAATTCTCCAACTAGAAATCAACTGTAGATATAGTCATGAATTACGTGTAATTTAAAAACTATATATATATATATATATATATATATATTTATATACACATAAATGTATAAAACTGTATTATTATATATAGTATATGTATGCAGTCATTTTTTAAAGTCTAAATTCTAAGCACCTATAAAGAGTAATATTACAAAAATCTATGTATTCACCACCCAGTTTCAGCAATTAACAATACATGGCCAATATTGTTTCATCTGAATCCCAAACACTCCCTCCATTCTATTGAATTATTTTAAAGCAAATCCCAAACATCCTGTCAGTTCATCTATAAATACTTTAGTATGCATCTCAAGACAGTAACTTTTCAAAATCATATCCAGAATACCACTGACATAACTAAAAAATATTTTCTCGATATCAGCACATGATCAAACAATAACTCAATTTCCACAACAGGCTTGTAATTTTTTTTTACAGTGGATTTATTCTAAATAAGTGCATGCATTAAATATGGTTGATGTATCCTGTATAGGTCTCCTCCTCTTTTGTTTCTTGCCCTTTATTTGTTGAAGAAACTAGATCATTAGTTCTACAGAATTTCCCTTGTGTTAGCTCTTGCTGATTGTATCCCCATGGTGTTGTTTAACATACTCTTCTAACTCCCCTATTTCCTATAAACAGATCTTTGAGATTTCATCACTTCAAGTTAGAATTTTGAGCAAGAATATGTCATAGGTGGTACTGTGTACATCCCACTGTATTACATCAAAAGGCCTTATGTCAATTCTGTCTTTTTGCGATGTTAAGGTTGAGCAGTAGATGCTATTGGTCTGACTTATCCCTTACAAGGTTCTCCAGCAAACTTTCATCTAATGTTTTCAGCAGACATCGGTGATGTTACCTAGATCTACTGTTTCATTAAGGGTTGAAAGATGGTACTATTCTGTTATACAGTAACCATTTGGTTATCCTAAGATAAAAGTCATATAGGAAATGTAGAATGCTTGATTCTTTTATTTGGCAGTTTTCAAACTAATGAATTGGTTTTCTTGCAAAGTCACCCTCACAGGTGACTTTCTGTTTAAAAGTAACATAAGTAGCTCTTGCATTTAACACGTGATGTGCCCCAGTCCATTCCAGTTATTTTTCTTTTTGATGCCCAGAGGTCCCCATCTTTAGTCACTGGGGACCTTTCTAAGTTGGCTCCTGGGTCCTTTCAACATGCGCTCAGTGATTACAGCCACCTTACTTTCTGACAAGATGTTCTGAACTCATTTTAAATGCTTCCTGCCCCAGATTTGGAATCAGACATTCCTCCAAGGTGCTCTGGTTCCTTTAAAGGCATCATAGAGATGCTTGAGGAAGGCTCATTTGTTACTGAGTTTGTTATGTTTCCAAATCTTCTCCGTGAACAAAGAAATACATTTCTTTTTAAAACAAAGGAATGCTTCAGAACTTAGAAATTTTCACCTTCAGTGTTAGCATGAACATTTTTAATCAGTCGATAATTAATTCGAATTCAAAGCAGAGACAGCCAGAAACCGTTCTGATGAGGGTGAAAGTGGATAATTCTGAATATGGGAGGGTCATGGTACAAGAGAGACTAGGACTGGTACAGGATTCAGTCAGAAGACCATAACAGAGCCCTAGGGCCCTAGGACATGGAAGAAAGGGAGCACTATGTAGTAGAATGGAACAGAAAAAGAAAGCTGAAAAGGCACCAACGATAAATTTGACCAGGGTCCTGGCACTTCATGATGCTCTGGGTGACAAAAAAAGGGATGCCCAAGACTTGCCTTTAATGCAACAAGAATATTGCCTCACGGCTTTGTGGTTAAAAGTTCACAGGAGAATTCAAACAGTTTTTAAAAATCTATTTGTTAGTGGACAAATAGACTATACCTTTGAAGTTCCAAATTCCTACTTGGGTATCTTTGTAGCGTCAGAATTTGAAGCAATAAGGGGAGGTAAGAGAGGGAAGAGAAGTAAAATATGGTTATAGCAGTGGACCTCTAAAGCTAGTGAGAAACATAATTTCCTCACTTTTTTTTCTTGCTGTTAAAAAAACTTTTAAACATAACAATCTAAAAGATATTGACTGGATAAAGAAGTTGTGGTATATTTATACAATGGAATACTACTCAGCCACAAAAAAGAATAAAATAATGCCATTTGCAGCAACATGGATGGCCCTCGAGATTGTCATTCTAAGGGAAGTAAGCCAGAAAGAGAAAGAAAAATGCTACATGATTATCACTCACATGTGGGATACATAAAAAAAGAAGACAAATGAACTTATTTATAAAACAGAAACAGAGTCACAGATATAGAAAACAAACTCATAGTTACCAGGGGGAAGAGTGTGGGAAGGGATAAATCGGGAGTTTGAGATTTGCAGATACTGACTGGTATATATAAAATAGATAAACAAGTTTATACTGTATAGCACAGGGAACTATACTCGATATCTTATAGTAGCTTATGGTGAAAAAGAATATGAAAACGAATATATGTATATTCATGTATGACTGAAGCACAGTGCTGTACACCAGAAATTGACACAACATTGTAAACTGACTATACCTCAATTAAAAAAAAAAAGCAAAAGATATCACTGTGAACTTCTCATGGGCATGTGTTTATATTTGTGTAAAGATTTTTTTATTGATACATAATTTCAGTCATAAAAATCCATCCTTTTAAATTAAGTGTAGAATTCAGAAGTTTTTATTATATACACAAGTTATACATTGATTATTATCTAATTCCAGAAGATCTTCATCACTCCAGAAAGAAACTCTGAATCCACTAGCAGTCACTCTGTGTTTCTTCCTCCCTCCAACCCCAGAAAACCACTAATCTACTTTCTGCCTCTACTGAATTGTATATTCTGGATGTTTTATACAAATAGAATCACGTATGTAGCTTTTTGTAATTTAATTCTTTTACTTAAAATGTTTTCAAGGTTGTTCATACTGTAGCATTTATCAGTACTTATTATTTTTTTAATGACAAATTTTATCTCATTGCACAGATATCCCAGACTTTGTTTATACATTAGTCAGTCAATAGACATTTAGGTAGTTCTCATTTTTTGGCTATTATAAATAATGCTGACATGGACATTTGTGTACAAGTTTTTGAGTGAACATCTATTTTCATTTCTTTGGGGCATATACTAAGAGGTGAAATTTCTGAGTCACGTGGTAACTCCCAAACCCTCTACTCCCAACATCCTCTTTGTCTTTAGCTGAAGATATTTAAGGTGAGGGTTACAGCCACTTCAGTGAATTACTCAGTTTTCCTGGGTCTCTCCCATGTATGTGTTATTTAATGTCAACTCATTATGTCTCATGTCAACTTAATTCTTAGACCAGACAGAAGAACTGAGAAGGGCAGAAGAAAATTTCTTCCTCCCCAACATGGTCTTGATTTTTTTTACTTTTTTTGGTGGGGGAGATTAGGTTTATTTATTTTTTTAATGGAGGTGCTGGGGATTGAAGCCAGGATCTCATGCATGCTAAGCACATGCTCTACCACTGAGCTATTCCCTCCCCCACAACATGGTCTTGATTTGTATCTCTCTACTGAGTAGCAACAATGAGAATCTTTCTACATGCTTAGGGATATTTGTATATCTTTTCTGGAGAAATGTTCATTCAGCTTCTTTGGCTCATTTTTTAACTGGGTTGCTTTTTATTACTGAGTTGTAAGAGTTCTTATATATTCTAGATTCAAGTTCCTTGCCTGATACATGATTTGCAAATATTTTCTCCATTTCATGGGGTTTCGTTTCATGGTAGTTGATGATGCCCTTTAAATACAGAAATTTTTAATTGTGATGAAGTCCAATTTATCTATGTTTTCTTTTGCTGCTTGACTGAGTTTTTGGTGTCACAGGTCACAAAGGTTTACTCCTGTTATTTTCTATGAATGTTACAGTTTTAGCTCTAATATTTAGATCTGTGATCCATTTTGAGTTAATGTTGATACACTGTATGTGGAAGGAATCCAACTTCATTCTCTTGCACATTGGGTATCCAGTTCTCCCAGGATCATTTATTGAAAAGACTATTTTTTTCCCCTGTTGAATTGTTTTGACACAATATAGAAAAATGTCCAAAAATGTGAGGGCTTATTTCTGGACTCTCAATTCCATTTCCTATGATCTATATTCCCTTGTATTGTTTGTTGTGCTTTGCCACCGAAGTCTATGTTCTATGTTAGCTTAGTGGTCAGCTAATAACGGGACAGAGATTTCTTTAAATGCCTTCCACTAATAAGTCTGCTGGCCTCTGCTGAATGGCTTTGTCTGCATTTTGGAGCATGCTCTGGAGTGGGTGAAGGAGAAGCTGTATTGTGTTAGCTCTGAGTCAGAGGGGGAAAAAAAAGGTATGCCCCATGAGGGAAGGTTTCCATGGAACTACCAGACAGGTCAAAGCAACAGTTCTCTGGGGTGAGGGGCTTTGGGGAGCTCCAAATCCATTCTGCCTTCTTGAGTGTCTGCTAGGTTTTCATAGCTATGACTGAGACTATTAGTTTTCAAGGCTACTGTGAAGCCAAGAGGAAACAAGAATCAGTTAAAACTTTTTAAGTCTTGCTGTTCTTACCATGATTAAGTGATCTTCTTGGAGAAATGCTATTCAGATTGTCACAAGCCTCTGGGTATTTTATAGAGTTCTGAAAAAGTTGACTGTAAGAATTTGGCAGTGTTTTCATTGCTTTTATATAGGGGTGGATTTTCAGAGTCCTAACTGACATACTGAAGTTGGAACTGCTATGTACCAAGATTTGTGGTTGCCTGCAGTCTGATTTCTTTCATAAGAGGCCTCATTTATTTGTTTTCTAGGCATGTAGTCCCAGAAAGCTTTGCCTGGGTCTGGGAAACCACACCACCGGTGCCACCTAGTGGCAGCAAGTATACACTGGAAGGAAAGTAGATAAATTATAACTGATCTCAGCTTCTTTCCTCATTCTAAATGTGGGTAATGTAATATTTACTTCACCAGGGTTGACTAAAGGGTTAAATGTAAAAACAAATGTGAAAGCATTTGGCAAGATGCTCAAAACACAGTAGGCACTCTGAATGTTAAGTTTGTTTCTTGCAACACTACTTACAATACTAATCTTCAAAACATTTTGATTTTACCGCTAAGGTGGTCAGAATTTCTGACCAAGGTAATTTTATACAGTTACCAGAGGAAATTCTATGAAACCCTTCAAAAATTCTTCATAGCTCTCAGGATTGAAACAAAATTATTCAATGCTTGACTCTAAAACTTCAGTATGCATCAAAACCACCCGAATGGCTTGTTAAAATGCAAATCACCAGGCACACCTACCTCCAGTTTTGGAATCAACAGTTCTAGCGGGAAGGTTGGGAATTTGCATTTCTATCAAGTTATTAGGGGAAGCTGCTACTGCTGTTTTAGAACTATACTTTGAGAACCACTATGTTTTGGCGGTTTAAAAAATTGTGGTAAAACATATATAACACAAAATTGACCATTTTAACCACTTTTAAGTGTATAGTTCTGTGGCATTAAATAATTAATGATTACACTGTTGCGCCACTATTACCACCATCCATTTCCAGGTTTTTTCATCTCCCCTAGAGAAACACTAGTTTAATGTGACCTACAACACTCCATCTCACACCATCCTGTCCCATTCCCTTCTGGCAGGCACTGAGACAGAAAGGAACAAAGTTAACTGGCAGTGAGCTCTATTTTCTAAATAGGAAACAGGGAAAGAATCAATAATTTTCTTAGGTACTTCCCTCCCCCATCCCTCTTAATTAGAACAGAGGCAGTTGAGGAGAACAGAACAGAACAGAGACAGTTTAGAAGAATAAAAGACAAGCTGCCTCTCAGCTCAGTTCAGGTAATAATGAAAAAGCAAAAATGCTATCACCAGCAACTTACTGTCAGTTACATAAATGCATGTTTGGAGATATTCATTCATTCAACAAATAATAATTGAGTACTTAGTATGTATCAGGCATTGTTCTAGGCAATATAAAAAAGAGATAAAAATCTATGCCAAACTTTCATTCTACTGGAGAGAGAGGAAAAAAAATATACATATATATTTATTGTTAGATAGTAGCTGCCAAAGAGAAAAAATTAACAATGGGGACACTAGGTGTTTATGTGCTTGGAATGTGACTGTGTGTGTGTGTGAAATTTTAGATAGGGTAGCAGGAGTTCTCTCTGAGAATGCTACTTTCGAAGGAAGTGAGGGAGCTAGAAGGCAAGGATCTGGTGAAAGAGCATTCCAAACAGAAATCACAGTAAGTGCAAAGGCCCTGAAGTGGTTCTAGGGACACAAAGAGGAGGCCAGCATAGCTGGAACAGAGTGAATAATAAAAAGAAGTGTAGGATTTGAAGTCACAAACGTACCCAGGGACGGAGGTACAGAATAGGGATTTAAAGGCATGAGAGATTTACCTAGATCAGAAAATATCTCCCAACTTTTTCTTACTAAAACTTCATACTGGATACCAGTAATTTTTAACTCCCTAAGGTATAACTACTTATTAAAACATAAACATGATGTTATACATATTATAAATAACAGACCATTATAAAAATAATTTAAAAACCTGGTATCTACTAAAAAATGTGAAGTATTTGATATGATTTTGGTCTTTATTTTGTAATTACAAAAAAATTAAAGCATAAAAATGTTTTAGTACCATAAACTCTTCTTTTCTACCTAAAAGAATGTCCTAGACACTGAAGCCAGAAATTTCCCATCCGCTGGTGGATCACAATTAAAAACAAACATATAAACCACAAGAAAAACAGCCCTTTAAACCTTTGGCTACAATTAAAGCCTGTCCCTGGTTAACCAGTTCTGTGTCCCCAGGGCCCTAGCAGGAAGTCAAGATGAAGCCTCACTGCTGCTCCTCAGGCCCTGACTGGCAAATGGCTGATTAATCTTAAGAGTAGAGGTCCTCAAACTTTAGTGTGCAACAGAAGCACTCAGAGAACTCTTAGCACAGACTATTGGACCCCATTTCCAGAGTTTCTGACTCAGTAAGTGTAGGTGGAGCCTGAGAATTTGCATTTCTAACAGTTTCCCAGTTGATGCTGATACTGTTGGTCTGGGGACTCACAATTTGAAAATCAGTGTCTTAGAGTTACTACGGCTAGCTGGAGGCTCCAGTGGTTCAGCCCAGATGAGGTACTGGCTTCTGCTGTTGTCTCCTCCTTTCCATAAAAAGTCTTTCTAACCCCCTGACTGACAGTGCAGAGTGGTGGAGATGCTTTATTTTTTTTTTTCCTCAGACTCTTTCAAGACTCTCTTGGAGATAACCATCAGTGATGTTACCTGGGACACAACCAATCTCTGGGAATCAGCAATGATAAAGGAAGGTTCAATGAATGCTGAAGGAGAAACAGGCTTTTAGAAGATCATCTAATTTAGTGTTTCCTAGCCTGTGTGAAGATCAGTTGCCAGGTTTGTTACACGTATGTTGTTAGTTACGAAGTTTGCCAGTGATTTGCTTAAAAATAAAATCATGGCATTTGTCCAATCCCCTAAAACTACACAAAACAAAGAATTCTGATACATGCAAATTTAAAAATACCAACCAGGAAGTTGAGGGAGTCCCAGGATGAAATGCAGATTGTGACAAATATATCTAACTGTATTAGAAATGTATGACCTAACCTCATAAATTCAAGGTGGGAAAAAAGGAGCTGATCTAAGTAACTGTGGAAAACACTGTTTTGACTGGAAACTGTAAGACTAAAGACAAAAAATATATATAAACACTATACTCTAGTTGGCAAATTTGTTTCTTACAGGAGTTATGGGTTAACAATGAACAAATAGTAACTAAATGGTAGATAATGACAGCGAGCCAGGTTTCTCACCCTCAAAGAAAGAAATTCCAAAAGCGAGGGTGGAAGGCTAGAAAGAATGTGGTGCTGGATCAGAGTCAGAGAACTCAGTATGAACTCCTTTAGCCTTATATATAAACTCCTCTCTCCCTTTCTCTCCCTCTCCCTCCCTCCCTCTCTCTCCCCGCCCCCATAGAGAGAGACAAAAGAGAAAAGATAGATATGAAATAAATATAGACATAATTAGAAGTATGTGTGTATACATAGTTCAGTACATACACATATATTTTCTAGCTCTACCCACTGGAAGGCCGGGAATTAGTGACACTTTAATAGCAACAAGCATACTCAGCGCTCAGATCTTGGTTTCTAAATACCATTATCCAATAAAAGGAACCAGGGTTCCTTGGAGAAAAACAGCTGACTCTAGGTTGGGGCAGAGAAATTACAAGATGAGTCTGGAATATTCTGTAGTGCCAGAAAGTAAGGAAGTGTTCAGAAAATAAAAGGAGGAGGGCACGTAAAGGGACACAGGAGCTGATCTGATAGAGACTAAACTGGAATAATATGAACAACACAATAAATTAACATAGTAATAGATTATAATTTAAAATATGAGTTCACATATAAATAAATAAATAAAATCAAACATGAGTCAATTCTAATATGAATAACTGGCTGAATGAATAAACGGGGAACAAGGGACAAATCTTCCGGACAGAAAAACCCCAAATATATGTAGATACGCTTTCCCTTCTGGATTCTTCTCCCCTTGCATGTGGGTTTGAACTTAGTGCTTGCTTCCAACGAAAAGAATATGGAAAGGGAAAAATAGTGACTTTACAAGGAAGAAACAAATTGGCCTAGGTTAAATCATCAGTAATAAATCACGTGGATATTATGTACTCTCTACTCTGATGTGATGAAAAGGGCACTTTACTTCTGTGCTATTTATTCTTCCCCTAAACTCATAATGCTAGTCTTAGCATGAGAAAGCGTCAAACAAAACCAAATTGAGAGGCATTCTACGAAACATCTGACCAGTATTCCTTAAAACTGTCAAGATCATGAAAATCAAAGAATGTGAAACCGTCACAGATCAGAAGAGACTAAGGAGACAGGGACAACTAAATGCAATGTGGTGTCTTGGACTGGATCCTGAACAGAAATGGACATCAGCAGAATAACCAATAAGAACCAAATGAAGTCTGTCCTTTGGTTGATAGCAAAGTACCAATGTTAACTTCTTAATATTGACAAATGTACTGTGCTTATGTAAAACAATAGCATTTGGGGTAAATGGGTGAGGGGTACACAGAACTCTGTACTATCTTTGTGACATCTCTGTAAATTAAAATTATTCCAAATAAAAACATGGCTATTAATTATATCTTACCATTTCTCACTTTATACATAGTTTACAAAATTTTTATATTTATTTGATATTTAATATTTTAAAAGAATTTGACGTTATCTTTATAAAAATGTCATTCTCACTCATTTGCCTCCAATATGCTTTTGGAGTGGGATTGAAAAGGAAAGAAATGGGACATAGGCAGGAAATGCGTCCAATTCAGGGTAAACCAAAGAAATGCAGGTGAAGGTCACATGACTAGTGTACCTTGATGGAGATAAGATGAGAAAATTACACATGATGATATGTATCTTGTCACATCTTGCTATTTTCAAATGTGGTTGCTATTACCTGTGAGCCTGTTAGAAATGCAAACTCTCAGCTCCACCCCAGACCTATAGAATCTTAATCCGCATTTTTAATGAGATATCCAAGCGATTCACACGAACATTAAATTTCAAGAAGCAAACAGATACCCACCACGTTCATTCAACAGCTGATGAATACATACTGTGTGCCAGACACACGGAAACCAACACTGCAGAACAGTGCTCTTCAGCCTCAGCTGGGAGCTTCAAGGAAATACAATGTCTCAGCCCCAACCCTAAACCTTCAGAATCTCCTGGGGTTGGGACTGGAAAAATGTTTTTACAGCCCTTCAAGTGATGCTTGTGCATACTGAAGTTTGAGAAGCACTACTCCAGAAAGGTGGATTGCAAGCTCTGTATACTGAAATTATCACCAAAAAACTCACAGAAGAACCCAAAGCACAGGGCCATCCCAAACCAGTTAAATTCCAATTTCTGTGACGAGAACTCTGGCATTTGTATTTTTCTTAAAAGATTCTCTAAGTGATTCTAACGTGCTGCCATGTTTGAGAATCCCTACACTCTTCAACATAACCAGCTAGATTCCCTGTTGAACACAGACCCGTAAATGAGGAAGGCATACATGTGGAGCTTAACACCTATGTCTCTGGAAGTGTTCAAAATCCCGCTCTTCAACAATTCACTGAAAAGGAGCTCTGCTTTACTTCTAACTTCCGCATATCAATAATATGTAACTCATTACACCGAAAGTTTGGAATCCCTGTGGAGTATATTAAAATATGAACAGCTTTCAGATTTTACAGAGCACACAGTCTCTTGATATGCTAGCTACTCAGTTACTTGACAATATGCAGGGGGAACTGTTCTACAGCTCATCCCCCGTGTTCTCATCCTCATTCCCCAGGGAAAAGGGTTTATTTCACATCTCTCCTCTACAGCAGCTGGCGGCCCCTCACAGGTAAAAAGCCACTGTCTGATTATCTCACAAAGAATGACCAGAGCTCACAGAGCTGACCCAACTGCACTACTGTGAGACTCTGCCCTTATTCTCTTCCCAGTGATCCAAAAGGCCAGGAGCTACCATCATCCCAGCTGGGAGATACACCTTGTTTCCAGGGCAACGATGTTCCTTGTTCATGTCCCATGTAAAGACTTTTTGATCTAAATATTTAGGCAGCTCTCATGCTAGCCCACAAATGCCTATTTAATCCTTCTAGAACTGAAACAGTATATTGCTCACCCTGAAATGTTTGCTGTGATAGGAAAGCGCAAGTCTGAGGAAGGAACTTTGAAAGTTTGTTTTGTGAATCAGAGTCAATTTTAAGTGTCAGGAGGAAAAAGCTAAATGTATGGTTATTCTGAGGATGGCAAAGTTCCTATATATATGCTATCTAGTCAATACTGTATTTTATAATTATGATGAAATCATATGTCAAATGTTTATAGCTGCTCAGCAGACCTACCAGAAAGAAAAATGATTAAGTTAGGGTAATTATGTGGCTCAGAGAAGTTGGAGATCTTATTCCCAACCAAAGCACATTCACAATAGAGAACCACTGATTTGCTTTCTGTATTAGAAGCAAAGCTGGATTGCTCTAAAGGCTGACCACAACAAAACAAACCTGAAACATTAACTTGCTCTGAGCTTTTTTCAGTGATGAAACCTGAACAGCTTGATGCCTCCTGACTGCAACTATTCTGACAAAGGATGGATTTTTTTTCTGGCTTTAAACTCTGATTTGCCCTGCTCTTGTATATGACATAGACTTCTGTATCTGCCTGCCAGGCAGCCTATTCTCACCAGCCTAACTGCCTTAATGAGTTAATAAGGGCCTGGCTGATGTCCTCGGGCTGAGATTTAAGTGATGATACTGGCCTAGTGCACTCTGGTTCTGCGTGTTGTGCCTACCCACACTCCCCGACAGTGAGAGTCCTTTGTCTGCCAAACCCAAAAGAATTTGGGAAATGGACAGAGCAATTTTGAGCAGGAAAGCAACAATAACCATGGTGATTTTGGAAGATAAATCTGAGAGCAGAATGCAAGACAGGCTGGGGATGGGGGAAAAGTAGGGTAAAGGGAACAGAAATGGGTAGACATGAATATGGAAACCTCCTTTCAGGTGGTGTCACAACACTGCAGTTCAAGTGGGTTGTGCACAGGAAAGAGGACAGCTATAGGTCCCGAGAGAGGAATGAACATGTGAAAAATACTAGGAAGGAAAAATGGGCAAGACACACTGACATGAGTTTTTCTGGGCTGGCTAGAACTCTAATCACCATTTGGAACACTGTTTCTATGGGAAAAGATCTTAGAGTTCAAAAAAATAGTTTTATAAATAAACCCTTGAAACCTGGCCAGTTTTTAAATTGGGAGGGGAACTCTATGGAAAGAAAAGTATCTATGTATCTGGTGGCCAAACTTCAGTGAGATGAGGCCACTCCTTGGTGATCTTCTGTCCTCCCATCAACATTCCAGCCCACTCTCAACAGCGGCTATTTGAAACTCTGTCTCAGCTGCTGACCTCAATTGGTTTTGTGACAGAAACAGATTCCCTGCCTCTCCATCTGTTCTCTCATCTGCCCCTGCAGGCTCGGAAGAACACTCATCCTTCCTTCACTCAGAACTAGTGAACCCTTTCATTTGTGATGTAGGTTGCTGAGAGATGTACCAAAATTCTCACAACCTCTAGATTCTTGCTTTCCACTGCCTTTTTCCTGCCAAACATTGTCTCCCCCCTCTTAAAAAATCTTTAAATTATAAAAGAACCACTTGCTCATTACAGAAAATTTGGAAACTAAAAAAAAGTTATGAAGAAAAATAAAAGCATCCATAATCACACCACCTGGGGATAACAACTTAGTGTATCTCTCCCTGGACTTTCCTATGCTTAGACATAACATATACATTTCTCATAATCAGATAACATCATTATCTTGTTTATGTCACAAATATGTTTCCAAAACATGAATTTAAAAATACTTTTCATAGCTGTATAATATCAAACAGATACAACTTGAATTCAATCATTCCTAATGGCTGGATTTATTTCTCATTTTTTACTACTGCAGAAAATGTTTCAATGAACAGTTTTCTACATACATCCTTAATGGCATTTCTGACTATTTTGTTATATGGAATCCTGGTAGTGGAAGGCTAAAGGATATGAGGGTTAAAGAACATGAATCCTTTTAAGATTTTTAATATATATGGCAAACTTCTTTCCAGAAAGGCTGAATTGATTTATACTTCTACTGGTAGTTGATAAGAATTCTTGACTCATTACACCATAATGGCACTGAGGGTCCACTGGACAAAAGATTCACTTGTTCTAAACAGCTCCAATAAATAAAAAAAATTCTATCTCCTTCTTTTCACAGCTCAAGTGACTGAATAAGTGGTATGTATTTACTACCTTCACCCCACCACCCACATATTGGCTACAATGTTTCTTTCCCCACTCACTTGACTAAAATTGCTGTAAACTAGTAATTTCTTTCTAGTTGTATGAATGTTTTTTTGAATCATCATTAGCTCAATTGTCTCTCCTCTTTCCATCTTTGTGACCATTTGACTCTACTGATCTCATCCTTCTACAAGGACTCAATCCCCCCTTACGTTCCACCACCACATTCTCTTCCTCCATCTCTGACCTCAGTCACCTACCTTCTTCAGTATCCTCTGCCACTTCCTATTGCTTACACTGTCAGGTCTCCAAGGTTTGGTCTTTGCCTCTGTTCCTCACTACTCTCAGGGAGGACTCTTCTGTTTTAATAATCAGCTCCACACTGATGGCTCCCGTATACTTCCCTAACTTTACCAACCTTTGTCCTCAGGTCTTTGACTGAGGTCCCATCCTCACCTATAATTAGATGCCACCTCCCACTCAATAAGGCACCACCCTCTCTGCCAAACCAGTACCCCTTCCCAACTTTCTCAATTCTGACAATGGGACAACACTCCTTCAGTCCTCCATGCTCAAAAACTTCAGTCTTTAAGTCCTTTCTTAAATTACTCTAGGTCTCAAAGTCATACTAATAATTTCTTCAAAACACTTCCTAGATCTGTTCCTTTACTGTCATTTGCATCATCACCTCACACATGGATTACTATAATATCTTCACAGGTAGTAGCTATTCCTGTTGTATGCAGCAACCATATTAATTTTCCAAAAACGGTTTTTTAATGACTTCTGCTTGAAGGTTTCCTTTTTGTCCAAATTCATCTGGTTCAAACTCTCATAGCCACACTTTATCTCCCATTACCTCCTGAAATCCAAGGTAATCCTTTCTCCCCTCACACCCTCTCCAGACTCATTACTGTCCCTACTTTTGCTTCACTCCTCCATCCTGTTTCTTTTTTAAAAATATATTTTTATTGAAGTATAGTCAGTTTAGAATGTTGTGCCAACTTCTGGTGTACAGCACAATACTTCAGTCACATAGCATCCCTTCTGTTTCAACAGAGCCTTCAGTAGATACCCTAACCTACATTACTTTCCTTATTCTGAATTTGTAAAGCCAGTGATATGCTGGCTCTTGGTAGGAGGTTGGTGAGGAAAAGCCCTGATTTGTAGTGTTTGCCAATAACCCTCACCATGGCAGATCTCAAGCTGCCAATGTAACATGACTGTGAAACTGGGAAAAGATATGCACAAAACCAGGAGGAACCAGCTCCATGACACCAGAGTAGCATTTAAAATCTGTGTTGCAATCTAGAACTTTATACTGTCTTGTTTAAGCTCTCCAGGCATATTATATAGGTCTGTTTGTTCACTGCAATAAACTCTAGTCTTAGGAAGAGTGGCAGGCCACTCATTCTAGAGCTTTCATAGTGAACAGGGCACACAGCATATGCTTGATAAAAACCTGTTGGCAAGACCTGGAGGGAGTGATAAAGCAAAGCCAAAGACTATCACAAAATGGTAAAAATGGGCATGTACTCATTTAGGGCTGGTTAGTAAGAACAAACAAAAAGAGCAATGAAGGAGCAGAATGTAGTGGACATAAAATCAGAATGGGAGCTAAGGTATTCCCAGCTTTGTACTTGTGTGACCCTTAGCAAGCCAATTCTCTTCCTGGGCCTTAAGACTCCTCATCTGTAAAATTAGGGTACTACATGTCTTCTAACTTATCTCTAGATTCTAATGCTCTGGGACATGGGTTAAACTGACAAGGAGGCTGCCCACGGTCTACTGCATTGGTATAAAAATAATCATAAATTTATGTTAAAACCTGCTAATAAGTCAAAGGAGTTTAGGGCAGTAAGTCTTTTCTGAAGGTGTGAAGAAATATTCTTGTAACACCATTCCACTCCTTTGACCTATTCATTACTATACAGAAAGTAATAATTATTATTAAAACAATTATTATTAAAACAGTTATTAAAAATAATCATTCCAAAAAGTTATCTATTACCTATCTATTATGAGCTGGTAAGGCTGATAGGCTGAAGATTCAGTAAAAACAAAACACATCCAGTCCTTACCCTCATGAAACCCACAGTACTGTGGGTCAGTAGCCATTTAGTTCCAAATTATCATAAAAGTGCTTTTTAGTTTAGCACAGATTGCTCTGAGTAACAGATGCAAGCTATGGACCCTCTCTTCCCCAAACAGGCATATAATCATAAAAATCTGAATGTAATTTCAGGAGTTCATAGGATCTCTCATATGTGAAAGGGTCCAAGAACTGGAAGTTAACAACTCTGACCTACATCTACAAAACAGTAGACAAATTCAGTATCATAAAAGCCTATATTCTGTTTGCTAAAGGAGTATAGTAAAGATTTCCAACAGAAACAATTAAAAATAAGGGCCCATCATCTAAAGGATTAAGCCTTGGCTTTTTGAAATTTCAGTCACCTAGAGTATCTTCTTTCAAATAATATTCTGGATAAGTGAGGTATGCCTAGATGATGTTTCTATCTGGTCTACTATTCCTTTGGTAAGGTTGCCAGTTAAATTAGTTTTCTTATTTAAAGCTATTTGCATATGAACGTGTGCTTCCAATTCACAAGTAAATCTTCATTTTATTACTCTTCCATTTCACACCGAAGAGACCAAATTAGCCCTAACAAATACATGTACACATATATCTGAACAAGCAGCTTGAACAAAGCAAAGAATACAAGTATCAGAGTTAGAGGGCACTGACTCACTTCCTGACTCAAACATTTTATGGTGAAGCCATCTGGGACAAGTCATCTAACTCTCAGACCTATGTTTATTCATTTGTAAAATAAAGAGTGGATAACAAGATGTACCTAAAAGGGCTATTATGATAATTCAATCAAGTAAAACAATGTTTGTGTCAAAGTGTTTAGCTATAAAATGGGCAAAACTGGGTGAAAGAGCAGATTGCTTGGAGCTGCTCATAAAACATCAGATACTGAGAGATTCTTTAGGAAGAGCTGCTCATATCCTTAACGGATCTAACTGGAGTAAAATAAATTGTTCTTAAATTGCTCAGGGAACTTTGTTTTGATTGAGTGCCCAATAATAAAGTTCTTAAAGTTTGCAGCCAGACTTTGGAATCTTTACAATGCATAAATATATTCTCAAGGCAAGAAGATGAACTACATACAAACAAGGCTTGGTTTCATAGTCAAGTCCCTTTTACAGGCCTTTTTTTTTTTTTTAAACAAGGCAATGATTCTTTCACTTACCTTGCTGAAAGGGTTAACAGGATGCATACAAAAGATTTTAGATGAATTAGTCCATAAAGCTGAACAAATCAATGAAATCAATCTCTTTTAGTGGAGAGGGTATTTTTTTTAAGTAAGTAAACAATATTTACTTGAGACATGAGACATGTTTTCCAGTCCATTCTCCATGCAAATTAAGCCACGTAAAGGGTAACTTTTTTTTTTACATTATTACATTTACATTTACAATGTACAGTTACATTATCTCAATAGTCAAGTTTGGGCGATTCTGCCTTTAAAATGTGAATTAAACAACTTTTTAGTAATTTGGTACTAAGGAATTGATCATTACACCTTATTGAAGTTCATAAAGGTGACCAAAAGAGTAATTTGCTCTGGTGCCTAGAAAAGAGCCAAGAGGCGGATTTCTCTGCCCTACTAAGCAAAGGGTCTATTGGTTTCCCCCAAATGCAATTAAGCTCTGATTCCAAATAGTTATTACACAAATGTCCCCTAGGAAAACAAACCGCAGCTCCTGTATTTACGTAACACTTTCTTCCAAGATATTCAAAGCACCTTACTGTAGAATTATTTAAAAGAAATGTATCTCCCATTTTCAGAAAACAATTACTATTATTCTGTGAGACCTTAAATCCCTTGCCTAATCAGATGCCAAACGGATAGGAAATCCTAGACTCGAGGTTTTCTCTGAGGGCAGGAATAAACTCTAGAGATGATGGGGGTGGGGAAGGAGTCGGGAGAAACTCAAGACTCAAGTAGGCTATCGGACAGGAGAGGTTAGGTGGAAAGCTGAATGAATCAGGCAATGGAGTTCTCGGGATGGCAGGTGCATTAAGAATTGAGCTCAGACAGACTATGGAGTAGGGAAAGTGACCGGGGAGTAAGGGCTGGTTAGGTTGGCGGGAGCTGGGTGGGTGAAAAGCCAGGTGTGAGGGTCAGTCCTGGCTAGCCCCCAGTGTCTGCCTACCAAGTGCTCACTCAGCCCTTGCTACTTCCCATTATTACTACCGGGAGGTAGGACTCCGAGCTACCTGAGGGCGTGCGTAATGGAACAGAGCAATTATCACGCAGGCCTGAGGAAGCTGCAAGATTCCTCCACCCCCAGAGGCCGAGCTGGCTTCCCGCCCGCCCCAGCCCGGCCCGCGTCTCACCAGCCGCCAGGCGCAGGCCGCGGAGGCTCCCCATGGCCGCCTACTCCGCCGACCAGCACTGGGCCCCAGGGGCGGCGGTGGCGCGGGTGCCCTCAATATCACTGAGCGCCGCGAAGGGAAGGACGAGAGTCGCACTGGGGGGGCGGGGTCTGTGGGGTGTGAGGGCGGAGCGAGCGGGTCGAGCGTGGCGCAGGGGGCGGTGGGCGGGGCCTCCGGGGGCGTGCGTGACGCGCAGAACGTGTGGGTCGTGCGTGGCTCTCAGAAAGTGCGGGCAGCGTGCCCCGCCGGGCGCGGCCCTGCCCCGCCGGGCGCGGCCCTGCACCTTGGGCGCGTTCTTAAGGATGCCCTTCTGGAATGTGGGTGTAGTTGGCCTTTGCGATATTATTCTGTGTATTTGCATAAAGTACTCATTTAAAATAGAATAAAGGTAATGTACTTATTGTAGGACTTTTGTGAATTGTAGACCCTGAAATCATACTTTATAGATAAACCAGTATTTCAGTACACTGTTTTTCAGTGTTTCAAATGAATACGTGTATGCCTTTATTAAAACTACATACTTGGGTTCCTAGTAACCAGTGGCCTTCACTTCTTACTGGTTTGGGGAGTATTTCTCCGGCTACCCGAAAAATTGACACATTACCTTCCTATTTGGTCTTATATTTGCCTATTTAAAAAAAATAACTAAACATTATTTCCACACCTAAACACCCCTTTCAACCCTTATCCCACAGTGCTAAAAGTATTTTTTCTTGACATTTCTGGGTGGGCCCAAAATCTTAAAGAACAAAGACCCCTCTGCTTTAGGGACAGGATGGGAGGATTAAGAAAAGCTTCACTTTCTACTTTAGATTTCCTCCTCCAACACCCTGGTTGGTGCGACCAGAAAATTATTTACCTTTCTGTAAGAAAATGGAATTGGAGTAAAATGATCCTTTCAGGTTTTGACATTCTTCGATCTCGGCCAGTTCCAGGAGGACATGTTAAAGGCATAGGTATGGAAAGAAGGATAGCAGCGCTACGAGTTTCGATGTGGAGGAGGAACAGGAGAAAAGACAAGCACTGAGCTCAGCTTTCCCGCTGACATTCCCCTCAAAATTTTTTGTTAGGCGGCACCGCGGGCACCTTTGCTCCGCGGTGATTGGCTCGCGGCGGGGGCCTCTTGCTTGTCCAATATGGCGGCGCCCAGTGGCGGTGTGAACTGTGAGGAGTTCGCGGAGTTCCAGGTAATGGGGTTTTCCTCATGTGGCAGACGTGCCCCTCCTTTTGTTCCCCGAACCGCGTTCCCTGCTCTGGCATGGGAGGGAGTGCGGAGCAGCTGTGGCAGAAGCGGGCAGTTCAAGACTCCTTTTTCGAGCCGTTGGAGGTCATGGGGGCGCAGGCTTGGCCTTAGGGAGCGAGGCTGCTCCGTTGGGGTCATGGTCTCCCTGCGCCTCCCTGCGCCTCCCGGGCCTTGAGTAACTGTACCCAGAAACTCTGGGTGGTTCCGCGGTGGTAAAGTCGGCTTTGGGCGGGGTGGGTAGGGTTCGTAACAACCTTTTAGTCATCCCCTGCACTCAGTTCTTAGCCTCTGCCATTCCCTTCATACTTTAAGTTAGCATTTGTAGGAGAGGAAAAAAGTGAGGGAGAGTCTATTTACTTGGTTAAACAAACAAACAAACTTGGTACAAGTTTTACTATTTTGATGGGGCCTTGGAGGGACAATTAATTCTAGTACCTGCTCTGGTACCCTCCTTCCTAACCATTAGAGAAAATGTAACATTTAAGAAAAAGGCTGTATTCTTTGTATATTCAAACACCAAGAGGTCTAGGGGGAGTTATTAACCCATGAATTAAAGAATAAGGGTCTGAATTTTGACCAAAGTTGTTTGTTTGTTCCAATGTAGGCATAAATGTGCTCCAGTCTAGATAAAGAGTCGAATTTAAAAATCATGATTTGGGGAGAGTGTAGCTCAGTGGTAGAGCATATGCCTAGAATGCACGAAGTCCTGGGTTCAATCCCCAGTATCTTCATTAAAACAAACAAAGAAACAAACAAAATTAATTACCCCTCCTTCCCCTGCAAAATAAATAAATAAATAAATGAAAATCATGATTTTACAAACATATTTTTAACTAAAGATACTGAAAAATCATTTCGCGTATCATTTACCGATGTAAATGTAGTAAGCTTTGTGCTTTGAGTGGTTTTGTAGGGACGGATATTCTTGAAGATAATCTCAACAGACTGAATTATTTGAGAAACATCATCTGGCCAAAGGAATTTAAGTGGGATCTGTACATTATATGCACCTTCACCACATCAGCATTGCAGATTAGATTATCAGCACAACAGCAGTGGACTTCCAAGTGTGATCAAAGTACCCAAGAAATACAAATATTTGTAAAAAGCTTAGATGGAAAAAAGACTGTTGGATTCTAAAGTTTACGGAATATTTAAGGTTAACCGGTTCATTTGTATCCTTGGTGTTATCACTTTAGTACTGTGATTTAACTTGAGTTAATGAGCTCAGATAATTGAAGGATGATAGTCTTAAGGAAAGAATCCATGTTAGGGAATTAGATGTTCTGGGTTTTAGTACTACTTCTGACATTAACAGCTTTGGGATCTTGAGCTAATCACTTATCCTCTTCCAGAATTAACTTTTGAATCTGTAAAATAAGGTTATGTTAAGTAACATTTAAAACAGCTTCCATCTCTTATAATTATTTGAATCTCTAAAACCAAATTTCAAAGGATCTCTTAGCTGTTGAAACATCCAACAGTGCTTAAAGGACACTTTGATTTTTCTTTTGAAGGTCAGATGAAACGTTGTTAGTGGGGCAAAAGCTAACCTGTCTTCCAGAACCATTTCATCTGCAGAGATAATGGAAATTAAAAGATCATAAAATGAGTCTCATTAGTGAAACCTGGAGAAGTTTTTAGATTGTTTATCTAGGAATTTTCCAGATGTGTAAGTTATAATGGCGAATACCCTGGGTTAAAAGTCAGAAGATCTGGTTTTCCAGAGCTGACCTTGGCATATCATTTAACCTCATTGTAAATGAGTGTGACCGTATTTGCCCCTGCTGCCTTGGAGGCATAGAGATGTAAAAAAATATTTTAAAATGTAAAATTTTATATAACATTTAGGTTTAAGTGAATTTTGTAAAATTATAAACTGTGGTTAACTGGCATACTCACAAATTATTAAGCAAAATCTGTATTTTTAGAGCTATGAAACCATTACATTTTATATATAAGTACCTAATATTTGAAAAGCACTGCACTGAATACTGTGGAAGAGAAACAGGAAATCATGTATTTTTTATTATAAAGGTTTAGGTACATTTTTTCCAGAGTTTTATTAAGAAGATGTTCAAACACTATAGAAAAGTTGAAAGAATTTTACAATGAACACTCATGTACCCACTTGTCTAGATTCTACAATCAGTGATTTGCTATTTTACTAAATCACATATGCATCTATCAATTTATCCCTCAAGCCACCTTTTTTTTTTCCCCAAAGTAAGTTGCTACCTCATCATTATGTCCTCACATGACCTCTTTGTGCGCAGAGAGAGAGAGACCTCTAGTATCTCTTCCTTTTACAAGGACAAAAATTCTATGGGATTAGAGTCCCACCCTTATGACCTCGTCTAATCTTAATTACCTCCCTAAAGGCCTTATCTCCAAATATAGTCACATTGGGTGTTAGGGCTTCAACATATGAATTTTGAGGGGGACACAATTCAGTCCATAACAGATACCTTCTAGGTACCAGGCATTTGGGGAGACTAAGTGGGCAGGATATAAAACATGTAGAAGATACTTAGAATATGAACACAATGCTGTAACAGTTTAGAGAGAAATAAGTCAAGAGATGGTAATTTGATTTGGGCCTTAGGTGAAGAGGAACAGGGGAATTCCAGGTAGAAGGAACAGTATGTAGGCAGAAAGTTTTATATATTGGGGGAAAATTACTAGAATTCAGAATTTGTACAAGGGCACTTTGGGATTACACAGAAGATTGGAACCAGGTTATAAAAGGCCTTGAATGCAAAGTGTGAGGTTAGGGAGTCATTTCTGAGCAGAGGGGGTGAAAAGATCAAAGAGATACTTCAGGAAGACCCACCTCTACTGCCACAGTTTGTTCACGCCCTATCATTTTTGCAGTTAGCTTTGCTGCAGTTCTCCTTATCTTTAGTCTTTGCTTTCTCTAATGCATCTCCCCTCCAGTCTAATCTCCATAATGCTGTGGCTTCATACTGTTACCTTCTAAGTATTAGACTCTGAACCAAGCATCTATTTTCAGGATAATATGACTAGATCAAAACTACTTAGCATGGCATACACCTCCTTTAAAAATTCAATCCCAGAATGGCTCTACCTAGTTATATCTCTCACCACTGCCCTTATTCATACATATTTCTCTCTCCCCAACCCGCACCTCTTCGAACATACATTTGAACTCTGCTGTCCAGCCACAAAGGCCTGCTTTTCCCTGAACACATGATGTTTCGTCGTTTCTGTGCCTTTTTCCCTCTTTCTGACACCCTGAAATCCCTTCTTCCTGACCCTATTTGAGACCCAGGATATATATCACCTGAGCAAAATCAAATAAATATTCCTTCCTAGTATGTTTTAGTCTTGATATTTCTGTTAGGAATATTTATTTATTTACACACAATTGATTTTGAGTTGTTTGGTAATTAGGTGCAGACTAAGTAGACTGTTTTCTAGCAACAGTGATGGTTTCTTTTGCAGCATGCCTAGCTGCTCTCTGTTCTCGGACCTGGGAGTGCAGCGGATTGCAGAGGACTCTGGCAGTTGCTAGCAAGTCTGTATTTCTGGCTTAGGGGAAGCATAGTGTAAGCATTGTTATAAAAATAGGATTTGAGGAACATATCTGTCTGAAAAGAGCACCCTGTGAATGGGATCTACTTCTGGGTACCTTCAGGCAGAGAGTGAGGAAATGATAGGTTAAGAAATTCCAGATCATTCTATGGAGTACATTTTAATTGTACCGTAATGTAATAGGCCTTTTACTACCCTCTGGGTACTCTAAAAGCTTCCCAAAATCATAAAAGGAATTTACCTAAGAAGTAACCTTAGGAATATAGTATAATTGTAGGGGCAATATAAACTTTTCTCTACCCCTCCCTGCTACTAGATATGGTCAGTCCTTCAGTACTGAAATTGCCTTCCAAGAGGGTGAAATTTTCACCCCACAGTTACAGGTAATACATAAAATGCATAATTTTAAAGGGTCAGCCTAAAATTAGATTCATAATATATCAGAATCTTCTTGTTTTGAGGAGGATGAAAGATAGGGGAAGTTGGAGGTACTACAAAATTTGGAGACTTACCTTTTGCTATGCTTTGACAAAGAAGCTGATTAGGGTTCTGGGTCATAAACAAAGTTGTAGTCTTCAAAGAGCCACTGAACTGTGTATATTTCTTTATTATCTCTGTGGACTTTTGTTGCAGTTTATTGTATGGTATCTGTTCAGGGCTGTTTTCTGGTTTTTTTTGGTTTTTTTTTTTTGGTGAATTTGTGAGAGAGAATGTATGCCTTTGGAGCTATGTATCAGATAGGTAGTCGGTAATTCCTTATGAGTGATACACATGATTTAATGGCAGTACTTTTGTGCCCGCCTTCACCTTCATCTGCTCTCAGTCATGGGGCTGCCCAAGCTTTTCTCTAGACCCTCTTGGAGTTACCTTAAGAGCTATGGCACTTTTTGTACTGTAAAGAAATTTGTGCCTGGAGAGGTGGTTTATAGTTCTCTTCCTTCTTTTACAATTTTGAAAGGAATTCCTTCCTTGAGCCTTACCCTTTTTTCCCCCTTATCTTTAGCTCTTCTGATATCTTTCCTGTGACATTTAAGAAAGCTTACAGTTCTCAGCAATTCCTGAACAAGTACATTATCAGTTTAGAGATTGTCAATGTATTATCTTGAGTTTAATACTGTCCAGTAGAACTTCCTGTGATAGTGGAAATTTGTGCTACCCAGTATGGTAGCCACTAGCAACATGTGGCTCTTGGGCACTTGAAATGTAGCTAGGAACAACTGCAAAACTAAATTTTAAATTTCATTTAATTTTAATTAAAATAACCTCATATGGCATGTCTACCATATTAAAAGCCAAGCTTTAGGCCATATATTGATGATTCTTTAGTACACAGAGAACTGATATATTTGAAAATTCACAATTGTAGGTTCCATTGGTAAGACTATGAAATTGATTAATTCATTACCTAATTAATGCTGATAAATTCCCATTACTGTTTAAAGAACTTAACAGTATGTCTAAATTGTTTTATTGGAGGGAAATTTCGCTATATAGCTAATGAGCAGAGTCAAAACTGGTTAAAGTTCAGAGTAAATAAAAGCTCTAGGAAATGTCAAGATACATAATCTTTCACCTGGATTGGTGAATCAGTCTCCTAATAATCTCTTTGCATCTACTCTTGTTCCTCTCTAATCCATTTTCCATACTTGAGTACTTTAACCTAAGCATTCATTTCAGAATACAAATCTGATCATGTAACTCCACTGTACTTAAAACACTTCATTGGTTTTTCTGTTGTTCTCATGAAAAAGACTAAAGTCCTGTAAAGTGACCTACAATGGTGGGCCTAATTTTACACCATGCTTTCTCTTACTCTTCATACTTAAGCCACATTAACTTTTCAGTCCATTAAACACTTTATTTAAATGACTCTTGTCAAGATCACCCATGATTTCCGCACTGCTTAATCTAAAAGTCATTTCTGTCAACATCTTTCTTGACTTCCTAGTAACATTCAACACAGTTGACAGTTGCCCCCTTGAAACCTTTCTCCTTTTGTGACATCAGTCTTTCTCTTGTGGTTTTAGATGCTAGAGTTCCTTCTTGATTGTTGACCCCCTTTATTCCCTACAATCTCCTTCAGTGATCTCTTCTTGTTTCATGGCTTTAAATAACATTAATTTGTTGATATAACTTAAGCCCGTTTCAGTGTCAGACTGGTATATTCAACTTTCTTCTTAACTCTTCTGCTCATATCTAACAGATATCTCAAACTTAACATGTTCAAAATAGAACTTTTTGTTATGCAAAATTTCAAACTACACAAAAGGGTAAAGAGTACCATGAATCCTTGTGTGCCCATCCCTCAGCTCCAAAATCAGTCCATGGCCACTCTTGTTTCATTTGTATACTACCACTTTCCCCATCCTAACAAGATTATTTTGAAGCACATTCTAGATAGATCTTTTTTTCTGTAAATGTTTCAGTCTTTATTTCTAAAAGATTACAATTTTAAACACAATACCAGTATCACATACAATTAACAATAATCCTAAGTATCATAAAATATCCTGAGTCAGAATAGAACTCTTGATCTTCCCACTTCTTCCAGGTCTTTTCATCCTCCCCTCTCTCCCCACCATTAGTTAATGGTACTAACATCCTCAGGTCTCACACCTTAAAAGTCCTCCTATTTTCTTTTCTCCTCTCCCATCACCAGTTCATCAGCAATTCATTCTAAGCTCTATCTTCAAAATATATCCTGAATCCAACTTCCTCCCCCTGATTCTACTGCTGCCTCCTAAACTATCTTTCTCTCTTGCTTCGCCCACCATAGTAGTCTGCTAAATGGTCACCCTGTTTACATTCTCCTCTCTAATTCATTCTCCACATAGCAGCTAAAGTTATCTTTTGAAAAATTAATTGTTACATCATTCCCTTGCCTAAAACCCTGTTGCCTTTAGAACAGAATTCTTAATTGTTTCTGTGGTCTCTATTGTCCATCTTCAACTCTGATCTCACCACTTTTTCTCTTATTTACTCCCAGCCCTTTTAGTTCTTCAAACACCCACAAGTTTGTTCTTGCCTTGTAATTTTTGACTTGTTCCCCCAGGTATCCTCTTAGTAGGCTTATTTATCTCATTCAGATCTCAGCTCAATTACTGCGTCCTAGAAGAGGCCTTTCTTGACTGCATTATATGAAGTATTGGCCCCTCTGCCCCACTAGTCACTCTTTATCCCATTACCACAGTTTTCTTTTTTGCAGTACTTTTTAGTACTAAAAATATCTTGTTTATTGGGGTACTTGTTTATTGTCTCTCTCCCCCTATGAGAATTTTGCTCCATAAGAGCAAGAACTTTTTCTATTCTATTCACCGCTGTAGCCCTGGTGTTTAAAATGGTGCCTAAAGTGTACTAGACATTAGTAAATATTTTTTGAATGAATAGTGAGTTAATAAATGAACTCTGGTACTCTCTACTGCTCCAAATGTTTAAAGAAGACAGATTTTTGAGGGCTCTCAGCCAAGGAAATCTCCATCTAAAAGGTATAACTTAAACCTTGGTCTCAGAGGATCAGTTCAATTTAGACAGTGGGAAATAAGAGAAATACTTTAAAAATTTTTTGTTTCTGTTTTAATAGGCAAGTTGTAGGAGGTAAAGTTGGCAATGAGATGACCTGTCTGCAACTTACCTTTCTTGGCTCTCTAAATAGAGCTGCCACCATTTGTTTGGAATTTGCCACTTGTTGATATTATATATCCTCTACTGTGCATAAAATATTATTTAAAAGTGATGATTGCTTAGTGAATATGTTGAGATTATCCCTAACAATTCCAGTTTATACAGAATGGTGATACTATTGATAAAAATAGAAAGATACAAGAAGAGGGTAAGATAGTGAAATTAGTTTTAGATCTGATGTTTGCCTGTTTTTGTTAGTCTAAATTATGAGCCTTCTACAAGCTGTTTTACTTCTAGATTGATATCTTGAAAAGGCCATTCAGTTACTAATTAGATTAGTAGCCTGATAGTAATAGAATCTAGGCTGCAGACTAGAGACTGAATGGCCTGAATGGTCATTGCAGTTGGAAACACCTAACTGTTCATCATGGGGAAAGTGATCAGATAAGTTGTGATTCCTCCACAGAATAAAATATTTATGCAACTATTAAAAATATCTAAAAGGTATTTTTAGTAACATGGGCAAAATCTCATGGTATAATTTCATAAAGTAGACCTTTAAATGTTATGTAATACCTCAGTCTTATAAAAATATTCATAAATTTGTATAGAAAAAACAAAAGGGACATAATGGTTAATTATGGGTGATTTTTATTTTCTTTAATTTTTTTCTGTGTTTTTCAAAATGATTGTATAATACTTTAATCACAATAAAAGTTTGTTTTAACAAATGGATGAAGAAAATGATGGAGTTGGTTTCAGTCATGAATTTAAGTTTGGCAAAGGAAAGAAATAGGTTGGTATATAGAGGGAGATAGAAGATCAAGTACAGGTGCTTTTAATACGTGTTAATATTGAATGTTAACTTATTGGATGTTTTTAATAAGTATAAACCTAGGATTATACACTTTTATTTTCTTGATGATTTTTCAGTGATTGTGTTTTGTGGGTCTGGGATGAGGTGGGGGCCGAGGTGAGGTTGGGGACAGGGATTAAAAAAGAAAGAGAAGGGCATACTGCTAGAAACCTTTTCTGGAACTTCTATTATCAGAAGGTAGCTGATGCCCAGCCTTTCTCCAGTGACAAGTGAACAAAATGACCGTCATCAAAATTTGGGAAGGAGGGACTGTGTGGTGTTGATACACTCATCAGAGTCAGAAAGTCCCCTGCTGTTTAGGTGTTATTTTTCTTTTGGTTGGCTTTTTGAGAGTTGGAGCCTTTTTTAGGGGGAAGAGATCCTGGGGAAATAGGTACTTGGGTTACTGAGAAAAGGTAAAACTAATTTCTACTTGTTCTATGAACAAGAAAGCCACAAAGAGATTTGATTCCTTTTCTGGCAGCATACTTTATTTATTTCTGTTACAAAAATAACACACAATTGTAGTAAAAAACTAAAAAACAAAAAGCCTGTAAACGTATAGATTAATTTCTGCAAGTTAATCGCTTCTGGTAGTTTCTTGTATATCTTTCCAGAAGTTCTCTAGCATCATATTTTAGAATGATAGACAAAGAGGGAATAGAGCAAGAATTATGCTGGATTGTTTGGGACAATTTGAGATAATCAGGTTCAGTAGAATCATGTATTGACTGTATACTGGAGATGGAAAGAGCACCCTGTGCCAACAAATGGGGTTTGGAAATGAATGAAACAATCTTTACCCTTAAGATGATCACATTTGGGCCAAGGAAACAGCTGTGCCAGTTGTTAGAATTACTGTGACATAACTTACCTATCATTCTTGTAATAAAGATTTTCCAGTGGTTGCATTATATATAGCGTGGTTTCCCCACTCCTAATTTACAGGGTTGTAACATACCCAAGAGCTCTATTTTATTTTATTTTGCTTAAATGCTTCTTTTTTACCACTTAACTTTCCATTCAAGTTATTCTTTTTTTTTTAATATATATAGGAATTACTCAAAGTGATGAGGACGATTGATGACAGAATAGTACATGAATTAAACACTACAGTTCCGACAGCTTCCTTTGCAGGGAAAATTGATGCCAGCCAAACCTGTAAACAACTTTATGAGTCTGTAAGTGTGTCTTTTGAGTCTTTTATATTGCTTCCATTATGCCTTTCTTCGCAGGCAAAATAAGAAATCAATTGACATATAATTAAACTGTGGCTAAAAGAATGACTTCTTCGTGTTTTCTTGCCCTTACGTGAGAGTGTCTATAAGTTTTGATCTGGTTTCTACAAACTAAAGAAAATGTGTGATTACAAGTCTGGAAAGAGATGGTTCTAAGGAATTAGAGCAGCTGTTTTCCCCACCTCGTGGGCAGCCTTTCACTTAAGGAAACCTTATGCACCAAAGAATGAAGGAGAGAGTGAAACAGTCATGTAAAACAGTGGAACAAGAGCAAAGGCTTTGAATAAATCAATCCTAAGAAGCCAGACAGCTGATAATAAGGAAGAATTAAAACCCTTCACACTTCCTACGTCTTCCCTCACTCATGAGAAAGGGGAAAAGAAGCATTCGGCAGGAGTGAAGGAAAAGCCACAGATAACCTGTCCTTTCCTGAGGCTTTGGTTTCTCAAGTATATATTTTTTAATTGCCTCTTAAAGATTTCCTTTATTTCTCTCTAATTTTCAAAAGCAAAAAAGAAATAATGATGTAGCTACCTGTTTTTTATAGTTTACTTAGATTTTTTCATTAACTTAGTAGCTAATATTCAAGTGACGATTTGCTTTTTTTAGGCTCTGTCACAAGATCAGTGTTTGGATTCATAGTCTTATAAAGAAGGTATTACTTAAACCTAAAGTCCGTTTCTCAATTATAAAAAAAAAAGTCAGTTTTGGATAAACTTATTTGTCAGTTAAATTCAAAGCATTAACTGTTAATATCCTGCCTGCTTTTGTATGAAAGTATGTTGTGTTATTAAGTAGTCAGGTAATTCTTACGGCTTCAAAAATTGCAAGATTGTGCACTTTACTGAGTAGACAGACTCTAGTGTTAGAAGTAGAGAGCACATTTCCAGGGCCTACTTTCTTTTGAGGTTTGACAGTTCACTTAGTTTCTTTGTAGCTCTGTCTGAAGAACTAGTAGTTTGTAATCACTTTAGTGATCGTCCTCACTACCCATATAATCTCTATAAACTATTCAATCATTTCCATTTACAACCGTTTTATTAACCTAGAGGTTTAGAGTGTAGTGATTAACAACATGAATTCCAGCTCTAGATTAAGTCCCACCTCTGCTACTTCCTAGCTGGGTGACCTTGAACATGTTACATAACCTCTGCCTCAGCTTCCTGATTTGTAAAATAGTGTCAGAATAGTACCTAGTTCATAGGGTTGTTAGAGGATTAAATGAGTTAATACAAAGTGGTGCACTACGTGTTTTACATATAAATGCTTGCTGCTTCTATTGTTGCTGTTATTATTTCTTATCTCTTTGGTGGACCAGGATAAACTTGCATACTAAATTTGGATCCTTTCTATTTTGGATATTCTTGTGTATGTGTCTGAATTTTTCTCTGTATCCAGAGGGATCTAACAACAATAAAGACATGTAAAGGATTGTTTATGAAGTATCTTTGCTTCAGGGCTTAGGCCTGTAGCAGAGTGTCCATGCTAATAAGTACCACTGAGTTCCTGTAAATACTGTCTCAGTTAAGAAGTGGAACTCTGTGAAGCGTCCAGGTTGTTTACAGTCATCCTGCCTTACTTTAGTCCCTTTTATAGCCAATGAAGGTGTATTTGCACTCCCTAATGATAAATACTTCTTCATAGGAGAACATCAGCAAAGTTATTATAAAGCACTAGTTTTAGAAATTCCAAATCTTAAAAGTATACTCTTAGTAAAAATAAGATAATTTTAGTGAGATCCCCTTATTAGAGCATATTTCCTTTAATCTATGAGTTTTTTTAGCTTTACATTGTTTATTGTTTATTCTCAAGGTAAACATAACAGTCAATACTGAACAATTAAAAAGTCTGTGAACTTGGAACAATGGTTTACAAATGCAAAATTATTATTGGTGTCAGTGATTGATTTGGAATAATTCTTTTTTTTTTAAACTTTTTTTTATTGAGTTATAGTCATTTTATAATGTGTCAAATTCCAGAGAGCACAGTTTTTCAGTTATACTGGAGTAATTCTTAAAGCTGTTTCTTTAATATAATAAACTCTAGGAATATATGTTTAAATAGTATGTTTCTCCTTACATCTTTTTGTCAGAAGTTCTGGAGGAAGATTTAAAACATACAAAAAAATGCCATGATAAAAACTCATAAACTTTTTTTTTTCAATTGAGATATAGTTGACGTACAATATTGTATGTTTCAAGTATACAACATAGTAATATGCAATTTTTTAAAAGCTTTTTTTGTCGGGGGTAGTTTAGTTTATTTATTTATTCATTTTTAATGGAGGTACTGGAGATTGAACCCAGGACCCCATGCATGCTAGGTGTGTACTTTTACTACTGTGCTATACCCTACCCCTTAAATGTTTTTCATACCAAGGGTCATTGTCAGGATTCTAAAACAAATAATGTTTGGAAAATTAGAATTTAGAATTAATTTAGAATCAATCTTTGTTCTAAAAAGAAAAATATTTAAAAAAAAACCTATAATCAGTAAAACTGTTGACATTATACTTCCCTTAAAGGCAAAAAGCATTGTTTTAAAATAATGATTAAAAACTAGTTGGTGAAAATTCGACTACCAGAAGTTCTCAAAGTTCTGGTAAAAATAAAATAAAACCTAGATAATACCCACTTTGGACTAGTTTTGAATCATTCTCCTGCCCCACCCTAGATGTCTCCATTTCACAATTGTTTACCCCAGGTCAAAGAAAGAATGGCTATGATATGGTTATTGTTCAGGATTTTTGTCTGCTAACCAAAGAACATGCCTTTTACCTTACTGAGTTCCTTAATAAATTTGATCTCAGTTCCTTTGATAAAGCACTTTATGTACCAGAAATAATTATCATGTGACCAGATCCTCAAGCATCTGATGCTAATGAGCTAATGAGCCTGGTCTGGTATTATATTTTCCTCACCAAGTCTGTCACTAGCTGTCGTGTCCTTACTTCTTTGACATACATGTATAGATGTCCATGCATATTCCTCTTGCATATGCTCTTAATTTTGAGTATTATTGGATAGTCATGAAAAACAGGCCAAAATAATTGATAATACTGAGTAAAAGATGATTTGCCCAGTAACTCCTGTTCACCTGGGAGTGGGTTTTTGGTGGGGCTCATCTGAAGGAAAAGTAAGCAGGTGAGGATAGGAGGGTAGTCTGCACCCAGAAGTGTATCAGTAGGGAAGGAACCAAGTTAAAGAGGGGAATAGTGGAGGAAAGCTCAATCAAGTAAGGAAACTGGTGAGAGGCTGAAAGAAAAATATTGAACATTTTAATAAAATGCACACAATTTGAATTTGATTTTAAAATACAGATAGAAAAATGAGAATATTGTGATAGACTTCTAGTTGGTGCTAATGTTATTTTACCAGTTGCTGGGGGATTAGACAAAATATCAAAGTAATTAAATAGCATCCGGCATCTAAGTCTTGAGTCATGTTGCCTCTAAATGTTAAAGGTGGAAAGGATATTAACAACTATATAGTCATAAATCATAATTTTACAAAAGAGGAAACTGAAGCCTGGAAATGCTAATTATTTAGCCAGTCTCACACAGCTGCAGGGAGAGCTTCTTATCTCTGAGGATGGTTCTTATTTTGGAAAGAATAGTTCCAGTTTGGCTGTTGGCTCAATGGCTCCTTTAATCTTCTGTAATTATACCTGAAGGAGTTAATAAATAACAGAAGCAGCATATTAGCCAATGTATGTGGGCCTTGAGGCTGTCCTTGTGAATCTAAATGTTACAATGAAAAATTAGCATACTAGAGGTTTCCTAGGTGGCATTAATGTCTGTTAGGCAGTTTAATTCCCTTTCTTCACAAGGATAAGGTTTATAATTAATGCACTTTTAGTGTTGCCTTCTAGAAAAGCAAAAGGTTTATTCTTTCCTGGTGTGTATTAGACCAGTAGTTCTCAACCACAGAGTCCCGATATGATCATTTAAGAGATGTATTCCATATAACTTATGAAGGATGCTTATAGAATGGTTTGTTAGCCCTATGTTTTATGTAAGATATATATATATAATGGTTAGATATCCCTATTACCACTATCAGCAGCATAGCATTAGGGTATTCTCTCTTCAGAGGGAAGAAGGAATGATATAATGTGGTTAAATGGAGCAAGTCAACACTTAGAACGTTTTAGATGGAGGTGAACCACTGTTACTTATGCACCAGTAATTATAATGGTGATTGCTAGATGAAGGCTAATAAAGAATTGCCCATCAGGCACCCTTACTTTCAGCCAGCACACACAGTTGATGGACCCAGTTAGTTAGCTTTCCTTCATACACAATTTTTCATAATTGATACTTAAACTTTAAAATCTTAAAAAGGGCTTTGTCTTACATTGGTAAATGTAGCATTCTTTGTTTTTCTTTATTCACTTTATCATTTTTTGCACTTGGTGACAACATGAGGCCTGGAAAAAAAGGACAAAAATATAGCAATAGGAAGTGGCCCAGCAGGTGTGTGAAGGTAGGTGTCTGGTAGAGTAACACTTGGGTGGAATAATGGGGAAAGAAAGGGAAGTAGGGAAAGGAGACTGAAAAAAAGCCAAGTGTAGGGAGTGCGGGGGGAGGAACAAATCGAGGAGGCAATCAGCTGGACCTCTTCTATCCTCACAGCCATGCCTTTGATCTGTTTTTAGGTGATTAGCTGATTCAGCACTGGCCTTTTCTTCCTTAGATTAAATGATTCAATTTTTAAAAATTGTTTTAGGAAGTATAACATAACAAAAAATAAGAATTTTTTTTAAAACACTGAAATGTGACAAATTGGTGTGATTTTTCTCTTTTCATTGCTTTGTTCTTTTAGTTGATGGCAGCTCATGCCAGTAGGGATAGAGTCATAAAAAACTGTATAGCTCAGACCTCATCAGTAGTAAAACACCTCCGAGAAGAGAGAGAAAAGAATTTGGATGATTTAACATTATTAAAGCAACTTAGAAAAGAACAGACAAAGGTAAGTTGAACAAGATTTACATTTCTGAAGTAAGGTTTCCAAACTTTACCTTCAAAATATAGGCAGTGGGTTTTTTTTAATTAAAAATAATTTTGTTGAAGTATAGTTGATGTACAAGTTTTTAATATGAAAAATTTAGAGAAAGGTTATTTAACACAGTACAACCAGGAGATTAAATACTAAATTTTTTAGTGGGCTTTATTTTATTATATTGTGATACTAATTGGTAAATTAATGTACATTTCATGGATATATGTAGTGTAGCTGCTTTAGCTAAAGGAAACATGGAATCATATTTTATTTCTATTCCTTTATATACTTTATAGTTAAAAATAAAAAGATTAATATAGACTAACACCACATCAGAAAATCTAGGGAAATTACATTTATATCTATGTTTTGAGACTTGACTTGAGAAAAACCTCTTTTTTTAAAATTGAAGTATAGTCAGTTTACAATGTTGTATTCTGGTATACAGCATAGTGATTTAGTTATACATATATATATATTCCTTTTCATATTATTTTTCGTAATAAGCTACCACAAGTTATTGAATATAGTTCCCTATGCTACAGTAGGACCTTGTTTACCTATTTTGTATATAGTAGTTAGTATCTGCAAATCCCAAACTCCCAATTTATCCTTCCCCTCCCTCTTTTCCCCTCTGGTAACCAGAAGTTTGTTTTCTATGTCTGTGAGTCTCTTTCTGTTTTGTAAATAAGTTCATTTGTATCATTTTTTTAGATTCCACATATTGAGTGATATCATATGGTATTTTTCTTTCTCTTTCTGGCTTACTTCACTTAGTATGACAGTCTTCAAGTCCATCCATGTTGCTGCAAATGGCATTATTTTATTCTTTTTTTATGGCTGAGTGGCATTCCATTGTATAAATATACTACAACTTCTTTATCCAGTCATCTTTCGATGGACATTTAGGTTGTTTGCATGTCTTGGCTATTGTAAATAGTGCTGCTGTGGATATTGGGGTGCATGTATCTTTTCGAATTAGAGTTCCCTCTGGATATATGCCCAGGAGTGGGATTGCTGGATCATGTAGTAAGTCTGTTTTTAGTTTTTTAAGGATTCTCCATACTGTTTTCCATAATGGTTGCAGCAAACTACATTCCCAACAGTGTAGGAAGGTTCCTTTTTCTCCACAGCCTCGCCAGCATGTATTGTTTATGGAGTTTTAATGATGACCATCTGACCGGTGTGAGGTGATAACCTCATTGTAGTTTTGATTTGCATTTCTCTGATAATTAGTGATATTGAGCATCTTTTCATGTGCCTGTTGGCCATTTGTATGTCTTCATAGGAGAAATGTTTATTTAGGTCCTCTGCTCATTTTTTGATTGGGTTGTTTGGCTTTTGTTATTGAGTTATATGAGCTGTTTGTATATTCTGGAAATTAAGCCCTTGTTAGTCTCATCATTTGCAAATATTTTCTCCCATTCCATAGGTTGTCTTTTCATTTTGTTTATAGTTTCTTTTGCTATGCAGAAGCTTTTAAGTTTAATTAGGTCCCATTAATTTTTACTTTTATTTCTATTGCCTGGGTAGACTGCCCTATGAGAACATTGCTAAGATTTATGTCAGAGAATGTTTTCCCTATATTTTCTTCTAGGCATTTTATAGTGTTTTGTCTAATGTTTTAGTTTTTAAGCCAGAAACATTTAAAAAATATATTTACATTTTGAAATGTTTACCTCTGGTTCCATCTATAGAACTCTGGAATGTAATACAGATATTAAACTTCAGGATATTACCCTCTTCAGCCATAAATATGTAGCTGTTTAAATATAACCAGATGTGCCAGAGCCTCATTATATTTATTCTTTGCTGTGGAGAAGGTGCTATGGGTCTTTGGCTCTTTTCAGATCCTCCTCTGTTTCCACTTTAGCTCACGTCCCTATAGTTTTCCCTTTTAAGAAAACAGCAGGTGTCCACTGAGTGAAATGTCAGAGGAGGCCTTATTTTAAAGTCAGCTGTAATGGAGATGGGATGTAGACCTCAGAGTTAGTGAAGCAGAGCTGTTTCTTTATAAGTTTTAAGTGTGGCGTCAAAAAAAGAAAACAGTTGAAATGTATACCATATTTTAGTACGTGAAATGTATTGCTGTCTCTTTGGGAGGGGTGCTTAAAGGATAACTTTTAATTCTGACAATAATTTCAAAGTTACAGAAAAGTTGCAAGAATAGTACAAGGAACTCTCATGTACCCTTTACCTGTATTCACTTGTTTACATTTTGCCCCACCTGCTTTACAATTCATTCTCTACACCTTCCCTGCCCCTTCCATCCTCCGCTCCCTCTTTCCCTGTCTTCCTTCCCACCCCTTATTCACATTTTTTTCCCTAACCATTTTGAAAGTATGTTGGACACATAGTACCCTTTTACCCCTACATATGTTGGTTATTTCCTAAGAACAGGGGCTTTTTCTTACATGAACACTGTACAGTTATTAAAATCATGTCTGTACTGTAAGATGGCACAATAGGTGACTTACTGATCCTTGTGTGTCAGGTGCCTGAACATCCAGTATGGGATGGAATCATATTTTCATACTGCACAAGCTGTGAAGTTTGCCCTTTTTTAGTAGATGTAGCCAGACTTTGAAAAAGGGACCTTGCCGTCTCTCTCAAGCCTTTGTTCTCTATCTACATACAAGTGAGTGTGTGCACTCGGAGTCATACCACTGATGCAGTATGTCTTGCTGGATACAGGGTTCATCCACTGTCTTTACTGTTCTCCTTGTTCATGATGACTGCTTCAGCACTGTCTTCCATACCTGCTCATTCATCAGCCAGTGGTGGGCTCTTTAGACAGTGAACTTAGGCTGTAATCATCTTAACCTATCCTCAGTGTTTGTGAAGGCTCGTAGATAATTTATAAAAAGCTGGTTAAAAATCTTAATTATTTTTGGATTTTGTATTTTAATAAACTGTTGAAATACTGATAAAGGAAACTGCAGGGCAGGGCTGTTACATCAGAAACTGAAGAATCACTATTTGCAAATTAAGCCAAAGATTAGAGTGACTCTTGTTAGCAGAGAACAAAGTTCAGAAAGCACTGAGTGTTTGGGAGTGATGTGTCACAATTTGTCTGCCCTCAGTTCTAGCCATATGCCTTTAGAGCCCAGAGAAAATCACCAGGGTGACCACTGCAAGGAGGACTTTTACCAACCAGTCAGTGAGTTGTGAAAGGTAGCTTTCTAGCCTGATACTGCATAGGACCAGCATAGGGGGTAACCATGAATGGTACTTAAGCAAATAAAGGAACTTGAATTTTTTTTTTCAAGTTTACTATGAAGATTATGGAACCAGAAAGAAATAGCTCTTAGAGATGTTCCAGCTCTACCTCTTCATTTTCTATGTGTGGAAACAGACTCAGAGATACTAACTAACATCCCCAAAGCCACAGGCTAGTAAGTGGTAGAACTAAGACTTTAACCTATCTCTTCTGATTCTGGATTCAGTCAGCGTTTTTATATTAAGTTGGGGCTAATAGTCAAATGCTGATTACTTTAGTGAACATGATTTATTTATATACAGTGATGCCAGTCTGAAAGTTCCCATTTCTTTACCTGAATCCTTAACTCAGAAAAAGCACATTTCTGCTGGAACTATATAACAGCTGTCACCTATTAGTGGCCTTTGAGAGGAGGTTCACATGTTTAAGACCCAGAGCCTCAAAAACAACCATCTCAAAGATAGTGTTTGGTTGGTGGCACTGAGATTGTTTTAGAAGCTGGCTATGATATCTACAGTGTTCAAGAATAAATAAAACATGGATTATAAAGATAGCTCTAAAGAAATAAATCCCATCTACCACTTAGTGGTTTTCTAACCTTGTAAATTAATTGCTTTGAAACTTCTGATTTTCAGTTTATAAAATGGAATTGATATTTAATAACTTCTTGGGTTTTTTTTTATGAAGATTAATATAAGAGCTAGCATATTGACTGATACAAAGTAGCAGTTTCTTTCCTTTTTTGAGTCTCTGTCTAGGGCTTTATATTTGTTACATTAATCCTCTTTACAGTATCCCCTCAAGCAGAGGTTTCCACCTTTTGTTTAACCACTACTTAAGGGGGTTGGGAGGATTCACAGTCTTCTGTGGCATTACATTCTCTTTTTGGACAGTTGTAATTGTTCAAAGATTTTCTTGTTTAGTGTGAAAATCTGTCTCCCTGTAACACGTGCCGATCCTTAATCTTTTCTCTGGAGTATACAGGGTAAGTTGAAACCCATTTCTACATGACATCCCTTTACATATTTGAGAGCAATTTTGAAGACTGTCTTAGTAGCATGTTGCGACACTGTTCTTTTAAGCTGTTTCTTCTTTGGCAGAAAGTCCAGGCTCTGACAGAGCAGTAAAGCCTTAAAATGATTTCTGTTCTATATAGCTGATTAAGATCTGAAACTGTGGTTGAGCTGTTATAGACAGGCTTCCTCAGGCTTGCTACTGTTCCACAGCATGTCAGAAATTCACTCCTTCCCCTTGTTCTTGGTTTCAGTCCTGTGTACTGGTCCAACAAGGAGTGTTGGATCAGTACCAAGTCCAGACTTATTAGTGTTACATATGCATGTCTCAAACCGCCTGCCTGAGCTGTGCTCCTAATTTATGGTTAAGTTCTTTGGTTCTTTGACAATTCATGGTTGCTCAGGTCTTGTCTAGCTCTCTGGTATTTTGTTCCCAAGTATCCTGGGTGAGTCTTGGCTTTGGCCTGAGGAAATCATCCTGCTTTTAACCTCTTGGCTGCCTCAGTCTGTATGTAGTTCATGCTTTTTTCTCCTAATTTTACTGAGTATTTTCCAGTCCTCGTTCTGGAACTAACTAGCTTCTTTCCTTTCAAGTCTCTCTTGCCAGAGGCGACTAGGAGTATGATGGGCCCTGCCTTCTGGGCCTGGCAATAGAATTGGCTACTTTTTTTTTTTTTTTATGAAGTAATTGGATTGGCAGTTAAAAAGAAAGTTAGAAAGACTTCAGCATTTTTAGCCTCAGACCTCTGGTTGTGTAGTTAAGGTGTGGAAAATTCATCCGTTTCTAGATCACTTGGGCCTTACATATTCCCCTTCTCTTGTTTTTCTTCCTGTTTCTGTTTCCTGTATTCAAATCAGATTGCCACCTCCTTGTCCTTTTGTTTGTTTGTTCCTCTGTGCTACCTTTGCAAATCTGTATGAGGATCAATAACTAGAACTGGAATTATTCAGTTCAAGGACATGTGAACCTACGTTTTTGATAAGTGTTACCATATTGTCCTCCATTGAAGTTGCAACAGTTTATACTCCTACTAAAAATGTGTGTGAGTATATCTTTTCCTGTGCTCTCCCTAATACTAGGTTTTATTGGCCTTATCAGACTTACTCATTTTTTAAAATTATTGTCATTATGATTTAATTTTCATTTCTTTATATGTGAGTAAGATTGTGCATTTATGAATATGTTTATTGGCCATTTCTGTTTCTTCTGTGAACTATCTTTGAGTAGCATTTGAGTTTTTCTTTTTTAAGCTCTCAAGGTAATTAGAATATGCAGCAAAGCTTGAGAACCTTGGCTTTATAAGATTTAGTAATTGATTAAATATGAGGAGAATAGTTATGTCAAAGAAGTTTTCAAAATCTGGCCTAGGCATTACCATTAACAAAGAATGCAGGAGCCGCAACTGGTTTTGTTAGGAAAACATTACAGAATTCGGTTTTAATTCTTTAAATTTTCATAACTTCATTTTTTTTTCTTTCTTGCAGTTGAAATGGATGCAGTCAGAACTGAATGTTGAAGAAGTAGTAAATGACAGGAGCTGGAAGGTATAAAATAATGTTGCTTCTTGGAGAGAACTAGGAGGGAAACAGAACTGGCAAAGGGAAACGGAGGGAAGTGGGGAGTAAGGAGTGCCTTGGGCTCTTAAGAAGAATAAAGAGCCTTTATTTACAAGCAGCTTAAAGTTTTAACTTTTGAGGGGGTGGAGTGCTGCAGTTAGCATCCAAATAGAGCCATCTTATAAACATTAGCCTTACGGTCATGGTAGAATTGTATGATCGTCATGGTAACAGAACTGAAGACATTCTGTATGTTTCCTAATAGTAATTATGAGTTATTTGGTATTTAGAGTTATTACATGTTAACTCAGAACCTTCAACCAGGTTATTTGTTTAAATTAACCCTTCCGAGGTCAGTTACTTTCCATAACTTTCCATTATCAGTAGCTACCTTTCACAGTTGCTTGTTTTCGAACATATCTGATCATGAAACATTTTTGGTATGGAGCTTTACTGGGTGTATCTGTATACCCTCTCTAAAACTTCAAAGGTTTCCAAAGGGCAAAATCTATTAAATCTGAAAGAATGAACTGGAAATTTTATTTTATCCTTTGAAATTAACCAATGGAATGGGGCTGAACCCAGAGAGAGGTTAACTGAACCAAAAACTGAAACATACCAACTTGCAGAGCCATGAATAAATTACAAAATACAAATTGATTTTCTTTGCTTTATTACATTTCTTTATCCTATCCTCTTTGCCAAGATTTTCAATTCCTGTTCTTTCCACCTACATGATAAGGTGTTTGCTCCTTGAAAGATTTTGGCAACATTTGTCCACTTACATTCTCTGGTGAGATAATATTTACTCTTGGGGTGGGATGGGGATGGGTACAGTGAACATCTGGTTTGGGAACTCCAGTGCAGAGGTTGATATATGTAAAATGTACTGGGAAGAGTGAAGCCTTTTTAGATTTGATGCTTGTTTAAAAGAAAATCTGCTCCATCCACTCCACAGAAAATAAGGCTCTTTGTTTTAAAAAGAAGAAAATGTGGCCATGGTGCCAGTAAAATGGTTAGGAAGTCATTTGGAAAAAGGATTTGATGAAGTTCGGCCAAGTTGAATATATTGTCCCAACCAGTATGTCAGGGTCACTAATCTAAAGCCTCCTTTGGTCTGAGCACTGGGAATGTCAGGGCCATATCAAGGCTGGGAGCCATAAGACAAAGGAGTTGAAAGAGAGTCTGTATAATTTCTACATGTTTTCTTTTAGTTGGGAAATACACATGCCAAAGAGCATGGAACATGTAGAATTTAAAGAATATTAATAAAATGAATACGTGTCTACCACCCAGCTTAAGAAATTGAATAATACCAGCACCTTGAAAGTTCCCTATGTAGATTATTCTTTTGTTTTTATAATAGTCCACATTAGCTAACATGGCTTGGTTTCTTTTTGAGTTTTTTTGTTTTTGTTTTTTACCTTAAAATGGTTTGTTCTTACATCAATGAAGCATGAGGGTAAACTGGGAGAATTATTTTAAATTTTTAAAAATTTGGACACTTAAAAATTTTAAACAAATGATTTAAAATTTTTTTAAATATTTAAAGTTCTGCAGTAAACATTCTACCTCTCATCCCTCTCTTTCAACCACCTCCTTTCCCTTTCCTCTCAAAGGATGGTACATGCTTTAAGATATTGTACCTTTTGAAATTTTATGTATGTATGTGTGAATACACATGTGTACACACACACATTTCTGAAATCCTTTATCAGATAAATGGAAGTGTATTGTCCACACTTTTTTTCCCTTAATATATTTTGGAGAGCTTTTCAAATCAGAACTTAAAGTGCTTCCTTGTTCTTTTTTAGTTTTGCATTATATTCCATAGAATGGGTGTACCAAAATTTTTATTTAACACAGTCTCATATTGACTTAATCATAGAATGTTCTTTTAACACTTACGATATGTCGTTTGTTTAGTTTTTAGGAAGCAGGGGAAATAGAACAAAACATCATGTAAATTTATATAATATTGCAGAAGACTAGTCTCTTTTCAGGTACACACTTCCTTCAAGTACAGGTGCCTACTTGTGAGAAGGAGCTGGCATTCCTTTAGAAAAGCATGACAGATCTCTAAGTAAAATCTGCATTATAAAAGAATTTTTAAAAAGCTTTATCTTAAACTTATTTTAGATATTTTTGTCTAACTGTCCAAAATATGTCCAGAATGAGTGACTAGAATATTTGTTATTTACTAAACAAGCTAGCTTATAATGATCTTTTCCTTGAATAATTTAAATTTTATTAAAATATTGAAATTGTCATAAATGTATATATCAAGGCCTTCTGTGCTCTTAGCATCTGGTAAGTCATTTGGTACTAGTGAGGAAATTCCTCTGTTCCCTAAATCTGTTGACCTGAGACAAAAAAGGTTATATCCACCTGAACCATGCCAGATTTAATTCCAGGCCTAATTTGTATAGGATGACTCAATGACTTGTTTCTGTTCAAATATCTTAGGTGTTTAATGAACGCTGCCGAATTCACTTCAAGCCTCCAAAGAATGAATAAAAAGATACTTTTTAAAAAAAAAAAAAATGGACCGGTCATCTCATAAGAGCTAAGCATGACAGACATCAGCACGGTGTGCTTCCTAGGAAGATTTCTGAGCCAACAGTCCAAGACATTTTGTTGATTTTAGCCCCACTTAGCCAAGGCCTCAAGTATAAATAATTCTCATAATTATGGAGAAATCAACTGCTGTTTTATACTGATTCTGTAAAAAAAAAAAAAGATGTTTTGTAACTATTAAAATAATTTTCTGACTCAGTGTACAGACTTATTTGATTGTTTTCCAAGTTGAGACAGTTAAGTTCTTGTAAGAGTATTTGAATACAGTTTTAGTATCTGATTTGATTTGTATTGTACCTTTATGAATCTTACAGATTTATTGGCATGAACGTAGACATTTTGAGTCATTGATAATTTTCTCTATTTATCTCTTTAGGTTTATTGCTCTTAAGTAAAAGTGCAGTATTATAGGCTGGATACTGTCCAAAGAAACTTTTTCTTAGTACCTTAACTTATCTTGTTTTCATATGAAAAAACTAATGTTGGGTAGGATTTTTTCCTAGGTAGTGTTTCCGTGGACAATGAAAAGGAAAGCAGTAAAACAAATTCAGAAAATGGAAAAGCAGAGTAGGGCTTACATAATAGTATTCAAATGAATCAGTTAAAAACCTGATGTAATTGGAGGATTTGGTCTTGTGAGAAAGCACTTTCTAGTACAGAATGATTGTATTTGTTTTCTGTTGCTGCTTAACAGAATTAGGAGCTTAAGACCACCACTGTTTATTGTCTTACAGTTCTGTAGGTCAGAATGCCAGGAGCACTTGACTGAGTTCTCTGCCTAGGGTCTCACAGATTGAGATCAAGTAGTAGCCAGGATGTGCTCTTGTCTGGAGTCTCCAGGGAAAGAACCTGCTTCCAGTCTCGTTCAGTTGTTGCCAGAGTTCAGATCCTTCTGGTACGTAGGACTGAAGTCCCCATTTCCTTGCTGGCTGTCATGGGCCACTCTTAGCTCCTTTTGAAACCCACCTTTTTGACACCTTGGCTCCCTTCTTTCCAAGCTAGCAACAGTGCACTGAATCCTCCTTCTTGGAATCTGACTGACTTCTTTGCTATAAGACAGACTGCTTCTAAAGGGTTTGTGTGTTTATATTTTACCATAATAATCTTCCTTTTGATTAACTCAGTGTTAACTGATTATAACTTTATATCTGCAAATCCCTTTTGCCAGGTAACATCACAGATATAATGTCTTATATTTAGTCTGAGGGATTAGAGTGGGATATTTTGGAAAGCCATTCTAGAATTCTGTCTATCACAATTTAAACAAGTCACCTGGTTCTTGCACTGTTGCAGTGACCCAGCAGGGTTACGGGTAGGCTATGTATTTGTTCAGTACATTGACCATCAGATTAGGCACTTGAAAATGAGCGGTAAAGGTATAAAGTGCTCGTTTCAAAAAAAAACATCGAGCATTTACTGTGGGTCAGATACTGTTGTCATTGGAGATACTGATAAACAAGACCTACTTTTGTGAAGATTATAATTTAGTCTTTTCAGCAAGAAGAAAGATCCTAGTGCCAGTGGTGAGAAAGATTTTCTATAGGAATTACATATTAATGAATAGTTCAAGAATCCTTGGAAAGGACTCATAACAGCCTTTCCAGAATTTCAGTTTCACTAAAATACACTGGCTAATTCATGTTAGCAGGACGCCTGAGTCTTTCCAATGTGCCATATTATTTTTTTAAATGTGCAATAATGACAGTATGGAGTAACTTTTAGTATAAATGAATATTAGTTTGTATAAATGTTTAGTTTGTGGTGAATGGCATTTAAAGCGACCAATGTGAAGAAAGGGATGGTGTCTTGCTTTTGAAAGTGGATTTGCTTGCTGAAATAGTGTCTTGCATGTAATTGCTGCCTTTCAGCAACTTGTTGATTCTGTTGCTTGAAAGATAGGTAGGATTTAGCCAAAAAGAGAAGAAACTGAATGTGCAGAAAGTTCAGAGATGAGTTTGGCCCTTCCTCGGCAGGACAGAAGATGGTCATAGAGGAAACAGGGATAATAATCCATTTGTAAATTCTTGTAACAATATTTAAATGCCTTCCATATTTTAGGCATTATTAGCCACTGCTAATATATCACTGAACAAAACAAAAATACCTGCTCTCAAAGAGCTTACATGTAGTGAGGGGAGACAAACCATAGAAAAGAAGTAAATTATATAATATGCTAAACAGTGATAAATTTCCACAGGGGAAAAAAAAGATCAGGAATGGGGTGTGGAGAGTAGGTTGCAAATGACTGTTGAGTTAAGAGAATATTATAACACCCTGGTCTTTGAAAAGCCGATTGAAATACAGACTGAAATATTCCAGATAAATACAGTCATAAAAAGAAACTTTTCTAATAAGTTAGTCTTTTTTAAGTTGTGCTCCAAAGATACCAGTATATCCAGTGCTATTGCGGTAGACACTGCTTCTGTGCCACACTACGTATTTAACACTGTCCAGAAATAACTTGTGAGCTGGGAGATTAGTCAGATGTATGGCCTTATTTCTAATCAGGAAAAGTGAATATTCTACCTAGAGTTAGGTGATCTAGTTCAAATAGGCTGGAGATTACTTAGGTTACTCATGATTTCAGTGTGTACTTAGCCTCATAGATAAGCCTTGATTGATTCTTAAAAGATACTTTAGTTGAGCATGAACATTGAAGAATAAAGAAAATAGTCAAAAGATGATCATTCCTGATAGGGACAGCATTTCCAGAAACAAACAAACAAACAAAAAAGCCAAATTTACTTGCAGCATTATGTTTGAGAGGAAAACCAAAATGTTAAAGAGGTTTATGCCAAGATAGCTCCCAGCTTCCGTATGCAGTGGCTAACTGAGGGCACTCCTGTAAAGGAGAAATGACCTGGCCTAGGTGAATGTGAATTTCCTGGTACATTAAGGGACAGCAAATCCAGTGGCACTTAAAGGTAATTGCTGTGGATTTAATGATTTTTCCACTCCAGTTTTAAAACCTAGCAAACAAAATCTGTCTCCTGCTTAAAATTCCCCAGTGACTTCTCACTTCCTTGATAAGTATAAGTTCCTCAAAATGGCCCCTGAAGTCCTTCATGCTCTGGCTCCTTCTTACCTCCAATCTTCCCTTCTCCACAGTGCTCTCCTCTATCGATAGGGAGCTGCATTCTGCTCCCAGAGAGGACCCAGTCACCTCTGAACTGTACATGTTCTCTCTTTACCTGGCCAGTTCCTACCTGTGCTTCTTGTCTTAGCTATGATTTCCTTCAGCAAGCCTTTTCTGACCTTTCACATACAAATTAGGTGTCCCTTTTATGTGCTCCCATGATCAGCACCTCTCAGGATCTTTATCATGCTATTCAGATACTGTTTACCTCTCCCCTACCAGCTTTCAAGGGCTGGTGCTGTGGTTCTCAGTGCCTGGGAAGGATGAGCCTGAGACACTGCTAATTTTCTACCCCAGATCCGTTTCCCTCTTCCTGACCAATAGAATCCTGATTTTTGTCCAGAGTGGCAGTGTGCCCAGCTTCCCTTGCAGCCACAGAGACTAGTGAGGAAATTTTGGCCAATAAGCTGTAAGCAGAAGACTGCTGGGGCATTTCTGAGAAGCTTAGTTTCCTGATAAAGGTATTATCCCTTCCTCCTCTTTTCTACCTGGAGTACGGTTAGAGTGGCTGTAAGTGTCAAGAATGAGGACTATTTTCCTGTGTGGTGACAAACACAAAGATGAAAACCACCTGTTAAGGATGACTGAATAGAAAGATAGGAGACTGGATCCTTGATGGCATTGTGGGTTGCCATTCTGGAAGGCTATCTGTGTCTCTAAACTTACTATTACGTGTGGGCAGGGATTTGCATCTGTTCATTCAAGGGATGTAATAGGAGTGCTTCACCTATTTGGTTGAGCCTCTATATTTAGGATTCTGTTTTATTCAGCCAAAAGCAGCCCACTGTCTAAGTATTTTTTCAATGAATGAAAAGTATAAGGCTAATAATAGCTCATTTGCTCAGTGCATACCACAAACTAGGCACCATTCTCAGTACCTTATGTGATTGCCCCATTTGGGAGATGAACCTTGGGAAAACTAATAGGGAAAGGCTAGAGAAGACCAGGCACTAAGTGAAGGAACAGCCAGAACTGTGTGAAGTAATTTGGGGGAAATGTGTCTCATTTCCCTAAAAAGGAAGACTTGGCATTGATAGCCAGTCCAATGAGGGCCTGTGCATTACTTGGTTCCTAAGGATTGGGATCAGATCTCATTCAAATATTGCAACGTGCAAATGCAGTTCTCTCTGCTCAATTGTTCAACCCGTATTAAGTCCCTCTCCCTAACCAGTCATACCTTACTTCTCTAAGGACAAAATATTCCTGTCTGCCTGTCTGTTATCCATCCATCCATCCACCCATCCATCCATCTGTTTATCCATATACTTGTCATGTGGATCAGATACCATGCCAGAGCCCTTTGCAGGGAAGACGTTTTGGCCCATAGCTCCTACTTAAAGAGCACTCCTTGGTAGTCCATTTTACACTATGCTGATTGAACCAAAGCTGGGCAACTGACCCCAAAACTGCCAGATCTTAAGTTAGTCAGTGTCCTGTGACATGTCCTAGATCTAAAAGGTGATCTGGACAATCAAATTCGTTAATGCTTTGAACCGAGAAATACTGAGAAAATGATGTAGTTAGCAGTGGAAAGTGAATCTTGAGGGAGAACGATGATAAGGTGCAACAGGGGCCAGGACAGCCCATTGTTCTGAGAAAGCAGGAGCTGTGAGGAGGCACACCATGAGGCAGAGAGAAGCTATTCAGAATAGAAGAGACATTGCTAGTTGGAGCTGGCAAAAAGGTGGACAGAGACAGAGATGCAGACAACTGCTTGGAGAACAGCTGAGACCCATTAACGACGGACCCCTAGAGTGAAAACCCAGCACCACAGTTCCTCAGGCTCTTCGAGCTGCCTTGGCTTCTGGTTCTGGCTGTAAGCCCCAGTTCCGTATGGGTCCTTCTCCTCCACGAGGCCTGGTTCTTTGGCATTTTCTAGATTTTTAAGCTGATACAGCTTTCTGATAAATCCCTGCATTACATAAAATAAATGAAGTTCTTTTGAACCAAAGGATCCTATCAAGAACATTAAGAAGTGAGTCAGGTGGCCAAGCAGTATCTTTCTGTTTAAATAGTCCATTGGCATTAGGACATTTTTTCTTCATCCAGTACTTTCTCATATTGTCGTTTAGAGCACCAGGGACGTGCTTGGATAGCTCCCTGGGAGAAACTCCCTACAGTGTCTGAATTCAAGTTCCAGCACGGGAAACCTGGGAGACCTCAGAAGCCTTCAGCACCAAGGATGAGTTTTGGCCCTCTCCTAAATGAGAAACATGCCAAAAATTGATTGAGTCACTCCCTTAGGGAAGTGAAGAAACGTGTTTCCCAAGAAAGAACAGAGTAGGCATTGCCTACAACCCTGGGCAGAATCATGACGTCTGAATCTTCACTTGGCCTTATACCCGGTCCTTTAACCATGGTCCACTGGCAGAGAATTCTGGAAGTGCATGACAGATACCGGAGTTGAGTCCCTCTTCTTTGCAAGGCAAGAGCTCATTCTCTCAGTCTCTCTCTTTGGGATTAGTGAAAATAACTTTTACAATAGAGTACACATTCTTGCTCCCAGATTATACTTCAGATTTGGTGGGGGGAAATGTTTGAGAAATGAATTTTTTTCCTTCAATTGCAATAGTATTGCTAAGGGAAGATAGGTCTTTTGGGGGAAAACTTGTTCCTTTATCTGAATAAGCCCTAAATGGCCAATCATGTTTTGAACACCCTTTCCATCAACAGTTTATTCAGTTGTAAGTCTGTTTTCTTTTTGTTACTCAAGGAATCTCAACAATTCTTGGGGAATTAGTCTAATTGTTCAAATACCACTTCCTTATCCTTTAAAATAAGCCACTCCCTTTAAAAAGAGTTATCTTCTGGGTTAAAACTGTTTTTAAGAATTCCACTGTAACTATCCATTCCAGTTTCCCACTTTTTAACCAATTTGTAATTTATTATGATATATACAAAATATGGACCCAAATGATTATTTCCCCCCAAAATGTAATTTTTCTACAACATTTTGTAAATAAAAAATTATTTTCATACTGTCCTTATTTTACCCAACTTAAACAGATTTGGGTCACACTTTCTGACTTTTTTTTCTGTTTCCATTATCTCTTTTGTTTTGTAATCTACTATCAGAAAAATGAAATATTTTGTAATAAATTTTAAACTTTGAAATATATTTTAAATTTTATTAGGGCAAGTATTTCCATTAAACCATTTTCTCTTTTCTTTTATACCATAATAGTAGTCAATCCCAGCTGACATTAGAATCACCTAGACTCTTTCCCAGAGATCCTTATTTAATTGGTCTGCAGTGAGTCCCCAACCTAGGTTTTTTTAAACTTATAAATTAAGTGATTCTAATATGCAGGCAAAATTGAGAATCGCTACACACAGTACTTGATCTTCTTTCTTATTTATTCTCTTTACTATTGTGTTCTCTTTACCATGAACCCTACCTAACAAGCAACAGGATGTTTATCCATTTATTCAAGTCTTTTATTTCTGAAAGTGAAACAGTGTGATTGTCTTTGCATAGGTGCTGTGTGTCCCTTATCAGACTAATTCTTAAACATGTGATATATTCCGACTTTCTATATCAAAATCAAGATAAAGTAAAAACAAATCTAATCAACCTGATTATGAAGTTTCATGTATCTTCGACTAGCTCTTCTGTGTATACCGCTTTAGATGTTTGCCCATGTTTGCACTGTTCAGAAAAGGATTATTACTAGGCCAGTAGAGATCTTTTTTCATTTATTGAACAAAATCTCTACATGCGAAGAGCTGAAGGCAGGTGAATAGAGCAGTTTCTTTATTGTGAAGCATTGAGTTGTCAGTTGTAACACCACCCCCTCAATCACTCTTCAAGCCCTTACTTATCTCCTTCAGGGGTCAAAATAGCTGAATAAATGGATTCTGGCCTTGTGTTGGTAGAAGGTAGAGGTTAAGAGCATTTGTTCTGGAGACAAACAGCCTGGGATCATATTCTCACTTTACTAAGTAGCTTTGAGGCCTTGGGCAAGTAACTTAACCTCTCTATGCTCAGTCTTCTGTAAAGAGGGGACAGTAACAACATTTACCTCAGGAGGTTGTTACAGGAATTAAATGCATTATATGTGTGAAGTCTTTAGAACCCTACCTGGCATATAATAAGCACTTAATGTACACTACTATCATCATTCAGGGGCGGGGGGATTCGCAAGCGGCACTGTAGGATAGTAAGCAGAGTGCAGAACACAGAGGGAGACATTATTTAGTGTACCTTTAAAACAAGTTTCCTCTTTTATTTCTTCCTTCCTTTCTCCTCTCTTCCACTTCTTCCCCTCTCCTTCCTAAACAATTCAGTCCAAAATCCATTAGGTAAGGCCAAGGAAAGATTTCTATTAACAACCAAGGATTAACAACCAGAATGAAATTAAGAAAACAATTTCACTTACAATAGTATTCATGGGAATAAATCTAAGAAAAAACTGTAAAACTTGTGCTCTGAAAACTATAAAACATTATCAAAAGAAATTACAGAATATATAAATAATTGGGAAGACATCCTATTCATGGATCAATAGGTTTAATATTTTTAAGATAACACTACTCCCCAAATTGAAATACATAGTCACACAAGTCCTATCAGAATCCTGGTTGACTGCTTGGTAGAAATTTACAAGCTGATTCTAAAACTTATATGAAAATTCAAAAGATCCAGAAGAATCAAAACATTCTTGGGGGAGGGTACAGCTCAGTGGTAGAGTGTGTAACTTGCATGCACAAGGTCCCGGGTTCAGTCCCCAGCACCTCTAATTAAGCAAATAAATAAACCTAATTGCCTGACCCCCCAAAAAATTTCTTGAAAAAGAACAAATTGGAGAACTCATTTTCTGATTTCAAAACTTACTATAAAGCAACAGTAGTCAAGAAAGTGTGGCACAGGCATGAGGATAAACAAGTTAATGTAATAGTTTGAGAGTCCAGAAGTGAACTCATGTGCCTATGATCAACTGTTTCAAGAAGGGTGCCAAGACCAATGTGGAAAAGAATAGTCTTTTCAACGAATGATGCTGGAACAACTATATAACCACATGTAAAAGTATAAAGTTAGATCCTTACCTCATAGTATTTATAAAATTAACTCAAAAGAGATCAAAGACCTAAATATAAAGGCTAAAACTGCACAACTCTTAGAAGAAACAGTAGTAAATCATCATAAGCTTGAATCTGGCAAAGAATCCTTCAATCTGACAGCAAATGTATGAGCAACAAAAGAAAAAATGGACTCTTTGGATTTCATTAAGATTAAAATCTTTTGTACTTTAAAGAATACCATCAAGAAGTGTAAAAAGCAACCACAAAATGGAAGAAAATACTTGCAAATCATATATCTGCTAAGGTACTTGTCTCCAGAATATGCAAAAACCCCTACAACGCAATAATAAGAAGACAAATAGCCCAATTTTAAAATAGACAAAGGTGGGGAGAGAAAAAATTAGAATTTGAGATTAACAAATACACAAAATTATATATAAAATAAACAACAAAGACATACTGTATAGCACAGGGAATTATATTCAATATCTTGTAATAACCTACAATAGAAAAGAATCTGAAAAAGAATACACACACACACATATATATAACTGAATCTTTGTAAATTTGCTGTATACCTGCAACTTTGTAAATCAACTATACTCAATAAAAATTATAAATAAAAATAAAAATAGAATAAGGATCTGAATAGACATTTCTCCAAGGAAGATATGATCACGGATGATAAGCTCACGAAGAGATGCTTGACAGCCTTAGTCACCAAGGAAATGCAAATCAAAACCACAGCAAGATACCTCCTCACATCCACTAGGATGGCTCCACTCAGAATGTCAGGTAAGAACAAGTGTTGATGAGAATGTGGAGAAATCCAAACCCTCTTACACTGTTGGTGGGAATGTAAAATGAGGCAGCTGCTTTGGAAAACAGTCCATTCCTTGAACAATTCCTTGTTCAAGTTTCTTGAACAATTAAACAGAGTTACCACATAAACCAACAATTTTACTCTTAGGTGTATACCCAAGAGAAATGAAAACATTTGTAAACACAAAAACGTGTAACAAGTGTTTATAGCAGCATTGTTTATAATAGTCAAAAGGTGAAGGCAACTCAAATACCCATTAACTGATGAATGGATAAACAAAATGTACTATATCCATAAAATGGAATATTATTTGGCCACAAAATGGAATAAAATATTAGTACATGCTACAGCATGGATGAATCTTGAAAACATTTGTTAAATAAAAGAACCAGTTACAAAAGACCATATATAGTATGATTCCATATATAGGAAATGTCTAGAAAACACAAATCCATAGAGACAAAAAGTGAGTAAATTAGTGTTTGCTTAGGGGTGGCAAAGGATAGACGAGGATGATAGTTTATGGTGTTTCTTTTCAAGGTGATGAAAATGTTCTAAAATTTGCTGTGATGATGGTTGCATACATCTTTGAACATACTAAAAACCACTGAATTGTATACTTTGTATATAATTGTGTGGTATGTAAATTATACTGCAATAAAAGTGTTAAAAAGAGAAAAATGGCAATTAAATGGAGCACATGGTTTTGGACTGGAGCTTTTCGCAATAAAGGATATTTTTGGGATGAGTGGGGAGATTTGAACCTTGTCTGAAGATTAGATGCTAGCAAAAGTTTCATGTTAATTTCCCAGCGTTGATGGCTGTATTTCAGTTACTCAGGAGAACATACTTGTTTGTAGGAAATGCACAGTAAAGTATTTACTGGTGATGGGGCATCACTGTAGATAACGTACTCTCAAATGTCGGGAAGGAAGTCTTGGGGGGCAACTTATCAGTAAGTTGGAGATTGTTTCAAAATATAAATGTATTTTGTAAAATACTTGATTTTCTTTTAAAATGTGAGGATGGAGATGGCATGTTGGGTTTTCAGCAGCCCCAGGGCACTGACAGCCCATGACCTAGCCTGCTGGTGGTACGAGTGGTGGTGGTATCATCCTTTAGCCAGCTGCATTAGGCCTGACCAATTTTTGTAAGATTTCCAATTGACATCCATTTGTACGGAATTTCTACTCTAAAGCAATAATGTTGATTCTGAGAAAGAAAAGGTAATTACTATTATATAAAATAGACGAGAACTAGTTGAAAAGATTCATTTATTTGGTAAGGGACAACTCCTTATTGTTAGTTTCATTTATTAGCAGGGATCATCCATCAGCAGCCAGTGGAAAGAACTGGCCACCTTTGGAACATGCTGCTAAAAGCCCGTCAGCTCGTCGTCCTTGTTTTTGTCAGTCTGGTAACCAGTAAGCGTCAAAGACTGATTTTGTTGAGGAAGACTTTTGAATATTTTTAGGTGAATATATTTATTCTCACCTACTCGTACCTGAAAGGTTAAAAAAAAAAAGAAAAAATGAAAAAGGAGATTCATTCACATGAAAGATCTACAGACCTATAAAGACTTCGCTGCAAGAAGCTTTTCTGGAATTGCATTCCTAGGCCAGCATTCTTAGACCCTTGGTTTTCATAAACCCACCACCTTATTTTATGAGAGAAAGGGCAGGCGAAAGGCAGGGCAGGAGGCATAGGTCCTGGGTTTATTTTACTTGATATTTTACTCTACTCTGGGCACAAATGAAAGTCCAGAGTTTCATTTCATTTTTAAAATGCATAGATCAAGAAAATAAGTGGCAGACTTTTTGGCGATTCTGTTTCCTGACTCCCAAATTGGGACACTATTAATATTAGAATTTGCTGTATAAATACCCACTGGTAGGACTGGGCAGGGCCCAGCAGTGGACAGTCTTGTTTCCCTTCTAAAGTAAGGGATCTTGCTGGAAAATCATTGGTATGAAGATTGAAATGGTAGTTTGGGCATGAATCTGGGACCTAGAAAATCATGGTAAAAATTTCCACTTTTGTTCCTGGTTCAATTTTGTCCTTGAATAATATTTATTGTGCTTTGATGTCCCTTCCTAACCTAATTTTGTTTTTATTTTTTAGAATTATTACAAATGAATGGCTTTATTCCCCTGTGCTGTACAATATACACTTGTGGCTTATTTATTTTGTACATGGTAGTTAATAATTCTTAATCCCCTACCCCCATCTTGCCTCTCCCCCTTTCCCTTTCTCCACTGGTAACCACTAGTTCATCCTTTGTATCTTTGAGTCTAACTAACCTAATTTTAGTAAATGCCATGTATCAAATGTTTGCTGTGAGTTGAACACTATGATGACCATTCTACACACTTGATTTATATTTACTTCTTATTATAGGCCTGAAAAAAGGTGGAACAGTGACAATTTTACAGGTGCTATAGCAGATTAAGAGAGATTAAGTAATTTTCCACAAATCTCTCAACTAATAAGTGATAGAGCCAAAATTCAAATCCAGACCCCATCATCTGTGTTCTTTTCACTCTATGGGGCAACTTTTTAAAAACATTTATTCTGTGCTTGGAACAGGGCACCAGGCTTTGCATATGTTACTAGAGGCAGCGCAGCTGTAAGCATCAGACTACCTGGGTTCAGATTCTGGTTGTGCTCTTATAGCTGTGTGATCTTTGTTAGTTACTCTGCCTCCCCAGAGCTCAATTTTCTCATGAGTAGCACAAAGGAAGTGAGGAAATGATCGTACATATAGATAGTATGTAAAGAGGGTTAGATGAGATAATACAGGCCCAGCTCTTAGAACAGTGCCCAGCACATCATAAACATCTAGTTTATTTATTCCACCCTGCAAATCAGATTATTATTACTCACATTGCGTAGGTAAGGGAATTATGGCTCAGAGAAAATGACAGGCTGTGATCACACAGGTTTTGCGAGAGTTCAGACGCAGCACTGCCTGACAGCAAAGCCTACAAATCCTTCCATTTTACCACCTGCCTCTTGACAGAACAAAAGGAGGTCACAACACCAGCCAGACCTGAAATCCAAGGAGTGAGTGGCTCAGAGGAAAGAGATCAACAGCTAGACTGCCAGGAAATAAGGAGGAAGCTGGGATCAGGGCCTGTAATCCGGTAGGAAAAATATGATAGCAGATGGAAGGGGACTGTGGTTAAGACTGGTCTTAAGGGAAGAAATTTTCAAGATAATTTCAAGACAGTTTTCTGATGGGCTTTTTAAGAAATATCTGAGCTGGTTAGTATATAAAAGTTACGTACTTGGATTAATCATAATTTATTAAAATAATGATGCCAATTTTGATGGAATGCTTCTTATCTTTGAACAAAACCACTTTTAACTGGAAATCATTCTCTTCCAGCTGCGAAGAAAGCAGGAAAGGAGGAAACAAGGCCATTGCTTTCTGAGGATAAGGCAGGATCTCACTCCTGTGCAGTACCCCAGAGTGTGGCATGTGCTAGGGGTCAAATTTGGTAGGACTGAGTTGACCTAGTTACGTGACCCAGTCTTGTAATTTTCTCATGCTTAGCTGGTTAGCCCTGCTTATTTTATTTTTATGCTGAAAACATTAAAATATTTTTATATCTTAAGTATAATTGTTTGTTAAAGAGAAATAAGCCAGACTGTGCCCTGGTCAAATAGTTTAGTAAAGATGAAGTAAATACATTTGAATGTCTGTTGTTATTATTTATTAAATCAGAGTGATCACCTTCTTAATACAAAAGGACAAATATGCCCTCCAAATATCTATGGTTAAACTGTTGGATTCAATAACTTCACCAATATTTTCTTCAATTAGTGCTGGATTGGTATGTCATTTAATTTTCTGATATAGCTATAAAATTAATTTTTAAAATACTTTTAATGATCCACTGCTCCAAACTACACCTACAATGTCACAAGTTAATCTACTTATTGAGTGGCAGAAATTATTTAAATTACACTATTCAAAATGTTTATTTAAAAGGCAAAAGTGGTTTAAATTATCTTCCCACCTAATGATTCAAGTCATTCCTTAAGTCCATTTAATTTAGACACATAGAATCACAAAGCTTTAAGGTGAAATAAGTGTCAAGATAGCATCTGGTCCAGTCCCACATCCCACATCTTCAGGATCCCACTTCACACCTGAAGCAGCCGTGGCCACAAGTTAAACATGCTCTGAACTCTGAAAACTATAAAATCTTTTTCTGTACATTTTCTGGAAATTCAGTTAAGGATCAAAATAAGAAAGCTTTCTAAGTTCACAGAAAAAGATAATGTAAATATACCATCATCTTTCAAATTTGAGAATTTACCACTTGGAAAGTATCATGCTTTATAGGTATCTCGATTTAGGACAAGGAGAAGGAACAAATTATAAGGTAGGGGTGACAGAGAAAATTACATAGAGTGAAAGATACAATATCCTTTAGTGCTAAAGTGACTGTTGAGCTCTAACCTTAATGTAGTAATTTACTCCAGCAACTACTTGGGTTTTATATTCTACAGCTTCAAATTCTTCATAAGCCTCATTTGTTTTTTCTTCAAGCTGTGATTTAACCTGAAGAAAAGAAAAGAGGAAACAAATGACCAAACCTGTGTTGAGCTCCATTTATGTAGTTTACAAATCTGTTAAATATGCTACGAAGAGGTATATGTGTTTGATTACTAATAAGGGGAGACCAATAATTACTACTTCATTATAAAATTTTAAATTTTGAAATAATTTCAGACTTAAAATTGCAAAGATAGTATAGCGTATCTCACGACCCTTAATTTAGTCACATCTGCAAGTCCCTTTGCCATGTAAGGTAGCGTATTTCAGGATTCGGGGATTAGGATGTGGGCATCTTTGGAGGACCATCATTCTGTCTACCACAGAGGGCTACAAGCTTAGATGCCAGCATTCCTGAACCAAGCAGGAGGAGGCAGCGAGAGGGTCTCAGATTCAATACATAAACTTTTCCTAAATCCACCAGTTTTCAGTATAGGTCTTCCATTCCTACCCTCAGCTGGGCCTGATATTCTAGGGTCCACTGTGGTTTCTCTAACTCAGTTTCTGCTAAAAGTAAAGCTCCAATCTCCTGCCCGAGTGGAGGACCGGTAATAGCTTGTCTTCCAGGGTGGAGGATAGTGCGAGGGAAGGATCTGGGCGAGGGATGTCTAACTGCTCCTCATACCGATCTTCCATCAGTTCTCCTGGTTTTAGCCCCATGCCTCACTCTCGTCTTCCTGTTTCTGGTGTTGCTATCTCTGGAGCCACTTTGGAGATCTGCAGCGTGAATCTGCGTGCTCCTGGCTCAGACATTCCCCTGTGTGGCTTGGGCTCTGTCTAGACGGCTCAGTCATTTTCCATTGTTCATATGTTTTCCATCTTCCAAGGTTTTATCGATATCTCTGAAGTGTTTGCCCATCTCTTGTCTCTTTTTGCCCATTCATTTCTTCTTTTATGTTTCAGTGTACGGTGGCATGAGGAAGGGGAAATTAGCCCTTTTAGCTCTTTTTTAAAAATCTATTTTTATATATAGTGGCTAGCATTTGCAAATCTCAAACTCCCAAATTTATCTCTTCCCATCCCCTTTCCCCGGTAACCATACAATTGTTTACTATGTCTGAGAGTCTGTTTCTGTTGTGTAGATGAGTTTTTTTTCTTTTTTCTTTTTTTTTAGATTTCACATATGAGTGATATCATATGGTTTTTTCTTTCTCCTTCTGGCCTACTTCACTTAGAATGACGATCTCTAGGTCCATCCATGTTGCTGCAAATGGCATTATTTTATTTTTTATGGTTGAGTAGTATTCCACATAAATATACACAACTTCTTTATCCAGTCATCTGTTGGTGGACATTTAGGTTGCTTCCATGTCTTGGCTATTGTACATAGTGCTGCTATGAACATTGGGGTGCATGTATCTTTTCAAATTAGAGTTCCCTCCAGATATATACCCAGAAGTGGGATTGCTGGATCATATGGTAAATCTATTTTTAGTTTTCTGAGGAATCTCCATATTGTTTTCCATAATGGCTGCCCCAATGTCATCGTCTTTATATCTGTGGATTTGTGCCTTTTCCCCCCTTTAATCCTTTTCTAGCATTTAGAGGGAAAGGAAACAAATGTGTGAGTTCGAATACCTTGTTTATTGGGAAGTTGCTTCCCCGCCAGTAACTGAAGCATTTTATGTGCCTGGACCGCTTTAGTCAGGCCTCCAGTGGATCTAGGGTTCTCCCAAGGCCACCCAGTCCTTCCCATCAGTGGGCAAATGTTTTGAATCCTTCTCTGTTAATGCCTCAGTTTGGGTACCAGAACTGTTTCCAGAGACCTAGACATTTGCAAACTCTTTGAGTTCTCAGACCATTTTTGAAGGGCAAGCACTTCATGGACCACCACCCAATCCTCCTGTACGGTTCAGAATAGATGGGAAGAATGTAATTGCTTTCTTGAGATGGAAAGCCAAGTTCCAAAGTAGAGAGAGGAAGAAGACAAATAGTGAGAAAAAACAGAAGAGAAAGAAAGAAATAAGAAGAGGTAGGGCACAGGAGAGAGAGGAGACAAGTGGACAAGCGTGCACAGAGAAGTTGAGGGAGGGAAGAGTTGCTGTCTTTTTGCTCTGTCCTTTCCCTTTTGAGCCAACACTGGGTACCGGTCAAGTAAGGAGCTGAGCTGGAAAGGGTTAGTCTCTACACTCAACCCCCAATTATCTATTTAAGCCTCATTTTGCAGATGAGGAACCTGAGGCTGCCAGGAGAACAGGACCGCTTAAGGCTGAAATATTACTAAGTATAGTTATTTAAAGTTTTAAATCCCTTGCCTGCTAAGTATCTGGTTTATCTTTTTTTTTTAAGCCACATATCAGAAGTTTGTATTTCTATCTGTCCTAGAAACCCATCCAAATCTGTATACTTTCCATTGTTTCTATGCAGTCCACAAGTCCAGAATTTCCCATGAAGGAGCTGATTTCAAATGTCCTGGTTTGTTTCCATAAGTGCACTGGTGCCTGTCAGGCTGGGTGCCCTGAATTCAAGTTCATTGTACCGGTAGCTCTGCTCCCCCTTTCCAGTAAAACAGATTTGTACTTCTCTAATGTTGGATGCTATGAACCTGGGATGATGAGATTTAAGGTGATTAAGGTGATGAGATTTAAGATGAGGAGCAGGAAAAGGGGCAGACTAGGAAGGAGCTGGTCAGTGAACCTTCAGTTCCAGAAGACAGGTTGGTGTTGAAAAACCCCCCAGGACAGATGCCAGGAGGATGAAGTTCAGCTGGCAATGGGGATCCGGAGTCTGGTGGTAAATTGACAGATCTTGAGCTGAACATAGTTGGCACTCACCCTCCTCAGCCCACCATGCGTCATGGTGGCTGAGAGACTGGAGGGAACAGTATAGGTTTGCCACATGGGCTGCAGCCAGGGGAGGATGCTACCAGACAGGAGCACCTGGTCAAATGCAGCTACCCCGCAGCACTTCAAGCATTTCTTTTGCTGCAGAGCATGAATCTTGGTGAGTTGTTTGTTCTCTGGGATCCGAAGATTTGAGCCACGCTGCACCCTACACCCAGGCATTTCCACCACTTGAAATCATTATGCAGAAACATTTGGGCTATGCATAATTTAGGGAAAATGGATAGAAAGATTATGGTGGTAGCATGGATAGACTGTGTCTTGGAAAGTTTTACAGAGTGACAAGGAAGAGTTTGGGTAGCAGCATGAAAGTATGGTAGAGCTGGTGAGAGGTGACTTGTGGACATTTGTCATGTGACAGTTTTAAGGGCAAGGGGAAGTATGGGACAAGGCACCCAGGATGCAAGAAATGATGGCACTTAGCTTGAGAAAGCAGGACAAAGCTTTAGACTGGAGGGAGGAATGAGATCAGCAGGGGTAAGTAAATCAGGGCATTCACGCACCAGATGGCTGCAACCCTAAGAGGAGGAACTGAGACACTGACTGGTTGGGACACGGGGATGGGAGGGATTGAGAAACGGAGGGCAGAGACGGTCCAGATGGATTTCTGTGGGGTTTCTAGAAAAGGACCAGCAGACTATGACTTAAAGGATGTTCTGGCAGCCCCAGGGTCCTGCTGCCATTGTTCGCTGCCATGAATTCGTAGGTTTGCTAATGAGTGAATTTTGTGTGATTCTGCATCTTCCTTGAGCAAAGTTCTCCGAACCTGGAGCAGAAGCTGAGGAGGAAGTGGCGGCAGTGGGCGTGACCTCTAGTTGGGGACCGGAATGCCAGAGCTCATGCGGTCATGTCATGGAGAGCAGGGGTGGAGGGGAGTGTGAAACCACCCATCATGGAGTCCAGGCTGGAGGAGTGAGCCAGGGGGCCCAGGCATCTTCTGATGAAGCCAGGAGGGTGCGTGCCTGAAAGATTCTGATGTGGCTGAATGTCAAGTTGTCTGGGTGTGGGGCAGTGGAAGGGGTGACTGATGGGGAGGCTGCGGTCAGAGAGAACAACACAAATCTGTGGGTGAGTGAGAGCTGTGACATGCTAGGCTCTGGGGTGTGCCCATAATGGGATGCAGATGGGATGTTTGCGTAGTGTCCTGGCAGACAAAAGTCATGATCTGTATGCCAGGAATGGTATTCAGGAGTCAGGTTTGAATTAGGGGTGTGTGTTTTGTGTGTATGCATCTGTGCATGTGTAATACTAGCCCTTATTTCTAAAAATACTTATTGAAATAGCATTTTTTTCCTGTACATAAACATACTCAGAATTCTCATCCAATTTTTTTTTTCATATGACATAAGATAATGAATCAGCTGTAATGATCCAGAGGCTTTTGCTGGTAGGGCCATTCATTTGGTCCTTAATTACACATACTGTGGCTTTTCATGGATTTGGCCATGTATGGCTCTTTATTTCCTTGTGTATATCTCTAATCTCCAAACTATTTTGTAAATTTTTAAATTTGAGGGCAGGGACCATCTCTATGTCCCTTCTGCCCCAGCAGCAACTCACCCAGTACTATGTACAAAATCAGTGCTTTCTGAATGAAGAGACAAGGCTTGTTTTCCTTCATTACAACTTGCCTCCTCAAATAGAAAAGAGGATAGAAAAGGATTATAGCAAACACCTTTAAGTAGTACAGAGAATCTTGGAAGAGAGGGTTTATTCTACATGTACTCTGTCACAAGTGCCATTAACACTCTTTAGTGCATGACACCACCATTCTCATCCAGTCTCTGTTATCTTCAGAATGGACAAAACCCCTTCTTCTGCCTTCAAAAATGTTCAGGTCCTCTCAACCCTAGGTCCTTTGTTTGATCCTCTCTCTCTGACCTCGCCCAACATCCCTCTTCCCTTTTGACGTCAAATTCCTTGAACCTGCAGTCATCATTTTTCTTTGATACTTTTTCCTCTCTGTGTGATGACCTTCCCCTCCTCTCCTTCCCTCCCTAGCAGGTCTTCCTTCAGCTGGCTCCACTACGAAGCTCTCTGGTAAGAACAGGGAAAGCTGAGAAACCTCAGAATACTGCATTTTAACAGGCGAATTTGAAAACTAGAAATACATTAGAACATCAAAGGAACAAAACTACAAGGTAAATGGCAGGTAAGTGGAGGTCTTCCCTGAGACCCCTTCAAATCATACTAGGTATGTGATTACCAACGCCTAACTGTGTGCCTGGCCCTGCCTGGGGAACTAAATAATTCTGTAATCTTGGAGGTGTTGATTAAATTTCCTCACCTAAAAATGGTAGTAATAGTTGTCTTTTAGGATTGTTTCTGAGAGAATAAATGATACAATTGATGTGAAAGTGATTCCTAAACTATAAAGTGTTCCTGACTGACTATCCCTCAAACTTCCAGCATTTAATTTGGGAATTGTCCCCTGAGGCTGTCTCCTGTGAGAGAAGGAAGATAAGTAATTCTGAGTTTAACACACAGCAATTATTCATCTGAAAGGAAGGAGGTTTGACAAGGAATCTCTTATGTTTTTCCTAGTCCAAAACCTACGATTATGAAAAAGGACTTAATTGGAGATTGTTTTATATTATGTTCCAGATAGCTTGACTTCCCTAAATGGATCATAAACTCCTTGAAGACAGGGGCCATATCTTACAGGCCTTACAGGTCTTCCACGACATTTGACACAATGTTGGACACCTAAGAGATATTCAAGAAATGATTCATTGATATTCATTTCTCATGTTGATTTAAAACGGAGGCTGGCAGCTTGCATAGAGAAGACAAGTTTGCCACCCAGCCTCCCCCTAGTGTATTTTGCTCACCCAAATACTTTGTCATGTTGCTGCCACTGTGTGGTGGGAAAGGCAGGTGATCAAAAGTCTGGAGATAGGCTAACGTCTTAACTAGGTGGTTATTAACCCCTTTGAGTCTCAGTTTCATCATTTGAAAAATGGGCAGAATGTCTTCCGTCCCTGCCCCAGGGGTTATGAAATAAGTCAAATGGAGGACCTGGCTTTTAAAATTGCAAAGCAATTTTGGGATGAGGTAGCTACTCTTAATGGCTGTCTCTTATTCTACCTCTCTGGCAGGGTTGCAGCCTGAAATAAGCAGCAAGAAACACACTTTCAACTTAATTTATAAACCTAAGATGTGGCTCACAGACAGGTATTATTAACAACCTAAGGCTTTCTCATAACTTGTTACTTGAAAAAAATTATTCTTGCGTACCAAGATAGGCTTTTAAAAAATTAATAAAATTTTCTGCGCCTTCTACCTTTTATATTTCAAATCTCTGTTGTTTCCCAGTCCCCTTATAGCGCTGGCTTCTGGAGAGTCTCAGAGGGATTTTCCAAGGTCAGGATGATTTCAGGCAAAAATTTGAAGTAAACGGTTGTGATGCCTCACCGATGCACATTGCTTTCTCATTTCCAAGTCATTTGTATGCACGTACTCTCATTAGTCCTCACAGTTCTGAGGTCACAGGGCAAGAGGCGTTATCTCTATTTCTCAGATGAAACTGAGAATTTTTTGCCTCCCTCTGAGTTTAGAAAGCCCATCTCCCATAGGCCTCTCAGGATATCGTGTATCTCTGGTCCTATAGGCAAGTGAGGTCATGGACAGTAGCCTGAGCATCACCAGAGCTGGTAAGAAATGCAGACTCTCAGGCCCCACCCTAGAGCCACTGAGTCAGAGTCTGTATTTTAATAAGACCTCCAGGTGATTCATGTGCACATGCAAGCCTGAGAACACCGACCCAATACAGGGATTTGAATAAAGGTGTTAATGCCAATACTATCAGAATGAGTGGTAGAATTCCAGTCATCTGCTCTCTTAGAGAGCTTCCCAGTGCCCTCACGTAGAGAATCCCATCTCTTCCTCTTACATAAGAAGCTGATCTTGTTTGTCAAATAGTGTCATAGAATGAAGGTTTAGTGAGAAAAAACAAGAAGGAATGGTACAAGAAAACAGGGCAACAATTTACAAGCCTAAAATAGCAATTTGTATATATTTTCTTTTCATAAAATATGCAATATGATACATTTTATTATACTGGTGATAGCTAATCAGACAACACTTTGAAAAATGCATCAACTTGCTAAACACATTGAATTCTATCTTCACCGTAATTTTAGAATCACCATAGACTACACCACTTTTCTACTAGTTTGATCAACTTCCAAATTCTAAAAGACTAAAACATTGCCCATTTAGTCAAATCTGTAGGAAGTTTGGAAGTGGATGGCTTTTGTGAAATTGTTCTTCATTCAACCCATTAAAAACATTTCCCCGCAGTGCATTTGAGGTCTAGTTTGTCACTTGTTGACAACCTCAGACTTTAATTACATGTTGGCTCCACTTGGGAGATTAGAAAAGCATCATCAGAAACTGAATTAGTAATCCTAGAATCAGACATTGTAAAAAATTTGGAGATGATCTAATAAAAATTCTTCTTTTACAAATTGGGAAACAGGGTCAGAGAAGGGATGTGACTTGCTCAAGATCACTCTCATAGTTAGCATTATCAGAGGTTCCAGCTGAAAAAAATTTCAGTTGTGAGGAAAACTGAACAAAACCACACATTTCGCCATGTTCTGGCTTTCGTGTTCACCCACACTCTTAACACGAGGCCAAACCAGGAACCAAGTCTTTGGATTAAACATTTTAATGGGCTGCATCAACTCACCGAGTTAGCAATCTCCTGGATTTCTGGAGTGGCAGGCTTGGCTTCAGTTAAGCCTCCAGGCATCATTTTGGCTAATTGCTTCTTCGCTGGGCAGGATGCAAGTGGTCAGGTAAGGGCGGAGACTCCGGCCTTTAAAGCGGGCGTTGCTCACAAGCTCCGCCTATAGAATGTTTTATAGGCACAGGGAAAACGAGTATGTCTTGATGTAAGTCCTTCTTCCTCAACAGACTGCGCTGACAGCAACTGGGAAGGATGAGGAGCTGGGGAGGAACGAATGAGTGTGTCTAGGAGTCCTGCTGTAACAAGACTTCCCTGCGTTCTCTTTGACAGTGGTTCCATCCTGTTGCCTCTGAAGTGGGAAATCGAAAACCACAACCAGAGAGTTTCCCAAAGTTTAAAACCTCTAACAAAAATTTCATTTTTTGAAAGGAATATCTATTAATAATGTCAAGGCTGATTGTTTAAAATTGACTCTTTAAAGAAAGTAAAAGTCTCTCTCTGAAGAATCTTGGCTGGATATTTGTATTTTACTTTTATCTACATTTCTGGAACTATTTAAAATACAGAAAAATACAAAGAATAAAACAACAAACACTTATTCCTATCACTCAGAACTAAACTTCTAACATTTTATCGTATTTCCTTCCCATTTTTTTGGTAGTTATTTTCAAGAAATAAACCATTACAGTTTCCCCCCTCCCCCTCTCCCAATCTTGCTCCCCACACAGGTAAACCCAGTGTTCAGGGCTGGGATAGATGTATCACTTACTGTACGTCCCAGTATCTCCACTTCGAGCTATTTACCTAAGAAGGATAAAAACATATGTCTACGCAATGACTTGTGTACAAATGTTCATAGCTGCGTTATTCATAATAGCCCAAAACTGAAAATGACCCCAACAGTCATCAAATGGTAAATAGTTTTAAAAATTGTAGAGATTACGTCAGCCTCATGGTGGCACGAAATGCTCCCTTTGTCTCCCTGCTTCAATCTCCAATCAGTAAAACATCCATAACTCAACAAATGTTCCTCTTTCAAACACCACAGGATGCCAGAGAGTTCCACACATCTGTACACCTAAAAGCGGTGGACAGAAATACATAGAGGAGGCAGAACTGGGGAAACAGCAGAGGCAGTGCATGCAAACCCAGAACCCCGGCTGTGGCTACTGAACTTGCAGCCCCAGAAAGCCTGGTAGCAGCAGGGGAGGTGACACACATGACTCTGGCCTCCCAACCGCAGCGGTGCCCACAGCCGCAGGGAGCTGGGCCACAGTGGCAGTGGGGCCTGTCATCCCATCCCTCCAGCTGGGGAGATGCCTGCAACTCCAGATCCCTGCCTGCAGCAGTGGTGCTGTGAACCTAACAACCTCAAAGGTGCCTGTGACCCTGGCTCCCCCTACACCCTTCTCCCCTACTTCAATTTGGTAACAAAATCGCAACATACAAAGGCATAATTTGAGACAACAACAATAACAACAAAAAGATAATTAAAGAGGAAAAGGTAAAGGACAGAACATGTGTAGGCAAACAAAGATGCTATCAGCAGAAAAAGGACCGTTTTATTACAAGACGTTTTCAACAGACCTCATGGTAACCACAAAACATAAATGTAGAGCAGAGACACAAAACATAAAAAGAAGCTGAAAAAAAATCATAGAAAACCACCAAACTAAAATGGCAGGCAGAAACACAAGGAAAAAGAACCAATGGAGATATAGAACAACCAGAAAACAAAAGATAAAGCGGCAGTACTAAGTCCTTATTTGTTAGTAATCACCCTAAATATAAATGGATTGAAATCAACACTCAAAAGAGATAGAGTGGCTGTGTGGATTTAAAAACAAGACTAAACTCTATGCTGTCTCCAGGAGAATCATATCAGCTCTGAACACAATCATAGGCTCAAAGTGAAGGGATGGAAGTTAATACTCCAAGCAAATTGAACCCCCAAGAAAGCAGTTGTAGCCATATCTTTCAGAAAAAATAGACTTCAAGCAAAAACAACAACAACAACAAAAAAAACAGGAAACAAAGATGGACTTTATATAATGATAAGGGACAACTCTTCAAGAAGACATAGCAGTTGTTGATATATATGTACCTAACATAGGAATACCAAATATATAAAGCAATATTAACAGATCTACAGGGAGAAGTTAAGAACTTAAGGGAAGAAGTTAAGAGCAACACAATAAAAGTAGGAAGAAATTAAAAAATACCTGAAAACAAATGGAAATTAAAATGTGACATACCAAAACCTATGGGATGCGGCAAAAGCAATACTAAGAGGGAAGTTTATAGCAAGACAGGCTTATCTCAATAAACAAGAAAAATCTCAATAAAAAATCTAACCTTACATCTAAAGTAACTAGAAAAAGAACAAACGAAGCCCAGAGTCAGTAGAAGGAAGAAAATAAGAAAGATCAGAGTGGAAATAGATGAAATAGAGACTAAAGAGACAACAGAGAAGATCAATGAACCTAAGAGTTGATTCCTTGAAAAAATAAGCAAAATTGACAAACCTTTAGCCAGACTTACTAAAAAAAAAAAAGAGGGAGAGAAAAGGCTCGGATAAATAAAATCAGAAATAAAAGAGGAGAAATTACAATGGATACCACAGAAATACAAAGGATTATTTAAAAAATAGTATGAACAGCTATATGCCAGCCAATTGGACAACCAGCAAGAAATAGATACATTCTTAGAATCATAAAATCCTCTAAGATTAAGTCATGAAGGAAAATAGCAAATCTGAATAGACTGCAGAGCCACCCTCTGAGGAGGGGCTGAAAGAGGCTGGGACTGAGGGAGCCCACGTCAGTCCTGCCGCTAAAATCTAAGCAGGGCCAGGCCTGTAGGAAGGGCCGTGACCGTGAGGGGAAGAGGAGGGAGGAAGGTGCGGAGGCCTCAGTGGAGGGGTAGGGGACTTCACGGGCTGGTAGCCTCTTCCGGTGGGTGTCTGCATGTCTGAAATGCACATGGGCTCCTGAGGCGGTTGATGGGTGGCTGCCTGTCAGACCCCAAAGCATCCAGGGCCCTTGACATGAGTGTAACTAGAATCTCTGCCTCAGCCACTCCCTACTCCAACTCTTCGTACACATGGCTTATGGCCTTTTTTTTTTTTCTTTTAAACTGGATGTACTGGGAATTAAACCCAGGACCTCACACATGCTAAGCATGCACTCTATCACTGAGCTATATCCACCCCCTCAATGGCTTCTTTTTAAATTCCTTTTTTTTTTCAGTCAGTTTTTTCCTTTCCTGAAGTTTAGTGCAGTGGTTTTCAAATTGCCTTCATGGGATGGTAAACATTTCTCAGAGCTCCCCTAGGGCCTGGAGGTGAAGGGTAAGAGGAAGCTGGGAAGGGGAAATGGCAGTTAGCCTGCTTCAGCCAGAGGGCGCGGCCACACACAGTGTCCAGCCCCCTCCAGGGAGGAAGCAGAGACTCTGGCCTGGGAATTGGCTGGCTTCTTGACTTGAGAAACACAGTTTTCTTTCTGTATTCAGACGGAGAGGAGACGGTCCAGCCCGCTGGATGGCAAGAGGGCCAGCCTGTGCTCTGCAATGAGACCCTCCCTGGGACTTTAGATTTGCAGAAAGGCCATCAAACTCACCAAGTGCTCGGCATGAGTGGTTTTTTTTTTTTTTTAAGGAGCACACTGTCTGAGTTTCATGCTTGTATTGCTGCAGAGGGAAAAAGAGTGAGCAGAAGGAATCAAGAGCCCTTAGGGCTCAGCCAGACTCTTGGGGAGTCATAGGGTTTCCTGGTCCCCAGAGTGGAGGTTGCAGTAACCCTTCCTAGATCTCTTTGGCTGGGGAGTTCCCACTTCCCATTTGGGCTGCACAGATTTTGATGTTCTAGATGCGACTTTCCCCCTCATTTTAAAAATGGAAGCATAATGTATGTGTGGCAAAATGCACACATTTTAAGTGCACAGCTCAGGAGTGTGTGCCTACATGTTTACCCTCATAAACGTCCATGTAGTAAGTTATATTTCCATCATCCCCATCCGATTCCCCTCCTGCCCCTTCCCAGTCACTATAGTCTGCTCAACCTCAGTTTTGCCTGTTTTTAAACTTCATGTAAGTGGAATTACACTGTAGGTGTTCTTTTGTGTTTGGCTCCTTTTGCTCAGGCTGTTTTTGAGATTCATCCATGTTGTTACTTTTATCAATAGTTTTTGGTTTGTTTGTTTTTTGTTTGTTGTTTTTTTTTACTGCGGTGCAGTATTCCATTGTGAGAGTATACCACAATTGTTTATCCAGTCTTCTGCTGATGGGCATTTGGGTTGCTTCTAGTTTTTGCCTATTGTGAATAAACCAGCTATGAACAAGTCATTTCTCTTTGGTATATTCCTAGGAGGGGAAATCCTGGGATAGAGGGAAGGTGTATTTTTAACTTTATTAAAAACTGCCAAATAATTGTCAGTGTGGTTGTTCCATTTTAAACTCTGTTGACAATTCGTGAGAGTTCCAGGTGCTCCATCCACCTCACACTTGGTTTTGTCAGTCTTTAAAATTTTAGCCATTCTCATGGTTATACAGTGTATCTCACTGTGGTTGTAGTTTGCATATCCTGATAAGTAATAATTTTTAACACCTTTTCATCTGCTTATGGATCATTTGGATATTTTCTTCTATGTAGTGCCTATTTAAGTCTTGCCGCCTGTCCTCTGCTTTTTTTTTTTTTCCTGTATCGGAAAGTTCTTTATATATTCTGGATATGAGTTCTTTGTCAGATCTCTCTGTTTAATTTTCTTTCAGTCTATAGCTTATCTTTTTACTTTTGCAATGGGTATTTTTTGATGAGCAGAAGTTTTCCATTTTGATGAAGTCCATTCTTTCTTTCATAAGATATTGCCTATGACATGTTTTAAAAATATTTATCTACCCTTAGGTTCAGGAATATATCTTCCTATATTTTCTTTAAGATGCCTTATGTTTTTTTTGGGGGGGGTTAGGTTTATTTATTTATTTATTTAATGGAGGTACTGGGGGTTGAACCCAGGACCTCATGCATGCTAGGCGTGTACTCTACCACTCAGCTATATCCTCCCCTCTAGATGCCTTATGGTTTTAGCTTTTACATTTAAATGTATGATCCATCTGTGAGGGAGGGAGGGCAAGTTTCTTTTATTTTTCTTACGGACAGTTGGTTGCTCCATACTACTTACTGGAAAAAACCAACCAACCGACCAACCAACCTTCTTTCACCATTGAAATTAATCAATGTTCCTGTTGAAAATAAATTTACTATATAAGAGGAGGTCTATATACTTGCTATTAAGGGTCTCTTTCCCCTCAGGTCCTGATGAGCCAAGAGAAAGGGGAAAAGGCAGCAAATTTCAGGTATCTTTCCGAGGAAGTCTAAATCCAAAGAGTAAGGCACATGGAAGGAAATGGTACTTGTTTGTTAACTTTGTCCTTCCCTTGTCCCTAAGAACAATATTCCTATTATGTATATAGTTCTTCTGTTGGTAAAGGCATTAGATGCCAGGCTTGTAACCAGGTTATGTGAATTTAGGGAGTAGCCCTAAATTGTGAGGCTGTCAACAGAACAATGTAGAAAATCTTACATGGCCTCAGGGGTTATTCACACCTTTGCTCAGTAGCCTGGTCCCTGTGGAGCATTGTTATTTCTCTTTGAAGGAACAGGGAAGGGATTGTGGGGTTTATTCACCCTGAATATTCATCAAGTGATCTGGCAATCCTGGAGTCGGCTCTGTCAATTTTTATGACTAGTGCCAGGGTGGAGTAATATTATGCAATCAATGTTACTGCACCTCTCGCTAGGGAGAAAATTCTGTCCCTGCCAGAAACACACCGGGATTGTCTCCCAGCATGGCTTCAGTCAGCTTCCACCCTGGGAAACATGGGCTCATTCATGAACATAAGGCTCTCAAAGGTTTCTTGATAAATGTTAATTTATGAGTTTGGCTTGGCATGGGCTCATTGTGTTGCCGGTTTAGCTGAGCAGTACTTCCCAACATATGATCTGGGAACCACCTATACTGGAATCCCCTGGGATGCTTTTTCAATGCGGAGACTGCACCCCATCCCACATTTATTAAATTACAATCTCTAGGGTGGGCCTTAGAATCTGTATTTAAAAAAATGCTCCCAGGCGATTCTTGTGTGCATTAAATTTAGAGACCTAGCAAATAAGAATGTTGGTTTCCTAAGCTTACAGAGGCAGTAGGGAGGTGAAAGCGTGGAAAGTGGAAGAGCAGTCCATTACTACAGGGCAGCCATTTTCACAAAGAGAAAACAAATGAAAATCGCCCAAGGAAAGAGTTAAAACAGATGTTGGTAACATGTGTTGTTCATATTGAATTAGATGCAAGTCGATTCAGGGCTCACACTGTAGAACATTTATCTGGGGGCATGTAATGTGCCAGTCCTTAGAAGTGTTTGACCTGGTCCAGTGGCCACAGCCCCGGTTCCAGCCGAGGAGCTGAGGATTCTGTGCCTGAACAGGTGGAGCTCTTCAGTCAGCAGGGGACAGAAGGTGGTCATAGCATCACCGCACTGTTAACTAAAAGCCAAACTGATCAACATTTCTCTCCCATCTGTGTCATTTCCCCTATGCTGCTCCAGCCACCCTGGGAAAGAAGGTAAGGCAGTTGAACATAAATCTCTTATTTTACATCCACCAATATTTAGGAATACTGTATGCTTATAGAGGGTCTTCTAAAGACTGAAACAGAGCATTAGCAACCCAAGCCTTACATGAAACTGAAATAAATCAGGACTTGGCATAGTATTACTGAGATGCTGGAAACCTCCATCTTAAAGACTCATTGCCCAGAAACCCAGGGGCAATATTGCTAGGAGTTACTCAAATACACTGGCAGTTACGATTTCACAAGGTCTCTCAAATTCACCCTTCCTTGCCAATTTCACAGGCATCACTCCATCAAAGCTGTCACCTCCCTGCTGGAATATTGCTGACACTTCCTGGCTGGGGCTTGCCCTTCTAGTTCCTCCTGAAAATCAAACTCTTTCTCATAAATCTTTAAAAAAAAAAGTTGCTCCATAACTTGGGAATTTTCTGTTATCTATCAAATCCATTCTAAATTCTAATAGAACCACATGATTCAAGCACACATGATTCTTCTTGAGTCAGTCTCCTTGCTCAGAAGACTCCTCCAGGTGGATCTCAGTGGCTCCCACACCTCTTCCTCATTCTCATTATTGCCTCCATGCTCCTGCTCAGGCAATCCCTTGCCAGGGATGTTATTCCTCCTCTTCTCCAATAATTAACACTCAGTTCTGCTCTCAAAACCCGCACCACCCAGAGCCTTCTGGTCCCCTTAGCATTTGGTTGGCACTGTATATTCCTGTTGTCTCAGTTAGTAGACTTCTATTTGCTTTATCTTCTCCACAGTCTGATTTTAATCTCTTCTATGGCAGAGATGGTTGTCTTGGCTCCATTGTATTTCCTAGGTTATCAACACATCATCTGCCCAGCAACTGTGGGGGCAAATTCATAGGTCTCACCACTTTCTTTTTGGGACATAGGGTCCACTATCCAATGGAGACTTCTGGAGTCCTTGCAGGTCGTTGGCTGAACCTGTCTTGGTTAAGTTCTCCATTTTTTCAGTTGAGGAAACTGAGGATCAGACTGGGTTCACAGTGCTGATTAATCATAGGGCTGAGACTAGACTTAACTAGCTGTTTAAATGGTCTTTTCTTGAAAACCCCCAAGGAAGGGAAATCCAGTCAATCACTTTGCTGGTGGGCTCTACCACCTTCTGATGTCTGTCTGCCTGTTTGTGTCTCTTGACCGATAAAACAATGTTTCACATATACCAGAATGACACGGGTCAGCTTCTTCGTTTCTTGTTTTCCTTTCTTTCTTCTCTTCATACAGATAAGCTGGGCTTATATTTTCCAGGTAAGCTGGAAAATATTTTCTGTATTTTCATACAGAAAATGGTTGGGCTCTGGAGAGACCGACAACTTAATGGCAAGAAAAGCAGGACACACCTGCCAAGTGTGGGTAGCCAGTGCCTTGGCAATCTCTGTATTGGGCAGCAACTGAGGATAAGCCAGGAAGCAGGTCATAATTGAGAAACCTGTGGAACAACTGAAGCAGGTTTCAAAATTGCAGACAGAACCTTTGTTTGGCCGGGTTATCATTCCTTACGTATCTGGGTTTAAGGTAATTCAGACAACCCTAATTACAGCTTTCAACTTTCCATCTTGAATTGATCATCTATTTCCAACCTGCAATATTCTACAAAGGATTTGAATCAGCCTGCTTTGGTGCTTAAAACGCAGCAACACGATAAACACGTACCATACGTAATAGAGGAAATTGGGAATGGAGGAGGGAAGGAAAATGAGAGTAAGAAGAAAAAAAATGAAGCCAAAGTGAGTTTTTTTCCACTAAATGCTAGTGTTTCTATGGCAAGGCTAGTGGCCAGAGACATGCTACAGATTTGGTTCTTAAGGTCCTTTGGAGCCAAAGCAAAGAAGGAAGCAAGATCATTTACACGACTCATGGAGAAGAGAAAATAAGAACAAACTAATTTCTTTTGATAAGCACAGCTGTTTCCAGATAGCAAGGCCTGATGGACTTTTCTCCCATGGTCCTAGAAAGAGGAGATACGGAAACCAGTGGGGGCTGCCTTCAACACATCCCCGTGGGAAATGCAAGTTCCACAAGGCTTACACATTCTGTTTCTTATATATGGATGGAAGGGCAATGCAGAAAAAGCAGTTGAGTAGCAAAATGACCAGTGTGAAAATCCCCTGAGCTAGCTTAATTCAAAGGTAAAATCTAACCGATCTAGAAAAATGGATCCACTGGGTCTCCCCTGGATGACAGCAGTAGCTCTCTCTGATCTCCCCCTCAACCATGCTCCTCTTCCGTCCTTCTTCATACAACAGCCAACTATTAAGAAGCAAATCTGACCATATTGTTTCCTTAATTAAAACCCTCCGGCGGCATTCTGTTGTCCTTAGGATGCAGTCCTCACAAGCTCTTTCTGATTCGGTTCCTGCTTAATTCTCCTTGAGTGCCTTTCGCGCTGCCTCTTGGCTTATTCTTGGAAACGAACCTTTTCCTGTGCTTCCAACTGGCTGTCTGAATCCTCTTTCTCCCTCCGGCCTGTTACGGGCTGAAGTGCGTCTCCCCTAAATTCACGTGGTGAAGTCCTAACCCCCAGTACCTCAGAATGTGACTCTGTTTGGAGACCAGGGTCTTTAAAGAGGTAATTAAGTTAAAATGAGGTCATTAGGGTGGGCCATAATCCGATATGACTGGTGTCCTTATAAGAAGAGGAAATTAGGGCAAAAAGAGGCAGAGGGAAGACCAGGTGAGGACGAAGGGAGAAGATGACCGTCTGCAAGCCACGAGAGAGGCCTCAGAAGGAACCAGCTCTGCTGACACACTGACTTTAGACCTCTAGCCTCTGAAATTGAGAGGAAACCGATGTCCATTGCTTAAGCCCTCTGGTCTGCAGTACTTCATTACGGCAGCTTTAGCAAACTAATACAAAACCCAGGCTCTTGGGACATAATCCCCCCATCCCTTCCCCCCTCCCCCCGCCAACTTCCCCTCTGCCCCAACTTCCCCTCCCCCACTGCCATCCATATGCCTCCGCTACGCACTCCAACGGCACTTTGCAATTTCTCCACGAGAGCTCTTACCACAGTCTATTGGAATTCCCTGTTTTGCTTTTTTTTGGATTGCTTATTTTGCTTTGCTTTTGGTCTGTGTTCCTGTCATTTTTGTTCACCATATCATCCCCAGTGCCTTGTATTGTGTCTTACACAGTCTAGGCATTCAATAAATAGTTGAATGAATAAATGAACTGAGGATGGTTAAAATCCTGGAAGTTAAACTAATGTTAATTAAAAGTCACCTAGACCTAGAGGCTCAGGAAGTAATTTTGAGGCTTCCTCTGAAGATTCAGAGTCAGAGATCAGTTAAAAGAACATTATCCAGATTACGGTTCTCAGCACAAGTCACAGAAATCACCCCTTCCACCACGCCGGCTACACAGCAACCCTGAAACCAAACAGAAGCAGCAGGGGACAGCACCTCAGATTGAGGCAAACTCTGACTGATGACAACTCCACACGGACCTAAGAACTGATTCAGATATAAGAAAAAAATAAAGGGGTTATAGGTGAAGTCAGGCCCATATTCAGCAATGGCAGGCAAGATCCTACTCTTCACATTCTTAATTCTTCACTAGACATGCGCAGTCAAGCGCCATTCCTCCTCCTGACCACCATTGCTCTGCCTCATCAGTCCGCAAGCTTGTGCAAGAGGGTGGGGCTGTCAGACAGCCAGGGCAGAGCTCTGAGGGTGGAGTCAGGAGCTGTTAAGTCCAGGACAAGTAGTCAGACTAGATTTTCACCCAACAGGTTCTTGATGATTCATTTAACCCATGGACCAGCACATTCATAATCTGTATGACATATTCTGATCACTTCCTGGTTCTGTAGTCAACTCTGGGGAGACAGTATAATTGCAGTATAATCTCCTTTTTGGATCAGCAACTAGTGTGCGTACAATTTGGAAAACAGTTTTATAAAGCACAATAATATATGAGAATCAAAAAAAAAAAGGCAGCACATTTTCCATGGGATAACTAAGAAATTTTATGGGTACGAAAGATTTCTTTGGTGAGAAGGAAGCCCAGTCAAGGCTGAGATGACCTCAGGAGTAGTTTCTTTCTTATTCTCCTGTTAAATATCCAGGCTCTTGTTTATTTTTAAAAATATTTTTTATTGAGGAACAGCTTCTACAAAGTGCCCAAATCATAAGCTCAGTAAATGCTTTTAGTTTTCTAAATAACATGATTTCTCTGGTAATGAAAACAATATATGTGCATTGTAGAAATATTCAAAAATATGAAAAGAAAATAATCATTCTTAATAATTCCATTCATAATCCCACCACGCAGAGATCCCATTTGACTTTCCAGCCTTTGGCTCTAGCTCTATTCAAGCAGGTACTTTATAAAATTGTGGTTGTACAGTGCATACTGCCGTTATTATTTTTGTTGTGACTATTTCCCTGTATTATCACATATTCTTCCACTACTTGACATTTAACAGCTGCATAGAATTTTATCATGTGAACTAACTCTATCGAAACAGTCTCCATTACTGACCATTTAGGTTGTTTTTGATTTTTTGCCAATAAACAGTGCTGCATAAACACTTTTCAATATAAATTCCTGCCCATATTTATTGATTAGAGGATGTTAGTACTCCAGTTTCCTTAGTGAAAATGATCAGGTGCCCTGATTTTGTGGGTCAGGTTGAGTTTATATTTTCAAGTCCCAGGATCCTTGGTATTATAGAAATACAGGGCCAAAGCAGAGAGAATACTCAACTGAGGAAACTCAGGTTAAAAGTAGAAAGTAAATTTGACAACTCATTTCAGTATATGAGAGGATGATAGATACAAAATTGTGTAAGCAAGGCATCTGAGAGCCTATGTAAATACTGAAAAATAAAAGTAGGCCAGATAGTATTTCAGATATCTATCTATATTTTTTGCTCTTCTTATTCATAGCCCTGTCCATTCAAGCTAGTGGTCACCTTGTCCTCATTGTCTTAAGGAAGGGATGTTGCATGTTAGAAAGCAGAAGTCTGCTGCACTTTCTGGCATCTCAGAGGTTACATTCTAGAACAGGGATAGGTGGACAAGATGTCTGTCTGAAACCAAAGTGAGGCTTGAAAATATTGTCCGAGCTAAGGGGAAGGAAATTGATAAATGCTCAGAAATCTCTGGGTCCTGGAGCAAAGGAGGGTGATAGCAAAACCCTAAAGACAAAGTAGCTTCAAGGTGCATCCAGCTGTGTGGGAGGCTGGGCAGCCTTGCAGGGATTCCTGTGCCCAAGTGTGGGGTGGGAGCGGGGAGGCAGGCTGACTGGAATAGGGGGCATCTCTACTTGAGACTTGGAATCACGTTATGACCCCTATTCTCCCATCTTTGGCATTATGTAAAGTTCTGGAAAAATGACAGAACCCAAAGAGGGTAAGGGGAGCCCCCAAAGCATTAAGGTTGTTTCCCTGTGAGACAAGAGCTCAAACCAGAAATAGAAATATAGAAATTCAAGTTATATTTCTTTGATACTTGGGCTTATGGTTTGAACTTTATATCCACTCATTTGTTTTTCTGCTTTCTGTGGAAATGACTAAAAATTTCTAAAATCCCAACAAGAATACTGATGAGATACAGTGTGACTCTCAGCTACCTTGCTTCAAATTCAAGCATGCACTTTTTATGGAGCATAAGCCTTTATGGGACAGAATTGTAGGACATAATCCATACAAAATCTTATAATATCATTGAGTTATTTAAAAATATGTGACGTCCCTTCATACCATTTCGAAGAAATGAAGCAGTGATTTGGGTATTTGAAGAATTAATTAATAATTAGAAGCTTTAGAATTTGCTTTAGAACTATTAAAGTATACCTTAGTTTTTTATATTAACTTTCAGTGCAGGTTAATGAGGTCACATGTTTTACAATTCAGTAAAATCAAATAGTGGCTTATCAGGGTCTCTAATGTTTTGATCTAAGAGTCAGACTTGGAGTATTAAGAGCCTGAGCTCTACTCCCTCTGGCTATCCTGCAAAAATAACATTTCTCATAACTGGGTTTATGATGAGGACTGGATAGAGAACGCTGCAGATTGTATCATCTGGTAAGTTCCCAGTGGGCAACGTCTCTTTGGAGCCTTTTAACCTGCTTTGATTGGCCAGATAACTTCCAGGGGACTTTAATTATTCAAACATAAGTGACCTAGTGCTTTCCAGGGAGCAGATGTGGAGAGGAGATAGACAGGGACATGGATAGCTAGACAGACAGACAGATATGGCAGAGAGACATAGACAGAACGAATGGGTAACTGCTTTTCTAGGCGGGTTTGAAATAGAATCCTAGCTCCTCCTGGGTAAGTATGTGACCTGGGGTAACTGGGTTAACCCTCCAGGCCCTGATTCCTCATGTGCCCCAAGGGTGCTAAGAGCCTGCATGGACTTCACAGGGTGGACAGGTCACACGAAAAACAATGTGACCCAATGCTGCTGGCTCACTGTGGGCACTCAGTGTTCACACCCCAGGGCATGTTTTCTGATGAGGCTCCTTAACAGAGAAAGAATTCATTATGGAGACAGGCCATTTTAGAACCCCTACATCCTTCTAGGAGAAGTTTTAAGGCTGCTTGTCACCAGGTAGGAGTTTAAAAGCAGCTAACTTTTTTCTCTCCTGCTCTACAATTTAGAGGCGTTTTATGCAGAGGGACCATGACTGTAGGTGCCCACGTTTCATTCTTGCAGCAGTTGTAACCAGCTGAGTGGCCATCAAGCTGATCAGATCTTGTCTACGGTCTTAGGTGAACAGGGGAGAAGGGCAAGTGCAGAGACCCTTGTTCCCTCTTGTCCTGCGGATTCTGACCAAGAGGAAGAAAGAAAGGACTGAGAGGAAGTCAAATCAGAGTCTTACCTGGAACTCGCTGTTCTGCGCAGTAAACTTGAATTGGCCATCCTCACTTACATCAGGGCTTGTGGAAAGCTGATGTTTTGCCAGTGGAAAGGAGAAGTGAGGGTTTCTGGGGGGCTTTCCCTCTGGGAGTTTTCTAGTTTAAGCAACTGTCAGGCAGTGATTCTCAGATGCACGAGGACAAACCTGGGAATCTCTTTGTGGTGAGGGGAGAGGAAGGATGTGTGAAGTTTGAAAACCCATTTTTGTACATACGCTTGGAAGACCAAAGATAACTACTTTTAAAATATTGTGAGCTACGTATGATGTGACATCTTTATAATTCTTATCTAATGAGATGTGAGTAAATGGAGCTTGAGAAACTGCTTTATGCTGTAAAAGAGAGTACAAGAAGGTGTAAAAGAAGTGTAACCCCAGGGGCAGGTGAGTAGAGAATCCATGGCAATTAAATCAACAGAGACATGGGGCTGGGAAGGAGCTTAGGGACCGTCCAGCCCAGAGGCAGCAAATTACAGTTGAAAAAAAAATTCAAAAGAAGAGTAGTATTTCATGATATGTGAAAACTATGTAACATTCAAATTTCAGAGTCCAGAAATAAAGTTTTGTCAGAACACAGCCATGTTGATTCTTCTATGTATTGTCTATTGCTGCTTTTTTGCTACAATGACAGAGTTGACTGGTTGTGACAATGTGTGGCCCACAAAGCTTAGAACGTTTATTATCTGATGCTATACAGGAAATTTGCTGACCCCTGATCTAACTCAGGGCTCAGGCAAAGAAACTGAAGCTCTGACAGAGTAACTGGCTCCCTCAAGAGCAGAAGGCTAAAGAGTATGAAGTACTGTTCGTGACCTCTTTTTTCAGTCTGTATCCTTTTGGTTCTCATTACTATGTGAGCGGTTCGATTCTCCCTTTGGACCTTTTTTAGCTCCACAGATCTCTTCTAATGGAATGTTCCAGACTGTATCCACAACTATCTTTAACAAAGAGAAATATGTTTTTGCTTTGCTTCTAATGCCCTTTTAAAGGATATTCAGGATTTTGCTAACTTTTCCAACTAAAGCATCTTGTGACCTGCATGAAATGTCTTTATAAATTAGTTTCCAAATCCATTAGCAGGCTGTTTATTACCATTTAAGAACTTTGTGGACAATTAGGATCTATTGCCACCAAGTGCCCAATGGCACTTTGGTTATGCATGCCCAGCTGAGGGGACAGAGAATGTATTATTGTAGTATCGCAGAGTTTCATGGTTGGAGCTGACCTTATATTCCAACCATTTAACAGTGAATCGTTGGTTAAAGAGATCATAACAATGTCTACTCAATTGTTAGAAATAAAAATAGAGTTTTATTTTTGCTTTGTTTTTTAGAGAAGCATGCATACTTTCCTTAGTCACTTTTAAAGCCACATGTAAAGAAATCCAAAATCGTTTAGTACAATTTGGTGCTATCTTCAAGGCTTCAGCTGTCATTAACCATTGATAAAAACTGACCCTGTTGTTAGACTTTATCACAGCTTTCTAACTCATTATGCTCTTTTCAGTTAAGTACCACTCAGAGGTGTTTGAAACACCTGATATTAAAAGCCCTTGCAGCTTCCTGGTGTTTACTGTTTTATTAAAAGAGAAGTTGGTGGCCTCTGTAGCTCTGTTTACAAACCATTAGGACAAGAGCATGCTCATCTTCACAGACTTTCTTCTCTCACAATAAGGGAATTGTGTGTTCATATCTTTTGCCTATTTTTATATTTTTTTTTTGTCTTTGTTTCCTATGGTTTTTAAAAATAATTTATATATTAGGGATATTGCCCATTATCTGTGATACATGTTGCAAATGTTTTCCCCTCAGTTAGTGATTTGGCATTGGACTTTACTTTTGGTGTTCTTTTTTGTGATGTGACAATTTTTAATTTTTATGTAGTCAACTGTATCAGTATTTCCTTTTACTGAATCTGGATTTCAAGTCATAGTCTTTTCCCACATTCAGTTTGTAAAGGAATCCACCATATATTTCTTCTAGTATTTTTATGATTTTATTTTTTATTTTTTACATTTAGAACTGATGCATTTGGAGATTTTCCTTGTGTATGGTTTGAGGTATAATCCAATTTGATCTTTTTCAAAATGGTTCTCTAAATGTCCTCAAATATCATATATTTGCCCCAGTGGTTTTTAGATGCTTCCTTTATCACATTCTAGATTTCCATATATACTTAAGTTTAATTCTGGAGTTCATATTCTATTACATAGATCTGTCTGTCTATTCATGTACCAATATCAAACTTTAATTATAGATGTTCTATATTTTAATATCTGGTACAGAGTACTGCTTTTATCTTATAGCTCTTCTTTTTCAAGTTTTTAAAGAAGATATTTATGTTTTTTCTTATATGAACTTTAGAATCTTATTTAATTTATAAATTAACTTGGGAAGAATGGACAGCTTTCTAATGTGACTGTATTTAAGAACATGAATGTCTTTCCTTTTGTTCAAGCCTACTTTGGGGTGTTTCAAGAGTGTTTTAAAGTTTTCTTCACGTTGATTTTGCACAGTTTTTGTTAAGTTTATTCCTTAGAATTTGCATTTTGTTGGTTGCTATTGTAAATAGGGCTTTTTCTTCTATTATATTTTCTAACTGGTTCTTGTTAGTGCACCAAAAATGCTATTGATTTCTATGTTAGCTTTATCTCCTGCTAACCTTAGAACTCTTTTATTGCATGGTTAGTTTTATTATGAATGCTCTAAGATTTATAGATACACTGTTAAGTCATCTGTAAGATCCTGGCTTTAGGACTGCAGTGTATACATTTTATTACAGTAAGGAAATATCCATTAATTCCTATGTTCTTGAGTGCTTTTTTACATCAAGAATAGGTGTTAATTTTTGTCAAATATATTTTCAGCCTTTATGGAGATCGTCACATGATTTTTCTACTTAGAGCTATTAATATGGTGAATTATAGTAATTAATTTTCTAATAATAATCCACCCTTGTATTCCTGAAATAAATCCATTGGTTATGGTGTGTTATTTCCTTAATGTGGTACTGAGTCTTGTTTACTAATACTTTATTTTGGATTTTTTCATCAATGACCATCAGTGATATTGCTCTGTCATCTTCTTTGTATCATTTTTGTTGGGTTTAGGGATCAGCGTTATGCTTTAATTCATGGAAAGAATGTGGACTTTTTCTCATCTCTAGATTAATGTTGTATGAGGACTATCTGGTCTTGGAAGATGTGATAGAATTTCCCTTTGAAACTGAGTCTGGTGCCTTTTTTGTGGGTAAATGTCTCTATTTTTTATATGGACATCTGTCTTTTTTTTTCCCCGTTGAATTTGTTCATGTTTATTACAATCAATTTCAAATAATTTTAAAAGAAAATTATAGTCTTGCTTCAGATGTTTATTCCACCTGGGTACCTTTTTTTTCAATTGAAAAAAGACATCAGTCTTCTTAAGCTTTTTATCTCAGTTGGAGTCAATTCTGATAGACTGTATTATAGTAGAAAATTATCCATTTCATCTAATTTTTCAAATGTATTTGCATAGTGATGTGCAAAGTAGTTGCTTATGACTTCAAAAATTTCTGTTTTGATGGTTATTTCTCTTCTGTCATTTATTACTTGGTTGATTTCATTTGATTTTTGTTAGTTTTTCAGAGAACCAGAATTTTTTCTTTGATGTCTCTAAATCCTTTTAATTAGCTGTAAGCAAGCAAGAATGCGACATTATTTCTTTCAGTGTGTGAATGCTCCCAACATGATCTTAAGTAGCAGAAAAACATGTAATGCTCAAGTCAATTGAGAATGAACACTGAAAGCATTTCAACAGAGTGAGAAAAATCAGAATGTTTCTGTTCCACTATAAGTATGTTATTTTAAAGCACACTTGAAATTTTAAATGTATACAAATTCAGAGGTTTTTAGAAACTTCAAAAGCCACAGCCACAGAGTTTAGGAAGCCGAAGGTTGTGAACGTCCCTCCTCACTTAATCCGTGCTTTATTTTGCATTCCTCACAGGTAAGCAGGCAGTGTCTGTTATGTGCTGGACCAAACCCAGCCCCACACAGCTTATCTTCAAAGGAGTGGAATTTACTCTGGCATACTCTTATGTACGATGCTGTTCCAAGGCCAAATCCCAAGACAGAAACAAGTGTGACTTTAGGCAATGATCCAAATCTTGGATTAGCTGCTAAATAACCTTGGTGGACCAGTCCTTGGGTGACAAGCATGCTTATGAGAGAAAAAGGCAGAGCTCTCTTCCAGAAACTTTCTTCTTGACATTCCCGGATAATCTTTGAAATCTCTGCTCTGTGGACGTGCAGTTTTGATTTTGGACAAAACAACAGACTGCTTGCTTGGTGGTGGCAAATGGGGACCTTTGTCTTGGTTTCCATGAGTAGACACTGAAGCCATGATGGCTTTGCTTCTTTTCTAGTTGAGTTGACTCAGCTTCCTTGTTGACCCGATGTCTCTCTTTCGCGAGCTTTCTTCTCCAGAGAACCAGAATTTTGAATTTTGAATTAGTTTCCCCTTAACCAGCTCACTGCAAGCTTTTCCTGTAATTCAATTATTGTCCACTAGGTGGTAGCAGATGTCTTGGCTATGCCATTCACGAGCTCAAATTACAATTTTCTTCTTAAATTCATTGTAGATTTTACCTGTATATTTTTCAAATAAAAATGAAGATTATTTGCATGTTTAAATAAAAACTTTAAATTATTATGTATTGTTTTATCAGAAATCAGTATTGACCAATCACATATATAGGTAAACTATAAAAAATGTGTTTTTCCTTCTATTGTTAGCTAATTCTCTTATCTATGGACTGACTAGAATGCAATTCTTTAATTCCTTCTGATGTTCTCTTCTAGTAATATGTCCATAGGAAACTGGGTAACACAAATTTCTTCCAATTTCTTTCTGCCACTGGTTCCAGAATGTTGGGGTTCAGGGAATAAGTTTTGTGCCTGCCTTTTTTTACTTGTCCATAGGTTTTCATTTCTTATTTTCAGAGTTTCACTTTTATTCCTTCTGTTGGCAAAATCAAGAAATGAAATCTCTGACCTGCTGAGACCAAAAATCCCCAGTCCACCAGGTTACTTTCTTCAATTAGAGAGCAGTAACTTTCCACTGATTCATAGAATGACATCACTTTTTTTCCCATTAGCTTTCTAACTGGAAACTCATTTAAACTATTTTACATATGATGGTACCTATCTTGCCACATTCTAGCCACAAATCTGAGTTCTTAAAAAAATTTTAGGAGGAAAGTTCTATGCACAGAGAGCATTTAAGCTAAAATGTAAAGTTTTGAGCTAATAGCTCAACAAACATAAAGTTTAAATGTATAAAAATAAATAGCTAACTTTTATTAAAAATTTTCTAAACATTCAGAAAAATAGTGCAATAAACACCCCAATAAACAATTAATATTTTTGCCATATATTTTAATGTATCTATATATTTTTTGTGAAACATTTAAAAGTAAGTTGCAGATATTGTGACCATTTACTTCTAAACAGTTCATCTGGCATCCCCCAAGTATAAGGACATTCTTCTCTATAACTACATTGTCATCCCTAAGAAAATTAACAATACTTCTTTAATTTCATCTAATAACCAGTCCATATTCTCATTTCCCAAATTTCCCTCAAATTCAAGTTTCACTCATTACTTTTGGTTACTATTTAGAATTTTATAATCTAGAAAGGCCTTAAAAAATTATATTGACTTTTTGAAGTAACCAGGACTTTTGCCTGACTTTTCTTTGTAGTGTCATTTAATTCTAAGAGCATATTGTTGAATTAACTTTATGACAACCAATTCCTATTGCCACGTGAAAGTTTTCAGAAGTTGCAGTGATTTGAAGCCACAAAATCATTTGCAAGACTGATTCTTTCATGGTTCTGGAGGAATTTGCAACCTAGAAAGCTGGAGCAGAAAAGTCCACCCCCCACTGACAGATTAGAAAAGTTAAGTGTAATGGTTTCCTATTGCCACTGTAATAAGTTACTCCAACTATAGTGGCTTCAGACAACACAAATTGTTATTTTCCAGTTCTGGAGGTCAGAAGTCCAAAAAGGGCTAAAAGCAAGGTGTTGGCAGGGCTGCATTCCTTCCTGGAGACCCTAAGGGAAATTTCTCGCATTTCCCAGCTTCTAAAGGCCACCTACATTCCTTGGCTTATGTTCTCTTCCTCCTTCTTCAAAGCTGGAGCATAGCATCTTCAAAGCTCTCTCTTAAAAAAAAATTATACATAGTGGTTTTTTTGTTTTTAATTGAAGCATAGCTGATTTACAATATTATATTAGTTTCAGGTGTACAACATAGTGATTCAATACTTTTGTAGATTATATTCCATTTAAAGTTATTATAAAATATTGACTTTATTCCTTGTGCTGTACAGCATACACTTGTAGCTTATTTATTTTATACAGAATAGTATTTTCAAATCTCTGACTCTGACCCCGACTTTCCTGTTTCTCTCTTTCACTTATAAGAACCCTTGTGATTACATTGGGTCCAACTGAATAATTCAGGATACTCTTCCTACCTCAGTGTCAGCTGATTAGCAATTTTAATTGCATATACAAGCTAATTCTCCCTTGCCACGGAACATAACATATTCACAGGTTCTGGGGATTATGTCATAGACATTACTGGGGGCCTTTATTCTGCCTCCGACAGGAAGTGAGCTGACAAAGATTTGTTAGTTACTCACATGGGTCCTTTTAATACCCTACAACCTTATACGTTTGTTTGTTTTGCACTGAAATTTAGTAAAAGGTGATCCTATGTGAAACCCTATTCCAGAGAATTTAATAAAAGAGGCATTAGAAGGATTTTATCACAAAACTACACTCTGATGACCAGGTAGACCCACAATTTGGTTCCTGAGGAGAGTGCTGGTTTGTGTCCACTTTATCTTTTCAGTCTTAAATATGCCAATTTAATTAAAATTTTCTGTATCTAAAATATTGCCTTATCTGATATATCTGAAGTCAGATTGCTTTACTTACTGGCTTTGTTTGATTTTGATAAGGGAGTTGTTTTTTCTTTGACTCTAATTAAGAGAATCCAAATAGCTTAAATCACGTAAATCACTTCAGTTCAACATCTAACATTCTAGTTATCTTCTTCTGTTACTTCGAGGTGCAGGAAGAGTCCAAAAATGTAGGTGAGGGTCACATGCATCTCCAGGGTTATCTGTTCAAATCAGATCTGAGGTAGATCGTGCTGTTGACACCCAGACCCATGTACTGCCAAGACTTAACACTTCACTAAAAGTGAGGTTCTGGAGTCTCACTTACTCAGTATGATGGTCACAGTTGTGGAAGTCCAGGGCAGAGATGGCTGGTGCCTTCACTGGCATCCTGGGGGAGGGGAGGAGGGTTAAGAGGCTGGTTGGAGACACTGAGGAATACTAATAACATTTTGTTTCATAATTCGTTTACAGTTTACTTCCCACATCTGTATAGCAAAGTGATTTTAAAAATTATTCTTTGAATGTTTTACCTTCTACTTTATCTAAGATCACTTACTATTGGCCAGAGTGTAGGGAAATAGAGTCACTCTATCCATTACCTATCCAGTCAAGACTTTGGGTGGATTTGGTCTATGAGTGATTTCTTCCAATCTACTGTCCATTGCAATCTTGGCTTTATTAGCCAAGTGCCTCAGGTAAGACTGTGTTTCTTCCTCTTTCTCTCCCCTTCACCCCCACCACTGTCATGTCAATGAAGTTATGTGACTTTACAAAAGAAAGAAGCAAACAGTGCATTGTTTTCCTCCCATCTTCCCCCTGTATCCTTTTCAATGAAACTTCATTCATGTTATTCCATGTGGACATACTATTCTGTGTCCTGCCCTCCCCCTTAACATCACTTCTAAACTTGATTACATGCTTTGACCTCGTGCACATGCCTGTCATATCTGATGTTTGTGAGTGGACTGTCCTGCAATGGGCTCATAGAGTAATTTCCGCAGCCATCCCCTGGGTGCTGGGCTCTGGACTCTCCTGTTTGCATTGCAGGCCCTCAGCAGTGTGTCTGTTGTCTCTTGCGTGCAGGCCTACCTGCATGTGGCCCAGGTAGGGTCTCATGCAGCCAGAACACATGGGTACTAATTAATTTTGCTGTCTGTTGGCTTCTTTCTTTGGGAATCTACACATTAAAGAAAAATTACTATCTCTCCCCCTGCCCCCTTGGCAACCACAAGTTTGTATTCTATGTCTGTGAGAGATAAACTGGGATTTCAAAATTGTAGGATAGATAAACAAGATTATACTGTACAGCACAGGGAAATATATACAAGATCTTATAGTAGCTCACAGAGAAAAAAATGTGACAATGAATATATGTATGTTCATGAATAACTGAAAAATTGTGTTCTACACTGGAATTTGACATAACATTGTAAAATGATTATAAATCAATAAAAAAGTTTAAAAACAAAAAGAAAAATTACTAGCACAAAAACAAAGAGGGATCTGTTAAACCTGTTGCTCAAGGACAATCCAGAAAACTTGAACCAGCCCACAGCAGGTTCATCCAAGGATAAGATCATAATAGATCACATGAAATCCAGAAGAAATGCCTTTCACCAAGTTCCAAGAAGGCCTTTCTGATATGCTCTAAAGAGTTGTTTTCTGAACCCTGTTATAAAGGTCTTACATTTATTTTTTATTTTTTTATTTTTTTTTTTGCTTTTCAATTAAAATTTTAGCTGCTTGGCGGACTTTCAGGTTCTTTTTGTTTGTGTGTTTGATGGACTGACTTCTCCCATTCAAATCACTGAAATCTTTTGACTGGTGAATTCTTTTTTATCCTTTGGCTGGTTTTTAACACTAATTTTTATTATGGAAATTTGAGAAACACAAAAAATAGAAAGAATAGAAAAATGAAGCCTCATGTACCTATCACCCAGCTCCAACAACCATTAACTTTCTGCTCTTCTTTCTTATCTTTCTTCCTGAATACTTATTTTCTCCCCCATTGTGAAATTTAAAGCAAATTCCAGGCATAAATATGTCATGTGTATGATTTCACCCATAAATACGTCAGTGTTCATCATGTTTTGTCAAATGACCACAGTGTCTACAGCAAAGCAAATGGGGTAAAATATTAATAATAAATGAATCTGGGTAGAAGGGGTACAAGTGTTTTTGTACTAACTTATTTTTGCAAAATTTCGGTAAGTGTGAAATGATCTCTAAATAAAAAGTAAAAAAGAAAAAAAAAAGAGCAAACAAAAAACATGACCATACTATCATCACATTGGATAATCCAAGAAACAGATTTTTCCTTGTTTTACTATAAATCATGCTTCTGGAAAGAAATTAATGGAAAAACCCCAGAAAAATATTTAAAAGAAAAAATCGTTCCTAATTCTAACACCCAGACGTAGTCACTATTAAACGATTATGTATCTGTCTCCAGGCCATTAGACAGAAGGACAGATAGACACATTCTTCCAAACACATTTCCCGATGCTTTTGTCAGGGATCAAATCCTGTACTGACTCTGAGAATTATTCTCTGGCTTTGATCTCTTACCTATTTTCACTATACTCAAGCATTTGTCCTTCATGTGCTGGGAACCCAGTCCCAGAGTTAATTGCTTATATTGGCTCTAGCCTCTTAGTCTAGCTGATTGTCCAGACAGCCAAGGCCCAAATATCAGAGGGAAGCAGCTTATGATGTTACCTCCATCGCTCCCTCTTCCTCCAGTCCAGCTCTTGATGTCAACAGGCACCCGGCCTCCACTCCAAACTCCCTCCACGCTAGTGCAAGACTCAGGGGAGGGAGGGATGTGGTGTTCATTCCAGCAGCAGAGAAGGTCCCCTTGCCCCACTTGATGCTTGGGTCACAGTTGTCCCTCCAGTTCCCAGATGCACTTTCATGCTGGTTCTGCCCGGTTTCCTGCTCCTGCCTGGCTGCTCTAATGGTTCACTTCTTATGACACTGGCTGAGCAGTTCCCATCAAAGCTAAAATTCTTCTCCGTATGCTTGGAATGTACCTCTGTTTCCATGACTGGTCCTATCCTGTACTTTTATCCCTGATTCCTACCTCACTTCTTGCATAACAGCAAAGTTCATTCAAAGTTCTCTTCCAACCCCTTGTATTTTTCCATGATGAGGGACAGGAAATACAGGGTCCCCAGGAGACCAGTGATCTCACTATAACAACTTCTTTCCACCTATTCTAATTCCACCCACCATTGGGAGCTGCCTCTGTCTTCAACAGACTCCTGAAATGACCAGCCGGGCTCAGACCAATACAGGTCACCTCCTCCAGGGATTAACCAGCACCCCTTACTGATGTTCCGTTGCTCATCCAACACCCATGAGGTCAAACACAGGAGGTGAGCAAGGGGAAGTTCCAGCTCTGTGCAGAGCCAGCCTCCAGCTTCTATGACTTTAGCCAGGCCAAGAGGAGAAATAACACTGTCCTGAAATGCAACTTTTGGAGACAGAGATAGGGCAGGCCTAATTTCCCCCAAATTAAAACTAACACAGTTAGAAAAGTTTTGATGATCACAGGGGCTTTCAGAGTGAAATGTTACATGCTGATTGTTAACCTGCTAAGTTCGAGATGTAAATTCTTAGACTTTTCTAGGAAGCTCTTTCATTTGAGTGAAAATCCTTCATAACTAAGTAATTCATTTTTATTTTCAAAAGAAAGATAGTTTCCCATTGCCAACAGACTCTAAAGAATCTTTCCAAAAACTTCTGACTTCTTTTATGCAAGAGGAAAACAAAACTACTTAGTTCGAAGCTACTGTTTTTCAGGTTTCTGCTACTAAGAGATAATGCATTGGGAGAACAGGGCTGTTAATTATCTAAAACCAAGGCCCAGAAGACTCAGGAAACAAGGTTTATACCTCTCCAAACAGACTGGAGGGACAGAACTTTGTCCTGGGAGGACAGAGAGGGAGCTAGTTGGAGAGAGACTAGATTGAGAGCAGGTGTTTCTTTCTGAGCAAAGCTGAGCTCAGGGAAGGAGATGACAATAAAAACACTGTATGTATTAGTTTCCTGTTGCTGCTGTAAAAAAATTTACCATAAACTCAGTGGCTCAAGACAACATAAATTTATCATGCTTTACTTATTTATTTATTTACCTATGTTTATTACAGTTCTGGAGGTCAGCAGTCCAAAAAAGATCTCACTGCGCTAAAATCAAGGTGTTGACAGGGATGGTTCCTTCTGAAAGCTCTAGGGAACAGCTGGTTCCTTGAATTTTCCAGCTCCTAGAAGCTCGCATTCCTTAGCTTGTGGCCCCTTCCACATTCCAAGGCAGCAACGGTTAGTGGAGTCTCCTCACATCATATAGCTCTGAAATGGCTTCCTCTGCTTCCCTCTCCCACTTTCAAGGAGACGTCGTTATTTTGGGCCCACCTGGATACTTCACAATAATCTGCCATCTCAAGGTCCAGCTGATTAGCAAACTTAATTCTATCTGCAACCTTAATCCCCCTTGCCATGTAACATAACATAATCATGGGCTCTGGTGATTAGGATGGGGGCACCTTTGGGTGGCCATTGTTCAGTCCTCCACAAAGGCCTCTACAGGTTTGGAGCATCATGCCCTGTTCCCTCTCTGGCACCTTGGAAGCTTGTTAGTCTCCTTGAGTTCTCCATAGCATCCTGGGAAGGCAGCCGTCAAGCAGACGCAGCAGTGTAGGGGCCAGGAGAGAGGGGCCTGAGAGCCGCCTGGTAATTCCCAGGCCCCAGTCCTTCCTCTTGGGAGATCTGGTGGGCCTGGGAGGGGCCTTGTGGTTGGGACAAAGTAATGCAACTGTGAAAATCACTGTGGATTCCATGACTGGGGGCCACGTGGATGTGATGCTTGAGAGGCTGCCAGCATGGAGGCATTACAATCACTGAGGGTGGTAAGAATGTTCTCAGAGGCTCAGAGGCGTCAACAGGAGCTGCAGCTGTCTGGGGAACCCCACCTCCTTCCATTACAAAAACCTTCCTGGAAGGGTGAGGAAGAAACCTCTGAACTGAACCCCAGAAATCTACATTGATTCAGAAAACTCTGAAGTTACTGAGAAAACCCCAGTTTGACTAAGATGAAGTTTCTGTCATTAGGCTGAATGGGAATCTGAGATAGAAACTAGGTTGTTAAAGAAAAATAATGAAGGTTCGTATTTGAAACCCTGATTTTGTGCTGAAAGCTCTGCCTGCTATGTACAAATGAGAGTCTCCTTTTCTGACAAGAACATCGGGAGAGACGACTTTATTTGCAAGCACTGGGTGAGGTGACGCTCCATGTAAATGGCGTGTTTTCCCTGACCAGCCTCTTCCTCCAGCTCAGCCGTGAGGGTGAGCCGCACGTCCAGCTCAAACGGGGTAAGGACGAGCGTGCGGCATTTTGCACAGTAAAGCAGTTGTTTCCACGTAGCTATTTTGATTAATAAAATAAAAATCAAGCCATCAAACTTTCAGTCTTTTTTAAAAGTCCAAGTAAAATATTCAATGTAAGTCTTCACTCGGCTCTGGGTCTTGCTCAGAGGCATGACCAGGGCGGGAGCAGAAGCCTCACCAGGTCTTCCTGTGTGAGACCTTCTCTGTGTCTCCCACTTGTGCTCCCATGTGGTGCCTCTAATGCCTTTTCATCTAATTGACAACCGTCATCTCCACAAGTCACTTTAAAAGTCATGGAAAGGTGGCCGTTTGGAAGAAAATGATCCGAGGAAGAAGTCATCAGGAGCCGTAAACTTGAAGGCCTCACATAGATTTGACTGCTCTACTTGGCCTTTGCTTAAGAGCAGCATTTAGAGTGAGCTTAGAAATGCCAGCCCGATGGGAGCGCTCTTCCCTTGGTGCTGGAGGTCTGGGTGCTGGCACCACAGGGGTAGGGGGAGCGTGGGGCCCTTGGGGGACTGAACTTTGGGCTTCTTTGCCCTGAGTAATGTTGCTTGGGACCCCTTGAACTGGGCCCCAGAGTTCTTGGGCTTATTGTGGAGAAAGTTACTGTGATCTGTGGACTTGTGGCTAAAATCTGAATAGTAAATAAATAAGTGCTGTTTCGTATTTTAAACAAATGAAAAAAATTACAATGTCAGTAATAATATTAACTAAATTTATTGAGTGCTTACTATGTGCTAGGCACCCTGCTAAAGGACTTTATATACAGTTATCTCATTTAATCCACATAAGAGTGCTGAAGGAAAAGAGTGGTTATTACCCCCATTTTATACACAGGAAGCTGGGGCTGAGTGAGGTGAAGGTGCCCTGTCCATGGTCACCCAACTTGTTAGTCTCTCTGGCTCTGGAGCCTGATTGTTTCTGTCATTCAACATTCAGTATTGTACCTACCCACTGCTGGAGGGAACGTAGCTACAGTATTTGGCGGGTGGAGTGCCAGGGTAACACCCTATGAGAGCTCTCTCAGAACCACATTTTCTTACCCCAGCAACTGGTAGGAGGCCGATGACTGGGAGCTTATTTTCCACAGAGGCAGGCATGAATCTGGCTTCAGGAAGCCTTTGGGGCAGGGAAGAGGGGGAGCTTCTGGACCCCTGGGGCCCCGACAAGGCTCACATGGGGCTTAGCTCAGTGTGGTGGGTAAAGAAATGGAGCTCAATAATACTGCCTTATATAAAGCAGACCATGACTTTTTTTTCAGTTTATATTGTCCATGGGCTATCATAACAGAAGCATTTTCTTAAGGATAAAACTACATATCACAATATTAATTACAGACATAGCTCATTGGATTCATGCAGTCCCTTCCCAACAATTTGAGGTGATTCTTGTGATCCTGGAATCTAAACATGGTACTGCTATCACATTCTGTACAAAACCAGGTACAGGAGAGATGCTAACCTTCTAGATGTCACATGATAGTAGCAGCAGGTAGGAGACCAAATATTTTATGGTTTTCATAAATAGGAGGGGATACATTCACCTTACAGTTTTAGACACTTCAAGTTCTTCCCATTGTCAAGGTGCTGGGCATCACTGGTGACATTCTGTCTTTCAGGCTCAACTCTAGTGGTGGCCAATCTGATGTCCTGTTGTTGCTCTGCATACTTTTGGCTCTGGACCAGGCTGTCTGCAACGTTCAGGGGAGACATTTCAATATTAAAAACAAAAACCAAACCAAAAAACAAAACAAAACAAAACAAACCCCCAAACTGGAGGGAGTAGCTGGGCAGCTTATAGCCTTGGCTTTATCTCTGGCTGTTGAATTGGATAGAACAGAGGAGGAGAACGGAGGGAGGGATGTGAACAGCAAACCTGACTATGGGGATCTCAGTGCGCTGACAAATCCAACCACAGAAGCACAAGGCTCCTCTCTTTTTAATTTTAAAGGGAACATTAGTCAGTTCACTGTGGTATACAACAGTGCAACTAAGTTCGAGGCGTGTGGTGTATCTTATTCCTCCTTGGAAAGGAGTTTGGGGCAATTGCTGATCCCTGTGCGAGAACGTGATCCCAGGAAACCTCTCTAAATTCTCCCTGGACTGGCCTTCTTCCGTTTTACGAATGTAGCATGTTTTCTGTGACAGTACTGCCTCCGCCACTGATGACAAAGCTGCGTGAACTGGACACCACAAGGGCCGGGGACATCTCTTCCGGGTCCTCCATCTCTGGCTGGTGGTCCCTACCCACAGGCCCCTGCAGGCCTGTCTCCTGGGTGCTCAGTTCCGAGTCCGCCTCCCCGCACTGCAGCGGGAGTAACGCCTGGTGTCTGGTCAGGGCGTCGTTATTTTTCTGGGCCTCCAGGGAGTTCTGGTGCGTGGAATTCCTGTGAGCCACGGCACTCTTCTGAGGCTCGTCAAAGCTCAGAGAGAAGGTGACTGTGCCACTGCCGAAGATGACCTTCTGCTTGCATCTGGGTTGCTGCTGCGACTGCGGCTGCGGCTGCGGGCTGGAGGGCGGCCGCGCGTGCGGCGGCGGCGCATGCTGGGTCAGGGCCAGCGGCTGCTGCTGCTTCTGCCTCTCGGGCTGCGGGAAGGGGTCCTCGCTGTTGCTCTTGCTGCTGATGGAGGAGGAGGGGGTGGATCCCGTGGAGCCCCCAAGGCTGCTGGACCGCTGGCGGGAGACGTTGCTGCGGCGCAGCGTGGCGCGGGCTGCCACCTTGAAAGCGTGCGCCGCGGTGCTGCAGCGCACCTCCTCGATGGTGTTACGCGACGGCTTGAAGAGGATGATGTAGACCTTGTTGAAGAAGATGCAGGCCAGCAAGCCAAAGCTGGCTGCCAGGATGGCGATCACCTCCACGGCAGAGACAAACTTGCCGTAGGTGCTGGCGTAGGCTGGAATGAAGGAGATCCAGACGATGAAGAAGATGAGCATGCTGAAGGTGATGAACTTGGCTTCGTTGAAGTTCTCCGGCAGCTTCCGGGACTTGAAGGCGAAGAAGAAGCAGATGGCTGCCAGCAGGCAGGTATAGCCGATCAGGAAGCCCAAGGCCATGAGTGAGCCCTCGTGGCAGGTGATGAAGATGATCTCATCCTCTAGCTCCTGGTTGCGGTAGCTGGAGGGGGGCGCGGTGTAGAGCCAGATGGCACAGATAACAATCTGCATGAAGGTGCAGAGGAAGACCAGCAGGAACTGCAGGTTGAGCCCCCACCACTTGCGGTGGAAGCTGGTGGGGATCTTGGCCTCAAACACCAGGAGGACGCGGTTGGTTTTCACCAGGATGCACGAGATGCAGAGCACAAAACTGATGCCGAAGGCCGGCTGGCGCAGGCGACAGGTCCAGTCCTGCGGCTCCCCGATGAAGAACAGGGAGCTGGAGAAGCAGCAGAGCAGGGAGAAGAGGAGGAGGTAGGAGAGCTCTCGGTTGGTGGCCTTGACGATGGGTGTGTTGCGGAACTTGATGAAGACGCCCAGCACGAAGGCCGTGAGGAAAATGCCCAGCACAGCAAAGAGCGTGAGTGCGATCCCAAAGGGCTCGGTCCACGACAGAAACTCGATCTCCTTAGCAATGCAGGAAGTGTGGTTCTCATTGGACCAGAAGTCATCAGGGCACTTGTCACAGGCACTTGCATCTGTAAAATGTCCCAGTGAAGGGTTAGTACTGTGGAGTATAGAGTGAAATTTGTGAGTGTGAATGTGGTGATGAGGGCACACAGATTATGGGATATAGTCACTTTCAATTTTCTTTACTGATGAAATAAGTATGATTTTTACATTATCAAATAATGTATTGAACCCCGACTTATGTTTAATAATACACCTAGTTAATTTCATGTATCTTTGTTAGTTCTATTATTTTTTTCCTTTGTACATAGTGGGGGCCACTTGTTTCCTTTAATACTACCTACTGGTGGTTTGTAGCAGAGAATGATCAGTCTTGCTGGATAGGTGGCTGCCCCGCACACTAGGGGTATGGCACTGTCCATCAACTTTTCAGTGATTCAAGCTCAGCCTGACTCATTTTGGACATCAGGATGGGGTTTGAAGACATTCCAGAGCAGACTTCCTCTTATATCAAGGCAAAGTATTCCTTACATATGACCTGTGCCATGGCTTTCTAGTAAGGGAGGCTGCAGACTCATTTGATCAACAAATGTTTAATAAGTCTCTGCTGTGTCCCTGGCAGCATGCAGTTTTGGGGAGTTTTGCAGTCAGAGATCTGGACAGGAATCCTGGCCCTACCGTTTATTAGCTGTGTGACTTTGGTCAGGGTCCTTAACCATTCTGAGCCTCAGTTTCTTCATCTGTGAAATGGAGGCAATAATAACCCTATAATTGTGGTGAGGATGAAATGAGTTAATAACAATGATAAAACAATTACAGTTAATATTTATAGAGTGCTTCCAATGCCAATCAGAGTTTTTGTTTAACAAATATTTATCAATAATTTACCATGTGCTTTACCAATATTAACTCATTTAATCCCCCAAACTCTGTAAGATAGGTTTAATATTATTATTCCCACTTTATAGATGAAGAAACTGAGGCACAGGAAAAACATAAGTAAGACAGCAAGTATGAGTGCCAGGCACTCAGCAGACAATCTGTTATGGCCTATTAACTCTGGAGCCTGGAACAGACAGAATTTTGTCCGTTCAGGGTCACTGAGCTGTAAGAAAAAGAAAACAACATTGGAGAGCAGTATCAAAGTAAGAGAAAGATGTGCAACAGATGTGTCTGTAAGCTTTTCCAGTGTTACTGAGACATCTAACATTCCTCTTTCTCTCCCAGCTCAGTGCCCACCCCAGCATGATGCTCACACATTCCTTGTTAAATGAGAAACTGCTACTACACTGGAATTTGACACAACATTGTAAAATGATTATAAATCAATAAAAAATGTAAAAAAAAAATGAATTGGAAAAACAGACAACAACAACAACAAAAGAAACTGCTAACCACCATCTCAGCCCAGCCCTTCCAGGGACTTTGCTGATTCCAGGGCCCCAAAGTGGACCGAGCCCTGCATGGTGTCCGTGAGGGCCTGCTCCTTTACCTGTCTCATCGCTGTACTCCCCATCAGGACACTCCACACACTCAAAGCAGCAGGTGGGCTCCCCTTCAATGATTCCTTTCCTAGTCCCTGCCAAGCAGTCTCGGCTGCAGTTGGAGAAAGGCACCTGGAAGATGGAGAGCACAACAGTGAGGGGCTGCAGCTGCGGGATCAGTCTTCCAGCTCCGCCTACACGTGTTAAGAGGGAGAAGCTCTAACACTGTCACTAGAACCAGTGCGGCAGACTCCAGGCCCATTCCAGGCATAGGAAGATCCAGAGGTCCTTGGTCCTGTTATCTATGAAAGGGAGGGATTCCCATGGGAAGTGCAGGTGCGCGCACACACACACACACCCCACAATGAGATTCTAGGAAGGTTAATTACCTGGAGTCTACACAGTGACAAAAATCCTCCTTAAATAGTGTCCCCTTCCATCCTCTGCAAGTCCCAGAATGAGATATCTGTTTACTCTTCATGGAAGTAAAACTTGGAGACAAACTAAAAGACACAGGGACATGGACCTACACACAGAAGGAGAGTCACAAGGGGAGATGCTGAGACAAGGGGAAATCTGTTTGAAAATGAGACCCTGAACTTTGCAGTGAATTGCAATTCTTGCCATTTTATTTTAGGCTTTACAGGGTGATTTCCAAGATCTTGCAACTCAGTGAGGCAGACAGGCCAGGCATGGAGGAGGTGAAAGTAAATGGATCAGAAAAATATATCAGGTAATTACTAACTGAAAGAAAACTGCAGCAGCTACATTAATTTCAGATAACACAGATTTAATTTAATTAATTTATTTCCTTAGTGGACTTCAGGTGCACAGAATTTGATTAATCATAATCTTTGTTCCTTTCCATGATTACTTCTTCATGTTTGAACCACTTTTGGTTAAGTCATTTTTAATATCTACCACCCCAAACCAAAACTAGGACCGGGACAATAACCTACATCTAACTATACACTCCTCTCTCCTCTTACTTCCTCCCCACCATGTAGTCATACCTGAGATGACCATCATCCTGTGTTCATCACAGGCAAGTAACACTAAACTTGCAAGGAACAGATCAATCTAATCTTAAACCAACTCTACCAAAGATTGGGAAAATAAAAGGAACACCCTCTAACTCATTCTTGTAAGGCCAATATAATCCTGATTCCGAAACAAGACAAGAAGAGTATGAAAAAGAAAAAAAATTTACAGCCCCATCTTATTATTTTAAGTTGTCTTCAGAAGCAGAGCTGAGTCGAGTTGTGTCCAAGTGATTTATAAAGGAAGTTCTCTCCCTCACAAAAAAGAAGAAAGTCCTCCTAAAGGAATAGAGAATGGAGGAAGTAGGACATAGAAGTCAGAAGGACAAGCAAGGGTGTGGTGTCCAGTGAAGTCCCTGCTTCTGCCTGATCCCCCAGGGGAGCTCCGGACTGCAGATTATGCCCCAGAACTGTCCTGACTTGAGGAAAGGACTAGGGCTTCACACTTCCACACCACTCAAAGCTTAAGGGTCACCTCAGGGACATGTAAATTCCTAGGCTCTTCTGAGGCTCTCCTTTGTCTCACTGAACCTGTGGGCAGGGTGGGTTCCACTAACCCGCAGGCAGTCTTCTGAAAAAGAGCAGCAAGTTCTGGTGATTGGAAGCAAAAATCCACCAAAGTCCTGAAGGTACATACAAAGTGTAAGGAATCTGAAAGGATATGGGAAGACTACAACTATTTTCTACTACTTGAAAATAGATGAAAAACACTAAAACAATGAACAGGCAAACTCAAAGGACATAAAAAAGAAAATACACCATGATCATGGTCATTTTGGGCTTATGCCAGGAATGCAAACAAATTTATTAGAAAGTCTGTAAGTGTCACGCACTGCAGTAATAAATTAAAACAGAAAAATATGATCATCAATGAATAAAAAAAATTTGATGAAACTCAACACAAACTAGTGATAAAAACTTAATGAAAGAGAACAGGAAGAAATATCTTTAACTTGAAAAAAAATTTAAATCCTTAGAGTAAACTTCATTCTATATGAGACAATATATTAAAAGCATTTCCTTTAAAATAAGGGTGCCCAATATCACCACTATTATTATACATTGCCCTGCAGTTACTAGCTAGTGCCACAAGACAAGAAACATAAGGGCAAAAATATTGGAAAGGGCTAAATAAAACATTTCTTTACTTATTGTTTAAAAGTTGAGAATTATGTTCTATTCAGAGGACTTTTCTGAGGATTTAAGCCCAGAAAACAGTTTCTCAGATTGCTCTGAGGGACTGCTCTGAAGAGGTAAGGGAGGAGCCAGGATGTAGAGGAGTTTTTGCAACAAAAACAAAGTGGTCAGAACATCAAAAGATTATGGTTGATTAAAGAAAAAACAGACACCTTAAATGAATGGATTTAGCACTTTTTTAATGTATGGGAAGATGCAAGAGTCTGCGCTCATTGAAATCCTTCCTTTGATATGCACGTAACTATCTATGGCCAGGATCCTGCTTTTCTTCACCCTGAATCCCCCCTCAGGGTGCACAGTCAGGGGTGGTTGCAGCAGCTGATGGCTTGATGGCTGCAGCATCCTCTGTAAAACTGTTATTTTTAATAAAACTGCAGATGATATGACTGTTCACATAGAAAACCCACAAAAATCAACAACCAAATTATTAGAAATAATTGGAGAGCAGCCCTAGGCTAAAATGCCACAGATTGCCACTGTTCTTACTTGAGTTTCATTAGTTTTTCTTTTTCTTAAAACAAAACAAAACAAAACAAAAAACCCAAACCCAAAACCAAAAAACTTTACCTTTTGTTTTAAGCTTTTGGTTGATAAAGTTGAATCTTTGGTCATGTTATAAAAAGTGGTCCAAGATACTCAAAGGTGTTAATAGAAAGGCAAATGCAAAGTTTTAATCAAGGAAACTATTATCAGCTAAGGAGTCAGATTTGTTAAGAACAAAACTGTTTCAATACAATAAGCATGGGGCTCAGGTTCTAAGGATTCTCCTCTGTACACTAAATACTCATGGATTTCATAGGGAGCCCTGGCAATACAGTTAGTGAGTTGAGGGAAGTGGATTCACGATTCCGGAAGTCTAGCAGTGAAGCCCAAGTTCCTCCCAAAGCCCATCACAGTTTCTGCCTTATTGGAGGCATCTGGTGTCCTGATGGACAGCACATACCTCCCTGGAGAATCCACTCCACAGGATCTTCTCCTCATTGATGAAGAGCCTTTCTCCTTTCTTGGCATAGACGTTGTAATAGCCAACTTCCTTAAACACGATGGAGCCGTCCTCTGGGGAGAGGTGCCAGTTGATGATGGAATAGTTCCCTGCGAGGTCACCACATTCATCGAAAGTCACCTGCTCCCCCATATTGTTGGTAAAGTTTAGGTGCCGTAGGTGCTTCAGGACCTAAAGAGGAACAGAGATAAATATTCTGAATACAAGCTACAGGGCTGCCACGTATGGTTGTGTAGGTTGTGCACTGCAGAAAGACAGTAAACTATCTTTTTCAAACAAATTGGAAGGAACATGACTTGAGGAAGAGGAGTCTTTTTAAAATTCACACCAAGGTACTTGCATGTATTAGGCGCAGCCCTGGTAAGCTATGGACTTTACTTGGTACTTGAAACACTTTCTTGAAGTCAGGAAAGGAAAAGGAGTACATCTCACCATGGCCACTGGGCAGATCAAGGCTTTTGCATGTGCACCATCACCCAGTGGTGCCCAGGAGGGACATGGTTTGTAAGCCAGAGCCGTTCCTGGTGTTTTCTGAGAAGAGCTTGGACAGAGCGGAGGCGCAAAGTACTGTCATGCTCTGTTCCATCTTTCCCTGTGCTACTGGTTCTGTGAAAGTGTTTTGCTGCCAAAAATCACAGAGAGAGGGATGGAAGGAAGAAAGAAATGAGGCTGTTAGTGGAGCCCTGGCCATCACTGTAATAAGCATGGCCAATCCCTTAATTTTTATGGGTCACAAAGCCCTTTGACAAAACAAATAATGATAACAATGAATAAACTTTACTAGTCATTTTACTCCTTTTTGAGGTGCAATGCTAAATATGTGTATATTCATTATCTAATCTTCACAGCAAATAGTACTATTACCCCCATTTTATTGTTGGAGCAATCAAGGCACAGAAAACAGAAGTATCCAGTCCAGGATCACACAGCTAGCCAGTGGTGCAAAGTCGGTGCTCGCAGCATCTCTGCTCCGCTGTGGCATCATTAGGCTCCCGCCTCTGCTTCCTGTGTGCCCCTGACTCGGATCAAGAGGAGGTGGTGGGCACTTGGCAGCTTATCTTTCATGCGGGACCTGCCCAGTGTCAGGGGTCACGGAGGTACCAAGAGAGTAAAACACACGGAGTGCAGACGGTGAGAGCCGGGGTGCTGGCTCCCACCATACTCATGACACACAAAGCTTTCTCATTCTCTGGCCCTGAGTGCCCTTCCTCACCTGTGGGATGAGAGGGTGGGCCAGAGAGGCTGCTGGGAATCTCCAAGCTCTATACGAACTCCTCTCTGCTCCATGGTTTGGCAGCTCCAGGAGGTACCTCTCCCTTTCAGCATTAGTTTTAAGGTACCTACAAAACCAGCATCTAATCTGACACTGGGGAAAAGTTTGGGCCAGCACTTATTACCCATCTGTGTGACAAAGGACACATTTCATGTTCCACTCCACAGATGGCATTGATTTATTTTTAAACAGTTTATATCTGTACAGACTTTATTTTATTTTTTAATTTTTGGAGGTAATGGGGATTGAACCCAGGACCTCATGCATGCTAAGCATGAGCTCTACCACTGAGCTATACCCTCTCCCCTGTATTGACTTTAAGATAAACATTTATTGTAAGGAAAATTAAATAAGGAAAAGGAGTCATCTGAATTTGCTCATGAACAGCTCTGGGAAGAGCTGGGGGACAGAGTCTGTGGCCGGCCACATGTGTGCACAGGCACGCCACCCTGGGTGTCTCACCTAGCCTGCTGTGTGTGGTTACTCCTTTTGTGTCTTCACTGCTACCCTGATGGACCCTGGCTATCCTGACTTTTGTCCCAGGCCCAAGGATGGAGGGGATCCCTCACTCCTTGCTACTGGCTCTTCTGTTCTGCAGACAGAGCTACTCAGCGAACCTCAAAAAAGATGGAGAATGAAGCCTACTAAGGGTTCATGCCACCTGTATTCTCTTGAGTCTTCCCGAGTGGTCATCAATCTTACATTTTTCCCTTCATTTTTTACTGAGCCCTTAAAACAGTCTGTAGAGTGGTGGTGCCCCAGACACACTCCCTTCTTATACCCCCAACTCTCCTTCCTTCTCCCCCTTGCTCTTGGGATGACCTGATCTCCTCTTATACAGTGGGGTACATCCTTTGTCTCTACCCTAACACATTCTGGTCCTGACACATCTCCTTCCCTTAGAGGAACACGTGTTCTTTCTGCTCTACAAGGCTGATCCCTCTTGCAGCACTTAGAACCTCATTTTTCCCATCTACTCTTTAAAAAGCATCATTCTTGTCTGAAGAATACTTTAAAAAGCATGTATAGCAGTAAAGTTAGGGTAGTTAGCATAAATTTTCTTCCTCCTAACCAGGTGTCAATTCCTTGGTTCTTACTTCGCCAGGGAACAAACTCCCCATCTCCTTTCCTCAGTCTACAGATTCTCTGCAATAAAACTCTCCAGGCAACAGTGGGTGGATAGGAAGGGGAACTGAAACAAGGTCATTTCATAATTAAATGGCCATCTTCCACACTGGTCAGATTGGACAGAAAAGTGACTCAAAGATCATCACTGGCTATAATCCACCTGCATTGCTGTTGGCACAGTCTAACAAATTCTACCCTATCCTGCCTGGAAAGAAAAGGGAACCAATCAAAATCATTTTTTAAAAGTTTCTATTTAAAAAACTCATTATAAATACAAGGTTAGATTTGTATACTGTTACAGTCAGTCAACAAACAAATATTTATAGAAAATCCACTCTGTGTCCTGAACTTGGCTACAGCAGCACAAGATGCAGCAATATAGTCCTCCTGGAGTTTACATATGGATTAGGGAAATAAGAAATGAGACACATGGGGTGAAATAGCAAACAGTGTAACATAAAGCACAGTTAATGCCTAACTCGTGGGGTAACAACTCCAAGTGCAGATAAACTCAGGGGAGCTGGAAATGACACAGGGCTGAAATGGTCATCGAAGCCTTGAGGTAGAAATGTAGACTGGCAAAGGATAAAGGGAAGGAAGGTGTTAAAAATAGTGGGTACAACAAGGGCAAAGATATTGAGCTAAGAATAAAGTATTATGGGGGCAATGAAGAGACGAAGTTCTCAAAATTTGTGTATATACTAGAGAACAAATGGCAATAAAATTGATAGGCAAAGAGCAGTCAAGGCAAAGAGGCTAGAGGCCTATCCAAAGGCACAGGATCAGGTAATAGTAAGTGTTGATAAGAATATAGAGTGGGGAGGGTATAGCTCAGTCATAGAGCACGTGCTTAGCATGCACAAGGTCCTGGGTTCAATCCCCAGCACCTCCATTAAAAAAAAAAGAGAGAGGAAAGAATGTAGGGAAATCAGAATCTTCCATATGATGCTGGTGGGATGTAAAATAGTGCAGTCACTTTTGAAAATAATCTGGCACTTCCTTAAAGTTGAACATAGAGTTTCCATCCAACCCAGCAATTTCACTTTTATGTGTATACCCAAGGAAAATGAAAACATATGTCCACACAAAAACTTTTACAAGAATGTTCACAGCAGCATCATTCATAGTAACTCAAAAGTGGGAGCAACCTAAGTGCCCACCAATTAGATGAACAGGTAAATAAAATGTGTTGTAGTCATACAATGGGATACTGGATGTATAAAAAGACATGAAGTACTGATAAATGCTACAGCATAGATGAATCTTGAAGACAGGCTAAGTGGAAGAAGTCAGTCACAAAAGACCACATATTTTGATTCCATTTATATAAAATGTCCAAATATATAGATACAGAAAGTAGATTAGCAGTTATTTAAGAATGGGGGGGGGTGAGGCAGAAGGGAGTGACAGCTAAAGGGTAGGAGGTTTCTTTCTGATATGGTGAAAATGTTCTAAAGTTAATTGTGGTTATGGTTTTAAAACTCGGTGAATATATGAAAAAACCAGAGTTGTACACTTTAAAGGTGAACTGTATGTCACGTGACTTATACCACGATAAAGCTGTTACAAAAAAGAAGGTATGAAAAGGGATTTTAAGTATATGACTCATTTTAAGTGTTGAGAATTTACTAATGAGACATGGCAACTCTGGCCTCAAACAGGATTACAGACAGGTAGAAGGTAACAGTCAGTAGTGCAAACATCTTATTCAGAAAAGAAAGCACCCTGGTATCTTTGTGCCTAGAAGTTTTATACCCACAATTTATTAGACAGACTCCTCTAAAGCAGGTGCTGTCTTATTCCTTTCTGTATTCCCAATGATGTGCAGAGGATCTGAATTTTAATGGCTACTCAAACTAATGTCTATTGAATGTTAGGTTAATAGAGTAGACATTAAACCAACACTGTCAGGTTTGTCAAATGGTGTCCATGATGAGGTTTTCACCAGTCTGAGGACAGATGAGAAAAATAAGGTCAATGTGGTATCTATATTAAAAGTTAAAAGAGACTAAATATATCTATGAAAGAAATTGAATATGCAGTTCAAAATTTTCCCACAAAGAAATCCAGCCCAAAGTGGCTTCACTGATGAATTCTGCCAAATATTTGGGAAGAAGTAATGCCAATTCTCCACAAACTCTTCCAGAACATTGAAAAGGAGGCAATACTTCCCAACTCATTCTATGAAACTAGAATTACTCAGATATCAAAACTAGAAGAGATATTATAAGAAAGTAAAACTACTGACCAATATCCCTTATGAATATAGAAGCAAATTTTCTTGACCAACTATTAGAAAATCAAATTCTCTGGTTACAAAAAGGAAAATACACTGTAACCAAGTAGAGTTTATCCTAGGAGTGCAAGGTTGGTTTAACATCTGACTTCATTAACATGCTACAGAAGAGAAACTGGATGATCATCTGAATAGATACAGAAAAAGTATTTGATAACATCTAACTTCCATTCCTGATAAGAAGCTCTCAATAATTTAGAAATAAAAAGGATCTTTCTAAACTCTGTAAAGGGCATCTATGTAAAACCTACAGTTAACACCACACTTAATGGTGCAAGACTGAATGCCTGCCCCCTTAGATCAGGAACAAGACAAGAATGTCCCTTCTCACTATGGCTATACAACATTTTACTGGAGGTTCTAGCCAGTGCAATTGGGCTGAACTAGTCTTGAAGATTCATACTAAAAACATAAACATCTATGTTCTATACTCAAAAACAAATAAGCAAGAAACAAAAGATTTTTCAGATAAAGTGAAAAGACTTAGGATTCACTTTTTGAAAATCTTACCATTAAGCACCATAAAAATTAGGCTTTTATACAATTGGCTGAACTTAAACCTGCATATTAAAAAGCAGAATACTTAAAATTATACCATGGGATTAAGGGCGAACACAATTTCTCTCTTTGAGGTATAAATGTAACCTAAGTTGTTTTCTTCTGATTCAAAAAGTAAACCTTGAGATTCAAACAAACTGGCAACCAAGGAAACGGAAATATTAGAACTTTTATAAACTGTGCTGGAAGATTTTACCTTAAGAGTGGGAAGATCGACGTATCAGAAGAATCATAGTTTTCATAGGATAAAATACTAACTTTCTCTTCACAACGGAAAAAGAAGAGTCTTGGGCTTTTCTGGGGAAATATTTCCTTTGTGGTTTTTTTTAGAAAGCGGCAGCTCAGTATTATATTTTGCATGTCGTGTTTTCAGTTATAGGTGTATATTTAATTCTCAGTAACCATTCAATACATGGAATAAATGGATTATAAAACTTCCAGCACTTTCTTGAGGAAAAGGAAAGTTGGAATCACCATAGTGTAATAATGTTGAAGTAACAGCAGGGAATTGCCTGAAGAGAACGGGTCAGTCCCAACATCACTGTTCCATGTAAGAATGATGACAGTGGGATGCCACGAACACCTGAAATGTAGGTCTGGAAGTCTCTTAATACAGAGAGAACCAGAATTATTCAATTAGCTATAACAAAGTAACTCAGACGAACTGCATGAGGGATGAGCCTTTCTTTTCTTTTTAAAATTAAAAAAGGCCAAAACAGATTTTTAAAAATAGTTTATTATGTATAGGCAGTATCCTAAGCACTCTATACATATTAACTATACATATTACGTCATTCTCATGATAAACTAACACATTTCTTTTTTTTTAAATGGAGGTGCTGGGGATTGAACCCAGGACCTCATGTAGGCTAAGCAAGTGCTCCACCGCCAAGCTATACCCTCCCCCTTAAACTAGTAAGTTTCACTATCTCTATTTTTCAGATGAGGAGAGGGAGGCACGGGCACACTAAGTGACCGCTCAAGGCCATACAGCTGTTAGGTAGCAACTGGGATTTAAATCCAGTTAGTCTGGCTCGAGAGTCCAAACTCTCAACCAGGAGACTGTAATGCAACCTGCAAAGGTGTAGGAGTCTGATTAAACAGCCTATTAGGTTATCTATCTCTAGTTATAACAGGTTGTCTAGTGTACCATTTACATTGGACATACTTTAAAAATGGGATGGTAGAGACATGGTAATAGAAGAAGCCATAATTGGAAACGTGGTCCTCCCTGTATGGCACCCAGATCTCGATGCATGACCTGCACTTCCCCACCCTGGGGACTTTCTACTGTTTTCCATTTTTAATCAGCCTGACTGAGGGTATAGTTTACATAGCATGAAATGGACCCATTTTAAGAGTACAGTTCTGAGTCTTGGCGAATGTATATATACCTGTGTAACCACCACTACTGTCAACCCAAAAGGTTCCCTGATGTCCCTTCCAAGTAAATTCTCACCCCACGTGCATCCCTAGGCCACCGCTGATCTGTTTTCTTTCTATCATTAGAGAGAGAATATCATATAAATTGCATGATACACTTTGTACTCTTGTTTTTTCAGTCTGGATTTTTTTGCTCAGCATGTTTTTGTGATTCACCAGTGTTGCTGTATGTATTTGCCTTCGCATTTGACATTTCCTTTAAGGAATAGATCCTTCCCACACATCCTAATCCATCCTTCAAGACCTATCTCAAATGACTGTCCTTTATTTTCCTCCTTACTTCAAGTCCTAACCTGCACAATATTGTAGTGTTTCATCCTTACAGCAGGTGTATAAGTGAAATCACATGAGTGTTGCATTCTTCCAGTCAAAATTTGTGCCTTGTCCATTAATAATCAGTTATCTGTTTACTAAGTCATCTCTTTAGGCATCTTTAATATGTCTTTTGGCAAGTTGACTTGTACCTGATTTTCCGCATAATACCCTGCATAACAGGGAAGGTAGTGATGGAAAGCATTCCACCCTTAAAAGCAATGATAGGAAATCTTTAAATTGATATTCACTGACCCACAAAAAAGTGACACAAGCTACACAATAATTTAGATTTCCCCCCTGGAGAGAACACTCTTCTTTCAGACTTTTAAAATAAGAAATTAATATCTCTATTAAAAGAGAAAATACAAAATTATACTTGAGATTTTAACTCTGTATCATATGCTTATAAATTGTTTTATTTGGGGAGAAATTTGAGGAGAAAGAAAAAATAAATAAAGGGAGAGAAAGGAAAAAAGTTAAAAGAAAGACTTAATTTAAACATAGAAGATAATATACAGAAAAAGAGACACAGGCTCCCCCAAAAACTAAGCACTGAGAAAGACATACTAAAAGAGGGACAAACGCGTATAACATGCATACACTTAGATGCCCACATATTAGCTCTCATGTGGTAATATTTCCATCTTGTGGCCTTTTAGGGTATTTCCTCTAAAGGATTTAGAAGTCAAACTATTGCTCATTATAAGCACAAATGGGAATCACCTCTTGTTACATACTCTAAGGGTCAACTGAATTAAGCCAAAGACTAGAAACTAGAATTTCCAACGCTTACACAGGACATCATTTCTTAGCACAAAGGGAAAATGGGAGGGAGTGCACAAAGAACCCCATTTACCCATATAACGAAGGACAGTTTACACAGATAAGCAGCCTACTGCTTCCTGGCCACTTCCTGTGCTAAGAGTGTCGAAAAGAACCAGGACCCATTCCCTTCTCTAACCTCAGTCATCTTTTCTTATCTCCCCTCCATCTCCTCTGGCTCTCTATTCATCCCCTTCCTCCAGACCCCAGCAGTACCAGCCATTCCTGGAAAGACTGATTCCATTTGCCTTCTGTTATCACCATGGTTCTTTCATCATGCACACCTGTTTTTTGACTAGTGAGTGGTTGGTGGGGGAAAGCAGGAAGCATGCCTCATGCGCCATCATCCTGAGAGAAGGAAGCAAGTGGTTCCATGCTTATTTACACAATGTTCCATTCACATTTGATTGCTGGGTATGGACACAGGCTTTTCCAATCAGAGCCTAGAATATCCTGGCCAGGGCAATTGATTTAAAGATGGGTTATTGGGTTGAACAATTCTCTGCACAGGACTCTAGCTTGTGTTGGCAGGTCAAATCAACTAGGTTGCTATTCATTCATTCATTTGACACATATTCAGGTGTCAAGTGTTCTGGACATGATGCTGAACAATACAGACATAGTTCCTGCTCTTATGAAGCTCAGAGCACAGTGGAAGAGTTGGAATGAAGAGACAGCTGAGGAGCAGTGTGAGGAGGGCTTGGGGTCTCCGTGGGGGTCAGGAGGGAATTGTGCATTGTGCGCTCTTAAGTTACCTGTTAGTGTTACTTTTAAGGCATATGAGCTGATTGATAAATTTTAGGGAGAGAAAAGATCAACAAAAAAAAAGAAATTGTGATGAACTTTGTTTAACCACAAGTTTAATTGGTAAGAAACTATTTCAGTCAACTGAAGAGCTATGAAAGCTTAAACTGGACATATGTAATGGCAAAAATGAGGAAGAAAGAATGGTCAGAAAGTTTACGTGGGGATGATTTGAAAAGACTTCCAGGAGAAAGCGAATTTGAAACAGTTAAAAGTTTGTGGTGGACGTTGATAGAGGAGACAAAAACTGATGGCCCTTCCAGTGTGGGATATGATCTAAACAGAGGTGCTATGCCAAAAACTCACAAGGGCTTTGTGGGGAGGTGCCAGACCGACTGGCTTATAAGAGAATTGACAGAAGGTGAGAATGGAATTCCAGGCTGAGATACTTGGATTAGATTGTATGGATTGTACGGATGACAGGTTTCCTTGTTGGTCTTAATAATGACAGTGAATAATTGCTGGTCCATCTCCTGACATAGACACGGACAAGATCTTAAATACCAGAATGCCCACCCAACTGCCTGAGTTCCTGAGGCTTAAAGGAGACTTACAGCATGCACATAGGACATTTTGGCCCATGCCCACATGTTACTCCTCCCCATAACTCTAACTCTATTTTCCTATCTGTCTCCTCAACTGGATGAATTGGGCCAGACCATGTGTGAGCCAGGAGGACACATGCTTGCCTGTTACCAGGGTCAGCTGAGGTGTCTGTGCAGGGGCTACTTTTTACTTTGGCCACCTTGCTTCTCCTCCCTCCTCATTTTGGCAGTAGCACTGATTTCCCTGTGGGGATCCACTCTTAATTTTACTTTCAGTCTAAGTAGTTTGGGAGGACTTCACTCCCAGCTTCAGGGATAGCTATGTAATCGCAGACTGGCCAATCGATATAGTTTCTGGGACTTTTACAAGAGATCCTGGGAAGTAAGGAGAGCCAAGCAGTAAGGATTTAATGAGCTTGAAGCTGCTGCAGGCTGAAAATTGCTAACCCCAAGGAATAAGGCATCAAGAGATGAAGATGAGAGCATCTAGCTACACCTGGAATATTTCCAAGATTTTCAGAATTACGAGCTACTAATAATGTTCCTTCTTTTGTTTGAGCCAGTTTGATTTGGATTTTCTGTTGTAAGCAACTGAAAGTCCCCATCTTGACTATAGCTTAATTCTTGGACTAAAGAATAGTTGAGCCCAAGGCTTTAAACAGATAATCAAATTAAATATCAGTTTTGCAGAAGTCAGTTGCTCAGGTGTTTGAAACGGCAATTTGAATCCAAAGCTATATCTAGTGACCTCATTTATTTTCTTTGAGGTAACTACTTTATCTGTCTTGCCTGGATCAGCCCAAATTTGCTTTATTACACAGTGAACTGCTATCTAAGTGAAGGATGTACCTGCCAAGCCTCAACCTTCTTGATATCTGCACAGGAACCGTTGGTGAAGAGCCCTCGCCCGGGTATGCAGGTGTATATATCTTGCAGGGCATGAGCAATGGAGTAGACGGCTAAGTAGACGTTGTAGGATATCCGCAAATGTGTATAATCCATGTAAGGGGTCTCGACACTGCTGATGTTCTCATCCCCTGTACAGAGAGGTCGGAAGGCGGTGGAGCTGTTGCTTGTCCTGCCACCACCTTCTTCGTGACCTCTCAGGAAGTTGTCCACAGGTAAGGGTCCTTTAGCACCTTCCTGGAGGTGGCAGTTAAACGTTTCTTCCCAAAACTCTTTGGCAAAACCGTTATGGACCGACTTCCTGGGATGGACCTTCTGCAGGAATTCCCGGAAACCTGGGATCTGTCCAGCCTTCAGAGCGAATCCAATGGTGCCTCCGACCACGTGGAAGTACTCGGGCATGGCGATCAAGGAGGAGCTGGCCCAGGCCTCGCTGGCCAGCCAGATCCTGCCCGTGATGTTGCGCCGGACGATCTCCTTGATGAGGGGTTCAAGGTCTGGGCCACTGGAGAAGACGACGATGACTTTGGCTGTGGAATTCTGGATCACCTCCACCACTTGCTGGATCTCTTCCTCATCAGAGTACTGGGAGATGAGTTCGCTGAAGTCGATGCAGATGTCCCTCTCCTCAGCTTCCTCTCGGAACTTCTCGATCCCTGGGCGGCCATAGTCATCATCAGCTGCAATTGTGCCCACCCAGTTCCAGCGAAAATACTCGATGATGTCAGCCATGGCGGTGGCTTGGTGTTCGTCATTGGGGATGGTACGGAGGAAGGACTTGAACTGATTCTTGTTGCTGAGGAGTCTGCTGGAGGAGGCATAACTGACCTGGAAAGAACACAGAATGATGGAGTGAGTGAGGTGCCAGGTGAGCCTTAAGACTGTGTAGAGGATGGCTTTTTGAACATTCATCAGTGTAATATATCAAACATGCTAGTCACTGGAGACAGGATGAAAGGTGAGGACAACCAGAATCTGTTCCTCTCCAGTGTGACCACGCAACCGTCTGTCAGCCTATCGGAGAGCGTTCTAATTCCCACAGCGCTACCTTCAGAGGTGGGTCTGGCCTAAAGTCAACCCAACAACAGTAGAAGCTACTTATCCTTTCAAGGAGAGCATTAATGCACTGTACCAGTTTCTCTAACTTCCTCTGTGTTGTCTCATTGGCTGCAATATATCCATGTACACATTTTCTGCCTGTGGGGTCCAGCTTCTCATCTGAGTGTTTAAGCTTCCCCTTTACTATAATGAACACTTTGTCAGTGACTCACTTCTGGAAGGAATCAGGTTCCCTTTGGGTTATGAATCTAAGGGTCTTCACCACGAGGGGTTCCCCTTTCTTACTCTGCCTAGTTTCTCTCTTCCAGTCTCCATCTATTCCCTCTCTTCCCTCCCGTATCGCCCCACCTCCTCCACCCACTGTAATACTTTAGATAAAAGTACCCTCGATTGCAGTTATTTCTAAGAACTGTTTATCATTTAGGCTCAAACAGCCATTTAGGTACATTAGGCTCAATTCCTCTTCATCACAATAACAATGATGTACATCATTAAATACAGTCATAAAAACTTCCTTTCCTCTCCTGGCTTCTCAGTGACTTCAATCACCACCAAGAGCCCTTTCCTCTGGTCAATTTCAGGTGGTGGCTGAGGCCTCCGGACAGGCTTTAGATGTGGGTCTCCAAAACCTAGAGAGGCTGAAAAGGAACCCTGGAGAAGCTGCCCCAATGTGTTTCCACTTTCTCGGACATAGCCAGTTCAATATCTGAACATTAATTGTGTGGGCCACCAAGGGAAGAAAGCCCTACCTTTGCCAGTAAAAGATCCTTGCCTGAAGAAGTATCTGAACACTATGTAAGGCATTTGTTAGTGCAGAGCTTCCTGACTTCTTTTCATATTGTGGCAAACAGAGAAGGCGGGGTGAATGGCAGAAGCTGACCAGCCCTGCTGGGTGTGCTCTGACCACCCTAGACCCCACCTACCATCCCAAACCCAGAGAGGCTCAATATCTTAGCCCGTCTGCAGCACTCCTAGACGTCCTGCTCACCAGTTAGGAAGTTCCAAGTTATTGGACCATTTCTTCTGAAGCACAAAGCTTTTCTGCACTGAATGGAATTTCTTCTTGGTAATGAAAGAGGGTTTAAAAATCTCTTGTTTTCCAGTTTTCTAGAGAGATTTAAAACTTAAGAAAACCATGTTGAAGAATTTGAGGGACTGCTTTTTCTAAAATATATTTTTCTCCAATTAAAACAGTTAGTTTTCAATGTTGAGTGTTTTGAAATGAATTATTCCATAAATAGTTTCTATATCAAAAACAGAAAAGACACTGATGTATGAAAGACCTGGGCCAACTTTGCTAAAGAGCAGGCATGAATTTTCTGATAAGAACTTTGATTTGGGGAGTTATAATACAAAAGTGATCCTTTTTTTTCTATTATTGAAATAAGCTTCTTCTTGCTCTACTCTGGGAATCCATGAGGTAGGCAGTTAGATTAGATAATCCTGGAGATGTTGTTTTTAAGAGATCTTCATTTGCAGACCCAGACAACAGGCTTCTCAATCAAGTTTTTGCAAATGAAAAATCCACTCAGGTCTTTTATAAATTCATTCATTGTTGCTTACTTCTTGATCTTTTTTGAAAAACTGGCCATAAAGGGTTTTAAAGATACAAAATTACAAATAAATATATCCCCCATGGATATGTTTCTCTTAAAGAATGCATTTATAATATTTGTCCACTTTTTAAAAAGCAAACTAGAAAAGTGGGTGTAAATACCACTTCATTATCCCCCCACAAAAAAAAACCCTTAAAAACATACAAAACTTTATTGTAAGAGGGGAGAGTTTCACGAATGATTCAGAAAACTTCTAACCACAGCTCGTTCTACTGGTCTGCTTGTTCCATCCACTTGGTGGCGTGAGTGGTATAAGAAATACAACAGGGCATCTGTCCCCACCCTGCAGGGCAGTGGTTCCCAGCTCTGCTGCACATCAGAATCGCCTCAGGAGCTTTCAAAACTCCTGACTCCCAGGCTGCATCTTATATCAATTAAGCCAGGATCTCTGGGGGGGGGCGGTGAGACCCAGGCATCAGTATTTTTAAAGCTCCCCGAATGCTCCAACATGCAGCCATGACAGACAACATTTAGATACACTTACATTGGTTTGACTGATAATCATTATAGTCTTCTCAACACTTTTACCATTCAAGTTCAACTTAACCTTATCTTTCATCCAAACCACAGTGAACTAGAATCCTCCCCTTTGTGTTCTTTATTTATTGATGGCAATTACCTCTTATGTTTATTGGACATGACAACTTACTTTAAGTGTGAATTTAAAATATTATGCTGCCTAATATGCCAAATTTAAAAGACGCATATTTGCATCCTGCCCAACACATTTACTGCTGTGGGCTTTGTGAGATCATTTTGGCACAAAGATTACAGAGCCAGGGCTTCCCCTTGGGAAACACCTTTAATTCCCTGAAGTAAGGATTCGGGAAATGATGACAAGACTTTCTCAGTTGCCACGTGTATAAAAACGGATAATGGCTATCACCAAGGAAACGGAGACATCCCAACATAGAAATGTGAATTTTTCAAAGGTACTCTTACAGATTTTAAATATTAGACACTGAAAAAATAAAGTGTGATTTATAATTTAATTTAAAAATTGATATGCGATGCATCACAATTGAGCTGATTCTCCCATCCATGGGTATTTAGGTTGTTTCCAATTTTTCACTATTATCAAATGATGTCACAGATATATAAATATTAACATGAGAAAAGGTTTGCTCTATAAAAAATCAGGTTATAAAATGGCATTTAGAGTTTGCTGTCTTTTTTTGGTGAAAAACATATGCAACTTTGAACGTGTTTATTAAAGCACTTGTTTCAGTGAATTGTGAGTATTTGAAAATGCATCTATCTCCCCACATAGGCTGAGTTCCTGCAGAGTAGAAACTGCTTATTCATACATGCTCTACGAGTATTTCTTATAGAATACAAGAATGAAACAGAATATTTTCAATTTCTACAATGTGCCTGACAATGATTAAGTTCCTGTTTTGTGAGAAAATACACTCTGTTTTCCTCTGAACTAAACTTTCAACCAGAGGGGAGAGAGGCAAAGACTTAAGGGAATAGGACTAAAGGCAGCTATTTTGGGTTTGAAGGTGGGCTTTACATTGTTTGGCCTCATTCCTCTTAGTAAGCAAGGGCAGAATAGCCATTTACTGAAGGGATGGAGTGGAAAATAAATAAATAAACTCTTAGGGGAAAAAAGACAAAGTTTCATACAAGGTATGCTTCAAAGAATTTTGCAAGAATTGTGAAGATGTAGTTGACTTTGTTGACTCTGAGGTCTCAGAAATCCCAATGGTCATGAGACAGATAATTAAAAGAATTTCTGTGCCAAAGTAAAGCCAGAGAAGGAAAAATAGCACACTTGTACGGGCACTGGGCGTGGCAGTTCTCCAAGCCTGCTGCTCCTGACCCCTGCCCACGTCGCCCCATCTAAGAAGGCACGGTACCTGGGGGATGTAGAAGAGCCCCAGCAGGTTCGCCACTGCCGTGGAGATGCCCGAGCCCGTTGCTCCCACCACAGCGATCGTAGAGGGGATGTGCTCCGAGCAGTTGCAGAACTCGTCAAGATTCAAAGAATCGATTTTGTTCTGGGCCACAAAACTCAGGGTGGCCTCCAAGGCTTTAGAAACGGTGTTGCAAGTGTCGAATATCCTGTAGCCCAGCGTCATGTTGGGAAGGAGGGCCGGGCTGCTGTTTATTTCCTCTATGGCAAATATCATGGCTTGTAACCAGCGAAATCCACGGAAATTATACCTAGAAGAAAGAAGAAATGGAAGAAAACAATAGGCTTTCTGGTCAACTTCTTTAGAGTACAGACTGGGCAAAGCTGGGTTTGAAACTGGCTTTGTTACTCTGGTTTCATGACATATTGAGACTCAAGGTCCTCTCTGTAAAATGGGGATAACACCTCAGAGGGTGGCTGTGAGTATGAGATAATTATGCAAAGTTCTCAGCATGGTGCCTCGCAGAGTTAGGGAACAATGAGCAATGACAACAAGGACTGTGGTTAGTAGCAGAATGAATAATTTGTACCTGTCTCATCCTGCAAAGAATTTGAAGTAGCTGATGTGAGGTACTAAAATAGAAGTAATATCGAGATTTAAAAAGAAAAAAGACCGGGGAAAATATAAACAGGCTTTAATATGCAGGAGCCTGAAAATAACTTCAGATCTGCAGAGTCACAAATATAGACTATGGCATTCCTGAAGGCTGAAGGGGAAAAGGACATGAGTGATCTCATCTTTGTAAACAAACAAACAAACATTATGCACAGGAAGGCTGTTCACAAACAGTGGTTGCTTCTGGGTGGTAGAATGATGAACTTTAAAATTGTGTGCTTTTGGCTTATTTACACTTCCTATTTAAAAAAATGAGCGTTCATTGCTTTTCAAAGAATGCTATCTTAAATAAAAATCAAGCAAATTAACAAAGAGAAATAGGGTCAATGACGTAGTTTTCACTCTCCTAGGACTTGGAAGACAGTGAGAGCTTGATAAATGTTCTGAATCAGTGTATCAGTGCCCAAAGAAGAAAACCTAACCTAACCAGCCTGCAGGTCCTCTCTTTATAGCGTGGGTTTCACTACTTCAACTCAATGACAAGAGGAGAGAAACACAATCTGTTACACTTCACTGTATGTCAGTTAGGTTCCTGAAGGTTTTCTGGTCTTTTAATGTGACATTTTCTCTTAGTCATTTCCTTCACATTTCCTGCTTTCATTTACTTATTTTTTTAAAACACGCAAAGTCATTAAGACATATTACAGAATTTTTCATTATACAGAACATCTATATTGTTAAACTGATTTTCCTATCTTTCTTTAATATAATTAAAATACATATTTCAGGGCATGCTTCTAGCTTGATCTTAGGTATATACGTAGCACCTGCAGGGTACAATAAAGAGGATATTTACCCACATGGATATAATCAGCATCACTGAAATTCTACACTTAGCTTTTCTGCATTCATTAAAAAAATGTGAAAATCTTGTCTAACTTGTGAGCTCTCATTAGAATATGAGCAGAAATCCAGTTTTGTTGGAACGATCCTAGTTTTCTTTTTCACTTTCGAGCTCTCAGGAAGACCAAGGAAAAGTGCCGGCTCCTTTCTGGAAGGTGCAGCTCTCAAGAGAAAGTGCTCTTCTCTCTCAGAAGATGGGTCAAGCCCTGGGGTGCAGTAATGGTTTCTGATGTCCAGAGTAAGGGAGGTGATAATGCAGCCCACTGGACTCTCAGAACTCAGTTATTATTTGAAGGAATTGCACCTAGTTTTAGGTGTCAAATTCTAAAAGAGTCATGATAAATTAGGGAACATCAGACAGAGGGCATCCAGAATGGTGAGTGTCTGGAAATCAAGTCATTAAATAATTATTTTAAAAACTGAGACTATTTGGCCTGGAAAAGAAATGATTCAAAGGGACATGTCAGCTGTCTTCAAATGGCTAAAGAGAGAGTCCAGTGAGAGAGTTAGCTGGATTCTGAGTTTCTCCATCTGTGTTAGATGGATTCTGTGTTAGCAGGGGGAGTTCAGCTTTCTGTAAGACTTTCTCATGGGAATGGTTCCAAAATGCTACGGGCTGCATTTCAAAGATGCCTGAGTCATGCTAACCATGGAAGTTTCTTTAAACTTTAAAATCTTTTAAAAAATAAGAATGAGGTAGCCAACAGTCAGCTATTATGACCATTAGAGAACTTAAGGTCAACAGAAGATTTTACTACTCAGGTTTGCAAGACCTACAATAAATTTCCTTCTAGGTACTCGGTCTTCCATTAAGCAACACTGCCTCCAGTGAACAGTGATGACTCAGTTATCAAGTGACTGGGTCTATGCTCCAGCAGGCCATGGATTTTCCTACTCAGTATCTCTGACATTTTATTTTTGGAAAAATTTCTTTTAAAAAAATGAGAGGGGAATAATAGGTTCGGCATGATTACCAATCACCATTTCTGACAAGAGAGAACCAACTTCGGAAAAATTATCATGGGTTTGATAACAGCTTTTCTCCAGCCACCCAGAGGAGACTCTCCAAGGAGGCTCCCTTCCCCTACCTGATACATTCCACGGACTCGGGCCTTGACTTTAGATCTTGATCTTTGGCAGCTACTCCAAAATGAATAGGAAAGAGCCCCCCGAGGATAATGTCCCCTTTCTTCTGGGCTCGCTGGTCAGGCCCATAGGCAGAAGCGCACCAGGCGAAAGCCAAGAGGATCCAACAGCAGCTGTAAGACGCCATAGTTCTGCTTTCTCTCCAGGGGGAGGACAAGAGTGCTGGTGGTCTGGGGCCCCCCGAGAACTTCCCCCTTGGTGGGGCTCACTCCCTGCGATGGCGACACATGTCCACAGCGCGATTAGTAACAGAATGGAACTGTGGCGTTTGACTTTCCATTTCTGCCTTCTCCATTGCAGACTAGTAAGGTGGGTGGTTCTTGAGTCTTCAGAAGTCACATCACGTACAGACAACCTGTGGTATTTTCTAGAAAAGAGAGAGATAAAATGAATTCAACTAAGCCTAAATCCCACATTGTTATAATGACTGCAACAGAGGTGGCTCAGAATTTCCATTCAGAGAGGCTGAAGGGTGACAGGTGGGGAAGGCAAGGCTTAGCGTCTCATTTTTATAGCACTTCATGCAAGATAAAAAAAAAACTTCATGTTACACAAACACAAACCTTTGAAGGATGCAGATAAATCAAGGGTCACATTAGGTTCTGCCAAGCTCTACAGCAGGATCTAGGGGACAGTCCTTCTGCTCTAGCATGATTATCCTAGTAGGAGCTCTCAGCTCTTCTCACTCTACATCCTCTCTTGTCCACTCTGTGGGGCAATTCCCAAATATATGTCAATGTTGGCTCAATGTACAGTTTCTCCTGAGGTTCAGGTCCAAGCATTGAACTGTCAACTGGACATCTCAACCTGGATGTCCCACAGCTGTTTCCACCTGGACAGACGCTGCACTCACCTTCCTCCCAAACTTGTTCCTCCTTTCCTGTTTTCTATCTCAGCAAATGTCATGCCATCCACAAAGGCACCAGACAGAGTCCTCCCTGCCCTCTCCCTTTTCTCATCATTGCCCTTCATATTCAAACAGCCATCACATCCTGTAGACTCTACATCCTAAATCTCTTTGGAATCCATCCACTGCTTCCCATTTTCAAGGCCATCTTAAGTCCACCAGCATTTCTCATCTGGGTTTGTGCAACTATTTCCTAACTGGCCTTCCTGCCTCCAGTTGTGTCCCTTTGCAACCCACCTTTGAAAATCTTTGGATGCCATGGAACAAGTGGTTTGGAGCACAAGCTCTGGAGTTAAACCTGGCTTTGAATCATAGTTCCACTGTTTCCTAACATATGACTTTGGGAAAGTTACTTAACCTCTGATCTCAATAAAATAATGCACGGAGGGCCATTAGCACAGTGTAACTAGTAAACTCACAGAACATGCGAGCTGTAATGAATAACTTTCTAGCCTCACTCTTGCTGGGCTTCCCTTTGAACTCGACCCTCCAGCCACGCTGAACTTCCTTTAGTTCCTTAAGTACAGGCTTTTTTTTTTAAATCCCCATATCTCACACATACCATTCCTCTTTCTGGATGATGCCTCTAGCCTAAACTTTGCCTAGAAAACATCTACCTGTCTTTCAGCTTTCAGTTGTCCATAACTGTGGGGTCAGGGCTTGGTGGACTGTGGGGCCTTTGTGTGAATGGAGAAAAGAACTCCTGTGGGCCAGACACAGTCTTGTACCAAGGTGTCCAGCTTGGGAGTGGAATGCGAGCTGGATTTCTATCTACACTGACCCCTCAGTTGTACAGTGAGCAATGTATAAGGAATCTTCAAGGAAGCCTTCCATGGACTCTCAGTTAAGGTAGGTCCACTGTTGTTGTCCTTTACATCTTGGATCTTGGAGTTCCCCTCTTGGAAGACTGATCACACTTTACTATAATTAGATGCATAAATGTCTCATTCCAGACCCCAAGCTCCTAACCATTGTCATATACTGTCCCTTGTCCCTTAGGAACCTACCTCCTCCTCCAACAGTCATTCTAGCAGAGGGTACTGGGCCCCAAATGGAAGGAGCACCCCATCAGATACTCAACAGTCACAGAATTGTCTCCAGTAATGTCTAAACATCCACGACCATCCAGATTCTCTGACCTCAGTCCTACTCTTAGATTTTTGGCTTCATTTCTTGACCTTGGTCATGTATTCATTCATATATTTAATAAGTACATGTGCTAAGGACTGGAAATATAAAGGCACCACATCACACACCTGCATGTTCCCTGCCCTTAGGAACTCCCTGTCCAGTGGGCAGGCACACTAGTGGAGAGGGTCAGAATCTATGTCAACATTCAGAAGTGAGAAAAACATATAACTTTGTTCTCAATACCTAAATTCAACTTTGCTCCCAGCACTTAGCACAGTGTCTGAAACAGTAACTGCTGAATAAATGTTGAATGAATGCATAGAAAAGAAAGTACTTTGGAAGGAGATAGAATCTAGCATTTATTGAACCAAGCATTGTGTCAGGTCCTTTAAACAGCCAATGTATTTTAAACTTCACAAGAGTAAAGAGGGCAATACCAACTCTACTTTCTAGATGGGAGAATGGACTCCTCATATATTCAGCTTACTCAAGTGAGAAACTCTGGCACTTGAATTACGAATGCCTCAAGAACTCAGAATTTTAAAGAGTCTCATGTAATGTACTGAATTAGGAGAGGGAACATTATAACTGGCTAGGGGAAGTCACTGAGACCTGTTTAATTTTCCTGTGAAAGATTAACTACTTGGAGAAGTTTATTAACTTCATTAGTCCATTCAACAGAAAATTCATGGCAAGAAGTAATAGATGAAGGAGAGATTTCGGGTCAATTTGCAGCAGTTAACTCCACGAGTCTAATGTAGTCTCCAAACCACCCTTTTTAGTCCAATTACCAGGGTCTAATTTGCTTTCAAAGTTGAGAATCATTCTAGATCCTCCCACTCCCTTTCCTATCACATCCAATTGCATTGTCTTGTTGACTCTACCATTTCTTTCCACCTCTGCCTTCCCCTTTCCATTCTTGTTGCCAGTGCCTTAGCCAGACTCCCATCACCCCCCAACTTCCTTGTTGCAAAAGCTTTCTTCTTTCTACCTCACTCCTACCGCCTAGATCTCAACAATCACAGCAGTACCAAGCGCGATCATAGCAGTGGATTAACAATCGGCGTTCATGACTGTGACTTCAGCTGGCAATCACGAGAAGACAAAAGTTTGTGAATAATCACTAACGTCTCAGTTGTAGGATCTACAGTACAGACTTCTAATTGTATCCTTCGTACCATACTCCTTTATGCCACAGTAAAATAGGTCTTAGCTGGACAAGTGGTTGTCCAAAATAAAGACTACTTTCTCCAACTTCCTATATAATTTATATAATTATGTGTGGTCTTAAGACTAAGCTTTGGCCAGTAGGGTGTAAGCTGAAGTGCCCTGGAGCAGCTTCTAGGAAACTCCTTAAGAGAGAGTTGGTGTTTGTCCTCTGTCCCTTTGTCCCCTCTTGTCCATCCTGTTGTATGCAGGTGGATGTGACTGCTGGAGCCCATCTTGAACCATGAGCTTTATCCCAGGGAATGACAGTGAATCGAGCTGAGGATTTCACGGAGCAGAACCTCAATAACAGACTGTTTCCAGATGTACACATGACAGAGGAAAGAACGCTTCTAGTTTGTTTAAGCCACTGTTGCATTTTTTTCTTATGGCAGCGATATTAACAGTATCTATCCAACAGTCACAAACAGACTCATTTGTTCTCCTTACTATAAGTTTATTTCGTTTAAATCATATGTAATCATGTTTGCACTCCTGCAAAAAAGTATCACAAATACAAGCTGAAGCTAGTATTTGTTCTTTATCTCAATGGCACATATGTTTGGAAGAAGAAATGATCCGTGGACCAGCTGGTTTTGTATTTAGAAGGCCCTTGAAATCACAAGGAGAGTTTCAGTACTGACGGGTGATTGATCGCTGAGTTCCTCATCCGAGAGACGTGGGATGGGAAGTCAGAGCAGATCGGTCTATGACTCCACAGGTTCATGAACTTATAAATTCATGCAATTATTTATTCATTCAAAAAAACATTGATTGAGCGCCTTTATGTGCTAGACACTAGGGAGTGCAAGGTACTCAGAAAAGAAAGCTGAAGTCGTTGCCTTCAAGGTGCTCATCTTGCAAAAGAGACAGATGTATTATAGTTGAAAAGGATACAGCAGAACATATTTTAATTACAGTGATGCAAAGAAGAGGCATGAACTAAGTACTGAGAAAGTACAAAGGGAGGGGTGACATTCTTTCTAGTGACTGCCAGAGAGAGTTAATTTAAGGCGGGGACAGGAAGCTTCATGAGAGTAGGGCCTGTTTCTTTTCCTCACTGTAGCCTGGCATCAAGCACAGTGACTGGAACTTAGTAGATGTGCCACATTTATTTGCTGAATGAATGAATGAAGCAGAAGAGTGAAAAACGGGTTGGTTGGGCAGTTCTAGGACAGAAAAGGGAAGGAGTCACCCCATAAGACCAAAGGTTCCTGAGAGCAAGGGCTTCATCACAATCACAGTTGCATTCCCAGCATAGAACAAGGAACCTGGTAATGAAAGGATGCTCAAAAAAAATCTGTTGAATTTGCATTTGTCCAAAAAGTTGGATGGCTCATACAAGTTCAAGGGTCTAGGACAAATTAAAACAGGATAGCAAGGCAAGGTTTGGAGTCAACACAGCAACATTTTAATTTCCATCAACGTAAAATCCACTCTGGCTCTTGCCCCTTGGCTTTACCATTTCTGGAAATTGTGTAAGTCTGGAGTGACGTGATTGTGCTCACATTTCAACTCGAGAAAACAGGGGCATAGACCTTCTGAAGATAAAACCACTTAATAAATTAGAGACACAGCAAGCTCAGAAGGTACAATCTCTCAATTCCTAGGCTGCAGAAATTCTAGGTTGCCTACAAAAAGGTGGTTAAAAAATGAAAACTGATTTCTAATAGGGACCGTTTATCTTTGTAGGTGAATACACTGATTTGTCTCTGATTTACTGTACTGCAGGTTTTTGCTCTCTTTCATCACTCTGATCATAAAGAAAACGAACAGTAAGGTGTGAAGCCACCATTGCAGAAAGGTGAAACTTGTATGTTTTAATGAGGGTGAACAGGGAAAAACCTGCGAAAGTTCAACTAATAATCACGAAACCCATGTAGCTGGCTCTGGTTACGGCTTTCTTTACCCCTTGCTGAGGACACAGCCACAATGTGGGTTTTTGTATGCACCTGGTGCACATTTGCCAAAGACTTAGGGCTATGTTATCTGTCATCACCAGTGTAGCCATCCTCAGTTCCATGTCAGACTTCATTCCTTCTCTGCTAAAGCAAGGGACATCTTCTTTAAGATGAGGGCCCTCTTTCAGCCCTGGGGGAGCACAGCCTGCCGGGTCACACTCAGCTGCCTCCCTCCAGCCCTGCTTGCCGCCCGCCCGCCCTCTGCACAGGGTCTTACCCTCCAGCTCCCTGACAACAGGTGTGACTTTTGGAGAGTCCATGCCTCATTTAGCTCTGGTAATGGCTTAATTGAGTCGGAAAAATGCAAGGACAGGAGCGTGATAAAAACCAGCTGAGCTGGGTTCCTGTTAGTCATTGGAAAAAGCTATCAGGGGCGGGAGAAGAAAAGATGAACGAGGGTGGGGAGGAGCAGCACGGGGCGCCCAGCAAAGTCGGGGAAAGAGTGGAGACAAAGCAAATAAAGATAAAGAGGAGAGGAAATAAACGTTCATAAATGCTGTGCTGTGAGCTCCTCGATGCAGGTCTGGTCTGCCGCTTCTGTGGCCTGGAATACAGAAGGGCTCTGCAAATGACTGAATGACTACATGTGTGGAGTGCCCATGAGAAACTGTCAGGAAGCTTATGAAACTACAGCAAGAAGAAAGAAAATAACAAAGGTGGAGGGTTTAGCTCAGTGGTAGGGTGCCTGCTTAGCATGCACAAGGCCCTGGGTTCAATCCCCAGTACCTATTAAATAAATGAATCTATTTACTTCCCCATACCACCCCCCCCAAAAAAAGTAAAAAAAAAAAGTGACAGAAGAATTAAAAAGAACTAGAAGGGGATGGGGGGGGTGAAAATTCAAGGTTAAAAAACAACAAGAAATGCTCACTTCTCTGGCCCAGAGTCCTGTGAGTTGAAAGTGGATGCTGGCTTTGGGCTTTGACATCACTGACGCTGGCTGTTCCACAGCAGGACTGAGTGAGTTCCTGGGGACATGGGCCACGAATTACAAAACTTCTTGCCCCAAAACATTTCCCTTAAGTAAGCCCTGCTGATCAGTGTGTGGACACCCACAGACTTAATGAAACGGTTCAGGTGAAAAGCAAAAACATACAAGTGATGTTTTTATAAAGAAAAATGCCAGAGCTTCAAGTCCTACGTGAAATAGTTCTGTGGAATAACATCTCAGTGTTGCCTTTCAAAACTGTGAGGAACCCTGACATCTGAAGTGGTATTTTTTAGTCCAGTGTCCCAAGACGTGCCACCACAAAGCGTCCTGGGGTAAAATAAGTTTGGGAATTGTGTACTCTGTGCCACAAGGGCACAGTCACCACCCAAAGGCTCTGAGAAGTCCTGCAGTGACGATAACTGCTCATCTTTAACTCACTTATTCCCAAATTCATTTCCGCCCGAGACCTCATCCCCACCCTCCCAACCCTAGAATACTTGTTATAATGCTGTGAAATACAGGCTTGGGAAGTGCTGATGTAGAGGAAAGCATAAAAGCCTTCACCTGAGACCCCTCCCAGTCTCTCTGGATGCATTTTTGAATACAGAGATGTGTGTGCCTCTCACTGGAATTGCATTTTTTTTGTAACCCCAGCTATGAAATTCCAAAAGGTAGCACTGGAAAGAAGGAGGGACTGAGGTAGGGTAGGTGAACAAACACTGATGCATACGGTCATCATTCTCTGGTCTCAGGCATATACTCCCTCCCTCTTCTCCTGGGGGAGTTTCTGCTGCGCTCCACAAGCTTTCACACCGAGCCCTTCTCTCTCCTACTTGCAGCTCCTCTGGCCTCACACTGGGTCCCTCTAAAAGGACCACTGAAATATGCAATGCTTGGCTGACAAACCAGCTCTCTGAAGGCAAAAACGAAAAAGAAACCCCCAAACACCCTGATTTGTAGTGTTTACTGAATACTCCCACCACGGCTGATTTCAAGCTACCAATGGTTTAACAACCAATTTGCAAAAATCCTTGGTATTTAACCATTGGCTCTTGTGAACCACTGGGATGCACCTCTAAGCTAATGGAATTACTGATCTTTGGAAAAACTGCCCAAATTACTTTATAGGCCTTATGAATCTTCTATTTCCTCCTTTTTCCTTCTCTGCTCCAACTGTTAGGAAGCTGCAAGCCAAATTTGTGGCCCAGCTCCCAATTTCCTCACCATATTAAATCTTTTATTTTCATAAACAGTGAGAGGGATATTAACACATAAACAAATGCTTAAATCTGGAGTTTTGCTGCAAGCAATGAGAAGTATCGCCAGGTGAAACTCTGTGTGTAATTAGGAGGAAGGGGCACGGGAAAGTTTTTTGCCTCATTAACTTAGAGGGCAGATTTAAGCAGACTGGGACACCATGTCATTAGTCTAAAATACAGAATTTTGGAGATAGCAGGGACCTGGGAAGCTTATCTGGTCCACACTGAAACCTTCTGACACATCGATGTTTAGAACGTGGTGGCCAATTTTGTCATGTGTAGGAGCTGGAATTCAGAGCTCACTGAAAAACCTGTGAGGTTCAGTGATGGAAACGAAGGGAAATCATTTTCTTTTCTTCTTTTTTTTGACTTGTCAGTGCACCCTAGTGTGCCTTAATATTATTTCAGGTCTTCAGAAGATTAAACTTACTTTCAATTATAGCCCGAAATCTATCATGGGAATTCTCGTAGTTTTAATTGGACCTCAAGGTGCGCAAAATTGGATTAATCATAATCCTTGGTTGTAACACATCCTCATTATTGGTCCACGCCTGGTCCCCTTTTATTTCTTTATTTTAATTTTTTTCTGTTCCTATATCTTTCCCACTTTTTTCATTAGAGTTTTGGACATTTTCCTCTAGAATTTTAAGAATTCTTTATATATTATGGATTAGCCCTTAATCTGTGATAAATGCTGCAAATGTTTTCTTCTAATTTTGCATCTCTTCTTTGAAGTTCTCTTACTGTACAAATTTTAAAAACATTTTTATGTAGTCAAATTTATGAATTATTTCTTTTATTGCCATTGGATTTTCAGTCAGTGCTAGAAAGCTTTTCCTTACACTGAATTTGTAAAGGAATTCACCATATTTTTAAACTGGTTTATTAAATTATTTTCTAATTTTGTTTTTTTATATTTAATTTCTTTTTCTGGGGGGGTCAGGTGACTTATTTCATTTATCAACAACATGGGGTTACATGTAATTTCTTGATAAATGTGTATGAGATATGGATCTAATTTTGTCTTTTTTCCAAGTGGCTGCCTTGTGCCAGCAGCATTTATTAAAAAGCCCATCTTTGTTTCTATAATTTAAGATGCCACGTTTAGTATTTCCATATTTACTCAGACCTAGTTCAGAACTTTCCATTCTGTTCTACTGGTCTGTAGGTCTGTTCTGTGGCAGTAGTGTCCTGTCTTTACTAAGGAAATCTACAGTATGGTTTAATACCTGGTAGGACTAGTCCACCTACGTAGCTTTCATTTCTTAGTGTGTTCCCGGCTATTCCTGCAGGTTTGTTTTTCCTTATGAACTTCAGCATCAGCTTATCTAGCGCTATTAAAAAAAAACTTGTAGATTCTTTTATTGGGATTGTGTTATATCTGTAGGATGATGAATTGTCCCATCCAAGAATAGGAATGCTTTTCCTTTTGTTCAAGTCTAATTTTGTGTTTCTCAAGAGTATTTTCTCTTTTAGGTTTTGCACATTTTTGTCGTTTATTCCTAAGTACTTAATCACCTTTGTCATTATTATAAATGGGGCTTTCTTTACTATTATGTCCTCTAGCCAGTTATTGTTTGTGTCTATGAAAGCTACTGATTTTTGTATGTTAATTATATATTCTGATGACTTACTGAGTTCTTTTATTATTTAAATTAGCTTTATTGTTCATTGATTCTCTAGTATTTTCTAGAAATCTTTCTTTTTTATTGAGCTATAATTGACATATAGCACTATATTAGTTTCAGGTACACAACATGATTCACCGTTAGTATATACATGAAATGACAGCACACTAAGTTTAGTTAACATTCACCACCATACATAGTCACAAGCTTTTTTTGTGTGTGTGATGAGAACTTTTAAGATCTATTTTCTTAGCAACTTTCAAATGTACAATACAGTATTATTAACTATAGTCACCATTCTGTACATTATATCCCCATGACTTATTTTATAACTGGAAGATTGTAATTTTTGACCAATTTCACCCACTTTTATTTCTTTATTTCTAAGTTATTTTTAATAATGAATAAGCACCTGTGAAACTACCATCCAAAATAAAGAACGCCAGTGGTACCCTATGTTCCCCTTCTGCATCCTGTTCTTCTGCCTCTGTCCCTCCAAAGAAACCATCATACCGAACCACATGTTTATCATTTCTTTGCTTTCCTCCCTACCCCCTAACCACCTTCTTAAAATTTTTAAAAAATCTTAATAAAGACTCAGAGGATACACATGAAAATGATGAGTGATTATATATCAGTAATGGAATCATGTACTTCTTCCTTGTTTTATGTTTTTGAAAAAAATGTATTACTTTTTATATCAGAAAAGATATTACTGTAAAATAATATCATGTTATTTAAAAGGATGGCAATATAGACATAAACATTAAACAAGGAGGAAAAACATTGCAAAAAAAAGATTTTATGAAGATTTTACACTCTAGTCATGCTATACATACCTTGAAATATATTTTGAAAACATGCTTATGGATACTTCTTCAAATCCTCCACACTTTTTCTTATTTCACCTCACCTTTTCTCTCTCTCTTCTATTTCTCTCTCTCTCTTAAAATAAACTTTTCACTGATATACAAGATATCACACACACACAAATCATACGTGAATTTGCACAATTTGCACAATAAACACATCTGCATATGCAACGTCCAGATCAAGAAGAGAAACAGGATGCTGAGGCCCCAGTCATAACCTGTCCCGGTCATTACCCTTCACCCAAGGTAACTGGCAGCCTGACCTCTATCACAAACCAGTTTCCCATGATGTTGAACTTTGTATAAATGGAACTATGCAATATATACTATTTTGTGTCTGCCTTCTTTTGTCTAGCACTATGTTTGCAAGATTCAACTATATTGTTCTGTATAACAAGTTTGTTTTTTCTTACTATTACATAGAATTTTATATGATTATATCACACATTATCCACTTCTCTGTTAATGAACAGTTTGGGGTTTTAATGAATAATGCTACTATGAACATTCGTGATGTGCCTTCTAGTGAAAAATGTTGAGTGTATACCTACAAGTGGAATTTCTGCATCATAGAATTTATGTATATTGTATATCCAGTAGATACTGCCAAAAAGTTTTTCAAATGGTTGGAACTAATTTATCTTCCCATTAGCACCATGTCTCCCTGTCAGGAAATGTCCGCAAATATTTACGAATTTACTAACTGGCCTCTCCAACCTGGCACAGGAGAATCATAAGCCATAATTTAAAATATAAATCCTGAAACACGCTATATTCAGTTGCCTCTATGAGAGGACTCTCCGTTGCTAATGATATCTGCAGCTGCTCTGGAGGAAGACTATCTCAAGGTAATAAATCTTCCCCAAATAAACCCCATGTATGTTTCTATAAGCCCGACTTTGAAGCTGGATTATTCAACACACCCTCACACATGGTGGAAACCCATCCAATTGGTTTCCTGTAATGTGGTACCCCTGAGGCAGAAATGTGACCACATAAAGAGTCTCATATCTGTCAGGCTAGGTGCAGGGCAAAGTGAGGTCCCTAGATCAGCAAGAGCAGCAGCATCTGGGAACTTGCCAGAATGTAAGTTCTTGGTCCCACCTGACCTACTGAATAGAAATTCTGGGGGGAGACCCAGCAACCTGTGTTTTAACAAGTCCTCTAGGTGAATCTAATGTACACTCAATTTTGAGAACTATTGCAATAGGTCAAGTTAGTAGACTGTTCCTTACCCTGAAAAATCTGTTTCCTACGAATGATTTTAAAATGAACTTTTTCCCCCAATACCGTAACTTTTTCCCCTGAACGTAACCTAGGAAAACAAAAATGCATAGGAACACAACAATTTCCTGTCAATGTCAAGTCACTCTTCAGTTTCCCTGAAATTTTTCTCATGCAGTAATTGCTAACATTTTATGACACTAGTATTCCAGGAAACACAGTTCAGAAACCATTGCTCTATAGCTAGGGTAAATTTCTGAATCTATAATCAGTATGCGCAGTCTGTGAACTAGAGAAAGTGGCTATATACCATAGATCAGTCACTTCTCGCCTTTCCTCCCAGCCAGATGGAGGGGATTTACCTATCTGGTTTCCATTCTCCTCTACCTTTCCCTGGCAGAATCTTGGGAGCTCTACTTTTAAACTTAAATCTTTCATTATTAAATCCCTTTTTCAAACGTGCCAAATTTGAGGCACACATTCCTCACAGCCAGTGCATTTGGCCCAGAAGCCCGGGAAGCTCTGGGACCCTGTTTACACGGGGCCATTAGAAGTCACCTTCATAAATTCCCTCTGCCCAGCACCATGAGTCTCTTCTGCTTCTTCTGGGACTCCTTCCAGGGGCTCAGAGAAGGCCTCTTCTGGAACTGGAACGGTACCGAACATGCTGCAAGCCCTGGCCCTCCAGTGTACACTCAGCGCCTCCCTGCCTGCCCTTCAGCCAGTGAGGGGCTTCTGAAGAGCTGGCCAAGGTGAGGGAGGCCACCAGAGGCCTCATAAAGAGCTCTCCCCATCTCAGTTTCCCATTCATGTTTGGAAATAAAATCCTATCCTCTTATTTTTGCTTTCTTCTCTCTTCTCTCCCTGTTTTTCTTTCCTATGTCTTCTGGAAGTTTCCAACTCCTTCTTAAGTCTTCTTTCAATCTTTCTGATGAGAAATGAAGCTCTTTTAAAAGTTGTGGGAAAGATTTAATGGAAAGGAGTCTGAAAAAGAATATATATATATATATATATATATATATATATGACTGGGACATTGTGCTGTACAGCAGAAATCGACACACTGTAACTGCCTGTACTTCAATAAAAAAATAAATAAATAAAAAGTTATGGGAAAGAGTGTCATTCCTGTTCTTACTCAGCTGTGCCCATGTGCTGGTTACACTGGGCTGGGGTGGGTCAGCAAACCACAGCCTAGGGGTCGAATCTAGCCCACCTGTTTTTTGTAGATGTTTTATTGAAATACAGGCATGGTTATTTACTTGCACATCATCTATGGTTGTTTTGGGGCTAGAAGGGCAGATGTGAGTAGTGACGACAGAGATTGTTTGGCCCACAAAGCCTAAAATGTTTACCATGTGGTCCTTTACAGAGAAAGTTTGTTGAGACCTGCATTAAAATGAGCACATGAATGAGTAGTGAAAACTCTACTTTTGCCATGACTGTGCACTGACAGCTTTGGAAATAGTTACGTTCCTGGTGTAAGCAATGATTTCGGCAGGTTGAAAGTAGCTGACTCTATGAGCTTCCTCAGAGGAATGAGTCCAACAGCCTGTCTCATGGCTAGGGGAACGGGCCACTTCTTCCCCTTGCTTGCCAACTGATTCAGGAGGCATCAGGGGTGGTGTTTGTTTACCATTTGTTCACATGAACAGAACAGAGTGGGTTGTGTGGTGGGACTCTCCCCACAGTGAAAAATCTTTAGCTAAGGATGGGAAGTCCAAGTTGAGCAGCTGAATCACCAGCAGCAGCAGTTTCTGCCCCTTTGATATCCTCAAATGAGTCAGTTCCCTGGGAGCCAGTTACTTTCCTGCGAAGATGACTTTAAGGGAGGGTGTCAGTGGTGTGGTCTGGTTGGGAAACAGAAATATCACTGCCACCCAAGTAGCCCATGCATGATCTGGGTGGGAGGCAGGCCTGAAGGAGGAAGCCCAGGGCTTCAAGGGAGGGGAGAAATGGTCACTCTGGAGATAGTCTTAACTCTGCTCCGTCACTGGATGGGAGCACATTCCCTTGTGAAGTCATCTTCTTGCATTTCCCTGCCTCACTCTCTTTTCCTCCTCCACTTCAAGGCTCTACTCCCCAATATCCTGAGGCCCAGAGCAGGGTGCCCATGGTGAGATTAGAGGAGAGCATCAGAAGAGGAGGAGGCTGATGTCAGTGCCCTTTGGCTAAGGACCACCAGGACGGGGCTGGAACGACGGTGAGGAAGGGGAGGCAGTGTGGGTGCAAAATCTAAGAGGTGCTGCTTGCTACGGCGGCCCTAGTCCCGCCCTGCTGGAGGACCACCCCCGTGGTTGGATAAGCTGGACTTGTTACTCACTGCAGAGAAGTAGACTGGTAGAAAGGACTTGCACGGTTGGGGCTTGTACCAGATAATTCTGGCGAGGGTTTAAGGAAGCAGCACTTTGCATTCTGTCAGGAAGCGGGGATCCTTCTATGACTGGGTATCTTAGTAAATCTTGAGAAGAAAGAAAAACTAGAGTGAGGCCGAAGCTGTAATTGACTGAAAAAAAGCAGCAGTCACCTGAGCTAGGATGGGGAATGTTTGGTCATTTTTGTGGTTTGGACAATGTTAATGTTCTTTTTTTCCCCCGTGTTCAGATGTGATTGTGGAGTGGTCTTATTTTTGTCTTTAGCCATCACAGTCACAGAGTGGCCTTGTTGGTGGTGATGTTCTATGAAATTGCTTATGTTCAACAGAAGACCAGGGCCTCACTAATAGTACCACCCAGCTCCCAGTTATCAGGGGCCATTTTTCTCTTTTTCATTGACCACTTCACTTTTTTTCAAAGTCACAAATTCACATGATAGTGGAAGCAGAGAGGACGTTAGAAACCACCCAGTTCAAAGTTTAAGTTCAGGAAGTGAAAGCTCAGAGATGTTACCTGCCTTGCCAACATCACACAGCCAGTTGGTGTCACAGCCGGCACTGGGACCATGTTTCTCGACCTGGAAGCCCTGCACACACTGGCCCTACCTCCTTCGGCAGCCGCATCCGCAGGTGCAGGGAGAGCCTACAGTGCCCTGCCTCTTTCTGTGCTCCAGCCTGCCCATCCCTTCAGTTTCTCTGACAGGCCAGATTCTTTATTGTCTTAGGCCCTTCCTACAAGCTGCTTTCTCTGCTTGGAATGCTCTTCCACCCTTCCGATCTGCACCTCCTTCTTAATCCATTTCTCCTCACCCTTAGGAACTGGTTCAAACACCACTTCTTATAGCAGCTTCTCCTAAATCCACAAGCCTCATTCTCCTTGCTTTGTGCATCTTTCTAGTACTTCCGTGCCAGAGTCCCTGAGTCCCCATGCAGTCAGGGTCTGGTCTATCAGTTCACTGCTGTACACTCAGGACACAGCAGATGCTCACTAATGAATGGATGCTTTACCCCAAGCCTGCTGGAGGCTCTATCACAAGAATTCTTTTTATAGTATAGTTAAAAAAAACCATTCTGAAATCTTCTCTTGAGGCCTCTATATAAACGTAGAGTCTGGCTCCAAGTAAACAATACAACAGGCTAAAGTAAAAATGCTGAGGTGTTACAAGTAGGTGGAGGATGGATGTAATGATCCCATTCCAACGCCGTCTTTCCTGTGATTGCTATCTGGACATGCGGGTGTGCTTGAAAGGCCAGGGTACAGCCAGGAGCTCTTCACACCCCTCACCCAGAGAAAAGTCCTGGAGCCTGAAGTGCCTATTGCATCATTATTTAAAATGTTAGAAGAGAGTACAGAGGAGACTTGGCATGCAAGAGGCTACAAAGCTGAGATAGTGCAGTGAGTTCTTATACACATTTATCATCTTGGGGGGAGGGCAGAGAGGGTGTATGGGCCTAGCTGAGATTCAGCTGATGAAAACTATGGCTGCTCTTCCCAAAAAATGCACATCTGCACATAAATTCTATTTGTCTCAAGGGTTTCATGTACCTGAGAAACAAGGTTGTGACTTGCCCCCAGAAGTAGAGCAAGAATGAAAGCCAAGCTTCCTCATTCCTCATGTGGCATCCTTTTCCTTCCACCAAAATGTTTATTCCATCTTAAGAGGCAACAGGGCATAACCTTTGAAGGCACAAGCTCTGGATGACCCCAAGGTTCAAATCTCTGCTTCAACAACTCCGAGTTGGTGACTTGGGACAAGTTGTTTAATTTCAGTGTCTTTGTTTCCTCCTCTGCATAACAATACAGGAATAACAATAGCAATGTTGCTGTAGGGATTATATTAAAATAATACTTGTAAGAACTTGGCATAAAGCTTAGCACATAGTAAATGCTCAAGAAACCTTAGTTCTTAATATGATGAGAAAGTGATGCCCCTTCCCCTCCAACTTGGACTGAGCAGAACTGTCACCTTGCCATCTCCCTCTGGTCCTAGAACACAACTAGTTTCGTTCACCCACAGCCACAGCATGGCTACCTTCAAACAGCAAGTATATGATGATGAGACAGGACTGCAGCAGAAAGCCAGCCAAGCCACCCAACAGCTCGATTAGCAACGCAGTTAGCCTCCTGTCCACAGGATGGGTGAGATTAGCTGTGTGGCACACTCTTACACTGGGATCATCATCATGACATTTGCTGACATCTTTAAGGTGACTGCAGTCCAGATGGCGACACTCAGAAAGCCGGAAAAAGTCTGAACTGATGGCAAGCAGAACAAGCAAGGAAATTCTGCTGTTGATTCCATGGGGAAGATGGGTTTCAGGTTCCAAAGAGGCAAACCTCTGATCTTCGTGTATCGGTCTGGTCATTGCGATAACTTGGAAGCCTGCTAGTGAAGAAATCAAGAGAAAGCCTTCCGACTGAAGAAATCTGGTGGAGGAGACAGTGGACTAGATAGAAGGGGTGGGGAAACCGTGGTTCTAGTCTCGGCTGTGCCACTGACCCTTTGGCCCAGCGTCTCCCTTCTCTGGGCGTTGGTTTCTTCATCTGTAAGGTGGCTGAGTTAGGAGGCGCGGGTCTGGTGGGTCCTGCGAAGTCCCTTCTATGCAGGCGGAGCCTCACTAGAGGCTGGGCTTAGAAGTGGCCACTCTCCCTGTCTCCTCCCTTCGTTTGGATGAGGGGGTCTCCCTCGTCCCTCCCACCGACTGCCCACCCCCTGGGGGCTCAGACACCGCACTGCGGCCAGAGGCGGCGCAGGGAGAGGACGCCCCTAGGGGACGTGGACTCCTTTCCCCGCTGTCAGCAGGCCGCTCCTGCGCCGCCCTCTGCCTTTCTGCCCGCGCATCCCCGCGCCCGCATCCGCCGCGGGGCCGGCTGTGCTGGAGCAGAAAGATCGCAGATCGATTTTCAGCCCCAGCCCGGCCGTGGCGTCAGCAGAGAAGAGAGGCTGTTTTGACTTGTGATGCTTGGGGCTAAAGAAGAGGCCCTCTGGCCTTGGGCGCCTACACGAGGAGACGCTGCCTTTGCACCTTCCTGGCCCACGCGGGTGACTCCTCCAAAGGGCCACTCCCGCGCGGGCCACGCTGGGCTTGGAGGATCCCGTCAGGGGTCCTAGGCTGATTGATAACTTCAGAACAGCGACACACACTCAGCAGAATGAACACATAATTAAAAATCCAGTAATGCCCAGGCCAGAAGACATCTCAGAATCGTTTAGCTTAAATCTCCCATTTATAAAAGGGTAAACTGAGGCTCGGTAAGGGGAAGCAGCTTGCGAAGGTGACATGGCCAGACTAGCAGTGCTAGGAGTAGGATGTGATCATTCTGTCACTCCATAGAGCTTACTTAGGTAACGAACAGAAGGTTCTAACAAATCTTTTAGTGCACAAGCTTTACAAAAGAAAATACAACACAATGTAAATGATGATATAAACATTAATATTTTAAGGCAAGACAAGAAAAATTTAAACATAAAATTTTTCTCTGCCCATTTTGGACTCTTTCCTCCCCTCTAATGTGCACTATGTGTAAACCAGACCTCTCCAATGGCAGAAATACCTGCTCAGATATAAAGATCAATTTTTCTTCTTCTGGCGCCAGCCATATAACTCCTTAGAAGATAACATTCCTCTCTCAGCCCTGTAAGGGGTCACGCTGACCCACAGCTTGCCTTGCACCTGCAGACATCTTTGGTGAACTTTATGTACAATGCCACTATATAATTTCCCTTACAGATAGCAACTGGTGCAGAACAGACTGGTCAGACAGCCTGGGGAGATAATGGGCCGCAACTAATGGAAATTCAAAGCTTAAGTACTTACTTATGACCTGATTAATGTTACTAGCCATGTTACTTGTATTCTGCCTATTTTATAAGATTGTTGTTTCTTGAATTACCAAATGTATGACTGAGCCTCCAATAAAATTAATGATGATTAGGTAACATGAAACGATTGACCAGATATATGGTCTTATAAGATCAATGATTATTCTGTAAGTCTACATAATGGGAAGAAGAAACAAGAGGGAATTTTTTCCTGGACAGTAACAGACTAGTGAGATAGGATATCCAGAGGCCTTTGGCTTCTGTTAACAGGGCCCAGTCCAGTAACAGCACATTGAGTGGCCTATCAACGAAATCCTTGCCTGACTTGGGAACGAGCATTCCTCACATCGTGAGACAAACTAGTTAGAAAATGACTCCCAAACCATGGTTGAAATTAAGACTCAAAAGGGAAAGCACTGTGAAATCAAGAATGCTGCCCACCACTCAGTTCTATAAGAATCAAGTCCTCAGCCACTGCAGTCTTTGACCTACAGTACACCTTGAAAAGAATTCAGGGTGAAAGATCAGGATGAAGCACTCTGTTCTGGGAAAACTGACAGAACTGGCCCTCAGATAGAGATTTTAATGAACTTGGATTCTTCCCGTACTTAGGAAAGCACTAAAACCATTAACTAAGATGTCTGTTCCTCGTGACCAGCAGCAACCTTCTACCGAGATGTGTGCTTGATGGCATGTACCCCCTTTGCCAAAATCACATGCACGCTGACTTTCCCCTTCCCTGCTTTGGAACAATTCTCAGAGCTCTCTGAAAGCCTGTCCTCTGGGTTATGATCCTCAGTTTGGTGTGAATAAAAACTATCTATTTCTTTCTTAGATTGACTATTGGTTGGTTGGTTATTTATTCATTCATTCATTCATTCATTCATTCATTCATTTTTGTCGACAGAAAGATTCACCCCACTGGCATATTGACATATTATGTCCAAATACTACAGAATTTTAAATCAGGAAAGGATATGAGAGATCTTCTCGGTCACTCCTTCATTTCAGTTACTGACTGCTTAGTGGCTGAGAAGAGTGGAGACTCCTGCGGACCTTGCCCACTGCCACAGCTGTTATTATATAAAGGAACTCACCTTGACAGAAATGCAAATGAACTCCACACATACACTCCAGTAAGAAAGTAGAAAATTTTGTTTCTAGTGTGTATCCTGATTTGAGGGTGGGATGGGGTGGGAGGGAAAAGTATAGAGGCTGGCAAAAAGTGTTTAGCAGACTTAACAATGTCTATTTAAAATTTAAGACTGTTTACAATAAAATATACACTGAGCATAGAGTATCTTTATAGTGTTGTGGATTATTAAGTTTTAAGCTCAAAGAGTTTGTCTATCTTGCAGGGACTTCACTGCACGCAGGCAAGGCTGGTAAATCAACTGTGGTACCCTTAAGAATCTGAGGGTTAGATCATTTATAATAAAATGCTAAATAAATGATTGAGAATTGCAGAAAAGATAAATCAGTGCGTCTCTGAGGGATGGATCTGACAGGAGTGGGGCACTGGGTGACTGGAGGTGTGGACAGGCAAGGGGAGGGGACAATAGGTGGTGGGGAGGCAGACTAGGTGCAGGCACGGGAGGGGTGGCACCATGGTGGTTCTGTTCTTAGGGGATAATCCTTAACTCACAGGGTTGTCATTCTAACACATGTAAAGGTGTCTGGCATGTCAGTCTTAGTATACAGACACAGCTCTGGCTCTGTCCTACTCAGCCCCTTCCTCTCTTCTAAGTGACCAGTCTGTCAGTCCTTCCTTTTCAAGGACTGGATTCCAGCCAGAGACAGACGGGTCTATGTAAGTAGAGCACAAGAGGCATGATCACAATTTGAGGAGCCCAGATTCCTTCCTTTTCTCTGCAACCTGACAACACTATTTCTAACAGCAAATAATGGAACTCCACGTCCAACAAGTGAGGATTGGCCTGCAAAGATGGGTCAGTCTCATAACAGACTGTGCAGTCCTAAAAAAACACACAGTAAAACCACCTAAAGACTCATGATATGCTGTTAAATAATTTAAAAAATCAAAATTAAGTTAAAAAAACAAACTTAAAGAATAATACATACAGTGAAACCAGTTTGTCCTAAAAATACGAATACACAAAGGAAGAAAAGATGGAGAATTATTAACATCCTTGTGAGCTGAACAGGGAGGAGATAACTAGCGTTAGTACGATGACGCTGAGAACGAACAACAGCAATGACAGAATTACTTGAGATTCATGGGGATTAAGCGACTTGACAGAGCCCCCGCTGGAACAAGAGTTCACACTCCTGACTCAACGTTCCTCCTTGGGACCATTCCAATCCACTCCTTCTTCAGTCCCTCATAGGTATGTAAATTTCAGGAAGGATATATTACTAAGTAACTGTGCTGACGTGGCCACAGGGTCATTTAGATGCCTTAGAAAAGTAGGGATTCTTTTTTCTTCAAGAAATGATGCTTGGCAGACATCCTCCCTGCTTCCCGAATCTCTCATGGGCAAGTGGTGTGGGCCAGCTGCCAGGCACTTATGCACACACCCTGTGTACCCAGACTACCAGAGCTGGTGGTTAGCTTGGGAACTATTTAGCAAATGAGAAAACCAAAGGTCTAGACAAAGTGAATTGTCTTTACCCTTAGCTGGGAATGGACACTCCCAAGAGCCTCCTCCAGCCCCCATTATCTCACTTTGTAGAACCTACTCTAAAATAACACTGTTCTCTTTTAAAGGCTATCCCAGAAAAAGACCAGCCCCACCTCAAACCTGGGACAAGAGGGCTGGGCAGTTCTCCCTTTCTGGCAGAATTCTCAGTTCACGTGCCCGAGTCAAAGGAGGGGTGTGAACAGATGTGGATTCAGGTATTTTGTGTAGAGAATGTGCTCGCTTAATGGATCTCAAAGGAAGTAGAAGATGGGATTTAAATAGACAAGTAAGAGAGAGGTGAGTAAAAGGTAAAAGGTACTGCCACAGGCTGTTTATTAAATCCTCCCAACAATTTCCACAGGTGTTTTCCCCACTCATAGGATGATTTGTGTGAGACTCAGAGCGGTGGAGTGACTTGGCCAAGTCGCATTGTAATAAATGATGGAGAAAGAATTTAAACCTAGGGTGGACACTTCACTGGTATACTGGAGATTTTTGTTGTTTTTTATTGTTACCACCTATGTTTTTACTGTATACTAGCTGCGTTGTTACTATTGTTTCTAGCTGTAATATATCAGTAAACATTCTACATCTTTAATAGAAGATTTATTGAGTTCAGGGTTCAATTCTCATGGTGGCTTAATAAAAACTATAGAAAAAGAGCCCCTTCTATTCCATTAGGTTCAATTCTTCGTATTTGTTGAATGAAAGATTAATAGATTCAGAGCTTCCTCCAAACCCCTGTAGATCCTTATTCTGCCCCACTGTGGACCAACAAGGTGAAGACTGGCTATGGGTAGAGAGAGGCTGGGACTGGAGCTGGGACAAGAAAGACTTTAGCACCAAGCTGGCAGCTGAAATGGTGAGGATTATGATTCTCCCAGGAAGGCAGTGAGGGGAAAAGAAAATGAATGATAGCCTTAAAGTGGAATTTCCCAAAGTGTTCTTGGTCAGATACATATGGAAACACTGTGTTAAATGAAAACAAACATGTCTCTTTACTTGTAGGACTTATCAGAGTCTTTCATAGTTGAATGTGCATTGCAGAATCTCCAAGAAAAGAACACAGTCAATAAAGTTGAGAGTTAAGACCAAAATAATGTCATTCTGTTAATTTGCTTGTTCTTATTTTTTCCTTTTCTCCTGGATCTCAAGTTCAAAGTGCTGCAAGTCCTTGGTGTTCTACGATTTATTTAATTCATTTGCAGTTAACTGTGATTCCCTGTGATGACTAACAGGGATGCTGCTCTATATTTCTCTAGAAATTTTCAGTCTAAGTCACACTAAATTCCCAATAGTTGGAAATAAGCAGTAACATCTGACACTCCACTGGCTCCTGGCTTACTGTCATAAGTTGCCAACCTTTCATGTTGCTTGGTAGCGTTTAACACTGGCTGGGATTGACACTGGGAGAAGAACAGAAAGGAGTGGTCAGATGATGACAAGCTCTGGAAGGAAGCAAGCTGCTGCTCCTTGTGCTTGACACCAGAATGGACCATCCCTTGTCTTGTTACTACCTGTATTTGCCTTGGGATCAGGTGTCACTTTTCTCTCTTTTATAAAAATATTTTTATTGAGGTATAACTTACATATAACACAGTTCACAAATCATAAAAGTACAACTCGATAAATTTTTACAAATGCACAATATCCATGTAACCACCATCCAGATCAAGGCATAGAGCATTCCCAGCACTGCAGAAGACTCCCTCATCCCCACTCCGAGTCAATTACACCCCCAACTATTATTCTCATTTCTATCGCTAGAGATTGGTTTGCTTATCTTTAACTTGATACGTAACTCAGAGCATAGCGATGCTTGTTGCCCTGCAGGTTAATGGACCTTGGTGAAGCCTTTACTCACACCCCAGCTGCCACACATGTTCATGGGTCATAACTGGCACAAGGTGTATATACACATATGTGCAGGCACATATGCCAGCATCACAGCACTGAGCTGAAACTTATCACAGAACTCTGAATATTTCACCTTCTGTGCAAAACACTGTTGAAATGGCAGAGAAACAGAGAATGGGATCAAGAAGGCAATTATGTTCCTAGTGAGGCTACCAAAAGGCATCATGCTCCATATCAAACCAAGACTGGGCGGCAGGGACTCCTCCTGTCTAAATCATGAACTGCTAAAGAACATGGAGATCACACTATATCCTATTCTACTAGAAATGTCAAATGTCTGAATCATCCTCCAAATGTCTCATCAAACTGGTGTCACAGGTGGCACATCTCCATTCTTCTAACCTTTCACTGGCAGCTGTCACTCTAACCCAGCCCTGACTGAGGTTTTGAACCAGTTCCCACCTCTGGCTCCAGGAAGGCAGCTCTTCCTGTTGGGACCCAGCTCAGTGATTGATTCTCCCTTCATTCTGGGGGCTGCTGTGACTTTGGTGACCCTCGTCTTGGTGAACCCTGATCCCGATGACCCTGGTGCCAGGTTTGGGTCTCTGAACCAGATTCCTGATCCATGTTGGGTCTATCTAATACCATCCGCCTGTTCTTCTGTAGCTTGAACAACTGTATCCTCATCCTTGCCTGGACTCAGGAGGTAAGTCCTAGATTCTGTTTCTATAGGTAGGTTACACCAGGCTGTCAACCTCTGAAAATGAATCATGTCACCACTACTTTAGGGGTCATTTGGATCTTAAATGGAGCCAGATTGGTCTATGAAATGCATCTGTCCACCTCATATCGACCTCTTCCTGATTCGCCAACATTCTACCTAGTCCCAGCTACCTAGTCCTAACTGGTCTCCCTGCTTTCACTCTTGCTCTAAAATAATCGAGTCCCCCTCTCCTATATTCCACATAGCAGTTAGAGTAATCTTTTAAACACCAACAAATGGCCTGCCTCTCCAGCCCCATTTTGTTCAAAACTCTCTTTGCTCGTTATTTGCAGCCACCCCAGTCTCTTATCTGTTCCTGGAACTCACCAAGCTCTTTGGCCTTGCTGTTAGCTCTACCTGGAGTGCTCTCCTCCTGACTGGCCCCTTCTCACTCTTCAGGTCTGACCCTAAATGTCTTTCCTGACTACTGTACCAAAAGTTGTCCTCACCCAGTTGTCTGATACCCCTTTGTATTTTTAATTCATAACATATATCTGTATTCACATAGTCTGTAACATGTAACTAATTTGCAAAGGCAAATAGGTAATTATTTACCTGTTTATTTATTTATTAACAACTCTCTAGCTCTAGATTGTAACCCCTTGAGGGTAGGGACCTGTCTGTCTTATTCATAGCTGAATCTTCAGTGTCTAGAATTTAGTATAGTGTCTAGAATTTAGTAGGGGCTCAATAACTATTTGTTGAATAAATAGATTATTCACCCCACCCCTTTCCTACCTTTCAGTTTGCCATGAGATCCTATAGACTTTGCCTCTCAGGTAACTCTTGATTCTTTTCATTTCTGTCTAGCTTCACCATTCCCTCCTAGGTCAAGCTACCATCAACCCTCATGTGGCCTGCTGAGCTGACCTCTTACACTAGCTCCCTGCATTCACCTGGGTCCCCCTCCAATCCATTCTTCTCTTTGCAATTGAAGTGATCTATGAAAACAGAAATTTGGTTACTTCATGTTCTTGCTTAATTGCTTAATCACTTCAATGACTTCCTTTGCTATGAGAGTCAAGACCACAATTCTTAGCGTGGTCTACAAAGGTCCTGCCTGTTTCAGTCCCAGTCGGCCCCCAACCTCATTTCCTGATCCACAACCCATCACTCTGACTACTCCACATGTGACTATGTCCTGTACCTTCTAGCCTCTTGGCTTTTGCATCTGTCATTCCTTCCACTGGGAATCTGCTTCTCCTCACTCTTTGCTACATTTGCCCTGCTCATTATTTGGGACTCAGCACACACGTCATTTACTTAAGGAAACTTTCCCTGAGTCCTCCCTGTCCACTCCCCAGTCATCCATATTAGCTACATGACCTCATGGAATTATACCTTCCCATCATTGCACTTAAGTTCTAATAGAATATTCATTTCTGTAATTATCTGTTTACCACTGTCTCCTTCACTAGACAGTAAGCTCCACGGGGATGACGACTATGTCTGTTTGGTTCTCTGTTGTATCTCCAGAGGATGCACAATGCCTTATATATAGTAAACACTCAACAAATACATGAGGAAAGAATACAAATGAAAAAGCAGACATTCCAAATGGTGAAATTATAGCAATAAATTATGTATGAGTAACAGCAGTTCATGATTGCTGAGGTACTCTTTCATGCGTCTAAAGTCCTGATAACATGCACACTGACAGCTTTCTTACTTACAGAGTCAATAAATTCCCATCTTTGTGTTAATAATAAGACCAAAAATAACAGCTAACATTTATTGAGCACCCTTTAAGTGCCTGTACTAGTACCTGAAATTCAGCCCTCCCAATCACCTATTAGGATGGTATAGTTATCACTCCCATTGTTATAGATGAGACAACTGTAGCTGTTAATCTTTCTCCCCTTTATCAATGTATCATTCACGGGAATTCATATTCCCTTGTTCTGTGAAAGAAGAGTTGATGAATTTTGAATGTCAAGGGAACTTTCGGGTAAACAGTAAACTGACCAGATCCTTTTAAAATTCCAAGATAGACACCCCAGGCTGAGATCATTCACACTCCTTGACCCTTACCCCCGGCTACTGAAAGCTAGAAATGCCAGCGGTGATGACTCAAATTGTGACCCACCAGCTTCCTCTGATTTTCCTTGCCCACACTTGATCATGAGGTCAAGGGTAAGGCAGTCTTGAAGGGATAAACCTGTAGCCTCAGGAGTCTGGAAGGGGAGAGAATGGTCCTACACACTTATGCTTTGATGATGTGGCCATGGAGTGACTGTGTTTGTAGGAGGTACACCCATCAAGAAAGAAGATTAATTTGACAAACATACTTAAATAATAGTGCCTTCCGTTTGTATAGGGCTCGACAGTTTGCGAAAGAGCTTTCATGCCCATGACTTAATTTGATTCTCATAACACCTCATGAAAAGTGGACATTATGAACATCCCATTAAAGATGAGCAAACAGAGGCTCTGCAAGGGTAAGGACCTGGCCGAGCCCACAGCCTGCAAGGGGCACAAGCCTGGCTCAGTTCCAGAGTTTATGGCTCCCTAGGATTCTGTCCCCCCATGCACGTGTCCTTCAGAGACGGCCCCTTGGAGGGCAGCTCTTGTTGATGCTCTGAACACTTTTGACATGGGTGCCCTTTTGGAGCCAATTTCTGAGCTGTCCAAGGAAACCAATTACACCTGACTTGGCAACAAAAATCTTGTTACTCAGTTTAATCATTACCTTTACCAGATTCAGCTGGGTCCTGGCAAAAGGACCTATTTCCAAAAATCAAGTCCTCCTTCAAAGGTGGAAACTTCCCCAAAACTGATGATATTCAAAAGAATAGGAAATAAAGAGAAATGCCTGGGATAATGTTCACCAAATATTAATAATGAACTTTTAGGTTTTTATAAAAAAAACCTTTTAATTTCTGTTCTTTTCTACATTACTTGAAATCTCTATAATAAGCTATGTTTCATTTTAATGAGAAACAACAGAAAGAGATTTCTTAAATACAGAAAAATGTTAGAAGCAAATATGCCAAAATATTGACACTAGCTAATTCTGAGCTGTAGATACAAGTGGTTGTCATTTATGTGCATGCGTGTGTTTTTCCTTTACCCAACTCGCCGACAAGCTTCTGAGCAACAGAAGCATCACAGAATAAATGGAAAGCCTTTCAAAACACTTTTCTTAAAAGGAGACCACACTCATGTGCACACACCAGTGTGTTGGTTAAAGATAAATCAGTAAGTTATTTTATGCACTTATTTTATGCTTCATTCATAGTCCAACTGTCCAACTGTGCCCTTAGTTTGCTCCTGGAGGCAGAGGGCTGTCATAATATGGCCCAGCTTAATCATCAGTGCAGGCAAAGATTCTTTAGTTGTTTTTTTTAATTCACGATGGTGCTGTATTTGGGAGAGCAGAAAAGGCAAGGATAAACCTACCTCCTTCTTTCCTCTACCCTCCCCCTTAGCGGTCCAGAGAACTCGGTTTATGTCCTTTCAGTGGCAAAGATTAGTCTCTTGGTGATGCATTCCACACTCCTGAGGTTAATAAATGACTCTGAAGAAAAAGCAAGTCATTTATCATGGGCTTTTGTGTGACCCTCAGTCTAGTCAGTGAAAAAGTATTGTACTATGGGCACTTTCAAATAAGGAATTGGCCTTACTGCCCCATTGCCATGTATCCAGTTAGGGGACTCTTGGTCACTTTCATTCCAAAGGACTCCTTAGCAGTCAAGGGAGATTGTATGTGGCTAAGTTTTAGCCATTAGAGTCTAGACCGTAAAGTGCTCCTATACAGTCCGGGTACAAAGTGAACGACAACTGGGCTCACTTGAAAAGCAGCACACCTTTCCCCGTTGGGCTAGGGCTGGGACTCGCTGTGTTCAACATGCGATGTTAGATGATCTTGATGTTCCCAGCCCAGCACCTCCACCTCCTACCCAGCCCCACCATCTCCCGAAGGTTTATGAACATTCTAAACTAAGAGAGAGCAGAAGGCTTGCGTCTCCATCTTCTTGCCTGATTCATGTAAGTGAGAAACTGGAGAACCGGGTTTTCCTCTAGCTCTGAAACTGCCTGTCCACTGCCCCCCTCCCATTAAGACACCATAAAGCTGCTGTGGCATGTTTTTAGAGAAGTTCTGAAGAAAGCTTTTTTTTTTCCTTTTTTTAAAAAGAAGACAGCTCAAATTAAAGACTAATGGCTAACGTGGATATTCTCCATTAAAGAATCTTCAAAGACTCTTCCAATGGATACTGCAGGTAGAAAAAAAAAGAGCAGAGTCATAGAACAGAATCAACAAAAGAGCAAATGACAGAATCTGGCACAGAGATGGGAGGGACAAAGGGATAAGGAAATAGTATACAAATAGCAAAAATGCAGACACTTCCAAAAGTCACTGTGTAGTTTTCCAGAAGAGGTGATGACAAAAGGTCAAGTGTTGAGGAGCTAAATACGGCAGACAATGCACTGGTTTAGTTCCTGGACAATAGGCAGAATCTGGTCAAGAGGAACAACTACATGGAAGAAATGAGAAAGACATCTTCAGGTGGAAGGCTTGCACCTCTTAGAAACCAGAGTTAAAATAGTCAAGGGCCACACTGAACAAGTTATCTTCATTATTTTTGACCTTTCCTCACTACGGTCATCAAAACTGCAGAGAGAATAAGTGATTTCAGCAATTGAGATAGGTGTTTTTGTACACTGGCTTAGTAACCATACATAAATAGTTAGAAAAAACAGAAGAGTCTACTATGTCTCTTAAAGGTAATACATATGTGGTATGGTGTCCAAGTATGTGTATTTCAGTCTGAGAGAAGGTGACCCAGACAAGCTGGCTTACGTTCAGAGAAGACAAACAGGACAATGAAAGCTTGGACATGAAGCCATGGGGAGGAAACAACTGTCGGAACTAATCCTGAAAGTCTCCCTAGAGAAAAGAATTCTTAGTTGGGACATGATTGGGACCTTCAGGATGCTAAAAGGGGTCTTAGATTTTTTTCTAGGTGGGTCAGAGAATAGGACTGGACAGACAGGTAGAAATTCCAAGAAAACAGATTTTGGTGTAATGGGAGAATTTTCTAACCACCAGGACTGTACAACAATGCACTAGGTCTCCAACACAGGACAAGAAAAATTTCCCATTACAAGTAGGGCTAGGCAGCAGTGGAAACAATGCCTCCCAACGTGAGGGTGAAAAAGTTTCCAGAAAGTTTTCTAGATGATCGGGTGTAAGGGAACTGGAGAGGACATCTGATGCTGGGTAACTGTGGACATGAGAGCTGAGGTACAATTAGAAGAACCTCAATTCTAAGAACTATCTCAAATTTATATTGCACTCTTCTTTCTTGGAACTTAAAGTGCTTTTACCTCTAGTCTCACAATAGTCAGTGAATCACAGAACAATGAAGCAACTTGCTTAGAATTGTCTGTAGCCAATTTGGGATGAAAACCCTTCCTAGGACTATAATTCTCAACAGTTTCTATGCCACATATGAAGCCACTTGAGTTTGCCCAGAGGCAAGATACTATATAAACCCAAGGCAAGCTTTTCAGATTCTATACAGTAAACACTGGGATATTGATTTATATGTTTTAATATGCCAATAAATTGAGTCAAGCAGTCCTAATGACAAATTTGTAAAATCAAGTAAATGAATACAGTTACTCTGATTGACCTCTGAAAAGTCACTCCTGTTGTTGGGGCCCTGCTGGACCAGTGAGGATCACCTCTTTGGGTCATTCTAGCTCTGTTATATCGTATACTAACAAAGCCAGAGGCAGCTTTAAGACATTGGTGTCCCAGCAAAACATTATCTCACATACATCCCAAAAATGTTCTCCTAGGGTAGTCTACCCTAGCAACAGAAATAAAAGCAAGAATAAACAAATGGGACCTAATGAAACTTACAAGCTTCTGCACAGCAAAGGAAACCATAAGTAAAACAAAATGACAACCTACAGAATGGGAGAAAATTTTTGCAAATGAAACTGACAACAGCTTGATCTCCAGAATATAGAAGCAGCTCATATGACTTAATAAGAAAAAAAACAAACAACCCAATCCAAAAATGGGCAGGGACCTAAACAAGCAATTCTCCAAGGAAGAAATACAAATGATTAATAGGCACATGAAAAAATGCTCAACATCACTAATTATCAGAGAAATGCAAACCAAAACTACAATGAGGTATTACCTCACACCAGTCAGAATGGCCATCATTCTAAAGTCCACAAATGACAAATACTGGAGAGGCTGTGGAGAAAAGGGAACCCTCCTACACTGCTGGTGGGAATGCAGTTTGGTGCAGCCACTGTGGAAAACAGTATGGAGATTCCTCAAAAGACTAGGAATAGACTTATCATATGACCCAGTAATTCCAGTCCTGGGCATATATCCAGAAGGAACCCTACTTCAAAAAGACACCTGCACCCCATTGTTCATAGCAGCACTATTTACAATAGCCAAGACATGGAAACAGCCTAAATGTCCATCAACGAATGACTGGATAAAGAAGATGTGGTATATTTATAAAATGGAATACTATTCAGCCATAAAAACGGACAACATAACGCCATTTGCAGCCACATGGATGTTCCTGGAGAATGTCATTCCAAGTGAAGTAAGCCAGAAAGAGAAAGAAAAATACCATATGAGATCACTCACATGTGGAATCTATAACAAACAAACAAACAAAACAGAAATAGACTCATAGACATAGAATACAAACTTGTGGTTGCCAACGGGGCAGAGGGTGGGAAGGGACAGACTGGGATTTCAAAATGCAGAATAGATAAACAAGATTATACTGTATAGCATAGGGAAATATATACAGGATATTGCAGTAGCTCACAGCAAAAAGAAAATGTGTGACAATGAATATATGAATGTTGATGTATAACTGAAAGGTTGTGCTCTACATTGGAATTTGACACAATATTGTAAAATGACTATAACTCAATTAAAAAATGTTAAAAAAAAAAAAGACATGGTGTCCCAGACAGCCAAGCTAGCCCTTGCCAGGGAGGTGGCTGGCAGCAGGTAAGAAAGGAGAATGGAGAACTCATGCCCTTCCTATTTTTTTTATCAGTTGCTTATTCACACTGTTGATGGATAAAAACTTAAGTTCAGAAGCCTAATATGACTCTGGCCCTATGTGCAGAGTTAGCCTCTGGTTCCCTCTGGCATGTCTGGTATTGCTTTCCATCCAGCAGGGTAAGCCCCAAACGCCTCTTCCTTGATTGACTCTCCCTGTCCCATCCCTGCCACCTTGCTGGCCCTGAGCCCAAGTCCAAGCGTCTCTGGCAGGGATTGCAGCTCCGGGAGTGATGAACGTGACTTTAAGCCTTGTCTGCTTGCAGTATTTCCCTTTTTCTTTTCTACTTTAAGAATAAATCCAGTTTATCTGCTCAATAGGAAACGTGCATTAAGTCAGTCACTTCCTGGGGCTTGGGTTTCTGGTTTATCCAGCGTTCACTGTCTTACTTGGCAGAGGCCCATCTCTATGTGGAACAGATCGTCACAAGGACTGTGGCTTAAATGGCTATTGTGTCACTTCCCCTTCCCAAAGCCACACAGGTCTCACTGTGATCCTTCCCCTCAATGTTCTTTGTGGGCTGCAAACTGAATAATCAGCCCCACCTGATGTATTTGATTACTCATGGTCTCCTTTCATGCATTCCTATATGAGATCCTTCCTCTGTTCCGTCCCAAATGTCCCACTTCCTCCTGCATTTCCCTCTCCTTCCATTCTCCCATGTTTGGGGGTGGCCATCTGTCCTCCTCCAAGGAGTACTCATGGTAGCTGCCGTCATTCTCTGCAGTTTTCCTCCTTATTTCTCGGGCACTTTAGTAATTTTGTTTCCTTGTCTCTGTTCTGCCCATTGTTGGGATGCTTTAAAGAGAGAGTATTAGGACAATGCTTTTCAACGTGTGATTCCAGAACCTGCAGCATCGGCATCATCTAGGAACTTCTTAGAAATGCAAATTCTCAGGCCCCAATTCAGACCTGCTGAGACATAAACTCTGGGGTAGGGCCCAACAACGTGTGATTCTGATACCCACCCATTGCGTTAAGAGGTGGTTCTGGCTGGGGACTCAGAACTACTCAAATCCTGCCCTCAAGGTTTCAGAGGAAAATGCATGTGCAGAGAATATTAGCTGAGCTTTGCCCCCTAACCCCACATCAAACTCAAGTGACTGAGGGTGGGCCACACGGAGGATCTTTCATTCTCCACTAAGTTAGCCTAGGTGATCTAGATCTAAGGCAATCTTGCCTCTTTCTCCAAGGCTAAACTCAAGCTGAGTTCTTCTCAATCAAGTGTGAGAAAAGTGTGCTCCAAAATACAAAGAAACTTGGTGTGAGAGATGCTGCACACAACATGCAAAGATAAAATGTTAAAAGCCTTCCCTTCAAAATCAGGAACAAGGATGCCTGATCATCACTAGCGCTGGGGTTAGTTTAGCAGTGCGGCTACCCTAGACTGTAACGCAGACCCAATCAGCACTTTCATACTAATGGACAGGGAGGAAATGAAAGCATCATGGAAATCTCACCCTTATGGCTATGAGGCCCAGCTGCTCTGCAGACCCCTTACAAGTTTCGGAAGAATTGCAAAAGGAAGATTACAAGCCCTGAGATGCGTCAGCTGTCAGAGGGAGTCGATAATACCACCCAAGCAATATTAGGAATAATGACCTCAAGAAGAAGGGAAGGGAGAAATGGAGAGAGGGAGGAGTAGGGGGAGGAGGGGAAAAGGAAAGAATCAAAGTGTACAGAGAGACGAATGTGTCCCACTGTACTGGCCCTAGTAGGTCTCATTATGGCGGAAGCAGCTCTAAAGGTGTCCAAGTTGGGAGTGGGTGGGTGAGAACTCTTGACAGGGACTTGAATGAAGACAAGGATGCAGAGTGAAACTGGGAAGTAAAACAATGGAAATGGAATTTGAGCAAATATGAAAGGAGGATGGTCTGGAAAGCCTCAAGAAGAACTAAGAGTTAAAGGGCAGTGCAGACACTTCTTTGCCAGTGCAGGCCTAATGGAAACGTTCCTCCTCATGATACCACACAACAGCAGGACAAGTGTCAGCAAACCACCCACACCTACAGTGCAGGGAAGGGGATTAAGAAGGGTTCAACCTGGCCTCTTTTTGCCTTCTTGCTGGTGTAGCTTGATTTTACCAAATTAGGAAGGGACAAGGTGGGAGTCAGGGGGTAGGAAGGGTGGGAAGGGGCGTAAGGGAGGCAATCAGTCTCCATCATGGCTATTCCAAGGGGAACCCAGAGACGGAAGGGATGGGCCCTGCCTTCAAGGAGTTCTGAGTCCAGTTAGGAAGACAAAAATCCCTTGGTACGAAAACACATGATAAATGGTCAAATAAGAACAGAGGATGCAGAGGGGTGTGGGATGAGGGAGGCATAACTGGGAAAGCTTCCTGGCATAGAAAGCCTCGATGGAATCTGAACAGGTGATGAGAAAAGGGGGGGTTACATATTGGGGAGCTACGTAGCTGGGGCGAGACTGAGAAGGGAGACCTGGTGGCATGTACCACCACGTGAAAGGGGCAGGACAGTAAAATAGAAAGTAAATTATTCCTCACATTTAATGGGAGTCTTAGTACCTCAGTTTTCTCACCTCTAAAATTAGGATAATAATGTCCTGCTTTCAGGGTGGTTGAAAGGATGAAAAAATAACATGAATAAAGCACTAATACAGTTACGGGCACATGGTGAATACTTAGAAAGTGATAGATAAATTTATTATACTACTACTCTGGGCATAAAAGCACAGCATAGAAATAAGAGGCTAGGAGAATGATAATATAAAAAACAAGATTACTAGAAATGAAAATGTTCACATAAAAAAAGGTACAACGTGAGGGGTGTTAAAAATCTAAGGTATGGATGACAGCAGGGCCACCTAATGTGTGGTCCCCCATCAGCATCACTGTGAGAGCTGTAAGAATGGCAGACACTTGTCTCCATCCCAGGCTTACTTAATCAGAATTTCTAGGGGTGGAGTTCAGCAATCTACATGTTATTAATACCTCCCACCTTAAAGTATGAAAGCCCTTGACTACAGGATTTGGGAAAGTCTCTTGGCCAAGAGATTAGCTCAGAGGAGACACACCTGATTCCAGTTGGCTTTGCCCTCAAAATTAATATTCTCACTTGTGCACGAGGGCTAGTAATTTATAAAGAGAACTTTAGAGAGTCTGCAAGGAAAGTAAAACTATGGAAAAGAATTAAGATTGACTGTAGTATTAGAATATAGCCACAGAAACGGGGATAAAGTTGTGTTAGTTTATGTTATTCAATCACATTTTCCTGATAATTAAGTTCTAAAAAAGCCCTTTACATTTTTAGAGCTTGAGGATTTTGGAACTGTAAACCTATATTGATTCACTGAAGCCACAAAACAACCTTACGTGATAGGTACTCTTGTCATCCCCAGTGTATAGGTGAGGGAAGTGACAGGTGGAGAGGTTTCCAGAGTTAAAGGGCTAATGACTGGCAGAGTCAGGATTTGAACCCAGGTAGTGAGACTCCAGATCCACGCTGCCAGTTGTGAGTCTGGGTTGCTCCATCTCCACCATAGTTTATTTAACCAATCCCTTCTTGCTGGACATGCAGGTTGTTTCTAATGTTTCACTTTCATTAATAAACACTGTGAAGCACATCCTTGGGTAAAAGTTTTTAACCATATTTCTGGTGATTTCTTTAGGATAGAGTTCTAAAAATTGAAATCCTTGGTTAAGAGTGATAAACAATTTTAAAGCAACTGGGTTCCAATGTGTTAGGAGGGTAGCCATTTCCTCACTCCACCAGCACTATCTTTAAGGTCTTAGTATTCTTCCTCAACACACTGGTTATCATTTAAAAAATTCTTACTTCTTTTATCAAGTAAAGTTAGAATATTTTTATATGTTCACTGACCATGTGCTTTTCCTCATTTAAAAACTGTTACATACTTTGCCCACTTTTTAAAAACCATGGTTTTAAATTCTATGAGCTCTTTAGACATTGAAACTTATCATCATTTGGCACCCTTGCTGTGATATTTTTTAGTTGATTTTCCTTTTAATTTAATTATGACTTTTCATATGTAAGTACTTTGTATATTAAACTTGTGTATTTTATACATAGATATTTTAACTGTTTTTTTTAAATGTTTACATAATAAAATCTATCGATATTTTCCTTCATGATGCTCTGTTACTTCTGCACTTTCAACAAACTTCCTCATTCCCATAAAATATCCTCTGGTCTCCTCTCCACTCCCCCCCAAAATAGAAACTTTCCAAACTTCGAGTTTTAACTTGAAGCTACTATTTGAGTATATTTACAGTAAGAAGTTCATATTTTTTCCAGAAAGCTAAATAAGCTGTGTGCTCATTTTTTCAGGTGGGTATTCTTTGAAACCTATCCAGGAAACCTGCATAGGATGGAGAGACAGCCAGATGGTGGGAAGAACAGAGGGCTAGAAATCCAGGCGGAAGCGTTAATCAGGGCTGTCATTTACAATTGTGTTTTTTTCTGGCAAGTCACCCCACCTTTCAGGGCTGGTTTCCTCATGTGTAAAACAGAGATGATAACACCCATCCTGCCATCTCCCTTATTTATCTTGTGAGATGTTCTGAAGATCATGATAAAATGAGTTAATGAGTTAATGATAGAAGAGTGCTTTGTCAATCACTGACTGCTATACCAGCCTACACCCGTATTAGACGAGTTCACTCAGCTTCTCCAATGTACCAGGCACTGTGTTGGACTCTGGGGTTTCAGTGGTAAATAAGACATGCTGTCTGTGCTTGATGACCTTGAACAATGTGTATTAGTTCATTTATGTCCTTTGACAATCAATGAGGTAGATAATATTAATAACTCCAGTTTATAGATAAGGAAACTGAGGCATAGAGAGGTTGAACAACTTGCCCAAGGTCACGCAATCAGTAAACTGTAGAGCTGGGACACGAGCCCAGGCAGTCTAACTACAGAGCCCAGACATTTAACCAATGTACTGTACTGCCTCTCCTAAGACGAGGCTGCAAACTGGCTGACAACTGCACAGAGCCAAACTTTATTTGGAATATATTGATTTTTAAAAGTGCAGAAAGAGAAGGCCACTTGGCCTCCTCACTACCTTCTCCTGATGCGCAATAAACAAAACACTTAGCACAAAAGGGTCCCTGTGGGCAGGGGCATTAGGTGTAAGGATGAGTAAACCCAGATCCTGACCTGGTGCTCATGATCTGATGCACTTGGGGTCGGAAGCTGTGGTAGAGAACCTCGGCTGAGGGCTCCCCTCTCACCGGGTGTCTCACATCAGCTGGCACTTCTTCTGTCCCTGGCCACGTTCTTCCCTCAGGGCTACCAGACCGGAGATCTGGATTCTATGGCTGGTGTCTCTGAGTGCTTAGTGCCAACTCAATGCCTCACACACAGCAGGACTCAACTGATGCTTGTTTGTTTGGGTTTTTTTTGAGGGGGGGTAATTAAGTCAATTTATTTAATTTTTTTAAATGGAGGTACTGGAGATCGAACCCAGGACCTCCTGAATACTAAGCATACGGTCCACCACTGATGATTGTTGAACTAAAAGCTCATGTCAAATTACAGAACATTCAGAGAGACTGGAAGATATGATCATTCTTTCAACCATCAACTTCTATTACAAGGAGAAAAACAAAACTTTTTTTTTTCCCCTAAGGACAAACAGCTCACAATTATTAGAGGGAACAATTACAATCTCTTTGAGTCTGCTTCTTTCTTTCTACATGAAAAACAACAATTTGAACAAGAAACATGCTTATTAGGAACTCCACCAACGAAATAACATGGGTGAAAGAAGTCAAATAACTCCATTTTTCAATTGTTTAGTAATTTTGCTTGTGTGTGTGTGAAACAGCTGTTGAAAGAAGAATATCTAAAATTAGTTTCCTCTATAGGTATCATATTACCTTTGTTTCCATCATCACTGATAAACATTCTCTGAGGGTGGAGGAAAACAGGTTTCCACTCCATTCCCAGGGAAAAAAATCAATTGTAGATAAGAAATACATAAATGCCAATTAATTCAGGTTACTTAACCTAAGAAATAGTCATTCTTCCTGCTCTTTCAGTGTAAGGCTAGATAGACCTCAGAGATGAGGTGGGGCAAAGGAAACAAGCCAGGTAAACAGCTACCATATCCAAGCATTGTGTTAAGCACTTTGCACATACAGTTCATTTAAACCTCATAACCACTTTTTGGAAGAGACATGACTTCAGTTTTATACATATCCAAGGGATATCCATCAGTAAAAACTGAGACTCACTGAGGTTAGACGTGTTGCACAGAAATAGAAAGTCCACTTCTAATATGAAAACGAATATATGTATGTTCGTGTATGACCAAAGCATTATGCTGTACACCAGAAATTGACACAATATTGTAAACTGACTGTACTTCAGTAAAAAAAAATATATATATATACCCCCCCCAAAAGTCCACTTTTAATCAAATTCTAGACTGTCCATGGCAGAGGCAAACCTTCTTTTTCCCTCATTTCACATTTTGCCACCTCACCCGTTGGCCACACCTAATTATGTCTGTTCATTTCTGTGGTTTCAAGTAATTACACACTTGTTCAAGCAACTGAATCCAACAGTACCACATTCAATCAGCATTTCCCAGGATCCGTATTTAGGGGGAACAGGCATAAAGCTCCCAACAACTTGTCAGAAAACACTATCACCCACATTTGGATGATTACTCTGTCTTATGAATGGATGATGTGGTTTCCAAGACTACAGTAGGGACCACCTACATCCATTAATTCTTACTGGCTTTAATAAAGGTAACCTGGTCAGTGGTTACCGGATTCTGGAAGGACACAAGAAAAAAATGGAAGGAAAACTGAGACAGGCTAGTGTCAGGCAAAAAAAGTTGAATGAAAAGTAGCAAGCATGAGTGAGTGTATGTGTGCCACTTTATGACAATGGCAAATGGATGAAGTCTAATGTCCATCTACCTTGAACTAAAAGCCTCCCAGAAATTAGAGAGAGAGAGAGAGAATGAATGAATGAATGAATGAATGAATGGTATTTGTTATGGACCAACTAGACCTTCCTGATTCTACTTAATGTTATGAGACAGAGGTTGTCAGGGGTCTTCTGAATTAGAAACACAGCTTTTTGAGTACCAATCATTAAGTCCTCAGCATATAAGCACTTCCTAAATATCTGATCCCCACTCCTGCTGGATACCCAGCTGCCTTTTTATCCTTTTGTGGATTGTTCTGGTTGTTGGCAAGAAGTAAGCCACATGCAGGGTCTCCGAACCAAATTATCTGGAGGTTGCTCCTAAATGACAGGGCCCGCCTCCAGGATTCTTTTCCTCTCAAAGATCTTGGCTTGCTCCCCACTTCTTAAGCCCTTGACAACTTCTTCTACATCCTTCCCTCTGCCCTTGTCTACCACAAAGCTATGCCCCTGAGCTCCTTAACAAATATAAAACATCAACCCTCTGAGGTTCTTACCGATGAAAAATCCTACCCATGTTACTCTGCTGGTCCTGGGTGGCAGCAGAGGTATGGCAGGTGTAATGGGCAAAGTTCTGCTTTGAGGAAGAGGAACCAGTGAAGTGTTAATTTCTGGAAACCCAGAGCATTTTAGGAAATTTTCTTCATTAATTTCCCTCAGTACCAGACTCTACTTAAATTGCATTTGGAAAATGCAGTTTAGGGGAAGGAATTGCTAGTAGAGAACTCAGGGAGTCTTCCATAACCCTCCCTTCTTCCAATCTCTGGGTCAGTTAAGGCAAGTAAAAGAAATGTCCTGTAGGGAGTGTGCTCCCGACCTCGAGGTCCACCTCGGTGAAATACCTGTGAAGACAGCAGGGGTGGTGCCAGCAACGAACACTGGAGATTAAGTAATGCGGGCAGTGGTGGTGATGTCATTTTCTTTTGGTATTTTCATTAGGAAGGAGGTGGGATAAAGAATTGAAAGGAGGGGATGGAAGAAGTAGAGTAAAAAAAGATACGGATAAAAAACAAGGGAGGTATGAATAGACACAAATGTTAGTATGGGAATACCTCTAGAAGATAAATTGTATTTGACTTAAAAAATCTATTGAAACTATAATCTTAAAATAATTTTAAAAAATAATGAAAGATTCCTTCAAACTGGTACTTCTTTTTTCTCCCCAAGCAACATGGCGGCAAGTGACAGGGCCGGGGACTGACACCTAATCTGGCGCCAGTGAGGCCAGGTCCGCAAGGCAGCTGGAGGCTTGGGGTAAGGACCTGCGAGGGGAATTATGGACCAGGAGGATGGGTGCTGACACTGTGGCTCCCTTTGCATATACATACATGGTAGAAAACTGCCTGTTCCCTTATGAACACACGGAAAGGGAGTTCTTTCTGACCGCATCACAGGCAGAAAAAAGGCGGAGGCACCAGACGCCACCACAGCCGCGTCTTGGTGCGCACTCCCGTTCATCCGCGAAGGCGACCCACAGCCGCTTTCTGAGGACCGGTAAGCCCGAGGTCCTGCAACCTGGGCCCCGACTTCCCCAACACAGCGCGCGCGTGTTCTCGGGGCGGAGCTGCTCCGCGTGCGCCCCTCGCTTAGCCCGAGGGCCCGCCGCCCCCAGACCCATTGGCCCCTCGACCCACCGCTGCCCCTCCCCCAGCGGGACACTTTCTGCCCGCCCTCCTCGCCGCCTTTGGTCCTACCTGGCGCCCCGGCCCCGGTTCCCTCCCCGGGGGCAGCACGGCTCGTCGGTCCTGGGTCTCCACGACGCGCACTCAAGACGGCGCGCAGGGCCCGCTCCCAATGCGGAGGTCACGGCCTCGGAGAGGCGCCCGCCCTCGGGTCCGGCCACCGCAGCCCCCGCAGACCCTCTGGGCGGCCGCCGCCGCCCGGGCCTTGGAGCTCCGCCCCTCTCCCGCTCCCCGCCCGCCCACCCCCTCGGGGTCTGGGACTGCGGAGCCCAGCTCCCCTTGGAGTCGCTCCCGGGCTGCTCTCTAACTCTCCACCCCGGGCAGCTCCGGCTCCCTCACCAGCTTCGCAGCCCAGGTCGAGGTGAGCGGACTCCTCTGGGGCCCGGCGCCGAGGGCCACGCGTCGGGTCTGGTTCCCGGGGCGGCGGGCCCCTCTCTTGGGTCTTCTGTTCTTTCCAGTGCCGGGCGGGGAGTTCCCCGACCCCAGGTCCTGCTCCTAAGGTCGGAGAGACCCTCCTTCCCTCCTCCTTGGAGATGGAAAGAGGCTTTACGATTTGTGGGTTTACGACTCTGCCAGCGTTCTCTGTGCCAAGAATGGGAAACTTCTGGTAAAAGGCCAGAGAATCACAGTAAAATAAATAGAAATAGCGTGCTAAAATTCTTGCTCATCCTGCAAGACTCAGGTCAAGCGCTGCCTAGCCGCGAGACCTCCTCGGTGCTCGCAAACAGCTCGCTCCTTCTTCACTCCTGCGCGAAAGGGTGCTGCGGTCCTCCCTGGCCGGAGGCTGACACCTGTTGCATACCATTTCCTCTACACGACCTGACCGTGCGCTCCTTGAACACCCGGACCGGTTTGCCTTGCTCATCCCTGTCCTCAGTCCCTGGCATGGAACCTGCCACCTCTCCGGGCCTCGAGTATTTTATGAATAAGTGGAAAATTAATTTCTTTTGTAAAAGCCAGTTATTTCCTTTTATCCTTGAATAACACGTAACTCCTTTGGGTGAGCAGTTTGCTAGTCTCTATAAAGAGCCATAAAAGTTGTTATCCTCTTTGATGAATTAATTCCATTCTTGGGGAAATTTCCAGAACAAAATAATACTCATGTGCAGATGTTCATAGCAGGATCTTTTATTACAGAAAATAATAACTTAAGAAACCACAAAAAGCAAAGAAACAAAGCCAAACTGTCAACAATAGGAAATTGGTAAAGTAAATTACGGTAGGGTTACTTAATGAGATATTATACAATCGTTAAAATGATAAACATCAAGGCAAGAGTGCCTCAAAGTGTTCTTAGAACAAGGAGGGAGTGTTTATTTACTTATTAAGTGAAAAAAAAAAAGGAAAATATGAAGCAACATAAAAGTGTCTACAAAATAATAAGCTGAAAGAGTGAAAAATTGCATAGTTACCAGGCTTAACAACTTAAAGTAAAAATGCAGATTTCTTTTCTGTAAATGGAGATAACACATATCTTAAGGGGTTCTTGGAGCATAATAAATGAGATATTTAAGAAAGGTGCCTGATATGTGGATACTGAGCAAAAAGTTTCCATTCTTTTGCTCCAAAGGAACACCCTCTTATCTAGAGTCTCAAATACATCCTCATCCTAGCCCAGTTCTGTCCATTTGACCTCTTTCCCCTCAAATGCAGGGTAGGAGAAAGAGGTGAACAAATATTGAAGCAGAAGGTTAAAGTGATGGGAAGAATCTAGTTAATAAGAATAAATGCCCAGTCCTCCCTCAGGTTCAAATGCCCAGCAATACAAGATCACAAAGAGGGATTTGGTTCAGCAGTAGTACATATAAAAATATATTAGAGATTTTTGTTGGCCAGCACAGCCTGGTCAGTGCCCAAAGGCTGAATTTATTCAAACCTAAAGCTTAACGATGCTGCAATCGTAGCCTGAGTTTATGCTCTTAAATCATCAATTTACCACCAGGGTAAGCTGTTCAAATGTTTTTAAGAAAGCATCACTCTGAAGAGCTATCATTACTCCCATTTTAAAGATGAAGAAACTGAAGCTTACGGAGGTTAAAGTGGATATGACTGGGCAGCTAGGAGGTGGCAGAACCATCACCTGAATCTGATCAGGTTGACCACTGCCAAGGTGCTTGATCACTTTATCAGTGGGTCCCAGTGTGTACACCTCCCAATAGAGGTATAGGCAGTGCTTTTGAGTGGTACACAGACATTAAGTAACAGTGGGTCACATGGTGAAAAAAGTTATGCTCTCTTCAGTTCTCTTGAGCCTGTGGATTATGTCAAGGAAGAAGTATAATTTTGGTGGTACTTTGTCTCTATGTGGTATTACCTTGCAACACTTGCTTATTTCCTGTTCTAGCAAAGAGAGAGCCTGCCTCAGGATCAGCGCCTTTGCCAGGCAACAGTTCCTAAGTAGAATTTAATATTATCACGTTCTCTTCCTTCTGGTATGATTACTTATGCTATTAATTTCTAATCGGTGTAGGTTTTACACTTACAAGGTGATGTAGTTTCTGTTTAAAGTAAAATTACTTAGCTAAGAAAATTGGGTTATTTGAAAGTAAGATATTCAAGAACTAATAGGACTAGTGACATTTAGATATGGTGAAAATAGCAAAATGTGAGATGGTACACAAATGCCTGACATTTGGGAACTCCTGCCCCATACTCTGTTATGATCAGTAGATACAAGGTATGGTGAGGCGGGTTTCAGTTCGAACTCAGTGAGAACTTTCTGACAATCAGAGCTGTCTCAGAAGATGCAAAAGTGCTGCCTTTGGGGGTATTAACCGCATTCCCCTCACTCTGGGGTTAAAGCAGAGGTTAGATGCTTGTTACAGATGATACCATGGGAGGTAAATACCAGATAGGCTAAAATCTTATGTTTCTGCCAACCAGTAGAATCTGAGATTTTTGAAAGCAGAGCTTCCCAGGGACCTGACTACTGGAGAGACTGGATTTTGGAGTAAGGTACATTAACTCCCTTTCAGGGGCAAATTCCGTAGATGAGTTCTAAGTGAGCTCTGAGCAATAGCAGCACCACTGTGAAGTGTAACTTACGGCACACTTGAAAATTGTTAGGGTGTTTGTTTACAGTTCGTTTACTCTCTAAGTATGCTTTCTTCTGAGTAGCCTTTATTCATAACCATCCCCAAGGGCTGAGAAGATGGGGTTGGTCCTTCCTTGCCTACATCAACATCTCCCAGCCCCAGGCTTTTGTGGTGTCTGCCTACTCCAAAGCTGCCCCTGCTGTTCGTTTTGACCCATTTTGACCAGTGTAAAAATACATGTGTGGTAAAAAAAGGTAAACAGCATTTACAAAGTTACTTTGGTGTAGGAAACTTACTTTGCAACCATTTAGCCTAAAATTTACGATGTATAGAGTCATGATCTGACTGCCTTTTAGTTCTAGACTACTTAGCACGTGAGATATCTTAGCACTTGGGTCCATCATCACAAAGGTTAAAAATCCTCTTAGGAGCTGATTTGGCAGGCAAGCAGGAGGGATAAGAGCATTCAGATGGCCCCATGAAGGAACAACTGCCTCCCCTCCGATAACTGCATCCGGAGAAAGCTCAGACAGCTCTTTGGGTTAGAGAGCTCTTTCTTGAGGCATTCCTGGTGCCTCTTCTTCCCTCATACTTCATATCCAATCCAACTGCAAGTCTTGTTGGCTCTAATTTCCAAATACATTCAGAATCAATCTCTTTTTCTCCACCTCCACCACTGCTAGTTTCATCTAGGTCAGCATTATCTTACTCTTAGAGACCCTCCTAACTGGTCCCACATTCCCCCTTGTGGAGGTCTCTGTAGTCTGTTCTTCACACAGCAACTGGACTGATAACATTTAAAACAACTTGGATGTGTCTGTTTCTCTGCTCAAAACCCTGTGTGTAATGGTTTCCTGTCTCATTCAGAGTAAAACCTAGTAAAATCCATGGCCTGTGGAGGCCAGCATTATCTGGCCCCTGGCTATTTCTCTTATGTCAACTCCTACAATTTTTCTTGGCTCCACACCCACTGTTCCCTTGCTAGTATTTGAATGTGCCCTGTCTTGGAGTCTTGGAACTTGCTTTTCTCAGTCTCGAACACTCTTCTCACTTCTTCTGCTCTCTGTTCTAAGTGTTAACCTTTTCGGAGAGGCCGTCCTTTGGGATTCCTATCCCCTAATAGCATAGCGGCTCTTTCTTCCCTCTCCATCACTATTTCTTTATCCTACTTCACTATTTTTCGAGGGTATTGTAAATTTTACTGATGGTTGAGAGCAGTAAATTGAGGGGGAGGGCATGATGGAGTCACAGAGAGGTTAGAGCAAATCACAGCTGTTCATGAACTCTCAGGTGTGTCCGAATGGTCTGTTTATCTGTTATTTTGCCAAAGTACCACATTGTCTTACTTATTGTGGCTTTATAGTAACTTTTGAAATCTGGTACAGTAATTTCTCTAACTTTATTCTTTTTAAGATGATCTTGGCTACCCTTGGATCTTTACATTTCCATATACATTTTTAGAACCAGCTTGATAACACACACACACACACACACTAAATTTTTTATTGGGATTACATTAAATCTCTAGATCAGTTTTGGAGAAAACTGACATCCTTATAATATTTAGACTTCTAATCCACAAACACGGGATATCCTTACACTTATTTAAGTCTTCTTTACTTTCTCTCACTAATAATTTATAGCTTAGTTGTGTGTAAGTCATGCACATGTTTTGCTAGATTATTCCTAGATACTTGATGCTCTTTGATGCAGTTGTACTTGACATCCTTCTAAAATTGTATTCTTAATTGTTTGTTGCTGATACTTTGCTGTACTTTTCTTAGAATACATCACCTCATTACCTGATATACTATACATTTACATGTTATGTTCTATCTCACTTACAAAATGTAAACAATGTGAGAATAGGTAATTTTGTCCATTTTTTAAACATTTTTTATTGATTTATAATCATTTTACAATGTTGTGTCAAATTCCAGTGTTCAGCACAATTTTTCAGTCATTCATGGACATATACACACTCATTGTCACATTTTTTTCTCTGTGAGTTATCGTAACATTTTGTGTATATTTCCCTGTGCTATACAGTGTAATCTTGTTTATCTATTCTACAATTTTGAAATCCCAGTCTATCCCTTCCCACCCTCCACCCCCCTGGTAACCACAAGTCTGTATTCTCTGTCTGTGGGTCTATTTCTGTTCTGTATTTATGCTTTGTTTTTGTTTGTTTGTTTATTTTTGTTTTTGTTTTTTAGATTTTGTCCATTTTGATCACTGCTTTATCCCCAGGGCCCTAACATAATAGGCTTCATAAATATTTGTTAAATTGAATTGACTTATGTTAAGCTGAAATCTTCTTGCAACTCATGCTTCCTTCTGAAACAATACAGAATAAGGCTCCTTCTCATGGATAGTGGGTCTTCATTTATCCCCCGGCAGCATTCTCTTCCCAAAGCCAAGTGCTTCATTAAGTTCTTTCAGCAGTTCCACATGAGGCACGTTTTAGAGACTCTTTCATTGTATTGTCTGCTTCCCTTAGTATGTTCTCTGGTTTGCCCACATTCCCTTTCAGTCTAGGCTCCCAGAATTGATCTGATCGATGCATAATGGTAAATTTACTGTATTACTTTCCTGAATTCATTTTCATTTGCTGTATCACATTATTGATGCATAGTAAGATTGTAGTCAAACAATATCCCCCAGCCCATATTTTTGCAATAAATTTTAATTATTTTAACATAAATGGACTTAAGCTTCAGGGTCTTTTATTGGTCTGACCACTGTGAATGTAGGGATATGTTGGGAGTCGGATAAAGAGATCCAGCTCCAAGCCTGGGGTGACTGCTTTATCATGCTAATAAATACTCATTTTTATATTTTATTTCTTTATATTTTGTATTCATACTTTTTTAAATTAAAGAAGGCCCTCCAAATTTTGTAGGCTTCAGGTCCCATAAAACCTGGATCTGTTCTTGCTAAATTTTAACCTAGCATTCCAGTTCATTGAGATCATTTTGAGTCTCGATCCTGTCATCAGTCATATTGTTAAGCCTTTGACAAGCAGGTCCTCTTTTATATTAGTTAAGTAACTTAAAACCTATAAACCTAGACAGGATTAAGGATCAGACTGTGCTGCTCTTTACTCATTTACACCTTCGGGTAAATACCAATCTCTTTACCAACTCTATAGATATACTTGGTCAGTCAGCTGCAGAATTGCTGACTGTGTTATCACCTAGCTCTTATTTAACCATACAAGTAACATCATTATCATGAGAGACTTGCTGAACTCAAGGAATCTAATGACACCCTCCCTGTTATAATTCTAGTGATTCTGTAAAATAAGAAATGAAAACTTGTATTGATGAACTCAGTGACTCTTCATTCTAAATACGTAAAGAGTTTAATTTTTGAAAAATTTTGCCTGAATTCAGCACCTGTCTTATTTTCTTTTGTGTCCAGAATTCATTTGTTGCCCCTTATTTGAAAATAAGGGGAGTATTTGTCTTCTTTATCCATGCTTTATGGTTTCTCTGTGTTGTATACGGGGACTCCTAGATCATACCATTAAGATTTTCTATCTCATTAGAATGAGATTTTCTGGAATCTGAGGACTCAAACCTGCTTATAGGGGTTAAGTGTTTTTATTATCTCCCCATCTACCTTAGACTGTCCTTATGATGTTAATTCTACCCTTTTCTGTTGGAGGGCCATTTTGATTAATTTAGGAGATAGAAAGAAGTAAAATAGATCTAGAATAGCTTTTCCTTTTCTGCATAGTAAACTGCCTAAGTGTTCAGTTGGAGGAAATTTAGTTTTCCTCTCTTTGTCCCAGTCACAACAGAGGATACTCCCTTTAAGCTGCAATCCTTTAAGAATGTTAGGGTTGCTAAACTCTTCATATTTACCAGGCTCTATTGTCCTAATCCAACTTCTTGTTTCTCATGACTCAGCACTGATAGCCTGATTATAAATTATTTTTGAATTAGCTGTTCCATTCCTTTTCCATAGTTTTAATCTCACTAGGGAAAAAGAGACCACAACTCACAAAAGTATCAGAGAATAAGAAAAAAACACACAATTGAAGTCTTTTGTTTAGCTGAACCAGCAGAAGTCCTGGGACAGACAGACACCACTCCTCAAAGGAGTGTAATTTGCTATCAGACAGCTCTCTGGACCCAAGCTGCTGACCATTACCCTTCTCCAGCTTCCATATCCACAAGAACGTTCCTTCACCTTCCCACCTCCAGGTACTTGTCTTGACACCATCTATAAACTATAAGGACTAGCTGGGCCGGTGGCAGATGTGCTGCGGAGAGCATACACCCTCTCTTGACCTCTGCTTATCTTTCCTCCTTTTCCACCTTTGCTTTTGTCTTTTCTCCCGTCTCCCCCTTTTCCAGCTTAAAGGGAAAGGGAGAGAAGTTAGAGGAGCTCCTGGGTACTAGAGAGAAGATGGATCTGAGCCAAAGAAGCAATTTACAAGTTTTCTAATTTAATGGTGGCAACAAAGGAGATCTAGGAGGTAACTTTTTAAAAACCATTAGAGGAAAAAAAAACTGAACAAAGAAAACTTGATCAAGCAACAAAAACAGGAAATAGAAAAATAAGACCCAGCAAAGAAAGCATAGTAAATGGAGAACATAAAAGAACATGACTGGAATAGATCCAACACATCACTAATCATAATAAATTATTAAAAGGCAGAAAGTCTCAAGTATAGTTTTAAAAGAATCCAGCTATATGCTGTTTCAAAAGACACACAAAAAATAAAATGACATAAAGAGACTTAAAACTATAAGAATAAAAAATATACCCAATAAATGCTTACAAAATACCCGATAAATGCTTACAAAAAGCTGAACTCAAAGCTGAAAACATAAAATGGAAAAAATCCATGGAGAAGATATGACAGTCATCCATTCTTTATGCATATGTCAAGTTAATTTTGAAATAGATCTTGTATTTCTTACAACCTCAGGTGTAAAAATGAAACTTAGAAAAATTTTTATGAGTGAATTTAATTTTTGTTTCATGCTGCTAGATGGTAGAAATGTAATCTTATTCAGTTCGGATTTTCCATACTCCATGTATACTATCTGACAAATTCTTGGAGTTGAATTTGTATTCCAGGGAACATACTTAATACCAAGGGGGCATCATTTTCTGTCTATTCCAGTGTCTGCAGAGGTGCTTGTCCCTGAAATGTCTCTAATCATTGGTCCATGCAAATCACTGAGGCGGTATTCTTCTTGTCCTCATGTCAGTGCCTCTTCAGGTCCAACTCTCACTGTGTTATCTCTATGTCCTTCTGGGGAAAATTTGGAAAACTCTACAGCACTGTATGAAATACTTGCCTAGTCAGTGAATGTAGCCACCTCTACACTACTGCTCCCATTCCATATTTCATGCTAAAGAACTCTTGAATATTTGCCCCTTCTTCAAGCTTCACCTAGGAAGCAACAGTCATGTCCTCTCTGATCTTGGATCCTTCAACCATGTCTGGAGTTTTTAGTGCATCCTCTAACTATGGTAAGTTATCCTAGAGTGGGGAGGGGCAAGGGAGCTGGTCAGTTTCTCAAGGAGATACACAAGTATACAATTCTCTTAATTCCTTTCCAGTCTCTTAATACTAGCCCAAGGAATACTGATCTAGTCTGAGGCAGTAAAAACTAGCAATTATAATGTCAGGAATTCTTGCAGATTTATTTTATGCTTTGAGCCTCTAATCCATGCCTTTGAACCCTGGCATGTGCAACTCAGAATCTTTTCACTGATACTGAACTTTTTCTTCCATTTCTCTGTAAGAGACTTCCTCCATCAAAGCAATGAAGGATTGAAAGTCTCGTTTCACTGGGGGAAGAAATACTAGGGAAAAAGACATTACCAAGAGCAAAAAGCACATCAGCTGATATAACAGAAATTATCTTGAAACATATAAGAAATATGTATTAGAAGCACAAAGATAATTGTCAAGTTGACATTCATAGAGGGAGAATTAAGACATCTTTTTAAAGAAATTAAAAGATCAAGTAGATTTAAAAAACAAATAAGAACATAGCATATATGAGTAATACAACTGAGTGTAATTAAATGCACATGCATATGTATAAAACCTTATAGTCAATAGATAATATTAATTCTTCTTGGTTGCTGCTAGAATATATATATTTTAATTGACCATGTATTAGATCACAAAGAAAATCTCAACAAATTCTCCAAAGTAGACCTGATAAAAGTCACATTTCTTAATTATAATAAAATAATAAAAAAACCACACATTTAAACTCTTTACAGTGGGATATTAACAAAATATTATTCTAAATAACACTTAGGTTAAAGAAGAAATAAAAGCTGACATTATAGATTATTTAGCAATAAATAGAACATATAAAAACCTGCTGAATTTAGCCAAAGCATTATTCAGAGAAAAATTTATACTATTAAATTTTCTCCTTGAAAAAAAGACTAAACATAAAGTAACTAAACATTTAAGTTGATAATAGACAATAAATAATCTAAAAATGTAGAGGACTGGAATTAATAGAAGTTGAAGACAGAAATTAAATACAGACATGCAAAAAAAAAATCCAGTGTTTCAATTAAATTAGATACTAATTTTTCCTGAGAAAGCCAATAAAATAGATAAATGTTGCCAATCAAAAAAGAAAAAAAAATCATAAAATCATTAGAAACAAAAAAGTACACATACCTACAATGATTTTTTAGTATTTTTATTGACATATAGTCAGTTTACAATGCTGTATAAATTGGTATACAGCACAATACTTCTGTCATATAGGAACATACATATATTCGTTTTCATATTCTTTTTCACCATAAGTTACTACAAGACACTGAATATAGTTCCTTGTGCTATACAATATAAACTTGTTGTTTATCTATTTTATGTATATTAGTTAGTATCTGCAAATCTCAAACTCCCAATTTATCCCTTGCCACCTCCTTCCACGTCTTACAACCCTAAGTTTGTTTTCTGTGTCTGTGAGTCTGTTACCGTTTTGTAAATAAGTTCGTCTTTTTTTTTAGATTCCACATATAAGCGATATCATATGGTATTTTTCTTTCTCTTTCTGGCTTACTTTACTTAGAATAACATTCTCCATGTCCATCCATGTTACTGCAAATGGCATTATTTTATTATTTTTTACAGCTGAGTAGTATTCCATTGTATAAATATACCACAGCTTTTTTATCCAGTCATCTGTTGATGGATATTTAGGTTGTTTTCATGTTTTGGCTATTATAAATAGTGCTGCTATGAACATTGGGATGCATGTGTCCTTTTGAAACTGAAAAGAGCAGGCAAACTAAATCCAGAGCAAGCAGAAGGAAGGAACAAAGGATTAGAGTAGAAATCACTTTTCTTCCTTCATTCCCCAAGACTTCAGGGATACAAGGTGATTATCTATATTAAACTCTGACTGAGGAGTTAGGATAACAGAGGGGAAATTGAAAACAGCATTGGAAAGAGCATCAAAATGAATGTACATTACTATTTCTTGAACTGGTTGTACTCTTCTCTCAGTGGAATTCTGGTGCCAACTATTAAAATAGTAATGTGTTTTCCTCTCTTAATGAAAAAAAATATGCATCTTTAAACTGAGGCAATATGTATGGTGGTTTCAATCACATATGCCTCGTGTGGTTGGCAGGACTGCCAAGAGCTCTGTATTCTGAGGTTGAGTCTAGGTTCAGCGAAAAGGATCAGCGCTGCTGCCTGTGGTGGCCCAGGGTTGGCCATCTTTGGTTAGTGTTAACGTTCTGTGATTAAATAGGGTTATATGCTGAACCCATTTCCACAGGCAAGAGAGGAAATAGAATTCTCTCGCCTCAGAATAGGGACAGCTTGTGCTATCCCAGAACCACATTAGACAGAATAAAACAAAATTGTGCTTTCCTGTGAAATGGTGCTGCCCTCATATCCATGTGCTGGAAGAAAGATGAATCATGTGGCTCTGTGCCCTGGTCAGCTATGTCCACAGGCTGCAGCCAGTAGTCAAGGACGGGGCAGGAAATGACCCTGAGTTGCTCACCGCAGTTTGCTGCTAGAGAGGAAAGCGGCTGGTGTCTTCAGGATATTTAAAGGGGGCTGCAATCTTGTTAGGCTCCTGTTAATCAGCACAACTTCCTTATTTATCAGGATAATGTAGTGTGGGATTAGAGAGAAAGCCTAGTCTTTAACTTTCAGGAAATAAACTTTTTTTTTCCTGTCTTACCCCAGAGCTGTGAACCCAAGATTAACCATTTTACTCTCTCAGTATTGACCCTAACTGTGATGTACCAAGCTCATATTTGAGTGTTTAATTCTGTCTCAAGTCTCAATTTTTAAAATTGCTGTCTGCTGATTACTAAGAAAACCATAATTATAAATATCAAACTTCCTTTCCAAGTAATGTTTCAGGTTCCTTTGAGAAGGAAAATTCTGGCCTTATTTTCTTTTGTGGGAGAAGCAGCTCTCCTTGAATTTCAGGTGAGCTGTTGATTGGGTCCATCAGATTTTCCATTAAAATGTCTAGGATGACTCTTCCCCTTTCAGGCAGGGAGTCCTACAGGCTGTCTCTCTCTTTCCCTGAGAATCCCGTTTTCTCCCATGTCACAGGCTGGTTTGGGACCCATTGCTGTTCAGAGGGAGCCTCCTCCTACCCCAGGTACCAGGCCCCCATGAGCAGAGTTCTCTGCGGAGCTGAAGCTTCCGTTAAACACTCATGGAAGCAGCCAGAGGTGGTGGCCTTGCAGGCAGGCCCCCACTCTGATGGTTCATGATTTGGCGTGGGGGTGGTGGTGACGCAGGTGACAGAATAGAGAAGATAGTTTCTGCTGCTGCACTGGAAAAGTTAAACATGTGAGCTGACTGAAAACCACCAGGGCATGGCATAGAGCTCTGCTTAGGAAAGAAAACTCCAGATCCAGGTGTAGGGCCTGGGACTGGGTCAGTGTCCAGCCAACACCATACAACTTTATGTGCTGAGCAGGTGGTTGGCAAAACTTCTGGCCAGCTTGAGCCATCCTTTTAGCTAAGCTTGACTAAAGTGTTCACAAGCTTTGCCCAGTGCTAGCTAGCTAGTTATTTATTTATTTATTTATTTATTTATTTATTTATTTATTTATTTATTCATACATACATACATACATACATACATACATACATACATACATACATACAAAAAAAGAATAGCCACATTGCTCTCTGCTTCTGGTGCGAGGTCTGCCTAGGAATCTGGAAGATAAATAAGTCCAGCAAAGCACTTGGTCAGGTCAATGGAGGAAATCTTTTCCTCTCCATGCCTGGGGGATTGGCTGGGCTCAGCAATCTTTGAATGCCCCTAGGTCACTCTTTGTAGACTTATTGCCAGACCTTTGAAGGCCTCTGTGGGGTCCCAGAGACCACCTACCCATTTATCTCAGAGATGCATCCTCACTATTTGAGAGAGGCCCCAGTAATAAAAGCACAGCAAGTCAAATAATAAAACATGTCTTGGGTACCTTATATGTGCTCAGCACTGAGCTGGGTGCTGAAAAAAATAAATATTATAAAAGTATAATGCCTATCATTTATTGAGTATTTAAAAAAAAACTCTAGGATTCATAATAAAACTGGGGGAAAAAACCTAGGAGGCCCATTATTATTCACATTTTACACATGAGGAAACTGAGCTGAGGATAAGTTTAAAAAATCTGCCCAAGACTGTGCAGCTGGTGGAACAGAGATTTGATTGGAAATGCCAGGCTCTGAAAAACATGACTGCATGTTCTGTCTTCTGGTTTTTTTTTCACAGTCTATATATTTAGGTTTGGTTTTGTGACAAGATCTCTGTTATTACTGTGAGGGCCTTTCTCAAATTATAGGAGGCATTTACATGCCACTGTTTCAAATAGTTCTCAAAAATGTACTTTTATTTACCTCACTATCTGTTTGTTCATCTAAGCACAGAGTATTTTATCTGGATCAGGTTCATCTGACAACTCTAGAGTGATTTTTCCACCCCTACATGCTCCAAATCCCTTACGCTAGGAGTTTAATTTTTCTGTCACCTGTTTGTTGGCTCAGTTTTCTCAGAACTTTGTTTCTTGGAGCGAGAGTGACTCAGGCCATGCTAAGTCAGCAGGGCAGCCAGGAGACAGGGAAGCAGAGTCAAACCAGAGTCTATCCCTGTTCGGCAGGAATGGTGTCAGGCAAAATAATAGCCACAGGGATCAAACAATTAGAATGAGTCATGATGAGAGCTGCTGTAGAGGTGAGCCAGGCATGTGGAAGCTCCAACACCCATTCTCTCACGACACCTTGTTTTTCTCTTGCCTGATATTTACTACAATATGAAACAAGTGTGCATATTTAATTACTTGTTTAATGTATGTTCTTTCTACGAGACTGGGAGCTCCATGAGAGCAGAGGTCTTGTCTGCTTTATTCACCATTGTATATCCAAGGCCTAGCACTGTGCCTGGCATGTGGGAAGTAGTCAGTAAGTATTAACTGAATAAATGAATGAATGAATGGGAACCATTCCATCCTGAGAAGGACCAGGGATTCTGTCTCATAGTAGGTGCAATATAGAAGTGTTTACAGCAAGTTAGATATAGGAAAGATATGGTTAGTGAGTTATAAGATAGGATGGAAAAAATTGTCTAGAGGAAAAAAAAGCTGGGGAATATAGGTGAAAAGTTAACAGGCAAGGAGGATAGCCTGGGACGGTCTAAATCAGTTCATCAGAGTTGCAGTAGGAGAAGAAAGAGAAATTTGGAGAAACAGTATATGAAGGGATAATGCATAACTTACTGGAAATGAAAAAGAAACTGCAGTACACCAAATTAGGAAGCTAAACAACATAAATAAAAAAAGTCCCATATATACCTAGACACATCGTAAGGAGACTTCAGAACTCCAGAGACAAAGAGAAGAAGACCTTTAAAGAAGCCGGAGGGGGAAAAACAGATTGCTTTCAAAGGAGTGACTGCTTGCCAGTTGACTTCTCAACTTAACAAGGAAAGCTAGAAGGCAGTGAAACAATATATTCAATGCACTGAGAAAATAATTGCCAAAATAGAATCTTGTATCTGTCAAGAGTAAGGGTAAATAAACAAAAACAGAGAGATTTTCAACAGCAGAGTGTCACTTAAAGAAATTCTAGTGTTCGTAGTGATGGTTTCACTGCTGTGTACTTATCTGCAAGCTCATTAAGTTGTATATGTTAAATACGTACAGCATTTTGTATATGAGTTATACCTCAATAAAGTGGTCTTAAAAAGAAAAAAATTCTAATGCATGTACTTGAGAAAGACAGAAAATGATCCTGAGGGATCCTAGAGGGAAGGTCTCTAATACAAGAAGAAATAAAGAACAGTAGAATTAATAACTATGTGGGTAAATTGATCACATAAAACAATAATGACATCTTGTGATACTGAAAAAGATAAGATATAATTAAAATATGTAGTAAAAATAATATGTAAGTTGGAAGGGGTTTAAATGGTATTAAAAATGTTTTGTGGGCTTTTTATTGTCCAAGAAGAGATAGTGATTAACTGTATACTTTGATAAGTTTGGCTGTTGTAATTTCCATAATAATCATTAAAATAATGGGAACAAAATGTTTAATTTTGCACCTCGTAGAGGAAAAACTTAGAATTTGGGGAAATAATCTAAAAGAAAGCGAACAAGAGAAAAATACACACAGAAAAGGTGAGACAAAAAGCACAAAACAAAGTGATATAAACCGCCATTTATCAGCAATTATACTTAATAATAATTGATAAACTGGCTATAAAACTAAAGTTTTAGTTTTAGTATAAAAACTAAAAATAAATGTCTAGACACATCTCAAGTATGAAAACACTGAGAGTATGAAATATAAAGACACAGAAAGTAAAAGGGCAGAAAAAGATACAGTATACAGATACTAACCAAGAAAAGCTGGTTAACATCTCACAAAGACGTAAAGGCATAAAGAATTACTATATGTAGTGAGAATCACTCTATAACAATAAAGAGCTCAATTCACCAGGAAGACATCATAACTTAAAATTTATAATGCACCCAATTACATAGCCTCAAAATATACAAATTGAAAATTAACAAAATTACAAGGAGAAATAGAAGAAATATGCACAACTATAGTGAGAGATTTAAAAAGCTTCAGTAATAGAACAACAATGCAAAAAAAATCAATAAGAATTTAAATGATTTAACTAACATGATTAAGAGATTTTACATAATGAACTTAGGCAGAACATTGTACCCAACAACTACAGAAGGTACTTCCTTTTCAAGCCCATATGGAAAATATTAAAAAATTTGACCACACACTAGGCCATAAAGAAGTCACAATAAAACCAAAGGCTGGAAATTATGCAGAGTATTGTCCTCTGACTACAATGTAATTAAGCTAAAAAGTGGTAACAAAAAAAAAAAAAAGAAAGAAACAAAAAAACCCTAAAAAAATCCCTAAATGTTTAGAAAATAAGAAACACATTCATGAATAACCCATGTGTCATACAAGAAATCACAATGGAATTTAGAAAATATTTTGAACTGAACAATAATGAAAATGCTGCATCGCATATTTGGGGGATACAGTTAACACAATTTTTAGAGGGCAATTTATAGCCTTAAGTAGATCAGAAAAGAAGAATGAAAAGACGACTTACAGAATGGGAGAAAATACTTGCAAACAATGCAACCAGCAAGGGGTTAATATCCAAAATATACAAACAACTTACACAATTCAATATCAAAAAACCAAACAACCCAATCAAAAAAATGGGTAGAAGACCTAGATAGACATTTCTCAAAAGAAGACATATAGATGGCCAACAGGCACATGAAAAGATGCTCAAAAGCTCTAATTATTAAAGAAACACTAATCAAAAACCACAATGACGTGTATCACCTTACACCTGTCAGAATGGCTATCATCAAAAAGTCTATGAATGGGCTAAATACAGTAGATGCTGCGAAGAAAAGGGAACCCTCTTACACTGTTTGTGGGAATTTAAATTGGTGCAGCCACTATGGAAAACAGTATGAAGGTTACTTAAAATCTAAAACCAGTGTTACCATATAACCCAACAAACCCACTCCTGCCCTAGACATATACCCAGAAAAGATGAAAACTCTAATTTGGAAAGATACATGTACCCTAGTGTTCATAGCAGCACTTTTTACAGTAGCCAAGACATGGAAACAACCCAAGTGCCCATCAACAGATGATTAGTTTAAGAAGATGTATTTTACACACACACACAATGAAATATTACTCAGCTGTAAAAGGAATGAAATGTTGCGATTTGCAGCAACATGGATGGACCTAGAGATTATCATACTAAGTGAAGTAAGTCAGACAGAGAAAGACAAATATTATATGATGTTACTTATATGTGGAATCTAAAAAATAATGTAAAGGAATCTATATACAAAACAGAAACAGACTCACAGACATAGAAAATCAACTTATGGTATAGTTACCGAAGGGGAAGGAGGATATAAATTAGAAGTATGAGATTAACAGATATAAACTACTGTACATAAAATAGATAAGCAACAGAATTTACTGTATAGCACAGGGAAGTGTATTCAATATCTTGTAATAACCTATGAATAAAATAAATTTTAAAAAGAGTAAGTGGATTCTCAAAATCATGCTGAATGAAAGAAGCCAATAACCAAGGAATACATACTGTATGACCTCACTTATGTAAAATTCTTAAAAATCAATCTGTTATCTATAAACTAATCTATAAGGTCAAAAAGCAGATCAGTAATTGTCTGGAGGCCAAGGATGGAGGGTGGGATGGATGGCCAGGGCATGAAAGAAATGTTCTGAATCTTGGTTTTGGCAGTAGCTTCATGGTATGTAGATATGTCAGAACTCATCTAATTACACATTTTTATGTAGCTAGAGTTTGTAAATTACACAAATTGATTTAAGTAGTGCATGGGGACAAACTATAGGATCGAGGCTGACCACATAAATTGCCAGGCCCAATGCCAAATGAAAATGTGAGCACCTTGTTCAAAAAAGCAGGAAGAAAGCTTTTTCCTTTTTCTGTGGCCTTTCTTCGCCTATCATGGTCTTTCTGACTTGCTGTTTGATGTCATGCTCCCTTGGGCTCAGGGATACTCCTGGGGCAAGTGCAGATCCACCCAGGTGCTTGGGGGCCCCACCTCATGACTCTACACTAGTGCAGGCATGAAACCCACCAACTGCTGGGTTACCCCTCCCATTAACAGAAAGTCCAGTCCGTCATCTCCCCTTCCCATGGGCCACCACTGCAACCCACTGAGTATTGCAACCTCCATGCCTGGACATGCTAGGTTCCTGGACACAGGTGGATGAGAGGCTCTCCTCCACCCAGTCACCTCTGAATTTGCCATGGTGCTGCCAGCCTGGGGCAAGGACAGCTGCCACCATCCCCCACCCCATATACTGTAGGGCACAATCCCAACCCTCTCTGTGCCCTTGCCCAGGCCTCCAACAGGGCATAGGGCAACAGCTGTCATAGCATGGGGCTGAGAGTGGGAGGCTGGGGTGCCAGGGGTGATTGGCTGAGAACCTGTTCTAGAAAGATGGTAGGAGGTAGGATCAGTCTTGAGCTGGGGCTCCAAGCCTGTAGCACATTGTTCTGTCAGACTTCCCTTGTAAAACTCAAATTCAAAGATACAGTTATTAAACCAAGAATAGGCCCTTCTGATCATGGAACATTGGATGACTGCCCTGGTTGCACACCCCATGAAGCCAACCCTGTATGAAATATTCATACAATGGAATAACATGGAGCATGTTAAAAGTAAGATGCTTTAGGCACACACACACTATATGTGTAAATCTAACAAACATTGTGTGAAACTAGTCGCACGTGAAAAAAAAACATACAGTATATTTCTGTTTATGTAATGTTTGGAATCCTGAGCAAATTAAACTATATTGATTAGGGTGCATACACAGGCTGTGAAACTATAAATAAAACAAGAAAACTTTTATCCCACAGGCAGGACAAACTTTGATCACCTCTAGGGGGAATGGTGGGTTTGTGACCTCAGTTTCCTTCTCATCCATTCTTGATCTCTTTTAATTATATGTATTAACCAGGACCCCTGATGGCAGCCCATCTCCTTACCCCGGGGAGTACCATGTTCTGTGAACCATCTCTGGGGATCTCTGAGGCCCCCCTGGCCGCTGTTCCAAACTTGCTGCCCATCACATCAACTATGAGCAATACCTCTGATGTTTAAGTGCAGCCCCTGGCCGCTGCTGTTCGAGTCTTGTCATCCCCTTGGATCCTGTAAAGCCCACTTCTGTAACAGTGTCTTCTACTGTCAGTCCTAGCCTATGGAGAATATTACTGCACTTTTGACAATGTGTGTCCCCCTCTCACCAGCATGTTTCTTACCACCTTGGTTAATGAGGTGTCTTTCAGGCCCTGCTGTGAAACACAGTGATGGGTTTTCCAGGCTTATGTAGCAGGCTCATTCTAGCATTCCAACTTCTCAAAGCCCTTTGAGTCTTTCCTGAACAGTTTGCGTCTTTACTTCATTTACTATGGGCCATGTTTTTTTCTAATCTTCAGGCACCATCCCAGTAGTGTATTAGAACGGTAACCCAGGACCCTTTGACAGCCAGATGTTAAATTCTTTATTTAGGTATTTATTCTGCCTCCCTTGATCCAGCTCCCAGGATCCACTCCCAGCGTACTTTCCCAGTTCCTGCCAGTAGATGCTAGCCACGGTCTGCAGCTTTTTTGGTGTATTTTCTCTTTCTTCTCATAGCAAGTCTGGTATTCCCTCAGTCAGGTTTTGCAGAGACTTAGTCTTAACTGTGCGTCTGGTGGCCAGATGGAGGTGAGGGGTCCTGAAGAGGCCAAGGATTGCCTTGAAAATATGGTTGCCAGATTTAGCAAATAAAAATACAGGATACAGGAGATTAGGATACTAAAATATTATTCATTGTTTGTCTGAAATTCAAATTTAACTGGGCATCTTGCACGTTATCTGGAACCCTACTGCCTCATTTGAGGCCTCTTTTTAGCCTTTAAGCTGGGGAAGTTCTCTATTTTTCAACAAGGGAGAATTCATCACTCTGGAAGCCCCGGAGGGTTCAGGCAATTCAAAGTTCTCATTAAATCCCCAGCCTGATCTTCAGCGGTGCCTCCCCTCTAGCTGCAGGAAATGAGTGTCTTTTTAAATGTTGTCAAGGAAATACTCTGAACTCTTTTGCCCCTTAAAGTTGTTGATTAATAGAGCTGAGCCCATGATTTTCTCTCTGTAAAGAATCAATGGTGGTTACCAACAGCTATCCGATTCCACAGTTTTACCTTTCAGTTATTAGTGCCCCCATACCCCTCAAATTGACACAGTAGTTCCTAAATTTGTCAGCACATTGAAATCATTTGGGAGCTTCTAAAAATATTGGTGCCTGCGTCCTACCCCAAGAAATTGTTATGTAATAGTCTTAGGTGTGGCCTGGGCTTAGGAAATTTTGAGATTACCAGGTGACTTTTTAATGCTAGGACATTGTACCAGTTAGTGCATCCCCTATATCCCATTATAGCTCACACAAGTAAGTCTTAGTAACCTACTGCCCCAGCATCCAGGCAGTATCAAAATCTTGTCCTCATTGCCATCCCACTGGTGAGTAATCCAACTACAAAATCTCACCCTTTGTGTTACTTCCTAGGACCCTTCCTGTTGTGGGCACACAACACAGTGACAGTGACATGCGGGTTGGTAAAAAATTAACCAGAGACCGAGAAAAGTTTAGGAAAGTTTAATAGGTATACTGCCAAAGGCAACAGCGGGCCACACAGGTGAGAAGTGCCTGCATGAGTGCTGAGGGTGGGTGTACAGGGTCTTTTATTGGGGGGAGGGGGCTGTGCACACAAGGAGTAGGGGCTGCAGGATCAGTTCGTGCACAGGTACCTGATTGGTTGTAAGATCTGTCAGAGACTTCTCTGAACAATAGGTTTTATAGCTTTGATAAGGGCCTGTCCCCTAGAGTATTATGAGGCAGGCTGTCTCCAGGGGCTATGAGTTTTGTTAGGGTAAACACACATCAAGAGAAGATGTTTTATATCTTGCAGAAATGCAGGTATGCAAAGGGTCCTGCACTAGGGAGTGGGGGTTAAGGTGTCAATAGGCCCCAGGCACACACACAGCCCAGGGGTGGGGGTTTTATGACCCCAGAGAGTGCCAGCCGGCTCCCCACTTCCTGGCATTAGCTATCTTTGGTGGGTTTCCCTGAAGACAGAATCTTATCCAAGTAACTTGCCATGAATGCTCTTAGAAAAAGAATGAGGAAGGCAGGAACAGGGCAGGAATGAAAACCAGCAGGAATGTGGTCCTAGCTGGAGACTAGCTGTAGAATCTGGTCCCATGGGGAGCTCTAGAACACAAGTTCAACTGCAGAATTAGCCCTATCTTGAGGCAAGGGGGCCTGACCTTTTGTATCCCTACATCGGTTAATCATTGACTGAGGTCTGCTCCCAGAGGGGATGGCAAAGGCCTGGAGTGCAGCTTCTTAGCCGGGATTAAGATGAGGTGAGCAAGGTAAAGTCTGAGAGGTGCCAAAATCTCAGTAATCAAGATGAATACTACATTATTGCAATATTCTAAATAAATTAAAATTAACACCACCACCCCCTCCAAAAGTCACAACAAACAAAATCAAATTTTAAATAAAGAGAATTAAGAGAGGAGGTTCCTCTTTGGCCAAGGGCAAGTGTCAGAGAGAGGACAGCTTCAGGTTGTTATCAGTCAACATTCACAGCATCTGGGGGATCGGTACTGATAAAGGAGACCTGAGTGGGGCACCAACAACATCCAGGACACCACCTTTCCCAACTCCATGTATTTAAGTTTAGGTTGATTCCGTGTCCCTAGGATTTAGGGGAGGGAGAGGGAGAGAATAATACTTGGACTTGTTTAATTAGGTCAAAAATCCCTGGCCATGGTGATTGCTTCAGGGATGAGCATGTGACTCAAACAAGCCCAATCAGCATCCTCTCGAGGATGTTTCTGCTGGAGCTAAAGATGCTCTAGATAACATAGCTGTACTGGGAATCTGCCTATAATAGGAGACAAGAACAACATGCAAAGAAAATCTGAGCCAAAATGAAGCGAGAGAGAAAAACTGGCCTGAATATATTGATTGTGCTGGGCTCAGATGGGCCATGATTTTTTCTGTTCTGTGATGTTTCAATTAGAAATATTTTTGTTGTATAGAACAGAAAGTCTGACTTAAGGAATGAAGCCAACCTGAGGAATAAAAAAGGGGTGGGAGCAGAGGAGAGAGAAAGAGAGAAACACTTAACTGGAGAACCCAGGAGTAGATGTGTTTCAGGTGTGGTGGCAAATGGGCCTGCATGGCATAACCAGGATCTATCTCTTGGATCTTGTTTCTTAGGACTGGCTCTGTCTGCAGGTTATATATGAATCGACAATAATCTGAGGGACAAATAACTCTGGTTTTCTCAAAATCTACTTACCTCTCGACCATAGTTCCATGATTCCTGAATCAAATGTTCACGCCTGGATTCTCTCTTTCTTTGGGATGAATTATTTCCTTGTATCACCAGTTCTTCCTTACCAATTCTTTCCTTGTGATCAGTTATACCTGGGTCTTAGTGCACTGCAGTGTAGGTTTAAACTGCACCTCCCCAGCCTGTCCCATTACAGTAAAATACTTGCTTACTGTTCTGCCACTGTCATAATTTTTTCTTCTTCTCTAAATTCTCATACTATCTTACATCTCTTGGTTCTCCCTTCTCTTCTTAAAATGAGTTCTTAAACTTCCACAAGGTGGTGCAGCCTTTATTCTTTCTTCCCAATATAAGGTATATGAGCTGTTTAACACAGTGCCTTGCACATAATGTGCTCGATAAATAGCTGTGATGATGGTGATAACCATGACAAGGACAGTGATGCCACGTTGCTCCCTGACATCGGGTTGGGAAGATTTAGCAATTGTTTTCAATGCTTAACACCCTGATACAAGATTTTCTTCATATTTCCTGCTGCAAACACACCATTTCTATTAAGTTCTTGATATAAGTGATTACTCAGGGAGAATGAAAATTCTCATTGATCTGTCATCTTGTTTCTTTAAGTCTTGCTAGAATATTTTTTCCAGCCAAGACTCTTTAAACCCTGAGAACATTGACACATGTTAATATGCACGGCTGGTTTGGACACAGGAACAGGATTTATTTTTAATGTTAAAAAATGCACTTCTTCTTTTCCCTTTCTTTTAAAATTGATAAGAGTCTTAAATATAACTCTGGGACTGTGACTCCAAGAGAGTTCAACAAATAGATTGAAAACTAGAGGAAAACAAAAGTATGAAAGGACTGATTTCATTGTTTGGCTTGGCTTTTTTTTTTTTTTAATGGAATGGACTTGATGTTTTCCCATCAAGTGGACACAGCTCAACTGTTCTTACAGAAGTTGTGAGGCCTGAAGCCTGAGGGCAAATACTTGATGTGTGCAATTAAAAAGTGGCAGGTGGACTGGTGGAAACAGCATGTAACTAGTTTGTGTTACCAATCAGCACGGAAACTATACCCTGTCCTGTTCTAATAATAAGCTTCAGCTATATGCTCTGGGTTGCAAATATGGATTTAAGAAAGAGTTTTTAAGTTATTTGCTAGCCGGTAGTCTGGGAGCAAGGAGCCACTGCTTCTGCTCTGTGTCTCTGGTCTCTCATATCTGAAATAAACCTTTGCCCTCACCCCATGCTGGGTGTATGATATAGAAAAAGATTTTTTTCACCTTGGTGACTAAATCAAAGACTGTGATTTATAATACTATTTTCAGTCTGCTAGTTATGCCTGAATTATATAACCTTTCTAATACCCAGTTTTAGTATTTCTTTCCTCCCATTGTGATTGAGTACAGAGAACTCCTGTGGTCCATCTCTCCTAAAGCAGCTCGCTGAAGTTTTCACTTCCATGTCGTTTGGATCTGCTTCTGCAGTGCAGTCTTTGGTCCTGCCGTTGGTCTGACGAGCTTGGGCACCAGGGTCCAGTCTGGAAATGTCAGGATGCTTCTCCTAGTTCAGCTTGTTAGAAATGCCAAACGTGTAGGAGTTAATTGTGTCAGTTTCCCAACTGCTTTTCCTGCACACCCCTCCCCCAACAAACCATCCTCTGTATGACTGCCCTTTAAGACCAAAGTCTTCCAAAATCTTAGCTGGGAGTGGGAGCCCCTGGCCCTTGGGAGACCCCCTTTTACCTCCCAACTTGACTGCTTAGAATCTCATATTTTAGTAAGGACAGAGCTCTCTACCACCATGACAGAGAAGTAGATGTTATTGCATGTCTGGAAATGATCTTGTTGAAGGAAAGATCAAGTAGGTCTTAGAAAGATGACTTGGGCCTCAGATAGTAGGGATAGCTCAATCCCTGGGTTGAGTTGCTGAAAGGACTTCTTCAAATGAGGCTGCTGTGGGAGGAGTTGTAGGAGCATGTCTGGCTTTCAGCAGGGTGTGGATGGACTTCTGGGCTGAGTGTTACATGAAAGAACCCACTCCCACCCCTGTTACTCCATGATGACTTCCTTTTCCCATTTTCCCACTACTAAAGCTCCCTCACCACCGCCAAACCCACCTTGCTGCAACAAGCCACAATTGCTTGTTTTCTGCTCTCTCCCCCCCCCATCCTCCTCTCCCTTCTCTTCTCTGCGCTTCTCTAACTGTATAATTCTTGTATCTTTTGGATTTCCCTTGATCCCCCTTGATTCCATGAGGGAGGTAGGTAGATGTTTTTAACCCAATTTTACGCATAAGGAAAACCAGAATCAGAAAGATTAAGTAATTTGCCTAAGGTCACATGCCAACTATACCTGACCCGAGGTCTGTGCTCTTGCTGCATTATACTCTGTTGATGCCCATTTCCCAGATGGTTTGGCTAACAGGAAGTGTAGAGGGCCACAGTAAGGTGGACAGCACCCTTGACTGAAGCTCAGGAACCTGACTTCTGGTCAGAGTGCCCTTTGATGTTTGGTGAATCCCTCTCCTCTCTGCATTCATTTCCCATGTAAGATGGAAGGGCTCTACTGGATGCTTTCTACATTTCTTCCATTCCTAGTAGACCATTAGGACAGTTTAGTGACTCTTTGTACTCTCTATATTTAGGAAACCCGTGAGTTTACAGTGTTTAATCTCAGAAACAGTGATTTACAATCAGATCATGGGAAGAGAAGCCACTTTGCCACATGTTATGAGCAGTAGTATCAAGCTGGCACTACTGCCGGAGTAGAAAGCTAGTTTCAGAAATAAGTTCATGTATATTTTTAAAAGGCATCTTTTCATAATAAAAACACTTAAAAGGTACTGAGCACTCTAATCTTTGTTGAGTTACACTTGTTTGTAAAAAAAAATAATACCTTGTTCTTGTGTATATTGAATAGGGAAGAACATAATTGGTGCCAGGATGAGGAAGAGTAGGTGCTAGTTTTCTCTGAGAGTGTCATTAGTAGACAGCCGCAGCTCTGTGATTCTGATTTAGACTCTACCGAAATAAGAGAACTACTTTAGGATACAACACACACTGAGATGTAGCCCCCTTGCACGCCAAAGAACATTTATTAATCACTGTAATTGAAAGTGTAGATTAATAGGCAATAATTTGAGAAGTGTGAAAATTCATGTGTTTCTTCATAAGATGTAAGAACTACTGATTTTGATCTCTTTTGTTTCCTTTATGCTTGTTAATGCACTGTTAACAGGAAAATATTTTCTTAAGAAAGGTGTAAGGAACAGACAGATAACTGCCTACATAATTAGAAGCATTTTGTCACATGCTGGCTTACAGTGTCGCAAGCTTCAAAAATGTTGCTTTAGAGGGACATTTTTTCCTTTTTCAGTCTGCTTTAACCTTGCTACCACCCCACCCATCTCTGAGTGAGTCTTCACTGTCTTTCCCATCTCTCCAGACACAGCTTCCCAATTTCTGTGGTACCCAGCCTCCACCTTCCAAGAAGGCCAAGGACTATGTGACTTCTTTTAAGCTCTAAAGCTGTGTGATTTCATGAAATGAGAGGTTTTGCTTTAGTTAATAAGGATCTCTACTAAAATTGAGGGGTAGATACAGGGTAGATACGTCTACCTCTCTTACAAAGTCATATATGTACTCTGTAATCCTGCTTCCTGTAGGCTGGGAAGAGCTGGTCTGATGTGAATGCTCTGAAATAATGGGTTCTAAAGGCTGAGATGGAGAGGTGATGATTATCCTTGGTGGCCAGAGGTGACATTTTTAAGGAAGTGAATCCAAGGCATTCTTAGAGTGGCAAACTATAGTTCTAACCTGGGAGGAGGAACTGATTGTTGAGTCTAGGTGGTGTGACAAGTACAGGAGGCAGTTGGGTGGTTGAAAGCCAGGATGGTTGGGGAAAAGTTGGCATGTAGAGTGTGAAACTGTCCAGACCAAGGAGTGTAGGACTAAGGCTATGCACAAGAACGCTTGCTTATTCAGTGGCTTGAAGTTCCCCTTGGGAAACCTGGAGCTACCGTATATATTGACCAGTGGCCGTAGCTGTGGTGCTTGGTGGTGAAGGAAAGCATTGGAACAGGAATGAATTATTGCTGGAATGGATATTCTTGGATCACAAGATATTGTGTCAGTTGTGTGCAGCCTGGGTAGTGGTGAGATGTGTGTCTCAACAGAAGTAGTGGTATTTGAGCCAAGTTTAATGATGAACAAGAGTTCAATAAACAGAGAGAGCTGGGGAGAATTATTCCAGAGACACAGAATAAGTGAAAACTACCCAGATAATACAAGCTATATTTTGGAAATGATTAGTAGCTATATCTGACAGCATCATGGATATCTAATATGAGAAGAGGGAAAAATAAGATTGGTAAAGAGTTGGGTTGGTTTTGAGTCAACATTGTTGATGACTTTGGATTTTAGGCTGAAGGCAGTCAAATGTAGAGTCCTTAAAAATTTTGAGTAGTGAAGTTCCAGGTAAGGTGATAGGCTAAATACATCTAATTCCATTACCTCCTGAAATTTCACTAAGACTGAAAAAAATATTTTAAAATTTAAAGTAGAAGAATAGGAGAGGAGTGGGGAGAGTATAGCTCAAGCACTAGAGGACATGCTTAGCATGCACAAGGTCCTGGGTTCAATCCCCAGTGCCTCCTTTAAAACTAAGTAAATAAACCTAACCCCCCCCCATAACAAAAGATTAAAAAAAAAGAATAGGAAAGGAGACAACAGTTTGGAATCTGAAAAGTACATGGATGCATGACAACTAATTTAGCAAGGCAGGGTAGCCAAATCTTGCTTGTCAGTGTGGAAACCAAGAAATAACCCAGTTTATACCCCACAGTCATCAGAAACCTCAGGAACTGGCAAGGCTGGAAATCAAGTGAGGGTGAGTGTTGAGGGGAAAGATGAGGGTAAAAATCAGGAAGATTGGGTAAAAGTTGTTTGAGAAGCTGAGTTCTCTTTTTCCCACTCCACACCACTGGGCAACTTCCCTCTTCCACCTCGGCAGAAAACTGGAGTCTTGCTCTCTGGAGAGGGAAAAGCAGAAAGTGTTTGAGTAGAGACCTCTCATTCATTTGAGGTTGGAGTTACCGTACTGAAAACATATGGACAAAGTAAATTTATACATATTGAATAAAGATTTCAAAGATTCCACCACTAACGCACACACACCACAGACACACACACATACACGTACATACACATACCCCTCTTCTCTCACCCGGCTCCCAAAATGCTGACAGCCAGACTTCTACCTTTCAGCAAGATACTGGAAAACTACCAGCCCAAGAGGAAGGACCTAAAAATAATTTTCCAACAAAGCCCTCCCACCAGATCCCTTTACGGTAAAGCTAAAATTAACAAGACCATCCATAGACTCAGATCCTTGAAAAAAATTTTCAGTTCTGCATTTTTAATCATGAACAGGCATCCAAAGAACATCGGATATTTGAGGAATCCTCCAACATGGATAATGTAGAAAAACAAACAGGAAGAAACAACTTGGAGGATATAGAGACAATGCTGGAAAAATAAAACTTAAACAAACAACCTATAGTTAATATTGTCAGAGAGTTGAGAGACGATATTGCAACCATGAAGAACAAGGTCCTTGGAAAAAGAAACAAAAAAAGAGCTCTTGGAAATTAAAACATGATAGCAGAAATACAAAAATACAACAGAGAGATTAGAAGATAAAGTTGAGGGAAATTTTAAGAAAGAATAAAATACAAATAGATGACAAAGAGGAGAGAAAAATAAGAAAATAGGAGGATCATTCTAGGAGATATAACATTGGAATCCAGTATCCTCGAATAAGAGGTGGGAGAAATAGAGGGAAAAATCATCAATGAAACACTGCAGGAAAATTTCCCTGGAGTGAAGGACATGAGTTTCCAGCTAGAAAAGGCCACCTCGATCTTAGTCATAGTGGATAAACAGGCATTTCATTACAAATTTAAGAACGCTGGAGATAAAGAAAAGATCCAAAAAGCTTCCATGTAAAAAAGATGAGTCAGAATATCCATAGATTTTTCAAGAGTGACAATGGAAGCCAGAGACAATGGAAATTACTTCTTACCCCAAATTCTCTATTAAGCCAAATGATTAAATGGGAGAGTAGGGTGAAGACATTTTCAGATACATAAAATGTCATTAAATTTACTTCCCACATATCCTTTCTCATAAAGTTACTGGTGGATATGTACGTCCAACCAAAGTGAATTGAGTAATCAAGGAAGACAAATATATGAAATGTGGGAAACAGGAGGTCTGGTGGAGAATGACTGTTGTTCCCCAGACCTAGGATGCGACTTGTTCATATTGGAACAGGTTCAGAAATCTGTGTGTGAAGACAGTGCAGGACTCTGTATCTATATGTATTTTTTTCTCTTGGAGTGAACAGGTAGCTTTGGGGAAGGCCAATGGAACCTCACTTATTTATAAGATCCATAAACATGCTGGCATATGGATAAGACAGAAAATGAATACAATAAAGAAGTGTGTTTTTATTTTGAAGGATTGCTCTAAAGACTCTAAATTATCTTTGCAAGAGCCTTAGTTTAAGTTGTGTAGGTTGCTTAGGTATAGAATAAAACCAAATCTGCCTGAATAAGGGGAAAACACGTATACACACATATATATGTGTATGTGTGTATGTATGTATATACACACTACATATGTATATATATGAATACACACAGTCAATACACATGTGCACACACACTGACATACAGAAGAAGCTGGAGATCAGAGCTGCCTCTGCGTAGCTAGGGAAAAGGAATGTGAGGGAGACCTTTTCACTATTTTCCTCCTGTTCCTTTTGATGTTTTGGACAAAATGCAGGGTGAGAGAGACAGTAGACTGGAATTATTTGGGTGGTGATTGTCATGTTCTTGGAATGAGGAAATAAGGGCCTGAGTGAGACAAGAGGAGGTGGGTGCTAAAGCTGGAGGAATCTTGGCTGGCCTGGTGATGACTGGATGCGGCAGGAGGGTGGGGTGGACGGTGGGTGCCTAGGGAAAGGTCGGAGGGCAGTGGTCAGAGATGACTCCCTGCTTTCTAGCCTGAGTTCACAAATGTGAGGACACTGAATGGATGGAGCTGGCTTCAGATAGCAGAGGGAGAGGGGTGGATTGCAAAAGAATAGTGAGTGTCAGGGGTGGAGGGGGAGGAGCTGGAGTCAGCAACTGTGGTTCACGTTTCCTCTGACCAGACCTCATACTCAGTGGTCCTATCATGTGCCTTATAACCCACAGCTTGTGGCCCTATGAGACGATGGGTTGGCTTCTGGAAAACTCAGTGATGGGTCTTCCAGAGGTACCGCCTAGCTGGGCTGAGGGAGTGTAGTGTAAGGTGGGGCGTAGGCCCTCAATGGGTAACCAACCAAAACACTGCCTCTTCTATAGCCAGAAAACACAAGGCTGGGAAGTAAAGGGGTGAAAGGGGTGGTGATTCACAAAATTTTCCCCAACTCTGCTACTTACTAGGTGACCTTGGGTAAATCGCTTTGACCTCTCTGTGCCTACATTTCCTCATCAGCAAAATGGGCATAATATCCCAATACCTATGTCACAGGAGGTATTAAATGAGATGGTGAGGATTAAATGGGATAATGAGTTTAAAGGTTTAGAAGAGTGCCTGGTACTAAATAAACACCAGTAATGTTAGCTGGTACTATTGTAACTATGCCTAATGACCACTTGCAACCTTTTTTGCAGTTCTTTCCCCAGACTTGAAACACAGAAGGTCTAGTAAATTTAATATACAAAGAGGGGATGTTTACACCAGAGGGCATGTTAATATTTCATTCAATCTTTAAACAAACAAATAGTTTTGAGATGCCTCTTAGGTGCCTGGGACCCACTGGTGAGAAATTAGACGCATCTCTGCCCTTTCAGAGCCTGGACAGTTTTCTTCTGTCCAGAATTTCCCTGGCTATTCTCACATGTCATTTATATGTATGTATGTATTTATTTATTTTTGAGTTATAACTGACATGACATTGTAGTATTTGTAGGTGTACAACATGATTTGATATAGTATATATTATGAAACGATAGGTTAACATCCATCACCACACGATAGTTACAAATTTTTTTCCTGTGATGAGAACTTTCAAGATGTACTCTCTTAGCAACATTTAAATATACAATACAATTACATGCATTTATTTTATAACCAAAGTATTTTCAAGGAATTTTTATACTAAGCTTTTGTTTAATGTACATAATGAGCACACATTACATAGTATAAAACATTACAAACTGAAAAGTAAGTATCCCTTCCTTAACTCCAGATTTCCCGGTTGTCCTCAGAAACAATCTCTCTTACCTGACATATGTCTCATTACCAAGATACACATATAGATTCACAAAAGACCACCTTTCTTACACAGTGGTTAGGAGAAGGAGAAGAGGAGAGGGTTTGGGATGAGTCAGAAGTTTTTAGCCCGGTGACTGGAGAGTGGGGTTACCTTGGAGATGTTAAGAGGAAGGATGTCCATAAGGAGGACAGAGGGAGTAATATCAGACTGTAAGTCCTGTTGAAATAGAAGAAGAAAATGTAGACTTTTACATCAAGTTAATAGAAATTTATTGGTAATAGCTCTGTACAAAACATGTTAGGAAACAGCAAGATGCTTAGAGACTAACAAAAGACAAGGGCAGGGCAGAGCACACGAACGGTAATATTACAAGTACAAGCATGGCCAGCACAGCCGTCTACAACCCTTTAGGGTCCTTTATGTCGAGTAAGAAGAACTGCTATTTCTGTAGCTTGGGCTTTCCAAAGTTCTCTTTAGGTTTGGACTGAGGCTGCTCTGTCCCTTGATGCTGCTTAGAGCCAGGGTCTCCTACCTCATTTCTACTGAGCTACTATATTCCTCTCCTGCACCCAGTTTTCCTGCCAGTGAGGACATCACATAGACTGTCCTCAGACTCAAGTTTGCTGGCCCTCTTCTGGCAAATGTCCTAAGATCTCCTTAGGACATCTGTGGGCTGAGCCAGTCTCTGGGTGATTTGCATCCTGGTTCTCCTAATTCCACTCCAGCTCCTTCTCTCTCAGCCATTTGTTGAAAGAGTCCTAAGCCTCCTTGCATTCACCCCATTATTAAGATGATAGCTCTCCCCTCCCCAGCTCTGCTTCCAGCCAGGTGAAACATCACAACAACTTGGCTACCATCAAACCTCCTCACCAACCTCCAGGGAAACTGCTGTCGGCCTTATGTCCATTTGGACAGACTGTCCATCTGTTGCTTGTCCCAAGTCTTGTCAAAGGACTGAACAGACGGAACATTCATGCATATCTCTATTGGTCAAGATCTTTCATTGTTTTTCCCCTTTTGAGTATTGAGGTCTCTCTGTTGGCTCTTGCACAGTTGTCCCAGGCCATGACATCAGTCATTTCGTTCCGAGAAGAGAAGCAGGGTTTATGATGCACAGCACTTTCGTGCTTTATCCAGTGCTCTTTGCTAAGGCTTAGCAGTAGCTTCCTGGGCAGGTGGATCCTCCTCACTGTTAGCAATAGCCCAGATAGGAATGGCTACAGAACTGGTTCCTTCTCCGTCTCTCCTAATTTCCCAGGTTTTGAGTTGGTTTGCTCATTGTTGTTAGCACACTGGGCCCCCACTTTCCTTACTACCCTCACAGAGGGACAAGAACTCCTTAGCAGAGGCTGGACTTTCCTGTTAAGCACATTATTACAGTACACATTTGTTTATATTTCAGAATATTAATATTAACACTCTGAGGCCATAAAACACGAAACTCCCACCCAGACTGAAGAGGTAGTTGTTCAGTCACAGGTGTCCAAGATGGAATGAGGCACTGCCTGAGAATTTAGAGAAAAGCCACCATTCCAGGAACTGGGAGCTCTACACAAAACATAATTTACACAATTAGGAAAGGAGACTAAATCTGAAACAGAAAGTGAGAATCTTACACATGATTCCTGAGCCAGGAATCATTTAGGTGGGCCTGGCCTGTAAGTGTGCTCTGAAACGAAAGGAAACAGTTAAAATCTGCTCCTGGCATAGGCAGGGAGGCTGTTTCACTTAGAGGGAGTCCTGCAGCCCCTGCTATTATTAATAGTAATATTTTCTTGCCTTCTGGGAAGGTTTAGAGAGACAAGAAAAAGGTCAGTCAAAACTTGAAAAGGAAAGCATGTGAAAAACGGAGTCATATGGGCTTTACTCTTTAATTAAAAATGTGTAGCATTTTTGTTGCCTGCGGCTGTCTTCGAAATGTTAACATCACCCTGGGCTTCATCAGATCTCTCAGGTTCGTGGAATTCTACTCTGGAAAGATAGAAAAAGGAGTTTGGTCAGGTTTCACAGTAGAGCCACTTCCTCTTTTTAGATTTCAGTGATAGGGCAGAATATAGGGGGACACTGTAATAGTGAACTACTGATGAGAGGTGGAGGTGTGCCTTCCACACTTCCCAAAGAACTGTCTTTGATTTTTGTTTGGGCCTGACTGATTCCCTGCTGCCCTTCCTTCCCCAGGCTCTTCCGGACCATTTCTGAACTGGGTCTGACAGGACAGGCAAGATCTCTGCACCCAGGCTCACCATCCAGGATTCTAAGACTCACAGCAGCTGGTGTATCCAGATAAGTGCTGGGCACACTGGGGGTTATGCACCCTGGGGCAATGACCATATCTCTGTAATGAGGCTTTTGACTTAGAGCTACTTTGAGCCCATGACTATATGACCAGAGCCTTGATATTCTTGAGAGCCCAGTTCCTCAGTTTCTCAGAGCAGGTGGATGTACAGACAATCTGATTGCATCATGTTGTGAAAGGGAAGATCGCCAAGAATCTTTGTGGAGTCCTTCATGCATACATTCAGTCTTTCAGCAGATATTTAAAAGTCAAGATATGGGAACAACCTAAGTGTTCACTGATGGATAAAGAAATTGTCTCTCTCTCTCTCTCTCACACATACAGAGAGAGAGAGAGAGAGAGAGAGAGAGAGAGAGAAATATTACTCAGCCATAAAAAAGAATGAAATCTTGCCAACTGTGACAACAACATGGATGGATCTTGAGGGTATTATGCTAAGTGAAATAAGACAGAGAAAGATAAATGCTGTATTATTTCACTTATATGTGGAATCTAAGAATAGATAATAATTTTGAAAAATCAAACATAGATACAGAGAACAGATTGATGGTTGCTAGAGGTGGAGAGGGTAGGGAGCTGGGAGAAATGGGTAAAACTTTTTTTTTTAAGTTTAAATAAACTGAATTTAAAAAACCTGAAAACTTGAACTCTAAAATAAAAGAAAAAATGCATCTCACTGCATTTTGCTTTCCATAGCCCTCATATGTGAACAAAAGTTAATATAAAAAAAAGGATATACACATTTCCCCCTATGCTGTATTTAGGGTTACTTAAGTGCTGTTGTTTGGATTTGATTAGGTAAAGGATCTAGAAGGAAAGCCAAATAAATGAAAAATAAATAAAAATCAAGCAACTTAAATTATTACTCAGCTGAAAGCAAATGTAAGAAAAACTAAAGCTCTGACGAATGTTTACTTTTCCACAAAACTTCTTTTCAACATGTTATATGGTTACCAAACCATTAGGATATAAATTCTATAAGTAAGTCTTATATAAATTCTTAAGTAAGTCTTATGATACTCAACCAGTATTCACCATGAAAATTACAACTACTGAAAACTGTTATTAAAAGGTTACTTTGTATAGATTCAAACACATGTGCTGCTGTAGTTTCACAAAAGAAAAAAAAATTATTGAGCACCTACTATATACCAGGCACTGTGCTAGGTGCTGGCAGCATAATGATGAGCTTAGCTGATATGTTCCCTGACCTCTGTAGAGTCTGGTTTAGTTCAGCTTATAGAATTTAATAAGATAATTACACACGTAGGTAATTATACCCTGGTGTTATGAAGAAAAAGCACAGGGATCCACATGACATTATAACAGGCTGACATAATGTAGTTTGGGAAAGGTTTTTAAGAAAGTGCAACTTGAGCCAAGATCTAAAGAATGAGGTAAAGAAGCAGCAGCAGAACAATCCAAGCAGATGCAAAGACACTGAGGCTACAGAGAACATATTATCACTCCTCACTTAATATTTATTCAGCCCACACATGTGGGACACCCACTGGCCAGGCACCGTGCTAGGTTTACTGTGGTGAATAAGATGCAGCCCATGCTCACCACATCAGACCCCTTTGGTATTAATTTTTTACTTGACCATACTGAGCTGGCCATGACCTGTGGGCATCATGCATTGGGCACAGTGCCATCCGTTTATAGCTAGGATATTTCCCTCCAGGTCCTAACTAGTCTCACTTTCCTTTTCCTCTCCATTTAGTTAATGTATGCTAAGGTCCCAGCATGCTTCAGACTTAAGCCTATTTTTAAAGTCGTGGACTCTCTGGGGATTGTACCTCTTTCAACAATGTTGTAGAGTCAGGACTCACCTTTCCTCAGTCTGTTCACTCTCTCTTTCCTCCACTCTGATGATTTCTGAAAAAGACAAAAGCAACCTGAGAAAATTTACTACCCATAGATACTAAAAGAGGGAGCGTCTAAAGAGGCCCCTAAGTCCTAGGACTCAGAGAAAAATCATTGTGGCCATATAGGTAGAGTAAACCGTTCCGTTGATACAGTTTCATGGGGACTGAGAAGGAGTTTCTTTCATCCAAAAAGTAAATGCCTGCCTTTGCTCATTGTGCCTGAAGTTCTAATGTTGGGAATGGGTTTTTCACTTAAGGCTCTATTCTTTGCTAAAATAAAAATACTACTGGAAGGTGTAACACACTTAATTTTAGCAATCACTTAGTGATGGGAAAAAAGTTTCCCATCCTTTTCTGAAAGTAAGGTTTAGAGGGGGAGGAAAAGGAAGTCTTGAAGATGTTGATGCCTAAATGGGTTAGCCAGCTGTCACTACCAAATAATACACAGTGTTGCACAGACAGGCTCAAGTGGGAAATGTCTAGCAGCCTAGTCCTCCAAATGCCTGAGTTACTGTTGGTGTGGACTTCCTACTAATGCAGCTTGGGCTGTAAATTCCTCTAGGCTGACTGTTGTCATGGTGCTACTGTCCCAGTCAGAGTCTTACAGCGTGGGTCGTTAACCTGAGTGTCCATGGAGGAATTTAGGGACCGCAGGAATCCTTTCAATAACACCCCTGATGGTTTTGAACACTTCTTATTGTTGGCAGTTCTCTTTGTGTTTAAAAACAATCAGCTTTATTGAAGTATAATACAGTAAAGTCCAATTATTTTTCCATGTACTTTTTGATGAGTTTAACAAATGTATGCAGTCATGAAACTACCTCCATAATCAAGACATAGAACATTTATAGAAGTCCAGAGTTCCTTCCAGCCCCTTTTCAATCATTTCCTTTCCCCTCCCACTCCATCCCCTGTAACCACTGATCTGGTTAATGTCACAATAATTTAGCTTTTTCTAGGATTTCATATAAATAGAATCATACAATGTGTAGTCTTTTTGTGCCTGGTGTCTTTGACTTAGCATAGTGCTTTTGAAATTCATCCATGTTGTTTCATGTTACCAGTAGTCCATTCTTTTCTGTAGCTCAGCAGTATTTCATTGTATGAATGTACCACCACTTGTTTATCCATTCACCAACTGATGAAAATTCAGGATGCCCGGTTTTCAGTATCATGAAGAAAGCTGCTATGGACGTTTGCATGTGTGTGTTTCTGTGTAGACGTATGTCTTTCTTTTTCATGGCTAACTGTCTAGGATTGCTGGGTTGTATAGCAGTGCAGTGAGAATTTCAGGTGCTTTACATCTTCCCCAACACTTCATATTTATCGGTCCTTTTAATTTTAGCCATGTTAGTGGGTGGAGGTGTCTCATTATTGCTTCAATTTGTATTTCCCCAATGACTAATGACGTTATAACTGTGTGACTGTGCTTATTGGCCATTTGTATATCTTATTATGTAAAGCGTCTGTTCAAGTCTTTTGCTCTCTGCCTTTTGTTATATGGTTTGTCTTCTTAATACTGGGTCTGATATATATACACATGTATCACATATATATATACACATCTGTGTATATATGTGTGTGTGTGTATATATATATTCTGGCTTTAAGTCCTTTATCAGATTTATATTTTACAAACATTTCCTCCCAGTTTATAGTTTGACTTTTCATTTTCTTAACAAAGTCAAAAGGCAAAAATTTTTAATTTTGATGAAGTTCCATGTATCAATTTTATCTTTTTATAATATGGTTTGTCCTTACTGTGTGTCCTGTCTAAGATTCACCTAATCTAGGCTCACAAAATTTTCTGTGTTTTCTTTCAAATGTCTTTTAATTTTAGCTCTTATATTTAGGTTTATGATCCATTCAAATTACTTTTTTGTCAGTCTAGGTTCATATTTTCCCACGTGAATATCCAATTGACCCAGTACCATTTGTTGAAAATATTACCTTTCTGCATGGAATTACCTTGGCACTTTTGCCAAAATCAGTTGACAAAACCATGTGTCTATTTTTTGACTCTCCATTTGGTTCCACTGCTTGATACGCCTGTCCTTTTACCACTGTCACACTGTGTTGATTACTGTCACTGTATAGTGAAATTTGAAATTAGGTAGTGTAAGTCCTGCATCTTTGTTCTCACGGTTCAGAATTGTTTTGACAATTGTAGGTCCTTTGCATTTCCGCATAACTTTGAGAATCAGCTTTTTAATTTCCACTAAAAAGCCTGCCAGGATTTTAACTGATATTGTATTGAATCCATAGATCGATTTGGGAGAATTGGGATCTTAATATCTAGTCTTCCGAACCCTGAACGTGGCATAATTCTCCACTTATTTAGGTCTACTTTAATTTCTGTCAGTACTAATTTTTTTTTTTTAGTTTTCAGTATACATACAGGTCTTGTACTTGTTTTTGAAAAACTTATTCCAAGGCCTTTAATATTATTTAATGATTATGTAAATGGTATTAATGTTTTTCAGTGTCCAATTGTTGTTAGTATGCAGAAATACAATTGATTTTGTTTATTGGCTTTGTATCCTGCTACGCTCAATCAGTTCTAATAGCTTTTAATGGTTTCCTTAGGCTTGTCTACAAACGTGATCATGTTATCTGTTAAAAAAAAAACAAGACAGAAGTTTTACTTCTCTTTTCCAATGTGTGTGCCCTGTCTTCTTCTAGACTTGTGGCACTGGTTATGACATCCAGTACAATGCTGAACAAAAGCAGTGACAGTGATCTTAGACAAAAGCAATTATTCCCGATCTTAGACAAAGGCAGTCTTTCATCATTAAATATGATGCTAACTGAAGGATTTGGGTAGATGTCCGTTGCCAGGTTGAGGAAGTTCCTTTGTATTCCTACTTTTATGGGAGTTTATCTTTCTTGTTTAACATTATGAATGGGTATTAATTTTGCCAAATGCTTTTTCTGTATCCATTGACATGTTTTCTGTATTCACATGCTTTTTCTTTTTTTAGTCTGTCAATGTGGTGAATTTTATTTCTTGATATTTGGATGTTGAAACAACCTTATATTCCTGGAATAAACCCCACTTAATCATGATGTATCATACTTTTAATATATTGCTAGATTTTAGTTACTAATTTTGTAAAGCATTTTGGCATCTATGTTCACAGGAAGAGATAGTTTTCTTTTCTTATAATGTCTTTTTCTAGTTTTGGTGTTAGGGCTCCCCCTACCTTCAGAGCAGTCTAGAAACTGATTCCAGGCAGTAAGTTGTGGGCAATCATAGGGCTCTCCTCATCTTTTCCCTTCTCTCAGGGACTCCAGTTTTCTGCAGCCTGTTGTCCAATGTCTGAAAACAGTTGTTACATATATTTTGTCTGATTTTAGTTGTTTACGGCCAGAAGGCAATTCCTGTAGCCATTAATCCTTCCTGGGAGGAAGGAGAAGTCTATGTATTTTATATAATTTTAAAAGAGCTTTAATTGTTGGAAAAGCCCCTCTTATTTCCTTATACCTTCTTATAACCTTTATCTGTTGAGATGCCCTTTAGAGCCTCAGTTAAGTATGATCTTTGTAGCCTATGGCAGTTTTCAGATATTTCAAGGCAGCACTTGTGTCCTCCCCAAGGCTTTATTTCTGGCTAAGCATCCTCAGTTATTGAGCTATTTCTTGTTTGACTGAGATTCCAGATGCTTTATAAATCCGGTTAGGTTCTATTTTTGTCAAAGTTCCTCTTAAAAATAATGGTGCTTATTGCCAAATACAATATGTCTGTATACCAACAAGAAATAAGTATATTATCCTTTCATATCCATGACAAAATCATCAACATTTCAAAAAAACAAACCCCAAAACCAAAAAACGAAAACCTATTTTAAAATGAAAGCAGACAATAAAAAGGCAGATTCTAAACTTTTGGATTTGATTACAAATTTAGCATTTTGAAGGGTAGATATGATGATATCATGCAATTTCAGTTTGTAAGCCCTGTGAAATTTCCAGTTAAATGGTGATTAAATATGATTTATTTTGGGAAAGACATTTGCCCTTTAAGAAATCATTCCTAAAAGAGCTGAGACTCTTCTAGACTTGGTGGAGGGAGGCAAGCTGTAAAAATTGTAGGTTGCTAAGGCACTGTTAGATACACATTTCAGCCACACAAGAACCAAATGAGGAAGTAAAACTTCAGGAGGAGCTATTTTAGTCTTTCTCCCCAATGGGTAAGCTGACAGGGTAACTTCTGATTGGGAAAAGACAGCAATTCAAGGTTACAGTTTCTCATGCCTTAACTGCTCTATTTGACAAAACAAAAAAGAGAAGAAGGATTAGAAACCAGCTAGAACAGCCATGGCATTTCCCTTTTATTCATTTAACAACCTAAACAGGGTAAATATGTATGGTTGAGGCATAGAAAAACTATAATTACTGAACAAACACTGGAAAGGACTTTTGGCACAAAGTTAGTTGGAAGGCTGTCTCCTTTGAGAAAAGGATTAATATTGGATTAGGAGGAAGCTCCATTGTTGAAGAAATATCTACTCATCAGTAAGCTTTTGTCTCTGTGGATGGGTCATGACTGCTTCCATATCTGTCTGTTGGCAGTATTTAGTTTCTTGTGCACTGAGATCCCCATTTCCTTGCTAGCTCTCAGCTGAGGGTCATCCCCAGCTTCTAGAGGCCACATACGTTCCTTTCTAATGGCCCCTCCCTCCATCTTCAAAGGCAGCAATGGTAGGTTGAGCTTGTCTCAAGCTTTGGATCTCTCCTCCTTCCATTTCATCTTTCTAATCCAAGTGGGAAAGGTTCTCTGACTCACATGATTAAGATAATCTCCTCATCTTAAGGTCAGTACATTAATCACATATGCAAATTCCCTTTTGCCATGTCAGATAACATGGTATAGATTCTGGGGTATAGGAGGTGGACATCTGGTTGGTGGCCTGTCATACAGCCAATGCCAGGGGGTAGCCACAAAGCAAGTGCAGCCATTGGTGAAGTTACAGAATCCGATTTTACAAACATCTCATATCTACATGGGTGGTTACTTGGTACATCTCCCTGCACCAATGAAATCAAGGCTGTTCTCTGACCAAACTCACCGGCACAGATGACTATCTATCTGACTGAACAACATTTTTGTACCAATATTTTTTAACACACTCTTGGAGGGGGTCATATATGTACGCTGCTCTGTTGTTGTCTTCTGCCTTTTAACACTCATAGCTCAATTTGACCATCTCAAATGCAACTGATAGCTTCTTGAACACCCTTCCAACTCTCTCATGTGTATAGACACATCCTCTTTAACTCCCTTCTCTAGTCTTCTCAATTTTTCTGACTGCTTATTAGGGGAAGAAACATTCTTACTCACTTTTTCTCCATCCCTTTTCTTTGTTTTGTTTGTAAGCTAATCATTCCAACATGAAAGTAAATTTAGGAGATAGCTTATTTTCAAGTTGAAGGTTGCTTCTGCACATTTAGCTAATTCTAAACGGCAATGAGATTGAGAGAAAGAGAAGCTTAAAGCTCTCACCTTGAAAAGTCAAAGTCTGGACCAACATGATATATCTCACTATCTAACCCTGAGCTGTGAATTTTACACTTTTATATCATAGAACTCTCTCAGTATATCCTGTACTTTGGCGATTTGAATGGCTCTGCCATATGCTTTGTATTAGTGTATTGAAATTGGATTATTACTCCCAAATTTCCTGTTTTTAAAACACAGCAGGATGAAATGAATGACTACTAATGTCCTCCATCTATTTCTAGATGGATCTCAAAATCAGTACAGTGAAATCTTAAGATGCTGACCAGAAGCATTACTCATCTTGTACCTTTTTACGATAAATGAGTAAGAAGATAACCTTAATTATTTGCACTAACCAACTTTTAGTGGAGGCAGTTACTGAGATAAAGTCCAAACTAATCTTACAACTTCACCCAAACCAGCCCAAACCACAAACAGGCATGGGATTATTATAAAGTCAGGGACTACTTTGCCCCTACCCCCATTAAACACAGGCCACTGTTACAACAGAAGTCAATGGGGAAGCTGCTTAATGTACTATTTACAACAGCAAAACTATGGGAACAACCGAAGGTATATCCATATAATGGAGTAGTATCTCACAGACATTTAAAATGATGCTGTAGAATAATACTTAATGACACTGAAAATTTTCTTCCTACATTTAGTATAAAAAAGTTAAGAAACAAATTATGAAAAATAGTGTTTATAATACTATCCCACTTATGGAAAAATAACATAGATTTATACATAAAAAAATCTGGAAGATGTACTCTAAAATGTTGTCTGTCTAACCATTTTTTCTTATTAGTAGAACTATAGGTGATTTTTATTTTCAGTATATTTGGTAATGCATACATAATATTTGGTAATCCATAAGAGTTAATGTTATTTTTCTAAAGTCAGTGAGGAATAATTCATCTAACTTACTTCTTAGGAAACCTATACCTTTAGAGATGAGAAGGCAGATCTTAAGGTCATCTAATCCTCCCCCACTCCCACCAAACATCCCTGCTTGACCACCGTCGGGTCCATAATCATGAGCATTTATAAGTGTCACCATTTTACTCCATTGAATTCTCACGGTCACCTCATGATGTGAAGTAGGTAAAGCATGGAATCATCAGCTTTGTCTGGAAACCAGGAGTACATTTGTAAACCTTAAGTTAGAAACATTGTCTTTCCTAGAAATCCAGAGCAACCTTATCAGCTGCTGAGTCCCACCTATATGAGGAAACCTTTTCTTCCAAACGCTTGCTGACTTTCTGCTAGCCTGGGCTCAGCCCGCAAGCGAGCTCCAGACGACTGCTGATCAGGAAGGAGCTGCAAAGTGACAATCTGCAGAGGACAAGCACTGACTCACCACATTCATTAGAGGGGCCAGGCTGCTTCTTCTTCCTTTTCCTTAGTGTTAGAAAGAACACCATCCCACACACCACGACCAATGTAACAAGTAGAGCTGCAATCCAGACGATGTGGTCTGGGACATGGGGGCGTGGCACAGGTGGCTTTGCATCTAAAAATGAACCCAAGTTTTCAATCAGCCAGGCAGGTTGATTATAAAAGCTTTATAATTACTGCTCTTCTCTTTATTGACATGCCAGCATCTTCCCAGGGCTCTATAGCCAGAGGAGTCGGAAATCCACCATGTGAAGCCACAGAAGGTCCCAGTCTCGGGGCCTCAGCAGCTGACTGAGAAGCAAGCCAGTGCCTTTGGCCAGATGCCTGGACTGAGCTGCCTTGCCTTTCTTTCCCGGAGGCTGGGCTGACAATGACTGTGATCTAAAAGAGGGTCAGCTTGGCCCTCGGTTCTGGAATCTGGATAATGTACCTATGCTGAGGCTCTGAATGTGCAGTCATCTGGGCAGCATCCTGATTCCTCAGCCCCTTATGTGATCAGGCCCCAGGTCTCAAAGCTTCCCTTGTAGTAATTCCTCCATCCGCTATCATCTCTAGATCAGGCTCCAGACACCTCTCTCCCGGGAAACATAACAGCCTCCTCACAGGCCTCCTACCTCCAGTTTTGTTTGTTTTTCCTACGGAGATCACAGTGGGCTTCCTCAAGCATGGCTTTTAGCATATCTCACCTACTAGAAGACCTTTGACATCTCTTCATGCCCTGAGTGATCAGAGTCCGAATCATCTCCTGGGAGGTCAGATTTACTTCTTGGCATAAGAGCTCCTAAGTATCCATGAAGTTGAAAAACAGGCTTTGGGTCAGGGGGTGGAAACTTAGAACTGAGTGGCCCACTTCATAGACATTTATGGGAACAGTTCTGGTAGTTAATCTCAAATTACAGGAAAATAGGACCAGCTGACCTCCCATTGGCTTAGCCACAGTTTGTGCACACATGTCCTGTTCCTGGGACCTTCAGAAAAGGAGTGGTTGACATGGCAGGCCACATCCAACACTTTGAGTCTGTCCCAGGTATCCCATGTGAGCCTGTTTGGAATTCCTAGTAAGGTGGAGGGCAATTATACTTGTTAATATGGAGACTGCTATCTTTTGATACCCAAAAGGGTTCTTTGATGCAGGGCCTAACCTATCTCTGATCTAGCCATAGAGCAGGGACAGAGAGAGGCAAGCCCTGTCTTCCTGAGGCAGCTAGAGCTGAAACATTTCTGAAGCCGCTGGCAGCTGAGAAGGTTTTGGCAGCAGGTGAGAAGCAGATGAAAGCTGAGCCCTGACGGACTATAGCGGCGGCAGGGCCCTGTTCCTTCTGTTCCTTTGTAGCCTGTGGGAGCCATGGCTGAGGGCCGCAGGGCGTGTCCTGTGTGGTGATGTTGTCAGATCCAGGAAGGTACTGAACTTCAGGGCAGTGTGGGATAGGCTTCTATCACGCCAAGAGAGGCTACACTAGAAGCAACCAGGACAGGCTGGGTGACCTCGCCATTTACTGGACTCTCAAGAGTTGAGGTGTCTGATCAGAAGGAAACCAACACCAGGAGAGGGGATTGGCTCACTGGTACAGCGAAGCTGGCTGGTGGGGACTGGCCTCGGGGATTGTCTGTTTGAACAATGAGGCACCAGATGAGAGGGGGCATCAAAGTCAGAGGATAGAGCAAGGAGCTGGATGGATGCCTTAGGAGGAGGCAAACCAAGAGCTGGAGGAGGGGCCGAGGCAAGCAGAAGGCAGATGGGTGGGGGGAGTGCACTGGTGAGGGCAGTGTGGGTGCAGGTTGCCTTTATTCCAGAAGAGAATCTTGCAGTTTCTGCTCCTCAAGAGTGACGTTTCAAATGTGGATGTATTCCAGGGCAAAGCCAGGACTCTAAAACGGCAGGCTCCTGTGAGTGGACACTGCTTGGTTTCCACCCTTTCCTCCAGCAGGACTGGTCCCTGTGCTACACTGTCAACATGCCACAAGCATCTCTGCTTCTGTGTTCCCTTGACCCACGGGTACTGGTGCCACCACCACTGCCTGAGTGCATGGCAGATACTACTCATTGATTGTGGCCCTCTCACCTCCCAAGCCTGAATACTGTTTCAGAATTTTTCTTTCTGTTCAGGAAGCCACCACAAATTTGAGTTCCTGTCATCTCTTGACCACATTATTAAGCCCAAGTATTTCAGTAATGTATGGTAATATAAAGTCACACGTCATTTAGGAGGCCTTCACTGACCCTCAAGGAACTTGCCTATTTCTGAATGCCTGTAAAACTTATTATCAGTCACTCTTGTTTTTAAATTTAGTCACATCTTCCCACAGGATATAATTTAGATTCCAATTCAGTCTTTTAAAAATCCAATTTACCACGTGTGTACATCACAGGATTAGAAGGTCCTTGAGGGCAGAGAGCATGTCTTATACCTTTTGGTTTTCTCCCCTGCAACCAACAATGTCTAGAATGGTTCCATACTCATAACAAGTGCTGTATTTCTGTATGCATGCGTGGTGTGTGTGTGTGTGTGTGTGTATGTGTTTTAATGAATGGAAGAATTCTAGCCTGGAGGAATCCTGCATTTTCTGACCTAAGGTTCAGAATCTTCTATCCAAAGGTAGCCTAAAAAACTGGATTAGCGTCAGGGCCAAGAACATGCTTTCTCAAGTGCAGCATAAGTTCATAGCCTTCTGGACCTTGTAGCACTCAGATGAAATAGGAGCCCTCTGTCTGGATCTTTCCTGACAGTCTCATAAAATGGCCCAGTTGGAGGTTTCCTGGCAAGCAGAGGACACTGGATGATCTACCTTAACCATCTGTGTATACACCAGATAAAAGAAAGTCTGGGGAAGCAGGCTTACCTATATTGTAAGGTAGGGAGAAAAGTGTCTTCGTTGGCTCAAGCTGCAGGACACAGAAGATGCTCACATTTGTTTCAGGAGGGATGGAGAAAGACATGCTGATAGAAACACTGTACAGTTCTGTGATGTTATTTTGAGATTTCTTCATAACAGCATCATACTCGGTGGTTGAATTCTTAGTTTTTAGCAAAATATACATCTTTTGAGGTTCTGGATAGCCTTGTGTAGATGAGCAGTTCAAATTTATGATGTTAGAATTTTCTGTTTGATTAGAAATTAGACTTATTTCTGGTTGACTGAAGTTAGCTGAAAGCAGAATAGAGATACCAAAAGAGAAAAAAATTCAGTCTAAATTTAGATGTATTTAGAAGGGAACAGCAAATAATGAGGTGCCATATCTGATCTGTGAACTCACTGGAGGAACACCTGGAAGCCTCAGGGTCTAAACTACAGGCCTCAGGCCACCTCACATTTATTTTTCAAAAATGGAGTTTGAGGCCATGCTTACTTCCTGCTTGCCCAAATCAGTGAGGTGCTCTCTGCACAACAGAGGGGCTGGCCTCTTCTGCCAGCCGAACCCCTTACTCTTCTGTAGTCACTAGGTACTCTGCAAGTTCTACATACCAATTTAAAATTTAGTATACCACTTCTAACGCTTCAATGGTTTGTATGCCGTCTCGACAAGTTTTGCTCTGTCAACACATTACTTAAGCACTCTGCTTGTACGTGATGTGGCCTGTACAAGGTGGATTGCCATGGTGCTACTTACTTTAGACCTTATTAGCAATAATTAATCTGGATCTAGTTATTCCACATCTGGGTGTCTGCCCTAGAGAAATGAAAACTTAAGTTTACACAAAAACTTGAACGTGAATGTTTACAGCAGCTCTGTTCATAACAGCCCCAAACTGGAAACAACTCATTATCTTTCCATGGATTGAGTGGATAAACAAAAATCTACTCAATAATAAGAAGGAAGAGACTTTTGATACATGCAACATCTTGGATGACTCTCAAAGGCATTATATTGAATAAAAGAAGCTGGTCTTAAAAGGTTACAAATTGTATGAGTTCATTTATGTGACATTCACATGAAGACAAGACTACAGGATGCAAAACAGAGGCTATGGGTATGGAAAGGGTATGACTATAAGGGTGTAGCATGGGGAAATTTTTTTTAGTTTGCTGAAAATGATTTGTAGTCTGTTTCTACTGCTGGTTACATAAATCTATACATAAGTTCAAATTAACAGAACTGTATACCAAAATTAAAATAATTAATTTTACTGTATTGTAATTTAAAAAAATCTATAGTGACAAGTTTTTCAAGGCCTAGAAAAACAGAGGAGCTGGTTTGTCAGCTTTCAGATTGTGTGCCTTGGGTTAATTCCCTTCTGTCTACTGGGCTCATGGTTGGCAACAAACAAGTCATAAGCAGTCTTCAGGAGGCTGAAGGGAAAACCCAAATCAGTCAGCTGACTCTGGTGCTAGGAGCTCCAGGCAAAGATTTAGTAGATGAGAAATCTTGGACCAAAGGAGAAAATGAATGAAAAGAGAGTGAGACCCTATATGGCTCATATAAACTTCATAATGGCCAATTTACCCATGGTTTTCACTTAGCCACACTGCCTTGGTTTAGTTAGCTCTAGTTGGTCCCCTAAGTAGATTCTTACAGATCCCTTAGAACTATAAAAAATACAAAGGACTTTTAGTTCCCTACTCCCAAGCCCTGCATTCCTTTCAAATGAACTTTCCCTGAAAAGGCTGTTCTCTGCCTCTCTCTCTGGGTGGCCCCTCCCCCCAAAATGTTTGTCTGCTTGTTGGAGTCTCATCTGAGAAGATGGGGGATCTGAACACACCATTGACTACATACCAAGCACTGACAGGTCAGAACTCATATGGTAGATGGGAACCAGTCCTGTGGGCCCTTTATGATGGATGAAGCATTGATATGAGCCCTTGTCCTTGATCTGAACGTTGTGGAGTCGCAGGGTCCAATTGTCCAGGTCAAAGCTTGTGCGGCCCATGTACCTGGGATCAACATTGTGAGGCTTCTCTTGGCCTCTGTAGAGCTCATAGAGAACCAGCTTATCCTGGTCCTGCCAAAATATCACCAGCTCGTCCAGGCTCAGGTTTTGAGAGTTTGTAAAGTGGCATGGCAGGTCTCCAGTCTCGTTGAAATATGCCTGACTTTTCAAGGAAGCAGCACCTATAAAAGGAAAGATGGGAATTGGGAAAGGAGAAACAAGAGGCAAGGGGAAAAAGCCCAGAAACTGCATTCCTCTCTATACCCAGATGCTGTCTTGTCAGTAATGATATTGAAGAACTAGGTGTTAAACCCTGGAACTGTGCGTACACTGGAGTCTGGAGAAGGAGACTTTTGTCCTCGCTTTGCTGCTAGCTAACTGGGTGGCCTTGTGCAAACTGCAACTCCTCTGAGGCTCGGTTTCCTTATCTGTTGAATGAAGGGGTGGACAAAATGTTCTAAGATTATTTCCAGTATTATGTTCTATGAATCTAAATCCCAGAACACGGAAAACCAGCAGCATTAGACAATTCATTCACCTGTCCATTACCTTCCTATAACCTGAACGTTGGTTCTCTTCACTGTAACTGTTACAGGCTCCTACATCATGGCCAGAAGCTCTCCCTTCCCCTCCCATCCCCTGATTCCTTGGCCTGCTATGGGGAAAAGATTTCTGATAATGATAACAAGCTTGATAGCCCCCCCCCTTTCATTATGCCTCAGTAGTTGGGCATCACAGGAATAGTATCTTTGAAATTCGGATAGTTCCCTTTATAGAACATCCCTCATGACTGCTGCTCCCATGGCCAGCTCTCCCAAGGATATAAGACAGTTTGGAAATGACACAAATTGTCAATCAAGTCCTCTATTCTGTGACCTCTCTAAGCTCTTTTCAGGGATCAGAAAGAGAACTGGGCAAATATGATGGTTGTTTTGGGACTGTGGTGGTCAAAGAACATTTAAGGTACATGAATGAAATGCTGGAAATGAATCATAAATGGGAAGGTGAGGATGTACTTTTGGAGTACCGGGGAAACCCCAAGTACCACAAACTTGCTCTCCCCAGAATGCACTGCCCTTGGAAATTTTTGCAGCCCCTAGAGAATGTACTAAGAGAGTTCGGAGAAAGGCTTTCATCCCTGATGGGGTATTGGGGTTTGTGAAAGGGATTTGGGTCACCTAACTCCTAAAATGTGATTGATTATAATTTTTGTAGGATCTATTCTGGGTCACAGAATTGCTTACTACTTGGCCAAGAAATTAAATAGTGGTGGGTAAGAAGTGCAGGGTTATGCGGGGAAAATGCTGTTTCTTAGTTAACATGAAGTGAGATATCACCTTAGGGAGGGAGTTAGGGTGGGTCCTAAATAAAGCTTTATCATTCCAGACTTCAATAAAGGAATGTTAACATTAAGGAGGAGAGGAGAGGTAGGTTGGTGAGGAAGATGAGAGGAGTTTCCTTCGAGGTGCTCTTTGAGGGGCAGTAGGAGAAATTAAATTGATCTGATCAATGGTTTCTCTTCTGAGAGGGAGTTGAAGAGAAATAATAGTGGTATGCACTTGGCAAACTTGAGCTGTGTGCAGAGTAGCCCAGTGAGAATGCATAATCAATGGGGCTGGTGGTGGTCTTGAACTGTGCAGGAAGGAGACTCCAGGCATCAGTGAGAGTGGCACACGTTTCAATTACTGCCCATTGCATTACACTCCCTAGAACCCTGTGAAGCCCTTGAAAGTATGAAATGCAGCCTCTGTACAAGATGCATTCCCATATAGGAGGGAGGCAGGAGAAGCTGCCTGGGTACCTGGAACAGTGAAAGGGGGACCTATAGAAGATTTACTGTGTTCAGTGACTATCTTACCAGGCACTCCTGGGGTGCTGCTACACCTTTGCTAAACTCTGAATGATAATGTAAGGGTGCTGCCTACTGTAAAAGCTTCTAGCAGCTATTTCTGGAGGAACATGCTGTTTTTAATCACTAATGTGCCGTATGATCTAGAGCAGATGACCTAATGGAGAAACCAAACACTTAGTTGAAAATTCTGCCAGTTAACGGTCAACATTACATTATTACTCAGCAGTCAGTTGTGCCTCTGGCCTGGAAGCCACTTTGCCTCTGGCTTCTGTCTTCCTGATTTAAGGTTGCTTCGCCACAGAGACTCACGGTGCCTCCTCTCCTTCCCACTCACAGTTGGGTCCAGCTTCTCTGATCCAGAATTCCTCTCCCAAAGATTGTAAAGGACTTTTCTTCCACCCATCTAACTGCCCCCTTCTTCACCTACCAACCGAAAGTGTGGTCTGTGTTCTAGAGGCACTGGCATCACCTGGGGGCTGGCCAGAAATGCAGAATCTCTGGCCACCCCCAGACCTTCTGAGTCAGAATCTGCATTTTAATAAGACCTTCAGTCTGAGAAGCTGCAGTGGAGGATTTCTGCCTCTGTCTCCAGAGTGGAACAGAGATGACGGAACAGGAAAGTTTTGTTTCCATCTATCCCTCCCCAAACCCTCTCTCTTCACCCTGGGGTGGAAATCACTCTGAAGTCCATTCTGAGTGGAATTGAAAGTATTTCACAACTTACCATCCATAGTTCGTTACCAACCACTGCCTTCCATGACATCACTCAGAGCTATGCATGCTAATCACTTCTCTGACAATATGGGGAAGATTTAGCTCAAAGTCTGTTTTCCCTAAGTGTCTTCAGTCCTGCCCTGGTATGACCCCTGACCTTAGGCCACCAAGCTGCTAGACTCACTGGGTTCCATTGGGTGGTAAGCATTGAGAGTCTCTCCCTTTCCCAGCACGTGGGCGATACAAATAGTCTGGCTCTAGTTACAACTGGTTGCTAAGCTGGTGTCAGGAGCTAGGCACTCAAGAATCCATCTAGATACCTCCCTAATCAGCCAGGGGCATTTATTTCAATGGATACTTGAGGACTTCATCAGCAAGATACTATTTGGATGTCTTACAAAAACTGTAGTCTTCTAACCTGGTGAGGTCATGACCCCACCTGGGACTTCAGTCTTCCCCAAGCACCACCCCGAATGCCTGTCATATATTCTAAAGTCATCTCTTCCTCATATTATGATGCTTATCTGTACTCATGAATTTTCCTTCTTTTACTAGACTTTCTCCAAAGCCTTACTAGGCCCTCTGGAAGCCTCATTCCATTGTAGTAAACTCTTCTGTGTCTTCAACCTCTCCACTGTTTCCTCCAAGTTGTTGTGCTTTCATTGAAATCTAGCCCCACCCAAAGCACACCACATGCCCTCAGCCAGCTCTCCTTCTATTGCACTTCACGGGGGCCTTGAGCAACACTCTTCCCTTTTGAGGTGTTCTCTTCTCTCACTGCTGTCAGGTACGCGCCATTCGTCGCTACTTCCCTGCTCTCTGAAGACTGAGGGATTAAATGCGAAGTCTTTCTTTCCAGTCAATTATTGCTGTCAATTTGGGTGACTTTGGCACGGATGAGCTTACTACCAACCCTGCCTCAGAGTTCTTTGCTCTTTCCCACTTCAGAGATCTTCATCACAGGCTATTTCAGCAGCCTCTTTCCCATGACATAACCCTAAACCTTATCACCAAGAACAGCTCTGCCCCCAGATCTTAAACCTCAGCGTACCTAATTCTGTCCACAAGGTATCTTCCACCAAGATTTGCTTTTGATTACTCTACCTACACCTGGTCTTCAACTTCATCAAGATGTCAGCTCCGCCAAGTTTAGACCCTATAATTTGATACTTTCCAAAAGTACTCTCCGCCATGATGGAAATGTTCTATATCTTTGCTGACCAATACGGTAGTCACCAGCTGCACTGAACACTTAATAGGTAGCTAGTGTGACAGAGACACTGAATTTTGCATTTTATTTAATTTTAAATAATTTAAGTTTAAATAGCCACATATGGCTGGCAGCTATCATGGCAGTATCACAGTGACAGTACATTTTTTCAATCTTTCTCTTTTGAGCAACTTCAGTAAATTTGCCCCTTTATGCAAGTTTTCATCCCCCCAAAATCTACTTTTTATCTACATATCTGTTCTTACAACTGAGTGAGCACTCCTGGAGGAAATTATTCAATTGTTTGGACTGGTGACATTTCAGGTCTGTAGTCTCCAGTTCCAGTTAACTTGGCCTCTGGGCAGCTCACCCTGCTTACCACCCTCCGCCTTCATCACAGCATTACTTGAGCAGTACCTTCTGCTGCTGCTTTTAATTTCTCTTTCCCTTATAGTCAGACTCTGAAAGAGTAAGCAGCAATCACTGTTTGCACCCTCAGCCTCTGTCCCCACCTCTCTGCTGAAACTTCCCTGGCAAAACCCTGTCAGTGGCTTCCCCTCATTGCCAAATACAGAACTTTTTTCAGACCTCATCTTATTTGACCATGCTGTTGAATGTTACACTGTTGGCCGCCTTTCTTCTTGAAACTCTATTCTTTCCCAATCTCTGACATCCTGGTCAGTTTTCTCTGATCACTCCTTAAATGGTAACTGGGGCAGGGTTGGTTCTCTAGGACTTTACATGGCTGAGATGATATTTCTGTTAAGCCTAGCTTTGCTTTGATTTCATGCTCACCATGGATCCCATTATGGATATAAATATAATATATATACAGTTATGTACATTTATATATTATAGATATATAACATCTATATATGTTTTATAAAATATATAACATGTGTTATATAAAATATGATCTGTTAAAATATATGAAGCATCATATAATGTAAAATGTAAATGTAAAATTTAAAATGTAAAACACATCATCACATGTCAAAAACTCAGCTCCTGGGAAGTCCAGGCCATCAGACTACACCAGACTACACTGCCCACTGCCCTTCATTGCTATTTTTATCCCTCTTTCTCCCAGGCACTCTCCTTATTTACTGAAGACCTGAGAACCTGGCTTGCTGCTGCCATCTTCTCCATCACTGCCCCGCCTAGGTGATTTCAGCCTCATGCATGTGGTGCCCAGCCCCTCACTTTCTTGTCCTCTTTTCCTCCAGTATCCGATCATTCATTCCACCCCAGCCATCTCCTCCCTGGACCAGACCCGTGACCCTGTTGTTACCACTGCATCTCCTAAAAACTCTCAATATCAAGCATCTCACCTTGTGACCACCATCTCTTGCCTTGTTGTTTCATTCTTTTTCCTACCACCACTCCGTCAAGTCTCCTACCTCACTGGGATATATTATGAATTGAAACATTTCTCACTGTATCTGAAGATACTACCGTTGGCCAGCTCTCTGTTACTTCTTGACTGGATAATTGCAATTGCCTCCTAACTGATCTTCCTGCTTCCATCTTTGCCCCCAAGTTCAATTCCTCAAGCCCAAATAATCCTTAAAAAATGTATCTCAGATAAGCTTCCTGTTCAAAAGTCTCCAGTGACTTCCCGCCACTCTGAAAATTATATCCAAATCCTTTCCCAACACTGAGAACTATACCATGGGAAAATCCTTCCCATGACCTGCAAGGTCATATGTAATCTGGTCCCTGGTACCTTTCAGAGCTCTTCGCTTCACTTACTCTGCCCCAGCCATACTGGCTTCCTTGTCATTCCTCCAAAAGGCCATGTTCAGTCTATCTCAAGGCCTCTCCACATCAGTTTTATTGCACAACCAAGAAGGCATTGCATTCTCTACAGGGAGTTGCAGTCAAGGACTCAGCTCCCCCGGGCAGTCATGTGCTTTCACATATTTACATCTGTAGCAAGCACCTTCATTCCTTGGTTTCTTTATTTGGGACCATAGGCAGAGATCTTCAGGCACCTCTGTTGAGACCTCCTTATGGTAGGAAGGAAGGAGAACCTTGGAGACACTTTTCCTCATGCAGACTTACTTCTCCCCAGCTGACTCCTAGCCCTTCCCCCTCATCCTTCCCTGCCCCTCTCCTCAGGGTTCATGAAAGTGCTGGAGCCTTTTGTCTGGGGCCCCCTCAACAGTGAGAAGACCCTCATGTCTGTCCTGATCTATCTGATCCTTGACCGGCGTGCTGCACAGAGAGAGAGAGAGAAATAAAAATGTGGGAAAACATGGAGTCGTGAAGAGTTGGTCTGAGAAACTCTAGTAGTTTCTAGAAGAAGAGAATGGGAGTAATGGTAGATAAACAGTATTTAAAGAGACAAAAATTGTGAATACTCAAAATTCATAAAGACATGAGTCCTCAGATCAAAAGTGCATTCTAAGTACCAAGTAAGAGAAAAGAAAAGAAATCTGCACCTAGAAATATTGTGGTGAAGCTCCTGAGCAAAAAGCATAAAATATTTTTTCAAACTTACAAAGAGGAAAAATTGAATTGACTCTCTTCATTCTTTAAAAAATGAAGAAAGAATACCTATAAAACAATGACAATTAGAATGAAAGCTCCTTAGTAATTATAAACCAAAGAAGACAACGGGGCACTAACTTCTGAATGAACAGAACACACGCACACACACACAAATAAACCAAACTACAGCATTTCAGCTCAGTGGACTGATACAATTTCAAAACCCATGCAAAGGAAAAGCATTTAGAAACTTGAGAAAGTGTTTGAAACAATGTTGAATAAAACCCATTCAGGGATTTAGTTTTGATCACAACTACATACAGCTTCTCTTACTCTCTTGTCTGTTACACTGTAGTAAGTACCAGAAAAGTGATTTTTAAATAGTGGCTTTAATAGAGACATCTGTAGGAAAAAGGAATGAAAGAGAGAATGAAAGTGAAACCAAGACTGGGTAAATACTTTTAGAGGGTGTTGAAAGATTTTTTCATAATTTTGAGGTCCTGGAACTTGGTCCTGTGGCCCACAATGGCTATAAAGGAAGGGCTACACGTGTTTTTGTTTCCATAAATTCAGCGGTACTGAGGGGGCCAGAATCCTGAGTTGCATATTCTGGAAATGGTATTAAGATCTCCTTTCACAAAGGAAAAACAAGCCAGTGTCTCAAACTCTTTCTCCTTCCCAGAGCAGTCTGTCAGTCTGTCTGCCATTGGATCCTCTCTGTTCTTTACAAATCTCACTCTTGCTCCCAATCAACCCTACACTAAGCCTATTCAGTGACCATCTTCCACTAAATTAACTTGTCTGGCAGCCCGTTCTCTCTGGAACCTATTAAATACTCTTAAAATGATTAACTATTTCGGGGGTAAGTTACTCCCTACTGGGGAGCATACATGTATTTCAAAGGCACTTTAAACAGTAGCTTAACACAAAGGAGTGACTTGAATAGGAGGACTGTTAGGTTCCATGACAATTCTTTGGGAATTTGGGAATTAGGTCTGAACTATCTGTTCACCTCTGTGATTTTTAGTGACCACTACCAACAGCAACAGGAAGTGGGAGTGAAAGTAACCATATAAACATAATCCTCATGCAAACACCCACGTGGGAACCTGCAAAAATCTGGTGGGCGGAGGGCAGAACAATGGACCTTCACACAGGTTGTGAAGTGAGGGTCTGAGACAATTTTATGTAAATCCTAAAGTGAAGGAAGACCCCCAACTATATTCTAGGTACTTTAACTGAACCAGAGGTATTTTTCAAGAGAAATGAGAGGTCCTAGGATCCAGAGAATCTCCAGACAATAAGAGAACAACCATCAAAAGTTAAACTAGGAAGACACTTAGTCCTGATGTGTAAGCTACTGATTTTCCAAATAACACTCTGACTCCAGCTTTAAATGTTATCAGAAGCATAAATACAGGACAGAAATAGACTCACAGACAGAGAATACAGACTTGTGGTTACCAGGGGGGTGGAGCGTGGGAAGGGATAGACTGGGATTTCAAAATTGTAGAATAGATAAACAAGATTACACTGTATAGCACAAGGAAATATACACAAAATGTTATGATAACTCACAGAGAAAAAAAAAGTGACAATGAGTGTGTATATGTCCATGAATGACTGAAACATTGTGCTGAACACTGGAATTTGATACAACATTGTAAAATGATTATAAATCAATAAAAAATGTTAAAAAAAAGAAATAAAGAGGGGGTGGGCAGAAAAAAAATGTTATCGGAGGTGATCGATAGCAGCAAAAAGAGCTGGACAGTTAGAGGCGCCTTCGCAAGTGGCACTTCGACAGTCCTTCAGCTTTATTAATACAAAACATAAGTTACAATCTAATTCTGCAAGTCCATGGCTGCCCTCTCACCCTTTTAGGTTTTTAAGTCTCATCCAATTTTTGTCTCATGGGCAGGGGTGGCAACTACAATGTCTAATTTCCATGACTAGGGAAGGACATAAAAGATACAAGGGAAAAAGGAGAAACAGAATTATTTCACTGTGCTGTTTTATCTCTGCTATCAAATGAATTATTCAGCTCTGCATTTTTGCTGTGGACTATCTGGTCTAATTACATCTCCTTTCTCTCTTTGGATGCCTGCCTCTAGGTAGGTCACTGCTCACCAGTAAGCAGAGGTGTGCCCTGAGGAGAAAGATAAAATTCAAATGGATTCGTTTTCATTCTTTAAAAAAGAATGGCATCTGTTATGTTACTGTTGTTATTTTTAATGGTGTGTGAAGTATTGGCAATGTTATTTTCTAATCAGGTGTCACCATTTTCCTATCCCACTTTAAATCTGTACTTGTCAAAATATAACCACAATTCTCCACCACGAAAAAGCTTAAATGGTTTCCTTGGGGGGAGGAGTTATTTTTTAAGTTTCAATATTGATAACTCTCTTTTCAGAAGTTAAGAGGTGTCCAGGTAGTTTCAAACACAAGACAAAGGCAAAAGTGACACCTGGACTCATTTTTGATGAGGTTTCTCAGCTTTCTTTTCACTTTCTGTATGCAGAGTCAGAAAGTTTGAGGGGGGAAAATGGAACCTCAGTTCAGACTTTTCCCACACTTTGTTTCCAGCCACATCATCCATCAGAGCTGTTTGAATCCCCAAAGAACAAATCCCATTACTAAGGACAATTCACTAGTAGGAGTTGGGAGAAGCAGCATAACGTCAAGTGAACATTGCTGAATCCATACTGCTGGGCTGAATCCAGCTTTGCCACCTATTGGCAGTGTCGTCTCAAGCAAATTGCTTAACCTCTCTGGGCTTTAGTTTGCACATGTTTAAAATGGGGAATCACAACAAGACTTAGAGCAGAGAGTTATGATGTCGTTTAAATAAGATGCTTAGAACAGGACCTGGCACAAAGAAAGTGCTACATCTATGTATCTGTCAAATAAATAAAATAAGAAGTGGAATGGGAAGGGGTTCCTGCTGGACAATGTTCTCCAGAGCTTTGTCTCATCCCCTTTCTCTGTGCTCTTGCTCCCACATACCTTCTACCTCCCCAAGAGCTAAGGTGTCAGGCCCTGGGAGATGGGAGCTGCTGTCATGACATAAGTGACCAGTTGGCACGTCTATAGCACAGATTCAACAAGCTCCAAGGTGCTAAGCAGAGAAAGCAGACATCACAAAAGGCCTGCCCCAGTCAGCATCGACCTGAGGGAGCATCTTTCCCTAGTACCCCAACTCCTTGTCACCCACAACAGGGACGAAGACACTGACCAAGGGGCTGGTGTGTGCCATTGGGAGGAGGGGAGCTCATGGCCAGGCCAATTAGTCAGGAGCAGCCTGAGCACTGCTGGAGCAAATAGCACACTCGGCGCACCCTCCCCATCTGCCCCACACCAGGACCGGATGCCTTCCCTCTGAGTGCTGAGGGTGTGGAAAATAAGCAGCAGGAAGGGGATGGGCCAGGAGAAACTAAAGGCACCCAGTCACAGGATGAGTGGCAGGAACCTCGGCCAATCCCGGTTTACAGGGGGAGAAACTGAAACTCAGAGAGAAGCAGCAAACAGGGAAGATCTGACACTACTGAAATTTCTTTTGGCGGGGAAGGCTCTTCAAGAAAAAGAATACAGAACACAGAGCAAAATGGTCATAGCCACTACAAGGCCACTCAACAGGGGAAGAATATGATGGAGAGAAAAGTCGCAGTGGAAAGAGACATTGGTCTTAACTTATGTGGTTAAAATATCTTACTAATGAAAATTTTACTAAGGATTAAGACACATGATCACACTGTTCAGGCCCCTCTTGCGGTCTTGGAGGGGCTTGGAAAGGGCTGTGCGAGAGAGGAGGCCCAGAGCTCAGCCCCTTAGCTTCATGGTGAGTCAGCTGACACCATCAGCTGAAGGGCACTGAAGCAGACAGGAATAGGGCTGGGTTTCTTGATCCTCCCGGGAAGCAGTGCCAACTGATCTCTGGGTGTGGGCTGGTGGAGAGGGCAGTGGGGGCGCGGGGAGAAGGTAGGGAAAAGGAAACCAGTGGTCCCTAATGGAAAGAGACTTTTAGAAATCTGTCAGCAATTACCTAAAAACCTGGGAACGTTAGAGATGGGAACAGAGCACATCAGAGTAGGGGCCTCCCCCACCCTCCCCGCTCCCCAGGCACCGCTGGACAGACCAGAGCACTGAATAGAAAGTGAGTAAAATGCACCAAGTCTCAAGGCTGGGCTTGCAGGTCAAGCTCATAGGGAGACAGTGGGAGGATTCTAGGATTTTACAGAGTCAAAGGGTGCTTACCAGAGAGTAGGAAGGCCATCACCACGAAGATGTTTCTCAGTCCCATGGTGCTAGAGTTAAAAAAGAAAAGATAAAACTTCATTAGAAAATGAAACAGAAAACTAAAATATGACAAGCGGAGTTTGAAATTCACTTAGGTCCGTGGGTGTGGCAGAGACCACACTGTGTGTTCATCAAAGCCATTTTCTTTTCCTTCTAGCCCCACAGACATGCCCTATGTCCCCATCCCTCTACCCCCAAGTTAGGTTGGCCACGTGACTGGGTTTTGGCCAATGAACTGTGGGCAGAGAAGACGGGTGTTACTTCCAGATACTGCACTAAAGCCTCCTCTCTCTTGCCTCCTTCCCCTGCCTGCTTGGATGCAGAAGATCCAGAGGAGGGGTCCCAGGGCTTCAGAGATGGCAAAGCCTCACTATGAAAGAAGCTGTTTTGGTGAACAAATGAATAAAACAGCTTTCAACACCTTACAGTGACCTATACTGGACTGTGACATGAGCAAAAACTAAACTTTTATTGTGTTAAGCTGATGAAATTTGGGGGGTTCTTTACTGCATTAGCTGGCATTATTGTGACCGATTCATGGGTACAGTGGGTCAAATGTTTAGAAGTCAACTTTTCTTTGGCTTCCTTGTGGTTTTCATACTTTAATGTATGAATCATACGAATCATCTGGGAGAGCATGTTAAAGCAGTTTCCTGGCCCTTGTCCACAGAGATTCTGACTTAGTAGGCTGCGGGAAACACATGTCCAACAACCTCACCAGTGGTAGCGATGCTGCGGCTCTCAGGACCCCACTTTGAGAACCACTGCACTGGAGCTCTCACTTAACCTACATGATAGAGCCAAGGAAAATGACAGGCATTGTTCTAAAACCTCCATCCTGTCTTCTTCCTTTCCTGCCCTCGGTCTTTTTGTATTCACCCACCTACCCCAGCTTAGACCAAAAAGGCAGTAGAGTGGGAAGCATAGAATAGGAACGATGACCAACATGACAAACGGGGAAAGCAAACCAAATACAGGAATATAAAGTGGAGCCAAGTACAAGGCCATTGCTAAAAGCTTACTATGGAAAGCTGCCCACCTTGTGTGGTGCGGGGCACAAGTTTGGCTGGTAGCTTTTTAACAGTCAAAGTGAAAAGGAAAACCTAATTGGTGAATTAATTTATAGGCCTGTCCATGAGATAAAAACAAAACAATGCTCAGGGGAAGATACACAATTCTTCCCGATCCAATAGCAAAATTTCTTCCTTGGAGGTGATTTGACTAGAAGCCATCCCTAATGCCTTGGGGCTGTGCTAGACAGCCTTCCTCTCTGTTCCCAGAGCACCCAGTACAGAGCTTTAGGCTAAAAGTGTCCATTATGTTTCTTCCCTCCTAGACTATAACCCCTCTTTTATAATTAAAAAATTTTGTATAGAACATACCTGCACATGGTACTAAATTTAACATGTAAAGGTGATAGTGGAAAGCAAGTCTCTCCCTCCCAACCCTGTTCCCTCGGAGTCTGATTTTCCCCATAGAAACAACTGCAGTGACTACTATTACCTATTAGCAGTTTCTTGCCTCTACTTGCAGTTATTTTAGGCAAGACAAAATGAAAACATAGACTCATATTCTTCTTTCATTCTGTTTTAAGACACAAATGTTAGCATACTGTAGCACGGTTTTGCACACTTAACCACTCCTTTGGAGACTTTTCTGTACCAGCACTTTCTGAGTATCCTCATTCTAACAGTTGCATATTACTCTTGTATCTTCTATTGGATGACAATAATTTATTTTACCAGCCCTTATCAATGGACATTTAGGTTATTCCAATTTTCTGCTGCAATGAAGAACCTTGATCATATGCCAAATCACAGAGAGCTATCTTCCTAGAAGCAAAATGGCTTGACCAAAGGGTCAAAGGGTAATTGCAATTTTAATCTTCACAGATATTGAAAAACTGTTCTCCCCTAAAATTATGTTTATGCTCCCACCAACAAAACATGAGTGTGCTTATTTTCATGTAGCTTTTCCCAACATAGTATGTTCTCTGATTTGTGATCTTTACAAATGGGGAAGGCTAAAATGACATCTCATTGTAACTTCTAAAGATTATTTTTGTCATGAAGTACACATAACAAAATTTACCATCTTACTCATTTTTTAAGTGTACAGTGGTATTAAATACATTCACATTGTTGTGTAACCATCACCACCACCCATCTCCAAAACTCCTTTCATCTTGCAAAATTGAAATTCTGTACCCATTAGACAGTTACTTAACATGATCCTCCGCCCCACCCCACCGCATCCTGGGAAACCATCAGTCCACCTTCTGTCTCCATGAATTTGACTACTCTAGGTATCTCATATAAGTGGAATTGTGAAGTATTTGTCTTTTTGTGTCTGGCTTATTTCACTTAGCATAATGTATTCAAGGTTCAACAATGTAGCATATGTCAGAATTTCCTTTTTAAGGCTGGATAGTACTCCTTATATGTACATACTACATTTTGTTTATCCATTCAACTGTTGATAAACATTTGCGTTGCTTCCACCTCTTGGCTGTTGATCATGGGTGTGCAAATATCTCTTTGAGACCTTGCTCTCATTTCTTTTGAGTATGTACTCGAAAGTGGAATTACTGGATCATATGGTATTCTATTTTTAATTTTTGGGGAAACTGCCATATTGTTTCTCATAGCAGCTGCACCATTTTACATTCCCATTAACTGTGCACAAGAGTTCCAATTCTCCACATCTTTGCCAACTCTTGTTATCTTCTCTATTTTTTTCTTTAGCACTCATCCTAACGGGTGTGAGGTGGTTCGTTCTCATTGTAATTTAAAAATGAATTTATTTTATTTTGAGTATGAGCATCTTTTCAAATGTATAAGAGAATATTTCCTGTTAATTTGGACTTTTTCTTATTGATGTGTAGGAGCGCTTTTATATTTAAAAAATTAGTGCTAATTAGTAACTAATTAGAGAATTGGTACTTGGTGACAAAGAGTTGAAAATACATTCAGTTGCTGAAGCACACAGTAGGTGTTCATTTATGAACCTCACGCTCTCTCCCAATTGCTCCCTCCCTTCCTTCCAGGGATTTTGGTAGGTTTCAGAGGTTAGGCATTATCTGTTAGGCCAAAGCTGAAACCACACAATGGCAGAATCTGGAAAAAGAGTGTCAACTTGATTCCTGTGCACTTCCTTATATTATATCACCACCAGCATCCTATTTATCATAGAGTCTGAGGACTGGGAACCCTTTGAGTCTGAACTTGCACCTAAAATAGAAATTGCCCATTGTTTGCAAACCAAACATCAATATACTTGAACTAATCAAAGATTTTTTTCCCCTGGGGTAATGTGTCAAAAGGGACACAAAGTCAAAATTATATTTTGCTCTAAATTTCATGAATCACCTTCAATTCAAGTAATTACATGAAATCAGTGTGGCCCTGGGAAATCTTGGGCAAGTGGTCCCTGTCACTCATGCAGCGAAGAGGAGCACAGTGTGTGAGAAGGAAGTCAGCATTGTTTCTGACTTCTCTGTTTAGAAACTCTCTCTTCCCCAACTGAGAAGCTGCCTCTCCTTCACTTCCTGTCACTAATACTGGTGGTGTTCTCTGGAACACAGTAAACCTAACACATTTCTGTCAAAGCTCTTCAAGGATTCGGGGACAGCCATCGTGTTCCTCCTCAAAATCCTGCCCAGCAGTGACATTCCTACTAAATTTCACTAACATTAATCTGGAGATGGCACACCATCCTGACCAGTACTTTAGACACAGTTTATCAGAGAATCCTGTTAAAATATAGTGCTAGAACACTTGAGATTGACACGGGCCTCTTTCATAGGCGATAAATGCCGTATGTGAAAAACTTCTCTCACCTCTAGCCGTGGAGTGTGCAGGCTGAATTAGGAAGCCAGTTTTCTTCGGTGTTGTTGGCTTTGAAACAGAGCAGAAATGTCACTGCTCCTGGAGCAATGAACTCGTAACCACAACGACGAGTCACTGCTTTCTCCAGAGGGCCTGAGAAGTAGATACTCTTGCTTTTGGAGGGAGAGACTAAAAAGGGGATTGGGAGAGGAAAGAACCTAAGAATTTACATGGGGGAAAATTCTCTGAGAGGAGATTGCTGTCAGCAATGAGCAGAACAAGGTCTGCAGGTGGGTGAAATGGTCAATTTAGTTGGAGGTTCATTTCGGGAACCAAAGAAAAGCACCCATCAGACACTACTTTCCCTTACTTTGCATGCCTGGCCCATGACAGAACGTGAGTGAGAGTCAGCTGAATGACTAATTATAGTACTATGCCTCACAACAAGGTGGGATTATTTCTTCCCAGTTACAGATGAAGAAATGGAGTTTCAGAGAGGTTAAGGAATATTCCTAGCTGCCTGGCTCATAAATGATGGAGTTGAGATTTAAACCCATACAGCCTCCCTGCGTTCTTTTCCAATTTTTTTTTTTAGGTAACATTGGTTTATAACATTATAAAAGTTTCATGTGTACAACATTATATTTCCACTTCTGTACACACTTCAGCTTGCTCACCACCAAAAATTTCCATCCGTCACTCACTGTGTTCTTTTTAACACTGGTGGAGTTCCTTTAAAAGTTCCAGCTGGTTTCAGATGTGCTGTAGGAGCAAGTGAAAAGGATTCCAGTTCTGCCCACTCTCAAGGTAACAGGAGCAGCATATCCCCAGGGCCAGGTGTGACGGTGGCTCCTGGAATCAGAGTGCAACACACAGGGGCACAGGTGGGATGGGGGATAGGAAGGAGCTTTAAGTGCCCCTTTGTAGCAGGAAAACTTCTGCCCCGAGCTGCTTGAATGCCCATTATGTTCCAGGCAGAGACTGCTCCTCTGCCCTGGGCAGGTAATCAGTTTCCCCGCATGGCCTGACCTCCAGACACTTGTTACTGTTTTTCAGCTGAGCCTCGCCTACAAAAACTCTGGGAACCACAAGTATTTGAGTGAAAAAGGGAGGGGATCCTTTTTGTGTTTCAGGTCTGAAGGAGGATGGAGGATCTAGTTCAGGCAAAACGCACTATGAAGAAGATGTGGTGTGGTGGTGGCCAGTCATGGGGTGGGGCAGGAGAGTACAGATTTGATGACACAGGAAGTGAGAGAAGGATTCCAAGGCAGAAGTTGGGGAGTGACAAAAAAAAGTTCCCTATTTCACGACTTCGTCTAGAACATTAGTGGTGATCAGGGAACCAGGAAAAATGCTGATGTCTAAGGAAGATTGTTCACTGAGACGGTCTCATGCAAATATTTAGTGAATTTACTCAGTGTCAGGCTTGTTCTAGAGGTTGTGGGGGAGTACAAAAATGTGCAGGCCTTGGTCCTGGACCTAGGACTAAAAAGAAAGACACAGTGTCCACAAATATCTGCCTTTCAAGCTCCAGGACCAGTGTGGAAGGTGGCATCACTTATCGCCTCCCTTCACATATGAGAGTCCCTGCTCCAAGCAAAGCAGGGGATGCCACCACCTCATGGAGGGAGGACTCGGTTGGCCTCAGTTCAGCGGTCAGGGCCTGGCCCTTTGCCTTCTGCCAGCTCGTACTGTGACTGGACAAACCAGGCTTGTTGGACAGGCACCGTCAGCTGAGTGAGAGGAGAGTAAAGACTGGGAGAAGCACGAGCTGCCCGGGGCCTTGGCTGGCCTCTGGGGTGACGCGCTGTATGAGTTACTTCTCAAGGCACCAGAACCTGAAGCTCTCCCTTTGGAGAAGCCATGATTATCTCTAGGGTCCTGGGAGAATAAGGCAGGCTTATTTCCTTCTTTACAAAGTTTCTGAACTGCAAAATAAGAAGTTTGCTGGGAATTGGACATATCTGAATTTTAATTTCTGACAGGGTGTCTCATGATGTGCTTGAGAGCCATGGAGAAATGTGGGCTAGCTATTCATGCAGTTACTTCACTGCAAAGCTGTGCCTGAATGTCGCTCATTCATTTAACAAATCCATATTGAACCAGGCCTTGTGCTAAGGGCTGGGAATATAACGGTGGGCAAAACCAGAAAGTGCTCCTCTTCATATGGTTGCTTACAGTTTAGTAGAGGAGCAAGATAACGATCATACAAATAAATGTAAAATTACGATGGCAAGTGCTACAGAGGAGAGGTTCGTGGTATTTTGAGGGCCTATAATAGGTCTAACCTAAACTGAGATTTGGAGAATGATGTGGTAGATTAAAGATGGACACATATTCTTTGCTATTCCTCCTATGAAGAGGTAGCATCTAGCCTCCTCTACCTGAATCTGGGCTGGCCTTAGAGACTTGTTTGACCAATAGAATACGCTAGAAGAGATGTTTGGGGCTTCTGAGGGTAGATCATAAGAAGACTTGCAGCTTCTGTGTTTCTTGGAATACCGTCTCTGGGGCTCTGAGCCACCATGAAAGATGCCCTACTACCCAGAGACCACTATGCTGGAGAGGCCATGTGTAGATGTTTGGGTCAACAGTCCCAGCTGAGCCCAGCCTTCCAGCCCTCTTTGCAGAAGCACCAGACATGTGAATAAAATCTTGAATCCTCTAAATCAGAGGTCAGCAAACTGCAGGCTGCAGACCAAATCTGGCCACCATCTATTTTTACAAATAAAGTTTTATTGGACTACATCATATGCATTTACTTAAGTATTGTCTGTGACTGCTTGTGCACTACAATGGTAGAGTTGAGTAGTTGTGATGGAGACCACATGGCCTGCAAAGCTGAAAATATTTCCTCTCTGGCCTTTTACAGAAAAAAAAAAATACTAACCCTTGCTCCAGATCAGCACTGTTCAATAAAAATATAATGCAAGCCACATATATAATTTGAAAATTTCTAGTAGCCATATTAAAAAATTTAAAAAGAAATAGATAAAATTAATTTTAATAACATTTTAAATTTAATCCAATATATCTAAAATATAATCTCAACATGTAATCAACATAAAAATTATTAATGGATATTTTACATTCTTTTTTCTATGCTAAATCTTCAAAATCTTGTGGGTATTTTATACTTACAACACATCTCAATTAAGATGAACTGCATTTCAAGTGATCAGTAGCTGCATGTGGCTAGTGGCTGCTGAATTGGACAGTGTAGCTGTAGACAAGCTCACTTACCAGCTCAATACCCCCAAGTGACCTCAGTTGATGCCATGAGGAACAGAAAAATCACTCAGAAGCCTGCCCAAATTTCTGATTCACACATTGTGAGAGAGAATAAAATATTCATTGTTTTAAGCTCTGTAGTCAGGAGCAGTTTGTGATGCACCAATAGGTAAACAAAACAGACTGAATAGATGCTAAGTAGCTGAAGGATTGGAGAGGGGAGGGTGACCTGGAAGGATACTAGGCAAAAGGAAGAGCATGTGCAAAGGCACTGAGAGTGCATGAGAGGAGGTTGATGTGGCTAAAATGAGTAGACAGGTGGGAGGCTAGGCTGGAGAGGTCAGCAGGTCCCAGAACATGCTTATCTTATGGTTCAGTTAAGGATTTTGGTCTTTCTTATGAGAGCAATGTGAACAGCAGAGGAGTGACATAATCAGGTTTGCATTTTGGAAAGATTACTTGGGCTACTGTGTAGCAAATGGATAGCAGGGAAGCCAGAATAGAGACCAGAAGAGTAATCAGTTGGCTACTGTATTCATTTAAGTGAAAGAAGATGGGCTTTTGGTCGAGGGTTGTGGTAGCCAAAGTAGATAGAAGTGGATAGGTTCAAGCAACATTTAGGATTATAATCAAGAGGATATGGTGATGGATTAAAAATAGGGGATGAGGACAAGGTATTAATTGATAGATATATTCATTCATTCACTCCACAAGTGAATGTCAAGAATCATTCTTGTTTAATAGACTAATACCCCGTGGATGCTGTGGGGCTCTGCTTTTCACTTGTTCATTTTCACATATTTAGTAAAACTATGAATGAAGGCACAGAAATCATACTTCTGCTTTCAAATGTGCAGATGTGCATAAAAATGTGCACAAGAATAAGCCAGATAGCTACTGGTCAGGTGGTGAGCTGAACTAATATTTACAAAGCCTGCAAAGAGTCTGATACTAGCATGCTGAATCTCAGGATAGACATAAAGATCTGTACTTAAGTGAAGTAGAATAAGTAGACAAGAGAGAAATAGCTTATCCACAGTGATTGTAAAAATCACACAAACATTAGCGTGGCACGGCTAATCAAAAGTTAATTCAGTCTTACTGCAGAATGTGGTCTCTGTGCTAATCAGACCACATCACTTGTGGTATCACGTTCAGTGAGGTGGTTATACTTGAATGACACTGACAAGTTAGAATTTATTAAGGGATTCACTAGGGAATAATGAAAGTATGTTAAAAGGGGAACAGTTAAAAGGCCTGAGGGTAATGAACTTGAAGAAGAGAAGCCTGCAAGTACCTGATGGCTGTCTGCGAATATTTAAGGGCCCTCCCGTGGGAAGACACACGCACTGTTGTTAAAGGGCTAGTAGTTTCAATAATTGGAAAGTATAGGGAGCCAGACCTCAGCTTCAGATAATGAAGAACTTTGAACAGAGTGCTACAACCAGGGACTGGACTTTGTTGTGAGCTAATGAGCTCCTCATCACCAGAATTGCTCAAACAAAAGTGGGGTAATAATGCAAAGGAGACATTTTAGGAGAGATTAATGAATTGGGTGGAGTGATTGAACTCCACAACTTTTCAGTTTACTCTCAGGCTTCTTACTACATTCCCAGGAAAGAGGAAAAATAAGGGAGAAAACCTGGACACGCCACCTTCCCCTGCCCTCCCTCCTCAGAGTCTGTTCCTCTGATTTTTAGCATGATATATGGTATGGTGCATTTAGGGGATCCCAGGGTCTGTGGAGGGTCTGCTGAGCTGACAAGTGGTCCAGGGCTTGAGAAGAGATGGAGAAGAGCAAGCAATTGTTTAGTTGAAGGGTGGGGTGAAGGTGCTGGTATCTGAACTAGGACTTAAAATAGTCAGATTTGGTCTCAGAACAGTCCCCTGGTGACAGGAACAAAGTAAGCAAGGCATGCTAGGGCTTGCAGAAGAGAGTCGAGTTCTCTTAGAGCACATGCGGCTTTTACCCAGTGCTCCACCTAAGCCCAGTCATTCCGATACTCCCCCTCCAGAGAGTTGTCAGCCCAGGCCACTGCCTAACAGACTCTTTCTCAGAGAATGTCTGTTCCTTTCAGTTTAGCAATTGTTGATCAGCAATAATCCAGGGCTTGATGTGGTGGCCACCTGCCTCTGTCCTTGAAAGGCTTTTACAAGCTTCCAACAATTCTTCCCATGACAGCGCTTCAAACAGACCCAAAGAGATACAATCCTCAAGAGATACAATCTCAAAAAACTACTGCCTCCTGATGAACCACTTTTAAATGTTTGATTGAGTTTAACTGGATAAATATGTCATCCGTATTCTTGATACACACATTTGTGTACATGCATGTTCAAAAACAGAGGCATAGAACCCTGTGTTCAGTGTTTCTTACTGGTATAACAGTCTCTGGCAACTTTCTGAGCCACAATCAAATACAATAATCTGTAATGATACATGAACATGGGGGAATGACCATGGCCTTTTATAGGACAGGAAGAAAAGCTGACTCTGGGCAAATAATGGGAAATGAGTTTCTGTAAGTAGAGGAGGATAGCTTAACAAGGCCTAGGCAGTCAGAAAAGGAGTTTCTATTTGATTTAATAGAAAATTGGGAGTTTGAGATTAATAGTGTGGGAGCAGAAGGACTATGAAATGAAAGTTTAAAGAAAATAAGCCTGTCAGTGGCGTGAAGAAGGAGGTGAGGGCTGATATCAGGGTGATCAAGAAAGCCAGTATTAAAGGCTCAGACCTAAGATGAAGAGGCTGAACCAGCATGGGGGCAGTGGGCATGACATGAAACAGATGAGCATGAGAGATGCCTTGATGGAAACGTGAATACTTCCTGGAGCTGGTGGACACAGAATATGACTGGCTATGGATACATGTCACCCGTCCTGTTTCCTTGAGCTCCCCCGCTAGCCACATCGCCTTCTAGCTTAGGCTGGATCGTATGTCTGTCTTGGTTTCCAATCTCTTCTTGGAGCAAATCCCTTGGGGCCCCCATCTGTGAAGAGTTTTCTGACCTAACACTGCCTTCTTCTCATTTGGTGTCCTTTTCCTCACTCATTTGGGAGCTGTGTTTCCACACAGATACGAGGGGAGCAGCATCAAAGATGCATAGGTACAAAGAAGAAATGTCAATGCAGATTCACAAGGAACAGGGGGATGCTTTCATTCACTCCCCAATATTGTAGATAACTAACGTATTAAAAATTAAGAGTCCATTCCCCTCACTGGCCTGGCAGAAGGGGCATAACATGGCCATAGCAATTAGCTTTTCTGGTCTCCCAACAGCAAGTGTGTGTACAAGATTTATGCCCAGTTTTCCTAGACATATCTAGAATCAGACCTTTCTGAGTCAAGGACCACTACTTTTTCAAATTACCAATGGTTTTAGAAACCATTTTTCCCCTTTTGCCAAAAAGTTCCTATGGGTAAGCATCATGCAAAGTTTTACAAGTTCCTCTCTCTGAATCTGTGTACGTCCAGTCAAGGGCTCTGCCTGCCATGAGAAAGACCCATAGAACTTACTAAAAGGCAGCCATGCCAATCCTGTCCCTCTAAGGGAGCCCCTTCCTATTCTCTCAGAACCAGAATAATGGTCAAAGAGAGAAAACCAGTGTTTCAAGAGCACAACTTGAGGGACATCCCCTTCTCCCCATTCCATGTACTAGTCCTGCCCTGGTGCTTGGAATTCCCAAATTACTCATTCCTTGGGTAAAGGCATTTTTGAAAGCCCCGGCTAAAATGCAAATGCTAGCTGTAAAGGAGAAAGGTCTTTTGTTTTAGCTATGAAGAGTTAAGTTCAAGTTAATTTATCTAAATAGGAAATGGAACTCAGAAAGAAATCATATTCACAAAAGGAGGGAGAAGAACAGGGAATGGGACTTTTCCTTCCTTGATGGGGGATGGAAAGTGCCGAAGACACACTTCTCTTCTACACATATTCAAAATGGTGTCTCTCTCCCAAACCTCAGCCTAAGCATACTCTGATGTGCAGTTCAGAAAGTGTCTATGTTGGATTAGAGACGAGGCTAAGGGTCTAATAAAGGGTTACGTGCTCAACCTAGGGCCATACCTTTCCTGACCTCCAAATACCCTTATCTGCCTGACCATGAAAGGTGAAGTGTCCACACTTACCTGGACTCTGCTCGGCTACCCAGGAACCTCTCCACTGCTCTCCTCACTTGTTTTGGACATGTTTGCCCTGTTCTGTGTCTTCACAGCTTCAATCTCCTGGCCCTGAGGCCCCTAAACTCAACTCCCACCTCTGTCTGATTTTTGAAACATGGTCTTTGAAGCTTGATTTCTCCTAAAGAATCTAGCTTGGCTCACCTTTTCACCTTTGATGTTCTTTCCCCTCCCACCTAGCTGCCACTCTGTGAAATCCAATCCTTACCTCCACCATGAGGGGACATCTGCTACCCAGGGATATTAGAGTAACTACAGTATCAAACTCAAAGACAGTGTTTGAACAGTGAGCACAGTCGCGAAGAACCAATTTCTTCTCTCCAAAGCACTGTTGCTGTACAGTCATTTTTGTGTGAATATTTAATTAGTACTGTTTTCCCATTAGGCTAGAAACTTCTAGAGAACAGGGGCCATGTCTTATATGCTCCCTGTTAAAAACTCAGTACCTGGGACATAGTAAGCATTCAAACATATATTTAGAAAACACAAATTAACAGAGATTTATAAAAGCTTCCATTATACACAAGATAGCTCATGTAAATATAGGTAGTGGTATCTGCAGCAGCAAACAGAAGATAAAATATGAACTGTGAATTTGTGCACTTAATTAAATAGACTCATGTTAGTCCAGAGCCTGAGTTCCGAGATTGAGTTGCATGTCAGAGGAACAGGTCAACTCCTTAATTATTACAATTTGAGAGGAGTGGGAAGGTCCCTTGGCCAAAAATTATTTTCACGTGTCTCTCCAGAGCCTTAAATAACTATTAGTGGAGGCACTATTTTAAGCCTATTTGCAAATGCAAATATGTTCATGGTATACAGAACACGATAAACTACCACCTGGGCTCTTTTTTGATCTAGGACTATTTCTTTCCAAATGAGCTATTGGTCTCTGGTGCCAGGAGGGGCGAATAGTGGGATGGGGCACTTGGATGGGAAGAAGCAATGGGCAAAGGTTTCTGGCCAGGAGAAGTGAAATGCCAAACAAGAAAGCAGAGGCCACTGCAGAGGGTGTACGTTTTGCCCTCATCCTCTGGACTCCCCACTGGGGCAAGGGGCTCAGGCAGGGCCAGCATACTTGGACAGCTTCTCTTGGAGCAGAGCTAACTGGAGCCCCCAGCAGTCCAGGGCCAAGAGCGGGTGCCGGTTGTTTGGTAAGTGGCACCTTCTATTTCCTGCCTCTCGTGTCTCTTAGCTCACCAAAACAGGTAGAGGGAACTGCCTAGAAGAGACACATTTTGGTAACATCCCACCTCTGACCTAGCCAGTCTGCGAGTCAAGCCTGATGGTCAAGGGTTTTAAGCATGTACCCCACGCCCCTTCTTACCCTCTCCCTTGTTGGCTGTCAGCCCCACCTCTGAGCAGCTGCCCCAGATGCAGCTTGATCCCACACCACGCTCCCCAGGCATCCAAGCTTCAGAAGAACATACCTGTCACAAATGCCCATCCACTGCAGCTCCCAGAGACCAGAGGTATAAGCCCAGTGGCATTCCCAAGGAACTCAGAAGCAAGGTCTTAAGAATAAATGAAGAGGAGCCTTTGTGAGCTCCCCATACCTCCTAACACTCCTTGTAGAGAAAGAAGTAACGTCAGGGCTGAGGCCAGATCTCAGATGCAGAAAGGGGAACTGACTAGAGAGAAATAACACCACAGACAGGGGCAGTGTTCTCGCTGGTTCCAGATAACTTCTGCTGGCAGGTGGGCATTTCCACTGATGAGAATGACTACAAATGCGCTCCTGAGAGCCAGTGACTGTAAAGCCCTGAGGAAACCCCCAGAAGACAGCTCAGCCACAAACATGGCTAAGACACCTTCCCCGACTGATTACAGACGTCCATAGGTAGAGTCAGCCGAGTTCAGCAAATGTTTTTCTGGGCAGCCATGTGCCAGACACTGTGTCTGGCTTGACAGAGCTGCAGGAGACAGTCCTCAACCAGAGACAGCAGAGAGACCTGGAATCTCACCTGTCACCTTCCCATTCATTTGCTGAGTCCCTCTCCATGGATCCTGCCAGAAGCTAATGAACAGCTCCTATTTTCAGATCATCTTAATCTAATCCTCATTGTCCTAACCTAGAATGTTTGTATTACCTTGGTCTGCTATTCCTGGAAGTGGGTGGTATTCTTGAGTCTGGGGAAAAGTCACAAGAGGAAGTGTGAAAGGTATGTGAATCCCGAGTGGATTTTTCCAAACCGGGTGCTTAGGCAAAGACAGGCTTCATGTAGGTAATCCTGCCCCAGATGCATGGCTTTTTTTTTTTTTTTTCGTGACCTGATCAGGCCCTGCAAAGCCCTCTGCTCAATGTTCAGGCATTTATCTACCTCCAGTCTGCAGCATTTGAGCTCAGGAGAGAGGCAGCCCCTTCTGCGCCTGCCTCCCTGCTCGGAGGGAGGATAGCTGTGTGCCCTGCAAGGCTGAAGGAATTAAAAGTGACAAAATGAAAACTGCTTGCTGTTGTCTTGGTGGAGGAGGTCCACCCAAGCAAGGACATGTGGTACAGGGGAAGTAGCTTGGGTTTGGAACTGGTGGTCAGTCCAAAGTCAAATCCTGGCTTGAGCCACTGGACCCTGGGCAAGTCACTGAACGTCTCCCAGTCTCAGTCTTCTCATCTATGAAATGTGACTAGTAACAGCTTCCTTGCCACATTGTTGTGAAAAACAAATGAGGTCTTGCGTGTAAGCCACCAGGCACTGGGCATGCTAAGCTGCTATTTAGTCTTCAGTGTTACTTTCCTACCTTCTTTTTGGACTTTGTGATTTTCACTCTGACCTTTCCATAAAGATCTTCCTTCTATCACTGGAAAGGTGATGATCATTCTTCCTCCAGACAGGTTTGTAAACCCCTTCACCTTCTATCCAGGGCCTCCCAAACTCATAGGGCTCCCCTGTGGGTCTTGAGCCCTGACTCACAGAGTTACTTCCCCTTGGCCATTCTCTGTGCATACCTTGGAAACTTCATCCTTTATTCGAATAGGCCTCACCTGGGGTTTTCCTCTGGATTTTACAATCATATAGTTTTTTTTTTAATTTGAAAGGGTCCATTTGGTTTCCTTATTGTAACACATGAAATTACCCACCTATCAGAGCACAGGAAAGTAATTCACATTCCACTTAGTTTTCAAGTTTTCTTCTCTTCCTTGTGCTTAGCAGTCAAAATATAAGATAGGCTAGATTGGAAAGTCCTGCTATCAAAATATTTGAGATCCTATTTGCCAAACTTCATTCATTCTAGCTGCCATTACCACTTCATACTTGTGTAAAATGTGTAGTATTCTTTACACAATGTTTTTCTCTTAACTTACTTTATTTAAGTAAATGTATTTTAAAAGGAATCCTTATGTCAATACTAAAAACTTTAAAAAGCAGTATCATTTGCCATAAATAAAGGATGAGTAAAAATAACACTTTACACTGTGCTTTGGAATCACAGAGACCTGTGTTCAAACACCAGCTCTACTAGTTAATACCTGTGTGTTCTTGGGGAAGTTACTTAACTTCTCTGAGCCTTAGTTTCCTCACAGAAGTGATACTTAATATCTCATAAGTTTCTTGTAAGGATCAAATAGGATCACACACACACATATATATATATACACATACATACATATATATATGCATACACACACATATATATGTATATATAGTGCCTAGCACAGATTCTGGCATATAGCAGTTTCTTTTAAAAAATACTTGTTTCATTGTTTTTATTTTTTTCCCCATATCCATTCTCTTATCTGCTTATTTCAATTTCTGCTTAGAGCAGCCTCTAAAGCTGTAACACAGAAGTATGGGGAGATGAGTAGTGAGGCAGGCAGCAGAAATAAAGGATGCTCCAGTCTGCAGCATTTGAGCTCAGGAGAGAGGCAGCCCATTCTGAGCCTGCCTCCCTGCTCTTTTGGAGGCTAGCTGTATGCTGAGAGGAGGTCACACGAAATGAAGATCAGTTCCTCGCGTTTAATGAGGAGGAAGTTGCTGGTAACCTGAGAAATCTGCCTTCTCTGTGGGGCTGCTTCCTCCACTGCCTCAGTCCCAGATCTTCTCAGGTCTGAGGCGACCAAGGCTACAAGGAAAGCAGCGGGTGGTGTGTGGCGGGGTGGCTTATAGATGGTGGCTGAGTTGGGGAAACAGGTCCCTTCCTGATGTCCTTGCTCAGCTTTGCTCAAAAAATGTTCCTTTGGGACCACATAATTAGGGCCCACTCTGGAAGGCAGAGCTAGAAACCTGTGGCAGTTGGAAACATCCACTTAGCTGACTTTTCCAATTCCAGTTATGTATTTGTTGCTTTATATAAATGGCTTCCTGTGGTTAGTTGTAAAATGGTATTTTTAGAGCCCTTCCTTCTTAAAGCATAAACACTCCAACTACTTAGAGAATGAAAAGACAAGCCACATACTAAGAGAAAATATTTGTAAAACACAAATCTGATAGAGGACTAGTATCCAAAATGTACAGAGAACTCAAAGATAAGAAAACAAACAACTCAGTTTAAAAACAGCAAAAGAGCTGATCAGACAAAAGTCACCAAAGATATACTGATGGCAGATAAGCACGTGAAAAGATGCTCCGTTTCATGTGACATTAGGGAAATGCTAATTAAAACAATAATTTAAAAAAACCCACAATAAGCTACTCCTACACACCTGTTAGCATGGTTAAAAATTTTAAAACTGATAATACAAAATGCTGATGAGAATATGGGGCAACAGGAACTCTCATCCATTGCTGGTAGGAATGCAAAACGATGTAGGTACTTTAGAATACCTTCTGACAGTTTCTTATAAAACTTAACATAAGCCTACCATATGATCCAGCAGTCATTCTCCTCGGTATTTACCCAAAAGAGTTAAAAACTTATGTCCACACAAAAACCTGTGGATCACTATTTATAGCAGCTTTATTCATAGTTGCCCCAAACTAGAACTAAGATGCCCTTCAATAGGTGAATGAATAAAGAAACTATGGTACAACGGAATACTAAAAATGAGCTATCAAGTCACAGTGAAATGGAGGAACTTTAACTGCCTATTGCTTAATGAAAGAAACCAATCTGAAAGGGCTACATACTATGTGACTCCAACCAGATGACATTCTGAAAAAGACAAAACCATGGAGACAGTAAAAAGATCAGTGGTTGCCCAGAGATGTGAGGAGGGATGAAGAGGTGGAGCACATGGGATATTTAGGGTAGGGAAACTACTCTCTTATCCTACTGTAACAGTAGACATATGTTATTATAAATTTGCTAAAACCCACAGAACTATAGAACACAAAGAAACGTAACTGAAAGTATGGACTAGTTAATAATAATAATAGGAGAAACTGGGTGCTGAGTAGGAAGTATACAGAAGTTCTCTGCATTATCTGCTTAATATTTCTGTAAATCTAAAACTATTTTAAAAATAAAATCTATTAATAATCTAAACATACACACACACACTAACCACATGCACTGATTCCTGGTAAAGCAACCAAATGAATGATATGACATTTAGAAGGCTTCTAGACTAGTGGGTAAGAAAATTAGCATTGATTTCACAGTCCAAAGGTTCACTTCTCCATGTTGTAACACTTGTAATCAGACACCATACATAAGATGTTGCAGCAAAAAATCTCCAGTTTTGTATTTCTGCCCTCTATTTTGACATTTTATGTATCTTTCCGGCGCAGAACCATAGATTTTTATGTCAGCTCCTTAGGTAAATTAAAGAAAAAGCCCCATTGTTTTCTAAGGGCCAGATCAATTTAAAAAAATAGCTTTCAGTTCCATGTTTCTGAGGGAACATATTTAGAAATATAGAAAGTTTCTTTTTTCTTTGAGGGGGAGATACAATCTTGACCTACACTTTAAACAGATTTTATACAATTAAGCATTAGAGATTGATTTCTTTGTCTGAGCTAAAATTTTGCAGCTTCAGGATTCACATCCTGCAAGTGGGTCAGTGAGGCAGCAGAGACCCTCACTCTTACAACCTCTAGCACAGGCTCCACTCCCGTCCTAGGCTGGCTTGTTCGATCTCCCCAGCTGCCCTGGTGTACCTCCTCCTATTCACTTTCTCCTGATGCAAATTCACACCCATCATTCATGCATGCCAAGAAAGAGGCAATGTGTATTGTTTCTTGACTTGTATTTGATCAACTTCTGAACACCGAAACTAGGACCCAGTGACACACTTTTGCCTAGATGTCCTCTAAGAAGTCAGAAAGGTAAAGGGCACCAACAGTTATTTGCAAGATTCTATCAAGTGAATGCAAAAGATTCTTGTCTGCGCTTTCTCTCAAAATCACATGGCAGCTTCACGAAACACACCCGAACTTCAGCAGCAAAATACATTTATCTGGATTGAAGATTATATTAGCATGTATTGAAAGGTATGTTAAGGGAAAAAATTGTCAAAGGGGTAAGCATCAGGATGCATGCATTTTAGAAAAAGAAATACTTTTGTACTGGGGGCCTTCAGATGAGCTGTTACTTTAGCTGTCTGGGCCAGTGAGGAAGATGAGGGAGGTGAAGCTGGGTAAAGCTCAGGGTAAGGGCAACAGCCCCAGCACCCCAGACTTAGGGGCTGAGAGGGGTCAGTGGTCTGGTGGAGACAGGGCAGAATGGGGTGGGGTGTGGTGTGACACATCCAGAACCAGGAGTTTTTCTGGGAAGCGTGGTGGATGGAGACACTTCATTGTTTGTCCCTGTGAACCAGGCCCATCGCTGGGGGACAGGCCCCAGGGACCAGCGGGGAACTGGACCTCAGGTCAGGAAACAAGGTTGAGCCAGAGAAGAACTGTAATTTAGGGAACTGTGGGATTCACGACTCACCCCATGGACAGAGATTAAGATTATAGCTGCAAGGCCACATCCAGTGCAACCCCCCTGCTTTGCCTGCCTGCCGCTTGTACAAACACCTCCTGGAATGGGCTCGGTAGAGCACCACGGCTGGTGCCAGAGCATCTGTGGGAACTGGTAGTAACTGTAGATTCTAGTGATATCCAAATACACACATACTATGCTTCACCTGTGTTCCCACCCATCTTCGTATCTCAGTTAACATTTCCCATTTTCCAATAATTCTTAAAAATTCACAGATGTAATTGCACCATTTGGAATTTCTGCTTTGTAATTTGCCTTCATTCATTCAACAAATGCTTTACTGGCCCCGATGAAGTGCAGGTCCTGGGTTGGTGCTGGATCACAGGTGAGCAAAGGCAGAGAATCCCTGCCCTCCCAGATCCTGCAGGTGAGTGCCGGAGACCTGCACCAATCTAATAAAGGACTTAACTCTTCTAGCAATTTTTACATTAAGAATATTACCGCATTTTATTTCTTCTAACAGAGCACCTTGGAGGCAAGGTACTTGCCACCAAGTGATTTTCAACATAAACAACTTCAGTTACGTATGACGTCTTAATGATTAAATGCCATCTTAAGAGCATGAGACAGATTCTAACAAGATCATGTAGGTCACAATTAAGAAAACTTTCCCCAGGCCCTCCATCTCAGGAGTAGGCTCCCCAAGAGATATGTCCTATTTTAAATGGTCACCGTGACTGATGGATGGCACAGCAGAGAGAGCTCACTTGAGGGAAGGGCAGACTAAGTGATCCTTAACTAATTTAATAATTCTGTACTCTAGCCATCCAGTAAGACTTACAATACGATCTCAAGTCTCAGGACTTCCTCTGATAGTTTACACAACAGATGGCCTATTAGTTAACGAATAACAAAATTTCATAAAATCGTTCCAAGACAAGTGAAATACATAACACTGGCAAGTTAGCAAATTGATAAGATAAACTGCCAACATTGGTGATGGCACTTTTCAGAATCTAACAAAGTGAATATCTGATTCCAAACTTATTATCCTTTTCAATCTTTAGTGTTACCTGGGAACATTAAATCGCAACTCAGAAGATTGTGATCTCTGAATTTTAGTGGCCTCTTGCTTTAAGAATCTGCTCTTACACATTCTGAGAAACCGTCATTTCTTTCACAAAGCTTCTGACATTAGCCATTCCTTTATACTCAGTTAGAAGAAATAAAATGAGGTAATATTCTGAATGTAAAAGTTGCTAGAAGAGTTAAGTCCATATATTTTTTCCTATATGTGTAGAGGAGGGAATATAATACATAACAAAACTGACACATTTTAACAAATGGCAGCATAATTTCAAATTTAGGGAAGCATGATCATCTGTGAAAGCACCTTTTTATGCAAAATATTTATAGAGGTGTATAAATAAAATGTGCACTACAGAGTAAAATAAAATAGACAGGGGCATATAGAACATAGCTAGTATGACTAAGCTTGTTTAAAAAAAAAAAAACCCTGGATTTTTTAAAGCTTCCATTTCACAACAGGGTCGAGGGAGGGGGTACTGCACACCCAAGGCTCACTTCCCTGTATCATCTTTGTAACCAAAAGCAATGCACATAAGACTTCTGTGAACCCTTAAAATATGCATTTGTCAACTTGGATTTGCAATTTTCAAGTTGGTGGTGCAGAACCACAGAAGTGTAATTTTTGCGGTTCCCTTCACACACCTTTCTCTGGAAGATTCTAAAGATCCACCACCACACTGAGGTGTGGCTCCCTGAAAGAAATTTTCCAGCAAAACAAGATGTCGCTCTTTCTACTCTTCAGTGACGTGAGTAAAGGAAAGCCTCTTCTGAAAGTGCCTTAAATAGATTTCCTCAAATCTGGTTTAAGACTGAAAATCATTTCAAATAAGCCTTGCCCTGGTTAGCTACAGCTTTAATGGGAGGAGGTGGAGTTTTTAAGAAGAACAGCATTTGTAAACCAGTTCCATCTTCGCATTTCTTGGATTGGAGACACAGTATTGTATTTGTCATCACACTTGAGTTGCATTTTCACTGTGCCTGGACTATTTGCATACAAACAAAAGAGATTATTTTTAAAAGAGGTTTTCTGTGTTTTTGTTTTGGTCCTTTGGGATGACTGTGGTAAGACAGGACCAAGCCATTTTCACAGCTTGGATTTCACACGTGTTTATGTTGCCCCCTCACTTCCCCTTCCTCACCACTCACTTCCAATTCATTGGCAGCCAGTGATAGGACCTTCGTCACCTCTTGTCTGGACTATTCCAACAGCCTCCAAGCTGGTTCCCTCTCACTGTCATTTACTGTACCATTATCTTCTGTCAAAAACAATCTGATTATGAAACTTCCTTGCTTTAAAGATTTGCTCCCGGTTCCTCTTGGGTAGTGGTCACATTTCTTACTTAGCAAGACGCATGAGGCCCTTCACAGCCTGAATCCAAGTTTTCTCTTCTGCTTTTATCAATCAACTCATATAACTTGTCTAGTTACACTTGAACTGTTCACTATTCCCTGACCTTCTCAAGCCCTTTCAGGACTTTTCTGCCTTCTTTGCCTTTGTACAAACTGTCCCTTCTGCCTGGAATGCTTTTCTTGCCTTCTCAGCCTGCAAAATTCTCCTCTTCCTTTAAGAGCCAGATCATTCCACATTCCTTGAAGATTCAGTTCACAGCTGAAACTTTTTTTTTTTTGCTATCCTTCCCTCCTCTTTTCATAATATCTCTATCTTCCTTGCCCCCAAGTCACCTTATTTATTCTTCCCTTATAACATTTCCCCATGGGACTAAAGTCTCACTGCTCAGATGGTGCTCCTGTCCTGAGTTCCACAAGAGCAAGGGGCACGTTTCATTCCCCTTTGTATTCCCAGTGCTTAGCAAAGGAACAGGTCCAGTAAAGGTTATTAAAGTTAGTATCTGTTAGCTGGTTGCTTATAAGCTGGGTGCCCTACTAAGTGCTTTAAATGTGTTACTTCACTTAATCTGTGCAACAAACATACACAGTTTTATAAACGAGGAGAAGTAAGTTTCAGAGAAGTTAGGCCACTTGCCTAGGGATACACAGCCGGTGATCTCCAGGTTTTAGTGGGATATAGAATCAAATCTGTTTTAATTTCTGGCTGATAATGCTGCATGACTGTCATCAGAATGTCGGATAGATGTCAGTGTACTTTTTTGGTGTGGTCGGGCACTGAGTAAATCTCTCCACTCTGCCCCTTACTAATTGTGTGATGTTGAGTAACTTGCTTAACCTCTCTAAACCTCAAGTTCCTCAATTTTTTTTCAATGGGGGAAAATAATGCTGAGCTCACACAGTCATCATAAGGATCCAGGGACAACACCTATGCAAGTTCCTAGCCCTCTCCCTGTTCACCACAGCCATCGCTGCTCCTTCCTACTCCGAGCCACGCACTGCATACGCCTCCATTCGCTCACTTTATCCTTACCCTCTGAAAAATGGAAATTATGGGGCCTTCTAACAGATGGAGAAACTGAGGCTTAGAGAAGTAAACTGCCCATAGTTCCTTTATAAGGACATGTTTTTCCTAAGGCCCACCCCCCGAACTGAATGATCCCCTCAGATCAATTCCTAAGGAGCGTGTAAAGGATGGGTGAAATTCAGCTAGAGGCATGAAAGAGACTGGGTTTGAGTCTGTTTGACTTTTTTCCTAACTTTTTTTTTTTTTCTGGCAACCATGAACACTTAAGAAGGCAGGAAATTCTCTTGGAAACAATGTCCTGGGTGAGCCACCGAATGGGCACATTAACTCTTCTAGTCCCTGCTCAAATTTTCCACCTTTTCCATTGAGCCCCCAATCAAGTTCTCTCCTCAGTCCCAATCCACTACCTTCCAGCTGCCAGGTGAAGATCTTGGGAACACTCCCAACTCAGTCAGAAGGGAAAAAGATAAGTGGCCTCTGCCTTAGGGTCTGGCTTCCTAGGGGAAGTGTCCTGCTGGCTCCACACTTTCAATACCCTTAGCTTCTGTCTCCCAGCCTCACCTGCCTTGTTCCATTTTCATTCCTTCCCACTTGCTGATGCCTCACTCCCTAGACCAAGGCTTTTAGACTCAAGTGCCTGCAGGGTCCCGGCAGGTAATGTAAATAAACAAAGTGGGCCACGTGGGCAGAGAGGTTATGCCCTACCGGGAGTCGGGCAGACTCTGCTAGATTCACCAGTTGTTGTTACCATACGGAAATGTGGGTCCAGTGTTACCAAGGATTCTGATTTCCCAGAGGAGCTGGAAATTCAAATTTATGTGGATTCTCCAGATTTTTTTAAGTGTTGGCAACGAGTTGTTTTTATGTTCTTTTTTCCTTTTTTCTTTTTTTTTAAAGACTACTGTCAGTCTGCATACTATTTTTTGTCTACCAGACTTTAGTTTCCAACCTCTACCCCAGACCATTGGTTCCTTCCCTCTTGCCTTTGTCACTTGGTTGTCAGAGCTTGTTTTGGACCCTGACCCAAAACGCCTCTCTCCGAGCTCCAATCTCTTCATCTACAAATCTTTCTCACTGCTAAACGTAATCTGTTCTTCCCCGATCTCCCATGATACACAGCATGCTTGTTCAGAACTTCGATCTAGAATCACATGCGAGTCTGGACTCCTGGGTTGTTACCAGCTACGTGACCTGGGCAAGTTACTTAACATCGCTAAGATTCAGTTTTCATTGGTGGAACGTGGGGGATAATAAGAGTGCCTCCTTCCTGAAAGGATTCAATGAAACAATACATGAGTAGCAGAGTGTATGATAATGCCCCCCCTCATATGGTGAGACTTCCTCCCTTAGTAGCGTCTAACAGGATCTCTATCTGATTCAGCTTCATTTTCTCAACATTAAATAAGACTATTGGATAAGTTAATAAACAAATAGTTCCAACCCCTCCTTTCTAACCTTGATCCACTATAGCCCGAGCCCCCATATAACTTATTCCTAAGCCACTCCTGCCACAATTATCTCCCCCTTCTCTGAACTTCCGTTGTGCTAACAGAGGGCAGAGGTAGAAACTGGTGGCCTGGTAGTAAGACATGCTGGCATGTAAAAATGCCTCCAAACACTGATGCAGGATATAAGAAACAGGAAATTTCTCCTGTGAGTCTACCTTAGATCGATTCTTGTTTTTCATTATATTAAATAATGGTGTGATAAACATTTTTGTGCACAAATCTTAACATCTCTCTTACTATATAATTATCTAGATCCCTTAAGGTGACATTATTAGAGCAAGAGGAGTAAGCATTTTTTATGATAAAGAAAAATAGTTTATATATCTTCTCAAATTAGAAGTGTAAATTTGAATGTTACTCATGATGACTAATGAGCAAAAAAAGCCTTTATAAATAAAAGACGACATAACAGACATAAAATATTTGAAGTCCAGAAGGCTTAAAAGGGGGTTTCAAGGACAACTTCATGAAGACACTCACATAAGTACCGATTATACGGCAGGATTTCATTTCAATGTTTTTGGCATCTTACCTTACGTAAATATATTTTAGGTGGCTTTTTTGTTTGGTTTTCACCTTTTTCACCTGCATCGAGCCTGGCCTTTTCTTATCTTTAATTAGGAGACCTGTTCTAGCAACTTCTGTGTAATAGGTAAGAATCCATTTGCTAGAACTGAATCAGAAAAGGCAGAGCCAAAGAAATTTAAGACTTCATTTAAAATATAGGAAATAATAGATTTTAAAGAAAAAAGTGTGAAGCCTAAAATATTTCATTTTCACAAGACTTTACATCCATTGTAAATTCTTATAACCTTCATGGCACTGGTAAGTACTAGTAGCCCCATTTTACAGATGGAGGCACTGAGGTTCAGGGAGCTAGATAGCTTCCCCAAGGTGATACTGCTAATAAGTACAGAGCTACTTATTATTATTATTTGACACCAGTCTGACTGACTCAAACTCTGGCACTGATCCAAGACACAATACTACCTATAGACAAATGGAAAACTCGCACACTTCCGTTACAAGAAATATCATCACATTTGATACATTTACCACTAAGCTGAGCACTCTGAAGAGAGAAATCCTGCTTACTGATCTCCAGGGTATTTCTAATGTGTGGCATTGTGCCTAGAACAAAGGTGCTGAATGAACTGAAAAAATTACTAAATAAGAGAAATAGGCAGTGGGCCAAGTTTGCATGCATAAGCATTTTTAAGACTCTTGATACAGAATCTTAAATTGTTTTCCCGGAAAGTTGAAGTAGTATATGAAAGTATCATTCTTCTTGTATACTCTGAGCATTATTATTCCCACCCCCTAAAAAAACAAATTGTTAACTTGATAAATGAAAATATCTCATTGGTATTTGCACTGACATTTCTTTAATATTTAGCAAAGGTGAATATTTTGTGTTTTTTTAATTACCTTTTAAACTTTTCATTTTGAAATAATTAAAGATTCAAAGGAAGTTGACAAAAAAGTGTACAGGGAGATCCTGTGTACCCTTCACCCAGTTTCCCCCAGTGGTAACTTCTGTGCCTGCTAGTACAATGTCAAAACCTGGAAATGGACATTGGTTTAATCCACTGAACTTATTCAAATTTCTCCAGTTTTATGTGCACTCGTGCGTGTGTGTGTGTGTGTGTGTGTGTGTGTGTGTGTGTGTGTAGTTCTATGCAATTTTACCACGTGTGTAGATTAATGTAACAACTTCCATGATCAAGATACAGAACTGTTCCATCACCACAAGACTCCCTGGTGCTATCCCTTTGTACCACACACCTCTTCCTTTCTCCACACGCCTAACTGTGGCAGCCACTAACTTGCTCTCATCTCTATGACTGTGTTATTTCAAGAATGTCATAAGAATGGAATCACACAGTGACATTTTGGGATTGGCATTTTCACTTAGCAGAAGTCCCTGGAGATTCATCCGAGTTTTTGTGTGAATCAATAGTTCTCTCCTTTTATTGCTGAGTAGTATTCCACTGTATACATGTACCACAGTTTGTTTAACCATTTACCCATGGAAGGACATTTTTCTCCCAGTTTTTGAGTACTGGGAATAAAGTTGCTATGAATAGTCATGTACTGTTTTTTTTCATGTGAACATAGGTTTTCATTTCTCTGGGATACATGCCCAAGAATGCAATTGCTGGGTTATATGATAAATGTATGTTTGGTTTTGTAAGAAACTGCCAAACTGTTTTCCAGAGTGGCTGTACCATTTTACATTCCCAATGGCAATGTGTGAGTGATCCAGTTTCTCTGCACCCTGTCAGCATTTGGTATTACCGTCATTTTCACTTTAGCCAGTCTGACTGGGGTGTGGTGATACCTCAGTGTGGTTTTAATTTTCATCCCCATAATGGCTAGTGATGTTAAACATCTTTTCATGTGCTTATTTATCATCTGTATATCGTCTTTGGGGAAATGTCTTTCTGTCTTTTGCCTATTTTCTAGTTGGATTGTTTGTTTACTGGTTAATCTGATAAATGAAAATATCACATTGGTGCTTGAATTGGCGTTTCTTCAATGTCTACTGAAAAGAGTATTTTTTGATTATTTACAAATTTTAAAGTCACTTAATTATTAACTGCACTGCACTGCTTTTGTAATTTCATGGTCATTGGTTACTATTCCCAGTTAGACTACAAAAATCACATGTCAGCTTTTTCTTCTATATTCTCCATACTGCCTTAAAACTATCAAGTTCTTGATGAAGACGTATTGCTTAGTTGGTTGAAAATAGTCATAAGATGAAGACGATGATCTAGGTTTATCTTTTGGGTGGTTATTTATTTCAGGTTTTGCCCCATGGTTACTTCCTGGCTGATACTAATTCATTTACTTAACTAAATGTGCATTCTTTTTTATCTTTATTAGATCTTTTAGTAGAGTCAAACCTGATTAATTGATCCCCAACAATATAGAACTGTGATATTTGGGTTGTTTGGCCCACTAATATTCTGAGACTACAGGAAGCAAATTTTAGACTCATTTTAACTTCAACGCTTTCTAAGAAAATGATTTAATACTTCCCTATTCCAATCCTATTACGTTTTTTCCTGTTTGTTGACATGTTACAAGTGATCCTCCAAATTCTACTGGGGTTTGTTTTCTGCTTTACATCATCAGATTCACCACAAATTTCCTCTCTGAGAAGACTTGAATAACGACTTTCTCATGGCTTAACAAGAGAGAGAGGAATCTGTGTCAGTACCAAAACTCTGACATAAAATGACAGCTGCAGCAAGGAAAGGCGACTCTGGGTCTGTTGCCTGACTCCAGGGTATCTCCCTGTGGCTCTTTATGGACAGCAGAGGTGAGTTTAGTCCTGTGAAGAGGTCCCCTTTCATCACTGAGTGTTTGGGGGGAGTGGTCCATCTGCTGTCTCAGTTCTCAGCTCTCTGAGGTCTACCCCCTCTACTCAGCCTGGAGTGCTCTGCAAAGGTCACCAAGGACTTCTGGCCTGACATTTTCAGTCATTCTCCTACTTCACCTTTCTGCAGAATTTGACACCATGACTACCCTCTACTTTGTGAAATATTTTTCTCCTGTTAGCTTAGGTGACCTAATCCTTTTTTTTTTTTTTTTTTGGTTCCTCCCCTACCTCTCTGAGACACTTACTCCACTTATTCAGTTTTTTTTTTTCTGGCTATATGTGCTCTCACCAAAGGATTATGTACACTTATCAAATGTATTAGTTCATTAGGGCTCTGGCAACCAAGTACCACAAACTGAGTGGTTTAAACAACAGAAATGTAGTGTCTCATAGTTCTGGAAGCTGGAAGTCCAAAATGAAGGTATCAGCAGTGCTGGTTCCTTCTGAGGACTGTGAGGGAGGCTCCGTCCCGGGCCTCTCCTTGTGGCTTACAGGTGGCATCTACTCCATGTCTCTTCACATCATCGTCCCTCTAGCCGTGTTTTCTTAGCCCAATTTCCCCTTCTTTTTATGCATACCAGTCATCTTGGATTAGGGCCCACCCTGATGACCTCATTTTAGCTTGATTATCTCTGTAAAGACCCTGTCTCCAAATACAGTCACATCCTGAGGCACTGGGGATTAAGACTTCAACATACGATTTTGAGGGGACACAGTCAGTCCTTAACACTCAGTCCCTAAAGTCACTTTTCCTGTGTCTCATGTGCTCAGTGTAGAAGTTTGGTAAAAATGCTTTGTCTTTCCATGGACATGTCCTCCTCTTTTAAAAATTGAAGTATAGTTGATTTATAATGTTAGTTTTGGGTGCACAGTGTCCTTCTCTTACTTGCATCTCTTTCCTCCTTTGGTTTCTGTGACATCACTTTTCTCCTGCTTTGCTCCAATCTCTCTAGTCCCTCCTTGGTGTCTATTGCAGACTCTTCATCCTCATCTACCTCCTTAAGTGTCAAAGTTTTCCAGGTTCCATCCTTGGCTTCTTCTCACTCCACTATCCCTTCTCCCCAGTGATCTCACCTACAATGAGAATTTCAACCATCACCTGATGCTGAAGACTCTTATTGCTTACTCCAGCCCATACCTTTCTCTTGAGCTTTAACGCCTGTGTATCTTCTTATCTACTCGGACATCGTCATCTAGCTGCTCCAAAGGATCTCAAATTCAGCATGTTAAAAAATGAACTCCACTTCTGTCCTTTCTTTTCCCTTGGCCCAAACCCATTCCACTTCCTATATCCCCCATTTTGTGAAGGATGCCACTATGTGCTTAGATTTTTCTCCTTCCAAGCTCCATATCTGTCAAAAACCAAATCCTGTCAATTCTAGTGCTTAAACCTCCCAAATGCATCCTCTTCTCTCTGATCCCATTACAACTGCCCGAGTTTCATGTCCTCAGTACCTCTCTTTGGATTAGTTTCCTATAGTCCTATTAGTCCAATAGTTTCCTAAATGACTTCCTTGTTACCCCAAATCAGTTCTGCACTCTGCTGCCTGAGGAATTTTTAAAGCAATTTTATCATATTTGTGCTTGTTAATGATTCCTCAAACTTAGGCTGTGACTTTAGGATAATCATAATAGATGCCTGGGCTTGGGGTGGAGGATGGGGGGTTCCTTGCTCTGGTCTCTCCCAGTCTCCGCCTAATCCTGTTAGTACCATGTGTCAAGCATCTTCTTGCAGCTATACTACGATTCCCCGTGCACCTTACTTGTTTATTTAATCACTCAGACTTTGGGTGTTTAAACTATGTTGACCTCATGAAGCTCACAGCTGGTAGTCCATAAAAGCCTCAGCCGAGTCTCTCAAACATCTTTTCTCTCCTGGGCTAGCTCTTTGCTCCTGACTTCATCCTTGCATCTAATTTGGCTCTCAGCTTCCTCAGCTTCATCCTCTTTTTCTAGCATTTGGCTTCCCACTGTGATCAGAGTCATTCCCTGGAAGAGGCTGGTCTTGTGCTTGGGCTCTGCCTAGTTCATGTCAGCTCCCCTGGGAGCCCAGCCTCAGGCTGTCTTGGCAGGCTCCGAGGGTATTTAATACTTCTGCTGGAAGAAACCTTCCTGAATTCTAGTCTTAGCATTGCCATCAAGTAGCTGTATAATCTTAGACAAATCGCTTCCTTTCTGTTTCTCAATCCTAACTGATAGCAATAAAAACAACTAATAATAATTACTGAGTACTTATCACACCAATGTTGTAAGCACTTTACATGAATTATCTCATTAAAATCTCATAACCACCTATGACACATCAAAATTACCCCCATTATACAAGTAAGAAACTAAGAATTTCACTGGTTAAGCAATTGATCCAAGGTCACAAAGCTAGAAAGTGGGAGAAGCTGGGATGCAAACCCCAGCACTCTGGTTCATCGGTTTGGCCGTTTAACCCCTGCACTGTTCTTCCTTTCACCATGCAGCTCACTCTAGAGCCGTACCATCCATTTGTAAAATAAGGAAATGAGTGCTCTGGTCTCTTCCACACAGAACTGTCTATGAAAACAGGCCTGTCAGGATCTAGTGAGTTATGGGTAGAATGAGTATATTTTGAAGAGAAGTCAAGAGACAAAAAAGTTAAACACAAAGGGCCAAAGCCCTAACAATGGAATTCCACAAATTATGAGTGATCCCGTACCAGTATACAGCTGTCCACTTTTCTGAGAGAAGCAGCTACTGGTTTCTTTTTCTTAAATACCTAGTTTTATTTTTCTGCCTGCAGATGTGATCCAAGTTCAAAAGCACAAAATAGAAGATAAAAATATCTGTATTTTTGATAAGCATCGCGTGTACACAAGTATCATGTATAAAAGAAGTAGAACTGTACAGCCTGCTTTTTGTCTTAAGCTAAACACATTAAGAATTGCTCCACAATAGAAATTTTAATGATTGAATGGTATTCCATTAAAGATGTTCCGTAATTAACCAACTACTTATGTTTAGACATTTAAGTTGTGTCTAAGATTTTCCCTAGGAGAAACAATGGCAAGAAAACTATCCATGTCACTAAAACTTTACAAACATATATGATTATGCCCTTATAGTGATGAGACTAAACACTATTGGCCATTTATATTTTAAAGTTTCCTGTTCATGATCAATTTTCAGGCCCCATGAAACAGAATCTTAACAAGAACAATGTAAGCAGTGGCCTGTAGCTCTATAGATATCTGCAGGCAGTGTTAGCGTAGTTAAGGGATACCATTTCTATGGAGCCACAAAAATGATACATTCTGAAATTGACTTCTTCAGACAGAGGTAACATTTCAAAATTCTACTGGAAGGAGAAGGAATCTTTACTTGGAAATTAAATTCTAAGCTTCTCAAATAAAAGCAGCAAAGCTGTTTCCCAAACCAGTAAGCACTGGGTAGATGTGGGTTATGTAGATTTTCAAAGAACAATAATAAATAACGAGTGACCCTAGCTACCACCACCCAAGAGAAGGGTGGGTGGGACTTACAGTAAGGCACTCGAGGCCTGCCAGGGCACGGAGAAAGCTTGCAGTGCAGGGCAGAGCAGAAAGAAAGATTTTAGCTTTACTCCCTATGACTAGTATGACCTTTAGCTAATTATTTAGCCACTTTAAGCCAGAGTTATCTCTCTGTAAAACACAATGATGATACCATCTATCCAAGAATCATTGCAAAGATTAACATTCAGTGAAATCACACTCATAAAGTCCACAGCACGGCATGCGTGTTCAATACCCCGTAGCTAATTGGATTACTCTGCTTCCTTCTACTGCCTCACCCTGCTCAGAATTTCCCATGGCCTGTCTGTGGCCCGTTATCTAGGTTCTGCGTTTTCTTCTTACACCTCTCATTCCTCTTCCTTTTCCTTGGCCTCTCTCCTTCCACCTTCTCTATCTCATTCCCCGCACCCCAGGCCAAACTGTCCTTGGTGTACACTGAATTTGCTCCCTATCATCCGTTATACTTACACAGACATTTAAAAATTTCCTGATTCTTGAAATTAATAATTGCAACATTTAAATATTTGGAAAGCAAGTTTAAAAAAATCAAAATGAATCACCTAAAGAACCCCAACAACCAGTAAACATTTTGACACCTCAGATAATTCTCACCTTTAACCAGTAGTCAAATGTCTTTGGTGGGAATGTTTCAAAAAGGTCCCCTGCCTTGAAGGTCAAGCTAGAGTGTTGGAGCAAGAAGGGGAGAACAGCTTCAAGACTTTAGCTAACCTTCCACAGCATAGACCTCTTTCTCCCAGGTGTTCTCCCTTTGGGCTCCCATGTAAACATGCCCCTAGTAAATAATTACCATTCTTCGGCAGGAAGGACAGAAAACAGAGCACCATCCTCAACCTCAGCCTAACGCTGAGGTCACTTGACTCATAACTGCCTTTCAAAAAATACGAATAATGATCACTTACCATCCGAGAGCCGTCTTCGCTGTTCCTGCTGTAGGGGTAACGTCTGGGAATGACCCCGCTTGTCTGTCCGTCTGTGCTGGTCCCCGTTACAGTGGAAGGAGGAGCAACCACTCCTACGCCTGTGAAAGCCTTCCTCCTCAATGACTGTATACTCTGTAACTTTCTTTATTAAAGGCTGTTCCTCTTTTTTTTTTTCTACAGATTTTGCCAACACTTGTGGAAGAAATTTAACCCTTTTCTTGCATTTGAATTTGTTGACCTAGGTCTAAATATATTTAAAAAATAATTCAGTGACTTGAGTCCCAAACATGACATCAAAAGGAGGCTGACTAAAAATTCCCACCTCTTGAAATGCCCTCAGAAAACCTAGAAAATAAGATAATTAAAAAGAGAAAAAAAAAAAAAAAACTCCGCATCTATCAGAGTAAAAGAACATTCCACAGATTTTGGTAGGAAAATTAAAAGTATGTTTTTCTTCATGAAATGTTATTTTAATTTTTAAAGATTGATGTTATTTTTAGAGCAGTTTTAGATTCATAACAAAATTGAAGAGAAACTGGAGTGTTTCCATGTACTCCCTGCCCCCCACACATGCACAGCCTTCCCTACTATCAAGATCCCACCCCAGAGTGGTACATTTGTTCCAAAAGATGAACCTACACTGACACATCATCACCCAAAGTCCATAAAAAGTGTGATTTATTATGGGTGTGGATTGGAAGTGGGTAGCGGTAGCCTCCCCCTGTGATTTCTACCACTAAGATGATGGAAGATTTTACTGAACTTCATCAGCAAGAAGATGTCCACATAACGAAAGCTGCATAACCAAGGAGGGCAAACAAAAACTACTGCTTTTGTTATTTCATTCCTACTATAGTCCAAGATTAAATTGTCAAAGAGAAGATTCCTAAAATAAAGATCTGAAAAAACAGCAGTATCCTGAAATTAAAAGATGTACTTGAAAGAGAAGCATGAAATTCATCAAGTGGAAAATATTACCAGAAGAAATTTCTGCATATGAACTAAAAAGGCAAAATAAGGCACTCAAAAGGTTCAGATTGTCAAAAAAATTTCTTTAAGAAAATAGATTTTCATACAGATAAAAAACATTGTGAGCATTTTAAACTCCAAAGACAAAGAAAACTTAAAAAAGAAATTTAAAGTAGGCTGACTACAGAGATAGCTAAACTGATTTGGCCTCTTAATTAACCCTAAATGTCAGAAAATCACAGAACAATATCCATTAAGTTTGGAGATAGCATTCTCTACCAAGATAAGTTGCCAGTTATGTGTGAAGTCAATAGAATATATTACCAAGCAGACAGAAAAACAATAATAACAAAAATACCACCACTAAGATAACCTTTCTAAATAAAGTGCTTAAAAGACATGTTCCAGAATATTTAGAAATGAATTAAAATTGAAATTCTAATAATGGAAAAGCTATGACTGAAGAAAGAAATAAAATAAAAAGGCTATGAAGGAAGAAAGAAAAAAATGAAAGCCAGATAAAATATAAAGATAAGAGTAAAAAAAAGTTGTAAATTAGTTTAGAAGATCAGAATGTTAAGAAAGAATTATTAGAAATAGACTACCTGTATTATTTTTAATGAAGTTTAAAAAATAACAAATGATAGGATTCTGAAAAGATTGCAGAGTAGGAAGCACCAGGAATCTGTCTCACTACCCAGACAACAATTGCGCTGGCAGAATGTGTCTGATGTACTATTTTGGAACTCTGTAGTCTATTGAAGTCTTTCAATTTCCATAGGAAGGCTTAGACTATAAATTGTGGTTAATTTCAGTCAATTTCAACTCTTGGAAGAGGAGCAGCTGCCCATCTCCCACTCCCAGGTCCACTGCAGGCAGTTGTGCACAAGTTCCTGGAGCAGCTGCATACAGCTTGCATGAATCAGGGTAGACAAAATAACCCTGTATTCCAAATATTTGGGATCTAAATTCTGATCCCTGACTGCTGCTTCTGATAGGAAAGTGCAGACAAAGAGATGAGAAGCCATTGTTGTTGCACCTGCCCCCACTGTTGAAAGTTCCTCCCCTGCCAGTTAAAGTGACTTACAGGGGACTTAAAGGGCTGGAGCCCTTCTTCTGCCTTTATTTTTCTCTTCCCCCACTTTGTAGAGCCAGTCATTAAAGACTAGGAAATTCAAAAGCAATAGTGTATGGGGGAAATTAGAAAGTGACCATGCATGCCTAGAGAAAGGCATAGACTCACAAAAGACCTGAGAAAATCCTAAGTTTATACCTCAGTCTGACCCTTGGCACAGAGATAGCCTACAACAATCTAAAAACCAAAAAAAAAGTAATGAAAAGCAAACACTGGGAAAGGTGGATAATCTGATTTCCAGAGTTACCACATTATTAGATTTAAATGTCCAGTTTCAACAGAAAACAATCACAATGTATATAATGAAATGGAAAGTATGGCCCACTCGAAGGAAACAAAAAATCGACAGAAACTGGTCTTGATAAAGACTTGATGGCAGATGTGCAAGACAAAGACTTTAAAACAACTATCTTAAAGATGCTTAAAGAACCAAAAGAAGCTGTGAAGAAAGTCAATAAAATGATGGATGAACAAAATGGAAATATCAATAAAAGAGATAGGAAACCTAGAAAAAAACCAAAACAATTATAGAGCTGAAAAGTACAATAACTGAAATGAAAAATTCACTAGAAGGAATCAAAGGAAAATTTGAGCAAAGAATCAGTGAACTTGAAGATAAAACGAAAGTAATTATCAAGATGAGAAACAGGAAGAAAAAAATGAAGAAAAATGATCAGAGCCTAAAGTACCTATGGAACATCATCAAATCAACCAACATATTCATTATAGGACTCCAAGAAGGAGAAGAGAGAGAGAAAGGGGCAGAAAACCTTCACAAATTTGATGAAAGACATGAATATAAACATTTAAGCAGCTTAACAATCTCTAAGTAAGATGAACTCAAAGAGACCTACCCTGAGACATATGATGAAACTTCTGAAAGCTAAATACAAAGAGAGATTCTTCAAAGCATCTTATGAGAATCACTTGTCATATACAAGGGATCCTCAATTAGATTATCACCATATTTCTTGTTAGAAACTTTGGAGGCCAGAAGGCCATGGGCCAATATAGTCAAAGTGCTAAAAGAAAAGAAAAAAAAAAAACACAGTCAACCAACAATCCTGTGTGGAAAAACTGTCTTTCAGAGGTGAGGGAGAAATTTAGTTATTCCCAGGTAAACGAAAGCTGAGAGACTTGGTTACTACTAGATTTTCTCTTCAAGAAATGCTTAAGGGAGTCCTGCAGGATGAAATGAAAGCAAACTAGATAGTAACTCAAAGCCATGTAAAGAAATAAAGATGTCAATAAAGGTAAATACATGGGCAATTCTAAAAGCTGGTATTATTTTAACTTTGGTTTGTAATTCTACATTTTGTTTTCTGTGTAATTGAAGAGACTAATACATTTAAAAGACTTATTAATTTATGTTTTGGGGCACACAATGAATAAAGATGCAATTTTGTAATGTCAACAACTGAGTAGGGGTGGTTACACAGCTATAAAGGAACAGAGTTTCTGTATATTACTAAAGTTAAGCAAATGTAATTCAAATTAAAATACTACAACTTTAGGATGTCTAAATGTAATCCCCATGGTAACCACAAAGAAAATAGCTATAGAATATATATAAGGACATAAGAAAGGACTTTAAAAATTTCACTACAAAAAAAAATCAACTAAAGGCAAAAGAAGACTAATATAGGAAATGAGAGACAAAAAAAAATCTATGAGGTAGATAGAAAACAGATACCAAAATGACAAAAGTAAGTCTCCTTATCAATAGTTACTGATAGTTGGAGACTTCATTAGACCACTCTCAATAATGGATAGAACAACCAAACAGAAGATAAGTAAGGAAATAGAGGACAAAACAGACCAACTAGATCTAACAGACGTACACAGAACACTTGGCCCAACAATAACAGCATACATCTTCTTTTCAAGTACACATAAGACATTTTCCAGGATACACAATAAGTTAGGCCACAAATTAACTTTCAATAGATTTTAAAAGGTAGACGTCATACAGAGTATCTTCTCAGACCACAACAAGAAGTTAGAAATCAAAAACAGAAACAAAACTAGAAAATTCACAAATTTGTGGAAATTAAGCAACATAATTTTAAGCAACCAATGAATCAGAGGAGAAATCACAAAGGATATTAGAAAATACTTTGAGATGAATGAAAACGAAAACACAACACCAAAACTTGTAAGACACAGTGAAACTAGGTCTTACAGCTATAAACACTGACATAAAAAAAACAATGAAAATCTCAAATTGACAATGTAAGGGACTAGAAACTTTACAACATAAGAAACTAGAAAAAGAAGAACAAACTAAATCCAAAGATAGCAGAAGGAAGGAAATAATAAAGATTAAAAAAGAAATAAATGAAATAAAGAATAGAAAAGCAATAGAGAAGTCAAAGATTGGTTCTTTTTTAAAGGTAAAAAAATTGACAAAAATTTAGCTAGGTGGATTCAGAAAAAAAGAAGACTCAAATTACTAAAATCAGAAGTGATGAATGGGTCAAAGAAGAAATAAAAAAAGAGATCAAAAAGAATCTTGAGATAGACAAATGAAAACACAAAATACTAAAACTTATGAGATGCAGCAAGTGCAGTTCTAAGAGGGAAGTTTATAGCAATAAATGTCTATGTTAAGAAAGAAAAGAAGTTCCTTAACTGAATCTTATAAGAACTTACAAGTAAATTTTATAATTGTGGTATTTTTGTCATCTATTTTACTTTTATTCATGCTTTAAACACAGTACATTATTATTTTGCTTTATACAGTTATTTCTAGCACATTAAATTTAAGGGAAAAAAGATTTTTTTCTTTCATTTATTCCATTTCAAAATTTTTTATGTACAGCCATACCTCATTTTATTGTGCCTTGATCTATTGCACTTCAGGAATAGTGTGGGGTTTTTTGCAAAATTAATGTTTGTGGCAACTCAGAGTTGGCAGAGAATGGTTAGCAGTTTTCAGCAATAAAGTATTTTTTAAGGTATGTACATTATTTTTTAAGACATAATGCTATTTGACACTTAATAGGCCAAGTATAGTGTAAACATAACTTTTATATGCCCTGGGAAACCAAAAAATTTTATGTGACTCACTTTGTTGAGGTGGTTTGGAACCAAACCAGCAGTAGCTCTAAGGTATGCCTGTATTTTTTAAACAATACATATTCCTTCTACCTAAAGGGTTTTTTTTTGTTTGTTGATTGGTGGGTTTTGGGGTTTTTTATATTTCTTGAGGAGTATGCATACTGGCAATGAATTTTATCAATATTTGTCAGAAAAAGTAATTCTCCATCATTTCTGAAGAATATTTTTTGCTGGGTTAAGAATTGGGTTGACAATTTTCTTTCTTTCAGTACTTTAAGTACAGCACTCCATTATTTTCTTATTTGCAAGGTATCAAGGGGGAGAAAAAGTCTGCTGTAATTCTTATCCTTCTTCTGTGGGTAATTTTGTTTCCCTCTATGTATTTTCAAGATTTCCTCTTTGCTTTTGGTTTTCAACTTTGAATATTGGCATGGACTGAATTGTTTCCCGCTAGAATTTATATGCTGAAGTCTTAACCCCAGGTACCATTGAATGTGACTGTATTTGAAGATACGGTCTTTAAAGAGGTGATTTAAGTTTAGATGAGGCTGTTGAGATGGCCCCTAATCCAGTCTGACTGATGTCCTTATAATAAGGGAAAGTTTGGACACAAAGAGAGACATTATGAATGACATCCATGGACGGAGGGATGACTATGTAAAGAGACAGCAAGAAGACAGCCATCTGCAAGCCACAAGGAGATGCCCCAACCCTGCCACACCTTGATCTTGAACTTGCAGACTTCAGAACTGTGAGGAATAAATTTCTGTTGCTTCAGTCACCCAGTCTGTGGTATTTTGTTATGGTAGCCCAGCAAATTCATATAAATATGGGTAGAGTTTTTTTGTTTGTTTGTTTTGGTTTGGTTTGGATATTTATCTTTCCTCTGAGCTTCTTGGATCTGTGGTTTGAGTTATGGCATTAATTTAAAAATATTCTTGGCCATTATTTCTTCAGATATTTGTTCTGTCTCATATTCTTTCTCTTTACCTCTCCTGGGATTCCAATTACATGTATATTATACCATTTGGTGTTTTCCTTCAGCTCTTGGTTGCACTGTTCTGCTTTTTACCCCATCCTATTTTTTCTTTTGTTTATTAGTTTATGTAATTTTTATTGACCTATTTTCAGGTTCCATGATTCTTTTTTTTGCTCGACCAAGTTTATTGATGGGACTTTTTTTTTTATTTTTGGTTTTTCCTTTGATTTGTTTATTTCTTTGTTCACCTTTTCTTAAAACATTTTTTTATTGAGTTATAGTCATTTTACAATGTTGTATCAAATTCCAGTGTAGAGCACAATTTTCAGTTATACATGAACATACATATATTCATTGTCACATTTTTTTTGCTGTGAGCTATCACAAGATCTTGTATATATTTCCCTGTGCTATACAGTATAATCTTGTTTATCTATTCTATATTTTGAAATCCCAGTCTGTCCCTTCCCACCCCTCCGCCCCCTTGGCAACCAAAAGTTTGTATTCTATGTCTATAAGTCTGTTTCTGTTTTGTATTTATGTTCTTTTTTTTTAAGATTCCACATACGAGTGATCTCATTTGGTATTTTTCTTTCTCTTTCTGGCTTACTTCACTTAGAGAGACATTCTCCAGGAACATCCATGTTGCTGCAAATGGCATTATGTTGTCGGTTTTTATGGCTGAATACTATTCCATTGTATAAATATACCACATCTTCTTTATTCAGTCATCTGTTGATGAACATTTAGGCTGTTTCCATGTCTTGGCTATTGTAAATAGTGTTGCTATGAACAATGGGGTGCAGGTGTCTTTTTGAAGTAGGGTTCCTTCTGGATATATGCTCAGGAGTGGGATTCCTGGGTCATATGGTAAATCTATTCCTAGTATTTTGAGGAATCTCCATACTGTTTTCCACAGTGGCTGCACCAAACTGCATTCTATTGATGGGACTTTTAAGGCATTTTTCATCTCTGTTACTGCATTTTTTTTTCTGGCTTTTTCAGTTGATTCTTTCTTATAATTTACATTTCTCTGACAGAATTATCTTTAAAATGTCTTTTCCATTAGATCCTTTAACCTATTGAATATAATTATTTTAAGTCTTCTGTAAAATAGTTCTAACATCTGTGTCATATTTGTTTCTGGTTCTGATTATTGTTTTGTCTCTTCAGATTTTTATTTTTCTTGCCATTTTGTATGTCTCTGCTATATAAATTCATATGTTAAGGCCTTAACACCCAGTGTGATAGTATGGGCCTTTGGTGGTAATTAGGCTTAGATGAGGTCATGAGGTCTATGAGGGTGGGGCTCTCATGATGGGATTAGTGCTCGTATAGAAAGAGACACCAGAGAGCTTGCTCTCCCTCACTCTTTTAATACATGAGAACACAGAGAGAAGACAGCCATCTGAAAGCCAGGAAGAGAGCTCTTACTGGTACCAAACCAAACTTTGTTCCACTTGCCCGATGCAGTGCAAAGCCAATCCACTGACACTGGGTTGTGGTGAAGGAAAGTATAGCATTTATTGGAGGATGCCAAACAAAGAGAATGGGAAGGTCATGTTTAAAAGACCTGCACTCCCCAATGGCTTTCAGGGAAGAGTCTTTAAAGACAGTGTGAAGGAAAGGGTTGTGGGGTGTGTGATCAGCTCATGCACAATATATGCACAATTTTTTGATTGGTTGATGATAAAGTAACAGGGTGGTATTTCAGAAATCTCAATCATCAACCTTCTGGTTCCAGCCAGTCTAGGGTTTCCTTGCTGGTGGTCAGCATGCAGCTAATTTTTTCCCACCTGATGGGGTTAGTATCTGCAAAACAACTTAAGGATGTGGCTCAGGATATTACCTATATAGCCCTTGAGGAGGAACTAAAGGTCCTTGACTTTGATTTCTGGTTAAAATAATTATTTTGTTTTCCTTGATTGTTTTTCTCTGTTTTTTTCATTTTCTCACTTCTCTGATTAAATTTATTTAACTCAGGGAAGACCTAGGAAGCTAAAGCAGTTTTACAAAGAAGAGGTGGGTGACACAGGGGTGGAGCATGACCCCAGGAAGGCCCCACAGGGTCCTGCTTGGTCTCATTACCAGAACCCAATTATGCTAGCATCCTGATCTTGGACTTCCCAACCTCCAGAACTGTGAGAAATAAATTTCTGCCTAAGCCACCCAGTCTATGGTATTATGACAGCCTGAACAGATTAAGACAGCCTCATATATATTTTTTTGTTCAAAATCAGATGTGTTACATAAAATAATAGCTACTGAGGTAAATATGTTTTATTTATTAAATAATATATCTATTAGATATATCCATTCTCTTTTAGGTTGTCTGTTAGAGATAAGCATGCTTTTCTTTCTACTAGGTCCTTAGCAATGAGGGGATTTGTGTCAGTTTTGTCTGGAGTTGAGTTGGGTTTGAAGTTTGTTGTTGGTATGATTAATTAACCACAGTGAACTACAGGCTTCAAAGTTCTCTGATGATACCTTGTGTGGGCTATTAGACAGTGTTTCTCTCAATATCTTCTCTACACTTGGCTTTCTCTCTTTCTGCTTTTTGTTGCACCTTCCCTTTGAACTACTCCCAAGGAAGAATCTGTCTTTTGCAGCTCTCCTAGCTAGGTTCCATTCTTATTGTTACTTGACGCTTATCAGAGTGGTTGTGGCAGAGGAGACTGAGGAAGGCAGAGTTCTCTGATGTTCTAATTGTTTCAGCTTCAGTCAGACATTGTGACCCTGCTCTTGTGGGCCTTCATAGTGTTCCTGTCCCTGCGCCAAATCTAGTGCTAGGCCAGAACCTATTCCTGATTTTTTCCCAGGGTTAAACATGTTTTTCCTGTTTTCCTCCCCCAGTGGCAATGGGCTTCCACCAGTGCCTTAAAATGTAGTTTTTGTTTCCAAAATCTCTACAGATTAAGCCTTTTGTTCCATAAGGCTTAATCTGATAGATAGGATAGATGGGTTTGGGCAGAGTTTTGGCAGCAATTTTTTGTCCCCATCATCCATCAATCCCTGTGAGGAAAATTTCCTCAGAATTTTCTCCAACTTTCCTTGTGAGCTGTTGGTGATGTTCCACAGAAAAACCGTGCAAGAAAGTGCAAACCCCCAGGGGGCTTCACTGTATCACACTAGCCTATACTCAGCCTTTAGCAACTTATTTTCCAGCTGACTCTTGTTACTGACATGTGGCATCTGGAGGCCTCTGCCCAGGTAATCGAATGCTTTGATCCTGTTTTTCCATATAGCAGCTTGTCTCTCCCTAAATTTGGGGTTATATTTTTGCCCTATCATAGCAGTTCCTTAAAGGATTCAAGAGTCTTCATTGATTTGCAGTTTGTTTTTCTTGCTGTTAGGGTGGGAACAACTCTTATATAGCTCTCTGTATCTCTGAGTTGAAACCAGAATTAATCTCTATAATTTTTCATGCACAATTTCTGGGGCTCAAAAAAATGACCAGACACACAAGTTTGCTGAATACAAAGTTAATATACACAATCAACTTAATGTCTATATAGCAGCCACAAATAATAGAAAATAAAAAATTTTAAATGATGCAATTTGCTATCAAACCATATCAATACCCAGAAATAAACCACATGAAGATGTGTGAAATTTCTTTAAAAAAAAACCTTTAAAAATTATTAAAAGAAATTGAAAAATACAAAAAATAAATGGAGATATACTAAGTTCATAAATTAGAAGACTCAATAATATAAAAATGGCAATTCCCCCCAAGTTGACCTATTGATGTAAGGCAATCCCAATTAAAAATTAAGATCCTAGTAGATTTTTGTGGAAATTATCAGGCTGATTCTAAAATGTGTGTGGAAATGTAGAGCTAAAAATAGTCGCATCATTCTTGAAGAAAAAAATGAGGTAGAAGGACTTGTTCCAGCAGATATCAAGACTTGTTTTAAAGCTCTAATTAAAAGAGTGTGGTATTGGCACGAAAGTTGGCAAATAAATAGGCCAATGGAAAAGAATAGTGAATCTGGAATCAGATACACATGTGTATTGACACTTGACTTTTGGAAAAGCTGACACTGCTGAGCAGTGGGAAAGGAATCAATTTTCAATAATTGGGCTTGGTCAGTTGGATATCCATATGAGAAAAGGTGAAATGTAACCCCCTCTACCACACACTTCAGTTCTATGCAGACTGAAGACCTAAATGTAAAAACCAAAATATAATCCTCCTAGGACACAATAGAGGAGAATATCTTCATGATCCTAGAGCAGGCAAGTGTTTTATCTTAAATGAAAAACTAAAATCTTAAGGACATTAAAGGAAAAGATTTATAAATCAAACTTGATAAAATAATAAAATATTAGTTCATCAGTATCATTAAGAGAGCAAAAAGGCAAGTCACAAACTGGGAGAAGATATTTTCAACCTATATACCACAGAAAGGACCATATCCAGGATATACGAGAAACTTCTACAAATCAAGAAAGTAGTAGAAAACTAAATAGAAAAATAAGCAAAAGAGTTTACCAAAGCCAAAAAGAGGATATCCCAAAAGTACAAAAGGCTAGTAAACATATGAAAAAGTGCTCAACTTCATAGTCTTCAAGGAAATGCAAATTAAACCACAATGCAATACTATTACACAGCCACCTGTAGAGCTATACTTGGAAAGACTTAGCGATTCCAAATATCGCCAAGGATATGAAACAATGAAAACTTTCATACACTGGTGGTATGTAGGTAAATTTGGGGAAAAATTGTCATTTTTTACTAAAGTGGAACATATGCTTACTTTACTGGTAATCTATTGCTGCAAAATTGTAATATTGTTTTAGTGGATTAAAATAATAAATATACATCCTCTCACACTTTCTGTGGGGAATTTGACAGTAGCTTAGCTGTAGGGTTTTTGGCCTGGGGTCTCATGAGTTTAGTCAAGATGTCAGCCCTTTTGAAGACTTGACTGCAGTTAGTAAATTTCCTTCCAAGATGGCTTACTCACATGACTATTGGCAGGACGTCTTAGTTCCTCAGTATGTGGGCCTCTCCATAGGACTACTTGAGTGTCCTCATAATATTGCAACTGGTTTCCCTCAGAGCAAGCAAGGAAAAAGCTGTAGTGCCTTTTATGACGTGGTGTCAAAGGTAACACCTTGTCACTTCCGTTATTCTATTCAATAGAAGTGAGTTACTAAGTCCAGCCTACACTTGAAGGTCATGAATTTACGCTCCCCCTTTTGAAGACAGGAGGTCAAAGAATTTATGGACATATACTAAAATCACCACACATACCCTATGACCAAATAATGTGACCCTGAATTATAGAAGCAAAAATGGGCAGGTGTATGCCCCCCCAAACATTTACAAGTATGTTTATAGCATTATTATTCATAATAGCCAAATAGTAGGAACAAATCAAGTGTCTATCAACAATAGAATGGATAAATAACTTATGATATATTCTAACATTGGAAAACTATTCAGAAATGAAAATTAATAAACTACAGATTAAGTATACTACAGGAACATGCAAAAACCATGGATGAATCTCACTAATTCTTTCGGTCACTAATATTGAGCAAAAGAGACAAACTCAAAAAAAAACTGTACTACATTCTTTCCTTTATATAAATGTTAAAAGAGGCAAAACTAATCTATAATGTAAGAAATCAAGATGGTGGTTGCCTTTGGGGAGGAGGAAGGAGAGAATGACTAAGACGGATCATGAGGGAGAGCTTCTGAAATGGTATTAACTGTGCTATAACTTGCCCAGAATGGTGGTTGCAAAGGTATGTTTACAACATGATAGTTCACTGGGCCATATACCTCTTATTTGTGCAGATTTCAGACTTGTCTTACCCTTCAAATTTGGAAAATTTTAAAAAAGATACCAAGGAAAAAAAAAGTACTCTTCAGGCAAAAACAAAACAGGACTGTGTGCTGAATTTGGCTTGCAACTAGCCTTAGTTTGTAATATCTGCATTAAACCAGGGTTGTTAAATTTGATCTTCAGCAGGCCTCAAAGCATTTGGGTTATGGTAGTCTTTGGTGGTGGCATAAATCTATTCCTGTAGAATTTAGAATTGTTGACTGTTGTTTCTGGAAAAGACCTTTTGGATCATTTGATACAGTGATTTTTTAAACCAACCTCTCTGGCAGAGGCAACCCCTTAGGTGTTCCACAGAATGACAGGGTTTCTCAGAACACAGTTTAAAAACCACTGATCTCGTCTAACTCCCTTTGCTACAAGTAAAGATACTGAGGCTTAGAGAGACTCAGTGTTACCTGTTTAGAGTTACAGAGCTATTACTTGGTGGTAATGACCTGAGAGTCACTGCCATCTGAAGGTAACATTATGCTGCCCCGATGGAGAAGCCAGAAAAGTGTTTCATTTAGGGACTGCCCTGGGGAATACCCTTTTTGGTAACAAAGATGTGGGGCATTTTCTCATCTAGCTCACCCTTCAAGTAGTTTCTCAACTCTGGCTGCACATTAGAACCATCTGGGAACTTTTTAAAAAAATACTGCTTCCTGGGCCTCCCCATAGACTAATTGAGTCAGACTCTCTGGAGTGGGCTGGAAAGAACTGGATATTCTCACCCTTATTGGGCATTACTGAGATGTTCATGGACTGAACTCATCATCTCAGAGGAGCTCTGAGTCTGAACAGAAAACTGGGCCCTGCCACAAGAGGAATAAACACTAGAGAGAGAGAAAAAAAAAAATCCCAGTGATGGTAGCAAAACTCCAGGCTCTCTGACTTTGTTGCTATGACTTGAGGATGTGGACCTCTTCTCTGGGGCTCCAGGCTCAGGAATGCAGCCCCCTATTTGTCTCTAGCTTTTCTCTGTGTAAAAAAATATTGAGGCAACCAGATCCTTAGGACTTGCATGACAAGTGCAGTTGAAATACATTGGTTTCAGGCATGGTTTTGGCAGAACATGGATTTAACCCCTCTGCTCAAGAGCCCAGCAGGACCCTTCTCTGAGGGAGGTCACCCTTAGAGATGTGTTAGTTCTGTATTCCTCTGTCCAGCCAAGGGACAATGACATCTTCCTAACCTGGGTCCTTTTCACCTTTGAACTGTAGAATGCCAGAGGTGGAAGGACCAAGGAGGTTATCTTATCTAGTTTCCCATTTGATAGATAAAAACATTCTAGGCCTAAAGTGACTTACATAAGGTCACACTGAATGTCAGTGGAAATGTCCTGACACAAACACCCTTGGTCTGATTCTACACCCAGTACTCACTCTTTTTTTTTGGTTTGTTTGTTTCAAAAGTATCTTAAAATATAAAATATGCCCAAGATACAGAAAAGCATACAAAATATACAATTGGCACCACTTATACCACCCAAATTTAACTGATTTTACATTTTTAGCATATTTGTTTCAGATTTTTTTTTTAATGTTACAGATTCAGCTAAAATCCCTCCCAACCCATCTCTCTCCTCCTTCTCTCTTGGGAGTAACAACACTCTAAGACTGGTGAATCCCATTCCCATGAATGTTTTTGTGCTTTGTTCTACATATATGTGAACCTTCCATAACACTAGACAATATTGTGTCTTAATGTTTGACAAAATAGTATCTTGCAACTTCTTTATTCATACAACATTATGTTTTTAATATTCATTCATGTTATAGATCTGGTCAATTCATTATAACAGTGACAGATTATCTCAACCACTGATAAGCTCCATCTTATTTATTTCCCTCCAGTGGAAAGTTGTTTCCAAGTTTTGCACAGATTGCTTTGTAGTGAACATCCTTGCACATGTATCTGTGTACACAAGAGTGAGAATTCCTATAGAATGGAGACCTAGAGGGGAAATCACAAAGTCCTAGGATATGTGCACCTTCAGCTTTATGAGGTTTTGTCAAATTGTTTTCCAAAGTAGTTGAACCAATCTGTACTTCTCACATCTTTACCAACACTTGGTTGGCTCCGACTTTTACGCTTTAATCATTTGGTCAGATGTGAAACAGCATTTGTTTGAAATTTCCAATTTCTGATTACTAGTCAGTTTGAGCATCTTTTAATATATTTAATAGTGAACCAGATTTCTTCCATGTGAATTGCCTATTCACCCCCCTTACTATTGGGTTGTCTCTTACTTGCTTTCCAAGGGTTTTTTAAAATATATGCTGGTTATAATTTTTTTGCCTTTGAAATACATGGCAAATATCTAATTCCAGTTTGTGGTTTGTTTTTTCACTTTGTATATGTTGTCTTTTGTTTATAGAAGTTTTTAATTTAGTATAGTCTGATCAATTTTCCTTAATGAATAATTCTTTTTATTTTCTGTTTAAGAATATATTCTTTTCTTCAAGGTTATATGGGTATTCTAACATATTTTCTTATAAAAGCTTGAAATTTTTGCTTTTAGCATTTAATCAGTTTGGAATTTTGTATGTGGTATGAAGAAAAGATATATATTACATTTTAATATAATAGACACTAATTGTCCCAGTATCACTTATTGAATAGTTTATGACTGTACCATTGAAATATAATGCCATCTCTGTTATGTATCAAGTTCCCATTTATACGGATGTCTATTTCCAGAATCTCTTTTACGCTCCACTTGTTTGTCTATCTGTATGCCAATGCTACATGTTTTAATTGCTCTAGCTTTATTGGGGCAAATTCCCCCCTTCCTCCTTATTGTTCTTCAAAATTATCTTGGCTAATTACCACCTTATAATTTCCACTTAATTTTAGAAATGGCTTGTGAAGTTCTGGGAAGATTTTTTCAGAATTTTGTTGGAAATATATAGAATTTATTGATTAACTGGAGGAAAATTATCATCCTTAGTGATATTGAGTGTTCTTATCCACAAACATGGTGCATCTTTGCATTTGTCTAAGTCTTTTAAAAAGTGTTTCCAGTAACTTTTTTCAAATTTCTCCATAAAGCTATTCCACATATATTGTTAAAGATTTATTCCTAGTTACGTTATTGATTTATTGCTATTGCAAATATATATTTTAAAGTCCTATCTTTGAAATGGATGTTGCTTGTATATATAGATGACATTGGCATTAATATATTGGCCTTGTTTCCAGCAATCTTTCTTGTTAGTCCTTATATATAATTTGTAGATTCTTTTCAATATTCTATATAAGTAATCATAATACAGTGAATAACAACATCTTCATTCTTCATTTTCAGACTTTTAATTTTTATTTTCTTATTATACCAGTAGTAACATCCTGTAAAATGTTGAATAAGAGTGGTAATAATAAACATATTTGTTCCCAGACTCCTTTCACTAGATTCTACCACCTCTTGCTTTTAGCCCTACTCCAAGATAAATTGTCTTGTTCTATTCCGCTAACCAAGAAATAGGTCTCCCAGTCTCTACTGACCCAGACCTCCCTAGACAAGTGTGCAGCTCCTACACCCCAGTCAACCAACTGCACTTAATAAAGATGTCCATTCGTCCACAGGAGTTTCCTTTGGATGACCCACTCTTCTCTCAGGTGCACTGTGTTTGAAGTGGTTCAGAACCTTTCTGTATTCCGCATATAAGTGATTAAAAAAAAACACACCCTGTTTATATATCTATATTCTTTAAAGGCATCACCATCCACCCAGGTGCAATAGTCAGAAACCTATATTCTTCTCTCAATTCCCACATCTAATTTGTCACCAATCTTGTTAACTTTGTATTCTAAATATCTACCAGAGTATCCTCTCCTCTCCATGCCCAACACCAGCGACTGGCTTAAGGGTTCAGTATCTCCCACTTTGACTACAGTGGTCTCCCTGCCTTTCATCTCAATTCCTGCCTATCATTCTTCTCACTGCTGCCAAGTTTATCTTTCTAAAATGCAAGTCTGATCATGCCTCACCTGGCTTAAAACCCTTCACTGGCTCCTCCATGTCTAATGTATGAAGTCTTAGTTCTCCAGCTGGTCATACAAGGCCCTTTATTTACCCTGGCTGGCTCTCTAACATACTTGCCTACCACTCCCCACCTTTCTCTATTGTCTGGTAAAACAGAAGTGCTTTTTATTCAGCTATGCTCTTTCCTGGTGCCATGGTTTTTGCACATGCTGGTCTCTTTGGTTGGATTACTCTGGCAAAATCTTACTTGTTTTCAAACCTAGATCACATGTCACTTCCTCCAGAAATTATGGATAATGAGCTCAACAAATATTTATGGAGCACTACCTATATGCCAAGTACTATACTGTATGCTAGGCATACAAAGATAGATACGATATACTCCAAATGATGTAGCATCAGTTAGCTGCTTTCATTTCTTGCCCTCCTTTAAATTTAACTGTCTGAAGCATAACTTTTATTTAGATGTTCTTTTCTCCATTCTTGATAAATACACATATAGATGTACAAATATCACATTATTCTCAAATACAGATACACATGCACCTTATAGACACAATATTCAGATACATTCATGGATACAGTTTCAACTTGGAAGTATGATTGTAAATGGTAAGATCATAAGCTCAGTACTGTATGGTTAGACCCTGGACCAGTCAACACAAAGCAGCACAGGATGCCTAGGGTAGGAATTAAGGGTGTGTGCTCTGAACACGGATTGCCTGAGTTTACATCTCAGCTCTGCTACTTACAAGTTGGGTGACCCTGGGTAAGTAACTGAATTTTTGTACCTCAAGTTCCTCAGCTATAAAATGGGGACAATGGCAGTCCTTGCCTCATAGTGTTGTTGAGGGAATTATTGAAGTTAAAACAAGAAGTGCTTAGAGGGGGAGGATATAGCTCAAGTGGTAGAGCGCGTGCTTAGCATACACAAGGTCCTGGGTTCAATCCCCAGAACCTCCTCTAAAAATAAGTAAACCTAATTACCTACCCTGCTAAGAAAAAAAAAAGTGCTTAGAATATAGCCTAGCACAATGGAACCATTTAAAATATTACAGTTATTATTATTTTGTATATGTGGACACTTTTGTCTCAGTCACTATCAGCAGGTCAAGTGATTTTTTCTTCTATATCCAGCAATGAAAGAACTGTTGTTCTGAGCCAAATGTACACTCCTATCTAATCTCTATTGAATAGTGGCACATGCTGGCAGAATGACTGGCTCGTCATTCAGTCCCGGAGAGCTCATGGCACTGGAATAGAGTTTTTCTTTGTGTGAAACTAAATGGCATACGTGGGAAGAAACTGCATTAGCACACACTGATAGAATCAAATAGCTGTAAATACACATTGAGGCATAGCTAGATGAGGATGTATGATGTAATAACTAAGAGCACAAGGTCTGGAATCAGACTGCCTCACTTAGACCATAACTCTGCCACTTACTGGCTTTGTGACTTTGGACAAGTTACTTCTTTGTACCTCAGCTTCCACATCTGTAAAATGCGATTGATAGTAATAGTTCCTATTTTGTATATTTATTGTGGGAATTTAATAATATATGTACAGCACTTAGAACATTACTTGGGATGCAATATATAATAGGTGGTGAAGGAAAAAAGGTGCATGTAGTAGACAGAGAACCATATAAAGTTAACCTAAGTGTTCTTTCCAAGAGAAGCAATGGAGGTAGATATTCAACTGAATGAGTAATTCCCAAGAGTAAAAAAGGAAATTCTAATTCTGCTGCACTTGGAATAACCTTTTGAAAAGTCATTTTTGTTGTTGTTCTTTTAGAAGTCTCCAGTATAGCCCTCTAATTATGTTTGGTCTAGCCACCAGAATTTCCCAAAGAAAATTCCTTGGGACATCTGTCCTAAGATACGTATGAGGACAATAGGTTTTGTGGTTGAATAATGCTGGGAAATACTCATGACATATTCGCTTAGAAATTCAAATGTATCGTAACACTTTAAGGGTTTGCTGGATCTTGAAAAAATGTTCCATTTAGTTTAATCCAGCTTTTCTTGTATATATTTGATCAAAGAGTCCTTTATCCATATGCTAGTTATTAACATTCCAAGGAACTACTGTTCCATGGAATAAACATGGAGAAATGCTGCCTTCAATGAACATTAAAATGACCTTAATACCAAAGCAAGGGCTAAAGGAGGTAGGTGAGGGAAGATGAGGGCTCATAGTTTTTTAGACTGGGATTGGAAATTTGCCTAGAACCTCTGGACTTAAGTCAGAGGACATAATGACTCTGGGCAAACTAGGTGTGAGAGGTAACTGAAGGTTAAAGTGATGTAGTGTTTTTAAAAAGTCTAATTTTGCTATGTTGTCTAAAAATGTCAATAAAATAAATTATCACATGCAAGCTTTGAGTTGCCACTGTCATTAGCCTCTGGACATGTTAACCAAGAAGCTAATAAATATAATAGATGAATAGTTAGGTTTTACTTTCTGGATGCATTTTTAAGCCATTAAATTATAGGATATATGTCTTGAATCCACAGGCATTTGCTCTTTGAGCCAAGTATGTGAACTTTATGATGAAAGAAAATGGTTGCAGGTATTGTGGAGCACTCTTGTCCATTTTGTCCCTCAAGTTTTGGGGAAATGTTTAAGTCTATATAAAGATTTCTCACAGCTATGTATTGTTTACTCACAAAATCCTGTCATGTAGAAGTCACCTTCGCTGTCATTGCCTAGTTATTGTAAAGAGGCACTAGGCCATTCAATGACTAACCAAAAATTCTGAACAATTAAAAAAAATTTAATTAAAAAAGAAAATTTGCCTAGAAAATTCTCAAAGCCAGCAACCACAAATCTTGCAGGGTCACAAACACTCAGATACATACAATGTTCCTGGGAGCATGTGCAGGGTCTCTGGAAGGGGTTGGGGAGCACACCCCACTCACACTGTATCCTGCTACTGCTGTGGTGCAGGGACCCCACTGTGGAAGATTCAAAAGCTCCTAAACATATGATGCCATCTGTCTTCCACCCTGCACTTCCTGATCTTACTTCCTACTGTTTAGAAGAAAAGAGGCTACAAGAAAAACATTTAAAGTGGAGAAGCTCTATTGAAGAAACAGAGGCCATGCCCAGGAGTGGAGGGGGAAAGGGGGAGCTGAAGAGAAGAGACAGACTGGTTTGAGACCTCCAGTCAGATTCAGGACAAGGATACTTCTCCGGGCAGAGGTGAGATGAGAGGCACAACTAGCACCAGGCGAAGAGGACCCTTCCAGGCAGAGCTGGGCAGGAGATACACTTACTAGAAATAATATTGACTTCTAAGGTCAGTGACCAGAATGGGAGCTTTCTGAGGACAGAAACCATGTTTAATGCATCTTTATAATTATTTTCTTCAGGAAAAAGGTGGTGGCTGGAAGGAAGGGGAATTGTGTCTGTTACAGAACGGGGAGCACAATGAGAAATCCCTGATAGGGAGAGGTGCATAAAATGGCTTGCTGTCTATTTTCATTGGCCAGTTTACATGTGACTTTCCAAATTAATGTCATTGGTTGGCTGCCTGAAGGCAAGTGAGCCTTCCTTCTCTGTTTTGCTTTACCCCTCCCTGTGGGTTCCTACCAAGGAAAGAGAGACTAGGATTACATCTTAGGTGGCCTGGTGCAAAGAGACCTAGAATCTTTGACCTTGAGGGGCTGCTGAGCTACATGCAGGATGGCAAATAATAAAAAGGAATAGACCAAAGTTAATAATGCTTAACTATGGATTTTTTTTCTTATTTCCCTTTATTTGTATTTTTCTAACTTTTCTATAAGAAGTATCTGTTTTTTTTATAATTAGGGAAAGTTACGTCTATTTCTCTAGTTCACATCCTCAGAAAACCTGAACAATCATCATGTGTAAATTTCCTATTAGTGTGCTTTTCGTGGGAAAAAAGCTTTTTCCAAGCATGTATGATTGCCTAGGAACATAAGGCAGGAAATACTCCCTAGAAAGTTATAGCCACGTTTTTCTGCGAGGAGAGTTGGGGGAGAACTTCGCTTGGGGTGAGATTTCCTGAGAACTGCTGGGTTAAATGGTTACAGGCGGTTTCGGCGAGGAGAATCACCTGGCAGCCTGCAAGGGGGCGGTGGCAGATAGGAAAGGTGGCCGCGGCCCGGGCCCGGGGGCGGAGCAGGAAACGGCGGCGCGCGGAGCGGGAGGCGGAGCGGCGGGCGGCGCCCCAGGTGGGAATGAGCCGGGCGGTACCTGCCCGCGGGCCGGTCCTCCCGGCCTCGCTGCCCGGAGCGCGAGGAAAGCCGAGGGGGTCCTCGGAGAAGTGGTGCGTCCTGGGCCGGCCGCTGATGAAGGAAGACACGGTGTCCCCGGAGCCCCTGAGCTGAAAGGGGCCGCAGAGGGGCGGCATGGGCCCCGAGCTGCCCACACCTTGGCTGCTGCTCTTCACCTGGCTCCCAGCAGGTGAGCCGGGGGAAAATGGGTCCCTCCTCGGGCCGAAGGAGACAGGAAGCCATTGTTGCCTGGCCTTGCGGAGCTGGCCACAGGCAGGACGGCGGAGGCCCGGGCTGCGCTCTGGTGCCTCTTGGCTTGGGTGCCAGGAGGTTCGGAGACCAGATCGAGTTTCCGCCTGTGGGAACCTGTTGTTTTCCTCTCGTTAGCCCAGCCCCTTCTGAAACAGGTGCAAGAAAGAAACCCAGAACCTCTGGGCTTCTCATCCTGCAGTCTTTAGGCACTTCTTTGTCCCTGAAGCGGAATCCGTAGCGGCGGAAACATCACTCTTAAAATACCTAATTACTTTTTCCTTTCATCTGATACTTGCTCTAGGTTTTAGATATGGTGAGAACCATACTGGCCCAGGAATGCACTTACTTCACTCCTGAGAGGTATATGTCCCCTCAGTATATGATGGAATGTTCCGTATGATTCACAATCCATTTTACAGGATCATAGCAGGAGGCTCTTTGCTAAACAGGTTCGGTGTCACTTTTTGGCCTTGTATCCACGCACTTCTCGAACTTTCCCCCTTACTCATTATCTCACCATCAGGTGCCCATCCACCCACCCTTTCCTTCATGCGCTTAACCACCAGACCAGTCCCCTGTCTGCTTTGGAAGCTTGGTTTTGTGCGTCTCAGTGTATCACTGAGAAAAATGACAGGAGACTGTATGTGCATGGGTGAAACTAGATAGGAAGGACTAACTGAGGGACAGAATGTCTTTCATCCCGTTTCAGTTAGGATGTAGGTGTGACCTTGCAAATCGGAGTGTATGAATTCTCTTGCAAGTTCTGCCGTTTTATTTCATTTTACCTTTTTGCCTTCCCTCTTTTAGGAATAGCTGCTCTCACCTCTAAGTCGTCTGTGGGAGATCAGCTCAGTCTGCTCACAGACCAGCTTGGGTCTTGTATTTTTCTGTGGGAAAAGAAGTAACAGGAAGGCACAGGTAGAATTCCATTTTTACAAGCTTGATAGGCATGAAAATAGCTCAGGTGTAACCAAATCTCACTCAGACAAGATGCCACAATAACTGAAGCTTAAGGCTGAGAATAAAAGGGAGGGAGTGTTGCAAAAGGCTAGGAAAACTAGAAAAATTGGTATCCCCAAGGTCCTCTGGATTACCACATTTCCTGTAGGATGTAGGTCCTATAAATTATCTGAAGCTGATAAGTCTGGGTGTCAGATACCTATGATACACAAGGAAATGGACTAAAACTCACCTAAACTGAAGTGCCCCAAATTCCACCAGAGCAGTCAGCAGCTTAGACTGTGAAAACAAATTCATAAAAATCCCACAGCTTTGCACAGTCTTCTCTCCTATGCCTCACGTGTTTAGCTCCAGCTCCACAGTAGCTAGGGATTTCTGAAGCTGCTTAAACTGCCTTTTCAGGAATATAGAAGTCTACTCCCACCTCTGCCTTGGGCACCGCATCCTCAGAATTAGGACTTCATAGCCAACAGTCATCTACATCAAAAGAATAAGAAAAGAAGCCTTATAGACAAAAATCCCATTAGGGTGTAAACCCTAATCCTTAAATCACTAGCATGATATTTTAAAAGCTGTTCCAAGATTATACTGTATAGCACAGGGAAATATATACAAGATCTTATGGTAGCTCACAGAGAAAAAAATGTGACAATGAATATATATATGTTCATGTATAATTGAAAAATTGTGCTCTACACTGGAATTTGACACAACATAAAATGATTATAAATCAATAAAAAACGTTAAAAAAGTTTCCAAACCAAAACTACATTTGCATTTGAATAGGTGGTATATTAAATGCATGCTCCAGATAGTAGAATAAAAATTACAATCCAGAAATAAAATAAAATGAAATAAAATAAAAGCTGTTCTATTTTTATGAAGAATATTGAACACTGAACATTTTTCAAATATAGTGATTATAACCAATGGGTATATTCTTACAGTAAGCAAATTGCTAAATGGACAGAGACTTCAGAAAGTAGAGCTCCAGGTGTTCATGAACGAGCCATGCAGTGTGAGTAGCCAGGATGTTGAGGGGGTCAAATAATACAGACTGCTGGGTTTGCCTGGCATTTGTTAAATGGAAGCTTACCTGCATGACACATTTTAGAACCAGAGAATGCTGAACACACAAAAGTCCTAAATCCAGTAAGAAATACAGTTTATATTGTGACATGTGCACACATATATAAGATTTATAAATTAGGAACAAAGGGTACACATACACACAGTGACTATGTTGGATAAAAGATGAACAAATTCACATCAAATATTATTTTAATAAAATTTCAATCCATAGAAAACCATCCCCAAATTAATATTATTAAATAGAAAAATCTAGTAATTTGATTTTTTTCAAGATCTGCTGCAAACTTTAGATAGGAACTTTGGAAAACCCAACACTAGAATGTGTTCATTTTGGCCCATCATCTTGTCCTTTTCTGTTTCTAAAGAAGAGTCAACCCCACCCTCTGATTAGCACCCAAGTTTCTGCAATTGCAAAGTGTGGGCCAGTAGTGAAATGATGTCAGAGGTGAGTACTGGCTGGTTAGTGTGGTTTGGGGCCTCTCATGGAGACTCTGGGGTCAGGAGGTCCTGTGAAGTTACATAGTCTGTATGTTTGGAGCAGTGGAGAGATTAATTGTCAGAGGGTTTTATGTGTGTGTAATTCTCCAAACTTCATTCCTTTAAAAAGAAAAAAATTTACCACACAAGTGATACTTGCTCCTTAAAACAAAACATTAAGATAAGGCTAAAGTAAGTTTCTGTAGCCTTTTGCATTATTGGCTAATAACTCTGGTTACCTTCATCCAACCTCAAAGTTTATTCCTGGAATGAAAGTTTGTTTCCCCCCAAATTCTAAAGGGTTGTGTGTCATTTTGTGCTTTTGGGGATTTTAAAAAATATCTTAGAGTGATGTTAACTTATAGATCCACACAGTTATCAACCTGTATTATCATTCTTTGGGAAATCAGACAGCTCTCTCTTAAGGGACGAGAATTTTTGGAGAGCATCTAGATCAGTAGCTCTCCCTTAGTGGTGAGGGTGAAGGTTGGGATCATACTGACGACTTAATGACATCTTGGTCCTTGATATAGTAGATAGTAAAGTGGAGCTTCTCAGGAGGAGGGGGAGGTCAAGGGGAGAGGACGTAGGACTGTCCACTCAGTGTCTCCCTTGCCCCTACGAGGCTCCGTGAAATACCTCCCAGAATCCCAGTGCTCTGCCAACACAAGGAGGAATCCCTCCCAGTCCCTGTTTCCACCTCCCAGCCAGGTTGACAGATAAAGAAATCTGTGTCCAGGGAAGTCAGGTGTCTCAATTGTCATGGTGGAGTTGATTTGAGAGCTGGGACTAGAACCCTGGCATCTTCACTCTTAGTTCACTGCTCATTCACCTGTTTCATACCTAGAGCAGGTTTGTTTTGTCTAATCGAATCCTGGTAGAAATAGAAGTTGACTACCTCCTGGATGTCTAACTAGATGTTAATTATTAAACACCTTGCCCCAACAACAATGCAGTGGGGTGAGATGCTGGGTAATTACTGCTGTACTGTCTGCCTGGGTTCCTTTCAGCCTAATACTTTATTTCGTTCTTTGAAGTCCTTAGGGGAGAAAAAAGATTGTGTGTTTAAGAATTGGGAGGACTCTAATCATGTCTCATCTTTCTCCAGTCCTCATTTCTGCATCTTCCAATCTCCAGATCTTAGGGTAAGGTGGGGTCAGAGGAAAGCATTCAACACTTCCTTCATTTCTGAAACCAGTTACTCACTGTGTTTGTTGCTTAAGCCCAGCATCTTAACCATCTCCTTGCCTCTAGGCCTGCTGCCTCTCTGTCTAGTTCCAACCACCCTCTACCTAGATGATAGGTTAACCTACCTGAATGAATCTTTCCCATCTTCACTTTAATCCTCCAAGAACTTCTACTAGATCCTCATAGTTTATAAGAGTGGACTAAAGCTCTTTGTTTGTTTCAAGGCTCCCTCATTCTGGCCTCACGAACTTGGGCACCCTGGTGTCTGCTGCTCTGGGCATGCTTTTGTACCCCTTCTCCCTCCAACACACACCCTTCTTCCTTGCCTTTTGTCTGGCTGTACCACAAGTAGTTAACTTGAACTGCTTATTTTCCTTACTTTCGGAGCACTTAAAATTTGTTCTAAGCAGTTTAGACTGTCTTGTATGAATTTATTTGTTCTTTTATTCAGCAAATGTTTAATGCACACCATGTGCCAGGTGTGCTGTCAAATGAAAACAGACATGGCCTTGGTCCCCATGGTGCTTATGATCTAAAGGAAATACAGGCAAATATAGAGATACAACTATGACAGGGACCATGAGGAAGAGATAGAAGGTAGCCCAGGAACATGTAATAGGTGGGGTCTTGCTCATTTGGAAGGCCCTCCCTGGAGTAATGATGCTGGAGTTGAGAGCTGAGGAATGATCGTCCCAAACTAAAGGAACAGCATGTGCAAGTTTGCTGGATAGGAGCTCAGTGATAGGAGAGGTGGCAAGAATGTCAGCATGCCTGAGAGGAGGAAGTCAAGAGGCGTGCATGTGGTGGAAATGAGGCTGGGGTGGGTAGGACCAGGTCTGCATGGCTTCATGGTAGGAAGCTTTGTATTTATCCTAAGAATAACAGACAGTTTTTTGAGATTTTTCAGGAGAAAGAGTTGGGAGACTGACAGCAGCAGGTGGAATCCACATGGAGCAAAACCAGAGTGTGCGCTGGTACAAGTTAAGCTGAGGCACTCTCCAGACTTGAAGTGATGGTAGCTTGTGCCTGGGCAATGGTGATGATGGAGAGAGAGAGAGGATTCCAGAAATACTTAGGAGATAAATAAATCCAGTTTGATAATAGATTGTATATGGAGAGTGAGGGAGAAAGAGATGTCCAGGACGCCTCCTAGTTTTCAGGCCCACCCACCCACCAAAATGGGAAGTGTGGGAGAGGGCCAGGTTTGGATAGGATGAGAAAGCTTAGAGCCTGATTTAGAATTGGAAACAACCAAGAAGAGCTGTGAGGAGGATTTGGACCCATGTATCTATCTTGTCCTTTATTGTACATTAGTAGGATTTGCTCTTCAAAGCTCTGGCAGTTTCTGAGCAGTCCTCTAAAGCTTAGCCATGACCGGAAGTACTTGTTGATGGGTTTACTTGTTGACTGTTGACTTTCTCTCCAAGAGTGCAGGGACCTTGTCTCTCTCATTAGCTACTTCACCGCCATCCTCTGGAACAGTGCCTGGATCATAGCAGGTATTCAATAAATGAGTGAATAAGTGACCGCTGAAGGTCCAGAGCACATAGAAATTTGTCACTCTGGTGAGACTTAAATTTGCATATGCTCTGAGATTAGCATGTGGGGACACAGATGAGTCACTGACCTGAGCGACTAACTGGGAAACCCCAAGCATCTGCCTCTCAGCCAGGTCTTGTTGTCCTCCACCGCTCATAACCAAAGGATATCAAATTCAAATCACCTAAGGGGCCATTTTTCTCACCTAGTAGTTTATCAAAATTCTTTAAAGATTGATATTTTCCCCTGTTGGAAAGATTGTGGTGAAACATGGGAGTGTCACACAGTGTTCACAGGAATATAACTTTCTTTTCTGTATTATCTATTAAAATAGAAAAGCCTTATTGCCTTTGGCCCAGCAATCTCACTTTGAGAAATACATCTTCCTGGAATAAAAGCACGCGTGTGAAGAGATACTTCATATAATATAAAAGTATTCATTTCAATAAGTTATTTCAACATTGTAGTAGTGAAAAATCAGAAACAGGCTAAATGCCCATCATTAGGAAAATGAGAAAATTATGGTTCATCCATGTAGTCACTTCATGCAGCCACTAAAAAAGAAATTAGATTTATATATACTGATATAGAATATAGTGGTATCTTATTAACTTGAAAAAAACAAAGTTGCAAGTCAATGTACTTAATATGATTAATTAAAAAAAAAAGCATAGGAAAAGATGTGGAAGATAGACACCAAGTTATCAAGAGTGGGCCTCTAGACAGTGGAATTCATGGTGAGCCAGGAAGAACTTTTTACTTTATACTCTTCTCTATTGTTTTAAGTTTCTTATTATTTAGTTTATATTTACAAATTTTAAAAAGGAAAAAAGAGGTTTCTATACAGAGTGGTATAAAATAAATTTGTGAATGTCCCTTAAATTTGTGAATATCCCTTAAAGGGTTAAACCTCCACCATTAGAAAACTTATCCAGAAGGCAGGTGGTACACTGGAAGCTGTGGGCTTTGGAATTTTAAAGGTGTAAGCGCAAGTCTAGTTTTGCTATTTACTAGCCATGTGCCTTCAAACCAGGTACTTAATCTCCCTGAGGATTTTCCTCATCTATGAAATTGAGATAAAAATAAGGCTGATCTCAAGGGTTTCTTGCAAAGGTTAGTGAGATACTGTGTAAAAAGCACCCAGTATCCTGCCTACCAGCATCTAAGTGCTCAGTAGTTACCAGTTTCCTCACCATGGCACCATAGGCTTCTCCCACCCCAAGCCTAGTGCTGTTGAGTAGCACAGTCAGATCTGTGTTTAACATGTCACACTGAGATGTAATTCCTCCCCGCCACCACCCCCACCTGCTTCTCTTTGTCCCCTTTTCTCTGCTCCTAATTTTCTCTACCCCTTACTTCTTATATGCACATTGCCAGGCCCTTTTCCCCTTGATTCCTCTCCTGTTTGCACTGTTATCAAAGGAAATGTAACAAGCACTGATGGTAAATATACTTGGGGAGATAACTTGCCCTGACATAAACTCTGATAGGATTAAACCTGTGTACTTTTTGTTAACTAGCTTAGTGGAGCAGAGGTGCCTGGGTCCCTGAAAACCGGGAATCAGCACCTCCCATCAGAGGCAGCATTAGGCCACTGCCCCTCGTCAGGAAAGACCTTGCTCTCCCTCCCTGACTGCCACTCCCTTCCAAGCAAGGCCCTTCATGTGGTAAGGAGTGGAAATGCCATCCAGTCCCCTGAAAATGGTTCTTAGTTTAAAAAAGAAAAGAAGCTTTGTACCTATATACCTACGCTGTATGGATAATATGTTCTAGAAACTAAAACATCTTGTCCACACTGATACTACACAGGGAAGGCAGGCTGAATAAATAAATGTACGAAGATAGGTATCTATTTGGGAACACATGGCACTTAGTCGTAAATATATTCTTCTTTCGTTGGTATATTTTCCTTCCACTTTAACGCAGAATGGTAGTCCCCACCCTGCACAGCAGTGAAGTCTTGGAAAGTACCTCATGGCGGGAAACAGAGAATCCCCTTCCCTTTCCCTCCTTCCCGTGAGCTCTGATACCTCATCTGAAGTCACTTTTCCACCCTTAAATGACAGATCTCCCTTCCTCTTTCAAAGAGGGGACAATCTGAATGGGTTTGCCAGGTAAGACACAGCTTTAAAAGCTTTTAATGCACTAATTCATTTTGCAAAGAGAAGACAGTAATGATAGTTTAACATTTGTAACATTTTAATTCTTTCAGAATGCTTTTACATGCTGTTCTCTGTTGACCTCAATTTCTCAAAGTATGATACAAATAATTGCTGATGTTCATTGAGTGTCTATTATGTGCCAGGCTGTTTGCTGAATGCTGGACATATTTATCTGATTTAATACTCACTATTACCCCATCAGGCGTATATTATCAAGCCAGTCTTGCCTATAAAGAAACAACTGTAGTTTGGAAATAACTTGTCAGGTTTTTTAGCCAGTGGGGGAGTGGAGGCAGAATCTCAACTCAGAAAGTCAGTCTCCAGAATTTAAACTTTTTGAGAGAAAATGATAGACAGAAGTAGCAAATTAGATGGCGATGAATTTGGGAGAAGGAGATGCCACAGGATGAAAGGCATTGAAGAACAAAAAGAAAATTTAAGAATTTGAAAACACGTAGTATGAGATTTAAAAGAGCAAAGATGCAACCAGGACATCTATAAACAGAACACTTCTCTTTTTGAATCTATTCATATTTTCAGCCCACCTTCTGCTGCCCTTATTCTCTTCTTGAAAACCTTACCTGCTAAGTAGTGTGTGTAACCGGTTTGGTTAGTTGCACAGAGAAATTAGAAGCTAAAGGAAAAGAAAGATGGGAAGTTTCTGCCTTTGACATGAGCTGTCTTACTACTTCCTTTCCCTTCCTCCCAATCTGGAAAGTCCTCCTGCTTTTTGGGAGTCTGGTGCTTGACTTCTACTTGGAAGGTCAAGCTTGCCTGCTTGGGCAACCTCTGGTTCCAACCAAGTTCCCTTCTCTGACTCCCAACAAACCCACACTACATCCCTGCAAATATTCCACCTCTATACGAATAATGTTGACAAGAGTCTTTTGAATAGACTGCTATTTGTGTTGAATTACTGTTCAATTATAAAGGACATCTAGTTTATTAATCACAGTATCAGAGTGACTGCTGCCCATTGTATATTAATTATTGCTCCTATGGCCCGGCCCCGTGCTGTGATTATTTGCAAGTTAATGAATCCCAAACATCTTCTTTTATTTAAAGAATAGACAGGGAGAGTGACAAGAGCCTACTCAGGGGCAGAATCCTGACTTTGACCCCCTTAGAAAATAAATGACCATAGACAAGCCACTTAACCTTTTCCAACCTCAGATTTGCCATGTATTCAATGGCACCATTTTCTCCTCCCAGGGATCATATCTAGTGAGTCAAAGAAAATACATGGAAGTCCTCTGTGAATCTAGGATTTTGTTTAGACCACAAATCTGTGTTTTTCTCTCTATTCCAATCCATACGTGTTACTGAACAAAATAAGCTAGTGTTGACAATACCATCCTATTCTTTGCCAAATCTTACCTGTAGCTGTTTCTGCTATTCAATTAAAGCTGTGTTGGGTGAACGCTCCAATGTCTATTTCAGGTCAGTTCTAGAAAAAGGGCAAAGGGTGGTGAGGATGGAGAAGCAAAAATAAAAAATCAGATTATGAAATAATCCACGTTAGGCTTGAGATGCCAGTCACTGGCTCTTCCATTCAGACTGGACTGATTCCCAGGAGTTCTATAGCTGGGAGAGAGAGCAGCTATTTTACCCCAAACTCCTCAATGCTTATTTTCAAAATGATGTTCTTTTTCTATTCATAGCTAAATAAGGAAGTCATCCGTCTTCCAAAAAACACCACTTTCACCTTCTCCTTCCTTCTTTCTTCCTCCGCTTCCTCCTCGTCCTCCTTCTTCTTCCCCTCCTCCTCCCCTTTAGTGATTATCCATTAACTAGAAATAGACGCTGAAGTGCAATTTACGCTCCACCCCATCTCCCCACTCGCCACCACCAGCTCACTTTATCCCCTGTCTCCCATAAAGTCAGAGGCACCAGCGAGGTTGGTTCCCTCCAGATTCCCCAAGGAACTGCACCTTCCTCATAAGGACCTTGGCTCACTCTTTTCTTCCATCCTAAAGCAATGAATTTCTCTGCCCTCTCCCTAGTTTTCGCGTGGAATCTTAATCCTACCTGGGTTGTAGGGCCTAGTTTAAAATCTCTTCCCTCTGTGACATCTTCTCCACCCACAGGTCTCCTCCACACTTCTGCAGACCCGCCTACTAGCACGGCTGTCCCTGGCACACCCTCTTTACAGCCCAGCCCTGGAAATGGCTCAGGTCATTCCTGGGCTCCAGAGCCTGCCCTGAGCAGCACCCTGCTTTCTCTCTGTGGCCATGAGAAAAGTGGGTGCTGGGACCCACTTTCACAAACCATCACAAACCACAGTGGACTGACTTTTGAGGGCTGTGTCCAAGAGGCGAGGCAGGACCCAGAACCGTGTGGCTCTGACCACTGAGCCGGGCTCACACAGCTGCTCTGTAAGGCGTGACTCTATCTGGTTTTTTTTTGTGGAATTAACTCGGTCAAAATGGAGGCAGCTCCACCTGAGAATCTATTGGAGAGAATCCCAGCTTGAACCCCCTTCTCCTTGGCCCTCATAGTAAGGGAAAAAAGGAAGGAGACATGCACTGACACTAATGCGGCAGCATACATGCCAGCACCAGCACCATGGAGGTAGACTTCTCATTGCATTGTTGCCAGGATCTGATGAGGTTAGTACTATTATAATCTTCATTTGTAGCTGAGGGAAACACAAGCTTAGAATAAATAATTTGTCCAATGTCCAATGTAAAGTTTGATTTGAACCCAGTCGTGGGTTCAAATTTGAACCCAAAGCCTGGGTTTATTTTAGCTAGTCTACACCAGTGGTTCTCAAAGTACACCACTCAGAGCAGTAGTGTCAGCATCTCCTGGGAATTTGTTAGAAACGTAAGTTCTTAGATCCCACCCAAGTCCTACTGCTTTTGAAATCCCTGCTGACAGTGATCTGGGCTGGCACGAGTCCTCCTGGCGGTGCACGCTCAAGTTTGAGTACTACTCTTCTACACTAAACCTCCTATGAGAAGACCCCCATAACAGCCTAGAATTGGTATTGACATAGGAATGTTCACAGATGCTGGTTACATGTGGACCTCTGACCAAGCCAGAGTCACACCTGACACTTCTGTGCCACCTGGTTCCTTGTCAGCACAGAGCTGGAGCTTTAAGTATGTCTGTAGATTTGGTGGGGAAGGGTGGGAAGTTTTTAAAAAGTGAAAAGAAAAAATTTTAATTCCTTCAAGTCTTTTTTTGATAAAACTTGTCACAGTCTGATCATTTTTGTTTTCTTTGCTTTATGCTTATGTTAACCAGCTGTACTGCCAGTTTGCACTGGTTAGTGTATTCTTGGTTATTCATTCCATCATTCAAAGATATTTGTTGGGTGACAAGGAGGTGACAGGCACAGTATGAGGTTCTTGTGTTTGAACAGTGAGTCAGAGACAAACCCAGCCAGCCTTCTCAGAGCCTACAGGAGACAGGCCATTCCCGAGAATTGTGAAAAGCACTGCCTGGGCATCAGATGAGGCACTTTGGGAAAACAGAGGGAGGCCCCTTTCCCAGATTATCAGTCAGGGAAGGCTTCTTGAGGAGGTGAGGGTGCAGCTGAAGACCTAAGGAGTAAATAGTACTTGGCCTGGTGAAGGGAGTGGAGTGGTGGCTGGTGACATGGAATAGTGCTCCGGCTGAGAGGTCCCCATGTGGGGAAACCTGGGGAAGACAGCAATCCTAGCATGGGAAGGACTGAGGCAAGTTCAGGGTGGCTGAAACCCTGAGTGTGGGGTGGTGCGTGAGGGGGATGAGGCCGCAGAGAAAGGCTGAGGGCAAACCTGACTGGCCAGGGTACAAAAGTTGAACTTTACCCTTAGGAAAATGGGAAAACATTTGAAGAGTGACATGAAAAAGCACAAACATTAACAAAGTCATTCCAATACATATATGGCCTTCTTCTAATATCATTTCTTGATCACTGTTGGATGTGGTAACGCTCCCTGTGGACCATGTGCAACTTGGGAGTCATGTTCCTTTCCCGTTTCCTCTGCCTTCTCCCCGAGGAGTCTGTGCAGTCTCCACCCCTCATCCTGCCCAGGTTCAGGAAGAACTCAGACTGCCTGTGAGCTGCTCCCAACCAGTCAGGCAGTGTGTTTGCTTGTGTGCACTGCTTTTATTGCCCCGTGTATAGAAGTAGGTCACCCTGTAGAGACTTGGTCTGCCTTCAGCATTTTCTTCTGCTCTTGGCTGCAGGGTGTGTGTCCTTGCTGGTGACGGTCCAGCACACAGAGCGCTATGTCACCCTGTTTGCCTCCGTCGTCCTCAAGTGTGACTACACCACCTCTGCCCAGCTCCAGGATGTGGTGGTGACATGGCGCTTCAAGTCCTTCTGCAAGGACCCCATCTTTGATTACTACTCTGCATGTGAGTACCCCCAGCCCACTCTCCCAGGGCTCCTCTGTGAAGTACTGCCCTTAGGGTGTAGGAATTATTTAGGATCACAAATTCTTACAGTAAGAAGAAGCCAGAAAGATCACTTAATGCAAACCCCTCATTTTATAGATAAACAAACAGGCCAGGTTGATGAAGTAACTTGTTCAGGGTCACACACTATTTACTTTAAAATTTATGACCCATAAATTTTAAAATGTTCTAAAATGATTTAGATTTAGGTCAGCTTAGACATTAAGTAAAAGCAGAGTGAGTTCTGGTTGCCCACCAGTGTGCTGAGGATGTAGCCCTGCCTCCCATGCCGCTCACCACCTAAGAATGCAGACAAGAAGACTCCTGCACTCCCCAGGATCCATCAGTGGTCACTTGTGAGCCTCCTGCCCCTGCCACATTCCCTTCTATAGCCAGCCTTCCTGATGGGTGGTCATTCCTCCGCCGACTAAACACTTTCGGCGATGGAGTGCCCTCTGGCCACAGGCAGCCCGTTCCTTGTTGGACATCTCTAAGTGCCGTGCAGCCAGGTCCTACCTCCCAGTAACAACTGTCGCACTCCCGTCAGTTCTGCTGAACCCAAAGCCTTTTCCTAGCCGCCCACCTCTGCCTCTTTCAAGGATCAAAAGAACCCAGATCCCCACCACCAGCCTGGAACAATGAACCTTTAGACATTTTGCAAACAGAAGTAGACAGCCTGTCTGAGCTTCCTGACATGAGGAAAAGGGGGGGGGGGAGGCATCAGCTTTACCTTTTTCAGCCCCAACTAATATCTTACAATGTGAACTCCAAAACCTGACTCTCTGAGCCACCCACTGAGCCTAACGTCCCCAGATGGGACATGCCTCTAAATTGAGGAATTGCTTGTTGGGGGATTACTCTTAAAATGCCTGGGTTAAGTGGGAAGGTAGGAGGGACTAGGGTGATAGGCATTTGTCACCAGCAGATTTGATAGCTCTCAAAACTTTTATTGTAAGGGCACATGGATGAACAGTATGGGAGCAGATTCTGGGATTACTTTGACAATGAGGCAAGGGAAATTGAGGTGGGAGATGGGGATACAGTCAGGATTTGGAAATGAGGGCCTATCAGAGGGGTTTGGAGTCTTGCTGCTCAAAGTGTGGGTCATTGGTATCATCTGGGAGCTCATTAGAGATGCAGAATCTCAGATCTCCACTCCAGACCTACAGAATCAGAATCTTCACCTTTAACAAGATTTCCAGGGAATGCATAGGCTCAGGAAAGATTGAGAAGCGTCACTGCTCCAGGGACCAGTAAGGACACCTTTCTTCATGGGAATTCCCCACTGCTGTGTGACTCAGGTGGGTCCTCTTTCCTCAGCATACCAGGCGGCTTTATCCCTGGGCCAGGACCCATCCAACGACTGCAATGACAGCCAGCGGGAGGTTCGCATCGTGGCCCAGAGGCGGGGGCAGAATGAGCCTGTGCTGGGGGTGGATTACCGGCAGCGCAAGATCACCATCCAGAACCGTGAGTGTGGAGGAGGCAGCAGGGAACTGGGGGAGTGGAGAGATGTGCAGACACCGGGCCCAGGAGGCTGAGTCATTGTGGGGATTTCCCTTTTTTTTTTCTCCCTGCTGCCTGATGGTCTGCTTGGTCACTTTCATTGTTTGAGGAAAGTGCCAGATGCACAGAATGCGCTACACTGTCTGAAGTCACTGCCCTGGAAGTTGGTCTCTGGACAAGAGGGTGTCCTACAGCTTTGGCTAAAGATCTGGAAGTGGATGGTTTCCTTTACTTCCCTGATACTCAGGGCTAAGGTGTGGCTCAGGTTCCCTTGATTCCTTCCACAAATTGTTCTGAGGCCCTGACAGAACCCCAGATCCCCGAGTTCCCCTCTGGCTACTCCTGTTGCCCAAATCTAAGGAAACAGGAGCTTCCAAGTAGATGGCCACCTTGAGACCATCACTCTTCATTGGTAGAAGAAAGAGCATTGGGCTTAGACTCAAAAGATGGGGGTCAGGATCCCCATGCTCCCACTCCCTTGCTTAGTGACCAGCGGCAGACCAGTTGTCTTCTCTGGCCACTGCTTCTACATCTGAAAGATGGGCATAAAGGTCTCTGTCTCCCACACTGAAGTGAATATCAAACGTGATATCTGCGAGCCATGCCTGAAGCGTGCCGACTCTCTGTGGGAGCACAGGGAGCGGTGGTCAGCCCCGGTCTGGAGCTAGACTCAGGTGTAGGTCCCCGCTCTGCACCGACAGGGGGTGTGAACTTGGGCAAGCCCCTTCCATGTTTTCAGCCTCAATTTCTGTAAGACGGGACTTGCCCTAGTACCTATCTCGTGGAGAGTTGTCAGGATTGAGATGATGTGTGTAAAGCACTCAGTGAGCAGTAAGTGGGCAGGGAACTTAAGTTGTGATCACTCAGCACCCCTGGGATGGATGGGTTAGGGCCCCACATTCCTGCCTTGTAACCCAGGACTGCTGCGGTGGGTTACTGGCACAAAATTCAGAGCCTATTTCAGTGAGCTTTATGTGCTGGTTAAATAAAAAACTGAAAAAAGCGGGGTGGGGAACACCCAGTAGGCCATCCAGGGAACCAGTAGCAACAATGTGAGGAAATCAATGCATATTCTATGATTGTTCAGAGGTAGATCATCCCACCTTACAAATTACTTCCAACTTTGTGTATAATACTTTGGCTGTTAAGTCTGATCCTTTTACATTCAACCTCTGATTTTCCCAAGCCTGTCCTTGAACTCTCGGCCTTAGGGAACATCTATCCTTTTCCAATCTCTAGGTGTATCCTCAGAGATTCAGGGTGGCTCTATTTTCTCCAGAGCCTGCAGAATTAGCTCTGATTGACCCCAAAGTTTAAAGTCTCTTTAATTAGCAAGTCTCCCTTACAGTTTTTGAAGGATTAAAGTCCCCACACGTGACAGTCCTGATTTTCTGTCTTCTAATTTTGAATAGCACTGCTTACTACCTCCACTCCTAACCGCCTTTGGGTCAAACTCTGCCGCCTTTTCACTCCCATGGGAAAGTGGTATTCCCCTCAGTTTTAATTCCTACCTCCAGGCTCACTGTAACTTCTTAGAGCCCTTGTTTTCTGATATTTTTATGCCCTTGCTTGCATCATTTGAGATGACCCTGTCAAATCAGTTCTTGGATCATTTAAACTATTAACATATCTGATATCCCTAAAGTAATTTTTTTGTCTCTAATAAAAATTGGGTCGGATTTATAATACACATTAACCTTAGGGGGAAATTCCTCCAAAAGCACTTTCACCATTCTTCCAAGTCTGGGGTAAGCTTGTTTCTGGGAAGGGCAGTGGGTTTGGAAAAAATCATAGGGATTGACGTAGAAAGAGAAGAAACAGAAGTCGAAGTTAGCTCCAGTGGTGCATGACCTCGTGTGTTTGTTTCATTTCCTCAATAAATATTTCTTGACAAACAGATAGTAAAGAATTGCAGCTACGACTGCCAACTAAGCAGGAGCAATTCTACAATGCTACGGTCTTTAAGAATTTAAAGGTGTTCCCTGGTCCTTACTGTGGTCAAAGTAGCAGGGACGTGGGGCTACCCTGATGCCTCTGACTGGACTTTAAGCCCTTTCAGGACAAAGACGGGTCTTACTTGATCTTCCACAAGAGTCTGACATAGTGCTGAACCCACAAAAGTTCTTTAGTGAGCATTTATTGCATTTACTAAGCGTGAACATAACATTCCTCTATCTTAATGGGGTAGCACAGCACTTGGTGCTCACAAGAACTGAAATTCTTTTCCTGAGTAACATTTACTCATAAAATATTGGCATTTCACCCTGACTCAAGTTCATCTTATAATCTGTCCCTTCAAGATTCAGAAGTATGTGTTCACAACTGGTGAGGAATCCAGGCTGTGGAGTTTTCCACTCAGCTTGGGGAGGACAGTAGAGCTTAGTGGTTAAGGGCACCAGGTTTGAGGCATAGACATGAGTTTGAACCTACCTCTGCTGCCTACCTCTCTCTGTTCTAGCTTCCTCTTGTCTTGGTTTCCTCATCTGAAATGCAGCTAATAGTCCTACCCACTGGATCAGGATTAAATTTGATTGTGAGTAAGCAAAAGCCTAAAATATTAGTGGCTTAAACAATAAAGAACCTTATTACTCCTCATGTATAAATTTGGAGGTAGACAGACTGGAACTAGTGTGGTGGCCCTGTTTCATTAAGTTCTCAGGGACCCACGCTCCTTCCAGCTCACCAAGAAAGAAGGTCATCTTCCTCATGGTCCAAGATGGCAGCCAGCACATCTGCCTCCCAGATAACAGAGTGGAAGAAGAGGTAAAGAAGCAAAGGGCAAAGGAGTTCCCACACTGTTTTTAAGAAAGTTTCTGAGAACCAACCTGTGACACATCTGCTTACATTCTGTCTGCCAGAACTGAGTCACATGTCCATGTCCGTCTGTAAGAGAGGAAGGGAAATACTGACTTTATTCTGGACGGCCAGGTACATGACCAGAATTCTGTGACCATGAGAGAAAGGAAGAGTAGACACTGGGAGACAGCTGGAAATCTCTGCATCACACTTAGGGAGTCATGGTGGGAAGTAGTGAGGTGCCACATCTCGAATCTTTTCAAGGTACCTAATAGGGCTCAGTGAATGGTCAATTCTATCACCATTATATCATTTGGAGAAAGAAGAGGGTCTCAAAAGAAGGAATTGAGGCCTTTCTCTGAACTACAAGAGGCCCTCTTAGGATGTGGAAGTATAACGCTGGGGTCTGGAAGCTACCATAGGTCAGAAACGATGTGCCCTCTCTTTTAACCACTGGGTCTCTCCCCTTCCTCCTTGCAGGAGCAGATCTTGTGATTAATGAAGTGATGTGGTGGGACCATGGAGTATATTATTGCACCATTGAGGCTCCAGGGGACACGTCAGGAGACCCAGATAAGGAAGTGAAGCTCATTGTCCTGCGTAAGTTCTTCTGGAGCTTTTTCTTTTGCCACCCCACTATGACACTTCTATGTACAGAAAAAAAAAACAAACAAAACAGAAACAGAAACAAGAAAACCTAGGCTATTGTTGTCAACTGCCAAACTCTGGAGTTCTCTTACCAAAGCTAAACTCTTTTTTTTTTTTTTGGCCTGTATATTGCCCAGCCTTAACCTGTAGCTCAAGAGCTTCTGTGTTAGACCTCCAGAATGCTCCAGGCTGAAGCATGCCCCTGCACATGTAGTTCAACCCCTGCTCGGCTTCTCCGCTGCAGACTGGCTGACGGTGATCTTCATCATCCTGGGAGCCCTCCTCCTGCTGCTGCTGATTGGGGTGTGCTGGTGCCAGTGCTGCCCTCAATATTGCTGCTGCTACATCCGCTGCCCCTGCTGTCCCACCCGCTGCTGCTGCCCCGAGGAAGGTGAGAGGGGACGAACGGGCCGAGGGATGGGGTGGTGCAGGAGCCTGCGCCCCAAACGGATCAGTTTCACATGCCCAGCTCAGAACCTCGGGTTCTTCCAGGTTCTCCTCCATGCCCTTCTCCCATCACAGGCCTAGAGGTCTTTGGCCTCAGACCACAAAATGATGCTCATGGAAGCTGTAGAGCCAAGGGGAGGACTTCTGTCCTTTCACATCCTAGCCTGCCTGAGGCCTTCTTCAGATGGCTCTGCACACCTCTGGCCTTTCCTCAGCAGCCCTGATACACCTGTGCTCCGGTATTTGCTACCAGCACTGACCTTGCTTGGACATGAGGTGGCTGGAGGGAGTGGTTTGCATGTAGCAGTGAAAGATAAGTCCACTCCTTAGAGATGACTGGAAAAGAACAGATGGGCAAAGAGAGGTGTTGGAGTGGGGGTTCTCAAACTTAAGCATGTCCAGAGATTCTGATTTCACCAGTCTTGGGGGAAGGGGCTGAGAATTTGTACTTCTCAGGTGATGCAATGCTGCTGGTCTGGGGGAACCCTTTGAGAACCTCTGTTTTAGACAAAGGAAAGAGGGGGCAGAAGATCTTGCTCTAACATGATCTGTCTTTGAGCTGAAATTTGACCTTATAAAACAGAATTATGACATGTCCTAAAAAATGTGGCTGCAGAATGCATGGTGAGGGCAAAAGAATAAAAATTACTCTACAAAGATCTTTTCTTACTAAATAGATGGAGCAGAGTCAATAGCTTTAAATGGAAGGATTTTTTGTGTGTTTAAAATGATTTTTTGTGTGTTTAAATAATATTTCCCTTTCCTGATGATGTAAGTAAAGTGTTACATTGTGTAACATTTGAGAAATTCAGGAAAATGTAAAGACTAAATCTGAGCACCCAGATATAAGCACTCTTATTATTTTGGTCCATTTGAAAGGAAATTTTTTAAAACAAAAAATAAGAAATTGGCTCTTAAGATAGAAACAAAATCTAATCTACAATGTCAGGTGGGTCAGTGGTCTGAGTCTGGTTTCAGGCCTATGTTCTGAGGTTGCTGTGTTACAGGAAAAGAGAACTAACTTTTATTGGATGTCCGCTGTGTGTGGGCCCTTTGCATATATTTCCCTTTTGAATCCTCACAACCCTAGAAGGCAGGTATCATCATTACTTAACAATGAGGAGACTGAAGGTCAGAGGAATCACACAGCTGGTAAGTAGCAGAAGCAGTGCGGTGTTGCATTCATGTGACTTACAAGTGCCTGAATTTCCCACCAGAGAGGCTGCCACAACCTCTGTGGGTAGGTCACTGTGGGACTGGCTGAGATAGCAGTGAACTCCTTAAAGAGACAGAAAACAGCAGAGAACTCAGCATCAGGCCAGGGAGCTCTCTACTTTTCCGGGGCCTCTGGGAGAGCAGCCGGGGGAAGCCACTGTCACTGGAGTAGTAATATGCAGACTGAGATGAGAAAAACCCTCCCAAGATACCTTCTGAGAACCCCTAGGTCAGCGGAGCCCTCAGAATAGGCAGCATTAGGGATAAAGTCAGCACAAACAATAAACGTATCCACTGTCAGTAAAGCTGAAAAACAGGTTCTGGGAGAAAGTGGTTTCTCCTAAGTGGTTAGAGTTCTTTTAGGAGAACTGGTAAGATGAAGAACTGGTAAGTAGGCCACAAATAAAGATCCCTGAACTTGAGCAGATGAGATCACTTTCAAAGTGAGTCACTTGAGGAGACTGTCCTGAGAAATTGGGTGACAAGAGGAGATTACACAGAGCGGGCAGAAGTTGTAAAGGAAAGTGCTTGGATGGGGAAGAAGGTGAGTGTATATGATTGTTGATTTTTTTTTTTTTTTGGAATAAGGTAACCCTAAGCATATTTGTGGACAAAGAACCAAGGCCAATAGGAGAGAGAAGTGAAGCATTATGAGTGAGGTGATGACTGAGGAGAGATGGAGCCAGTGGGAGTGACATCAGGCTTGCAGTGAAAGGACTGCCTTTAAAAAGAAAGGAAAAGGAAGCCTGACCTCTGCCAAGGAAAGAGAGGAAGTTGTTAAAATGTGGAAGATGATTTAAGTATGAGGAAAGAGACTGTGGGAGTGAGCTCACACTGGCCTGTCTCTGTTTCAGCAAATCAAAATTCTAGGTGCAAAGGGCAGCTTCGAGGATGTCAGTGGTTCTTGAACTTTCATGATCACAGCCCACCTCCCAGCCTTCTCCCACTTTCCAGTGAGAGTTAATAGAGGACCAGAGGAGAGAAGAATGAATATGACACCAAATTTTAGTAGCCTTGATAATTCGCTTAATACTAGTAGACAACCTGCAGTAGAACTCCAAGATGAAAGTTATTGACACTGAACCTTATCTTTTTTGTGAGAACTGGAGAGACAACTTCCATCCCTAGGTCAGTTGCTGGCTCTCCGCCCAACAGAACCTCTGGGCACACCCTGCAGTGGGCCTCAGGCCACAGGGAGAATGTCTGACCTACACCACCCACCTCCCCAACTCCTCACCTGAGGGAAGTGAGACCTCCAGAGGTTTTTCCGCAGTGCACAGCTTGTTAGTGAGCCCTGGACTAGACCTAGAGCTCTTGACTCCATGTCCAGGGCTGGTTCGTCTTCCCCAACAAAGATATGCCATCAGTTCATAGGGAGGGGAAGACATGAGAAGTGGGGAATGTCTACACTGGTCACCAGATCAGTCAAGGAAAGGCACATTGGGAGAACGAGGGTGGCTGCCTGCCTGTGCAGCCAGTGTCGTTCCAGGAAGCATTAGCTGGTGGTTCTCTAAAGCTGAAATGGCAAGAGTTCAAGGGACATGAGATTCTAGGATGCTCCTAAGGATGTCACTGAAAGGACCGACAGTAAAGTCAGCAGGGACTACTATTATATGTAAAAAATCAAAAGAACTGTGACCATGGGTCAGAGAGGGCAAGGACACTCTGTAGGAGAGGAGAGGGGGTGGTAAGGAATGGTAGGAAGTTGGTGCCCACAGATGATGCTGGCTGCAGGGGAGGAGAGGCGCGGGTCTCTGGAGGAAGGGAGGTGTTGAGTGTTATTTCACGAAGGGCACATCTTGAAGAACATCCCCCAAATTTTCCTCAGAAATGAGGATAAATATGCTTTTGGTGGTTTAGTCTCCAAATGTGTATGTTTTGTCTGCTGTGGGATCTAAGGTGAAGCAATTATTTTAATAATTTATTAAAACAGTGAGAGCCACCACCTATTGACTGTCCTGTATGAGGCATTTCATGTGTATTACCGCATTTAACTTCAGCCACCTTCTGAAATAGGTGTTATTATCCCCAGCTCCTAGATGAGGAGACTGGGCTCAGACACTCTGGAAATTCACTCAAAATTACCCAGATAATTTGAAGTCCATGTGACCCTCAAAGCCTGTGTGTAAGGAAACTCATCCCTGATGACTGTAATTCTCAGAACGTTGTTGCGAATCCACAACAGTCAATTCCAGTTTTACTCCCTGCATAGAAGTCAGGGTGCTTGTTGAAAACATGGATTTTCACATGTGGTATTAGATTGAAGGCCAGTCTGGGAGTGGGATCCAGGAGTCTGTATATTTAAGTAGCTCGTTAAAGGTGACCAAGGCAGACTACCTCACGGTGGTTCAGAGGTAACTTATTAGGAATCTTTTGATGCTTTGTTCATTTCTCCATGTTTCTTATTTTATTGCCTGTCTGAGTCCCCATTAGGTGAACAACAGAAACCCCTGATGGTCTAGACTTCCCACAGAGCTGTTTACAGGGACAAGAGGGCAAGAGAGAAGCTCAGATGCTTTATTTTTCTATTCCCATCTCATCAGTTCTAGTCCATCAGGGAAGGGAGGGGCCCTGGGAAAGTTTTGTGGCAGCTAAGAAGGGAGCAGGTGGGTTAATCTTGGAAGTGCATAAAAATTTGACAAGAGAGCTCATAATGGATCTGGAAGGGTCTCTAGGGAGTCATCTGTGCAGGGGGTCCCATTAATTTAAAAGTTATTTGGGGAGCAAGGAGTAAGCCCAACTTTCCCTTTCTCTCGTATTGAATTGGGGCAGTTGGAGTAGGAAGTGGCCAAAAGCGGGAATGGTACCATCTAGAGGAAACCAGGATTCAGTTAGAGGGGTTGGGGGTGGGTAGGGTTGTCCCAGTGGAACCAGATCTTGGCAGGTCTTGGCAGCAGAGGTTAGTCTGGAGTGGGTTTTGAAAGATGTGGTGCTGAGGGAAAGAAATGAAGTGAGGAGGTACCACTGGGGAAGGTTTTTTGGGTTTTGGTTTTTCGCTTTATCACATAAATAAAGGAGTCTGGGGACTCTGTGGTTTGGCAGAAAGACTACAGGCTTGGGCGTCAGACAGACACAGGGTCACACGCTGCCTCTGCCAGTCACCAGTTGTAGGACGTTGGGTCGGGAAGGTAGCCTCTCTAAGCCTAACTTCCTCATCTGATTCTCATATTAAGAGATTTCTCTGAGGATTAGTTAGCTCCTGTGAAGTGACTGGCACATGCTAAGCAGGGCCTTATGTGTGCTGAAGGCAGCATGTGTAGAGAGCTGGGGGAGGCATCTGTTAGCAAGAGGGAGAGGAAAGAGCCGGGCGAGTGGACTTGTCTGCAGAGGGCCTGGAGTACTGTCCGTTGGCATGAGGGTGTGGCAGCTGAGTGAGCTGCTCTAAGTTTGCATCTGATTTCCTCTGGGCTGGGCTGTGACTCACCATCAGGGCTGGAGCTCCAGACATTTCTGGGGGCTTGGCTGCAACCACTTCCTGTTGTGCTGGAAGTTGGTCTCATACTGGAGCCACTGGGTAGCCTTCCAGATGGCCCTCTACCTGCTGGCCTCAGCAAATCCCCTACCCTATGCAGCTGGGTCCAGAGTGCCTGTCTTCTGCCCCCTCCTACAGTGGCAGGAGGCAGCCTCTGGCAGAGCCTTGCTACTTTAGGGATGGCCACAGGGCTTGAGGAACCCAGGAGGAGTGAGAGTGCCAGGCTGGGGGCACCTAGGGGACTGGAGAAACATGTCTATGGATCCCTTGTGCTGCTTTTTCATATCATTTTCTTTGCCCTGAAAGGAAATGGTATTTCTCTTCTCCCTTCTCTGCCTCTACCCCACCCCTGAGAGTCCCCCTACTTAGGGAAAACCCCAGTACTTAGTAAAGTGAGGAGAAGAGCAGAGAGGATCCACTTCAGCTTTTTGCATTCTCTGCCTACTTCCCCCTGGTTTTCTCCCACCCAGGGCTGGCATTACCAGCTAGAAGAGTTCCTCAGTCCCTCTCTCTTTACCAGTAATTCGGCCTATTGACCTCAGCATCCCTCTTGTTTTCTTTTTCCACTTTGAGCAGGCGGTCCTGAGCTTCTCTGGCTGCCCCTGACTCACAGCCTCCTCCAAGCCCTTTGCATCTGTACCTTCTCTATTTGGCCTGCTGCCTGAAATTTTCATTGCCTGCTAATGTCTATGTGTCTACCTATACATTTTAGGTGACTTAGGGGATGAGCAGGATGATGAAATGTTTTCAAGACTAGGAAGCCAAGCTTTAAGAGTGTATTTTCCTAGGGTGCAGGAGTTGCATCTTGCTTACGGAATTTATTCCCAGCTCCTTCCCAGGGGAACAGTTGATTCACTACTTCCCTTAACTCTGACTCCCAGGCAAGAGAAGTCACAGTAAAACTGGAGGAGAGAAATTGGCCTCTTGGTAAGGCTGCTAGGTGGAGAGAAGTGAAGTGGGAGGTGTGGGCCTTGCCGTGGCTGAGGGTCTGCATTTCTCCTTTTCCCCCCTGCAGCCCTGGCCCGCCACCGCTACATGAAGCAGGCTCAGGCGCTAGGCCCTCAGATGGTGGAAAAACCCCTGTACTGGGGGGCGGACAGGAGCTCCCCGTTTTCATCTTATCCAATGAACGCACTGCTGCAGCGAGGTAAACCTTGCTAGAGATTTGGGGTGGGAGAGGGCAAAGGGCAAGGGTAGAAGCATGGGCTGCATCGGGACCTTCATGACCAATATGATGTGCATCTTTATGACTGATGATGGGAGGGGGTGTATGCAAGCCAAATAAGGTGGCATTTTGGTGCCCTGATTCTGAGGAGCGTGTTTTAGGCCAGAAGTTCTGCATGTTCTTATCCTTATTTTCATTCAGATTTGTCCCTGCGATCCAGCCTCCCAGAGATGCCGATGACCCAGACCACTGCTCGCCCTCCCATCACCAATGGTGTCCTAGAGTATTTGGAGAAAGAGCTGCGGAACCTCAACCCAGCCCAGCCTCTGCCCCATGACCTCCAAGCCAGATCTGGCCATCCTTGCAGCATGCTGTCCTCCCTGGGGTCTGAGGTCGTGGAACGCAGAATCATCCACCTGCCTCCGCTCATCAGAGACCTGCCATCTTCGCGGAGGACCAGCAACTCCTCCCGCCAGCAGTGGCTCCCCTCGCCTTCCCCTGGACCCTGGGATCTGAGAGGGGGGAGGAGGCAGCACCACTACTCTGATTTCCACCGGGAGTTTCAGGACCGGGAGCCCAAGCGCTGGGCGTTGGAGCAAAGGGAGCTGGACCAGCCGCGGCGTGGAAGGCACCGCGGCTCCAGGCGGCGCGGGTCACCCACGCCCTGGTTGGACAGGGACAGCCTCAGCGACGGCTCCTTGTCCAGTGAGGCCCGCTGGCGGCCCAACCGCCCCCCTCTCCGGAGCCGCTACCTAGAGAGAGCCCGCAGGCCCAGCCCTCGGGGGAGCGCCCAGGGGCACCCAAGGCGCAGGAACCGCAGCTACTCCCCGCCCCCGCCCTCGGGCCTCAGTTCTTGGAGCTGGAGCTCGGAGGAGGAGGAGAAGGCGAGGCAGCCCCGGAACCGGGGGGCCCGCCGCCGCCGCTCGCGATCGCCAAACTGGCCTGAAGAGAAGCCACCCAGCTACCGCTCACTGGATGTCTCCCCAGGCAAGGATGGCAGGAAAAAGGGGAGTGTGGAGAGGCGCTCGGTGAGCCTGGGGCATCCTGCTGAGGGTCGGGCGTGGGCGGAAAGGACACTTGAACCAGGCTGACACAGGCCAGCTCACTTGCCGCCTCTGCAGAGGGTCCCTCCTCCTCCTTTGCAGGCTGGCCCCGTGGGCTTGGTGAGACGCCTCCTGTAGAGCCAGAAGGGAACCAGGGGTGCCGAGGGCGGAGGAGCAGCTCAGGGCTTGATGCTTAAGAAGTGCTTTCTCACCCTCCAGCTCACCCCAGCCCTCATCAAAGTCCCCAGAGGCCAGTCGGGCAGGGTCACCCCATTTCACGGGTGAGGAAACCAGGCTCAGAAAAATTTAAGCACCTTGTGAGTAGTGGAGCAGGGACTCAGCGGGTCTTCGCGGCTAAGGCGCTACTTCCTGTCTTAGCTGCTTTGCTTTTCTTAGCAGCAATTTCCATACCCCAGATTAGAACACCCCCTGACAGGACATTCGTGCCGCTTCTCGGCGCTGCAAGTCAGTGTGCAAGGGCCTGTTGTATTAAAGGACGAGGCCCCCCACCCCAGAAAGTATCGTTAAAGTGATTTAGAAAACAAACAAACAAACAAACAACCCCACAAAAAAAAAACAAACCCTGCTATCCCAAATATGGGTCAAAACTAGAATTCTGTGAACAGGCAAGGTGCCAGTGTCAGAACTTATAAGCTTGAAAGGGGCATGAAGAAGGATGTAGTTCTTTTGGGCCTCTGAATATAGGCCTTTTTTCCTTTTAAGATGTGATTTTAAAAAATCATCTTGTAATTAATATACCCCCAAAATGGTATTCCTTCTGTGTTTTCACTTTGCAAAGTTATGCTGGCCATTGCTCAAAAATATTCATGAACTGCCTTCAGAACCAACTTACAAGCTACCCACTAAAATCTGTTTCTCTGACAAAAGAAAATTTTTCTGTTTTGCTTCTGTTGAGATAAAGGGATATGTAGTAGGTTCTGAGGGAAGTTCCCAGCATAGAGCGGTATCAGAGGAACAGGAATTTTAATCTCTCACACGCTTTGAAGGACACAGCTCTCATTTGGAAATGTAAGTTCTGCTGTGATTTGTTTTAAAACGAATCCCCTGGATAGTGTGTGCAAAGAAACAGGCATCTTATGAAAGCCCCAGTTCTGGTCTTTCTAGGGAAGAACCTTGGTGAGAGTGGTTCGTGAGGAAGATAAACAAGGCCCACAGGCGTTTCTGAAATAATCAATGGCAATTATATTCTCACAGATGTCCCATGAGAGAGGCAAAGACCAGTAATAATGAAACCTGGTAGTATCCTTACTAAGTGGTGCTGAGCCGTGGACATTTATGCAACGTCTTATTTAATCCTTTCAGCACCCTATGAGGTTTACACTATTACGTTCATTTTACAGTGGATACCTCTCTTTCTTCCATGTTACCAGTAAGAAAATTACATCCTGAAAGAAAATACAGAATTAACCAGAGACAGGACAGCCGCTGTTACTTTGGTTATATGGTGACTACATAGTCTCTTATCTTCATTTTTAACAGAAAAATGTAATTTAAAAGCCAGCTTTTGGCCTCAAATCCAAACCCTATTTTCTTGTAAATCTTTTCTTTATAGTCTTCTAAATTAAATTATGTGATTTCTTGTAAGTGAGAGTAGGGAACACCAGTTATGTTCTGGATGCTGGGATAAGCCCTTTCTAAGCCTTATTTCATTCCTTCCTTGAAACAGCCCTGTGAGGCTCAGTGAGGTTAAGTAACATGCCCAAGGTCACACAGCCATTAGGGAATGAAGCCAGAATCTGAACAAAGCCCTCTGACTCTCAAGCCTATGCCCTTTTCAGTAACTCATGCTGCCTCATTAGAGAGAAGAAAATCACGTGGGGAAATGATGTTTTCTTGTGACTTTATTTCTTCTTTATTTTCTGAAACTATTATAATTTCCTTTGTCATCAAGTTGTACCCACCCATAATTCTATCACAAGCAAACCAAATTTTCTATTATAAAGTTGCTTGTGAGAGGCAGTTTCACTTAAGATAATTTTAAAGGCCTTCGTTGTTTTGGATCTCTGAGCTTATCTCCAAAAGAGTTATCACTTTATCACATTCAGCTGTCCACTCATATTCTAAGTGACCAGCGGCCCAGGACCAAAGCTTGATTTGGAAGATTGATTTGTTTGAAGGGCATCCTGCTTCATTTGTAATTTGAACTTTGAATGCCTTTAGTGAGCTCAAAATCACACTCCTTGCTCCTCTCCTTGGTGGGGCTGGATGCTTTCCACACACCTTCCTAGCCTCTGAAATCTTTGGAGCTTGTAGCTAACTGTAGAAGTTATAATACAATTGGGCCACTAGATGGTGATCTTTGATTATGTATAACTTGAAGTTTCTCTATTTGAATTGGTAAGATGTATCACTATTTTCTTAAATCAAACTTTCAATAGTTACAGCTTTACAGTAAGTGTTTACAAAATACTTATTAAAATACTTTATTAAATATTTAGAGTATTTATCAATTAATAAAAAATCTTTTGGCTCACATGAAATCTTCTCTCTCAAGAGTAATGTTTAACAAGTAGACACCAAAAGACAAGGCCTTCCATGTAAATAATCTCATGGGAATTGAATTAGGTAAGGAGTATTCTCTGCCCAGTGCCCACGAGAAAAGGGAGGTTGTGTTGAGGCATCTCCCATTTGACTCCAGAACAAGGACTCCAGCTGAGATCTCACTGTGAGTCTGGTGGTCTTTTCATTCCACCAAAGACTACAACCTCAGAAATATAAGCAATGATAGCAAGCTTTAAACTCCAGCTGTTTCAGACTGAGTTCCTGTGTTCCTGGTCTCCTTCAAATTGATTCTTTTTCTCTCCGATCTTGTTCTATCAGAAAGGGCTTCCCAGGGCATTTCTGATTTGTGCCAAACTTGGCCTGTGCACACCTCTTCTAATACAAGAGAAAACTACTGCATTCTTTCCTTTCCAAGCTAAACTGAAACTTTCTGTAGAGAATCTAAGTTTTTTTTTCTTTTTTCTTGACTTTTAATTTAATAAGTTTTTTTTTACGTTGGGATGCTTTCTTCTACTTTTAATAAAATGTCTATTCTTTCATGTCTTTTCTTAGAAACCCCTGTTCCTTTTGCCCCATTTTGTTGCTTTCCTTTGTGGCAGAGAGCATTCATTCAACATTTCTTTCCGAGAAAAACTTTTTACTGAGTATAGTTGATTTTCAGTGTTTCAGTTGTATAGCAAAGTGATTTAGTTATATATATATATTTTTTTTTCCATTTCAGATTGTTATCCTTGTAATTTATAGGTTATTACAAGATATTGAATATAGTCCCCTGTGCTATACAGCAGGTCCTTGTTGTTTATCTGTATAGTAGTATAATGTCTGTTAATCCCAAGTTCCTAATTTATCCTTCCCCCCACCTTCCCGTTTGGTAACCATAAGTTTGTTTTCTATGTCTGTGACTCTATTTTTGTTTTTTAAGTAAGTTCACTTGTATTATTTTATAGATTCCACATGTAAGTGATATCATGTGATATTTATCTTTCTCTGTCTTACTTCAATAGTATGATAATCTCTAGGTCCACGCATATTGCTGCAAATGGCATTGTTTCATTTTATGGCTGAGTAGTATTCCATTATATATATATATATATATATATATATATATATATATATACACATACATACACACACCCCACATCCTCTTGATCCATTCATCTGTCAGTGGACATTTAGGTGCTTCAGTGTCTTGGCTTTTGTAAATAATGCTGCTGTGAACATTGGGAAGCATGTATCTTTTTTGAATTGGAGTTTTTTCTGGATATATGCCCAAGAGTGGGATTGCTGGATCATATGGCAGTTCTATTTTTAGTTTTTTGAGGAACAGCCATACTGTTTTCCATAGTGGCTGTACCAATTTACATTCCCACCAACAGTGTAGGAGGATTCCTTTTTTCTCCACACCCTCTCCAGCGTTTATTATTTGTAGACTTTTTGATGATGGCCATTTTGACTGGTGTGAGGTGATACCTCATTGTGGCTTTGATTTACATTTCTCTAATAGCGCTGTTGAGCATCTTTTCATGTGCCTGTTGACCATTTGTATACCTTTTTTTGAGAAATGTCTATTTAGATCATTTGCCCCTTTTTTTATTGAGCTGTTTAAGTGGTTTGTATATTTTGGAAATTAATCCCTTATTGGTCACATTGTTTGCAAATATTTTCTCCCATTCTGTAGGTTGTCTTTTCATTTTTCTTATGGTTTCTTTTGCTATGCAAAAGCTTTTAAGTTTAATTAGGTCCCATTTGTTTATTTTTGCTTTTGCTTCCATTAGTCTATGACACAGATCCAAAAAAATATTGCTGCAATTTATGTCAAAGAATGTTCTGCCCATGTGTTCCTCCAGGAGTTTTAGAGTATCCAGTCTTACATTTAGGTCTTTAATCCATTTTGAGTTTATTTTTGTATATGGTGTTAGAGATTTATTTTTGGTAGGGGGCGTAATTAGGTTTACTTATTTGTTTATTTTATTGATGTTTACTGGGATTGAACCCAGGACCTTGTGCATGCTAGGCATGTACTCTACCACTGAGCTATACCCTCCCTGATTTCTCCCAGAATGTTCTGATTTCATTCTCTTACATGTAGCTGTCCAGTTTTCCCAGTACTGCTTATTAAAGAGACTTTCTTTTTTCCATAGTATATATTTTTGCCTCCTTTGTTGTAGATTAATTGACCATAAGTGCATGGGTTTATTTCTGGACTTCCTATAATGTTCCATTGATCTATGTGTCTGTTTTTGTGCCAGTACCATACTTTTTTGGTTACTGTAGCTTTTTAGTATAGTCTGAAGCCAAGGAGCATGATTCCCCCAGCTCCATTCTTCTTTTGCAAGATTTTTTTAGATATTTGTGGTTTTTTGTTTCCATGCAAATTTAAACTTTTTTTTTTGTTCTAGTTCTGTGAAAAGTGCCATTGGTAATTTGATAGGGATTCCACTGAATCTGTAGATTATTTTGGTAGCATGGTCATTTGAACAATATTGATTCTTCCCATCCAAGAACACCAGTGTTATCTCTCCTTCTGTTTGTGTGTTTTCATTTTCTTTTATCAGCATTTTACAGTTCTCAGGAGTACAGGCCTTTGCCTCCTTAGGTAGGTTTATTCCTAGGTGTTTTGATGCAATGGTAAATGGGACTGTTTCCTTAATTTCTCTTTCTGATATTTCATTTTTAGTGTGTAGAAATGCAACAGATTTCTGTATATTAATTTGGCATCCTGCAACTTTACCAAATTCATTGATTAGCTCTAGTAGTTTTCTGATAGTGTCTTAAGGAATTTCTATGTATAGTATCATATCATCTGAAATAGTGACAGTTTTACTACTACTTTTCCAATTTGGGTTCCTTTTATTTCTTTTTCTTCTCTGATTGATGTGGCAAGGACTTCCAAAACTATGTTGAATAAAAGTGGTGAGAGTGGGAATTTGTCTTATTCCTGATCTTAGAATGCTTTCAGTTTTTCAGATGGAATACTCTATAAATCTCAATTAAGTCCATTTTGTCTAATGTGTTCGTTTAGGCCTGTATTCCCATGTTGATTTTTCTGTCTGGATGATCTATCCATTGATGAAAGTGGGGTGTTAAAGTCCCCGCTATTACTGTGTTACTGTCAGTTTCTCCTATGTCTGTTAATATTTGCTTTGTATATTGAAGTGTTCATATGTTAAGTGCATATATATTTATATATTTACCACTGTTATACTTCTTCTTGAATTGACCCCTCGATCCTTATGTAGTGTCCTTCTTTGTCTCTTGTAACAGTCTTTATTTTAAGGTCTGTTTTGTCTGATATAAGTATTGCTACTTTGGCTTTCTTCTGGTTTCCATTTGCCTGGAATACCTTTTCCCACACCCTCACTTTCAGTCTGTATGTGTCTCTAGATCTGAAGTGAGTCTCTATGTAGGCAGCATACATACAGGTCTTGTTTTTTTTAATCCTTTCAGCCAGTCTGTGTCTTTTGGTTGTAGCATTTAGTCCATTTACATTTAAGGTAATTATTGATATGAATGTTCTTAAGCCATTTTGTTAATTGTTTTGGGTTTGTTTTTGTAGGTATTCCCCCCACCTACCTTCTTTTTTTGTCAATTTGATTACTGTATGTCTTGGTGTGTTCCTCTTTGGGTTCATCCTGTATGACACTGCCCTTACTGGACTTGCATGACTGCTTCCTTTCCCAAGATAGGGAAGTTTTCAGCTATTATCTCTTCAAATATTTTCCCAGGCCCTTTCTCTCTCTTTCTTCTGGGATCCCTTTAATGTGAATATTCATGCACTTGGTACTGTCCTGGAGGTCTCTTAAACTGTCCTCATTTCTTTTCACTCTTTTTCTCTTTTTTCTGTTCTGTGGCAATGATTACCACTAGTGTGTTTTCCAGCTTACTGATCCATTCTTCTGCCTCATTTAGTCTACTATTGATTCCTTCTATTTTTCATTTCAGTTATTATAGTCGTCATCTCTCTTTGATCTTTGTATTTTCTAACTCTTTGTTAAAAACATGTAATTTCTCACTTTGTGCATCCATTCTCCTCCTGAGTTCTTTGGTCATCTTCATAATCATTACTCTGAACTCTTTCTCACGTAGATTGCCTATCTCCACTTAGTTCTTATTCTGAGTATTTTTTAAACGCCTTTATTGTGGTATGATTCCTATACAGTAAAATACACATATTTCAGATGTACAATTTGATGAATTTTGATAGATGTATATACCTATGAAACCACCACCACAATCAAGATAGCTAACATTTCCATCACTCCCTAAGAGGTGCAGATTTCAAATTCCCAATTTATCCTTTCCCACTCCTTTTCCCACCTAGTAACCATAAGTTTATTCTCTATGTGTGTGAGTCTGTTTCTTTCTTTCTTTTTTTTTCTCACATTTTTTTGGGGGTAAGGGTGATAATTAGGTTTATTTATTTTAATGGTGGTACTGAGGACTGAACTCAGGACCTTGTGCATGCTAGGCAAGCACTCTACCACTGAGCTATACTCTTCCTCCTAGTCTGTTTCTGTTTTGTACATAAGTTCATTTGTGTCCTTTTTTTTTAGGTTCCACATATAAGCAATATCATATGGTATTTTTCTTTCTCTTTCTGGCTTACTTCACTTAGAGTGACAATCACCAGGTCTGTCCATGTTGCTGCAAATGGTATTATTTTATTTTTTATGGCTGAGTAGTATTCCATTGTATAAATATATCACATTTTCTTTATCCAGTCATCTGTCGATGGACATTTGGGTTGTTTCCATGCCTTGGCTATTGTAAATAGTGCTGCTGTGAATGCTGGGTGCATGTGTCTTTTTGAATTGTATTTTTCTCTAGATATATGCCCAAGAGTGGGATTTCTGGGTCACATGGTAAGTTTATTTTTGGTTTTTAATGAACCTCCATGCTGTCCTCTATAGTGGTTTTGTGTGTGCGTGTGTGTGTGTGTGTCTTTTCGAGGGGTCAGGGAGGAGGTAATTTGGTTTATTTATTTATTTTCAGAGGAGGTACTGGGGATTGAACCCAGGAAGTTGTGCGCTTGTGCATGCCAAGTATGCACTCCACGACTTTAACTATACCTTCCCCTTGGGGTTTTATCTTGTTCCTTTATCTGGAGCATACTCCTCTGCCACCTCATTTTGTCTAAGTTGCTAATTGTATTTTTATGTATGTGGTAGGTTAGTTACATTTCTTGACCTTGGAGAAGTGGCCCTCTGTAGGAGGCATCCTATGTGTCTTACTTAGCAGTGTAGCCCCATCTTAATATCCATGCTATATGCTCTAGGGGTACCCTTTAAGAGGACTGTGAGTCCTGTTGTGGCGGCTATGTGAGCGGTCTGGTAGGCTGGGTTGGTCCCTAGTCTGATTGGTTGCCAGGCTGTGCCTTGTGCAGATGCTGCTGGCTGCTGTTTAGTGGGGTCTAGTCATGAGGTGGCTGGTTGCAGAATATTAGGGGGCCCTGGGGCTAGTATTGGCTCACTGATGGGTGGGATCAGGGTCCCAAAGACTCTGGGGCTGTTGCCCACCCATTGGCAGGTAAAGCTAGATCCTGGGGTTACTGCTGGACTGCTGGCAGGCAGAACTGTTTCCTGGAGTCTGGCTGCAGGACCCAGGAACACCAGAGCTCATTTTAGATTGTTGATGGGGGAAGGTGGTTCCTGACACAGTTGGGTATGGGGTCCAGGATGTCCCGAAGGTTGTATTGGCCTGCTCATGGGCAAGGCCAGGGCCCGGCTGGTCAGAGTGGGGTCTGGCCTGTGTTGCAGGATTGTAGTTTTCTTGCTTGTGGTGTCTGCCCGTTGGTGGGTGAGGCTGATCTACAGGCTTGGGCAGGCTTTCTGGTGGCAGAGGCCAGTGCCTGCCCACTGGTAGGTGGAGTTGGGTTTTGGCCTCTGGAGGGCTGGGCCATGTCTACAGGTGTGTCTAGAAGTGCCTGTGGGCTCTTCAGTCATAGTTAGAAAAATATGGGAAATGTAAATTATAGTCCTTGAAGCCCTTTAGATTAAGATGAGAAAGCTGAAAGATCAAGTGTAATAACTTCTGAAGAAAAGGCACTGAGTTTGGTCAGGAAGAGGTAATTAGTGATCTCTGAAAATAACTTCAGAGAAATGCCAAGGTATGAAGCTAAACCTTTTAGACAAGGGCTGAGAACAAATGGTTAAGGAGAATATAAATGGGGAAAGGAGATCTGGGCCATGTCTTTATGGACAAATGGTAGAGCAGGACTGATGAATGGAACAGGGTACCTTTTTTTTCTAAGACTTAAAGATATTAAAAATCAGCAAGAGGCAGAGTGAATGAGACTCTAAGAAAGTTTCAGAAATTAAAGGTGTTTGAGGGAGGCTCCAGAGAGGTAGGAAAGATGAGAAATCTAAGCCAGGGGGCTTCACAAAGAATTAAGAAATAATTTTTAGATTCAGATCTGCTGTCCCAGAAGCCACCACTCAACCAAGGATTTGCACCAAAATCAAGCCCACATGTGTACTGTATACCTAGACAGCAGAGCCCAGCTGACTGGATTTTCTGTGTTCTTCTATTCCCCAGGAAAGAGAGAGCTCCCATAGTGGAAGGAGTGTGGTCATTTAGTCACTGAACACAGCACTACTTCTGTGGCTGCTTCTCAGCTCCCGAGTGTCATCAGCATCACCGAGATGTCCAGCTGACTTGGGAGGGACTTTCCAGCTGACTTGAGAGTTTGTATCTAACCATAAGTTTGTAGCTAATGGTTTTGGGTTAGATTCTGAGAATCAAATAGAATTTTTTTTTAAAAGTTTGAGGAATTAATGGCTCTAGTTTTATCCTTGGTTCACACTCTGCATATTTAGATAGTCTCTGACTTGTAATGAACCCTAACTGGGATGTGATCCCTCAGGAACTTAGTAGCCTGGGTCTTCAACTGTGTTACACTGCTCAGAACCATGGCCATTCTCAAAGTGAGGAATCTTTAAGAGGAAATCTATGGAGTATGACAGGGAGATTTCCATGGAAACTTGTCTCTCCCTATAGCATATCTAGAGGATCCTTCCATGTTATGAGTCTACCGTCCCCAAGACTGGTCCTGAGTTCCTCTGAGGGTCCACCCAGAGATGGCGCAGGAAATAACTCCAGCCATGTGCCCTCTCATGGGCTACTTCTTGTAAGTGTAGAAAGTCACAGAGGGGCAGTTTTGTACCAGTCTTATTCCTGTCCTTTGTTTTCCTCTTTTTTCCCCCCTACATCTAATTTATATGTTCTTATATAGTATTTATCCATTAAAACCATTTTAAATGCTTCTTGGGAACAACAGTCATTAAATTGTACACTTATAAGGAATGAATCCTATGATACGGCTACTATACCACAGTAAAAATCTGAAGTATAGTAGATGAACACCATTCCAAAATTTTTTCTCTGCATATATAGTGATAAAAATCCTTTTAAAATGTGTTCAAATGAATTCTAATTTTAATTGAAAACTTTTTTCTTTAACAGAAGACAAGAAATTGAAGTGAAAGAAACTAGAGGTTTTGTTAAAGTCTTTCATTTCCAGGATTTTTTTTAAAGAGCCCCCCTCCCCACCTCAGATTATGAAAAAAGATAAAGGAAAATGGTGCACAGTTGGCATCACTGTGCTTTAAAATCCCAGGTTTCAAATGGACTTCTTGGTGTAAATACGAGAATGCTAGCAACTCTCATATTTCCTCTAATCTCTCTGCTCCTCACCTCCCAATTTAGTTTTGTCAAAATAAAGTTCCCAGTTACATTTAATTTAGAAAACCTGAAAAAGAAATAATTTTTATTCAGGATATTTTCCAACTTCTGCAGAAGGATGACCATATTAAATCAAAAGCTGTTCTGGTCTTTTATAATTCTGTAGAGATAAATGCTGCACTTCTGTTGGGGTGTGTCATGGGCAGAGTTCTTAAAGTTCATTTTAAGTTCCAAAATATCAAGACAGGAACTAGTCAGGTGTTTGGACTTTTCATTATCTCAAACATATTTCATAATTCTTGACAAAGATTTACATTTCAGATTAATCATTAGACAGTTTGACAGCACAAGAGTCTTCATTTCCTTACCTTGAATAGCAGGAAAATACAGGAGAGAAATCGTAGGTAAGATAGGGCGTAGTCAGGTTTTATATTACTGGAGACCTCATCTGAACCTGAATTAGTAAATACAACCTTCCTTTCGATACTCAGGTCATAAATAATATATCGTTCCCTCTAGAATCTATTAGCAGAAAAAAAGTGATTTACAACATAGTGTCTGAATTTAAAAAGTACTTTTAGGACCTGTTATTGATCTTGTTTAGTTTCCTTTTAAGTTAAAGTTGACGATGCCTTTCTTAAACAGAGGCTCAAATTTTGGTTTACGTATTTCATCCCTTATAGATGAGATATATTATTCTATCTTCATATACATAAGTATTATTTTACCAAAGTTTGTATTTATAACCTGCTTTACAGTCATCTTTCTCATAATTAGTATTTGTTTTATATTTAGCACAGCTTCTGCATCCCCGAGTTCTTTATTTTTATTCATCTTTTCTTATCTGGATTTCATCACACACAGCTTTTGCAAGAGGTTCTCTCATAAAGGCAATCTTCCTTAAGTTCATTCATGTTTATGAAAGCTGTCAGTGACCCTAAGAATTCTATCAAATTTTGGTATAATTTTTTTCTTTAGAATATTGTACCAACTGCTCCATTATCTTTTGGTATTGAATGCTGCTGTGGAAAAACGTGAGGACAGTCTACGGGGATTTTTTTTTTTCTTTGTAGATCAGTGGCTCTTAAAGTATGGTCCCTGGATCAGCAGCATTAATATTACCTGGGAATTCATTAAAATGAAAATTTTCAGTCCCCACTTTGTAGCTACTGAATTAGAAACTTGGAGCATAGAATCCAGTAATCTGGTTTAACAAACCATTCAGGTGTTTCTCATGCATGCTAAAGTTCACAAACTTATTAAATATTTACTTTTTCTGTCTGAACACCTGAAGATTTCTTACTTTGAAATTTAATAGCCTAATCCAGGATATCTTACAATTGAGAGTTCTCTATCAAAATTTCCTGGATTCATCTTTCAGTGTGCGCTGATTGGTCATGGACACGTAGTAAACAAATTAATCATTTGGCTCTTATGACTCTGGATGGCCATACAGCTCAAGATAGTTTTAATTTATGCCTGCCTGTTGTCCCAGGATACTTATTACTAGTGTCTCCTTTTACTCTCAGAACTGCCCTAGTTTGGATGATAGACTGCATGGTCACCCCATTTATGACCATTGAGTCCAGTGGCTTGCAAAATACGTATGACTGATCAAGATGCTGTGTGGACTCTGTGGAAGCCCTGATGGGAGATGCAGAGTAAAGGCCCAGAGGATTTTGGAGCAAAATCATGCCTATTTTGAAAATTATCCTTATTTTGAGAGGTGGCTCTTGGCTTGCTATTGGGCTGTGGTAGAGACTGAACACTCACTTGGCTGTAGAATACCAGCTGCCCAACATGATCTACCAAGCCATAGGGTCAGGCATGCCTAGCAACACTCTTTCATCATGTGGTATATTTGGGACTGGGCTTGAGCCAATGTAAACTGGATGAGCAGGTGGCTCTCACTCCTGGTGTGCTACTCCAGTTGCATTGCCATCCTGCCCTCATTTTATGCTTAAGCCACATGAAGTGCTCTCTATGGCCAGTTGACTGAAAAAGAAAAAAATCAGAGCCTAGTTTATAGACGGTTTTTCATGACAACTGGAGATGACTTCTGCAATGCAGCAGCCCCACAAGGAGTGGCTCTTTAGTAAAAGAACAGGGAATTCCATCCGGTGGGCAGAATTTTAAACAGGACGACTTACTGTCCATTTTGCCCACAGGAAAGCTGGCCTGTGGAGCAGCTCTAGACTAATACATGTATAGGGACTACTGATTTGGCAGGACAGCTAGGACCATGAAAGGAATAAGCTATGAGGATTGGTAACAAGTTGGTCTTGGGAAAGAGGTATGTGAAGGGATCTCTCAGAGTGAACTTGGAGTGTGAGAATGTGTGTGTCCTGTGTAAATGCTCACCAAAAGGCCTTTACTTCAGAGTTTTTCTTTACCCAGGTAAGCATGATGACCCTCCTAATTTCAGTGCTAGGGACCCTATGATCAATTATTCAGTGCCAAATATTCCTGTGGGTCAAACCATTATGATTACCCACACCGGTCCTTCTTATTAAAGTAACCAGCCCAAGTTGTCTCTGGTAATTTGGTGCTACTTATCTCTGCCAACCCAAGATGTCATCATCCTTATTGAAATAATAGAACCTATTTCAATATCAGTATTTTCCACCTTCATCTCTGACCTATAGAAGACAGCCACTGTGGTGCTTTTCAAATATGCTGGTACTACCTTCATTAATGCATTTCTCAATGTTCTTCTGACAGCTATGTCCTCAAACTGGGACGGCTTGAGTGGCTAATACATAACAAGTCCACTTTGACATTGTCATCTCCCTAAGTCTTTCTGTTCCTTCTTTTATAAGAGATTTCTGGCATTTCAACTAATCATAGGCCAGAAGTGAATCCAATTTTCAGTCTACAAAAGATAAAATAATTAGAATTCTACCAACTGCATGTGATAGCACACTGAATCCAGAATCTCTGGTAAGTGCAACTATGTAATAATGTCAGCCTAACTGAAATGATTTTCCTCCATTTCTGGTGTAGTTCCTTCATAATTTGGTTCCATGTACATTCCTCCAGGTTTTTGCTGATAAACATTAGTGCAGTTTAGTAACTTGTTTATCATGCAAGCCTTTTGCTCCCAAATTTGACTTGGTAATTGGTCCCACAGGCATTTCAGGATCTTCCTCTGGCCGCAGATGTGGAGGCAATGAAGGGGAGTTGGGTAGGGCATGAAGAGAATTGGCACTCACTTGCCCGGTAATTACCTCAAGTAGGGTCATTACAGGGTCTTCAAGCAAGGGAGGATCACCATCAATCAGGAGTGAGGGGCTGCTCTGCTGGCAACAGAGGCTCTCAGTGTTTGCAGTTAACAGATTCCTAGAGTCATCTGAATTCTTCTAGGATAACCGTTCCAATTCCTGGGTCCCCTGTGTTCCTGACAGCCTGTCCCCTTTTCTTTCTCACTGTTCCCTTGTCTGTTTTTGTCTCTTCCTGTTGTTGCTCTTTTTGTCTCGCTTACAAGCTGTGTGCCTTCATACTTCAGCTTTTCTCTCTGTATTTGCTCATCTGTCCTCTCAGCTGACCACCTTCTTTTACATGATTCTAATCTCACCCCTGTGTAACTTTTGCTTACACAAAACTAGCTATGCTGCCAACACCCCTGCCCCGCAACAACCTACACATCCTTCAATTTGAGTGCCCTACACCATCTGACTGGCTCTCTGAACCTTTGACTCAATTCTAAACTCTTGAGAGATTCTGATGAGCCCTACTTGGGCTGATGCTCCACCCTTGGTCCCATCTCCAAAGATGGCAGAGTCACTTAATACCTAGGGTTTCCCTTCCTCTGGGTCGTGGCTGGTGAGGTTCTGTAAGAGAGGTTTGGGCTGGGAGGATTCTGTGGAGGATGTGAAAGAAATATGATGCTGTGCTTCATTATTAGTATTCTGCCTCCTTTTGAGTTTCTGTAATTGAATACTGTAAAGATTATAGTTGGAGTTAGGTGAGGGTAGATTTACAACAATAAAGTTCTAATTTACTGAAGATCTGAACTTCCTTTCCTACGCGTTAAAGCTTAACATAGTAGATTGTAGTATTTATGGAGTCCCTACTGTATCCCCAAAGCTTTGCACATATTTTATTCTCTGAGAAACTCTATTAACACTTATTATCACCCTCTACTCTAGTCTCAGAGAGACTAAGAAACTTTGCAAAAGGACCCACAGTAGTAAATAGAGATTCAAACTAGAGTTTGTTATTCCAGGCTCCGTGGTTTTTCTAGTAACAATACAAAGCTCTCTCTCCAACCAGAGCAATAAGGAACTTACCTTTAGTTAAAATGAAATCCACTTCTTTTAGAGATCCTAATGTCTCAGAAGGCACCAGAACAAAGCAGAAAACAGGCATGTTAAAGGAGAATTGTGCTGGCTTTGTCTGTTATGGCGCAGCCTAGAAAGGAGGCCACTCCTCAAGCTGCACGTTGCAGCACAGTCTGTGTGCCACCATACAGGACGTGTAATTTCTCAGGGACCATACAGGACCTTATAAATCCTCCCCAGATGCCATATGAAGCGTTAATCTTACCCTTATGAAGACCTGTACTATAGTCTGTGGAGGAAAGAAAAGGTCAACAAAACAAACACATTGTGCTTAGATTTCTAGAAAGCAGACTCACAGGAATTCCTAGGTTTCTTTTTGTTGCCTGTGTATCTCAGACAGGATGTAGAGAAGCCTACGAACTGGAACCACCAATAGGTGCAACCGAAAAAGTCCTCCATAATGGCTGTTCTCCTTAGCCAAAGAACCACCAGAAAAAGAGCAGTTTAGCAGAATAGAAAACATTTTTTTCTTCTACTACCAATCCTACTTCAGCCAAACACCAATGGAAAAACTATCTCCCCCATTATAGTTTATGTGGGTCTGAGCCGGGAGTTGAACGTTCATCTGTCAACCAACGACAGCATTCTGATTCCCCCACCACAGTGGTGTTCACAAGGTCAAAGTCCCAGAAGGAGAGAGAGAGAGACAGGAAGGGAAGGAGAGGGGGAGAAAGAAGGAATGGAAAGAGAGAAGGAGAAATAAGACAGAATCAATAGTTGAAGAGATAATGGCTAAAATTTTTCCAAAACTGATGAAAGATATCAAGCCCCTGATTCATGGTGACCTGCAAACCCCAGGCAGGTTGAGCATAAAGAAGAGCATGTCTTGGTACATCTTGTTAACAATAATAAAAACCAAGATCAAAGGATAAATTTTATAGCAGCTAGGAGGTGAAAAATACTACCTTCAATTTAAATTGATTTGATGTTGACTTTTTAACACAATGATGGAAGTTGGAATACAAGATGTAAAAGAAAATAACCACTAAGCTGGAAATATAGACCCTCAAAATACATACAGCAAAAATATTCTTCAATAATAGAGGATCTGCAGATCTGCAGATACTAACTACTATATATAAAATAGATAAAGAGCAAGGTCCCACTGTATAGCACAGGGAGCTATATTCAATACCTTGTAATAGCGTATAATGGAAAAGAATATGAAAAAGATATATATATATACATATATATATGTATATATGTATATATATATATGTCTCTCACTATGCTGTATACCAGAAATTAATGACTTCAGGGGATAGAGGGAATAGAGGAGAAATATTTTTTTCAGACTAACAAAAAATGAGAATGCATTCCCAAAGAAATTGCACTAAAAGAACAACTAAAGAGTTCTTCAGGAAGAATGAAAATTATCTCAGATAAAAGCATGGAAATGCAGGAAGGAATGAAAAGAGAAAGAGTAAATACATGAATAAATCTAAATGAATATTGAGCATATGCAATGATAGTAATATTGTTTTGCGGGGTCCAAAATATATGTAGAATTAAAATGCATAAAAACAATACAAAAAGAAGAGAATAAATGGAATTATAATGCTCTAAAATCCAAGAATTGCCAGGGCAGTAGTTAAATTAATCATGTGTATTTACTATAAGAAGCCCAGGGTGTATGTAATAATCTGAAGGGTAATCACTAAATACATTTTTTAAAAAAGAATGTACATAACCAAAAAAAAGCCAATAGTAGGGGAAATGGAACAAAAAATATTTGATAACTCAAAAAGGAGGCAGAAAAGGAAAGCAAAAGAGATATTAAACAGGCTAATTAAACAGAAAACAAACAAAATGGAAGACAAAATCTAAATATACCAATAATTATATTACTAAATATGAACAGACTAAATATTCAACTGAAAGACTTAGATTGGATTTTTTAAAAGCATATGGTACCTATAAGAGACACATGTTAAATATAAAACCAAAGAAAGATAGAAGGTAAAAGGATGGGAAAAAATATTCCATGCAAATGTTAACCAAAAGAAAACTGATTTAACTATATTAGTATCAGACAGGGTAGATTTTAAGGCAAGAAGCTTTAGCAGGGATAAAGAAGGAAATGACATGATAATAAAATAACCAATTCACTGTAAATGATATAATAATTATAAATCCACATGTAATACAACATAGCTTCAAAATATATAAAACAAAATTAAAAGTAGACAAATCTACAATCACGGCAGAGACGATTGCTCTGATATTTATAGAGTATAGCATCTGACAGGACAGAATGTGTATTTTTTCAGGTGTACATGTACTGTTTACCAAAACCGAACTGGATCATATACTGGCCTTTATACAAGCCTCAACCAATTTCATTTCATTCAGACTATATTCTCTGACTCCAGTGGAATTAAGGTAGACATCGATAATGAAAGGATAATTTAGACTATCTTGAAATGTATGAAAATTAAGCAATACTTATAAATAACCCATACGTTAAAGAAGAAATCACAAAGGAAATTAGAAAGTATTTTAAACTGATGAAAATGTAACTCACAGGATCCTGCAGCTGAGCAGAGGAAATAAAACAACACAACATACCTGTGCTACAACATAGAAAATGATAACTATCTTCTACCAAATAACACACAGACCACTAGTTAGGTTGAGAGACTGGAGCAATCATGTGTATCCCAGTAGTGCATCAGAAAAGACCTCACCTAGATAAAATGGAGATCATTGGCATTAAAAAGGGGTTAAAGAATTGAACCTTGATATTAATTTTTATGCCTATGGATGTGGAAGATGCCAAAAATGATTGCAGAAGATAAGCCAGAATAAGAATGAGAGTCAGATACTACAATTAGGAAGACATAAAGTTTTTGAAGAAAAAAATCTGAAAACTGAGAAGTTATGTGTTCATTGATGGCAAGAACTGTGTTACATTTATTTTTACGTCTTTCATGCATATAGCACATTTGGAACATAGCAAGAGCTCAATAGATATTTGCTGACTGAACTAACTCTTGTGTCCTCAGAAATTCATATTTATATATGATATGCTAGGTGACTATCTCAAATTGAAAGGTCAGGTGATGTAGAGGTGACATATTAAGAACTGAGTGACAGAAAATGCCAGCCAAGATCTGGGGAAGAACTTTCCACACAATGCGAAGATCCTAAGGCAGGTTCAAGCTTGATATGTTTCGAGAATCAGAGAAAGTCTGAGTAGTGGTAGTGTAGTAGTTAAAGGAGCAGAAAATGATAATGATGAGGTTAGGCAAAAGCCACTTCATGTAGGACCTTACAGATCAGGGTAAGGAGCTTGCATTTTATTCTTTTTAAGATTTTACTGGGAGAAGAAATCATGGAGGGTGGACATCAGGAAGGGGTCAAGACTAGATCCATTTACTCTGATTCACTGCGTTAACATACTATTATAACTGCTGCTTCTCCAACCTCATCTCCCCCCCACTACTCTGCACCTCTACGCCGCACAGGTCAGGCTACTCATCATTTCCCCAACGTTTCGTTTTCCTGCCGCTTCACCTTTGCTTGTTTGTGATGGGCCCTCTACCTAGAATGCTCTCTCGTCCCTTGCTTCTATGACCAAATTCTAGTCACCTTCAAGGTCAAGCTTAAAATGCTATCTACTCCATGCTTACTTTGTGAATCCTTCCCTAATTCTCATGGCCAGAAATAATCTCTCCTTTTTATGACTTTTCATAACATTTTATAATTGGTATAGGTAACATTCTATCTTCAGTAAACAGGATTGAAATAATGCATGTGAAAAGTAAGATGCTAAACAATTACATTTTTATTTAGATGATAGTTATTGAGGTACATGCCTTATCTTCCTTCTGCAGACTTCTTAAGAGTAGGGGACTCTTTTTATTCATACCCATTTATTTCTCCCATAGCTTCTGATATGCCTTTCAGGTTTAAAAAAAAAAAAAAGGTCCATTAAATTAAATTAAATTGTGGAGGCAAAAGGATTTGGGCAGAACTTACATAGGAATTACCAGAACCGAGGTTTCCTAATAGGAACATGTGCTTCCTTTAGGTCAAAGAATTTTTTTTTCCGTTTTAGTTTTGTCTAATTGTAATAAAGAATGTATAATTAAATCACATCCTCCTGGTTTTCCTCTTACTTCATAAATCACCCATTCTCATCACCTTTTCTGGATCTTCTTCCTCTTACAGATTTTTAATGTTGGAAAACCCCAGGACTAGTCCTTGAACCTCTTCTCTGGCATACATTCACTTCCTAGAATATCTCCTCCAGTGTCATGGCTTTAAATACCATTTAAATGCTGATGCTCTCAAATTTACATGTCCAGCTTCAGCCTCATATCTGAACTTCAGACTCATGAAACTGCCAGCTCAACATTTCTAATTGGATACCTTATTGGCAACATGCACAAAACTCTTAGTTACTTTACACTCTAAACCTATTCTTACCCTAGTCTCCCTGCACCCAGGAAATTGCACCATCATTCTCATTACTAAAGCCCCCAAGTCAAAGGGTCAGCGTTGATTTCTTTCAAACCGTATATGCAAACCATACTCAAATCATGTCAGTCCTACCTTAAATTCCAAGTCAAACCACTTCTCCCTACCTCCACTGCTACCACCTTGTCCAAATAACAATCACGTTTTATTCCTGGACTATTGTAAGTATCTCCCAATTGGATTCCCTGCTTCCATTCTTTCCTGTCTACAGACAGTTCTCCACTTAGTAGCCAGAGTGATCTCAAATAGAGAATCAGATTCTGCCACTCCTATAGTCTAAACCTCCAACGGTTTCACATCTTACTTAGAATAACATCAAAATGTCTTACCATGGTCACAAGGCCCCACATGATCTGGTCCCTAGCTTCCTCTGACTGCATCCTCCACCACTTTACACCTTACCTACTCCAGTCCTGTCGTCTAGTCCTTCTTGCTCTTCCTCAATATATCATTACTTCCTCAAGCCCTTTGTGCTCTCTAAAATCTTTAACAGTCAGTCAAGATTAGTGAGGTAAATTTGCACACAGATATAGTAGATTATTCATCTTTGTTTTTTCAATATCTAACTCGATGAATGGCCTATAGTGAAACACAAAGATGTATTTGAATAAAAATATGACTCTCCTTAAAAAAAATGAGGTTTTAGCCAACCATATGATTAAAATGTAAGCCTTCATTGTGATGTAGTTGCCAAAAACATCTAAAGTTACCTAACGCTGCATTAACAGAAGTGCATTGTTTGGAGACAGGCAGGTTCTAGTTCTTCTGGTCTGATCACTTCTGGAATGTTGTACATATCTGGCTCCAGATACCACGTATTAAGAGAGATTCTGACCCACGCTTGCAGTTCAGGCAAAGGGTATTTTTCAGAAGAGGTGAAAAAAGAGTGGTCAAAAGACTAGAATATGCCCTGTGAGGGGCCATGAAAGGAACTGAGAATCTTTAGCTTGATGAATACTGACTCGACTGGGGAGGTGACATGAAAATTCTCCCCAAATAGCAAAAAGCCTGCTACATAAAAGAGGGGTTTATGCTTATTCTTGTTAGCCATGAAGGAAAGAAGCAATGGTAGATTTCAAAGAGGAAGCTTTTAGTTCAACATAAAGAATTGTGTACCAGTTTTTCCCAAGCCAGTGTTCTGCAGAACGTGTGCCATGTTAGGCGAAACAAAGTGTCTTTACTGCAAGATTTCTCAGAATCTTTAATATGCAGATGTTAAGAAGAGGATATAATATGCTTCATTCCCAAAATTCATTTATCCATAGAAACTTTTATTCACAGAACACTGTTAAGATCTCTTGAAACAATAGTTCACAGAATGGATTGAGTTAAAGCTGCTCAAAAATGAATAGAATATCTTCTAAAGAAGGACGGTCAGGTTCACATCAAGATATCTGTGGAAAATGGATGGTGGTGCTGCCACTTAAGTACTTCTGAAAACTTGGTCACTAAAACTAAAGTATTAAAGCTTGGGAAACTGGAGCAACTTTTCTGGTTACGTTTACAGTGGGAGACTGACTCAACACAGTTCTAGATGAGAATAATGGAGCAAAACCAATGGAAATGAGACTGTCTAGGACAGAACATTTTTCCCTAGAAATACACTGTACGGTCATGATATTCCCATATCTGTCCACTGATTCATTCATTGTTTGCAAGGTAGTACTTCTCAACTTTTCTCGCCAACACAAACAAAAACCCCTCGTGTTCTACCATTCCTTCCTTCAACCCCCAGATTTTGGCAGAATCCTGATATGGGACCATTCCCCCCACCCTCATTGAGCATTGACATTTTAGAAGCTCAAATCTAGAGTATTAATATAACTTTTTTTTTTTAATAAACAGGGCCTAAATGAAGAAACGGCATTTTAAAATTATGAGAAAAGTAAACATTACCAAAACAGATCTACTACTTTGAGGCTGAAGGGAATACTACTAAAAACAAGAGTTGTATTCTTGAAAATAATGTTATTAAATATTTGTTGCAATAAGCAAGATGATACAATAATAAGAAAAAGCTGTCTGGAGGGAGTGTGGTCCTGCCCACCCTTGATTTGGGCACAGTGACAATGATTTCAGATTCGTGGCCCCCAGGATGGTGAGGGAATAAATATGTGTGGTTTTGAGTTTCTAAAACAAAAAAAGAAGGAAAGAAAAAAAAGAAAAAGCTGGCCCAACAACATTGAAAAGCCAGGGTTGAAAAATTATAATTAGTTCCTGCACAATTGTCCACAGGAGGGCGTAATCTAGAGCTGAAACATCATAGTCCCTAAGAAGACTTACACTGTAGAATGGCTCATCAGGACTTGCACAATTTATACTTGTTGTTTTCCAGAATCATGTTTACTATCTTTAATTTAGTTTCCAAAGATCTATCAGTACTGAAAAGGGGATGTTTGGGTTAGTAGATAAAATATTGTAATTATCAGAAAGATGTATCTTCTGTGGGTTAATAAAATGTCATTTTGTCTCCTACTATCTGTACTGAAGCATTTACTAAGGTCTTATCAAACCTGGATAAGCTGAAAAGCCAGCCCCTGGGCCAGATCATACCAGACATATTAATTCTTGAGGTCCTTGTAAACAGAACACTTGAAATGGTAATGAAGAAACTTGAAATACCATTTCTCTGTTATCTTGCAATTTTGCCCTTAAATCAGCACTTCAAAAAGTAGTGTCACCAGTTCTGAATGGCAGGTAAATCAATTCCCACATAATTCTGATAACCAGAGACTAACCTCAGTTAGACATTTGTGTTTTTCATGGCCATTTGGAGATACCAGGCCAGCTTCAGCAACACTACACAAGGTTTACTGAGTTCACTGATAGATGGGGGTACATGGAGCCTAAGTGGCCTTGCTGTAACGTAGTGGAAAACCCAGTCCTAGAAATGCCTCTATCATGGGAGAAAAGTGGAGGAGATCAGCCCAGATATGATTCTACTTCTCTCTTCTAACCACATCGGAGTAAAAAAAGGTTGAAGATGGGTAATGGCCAAGGCCAGAGCCCGGAACTGGGGTCTAGGCAGAGTCCAGGGGGCCATTAGAGCTTTGTCTTCTTGGTCTCCAGGTTGATCATGTCCCCTTGGATATGAGGAATCTGCTTATCTGCTGAGCCCTGAATATCCTCTGGCTTTATAGGAACATAGTAGTAGCCCATGATGGAGAAGATCAAGCAGACCACCAGCAGGAGGCAGGAAAACAAAATGAATTCGGCCCACTGCAGGAAGAAATACATATAAGAGAAGAATATGGGGAACCTGACACTAAAGCTATCTTCATAGGACGAAGACTGGGGACCCACTGACCCAAGGTCACCAGTTTAGGAAGAGGTTTGGTAGGAGAAAACGGGACTCATTGGCCTCTCCTCTACTGCCACTTACATATGCCTATTTCCTTGGCAATGTCTGTGTGTATCTAATCCCACGTCAGAGGGCTGAGTGGGGAATGAGGGAGGCAGAGAGTTGGGGGAAGAGGGGGAAAAGGAAGCTGGATAGAAATCCTTGGGTAGTCACGAGTTCCTGCTTCCATCAGATACATACCTGTACCAGGCCACTGAACTGGGCCACAATAAGCACGATGATATTCCCAACTGCAACTGTCAGCAGCCAGGCTGCCTGGAGTACAGACTTCATGCTAGAGGGAGCCTGGGGAGGATACGGATTTGTGAGTACTCCTTCCTCAAACCCCATGCATCTATCCAGAAAACTTCTCCCACAAAAACTTTCAGATTTGAACTTCCCTCAGTAAGTTCAGCTGTCACATTGATTCATGGGATGGTAAAAATGTTAATAGTAATATAAGATGGGGCTCTTAATTGAATATTTAAATTCATTATATCATATCGTCTTCATTACAACCCTGAGATAAGTCCTATTAGTATTCTTATTTTATACATAAAGAAAAATACCATTAGAGAGATGACAATGCACTTGCTCAAGGTTACACAATAGTTGTGCAGCCAAAATTTGAACATGGGCAGTTTGACTCCACAGCCCTTATTTTTCATGTTAAAGTATCCTTTGCTGGATCATGGACACAGGGAACACAGCATAGGGATCCATCCTACCAAGATCCTGGGAGTCAAGCTTACACTCTGTTCAGGATCATGAGGAATCGAAGGCCAAAAAATATGCAGGTCTTGGCCAGGGTCACATACCTAACTAAGGCAGTGCCAGTATTAAAACTATTTTCTGAGCAATAGCTCCCCCTCCACTTTCCACTTGCAAAAACCTACCTGAGAATAAGAGAACTCAAGTCCTGTGACAGAGAACATGACTTCCCCAGCTGTAACAAGGGCATATTGTGGTAGCTGCCATGCAATGGACATTTTGTTGGCTGGGATGTATTCCATCTTCCAGGCCTGAGGACCCTGACTGGTGCTCTTGGTGAAGGAAAGAAGAAATGGGCTTGTTAGCAGTCTCAAGTAAATATTCCTGGCCTACAGCATTTTATGACCTTATATCTATACCCTCTTTGTATTGTCACCCTTTGCCACCATCAAGAGATTAAGCAGTTTCTACACAATTTCAGTTTCTTGAAATTCATTTTGTAACCCTGCACTCATTTACCTGGCTTCAGTCAATCAGAAACCATTACTGCAGAGTCCTTAAATGGCAGAATATCTTGATACTGTAGTTTGGATTCCCACCATTTTGACCTATTGGGTAGTTTGATCCTGGTAAACATTTTAAATGTAAAACAGCATCTGAATGATACAAACACAATGACTTTTCTGAAAGCATGTACTTAAGAAAAGTTTAACTCCTTGTTCAATTTTCTAGCTAAGTACAATTAAACTGTTTCTAACATTTTCTAAGTAAATATTTATTTTATTAAAATTACTTTTATCAGAATGAATTATTTTCTTGGTAACCCTTACATTGAAGATTTTCTTGATCAATTTTAAAAAATCCATATCAAATGCTACCTGCTATTTTGAATTCTATTTACTGGCCATTATTTTTGAACTCAAATCTTACACATTCAAATTATGTCAAAAAGGTGCAATTTTTCTGTAAAATTTTGGTCCGAATTTTTTCAAGTTCTCTTTTTTGGTCACTAACGTTACCAAGTATACATGATTCTACAATCTTTTTTTGTCTAAAATTACATTTACTATATGCAGGCTTTTAGTTATAGTTGGTCTTATTTTATATAGATTAAATCTACTAATATTTCTTATTATAAATGGAATTAAATTTTTGAAATTATATATTTTTCCTGAAGTAAAGCCAAGTTATTAGGTAGTAGGTGTTTCTAGGTATTAGGTATAATATCTGGATATATCATGAGATAAAAGTGGCAGAGTTGAAACATCAGGGTCAAAAGTCCTTGAAATCAAAAGTCTTTGATGCCCAATGCCCTTGATTCTCTGAGTCAAAGGGCCACTGTGTTCAAAATATGTAAAGCAAAGTTGCTTTAGTTCATATTGTGAACAATACCTGGGCATATGTTTGGGTTTTCTTAGCCTAAGAGAAGACCATGACCTGAGTTTCTAAACCAGAGCCACATTCTCAAATACCCACAAGCAGGTAATTGAGTAAACAAAGTGGGCTGAATAGGAATGAGAGGGACCATGGTGAACTGGACGGTACAGGCCCCATCTAAGGGTACAGTCACTACAGCACCAGCCAACTGACATGGTAATACCTGTTACAAAATCTTCTGATTTTGCTTTTAAGAAATGTTTGGAATCCATCTTCTTAGGTGAAATCTTTTGAATTTTAAATATTGTCAATTAATACTAATAATGACTATTTTGGTCAAGACTGCAGAATGAAGGATACTGGACTATGTGAGGAACTGGGCCCCCAGGCCTCTAATTTACGACCTCTACTCTAGATAACATATTAGATCCTGGCATTCAGAAACAATACATATGGCCTGTTTCTTGAACAGTATATGAGAGACAGAACAAATGAAAAATGGAATAACACCAGGAATGCAAGTGGTATGGGTTGAGTCGTGTCCCCCTAAAACTCATATGTTGAAGTCCTAATCCCACAGCACCTGAGAATGTGATCTTATTTGGAAACAGGGCTGCTGAAGATATAATTAGTCAAGTTAAAATGAGGTCATTAGGGTGGGCCCTAATCCAATATGACTGGTGTTCTCACAAGAGAAATTTAGACATTGACAAACATACAGGGAGAACTACAAGAGAGAATGAAGGCAGAGATTGGGGTGCCAGAGAAACACCAAATAAGTGCCAGAAAACCACTAGAAGCTAAAGGAAGCTAAATCAAACAGGTTCTTCCTCATAGCTCTCAGAAGGAACCAACTCTACCCACACTTGATCTTGGACTTGTAACCCTTCATGACTATAAGAGAATAAATTTCTCTTGTTGAAGCTACTCAGCTTGTGTACTTTGTTACGGCAGCCCTAGAAAACTCATACAGCTAGGTTGGTTTAATATCTGAAAATCAATTAATATAATATACCATGTCAATAGGAAACCACACTAGTATCTCAATAGACACAGAAAAAGCACTTGACAAAGTTCAACACCCTCCTTCATGGTAAGGAAACAAACACCTCAACAAACTAGAAACAGAAGGGAATTTAACCTGATACCTGATAAATGACATCTATGAAAAACCCATAGCTAACATATTTAGTGATAAAATATGTCTACCATTCCCCAAGACCCCTGTGCCTGTGGCCAGTGTGTTGACTTTTAACATCCCATATGGAGACCTTAGTCTAAAGTCACTACAGAACCTATCACCTTACACTAGAAATAAGTATGTCATTCTGTCTTGCCACAGAATCTTCTTTGTATCTCAGTATAGATACAGATGCAGATATACATAGACTATAGATATAGATATAGATACATATATATATGGTATAAATACTGTTGTATAGATATAACTACAGTTATACGGAAGGAGATGGTGAGGGTAGCCATGAGCTACTTACATTAGAGATAACAAACAGATAAGCTGCACCGAAGTCTAGTAGACCCAAATTGAGTGAAAAGTTCTCATCTTTTGTTCTACAGCGCACCGCAGGATATCTGGAACAGGACAAGTTTAGGTTAGAATAAACATTACAATTTAGAAAAGCACTCCCAGGAAAGAGTGATTTCATCTCTCCACTGATGGTGAATCAAGCAGAGAAGCTACCATTTCTCTTTGAAGAGAGGAGTCTCAGAGTAAATTATTGTCATGCCAGGTTTTTCTACCCCTGATCTGAACTCTTCAGTGCCTGTCTGGTATTCTTTTTTTAACCTTAAACCTGAATGAAGAAGGTACAAATGGCCTTTTTTTTTTTTTTGTGAACTTCAGACTTTTAAGTCTTCTCATCAAAATCTGAATTTTTCTCTTCTAGGTCTGATGAATTAGTGCAACAGCATAAAAAAATAGTGAACCTGAAAGGATAAGCTCAAAGTGATGAGGTGCCAGTAGGAGTTCCCAAAGGGCAGGGGAGGGAGCCAAAATAAACTTGGCAGACCTCCCAGAGGTGGCCTTGTTAACCATACAGTATGGCCTTCACGGAAGTCATGGCCTCAATGTATTGGCGCCGAAAAAGGTGAGACTGAGGGAAGGGGGCACGGGTTGAAAAAGAGCAGGAGACTGTAATGTTCAAAATTAGCTTAGATGTACCCAGTCCTCCCACCCATATGCAAAAAAAGCACTTAGAAAACAGTTGTTGCTAAAAGTAAAATGTCCACAAGGGTAATGCTCTTACTCTCCTCTTCGCACAGTCCTGTAAGCAGACACGCCGTAGTCTTCATCAACACTAAGGAAGGTGTCTGTACCGAGGGAGATGTTGACCTCTTCATGCAAAGTGTTAACAAACCTAAGTGTGGAAACATTGTTACAGATCAGACAAACTCTCCCAAGCAGGGACACGTGGTAAAAGGGCAGGGGCCTTTTCTGTTTTGTTTACCACTATATCCCTAGTGCCTAGAACAATGGCTGGCACATAAAAGGTACATGATATATATTGTTAACTGGGTGAATAAATGAACTCACACATAAGAAGTAATCAGTAGTCTTAGCTGTCCCTCACATTCTCTTTCCTTGGGTATTAGCTTTTTATCTGTCATATTCTCACCTGATCTCAAGCTGGGATGGACACTACCATGATCACCCACGGCAGTCCGAGTTCCCTCACTAACCCATCTTAGGCGCACCCAATTTCTCTCCCTCTTATAATAGTGGAATTCATCAACTGAGACCCTACTAAGAAAAATAATTAGGTGTATATAAATGTATACTGGTATTTACATAAAATTGATACTTTATTCTCTTACAAATGAAGTCTGATTTGACTTTTACAAAACTCAGACTCTCGGCCCACAGTAGGTTGAGTTATCATTGTTTGACATCTGCAGACAACCCTGGACTCTTCCAGAATCATCTTTCTAGTTTTTGAACCTGTGCCCCTAAATTGCTTCCTCAGTTTGGGTTTTTGGTAGCATTTGCCTTGGTCCCTGACCCATGGGGATTAGAAGGGCCGTTCCCTCTGGAATCCTTGATATTGATTCCTGGATTTCTGATCACCCTGCACTAACCTAGAAATTGCCCCCTTTCACCCCTTCTGGAGGTTCCTCTCTGACCCAGGGAAGTCCTGTCCTCATTGTTGTCTTACTTCTTTTGATTTGTATACTTTTTCTGAAGCATATTCAATAGCAAATGATTATGACTATTCCACCCATCAGTGAAATTCTAATTTTTCATTAAAAGTTCTCTAAAATACTATTCTCAACAGCAACCATCTAACCTTGATGGCCACAGGCACATGCATCTATTTCATGTCAGATTCTTGCCACAGAGAGCAGGTGACCTCTCAGGGCTCCATCTCTCCAACTGTTCCAGGCTGTCTAACGAGACCTTTAGCCTTGTCTAGATTTAAAAACAAATCTTTTGACTCCAAGTATGTTATCTTTACTACAACATGATGCCCCTATAGGTTTATTTTAAGTTTTAAAAACATGGTAACTATACAAGATATTCAACTACCAACAATGAAGGGACGAATATTTGCTCACTTCTGAATTTCTCTCTGGTGATCACAGAGAAGAAAGTACTCAATTATTTTCCTGACAGCAAGATGAGCAGATAAAATTCAGCAGAAGGGATTAAGTACCAGAGCACAGGGGGCATACATAGATACAGGGTCATCTTTGAATATCAGATGAGAAAGCAAGCCTATTTGCCCCTCACAGTCCTGAAATGCCTTCTGACACCAATGCCCCTAACATTCTAGGAGAGAGAATCCCTGCACAAGACAAGTAGAATGTAAGGCCTCTTCATGTGAAGCCACACAGATTAGAAGAGACCCAAGATTCAAGAGAACAGAGTGGTCTGGGTCTCCTTGACATCCGAACCTCACAGCTGTCATCCCACTGGTTGTTTGGTTTTCTGCATCCTTCACCTACAAGAGAGGGAAGTAAAAATCAGTTACAGCTGAAAGAGGGAACTGATAATCAGAAAATCTGATAATCAGGCATATCCTTGGTAAGATATTAATCAGCCAGTCATCATCCTGTTAAGATAATTTGGACACTAGGCCATTCCTCAACTTACCATCATGCTAGAAATATTTTTTCCATCTTCTCGAATGATCAGACTGTACCATTTTTTCTCCTCCACAGAATGCTCAGTGTAGACAGACAAATTTTGATATTTCAGTTGGAAGTGGAAATTCTGGCTTTTTGTCTTCAGGTGGAGTTTGGAATAGTGTGGCATTTTCTGTAGAATGAAGAACCTGTCACACTCAACTTCTACCCTATCTTGGACATCACAATCTCATAGCATCCCAGGGCAGGTGCCCTCATCAGATACTTTCACTATTACCCTTTAACTTACTAATTCTATTTCTAGGACTATACCATAAGAGTAATTAGAAGCTTGTATGAAGATTTATGAGTAAGGATGTTCATTATAGAATTATGTATAATAATAAAAAACTTAAATACCTACAAGGAAATATTTTACTGAACCGTGATATATCCACAGAATGTAATATTTTGTATCCATTAAAATTAGGTTCTCAAAGTTTATTTAAGGACATGGAAAAATGCTTATAATGCAATTAATGTTAAGAAAGAAATTGAGGTCAATACAGCATACAGTCAGCACTTTAAAAAAATTAGTTTATTTATATATTTATACAAAAATGTGAACTATGATTATCTCTGGGTGATGGAGTTATAAGTGGTTTTTAAATCTTTCTACATACTCCCCAATTTTCACAATAAATGTATATTACTTTTATTATTTAAAATATTTTAAAATAAATATTTCAGAATATGTATAGCATAGTAGTGAAAATATACAAGCCAAATTCTTCCAGAGGTTGTGTGATTAGGAGGCAGTTTGAAATATTAATACACATTACAACCTATTGATAGCTTATAATGTCCCAAATACTATGCTAAGCACTTTACATATAATATTTATCTTTACAGAAGCTTATGACATAAAAATTATTGCCATTATACAGATGCTAAAACTGAAGACTAGAGATAAAAATAACTTGTTCAGGGTCCTATAGCTAAGGAGTGGCAGAACCAGAATTGGCGTGGGGAAGTCTGACTCCACAACAGCATGCTCTTAACTACAGTATTACGCTGCCACCTTGGTGCATAATCTGAATGTGTTTCTAATTCATTCAAGTCCATACATCACCTGAAAGGGTCTGATGGACTCTGCGGACAGAGAATTGTTTTTATCTCCCAGCACTGTCACCTTCACCTCATCATCTGCCAGATTCAAGACTTGTAGGAACATCTCTTGGGAATCTGGCTGGAGTGGGGCCATTTCCTTAGGACAGAGAATACATGTCAGAATTACCAATAAATAACCCTTCAGATACAATGAGAACACATACCTCAGTCCTACCTTGACAGCCTAGCTCATCTAATCAGGAGGACACAGTTTTCTACCTCTAAAGAGCTTTTGGCTTAGAAAACTCTGATGGCAATTTGGAGGGGGAATCACCAGCTTAATGTAGCAGGCACTGATGTCAGGTAACAAACTCCATGATTTTTGACTCAGCTGTGGCCTCATACATCATTCCCCAATAGCGGCAATTCAATAAGCCAAAAGGCATTTGTTTCAGTATCTCATAAGGTAATAAAGAGATGGTTATATATCTTGGATATTGGTGTTTTGGAAATTCCTTGACAATATATTCTGAATCACTCAGGTGGGAGGTGGGCCTCATTTTGCACTGCTGCTTTACCCCTGTATCCACTCATTTGCCTCAAATACTTCTCATGCACCTCCTTTAAAACAGGTACTGTGCTAGGGCTCAGGGAATCAAGATTGAATAAGTCAGAAGAGTGAACAAAATAGACATGGTCCTTCTCTCATGAAGCTTAAGATTTATTGAACTCACGTTAATTTTTATCTCTACAGCTGCAGCAACTGCAAATGCCAGGCATGCTAGGATCATGCCAACAGCCATTTTCCTAAGCGATCTGTAGAGGAAAGGGAGAGACAATTAAATCTAAATTCTAGACTCTAAAAGATACAATCTAAACCCCCTAAGCCTACCTAATTTGGTCCCAATTACTTTTCAAAGTATTTCCTAGAACTCCCCTTCACACATTCTTCTTTCTACCCCTACTTAAGTCACATTGTACTGTTCTCTGTAATACACTACATTTTCCCACCTCTACCTTTGTTTATGATGATTTTTCTATCCATTACATCATAATAACAAAAATAATAGTAATATAGCCAGATTTATTGAACACTAGCATATATCAATCACTGTGTATTATTATCTCCTTTTCCTTGTCTTCAGAAGCCTTTCTTGAGCCTGGCCGCAGGGAGCACTCTCTTCCATCTCTACATTTCCTCGGCACTTTGCCCCCCTTCTTAGGGCACTTAACATATTTCACCTTGTACGATAATTAACTGCATATTTTCCAGCTCCCTTCCTAAAGAGTAAACTTCTTAAGAGCAAGATTTGTGCTCTTACATCTGCATAGCACTTGGTGCTGGATTCAAAAATCTGCTCCATGAATGAGTGAATGACAAAAGGTCATTTGAATATGACAATGGTTAGCAAAAGGAAATTGTTATTAAATCAGAAATTAGGAGACTTAAGACCCTCCTCTGTCAAACTTCACAAAGAATAACACTTCTCTATTTAGAATGGGGGAAAGCAGTAATTAGGGACAATTCTATCCCACTCTTAAGAGGTCCTCCATTTGTTTCATAGGGACAATAGGAGATTTAATGGAATTAGTTATCATCAATGGCTTTAGACTGTGAAGAGGCAACATTCAAGAACAAAGTAACAAGTTGGTTTCAGAGCCTAATCTCACATACTGTTGACTTTCCACCAAGCTTAGTCTTGGTCCTAACCCTTCAACATCATGCAGGTAAGTCTGCAGTAATGGCTCAGGCTCTCTATAATAAGAATTAATTAGATTCAATTCCCATCCTCCAACATTAATAGGCATTTAAACTAACATGGATAATAAGAAGCAGAAAAATGATAAACCCAAACAAATCATCATTAAGTAGAAAAGACATTGAATCTTTATCAAACTGGGCAAGTATTGAGTCAGTTTGGAGAAACACAGACATAGTGAACACTTACGTGAAGTTAATTCCACACTTGGAAACCAGACGATAAATGACAAGGTCAAACAATGGGATGAAGATAAGAACCAGAAAGGGATTTAGTACCTGTAATACCACATTGAAAAGGGATTAGTTACAAGCTTTCTATGAGTGTGAATATGCGCTCTCATTTGCACGTGCACACTCTCACATCCAAACACACTTTCATCATACTAAGCACAGAAAGATTCCACATCTCTCAATCCCTTTACACCCAAGACTGTTTCCCTTGCATAGCACATTAGCTTCCAAATATTCCAAGGAACTAGTTTCACTCTGAACCTGTTTTTCTGCCAATCAGTTGGGAGTTCTCCCCTTCCATTTTCACTTATCTTCTCCAGTTCCACAGCTCAGGGGAAAATGTCATAGCCAGGAGAAAGGAAGGAGAGAAGGAAGAACTGGGCACTGTTGAATAAGGGGTTAAAAAAATAACTGGGAGTCACCAACAAACAGAGATTCCCACTTTGCTGCTCACACAACAAAGTCTTACAATTTCTTTGACAATATTTCCATGATACTTAACATGGGGGGGAAATCCAGTGCTTATACTCTTCCTGTGAGCTCAAAACTCAGTCTCCCTGAAGTTGGGCAGGATGTAACAGAGGATGTAAAAGAGAACTGTGGAGGTTAAAGAGAATATTTTCATCCATATGTTTACCCCTTCTCAGCATACAAGGGAAAAAACATCAAATTATGGCCGGTAATCCTATTACTACTGGTAGAGGTATAGATGAGGAAAGAAACACATCCCAGTGACTATGCACAAGTCTCCTACCTGCATCTGGTCAGGCTGAAGCACAAAGAAACCCTGAAATGTTACAACAAATCACATTTAGATAGTGGCCTGAAGACAGAAAGGGCCTAGATCAACAATCTTGCTAATTAGCTGGTGAGAGGCATAGGATAAAATCCATCAGGTCTTTGCTCCAGGGCCTATTGCCCTTGTAAGGATACCTGGGGAAACAGACTGGGAATAGTTTTAGGCTATGTTTGCTGAAGGCAGATGGGCCTAAGGGAGAATCTTATTTTTTGTGAACCATCCTTTCCTCAACTTGAGAGAAAATAGAGTCAGTGTGTTTTTATTAATCTCAGTAACTGCAGTCATAGGTGATAATGATGTGAAGGACAAGACATCATGGTTGGGGGAAGACTCCCACTGACACATATTGTTTCTGAAGTTTTTCTCCAGGGGGTCAAAAAGAGGACAACCATGGTAAATCCTGGACAACCAGAGGAAGGGAAAAGGTGAAATTATATTAGGCAAGCTCCAAATGGATGGTTTATAAAACCCTGGCATTATTCCACCCTCCCTCCTCACAAATAGTAGAAAAACAATACAGTAATCTAGGAAGTGGAACAACTGAGGGCAGACTTTGCCAAAGAATGGAAATTGGAAAAAGAGAAAATAATGTTTACAATTTTCTCGTTATTTCCAAATCCATGTACAAAATATCCCACTTCCAGTCCTCTGCCGTGAGCCCTGCCTGAGAGATGGGGACAATTGTGTAGGAGCAGCAATCAAACCTGTCCCTGCTGTGCCCTGGTCAGGTTTAGATGAAAGGAAACAACCACTCCCCCAGGTCTCTATCACTTCATTTGCTATCCTCTCAAGGCTTCCTTGTATATGTTTAAATCTCCCCCCACCTTGGGGGTGGGTATAGCTCAGTGGTACAGCCCATGCCTAGCATGCACGAGGTCCTGGGTTCAATCCCCAGTTCAGTCCCCTGTTTAAAAAAATAAATAAAATCTAATTACCTTATCCTACAAACAAATAAATCTTTTCCACCCTATGTTTCTGATTTTTAAAGATAAGATTCTGGCTTTTATTTCTAGACTAGTTTTCTTTACTTTGCTTACTCAGTACTTTCATGCTAATGGCATCTCTCTTATGACCTTGTCAGTTTTCAGGCAATAACACAAAGAAGTTTTTTCTTAATATGGATTATAAAGAAAATGATAGAACTTCTCTGGAAAAATCTCTTCTACTCACCAAATTCCCATTCATCCTGGTGGCTTGCAGAGTCCACCGTGAGCCCTAGGGCAAACAGACGCTATTATGAGAAAACTCCTTCCTGTAAGAGGGAAGGAGTTAGAGGAAGGGGTAGCTTTCAAAAGAACTATTCTTACCTGCTGATCCAAAAGAGCCCAGAACATAGGCAGTGGGATATAAAGGAATAGTACCCTGGTCAGTGCCTTCACATCCAAAATGAGCTGCTTCTACAAGAAGGGGGAAGATGGAACAGGTTGAATTGCCAGATAGGGTTTTCTTGCTTAGAGTAGAAGTGGCCCAGAACAGTAAAAGAATATAGCAGGAGGGAATCAGTTTGGACATTAGGAAAGATTCCATGGAGGCATCAGATGTTTCTGCAGTTCCAACTTACTGGGTATTTCTCAGCTGCCCAGTCCAGCCAATGCTCTCGCTTTGGAACATCCCCAGAACGGTTCTTGAAACGGTTAGAAATAGCAAACTAGGGCAGAGCATAGATATCAGAGGAGAGACACAAAAAAATATCCCCTGCCTTTTCTAATTTATTATCCCTCCCTCAAACACACATACTCTGACTTCCTCCAACCCTTTGATTTCATGAGACATTGAATTTCAGAATATTTCAAATATAATTTTATCTACCCTTATTTTCTATTGGCAACATATATAACTACATTTCAGAAGACTTTTGCCAATTAAAAAGATAGTTACCTTATCTTTTTAAGTTAGTGGTTAAGTAGAGGCACATGGGGTAAGACCAGTTAATCTGTTTTCCAAAAGGCACAGAAGTAGAACAGAGATCACTGAGAAAGGCGTATATCCATGTTTGAAGGCCTATATGCTCATCACACCATCTCTTTCCCTTTGATTGAGAAAGGTAGGTAAATGATTCATGGACTTACCCAGATACATTTAACAACTTGAGTCACTATGTTTCCTTCAGGAGGTGGTTTTTTGTATATTTTGCTTCCCACGGCAAACACAACTGCAGTTGATACACAAACAAGGATCTTAGCTTCTCATTCAGCACATTCAGTATGTCAATGCTAAAGACAGACTGCTGAAGTGTAGGAATGACTGGAAAATCTCATAAAGGGAGGAAACTGACTTACGTTCCCTGACTTTGGAGTTACAAAAACTATGGGAGCCAAGAGAACAGTAACACTGTTGAGATTCTCTTATAATCACAGAAATGGAAGTCATCTCTGAATTCTCACTCTTCTTTCTCCATCTCTACATCTGATATATTACCAGCTTTCACTGATCCTCTGTCTTCAGTGTATTTCCCTTCTACCCACTTTTTTGCATCACCATGACTCCTGTTTAGGACCTCACAATTTCCACCCTACATTATCAAAAGGGCCATCAACTACTTTCTCATTCCCTAGTGTCTTCTCCTTCTCTTATCTGATGCCAAATTAAAATCTTTTTTCTAGGACCTACTTAATAAGCCCAAACTCCTGGCATGGAAAGCCTTCCCAAATTTATTATTATCCTGTGGTTATTGTTATCACTAACCATCTCTTGAAGGTTTATTATATATGTAAAGTGTTATGCATTTTACATACAGTACTGATTTAACCTGACAAAATGTGTATTACTGTCTCCATTTTATACATGAAAAAATCTAAGATTAAAGAAACTAAGTAATTTGTACAAGATTTCACAGCTAGAAACTACATTTTTGACCTGAGGCCTGTCTGAGTCAAAAATCGATGCTCTTTGTTGGGGGTGGGGGGGGGTACTATAGCTCAGTGGTAGAGTGTATGCTTAGCATGCACAAGGCCCTGGGTTCAATCTCCAGTACCTCCAGTTAAAAAAAAAATCTACGCTCTTAACCACCATAAAGCACCTCATTCATTCATTCTTGCATTACACACTGTGCTAGACACTACTGGGAATAAAGATAAAAAAGACATGGCCATTGTCTACAGTGGAGCTCCCCTCAACCCACTATGTCCACTTTACCTTCTTTGCTCTCCATTAGGTACCCTATGCTCTAACTGCTATTCATCATCCCCTCAAAAATTTCTTTTACGTACTATTTCTATTCTTGAGCCCATTCTCTTTCCCTTACCCCCCTTGTTTATTCTTTAACCACATCACCACAGCTATCTATAGGTGAATTTAATTTTGTTTTTCTTTTATTTTCCAAATTGCCAATAATGAGACGTTACTTTTCTAATCATAGAAAAGTACAGTTTTTAAAAAGGATTATTAAATGTAATTAAAATCAGTGGGAGACCTCCATCTTGGTACCCTCCCGGATGTACTTTCCTCTTGAACGGATTCCCAGCTCCAGCAAGATGCCCCTCTCAGAGATCTTCTACCAGAGATGCCTTTCTCAGTGACCAGTAGCACTTTCCAATATCCTTACATACCAGAATGCCTGACTCATCTTACTTTTCTCTATCTTAACCTTCTGATTTCTGCGTTCCTCTCAGTCAGATTCACTCTATCACTTTTTATTTATCCTCTCAGTTTCCCAAAGCTTCTCCAAATAGTACCCTTTACTTACCAAAGCCTTTTTACTGTTGACAGAAAAAAAATAGTTCACAGCAAGAATGCCAGACCTGGGAGACTACTGGGTAAATAAAGCGGTGTCTAGACAAGAGGAAGATTTTGGATTGGAAATAGGCTGCTCCTGAAACTTTTTTTTTTTCAGTTTTCTAGGAAGAGGCTGGAATTCTCAGGAATTCTGGTCTAAAAAGTGACAGTGGAGTGATAAAGGACCAGGTGATGAACTTGACAGGGTCACACTTAAATTTCAAAGCCACTTAAGATGAGTAGGGACCTTGAATTTCCCTACCATCTCCTCCCACTAGTATGGGTTGTTGCCTCCCACTTCACAGAGAAAATAAAAGACTTCAAATAAAAACTCTCTCAACTTCCTGCCCCACCCATCCTTTCCTCCATTTAGGTGAAGGTGAGACTCCTCCTCCTGTACAAAGGCAATTCTGCCATGTGTGCTTTCACAATGATTATACTGTCTTCTCTTACATCTTTAACTTCTTTCTCTGCTGGAGTCTTCCTAATAATATTCAAGCAATATCCTCTCGGTTCCATGTCACCTTTCAGCTATAAACAGGTACTGTTTTCCCTTTCTTACCTCTTATTCACTGCCCAGTTGACACTAATTAGTCTTGAATCTTCACCAGTCTACCATAACTGATATCACCAAATCAATGACCTTCTTGTCACTATATTTAATGGACATTTTCTACCCTGTCTCACCTTCCTAGTCAATAATATTTGTTACTCTGAATGCTTCCCTTCTTGAAATCCTCTCGGTATCCAAGACAGAACTACCATCAGTTTGGCCACTCCTTCTTAGTTTCATTTGTGGGCTTTTCCTCTTTGCTTGTCTCTTAAAAACCTCAGGATTCTATCCCTGCTCTCTTTTAACCCGACTCTTATTATCTCTTAGTTATTCCATCTATTTTCATGACTGAATTGCTATCCATGTACTAACAGCTTTAGATCTTATTCTATAGCCAAACATTTTTTCTGAACTCTAAACCTGTATTTCCAAATAAATGTCTGATACTCCAGTTGGATGTTCCAAGGACATCTAAAATGTGACATGTCCAAAACTGAATTAATTATTATTGCACCAAACCTGTTCTCCCTTGCTATCTCAATTAATGACCCCCCCCATTCAACAGTTTGCTCAAGTCACAACCCTACATTCAATCTTGGCTTATCTTCCCCTTCAGTTTCGTATATCTAATCATATCAAGTTTGTCAATTCTGCCAGGGCCAACTAGGGTGAGCTTAGTGAGGCACTCACCTTGAGCACAAAATTGAAGGGAGTACCAAAAATTCAGTAATCAAGACAAATATATCCATGTCTCACTTTTAACCCATTCTTCTACCACATTATAGTCAGAGATACCACTGAAAAATAAAAATCTAACATTCCACTATTTGAAATCTTTTTGTACCTTTCCACTATCCTGATAAAGTTCTGATTCCTTAATGACGTAAACGGTCCTTCATTATCTGGTTTCTGTCAATTTCTCCTCTTTATCTTTCTTATTTCTGTCCCAGGCAATCTGAATTCCTTTAAGTCCTTCAAATAGGTCATACTATCTCTCATCTCCTTGTCTTACAGATATCATGTCCTATTTCTGTTTCACTTCCCCATCTCTTCTTTGATTAACTGCTGTTAAACCTTTAGGTTTTATCTTAGATATCATTTCTTTAGGCAAACCTCTTCTGATCCTCAAAGTCTTAGTCAGACATCCCTCCTGTGTGTTCCTATAGCTTTCTCTGTGTTTCCCCATTTGTGACACTGATCATACTGTACTGAAAGTTCACCCTGTGTACTTGTCTGTCTACCTCCTCCTGCTGGACTATATAAGTTCTTTGAAAGCATGAATTCTGTAGCTATCTAACTCACCAATGTGACCCCACTACCTAGTACAGAATCTGACACATAGAAGGTTCATTAAACAAATGTTTGCTGAATGAATTAATGAGTGAAATAAATCAAATGAATATTTTAAATTATAGGGAAAAGCCAGAGAATTGAGTTATTAGCACCCTGAAAACCAAAGCAGCTGACTAATGACAGCTAATACTTGTTTAATGTTTCATAATTTATACAACATTTCAGCATCTCTTTTGATTTTCATAATCATTCTGGTATTACAAATATTATTATTATGCAGTAATCCAGAGAAAGAGACACAGTATTAATCAGTAGAAAACAAGGAAAATATTTAGGAAAATGTTTAGCTTCTAAGGGAGAAGGAAGCAGAAAATGTATTATCACAGGTCTCCTAGAAAAACACATAAACCTCCTTAGAACTAGAATTGCAGTCTGAGTAATACTATGAGCCCCCTCTCCCTGGTAGAAAATAATCAGATGGGACATTGAGTCCCTGGGCTCTTTTTCCTCTATTGAGCTCTTTATACATGGACTGGATATCTTCCAGGGGGAGGTGCTACCCAAAGGCCCAGTGTGAGAACAGGTTTCCAGGTCAATGATTAGAAACAATCATGTCCAAGTTTCCCCTTAGACTGTATAAACTAAGCTACACACACATCCCCCTTCCTCCTCCATTGCTGGATTCTTGGCGGTAAAGAGAATGCCACTTGATGTAAGTTGCATCAGTTTCCACCTACTTATCCAACTCCTCTTATTCTCTTTGCTCAAGAGCAAACTTCTTGGGAGCATTGTAGAGTGGGGCAGAAATAGCTAAACCTGGAAACTACTTGAAAAGACTCAAAGAGTTTTAAAAATCTTCCAGTTACCAGATAAATAACTATCAGATGAAATAAGCTAGTTTGAGAGAAAGGATTAGTTATTTCCCTTGCCTCCTTACATATTGTAGTGTGTATCAGTACATCTCACATTGTGACTGCACATTTGACTATACATTAGGATCACCTAGATATTTAAAAAATTATAGATGTCAAGGCCCTATCCCACCATAAATCTTGATTTAATTGGTCCTGCATGGGGTCCAGGGATCAGTCTTTCTTAAAGCTCTCCAAGAAAGTTCTTATTAGTTGTATAACCTTGGGTACTTTTTTTTTAAGGTTTCTGACTTTATTAAGTTAATTTATCGACAATATCAATAATATTTACCTAATAGATTAGTGTGAGGACTGAATGAAATAGTTTGTGTAAAGTGCTTATATCATGCTTTACACGTGGGAGGCATCAGTAGTTATTGGTTTCCTCTGCCCTGCTGCACTTACCAAGAGCTATCACCATAAGCAATCCTGGAACTCCAAAAGCCAACGCATAGCAGTCTTTCCCAAAACATTGTATATCTCCTAAAGAAAAAAAAAAGCCACCCTGAACCTCGAATCTTTGATGTTCTATTCTGCCAGCTCAGGTTTTTGAGGTCATAGACATGACCTTCCATCACCTGATCTATAATCCTTCTTTTGGGCCAGACAAATCAGGATTAAAAGTTCTCTCAGATTTTCAAACACTTATAAAAGGAGAAGATGGACAGGAGGAAGCCTTGAAGGGATTTCTGGGCCAGAATAAAGCCCTCTGGCCCCTCAGGCAAGATCCTAACCTCTCAGCATGGGGGTGACAAATGTAGAAATCAAGCTCCCTGCATTGATGGAGAGGTAGAAGACTGAGAAGTATCTAGTCCGTTCCTCTGCCTGAAAAAACAAAACAGAAACAAATATAGGACAAATTATCAGTGCCATGTGCCTCCAAGCTCCTTCCCCTCATGTCTGGACTAACAGAGAGGTACATACACAGATACAGACTCAGATATTGCCTCCATGGTATGTGAATATTACATTAGATATTTTAACACGTATCTGGCTGACCCCATCTTTCTTTCAGAACCTACAACAAACATCTTTAACATTCTTTTACCCTTTTATCTTGGCAAAAATGATCATCTTATCTTACCGTCTTATCTTACAGACTATGCCACTACTGTGTTCTATACATATCCATTCTAATATTAATTTATTTGCATTAAATGTCTGTTCCTTTCAGTGGGTTGAGAGTTCCTTTAGGACACAAATTGTATCTTACTATTTTCTGTAATCCTCACTATCTAGTATAGCACCTGACCTATATTACAGACTTAATATTTACTGACTGCATTAACTAAGTGAATAAATAATGGAATTAAATAATGGATTTTGTGGAATGTGTGGTAGGAATAGGACCAGAACATAGGACAGTGGAGTAAACTGTTGCTCAAATAGGGTAATTTACCCAGTGTTTATGGGGAAGTCAGTCAGAGAATATAAAAGGAAGTCTGTGAGCTTAGAAGTGGCTGGTGGAAACCTGGAGGTGGGTTTGTCCTGTTATTGAAATATCTTTGTGGAGTAGTTACCAAATGAAGCAACCTGCAAGTAAAGTTGGTGATGCTTTATTCATTAGGAACTTCTGTGCTTTATTCTGGGACCCCAGATCTTTTCCTGACACATTAGTACAATCCTCATTTTCTATTTATGGTGTGTTTTGCTTCCTCTTCTAGTCCTCATTTAAACCTACTCCACTCATCTATGTGTACAGTTTACTGTGGATAGAACCCCACTTGCCAAAGGTTGGTTATTTCTCCAAAGTCAGCAAGCAATTATGATCTATGAATCTTCGGGCAGATAAAGAATATAAAATAACTCAAATGGTCTGAAGGGTAAGAGAAACACCAGAAGTCAGGACACAGAGGAAGAACAGAGGAAAAAAACCAGAAACATGATAAATAGCTGTAGAAGAGGGAATAATACATGAAGACAGACAAAAAAAGAAAACTAAGAGGAAAAAGAAGAAGCTAGAAATGTTGGCTGGTCTAAGAATAGACTATTTCCCTTGTCTAGTTGTCACTGCTCTTCATTCAGGCCCATTTTTACCTTTACTCATACCATCCCCCCCCATTGACAGTGAATAGTATTTAGGAAAAGAAGGAATGATCATCTAGACAGATTCATCTATAGAAACTCAATCTGTTTTATTCTTAATGGTCATTTTCCCTGTTCACAGAATCTGAAAGCTAGAGATGCTTAAGTCACCTCTACACTACTCATCACCTCCCATCCCCAGAGAGACCACCATGTTTCTTCTTAAATACCTCAAATGAGAGTAAACTCACTGCTTCCAACTCTAATTATTTAAAGTTTTTCTTCCCATCAAGCAAAAAGCTAACTTCCTGTAGTTTTACTCATTGATCTCTGGTTTAATTACTGACATCTTTCCAATATCTATGGACAGCTATAATATTCTCTTTATTTCTTATCCAGGTTAAATATATCCATTTCTATCAACCTTTCTTCATAATATGTGTCTTTAGTCCATCTACCATCCTGGCCATTTTTCTCCATATTAATGACCAGTACCTGGCATTGAACACAACTTCTCAGATATGATCTGACTGGTGGATCACTTCAATCTTGGCAAATGGCTACCTGCCAGGTACCTTATTTAATGACTGTTCTACATTTTTGAAAATACAGAAATAACAGAATTCTTACATGTTTCTCTTCAAACTGGTCTCCACCAAAAGCTGCCACACAGGGTTTGATACCTCCTGTCCCCAAAGCTATTAGACTCAAGCCGATCATTGATAAGACTCTGAAACAGAGAGGTGAGAATACTAACCATATTGATACTAAACACAACTGTAGAAATTGAATATAGAGCTACAGGAGGAAAAAAATGTACACAAGGGTAAGGACCTCCTTCACATTTCTATACCGTGGGCATTTTCCACATGCTTTCACTTCTAGGGGAGAACCAGGGGCCATGACATTCTTTACAACTCTTGAGCTTCTGCCAGAAAGTATACATTACACGGGAAGATTTTGTCCCTGATAGTTTCATTTGCCCTTTGTGTGCAACAGATAGAAGCAGATACTGAAGGAACTCCAAAGGTAAAACTGGTTCCGAATCTTGTCTTAGTCAAAGGTACACTTCAATGGAAAGACCTTATGAACCCATATCCCATATATCTTTACTAATCACAAAACAAAATGTTGAAATTAATCATAATTAATAGGAGAATCAGCAGTAATTTTTGATGGAATGACAGTAAGGGGATATCTAATATTTATCAAATTTCAAACAAAATTCATAACTCTTTGGAAAATGCACATATAGGCACATTATAAACATGAATATATATGATCTGCTTTTTTTAAATTAAAAAAAATTTTAATCACCTGCTTCTTGAACAACTCTAATCCTCCCTACTAACTACACCAAGAGACATGAGAATCTATCAAAAGCCTCTGGCATCATAACATCAATAGCTTAAGTAAAGAGGAAGAGAGCAACTGGAATATGGAGAGCTACACATAAATGGAAATAATCCAAGCTTTGAATATAAATTCTACAACGTATTATAAGCAAATATTAGAGATTTTTTTTTAACCCAAGTAAAGTAAAATGCATGGGTAGGTGAATAGGTGAGGGAATACGGAGGGCATGAAGGTTTTAATGATTGTCTTCAAGTATATGAAGAGTTTTTATGAGAAGGATACTAACTAGGCATTCTACAAGTCCCCAAATGTTTGATAAGAACAAATGAGCTCAGACAAAGCAGGAAAGAGTTCAACTGGTCACAATCTTTTTTTCTTAACCAATTTTGTAATAAAATTGTGGGTTGGAAAAAAAAGGGACATCTCTGGTAAGAAGACAGAAAAACATCTGTAAAGAATGCGTGAGACATTTACCTATCCAATGGAAGAAAAGTGGTTCATTGTATTACATGGTTTTACTCACGTGTGTACCACTGGTCCCCCCAGTATTGGTAAGGCACCCATGGATTTGATCACATGGCCAAGCACATACACCAAGGAGAGATAGATGATTGTCCTGTTGAGAGAGTTAAGCCAGTCAGTCTACAAACAGAATTTAGAGATTTGAGTAATACAAACAAGGAGTTCATACTGTTCTCAGTGCCAGGATGAATGAAGTGAGAGGAGAAAGGGGTGGAAGAGGAAAGAATTACCTGAGAAATACAAGTAGAAATAATAATGGTGAACAAAGCAAATGGACTAGAAAGGTAGACAGCAACTCTTTACCCTCTAGTGTTAGAGATAATGGACATTTCTCACACCTACTCTCTCCTTTTCCCCCCACTTACCCCGCACATACACAGAATTTCCCTGATCTTGCAGAAATATGTCAAGAAATGGATTTGTAGTGAGTGACAGTGTTTGTACTTTGACCTGATTTTTTTTCCCCAAGGAATATCTTTGGCTCTAAAAATCCGTAAGGGTCAAGGAAGAATGTCATGTAGACATCAAAAAAAAAGGATTGCTAAAACAAAGAACTTTCTCCAAACACAATCACTGGGATATACAGAGATGTAAAGGGCTCACAGGTTCAGTCTGTTCTTGAACTCTTGGGTTAATTGCGGTCCCTACCACAGTTTCCTCATGGACAAATTACCAAGGGTAAGAAAGGAGTCAGGGACTTTGAATAGACTGTCCAGTGATATAGCTCATGCCATTGGTAGGGACTTCTTGTGTTGTTTTTCAAAAAAAACCTGAATGGCAAATAGGGAGTAGAAGAGTAAAGAATTCCAGTAAAAACATATGTAGAGATAAACACACTGAAACGTTGCACACTACCACATACACAATATGCTCCTTATGTGTATGACCACACCAGCAGTCTTTCTACATATAAGTAGGGTATTAGTATAAGAAGGAACCTTGAAAATTATACAGTTTACTTCTGTGATTTTTAAAGTGATATATGCTAATATGGAATATAAAGAATGGAAAGGAGGTAGTGGAGAGACGCTGGAGGTGCCAGAAATCTCAGAAAGCGGATTTCTCATTCTAAATACTTAATCTTCCTAGGTTGGCTCTTCAGGATGAATAGGTCTTACAGGGTTTATAATGGCAAGCAGGGGATAAGAAGATGAATGACTATTCCAGGGGTAGTTAATACCAGGGGAGGGGGCAGGCTTTCCCAGAAAGCCTTGTAGTATCTTCTGGAGAAAAGTTCTCTTTGTTGGAATTTAAAAAATGAATAGAAAGAAAGAGAATAAAAAGGGACTAAAACAAGGCCAGTTATTATGAACCCGAAAACAAATGATTTATGCTAAATCATCACAGAGAAAAAATTAAAGAATTCTGAGCTGGAGGCATAGAGTCTGAGTAGGGAGATCAGAGCGATACCAGCTTGTTGGACTAAATGAATGAGAGAAGTGTAGATGGCTTAGGAGGAAAACAGGCAACCTTCTAGGTGAAGGATTTGGGGAACTAGTCTAGAATATGAAGAATGTAAGAGAGGAAGCTAATGACAGGAAACTTTAACAGAAGGAAAGAGCAGTCAAAAGAGGCCTGAAAATTCTGCATTTGAAATGGAGTCACTGGGGTCATTACAATCCCAACCACTGGACACAGAACTGTTTTAGATAGACTGGACTTCCCATTTGCAAATAAGGAAAAGAGAAATCCAGAAAAGTCAAAGGATATTTCTAAAGTGACATTCTAATTAGTGTTAGAATTAGGTCTAGAACTTCTACTTTCTTACAGCCCAGTTTTCCTTCAGCTTTATCATGAACAAGTTTTTTTTTTTTAAATGGGGGTACTGGGGATTGACTTGAACCCAGGACCTTGTGCATGCTAAGCATATGCCCTCATATGCCCTACCACTGAGCTATATCCTTCCTGCTATCATGAACAAATTAATGTGGAAAAAAGAAAGCAAAGAGGAAAAAGTTTTCAGTTTTATTTCACAATAAGAATGTCAAAATCCAGAGCCATTTTTAATTAGAGCTTAGGAACTGAGAGGACTATGTGCAGTGATGGCAAAGGAAGAGGCCTAGCATAAAGAGGGTCAACTCTGACTAGATAAAAAAGATATGAGAGGGAAAGGTCATGGGACAGAGCCCCATGGAGAAAGAGAAAGGGAAAGTGTAGCGAGGACATCTAAAAGTACATTTGGCAGCAAACATATTGAAGAGAGTGGTTTTAAGGGCTTGCCAAGATCAAGCGTCCAGACTGACAGAGATGGGTCACAGGGTATAAAAACCAATACTAGGGACTATGACTAAAAATGTTTTTCTCTCTTAAAAGTAACTTAGCATCAAAAATAGCAACCTAGCATATAATTAACCCTCTTAGTAGATTTGTAAAGAAATCATGAAAAGCCAGTATCCATGCTTAATAAATTTTGTTTTCCATTGTCTATCTATTGGCTACTCTTTCCTACATGTAGCCCAGGAGGAAGGTTCACTTCTCTCCTGATACAGGGAGTTCCTTACATAAGAGTCAGGGGTCCTGGGTGCCCATTTTCTCTGAACAAAACTATGGTTCTGCGACAACAAAGAAAGGAAGAACTTTTAATAGAAGTTGTTTACTAAATTGAGAAAATTGACCCTTGAAGGTGTGAACAATCTTTCTAATGTTATAGGATGTTTTTCGTCCTGAAAATAACATCTGAAGAAAAGTAAACACATAGATGCAGACTCATGCAGGGGAGCACAGAAAAGGTGAGGAAAAACTTTTAGTTTGAAACATTTAATCTATACCCTTTTTCCTTTAGCTAATGAAGAAAAGAAGACTATAGGTTCAAATCAAAAAAGAAAGTGAAGACAAAACCTGCTGTTTTCCTGATTTTCTGGCCTAAGAAAGCAGGGTAAAGTATGATGGCAGGGTAGTTGTAAACACTTAATTTCTTACGTTGCTGTCATCGCTGTCTTTGTACGTGTGAACTTGTACATACACACATCTATAGAATAAGTTATTCCTGTTTTCTCAAACCCACATCCTTTCTGAAAGAGATACCAATTCATCCCCAAAAGAGTTCTATTATTTAAAAAGCAACCATAATACTCACAACAAAATAAAAGTCATCTTCATGCCTGCTCACACCTACCCTCAGACGTGTGCTTACATTTGAGTATCTGAGAGTGATAAATTTATTAACTGAAACACTTATTGTGGGCCTGCTATGTATCACTGTTCTAGGTGCTTTGGATAAAAATATAAAGGAGATTTTATCTTCTAAGTGTTTGGAAGAAGACAGTAGATTCATATACAGGTAGTTATTAATAAGACAGAATTGTTAAATGTTACATTTACCAAGCAAAGAGTAAAAACAAGGGTGAAAAAACAAGGAGTTCAGAGAATATTAGATTACTTCCAGCTAGTGTTGAAAGGTGAGGGGCAGAGAATACCCCATAGCATAAGTAACATTTGAATTGAGCCTTAAAGAGTTTGCACTTGGAAGGCTGGCAAGGAAGGAGATTCCATGAAGTAGAAACTGCAAATGGACATACAAAAAATGCCCTGGCTATCATTAGGGAAATATTAGCATTCCATTTTTCTCTAGTGAACATTCTTGAAAGGGAGTAAGTTTGACAATAAGAGCAGAAAGGTAAGTTGGGATGAGATTAGTTAGACAATGGGTTAGTCAGCAGAAATTTTTGAGCAGAGTAGTAATGTGAACAGGGATTTCTTTTAGGTAGATTAATTTGGGTGTAGGGCATAGCCCCAATTGTGAAAAAAGGATATAGAAAGCAACGAAAACATTTTAGGTGTCCATTTCAATAGCCCACTTTAGTGGCTAATGAAAAACAAAGCTAGAGTAGTGGCGATTAATGGCAGTGTTGAAGATGGATAAATGTGTCAGATATTATAGAAAAAGTAAGGTAGAACTTGAGAACTGATTGGATGTGGGAGTATAGGGAAGCCAGGAGAGAGGATAAGGTGTAATTGCTAGTGTGCAGTTTTAATGCATACCAGGGCTAGGATTACAGATTTCAAGGAGCTATCAGCATAGAGCTAAAATTGACACCTCAGGGCCTGCTGAGGGAGAATCTGGAGAAAGGGAAGAGGGTCAAAGGTAAACACCAGGGAAATGCCTACATTCAGGAAACATTGAAGTAAACCAAAGGCAAAAGGAAAGCCAAATAAGAAAGAATCCAAAAAAATAAGCAGAAAAGAACCAGAAAAGACAGTGCTAGAGAAGCCCAGGAAGTTTCAGGAATACAGGCGTGATAAACAGACGGAAATTTTTAAACAAGTTCAGAGTGAATAAGAATATAGAAAAGACCTCTGGAACTTGATAACAAAGAGATCATTATCAGTGATTTTAGAGAAAGGAATTTCAACAGGATAAAAAGATGACATATAATACATTTTTGTACTTACCACAGTCTGCTCTGTATTAAAGCTAGTTGAACATGAGCAGTGTGAAGCAGGTGTTATGTCTCACTCATCGCTTTATCCCTCATGGTTCTTTGGACAAATAGAATTTACTCAATAAACATTTACTGAATTTAATTGGACTCTATTGCATTGCATTATATTACTCTCCCGTAAGGGGTGATACTGAAGAGTGAGAAAGGATAGTAACAAATACAAATGAATCTTTCTAAAATCTGGAGGTAATGGTCACAAAGGAAGGTTAACAATAGTTTTGTTTGTTTAAAGTTACCAAGAGATTTTCACATACTTTAGGTACAGGAAAAGACTGTCTCTGAGGAAGAATTTAAAGGCAAGAGAGGAAAGTACTAAGGTTACAAAGACCCTAAGGAGAGTGATCTAGGTGATGGTGATACATATGTAAAAATTCATCCATTTTTAAGACTTTTGAATTTGTGTATTTTACCTTCTCTTGGTGATTTTACAGTGTGAATTAGCATTTTACAGCCTATAAGAATTCATCCAGTAAAGAAACCTTTTTGGCTTTATTCAGCCCTGCATTTCTCAAACTTATTTGACCATGAGAGCTTTATGCTCCAACATAATATTCACTCGATCCTATACAACCAATTTTCAACACTTTGAGAAATGCTAGTTTAGACAATTCCATAAATGACAAATCCATAGAAAATAAGTGAGCGATGGATATCCAAGATCCATCTCCTGCCTATGAGGAGGATGTTCTAGGGAACAACTATAGCATTAACCCATAGACATCTCTTGGTGCTATTTTCAGAGACATAAAAGATACTGAACTGAATAGACCATTAGTCTAATTCATGAAAATACTTACTACAGTCTTAAGAAACTACAGATGGAGGTTAGAGAAGAGAAACAGAGATGGCAAGAGAGCTGAAAAGAGAGACACCTAAGAAGATACTAAAAGAGTGAGGATGGCTCAATCTGGAGAAGAGATGGATAGTATACCAAATAACTACACTGAATTATAAATTTTCTTGTGGGTAGTAGCAATCGCTATCACACCTGAGATCAGAACAAGAATTGGTCCTAAACTACCGAATGGAGGATTAAAATTAGATAAAAGAAAAAAAAAAGCCCTCCCAAATGAACAGGATGTAAAAATACTAGAAAAACTGATAATGAAGAGACAAAACCTTTCTGTGTTGTCTGAGAGAGATCCTTATTTGTCATGGATGACATAAGTATGTTCTTCTTTGGAAGCAAGAGGCTAGAAGTAATAGTCTCTGCACAATTAATCTGTGAAGCTTCTTGGGTTGTGACCTCCCATCGTTCTTACTTGAATTTCCCCAGCCATGAGTCAGCAATGGCTGCTCCCAGGATGGGAGTGAAATAACAGAGGCTGCTGAAGGCATGGTATACAGATGTGGAAGTGTTTTCACTCCAATGCAGGAAATACAGGAAATACAGGGTCAGCACAGCTGAAGCAAAAAAAAAGGGGAGACAAAACAAGATAGATGCATTAAAATGACTTATGGGAGAACATTTGATCTGGTCTTTGAAGGTGATCTTGACCTTCAATACTCCTATCAGTGAAGCGACTTTGGATTTGGGGAAAGTGAATGGGGCTATGCATAGTGTATAAATGCAATATTCCTCCCTTTAGTGTATGTGTACAGAGCATCATTTGGCCCAATCCCAAAGAACATGGGGTTTCAATATCCCTTCCTTCTCCTTCTCAGCAGCAACATAGTTCATAGACCTGAAGAATAGAAATGAAGAATGGAATGCTGATAATGCGAGTTTTCCCACTTACGTTCTCATAGGCTGTGTTCTGGTTTCCATTAGGCCTTTCTGTCCTTGGCCTGTGTAAGTTAGTAGGTAAAATCCTATGAGGCATTTATTGGAGGTTTTGGTGAAAGAAAAGGACCAACTGGGTGAAGGCAGAAAGAGTGGATAAGGGAAATAAGTGCACATAAGACCAGGTTGTTACAAACATGGGATGAGAGTGAAGAGCAGGACTCTGGGACACAAAATTACCTTTCATGCCATAATAGGAAAATCGCTCACAGAATTCATTCACCACAATGAAGGCAATACTCAGTGGATAGTTGGAGCCACAGATTTTCTATGAAACAAAAAGGCAATGGTTCAACTATGAGGTATATTTCCCTATTTAAACCATTAGATTGTTCCACTGAAAAATTATTTAAGTCACCATGATAGGTAATGTGAATCAATGGTCCCTACTCTTCATGAAACAGACAGTATCATACTAAAAGTGCTTGCATTCTTGATTTAGGAGTAAGAGAAACTATTCTGAATATTACTTTATTCCTCATTCATTTAACATGGAATTGCTCAGGCATTCCTTGATTCTGGACCCAGGACCTATTCATTGTCCCACAAGTCCTAAATGAAAAGCTTAGGGTCCTGGGCAGGAGAATAATCATTCTTATTTCTAGGAACAGAATGAGAAGTTGACTCCTGGACATGAATTCATGTCCAAGCAGTTATACTCAGATGTCAGTATCCTGTTTAGCTCCACTGTGCAGATTAACCTCTGTCCCCACCTGCCCTTTTCACCATGCTGGGAGGAATCCTGGCAATATGAAGGTTTACCATTTAGAGGCTACTGGAGCTGGGCACAGAGCTCAATACAGATTCCTAAATGTAAGCTGACTGATCACTCTGAACTTGGGGAGAGAGTTCTTACATCTTGTTAAATTAAATGTCCATTTTTTCTACGAAAGAGAGATCCTATAACATTTTCATGCTAATCCTATTGGGCATTAAAAGGACTAAACTATTTCATGCACTGTATCAGTCAGAGTATAAGGAATATCATGTTTTATTTCAAATCCCTACCCCTTATGACAGCCCAACCAACATGTCAGGGAGATGGAGATATCCATATTTGGTTCAATAAAATTTTATCATGAGATTTTTATTGCCTCTCCTTATTCATAACATGTATAGACATCTTTGTGAGTAACTTTAAATTCTGTGGGACCAGATGATATAGAACTAAGTAAATAATGTATTCATTCTTTTATCCAATGGATATACATAAACATCCCTCCTAAATATTAATACACATTAATGTATGGTTGAAAACTTGCTTGAAAGATACAATGAATTAGGCTTCTTACCTGCCCAGCTCTCAGCTTGAGAATTATGCAACCTGGAATTTAGTTGACATACTTTGACTAGCTATGTAACACCGTCACTGGCTGTGTTAACATACTGACCCTGGCCATGTCACTATACCTGTCTTTATACTTCAGTTCTATTATTTCAAAGAAACAACCACCTCTAGAATACTACCACCTCTTTGCGGAAAGTAAGAACTCAGTAAATATTGGCGAGTTTTACTATATCCTCTCCATTTACAGGATTTTGATATGAGGATATGAGACAATGAATTTGATAGTGCTTTAACAAGTGTATAAAGTAAAATATTATTATTACTTCTTCATTTCTCTGTCCTTTGTCCCACTGTAAACTGGAACATACAGTAATAGAGACTAGATCTATTCTAAAACTTCTCTTGGTGTCCAGCACAGACTCTGCGCACCGGCGGAAGTTTTTAAGTTGGTAAAGAAAGAACAGTCACACACAGTTCTCCAGAAAGGAGTGCCTGCCAAGTTTCCCTGGACATTCAAGTAGCTTTTATTTCCACCCCAGAGAAACTCAGAATTTACAATGAAATACAGCAGAATCCTGGATACCAACTGAAGAACTCTGACGACCTCTTCCTGCTGCTTCCTCTCCTAAACAAAGGTTTAGGTTTAGTTTACAGGTTAATTCTAACTCCAAGCGAGAATAGCTTCTAATACACTAATACAGCTCAGCCTGAGCTCCAGAGGCCAAGGAAGAGATCAAAAGAGCAAGTCTGTTCCTGTCAGAGGCAGAACTGAATCTGGGAACTCACCGGAGATGGCTTCTTTGGAAAGCTGGGGGGTCGAGGTTGTACCTCTTCAGTGGAGACAGGTGAAAAAAGAGTTTCCTTGGACTCATTTTTCTGGAAGGGATTCATGGCTCGCTCCTTACTCTCTCTCTCTTCAAGCATTTGGGTTCGGTAGGCAGTTGGGACAGCTGCCAGCCTACAGTGAAAAGGGGGACTTGGGAGGGGAAGAGGGGGTGGCTTCAGCAACTAGGTTTAACCCTGTGGGTGTCAGGCTTCAGCAGCTGCCTGGCCCAGAGAAAAGCAGACAGCTACAGAAAAACAAAGGGTTGGGCCTCAGAGTGTGGGTCAAAAGAATGATTATGTAAAAGGTAGAGCATGGGGAAGTGAGAACACATCATGAGATAAAGCTGGGGAATTGCAAGTGAATGAAAATTAGTTAAGACTACAATGCCTGGAGCACAGCCTAGAGCACAGATTTAAAAATAAATTTCAAAGTAACAATAGCTGCCATTTATTGCACACCCTATTATAGGCAAGGTTAATACATATATATCTATATGTTCTAATTCTTACTACTATTCCCATTTTACAGAAACGAATGTCCCAAGAAGTTACATAATCTGTCCAAAGTCATGTGGTTATTAAGTGGCAGATCTGGAATTTTTACTATGCCTTGACAGAGAGATTAGTATCAGTAATGCCTGTGGTCATTACTCAGGAATGAAGACTATGGGAATGGAAACACAGGAATATGGGGAAACTGAGATGCACTGAAGAGGAAAAGTCATCTTCAAATTGAATTTGCAGAGACAGCAACAAATTTTGGTTTTCAACATAACTCAGTTCAACTAGGTATTTTATAATGTACCTACATCTATATCTCTATATATCGTATATCAATTAAAGAGGCAGAGCTAAAAGAAATGAAAGTAAACAGTTGGTGATGTACATTTGTGAATCATTCTTCTCCTTTGCTAAATTCATTCCCTGTGTTTTCATTTTCTCACTTCAAGATGAATCCATCATTTCATTAGCAAGTAAAATTTAACTTGTGTAAAAATTATAAACCAGTTATTTTCTAGGTACTAATATAAACATCATTTTCCTTAATTTTCAGTGAATAAACTCCCAAATGGCTCCAGAATATATTTAGTTCTTATCAGAGGAGGAACAAGAACAAACATGGCAGTGACAGATGCATGTTATCCAGTATTATTTTTGCTAAGTCAAAGAGGTAAAAGAAGAGTCAGTGGCTTGTCTAGCTGTCAGTCAAAAGAAAAAGGAAAATAATGGCTAGAGAGTGATAAGAAAAATGAGAACTAAACCAACAAGGAAGCCAGGAAACAGGAGAATGAATTATTTTATTTAAGAACACGAGAGAGAGAGAGAGAGAGAGAGAGAGAGAGAGAGTGAGAAACTGTGACTATCTCTCATACTATTTTAACATTACCTGTTTGAGTAATTTATTGACAAATAAGACCATGATAAACTCTACCCTTTTCTCCCTAAACTCTATCTCAGACTTTGACCATGTTTTCTCAGCTTCTATTACACTCCTCGGCCCACTTCTATCCCACCAACCTTTACCCAAAGAAGAGTCCAGCTTCATTTCTGACTGAGACATTAATGATTAAGCTGTAGTTATTCTTTCAGGAAGCACTGCCCTTTCTGACATAGTTTGGTCAAAAACAAATGAACAGTCAGAAGTTACTAGTCAAGTTAACAACTAGAGGCACAGATGCCTTTAAAATCTAATTATATCAGTGGCTCCCCCTGCTCTGGCCTCGTACCTCTAGAATTTGATCTGGCAGAGCAGATGGAATAGCACATGTATGCAAAGCACCAATTCATTTGCACTCATAGGTGCCCTGAATACCAAACTTTAGATAGTTGACACTAGTTCTCTGATACTCCTTTGTTTAGATAAAATTCTTTGGGTTATGGCAATACAATGCTAACATTCATAGAATCAAATAATGTCAGAGAGGGAAGGAATCTTTATCTTGTCCTATGGAAACTAAGCTTTCCTGATGATAGAACTCATTTAGGGATATATATATATATATGTATATTTATATTTATATAAATTTACAGAGCAAATCACACACACACAAACTTATAGGCCTTTCCTTTGAAAAATCTTATTCAATAGATCTAAATAGGTATCTAAGAATTTGTATTTTTAATAAGCATCTCCAGTAATTCTTACAACATGGGTTTGGTGAACACTGGTTTGAAATCCCTCTGCTAGTCTAGTCTGAAGAATATTGCATAAGAGTTCAGAGGGACCAAGAAAGGACTAGAACCCCAGGCTCCAAGACCTATTCTAGAGCCGTCCCTATCTTATCAAGGTGGCTCTTACACACCATTAGTTTTGCCAAGTTGAATCAGATAGCAGATAAAAGGCAAAAGGCCAAAGAGAAAAGCAAGTCTTGAATAGAAGAGAGTATAAACTCTTCAGAGACAAAAAATATAAGAAAAGTAGAAGAACTTAAAGTATCAGTGAGAAAAGTAAAAAATATTTGTGATGTCAATGATTATGATAGAAGAGAGTGATAGTCTACAGTCGTGTACAAAAAGGAGACTGCGGCTCTAAAATGATAGTGTTGGCTGAAATAAAATGCACAACCTAAAAGTTGAGAGTTATGTTTTATTCTGTGGATATTTCTGAGGACTCAGCCCAGAATGACAGCCTCTCAGATCGCTCTAAGTGACTACTCCAAAGAAGTAGGGAGGAGCCAGGATATAAAGGAGTTTTATAACAAAGACCAGGTATTCAGAACATTAAAAGATTACTGTCAACTAAAGAAAATCAGACATCTCAAGGTAAAGAATTTAGTGCTTTTCTGTGTATGGGAAGGGGCAAATGTCTGGGCTCACTGAAATCATTCCTTTGACAAGCACCTAGCTATCTAAAGCCAGTATCCTGTCCTCTTACATTCTGAGTCCCCTCAGAGGACCACTGTGGAGGGCTGCAGAGGCTGGGCTGCCTGCTTGTCTGCACCCTGAGCTCACTGAGGGGGGTGGTGGCAGCTTGATGACATGGTGGATTCAGCATTTTGTTTACTGATGTTGCTTGCAGTATTTTTCATTCACGGTGCTCCTCCTTGCTCCTAAATTTGACCAGTATTTTGGGAGACATTTCATGACCAATTTTGTCCCATGGCACTAGGAAGTCTCATTCCTAGATTAGGTGAAGATTCTGTTGACATGCCACTCAAAGTGCCAAATTTTGGGATCAGTCCTGTTGATAACCAAAAATTCTCTGGATCACCTGTCTTACTAGTTTATTATGATCCAGGAAATGTTTTCCCCTCACTGTTCCTTCCCATACCTAGAATCACACATCACAATCATTCTATGCAGGGTTATAAATGTGATCTATTTGCTCAAGGTGTTTAGCCATCGTTAATCTTGTTGGAGGTCTAGTTACACATTGGGAAATCTGAGAGAAAACAATCTTATTAAATAGACAGGATATAAGTAATACAGCTAGTAACGTTAATAAAGTCACAAGTAGGGATTTAAGCCATGAGCTTCCAGAACCAAATCAGCTTCCCAAAAGATCACCAAGGCTAGGAAGTGGATCATCTTAGGAGCAATCTGATTTTGCTTGTGGGTCATTAAATGTGTTATGTTGGAGGACTCATCTGGTATAAAAACACAGCATTCAGTTTGAATTATGGCACAGGTGCCTCCTCAAGATGCTGTAAGGATGTCAAGGGCCATAAGATTTTGTAACACAGCTTTCCTCATCATAGAGATCTCAGAATTCAGTAAGCTAACAGCCTGACTGCTGTCATTTAAGGCCTTTTGGGTGAATTCTGTTAAGGCTCCAATATGAGAAATCACATCTTCCAGTCTTACTGAAGGCACAAAAATAGCTGCTAAATGATCATACCAGTGAAATACAGATCTCTTGGTCCACTGGGCTTGGATTGATGGTTAAGTTTGTTGGGGTTGTATCTAAATTATCAAGTAAGTGGCCTCGAGCCCAAGGGAATCCTAAAGTACATCTTCCTATCCACCCTGGTGGAAGCCAGGGCCAAAGTTGGACTCACAAAGCCAATGAGTTCCATTAGGTGTGACCCAGTGTATTTCTGGTCATCTGACCCAATCTGTCCCATACCAGTCATTACCTTTAAGGGAAATGACATACTGGCATTTTTCATAAGGCACCCAGGCTAGTTTTCTAGTGTTGATAGGCTGATTATCTTTAGTATGATTTAACTCTACCCAACAGAGTGGGGCTTTTAAACTTAGGTGACCATGGCCTGGTGTTAGCCAAATAAATTCATCCCACAACTAAGGGAAGGTCCCTTCTAATAGATAAGAGGTTCAATTTAGGGGTTGAAATTTAGCTTATTTTTCTGACTAAGCTTGAGTAAGGGAAAACTCATAATTATGGCCAGGGTCAGAATAAGTATGAAGCATGTTTGACTGGCCAAGTAAGGGGATCTCATCTAGTTCTATCAGCAGTGGCCCTGATAGAACTGTAATTTCATTCCTCTAATATAAATTTTCTAAGGGCCATCCAATCAGAGCCTTGGAGAGGAGAAACCCACCAAGGTAACCCAGAAGTACTGGATACTGGTAATTGACTACAAACCCAGCAATTAGATTGATTTCTAAAAATTGCATAGGATCATGACCATGATAGAAAAACATTTGATTTGTGTGCAAAGGTACAAGAAATTAAGAAGAAAAGTTTATAGATAACCATACAGGTCAGGTCTGGCATTTTGGGATAGCTGTATACTTCTGATGTCTTCTCATCCAGGCATTGATGTTTCTTTTCTATTAGAGAGTCACTTTAAGGTGAGTTTGAGGTCAGCAGTTCTCTATAGAGATCAGTTTGGTGCAGGGGCCCTTTCAGGTGGGAAATACGAATCCAAGAGTCAACTCCCTTTAGTTTTGCTGCACATGAGCTAGTTAAGAGAACCTGATAAGGGCCCCTCCATTTAGGTTGGAGGCAGTCCTTTAAATGATGTCTTTTCCAGTATACATAATCTCCTGGCTGCAAGTCATGAGGTATCTGATCGTCATTTGAGGTAGATTACTGTGATTAGCTTCAGAAACAAACTTAGAATGTCTAGCTAATAGACATTTGCAATAATGTCATATATCCCCCTTTAATAATATAGGTTTATATAATCCTTCATCTAATCTCCCCACGATAATCTCAAAGGGAGACAAATGATGTTTTCCAAAAGGGGTGGATCTGAGGTCGAGGAGAACCAACAGAAGGGCCTTAGGCCAATGTGAGGAATAAGCATCCATAATTTTATCCAATTGGGTTTGAATTTTTCCATTTGTCCTTTCTATTAACCCAGAAGGCTGGGGATGATAAGCACAATGGAAATGTTGCATATTGGCCAAAGCTTGCAAATTTCTTTAAAAATTTGTCCAGTAAAATCAGTTCCTCTATCACTATGTAGTTCTGAAGGGACTTCCCAAATAGGAATCACTCTTTCTAAAATCAGTTTTCCTACTGATTGTGCCATGGCTCTTCTGCATGGGAATGCCTCAACGCAGTGTGAAAACATACAAATCATAACAAGAACATACTGATGACCCTGGGAGGGAGGCATTTGTACAAAATCAATCTGCCATATTTCAAAAGGAAATGGAAAATTGGTAATGGAAAATTTCCTTGAGAACTATGTAATGGCTTCCCTGGGTTATATTTTGGACAAGTATTGCATCTCAAATAGACCTTCCGAGCTATAGTGAGAGAAGGTTTCCAAAAATATTGGTTACCCCAAAACACCATCATATCTGGGTTCCAATGGGTTAATTCATGAACATATTGTAAAATAGAGTATTGAGCTCCAAATGGAAGGATAGGCTCCCCATTTGGGCCTATCCATAGCTCTTTGTTGGAATTGAATTTTCCTCCCTTCTGCATCCAGATGTCCTTTTCTTAGTTGGGCGCCATACTCTGAAATTTTAACAACATATCAGTAAGGTTACTGGGAAGCTGAAACGGAAAGACAATGGTTAGTTGGTCATTGTGGCTTTGTAAAGCTGTTGTCCTTTTGCTTCTGCAGTGTCAGCCTTTAAGTAACCCAGTATCTTAATAATAGCAGGTGCAGTTGGCAGCAGAATTGCATCTAATAACTCTGCCACTTGTTCCCCTTTTTTGTTGGGCTGTCCTGAGGATGCTAAAAATCTCCTTTGTTTCCAAAGCATAACAAAGTCATGTTCGACTCCAAAAGCACAGCGGTTGTTTGTGTAAATACTAGCAGATTTTCCTTTTGCCAACTTTTTAATATATATTTTTATAGTATAGTCAGTTTGACAGTCTCTTGTCAGAGCTATTAATTCAGCCTGTTGGGCAGAAGAGACATTAGGCAAGGGAGCATTTTCAAGGATGGACACTAGAGAAACAATGGCATAGCCAGCCTGGTACCTTACATGAGGTTCTCGCAGATATGAACCGCAATAAATAATATAAAATCAGGATTATCTATTGGGCTTTCTCGAAGATCAATCCGGGGAGATAAAAAAGATTGTCAGTTACAACAGTACAATCATGCTTTTCATTATTGACATCTGTTCTTCCGGGAGCAAGGTGGCTAGATTAAGTTTGTTACACCTGTGGAGAGTTACGTTTGGTGAGAGCAAGACAATCTCATGGGAAGTTAAATGGCTTGTTGAATAATGTTGTGTGTGATGAGAGTTTAGAAAGGCTTCCACAGAGAGGGTAACTTAGGGAAGGCTTCCACAAAATGGGGAACAAAGACTGAGAGGGTGGCCCATGACTATCTTCTGTGGTCTGACACAGCATAGCTGTTGCTGTGACAGCTTGGAGACAAGGGCAGAGGCCTTTGGCTACTGAATCTTGTTGCTGGCTGTAATATCCTATTGGTTGGTAGTAACCACCGGGTTGTTGGGTTAATACTCCTAATGCAGCATCCTTGTTTTCATGTACAAAGAGAAAAAACAGGTAAATCATAATTTGGATGCCCCAAAGCCAAGGCCTTTGCCAGGAGGTCCTTTGGGGTCTCCATGGCTTTAGAATGTTCTGTTTTCCAGCAAAGAGGTTCAGTTTGGTCTTGTTTAAGTAAACTATATAGTGGTTGAGTCACTAAAGAAAAATTTGGAATCCAATTCTTGCAGTAACCTGCAAGACCTAGAAATCCCCTTAGTTGTCTTTTTGTTTTAAGGTCAGGGAAAGCTAAAATGCCCTTTACTCTGTCTAGGTAAATTAAAAGCCCCTCCTGACATCACATGTCGTAAATATTTCACATTAGCTTTACAAAGTTGTAATTTTTCTTTGGACACTTTATAACCCTTAGAAGCTAACTTCTGAAGCAAGTACAGGGTGTCTTGTTGGCTATTTATCAAAGAATCTCAACATAACAGCAAATAATCTATATATTGTATAAAAACTGATTTATAAGGAAAAACTAGATAATCTAAGTCTGCTTTTAATATCTGAGAAAAATAAGTGGGGCTTTCAGTGTAGCCCTGTGGGTGGCATCACAGTCCACATATATTGTCATTCATTCCAAGTGAAGGCAAAAAGATACTGGTCATCAGGATGTACAGGTACACTAAAAATACACAGAAGAGATCAAAGAAAAGAGATCACTTTTTTAGGGATACAGGACAGTAAGGTATGGGGATTAGATCCTACAGAATGACGAGGAATAATAATAGCAGGAATAATAATAGACCAATCAGATCTTGTACAAATCTCCAACCTTTGCCATTAGGTTTTTTAACTGGCAGGATGGGAGTGTTACAAGGGCTGGTGCAAGGGACAATAAGCCCTTTCTTAATGTAAGCTGATATTAAGGAGTTTATTCCCTCTATAGTCTCTTGTCTCAATGAGTACTGATGAATATTCAGCGGGGGCATATTTTGATCTATGCTATGGTAATTTTAGTGGGTGATGCAGAATGTATTCTCCCTATGTCAGTAGGATCAAATGCTCATAATTCTTTAGGTACTAAGCCTAACAATTTATCTTGTTCTACATCACCTTCATCATGGGTCACAGACATTATATGATGAAGAAAATCTGATTGCTCTTTTAGGTCTAAAAACATTCTCCCTTAGGAGTAAAAGAGATATGGACTTCATAAGTTTCTAACAAATCTCCACCTACTAGGTGAATAGGGACACTTTGTAATAGAAAAAGCTCTCCTAAGTAAAATTCTAAAGATAATGACTTAAAAGTCTTAATATTGCATTAGAGACCCCCACCATTTGCATTGAAGTATTACTCTGAGGGAGGGAGCCTTTGATTTTGGTAGGGTTTAAAACTGAAAAGGTGGCCCCTGTATCTATTAGAGCCTTAATTGTTTCTCCCTGTATTTTCATTTCTACTTCTCCCAGAGTGTTAGAGAAGACAAAAGATCCCCAGTGTTCCCTTGGGGCAGCCCAAATTTTGTTCAACTCAATATTCTGGTCTGAAATCTAGCCTGTCCTCAAAATCTTTTTTCATTTTTCTGCAGTCGTTTTTTTGGTAGCTTGTTTTTTTACAGTAAAAGCAAATGCTAGTTTCCTTTGTCAGTCGTGGGGATGGGGGGTTTGTTAATCATCGACTGACCTTGTTACTTAATTGGCACAATTGGAAGTTCATAATTTTTATAGATGTATTCTGTTGGGCCAACTGACGTCCTTCAAAGTCCAATGACCCCCATTTCTGGGCTCTCAGATAAAGTACATTCTTAACTGGGCATGTTTCCCCTAACAAACTAATAGCCTCAGGTAATGCCTACCTTATCAGAGTCCAATCCCACTGCCCTTCACAGACCCTAAACCTCTTACTTCACCTACGGCCAATCAGAGGCTTGGGCACAAGTTGATCAGGAACCTTGTGACCCTACCTTATAAAAGACCCCAATAACCGACCCTTGGTGCTCATGCAGGCACCCCTCGCCTGTGTGGCCCGCTGTTGCCTACAGCAGCATAACTACTGAAGCTTTCCCTTGGTCTTTACCCTGACGCTCACACAGACACCTCTTGTCTGTGTGGCCCACTGTTGTCTATGAGAGTGTACCCTGATAAACTCCTTTCTATTCTTATACTTAACCTCTGGTAAATTGTTTTTACTAAACTATATGTCACCATGCCACCAACTGGCCCTGTTGCGGCCCACAACATTTGGTGCACACATTTGGTGACCACACTGGCTCCCTGAATGGGCTGCCATGTTGTGTCACACAACATATTCCTTTCGTTCCTCCTAATGGTTTTGGAAATTTGGTTGACCAGTGTGACAAGGGCGTTTGTATGTAATGCAGACCAACCTAAATTGTGTCTTTTAATTAGAGTAGCCAGTTCTTCACCCATGCCTTCTAAAAAGGAAGGGTTAAGTAAAGGGTTGTTTTGGTGGTTAGAGAATGATTCAGGTGTCATACCTGAATATTGTTTATAAGTTTTCTCAAAACTCTTACAGTCATCCGGAATTGATTCATCTAGCCTTTGTTTGCATTGTTGAATCTTTGACCAATATATGGCTTTTGGTAAAAGCTCTGGGATGAGTCTAAGTAATTTATGAGCTAATTCCTTGCATTCAGCTCAAGCTTGTGGGCTATGTAAATCAAAATCTTTTAAGGGATCTTTCCACCCTGCTTTCTCTACCCATTCCTTTGTTTTACTTTTATAAACTAATAGCTATATTAATTTATATATATCTGAAAACTCAGGCTCATAGGTTTGGATGGTTAGCTCAAATTCCTTAGCAAATCCTAGCGGATCTTGGCTAGGTTCGGAAAATTCCTTAGCTAAATCTCTAAATTCTGCTTGGGTCCAGGGTGTATACATAAGCACTGAGGATGATTATCCTCTTCCCGCAATGGGTTTCTCCTTAAAGGGAGCTATGATTACCTCTGATTTTATGTCTTCCTTTTCTGGGGAAGGGGGAGGGGCAGTAGGCAGGGTTGATGAGGGGAATAGCCTCTGGATTGGTCAATTCAGATAAAAGAGATTATACAGGAGGAGCAGAGGGAGAGACAGGGTTAATGGTAGTGACTTTTTAAAATTCCAATGTTGTTTCAAGCAACCTTTTGCTGGTTTCCTGCAAAGAAGTCACTTTATCATTTCCCCTTTTAGAAGCTTCTAAATATCGATGAAAATAAGCATTCTATTCAGTCTTTCATTTTATAGCTGAATTTTTCTAGCTACATATGCAAAAAAATTAGTTTTGGAATATCAAAAAAGCCCCAATTTGAATGTAGCCATTAAGGAAAACAGTATGGAGATTTCTCAAAAAACTAAAAATAGACTTATCATATCATCCAGCAATCCCACTCCTGGGCATATATCTGGAGGAAACTCTAATGTGAAAAGATAAATGTACTCCAATGTTCACAGCAGTACTGTGTACAATAATCAAGACATGGAAACAACCTAAATGTCCACTGACAGATGACTGGATAAAGAAGCAGTGGTATAAAAAATGTTAAAAAAAAGTTGTGGTATATTTATACAATGGAATACTACTCAGCCATAAAATAATAAAATAATGCCATTGGCAGCAACATGGATGGATCTAGAGAATGTCATTCTAAGTGAAGTAAGTCAGACAGAGAAAGAAAAATACCGTAGGTATCACTCATATGTGGAATCGAAAAAAAAAAAAAGAAAGGAAAAAGAGGACACTAATAAACTCATCTACAAAAGAAACAGACTCACAGACATAATAAACGATCTTATGGTTACTGGAGAAAGGGGGTGAGAAGGGATAAATTTGGGAGTTTGACATTTGATGATGTTAACCACTATACATAAAAATAGATTAAAAAACAAATTTCTTCTGTATAACACAGGGAACTATGTTCAATATCTTACAATGATCTTTAATGAAAATGAATATATGTATGACAAGGATATTATGTTGCACACCAGAAATTGACACATTGTAACTGACTATACTTCAATTGAAAAAAAAAAAGCCCCAATTTGTCCATTTTAGGTTGAGACCTTCTTTAGTATAGCTTCCCCAATCAGGTAAGTATTTACAAGTATAATTCCCATATATATTGTATATGAACCTGGCTGGGGTGTTAGTTGGAGGCTGGCAATCTGTTGTTCCTTTTTCTTTGGTTTTGAGAACTTTATTACCCATTCTGAGATCAGTTTGTTGAAATAAAATCACTAGTGATGATGGTGTGATGGGCTTGTGTGCTGCTTGAGAGCTTAACTCCTCTAGGTTTTTACCCAGAGTTGTCTCAGCTCCCTCCTATGTCTCAGGTTCCCCCTTTGGTGGTATAAGACCACCACAGGTACTCAGATCACTGAATGGCCAATTATTATTTGAGTCCCCGGTAGAGCAAATTTTAATGAAAATGAGTGGGTTTCCCAACAGGGACAGTTGCATGGCATGAGGTCTTTGCCTCCATCACTCCTGCAAGTTTCTCAGTCACCTGAGAAAGCTGTTGCTGGCCAGAAGGAGGAGTCCCATCTTCAGAGGTGAAAGACCCTCATAAGATATCAGTTTTACTTCAACAAACTCTATTAAAGTAGCCAGTTTAAGGAAAAATGACAGGCCAGCCTTCCTTTAATTACTCAGTCCAACCCTACTCAGTGTTCTCTTAACTGAGCAAAGTCGTTTCAGTCTTTTAACTGAGGATAACTCGCTCAATGTCTAAACTGAGCACAAATCTTCCTAGTGGCTTTCACGGAGGATAACCCAGGTATTCCTTCTTGAAACTAAGTTTCAAGGATAACCTACTCCTCCAGAGAGGATTTTAACACCACCAAATAAAACTTAGGATCATCAACCAATAATGGGAGAATCTAGAATCAGGACTCACAGAGGAGGAGGATGGGTGCAAGAGGCCTCGGCTGGTACCAAGGTTCTGGATCCTTGTAGAGTTCAGGTGAAGGAGAGAAGTCTGCTCTGGGTCCCTTCATAATGGTCATCAAAACTGTTGACTGAAATAAAACGCACAACCTAAAAGTTGAGAGTTATGTTTTATTGTGTGGATATTTCTGAGGAATCAGCCCAGAATGACAGCCTCTCAGATTGCTCTGAGGAACTGCTCCGAAGAGGTAGGGGAGAAGCCAGGATATACAGGAGTTTTACAACAAAGACCAGGTAGTCAGAACATTAAAAGATTACTGTTAACTAATGAAAACCAGACATTTCAAGGTAAAGAATTTAGTGCTTTTCTGTGTATGGGAAGGAGCAAATGTCTGGGCTCACTGAAATCATTCCTTTGACAAGCACCTAGCTATCTAGGGCCAGTATCTGGTCCTCTCACATTCTGAGTTCTCTCAGAGGACCACTGTGGGGGGCTGCAGATGCTGGGCTGCCTGCTTGTCTGCACCCTGAGCTCACTGAGCGGGGTGGTGGCAGCTTGATGACTTGATGGTTTCAGCATCCTTTGTTTACTAATATGGCTTGCAGTATTTTCCATTCACAATAGATACTGATATAGTCAGAGAGGGGAGGCAAATATGAAATTAAAAGAGAACATGTGCTTAGCAAGGTGTATGAATGTAAAATCACATAAAAATAAACTATAACAAATACCAGCAAAAACAAATAGAAAAGGGAATTTAAAAAATACCAGCTACAATAGCATTGAAGATACCTAGGAATAAATCTAATGAAAGATGTTTAAGAGATCAATACCAAACACTCTAAAACATTATTGAAATAAATTAAAGATCTAAATAATTGGAGACATACCATGCTCATGATTTGAAAGGCTCATCTTGTAAAAATGTCAGCATTTCCCAAACCAATCTACAGTTGCAACACAAAATCCAACAGGGTTTGTGAGTGTAGAAAATGACAAGTTGATTTTAAAAATTCATATGGAGGTGCAAAAAACCCAAGAATAGCAAAGGCAATCTTGAAGAACAATAATGGAGGATTTCCACTACTCAGTAGCAGATCTGCTGAAAAGCTACAGTAATGATAATAGAGTGGAATTGACCCAAACATAGATACGGCAGTCAATGGAACAGAAGAGGGCACAGCAAAAGACCCACACATATATTAAGGCATCATTTATGACAAAAGTGACACTGCAGTGCAGTTGGGGAAATGATAGTGTTTTCAATTTAAAAAACAGTATCTGGATACTCATACGGAAAAAAATATTTTTACTCTCATCTTACACCATGCATAAAAACCAGTTCTATACAGATTACAGATCTAACTGTTAAAGTTAAACAAAAATAAGGCTTTTAGAGGAAAATATAAAAGAACATCTTTATGACTGTGGAGTAAGCCAACATTTCTCAAATATATGGCAATCATAAAAGAAAAACAATTGCTATATTACTATTAAAATTAATAATTTTGTCATTCATCAAAAGATACCATTAAGAGTAAAAAGATAACTCACAAAGTGGGGGAAAATATGCATATTACATATATCTGTCAAAGGATTTGTTTCCAGACTATATAAATAACTTCAAAAATCAATAACAAAAAGAGCGATATTCAGATTTTTGAGTCTTTTGTAATTATAAATAATACTGCAATAATAACCTTGCATGTCAAATGTATCTGTAGAATATATTTCCAGAAGTGAGACTGCTTGACAAAAGTATGTTTCTGTAATTTTTAGAACTGCCTATTCATTTCCTTTGTCCACTTTTCTATTGAGTCATTCGTCCCTTTCTTATAAGTTTGTAAAATCTACTTTTATATTAACACTTTTTCACTCTCTACATTGCAAATATTTTTTCTACTGATTTCATTTGTGCATTTTAAAAGGCACAAATCTGAAGTGTAAAACTCCATCATTTTTAAGTATGTCTAACTCACACAACCACCACCCAGGTAAGATATTTATAGTAAATACTTATTTATAACAAATACATTATATATAACATTATATATTTATAATAAAATAAACATATATATTTGTAATAATATAAATAAATATGTATCTCTAGCACCTCAGTGTTGGAAGCCCTTCAGAGTAATAACTGCTGCTTCCCTTCTGTCTCTCAGCCAAACTATCCTCCCTCGTGGTAACCAGTATTCTGACTTCTATCACCATAGGTTTGCTTTGTCTGTTCCGAATTTCATAAAAATGAAATAATGCCATTTACAACATTTGTGTTTGATTTCTGTTACTTAACATTATGTCTGTGAGATTCATCTGTTGTTGCCTGTAACAAGATTCTTTTCTCCATTGTTCAGTAGAACTCACAAATATGCCACAATTTATTTCTCCATTTTTTTGTTGATGGACATTTGGTTTGTTTTCAGTTTTAGGGTTGGCTATTGTTGTCTTAGTTTAAGCTAGGAATTATGCTTCCCAGAATCATCTAGATCAGAACTTGAGTGAGATTTGGGAGGTAGAAGTGAAGTAGCAGGTATTACTCTGAGTGGTCACAGATTGGGCGGAGGTCATGGTCAGATACTTTGCGCCAATGAGGCTTTGTCCTTTGCTGATGAATCTGAGTGTATAGGAGAATGCATTCAATGTACAGGCTGTTTATATAGCCTCAGGGTTGGGCAGGAGTGTGTGAATAGGTTGGGGCATTTTTGGTCTCTGCTGTACATGTACACATCCTGAGCCCGAAATACCATTGCCTTCACTAGGACTGCAACCTCAGACTAGTACGGCTAAACTCTCGGCCCTTCCCCTCTGGTCAGCACTGAAGAGGTCATTTCTACATACAGCGTTGCTGGGCATGGGTGTTAACTACTCCTACCAATTGAGAGAGTCCTCATGAAGGAGCGAGCTCTCAATCTTTTTAGAATACATTTTTTTGTGTTTTTTTTTTGATTCTTGAGCTGTTAATTTTGATTCATCTCTTAAAAAAACTGGAAATTACTGGAGTAATTATTATAGGAGTAGTATGTGAATGATATAATTCCTGAATTCTGACATGTCTAAGAATGCCTTCTTACCAAACTGTGGATACATAATTCATAGGTCACACTCATATCCTTGTGCAGACGCAGCTTTACTAACTTTAGAGGTATGGAACAGTTCAGAGCCCACTGATTTTTGTTCCTTTGTAGCCAACTTAATTTTCCTACTTACATGCTTATATTATCATCAGTCTCATCAAACCACTCAGAAAGGTCAAACTGAAAGAATATGAGCTTATGTTAACTAACCTTATTTTAATAATCATTTCATAATATAAACACGTTTCAAATCATCACACTGTACACCTTAAAACTTACACAATGTTATATGTCAATTATATTTCATTAAAGCTGGGAGAAAAAAAGGTATGTGCTTAGAGTCATGTCAGGATGGTTCTGACAGAGAACCTCACATCTGAGAACTTGTCTCATCCATGGCTCCCTACATTTCAACATCTGAAAATGCATCAAATAAGGAGATAACATGAGCAAAGGAGATATTATTTCATTATTCTCTAAACTACTTATGTTTTCCCTTAAGGGGTATAGAGAATGATACAGTAGGTGTTCAATCCATAAAAAAGATCTTTAAGAACATGTTTCATTTATGGGGGAAAGAGTGGAGCTGGGCTTTTAAAAAATGTATGGGTGAAATATGTTTCATTTATTAAAATTTTTTTTAATTTTTATTTTTTGATTTACAATGTTGTGTTAGTTTCTGGTGTACAGCATAGTGATTCAGTTATACATAAATATATATACATATTCTTTTTCATTAATACAGGTTACTACAGGTTACTACAAGCCATTGAATATATTTCCCTGTGCTATACAGCAGGACCTTGTTGTTTAGCTATTCTGTAATACTAGTTTGTAGCAGCCAATCCCAAACACCCAATTTATCTCTCCCTCCCTCTCCCCCTCCCAGTAACCAAAAGTTTGTTTTCCATGTCTATGAGTCTCTTTTTTTACAAATAAGCTGTAAATCTAAATAGCTCAAGGATTGCAGGAGGTATACTTTGAGAACATAATGTGTGTTATGTATTCAGCATTATCAGCTCATATCAACATGTACTCATTTCTGGCAGAGTAAACACTAAAAAAAGAAATCAGCAGTAAGAACTATTATAATTTGTATTCCCGTTAAAATGATAAGCATGTTTTACTAACACTTTGAATACTCAAGCTTGCTTTAGTTAAGAAATAAATAATACAGTTGTGGTATTGATGAATAAATATAAATTAAAGTGAGAATACAAAGAAATTATAACTGAAGGTAGGCCAGAGAGATAAAGGGAGAGAGAAGACAGTGGTAGAGATTAAAACTAAAACTTAAGAATTAAAAAAAAAAAACATAACTACAGAACTTCCTATAGTAAGACGTGAAGTTGAATAAAAATTTTTTTCATAGTTGCCAAAACTTGGAAGCAACCAAGATTCCTTCAGTAAGTTAGTGGATAAATAAACAATAATACATCCAAACAATGTAATATTATCCAGTGCTAAAAAGAAATGAACTATCAAGCCATGAAAGAGATACAGTGGAAATTTAAGTGCATATTACTAAGTGAAAGCAGCAAATATGAAACGGTTGTTTACTGTATGATTCCAATTATAAGACATTCTGGAAAAGGCAAAACTAAGGAGATAGTAAAAAGATCACTGATTGCCGGGGCTGGGGTGTGGAGGAATGAATTGGCGGAGTACAGGATTTTTAGGGCAGTGAAACTATCTTGTATGATACTGCAGTGGTGGATAAAAGTCATTATACATTTGTTAAAACCCACAGAATGTACAACACAAAGAGTGACCTCTAATGTATAGGACTTTGGGTGATGGTGTGTGAATATAGGTTCATGAATTGTAAAAAACAAAACAAAACAAAAAAAACCCATACCACTCTGGTGCAGGATGTTTATATTGTAGGGGAGGTTGTGCATGTGTGGGAAGAGGGGTATATGAGGATTCTCTGTACTTTCTGCTCAGTTTTGCTGTGAACCTAAAACTGCTCTTAAAAATAAAATTTTAATTTAAAAAAAAAAAGACCTTGCTGCTGGTCAGTAGTTTTCAACAATAATATTTATCATTTCCTACAAACTCAAAAATGTTATAGGTATAAATATTAATTATGTATCTCATTAACACAACTGCTTATTTTTACCTCAAAAGCAAAATAAAATAAAAATATCTAAGAGATAAAAGAATATGATAAAATATGTGAGAGATAAGAGAACAAGTGTTTCATTAAAACAATTACTTAGCTTCATGTTTACCCTAAGTTATAACTTACTTCTCAACTAAAATTTAAGAAGCATCAGATAGAAAGGCTCAGAGATATAATTAAAACAATGGACATTTATTATAAATCAACAATTTTGACATTTCACAATTGAAAACAGCAGTGTGGTAAAAAAAAGAACACTGAACTTGAACTTTAGAACACCTGATCTGCCACTTGTTAACTAACAATATGTGGGCAAGTTACCTAACCTCTGAGTTTGTTTTCTTATCTGTTAAACTTCATAAAAGTTTTAAGATTAAATGAAAACAAATGAAAATGCTGGTACTCATAAAAGGTAAGGAAAAAAAAGCAATATTAACTGAACCAGAGTTCAAAAACTCTGAACTGGATTTAATTTCTTATCATCAAAAGTTAAGATACCTTTTCCTCAGTCTTAGGAATTTTTATTCTTAATATAAAATAAATTATCACATGTCTTGTAAATTTATACTTAGAGCTCAATATTTCTTCAGTCATCACTGTCACTTCCTGATTCACTCAGCTGCAAATCATTTCCTAAAATAAAAAAAGCAACACTGTAACAATATTTTAATATTGAATATTTTTGGAAAACATAGATATTATGCAAAATATAACCCCAAAGTGATCCTCACTGGCCAGTATTTTGTCTTTAATAATCATAGATGCTTATCCTATAGTTTAGTCACATCATTAGTAACTCAAATAATACTGCCTATAAAGAAAAAAATAAACCATCAATCTTCAGTATAGTTTTAGTATTAACTGACATCTATTTTAATCTTTTTTCATATACCAACATCACCTCTTTTTTATACCACTGATTTAATTACATCAGGAAATGAGAAGAAAATGTGGTTTAGAAGATCATTCTATTTTGAAGAATGAAATAAAGTTATATAATTTTTTAAAGTTTCAGCCAAAATCATTAAGTAGTATATGTTAAGAGTAACTCACATTGATTCTTTTGTAATATATCCATGTGGTTATAGTCATGGAACTTACAGTCCAAATGGGGAGACAGATAGTAAACAAGTAGACAAATATATAATGTAATATTTATCTCAAGTAGGGATAAGTACTATGAAAAAATGAAGATGGGTGTAGGGGAGTGGTGGACGGAGCTATTTAGACAGAGTAGTTAGGAAGGCCTCCTTGAGATAGAACATTTGGACAGAGATCCAAATGTTGAGAGAGAGTTGTGAAAATATGGAGGCGGAGAAACTGCCCAGGCTCAAGGAACAGAAAATACAAATGCTCCAAGGTAGAAGCATGCTTATTGTGTTCTCTGACAGCAAGAACACCACTGTGGCTGGAGTGGAATGAATGAGAAAAGAACAGTAGGAAATAGGTCAGAAAAATACCTAAAGACCATGATGTAGAGGTCATGGTTAAAAAAAAACTTCAGATTTTGTTTGAAATGTAATGGGAATTCAATTCATTGGAAAATTTTAAGCAGGCAACTGAATTGAACACTATCGCATATCAGTGAATAGGCTATAATGTTGTGGAAGAAACACGGAATCAAGTAGAGCAGTTATGAGCCTATGCAGTTTCTTACGCAAGAAATAATACTGGCTTTGAGATGGACAAACACTGTATGATTTCACTTATATGTGGAATGCAAAAAACAAAGCAAATGAACAAACCGAAACAGAGTGATGAATGCAAAAAACAAATAGGTGCCAGAAGGGAGAATGGTAGGGTGAGGAGAGAAATAGGTGAGGGAGATTAAGCAGTACAAACTTCCAGTTATAAAAGAAATGAGTCACAGGTATGAAATGTACAGTGTAGGGAATATAGCCAATAACTATGTAATATCTTTAATTGATGACATATTATAACTAGACTTATCATGGTGATCATTTTGAAGTATACAGAAATATAAAATCACTATGTTGTGTACCAGGAACTAACATAGTGTTATAGGTCAATTATAGTTCACAACCAAACAAACAAGCAAGCTCATAGAAAAAAGATCAGATTTGTGGCTACCAGAGGTAGGGGGTTGGGGGTGGAGATCAAATGAAGGTAGTCAAAAGATACAAACTTTCAGTTATAAGATAAATAAGTACTAGGGATGTAATGTGTAATATGATGAAAAGAATTAACACTGCTGTATGTTATAAAAGGAAGTAAATCCTAAGAGTTCTCATCACAAGGAAAAAAATTTTTTTTTCTATTTCTTTAATGCTGTATCTATATGCAATGATGGATGCTCACTAAATCTATTGTGATCATTTCATGATGGATGTAGTCAAACATTAGTTGTACACCTTAAAATTATACACTGTTGTATGCCAATTATATCTCAAAAAAACTGGGGGAAAAAGAAAAAGAAATAATATTGGCTTAGACTCAGGTGGTCCAGGTGAAGGTAATGCTAAATGGTCAAATTTATAATTTGCTTTGAAGATAGAGCTTACAGGACTATCAACAGTATTGGATTTAGTGCATGAGAGAAAGAGAAAAGTGAAGAATGACCTCCAAGGTTTCTGGTCTAAACAACTGAATAAATGGTGGTATCATTCACTGAGATGAGAAACACCAGAGGAACAAGACTGTAAGAAAAATCACAAGTTCAATTTTCAACATGGTACATTTGAAATAGCTAATAAACATTCAAGTATATATGGTACAGGCAACTGGATATATGAGTCTGAAGCTCAAGGTAGAGGCTAGAGCTAAAAAAGTGGTGCTGGGAAAACTGGAAGCTTCCTGTAAAAGACTGAAATTAGAACATTCTCTAACACTATACACAAAAATAAACTCAAAATGGATTACAGACTAAGTGTGAGACCAGATTCTATAAAACTCCTAGAGGAAAACATAGGCAGAATACTCTTTGACATGAATCACAGAAATATTTTTTTTGAACCAGCTCCTAGAATAATGGAAATAAAAGCAAAAATAAACAAATGGGACCTAATTAAACTTAAAAGCTTTTGCACAGCTAAGGATACCATCAACAAAATGAAAAGACAACCTACGGAATGGGAGAAAATATTTATAAATGATGTGACCAACAAGGGACTAATTTCCAAAATATACAAACAGCTCATACAGCTTAATATTTTTAAAAAAAGCAATCCAATTAAAAAAAAATGAACAGAAGACCTAAATAGATATCTCTCCAAAGAAGATATCCAGATGACCAACAGGCACATGAAAAGATACTCAGCATCACTAATTGTCAGAGAAATGCAAACCAAAACTACAATGAGATATCACCTCACACCAGTCAGAATGGCCAACATTAAAAAGTTCACAAATGATAAATGCTGGAGAGGGTGTGGAGACAAAGGAACCCTCCTACATTGTTGATGAGAATGTAAGTCGGTGCAGCCACTATGGAGGACAGTATGGAATTTCCTTAAAAAACTAAAAATAAACTTACTATATGATCCAGCAATCCCACTCCTCGGCATATATCCAGAGGAAAATATAATTCGAAAAGACACATGCACCCCAAAGTTCACAGCAGCACTGTATACAATAGCCAACACAAGGAAACAATCTAAAAGTCCATTGAGAGATGACTGGATAAAGAAGATGTGGTATATATACACAATGGAATACTACTCAGCCATAAAAATAATGAAATAATGCCATTTGCAGCACAATGGATGGACCTGGAGATTGTCATTCTAAGTGAAGCAAACCAGAAAGAGAAAGAAAAACACCATATGATATGGCTTATATGTAGAATCGAAAAAAAGGACAAAAATGAACTTATGTACAAAACAGAAACAGACTCACAAACATAGAGAACAAACTTATGGTTACCAGTGGGTAAAGGGGGTGGGAAGGGATAAATCAGGAGTTCAAAATTTGCACCTCTTGGGGAGTGATGGAAATGTTAGCTATCTTGATTGTGGTGGTAGTTTCATATGTGTATACACCTATCAAAATTCATCAAATTGTATATCTGAAATATGTGTAGCTTACTGTACAAGAATTATACCACAACAGAGGTGTTTTTAAAACGTATTCCTTTACACAGATTTAAAATTCTCTGAAACTTACAAGGATGCAACTATCATGTAAACTGAAAGACTTTGCCTTTTTTTTTTAGAACTTTACAAGGATTTTCTTTTTTTAATCATTTTTGAAAACATCAGTGACATCAATGCTGCTCATTGTATTTGGATCAGCAGTATAGTACCTCAACACTTCTCTGCGTATGCAATTCTATGAATATATATGTACATACTTTTCCAGTCCTTATTTTAACAAGTTAAATAAAAAGAAAAATTATCGACATATGAGTTGAATGCTGTCTTGCTTCTCTTAGTTTCAAATTTATTCATTAAAAGTAAGTGCAATTTTCTGGCACTTTGTTAGGTCTTCTGGTCATACCTGAACATTTTCAAAGTAGAATATATACTATTTTTATTTTGTCTTATTATATTAATTATTATCAAAGATGTATGTGCCTAGATGATACTTAGCTATGAAATTCATTTCAACATAGTAATAATATAACATAGTATGTTATTAAAGAGAATGCTGAGTCTGAAAAGGTTGAGAAATGAGATGACTGCAGTAACAGTAAAAAAAAGAAAAAGGAATTTATTTCCTCTTATTAGGAAACTTACAGTTTGGATAAAATGTATCAGGAAAAGAAATTTACTAATTTTTAAAAAGAAATCCTAAGTGGTTATTACTGGTATAACAAGATCACTGCTAATTTTTCCATATCATTTTTTAAAATATGCCTATGTTTAGAAAGGGAAGATGTTCTTTCTTTGGATTTTTTTTAATGTAGTAGTGAGTTTACAATGTTGTGTCAATTTCTAGTGTACAGCATAATGTTTCAGTCATACATATACATACATATATTCTTTTTCATATTCTTTTTCACTATAGGTTACTACAAGATATTGAATGTAGTTCCCTGTGCTATACAGAAGAAACTTGTTTATCTATTTTATACATAGTAGTTAGTATCTGCAAATCTTAAACTCCCAATTTATCCCTTCCTACTCTCTTTTCTCCCTGGTAACCATAAATTCGTTTTCTGTCTGTGAGTCTGTTTCTGTTTTGTAAGTAAGTTCATTTGTGTGTGTGTGTGTGTGTTTGTTTTTTTTTTTAGATTCCACATATGAGTGATAATCACATGGTATTTTTCTTTCTCTTTCTGGCTTATTTCACTTAGAATGACATTCTCCAGGTCTATCCATGTTGTTGCAAATGGCATTATTTTATTCTTTTTTACCATATCATTATTATATCCAAAATATTTCTAAATTCTTTTATTTCTATTGTTTATTGATTCCCTTTAATTTTCTATATAGACAATTACATTGTCTACAAATAAGGATCATTTTATTTCTTGTTTCTAATTCTTATATTTCATTTCTCTTACTCGTTTTATTGTATTTGCTAGAAACTTCAGTACAACACTGAACAGAAATCGTGATATTAGTCCTTCTTGTCTTCTTCCTGACTTTAATCGAAATGCTTCTAGAGTTTCTATTAGCATAATGTTGTCAGTAGTTTTGGTTTTTATAGTTAACTTTTATCAAGTTAAGAAAATTCCCTTATAGTCAACCTTCAGTAAAAGTTTTAAAAACAATAAATATTAACTTTTGTCAAAGTCAAATTTGTTGAAATGGTGGCTTTATTCCTATAATCTGTTAACGTGGTTGTTTACATTGATATTTCAGATATTGCAGTTTTTACATTTCTGTGATAAACTTTATTTGATCATGATTTAGCTTGCTTGTTTTAAGTACACTGGTTATTTAATTTGTTAATATCTTACTTAGTAATTTTACATCCATGTTCTTAAATGAAATTGGTCTAAAATGCTTTTTGTCTTGTTCTTGTTCAGTTTTGATATTGGGATTCCTAGAATTATAAAAGAATTGGGTTGCTTCCTCTACTTTTCTATTCTCTGAAGCAGTTTGTAGATAGAAGAATTACTGTTCCTCGAAGATTTGTTAAAATTTATCTATAAAATTATCTTCAGTTTTCCAGCATCTTGGGGATATGGAGATAAGGTGAAGGAGGAATAGACATTAATTGCTACTGGTTTCTTCAGGCTTTCCATTTCTTTTTGAGTTGTATTTGGTTAAGTTATATTTTTTTCTAGAAAATAATCCATTTTTGTGCCAAATTTACTGGGACAAAAAATTTTTTAAGTTCTCATAATTAAAAAATAAAAACATATTGTAGCTATAATTTTAACCACTTTCTCATCCTAATATTGTTCGTGTTCTTTTCTTTCTTTTTTCCATCGGCCCTTGTTAGAGGTTGGTCTTTTTATTAGTTTTCAAAAAAGTAATTTTTAGTTTTGTAGATCCTCTAATGTTTCTTTGTTATCTATTACACTAGTTTCAATTCTAATCTATATAATTTCTTTCTCTGCTTTAAGGTGTTAATCTTCTTCTAGTTCCTCAAGGTGAACCTTTCACTCATTTATTTTCAATTTTTTTAAAAAGAGAACATTTTGAGGCTATAAATTTCCCTATAAGCACCATTTAGTTGTACCCCCAAACTGCTGAGATATTTCTGATACTGCTTACTTATAAATATTTTATAATTTCATTATAATTTCCTTTTAACATGTAAGTCACTAAGTCTATGTGCTCTGACAGAGTTTCTAAGCATGTATTTTAAATTATTTTTGATATTTATTTTTATTTTCATTGTATTATAGTTGTATGATATGATCGATAAAATATGAATTCTTTTAAATGTGTCATTTCCTTTGTTCTAATGGAAAGTAATTTCTATAAATGCTTTATATTTATATTCTTAAAAGAATGCCTAGTTTTCCTTTTTAGACTGTAAGATTCTGTGTATTTACTATTAGAATGGGCATGTTAATTATGTTGTTTGAAGATTTTATACCCTTACTAAATTCTGTCTGCTTGATCAGAGATACATTAAATCTACTATTATGATAGATTTGTCAGTTTCTCCTATTTCTGTCAAATTTTGTTTTAAGTATACACACATATGTAACTACATACTTTAATATATGTACATAGATTATGAAGGTGTATTATTATGGGCATACAGATTCATAACTGTTTATCCCTCTGGTAAATTGAACTTTTGTCATTTGGCCATTCAAGAAATCAGATGCTAAAATTTCACCTCTCAAGTTAGGGATAATAGCACTAAAGACAAATAACTAGAAGCTCAAAAGACCTCTCCTGGTCCATAATTAACTCATAGTTTTATACTAACTCTCTACCACCCATTTGTGGATCCTCCCTTGTTTAGTTCTGTTATTAGGCTACAGCTAGTCAGTCTTTCCAGCTGCTCACTTTATCATTATTAATTAACATAGTGAAATTGGTTTTAAACAAACAGAAAGTCCCATTCTCCCCCAGAGTATCAACCTGCACGCCTTCATTAAAAAGAATTTATGGAGCATCTACTATATATCAGGTACTGTCCTAGGTGTTAGTACTAGTATTCAATGATAAGCAAACATAAACAAGATCACTGTCCTTCCAGAACTTATACTTTAGAAGAAAGCAAATCACACAAATATAAATGTATAATTGTGACAACTGATATAAAGAAGACATTCTCTGAAGGTCTATAACAAGAGGGATTTGACCTTGTCAAAAAGATCAAGAAAGTCTTTGTTGATAAAGTAAACCTTAAACTGTAATCTTAAGGAGAAAAAGTTAACACATGAAAAGAAGAAAGTGCTTCTGGCTGAATGGACAGTACATGTAAAGGCCCTGGGGTAGGTGAAAGTATTTGAGAATGGTGACAAAAAGAAGGCAAATGTTGCTATAACAAAAGGAGCAAGACCATAATGTTAAAATGTTTTGTTTCTATCCTAAAAGAAATTATAAGCTACTGAAAAGCATAAAGTAGGAGAGACAAAATATATTTGAATTATGCAAAATACATTTGACATGGCTGCAATGTACTTAGTGATCAAAAATGGGTTTGAACTGTTAAGGGGTGAACTGGTTAAGAAGTCACTGCATAGTTTAAAGCAAAAAATAATAGTAGGTTTAACTAGAGTGACAGTAGTTGAGATGCACAGAAGTAGATGAATTTGAGATTAAGGAGGTAAAATAAATAAGACTTGGTGAAAAATTGACTAAACTGTATAAAGGGAGATGAAGTCAACCCTTGGATACAATCAGGCTTCTGGTTTGCATAATTAGATGAATTCTGCCTTTCACTAGAAGGAAACACAGTCAAAGATTATAAAATGGTTTTGGACAAAGTGAATTTGAAATGTCTTTTAATATGAGATAATGTTGGGTTTATGTGCCTAGAGGTCAGAAGTCTGGTCATAGACGCAAATTTACAAGTTATTTACACATAAGTATTGACCAAAATAGAAGTATGAAGATCATCTGGGGAAAGAAAACCGAATAAAAAGAAACAAGGACATAGGATTACACCTTGAGGAACCCCAGCTCCAATGACCGAGTTGAAGATTATACACCAGCAAAGAAGAGACACAAAAGTATCTAGAAAGATAGGAGAAACACCAATAAGGCGTTATGCCACAGAGTAAAAAAAATGAATAATTCAATAAGAAGGTAATGGTTAATCTTGTCAAATGAATAAAAAAGAAGTCTTTCTTTTTATCCAGTTTTTAGACCATAATGGCTCCACTGTGAATTCTTAATTTTCCAGTTACTCACGCTTACGTATACTTACTTAAAGTATTCATCAGAAGGCCACTGTTGTCATATTTATTATGACTGGCATCTATCTCAGGAATCCTGCACTGTGGCATGGCAGACATGGTAGGATGTCCTGAGATATAATTCCCTGGATCAGAAGGAGAGGATTTGCACTCTTCATCTTCTGAATCACTGGAACTATCCTCACTGCTTGATGATGATGAACTTTTGGAATCTGATGAACTATCGCAACTACTCATCTGGTCCATTAGGCTAGCCTCTGCCATCAGTTCTGAAAATAAGAGAAGATAATAGAAATGTTAAATAAATAATACTAACTGTAAGGGGACAGGGTATAGCTCAGTGGTAGAGTGCATGCCTAGCATGCACAAGGTCCTGGGTTCAATCCCCAGTACCTCCACCAAGTAAATAAATAAAAAAACAATTGCCTCCCTCTCCAAAAAAACAAAAAAAAGATGAATAATATAAGCTGTAAATATTAAATAAATATAATAAAATTTGAATGTATGAGTTTCTAAAAAACTATTTATGAGGCATAAATAAGACTAAACACACATTTACAGCATTCAAAGCATTTTATTTAAAAAGTTCTCCTAAAATTACAAAAGGAAAAGCAAAAATTGCTCTTTCCTAGACCCTCCTCAAGTTCCTTTAATCCTACTCTTCAGGAATAATCAGTGCTAACTTTTTTGTGACCATATGCTTTAAAATTCTGCTTGGAAAATGGTATTTTAGAGAGAAGAGGCAAGATGGCGAAGTAGAAGGATGCTTGTAAGTCACCCTCTCCCACAAATACACCAAGACCCACATCTACAGACCCACTCAGCCAACCAGAGCACCTGCGGAACTCCAACAGATCATCACCCTCTTCAAAAGATAAAAGACGCCAAAAATCTGGTAGGAGAAAAGGAAAAAAGAAAGAACAAAAGGCAAAGCAGCGCTGGACGGGTCCCATGGGAAGGGAGCGGCAAAGGAGGACTGGCGCTCGCTTGCTGGGTCTCCCCTCTCCAGCTGAGAGGCCAGCGGGACGGAGGGGGAGCCTCCAAGGCTCGGATCTGTACAGAGCAGCCCTTGTCTGACAGAACTAAGTTAAACGGGCATAGAGCGTCCCTCCGACACCCAGCCTGAGACGCGGGCCGGCAGCGGCGGGCAGGGTCAGGCTGCACAAGCCGGGTGGAGGACGGGGGTGGCTGCACAGAGGCAGCTCCGGGGGACTGCAAGGGGCTGGGCGCCGTGGCTGTGGGTGTACAGGACAGAACAACCTGGGCCCTCCATAAAACAGCAAGGTTGATGTACTCTCGGGGGAAGGGTGCATACCCCCACCTCTGAAAACCCACGGAAACTTTTCAGGGGAAGAGAGGCGGGGCCCAGGCAGAGCCGCCATATTCTCCGGCGCTTAGCACCCGGGCTGGGGCAGGGGCGAAACCTGCATCCGCACCGAAGGGCTCAGCAGCCTCAAGGGCCAGACTGAGACGGGCCTACAGCCCGGGGCAGGTGGGATCCTTCCATCCTGGTCCCTCGGAGAACTTGCTCCACAAAGACAAACAAGCAGTTGAGTCTTGGCTTGGAGCAGGGACGAGGCTGCCCCTCGGTCTTCCCCGAGCCCACCCGCGGAGCGCGCAGCCACACAGAGCAGCGGAGCTCCCGGCGGCGCAGGCAGAGGGAGAGCGGCCCCCACGCCTGTCGGGCAGGAACACAGCCCCTGACCGAGGTGCTGTGAGGGGGCGCGACCCGCCCTCCTGCCTGGCCAGTCTGCGACATCTGACTGCGGCATCCGGAGGGGCAGTGACCCGCCTGCCCACAGCAGAGGAGAGCTGCATCTGACCCCGTGTTAGGAGGAGGCGCGATCTGCTTGCCGACAGGTTCTGGGAGCAGCACAGAAGAGGGCGCCAACGGAGGGCTTTTGAAAACAAGCTGAGCTTCCAAAACAGGTCGAAGACAGAAGGACTTCACATTAAAAGCACACAGACTCCAGGAGAACACCGACAACCCCTTTTTTTTGTTTTGTTTTGTTTTTGTTTGTTTTTTGTTTTGTTCTTAAATCTGTTTTTACCTGTTCTACTTTCAATTACTCTCTTAATTTTTACTTCTTAATTCATTTCTATTTCTCTTGGGTTTTGATGTCCTGTTATTGATTAGACACAGGCTTCAAACACATATATTCATCTCCCCACCCCCCCTTTTTTTTTAAAGGTTTTAAAAGGACGTCTCCACCCGGTTAATACTCTGCTTCAACCCGCTCTTCTATTATTCATTATACACTGTTTTCAAACCCTCTTTCTCCCTTCTTTTAAAAATCTTTCTTTCTCTCTCTCTCTTATTTTTTCTTTTTTTTCCTAAGTTCTATTCATAAATAGGCATTAGATAGATAAAATCCTTAAGATCCAAAATAGACAACTGATACTCCATAAACCACAGTGACAGAGAGGTATGAGCAAGATGAAGAAGCAGAGAAACCTTTCCCAATTAAAAGAACAAGAGGAATCCCCTGAAAGAAAGCTCAATGAAATAGACATTAATAGCCTACTAGATCAAGATTTCAAAAAAGGAGTGATCAAATTGCTGAAGGAATTAAAAGAGATAGTGCTTAGAGAAATAAAATATGTCAAAAATGAAATTGAAGCTATAAAGAAGAGCCAAGCAGAATGGGTAAACTCATTGACAGAGATGAGGAATGATCTAATAGCTGTGCAAAGTCTACTAGTTAATGCAGAGGAACGAATTAGTGATCTAGAAGACAGGGCAACAGAAAGCACCCATTCAGAAGAACTACAAGATAAGCAAATAAAAAATAATGATAATAGCATAAGGGACCTATGGGATAATATAAAGCATCCCAATCTTTGCATTATAGGGGCCCCAGAAGGGGAAGAAGGATCAAAGGGGATTGAAAAGGTTTTTTGAAGAAATCATGACTGAAAACTTCCCAAACTTAAAGAAGGAATCAGATATTCAAGTACAGGAAGCTCAGAGGGTCCCAAACAGGAAGAACCCAAATAGACCCACACCAAGACATATCATAATCAAGATGGCCAGAGTCAAGGATAAAGAAATGATTCTAAAGGCAATAAGAGAAAAGCAAAGAGTGAGTTACAAGGGAACCCCCATAAGGCTCTCAGCTGATTTCTCTACACAAACACTACAGGCCAGAAGGGAGTGGTAAGATATATTCAAAGCCCTGAATGAAAAAAAGATGCAGCCTAGGGTACTTTATCCAGCAAGGCTATCCTTTAGGATAGAAGGAGAAATAAAGAGTTTCACAGACAAAAAAAAAGCTGCAGGAGTTTGGCAACACTAAACCCATGCTAAAAGAAATATTGAAAGGGCTATTCTAAATAGAAAAGCAGCAGGATGCTACAGAAATGAGAAACGTACAACTGGAAAGGTGATAACTCATAAATTACAAATAAAGAAAACACAAAATTATAAAAGAAGACATACAAATCACTGAGAGTGGGAGAGGGAGGCAGGGAAATATAGAATTTTTTTTCTTTCTTTTTTAAATTCTTTTAACAGTAGGATGGGTTTGAGATCATGTTATTATCAGTTTAATAAAAACGGGTATAGGTTAATAGATTTACAAAAAAGGGTAACCACAAGTCAAACATTTACAAGGGAGTCACAAAAATTAAATAAAATCCATGATAATACAAAGGAAAATTACCAAACCACAAAAGGAAGAAGAAGGGAACAAAGAGGATATACCAATTCAACTGCAAAGATAAGTTCAAAATGGCAATAAACACACATCTATCATTAATTACTGTAAATGTTAATGGACTAAATGCTCCAGTCAAAAGACATAGGGTTGCAGACTGGATAATAAAGCAAGAACCTTCAATATGCTGCATACAAGAGACCCACTTTAGGGAGAAGGACACATATAGATTGAGAGTGAAAGGATGGAAAAGGATATTCCATGCAAATGGAAAAGCCAAAAAAGCAGGTGTTGCAGTACTGATTTCAGACAAAATAGACTTTAAAACAAAGGCCATAAAGAAAGATAAAGAAGGACATTTTATAATGATTAAAGGAGTGATACAAGACGAAGATATTACACTCGTTAATATATATGCACCCAATATAGGAGCACCTAAGTACATACAAGAATTACTAACAGAGATAAAGGGCGATATTGATGGGAATACAATCATAGTTGGAGATTTTAACACTGCATTAACATCACTAGACAGATCTTCCAGACTCAAAATAAACAAGGCAACAGAGAAATTAAATACTACAATAGAAAAACTAGATTTGGTGGATATTTTCAGAGCATTACACCCCCCAAAAATAGAATATACATTCTTTTCAAGTGCACATGGAACATTTTCCAGGATCGATCATGTACTTGGACACAAAAGAAAGCTCAACAAATTTAAGAAGATAGAAATTATCTCAAGCATCTTTACTGACCACAATGCCATGAAACTGGAAATCAACAACAGAGAAACAAAGGAGAAAAAAAGAAAAGCATGGAGATTAAACAATATGTTATTGAAAAAACAATGGATCAATGAGGAAATCAAAGCTGAAATCAAAAATATTTACTAAGAATTCTAAAAAATTTAACTTATTATAATTTCATGGCAGATCTCTAAAAACCAAATTTCTATTTAAAATATTTATAAACTAGTAACATTTATTTTGATGTATTTCACTACTGACTTAGAGACAAGATAAAAAGAAATTACTGGTCTACCAAAAAAAAAAAGAAAAGAAAATGGTATTTTAGATTTTGACACCCAACTTATCTATTGTTAGAGATTGAGCGTGCTCTTTGTTACCACCCAACCAAGAGTTGAAAAAAAAATGGGGGTAGGGGCAACTTTTCTAGCAAAACTTGGAGCCCTGGACCCAAATCTTCCTTTCTTTCTCAGCAGTTCTCTGGTAGTCCTTCTTTCTCCCTGTCCCATCTCTGGACAACATACATGCACAGGCCTAGGACCTCCCCCACCACCAAAATAAAATAAAAACCTCCTCTACCATTAAGTGAAGCCATATTCAATGTTGGGATTATGAAAGGTAAAAGATATAGGCAATATCTAAATGTTAACACTAAATTTATACCATTATACTTAAATACACAAGTAATTCAAATAAAGTATACAAAAAAGTGAAAATTTAAAAATGTAAAAACAGTATGGAGATTCCTCAAAAGACCAGGAATAGACTTACCATATGACCCAGTAATCCCGCTCCTAGGCATATATCCAGAAGGAACCCTACTTCACAATGACACCTGCACTCCAATGTTCATAGCAGCACTATTTACAATAGCCAAGACATGGAAACAGCTTAAATGTTCATCAACAGATGACTGGATAAAGAAGTTGCGGTATATTTATACAATGGACTACTACTCAGCCATAAAAAAGAATAAAATAATGCCATTTGCAACAACATCGATAGACCTGGAGAATGTCATTCTAAGTGAAGTAAGCCAGAAAGAGAAAGAAAAATAACATGAGATCACTCATATGTGGAATCTAAAAAAAAAAAAGAACATAAATATAAAATAGAAACAGACTCATAGACATAGAATACAAACTTGTGGTTACCAAGGGGGAAGAGGGGTGAAAAGGGACAGACTGGGATTTCAAAAGTTGTTGATATTGACAGATATATGCAGAATAGATAAACAAGATTATACTGTATAGCACAGGGAAATATATACAAGATCTTGTGGTAGCTCACAGTGAAAAAAAAAGTGACAATGAATATATGTATGTTCATGTATAACTGAAAAATTGTGCTTTACATTGGAATTTGACACAACATTGTAAAATGACTATAACTCAATTAAAAAAGTTAAAAAATGTAAAAATTAAAATCTATTCTGATAGAAATCATTCTCTAATAGTTTTATTTCCCCAATACATGTAATTCAATGCAGCACATACAGATGAATTTTTTTCAACTTTATTGAGGTATAATTAGCAAAAAACCCTTGTATATCTCTACAGTGTACATGATGCTTTGGTATACATATACACTGTGAAATGATTACCATAATCAAGTTACTTAACACATTCGTCACCTCACATGGTTACCATTTTGTGTGTCTGTGTGTTTGTGTGTGTGTATGTGGTGGGAACACTTAAGATCTCTCTCAGGAAATTTCTAGTATACAATACAGTATTATTAACTATAGACACCTTACTGTACATTAGACCCCCAGAACTTATTGACATTAAAACTAAAAGTTTATACCCTTTGACCAATAAGCTCCTCTTTTTCCCTTACACCTGGCTCCTGGCAACTACTTTCTACACTCTGTTTCTATGAGTTTGACTTTTTTTCTTTTTTTGGATTCCACATACAAGTGATGTCATACAGTATTTGTCTTTATCTATGTAGCTTATTTCACTTATTTCTCTTTCTGATAGCCTATTGTTTGTAATAGAAATGCAACTGACTTTGTACGCTGATTTTGTATCTTGCACTTTGAGTTTATTAGTTCTAACAGGTTTTTTTAGTGAAGTTTTTAAGGTTTTCTATACAAAATTGTGTCACCTGCAAACGGAGACAAAATTTATTTCTTCTTTCTCATGTGAATGTCACTGAATTCTTTTTCTTGCCCAGTTGCACTGGCTAGAATTTCCAGTACTATGTTCAGTAGAAATGATGAGAGTGAGCACTCTTGCCTTGTTCTTGATCTTAGAGAAAAACCTTTCCGCTTTTCACTGTTGAGTATAATGTTACCATATATGGTCTTTACAATGTTGAAATACATTTTTTTCTATATGTAATTTGTTGAGATTTTTATCATGGAAGTATGTTGAATTTTGTCAAATGCTTTTTTTCTGTGTCTATTGAGATGATCATATAATTTTTATCCTTCATTCTGTTAACATGGTGTGTTACATTTATTGATTTGTGTATGTTGAACCTTCCTTGCATCTCAGACTAAATCCCACTTTATCATGATGTATAATCTTTTTAATGTGCTGTTGAATTCTGTTTGCTAGTACTTTGTTGATGATTTTTGCATCTATGTTCATCAGAGATACTGGCCTGTAATTTTCTTTTCTTATAATGTCCTTGTCTGGTTGGTACCAGGGGAAAGCTGGCATCATAAAATCAATTTCAAAGTGTTCCTTCCTCTTCACTTTGTTGGAATAGTTTGAGAAAGATTAATTATTCTTTAAATATTTGGTAGAACTCACCAGTGAAGCCATCTGATCCTGGGCTTTTTCTTTGCTAGGAGTTTTCTGATTACTGATTCAATATCCTTACTAATAATTGGTCTGTCAGATTTTCTATTTCTTGATGATTTAGTCTTAGTAGGTTGTGTGTTTCTAGGAATTCACCCATTTCTTCCAGGTTATCCAATTTGTTGGCATATAATTATTCATAGTAGTCTTATGAATATGTGTTTTTCTGTAGTATCAATTTAATGTCTCAGTTCTGATTTTACTTATTTGAGTTGTCTCTCTTTTGTTCTTCATTAGACTACTTAGAGGTTTGTCAATTTTATCTTTTTAAAAATTCAACTCAGTTTTATTCATTTTTTGTATTGTTTTTCTAGTCTCTTTTTATTTTATTTCTTCTCTGATTCTTATTATCTCCTTCCTTCTGCTAACTTGGGCCTAGTTTGTTCTTTTTCCAGTTTCTTGAGGTATAAAAGTGGTTTCTTTGAGATCTTTTTTCTCATGCAGGCATTTATTGCTATAAACTCCCTTCTTAGAACTTCTTTTGCTGCATACCATAAGTTTTGGTGTATTGTGCTTCCATTTTAATTTATTTGAAGATATTTCAGAATTTCCTTTTTGATTTCTTCTTTGAGCCACTGGCATTCGGGAGTGTGTTGCTTAATTTCCACATTTGTTTCCCGGTTCTCCTCTTATTAATCCTAGCTTCATACTGTTGTGGTTGGAAAAGATACTTAATATGATTTCACTGTCTTTAAATTTCTTAAAATTTGTTTTGTGACCAGGCATAAGGTTCCACTTGTCATAGTGGGATTCCACGTATGAGTGCCTTCTGGCCATGTGGTATCTCTGATTGAGGAGAGGAGTCTCAGGCCAGGCAGAAAAAGAGAGAACTTCCAAGATTGGAGCCACTCGTGGCATGATCTCCCTTGCCAGTACTCCTCGCTGTATGGTGTCTCTGGGTGGGGGAGGGGAGTCCCAGGCCTAGGAGAGAAGAACAACACTTCCCATGCCAGGGCTGCTTTTGTGGCATGATCCCCTTTGCTGATAAAGTAGCCCACACAGTGTCTCTGGTAGGGAAGAAGAGTCTCAGGCCCACAGGGACAAAGAAAATTCCCAAGCGGGGTGCTTGCTATGGTATGACTCCTCTACCACTAAACATCTCTCTCCAATAAACATACACACAAGATGTCTCTGGATGGAGAAGGGGAGTGTTTCTTGGGATGTACCCTTTTTGTGGTGGGATCTCCCTTGCCATTTGTGTGGTGGGACCCTACCCTATCTTTTGCCAATATCCTCTGGGTAGGGAAATGGAACCTCAGGCCTGGAGAGAAAGGAGAGTATTTTCCCTGGTCACAAGTTGTCAGCAGATCTATCCCTGCTGTTTGTCTTGTCTGAACTAGCGTAGTGTTGTTGGATACTTCTTTCAATCTGGGGGAAGAATGAATTTGGGATGCCTTATATAGCTAAGTTGGGGGTCAAGACGTGCTAGGCCTGAATTGTCATCTTCTGGGAGGGGAAGGTTACAAGATGCCCTGACTATACTGTTCCTCTAGTCCTTCCTGGGGTCCCTAACCAGATTACCTTGCTCTTTCCACCTTTCACAGTTCTCCTTTGGTTGTCTTTTGTGTTATTTCCAGGGTTTATAGTTTTACTTAGTGGGGAGAAGCAGAAAGAGATAAGTCTATGCCATCTTGTCCCACAATACATTTTAAAACACTGGATTTATACAGAGTATGTCCTCTACCAAAACAAAACAAAATATAAAATTTATAATTTATAAGATAATCCCCAAATATTTGATAAGTAAATACACTTCTAAAAAACCCACGGGTCAAAAAAGAAATCAAAAATAATTCAGAAAATACTTCTAATCGAATGAAAATGAAAACACAACTTATCGAAATCTGTGGAAAACAACTAAAGTATAGCCTAGAGAGAAATTTAAAACATTAAATGATTATATTGGGGGGGTCTCAATTACATGAAATAAACTGTACCTTAAGAGGTTAGAGAAAGAAGAGCAAATCAAAACTAAAGTAAGCAAAAGGAAAAAAATAATAAAAGTAAGAAACAAAGACAACAGAGAAAAGTAGTGAAAATAAATGAAACCAAAAACTGATTGCTTGAGAACATAAGTAATATTGATAAAACTCTACCAAGTGTGTCAAGAAAAAAGATACTAGACATGAATTACTAATATCACGAGTCAAAAGGGTGACTGCACAGATCCTACAGAATTAAATGAATAGGAAGGAATACTGTGAACTATTTTATGCCCAAAAACTCAACAAATTAGATGAAATGGATCAACTGCATGAAAGGCACAAACTATTAAGTTCACTCAAGAAGAAACAGATACCTGAAAATTCATAAATTTTCTTTAGACAGTTGAGTTATAGTTAAAACCCTCACTATTCCCCCCACACAAATCTCCAACTACAGATGATTTCACAAGTGAATTCTACACTCATTTAAGGAAGAAATAATACCAGTTTGATACAAACTCTTCCATATAATTAAAAAGGAAGGAATACTTTTCAACTCATTCCTTAGGGCTAGAATTACTGATACAAAATCCAACAAAGACATTACAAAATAAATTACAAATCAACATGTCTTATGAACACAGATACAAAAAATTTAAAGAAAATTTTAGCAAATCAAATTTAGTAATACACAAGAGTGGTTCTCAATCAGGGATGATTCTGTCACCTAGAGAGACATCTGGTAATGTCTGGAGATATTTTTGGTTGTCACAACTGGGGGCAAGTGGTGATACTAGAATCAAATGGGTAGAACCTAGCAATGCTGCTAAACATTCTACAATGAGTGAGACAGCCCCTGACAAAGAATTATTCAACTCCAAATGCCAATATTGCTGAGGTTGAGAAATGCTAATATATTAAAAGGATAATACATCATGACTAAGTGGGGTTTTCTAAGGCATATAGACTTTCAAAAATCAATGAATATAATACACCATATTAAAAACTGGAAATTAAAAGCCATCTCAAAACAGTAGAAATTTTAACATTCTTGATAAAAAACTCTTAGCAAAATAGAAATAGAAGGGAAGTTAATCTGATGAAGGACACCTAGGAAAAGCCTACAGCTGAAATCATACATAATTGTAAGAGGCTAAATATTTTCCCTCCAGCATCAGAAATACGAGGCTTCCCAATTTGACCACCTCGAGTCAACATCATGTTGAAGGTTCTAACTCATACAGTAAGTCATGAATAAGAAATAAAAGCCACCCAGATTGGAAAGAAAGAGGTAAAATTGTCATTATTCACAGATAACATGACTGTGTATGTAGAAAATTTCATGGTATCTACAAAAAAGCTACTAGAATAGTGAGTTTATTAGCAAGGTTAAATATATAGGAACAATATACAAAAATTGATTGTATTTCTATGTACTAGCAATGAGCAATTAGAAATCAAAATTATATAAATAAGAGCATTTATAATAGCTTCCCAAAATTAAATAATTATAGATAACTCTAACAAAATATTTGAAGAACGTGTATGCTGAAAACCATAAAGAACTGCTGAAAGAAATTGAAGATCTAAATAAAGGGAGAGAAATATTCTGTTCATGGGTCAGAAGACTCAATACTGTTAAGATTTCAATTTTCCTAAAATTGATCTATGGGTTCAATGCAGTCACAACAAAAATTTCAATAAGATTTTTAAGAAATTGAGAAGCTAATTCTAAACTCTACATGAAAATGGAAAAGTCCTAGAATACCCAAAACAACTCTGTAAGAGAATAATAATGTAGTAGGACGAAAACTTCCTGATTTCAACACTTATTATAAAACTACAGTTATCAAGGTAATGTGGTGTGCCTGGCATAAAATAACAAATGTATCAATGTAATAGAATAAAGAGTCCAGAAATAGACCCACACATATATGGACAACTGATTTTTTTTAAAAAAAAGGTGCGAAGGTAATCCATTTGAGAATAATTAGCCTTTTCAACAAACGGTGTTGGAATAATTCAATCCCCACATGCAAAAAAATAAACTTTGATACCTACCATGAACTATATACAAAAATTAACTTAAAATGGAGCTTAGACCTAATTGTAAAACTATAAGACTTGTAAAAGAACACATAGGAGAAAACCTTTGTTACTGTGACCTTGGTTTAGTCTTCAAAATTTTTTTTTCAACATGACACCAAAAAGACAATCCAGAAAAAAAAAATGACAAAATAGGTGTATTCAAAAGTAAAAACTTTGGCTCTTCAAATGTCACTGTTAAGAGAATGAAAAAATAAAATTCACAGACTGGGGGAATACATACATGCCTTCTGTTTTCAAAAATGGTTCACACAGGAAGAGGCAAGATGGCGGAGTAGAAGGACGTTTGTAAGTCACCCTCTCCCACAAATACACCAAGATCCACATCTACAGACCCACTCAGCCAACCAGAGCACCTGCGGAACTCCGACAGAACATTGCCCTCTTCAAAAGATAAAGACGCCAAAAATCTGGTAGGAGAAAAGGAAAAAAGAAAGAACAAAAGGCAAAGCAGCGCTGGACGGGTCCCATGGGAAGGGAGCGGCAAAGGAGGACTGGCGCTCGCTCGCTGGGTCTCCTCTCTCCAACTGAGAGGCCAGCGGGACGGAGGGGGAGCCTCCAAGGCTCGGATCTGTACAGAGCAGCCCTTGTCTGACAGAACTAAGTTAAACGGGCACAGAGCGTTCCCCCAACACCCAGCCTGAGACGCGGGCCGGCAGCGGCGGGCAGGGTCAGGCTGCACAAGCTGGGCGTAGGACGGGGGCGGCTGCACAGAGGCAGCTCCGGGGGACTGCAAGGGGCTGGGCGCCATGGCTGTGGGTGTACAGGACAGAACAACCTGGGCCCTCCATAAAACAGCAAGGTTGATGTGCTCTCGGGGGAAGGGTGTATACCCCCATCTCTGAAAACCCACGGAAACTTTTCAGGGGAAGAGAGGCGGGGCCCAGGCAGAGCCGCCATATTCTCCGGCGCTTAGCACCCGGGCTGGGGCAGGGGCGAAACCTGCATCCGCACCGAAGGGCTCAGCAGCCTCAAGGGCCAGACTGAGACGGGCCTACAGCCCGGGGCAGGTGGGATCCTTCCATCCTGGTCCCTCGGAGAACTTGCTCCACAAAGACAAACAAGGAGCTGGGTCTTGGCTTGGAGCAGGGACGAGGCTGCCCCTCGGTCTTCCCCGAGCCCACCCGTGGAGCGCGGCCAGGCGGAGCGCGACCAGGGCGGAGTGCGCAGCCGCACAGAGCAGCAGAGCTACGGGCGGCACAGGCAGAGGGAGAGCGGCCCCCACGCCTGTCGGGCAGGAACACAGCCCCTGACCGAGGTGCTGGGAGGGGGCACGACCCGCCCTCCTGCCTGGCCAGTCTGCGACATCTGACTGCGGCATCCGGAGGGGCAGTGACCCGCCTGCCCACAGCAGAGGAGAGCTGCATCTGACCCCGTGTTAGGAGGAGGCGCGATCTGCTTGCCGACAGGTTCTGGGAGCAGCACAGAAGAGGGCGCCAACGGAGGGCTTTTGAAAACAAGCTGAGCTTCCAAAACAGGTCGAAGACAGAAGGACTTCACATTAAAAGCACACAGACTCCAGGAGAACACCGACAACCCCTTTTTTTTGTTTTGTTTTGTTTTTGTTTGTTTGTTTTTTGTTTTTTGTTCTTAAATCTGTTTTTACCTGTTCTATTTTCAATTACTCTCTTAATTTTTACTTCTTAATTCATTTCTATTTCTCTTGGGTTTTGATGTCCTGTTATTGATTAGACATAGGCTTCAAATACATCTATTCATCTCCCCACAGGACGTCTTAACCCGATTAATACTCTGCTTCAACCCGCTCTTCTATTATTCATTATACACTGTTTTCAAACCCTCTTTCTCCTTTCTTTTAAAAATCTTTCTCTCTCTCTTATTATTTCTTTCTTTTTTTCTAAGTTCTATTCATAAATAGGCATTAGATAAAATCCTTAAGATCCAAAATAGACAACTGATACTCCATAAACCACAGTGACAGAGAGGTATGAGCAAGATGAAGAAGCAGAGAAACCTTTCCCAATTAAAAGAACAAGAGGAATCCCCTGAAAGAAAGCTCAATGAAATAGACATTAATAGCCTACTAGATCAAGATTTCAAAAAAGGAGTGATCAAATTGCTGAAGGAATTAAAAGAGATAGTGCTTAGAGAAATAAAATATGTCAAAAATGAAATTGAAGCTATAAAGAAGAGCCAAGCAGAATGGGTAAACTCATTGACAGAGATGAGGAATGATCTAATAGCTGTGCAAAGCCGACTAGTTAATGCAGAGGAACGAATTAGTGATCTAGAAGACAGGGCAACAGAAAGCACCCATTCAGAAGAACTACAAGATAAGCAAATAAAAAATAATGATAATAGCATAAGGGACCTATGGGATAATATAAATCATCCCAATCTTTGCATTATAGGGGCCCCAGAAGGGGAAGAAGGATCAAAGGGGATTGAAAAGGTTTTTGAAGAAATCATGACTGAAAACTTCCCAAACTTAAAGAAGGAATCAGATATTCAAGTACAGGAAGCTCAGAGGGTCCCAAACAGGAAGAACCCAAATAGACCCACACCAAGACATATCATAATCAAGATGGCCAGAGTCAAGGATAAAGAAATGATTCTAAAGGCAATAAGAGAAAAGCAAAGAGTGAGTTACAAGGGAACCCCCATAAGACTCTCAGCTGATTTCTCTACACAAACACTACAGGCCAGAAGGGAGTGGTAAGATATATTCAAAGCCCTGAATGAAAAAAAGATGCAGCCTAGGATACTTTATCCAGCAAGGCTATCCTTTAGGATAGAAGGAGAAATAAAGAGTTTCACATACAAAAAAAAAGCTGCAGGAGTTTGGCAACACTAAACCCATGCTAAAAGAAATATTGAAAGGGCTATTCTAAATAGAAAAGCAGCAGGATGCTACAGAAATGAGAAACGTACAACTGGAAAGGTGATAACTCATAAATTACAAATAAAGAAAACACAAAATTATAAAAGAAGACATACAAATCACTGAGAGTGGGAGAGGGAGGCAGGGAAATATAGAATTTTTTTCTTTCTTTTTTAAATTTTTTTAACAGTACGATGGGTTTGAGATCATGTTATTATCAGTTTAATAAAAACGGGTATAGGTTAATAGATTTACAAAAAAGGGTAACCACAAGTCAAACATTTACAAGGGAGTCACAAAAATTAAATAAAATCCATGATAATACAAAGGAAAATTACCAAACCACAAAAGGAAGAAGAAGGGAACAAAGAGGATATACCAATTCAACTGCAAAGATAAGTTCAAAATGGCAATAAACACACATCTATCATTAATTACTGTAAATGTTAATGGACTAAATGCTCCAGTCAAAAGACATAGGGTGGCAGACTGGATAATAAAGCAAGAACCTTCAATATGCTGCATACAAGAGACCCACTTTAGGGAGAAGGACACATATAGATTGAGAGTGAAAGGATGGAAAAGGATATTCCATGCAAATGGAAAAGCCAAAAAAGCAGGTGTTGCAATACTGATTTCAGACAAAATAGACTTTAAAACAAAGGCCATAAAGAAAGATAAAGAAGGACATTTTATAATGATTAAAGGAGTGATACAAGATGAAGACATTACACTCGGTAATATATATGCACCCAATATAGGAGCACCTAAGTACATACAAGAATTACTAACAGAGATAAAGGGCGATATTGATGGGAATACAATCATAGTTGGAGATTTTAACACTGCATTAACATCACTAGACAGATCTTCCAGACTCAAAATAAACAAGGCAACAGAGAAATTAAATACTACAATAGAAAAACTAGATTTGGTGGATATTTTCAGAGCATTACACCCCCCAAAAATAGAATATACATTCTTTTCAAGTGCACATGGAACATTTTCCAGGATCGATCATGTACTTGGGCACAAAAGAAAGCTCAACAAATTTAAGAAGACAGAAATTATCTCAAGCATCTTTACTGACCACAATGCCATGAAACTGGAAATCAACAACAGAGAAACAAAGGAGAAAAAAAGAAAAGCATGGAGATTAAACAATATGTTATTGAAAAAACAATGGATCAATGAGGAAATCAAAGCTGAAATTAAAAAATACCTTGAGACAAATGATAATGAAAGCACAACCACTCAAAACCTATGGGACACAGCAAAGGCAGTGCTAAGAGGGAAGTTTATAGCGATACAGGCCTTCCTCAAAAAAGAAGAAACAATCTCAAATAAACAAGTTAACCCACCACCTGAATCAATTAGAAAAAGAACAACAAAAAGCCCCAAAAAGCAGCAGAAGGAAGGAAAGAATAAAGATCAGAGAGGAATTAAATACAATAGAGATTAACAAGACCATAGAAAAAATCAACCAAACCAAAAGCTGGTTTTTTGAAAAAGTAAATAAAATCGACAAACTTCTGGCCAAACTCACAAAGAAGAAAAAAGAGGGCACAAATTAGCAAAATAAGAAAGGAAAATGGAGAAATTACAACAAACAAAATAGAAATACAGAATATCATACGAGAATATTATGAAAAACTACGTGGAACCAAACTGGATAACCTAGAGGAGATGGACAAGTTTCTGGAAACATACTGTCCACCAAAACTGAATCAAGAAGAAACTGAACACTCGAACAATCCGATCACTAGAAAGGAAACAGAAATAGCAATTAAAAACCTCCCTACAAATAAAAGTCCAGGACCGGACGGCTTCACCAGGGAATTCTACCAAACATACAAAGAAGAACTCATACCAGTGCTTCTCAAAGTCTTCCAGACGATTGAAAAGGAGGGAATACTCCCAAACTCATTGTATGAAGCCACCATCACCCTGATACCAAAACCAGGCAAAGACACTACAAAAAAAGAGAATTATAGGCCAATATCACTGATGAACATAGACGCCAAAATCCTCACCAAAATTTTAGCAAATAGAATCCAACAACACATAAAAAAGATTATACATCATGACCAAGTGGGGTTCATCCCAGGGACACAAGGCTGGTTCAACATACGCAAATCAATCAATGTAATACATCACATCAACAAGAGAAAGGACAAAAACCACATGATCATCTCAATCGATGCAGAAAAAGCATTTGATAAAATTCAACACCCATTTATGATAAAAACTCTCGCCAAAGTGGGTATAGAGGGAACATATCTCAACATAATAAAATCTATGTATGACAAACCTATAGCCAGCATAGCTCTCAATGGTGAAAAACTCAAAAGCTTCCCACTAAAATCTGGGACAAGACAAGGATGCCCACTATCACCACTCCTATTCAACATAGTCCTGGAAGTCCTAGCCACAGCAGTCAGGCAAGAGAAAGAAATAAAAGGGATCCAAATTGGAAAAGAAGAGGTAAAAGTGTCATTATATGCTGATGACATGTTACTATATATAGAAAACCCTAAAAGGTTCACAAAAAAGCTACTAGAGCTGATCGAAGAATTCAGCAAGGTAGCAGGTTACAAAATTAATGTTCAAAAATCAGTTGCCTTTCTTTACACTAACGATAAATCAACAGAAAAAGAAAGTAAAGAAACAATCCCCTTTAAAATAGCACCCAAAGTAATAAAATATCTGGGAATAAATCTAACCAAGGAGGTGAAAGAATTATACACAGAAAACTATAAACCATTGATGAAGGAAATTAAAGAAGACTTTAAAAAATGGAAAGATATTCCATGCTCTTGGATTGGAAGAATCAATATTGTTAAAATGGTCACACTGCCCAAGGCAATCTACAGATTCAATGCAATCCCTATCCAGTTACCTAGGACATATTTCACAGAACTAGAACAAATCATAATAAAATTTATATGGAACCATCAAAGACCTAGAATTGCTAAAGCATTACTGAAGAGAAAGAAAGAGGCTGGAGGAATAACTCTCCCAGACTTCAGACAATACTACAGAGCTACAGTCATCAAGACAGCATGGTATTGGTACCAAAACAGACATATGGACCAATGGAACAGAATAGAGAGCCCAGAAATGAACCCACAAACCTTTGGCCAACTCATCTTCGACAAAGGAGGCAAGAATATACAATGGAATAAAGACAGTCTCTTCAGCAAATGGTGTTGGGAAAACTGGACAGCAGCATGTAAAACAATGAAGCTAGAACACACCCTTACACCATATACAAAAATCAACTCAAAATGGAATAAAGACTTAAACATAAGACAAGATACAATAAACCTCCTAGAGGAAAACATAGGCAAAACATTATCTGACATACATTTCAAAAATTTTCTCCTAGAAGAAATAAAAGCAAGAATAAACAAATGGGACCTAATGAAACTTACAAGCTTCTGCAGAGCAAAGGAAACCAGAAATAAAACAAGAAGAAAACCTACAGAATGGGAGAAAATTTTTGCAAGTGAAACCGACAAAGGCTTGATCTCCAAAATATATAAGCAGCTCATATGACTCAATAAGAAAAAAATAAACAACCCAATCCAAAAATGGGCAGAAGACCTAAACAAGCAATTCTCCAAGGAAGACATACAAATGATCAAAAAGCACATGAAAAAATGCTCAATATCACTAATTATCAGAGAAATGCAAATCAAAACTACAATGAGGTATCACCTCACACCAGTCAGAATGGCCGTCATTCAAAAATCCAAAAATGACAAATGCTGGAGAGGCTGTGGAGAAAGGGGAACCCTCCTACACTGCTGGTGGGAATGCAGTTTGGTGCAGCCACTATGGAAAACAGTGTGGAGATTCCTCAAAAGACTAGGAATAGACTTACCATATGACCCAGGAATCCCACTCCTGGGCTTGTATCCAGAAGGAACCCTACTTCAAAAAGACACCTGCACCCCAATGTTCATAGCAGTACTATTTACAATAGCCAAAACATGGAAACAGCCTAAATGTCCATCAATAGGTGACTGGATAAAGAAGATGTGGTATATTTATACAATGGAATACTACTCAGCCATAAAAACTGACAACATAATGCCATTTGCAGCAACATGGATGCTCCCAGAGAATGTCATTCTAAGTGAAGTAAGCCAGAAAGAGAGAGAAAAATACCATATGAGATCGCTCATATGTGGAATCTAAAGACTCATGGACAGAGAATACAGACTTGTGGTTACCAGGGGGGTAGAGGGTGGGAAGGGATAGACTGGGATTTCAAAATTGTAGAATAGATAAACAAGATTACACTGTATAGCACAGGGAAATATACACAAAATGTTATGATAAATCACAGAGAAAAAAATGTGACAATGAGTGTGTATATGTCCATGAATGAAAAATTGTGCTGAACACTGGAATTTGACACAACATTGTAAAATGATTATAAATTAATAAAAAATGTTAAAAAAAAAGGTTCACACACACACACACCCCACACATTATATAATATGCAAAACCTAAATTTTTTGCTTCACAATATATCTGGATATCCTTCTTTGTTCCTAAAATGTAGTTTAATCCTTTTTTTAAATGGATGTGTAATATTGTAATCCCTTCTTGATGGACACTTAAAATTTTTCCATTTTTTACCTTAGAATGAAAAATGCTTCACAGAACATTCTTATGTGATTGATACTGATATATCTATGTAGATATCTATCTATCTGTACAAGTTTCGTTATAAGAGAAATTTCTAGAATTTCTAGATAAGGAATAGGCACATTTTTAATAGTTATTAGCAAATAAGTATGATGATAATGATAGCAAAACCTTATACAGTATTTTCTCGGTACTAGACACTGTTCTAAGTGCTTTGTAGAAAAAATGCCTCTACAAAAAATAAATATGTGCCAATTTATACTTCCTCAAAAATGTATGAACATATTTGTTTCCCTTTATATCCTCAGCAGTACTGGCTGTTGACAAATATTTTAGCTACTGCCAAGCACATAAATGGAAAATATCTTTCCCTATCAATATACCCATGGCATTTTTCACAGAACTAGAACAAATAAGCTGAAATTTATATGAAACCACAAAAAGCCTCCAAATTGCCAAAGCAATCTTGAGAAAAGAGAACAAAGCTGGAGGAATCAAGCTCCTTGACTGCAGACTATACTATAAAGTTAAAAAAACAGTAATCAAAACAGCACGGTACTGGCACAAAAACAGACACATAAAACAATGCAACAGAATAGACAGCCCAGAAATAAACCCACACACTTACGGACAACTAATCTACAACAAAGGAGGTAAAACTATACAATGGAGAAAGGACAGTTTCTTCAGGAAAACTGGACAGCTAAATGGATATCTAAAAGAATGAGATTAGAATGTTTCCTCACACCATCTATTAAAATAAACTCAAAATGGATTAAAGCCCTAAATATAAGACCTAAATCATAAAACTCCTAGATAAGAATATAGGCAGAACAGTCTTTGACATAAAAATTGCAGCAATATTTTTTTTTTTTGGATCTGTCTTCTAGGGCAAAAGAAACAAAAGCAAAAATAAATAGGACATAAACTTAAAAGCTTTGCACAGCAAAGGAAACCATCCACAAAATGAAAAGACAATCTACTTAATAGGAGAGAATAATTGCAAATCATATGACTGATAAGGGGTTAAGATCTGAAATCTATAAACAGCTCATACAAGTCAATATCAAAAATAAATTAAAAACCCGATTAAAATATGGGTGGAAGACTTGAGTAGACATTTTCCAAAGAAGATATACAGATGGCCAAAGGCACATGAAAAAATGCTCAGCATCACTAATTATCAGAGAAATACACATCAAAACCACAGTAAGAAATCATTTCACACTTATCAAAATGGCTATCATTAAAAAGCCTACAAATAATAAATATTGGCAAGGATGTGGAGAAAAGGGAACCCTAGTACACTGTCGGTGAGAATGTACATTGGTGCAGCCACTATGGGAAACAGTATGAAGATACCTTAAGACAGAACTACCATGTGACCCAGCAATTCCATTCCAGGGTATATATCTGAAGAAAACAAAAACACTAACTCAAAAAGATACATGCACTCCAATATTCATAGCAACATTATTTTAAAAAGCTAAGATATAGAGCAATCTAAGTGTCTTTCAACAGGTGACTGGATAAAGAAAATGTGGTATATATATATACACAATGGAATATTACTCAGGCATAAAAAAGAATGAAATTCTGCCATTTGCAAAAATGTGGATGGACCTAGAGGGCATTATGCTTAGTCAGGCAGAGAAAGACAAATACGATATGTTAATACTTATGTGTGGAATCTAAGAGATGAAACGAATGTATATAAAAAACAGAAACAGATTCACATACATAGAGAACAAACTAGTGGTTATCAATTGGGAGAGGAGAAGGGGTAGGGGTATGGGATTAAGAGATACAAACTACTATATATAAAATAAACAAGCAAAAAGGATATATTGTACAGCACAGGGAAATACAGCCATTAATTTATTATAACTTTAAATGGACTATAATCTATAAAAATATTAAATCACTATGTTGTACACCTGAAACTAATATTGTAAAGCAATTAAACTTCAATTTTAAAAAAGTTTTTTTAAGAGATGCTTTGCTATGTAGCACATGGCCAGTTTTTTTTTTTTTTAATTTCATGTGGACTTGAAAAAAACTGTAAATCTCAAACTGTTCATGCAGAGTTCTATATATGTCTACTTAAGTCAAGCTTCTTAATGATACTTTGCAAATTGTATTAATTTGGGGTCTCCTGAATCTATCAATTTCTGAGAGGGGTATACTAGAAATCTCCTACTATGAAATGAATTTATTCATTTCTCCTTGAATTTATGTTAAATTTTTGGCTTATTCATGTCTAGGCATACTCATGTAACTCCTTCATAGTGTCAGACACTGTAGGAATGAAACTATTAAATTATTAGAAAAAACCTTTTAATCTTAAAATTTGCATTTTGAAAGCATTAGTGGGTCTGATCAATTTTTCATATATTTACTGGCCATTGCATATCTTATACTGTGAGACAGACTTAAATCCAGATAGAAATTTTGCAGGTGATAAAAATGGCTTTTTATACCAGAAATATTGGCTTATTCAATAAATGAATATTGATATATATATACTCTTTACAAGTATCACATTTGTCAAGTCTCTCTCAATACCTATTTTAAATATACTGCTGCAGAGGAGGGAAATTTAGATTCTTAGATCCTAAACTAAAATTCCAGACATCTCAAACATGAAAATGTAAAAATTAAACCACAGAAACACTAGTACAATTGACAGACATCTAAGGATAAACCTGAAAAAATAATTCAACCTGAGCAGTAAGCACTGGCATAGTAGGGTCAAGAAAATATTCAAAAGAAGACAGTCTAAGGAACATCCTATACAAACATCTCAAGGTAAATTCTTATTCAGAGTTAGATCTTTATGCTTAGATAATGTTAACTTATCCTCCACAATACAATGTTTCAATACAATGTTTTTATTAAGATCTCTGCTAAAAAACTGCCATATAGCGGAAACTTTTTTTGTATTATAAAATTATTGTTGAAGATACTATATAGTTTAATGCTCCAAACAACAGGTTCTATATGACAAATTCCTTTTAAAATTTAGTAGGAGGAAAGAGTCTTGAGTCTTTGGAACCTATCTCTTAAATAATACAAAATATGCTACTTAGGTCTTCATTTTTGCATTAGTGGATAGGAAGCTCAGATATAAATTCAATGTTTTAATAATTGGCAAATTTGCTTCCTCTTCCCCTTCAAAATCTTGATTTTCTGTTCTAGTATTTTATTATACACATGCATAAAATGACACCATGATTCAAATCCATTTTGGAAACAGATACGATATAATAATAAAATAAAATTCAGGATCCCTTCTAGCAAAAAGGTTCTGAACCTATATCTTCTTATCTGTTTGTAAAGGGAACACTAATATATTAGGGAACTAATACTACAGTGGCCTTGAAAGGGGCAAGTGGAAATAGCTATATGCAAGTTATGAAGGAAAAATTTAGAAGCAAATACACTTTGGTGACCAGGGTCTTACTCTTACTACAATTACTATAACACCAACACCCAAACTGCAGCTAGGAAAAAAACGGAGATTTAAGTTTTCTTACTTTCAAAATGACTGTGCCTCTCTAGAAACATCTTCCTTCTGAGAAGTAAGCAGCAATTCAGAAGAACTTGCTCGCTGCTTCAGCTTACTACATCTCCTACTTCACTATTGGTTTGGTGACATCTTAGACATCTACAGTCTGGCTCTACATAAAAAACTTCAATAGGAAGATACTGTGAAGAACTGAATTTGAATCATCACTACTGTCAAAAGAAAGAAAACTCCAGTTACACATATCTAAATAGTTACTGTTTTCCCCTGAATAATTAAAAAAATAAAAATTCTCATATAGATACAGGCTTATACACATAATACCCCAAATCATAACCTACACTCTTCCCCTAGAAAAACCCATGAAAAAGACATTTTGCTCTCAGTAGAATTTTAGATTCCTTGTCAATTAAAATGAAAATTTTCACTTAACATTTCTTAATAATTTCTTGTAAAGGGACATTATATACACATAGATTTTACCTCTTTCAATATCATCTATTGGAGATGCTGGGGACATCTTGTTTTCGGATGGAGAGTGTTTTACAAGGTTGGGAGTCCTAGTTGAATTCCTCATTTGTTGCTGCTGTTGCTCTATACGATACTGAATTTTACTGCTTCCTTCAACTCTGCAATTAAGAATATCAAAAGGTCAAAACAAGTACAACAGCAATATAACAACAATTTCAATTCACAAAGTTACTGAAGTTGACCACTTATTCTTTTCCCTAGAGATCTTTAAAGTGATATTCAAGGATTAAACATTAATTTAATTCATTATTTAACAAATATTTATTGAGCCTTGCTATATGCATAGCACACACACAAGTCCACTGAGGGATACAAATGTGAATAAACGCAAAATCACTACTCAAAATTGAATACATAAGACATACACAAGTGACTAAAATAAAATGAAATTATACATAAGTGTATAAGGTATAAGATAGACCTTAAATTCTGAAGTTATCATTTCTGTTAAAATTAAACCATTTTACCATTTTTCATTCATAACGTTAAGACATGTTACTAAAGGAGAGTCACATAATTTCCCTTCAATACTTTTAAGAAAAGAATATGCAATACAATTATATTGAATTTGCCTCTCGCATTATCAGTCACCACATCCTCTTAGTTCTTCCTTCACAAGGCATTTAGAACTTCACTTTTCTCTTCATTCTTACTCTCAAAAACCATGATTTATGCATTTTTGTTTTACACATTGTTTCATTTAAATTAGTTTGTTTGGTGGATTCATACTTCAAAACAAGAATTAGATTCTTGGTTAAAAACTCTTTAACACGTAATTACTGCCAATAAGGCAAGGTCCTAATTTCATAGTTAATATTGAAGGCATTAGCCTCAACCTACCTTAATAACCTCTAGTCTACTATCAACCTTGATCCCCACTTTCTAATACTCTACAAAGGCACAAAGACAAATCTGTGCTCTATTCAAGTCTTATTCATAGGCTCCAAGTAAGTCATATATATCCCTGCCTTCAGACCTTGCTTACATCCTCACGGTCTCTCTGATCATTTAAATCATTAGTTTCCAAACTTTCCTACAAATAAAAATCACCTGTGGAAATGGGTAATTTAAAAATAGAGCTTCCCAGGCTCCTTCCCCGATCTGTACTTAGATGTGGGAACTAATATGTTTAACAAGCACTCAAAGGTAATTCTTATCATTAAATATATTTGAGGGGGGAAAAAGCCCTAAATTTTAACTTCTTCTCAAGGTACATCAATAAGGGCTCTCTGAATGCTCCAATCAATCATAACCTCTTCCTTCCTTTAATTCCTAGAACAATTTTTATCTATACTATTTGTATGGCTTTTAGAGCATATCCCTCATATTACATGTTAATTAATGCACTGCCTATTTCCAAAAAATTTTTTGAGATGGCTATATTCTCTTATTGTCTTTTCTAGTGGAACTGTCTGTTAATCCAATTAAAATGTTTAAGATTTGAGGTTAGTATTTGTAAAGGAAATTATCCTTTTTCTAGTGCCTTAAATATCTAGGTGCTTGATAAATTTTTACTAATGAATATGAAATTATTTTAAAAAGTGTATAATGACTTCTTTCAGTCCAGTTCTATGAAAGCACCTATAACAGAATAAGAGATACACCTATACATACAGAAAATATTCAGAAACAAAACAAGCTTTGTTTTATCACAGGGGGAAATGGTTAAAGCTTTTGGATATAGATCTCCATCAAATTTAAACTTAGAAAAAGATAATAACATTTTTATACCACACAGAAATAATCCTTGTATAATAATGTGACTTAATCCACTAGCTTTTTCCACTGACATTTCCTTAGCAATTTATGTGTTGATAAAATAAAATTTATTTTATTAACCACATACCTTGTTTTTTTAACAGTGATGTTGCTGTTGAGTTTTTCTAGTCGACATTCCCCAGTATCATGGTTAATAATCAAAATGCATTCTTTTAAATAAGGTTTCTTTGAACCTTTGAAAACAGTTACTGGTGTAGTTGATCCCTGTTTAAAAAGTTAATTATTATTACTTGAAATTTATAATAGAAATTCAGTTGGGAGGGCCACTGAGATCTTCTATCTTTCTCAATCTATTTTATACTTCAAGTTACCTAACTACCTAAACTTACTACTCTGGCAACAAGTAGTACAGTAAAAAATACAGATAAAGACAGGCTGAGATCTCAAAGCTGCTGTCATTGAGGAAAGAAAATAGAGGAAGTACTTGCCCTGAGGAAGAATTTGCAGATGTGTAGATGTGATCTGCAGTAGGCAATTGGGATTCAATTCTAATGCAACCAATATTTCTTACAAAAAAGGGAAAAGAAATCCTGAATTATATTTTCTACCCCTCCTCTTCTTCCTTCCTAAGTTTAATTTTTTAAATCTGGCATTTCATTAAAGTGGTGCTTCCCTATGCAGATTAAGGAAAATGAATGTATCAAGAAACATATGTTACACTAAACCTACTGGTTAATTTTAGCATCATTAAAAGTGGGACAATCAGACATTATATGCTTCATGATGTGATATAAAAGGTATGCAGAATCATCTATAGAAGTATTTTTGCCTAAAAAATCCCCACAAAGAATCTAACTCTTGTCAAGCCTTTAGATACAACTACCAGTTTATAGGAAATATGAGGAATAGAGGAACAAGTTGAATAATACCAGAAAGAAGTAATTTGAAATCCAAAATGTGGATATTTTCTCTGGGACAAGTAACCTGATTTCACCAACAAACCAGTGGCATGAAAGTGGGGAGGGACTTTTACAGAAGAAAAGAGACTTAAGAAACACAATATCAAAATACAATAATAGGACTCTTACATGGATTCTGAGGGGGAAAAAACTGAAAAAAAATTTTTTGAGACTATCATGAAAATATGAATATGGACTAGATATTATAATTAATTCTGCTATGGGTGATAACAGTCTGGTTAGCATGGTAGTTAGGTAAAAATAAAAATATCCTTATCAGTTAGAGATGAGTATGTAAACATTAATGTAATGGCATGTCTGGCTGGGATTGCTTTAACATATGTCAGGAAAAAAAAGTGGTAGAAAATGATATAAAAAAGATTAGCAAAATGCTGATAACTATTAAAGGTCAGTGATGAGTACCTGGTGGAGTTCATTATATTATTCTATTTTCCATAATAAAATATTAAAGAATCCTAGATTCTTACTAATAACTAACATCTACCTACATGCTCCTCCTCTGTCCTTTGTCTCTGCCTCCCTTAACCCTGAAGGAATTTTATGTTTCTCATTCTCTTATTTTATCCCACATATAAGTATCCCTAAACAATATATTATATTTACTTGGTTTTGAAGTTTACAAAAGAACATTAAACTTTTAGAGCACTGACCGATTATAATAATTTTGTCAAATACAATAGTAATATTAGATCAGGTTAGAAAAAGGCAATTTCTAAAAAGATTAAAGGGCATACCATATTTAAAAGTTTTTATGATAAAAACTCTCACCAAAGTGGGTACAGAGGGAACATATCTCAACATAATAAAATCTATGTATGACAAACCTACAGGCAGCATAGTACTCAATGGTGAAAAACTCAAAAGCTTCCCACTAAAATATGGGATGAGACAAGGTTGCCCACTATCACCACTCCTATTCAACATAGCCTTGGAAGTCCTAGCCACAGCAATCAGGCAAGAGAGAGAAATAAAAGGGATCCAAATTGGAAAAGAAGAGGTAGAAGTGGCACTATATGCAGATGACATGATACTATATATAGAAAACCCTAAAAGATCCACACAAAAACTACTAGAAATAACTGAAGAATTCAGCAAGGTAGCAGGTTACAAGATTAATGTTCAAAAATCAGTTGCATTTCTTTACACTAATGATAAATCAACAGAAAAAGAAAGTAAAGAAACAATCCCCTTTAAAATAGCACCCAAAGTAATAAAATATCTGGGAATAAATCTAACCAAGGAGGTGAAAGAATTATACACAGAAAACTATAAACCATTGATGAAGGAAATTAAAGAAGACTTTAAAAAATGGAAAGATATTCCATGCTCTTGGATTGGAAGAATCAATGTTGTTAAAATGGTCATACTGGCCAAGGCAATCTACAGATTTAATGCAATCTCTAACAAATTACCCAGGACATATTTCACAGAACTAGAACAAATCATAATAAAATTTATATGGAACCATCAAAGACCTAGAATTGCCAAAGCATTACTGAAGAAAAGGAAGAGGCTGGAGGAATAACTCTCCCAGACTTAGACAATACTATAGAGCTACAGTCATCAAGACAGCATGGTTTTGGTACAAAAACAGACATATGGACCAATGGAATAGAATAGAGAGCCCAGAAGTGAACCCACAAACTTTTGGTCAACTAATATTTGACAAAGGAGGCAAGAATATACAATGGAATAAAGACAGTCTCTTCAGCGAATGGTGTTGGGAAAACTGGATGCAGCATGTAAATCAATGAAGCTAGAACACTCCCTCACATCATACACAAAAATAAACTCAAAATGGATCAAAGACATAAACATAAGACAAGATACAATATCAATGGTTTATAGTTTTCTGTGTATAAATCTTTCACCTCCTTGGTTAGACTTCTTCCTAGGTATTTTATTACTTCGGGTACTATTTTAAAGGGGATTGTTTCTTAACATTCTTTTTCTGTTGATTCATCGTTAGTGTAAAGAAGTGCAACTGACTTTTGAACGTTAATCTTGTAACCTGCTACCTTGTTGAATTCTTCAATCAGCTCTAGAAGATGTGGTATATTTATACAATGGAATACTACTCAGCCATGAAAACCGACAACATAACGTGATTTGCAGCAACGTGGATGCTCCTGGAGAACGTCATTCTAAGTGAAGTAAGCCAGAAAGAGAAAGAAAAATACCATATGAGATCGCTCATATGTAGAATCTAAAAAAAAAAAGAACATAAATATAAAACAGAAACAGACTCATAGACATAGAATACAAACTTGTGGTTGCCAAGTGGGTGGAAGGTGGGAAGGGATAGACGGGATTTCAAAATTGTAGAATAGATAAACAAGATTATACTGTATAGCAGAGGGAAATATACACAAGGTCTTATGGTAGCTCACAGAGAAAAAAATGTGACAATGAATATATATATGTTCATGTATAACTGAAAAATTGTACTGAACACTGGAATTTGACACAACATTGTAAAATGATTTTAAATCAATAAAAAATATTAAAAAAAGACAAGATACAATAAACCTCCTAGAAGAAAATATAGGCAAAACATTATCTGACATACATCTCAAAAATGTTCTCCTAGGGCAAGCAATAGAAATAAAAGCAAGAGTAAACAAATGGGACCTAATGAAACTTACAAGCTTCTGCACAGCAAAGGAAACCATAAGTAAAACAAAATGACAATCTATGGAATGGGAGAAAATTTTTGCAAACGATGAAACTGACAAAGGCTTGATTTCCAGAATATATAAGCAGCTCATATGACTTAATAAGAAAAAAAACAAATAACCCATTCCAAAAATGGGCAGAAGGCCTAAATAAGCAATTCTCTAAGGAAGAAATACAAATGATCAATAGGAACATGAAAAAATGCTCAATATCGCTAATTATCAGAGAAATGCAAATCAAAACTACAATGAGATATCACCTCACACCAGTCAGAATGGCCATCATTCAAAAATCCACAAATGATAAATGCTGGAGAGGCTGTGGAGAAAAGGGAACCCTCCTACACTGCTGGTGGGAATGCAGTTTGGTGCAGCCACTGTGGAAAACAGAATGGAGATTCCTCAAAAGACTAGGAATAGACTTACCATATGACCCAGGAATCCCACTCCTGGGCATATATCCAGAAGGAACCCTACTTCAAAAAGACACCTGCACCCCAATGTTCATAGCAGTACTATTTACAATAGCCAAGACATGGAAACAGCCTAAATGTCCATCAACAGATGACTGGATAAAGAAGATGTGGTATATTTATACAATGGAATACTATTCAGCCATAAAAAACAACAACATAATGCTATTTGCAGCAACATGGATGTCCCTGGAGAATGTCATTCTAAGTGAAGTAAGCCAGAAAGATAAAGAAAAATACCATATGAGATCACTCATATGTGGAATCTTAAAAAAAAAGACATAAATACAAAACAAATAGACTTATAGATATAGAATACAAACTTGTGGTTGCCAAGGGGGAGGAGAGTGGGAGGGGACAGACTGGGATTTCAAAATTTGTAGATATTGACAGGCATATGCAGAATACATAAACAAGATTATACTGTATAGCACAGGGAAATATATACAAGATCTTGTGGTAGCTCACAGTGAAAAAAATGTGACAATGAATATATGTATGTTCATGTATAACTGAAAAATTGTGCTCTACACTGGAATTTGACACAACATTGTAAAATGACTATAACTCAATAAAAAAAAAGGAAAAAAATTTAACAATCAGTAGAGATTTAACATATGACCACAAGGAGGAGTATGAGATAAATTTGGTCATTGAGAATGCCATAAAAGAGGCGTAGGTTAGACTTCTGAGAGGCTGGGAGAGAAAATGATGAAACCAAATGTAAGGAACAGGTTTTCCCCCTTATTTCTAAGATGAAAATGATCTACAGGAAGTCAAGTATGCATAGCACACAGATGAGGACACATCCAGAGCGGCCCTAGAAGAGGGAGATGTGGAGTACTTAACTGAAGCCCTGGTCAGGTAGAGAGCCAGGAGCACGATCATGACAAAACTAAGTTGGGCCTACCTGGCTGGTAAGCTTATTTTTAAGATGTCTTGACTGAAAACAAGTAAGAACTACAAAATAGCAATCCAAGGACTCCAAATTACATTTAAAAGACTCATACTATATATTTATGTATGTATATATATAAATATATACACACACGCACACACACACACACATATATGTATTTTAATTTGTATTCTTACCCAGAATAGGATACTTTTTAAAATTATAATACATTATTGTACTCTGAGTTTCTGAAGAATAAGTACTGGATCAGAAATTTTTTTTTATTGTTCTTAGCACCTAAAGTACTAAGCTCTTCACAGATACTCAATGAATGCCAAATATGAACAATGTGAACATTTTTATCATAAATAAAAAATGAAATAAACCTTTCATATACTCTCTACCTGCCTTCTCCACTTTGAACAAGTTTTTTTTAATTAAACTTTTTCCTCATTAAAGTGAGCATCATTCTTATTTTAAACTTCAATTTCTTGCCATGTCCCTGATTCCATACTCCAAAGAAAGAGTATTAAAATATCAAGGTACCAGGAAACTTCTAAGCATATGAACTTTCCTTGCCTCTAAGTAACCACTGAATACATCCTACCATCTCCGTGTTAACTGCTATAACCCAACTTCAGAACTCAATCATTGTCTCACCTAGATTACCATCATCCTCCTTCCTACTCTCCTTCCAATTTCGTTTCCCATCTGCTGACCGGCAAATCCGATGATGCCTGATTATGAATACCACAAAAAGAAATAATCATAATGGAATGGAAGAGTACAGTAGCACTCCCAAACATGAGGAAAACAAAAAGAAAAGAAGAGATGTTTGATGAAACTAATAAAGAACAAAAAAGAGAAAACAAATTCAAATAACTAATACATATAAGATGATAGAAATAAAAATCAAGTATATTGACTTTGAACTAAATGTGGATAGAATTCTCCTAACAAAAATGGAAAGCATTACACCGGGTTTAAAAATGAAACACAGAATATTCTGTTAAAAAAAGATATACTTAAACAAAATGTAAGCTAAAAAAAAGTAGAGACACTAAGATTCCATGAACATGCAAACAAAAAGAAAGCAAAGGTGGCATTATTAATATTAAATAAGGTGGTATTAGGCTTAAAATCACAAAAACAGGATAAGAAAGGTTTATTATACAATGATAAAATATATAATTCATTTAAAAGTATACTAGAAATAGACTTACAGATACAGAAAACAAATTTATGGTTATGGGGGAGAGGGTGGGACGGGATAAATTGGGAGTTCAAGATATGCAGATACTAATTACTATATGTAAAATAGATAAACAACAAGTTTATACTGTATAGCACAGGGAACTATCTTTAATATATTGTAGTAATCTACAATTAAAAAGAATATGAAAAGGAGTATATGTATGTACATGTATGACTGAAACATTATGCTGTACACCAGAAGTTGACACAGCAGTGTAAACTGACTATACTTCAATTTGAAAAAAAGGGGAAAAAAAGTATACTGTAACAGGACATTAAAATAGGATTCTGGTCCTAAAATAAGCTGAAGTCCCAAGAATGTGTTATGCTATCTTCCCATGTGAGCTAAGTAAACTCAATGGAAAGAATCAGACTAGGTTCACCTTGGATTGGAGGGTTGTCCAGAGTGGTATAGCAACCCGTCAGACATGTGGAACTCTCACAAGTCCAGGGTTTGAGGGCTAAAGTTGTTAAGCAACCACTAGAGATGCATTCATTGCATAACAGGAAGTATAGTTGGAAGGCTGAGGGCTATTTAATCCAGGCCCACAAAAGTACCCCACAAAATAGAGAGCCAGCACTAAAAATATGACAAATCCTAACAATCAAGTAAATTTTTTCCTTTCAAAATTCAACATTTTGAAATTTTATAGCAGTCAACCATAGAGAATTGTTTGTAAAAAGGAGAGATTTGCAAATGCTCATTATTAATCCCCTTAACAGTCTTCATTTTTATTAGTTTCTTCTATTTGATACTACCAAAGAAAACCTAGAGGAATGAGAATTAGAAAATCTACCCTATCAAAGAACCACCAGAACCTGGAGGTACTCTTAAAAGTATAAAATTTCTATTTTATGGAATGTCTCCAAGCATCTAGGCATTTTTACCAAGATGATGAAAGCAAGTTCATAAAGAGAATCAGAGAATCTAAACGCTTCAAACTAATGATCATTATATTTCCACAAAATGCCCACAAAATTAGTAACACTGAAGAAATGTAAACCTCCTACTTATTTAAAGAAGTTCTTTAATTAAGGGGAAAAATCCACAAAATTTAAGAATGTAATTTCTATTCTTATTTACAATTGTTTAAGGACTCTAATGCCCAGCAGAAAAAAAAATTGCTCTTAACAGGTAGTAATTTTAACAGTTTTCTTTCATTCCAGCAATCTGAAAGAGTCTCAGGATAAAATTCAATTTTTTCTGCATTACACATTAGGCCCTTCTTTATCTGATTCCTAAATACCTTTCCATCTCTCACTATGTCCCCATATGTCCCCCTTCTTACCTAGCCACTGTTTCTTACCTAGCCACATATAAATACAAGAACACTTATATGTGGTTCTTCAAGTGTAACAGACTCTTGTTGCTTTGTCTTATTCCATGCCTTTTTCTTTCTCTGCCTAAAAGGTTCTTCCCTCTTTCTTTCACATGAGTAATTCCAACTCATCTTTAAGACAGCATATCCTGATGTCTCCTCTCTCTCCCCTCTCCCTCCCACCGCAGGCTGAGTTACCTCTCTTTTATACTCACATAATATTCTGTGTATTCTCTTATGATAGTCCTTATATTACAAAATTTTCAGTTATCTCCTGCCTTCCTCATTAAATGGTAGTATTTTTTAGGACACTGACCATGTCTAGTCTATCTCTGTACTCCCAAAAGCTACCTAGCAAAGGACTTGCCACACAGAAAATACATGTGTATATGGTCTAGCTATTTGTCTCTTTCTCATGTACACATATACACACCCAAAAATATTGAGTCATATTCATTTTGGACATATTTCTGGTGGGCTGGGGAAGAAGTTACTTTTCCACAAATGATTTCTTTGCTGTTTCAAAATTTACAATTTGTAGGTTTGAAAATTTCCTCCTATAGTTGTCATTCCTTTAAGAAGTATTTTTAATTGAGACCATAATCAAACACATGGTGGATAACAACTCTAGATTATAGCAGGATCATGTGTGAATCAAAAAAGTTTATTAATAAGTGTAAGAATCCCCATCTACTTGGAGTAAAAAGCAATGCAAGAGATGAGGATGGGAGGAATGTTATTTTAGAAAACAATATTCTACATGACAAAGAACTCAGCTAAGGTTCTGCAAACCAATCGTCACTGGTCAATAATCCTATAATCTGAGACTAGGATAAAAGGTGGTACCTGTTATCTACTTGATGCTTTTTAATAACTTTTAAAATTAAATGAATGATTTAGGTTTTCCTTTAATAAACCTCATAAAGCAAAAAAGCCTTAGATTATTAGGTACCTAATTTCCAAACTATTTAAGAGGCACCAGAATCTGAACACTTTTTCATAACACAGTAATACAAAGGCTAACTTACCTACAATGTCTCGTACTGAATTGCTTTTTCATTTCCTTCAATTTCAAAGGAAGCAAATGAGAAATATACAATAAAGTGCCCCTGCAAATTTAATTAACCTTAGGGAAACTGTCAGAGGCAACTGATACACTCTGACATAAAAGCAGGGACTCAATATATAGTGTTGATTGATAAAAATAAGAAAAAGATGGAAGACTAGATAGAGAATAGAGTTTGCTTGCTATACCTCTGAACATGACAAGCCATCTCATAAATGCTTACAAGAGAAAGTGGATGATCTAGCACAAAACCATTCCTATTACAAAAATTAAACAAAACAAAGGGGAAAAAAATCTCAGAAAGTCCAGTGTTCTCTACAATAAAGTATAAAGTTAAGTCTTGGTTTTCTCTGAGAACAGATCAAATCAATACAGAAGAAAAAAAAAGAAACAACATGAAAGCTAAGAAGTTTCTAACTCAAGGACTGAGGGAAAAAAGCATACAACAAAGAATTTGTGTATTTATGTAAACAGTATTGAACAGTGTTACTGTGATACACCGGAACATTTTAAAATGGGTGAAACTTTTGGTAAGGCCTCCCTGACCTAAACTTTCTTTTCCAACCCATTCCCCAAATTATTGCTAAAATCACTCCCAAAGCACGAATCTAATCATGTTAGCTCTCTGCTTAAAAACGTCTAATGGTTCTCTAATACCTATGAGATAAACTCCAAATTCTGTATTATAACATAAAAGATTCCTCATAATATAATGCCCATCTACCTTTCCAGTCACTATTCCTATCAGTCATTTTTTCATTACCCTGTAATTTACATTAATTCATTTATTCCACAAAATTCTTGTTCTTTCTCATTGGAGTCTTTCAGATACTGTTACTTTGGCCTAGAATATTCCACTCCCTTCTACACAATGAAATTCTACTTGTCCTTTAAGTCTCAGCTCAAATAGTATCTGCCTTTTAAAGCCTTTCAAGATTCCACCAGGCAGAGTATTTAATTCTACTTAGGTGCTTAAACAGAATTTGTCTATGCTCTAATCTATCGCACTAGATGTTTGTGTCTGTCTGCTGTGACAGATTAGGACTAGAAGGTAGGGGATATGTTATTATTCCTAGTTTGGAATACAAAATTGCTCATAATGGTGATTTAATAAATATCTGTTTAGACCTCTAATTATTTCAAATCACTTAATATGATAGTTCTCAAAACTTACACAGTAGAGTTTAAGTATTTTAAGATTGCTTTACCTAAAATAGTTGAAAATAAGATTTTTTGCTGTTCTGTTTATTAATTACTTTAACTGACTACACTACATGAATTGTGCAATTATTTTCATTTAAATTTAGTGGAAATCCTGCAAAAAGATCTCTTCAATCTAAATATATAGAAATACTCACTTCTATATTTGGCAGAGTAATTGTCACTTGTTCACCTTTGCCGACTTCAAGCTCTCCTTCACAAGAAGTGTCAATAGAGGCAGGTTTGAAGTCATCTAAAAATAGATACAGATACAGATTTTTACAAGATGGAACAATATCTTAACATCTGTATATCAAAAATATGAGCATGCTTCAGAGTGATAAATCATTTTTCAACAGCCAGTAATTAAAAAGGGTTAGAAGGGTCTTAATGTTACAAATAAAACACAATACAGTTTATTTCTGTATGTGTAATTCTGAGAAAAAAAGAAATAGCTATACTCTAAAACAATATTCCTCAAATCATGATCCCTTGGGATTCTGTTTACATCAAGATGAACTAGACTAAGGTGTTCTACTGCTAAAAACTAAATAATGTCAGTATCTTCGCAATTTGCTAAAAACTGTTATCAGTAGAACATTTTCAATTTTCAGCCTTATTCTCCCATACATTTTTAAAAACCATCTTCGGCACCTACTACCACTTGCCTGTTGTCCTAGCAGAATACAAAATGAGTGAAAACACAGCACACATATACTTAAGGGGAAACTTTTTTAAAAAATTTATTTAGTTTAACAGCTTGAGTTTTTAATAGAAATATATACCACTAAAAGATGTGTAAATTTAACTAAATCTGCCACTTCAGAAGAAATTAAAAGTTTTTGTTTTGAATTAAATCATAATTCAAATGATATTAAAATATATCACTGAGAACAAATTTAGGGTGCTGAGATAGTTCATATACTGAACAAGCTTAAAAACCACTAAGATATGAAAGTTACTTGAAAAATAATTCACATCAATATATATCAATGACTAATAATAATTCTGATATAGAATTCCTTTGCTATTGCCAGATTATCTTCTGTTTTTTTAAAGAGAGGCCGGTAATCCAGAATTTTGTATAGAAGATCTTGATTTTGGGATATTTACAACTAATTCATATTAAAACAACTGTGTGAGTCAAAGAAAGCATCTCTAAATTCAAAATCAGCTGATAGGCTGTTAATCTATAACCTCTGTTCAGTGTTTAAAAACTGATTCTTTTTCTTTATATCATTACTTTTGATTTTTATAACAACTCTTTGAGTTGAATATTCTCATCCATATTTTACCAATGGTGAATCCCTCTAAAGTAATGAACTCAAGCCACATACTCTACCCACTCCATATTATATAGTCTCTTTGCCTTAGATCCACAGTTCTTTTTTAAAAATTTATTTTTTTGAGGGGTGGTAATTAGGTTTACTTACTTATTCATTTATTTGTTTAATGGAGGCACTGGGAATTGAACCCAGGACCTCATGCAGGCTAGGCACATACACTACCATTGAGCTATATCCTCCTCCCTTGATTCACAGTTCTGAATTTGTGTGTGTATGTGTTGGGGCAGCAAGGGTGGTGTTAGATGAGGGACAGTTATAAGTCCCTATGGGAATCTGAAGAAATTATAGACTAGCCATAGATCCTCTCTGCAGAAAAATGCATTTATTAACATACATATCAAATACTATGTAATTTCAAGGGATTCACAAGCCCTTGAAGCCCATACATAGATGTTCACAGGATATTATAAGATACCTATAACGGACAGAAATGTACTCAAAGTATCTGCAGCTTTACTTAATGATAAGCAGTAATTTATAACCAGTAAGTCTAGCAAAATTATTCTGAATCTATGTTTCTAATTATTTTTACTGTTAGAATTAATAAATTCCAGTTTTTATTACTTGTTATATTAAGTAGTGTTGTCTTCTATTTACCTTCATACAAGTTTCTTTTTAAGAATACAACTTATGAAACTGTACAGCTACCTGTGAAAGACAGAAATTAGAACATTCTCTAACACCATGTACAGAAATAAACTCAAAATGTATTAAAGACCTAATGTAAGGCCAGATTCTATAAAACTCCTAGAGGAAAACATAGGCAGAACACCCACGGACATACATCACAGCAGTATATTTTTTGAACCAGCTCCTGGAGTAATGGAAATAAAAACAAAAATAAACAAATAGGATCTAATTAAACTTAAAAGCTTTTGCACAGCTAAGAATACCATCAACAAAACAAAAAGACAACCAACACAATGGGAGAAAATATTTGCAAATGATGCGACCGACAAGGGACTAACTTCCAAAACATACAAACAGCTCATACATCTTAATGTCAAAGAAACAAGCAATCCAATCCAAAAATGGGCAAAAGACTTAAACAAGCAATTCTCCAGTGAAGACATACGAATGGCCAATAAACACATGAAAAAATGCTCAGTATCACTAATTGTCAGAGAGATACAGATCAAAACTATGAGATATCACCTCACACCAGCCAGAATGGCCATCATTGAAAAGTCTACAAACGATAGATGCTGTAGAGGGTGCAGAGAAAAGGGAACCCTCCTACACTGCTGGTGGAAGTGCAGACTGGTGTAGTCACTACGGAGGACAGTACGGAGGTTCCTTAAAAAACTGAAAATAGACTTACCGTGTGATCCTGAAATCCCATTCCTAGGCATATAGGCAAATAAAATTCAAAAAGACATGTGTAAGCCAATGTTCATAGCAGCACTATTTACAATAGCCAAGACTTAGAAACAATCCATCAACAGATGGCTGAATAAAGAAGATGTGGTATGCATATACAATGGAACACTACTTAGTCATAAAAAAGAATAAAATAATGCCTTTTGCAGAAATATGGATGGACCTGAAGATCATCATTCTAAGTGAACTAGTCTGGAAAGAGAAAGAAAAATTCCATATGATATCACTTACATGTGGAATCTAAATAATAATAATAATAATAATAATAATAATAATAATAAGGATACAAATGAATTACTTATTATTTATAACTTAGATGATTGATTTCTTGAATATGTGTAAGCACATTTGACTGTCCTGTATGATTGGATCACCACATTTTTGTTGATTCTAATTTTATGGTTAGCTTTACTCCTTTGATACCTATGTAAGTTTAAAAAGCTAAAGCTCTAATCTTTTCTTAGAAACAATGATTAGTAAATATATATAAACTAAAAAAAGTACAGTATATTGTATATATTGTATTTACATGCAATATAATGTATATGTGCAGTGAAACTGTAATAATTCTACCTAAAAAACTGAAAAAAAAAGAAAAGAAAACAAAAGAATACAACTTATGAGTGTCAAGGGGTTAAGAATAGCTCTAGAATTACAGAATTTGTTGAATGATTTTCATGTTCATGCTTTCCAAATGCTTCCAAATGTCAAATCTATTTTCTTCTAAGTTGCTGATTCCAGGCCAAATAGTTTATTTCTTTTAGTTCTTAGTTTGGAAAACTCACCACTAATTTTATCATTTATTTATTCTCTCTGGCTTTCCTTCATCTATATTATTTTCTTCAGGTTTATAATATAATTACTAATATTACATAAAGAGTAGAAAAACATTTCCTGCTTTGTACTTAATATTTTTCTGTTAGTGTTGCTCACTTTTCTGACTACTTGGCTGTAGCATCACACAATGTCAATATCTTCATGAAAGAGTCCACAATTAGTATCATAAATTTATTTCCTGGGATTTGAATTAATTTAACTAACTCTAAAACCCACATCCTTTCCAATATACCACACTAATCAGAGAACATTAACTGTAAATATAATTTTAATCCTATATTTCATTAGCATATTTTCTAATATTTGCTCACACCAAAGCTTAACAACCACTTTTTTTGGGAATGGGATGGCTCCCCTTGATGTCCCAGACAATCTTCCTGTAGTCAATGCCCATGAGCTCATTATTTTGTGACAGCAAAAAGTGGTGTCATTTACAGCCTTAAGAATTTCAATCTTTACTCCCTTATATGATATAAATTGTAAAACTAGTATTAGCCCAAACCAAAATTTATTCTAGTGAGTCCTGTTGCTCAAAGTCTTCTACCGAGTGAGGCATCTGCTGCTAAGCATTTAGTTTATCATTTATGGAACATCCCACGTCCTCCCTACCACACGCCAAGCTATCTTTTTGATAGGTTTTATTGCAAAGCCCTGATAAATGGTTTTTGAAAGTCTAAGTAAATTACATGTATTGGTACTTCTTATACACACATGAATATAACCCTTCAAGAATAATGGTGACTACTATTTATTCTGTCCAAATACTGTGCTAGGTTGTCAATACTATCTTATTTAATCCTGAAACTCTGAAATGTAGATATTATTATCACTATTTCACATATAAGAAAACTGAGGATGAAAGCTTAGATAATGTTACTGAAGGTACACTGCATACATAGGTGGTAAAGGTCAGAATTCATATCCAGGTTTTTCCAAAGCCTCTGCATACTGAACAGGTACAATTACCTAAGTACATAAAGATAGGATATTACTTTCTTTCAGGTAACACTGTTTTGAGTGTTATAAATTAAGTCCACCCTGAACGGAATTAAGAGGTACAAACCTCCAGTTATAATAAACAAGTCACAAGGATGTAATACACAACATAAGGAACACGGTCAATAATATTGTAATAACTCTGTGGGGACAGATGGTTACTAGACTTATTGTGGTGATCATTTCATAATGTATGCAAATGCCAAATCATAATGTAGCACACCTGAAACTAACATAGTATTGTATATGAACTATGTTTCAATAAAATTTTTAAAATAAATAAATGTCATGCTAAAATGTATTTGAATCATCCTTACGAATTATCATGATACTTTCAATATTTTCACACCCTTCCTGTTAAAAAACTTAGATTATAACAATATTTACATTGAGTGAATGAATGAAAATTGTGAGCATTATGTGAAACTGATACTGGAAACTGTATTTTTCACATACCTATCAATTTAAAGGCATTTAATAATTTTAATAAAAAATGAGAATGGTTGAATTTATTGCTTCATTCTATAGGTAAGATGAACTTAGCAACTTAAAGTGAATTGCCTAAAGTTCCACAGTTTATAGAAAAGCTGAATTAATGTATTTGTGTATTTTCTGTTCTACTTCATTACAGAGCTTAAACATGAATATATTTTTTAAAAAATAGAAACAAGGTCTTATTTATTCTCCCTGAGGAAAAACATACTTTCAAGTGTAGTACTGATAAATAAAATAAAAATAATAAATATTCTTTGTTTCCAGAAAGAAAAATGTACAATTAAAAGAAAACAAATTAGGTTCACCTGTATCAAAGTCAGAACTCCTATTCTATAGTTTCTATCCCTCACTCTGAGTCTTTAAGAGTAAGAATTATATGGGAAATGAACCTATCCTCAAGAATAATGATTGGTTTTATTTTAATAAATCTAGAAAAGTTCTATCTGCTTCAACAAGAAGAATAAAACTAAGGGCTGAAAAACTTTATAATGTCTTCCATAGGACTAAAAGTGTATTCAAACATCTGGGTTTATTGTGGTTATTATTATTGCTGTTCTATTTTCATTTTTGTAACTGGATCATCCAATTCTCTAATTCTGAAGACACAATTCCAGCATTTTGAAAATTTTTGTTTCTTGAGCAAAATTATGTAATCTTAAACCTTGTAATTAAAAAAATTAATACTAAGACTACTGCATACCTAAGAAAGAAGAGGAAAGGAGAGAGAGAAGATATTATTTGAGAGAAAGGCACGGAGAAACCAGATAAGAACTATATCATATTTTTGGAAAACGAGACTGAAGAAAGAGAGAAACTGCACAGCCAGCACTAGCTGTCTCACTGTGGTAAGCCCTGGACCACAAAGTATGGTAAAGAAGAACAAAAAGGAACACTATTGAGATCTGTTTGCAAATGTCTTCCCATTTATTCTATCAATTGGATATCAATTTTGCTAAATAAAACCCTTTTATAAAATGTAAATATATCCATGGAGAGTTAAACCTGTTGGTTCTTCATACCTTTACTGTGAGTTACTGTAATTAGATTGTGTCAAACTTAAGTAAACTTTTGTAAAATGTGAATTTTAATTGGGTGTTCTGATTGAAGCATGAAACACTTCAGAATAAAAACCATAAAGATCTTTGAACAGTCTAAGGCCAGAATAACTGAAAAAGGTGGAGTGATGAGACACTAAGGAAGGGCAGGGCTAGCAAGAGGAAGTGAAATAATACCTACTTTACAATTTGCCACAGAAAAATAAGAGGTTATGATTCAATGATCTCAAAGTTTCCTTCCCACTCTATAATTCTATGAGGACAAACAATAAATGTTTTACATACCAAATCATAATATACTATATTTTTCTTCCTGAAACTTACATCATCCAATTATTAAAGCAAAAGAGCTCCATTTTCTACTTCAACAACATAAAATACAAAAATGTACCAAAACTAGTTCCAGAGGACAACCAAAAGGAAACCAAAAGGATAAATCATAGGGGGGAAATATCTTTCTAATAAATTAATAATACATCCTTCAATACTTTGATAACCAGTATTTGATGATTGACTGAAATTGGGAGTCCAAAAGAGATACAGATTATTAAAATGGTCCAGAATCTCTCTCTGGGAACACACTTAAATAAGAACCCTCATCAGCCAGAAATACCTAAAGTAAAGAGACTACTTCCCCACCAACCTAAAGGCAATCCCTTTCCCCAGCATAGTAATAGTTCAGTCCTTCGCTCTCTTCCATTTGTCACCTTATTACAGTTGTCCCTTGAATAACAAGGGTGTAAACTGCAAGGGTCCACTTCCATGCGGATTTTTTTTCAATACATATAGTATCTGTATTTTCATCTTTAGAGATCTTTAAATTAACGAAGTGTGGGAAAAGTTTGTTCGATTAGAGATCACAATACGCGGAATCAAAAGAACTAGGGGTTGAGTCCTGATTCTATCCAAATGGTTTCAGCTTCCGGACCTTGGGTGAGTCACGTATCAATTATTTAGTTTTTGAGGCAGAGAGAGCAATATGTGGATTTTCCACTGCGCGGGATCCACGCCCCTAACCCCTGCCTTGTTCAAGGGTCAACTGAATTTTCCCTTCCATCTCTGCATCATCCACCAGTCATGTCTATCTCCATCCATAGTCACCCCTGCAGACTTCCACAAAATACCCCTTTCTGCCTGTTGGTCTTAACTTAAATTTCTGCCCCAAATTACCCACAGCTGTTCCACGCAGCTGCTTCCACCGATACCCTAGGACGCGGGCGGGACAAGGCAGTGGATCACGCTGGGCACCCATTTTCCCTCAGAGTAAGAAGGTATGTGCCAACACAACTTGGGGAGGGTTGTCTTTCTGCACCCACATAACCAGAGCTCCCCCTTATCCCTCCCGGCGTCGTCCGTACTCACAGCGTACAGTGTGGAAGGCGCAGCGCGGCTGCTTCTCAAAACTCTCGCCTAACTTGAGAATCCGCTCGCGACTGTCAATATGCGAGGGTCTCGCTACTCCATTCATCATTATCCTCCAGCTCCGACTTGGCTTTGGCCACCAGCGCTCACTACCATCTGCCACCTCAGCCTAAAGCAGCTGCACTTGGTGCAGCCGGCGCAGCCACCACAGACCCCGCCCCGCGCCGGACAAGCGCGGCCCCTCCGGCGCCCCTCGCGTGCTGATTGGCTACCTGGAGAGGGCGCCCCGCCCCTTGGCCCCGAGGCTCCTGGTCCCGCAGCCCCGCCCGCCTTCCCGCGTTGAGACGCACGCCGCCCCGAGAAGGCCGCGCTTCTGAGGTGCGCGGTGGGAGTCGGGTCCTTTGATGGAGGAACGTGAAGCGGGAATGAGGTAGCGGACCTGAGGTGCCAGTTAGGGAAGCAGAGGGTCCCGGGGTACCGGGAGGCCCGGATACTTGGCTTCTGGACCAAGTGACCTGGCATTTAGGCGTTCTCAAGAGAAGAGTCGGCCTGCTCCACGCCCTTTCTGTGGAGATCTGGGGTGGAAACTGAGGCCTGGGGAGGGGCGGGGCCTGGGCACGAGGCCTGGTGTCTTGCCCAAGGCCTCGCAGCGCCAAAGCGGGGTCTAGAATCCGGAGTACAGGAGCGCCGCGGTCCTTGGACCTGACCGGAGCGACGCCGTTACCTCAGCAGTCGTCTTCTGACTATGTTCCAGAGCAAGTTCCCGGTGGTATTAGGACCGCGACAGAGAGCAGGGGTGGGGGGGTGGGGGGTTGGGGGAAAGACGGGAAAAAGGTTCAGAGTTAGGAGCTGCAGATATTTAGGCTCGTTTGCAACTAGATTGGGTTGCCTTCTTCACTTCTTTCCTTCACAGTGATCCGTGGAGGCAGTAACCGCACGGCCACGGAGACAAACTTCCCAGAAGGTCAAGGCCGGAGCTTGTGCTCTGGCAACAGGGTAATAGCATTAATAACTGAAGAATAATTGTCTTTTTTTCCTGTCAGAAGTTCGTGAGTTTAAGGGTAAAGATGAGAAAAGTGCTGTATTAGAGGAGAAGCACCCAAGAGAATTAGTTTACAAATGGTTGCCATAGCAGTGGTGGTTTTTCAGGGTAATCACAGAATCAGACTACTCCCTTACTTTACCTTCGCGTATTGTAATTTATTATTCCAAGTAGGTAGATGAATGAGTCTCCCTCAACCTATCTGTTTGTCTAAATTCTACTCTTTTAAGGCGTATTAAGACTGTTTCCTTGGTAGTTAAGGGCTCAGGTTCTGGAGCCAGAATCTCTGAGTTTGTACCCCAGCGTCATACTCTACAGTGTGACTTTGTAAAACCAAAGTTAAATGTGCTCATCATTAAAATTGGGGGAAAAATAATAGCACTTATACCTTAGAGTTGTTGAGAGGATTAAATGAATAAACACATGAAAGCATTTAAAACAATTCATGGGCATACAGTAAAAGTTCTCCAAATGGTTATTGTTTTTGAGAATTTACTGTCATGCAACACTTTAGGACCATCCTTGGTAGCTGCCTTCTATTCTAACTCTTGAATTATTCTAAGAGGTAGTAATTATTATTTTGTTTACAGATAAGAAAGCTTGTTCAGGGAAGCCCAGTCCTCTGACTTTGTGGTCTTTATCCTCATCATCTGTGTCATCTTTATGGCATTTAACATATTTTACATAATTAAATATTTTATTTTACATATGAGTATATATGGATATGTGTGTATCCTTTTCCAGCCAGAACATAAGCGAGGAATCTGCTGTATAAAATCTTTGTGACCCTTGCATCTAACATAGGATTATGCACACTTTTGGTGATGATGATAATGTTTCAGTGATGTTTTGTTACATTAGCCAGTGGGCAAGAACGGTGTTTTAAGCCTGTTTTATCTTAAAAAGGCGTTCAACTAGAAATCTGAGGTTTCCATTTACTAACAAGGAGAAAAGCAGAGCATCAAGAAATTGAGGTTTTGGAATGCCCAAAATTTGTATATTTATTAATTCTTTCAACATTTATTAGTATTAAATACCTACCACATCCCAAGCACTAGTCTAGCCTTTAGGAATATACCAGTGAACCAAAGAGATAAGAAGGTGGCCACCGAGGATGGTATGAGAAGCTTACCTTCTAATGAGAATTTTCTCTCATCATATGTTGAAATGAACTATATTGTACTAGCCCAGGAATAAACAGATACACTAATGAACTAAATAGAATCCAAAAATATACCCAAGTGACGTTTCAGGTTGTTTCTGTTGTATGCATTCCTGATAAGTTACCTCAGGAATTTATGACAGTTACGTGCACTTGTTCTTTTCCACCAATCTGTAACCTCATCTAACTTAAAAAATTTAATTAGCTTCCTTACACCATTCACAAAAATAACTTACATGTGAATTGAAGATATAAATAAAGCTATAAGTAAATGAAGATATAAGTAACACAAAACCATAAAAACAATTTAAAAAGTGAGAATATATTTTAACTTTTAAGATAGAAAGGACCTTTCTAAACATGACATGAAAGGCAAAAGCCATAGAGGGAAAGATTGTTATACTTGACTACATAAAAACTGTAAAACTATAATCAGACTTAAAAAAAAAAAAGTCAGGCAAGGAGAAAATGTTTACAGCCAGTATAAAAGATTAAGGGTTCACATCCATCTGTGAAAAGCTTAAAGCTTCTACAAAATAATAAGACAAGCCAGTAGAAAAATTGTTGGGGAATATGAATAGAAAAATATATAAAAGAAGAAATGGCCAGTGAACATGAAAGCTTCCTAACCTCCCAATTATCAAAGAAATAGAAATTAAAATAAGATGATAACCATTTTTCACCCAGCAGATTGGCAAAAACATAAAATATAACATTATGTATTAGTGAAGGTATAGTAAAACGATCACCTTTGTACATTGTTGGAAATATAAATTGGAACACTCATTTTGGAAAAAAATTTGGTATCTAATCAAAAATTTCAAAATATGTATCCTCCTACCCAGCCACCTGACTTCAAGGGAAATTCAGCCTGCAAAGTACTATCATGAGTACATAAAAACTTGTACTTTGATATTCATTGCAGCATTGCTTGTAATAGCATACACTAAATGACTTCTAATAGAGGAGATGTTTAAATATATTTTGATGCACTCTAGAAAGAATGCAATATCCATTCCCTTGGAAAGTTTTATGCCTACTATGTGCCACAAGTAGTGGTGCTGGGCTTGCTTTAAAAATATTTCCAAAAAACTTGTTTTTTAATGATTTATATTTTACCTATTTAAGGAATGATCTTTGGATCCATGTATTATGGCCAACTCTTCAGTATAAAGAATGAACTGTAGTACCAGTTATGAAGAATAATAGCTTAAAAAGTGAGTTAGGGAAAAAAAGTGAGTCAGAAGTAGGTCATTTGGGAATATGTTTTGTGTTTCTTACTCTTTTACATGGGAGGCAATATAATGAACATTATATAAAATGGTAAACTAATCTGGATTTGTATACTGACTCCACCACATCATGCTGGTAGAACCATGACAAGTTTCTTAACTTCTTTGAGCTTTACTTTTTTTAAATCTGTAAAATGGAGATGATTACAGGCCCTACCTCATAGTCCTGTTGTGAGGGCTAATAAGATAATGCATTGGAAAGCACTTAGCACAATGCTTAGTTTATAGTAAACACTTAATATATGTTAGCTTTCATTAATTGTAAGTAAGTAAAGATTTTACTTTTTAAAAAATGATATCTTTGAGGTTTGAATGCCTTAAATTAAAACTTTTATGAAGAAAAATTTTAGCAACAAATTAAATTGTAATGTGGATTTTTTTAAAATTTTAAGACAATTGATTTTATTCATTATGCTATTTATAAACAAGCTTTGGTTATCTTATAATAACATTTATGAGTTGTGTGTTGGAGATCCCTAAGACCTACTCCATGTTCAGTGATTTGCTAGGAGGGCTCATAGTTCCCAGGATATAATTACATTCATGGCTATGACTTATTACAGTGAAAGGATAAAAGCAAGATTGCAAAGGGAAAAGGCACATAAGGTGAAATTCAGAGGAAATAGGTGCAAACTTCCAAGGGTCCTCTTCCAGTGGAGTCACATAAGACAGCTTAATTCCTCCTACAATGTGTTGTAATAACATGTTGAAGTGTTGCCTACTAGGGTAGCTCACTAGAGACTCAGTGACCAGAGTCTTTATCGAATGGTGGTCATGTGGGCATCCTCTGCTGCCGCGTACCAGAATTCCAAACTTCAGGAAGGAAAGCAGGTGTTCAGCATAAACCATATCGTTTTTACAAACGGATTAGGCCAGTTGGTCACTCTTACTAGGAAACTGGTGGAAACAGTTCTGAAATCCAAGTTCCTAGACACCAGCCACGGGCCAACCTTGTAAGGAGATCTTTAAAAAATGATAGCAGTCTTAGGCTTGTGTTAGCTCTTTTCTGTACACTCAGTTCCTCTTTTATGATAAAAGAAAATTAATTCCTAACCTAGTATTGTTGTGCAGATTAGAGAGAGTGAATGTTAAGCACAGTTTCTGACTCTTAGTGAGTGTATAATAAACAGTACCTCCTGTAGCTGTTATGACAAGGTGTGATGATCTCTAGCTCTTTTACAGATATACTAGTTGGGAAAACCAGAGTTTGCTATAAGGAAGAAATGAGAAAAATCTACCCTTCACTTCTCAACCAAGCAAAATGGTTTTCATTTATACTGAAACTATATTTCAGATATATAGAGGGTGAATATATGAGGGCTGTTTGATCTTTATTTTTCTGATTCTGCTAAAATATAGGTGGTATGAGAAATGAAGCCAACAGGTACAGACCCAAGGATCTTATCTCTAGCTGCTGAAGTTGCAAACAGTCCTGAGCAGAATGTCCCTGTTATACTGTTGAGGTTAAAAGGTAAGAAAATCTTTCTGTGATTGTCTAACACTTCTTAAGTAACAGTTCCATCATGGATACAATTTTAGAATTTGTTTTTAATTTGTTCAGTGAAATCTTAAAGTTGAGATAAAGCAGTGATGGCTTTTTCCTTTTTTAGTGTATTTTTAGTTATTCAACCTATAAAAATACAGATAGCTCTTGGTTTTATTGAGCAAAAAATAAGTATATCTTATTTCCTTTTGCCTTAGAAATAATGAACAACACACCTTTAGGAAGCTCAGAGTTGAAGAAAATCAAACAAGATATATATTGTTATGATCTCATTCAGTATTGCCTCTTGGTCCTCAGTCAAGATTGTTCTCGAATCCAGGGTGGTTGGACTACTATTTCCCAGCTTACACAGATATTAAGGTAAAATGATGTAGTAAGTTAGCTTGTTCTTGAGGGATATAGTAGTATATTCTTATGTTCAACATTTTCTTCCTTTTCTTCACCTGCCTAACAAGCATTGGCAACCTTCCATGGTAGGTTATAGTTGTACTTTTCCTTCATACTCTGTATTATTTTTCCTAGCTGTGTATGGGAGTATGCCACTGTCTAAAATTTCACTCCATGTGCTTGATGAAGATGGTGATCTTGTCTTTTGCTCATCACTGAATCTCAAGTGCCTAACAGACTCTTTATTGACTAAGAAATATTGAAAAAATGAAAAGATTAAAGCACTGACTCTTACACTGAAAAAACTTACAATAGAGATGAGATGACAGTCATGTGAATTGATCATACAAGGCCGAATGAAATAGGTGCCGAAATGAAAGGCATAGCAAAGTACTATGGGAGAACAGCTACAGAAACTATTCATTTCACAATATATTGATTTAGCTATCTTAACTGTATATTTCATTAAATAACCCAAAATCCTATCAATAAAATTTAGAAGCAGCATTTACCGATCTACTGCCATTCTAGAAATTAAGAGAAAAGAGATCAAAATCTTTTTTTTATAAGAAGCAATAAAATAAACCAGATGTTCTCAGTGTCTAAGCCACTTCCTAATTAACTGAAAATGTACATTACTAATTGGATCTTAGCTTTCGAAAACGCTTACTCATAATTTGTTTTAGATAAAGGCCAGATTCAAGGTATACAGTTAGGAAAAACAGTTAACAAATGTATATAATATTTTTATACCTTAATTTTCAAGGTTTGTTATTTCCTTAAGTAAATAAAGCCTTATGGCTTTGTTTTGTTAGATATGTTTGCTCATGAAAATATTGATTGAGCTAGCCGTTCAGAAGTGGAATCCAAGTCTTAAATCCCCATGTTTGTGAATGTACAAGAACATAATTTCATTTATTAATGTTCTTAATCAAAATAGATACTCTTAATTAACTTTCAAACCAAAGAGAAAAGAGAAACTGACACATGTAAGTCTGTTGACCTTGGGAATTGATATGCAAAAAAACAAATGACACATTGAGCATTAGTCAGTTTTTAGCATACTCAATATATAGTCAGTGTTGCTCATCAGTGTCTGCACATTTTGTGGAAGAGCCTTAAACAGCAGTACCTACTCATTAGAATACACACATAGAGACCATTCTTTGCATGGGGACTTTCTTTGGTATTAGTCTGTACAAATTCTTTTTATTATTGAAACTTCTGAATATACTCATTTCATGTCCAAGGAATGACTTTACGTGTGGTTTCCAGAGGACTCATTTCTCTAAACGACATATATTGTACATCTCTCTCTTCTCTTTTTCAATGTATAGTCTCTCTTTCAATGTATATTGTAGAGTGTTCTACTAGAGTTTTTGCCATTTCCTTTTCTGATGTAGGGAATATGCAGTCAAATATTTTGCAGATTTTAGGAAAGTAGATCTATTGGAAAGAATTGGTATAAAATTAGAGTTTTTGATTTCCTAATCTATCCCTTACAGACTAATACTACCCTATTTTTCAGCTAACAGATGTCTAAAATGTATCAGTTAACACAAATGTTATTCCTGAATTAGACTTTCAAGGTATCCTATTGCTTTTAGGTGTTTGTATGCCATTCACTGAAAACTTGCCTCTTTCTCTTTATTGTGAACCAGCTGTGTTTTGTTTCCTGAAGGATTGACAAGTAGGTTTTTAGGACATATGAATTCTATCTCTAAGTGCAGGCATGGTTCACACCACTGTTTACTTTTTTAGAAAGTTGTTGTGTTGATTTTCCAGCAGAAGTTCTTTATTGCCTTGGCAACAAAAGAGAGATGCTAAAAGTTCTCATTAAGGCATGGTGTCTATAGAAACTTTAGCATTCAACTATAATTTACAATTAACATAAACTGAGTCACAAACTTGTGCTCTCATTTCAGCCATTGCTGTGTGGGCTTGGAGCCAGGAGAAGATGCAGAGGAATTTTACAATGAATTACTTCCATCAGCTGCAGAAAATTTTCTGATTTTGGGGAGGCGATTGCAAACATGTTTCATCAACGCATCTAAGGTATATGTGTTTATTTAGGGTTTTGTGTCTTGTAGGAAAAAACAATTGAATTCTTGAGAAGATGTTCCACATTGTTTTTCAAATGTGCAATATTTGGCTGAAAGTACAATTAGAGTAATAGAGTCAAACATTTTTAAAACTGCAACCAAATAAAAAAAAACTTTACATTTGAAAATTTTGAAGTGCTGACTGAAACATCCTGTATAACAGTATGCTTTTTGAAGGATCTGCTTTAGGACTGAATTTTGAGCAGCACTCATTAGACGCATTATTTCCACAGCATCTTCCTAAAACGTACTTTCTACTTAACAGTAGAGGAAAATATTGTTCTCTGGGCCCAAGGCTTTTCTTCATAGTGCCAATGGTGAAGAAGAAAAAAGGTGAACTTTCTGTTTGATCTTTCAAATCCTCTTTAGTCAAAATATTTCAACCCAAACAGGATTCATTTCAAGCCAAGAAGTATTTCTTGGGTAAATTGTGCTGGATGCTATGTTTCCCTTTTTTTTGCGGGGGGTGGGGGGCATGGGTTATTTAGAAGTATGTTGCTTAGTTTCCAAATATTTGAGGATTTTCTTTATGTTTTATTGTTATCAATTTCTAATTTTATTCTGTCATAGTCAGATAATATACTCTGTGTCATTTCAATCCTTTGAAATGTTTCCAGACTTATTTTATGGCTCTCCATATGTTTTATATTGGTGAATGTTCCAGTACAAACAGTCCTTGATATCCAGTGCTATCTTAAATGGTATCAGAACCATGTAAAGGTTTTGATATACACAAATTTCGTTTAATGTGGTACCATGCAAAAGCAAGGATGCCCTGTATCCTTGAATGTGAACTCTGCAGTTGTTGTGTATAATGTTCTGTGAATGTCAATTACATCAGTTTGGTTATGTAGAATTTATAAGGGGTGATAAGTCTGCAAGGATGAAATTCCTTTACTTTGAATGAGTTCTTGGCTATATATATTTATAGGCATATTGCCACCTCAGAGATTGAGCAGATTGACAACTTTTGTGAATTATGAAGAGAAATAACTTGTCACTGTGGGATGTTAAGTTTCATTTGAGATGCTTTGAATATATAAGGAATTGACAGTCTTGCATTTAAAAAACTCTCAGACTAATGAAGTAGGTAAAATCTTTAGATATTTCTTATGGAAAACCTAAGACAGATATATTTTTGATTCAAAAACAATAAAAAATTGTAAGAGTGAAACTGAGCAAGATGTACAATAATATGGAGAAAAAAGTGGTTTGAGTGTGAGGAGTATTGTCAGCAGAGAATTTAACTTAGTGATAGAGCATACAGGTCCCAAATACCACTTCTAGCATCTCCACTGACATTTTGAGGGAAGCTAGCAGTAAATAAATATTTGCATATTTGCTGGGCTTAATTCAGTTCAGTCCAATTAAAGCAATGTGAACTATGGAAATTGTGTTGGGCTTGATTTCTTTTTCTGGCTGTGTCACCGACTGACTCTGGGTTCTGAAGCAAACTACTTGATTTCACTGTACCTCAGTCTCCTCCTTTGTGAAATGAATTTCCATCTCATGAATAGTTCAGACCATTATGAAAACTTTATGTTTTTCTCAAAGTACTTTTATTTAATATTCTCCACTTAAGAGCAATAATAATTATATTCTTTTCATTTAAATAGTCCTTCAGTACTTTTCATAATACTTTCCTATCCTTTATCATGGAATTTGTGGAGAGATAAAAAATCTTTAGTATATACATCAAAGGGAGTAAATCAGCTACAAAAAAGAGGGCCACTTGACCCCAGAGCAAAGTAAAATGGTGGATAAAAAGATGAGAGAGGATTCAGTGCACAGACATAGGCCGGGCACAGGGAAAGTGTCCAGAATCCAGGCAGGAAGCTGCTTTCTCAGTTCTTGACTCAGGTTCCTATGGAGCAGGTGCTGGTGTGATGGACAAGCTGGTTGGGCAGGAGGACCAACTCTCCTTGCTCTGTAAGCCCAGTTTCTGCCCCTGAGCCCATATGCTTCCTCCCATAGCACTCATTTCTTGATAGGTTATCATGGCAAAAGGGAAGCACAGAAAAAGTTAATTATCAATACAGAATAAAATAAAACAATTTGGACTTTGGATTAAAGGTAATTAAAATTCTGTTTCTAATGTTGAAAAAAAAGATGACAAGAAAACTGAATTTATCTATTAGTTCTATCTACCTAGGTGTTTCCCAGTCATAAATGTATTTTTTGATTGTCTGGCATATAGGTAAGTAGAGCATATGGTGGGACATACACAGGATGTTATAGCCTAAATTGCAAACTTATTAAAATATGCTTACATATACTTACATGTATACATGCGTGCACACACACACACACACACAGTCTATCTATAAGAATAGAAGAATACCCATGCCAGAATTTTGAAGAGGCTTAAGGGTAAATTTTGTTAACCGAGTCTCAAAGGCTGTGAATTTATGGGTGACATTATCTAATGGGTTTTTAAAGGAAAGTAATAAGTATAGGAGCTCAGCACTATCTTTTGAGGTTATCAGCAGTGAGGATTGCTGTGCCCTTTCTGCTGCTTCAGTGAAACTGGCTAAGGCAGTTTATTGGACTAAAGGGATTCTTGGTCTAGTCTGACACTTCTTTCTTTTTAAATTATTGTAATATTTGTTAGTACTTGTCTGTTAAAGCACTTATCTAATCCTGTGCTAGAGTAATAGAAAGAAAATTCATTATTATGAGGAGTAATCGTAGCAATCATGTTTTTGCTGTTGTCACTACTTTTGTGTCACAGTACATTCAGGACATGGATAAGATTGGTGGCCTTTATACAGCTTTCCACTAAAGTTTCATGGCCAGAAAAGACAGAATTGTGAATAGAATCTGTTTCTTATTTCCCATTGTGTTGCATACTCTAATCTAGAATAATTTCTGACCCTACTTTCCAGAAAGAAAGAAGCAGAAATAATTGTCATTTATTTATTGGATAAATATTGATTGAACATTTACTATGTGTCAGAACTGTTTTAGACACAGGGTGTATACTGGAGAGGTAAATAACATGGTCTCTGTCCTCATGGAGTCGTAGAGTAGAAGCTGCAACTGAAATGCACTAATAATAGTGCTTTACATGCTAACATCTACGTTTGCATACTGCAGTGATTTTCAGCCTTGGTTGCATAGCCAAATCACCCACCTAATTCAGTAAAAATTTGATGTCAAGACTTTTGACTTTGGAGATTCAGATTTCAGTATATTTGTGCTAAAGCCTTTACATAGGAATATTTTTTAAAGCTCCTGAGATGATTCTTATGTATAGCTAGTGTTGAAAAATCCTAGCGTATAAACTTGTAGTTCTTATACTACTTATATTGTCTTATTTGACCTCTGGATAACAACCATTTCTGTTAAGTAGAGCAAGTATCATAAGCCTGTAACCACAGTTTTTTAAATTAAAAAACTAAAAGCTACAAGGTCATGGACCTCATAAATAGCTAAGATAGATCCAGAAACCGGGTCCTGTGATTCCACAGAGTGGTCTTTAAAAAAAAAAATTACAGAAAAGTAAATTGGGTTTTTTGTGTATATGTTAAGGGTGAAGAAAAAGATGCATTACTACACTTTTTCCAGATTGTGACTGATTCTCTTTTCTGGCTATTGGGAGACCATGTTCAACTCATCCAAAATGGTAAGAGAAAAGATTTTTCATATAACTGATAGTCATTGTAGAGTTACCTGCTAACAGTTTGATTTTTTTTCCCTAAAAATAAATACCTCATTAACTACAGATAACCACAGTTAAATGAAACCACATTGAAATAACCCCACACACAAAAAAATAAAAGCGCATTTGGAGGTTCCAGCTTTAAATAGACGACATTAACAATGTGAATATTATATTAAGGGGAAATTTGCTAAAGTATGACTTTCTCCTTAGCTTTTTCTATTTAGCAAATCTAAGATAAGGATTAATAATTTTATGTCCATGAATGACTGAAAAATTGCGCTGAACACTGGAATTTGACACAACATTGTAAAATGATTATAAATCAATAAAAAATGTTAAAAAAATTAATTAAAAGAAAAAATATGACCAACATAAAAAATAATAATAATTTTAATAATTTAGTCTAGGGAAAATTTTTTATGTTTCAAAGATTACAATTGTGTTTTAGACTCAGTGTGAGGGTGAGAGAAATCCTTATGTACAGAGTATATATATGATTTAACTCACAGCCTAACTATTGATATAAGAGTAAGCTTTTATATAGTGACATTTTACTGAACTTCAAAGTTCCTTTCTATACTTAGCATATTTCTATACTTACACAGAGAAATGTAAATATATGTTAGTTTCCTTAAGACTGAGAAAGTAATCCTTAATAATAATCATTATAACACTCCTACCTTCTTTGGGGGGGGTTGTAATTTGGTTTATTTATTTAAATTTTTTTTTTTAATGGACGTTCTGGGGATTGAATCCAGGACCCCATGCCTGCTAAGCATGCACTCTACCACTTGAGCTATACCCTCCCCACCATTCCTACCTTCTTGAAAGATTTAATCTAAGAAAAATGTAACTATATATGAATAATAAAAGAACATTGATTTTTTTAGAGAGTAAACATTGAACTAAATATTACTATTTTGTTTTTCACTCAGAATTATGCATGCACACAATTTAAAGAGTCAAATAGTTCTATAAAGATTGTTTTAAAAAAACGCAATCTCTGGCCCTTGGGCCTCACTCCATTTCCCACTTTCCAAAAGCAGCAATTTTCAATTAGGATAACTAATATTTTTGATAGTTATATCCAAAATCTATATATGGATTCTATCTATAGAAATCTATCTATTATAGAGCTAAGTAATATGCTTAAATAGTTCCTTTTTTAAAAGCATTCTCTTTTCATTTCCCAATATGGAACAAGTATTATAAAGTTCCCAATTTAAAGAACTATTTTACCAAAAATATAAAGTACTTAGACTCACTGTAGTGAGATATTAAAGACCTAGTAAAAAGAGAGACAGCAGCAGAGAGAACCTTAAAAATTTTTTTAAATATGCCATATTCCTTTTCAATGATAATAATTGTAACAAAAGTGACAGTACTCCTCAGATTAATCTGAGGAGATTTAAAGTATCAATAAAGTACATATTAAAACTAAGTTAAACTGGGTACAAAATTAGGATGTCCAATAACCTTTTCTCTCAAAAGAGTCACCTCCTTGGGGAAATGGCTGACTATAGGTCTGGGGTCAAAAATATGCAAGATAAGCCGGAAGTATCTTGAATACTAGATAGGAAGGAAGCAGTCAAAGTCTATTAGGATTCTGTGAAAAGGACTCAGGAGCCAACATAAGAAGACTTCTAGCCAAAAGTGGGAAATTTGAACAGTAGTAAGGATAATAACTCCAGTTGATTAGAACACAACAAATATAGTGAGGCTATTAACCTTTTATGGAAAAAGTAGAGTAGTATAATGAACCCCCTTGTACTCGTCACTGAATTTCAACAACTGTCAGCACTTTGCTAATCTTTTTTATATGTTCCTCTACCACTATTTATAAAAATTACCATTAGAATCTGCTAGGGAACCAGTTCATTTTGAAAACTGGTAAATGAAGAATCCAGCATTTATCCTGCCTTTTCTTACATAATGATGAGAAGAAATTTCTCTCTATAAAAATATTCCAATAAGTGAAAAATGTATGATAGAATAGAGCCATTTTGCAACCTTCAGTGAATTGACAGATCGAGGAATTAATTATCCATCACTGTCAACATCTCAAAAGGAGAGACAACCAGATATTAGTGCCTCATCATAATGGCTCATCACAGCCTCACATATGAAATGTATATGCCAAAAAATTCAAACCTGAATCATTACAATCCTTCAATAGCTCCAATTACCAATTTACAGAAGATCAGAGAAATATTAAATTATACCCCAGGAATGCAGTTAGCAAAACTAGACTTTGGGAAGCTCATAGGACAATTGTAAATTGCAAGGGGGAAAAAGGTAGAGTAGGAACCCATAGTTTAAAAGAAATTTAATAATTCATAGCTATGGGGAATATATATTGAAATATTGGTGGATATGAAGATTTGATGTCTTGTATTTGTTTCAAAATAAAGTAGGCAAAAAGTGGATGGGGCGGGCGAATCAAGATTAGCCTTGAGCTGATCATTGTTAAAGTTGAGTGACTGGTATATATTAGGTCATTACACTATTCTCTCTACTTTTATGTATGTTTGAAACTTTTATTTAAAGAAGTGAGCAAAAGTGCCAGTTTTTGTTTGGGGGACCAAGTAGTTATCTGACTGCACTTGAAAAACATAATAGGGGCTCCAAAAATAAGTTATATAAGACAACTAGTATAAAAAGTAAGATGAAATGACTTTAATAAATTATTTTATCATAATCTTTTCCAGTGTAGAAAAAAGATAAGCTTATATACACACTACATACTACATGATTTCAGTGAATCCAAAATGAAGAGTTGTTAATAAAATATCTTTAAGGAGACAAAAGTGGAAAAATATACTTATCTCAGCTACAGAAGAGAATTTTGCTATTGAATAATAGAAAATAAGAAGCCATAAAAATATTTAATAGTAGTAGAATTGTGTTTTGAAGTTGTTAAACATTAAAGGAAAATTGGTGTCTGGTGAAATATTGAAATATTGGACTATGTAAATACAAATGAAGAACAGTAGTTGATATGTGAAAGAAATCAAATATATTCACTTAGGAGATTGAAAGAGGAAAGTTGTTTTGTAGAAGCTAGGGTGGTATTCACAGAGCTGCCTTGCTAGCATCCCTGATCCCACTTAAATTTAAATTCTGATCCGCTAGTGCAGAAGGGAATAGAAACAGACATTTACTGGAAGTCTGCCCTGTTGTAGGACATTCTACCATAGCCTGTGAGAGAGCTGTTCATTTTACAGATGGAGAAATAGATGTTCTGAGAGGTTAAGCAATTTGCATAAGCATTTAGTGCCAAGTCTTCATAACTGGCTGCTTAGAGCCTAAAATTTACAAATCAATTAAAAAAATTGTTCTGTAGTTAATGATTTTATTATTGCTAAAGATATTACCAAACATGACATATTATATAACAATTAAATCTTTTAACTCAAGAGCCACTGATTATAGGCATCTGTATCATTTCTGTTCCTTCATATTCTCTGTTTGTCACAGAAAATTTGATTTTGTTCCCTGAAATTTACTGCTGGAAGTAGAGATTCAGATTTAGGATGTGTTACATCTTATTTTTAATTTAAAGGGAGATAACAATAGATTCTTAACTTAGTATTTGTGGATATTCTTTATTTGTTACTGTTTGTAAAAGTGGAATAACTGTCTATTATTTTTGGTTATTGAAACTATCTTAAAATCATCTTTTTATTGTAATGAATACAAAGGTAGGAGGTTTAGCTGAAATAATTAAACTTTGGTTTGGTTTTGAAAGGACAAGTAAATCTCAGTTGAATCATCATAGAATCTTAACCTTTTTTTTTCTCTTTATTTAGTATTGCAAAGTGATCATTTCTTGCACTTACTGCAAACTGACAATGTTCAAATAGGATCTACAGTCATGACTATGCTACAGAGCATACTACAGATCAAAAGGTGACTTGGTTTTACAAAATACTTAGAATTTTTTATGTTTAATCAGAAGCATTACCAGTTTTATTCCAGTTTTCCTGAAATCATTGATTGCATATGACTTGTACTTGACGTTTAAAAAGCTCTATTCTTACCATTGTATTTCAGAAAAAAAATGAATATACAATACTATAAAAGACTGCAGATTTACTATCAAATTGGTATCTTATCTCAGTGCTTAACAAGATTTTAGACCAAATCTCAGGCTTAGAGAAGAAAAATTACCGTGATATCTGAAGAAAAATACTGTGATCACAATAAAAAATGCTTAATTGTGTATTTATTTAGTGGTCTACAAGCTCAGTATTTGACAGGTGATATAAAAGGGCATAAAAGAAGTAGTAGGCAGTTTTCCCAGGTTAAAATGGGAAGGCAGAACAAGTCATTAAAATCACTGATTCTTTCAGTTTAATATGGATTTATTAGGCATCTGCTATATGCCAGGTATATGTCTGTCATTGGGTTTACACAATTGATCAAAATATGAACCTCTTTTTCAGATAGCTTACAGTATAGTGGAAGAGATCAACACAAACACAATTATGTTACAGTGTATTAAGTTACAATGTTTGAGGGTGCACAAGTATTAGAGCTCCTAACCCAAACTGAGGTGGGGGATGCTTTCTGGAGAAGGTAACACCTGAAATGAAACATTAAGCATGAAAATTTGGCCAGAAAGGAAGAAAAAAAAGCAGTATTTGTAGGTAGAGGTAACAATATAAGCAAAAGTACAGAGATAAGAAACAACATGCTGAGGGTGAAAAGTAGGCTATAGTTCACAAGACAGAATACCATGGAAGAGAGAGCTCCAGAGATCTGCAGAGTCCCCTTCAAGTATTCAGTAGTGTACTGATTGGCACATGCGTTTGAGGAAACTACCTAATGCCAAGAAAAACAGTAATCCAAAAGGATTTAGAGGAACAGTACCAGAAACACACAGAGCCAGGGGTACTGCCTGATTCCAACAGCCAAACTGGAAAACCTCATGAATAATGGAGCATTGGGTAGAGTACTCAGGTTTCATCTCGGTAGTGGGGGATAATTAACATTAGACTGAGCACTATTCTGAACCATCCCAACAAAATGAAAACAAAATCTGAAAGGATCAAATTGTTTCCAAGCAAGTTAACTGCATCTGGGAATTGAAACTGCCTACATCTTAAAATCTTTATTCTAAAGTATACAAAGCAGGAAGTTTAGCAGAAAAGGTCATACTTTGATTTGGCTTTAAAAAGATGAGAAAATCCCACTTGTGCCATCATAGAATCTTTTTGATCTCTCCCCCTCTCCCTGCTTCCTCTACTAATACAAAGTAATTATATCTTGCAGTAATAATTTCTGCAAACTAATGATGTTTAGATAGAATCTATAATCATAACTATATATAAAATTCTTGAAAATGTAAACTAATTTATAGTGACAGCAGATCAGTGGTTGCCTGGGAATAAGGTACCAGGGAGGGCAAAGAGGGAAGGACTGCCGTGAAACAAAGGGAAACTTTAGGGGGGTGATGGGTATGTTCATTATCTTGATTGTGGTAGGGAAAAATATCAAAACTTATCAAATTGCACATTTAAATATGTACAGTTTGTTGTATATAAATTATAATTTAATGATGCTGTTCAAAATAAAAATCATCAGGCCTTGAGAAGTATTTTGATAAGGGGTAGGATAAAAGATGCATTCAGGTATCACAAGTTTTCTATATTGGGTAATGAGACAGTGGTATAACCAAAACAAAGAATATATAAAGAGTTGATTTGGAGAAACAGGTGATAAATTCAGTATTGGTTTTGTTGAACATAGATATGTTCAGCAGGAAGAGAAGTAAGAGTCCATGCATAGACTTGTATACAAATATTCATAGCTTTATTTGTAATACCAAAGACAAGACAACTTAGATATCCACTGACTGCTGAATAGATAAACTGTGACTTCTGGAAAAAATCTGGACTAGAGTTATAGATTTATGAGTTATCAGCCTACAAATGATAGTTAAAAACATGAGAGCTTAGTGGAAAGTATGAATCCAGTGAGAAAGGAAGTAGGCTGAAAATGAATCCTGAGGAGTAGCCTTTAAGGGGTATGTTGGGGAAGGGGAACCCATGAAGAAGACTGAGAAAGAATGGTCAATAATCTGTAAGCGGAGGATGGAGGGGGACCAGAAGAACATTGTATCACAGAAGTTGAATGGTAGAGTATCAGGTAAAAACTTTATGGTTACTTTTTCCAACTGAATGCAAGTCATTTATATTGTTGTTGAATAAGAATCTATTTGCATTGCTCTCAGATAAGAATCATTGCCATTATTCATTTTCTACAGGCCAATATCTATTTTTACAGAATTGCAAAATATCCTAATAAGTAGTAAATAGATAGTTAAAGGTACACACTCCTAGAAAACCACATGTTCCTTAATGGGATGAGTAAAAGGACACTCAGTAATCCCTTTTGATTATTTCTAAGTATCAGGTAATTTCTCATGACATCAGTAATGCAAGATGAGGTTGCTAGTATAATAAAGGAAATACCAAAAGAAATTAAAGTTCCTTCTACATTAAGTACATGATAATTAAATTCCTGTAGTATGTTTGTCTTCATACATCATTAAACAATGAACCATGTATTTACTGTCTTGTGATTTTCCTCTTATTATTACCTTGAATTCTTTTGAATCATCTATTTAATATTTTGCACATTTATCTTTCCTCCCCAATTTGATTGCAGGTTTCTATGAGGAGAGGGCCTTTGGCTACTTTGTATTCCCTATTTTACCTAGCATGGTGCCTTATATACAGTAAGAATTCATTTAATTGGTTTAATGTGGTATATTCTTGGAACTAAGCTATACACTTAAAATTTAGTTATCTTCTTGGATCAAACCACAGTCAGGCATCAAGTTGCTGAACGTTTTATGTTTAATTTGTTGTAATACTTATGCATCAAGCAGTAATGGTACATTTTTTATTTTTTTTTATTTTGTTCTATTAGTGGTGGTTTACTCAGAATAGAAGTGAAAACTCTGCATTCAATTTTAGATGAAGTTGTTTTCAAACTTTTATCAACTACTAGTCCGGTTATAAGAAGTACTGCTACAAAGCTCCTACTGTTGATGGCTGAATCCCATCAGGAAATTTTGATTTTACTGAGACTAAGTGCCTGCTACAAAGGTAGTGCTTATATATTCTTTTTTCTCTTGAGGTTTTCAAAAAGAACATTTTTATTGGTGGTTTATGGGAAAAAAATACCTGTGTTTTAAAAAAAAGTCAATACTGAAATGTGCAGATAAAACTGTCGCAACAGAAAAAATGAGGAAAAAAATCTTGATGTTATCCACCATCTTCATGTCTCAACAGATGGCATATGATACTTTATTGATGAGGTTACAATGAATATTGCTCCCTCTCTGACAAAAAGGTGTATTGAATATGCCACATAGTGTAATAAAATAATGACCAAAAAGATTAGTGATCTTACCTAACTTTACTGAGAAAATAGAACTATGCTTGAGAGATTGACAGCCCTTTTGACTTTTACATCAATTAATAATTACTCTTCAGCTCCTATACTGCCTTTCCTCAAAACAAACAAAAACTTTCCCTCACCTCCAAAACCAAACGTGTATGTGAATAAAAAGTCAGAAAACCTAAGAAGGAAAGGACTCAGTGTATGACCATTCCCATATAATAGTTTTCTACTATTCTACAAACTTTACATGTGTTAAACTATTTAATCTTCATAACAATCCTGTGAGATGTTTACTCTTAACCTCATTTTATAGCAGTAGAAACAGAGGCATGGAAAAAGTAGGTAAATTACCCAAGATCACTCAGATAGTTTTTTTTTTAATTACCTAGTAAAGTTATGTGTTAGCTTAATTTTGTTTTTTTGCTAGCCAGAACTGTGAATTCATTACAATATATTTTCTTATTCAGTATGGTCAAGGATTAGGTTTCTAGTTATTATATGTACTTATTGATACAGGGTTATATGTAAATTTTCAAACATTAGAATATACTGTGATGTATTTAATACCAAAACAATTACAGTGGACTTCAATCATTCCTGATGATTTGGAAGGCACTTTAGTGACTTAGCTTGCATTACTCATTACTGTGAACATAATTATTTTATGTATTATAGGAATAGATAGGGGGAGAAAGTGCCAGTTAAAAAATTCTGTACATGATATTGTGCCAGATACATATTTTTTCTCTTTGTAATTAGATTTCTTCTATAGAAATGTGACTATCCAACAGATTTCATTATAAAGGAATTTTATCTTAACAATATTTCTCTTTCTTAGCAGTAGAACTTACTCAGTTTCCTCAAGATATTTTACAGTTGTTAATGCTGCTGAGAACTTGAGTCTTGAAGAAAGTATTAGACATGGAAGGATCCATACAGTGAATTCCCCAGTTGTATACTCCAAGGCCATTTTCCCTTGTATATTGAATACATACATTACAATGCATCATTCCACCATGCCCTGAAAATAATACTTACTTTGTACCTTATATTATTGCTCGGTTTTGTTTTGGGATGAAAGTGTAGTATTTTAGTGTTACAGCATTTCTCCTATAATATATATGCTCAGGGAACCTATTGATTTGCCCCAAATTACATACATTACTGTATATTTTTATTTAATAATAACTTCCTTTAATTAATAGTAACTAGTAACCTGCTTAAGTGCTTCCATAGGATAGGCATTTATTTACTCAGTATGTATTCATTATCTTTTAAAAAATGTTTTGGTTTAAGGTATTTATGTTCAAACAGGAAAAAAAATCCTGTATAATTCTGTTCTTTGACTTATCACTATGATTTCACTCCCCCTCTTTTTTTTAATTGAAAAGAATGACTAGACAGATTTTGCATCAGATCTCACAAGTTAGCACATAAAAACTTTTAGGATAGAGGAATATCCTTAAAGACCTCAGTCTAGAAGTTTTTGAGAAAAGGAAAAAGAAAAATGATGTGATTGGTCTTTTTATTGTGTTCATTTGTTTCTAAACTAGATTTTTTAACCTCAAATTAATTCTGGTTAGATAATAAAATCATATTTTGTTATTGCATTTCAGGGCTCAGAAGTCTACTAAATAAACAAGAGCCTGGGACAGAGTTTACTCAAGAACTTAGACAGCTCATTGCTCTTTTAAGCCCTAACGTCTATCAGGAAGTAGAAGAGCAGGTATCAAATTATAAAGATAATTTGCACGGTATTTGCTAACATTTCAGTAAACATTTTAATTTCAAAATATTGGAGAATGGTAGCCTCTTGAATCTTTTATTTGCTCTCTCTCCCCTTTCCTTTACTTATTTCCCCCAAACATCCAGAGCAGCAATAGTTTGATGGGAGAAGGAGTTGTTTATGGACTAAATTCTTAACCCTAGAGCCTTTTTCTATTTTTAAGCATGTACAGAGTCCTTCATACCTTTGAATCCTTGATTAAGTAAAGCCATGCAAAGAAGTCAGGCAAAGATGTTAAAGCATTAAATAAGCAGGACTAAAATATCCTTGTAATGGGATTGGAAGTGAGATTAATCAGGGAGAATTTGGAGCTAACCAGACTATCTTGAATATGTTCTAGATATTGCCTAAGTGAGCCTCCTTTGGGAAGTCAGGTTTAACATTCTTAGGTCTTCCCTGTCCTGGACCTATGAAAATGTTGCCTCCTGCCCAGCTTATTAGAGGTGGAGATTAATACCTGATATTTTAAGAAGTTAACTTCTAAAAAAGACTTCCCTAGAGATGTCTCTAAATTAATTCTGGGCTTTAATTTCAGAAACTGCATCAAGCAGCTTGCTTGATTCAAGCTTATTGGAAGGGTTTTCAAACTAGAAAGAGATTAAAGAAGCTTCCATCTGCTGTGATTACTTTGCAGAGGAGTTTCAGGTAAAAAAATTTTGGTGAGAGGAATGATGTTCTTGAGAGGGCTAGATATGTTTTATTAGAGCACAGCTGAGTGAAAACTTAAGAGTCTGGGGTTCTTTTTTTCTTTTTCAGTTTTGGTAATCTATTTTATTCTTGCTTTAATTCTTGTTCCATTCATTTCTGAGTACCGGCATTCCATTAACCAGATGTACTTTCAAAGCAAAGGACATACTGTAAGACAGGAATCTAATGTAACAAATATATAATCCTGTTCACTTAATAAGACTTTTTTTGTGTGGGCCAAGCCTACAGAGGGAGCCAGTGATGGTCAGTTACCTTATTAAACCCTTAAAACTTAAAAGTTACCGTAATCGTTCATATGTTAATTATGGTAAAAATACATATGAGTATATAAGTATGTCAACCTGATTTTCCTCAGTAAATATGGCATGGATATATATGGTCATTGAGATATGACCTAGTTTGTCATTTATCTCTATTTCAAGTGGACTAAAAGTGAAATACTGAAGACATAGCTCAGTTTACATATAACTAACCCATCCAGATTCTTAGAGGCACTAAAATGAACACACACACAAATGAGTTATCCCTTCATTGATGATAAAGTAAAGCCATCTCAGAGGTGATTTTTCATGCACCCTAACTTAGAGCTAAATTTTAATTCACTAAAGCGAAACTTGCATATTCCAAAAGTCAGTGTTTTTTTTTTATTTTTAAGAAAACTGAAACCTTTCTTTCAAGACTGCAGCTGCATTTCTCAGTTAGAAACATGTTTTAAAATAGTGAACTAAAATTCACCTTTAAGTTAGGCTGCATGAGGAAATCACCTTTGAGATGGCTCTACTTTGTCACAAACGACCTCAGGAGCTAAGTCTTTTGTATCTGAGTGTTTTCTTTCTATTGTGTCTTAAGGATTTGATGGGTTAGTGGTAGATATTTAAGCCACTCTGGCTAACTGTGTCCCTTAGTGGACATTCTTTTCATAGATAAAAGTTTCCTTCAGAGAAGACTTATAAAGTTATTGATATCATTGGGCATGAGTTTTGTTAGTAGCAAAAAAAATTAATATTTTTAAACATGCTGCAAGTGCCTAATGTGTGCCAGGAGCTATGTGTGGTAGTGGGAGAGTTAAACAGACTTGAATTTGTATCCCTCATCAGAAACTTAAGGGCTGAATCACCTTGGACAAGTTGTCCCACCTTTCTCAGCCTCTAATTTCCCATCAATAAGATGGGGATAATTGTCTATGTACCTCACAAGATTAAAAGAATAGAAAGTTTTTCTAGCATGTTACTTAGAAAGTGGTAGGAGGGAAAATGCATATGGCATATTTTTTGCTCTTGAAGATTTACAAATCTAGTTAGACAGACATCTGTTAAATAAGCAGTTCTCATGAGAGGCACGTGTAATCCATTCCAGCATTGCTCAAAGTTTATTGTCTATCTACTAGCTGTTTTCTTAAAAAACACATGTAAAGTATTTCTTTGGTCAAATAAATTTGAGAAGTGATGAATACTTTGAGAGTTACAATGTATATTCTTTTATTCAGGAGTCTCATATGTTCTTGGTACAGCCTTGCCTTCTGTGGTGAACTCAGGTGGACTATTTATGACTTACAGATTTTCTACTTGGCTATCATTCTCAGCTGAATGTGCTCTTAACATTTAAGTGTCCCTATGCCATGAATTCAGACTGTTAATGTTTAGCCTTATAGTAGTTGCCAAATTTGCCAGTTTACTTTCCTTTGCAATTAAAATCTTTATTTAATAGTATCTTAGGATTACAGATTTTGTCCACTTAGAAGGATATCTATAGAATTTAATTAATATTCCACTCTTTAAAAATAGAAGTTCCATTGCCTATGTAACAAAACCAGACTGATTACAAATACATCCATTAAAAGACGTTTGCCTGAAGCCAAAATTATTTAAATCTCACATTATGATGTGTTTTTAATTTTTTAACCTCAAGTTTTCTCCAGGTGTCAGCATCTTTCCTCTTCTATTAGTTGCAACGTTTATGCAAATTTCTCTTACTTCCTTTGTAGCTGGGCTTTCTGCAAAGGTTATTTCTGTCTCTTTGTGGTCAGGTCATTATTTCAGAGTAATTTTCCCCCTCCCTGATTTTTGGGGGGAGAGACTGCCCACCACTCACAGTTATGGACCTAGATTCATCAGAGCTCTTCAGATTCAACAAGAGGTACTTTTTTACAGTCACATCCTTGCTAAAGCACTTTCTTGGTGGTTTCTTTTTATTTAATCATTTTCTTGGTCAGAAACTTTGTTTTCTGTTAAGTACCCTTCTCCTCAGCAAGGTTTTCTAAAGGAGCAGTTATTTCATTTACCTTCGGAAAGCTCACAATTTACCTACCTCTGTCATGGTGCTGATATTAGGTCTTTTATTTATAATTATTTGACTTCGTAGGGGAGAAATAATTGTTCCCTTTACCCATTTTAGGTTCATTGGCTAGGGCCCTGAAAATTATACTGACCAAAAAATACCAGATTAAAAAGAGAAAAAGTTTATTAATGTGTGCAGCACTCATCACACAAGAAACTTGACATGATGAGTAACTAAAAGGGGTGGTTAGAACTTGGGCTTATATAGATATTAACAAAGAACAATACATTTATAGAAAAATGGCAGGTGAAAAGAAAAAGATTTCAGGCTTCCAAGGGCTGCAAACTGTGGGAACGTAGATATATTGGGGAAACTCATGGAAGATATGGGTTATTTCTGTAGATCTGTCTTGGCACCAGCTTTCCATCTTCATGGCCATGGCATCTATGGCAGTCTTCATTTCTCAGATGTTTCTGTTTTTAGTTAAGGGAAGCTCTGGGAAGGCTTATTTCTGCATTTTTTGATTCTCATTTGCCTCCAGCACAAAACAGTCTTTATGCCAAACTGGCATATTCCACTACCCTTCAACTTCTCCTTAAAACTAAGCTCTAGGGCTGTATTTCTTCTCTCTTCACCTAAGGCAGCAATCACTCAAATGTTTGTTGAGTTAATAATGAACAGAACCCATGACCTACTTTGCCCATCAACTATATGGGTCTCCTCTGGTTCATACTTCGTGTTCTATGACAGAGAAATTTCTGGAGAATTCCTGATGTCTTGGCAGCAGATACTTAGGTCAGCTCTCTCTTTGATGGTAAAGGTTCATGTTAATTAAATGTAAATCATGAAACATACTTAGGTAAATTATTCTGAGAATATGATATCAGTCTTTTCCTTTTCAGAAGTGCAGTACAAATTCCAGATAGTCAAATGGCTAGTTTTTCTCACAAAGAAACCAGTTACGTGAATAATCTTTTAATTTTTGAGTGATTATAGAAACCTTTACCCACAGAATACCTAGAATATCCCTAAGGGGAGTTGGAAAACATGCAAAATCACATTAATTCCTAATAAATGTTTTCAAACAGTAGGTTAAAACACGTGAATTCAGAAACACATATATTTATAATTTATTGTCGTTATTCAATCACTGAACCTCACTTGTCTACTGTTTTCCTGGTTTGTATTTTACTTCTACCTGTATGCTACATGGTCTTTGCAGTTTTGCTAGTTTCATAACCTGCATACCTATGCTATTTCTCAAACCCAGTTTTCTGACAGGTTAAATGTCTTAGCAATGCGGTTTTAATGATTACTGTGTTTCTCATACTATAGTATAGTAAAAATATTAGTAATGCAGTATTAGACATTATAATCTATAATCAGTTAGAAATTAGAAACAGGTGGTTTTTTGTTTTGTTTTGTTGTTAATCAGTTTGAAAGTAGATTCTGTTTAGGGCTTGTTCTCTTTTACCCTCTATAAGTAGGTAAAGGGCAAAACATTCTTATCTATATACTATTATACAACCCAGAAGTTTTGGAGGGGAGTTCTTTGGGAGAGTCAAGTTTCCGTTAGCCATTCTTTGAGAAGGCAAGAGCCTTCCTTTACTTGATCCCCAGCACTTCGAAGGGAGCAGGAGAGATAGTTAGAAACTATTCAGCTTGCCCTACATCCTCTCTAGAACCCCTTCTCCTTCTGGTACATACACATACTTGAGGTCTTCTCTACCTTTGATAATAGGGTTAAGAAAGATGTTTTGACACAAATAAATCCTCAGCTCAACTCTGGCTTAAGTAGAAAGCCAGAGAAAACTTAAATTGTAATTGGTAGCAGTTCAGAAATTGTAAGAAAACAAAAACTATACATACAAAATATTATCAAAATCATTTTATAATTTTCCTTTGAAAGTTGTGTTATACTTAATTGTATTTGCTGTTTCAAAAGAAATTGAGTTAAAATCATTATAACCCTAACTACACCAGTATGAAGTCTGCCTGTTAAGACTCCAAAGCTGTAGCCAAGGTACTACATTTGTTGGCCATTTAATTCTAAGAATCTATAAGAAAGCAAATGCTCTTGAGTGGATACATACAAATTAAATCTATAGAGATAGACTGCAGTCTGTTTCTCATTTTAATTGTCTGATTTCTTTTTCTATGGGTATCTGAAGGCATTTTGAGTATATTTACTGTAGACTAACATTTGTGATCTCCTTACATAGTGATAATAGGAAGTAATAAAAAACTATAGACAGAAAGGGCTGAGGAGAAATTTTGGTGAATAAAAGCAGATAATATAGAAATGCTAACTGAATAAAAATTTTGCAGCCACATGAAAAATTCTATGATCGGTTATAAAAATAATTAATAAGTGATAAATAGGTAAACATATGAAGAAACTTAAAGCCATCTATAATCACATGCAGTGAAAATCCCTGTTGGAATTTTAATGCATTTTAATTATTTATTTTTCTATATAAGTAAATATATATTTTTAAACACAATTTGAATCTCATAAATTATCCTAATTTTATTTTCACTTGACAGTAGATTGTGGGTATATTCCCATATTACTAAATATTCTTTGAAACTATTTTTTTCATAGTTTATAGAGTTTCATCCAGTGAATGAATCAGTATTTATTTATATAACTCACTATTGTGGGACATATGGTTTATTTTCAACTTGTTACTGCTGAAATGCTGTGGAGAACATTCTTAATTATTTACATACATACTGGATTTTTCCTTAAGAAAATTATTAGAAATGAAATTAATTGGTTAACATTTTAAGGCTGTTGATACATATGTTGATGCATATATCCAGATATTTCTCTAGGAAGGTTGTACAGCAGCAGCACATGAAAACTTATTTCATCACATTCTAACTACACTAGGAATTATCTTTAAAGTTTTTTTTTCTGTCTGTATTTATATGATTACTAGTGAGGTTGTCTTTTTTCATATACTTCTTGAGTAGACATATGATTATGAAAATTGTGTGTAAGGTAATGTTTCCATCACAGATCTAAACGAACAAAGATGTTACTGAAGCTAAATAGGCAGAAGGAAGAAGAAGATCGCAGATTACAAGTGCAACTTCAAAGGCAGAGAGCCATGAGACTTTCCCGAGAAATACGACTGAGTAGGCTCGAAGTAGTTCATCCAGGTGCGTGGCAGTATCAGTTTTATAAGTGAAAGACTGACTACAGTATCTTAATAAAACAAATTTCCTAGCTACCTGATGATTTCTTATTTTAAATGTGGACCTTTCCCTGTTTCTCCTTTTTTAGATAAACCTTAAATCTCTCAAGTCAAAAAAAGTTACTGATTTTTCTAATTAAGGCCTATTAGTTGATGATGAGCAATCTCTCCACTAGTTTTTCTTTTCTTTCAGATAAATTAATGAAACATAAAATTTTATGCTTAAAGATAGCTGTCAGTGACATAAAGAAAGAACCCCTTGAACTTAAGTAAGGTGTTAGACTATTGCTACATTCTGCCCTCAGAACTTTACCCATACCCCAGGATAAGCTTTGTGAACCTTCTTACCACCTTTGACACACTAAGCTGAAATTAATATTAAAGTATAGTCTGGAAATCTGAGTTGTTTTAGCATTCTTTTTTTGTTCTTCCCCTCCCTTCTTGGTACTCATTCCCAGTATCCTTTATAGCCTCTTATTTCTCTTCCTTTCCCTTAAATATAGATGTTTTCCAGAGTTCCATCCTTACCCCATTATTCTCATGTTGCTCTTCCCATCCATAACTGTAGCTTCAACTACCAACTGTGTGTTTAGCACTCTGAAATCCTATCTGCATTGTCATCCTTTCTGCTAAGCTGTAGACCAGCCCTGCCCAGTATAACTTTTGACAAAATGAAATCTTCTATATCTGCACTGTCCAATACAGTAGCCAATGACTACAGGTGGCTATTTACTTGAAATGTGGCTAGTGCACATGAAATTTTAATTTTACTTTATTTAAATTTAAGTAGCTATTTGTGGCTGGTGTCTACATTGAATAATACAGCTCTGTAGTCAGCTGCCTGTTGGTTGATTTTACTTAGCTATCTACAAGCATCCATAACACTAGTCATTATCTGCCCCCACTAACTTCCTCTTCCTGTATTCCTCATCTCAGGTAATTCCACCAACAGTCTACTCAGTTTCCTATCTGTGAGACACCCTAGAGTTATTTTCCTCTCTCACCTACATGTCTAGTTCTAGTTGGTCACTAAATTCTATTAATTTGTTGTACTATTTCTCAGATATATCCTTTTTTATTATTACCTTCTACTGCCTTATTCTCTCACTTAGCTACTGTTATATGCTGACCAACTCCCAGAAAGTAAAAATAAAATCATCTGTAGAATCAAATGATTGACTAAAGAGACATTTAGAATCACACAGAGTAGGTAACACATGTACATGATTTGCCCTTTCCCTCTGGTGGCACTGAATGTCTTCTTAACTATTTACTTGTGTATCTTTTTTCTGAATGTTTTTGCTAACAGATTTTTAGCCCTTTTCTCATTCCTCTGACACAAAAAAATTATATGAGTCTTTTTTTCTAAAGAAGATGCCTAGTCTGGGAAAGCTTTTAGAGCTCTTTGTTTTTAAAATCTTACATTGTAGAATAACAAAGTTGGGAAAATCAGTGAGCAGTACTGAAAAAAATAAAAAGACTGCAAGACTGTTGTTACTTTCATTGTCCTGATTCCAGAACTTCAGAAAGCATAGAAGTGAGTATGTTGTAATAGTGTCTGTCATCTTTTTAGGTCAGGTGGAAAAACATAATCGGGAAATAGAAGAGAAATCAGCATTGATTATCCAGAAACATTGGAGAGGGTACAGGGAAAGGAAAAATTTTCGCCAACAGAGGCCATCTCTTACGGAATATAAAGCAGCTGTCACACTTCAGAGAGCAGTGAGTCTGATGTAGTACAAAGAGTACTGAACTAGGAGGCAAAAACATGGGTTCATACCTGACTTTGCTGTTTATCTACTGTAAAGTCCTGGTCAAGTAACTTAGCTTTTCTGAACCTTACTTTCCCCCTCTATAAAGTGAGAACCTCCTTACCACTGGCCAGAATGATTTAGACACTCAGTCCTTAGTATTTCCATAGACCTTATACATTATTTACCATAATGCAGTGTTGTTTGTTAATTTTTTTCTTTCTTGCTTGAGCTATGGGCATCTCAAAGATAAGGACTTAAGTTTTATTTATTGTCAGCTTTTAACATGTGTTTGATAAGCAAAGTCTACCCTATCTTTTTCACTCATCTGCTGTGTAGATTAGATGACCTAATTTATGGCAAGGTTTTTTGTCAACTGCATAGTCCTATGCAAATGCCTATTTGATGTTTTTTAATGCACAGATAATATATTAGGTATAATTAGATCATTATAATTCTTGAATTGTAGAATGGTGGTATTCTTAAATGCTAATTTTCCTGGGATTTATCTGGAGCATAGTAATATTTTATTGCCTTGGAAATACATAGCACAAGGCTGCCTATTTCACTTAATGACCAGTTTTCCTAATATCCAGTTATTTACTTATACATAGTTATAAGTGGATCCTTTCATATTAGGATTTTAGGTCATATAGCATTTAGTTTTATAATCCGTTATTAAACCAGATCAATTTCAGTTTTTCACAGTGATAGATTTTGAACAGTCTCTTTGTTGAATTCTCTGATTAACCTTTTATAAAGATTTTTTTTAAAGCCATTCAAAAAACAGTGTAAATACTAGGGAAATAGGAAGAGATGTCTGCTACCTCCTTCTTCCTCAGGCTCTTCGAGGGATATCAGGCCATATGTGCAACAAACAGTCCTGTACCATCACTGAATCACATCCACACCTACTATTTACCCTCTGCTAAATAAGGCCATCTAAGCATTAACCTGTGAATATCAGTGTTGCAATCTGACAGTGGGTCCTTTCTAATACCTTTACTTCATGGCTACCTTCTTTTTAAACTCTTCCCTGTCAGAGAATCAGCCTGGCCGTTATTGAGTTGTCTTATTATCTTGCCTAATTTAGGTAAGTCCAATACTTTGTTAAAGGGTCCTCTACTGTAAAGTGAGATACTCCAGTTTGTTCACCATTCCCTAGAGAGAGAAGGAGGGGACATCATCACAACAGGATATCTGAGGGCTATAAAGGCAGAGTTGTTCTGGCTTTCACACTTTCCTTTGGAATAAGAGGGGGGAAAGTAGTCACATTTACCTCATTTCTTCACCCAGAGAATGGAATATGAGTCTCCATTGAAGTAAAAACAAAAACGATGCGTCTAGGTCATGTTTAGATGGCCTTCATGTCTTTGAAACTCACTACTGAAAATAACAGTGAACTCAAAGCAGAGCTAGTCGGAAATAGGAAAGAAGAGGATTAGTTTCAAAGAGGGAAAAGAAAAAGTAAAATGACAAAGTACAGAAAAGGGAGAAAAAGGAAAATAGAAAAAAATTAGAACAGGGCAATAACATAAGGACACATTTTGCCACATTTTGAAGCATCCATTTCTAAGATATACTATAGACTTGCACTAAGTAGCCAATAACCAGTTGTGGCTACTGAGTATTTGATATGTGATGTAGCCAGTACAAAGTGAGCTGTGCTGTAAGTTGAAAATACCAGATTTTGAAGACTTGGTATGGAAAAAATGTGTAAAATGTCACCTTAATTTTTAAATTTTTTAATTTTTTAATTTTGATTACCTGTTGAAATGCTAATATTTTACATATACTGTTATGCTTATGTAACTCAGTATATGCAAAATATTAATTTCACATGTTTCTGTTTACTTTTTTAATGTGCCTACTGGAACATTTAAAGTTATATATTTGACTCCCTTTATATTTCTATTAGTACTGCAAATGATCTTGATAAGAAAGAAAAGAAAACAATAATTCATCAATTTCACAGAAAGAAGTAGGAATATCATTTCATTGAACTTATCCCTCAGGAGGAGCTGGTTATTAGTGTCCTTGGCACAGAAGGGCCAAGAACTGTTGTTTACCTTCTGTCCCTTCTTTTGTGCAAAAGCAGAGGCCTCATTTGTCAGGTAGCTAAAAATCAAGAAAACTCTATGTTAACTTGCTAGTTTCAAATTACACATCCTTACGTAGATGGGTTGGAGTTCTTTGTGGTGGTATAGTATTGGAATTAAATTAGAAAAATTAGCTGCCTTTTCCCTTTCAATGCTCCAGGATTTTCATTTCTTGCTTTCTCATTTCTTAAGAAGCTCTCAGAAGGAAGCTGATGTTTGCTGGTGTCTGCTCTCTAGAGCCAGAGTGATGGCTAATTTTTGCTAGTTGATTATAGCAGCAAAGTACTATAGCACTAATATACATATCTGTTAAAGACCAACCACAAAAGCACTTACTGAAACAAACCATTGGTAGTTGAGAAAAAAAAATTGGGAGATAAATATAATTTTAGAGAGTCCTGAAGTGACAAAGAATAAAAAGAGACAGTCAAGGTGGACTTTTCTTATCTTAAGGGCAGAGAATCCTCTGTTCTGGAACTTTATTCTGAAGTTCCCAGCATAGTATTGTAAGCCTAGGGTAGTACTAAAAGCAGGAGGTAGAGGAAAGATAGAAGGAGAAACAAAGAATAAAAATCAAAAAAAGGGAAGAATAGAAGAAAAGGAGAAAATCTCTCAAAAGGAGGATATAAGTACAATTGAAGCTGTGGACAGAATGTAAACAAGTGAGATGCACTGTGTTTCAATAGACATTATTTGTAAACACTGAATTTTGAATTTTATATAATTTTCTCGTGTCATGAAATAATTTTTTTCCTTTTAAGCTTTGTAACCATATAAAATATAAGAAACTATTCTTAGGTGTTTCAAAAACAGGCAGCAGGCTGGATCTGACCTGTGGGCCATAACTTGCCAACCCTTGCCTGAGACAATGTGAACATGTAACTTTAATGAAAATAAAAACTACAAAGAAGGGAGAGAGTGAAAAAAAAAAATTGGACAGAATAATTTCAAATTTGTCTCCAAATCTTGCCTGTTACAAGATTTCTTCTTTTACCAGGAGTTTATTCTGAAGGGCATGAGAAAGAGTATTCATTTACCAGACTTTTTCTTATATATTGTCTCTCTGATCTTTACAGTCCTTTGGCTAAGTAGAATTGGAGTTCTTGTTTTCTGTGGACATAGAACCTGTCCTATAGAGATCAAATGACTTGCCCAAAATCATACCGTTTATAAGGGACTAGAATTAAATACTAGAACCCAAAGCTGATTTTCTACTTTTTTCTCTTTATGGCTTACTGTACAAATAATACATGAATATATCCTAGTAAAAATATTAAAACACTGCAGAAGAATATAATTAGAAGGTCATTGTCCTCTGTCACCCCTGTCACAACCCCATCCTTCTCCCTATATACACTAAGAGTTAACAACTATTGTAGTGTTGTCACTACCATATGTTATTGTAGGAAGAAAATAGTTCTTTCTATTAGGGAAGAAAATCACAGATCTTTTTTCTTTCTTCAGACTCTTAAGTTCCTAGCAAAGTGCCATAAGAAAAAGAAACTATTTGCTCCTTGGCAAGGATTCAGAGAACTCACTGATGCACGCAGAGTTGAACTGAAGCAGCAAGTGGATGACTATGTCAGAAGACATCCAGTATGTAGGCTTCTGTGCCATGGTATAGGTGTTACATTATTGTGGTGCATGATATTCACCAACAAAGAAGTGTCTCAGCTGTATTATGTACCTTTATTGTTGATATAAGGTAGTGCACTTGCTTTACCATAGAGTTAATGGCTTTGGCGGCGTCTTATAATATTACATGGACCATAGAAGCATAGTAAAGGCGACTTCCCTTCAAGTCAGTCATTTTCCACACTGCATGAGCAAGACTGTCTACACATCCTTACCAACATTTATTATTTTCACATTGTAATGAATGTGAAGTGCTATTGTGATTTGGATTTGCATTCTCTAATAATTAGTGACTTTGAGCCTCTTTTCATGTGTTTATTCACTATTTGTGTGTGTATATATATATATATATATTTTTTTTTTGGCAGAATGTTTCAAGTCCTTTGCCCATTTTTTAATCAGGTTATTTGCTTTTGTGTTGTTGAGTTTTAGAAGTTATCTGTATGTTCTTGATATTAGTCCCGTATCAGATACATGATTTGCAAATATTTTCTCCCATTCTGTATACTACCTTTTTACTCTATTGATAGTATCCTTAGATGCACAAAAGTTTTTAATTTTGGTAAGTCCAATTTGTCTAATTTTTCTTTTGTTGCCAGTTCCTTCAGTGTCATATTCTAGAAATCATTGCCAAATCTGTCGTTAAACTCTTCCTGTATCTTTTCTATTAAGAGTTTTGTAGTTTTAGCTCTTAGGCTTAGGTCTTTGATCTCTGGTTTTTCTGATGTATTGTGTGTGATTCTGATGCATACTCCTGTTTAAAAGAAGAGCTGCTTTAGCCATACTCTAGTACAGCTGTTTAAAATTCTGTGGCTGAAAAGTAAGGTGTTAGCTGAAACAGGATGGCATCAAAGATCCAGGAACTGGAATATTTGAGAAACCTGTGGTGTCAGAAGCTTTATCAGCTTCAAAGCTTTACTTCAGCTTTATTTCTTCCTTGTCCAAACTAATTAGTTAAGTTCCCTTTAAAGTAGCTGACTACCAAAAGAATATGGTCCATTGAATGATTCTATCTCTTGTTCTGTGAAATTATGGCTTGGATAAGTGGGGATAGGATAAGAAGTGAGATAGTCTATCAGGTGGGGTCCAGAACAAAAGGGTTGATCTTGTTACTCCTTTTCCAAGCTAGTGTCTTTACCATGCCATTTGTAATTTTCTCTGTGACTTCTCATTCTTATCCCTTCTCCCAGAATACCATATGGTGTGAGGAAATGAGGCATGAGAGCATATCAGAAAGAAAGTTGCCCACCTGCATTTTCATTTAAAGCTGCTTTTAAGAGGCTATAATAATGCTTGTTCAAGAGTACAAGATTGACATCAACCATAATATTCCATTGATGAGAGACAGCTAAACATTCTGGAACCTCTACTAAGTGGTGGGGTGAAACGTACTTTGACATATGTGTCCTTCATGTGACAATTTTTTCTGTCCTCTGTTCCCAGAGCTCTGAGATGTCAGATGTGACCAGCAGGGAGCTCCATTCCCAGGCACAAAAACAACTGCAACACTACTTCATGGGTCGGGCTCTGCAAGAGAGAGCCCAACAGCACAGGGAGGCACTGATGGCTCAGATCAGCACCAACATTGAACAGTTGATGAGTATGTGCTCATTCCATTTTTTTTTTTCGTGAAAGAACAGCCTATTCAAGATTTTGTGACATCCAAAATCTTCAGAAGGAAAACACCATTTCGTGGTCTATTAGCCATCTCTTATCCTCGGAAATTTCTACTTCTAGATCATATCAGTACACAGTGCTTTTAAATGCTGCAGAACCTTCTTGACTTCTTCCCTCAGCCTTGCTGTCTTTCATATGTATCAAACTCAAAGTTACTGATTTTAAAGATGCTGAGCCCTACTAACCAGATTCTACTATATAGTCTGAAAAGCTTTTGATCACATTTTAGAAGTAGATGATGACAGTCGTTACACTGCCATTTTATATTTTTAATGAAGTATTTTCACAAAAATTAATTCATCTGCTTCTCACAACCACTAGTACATTCAATGAGAGATCTCATCCATGAAGCCAGTGTTTCTGTCAGCCTCTGAAACACTTTTAGTATTTGTGGAGCAAAATGGGCAGGATTCTCTGTTTAGTGCCATTACTTGCAAATTTTGTATTTTTGAATGGATAGGTGGCTGTAACTGAGCCTGTCATCTATAAGAGATGGTTCTGCTATTATTTTTAAAATTCTTGTTCTTAAAAAAAAAAACAAAACCTAAAAAAAAAACCCTTTTTTTATTCTTTCCTTTTAAACACAGAAGGGGGGGCCTACAACCTGTGAATAGTCACATGCCATCTACAGCTAGCAATATAATAGATTTAGAATTGGAACCTTGTTCCTGCTTGCTATTGCAAAGTTCCAACTCTGTAGTTTGCAAATCCCTGTTTGTTTGCTACAGAACTCTTCTACTCATCTGTTTATTTTCCGTTTACTGCAGAAGCACCAAGTCTGAAGGAGGCAGAAGGGAAAGAACCTGAGCTCTTCCTAAGCAGATCCAGGCCTGTGGCAGCCAAAGCCAAGCAGGCCCACCTCACCACCCTGAAGCATATACAAGCACCCTGGTGGAAGAAGCTTGGGGAAGAAGCAGGAGATGAGATGGATGTCCCAAAGGATGAACTTAGTGTAGAATTAGGAACTTTATTCATTGGTGGAACCAAACCCCCTTAAGGGAGGTGGAATGATACACATCTGTATTTCAAGAGATTAGATTGGTTCTGCCTCTGACATACTAGTGGACTAGCACTATCCTAACTTATGGTTTTCCAGAAGTTCCTCTCCAAACAAGACTGGAGGGAGCAAGCAAAAGAGTTATCTTCTACCTCTATCTCAGTTCTCTTTTTCTTTGTCCACACTCCCATTCTTGGGCACACATACAAATTGGTGTGGCTTTTATTGTGAAACTAAACTCAGCATAGTATTCTGTTGCTTATATGAAATGTGATTTCTTTTTTTTGTTTCTGCTATTTTCCAACTAACAGTGTTTTCTAAATAAATATTTTCAATTATTGTTATGAAAGCCTCCCCCACTTTCCCAAACCTTTTCTTAAAAGCTTTAAGCCACTAGAGCAGGGACAACAAGCCCTCTTACCTCCAAGGCTTACACCTTCCATTGCATGTAAGGAAGGAATAGAAACAAAACCTGTCTGTTTCTGTGAGTGTGTGGCAGGGGCAGGGGGCAAGGGGATAGGAAACACTCTAGTCCCAGACAGAAGTAGAGATTTTTTTGGTGTTGCTGAGGGAAGGATAGAAATAAGAACCTTTTCTCGTGGGAAGGGAGTAGGAAATGATCTTGGGCCCAGAAATCCTACACCAATACAGAGCAGATGTCTGCTAATGCTGCTAATGAAAGGCAATGTTCCTGCTAAAGACCAACCACAAATATGAGGCAGTTTGGGTGCCATACGGTAGAAGGGTAGGAACCTTGAAAAAGCCCTACTTCCAACCCCAGGAAGAAGAAACCTGGTCTAAAATTTAGGCTCTATCAGGAAAACAGACCACCCAAGTCCCAGCAACTAGCCTAGCACCAAGTAATAAGCAATAGCAGTTTACCACTGGGGTTGGGGAAGGTGAATGGAGACCCCCCCACACACACACTGTGGCAAAGGCATACAGGGATGGCTAAAAGTGGAGGTGGAGCAGAAACACAGAAAAACTTCAAGCTTTCCAGACCCCTATAAGCATAAAGTAACGGCAGCTAAAAAATAAAGAACTTGAAGCCTATGATAACTCATCATTTTGTATATCCTCCATGGGGAAACTGGGACACTGGGACATTGTGACTTTGTTCCAGGCACTCCAATCACATTAATGTTTGAATGGAAAGACACAATGAAGTGCTCAGAGACAGCCTAGGGCTCAGCATCTTAAGGGGAAAGGCAGTGACACCAACAAGCTCAGGTTTCTCCTCTCTTTCTGACACATTGTCCAGCCAAAACAATATGTCCAGAAAGTTTCCCTTTCTTTTCCTGTCTTGTGCCTTCTCTGCCTCCTAATTCTTTTACCAGTTGGATTTTCTGCCTCAAGCTTTGACAGTCACTAGTCAATCAAAGCTTGCCCCACCCTTCTACTGCCCAATGTCTCAAAGTTTCCATGTTGACAGCAAAGCTACAGACTGCCTGTTGATGTCAAGAGACAGATGGAGGAGTTCATGTCTGAGCAGAAACGCTGGAGTAACAGAACCAGAAACAGGGAGGAAGTGAATGAATGGCAGGTGGTAGGTAAGTGAGGGGAGGCTCTTGAGTGTGAAGGTGAAGGGTGTGGGATAATTAGGGCATCTATGCTTGAGGTTACATGTGTGTGTGTAAGATGAATGTGTCATCATTTTCTTTGTCTTGCTTTATCATGTTCAATGTCCTCATTGCTGCTGGACAAAAAAAATAGGAATTAGGCCCAGAAATTTATGTTCAGATCCTTGTATCTTCTTCCTCAACCAGTAGGGCTAGTGTCTATAAAGGCTACTACCCCCTTTCCCAAAGTCTCTCTGTAACTCTTCCTCTCTGGATCTTAACCCTGAGGGTCTGGAGATGGGTTTGGGCTCATTTGTCTTGCCCTCACCTGTGCCCACTTGCTTGAACACTGGGGCTATCCTGGCTGAATGGTTCATCTCTCTTCCATTTGATTTGCTCTCAGAGTGGGGTAAACGGCTAGATGGTGGGCTGCAGAGGAGCTGAGAAGGTCTGGGCTTCTGTTACTCCTTTTACCTTTTCTGACATAAACCAAGAACCTATAATAGCTTATAATGACCTTAGAGTTTCTCTGGTCTCATTTTAAAACTGCAGACAGACAACAGTCATCTAAACTTTAAAATATCTAATGTGGAGATTATTGCCTGTCTTAATTTTACAGGAAGGATAGTCCTCAATTTTTATTTTAGGAAGGTAGTTCTTAATATCTAACTTAACTCAGTGGCATTAAAAGGCATTCTCTGGTTTAATCCTTTGGGTAGATGAGGAAACAACTGGACAGCAATTTCTCTCCTGCTGGAATCTTTGTTTAATGGCATGTCTCAGCTTTAGACAGTATCTATTGACTCTCTGCTATAGAAGATTATCACTCTTAAATGGTTTCTTTTCCCTTTAGTTTTATTTACCTTTAAATTCTAAAGACATTTATGTTCTGTTCTATTACTTTAACCTCCACATTGTTCAGTCTCTAAATTACAATAGATTCAATGCTTACGACTAGTCTTTTATCATTATGTCTCAATTTCTGAGTATTCTGATTCACCTTAGTTGGCTAGGTTTTCTTTCTTTCTTTCTTTCTTTCTTTCTTTCTTTCTTTCTTTCTTTCTTTCTTTCTTTCTTTCTTTCTTTCTTTCTTTCTTTTTCTTTCTTTCTTTCTTTCTTTCTTTCTTTCTTTCTTTCTTTCTTTCTTTCTTTCTTTCTTCTTTCTTTCTTTCTTTCTTTCTTTCTTTCTTTCTTTCTTTCTTTCTTTCTTTCTTTCTTTCTTTCTTTCTTTCCTTTCTTCCTTTCTTCCTTCCTTCCTTCCTTCCTTCCTTCCTTCCTTCCTTCCTTCCTTCCTTCCTTTCCTTCTTTCCTTCTTTCTCTCTTTTCTCTCTCTCATCTTTTAAAGGATAGCATACATAAAGTGCACTAATTGTGTACAGTTAAGTGAACTTTACATAGGTAAAAACTCATTCAGGGTTAGCATCTTTTTATTTATAATTCACTATAAACTAAAGAATAACAAATGCCTCATTAATGTCTCTTCTTCAGGCCAAGCAGTGCTTGTTTGGTCTTCTTTTTCTTTTCTCATGAATACTGTTTTAATTTTTACTGGCTGTTCTGTATAGACTCTCGAGTTTTTTTTTAATTTCAGTATACTTCCTCAAATGTTTTGGAGCACTTGTCATGTCCCAGTGACTGTGCCAGCTGTTGGGGATTCAAAGAAAGTAACAAAAGTCTCTCAAGAAGCTCTTTGTCTGGAGATGGAGAGACATATGAGCGAGTGAAAATGACATAGCTTGGTAACTGTATAATCAGAGAGAGCAGAGAGGGGCCATGATTAACTGCCTATAGGTAAAGTGTTTGGAAAATTAGGGGCTGGGCCTAAGAATGTGAGTAGGAGATTGATGGTGGAAGAATAAGTTAAACTGGGGGAAAGGAACCACCAAGAGTTTGATCAGGAAAAGCTAGTCAGAGTTAGAAATTCAATGGCTGAAAAATTACGTGATACTTTAGTGTTAATTCACAATATGGCAAAAAAAGATGTCTTGTCAGACTTGGAATGTTAAAATCTGGTTATACAACCCAGTATTCTTTTTATATCCTCTAAAGTAGCTGTATTTTCAATTTGGTCCACTGACTTCCTAAGCCTTAATTTGTCCTCATATGTCATAGTTAAACATCCACCAGTGTTGTAGACAGAGATTCCAAGTTCTTATATAAAAATTTTGGAAAGAACACTCTACTTTTATTAATTCATTGTTAATTATAAAGTAGACTCTACCCATCACTCTCCAACAATAACTGTTGACAGCTTCAGATAGTTTTTTAGTGAAAAACATGAATATAAACACCCAAGAACCTCAACTCCAAGTAAAATAAACTGAGAGAGACCCATACTGAGACACATTATAATCAAACTTTTGAAAGCCAAAGATAATCTCAAAAGCCACAAAAGAGAGGTAACTTGTCACATACACAGGATCCTCAATAAGATACCAGCAGGTTTGTTATCAGAAACTTTGGAGGCCAGAAGGCCAGTATATTCAAAATGCTAAAAGAAAAAATCCTGTCAACCGAGAATCCTATATCTGACAAAACTATCTTTCAAGAGTATGAGAGAAATTAAGACATTCACAGATAAACAAAAGCTGAGGGAGTTGGTTATCACTAGACCTGCCCTGCAAGAAATGCTCAAGGGGAGTGCTGGAGGGTGAAATGTAAGGACATTAGACAGTAACTCAGAGCTGTATGAAGAAATAAATATCCCAATGAGGAATCTGAGTGATGACAGGCGTCTGATTTCCATCTGAATGGAAACCCTACCATTTGGAGGATTCAGTGTATATACCATGGATTCATGGCTGTGGTTTTCCCATAGACTCTTTGTTTTATTTTTAGTGAGAGAAAGTAATTAAGTTTATTTATTTATTTTTAGAGGAGGTACTGGGGATTGAACCCAGGACCTCATGTATGCTAAGCATGTGCTCTACCACTTGAGCTATACCCTTCTGCCTCCATAGACTCAATCATTTATTTAGGACTCTTGCAAAATAATTCATATTTGTAAGGGTGATATGTAAAGTCTCAAAGCATGCCAGAAAACTTACACATTTAAAATATCAGGAAAACAAAAGCATTTATAGAAATCATTCTCATAGATCCCATTTACATTTAAAATAAAAGCAGCCATATGGAAATATTAGGCCAATTTGTTTTAAAAAGTCTATTTCTGACTTCTGAATGTATTTACTCGAGTTTATAAGTGTCTCAGAGAAATGAGGGAAGCATGACGTTCCCAAAGCCTATTTCTTCTTTGCCAAAATATCAAGGGTGTTCATGGCAACAGGACTACAATTGCATAGCCACTCTAATGCACTCTTATGAATTAAAGGGCTTAAAAGTTATACTTCCAAAAAATTATGTTTTCTATTTCTTAATAAAATTTTAAACATTCTCCTTAATTCTTCAATTGTTTTTTAAAAGAGGTTCTACAGTTTCTTTGTCAGCCAGATAGAGGAGGAACTGAAGATCTTGTGTTCTGTGAGCAAGAGTTAATTGACACATACCTATGCGACTGACATAATGTCTGTAAGACTAAAAAATGTTTGGAGCATTATAAATTTGCATGTTGTAATTGGGTAAATGAGTTTCAAATTAGGTAACATAAAGAAACATAATTTTTTAAGAGAAAATTAAATTCAATCTTTTCCCTTAAGGAATCTGTAATATAAAACAATAATTTACAATGTGTAGTCATGCAACCCTGCAGGGGGTGGTCCTGAGACCCTTTCAGTTACCCAAGGGTCAAAACTATTTTTGTAATAATTCTAAGATGTCATTTGCCTTTTATACTGTGTTGATATTTGCACTGATAGTACAAAAGCAATGGTGGTAAAACTGCTGGCACAAATCAAGGCAGGGGGACCCAAATATTGCAGGAACCACTGTATTCTTCATAGCCACGCATTTGCAGTACTGAAAACAAAAGATGACTTTCACTTAAGAATGCTTTTGATGAAGCAGTGAAAGTTAATTTTATTAAACTTCAGCTCTAATATATTAATATGAATTCACAGCAGGCACACTTGAGCCTCAGAGCCTCTGTATTTCTCCATCTCTAAGCCCACAAAACTCTTTCCCTATTTATCCCCATGGTAAGACTCTTCTTTCCCATGCTTCCGTTGGAATATCACTTTCTTTTGACTGCCCCCTCCTACCCTATCCCCTGTTATATCAGCAGTGGTGGGGTGACTTTGTTAATCTGGTGATGTTCTTGGCTAGGAATACTGATGAAGGTAGGCTTCAGTGATACAGTCCTTGAAAGTACCTATGAAGCATATCAGAGATGTCAGTTTGATATGTAACTTGGGTTCTAGTGGTCCCTGTGCTAGTATATTAAGTCTTTAAATATATTTGTATCCTGAGGAGCTTTTATAGTACTTGGGAGTTCTCCAAAAGAGGAACCTGCAACACCCCCTAAGATGTATGATAAGAATATTCTTCAAATTGATGGACTATATAAGTCCCCTTCCCAAAGCTTGCTTAGAGGCCTGAGAGTTATTCTTAGATCTCAGATAAAAAATAAACCACATTAGTGCCTGACACATAGTCTGTGCTTAGTATTTGCACAGAGTGAATGCTGAATAAGAGCTTTATGGTTATATCTCTTAAGAATTTTCTTCTCTTTGATTTCAGATTCCTCATGCCCTCGGCTCTTGGTACCTCAGGATGAGAAAGTCACCATTTTCCCTGTATGACTTTTTCATTTGTTGTAAATGCTCAATAGTAATTCACATAGAAATAGTACCTGAGTTCTTGTGGCATGAATATTGCTTTTCCTCTACAAAATATCCTGGCTTCATCCCCTATAGAGAAGAAGCCTCTTGTTTGAGCCATTCCCCACCCTTTGCCTACTGGGCTTCCAAGATTTTCTGCCTGGCTCCACATGCTCCATGAAGTACACAGAGCCTGCTGAATCTGTTGGGTAAGACTCTTAAGTCAGAAAAGGCCTCAGTCAGTTCACCTGGAGCCTGGGCTATTCCAGGCCTTTCAGTCAAACAGTGTTAGCATCTCTAGCCCCTGAAGACACAGTGAGAGTTTTAACAGGGGTCTCTTATTCACTTGTCAGAGGAGCAGCTCCTAGCAAGACTGTGGCTGGGAGACAACTCTTGCCATCTGCCAGGCAGGGATGCCTGGCCTTTAGCTCTCCTGTTCTCCCATGTGCCAGGGTTTCTGTGTAGCTCAGCTCATCCTTGAGTAAACTGCTGCTGCTTGAGAATGCTCAGCAAGAGCTAAGACAGGCACCAGGGCCTTAACATCAAGGTAGGAGCAGAAACTGACAAGTTTCTGTATCCCTCAGGCATCTCTGATGCCTCCTCTGAGAAGCCTAACATCACCTCTGAGATGTCCTAACCAGGACATCTACTCATCCCACACTTACAGCCCTCTCAAGATACAATCTCCCATCCCTGCTCCCCATCCAAAGTTCATCCATCTGGAGGCAAGGAGACACCCGCAGCTCCAGAGACAGAAGAGTTCCCCCAAATCCCAATCTCTTCCATCTTCAAAGATAAACTATATATAGGGAACTGTGGAGAGCAAAAACTGGAGCTGGGCTGGAAAATACACATCAAGGGCTGCTGTAAATACCAAGTTTTAAGGGGGACAAGAAGATGAAACAGAAGTTATCAGGCCTGGTCTCAGTTTTCCTAAAGCCAGCTCAGTCTTTCCATGGGCCTAGTGCCCAATCAGGACTGCCAACATTCCCAGGAGGAAAGTCAGAACAAAAGTCCCAATTCCTGTAGAGAGCCTCCTCTGGCATCTGTTTCTAGGAGTCAATTGGTATGAAAGATGATCACCAACTGCGACATGAAGACAACTGGCCTGAAATCTACCCCATACCACACTTGCTTCCTTGGGGCACAGAACAAAGCCCAAATAATTCACAGAGCAGCAGTCCCTCTGTCTTCAGCATAAGTGGAAGAGACATTTACTGCCACTGCATTCTGCAGGCAAGCCTTAGTCAAGAAATGAGCACAAAAGGGTGGACAAGTATTTTTGCCCTTCGAGAGGAGATACCCTCCTCACTACTACTGACTCACTACTTGTGAGGGCCAGGGATTTCAGAAGAACAATCTTTTCTTAGGCTTTGGGTATGGGGTATTTGGTGCACTCTGGGTCCTTCCGGGATTTTTGCTGATGTAGGGGAATATAACTGATAAAGACCCAGACCTCTGATGGCAAGTACACACATATCCAGATCTCATAATTTAGACTCCTTCACCCCTATGGAATCCTGATTCATAAGGATTTTATTTAATGACTATACTTAAATATAACCCAAAGACCAGCTACATGAGAGGTATGTACATCATCAGGGAGCAGTTTCAGCTGTTGATGCAGTCAGCTGGGTGCCTCAGTCCTAAACAGCTGCAGTGGGTATTCAGCAACATTCCCTTGCTCACTGACCTCAGCTAGCATCTCTCAGAGAGCCTGCAGAAAAAGCTCTGCAAACCTTGGCTTATGTCAGGCCCTGGAAAGACTGCTCTGTACATTCCAAGTTTTAAGAAGTATAAGAGAATGAAACATCAGGCTTGGTCTCAGTTTTTCTAAAATTGCAGTTCCCTGAACCCAGTATCCCCCTTCTATGATTATACTTTCCATAAGCATTTTTGTTATCTACCATGTTACAGCTGACTCTTGAACAATGTGGGGATTAGGGCCACTGTCTCGCTGCAATCGTAAATCCCAAAATAAATTATAGTCGGTTCTCCTGATAGGTGTTTCTTTGTTATAGGTGGTTCTGTATTCCCAGGTTCAACCAGCCACAGGCCAGATGGTGTAGAACTATAGTATTTATTATTGAAAACAAATCACTGTATAAGTGGAACCCTGCAATTCACACCTGTGTTGTTCAATGGCCAACTGTATGTTATTAATCTTTATTTTCTCTCTCCTCACTAGATTATTAGTTTCAAAAGGGCAGGAATGTTTGTCTCTTGATCTCAGCTCTAACTCTGGGTCCAAGAACAGTACACAGTAAGTACAGGGGACTATGATTTTTAGATGGGTAGTCAGCAAAGGCCTAACTGAGCTGATGTTTGAACTTCAAAGGATTATGTAAGCATTAGTGTGAGGATGCATATAGTGAGTGAGCAGCTCAGTGCCTTGCACACAGTATGACTAAGAATAATTCAAATAATACTCATTGTCAGGAGAGTGCCTGAAATCACAGGACCTGACTACTTTTTCCCTTTTCCTTGGGGGCTTAAGGAGAGCATGCATATTTTCTGTGACTGTTACTGAAGCTTTTCACTGACTCCTATTCCAGGACCGGAGCCCTCCACTCTCACTCTCTGCTTAAGGGATAGTTCAAGCACCATTTTCTAAAAGGTATTTCCTAGTATTCACTATTCTCTCTCTCTCTCACTCATGTCCTTAGAAACATCTCTGATTCTTTCATATAGATGCCAGGTTCTAGTCCGAGTTTCATTAGTAAATCGCTGTTTGTCTTCGGGCGAGTCACTTTAATCTGATTCTCATTTGTTATCAGCAAAATGAAAAGATCCTATTAGACGACCTGCTTTCCTGGCTCTAATATTTTAAGACTCTAGCACAAAACCCACACCCTCACTCCCTTCTCACAGCTCATTCAACAATTCTTATGGTAGTTGGTTCCCGCTGTGCGGTGTCTCCGCAAAAGCCCAAGCCCTAGTTCAGTCACCGCCAACCCTGCCGAGGAATTAAAAGAAATCGGCCGACCCACCTCACTTTGTAAACACCTGACCTTTCCTAGAACGCCCGCCCTTTCCCACGGCACTTCCGGCTCTTTCCCACATTTTCTTCCGGAGCACTTGCTTGCGTCTGACCCCGCCCCCTCCACTCTTTAGAGTCTATTGGCTGTTTCTTTAAGGAAGCGGAGCATTTCCTGACGTTGATTGGTTTCCGTCATTGTTGATGGGTTAGTTACAAACAAGGCGTGCCTGGTCTCCCTGGTAACGCTCTGCGGATAGTTCTGATTGGTCCATATTCTAATCCCATCTTCCATCCCAGCTGCGAGTGGTTGAGTCCCTTGGCGGGGCGCGGCGGTGGTAGGTGTCGCCTACGGGATTCCCGAGCTGACGTGGCTTCAATTTGGGAGGGGGGTAGCTGGAGTCTCCGGCGACAACCTCTTCCAGGTGAGTGGGGGACGCTCCCCAACTCCTCCCCTCCTTGAGTCTTGTAACGGTCACCGCTGCTACAGGCCCCGCAGGGCTGCCAAAGTAGCTACACTCGGGTACCCTCCCCTCCCTCCTCTCCCGATTCAGTCCCGGATCCGGTCTTTCAGCCTGCCTCCCTTCACCTACCAGGCCTACTTTTAATAGTCCACACGCCAGCTGGCCCCTCCGGAGGGCTTCGGCTGCCTCCGGGCACATATGCGTGGTCTGCCCCCTCTCTAGGACCTTTGTCCTCCAGGAGCGACGGAGAAAGGCGCTTGGGTCAGTCCTGTCCGCACGGCCTTGTTCCCTGAGCGGCCTGCTCAGGCCGACCTGTGTACGCAGCAGCTGACGTCGGAGAGAACCTGCCCGGCCCCTGCGCCCAGGCCCTAAACAAACTTAGTGTCGGGAAGGGGAGGCGGGACCCAAACGGATCGAAGGTCTTGAGGGCGCAGATCACGGAAATATTGGACTTATTAACGCAAACGAGGGCCTGTCTAACAATCCTGCTAATGCGTTGCTGAAGAGATTGGAGAGATTCGGAGAGAGGGATGATCTTTGCGACCCTATCAACACTAAGATCCCAGGAGTCAGAGGTAGGCAGGCTGTAAGAGGAAAGGGAACCCTGAAGAGAGTTCTGGAGGAAAAAGAACTTGACATGGTGGTGTGGAGGATGTTAATTCTGCGGGAGTGTGAAGGAGAGGATGAACCCCTCGACAAATGAGGAATATGTTTGACTTATTTAAAGGGTTCCAGCTGGTCTGTAGGGGGAGGACAATTTGAGAGTGGGACAGGGATATTTAAAAGTCTCTGGATACGTACTTTCACTTTTGGAAATAGTTGGAAGCTTTCTGAGCTTGTAAAGAATCTCACAGTTCTATGCAAGATGGCAGTGGAGAACTCCCTACAGAAAGACCGGAGGCCTTTTCAGAAACATGAAATATTAAATCTGGATAGTCAGCATGATTATGAATGGTCAAAGTGAGGAAATGTTCTTTGGAAAATGGCAGGATATGGTTATGGAATAGATATAGGAAAAGTTGAAGAGAATTCAAAAAGTGCAGACATTGTACACTGACTGTTTCACAGCTTTTATTTTTCATCTCTTGACCATGAAATGACTAATGCTTTCCTTTTCACTGCATCAAGTTTGTTGGACTACATCAGTAGTTTTCAACTTTTTAAATTGCTTGCCCTATCAGTAAAACATTTTGAGCAACCATCTTCTGTATATTTAATTATGAATAATATATAAATAGCACTGTAAATGTGTTACTTATAAAATATACAAAAACATACATTTAAAAGGATGAAAAAAATTCTTGTCGTTTCCTGGGACACTCCCAGCCCAATTTGGAGATCACATAAAGGTGTTTCCTTATTTTCTGAGAAAGATGTTTGCGTATCTGAGGATTCCAGATTAGGGGAATCATTTTTTTTTTTTTGAGGACCTCTATTCCTCTGGGATCTAGCCTCTCCTAAAAATAATCATCTTTTGGATATTATTCTTTTTTCCTTTTGCTTGAATCTTTAAAGTCTCTCTTTTTTCCCCTTTGCATTAGAAGATTAGTTAAAGGGCTGTTGATTTTATTCTTGTTTATAAAAAATAAATCATTCATAAACTTCTCTAGCTTAACTACTATTATAAATTTGGGGGGACATATCTTACCACTGATCATTACATACTAGTCTATTGTTAGGAACCACTATATGAAAGGATGTTAGCTCTATAATACTGTATCTTTAATTAAGCCATTTTATTTTATTTTTTAATTTAACTTAATTTTTTAATATATATTTTTATTGAAGTATAGTCAGTTTACAGTGTTGTGTCTGTTTCTGGTGTACAGCATAATGCTTCAGTCATACATGAACATACAGATTCGTTTTCATATTAATTAAGCTATTTTAAAATTAGTGATATGTGCTTTTGGTAAAATTAAATTCAATGCAAAAGGATAAAACAAAAGTCTCTTTCTCTTCTATGTACTGACCCTTTTCCCCATTCCCTACTTCCCAGAAGTAAGCACTGTAAATAATTTGTCCTTAAGAAACTTTCTGATCATATTCAACCACATTCAACCACTCCTTTTCTTTCTCACACAAGTTGAATTATAATAAACCTGCTACTCTACACCTTTTGGTTTTTTTTGTGACTTTATACTAAAATTAGGATTTTTTTTTCCATATTCTTATGTATAAAACTCTCATTCTTTAAAAAGACTGGCAGCATTCCCTTCTAGAAGTATCAAATTATAGTCAGCCTGTCCCCTATTGATGGACATTGAGATTGTTTTCAGTCATTAGCCATCACAAACACTGCTGAAGTGTCTGTCCATGTACATTTATCTTTGTGTCCTTGCATGAGCCTGTTTATGGTATAAACAGTATGGAGTTCTTTGGGGCCCTCCTACTCTGAATCATCTCATTTTAGTCTGTGTACTGCTGGGGAAAAAGTGCTTATATAACTGTAAGTATATATAAGTATATGAGTGTCCTTATGCCTCCAGCTCTGTTTTCAGCCCCAGTGAAGAATGCTGGGTGATGAAGGTACTCAGAAAATTGGTTATCTTCTGTATCTCTACCAGCAAAGAAGCTTTGTTGAGCTCTGGGTCTGGGAAAATTACTTAACCTCCCTATGCCTTAGTTTACTCACCTTAATACTGGGGATATTGATAGAATTCCTCCTTGGGGTTGTTTTAATAATAAAATGAGTAAAATGATGAGATTTGATCAGTTTGTAGTGCATGGTACTGTGTATATCAGTTATAGCTACTATTTACTTCTAAATTTGGTTAATGAAAACAGTAGTTTTTTATGGCATGAAAAATAGTTTTTCATTTTCTAATTGTAAAATTATAATGTTGCATATGCTTTTCCCAGCGATATAGCACCATTTCCTATCAGTTTCTCAAACTGGTTGGGAATCACTTAAAATTAACGAAAACTACTGAGACTCAACTAAATATGCATTAAATAAGTTTGAGGAGTGACCTGGAAATACAACCATTTCCTGTGTTGTTGTCTTTGTGGGAAAAATGTGATTTAAATTCCAAAGCAAATTGTGCGTTTGCATGTAGTCACAAGCATGCGCTCACTGTCTTCAGTTACTTTTGTTGCCCTACATGTTTGTACTAAGTTCTCTGTGGTTAGGGACATGCCTTGTATTTCTTTTCAGATTTTTGTGGCTCCCAGGATAATGCTCTACACCAAGTAAATATTTTGAAAATAATTATTGACAGCAGTGAAGACAGAAAATAAGACTCACTGAATTTTAAGTACCGCCTCAACACACAAGTGTCCAGATCTTGTGGCAGGGTTTGTAGAAGGTGTGGCCAGCACTGACTCTGAGGGATTGTTTTATTTGTCTAAACATTTTATGGAAGGCTGGCTTTGGCATGAAGCTCTTTATTTTATTCTTTCCCCAAGTTGCTACTCATGACTCTGGTGCTTTATAAAACAGTAGTAAGAGCATTGCATGTCCAGCAGTAATAGATATTCCTTACATGAATTTATTACTTTATATTTCCCCCTTTACTAATTTTTATATATACATCTGCCCATTTCTGTCCTACAGTGAGCCTATCAGAGAGGGAGATCCTTCCTTCTTCATTTAGCTTAAGCATGGCTGCTTAGTGGCTCTCTTGCCCTCAAGTTCCCAACGTCTGAGCTAACTTAAAGCACTTAACTGTGCCTGGGATGCCCTTCCCATTTACATTTCCTTGTTATTCCTTTAATGTCAACAGCTATAGAAATCACTCTTGCATCATTGGGTCATAATACTGGGCAATAGAATGCTCCTTGCTAGTATTCTTTATTTTAAGGTGAGGAAACTGTAAAGTGACTTACCCAGTATAATACAACTTTTTTGTATTGGAGACAGGACTGAAAGCTCAGTTCCTGACTCCCAATTTGGTGCTCTTTCCACTGTGCCATCTACTTTCTCATGGACCTCTCAGATTGTTGACTCAGTCTGTGAGAAATTCCTTTTACTTTGGCCTGAAATGGTCCTTCCCTGATACTGATCTTTCCTTTCTTCAAATATACAGATTTTTAAACAGTTATGTGAGAAAACCCATCTTCCATTGAAAGAGCTTCTATCTTATTCAATAATGCTTATTTAGCTGAGGGACCTTGAAATGTCTGTTTCTCTGAGTATCAATTTTATTCATCTATAAAATGGTGATGATGATAATACCTATCTTGCAGATTTTGTAAGGATTAGAGAGGAATGTATATAGAGTGTCTGATACATATTGCTCAGTAGTTGTTACCATTCATATTATTATTATCCTGTGTTCATCTGTATGTCCTTCATATGCAGTAATTCATAGGATGCTGATAGAGACACACCCTTCTAGAGAGGATGCCTCCGAATCTTATGTGTGTAATGGTGGATTGTTGGGGGCAGTTTTAGTTTGAAAAAACATTCAGGATTTTAGTTTTATATTTGGAAAGTGATATCATATTTTCACAGTAGAAATTATGTATCCATCACAATCTTCTTGGTTAATGGTGACATGCAAAAGATTTGATCTAGAGCATACCACTCTGAGGTCTTTTCAGTTTCTGTTGCAGAACTTAGCACTCTTCACCTGTGTACTTTCCCACAGTCTGGGAATTGCACTTTCAGTGGGGCAGTTCATCGTATTCCTCTGTCTTCTCCATTTCCCTGAAGTTGACAGCCAATCCAGAGGCTTCACCAGACTGATGGTCAGTCCCTTTGGCAAGACTATACAGGTGGTGGCGTTCCTTCATGAAGAAGCACAGGGTATCTGGTTTTGCTCTTTTTTGAGGTGAGCATCTGTGGCTGTTCAGTGTCTAGATTCATGAATTTATTAGGAGTTACAAAATATTACATGAGATACTCCAGTTCTACCACTTGTTTTCTTTAGCTGGAATAATTTTACAAAGTGTGTCCCCTAATCCACTATTTGCTTCCTAAATGGTAAAGTCCCAATAGAAAAGGCAATATAAATCCTTGTACTTACCTCGTTTTTTATGATATTTAGTTCAGATGATGACCAGTTTATTATTATTGTGAACCTGTGGATTTAAATATGTTTGGTAGATTTTTAATCTGTTGCAATTTAGCTCATATTCTTATTAGAAACTCAGTTGTTCCTTTGGCCTGTAAGAACCGCTTCAGTTTGTCTCCTGGGTCCTTTGACATAGGCTATCTTTGATAGCTTCCTTGCTATTTTGTATGACAAGATTTTTCAGGCTCGTTTTATTCATTTCCTGGTTCAGAACTGGAATCAGCCATTTGTCTTAGAAGCCTTCCTATTTAAAAAAAATTTCTAAATGGGGAATAATATTTCAAGACCCTAATCTAGGCGCTAAAGATATTTATTGCTTCTCAGTTTGTCATCGTTTTCAGCCTTTTCAGTGGACAGAGCTAGGAAAATATATTTACTAAGGTAAAATACTTTGTAGGTTCATCTTGATATTTTTTATTCAAATTCAAGGTTAGTTTTTATTTTGAGTTTCATAATTTCATCTGCATTATATGTGTATCTCCTTTTTCATAATGAAAATATGGTAGAATTAGTATGCTCGTAATTACTCATTTACTTTAATTCCACATGACACATAAAATAGTCCAGGAGTAATAACACTGTTGATAACCACTACTAATTTTGGTTGTTATAAACAATTTCTTAAGTTTTTTTTACATACACTATTCACATTTTTCTCAGTTCTGTTTATTGGAGCCGTATATATTGTCAGTGCATATAATCATTAAATAAATACTCTACTCTTTCTATCCTGGTCCTAGTCCTATGAGTAACATGTTTAATGCTCACTACTAGTTCTTATGATGATGTTTCTTCAGTCATTTTGGTTGTTTCAAACTTTCTCTCTAATAATGCCTTAGGAAAGGCTCCGGGGAAATTTTTTTCATGAATTTTCTTGCAAGTTTATAACATTCTGTCTGTGCTCTTTATATCTGAAGGTCACTTTTGCTGGAAATAGAATCTTTGTCTCACATTTTCTTTTTTTAAGTATCTCAAATCTATAACTCCATTTTTTCTGGCAAGCATTTGCTATTGAAAATTCTGATTATAGTCTTTTTTTTCTTTTTTTAAACTTACAAGTCACATAATATTTTGGCCTAAATCTCAAATAATTTTAAGTCCATTAATTTTACTAGAATTCCTTATTGGTCATTCTGGGTTGGTATTTTCAGATACATGATGGCCCTTTCAGTGTGTAACTGCAAATCTTTTAAAATTCAGATAAGTTCTCTTGGATTTTGTTTTTTGTGTGTATTCTGTGTCTTTGCTTTGGTTGTCTTTTTCAAGGAATCTGATTATCCTCATTGCTTATCTTCAACATTTATCACTTTCTCTTGATTCCTTTTTTACTGTCTATTTTTTGAATTTTTTAAAGTAAACAATATGAGTAATTTTAAATTTATTAGAAGATATGCAAAGATAGTTATGAGTTCAGTAAGCCCCTTGCCCAGTATTCTCTAATGTTTACATGTTACAATTGTAAAGTGCATTAATCAAATTTAAGAAACCAACACTGACATGTTACTATTAACTAAACTCTATACTTTGTTCGGATTTCACTTATTTCTCCATTGATGTCCTTTTTTTGTTCTGGGGTACTATCATAAGATATCACATTTAGTTCAATTCTTTTTCTTTTTAAAAATTGAGATAATTGTAAATTCACTTGTAGATTCAATTACAGATTTTACAGAATTGTAATAAATAATACAGAGAGATCCTTTTTGTGCATTTTGTTCAGTTTCCTTTAGTGGTAACACTTTACAAAACTGTTGTATAATATCACAACCAGGATACTGACATTAGTACATTCCCCAGTTTTATTTGTATATGTATGTGTTAAGTTCTATACAGTTTTATCACCTGTGAAGGCTCTTGTGTCCACCACCACAGTTAATGTATTGAACGTTCCCAACACCACAGAATACCTTGTGTTGCTGTTTTATAGCTACAACCACCTCCTACTTTCCCACCTCCAATTCCTCCCTAAGCACTGGTAACCACTAATTTGTCCTCCATTTCTAAAATTTTGTCATTTCGAAATATTCTACAAGCATGGAATTATATAGCATGTAACCTTTTGGAATTGGCTTTTGTTTTTTCATTCAGCATAATTTCCTGGAGATTCATCTAAATTGTTGGGTGTATCAGTAGTTTGTTTCTTTTTACTGCTGATTAGTATGCCATGGTATGTGTGTAGGTACAGGCACACCTTAGAGAGATTGTGGGTTCAGTTTCAGACCACCGCAATAAAGCTAATATTACAATAAAATGAGTCACACAATTTTTTTGGTTTCCCAGTACATATAAAGTTATGTTTACACTATACTGTAGTCTTTTAGTTGAAATAGCGTTATGTCTAAAAAATGTATGTACCTTAATTAAAGAATGCTTTGTTGCTAAAAATGCTATCTGAACATTCAGCCATAATCTGTTTGCTGGTGTAGGGTCTTGCCTTGATGTTGGTGGCTGCTGACTGATCAGAGTGGTGATTGCTGGAAGTTGGGGTGGCTGTGGCAATTTTAAAAAATTAAGACAAAAATGAAGTTTGCTGCATTGATTGACTCTTCCTTTCATGAACGATTTCTCTGTGGCATGCAGTGTTGTTTGATAGCATTTTGCCCACAGTAGAATTTCTTTGAAAATTAGAGTCAGTCCTCTAAAACCCTGCTACTGCTTTATCAACTAAGTTTATGTAATATTCTAAATGGTTTGCTGTCATTTCAGCAATCTTCATAGCATTTTACCAGGAGCAGATTCCATCTCAAGACACCACTTTCTTTGATCATCCTCACCTGTTGAAGATTTATCCTGAGATTTCCCCAATTCAGTCACATCATCAGACTCTGGTTTTAATTCTAGTTCTCTTGCTATTTCCACCCATCTGCAGTTAGTTCTTCCACTGAAGTCTTGAACCCCTCAAAGTCATCCGTGAGAATTGGAGTCGTCTTCTCCCAAACTCCTTTTAATGTTAATCTTTACCTCTTTTCATGAAGCATGAATATTTTTAATGGAATCTAGAATGGTGAATCCTGTCCAGAAGGTTTTCAATTTACTTTGCCCAGATCCATCAGAAGAATCTCTGACAGCTGTAGCCTTATGAAACATATTTCTTAAATACTAAGACTCGAGAGTCGGGATTACTCCTTGGTCCATGGAGTGCAGAATGGATATTTTGTTAGGAGGCATGAAAACAACTTTAATTTCATTGTACATCTCCATCAGAGCTCTTGAATAACCAGGTGCATTGTCAGTGAGCAGCAATAATTTGAAAGGGATCTTTTTTTCTGACCAGTAGGTCTCAACACTGGGCTTACTCAGTAAACCATGTTGTAAATAGATGTACTTTGTTGTTCCATTTATAGAGCATAGAGAGAGTAGATTTTACATAATTCTTAAGAGCCCTAGGATTTTCAGACGGTAAATGACCATTGGCTTTAACTTAAAGTCTTCAGCTGTATTAGGCTCTAACAAGAGAGTCAGACTGTCCTTTGAATTTTGAAGCCAGGCATTAACCTCTCTCTAGCTGTGAAACTCCTAGATGGCATCATTTTCCAATAGAAGGCTATTTTGTCTGTGTTGAAAATCTGTTGTTTAGCATAGCCAGCTTCATTAATTATCTTTACTAGATCTGGATAACTTGCAGCAGCTTCTACATCAGCATTTGGTGCTTTACCTTGTATTTTTATGTTTTAGAGACAGCTTCTTCCCTTCAGTCTCATGAATTAAATTCTGCAACCTTCAAACTTTTCTTCTGCAGCTTCCTCATCTCTCTAAGCTTTCATAGCATTGAAGAGAGTTAGGGCCTTTGTCTGGATTAGCCTTTGGTTTAAGGGAATGTTATGACTGATTTAATCTTGTATTCAGACCACTAAAACTTCGTGCATAACAGCAGAACAGTAGTAACATCAAAGATCACTGATCACAGATGACCATAACAAAGAATAGAGAATAGTGAAAAAGTTTGAAATATTGTGAGAATTATCAAAATGTGACAGACATGACATGAACAAACACTTTAGGAAAAATGATGCCAGTAGACTGGCTTGACACAGGGTTACCACAGACCTTAAATTTGTGAAAAATGCAGTCCCTGTGGAGCACAATACAGCAAAGCTCAATAAAACAAGTTATGCCTGTACCATAGTTAAATTAGCCATTTACTTGTTGAAAGATACCCTTACTGATTCCAGTTTTGGGCTCTTAAAAATCAAGCTGCTAAGAACATTCATGTACAGGTTTTTGTGTGAATTTAAGTTTTCACTGCTCTGAGATAAATGCCTAGGGGTAAAATTACTGAGTCATAAAGTAGTTGCATGTTTAGTTTATGGTTAACTTCTTTTTCATTTTTAAAGTTATCCTTTATTTCAACATTCTTTTTTTTTCTTAAGGCATGCTTTGTTTTGATTATTCATACACTTATTCTTCTATTTTTGATGAGGCATAATTGATAAACTTATTTGTTTTAATTCATATGAGATATCATCATATATATCTGTGTGTTCAGCAAAGTTTGCATCATAGAAAATGGTGAGAGTATCAAAGTTCAATTTTTCTTTTGTAAAAGTCAATATGATACACATCTCTGTCATATATCTACTGTTTGTGCTCTGCTGTACTGTTAGGTGCTCTAAATACATTTAGCAATTATTAATTTTTGGTAAGTAAGTGTTAATATTGGAAGTAGATATCATTTTTAAGCTTTTTGATGTATAATTAATAAAAATATATATTTAAGGTGTACGTGATATGTTGATATACAGATACATTGTTAAATGATTATTACAATCAAGCTAATTAATATATTTATTACCTTACATAGTTACCTTTTTTGCATGTGTGTGGTAAGAACATTTAAGATCTACTCTGTTAGCAAACTTCAAGTATACAGTACAGTATTACTATCTGTAGTCACCATGATGGACATTAGATTCCCAGAACTTACTCATCTGGCATAATTGAAATTTTGTACCTTTTGACAAACATCTCCCCATTTCCGCTACCCTGTACCTGCTGGCCACCACTATTCAACTCTCTGCTTCCTTGAGTTTGACTATTTTAGATTCCATATATAGGTAAGATCAGGCAGTATTTGTCTTTCTGTATCTGGCTTATTTCACTCAGCATAATGTCCTCCAGATTCATCCATGTTTTTGCAAATGACAGGATTTCCTTATTTGGGGGGGGGCACTGAATAATATTCCATTGTGTGTATCTACCACATTTTCTTTATCCATTCATCTGTCAATAGACATAGGTTGATTCTGTATTTTAACTATTGTGAATAATGTTGCAATAACCATAGGAGTACACATATCTCTTCAAGATATTAATTTCATTTCTTTTGGATATATATACCTAGAAGTGGAATTGCTGGTTCAGATGGTTGTTCTATCTTTAGTTTTTTGAGGAACCTCCCGACTGTTTTCCAAAATAACTGTACCAATTTACATTCACACCAGCAATGTTCAAGGGTTTCTTTTTCTCCACATCCTGGCCAACACTTGTTATCTTTTGTCTTTTGGATAATAGTCTTTCTATTAGTGATGTCAGGTGATACTGTGATTTTTGTTTGCATTCCTTTGATGATTAGTGATGTTGAGCATTTATCATATATATACCTGTTGGCCATTTGTATGTCTTCTTTTGAGATGTGTCTACGTAAATCCTTTGTTTTCCCATTTAAAATTCGGGTTATTTGTTTTCTTGCTGTTGAGTTGTTTGAGTTCCATTATATTTTGGATATTAATACTGTATCAGATGTGTGGTTTCCAAATATTTTCTTCCATTCCATAGGTTATCTCTTCATTCTATTCATTGTTTCCTTTTCTGTACAGAAGCTTTTTAGTTTGGTGGAATATCATTTTTCATTTTTGCTTTTTTATCTGTACTTTTGGAGTCATATCTAAGAAATAATTGCCCAGATCAATGTCAAGAAGCCTTTTTTTCTGTTTTTTCTTCTACTAGTTTTACAGTTGCATGTTTTAAGTCTTTAACCCTTTTGGAGTTGATTTTTGTATATGGGGTGAGATAAGAGTCCAGTTTCATTCTTCTGCATGTGGATATCCAGTTTTCCCAATACCATTTATTGAAGAAACTGTCCTTTACCTGTTGTGTGCTCCTGGCACCTTTTTTAATGATCAGTTGATAGTAAATGTGTGAATTTATTTCAGGGCTCTTTATTCTGTTCCATTGGCCTATATGTCTGTTTTTATGCCAATACCATACTGTTTTGATTACTATAGCTTTGTAGTATATTTTGAAATCAAGTAGCGTGATACCTCCAGCTTCATTCTTGCTCAAGATTGCTTTGGCTATTCATGGTCTTTTGTAGTTCCATATGATTTTAGGATTTTTTTCCCTCTTTCTGTGAAAAAAGGTAATGGAGTTTTGATAAGGATTGCATTGACTCTGTACACTGCTTTGAATGGTATGTACATTTTAACAATATTAATTCTTCCAATCTATGAACACAGGATATCTCTCCATTTATTTGTGTCTTCTTTAATTTCTTTCAGTATTTTATAGTTTTCAATGTACAGATGTTTCACATCTTTTTAAATTTATTTGTAAGTACTTTATTATTATTTTTGATGCTATATAAATAGGGTTGTTTTCTTAATTTATTTTTTTGACTAGCTCATTGTTAGTATATAAAAACACAGTAATTTTTGCATATTGATTTTGTATCTTGGAACTTTACCAAATTCATTTGTGTTAACAGCTTTTGTGTGTGTGAATTCTTTAGCATTTTCTATATGGAAGATTATGTCTTCTGCAAACAGAGATAGTTTTATTCTTTCTTTCTGATTTGGATGCCTATTATTTATTTTCTTGTGTAATTGCTGTGGCTAGGAATTCTAGCACTATATTGAATAGAAGTAGTGAGAATGGGCATCCTTGTCTTGTTTCTGATCTTGGAGGAAAAGCTTCTAGCTTTTTGCCATTGAGTGTGATGTGTATATAACCTTATTATGTTGAGGTGCACTCCTTCTGTACCTAATTTGTTGAGAGTTTTTATCATGAAGGATTTTGGATTTTGTCAGATGCTTTTTCTGCGTCTATTCAGATGATTTTATGATATTTATCATTCATTCTGTTGATATGGTATATCACATTGGTTTGTAGATGTGTTCCCTCCTCTTCAATTTTTGGGGAAGAGTTTGAGAAAAATTTGCATTAATTCTTCTTTAAACATATAGTAGAATTCACCAGCGAAACCATCAAGTTCTGGATGTTTCAGTCTCCTTACTTGTTTTTGTTCTGTTGGGATTTTCTGTTTCTTCACAATTGAGTTGTGATAGGTTATATATATCTAGGAATTTATCTGTTTCTTCCAGGTTGTCCAATTTGTTGGCATATAATTGTTTATCATAGTCCCTTATGATCCTTTGTATTTCTGTGGTATCAGCTTTAATGTCTTTTCTTTCACTTATACTTTTATTTGAATCTTCTCCCTTTTTTTCTTAGTTGATATAACTGAATTTGTTAATTTTGTTTATCTCTTCAGAAAACCAGTTAGTTTCATTGAAAAACTTAGTTTTATCAATCTTTTCTATTGTTTTTGTATTCTTCAGTTCATTTATTTCTGTATTGATCCTGGTTATTTCCTTCCTTCTGCTAACTTTCAGCTTAGTTTGTTCTTTTTCTAATTCCTTTAGGTGTAAAATTAGGTTATTTATTCAAGGTATTTGTTTTTTCTAAATGCAAGAGTTTATTGCTGTAGCTTCCCTCTTAGAACTTACATTTTTGCTGCATCCCAGTTTTGGTTTGTCATGTTTTTATTTTCATTTGTCTCAGGATAATTTTTTATTTTCCTTTTGATTTCTTCTTTATCCCATTGGTTGTACAGAAATGTGTTGTTTAATTTCCACATGTTTGTGAATTTTCCACTTTTCCTCTTGTTACTGATTTCTAGTTTCATATCACTGTGATCAGAAGTGATAAAAAAATCTGAAGATAAAGTGATTCTGTTTGATAAGTTAGGTTCTGTTATGACTCTCCTTGATTAGTGCAAATTTCTGTGCCTAATAATGGCTCTTTAGTTGTAGTGTTCATTTCGTTCATTAATAGTTACTATAAAAAATTGAATCTCTAGAGTTGAAAGTTTAAAGAGTCTTTGTCCTGGTGAATTATGATTTTTATTAACTGACTGTTGTTATGCATCTCATAGCTTGAATGAGTGATTATGATGTCCCTATGTACTTACATATGACCCTGTGTTGCCCTTAGAGTAGTTATATGTGTAGTTGTATATGGTCCTATGTTGCCCTCCTAGGTGTGGTTCTCTTTTTTCTTTCCCGTTTCATACATCTTTTCCAAATGCTATATAGACTGCTTATCCAATTAACATGTTGTAGAAACAGAAGTCTTGCCATTTCTTTCTTAATGAAGGACCATGGCTGCCCTAAACACTATTACTACTGTGAGTAGAAGAAAACTATAGCAAAGACTAGTTTTATTGAAGTGCTTATTTTGTACAACAGCTTTTACATTTCTCCCTGCTGAGGGTTTTAAAAGCTTGATAGTATTTTGTCACTATGCATATGATTTAGCATAATCACCTGTCTAATGCTATGCACAGTCTAATTTATTTTGATTTTTCATATGAAAACATTACAGTTTTCACTTTCAAAGAGTTTATGGACTGGCTGGTGACACTGGTCTTAATAAATGAATGATTAAATAAGGACAGGGAAGGAAGGAAGGAAGGAAGGAAAAAAAGAGGCAAAGGATGTGTATATGGGGGTTTATTTCTTCTTGAGTGAGTTTTGGCGGCTTGTATCTTTCAAGGAATTGGCCCATTTCATCTATGTTGATGAATTTATGAGCAAGAGTTGTTTGTGATGTTACTTTATTACCTTTTTATGTATGTTAGGTCAGTAGTAGTGTCTTCCCTTTCTTATCTGGTGTTGATATTTTGTATCTTTTCTCTTTTTTTGTTGGTCATCCTGACTGAGCTTTATACATTTTATTCATCTTTTCAAAGAACCAACTTTTGGTTTTATTGATTTTCTCTATTTTTCTATTTCTAATTTTATTAATTTTTGCTCTAGTATTTTCTTTTTTCTGCTTATATTTGTTTTAATTTGCTCTTCTTTTTCCAATTCCCTATAGAAGCATAGGTTGCTGATTTCAGTCTTCCTTCCTTTTTTTCCTGTAGTATATGCATTTAATGCTATACACTTTGAGCAAGGATTACATTTAAATTTTAGTGAAACCATATAGAATGGGGTTCATGGACACATAAAAGAAAAAAATTTTTGAATCCTGGATGTATTTGACAACGTAGAAGAAAGTAATAGTCTGGCAGGGGAAGGAATAGTTAGAAGTCCATGTTTGTAAATGAAATTATGATGATAGAAAAAGCATTAAAGATAACCTGTAAGGTGTATTATTTTCCACTAAACAATTACGTATTTGTATTTCATTTAAAAAATATTAGTGATGGTGAGTAAAATCCCTGTGCAATTGCCACTGAAAAGAACAGAGTGTGATTACACTGTATATACTCAAATGCCTTTTTAAAGACATCACCATGCTGGAGTCTGTGTTGAATATATATTACTTGCACAGTTTTCTTATTTCACTTAGACATAATACAGTTACCATCATAGGAGAAGCCTACGTCCATTTTACTGATTCTTATGTTTTCCTTCCTGCAGAAATGCTGAGCCGATTGTCAGGATTAGCTAATGTTGTTTTGCATGAATTATCAGGAGATGACACTGATGAGAATATGAAGGCTTCCTTAGAACCTGTGAGTAGCTCTGTTCTGAATTAAGCTGATGAGACATATATTCCATGTTCTTCTGAGGACAAAAATTTAAGATAGAAGAATATAGGCAGCCTCCCTTGTGCTAAGTGGAAGAGAAGTTTAAGAAAAACATGGAGACTTTATAAATGATCGTTTTCCTCCAAGTCTGTAGCCTGTGAGCCACAGTGAGGGGAATCAAGTTCTGGATGAGGTTAGAAAGATTGTTCTCGTTTGTCCCCTTGTTTAGTGCTAGATTGTTTTAACTCCTCCAGTATGTATTCCTGTTCCACAGGAAAGGTTTGAAATGACAAATGGTGGAACTGGAACACCTTTTGGGTTTGAGAATATCTGTTTGTATTGTATTTTCTGAGGGCCACATAGGGATCAAAAGAAGTCGTTTTGCTTTCTGAAAAGACAAGCAGTATCGCCTAGTGGTTAAATTTTAAATTTTGGCTCTTCCACTTAATGGTTTGTGATCTTTGCTTCCCTTTATTTTTATCTTTGGTAAAATTACTATAATAAGATTATAAATGAGATAATGTTTATAAAATGGTTAACATTTACAAAATATGTAATATATTGCTATGATAGTATGTTCTAGGTAATAATAATTATTGGGTAATAATTATTATTGGAAAGATTTCATAAGTAAGGATATGAATTGAGCAAGAGATAAGATGAAGTTGGAATGAAGGAACTCCTGTTGGATGCTAATACCTTTTCCCTCATGCACTGGCAACTTTTTGTCTAAATACTAGGAATTACCCCAAGAACCTGACATAGAATTTAATGATAGAACACAGGAGGATGTTCTGGAGCGCCTGGCTTATGCAGAGCAGTTGGTGGTGGAACTAAAAGAAATCATTAGAGAGAAGGATGCTCAACTGCAGCAGAAGGATGAAGTTCTACAGGTATCATTGTTTTTGTCCTTTCTTGCCAAATATTTGATGAAAGACAGATGTACAGTCACTTAGATTCCCTTCACTTAGATTATTAGAGAATCTGATTCTTATTTCCCTAATGCTGTAGGATGATGCCTACTGAGAATACCTTTTGTTATATGCTAGATAACTGATGAATAAACATTTGTTTATTTACCATCATTGTTCTCTGACAGGAAGAAAGAAAAGCTGCTGATAACAAAATAAAAAAACTAAAACTTCATGCTAAGGCCAAGTTAACTTCTTTGAATAAACACATAGAAGAGATGAAGGCACAAGGAGGGACTGTTCTGTCTGCAGAACCTCAGTCAGAGGAGCAACTCTCCAAGGTACGGTGATTGGGTATAATACATATTTTCTGAGTAGGAAAAGCCTCCCATATGGCACATCTTCACTAATCACAAAAATTTATGAGGCTAAAGTAATCTAGCACTAAATGCTACCCTTTCTTATTGAACTTGCAGTCTAGCTGGGCTGTGGGCCATACACAGAATAAAAGACCAACAGAAAACATGGAAATTCAGTATCAATTGTGACCTAGACTTTCAAAGAATTAAAAAGGCTAACAGGAAGAAATAAATATTGTAGTGAGGCATTTGGATAGGAGAAGCACATAGCTTTTAGAGAAGTTTCATCACTGCTTCAAAGATTAAACTAGGTGATCTGTAAGGTTTCTTTCTCTGAAATTCTCTGGTTCAGTGACTTAATACAGAATATTCTTTGTCTTCATATAGTGACGTAATAATACATTAAAGTTTCATGCATCGTGGGCTCAATCAGCTGGATTACCTTGGGCTCCTATAAGGGATGCTTTCTAGGTTTATGACTGCCACCAACAAGACAGTTTAAGGTTGGGGGTGGAGAGAGAAATAAGTAAAGTGTTGCCTTTTGAGGAATAAAGCATTGTCCCAATACTTGTTCTTATTACCTTTCCTCTATGGTTAAACCCTACATATTCACATTCAGTCAGCTCTTTAGAGTACAAGAAACCTCAGGGTTTTTGTTTTTGTTTTTGTTTTTTTGGAGAGTTTGGTATAGGACAAAGAGAGGCTGGCACATCATGTGCACGTTACAGTTGGCTTAGATGTCACTCTACATAAGAAACTTTTAAATTTTTTTTAGATTTCATCCTGTTTTACCTTATGACTCACTAATATTCTTATTCACAATGTTTTTACTCTTGGGAAATTAGCTTTTAATCAATTCTAGGCATAATCCTTGGGGTCACTAGTTAGCTCACGAGTACCCTGGTTAGTCTTTCCTTCCTGGGTCTAATGCTCAAAAGATAACTCTTTTCCTGCAATGATAGCCGTATTTAACTTCTCAAAGCTTATTTTAGAAGCTTCTCTTATTCTTCTTAAATAATGTCTTCATCTTGAGTCTTCTTTATTTACTTTTTGGGTTTTTTTTTTTCCTTTTTTTCCTCTCACAATTTTTTCTTCCTTTGGCTGTGGTAGCACCAACCTATCTCTCCCCATGTTGCTTTGTTTCCTCTAAACATTTCCCTCTTGCTATATTGTTAGATTTTTAGATGATCCACTTTATACTCTGCCTTTTTTTTTTTAAGTTTAGAGTCCTTAAACAAATCAACATTTTATAGCTTCATTTCTTTCCTCTGTTAAATAAAAAGGTTGGATTAAATAATTTCTAAGTTCTAGCAATCAGTCACAGCAGCCTTTCAACTATTGTATGCTCACTACAAAGCTGATGTTCTGTGGAAAGTGTAATTGAAGAAGTGGTGGCTATCCTCAGATGCTTGACTGACTATTATGTAGAAGAAAGTGAAATTATTTGGTGTAGTTCCAGTGAACAGACTAGGTTCATTTTGGGGTAGGTGGTGGTGAATTCAATTGGGAAGCAGAGTCTAGTTCAGTCTAAGGAGGAACTTTTGGGGGAAAAAAATAGAGTATTTGAAAGAGTTATACTTCCTCCCCACTGGCTCTTTTATGATGTTTTGCCCCTAACTTAACAGCAGCCTTGTTTTCCTGAATTCTGTCCTCTAGTTCTTCAAGGCAGTGAGACTGTGAGCTTTCTATTAAGTTTTAGTCCTTTCAGGCACTGACTGGTTTTGCCCTCAGACTAAAAAACATAAAAATGGGGAATTTGGTACCATTTCTTCCAAGTATCTACTCCCCTCCAGCATATTCCTGCTTTGGGTTGCTCTGCAGCATTTTCAGATAGCGATTTTACTATCTTTTCCAGAGTTTACAGCGGTTATCTGAGGGAGGATGGGTCTAACGGGAGCTCCTTGGCCACACTGAAACTGGAAGACTCCAGGATTCCTTCCTTGTTGTTAGGTCAGGTGTTATTTCTTGCTCCCAGCAGTTGGATAAAACTATAATAAACTGGTTGTATCGGGCAAATTACATTCTTTTAAATAAATGACTTTATCTCCTGTGTTTTCAGCATGACAAGAGCTCTACGGCGGAAGAGATGGAACTAGAAAAGATAAAACATAAACTCCAGGAGAAGGAGGAACTAATTAGCAGTTTGCATGCCCAACTTACCCAGGCACGAGCAGAGCAAGCCACACAGGTAGGGGTGTCAGTCACTTTATAATCATTAAGTTAACGAATCACTAAAGTGCTATGACTAATACGTTTTTCTAGATGCCCAATAGATATTTGTCTGTGTATCTATCAGTTTTCTTCTTTGTTTCTTCCTTTCCCTTCTCTTCCCTTCCTTCCTTTCTCCTCCACTAAGTCTAGTGATTTTGCGAGGCTGGGCATTGGCGTTTGTCATTCATGACTAATATTTGTAGATACCCAGTATGGTTTTTCAATATATGGTTTCACACATCTTTTTTTTCAGAAGAGTTTCTTGAATTATATAGCTTGTAATATTTGTCATGTTTTCTTCTTTAGGGACTTCTATTATCACTATGTTCCACCTTTGATTATCTTCAGTATTCATCAGTTTTTCTCAGTTCCTTTTTATCTCTTCATTTTAAAAAGATTTTTCTTTTTTCCCTTATTTTATTTAAGGTATTCTATTTTGTGTTTATTTGCTTTTGTGTTTCTTCTTGTTTTGTCTTCTTTTCTGAAATGATATGTCAGAGTTCATTTTGATTCACAAGAATCAAATTCTTCCTGAATTCTGTTACCTTGTTTCTGAGTTTTTCTAGTTCCGATTTTTAAAATTTATTTTCATGTCTTATATAATTTTCTTAATGTTTTTTTAAACACCTGTTGAAATAGATTTCAGTTTTGATTAGTTTTTTGAGCTGATGGTACTCTCTTCTCACATGTTCCTTAGTTATTTTTTCTTTTTTAATAGTATCTTTGAATGGGATTTGACTTGGATCCTTTTATGTTTTTTTATTTTTGTGTGAAATTAATTTTCCTAAATTTTTAGAAGGAGGCTTAGTTCAGGAAAACTGTGTTTTATTAACAGACTTATCTCTTTTGTTGTTGTTTTGTGTGTGTGCTCAAAGATAGGGCAGGTGAATTTCTGAGATTTCCTTGCTTTCTTCCCCCGACCTTCACTTTGGTCTATATTAACATTGTCCAACAGTAATATAATGTGAACCACGTGTATAATTTAAAATTTTTTTAGCAGCTGCATTACAAAAGGTAAAAAAGAAACAGGTAAAACTAATGTTAACAATATATTTTATTTAATCCAATTTATTAAAAATATACTTTTAAGATTAACATAAAAATTATTTTTGTGTTAATTTTTTTCTGTACTAAGTCTGAAATTTGGTGTGTATTTTACATGATATCTCAATTTGGCTGCTTAGTTTTCATTGGAAATACTTCATCTGTGTTTAGATTTCATAAAATTTCCAGTTGAAAAAAATAGATTCATGTACTCAGGTTTTTCCAATACATATTTAGAAACTTCCCAATAACTGAACCGAGTGCTGAAACATCATTTTCCTTTAATATTTGCATCTGTGTTAAGAAACTGCTTAATTATTTTTAGGACAATTAATTTGACTTTGAAAAACATATTAACTTTAAAGCGACATCTGTAAAAAATGAAAGCATGTGACCACATAGACTTGTATGTGCATGTTCATAGCAGCTTTTCTTGTAATAACCAAAAACTAGAAACACCTCACATGTCTATCAGCAGGAGGATAGTTAAACAAACCATGGTATATCCACACAATGGAATACTGCTTAGAAATCAGAAGGAATGAACTATGCATCAATGTTACACTTTTATTTTAAACTTAAAAATGTATCTATACTTATTTTTTTAACATTTTTATTGAGTTATAGTCATTTTACAATGTTGTGTCAAATTCCAGTGTAGAGCACAATTTTTCAGTTATACATGAACATATATATATTCATTGTCACATTTTTTTTCACTGTGAGCTACCACAAGATCTTGTATATATTTCCCTGTGCTATACAGTAGAATCTTGTTTATGTATTCTGCATATGCCTGTCAATATCTACAAATTTTGAAATCCCAGTCTGTCCCTTTCAACCCCCTGCCGCCTTGGCAACCAAAAGCTTGTATTCTCTGTCTATGAGTCTGTTGTTTCTGTTTTGTATTTATGGTGTTTTTTTGTTTGTTTGTTTGTTTGTTTTTTGGTTTCACATATGAGCAATCTCATATGGTATTTTTCTTTCTCTTTCGGGCTTACTTCACTTAGAATGACATTCTCCAGGAACATCCATGTTGCTGCAAATGGCGTTATGTTGTTGGTTTTTATGGCTGAATAGTATTCCATTGTATGAATATACCACATCTTTTTATCTGTATTTATTTTTAACTAGAAAAATAATTTGATTTTTTATTAATAATAAGTGTTTGTATTGTAATTTAGTGACCAATTATGATTTGCATAGGTTATCAGCTGGTACTCCTACTCTCTGCTTAAGGTATTCAGATAAACACATTACAGGGTTACATCGGTATGTAGGAAAAAAGTGTTTAAATTGAATCAATCCTTTGACGTGGACTAGATAGCTGGTATGTTTATTATAACACTAGGAACAATGTGCATACTTGTTACTTGCACAACAATTCAGCAGTATCTTATGTGATGCAACAGGGAAAGTGAAATATAATCATACTGAAACATAGTTGTATTTAATGAAAAAGTAATTTATACTTAAATTAATTTAAATTAAATAATATTAATAATTAACTTCCTCACTTACATTAGATATATTTCAAGCCCTCGATAGCCACACGTGGCTAGTTGATAATGAATTATATAGCACATGTGTAGCCCTTGTTTTTCTTCTATTTCTGTTACCCCTATTCTGCTTAATTTCTATTTCACACCTAGATGTTTCTTCTTAGTGTAGTTTGTATCTTAGAAAAAACCCCTGATGAGTTAGTTTTGAGAGTTCAGAGGGACTAGATTGGTCTAGCCTTTTAGTCCTTTCTACTACGGACCCCTTGCATTCAGCCAGTATTGGAGAATGGGAAGGCCCTGCCAATATAAGCTGCTGTTTTAAGATGGGCCAACTGTGCTATACAATAAGAACTTACTGGCTATTTGGGGGTTGTTCTCAAGGCCATCAGATGTTGCTCTGTTGCTGACTTCTTCCTATAGCACAGATGCTAATCCCATGCAAATCTTGTCCCTTTTGGTGGTTTATCCCTACTTACTTGTATTTTGGGGTTTGTAGGATTACCTTCCTAATTTTATTGTAAATATTGTCTATGGATTTTGGTTTTATTATCTAGTTATGCTTTCTGTTTCTATGTGGGGATTCAGAGAAACTGAAAAACTTCTGCTATTGCTCTGTTTTCCTCTGACAAATAATTTTGACAATTACTTTTTAAAAAAACCAACATATATGGCAATTCTCTTTAGTTTGAAGTGGAAATTAGAAGGATACTGTTAGGTATTTAGGGCAAATGAGGTCAAAGAATTAAGAGTGTTAATTCTTTTGCTTAAATTTTTTTTTTCCTTTTGTGTTTTCAGTTTGCTAAGAGTTCAACAGAGATGGAAGAACTTTTAATAATGAAGAAACAGCTCCAAGAGAAGGAAGAACTCATCAGCGCTTTGCAAACCCAGCTCAGCCAGACACAGGCAGAGCAAGCTGCTCAGGTAGGGTGGAAGGTACCTCACAATCACTGGAATAAAGACTCATGAAAGGCCAAGATTATGACATGACAAGTCAGTTCAGACAATCTGTTTTTAAAACTTTAGCACATGAAAGTGTAGTAGCTAGAATGCTACAGTAGAAACTACAAGGGTGTGGTAGTAGAAGAAATTGGAAGTGTTATTTACCTTGATGAGTATACTATAGCCTAATTGATGGCTGTTTTGTAGTTCTACAGGCCCAGAAACTTGGTTTTAATAGCACATGGAGTTTCAGTCTCAGGAAGGAATGGGTTTGTGCTAAGTTCAAAAGAGACTATTAGATAAACCGAAAGAAGTACAAATGATTAAATCCATTCTTTCTCTATAGTAAAATCTTAATGGGAAGTTAAATTATAATCAGAAGATTACTTAGTGATTATGTAATGAGAAAGTGGTATAGATTATGTGATTCAGCGTTAAAAGTATGTGACTTTCTTCTTCATATTTATTTCTGCTACCAGGACCAGACTGTTGGGACTGGCATCCTCAACTCTTTCTATTTTTCTAAATTTCCAGTTTGACCATCCACTCTTGTATTTTTCCTTTGTGAAGGCCTTTGATTCACAAAACATTTTTTTCCCTAAAGTGCTTTTGTACAATAGCTAATTTTATCTATTGGGTATTTGGTGTTTACTTTATTGATAACTTGTACTATTAGTGGTCCTCTCTGTCTGTGATGGTCTACTGCTGTGTGTACATTTAAAGTTGTCTATCCTAAAATCCTTAGTTTTGCTTGTAAGCTTTTATTGTGTCCTTTTTATGTATAAACACTTTATACAGGGTTGGATAAAGAAATATAAAATATTTTTACTGAGTGGCTTAATACATAGAAAGCCGAAATATATATATCAGCAGCAATATGAACTGAAAGTATTTTGAGAGGTGAAGGAGCTTACTGTGCGTGTGACAACCAAGGGAGGTTTCAGATTCATAGTGATACCAAAATTCAGATAGTCAAAAATATGGAGATTTTTTTTCCACCTAGAAGGAGAGCCAGAGTCAATTCAAGGTGTCACAAATTGAGAAATCAGCAATAGTTGAAGAGTCTGTGCAAAATGGGCAGGGTAAGAGCTGGTTGACGTGCTCAACCACAGATTTCAAGGAAATGAATAAGCGCGTGCGTGCGTGCACGTCCACGCACCCGGGCACGCGCGCACCCCCCCCCCCAAGAACAAAACAAAATAAAAACACTGATAATGAGCAACTCACAACCAGTTAATTTATTTCCACTTCATTCTGTTAAGATCCAGTTTGGGTGATCTAGAAGCCAGCAAATAATGGCAGCTGAAAATAGCTGTCTTGGGGAGGTGGTGTAGGTTTGCAAATATACCAAGTTCTTTGGTAGAAGCAATTCTTTGGAAATAAGACTGGAAAGAGGATTTGTATTTCCCATTGTAGAGAATCTTGAGTAAAAGATACATTAGTTTTAAGTTTATATTAATAGGGCATGACAATTTCACTGAGAGTTTTCTTCGAGCGTAAGTGTGGTATTGAAGTGCCCAGGGCTTAACAGGAATCTAACTTTGCTTAATATTCTAATCTCCTTAGATCTTTTAAGAATATACCTCTGTGTATTTAAACACTTCTATTAAACATGCAAATATAATTCTTATTCAAAATTTATATATAGGCTGACTTCTGAATTTGGTAATAAGCTTCCTCTCACATTTGGAAGTTACCATCAGGCCTGTATCTCTCGCCTAACATTCTCATCCTTGACGTTCTAAATTTAATTTAAAAAACCTATTGTCTATCAGTTCCCAGTGTCTGTCTTTGGAGAATAGTCTGTGAGTTTTGTCTGTGTGATATTCGGGGAGTGTAACTTGTATAGTTTCTCTGGTGTGTCTTCAGTTGAGTTCCATGCAGCAGGTGGTCCGAGAGAAAGATGCCCGCTTTGAAACACAAGTTCGTCTTCATGAAGATGAGCTTCTTCAGTTAGTAACCCAGGCAGATGTGGAAACAGAGATGCAACAGGTGTGTTGCTAAAACTTAGTAGAATGACTGTCGTTTTAGTTAATTTTGATTAAGTTATCACAGCACCTCTTCCATTCTCACCCACTGCTCTTCACTTGGTTGGGGTCTGCTCATCAGTTGGCTTATTTTTGGTGTTCTTCTCTTCTGTTGCATATTAATTATTTATTTCTCCTTACCTCGCCTCTTACCCCTCTCATCAGGTTGCTGGTACTCAAAAGCTGAGTTGAATTGGCAAATGTATGTGGTAGTCAGAAGTTGGTTTCTCTTCAGTTTGCCTGTCATAGCTACCTTTGTGCATTAAAAACCTGATCCAAAGCTTTAAATCAATGAAGTCAGTTTTAAACTTTAAATAATTTAAAGGTAAAAAGAAGTGATTTTGAAGCCATAAAGTCTTCTATTAAACCAATAATTCTTTTTTTAAAAAGTTCACTGAGTAAGTTTTGAAAATTGGCTTCATTGTTTTTAGCTTAATCATCTACTAACTCAACAGTATTTCATTTCTGTTCAGTGCATAGTACAGTGTGGTACCCGAAGGCACTCCAGTGGTATTTCTTGGTTGATCCATTTAATTTTTTTCTTTTTTTTTAAGTAAACACCTCTTCCAAGTTCTAGGCAGTCCTTCAGAGTACACCACTAAGTAAAGTTTCAGAATATGGCACTTTTTAAAGTAGCATATTGATATATACATGTATCATTGATTTATTCATTCAACAAATATTTATCCAGTGCATGTCCCATGCATGAAACTGGAAGAGAAATGGTTCTTACCTGTAGAGAATGTTCTCTTTGGTGAGTGAAATACACATGTACCTATGTTATTTAGGTACAGCACATTGACTATATAATTTTAAAGGTGGATATGTGTAATAAATATCTAATTATTAAAAAGTCTCCCTAATTCAGGGGCTTGCTTGTGTTCATTTGGTTGTTGGTGGTGTTCTGGAGAAGACATTTTTGGAGGTTCTTTGTTGCTGCTGGATGAGGAGCATGGCATGCTGGTGTCTCACACTTGAATGTGTCATCCTCAACATTCCAAAAATCCTAAGTAGACCAATCTGTGTGGCATTTTGAAAGGTAAGCAGATAACAGTGCTCATTTGTTAGCACATCATGTGGAAATGTTTTCTCCTCAGAAACTGAGGGTGCTGCAGAGGAAGCTTGAAGAGCATGAAGAAGCCTTGTTGGGCCGTGCTCAGGTTGTGGACTTGCTCCAACAGGAGCTGACTGCTGCCGAACAGAGAAACAAGGTATCGCCTTATGATCTCTACTGCCTGCCGTGGGAGGGTTCCTTTCCACCTTAGTTCGCCAGGCAGCAGGTGTAAAATCCTATTAGAAACCTTCAGAGAATTGGTGCCATTTATTTATTCTTTCAACAAATTCCCTGTGCTTAAGTGGTGGTGATATTCTGATGAGCAAAACAGATACAGTTCCTCCCTCATGTAGCTTACGTTTCACGTCTTTTACTGTCTCTCTTTTCCTTTGTGATTTTGGGTCGAGTCCTACTTTCTCTAGAATGTTGCATTTTCCTTTTCTTTTCTTTGAGTTTCTTTTCTGTCAGTTTATCCCTTCTCTGTTGTGAATGTTTCTTGTGCATTATATACTGTCCCTTCTTTGCTTGTTTTTGTTGGTTAATTTTCTGTTGGATTAAAATAATCCCACCATGCAGTGTTCCCTCACATCTAAAGGTGATTAAGGATGCTCGTGTTCCAAAATCTGAAACTCAAGTATCCCATACCCTGACTATAACCCATCCTGTTATTCCCTTTCTCAGGCTGAACTCACCTTCATTCTCATTAGGATTTCTTGATCCTTTCAGTTTGTTCCTCCAGTGTGTTAGTTCATTCTTGGCCTCTCTCCTTTCCTTGTCTAGTATAGACTTGTAATTGACCATCTGGACTACTCTTTTACCAGCCCTTGGATCCCCTGTGTTGCTGCCCCTTCACATCCAGGGAGCCAAATCCTAACATGTAATGAATGCTGCAGTCCACATTCTCCACTCGTTCATCTGGGTGCTGCAAGAAAATCATCTCCTTTCTTAATTTTCAACTCCCCTTGAGAAGGACTGTCTTTCTTGCAGAGAAACATGTTTCCATATCTCCAGTGCTAACAAAACCCATGCCCTGACCCTGAGTTCCCTCTCTGGCTGTCATCAGATTGTCAGGTTCAAATCCCAGTTGTGTTGCTTACTAGATAGGTTCTATAGAGATAGTTACATATATGTGACTTTATGGTAAATTTCCCTTCTCTGCTCCTTTTAATACCTGGTAAGTATCTCTCTCATGGCCTCAATCATTTTATATTACTATGATCTTTTTAAGTGTGAATCTCCCAATAAACTCTTGAGTTCCTTGAGGGCAGGGACTGGATCCTTTATTCATTCATTTATTCAGTATTTATTGAGTAACATGTAGTCAATATGCCATGTACTATGTTGGGTGCTGGAGAACAATGATGATAAAACACACAGTCCCTTCCCTTATTGAACTTATTTTATACTGGGAGACACATAAGTGAAATGATAATGCCACAAATAAAAAATATATGAATAGAAACTGTCAAAAGTATCAAGAAACAATAATAGAGGATCTTATGCAATTATAGGCTTGGTCTTGAGTGTCTTGGCCCAGGCTTCACCTGGAAGAAGCACTTCACTATGCTTATTGAAATGAAAGAATGAATTTATGGTTCACGTGGCTTCATCTTTTTTTCTTAGATTCTGTCTCAGCAGTTAGAGCAGATGGAAGCTGAATGTAATACCTTAAGGAACACTATAGAAACAGAAAAACAAGAGTCCAAGATTCTGATGGAAAAGATGGAACTTGAAGTGGCAGAGAAAAAATTATCCTTCCACAACCTGCAGGAAGAAATGCATCATCTTCTGGAACAGCTTGAACAAGCCGGTCAAGCCCAGGCTGAACTGCAGTCCCAGTACAGTGCTTTGGAACAGAAGCACAGAGAAGAAATGGAAGAGAAGACCTCTCACATTTTGAGTCTTCAAAAGACTGAACAAGAGCTGCACACTGCCTGTGATGCCCTAAAGGATCAAAATTCAAATCTTCTCCAAGAAAAGAGTGAGCAGGCTGTTCGTTCAGCCCAGACCATTCAACAGCTGGAAGGTCGGTATTTTGTTGCTTTTGAAGCTCACCTGTCTAGCACCAGAGTGGCTCCTACTTTAAAATTCTAGGGATGACATCATTTGTTTAAATCAATTGAGTCAATAGAAGGATTAAGAAAAGCATCTCTTCTGAGCTCTGTTTCACTTCTCCCATCTCTGACTAAAGTTATAATCTGGCTTAGCATTGTAATTATCATAATAGTACTAAAAACTATTGACAGTTATGTGTCAGGTATTAAAAAGAATGCTATATGAGACATGACTGTGGTCTGAAGGATTCACTGACTAAAAAGAGTAGGATTTGAATTAATTTGTCAAAAACTCAGGCCAGATCTAGTTGCAAACATTGGGAAGACTGAGTTGTATGGAGTCATCCTTACTTCTAAAGATGGATCTGAATGCTTTTCTAATAGCTGAAAATTTCTCTTTATAGGAAACTTTTATCTTTTAATAAGGTTTAAAGAAAACTTATTTTTCAATGTGTTATATTACAGTAGTGAAGAGCTAAACATTAACCAGAAAGCCTCGAGGGGCATTATCTGGAAACAGTGCGTTACATAAGCGTGCTGTTCTTTGTTTTTTTTTTCCTCCCAAGTTTCTTTTATTTATTTATTTTTTAAAATTGATATACAGTCAGTTCCCATGTGTCAATTTCTGGTGTACAACACAATGCCCTAGTCATCCATATACATATATATTTTTCATATTCTTTTTCATTAAAGGTTATTACAAGATATTGAACATAGTTCCCTGGGCTATATAGAAGAAACTTTTTTTAAAATGTGTTTTTATATAGTGGCTAACATTTGTAAATCTCAAATTCCCAAATTTATCCCTACCCACTCTCTATCCCTGGTAACCATAAGATTGTTTACTATGTCTATGAGTCTGTTTCTGTTTTGTAGATGAGTTCATAGTGTTCTTTTCTTTCTTTCTTTTTCTAGATTTCACATATGAGTGATGTATGGTATTTTTCTTTCTTTCTGGCTTACTTCACTTACAATGATGATCTCTGGGTCCATCCATGTTGCTGCAAATGGCATTATTTTATTCTTTTTTATGACTGAATAATATTCAATTGTATAAATATACCAGAACTTCTTTATCCAGTCATGTGTTGATGGACATTTAGGTTGTTTCCATGTCTTGGCTATTGTATACAGTGCTGCTATGAACATTGGGGGAGCATGCTGTTCTCTTAACTGAGCCATGTTCATGTTTAAAACTGTGCTATATAGTCTCAGGAGGATTTACAACGCTTATGTAGAGAGTGAAGAAAATAGACACTAAAGGTATTTTCAAGGGGGGAAGAAAAGAATGACTTTTTAAAAAATACCTAGGCATGTTTTATTTTACCTTTGAAGGAAGCTTACTGAGATGTCCTTTGGTTCTTGTGAGTATTTAAACAATTTAAAAAAATGTCCTTGGCATCATAATTTTAATTAAGATAACTGAACTAGTGTAAACAGCATATGGTGTATCCCTAGATGATAATAACTCACTAAGTTTCAGACTTGAGGCAAAGATCATTTCAATTTACTTATTCTCATTTCTTTAGATCAACTCCAGCAAAAATCTGAAGAAATTAGCCAATTTCTAAATAAACCAACATTGCAAAATCATGAAACAGCATCTCAGACTTCTTTCCCAGATGTTTCTAATGAGGGTACACAGGTAATTAAATGTATACTTCTTATAAATATCTGTTTGTCTTTGCTTGAGTGTTTTAATAGAATTTATTCCAGGAAGCAGTATAAGCCTCTTCTGTCTGATAAAATTTTTTTTTGGAGGCTATTCCATTGGAAAGGTTCAGGAAAGACATTAAGGTAGTGTCCCAACAATGAATAAGCACCATGATCTCAGGAACCTTTCTAATTCTACAGTCTTAGAAATCTGTGTTAGAGATGAATCATTATTTTTAATTTTATAATCAGTTTCTTCAGTTGAGAAGACACTTTTGCTTTTGGTATTCTGAGATTTGATCAGATTTAAAGTATACAGTTCAGTCTAACCTAACTTAAATGTCTATTATAGAAATCATAATGCTCACATTAATTAGCTAACAGTAAAAAATTTAACTGCCTGTTGATTGGCTAGTATGTTCTCTCTGCCTTTGGTAAAAATCTCTGTGGGAAGCTAGATTTTAATCACTAGAAGGCTGCTTATTGAGCTTGAATATCAGAACAAGGAGAGTTAGTTTGATGATCTTAATTAGCTAGTGTAAATCTGGGATAACTGGATTCATTCATCTCCATTATAAGATTTATACCCTTCCAAACTGACAGGCATACTGGTCAACAGAGCCCCATGGTTCCTGGGCAGTACTGTGCACTGATAAAAATTTTTGCTTCCTGGTTTTTAGCATATAGGCTTTCCAATCTCTTCTGTTCTCCCATTCTCAACTCAACTTTCCTCCAAAGTTTTAAGACATTTTTCAGCAACTCTAGAAAAATTGGATTTTATAGTGAACACCTGTATACCTACCATCTAGATTCTGTCAACATTTACTGTATTTTTTTAATCAAATATCTATCCATTTATCCATCTAAGAACTCATCTTAATTTTTCATACAGTTCACAGTAAATTGTAGACATTAGTCCATTTTTCTCTAACTAGTTCAACATTCATGTCATTGACTAGATTTTAATATTTGTTTATAGTTCTTTTTCTTTTGAAGTAAGATTTACAAGACATGAAATGTACAAGTATTAAGTGTACCATTCATTGAGTTTTGTCTAGTGTACACCTGTGTTACCCAAATCCCTATCAAGATATATCACCCCGCAAAGTACCCTTTTGCAGTCAGCCCCATTCTTCCCCTCCAGAGATGATCAGTGTTGTTTTTTTTGCCATATATTAATTTTGCCTGTTTTATATCCTATAAATGTAATCATACATTTGTGTTCTTTTGTGTAAAACCTCTTTCACTCAGCATGTTTTGAGGTTCATTTATATTGTTGCATATATCCTAATTTATTCTTTTATATTGCTAAGAAATATTCCATTTTGTGAGTATACTGCATTTTCCTTTTGCATGATTGTGCTATAATTTTCTTTTGATGGATACCTGGCTTTTTCATGCTTTGGCTATTATGAATTAAGCTGCTATGGATATTCTTATACAAGTATTTGTGTGGACATATGTTTTTATTTATCTTTATTAAATGCTAGTTGAGGAATTTCGGGGCCATAGAGTAAGAATATATATAGCTTTATAGGGAAATGCCAGATCTTTTTCCAAAGTAGTTGTATTACTTATACTCTCACCTAAAATATATGAGAGTTCTAGTTGCTCCATATCTTCTCTAAGATTTGTTATTGTCCATTTTTGAAATTTTAGCCATTGTAATGGGTGTGTAGTGGTAGGTCATTTTGGTTTCAACTTGCATTTCCCCCATGACAAATGATGTGGAACATTTTTTCTTGGGATTCTGGGTCATCTGTGTATCTTCTTTTTGTGAACTATGTGTTCAAGTCATTTCACCATTTTAATAATCAAGTTCTTTGCCTATTTATCAAGTTGTATTAATTCTGTGTATATCCTGAATTCCAGTTTATTATCAGATATATTTAGTGAGTATTTTCTATCATGCTGTGGCTTGCCTCCTATTAATTTTCTTCAGGGTATCTTTTAATTAGCAGACATTTAAAATTTTGATAAAGTCTATTATTTATCAGGTTTTTGGAAGGTTTGTAATTTTCTGTGTCCCATCTATGAAAACTTTGCTTAACTCCAAGTCATGCAGATATTCTCTTATGTTTTCTTCTATATAGTTTTTGCTTTCACAGTTAAGTGTCTGAACCTCAGTAAATTTTTGTATGTGATGTAGGATAAAGTTAAGTTTTTATTTTTTTCTATATAGATATCCAATTGTTTCAGCACCATTTCCTGAAAACATTTTACTTTCCTCATTGGATTGCTTTGGTACCTTTGTTGAAAACAAATGATTACTAACTAGGTCTATGTCTGAGCTTTCTATTCTGTTGATCTATTTATCAGTTCTTATTTCAGTATTACACAGTTTTCACTACTGTAATCTGTAGTTAGTCCTGAAGTCAGGTAGTATAAGTCCTCTAACTTTGTTCTTCTTTTCAAGATTGCTTTGATTATTCCAGGTCCTTTGCATTTCCACAGAAATTATAAAACCAATTTTCTCAAATTCTATTTGGAAAAAAAAAGCTGGATGGGATTTTGAATTGGCATTATGCTAAGTCTATAGGTCAATTTAGGGAGAATTGAAATCTTAACACTACTGAATTTTTCATCCCATGAGTATAGTATTTCTCTTCACTTATGAAGATCTTCTTTGATTTCTTTCATCAGTGGTTTATAGCTTTGATTGGAGGAGTTGTGCACATGTTAAAAATATTCTGAAATCCTTTTTAATGCTATTGTAGATGGAATTTATTCTAATTTCATTTTCTAGCTGTTTGATGCTTATATGTAAGTATACAATTGAATTTTGCTTATGTGAGCTTGATAAATATTTGTTTTATTAGTTCTAGTCTCTTTATAGAGTCCTTAGGATTTTCTACATAAATAATCATATCGTCCGCAAATAAAGACAAGTTTACTTACTCCTTTCTAATCTTTATGCCTTTATTTCTTTTTCATGTAATGGCTAGGACCTTCATTACACTGTTTCATAGAAGTGGTAAGATTGGCCTTCTTGCATTGTCCTGATCTTAGGGAAAAGTGTTCCACATTTTACCACTAGCTGTGCTACCAGCTTTCAGTTTTCGATATATATCCTTTATCAGGCTGAGATCATTCCCCTCTATTCCTAGTTTGATGAAAATTGGTATTGGATTTTGTCAAATGCCTTTTCTGCATTTACTGAAATGACCATATGAGTTTTCTTTACTCTGTTAATATGGTACAGTACTTTAATTTTTAAATATTAAACCAACCTGGTAACGTTAGGATAAACCCCACTTGGTCATAAAGTATTACTGTTTTTATATATTACTAAATTTGGTTTGCTACTGTTTTCTGAAGCATTTTTGTATCCATATTTATGAAAGCTATTGGTCTTTGTTTTGATCATGAAGGTTTTCCTTTGTTTTGTAGTATCTTTGTCAGATTTTGCTATTAGGGTTATAATGGTATCAAAAAAGAAAAAAAAATCAGTGGGGAAGTGTTCCCTTCTATTTTCTGAGAGTTTGTGTAAGATTGGTATTATATTTCAAGGGTTTGAAAGAATTCACTAGTGAAACCATCGGGGCCTGGAGCTGATAATAAATTGATTTTCTTATTCATCTTGTGTCAGTTTGGAATTTTTTTTTTTTTTAGGCTTTGTCTATTTCATTGAAGATATCAAAGCTTTGTTATGTTGGTTGGTTATATTGGTTATACTATCCCCTTTTTATCCTTTTATGCTTGTAAGCTCTGTAGTGGTACCCATCCCTACCCTAATCCCTATTTTTTTTAATTAAGGTGTTATTGACTTATTGTATAAATATAAGGTGTTGCTTTGATACATTTATATGTTGCAGTAGGATTACCACCGTAACACCTCCATTACAGCACATAATTATCATTTCTTTTTTGTTGTGAGAACATCTAGTCTCTTAGCAACTTTGAAGTATAGAATACAATATTGTTAACTGTAATCACATTGCTGGGTATTAGATCTTCAAAAGTTGTTCATCTTCTAACTGCAAGTTTGTACTGTTTAACCAACATCTTCCCAATTTGTGCTTCATTTTCTTGACTTAACTAGAAATTATTTGACTTAAAAAAATCTTTTTAAAGAACCAAGTTTGGGGCTTGTTAATTTTCTCTATTGCTGTTTTTTTTCACTTTTATTGATTTTGGCTCTTTAGTATTTCTATTTATTTGGTTTTACTTTTTTCTAGCTTTGTAAAGATCTCTTCTCATGTAACTTAAGATCTTCTTTTCTTATATAAACATTCAAAATTACAAAATTCCCTCTTAAGCACATGGTTTGATATGTTTGTTTTTTATCATTAAGTTTTTGAAGAGTTTTCTAATTTTCCTTGTGACTTTTTCTTGGATCCTGGATTATTTAGAAGTGTGTTGTTAACTATCCAGATATTTAGTTTTGTTTCTAGATATCTTATTATTATTAATTTCTAATTTCATTTCGTTATAATCAGATAATATGCTGTATATGATTTCAGTGCTTTGAAATTTATAGACTTGTTTTATGACACAGCATATGGTCTGTCTTAGTGAACATAGCTTGTGCACTCATAAAGAAGATATATTCTGTAGTTATTGGATGTAACATTTTATAAATATCACTTAAAATCATAGTGTTATTCAGATTATCTTTTTTGATTGATTTTTGTCTAGTTGTTGAAACTAAACTGACTTTTGTCTAGTTGTTTTGTCTGTTTTATGTCCAGTTGCTAAGAGGGGATTAAAATCTTTAACTGTGATTGTGAAGTTGTCTGTTTTTCCTTTTAACTCTGTCACTTTGTATTTTGGATCTCTTTTAATAAGTACATATGCATTTATGATTTTATGCCTTCTGATAAAATGTTCCTTTTTGTATTTATGAAATATTACTCTTATCTCTAGTAATTTCTTTACTGGAAGTTCTGTTATATCTGTTACGTTTACTGTTTGCATGATATATTCTTTTCTGTCCTTTACTTTCCACTTACTTCTTTCTTTACAGTAAATGTCTCGAAGGCAGCATATAGTTAAGTTTTGCTTTTTTGTTTCTTCTCATAAGCTCTGCTTTGTCATTCAAGTGGTTAGTTCATTTAATGTAACTATTGACATGATTTGATTTGTCTTCCATTTTGGCCATCTTTTTTTTTTCTTCTGTTTTCTGTTTCTTTCTTATCCTTTCTTTCTATTTAATAATTTAAAGTTTTTTGAATTTTATTTTCACTTATCTACAACTTACTTTCCTTTTAAACATCTATATTAGAGTTATAACTGACAAACAATAATCTATAGACTTTTAAAGTGTACAGTTTGATGAGTTTTGACATATGCCTGAAGCCATCATCACTATCAAGTAAATGAACATATTCATCATCCCCCAATGTTTCTCATGCCCTCTTTTAAGTTTTCTCTCACATCCCCACATCCCTATGCCCTGCCACTCTTTCATTCATTATAGATTAGTTGTGTTTTTTAAAATTTTATATAAATTATATGTACTCTTCTTTTTTCCTGGCTTCTCTCACTCAGCATACCTATTTTGATATTCATACTATTATTGTATGTAGCCATAATCCATTCCTTTGTATTGTTGAGGATATTGTACATACCATGGTTTATTTATCCATTTCCTTTTTGATGGACAAATTTGGGTTGTTGACAGTTTTTATCTATTACAAATAATGAATATTATTTTACAAATCTTTGGACCTGTGCTTTCTTTACTCTCAGTAGATATCTAAAAATGGAGTGTCTGGATCATATGGGAAGTGTTTGGAAGTTTTTAAGATACTGCCAGACTGTTTCCCAAAGTGGTGTTACCATTTTCTATCCCCACCAGCAGTGTATGAGCGTTCCAGGGATAAAGCTCATTTGGTCGTGATATATTATCCTTCCACTTTCTTGGATTTAATTGCTAAAATTTTGTTTCAAAGTTTTACATTTGCATTCATGAGGAATATTTGTCTGTCTGTAATTTTATGTAATGTCTTTTTCTGGTTTTGCTCTGAGTAATGTTGGCCTTTTAGAAGAATGGGGAAATGTTCTTTCCTTTTTTGTTTCTTGGAAAGATTTTGTGTAGACTTGGTATTATTTTTTCCTTAAATGTTTTATGAAAATTCACCAGTAAAGCTGTCTACTCTTGGAATTTTCTTTGTGGAAGCATCTGTCTGTACAAATTCTATTTGCTTCATAGCTATTTGATGATTTAGGTTATATATTTCTTCTTAAGTGAGTTTTGGTGTTTTACATCTTTTAGGGAATTTGTCAATATAAAGGGTCAAACTTAAAAGCAAAAAGTTACTCTTAAGAATCTCTAATTACTCTTTTAAAATGTATCGAATCTATAGTGAGGTTACCTTTTCCATTCCTAATATTGGTATTTATACTTTCTTTATTGTACAGGTTAGACTGCCCAGAGGTTTATTAACTTTACTGATCTCAAAGCCAATTTTCATTGATTCTCTCTTGTTTTCTGCTTTCTATTTTATTGATTTCACTTTGATCTTTTTATTTCCTTTCTTCTGTTTGCTTTTGATTCAATTTCCTCATTTCTTAGCTTCTTAAGGTAAAAGCTGAGACCATTAATTTGAGACCTCTTTAATTTCTAATATGGGCATATTGCATTATAAATTTTCCTCTAAAATCTGCTTTAGTGGTATCTCACAAATTCTGTTGTATTTTCATTTTCACTCAGTTCAAAATAACTAATTTCCCTTTTGATTTCTTCTTTGCCCCCTTGGCTACTTAGTTTCCACATATTTGAGGATATGTCTAGTAGTCTATTATTAATTTTTATTTTAATTCCATTGCGGTCAGAGCACATACCTTATATGACTTTAGTCTTTTAGCAATGATTGAGACTTGTTTTATGGCCCAGAATATTGCCTATTTTGGTAAATGTTCCATGTGTACTTGAAAATAATGTGCAGTCTGCTGTTGTTGGCTGGAATGTTCTATAAATGTCGATCATGTAAGGTTGGTTCACAGAGTTATTCAAGTGCACTGTATCCTTGCTGCTTTTCTGCCTATTTGTTCCCTCAGTTATTGAGAGGAGAATTGAAATTTCATATTATAGTGGTGGATTTATTTATAGTTCTGTCAGTTTTTACATCATGTATTTTCAGTCTGTCTTATTGGAGATTTAAACATTTAGGGGTTTTATGCCATTTTGATTAGAGATATTTTGATTATGAAGTGACCTTCTTTATCCTTGGTGACATTCTTTATTCTGAGATGTACGTTTGTCTGATACTAATATAGCAATTCTACTTTTCTTTTGACTAGTGTTAGCATGGTGTATCTTTTTTCTTTAATTTATTTGTGTCTTTATATTTAAAGCACATTGCTTAAATGCAGCATAGAATTTGGTCCTACTTCTTATCCAAATTGTCAATCTCTGCCTTTCAGTTGGAATGTTCAGACCATTTCCATTACTGTTGTCACTGATACAGTTTTAAAGTCTCTCACCTTTCTATTTGTTTTCTATTTTTCCAACTGTTGTTTCTTACTTTTTTACTTTTCCTTCCTTTTAAAAAATTGGTTGAGTATTTTTTATGACTGTTTTTCTCCCTTTTCATCTTATTAGCTATAATTCTTTATTTTGTGAAGATAGTAACTGCATTAAGGATTATAGTTTGCATTTTTATCACGGTTTACCTTTACATAATACTGTGTGGCTTCATGTGTAGAATAAAACTCTTACAATCATATACTTACATTTCTTCACTCTTGGGATTTATGTTATTATTACTTTACTTATTAATGTCTTATAAACAAAAATATAAAAATATAACATGTTATAGCAAAAATTTTTGTTTTTGTTTAGTTAGTTATCTTTTAAGGAGATTCAAATAATAAAATAAATCTTAACTACCACTGCAGTTATCATTTCTGGTACTTTTCATTCTTTAAGGTAGATCAAGAGTTGGCAGTCTTTTTCTATAAAAGGTCCAATGGCAAATAGTTTAGGCTTTTAGGCCATAACTTTATTTACAAAAACAGGTGGAAGGCCTCCAAAGTTTGCCAAGCTCTGGTGCAGTTTCATATTTCCATCTGGTGTCATTTTCCTGCTCCCTGAAGGACTTCCTTCCTTTAATATGTATGTGTGTGCTCTCTCATGAGCACATGAGCCTGCTGGTGATGGGTTCTTATAGCTCTTGTATGTTTGAGTCTTCATCTTTATCTTTATCTTTCTGTTGTTGCTAAAAGATACTTTTAAAAGCTGACTATAGAATGCTACATCGATAGTTTTTTTTTCTTTTTCAGTACTTTAAGGCTATTATTCTATCTTTTTTCTTGCATTTTGTTTTTGACAAGAAATCTGTCATCCTTGTCTTTTCTTTCTTTCTTTCTTCCTTTTTCTTTTCTTCCTTTCTTTTTCTTTCTTTCTTTCTCTCTCTTTCTTCCTCTTTCTTTCTTTCTTTCTTTCTTTTTCTTTCTTTCTTTCTTTCTCTCTTTCTCTCTTTCTCTCTTTCTCTCTTTCTTTCTTTCTTTCTTTCTTTCTTTCTTTCTTTCTTTCTTTCTTTCTTTCTTTCTTTCTTTCTTTCTTTCTTTCTTTTTCTTTCTTTTTCTTTTCTTTCTTTTCTTGCTGCTTTTGGGATTTATCACTGGTTTTGAGCACTTGGGTTATGATGTGCCCTGGCATAGTGTTCTTCATGTTTCTTGTGCTTGGAGTTTGCCTTTTAAATTGCTGTGGTTATAGTGTTCATCAGTTTGGAAAATGTTCTACCATTAGTTAGCCAAATATTTTTTCTGACCCTCTCCCTTCCTTTGGAGACTTCAATTACACATATGTTAGATTATTTGAAGCTTTTACAAAACTCATGGATGCACTTTTAATTTTTTGGATTCTGAAAATATTCTTTCATGTGCAGTAGACTTGGAATTTCTTTTTTTGTAATCCAGTCTTCAGTCTTAAATTCAAAACCCAAAGAACTGGAAATTTGTATGAAAGATTTTCTCTTTATACTTTCAGATAAGAAGCATTATTTTAAAGGTTACCTAGGGAGATAAAGTAGATAGTATTTTTAAAGTATTTCATGGCTGGAGAACTTTTAGAAGACAAAAATGCCAGAAGCTGTCTGGACATTAGTATGAGAGTTTTACACTGGAGAATCATTAATTTGTTGTCTTTCTACAATTTAGGCAGTCACTGAGGAGAGTATTGCCTTTTTGCAGAAGAGAGTGGTAGAACTAGAGAATGAAAAGGGAGCCTTGCTCCTTAATTCTATAGAGCTGGAGGAGCTGAAAGCTGAGAATGGTACGTATAAATGAAAACCATAATTCTCTGTCTTCTGAACCCACACGTGCCTCTACTTTTATCACTATACATGTATAACATGTAGATTGTCTGATTCTATGATAGTAAAGATCTTAGCAGGGCTGGTAGTTGCTGAAGATAGGAGTAATATACATGAAACAATTTGAGCACAATATCAAGGTTTACATAAGTATAACATTTTGCAGTATGAGCTACAAATGCTGCAGGATATCTGTGTTATATTCACTTTGGAGTAGTCAAAAATCTTCTCAAAAGTGAGTCTTGAATAATGGACTTTAATAAAATGATAAATTCCTAAACAGGCCAAATGAAGAGAGAAAGGACTTTCCTAGTAATAAATTTGTGGGATGAAGTAACAGAGATCAGTATAAATAAAGGTAGAAACCATTTTGGTTTTTGCTCATGCTGTATACTGCTTGAAACCTTATCCCTTTCCTTTTGGCTGGCTAATTCTTACTCATCTTTCAGGTCTCAACTAGGGTATTGTCTTTTTCAGGAAATCGACCCTCATCCCCCAACTTGGGTTAAATGCATTTTGGGGCTTCTGAAACATCCTTGCATTCTTTTAACATTGTATTAAGATCATCTGTTTATATGTTTATATTTTATTCTTTAAGCTCTTCAGAGATAAAATATAAGCTCTTCAAAGGCAGGGGCCATTTTTTTTTCCATCTTTGCTTCACCCTTTACCAAGAACTAGAATAATAGCTGGCAAATGAGTGGTTGCTGGATAAAGTTTTGTTGGATTGAACTAAATTTAGCACTTTATTCTATTGGACTGTGGGTGAACAGTTAATAAGAATGAAGATATACCTCCTTCCACTTATCACCTGCTTCACAATGACCTTATGGTTTTAGTAACAGGTAGTTAATAACACTTTACTGATCTATTTTATCCTGGAGTAACTGACTAATATGCTTTATCTTTAAGAGTGAGAACGAATACCAAGTAAAGTTTGTACGATTTCCTAAACTTTACAGCCAATATTTCCAACCTAACCATTTTATGACAGTTCTACTTAGCTATAAACTAGGGATTATATACCTTTTTTAGTCTAGTCCCACCATTGCTAATAAAGAACACCACAAATTCAGCTCATTATTCAACCCACTCAAACCACTTCTTTCAGACCTCATCCGTGGTGCTTATTTTGTAGTTTTGCAAGCAGTCCCTCTCACTTTCATGTGGCTCTTACGGTTTTGAGGTCACATGTGTCCCATTCTCTTGGCTCTTTCCTGCAGGGATCCCTGGCCTTAAGGTTTTCTGTATTTGTGTTCGTGTCTAGTCTCATAGGTTACCTTTGCTTTAGGAGTCTTTGTATTAAACTCACCTTTTTGCACTTCCATTTCTACCACTGTGCCCTTCCTCAAATAATCTTGTGAAATGTGTAAACACATTATATATAGTCTTAAATTCATTCATTCATTCTTTCGGCAAATATCTATGGTGCCTTTCCTGTGAGCCAGGCAGTAATCTAGTTGCTGAGGATACTGCTCTGAACACGTTAGAGGGGAAGACAGGCCATAAACATGTATGTAAATAAGAAAAGTTCAGAGAGTGATTCATATTAGGATAAAAATAAAACAGGTTCCTGCAAGTGTGCCTGGGGGAAGAAGAAAGCGGCAGTAGCGTGATCAGGGTTGGCCTCTCTGAGCACTTAATGATGAAAAGGGGACAACCACGCAAAAAGAGGCTGAGCAAAGAGTGTTCCAAGTAGAGAAGAACAGTACACATACCCTGAGGTATGAATACATATGATACGTTTGCAGGCAGAAGGAAGGCCAGTGTTCTTGGGATTAGAGTGAACAAAAAAGGGGCAGTGAGAGAAGAGAGATTGGAGAATAAGTGGACTCAAATCACATAGGTCATGTTAAGACATTTAGATGTAGCGTAAAACATGCTTTTTTTTTCTTTCTTTAGTATATTTGTTTTAGCTTCTCAGAAAGCGTACAGACCTCTTGGAGGCTTATTAATACTTAACGTTTTTGATCCTCCAAGGTGCTACTACCCTTTTTAGATACACACCCTGTAATAGAACACGAGTTTGAACTCAGAAGATTGGATTATGTTCCCAGGTCTCTGAACTAGCTGTAGGTCATGTCATTTCTTTGTTTCCTCATATGGTCATTGAGGAGATTGGATAGCTCCCTTCTAGTGCTAAAATTTGATGTCCTTATAAACATATGAAAAGAACATTGAAGAAATTTTAAATGCTGTATTAATGTGTGATGTATACTATGAACACAGAAAGGTTGTAGATAAATTAAAGCAGATTTATTGTCCTAGAAGTCCCAAATTCTGCCACAGAAATAGCTGCTTCTTATCACACATTCTGGCATTTTTTTCCTTTAAAGCCTTCCATTATTTTTTGTACTTCACTAAGGTTAATTATTAACACCTTGTCCCATTCTATCTTATATCTCATCTTCTCATCTTCTTTGCCACTTCTTTATTTTAATATAATAAGTGTTTCATCTCCTCCAAACTATTTTGTCTAGTTCTTTCTTCTTGGTTATTTCATGCATCTCAAATAGTCTCATACATAATCATACCTTTGTTTTTTTCAAATATTCTACATTTTTCTTCTAAGGATATTGATTTTGTGACTTTCAGAAAAATTGCCCTCTCAGATTACTTTCCTGGAGGCTCAGAAGAGAGCTGGAGAAGCATATAGAGAAGTCAGTGAGGTAAGTGATGCATTCTTGAAATGATCAGAATATGGTAGATCAAGGGGAAGTAGTTTCAAACCTAAACATTTCTGCAGTTTTCTGATGTTGACAGAGAATCGCATTATCTAGAAAGTGAGATTTAACAGAGTCATAATGGTTATTTCTTCTCATTTGTTTCTGACTATTTGGAATTTTTTATTTGTCCTAAACTAACACAAGTACAGTAGCACTTATTTGAGATTTGATAACCCATTTTTCATACTGGGTTATCATTTATCTCTACTTCTTTGCCCGTTTCAGAAAAATTTCTCGGTGAAGAGATTAGATAAAATCTCTATTCTCCACCTACCCCAGGCCTCCCCAGTTGGTACAGTTTCACTTTGGATTATATTGAAAAGGGTATCTTCAGAGAGTGGTGTTTTTTATTTTATAACCTAAAAATTACTACAAGAAATGTGTGGTTGCTCAATATTCTGTTGATTCAAGATTATTATTAGCTGTTTTGTGTTTACTTGTTCTTCCAATCAGGAAGTCAGTGATAGACTCATAAATGGCCTTGAGGAATAACGTAACTTCTTAACAAAAGTATCTGCTTGCTTATTGCATTAGAGTTCTCCAGAGAAATGGAACTAATAGGAAGTATATATAGAGAAATTTATTTTAAGGAATTGGCTCATGCAATTGTGGAAGCTGGCTAATCCAAAATTGCAAAGTGGAGACCTAGGAAGGAGTTGCAGTTTGAGCTTAAAGGTAGTCTGCAGGCAGAATTTCCTCTTTTTGGTGGATGACAGGCCTGTTTTGGCTTCTAGCCTTCAACTGATTAGATAAGGCCCACCCACATTATGGAAAGCAATGTACTTTACTCCATCTGCTGATTCAAATCTTAATCTCATCTCAAAATACCTTTTCAGAAACATCTGGAATAATGTTTGACCAAGTATCTGAGTACTGGTGGGTAGCTAAGTTTACACATAAAATTAACCACCACTCTTATATTCAGTACTTTTTCATGGGGCTGCTGCTGCTCTGTTCATAAAATTGTCAAAAGGAAACTAAATTTTGAAAATTATAGCATTATATGGTTATTGACAAAAATCATATGGTTATTGACAAATTATGAATCTTGTTTGGCCAAGGAGGTGCTTAATGTTTTAAGATGCTTAGCAGTAGTGTCTAGTGAAAACAAGATAGCTCAAAAAAGAACAGATAAGAAAGATGGGGACTTGTTAAAAACAAGAAAAACAAAACAGCCAGAAGGGAGAACAAATAAACAGGAAGCAATGAAGAAAAAAAAAAACCCCACAGAAATTGCAGAAGGTGGAGTGACTAAGAGAATCCCTTGGGATAAAAGAGAGTGAGTAGAAAAGGTCCACGGAAAGTGTAAGCCCAGCCAAAAGGAGAAGATAGCACTAGAAGAAAAAGTAATTAGAGTGTCTGAAAAGAGCAAAGTTCTCTGCCCTCTCATTATGGGATAAGGTTGGTTTTTTTCTTTTAATTTAAAACTCAAGCCAAACTCTGTAGATAGCATAGGGAGCAGCTAAGGATGAGACTAAGGGAAGGAAGAGAGTGAGTAAAGTGAAAATGACAGTAAAGAGGAAGTAAGAATACTTTGGGTATGAGAGAACAGAGAAGGAACTAGTTACATTGAAGTCTTCTGGCAGAAGAGATGCCTTAACTATATCAGATTTTTAATATATGTAGGGATGGATAAATAGGAACATGACATGAAGAAATTATAAGGAACTTTTCCTCTGCTAAATAAATACTGTGTCCAGTTTTGGCTTTAGAAATTTGAGAGAGTGAGAAATGCAGAGAGCGAAGAATTTTTAATGATTAAATATAATGCTTATGGAAAATGATCAGATAATTTTTCATAAAATGATGCATAATTCTAAAATACTGAATTTTTTGAGGGAGAGATATTTAGGTTTTTATTATTTTATTAATTTAATTTAATTTATTTATATGGAGGTACTGAGGATTGAACCCAGGACCTCACACATGCTAAGCATGCCCTCTACCACTGAGTTATATCCTCCCCCTGCTAAAATAGTGAATTTTTTTCTTCACTCAGTGGCTGAGAATGATATCAAGATAATAGCTGACAGTCACTGAATACTTACTATGTGCCAGCATCTGCTAGTAAATGGCTGAGTGAAGGTGTGAACTCAGGCAGCTGGGCTGTAGAGCTTTGCTCTTGGCTACTACATTATTTGACAATCCCTGGGGAATTTTTCCTCATATCAAGTTGGAATTTTTTTCTGGGGAAAGAAAAAGGTGCTATTGGCAAAGACGGAGATTTTATTGTGTACACCGTCCCCACACTCATTTAATAAAACACTAATTAAATTTACCATGAGATTCACTGATTTTGTTTCCCACGAAAACAATTATAGAAACAATTTATATGAATTGAGCAGTCTAACACAGTAATTTTTGTAATAATAACTTGGTTAATATTTTGTCGAACAGGTCCATAATATCATACCCAAGTCCCAGCAGAACTCCCTTTTGATGATTTTATCCTGATAATTTATCTCAAGCTGCTTGTTTGATCATTTACTTGTCTGTTAATGGCTGTCTTATCTAATATTTCCTACTCCAATAGATAGTTTAGGAAAAGGAATCCCATGACTTCCTCCTTGGTATGGGAATGAAACAAAAATTAAATTTGCTGCTTCCCTTTTTATTTTTAAGAAGTTCTTAGGAGAAACAAAGAGGAATTTTAATCTGAAGAAAAAGTTTCCCAAGTGAAGAATATTTAGAAAATGAGTCTCAGGTTTCTTTAAGTCTTATGAATGTGACTTGAGCTCATTGCAGAATTAACAAGATACCCTCAGAGGTCTAATTTGAGAGATGAAAACGGATTTTAAAAGTATTTAGCAATTTTATGGTAAGAAGGTTTGGACTGAAAAGTTTCAGGTTTTGGAAAATGCAGTTTTCAGTTAGGCTATTTCTTATAAAACATTTGATTGAGGCTTCTTCTTTCTTTTTTTAAAAACAGATCAGCGTGGTTGATACTACTGGGCTCAACAAGAGTAGCTGTTCCACTGAGGAAAGTGGACAAGATGTCCTAGAGAACACATTTTCTCAGAAGCATAAAGAATTATCCATTTTATTGTTGGAAATGAAAGAAGCTCAAGAGGAGATTGCATTTCTTAAGTTGCAGCTTCAAGGCAAAAGGGCAGAGGGTGACCCTGAGGTCCTTGATCAGAAAGAAACGAAACAGATAGAGTGTGAAGGAATACCTCCAGTTGAAATGACAGTATTGCTTGAAGATACAGGGCAACCATTACCCCCAGTGCCAGATGAAGAGAGCAGTCTTCCAACAACTGAAAAAGAAGAGCAGATGAGCACCAAACAGCAACACAGAGCATCTGAGGAAATACCTTTAAATGATGCTGGAATGGAATTAAAATCAGCAAAGCAGGATGATGAGGATAAACCCCCTTCTGCCATACAAGATGTTTGTCAGTGTCACCAGGATGAACTGGAAAGGCTAAAAGGTCAAATTTTGGAGCTTGAGATAAGCTTTCATAAAGCAGAAGAAATCTATGAGAAAAATTTAGATGAAAAAGCCAAGGAAATAGACAACCTAACCCAGATGATTGAAGAGTTTAAGAAAAATGCTGAAAACACCAATAGTGCACTCACTGCTTTGTCTGAAGAAAGAGACCAGCTCCTTTCTCAGGTGAAGGAACTTAGTGTGGTAACAGAACTCAGGGCTCAGGTACAGCAACTGGAAGTGAACCTTGCAGAAGCGGAAAGGCAAAGAAGACTTGACTATGAGAGTCAGACTGCTCATAACAGCTTGCTTACTGAACAGATCCACAGTCTCAGCATAGAAGCTAAATCTAAAGATGTGAAGATTGAAGTTTTACAGAACGAACTGGATGATGTGCAGGTTCAGTTTTCTGAGCAGAGTACTTTGATCAAAAGCCTGCAAAGCCAGCTGCAGAAGAAGGAAAGGGAAGTGCTTGATGGAGCAGAACGTGTGAGGGATGTCTCAACTAAGATGGAAGAACTGTCACAGGCTCTTTCACAGAGGGAACTTGAAATAGCAAAACTGGATCAACTCTTACTAGAGAAGAAGAAAGATGTAGAAACCCTCCAGCAAGCTATCGAGGAGAAGGATCAGCAAGTGACAGAAATCAGCTTTAGTATGACAGAGAAGATGGTCCAGCTTAATGAAGAGAAGTTTTCTCTTGGGGTTGAAATTAAAACCCTTAAAGAACAGCTGAATTTATTATCCAGAGCTGAAGAGGCCAAAAAAGAGCAGGTGGAAGAAGATAAAGAAATTGTTTCTGGCATCAAACAGAATTATGATGAGTTGAGTCCAGCAGGGCTAATAAGTAAAGAAGAACTTCAGTGTGAATTAGACCTTGTAAAGAAAGAAAGCGAGCAGAGAAAGAGAAAACTCCAGGCAGCTCTTATTAACAGAAAGGAACTTCTACAGCGAGTCAGCAAATTAGAGGAGGAATTGGCCAAAGTGAAAGATGAACCCAGGAAAGAGATTCCCCTCCATGAGAGTGAGAGGAAGGAAATGGAGGAAGATAAAGAAAGCAAAGAAGACTTAGAAAAATGTGTGACTTCTCACTGCCAAGAAATGGAAATGTCTTTGAAACAGACAATATCTGAGAAGGAAGTGGAACTAGAGCGTGTAAGGAAGGATTTGGAGGAAAAGGCAGCAGCTGAAGAACAGTTACAGGCTGTGGTCAAACAGATGAATCAGAACTTGCAAGAGAAGACAAACCAAATAGATTTGCTCCAAGCAGAAATCATTGAAAACCAAGCAGTTATCCGAAAGTTAACCACAGATACTAAGGATGCAGGTGATGGTGACTCGGCAGCACCTATAAAAGAAGCAGTGGCCATCAGTCCACATGGTTCAGGTAGTGGTGAACACTGGAAACCAGAACTGGAAGGAAAAATATTAGACCTTGAAAAAGAAAAGGAACAACTTCAAAAGAAGCTACAGGAAGTATTAACCTCTCGCAAGGTGATTCTAAAAAAGGCACAGGAGAAAGAAAGACATCTGAGGGAGGAGCTAAAGCAACAGAAAGATGAATATAATCGCTTGCAAGAACAGTTTGATGAGCAAAGCAAGGAAAATGAGAACATTGGGGACCAACTAAGGCAACTCCAGAGTCAAGTAAAGGAGTCTATGGACAGAAAATTCCCAGGCAGTGGCCAGCAGGAACCAGGCTCTCCTACCCAAGGTTTCGAAGAACCTTTATCCAAAGCTACAGAGCAGCAGCCTGCTCACCCTTTTTCAGAGTCTGACTTGTGCCCAGACTGGCCCTCCCATTTTGGAGATACAAGTGCTCTGCAGGGCAACGCGGCTATTGCCGAAATTAAGACCCAGCTGGAAGAAACAGAGGCTGAGAAAGAACAGTTAGAATTGAAACTCAGCTCTATGACAAGTGAGCTGACTGAAAAATCAGAAGAGGTGTTTCAGTTACAAGAGCAGATAAATAAACAGGATTTAGAAATCCAGAGTCTCAAGACAGCGTCCCATGAAGCCGAAGCCCATGCAGAAAGCCTAAGGCAGAAACTAGAAAGCAGTCAACTAGAAATTGCTGGACTGGAACATTTAAGAGAATTACAGCCTGAACTGGACGAACTGCGAAAACTCATAAGCAAAAAGGAAGAAGAAGTTACATACCTTTCTGGACAGCTGAGCGAGAAAGCAGCAGCCCTTACTAAAGTACAGACAGAGAGAACAGAGCAAGAGGATTTAATGAAAGCTCTGCACACACAGCTGGAAATGCAAGCCAAAGAACATGATGAGAAGATAAAGCATTTACAGGTGGAGCTCTGCGAAATGAAGCAAAAACCAGAAGAGATTGAAGAAGAAAGTAAAGCAAAGCAACAAATACAGAGGAAATTGCAAGCTGCTCTTATTTCTCGAAAAGAAGCACTAAAAGAAAACAAAAGCCTCCAGGAGGAGTTGTCTTTGGCCAGAAATACCATTGAACATCTCACTAAGTCTCTGGCAGATGTGGAAAACCAAGTTTCTGCTCAAAATAAAGAAAAGGATATATTCTTAGGAAAGTTAGCTCTTCTTCAGGAGGAAAGAGACAAACTCATTACAGAAGTGGACAGATCTTTAATGGAAAATCAAAGTCTGAATGGTTCCTGTGAAAGTCTGAAATTAGTTCTAGAGGGTCTTACTCGAGACAAGGAAAATTTGGTGAAGGAACTTGAATCTTTGAAGTGTTCTAAGATTGCAGAAAACACTGAGTGGCAAGAGAAACACAAAGAGTTACAGAAAGAATATGAAATTCTTCTGCAGTCCTATGAGAATGTTAGTAACGAGGCGGAAAGGATTCAGCATGTGGTGGAAACAGTGAGACAAGAGAAGCAAGAACTGTATGGCAAGTTAAGAAGCACAGAAGCAAACAAGAAAGAGACAGAAAAGCAGTTGCAGGAAGCTGAACAGGAAATGGAGGAGATGAAAGAAAAGATGAGAAAGTTTGCTAAATCTAAACAGCAGAAAATCCTAGAGTTGGAAGAAGAGAATGACCGGCTTAGAGCAGAGGTGAACCCTGCAGGAGGTACATCTAAAGATAGTATGGAAGCACTTCTTTCTTCCAATTCTAACCTGAAGGAGGAACTAGAAAGGGTCAAAACAGAGTATAAAACTCTTTCTAAGGAGTTTGAGGCTTTAACAACTGAGAAGGACTCTTTAATTGACGAGGTTCAAGATTTAAAACATCAGATAGAAGGTATTGTGTCCCAAAAAGCTAGCCTAGAGGCCACCAAGAAACATGATAACCAAATGGACGTCACTGAAGAGGTAACCCGATCTGCTCCAGGTGAGGCTAGTAAGCAAGACTCTACAAGTATGAGCACAAGGCCTGAAAATTCAGAATCCGTTCTGTCAGAGAACAGTGCCAGGCTTGATATACGTGAGAATGTCAGCTTACATGATGAAATTAATAACTACTTACAGCAGATTGATCAGCTCAAAGAAAGAATTGCTGAATTAGAGGAGGAGAAGCAGAAAGACAGGGAATTTAGCCAAACTTTAGAAAATGAGAGAGATGCTTTATTGAGTCAGAAAGCAGCAAAGGATGATGAATTAAAAATGCTTCAGGAAGAAGTAAACAAAATGAGCCTGTTAAATGAGCAAATCCAAGAAGAACTTGCCAGAGTTACCAAGCTAAAGCAGACAGCAGAAGAAGAGAAAGATGATTTGGAAGAAAGGCTTATGAATCAATTAGCAGAACTTAATGGAAGCATTGGGAATTATTATCAGGATGTTACAGATGCCCAAATAAAAAATGAGCTTCTAGAATCTGAAATGCAGAACCTTAAAAAGTGTGTGAGTGAATTGGAAGAAGAAAAGCAGCAGTTAGTCAAGGAGAAAACTAAGGTGGAATCAGAAATACGAAAGGAATATATGGAGAAAATACAAGGTGCTCAGAAAGGGCCTGGCAATAAGAGCCATGCAAAGGAACTTCAGGAGCTGTTAAAGGAAAAACAGCAAGAGGTAAAGCAGCTGCAGAAGGATTGCATCAGGTACCAAGAGAAAATAAGTGCTCTGGAGAGAACTGTTAAGGCCCTAGAATTTGTTCAGATTGAGTCCCAAAAAGATTTAGAAATAACCAAAGAAAACCTGGCTCAAGCCAATGAGCAGCGCAAGAAGGCAGAAACAGAATTAGCTAGCTTCAAAGTACTGCTCGATGATACTCAAAGTGAAGCAGCAAGGGTCCTAGCAGACAATCTCAAGTTGAAAAAGGAGCTTCAGTCAAACAAAGAATCAGTTAAAAGCCAAATGAAACAAAAAGATGAAGATCTTGAGCGGAGACTGGAGCAGGTAGAAGAGAAACACCTGAAAGAAAAGAAGAATATGCAAGAGAAACTGGATGCTTTGCGTAGAGAAAAAGTCCACTTAGAAGAGACATTTGGAGAGATTCAGTTTACTTTGAACAAGAAAGACAGGGAAGTTAAGCAACTTCAGGAAAACTTGGATAGTACTGTGGCCCAGCTTGCAGCTTTCACTAAGAGCATGTCTTCCCTCCAGGATGATCGGGACAGGGTGATAGATGAAGCCAAGAAATGGGAGAGGAAGTTCAGTGATGCTATTCAAACCAAAGAAGAAGAAATTCGACTTAAAGAGGAGAATTGCAGTGTTCTAAAGGATCAGCTTAGACAGATGTCCATCCACATGGAGGAATTGAAAATCAACATTTCTAGGTAAATGAAACTTACTGTTTACACTTCGAAAGTAATTGAAGGCAAAAGAAGTCTCTAAACTATTTCTGTTCCCTTTAGTATTATGGAACTAATTTTGGTTTAAATTTCCCTGGAAGATACATTCTCTCTCACTTCTGACTCTCCCCCCGCCCCATTTTTTGGAGGGGGCTGCAAATTACTTTTTGTTACAACTTGTACTAAGATGAAAAATTCACATCTGCTTCTCTTCCCATCTTTCTATTTAGAAATCTCTTAGATTTCTCCCTTTCTTCTCATTTCCATTTCCATTATCCATGTCGGAATGTTTTACGATGGTACAAATGATTGTACTCCCCAAATTATTGCCTTAGCCTCTGAAATGATTGCCACTTTTTTCTTCCCCACATTCCACATCAATTCATACTGCATATACCTGCTAGAGGTATTTTCCTCAAACTCCAATTTTACATCACTTTTCAAACTTGAGAACTGACAATGTCCCCCACACTTTGCATTCTTTCATTTTTATTAGAATCCTTCTGCTCTGAGAGAGTTTTCCTCATTGTCTCTCATACCAAGATTATTCTTTTAATAGGCCAGACAATATCTTGTGTAAAGCAAAGTAAACCCAAATTTGGGACACTTTTCAGAGTGTCCCAAGCTTTGTCACTAAATTAGCAAGATACTTTGGAGTTTATGATTTAAATATGTGAATTCTTAGGTGCAATATGCCTTTAATACAAAGCATTCAGTAGAACTAATATCTCTATTAAAAAGACGAACACCTTCAATTATGAATATTTGTTCATTGGCAGATCTGAGTACGTGTTGTAGTATGTGTTCTTTAGACAACAAGTACTTTTCCCTTGAAATCTGTAATTAATGACCTGTTTTTCCAGGCTTGAACATGACAAACAGACTTGGGAATCCAAAGCCCAGACAGAGGTCCAGCTTCAACAGAAGGTCTGTGATACTCTGCAGGGGGAAAACAAAGAACTTTTGTCCCAGCTAGAAGAGACTCGACATCTATACCATAGTTCTCAGGATGAATTAGCTAAGTTGGAATCTGAACTTAAGATTCTCAGAGACCAGTCGACTGATTTAAATAACTCTTTAGAAAACTATAAGGAAAATAAAGAAAATTTGGAAGGGATCATAAAGCAGCAAGAGGCTGATATCCAAAATTGTAAGTTCAGTTATGAACAGCTAGAGACTGATCTTCAGGCCTCCAAACAACTGATCAGTAGGCTGCATGAAGAAATAAACATGAAAGAGCAGAAGATTATAAGCCTGCTTTCTGCCAAGGAGCAGGCAATCCAAGTAGCTGTTGCTGAACTACATCAACAGCATGATAAAGAAATTAAAGAGTTAGAAAATCTGCTGTCTCAGGAGGAAGAGGAGAATACTGTCTTAGAAGAGGAGAACAAAAAAGCTGTTGACAAAACCAATCAGCTTATGGAAACATTGAAAAACATGAAAAAAGAGAACATGCAGCAGAAGGCTCAGTTGAGTTCCTTTGTTAAGTCCATGTCTTCTCTCCAGGATGACCGAGACCGCATAGTAGGTGACTACCAAAAGCTGGAAGAGCGACACCTCTCTGTGATCCTGGAGAAAGACCAACTCATCCAAGATGCTGCTACTGAGAATAATAGGCTTAAGGAAGAAATTCGAGGCTTAAGAAGTCATATGGATGATCTCAATTCTGAGAATGCCAAGCTAGATGCAGAACTGATCCAATACAGAGAGGACCTGAACCAAGTTATATCCAGAAAGGATTGTCAGCAAAAGCAGCTCCTTGAAGTTCAACTTCAGCAAACTAAGGAGCTGAAGAGTGAATATGCTAAATTAGAAGAAAAGCTCAAGGAGTCTGAAGAAGCAAAGGAGGATCTTCAGAGGTCCTCTCTTGTCCTACAGGAGGAGAAACAAGGTTTATCAAAAGAGATTGAGAACTTGAAAGGGTCTATATCCCAACTAAAGAAACAATTGACAGCCTTGCAAGAAGAAGGTACTTTAGGGATATTTCAGGCCCAATTGAAAGTTAAAGAAGAGGAGGTACAGAAGTTAACTACTACCCTTTCCTCCTCTCAGAAGAGAATTACAGAACTGGAAGAGGAACTGGTTCATGTTCAGAAGGACGCTGCCAAGAAGGTAGGTGAAATTGAAGATAAACTAAAGAAAGAATTAAAGCATCTCCATCATGATGCAGGGATAATGCGAAATGAAACTGAAACAGCAGAAGAGAGAGTGGCAGAGCTAGCAAGAGATCTGGTGGAGATGGAACAGAAATTACTCATGGTCACCAAAGAAAATAAAGATCTCACAGCACAAATCCAGTCTTTTGGAAGGTCTATGAGTTCCCTACAGAATAGTAGAGATCATGCCCATGAGGAGCTTGATGAACTGAGAAGGAAACACGACTCCAGTCTGAAGGAGTTGGCACAGCTGCGAGAAGCACAGGGCCTTTTAAACAGAGAGAGAGATGTTCTTGTTGCTAAAGCTACATTTCCAGTGAACTCCACCGAGGATAGCAGCTTGCCTCACCTTGAGAAACTTAACCAACAGCTTCTATCCAAAGATGAGCAGCTGCTTCACTTGTCCTCACAACTAGAAGATTCTTACAATCAAGTGCAGTCCTTTTCCAAGGCTATGGCCAGTCTGCAGAACGAGAGAGATCGCTTGTTGAATGAACTGGAGAAATTCCGCAAATCAGAGGAAGGGAAGCAGAGGTCTGCAGCCCAGCCTGCAACCAACCCAGCTGAAGTACAGAGTTTAAAAAAAGCTATGTCATCACTCCAAAATGACAGAGACCGGCTAGTAAGTGTCTAGTTTTCTCTTTCCAATCTTCGTTAGAGAGTTTTTGAACCTTTCTTTAAATTGATTTTCATTTTTATAGAAAAGGATAAACACATTTTTATACATATGATGTGGGCATATCCCATAGGTTTGATCTTGGAGAAACAGAAACATTGTTTAAATTACTTTAAATCTGCCACTGCTGTTTTAAAAAAATTACAGATTTCCTTTGCATAAAACCCTCCATTGGTTATAAAAGGAGATGGGGTAGGAGATAGAGAACTATTTTATATAATTTATATATGCATGTATAAGTGTGTGCAGAATTTGTAATAGTTTAATTGAATGAAAGTTTCAGGATCACTTAGTCCCTTCTTAGGGGACAGTTTAGCAAAATCTGGTAGAATTAAGGGTAAAGAAGACTCAGCTTATCTCGTATTTATGTATAACTCAGCCCTAATTTGTCAAAAAAAAAAGTATAAATGACTATAGTAAAGCTTTATTTGCAGATTGAACCATTTATCCACTTCCCTTTAATTACCCAACTTTTCTTCAATCTGAGAGAAGGATAAGGAGATTTTTCATGCTAAAATTGTGCTGCTTCTATTAGAATCCAGACTTTACTCCAGGTCTTTTTTTCCTGAAAATGTCCAGGTCATCAAGATTTAGAGGCAAAAGCTGAAACTATATACATGCACTCAGCCAGGTTGTCAGGGGATTCTACTTTGTGACGTTACTCTCTTCACTTTAATGACGATCTCTTAACTCTGTCAAGGGCATGTACTTAAGCCCAAATAGGAAATAAATTGAGCTTCAAAGTCTCGATTTTCTATTTTTAAATCTAGAATATGAAAATTCTAGTTTTGAGGATTAACCTTAAGGAATAAGATCATTTTTCCTAACTGTAAAATCTTATGCAAAATTTTCTTTTTCTTTGTAGATAATGTGTTCATTCATGTTAATTTAATTTAATATTGAATATTTATAGAGTCTTTTTCCTTTTATAATCTGAACAAAGTCCCCCATTTCAGCTGTGGTTTTGACATCAATGCAATGTAGGCATATTTGTTTATATTTTTAAAATAGTTTAAATTTAGCTAACTTTGTCCCAGGAGCTTAACCTTTTGTCATCACTTTCAGAATGCAAGTGCAAAAGACTTTTATCGGACAGTGTATACCTCGGAGCTCTAATTTATAGCACCCAGATGATGATTATCTTCTAAGTCAACCTCTTTTTCTTGAACTCTGTTAGGATAGATTCTGAGTTAGCTATGTTTCATTCAGTGAATTGCTTTACTATTCTTATCTATTGTAAACACTAGGGACTCAACTTTGTCTCTCAACTGCTGTTTTACATTTTTGTTTGCAGGATATTTATAAGCCAAGCCAGCATTTTATTTCTATATAAATCATAGTAATGTTCTTCTGTTCCCTAAGGCTCGTAATTTTATTTCATTTAATCCTGAAGGTCTGTCATTTCTTTATTTGCAATGTGCCTCAAATATTTCTTTTTTCTTTCCATCCTCAACATCTTAGGATAAGTTCCTAACACCTTACCCTTGTAATACTGCTGGTCCCAGTTTGTTACCCCTTCAATACATTGTATATAGCATTTCTGAATAGACTTTCTGAAATGACTTTAGTACTGCACTGTTCAATAACCTTTAAAAATTGTTCTAGCTGTAGAGTAGGTTTAGAATTGAAACCTCTTAGTCTGGTTTTTAAGACCCTTTAATTTGTATTTGCCTTTCTTTCCAGCCTTCCCTTTTACTGCTTTCCTCCTCATAGTCTTCATTTCAGCCAAACTGATCTACTTACTCTGCAGTAGTCATATCCAGTACTTCCTGCTTACCCACATTACTAATCTCTCAACCAAAATGTCCTTTCCATTTTCCTTTTTTGGGCAAATATTTCCCACTCTTCAAAGGTCGCCCCAGAGCAGAAATCCTCTGGTTACATTTCTGGGTCACTTGATTGTCCATTACCTTCTGTTTGTGCTTCCCTAATGCTTCTCTTTTCATTGTCCCCTATTGCCTTGATGTGTATGGGGGTGTATGTGTTTAATTTCTATACCATTGTTTTTTATTTCCCCAATTAAATTGCAAACTTCTGGTAAGTAAGTGTCATATCTCCTACTTGTTCATACTTCGCATGGTTTTTAGCATAAGGGTAGTTAATTAGATGGTAGATAAACAATTGATGGGCATTCTCTGTATGTGTGCTTGTTATTGAAAACACTGTGTTCTCCATTTTGTAAAATCGTCATGTAGGGATTATAGGAACTTTTGAGACTGAGGCTTTTACATCTGCCATGAGTAAATCATAAAGCCTTAGGCAAGGGTGTAAATCATGTGAAGGCCCGACAGTCTGCCTCAGCAATATTGCATGCAGGGTCTGCTACAGTCTGCTGAGGCCCTTCTGCATGCTAACTGAATGTATTATTAACTGTCCATCAACTCTTTCCTTTTCCACATATCTTGTTCTCAGTCTGTCTCATGAGCATTGATGTTTCTGGTCTCTCAGTCACTGGCTGCATATGCAATAACTTACTTCAATCACTATCAGTTTAAATATTCAGCCTAGGCCATCAGTTTGTCACCTCTGCTTATACTACACTTCCCTCAGGACCACCCCACAGATGAGATGAATGTGAAAGGAGTTTAGGTTACTTTGGTTCTCTTCTTTACTTAGTCAAGGGGAAGTTTCCCAAATAACACCTGAGGGTCTGAGTGGCAAGGAATTAGCCTAGGGTATTCTACTAGTGTATAACAAACAATTCTGAAAACATTCCAGAGTTTTCATATCTGTCCAAACTTCCTTAGGACTTTCCCATAATCCAGTGAATCACTTAGGTAATTCCTGCCTAACGGCTGGAGAGCAAATCTCAAGAGGTACCTTTTTGTTTATCTGTACTCACTTCATTCTCAAAATGATTTGAGGTAGCATATAAAGATATGAACAATTTTTCAAGATAAGATAATACAAGGAATTGGGAAGGAAGACAAAAAGATTAAACCAGGAGTAAGTTCAGTGTCCCAAGGAGATATCATAATATCCTATTAGAAAGATGGACCACTAATTTTGCTCTGAGCTCTGGCAGTCATCAGAAGTGGGAGATTGCAAAACTATGTGCATAAATTGCAGTATCCATATTTTAGCAAAAAGAAAAAAGGGAAAACTACTTGGAACAGATAAGAATAGTTATTCTTTAAGTATTGAGGCCTGCAAGAAGTTTCTTCTGTGTTTCCCTAGAGAGGACACTATGAAGTTGTGAAACATTCTTTACTTCTCTGCAATAAATATAGCTTTGTTCTATAGGGATTTTATTTAGCTGTTCCTTAATGTAAGCACGTAGTGAAAGAATTTTGTGTAATTCACTAAAAAAGTACCTCTACAAGTGACTAAAATGCAGTCCCAGGCACACAGCTTTCTGATGATCTTCGATTCCAAGGATAACATTTAGAGTATCTGGACTAGAGGAGTGAGTGGATTGCATAAAGAATATATGTTTGCTTTAAAACAAAATAAAAATACGGTTTCATTTTAGTTTTTGGTTAAAAAATAAAGCTATACATACATATTTAACAAGTCACTAAACCCTACAATGTTTGATGAGAAAAACAAGCAGTAGCATTTGCAACCCTGTTTCTCCTTCTGAGGCAATTTGCTTTCAGCCCTTTTATTATTTTGGTGTTTCTTCAATATCTAAATATCATGCTTACAGTGCATCTTGGCTTTTCATTCTTTGTGTTAGCTATTAACTTTCTTTTATGTTAACAGGGTTTAGTTCTCTTAACCCACTCTTTGTATGCTGTACTGTACTTTCCACAGTATATGTGCACTTTGTCAGTATACAACCCCTTCCCCATTCTCCTGGTGTAATTTAATCTTAGTTTGATTAATCAGTATTTGATGTTTACATTTCTATGACAAGAGCTATTAGACCTGAGACGTGTTACTTTTATTTTCCTCAGTATCTTTGTTTTTCTAGGAGTTAATAACTGCTTTTGTTGTCACCATGTACTTAGTTTTCTTTGTGGCATACTAATATAATGTAAGCCCGCATTTACTGCCGTTTATCCACATCTATCAAGATGTTTATTCCTATCTGTTTTGTCCTCAGGAAGAAAAATTCTATTGAAGTCTCTTTGTTGCTCTTTTATGAACCAGCTGTCCTGTATTCCTAGGACAGTTTTCATCCTAGAATATGTCCATTCATTTCTCTCCTGTATTAGATCCCCTGTGTCTTGTATTCCATGTTTTCCTTGTCTTGGTTTTGTGCCATCATTATGTTGGAATAAATCATTTAGTACTTCTCTAAGAAATGATATGAGGGAGGTAAATTTATTGAAAATGTCTTTTCATCTCATACCTAATTGGTACTCCGGGTATAGAATTATAGGCTGAAAATAATTTCCCTTCAAAATTGTTAAGACATTGCTCTGTTCCCTTTTAGCTTTCATTGTGGTTCAGGAGTCTAGAGCTATTCTGATCCTTGATCCTTTTTACGTGATCTGTCTTTGTCTCTGTCTCCTTCCCTCCCTCATCTCTCATCTACCTCTCTGGAAATACAGTTGGACCTTGAGCAACATGGCTTTAAATCTGTGGGTTCACTTATACATGGATATTTTCCTCTCTCTAGTAAATACTACAGTACTACACCATCAGGGATTGGCTGACTCCCTGAATGTAGAACCACAGAAACAAAGGAACTGCATATACCGAGGGCTGGCTATAAAGAATACATGGATTTTTTATTTTTTTGCTATACTTTGGGGAGATTCTCTCACCTTCATTTAAGAATCCTATATTGAATTTTCATTTTTCTCTCATGTTCCTGATTTCTAAGGATTTTTTTTTGTCTCATGGTTATATGTTTTTAATTTCTCTCTCAAGAATAGTGGTGATAGTTTTGTTCTTTGAAATTTTTCATAATGTATTTTTCTTTATAATTTTTTATCTCTGCTATGTTTCTAACTTCCAATATTCTGTCTTAAGTCTTTGGATGTATGATAGTCTTTATAATCAACATCAGCTAAGCTAGAATTAAGGTTGGTATCCATATAGGAAAGCTTAGAAGCCTCGCCAGGGCACATTACTAAACAGAAAGTCATTCTATCTTTACACTTCTTGTTTTAGGGAGCTACCACCCACCAAGAAGCTGTAAGTCTATCCCATCTCAGAGTTATAGATCTAGAGTCAACTTAGGACTTAGGGCCAGGGGTCTGGGATAGAAGTTGCAGAAGTGGTCAGGCTCTGCAGCCTTGATGGCCGCTCCATGGGGAGATTCCCACCAGCCTGGCTGCATGTATTTCACCATTTTGGAGATTTCGTGCTGCAGGCATGTCACTGGACTGTCAGGTGCTGGAAGTCCGTTGTGGTGTTGACTGACTTAGTAGGGAACTGCTGATGACTTACAGCTAGGTGAATGAAATGTGGTGAATCAACCTTCTACTTTCCTTTTGGTTAAAGCTGAAGGAACTGAAGAATCTGCAGCAGCAGTACTTACAGATTAATCAAGAAATCACTGAGCTACGTCCATTGAAGGCTCAACTTCAGGAGTATCAAGATAAAACAAAAACATTTCAGATAATGCAAGAAGAGCTCAGGCAGGAAAACCTCTCCTGGCAGAATGAGCTGCATCAGCTCAGGTATGGTAATCCCTGCTTTTTAACTTTCTTCTTTTTGTTTTTTAAAAATTATGGAATAATTATAGATTTGTAGGAAGTTGCAATAACAGTACAGAGAGCTTTCACATACCCTTCATCTAGCTTCCTCCAATGGTAACATCTTACATCACTGTGGTACAATTTCAAAACCAGGACATTGACATTGGTAGGATTCAAAGATCTTATGCAGGTTTCACCAGTTTTACATTCACTCAGGTATGTGTATTGTTCTGTGCAACTTTATCATATGTGTAGCCTCATGTAACCATCACTACAACCAGATAACAGCTGCTCCATCATCGCAAATATGTCCTTGTGCTCCTAGTTTATAGTCGCCCTCTTCCCCTCCCCATATCCCTAACTTCTGGCAACTACTAATCTGTTCTCCGTCTCTATAATTTTGCCATTCTAGGAATTTTTTTTAAATAAGCAACATTTTGAAATTAACTTTACTCATGGATAATACCCTTGACATCCATCACCATCATTGTATCAATACTTCATTTTTTTTTTGATGAATAGTATTCATGGTATGAATGTACTGCTTTAACCATTCACCCATTGAAGGACATAAGTGTTGTTTCTAATTTTTAGTTATTGTAAATAAAGCCACTATAAACATTTATGTATAGGTGTTTACGTGGACAGTAAGTTTTAATTTCTCTGGGATAATTAATTGCCCAGGAGTACAAATGCTAGGTTGTATTGTAAGTTTATGTTTAGTTTTTTTAAGGAATTGCAAAACTATATTCCAGAATGACTATATCATTTTTCATTCCTACCAGCAGTATACGAGTGATCCAGTTTCAATATCAAATGCTGCATCCTCATCAGCATTCAATATTGTTAATATATTTTAGATTTTAATAGGTATGCTGTGCTGTTCCATTGTGGTTTTAATTTGCATAATGGCTACTAATAGTGAACATTTTTATGTGCTTATTTGACATCCATATATCCTTTTTGACAAAGTATTTGTTCATTTGTTTTGTCCATTTTCTAATTGGGTTGTTAATTTTTACTGTTGAGTTTTGAGAGTTCTTTATATATTCCAGATACAGGCTCTTTGTAAGATATGTGGCTTGCAAATACTTTCTCCCAGTCTGCAGTTTATTTTTTTTCCTCCTTCCATTGAGAAGTTTTTTTTAAATTTTGATGAAACCAGTCTATTGATTATTTTTCTCTTTTCTCCTGATACTGCCAGAAAGAAGTGGAAGTTTGGGATCCCCACTTGTGCTCCACTGACACTGCAGTTAGTGGGGAGCAGTGCCGCATGACTGTTAGATGAGAGTAGAAGCCTAAGCTCCACACATGGCCTCCATTGATACCACTGAGGGGTGTGGAGAGGGGCACCTGATTATCACTGAGCAGTGGTGAAAGTCCAGGCTCCCCACTGAGTCTCCACTGACACTACAAGAGGGCGGTTGAGGAGAGGCACCTTTTTTACCACTGGCTAGTGCCCAAAGTCCAAACTTCCCTCCTGACCTCTTCTGTTACCACCTCTGCAGGGACAGAAAGGAACGTTTTCCTTTGGTATGGGTGGGGGTGGATGTGCAGGCTCCACGTGTTGTCTCCATTGACCGCACAATGAGGGTGAAAGTGGGGCTAGTCAGAGAGAGGCACCTCTTCACTACTGGGTGGTGGTGGCAGTCTAGGGTATAGCCGTGGCCCCTTCTGCCACCACCCAGCAGGGAGGGTGAGGTGCACCTAGTTACCTCCAGGCAAGGATGAAACTAGTCTGCCTGCTAGGATTTTGTTAGTGGGGGTGGGGAAGTACTGTAGTTTTTCCATGGTGGTCTCCTGGAGTAGGGTGGTTATTGTCATTAATGTTTCTGTCTCTAGTCTGCCCCTTTCTGGTCCTTGGGCAAAAGGGAGCAAACTTTTCTTAGCACTCTTTGGTGCTCTAGGTTGTTGGATCCTCCTTTATCCAGTTTGGGATATATAGAATCCAAAAAGAAAAACCAGTGAATTCACCTCCATGTGATTCCTCAAGTCCCAGGGTCCCCTGCTTCTCCACCTTCTTCTCCATCTTCCTAAGTTATCTTATGTTCATTTTTACATATAATTCCCAGGGTTTTTATCTATATTTAGTGGGAATAATAAGGAGAAATACATCTACTCCATCTTGTGTGGATCCAGAAATCCAAGCCCTTTTCTTTTAAAGATGAATAACAGTGCTATATGGTTCTATTAGAGCAGAAAAAAATTATGATAGGAACAGTAATTCTGGTTGGTTTTTAAATTTAATGTTTCAAACAAACTTGATCCAAAGAGAAAAAGGTAAAGAATAAGTGCTTAACAATATATAAAAACAGGTCCTACTGTTGCAGCCTCACTCTTGGGGACTTTATTACTTTAGCTTAAGATGATGTATGTCACCTATTTAATAAAGTCAAACCCAAAGCTTTCAAAGTTTGGTACTAAAGAGGGAATCCCCGTGTTAGAAAATTCTGCTGCTGCTGAAGCAGCACCTGCTTTGTCTCATCTGCTGCTGCAGGACAAGCATAGGCAAGTGAATAAAGAGAGTAAGAGGTGGAGGCTAGATTCCTACCCAGCCTATAAAGGGGCTTCCGTGATGACAGATAACAGTATAGCAAGACTAGTATTGTGATGTCCCTCAGAGAGCCCTTAATGTGCACACGCAAGCAGTTTGTTCCTTCAGAGATCCTAGATGCCATGCACTTTACTAATATGATATTTCAAAATAAACCTTAAGCAAAGTTTATAGAGCAAAACTTTTTAGAATTTTGTCATTTAAATTTTATGGAGTGAAATTACATTCAAAAGATTTCCATACTCCACATCTTTATGGACTTTCTTATAAGCGAAAATATATCAAAGTTATTCCATGGAGTTGGCAGCTTTCCAAGATAATACAAGAACACATTTTTTTTTAATCAAAGGATGACTACCGAGAAGGTAAAAAACTGAATTTTTGCTCTCTAGGAATTTAAATTTCTCCTCTTTCTTCTTTCTGGAATTGAACCTCCAGAAGAAAAATAAATTGCTTCATTTCAACCTGATCTTCCCCACCCTTCCTGCCCAGGGAATAGCTGCCCCTGCTATTTTTCAAATTCTTTTTAGAATCTCAATTCATCATCCAGAAATCAGGCTCTTGGTATGTCTTCCTCTAGGTGCACATTAATCCTGACTGTTGAATTTTAGGTCCTCCAAAGGTGATTGGGAGCACACGGAAGTATTACCTTGATGTCTCCCGTATTACCTCCAGTCTCCCGGAACCTCAGAAGTACTAAGTGTCTGGTTGCTAGTGTAAACCAACGATGAGCTGCAAAGCTCTAAAGGCTTATTTTCTGTAGCCACTTGTTCCTCTTTTTTTTAACTTTTTTTTTTATTGAGTTATAGTCATTTTACAATGTTGTGTCAAATTCCAGTGTAGAGCACAATTTTTCAATTATACCTGAACATACACTTATTCCTCTTTAAATTTCCTCAAAGGACATTCTGAAAGGATACTTTCCTTATGAAGTTGGCACTTAAGGAAGAGAAAAAGAGGGAGAAAAAATGATTTCCGGTCTGTTGATTTTTTTTCCCCTGATTTTCTCTTTTCCATCTTTTTCTTAGCCTTTCTCTCTTTACCATATTTTTACTTTGTACATTTTCACTTTCCACATTTGAGCAGTTTTGAAGAAAAGAAAAATTATGTATCAAGTGAATGTGAGTAAATTACAAGACAGAAAGGAAGACATTTTCACTTTTAGAAGGAAATGAGGACACAGATTTGATGCACTGGCTTTAGAGCCAGTTTCTTTAGCTGAATATCTTTAAGACTCCCTGTCTTTTGCCCTTGAAATACTTGGGAGAAATGAGCCTTCCAGATACTAAAAAGCTGGAGCATTTTGTTCAGGCTTCTGTGGCCCTGAGGTTGGCTCATCAGAAGAACCTTTCTCTTCCTCTTGTAGCTACTGGCTTGCTTATTCTGCTCTCTCTTCTGTGCTCTCTTACGTCAGGGATAACTGAGGTATAGCCTTTTTATGGCTGAGTTCTATTAAGTCAGCAGTTTGTTCCTTAGCCCCAGTTCTCCACTGAGGGTCTCTCCACGCCTTAACCACGTGTCCATCTTTCCCCAAAAAATGGCAGCTTGGAGCTTTTTATGGAAGATTGTTATTTTTTGTGTGTGCCTTCTTACTCTTACACTCCTTCCTTATTCTCTCTCATTTTTCACAAATATCAAAGAAAGTGTATTAGAAAATTTCTGCGTCTTTTCCACATAGTGACCTTGTAATAAAAATTTGTTTTAGTTTCTAAGTTTTAGCTCTACCTTTTTGAAAATATTTTGACTGTAATCCAAATCCCCTCTTAGCAAAGCAGGATTATTTCATAATGGGTTTATGTCATTCAGAAAAGAAGGGACCTTTTTACCTTATAGAGAAAAAGACAAAAAGTCAGATGCAATTCAAACAAAGCCTTGTATTATAGGGAAAAATGTGATTACAGTCCTAATGGCTTTTTTTCAAGCATAGCATAGAGAGAAGTAGAATTAAAGACTATGACAGAGAGTCAGTTTTTGCTAGTGCTGTAGAAAGTTAACTGGGTCAAATAGAAGCCTCCCTCTTGGCCAAATTCAGGGAATAAATAAACAGCAGCAGCAGCTAATATTTATTGAGTAATTATGACATGCCAGGCTCTGTGTTTGATGCATGATGTATAGTATCTGATTTAATCCTCAAAATAATCCCAAGGAATAGATCATTTATTCCCCTTTTACCAATGAGGCGCAGAGAGATTAAGTAACTTTTCTCAGGGTCTCATGCCTAGTGTATGACAGAGCCAGCGTTTGAACCTACGTCCTTCATCCTCTACAATTGGATTCTCATAGCTGTGATGTTATACTGAATCATGGCACTGCTTTTCTGAAGGATTACAGTGGTTTCCCGTTGCTTAAGGAGTAAGCTTTATTAGCATGGTGCTCAGTGCCCCATAGAGTCTGACCCTTTCCCTCTCTATCCTCATTCCCTGCCCTATCCACTCTACACACTATTTACTACAACAGTTCCAAAAACTCACTACATGTACTCATTCCTGTGCCTTTTGTTCTGTTTGCTCCCTGAACCTGGAATGCTTTTCCCATTGTGGAAACCTGACTCATTGTTCAGGGTTCAGACCAAATGCCTGCTTTCTTGTGGCATCTTCCTTAGTCCTACCAGTTACAATTCCCTTTTAAGTTCTATTCCATTATCTTATTGCACAGTTCTGTTTATAATACAGATTTCCCTCTGGTTATGTATTTTCTTTACTACCTCTCTACAGCCTATAATACTGTTTGAAATATGCAGTTATTCATCCTTGTCTCACAAGTGTATTTTTGCCTGTGATTATTTCATGTGTTTTCTAGGATGGAGAAGAATTCCTGGAAAATTCACGAGAGGAGAATGAAGGAGCAGTACCTGATGGCTATCTCAGATAAAGATCAGCAGCTCAGTCATCTGCAGAATCTTTTGAGGGAACTGAGACCTTCCTCCCAGACTGAGACCGTCAAAGTGCAGTACCAAAGACAGGTGAGTAATTTCAATACTGACTGCTAGTGAGAAGTAACCACTACCCAGGAAACATCAGCTTCCTGCAAGCCAAGTGCTCATCTAGCACTGTTAGGTAAACCCTCTTATGACTTCCTATGAGGTGGGCAGTGTTTCTGGAGGGAAGGATTTAAGCATGAACAATGTTAGGAGAGAATTTTATCAGTGTTTGTATCCTGACAGGCACCCCCAGAGACATCAGCTTCCCTAGATGGATCACAAAACCTAGTTTATGAGACAGAACATCTTAGGACTCAGCTCAATGACAGCTTAAAGGAAATTCACCAAAAGGAGTTAAGAATTCAGCAACTGAACAGCAAGGTAGGTGTTTCCTGCTAGCCTGGAATTCAATTTCTTATTTCCATGACTAGAATTAAGAAGGTAAGTAGAAGCTGGTTAAAGCTAGGCTCTAGCTATATTAGGGGCCAGAAATTTTACCTTTCTCAGAGCCTGTGTTGCTCACCCCATAGCATTGGACACAGAGCCATTTCCTTTTCCTTGCCCTTGGAGAGTCCTTGGGGATGATTTGTAGAAATACATTCAGTAAGCATGAAAAAGCCAGCTCCTTTAGGAAACCTTCCTCCCCAGCATCCTCCCTGCCTCCCCATCTGTACCACTTGTTAGTAATACTGAGGTAACGCCCCACAAATCCTCCAGCAAGCTCCTCTGTATTTCCCACCAGTAAGCAACAGAGAACAGGGGTAGAGGTGAGAGGTCTGCTCTTCATTCCACTCTTTGTAGGCTTCCTCATTGTGTGTCTAATGTTCTGGAACTAAAGAAGCCAGTTTTCTTTTTTCCCAAATCCCAGCCTTGCCACTCCAGACACTCTAGGGAAGCATGCGGGAGGAGATGGACCTCTTTCTATAGGGAAGAGCTGCTTTACCATCTGGTCCCCAGAGCAAAGGCCAAGGCAAGATAAAAGGAAATTATTCTTGGTGCCTTCTCACATCTCTGTCTTCTCTCCTCCTCCTCCGTTCTCTGGCTTCTCCTTTGCCTGCTTCCCCTCCCCCACCCCCTTATGGATTGTTGTACTCCTGTTGCTCTCTCACTGGTCAGGGTATTCTCTAGTATTCTTGGCACCTCCCCTAGTTCTACCTTCTTCAGAGGAACCCAGCTAAGTAGTTTATGTTGACACTGGAAGGAATTTCAGTCATCATCTAGACTCTGGAATCCAAAGATTGGTTTTGAGGAGAGCTGTTAGTGTCCAAAAGTTATGTGCAAATGGTGTGTGTGTGTGTGTGTGTGTGTATATATATATATAAGCTTCTCATCACAAGAATTCCAGAGTTCACCAAAGGATCTGTGATCCAAAAATGGTAAAGATCAGTAAGCTGTATCACAGATGAGGAAAATAAGGTCCAAAGGTATTAAGTATTTTGTCTAAGGTGTTAGGAGGAGGTCAGTCTGAGATAAATATAATGTATATGAAAAAGCACAGTGCTTGGTTTATGTAGAAGGTACTTATTAAATATTTTTAAATTTAACTAATTGACACTGAAGTATGGAAGACTGATTACACTATTAACTTTGGCAAAGAAATTTGCATTTTTAAGGTAGGTTTGTTGATCAAAATAAATTGGTTAATTTACAGGCCCTTTGTTGGAGAAGTTGTCTGGGAGTTTTCGAGGTGTGAAGGCGGGGGCTCCAGAGCAGATTCTAGCCAATTCCACTTCCAGCCTAGTCTGTTGTTAGCAGAAAGTTCTGCCTTTCATTGCTCTGTAGCACCTCCTCTTTCTATAAACTAGACCCATCTCAACCTTGTTATATTTGCTCTCCTGAACATTAGACTGTGAATCACTCTGGGCATTTTTCTCAGTACTTTAAACTTCAACCCAGTGCTGTTAGTAGATGATGAAGTCATTTAGTGGACAGCAACTGAAGAAACTTTAATGTAAATGTGTTACTGAAGTAAAACACAGAAAAGCATACAGATCATAAATACAGCATGGCACATCTTCGTGAAGTGACAACACCTATATAAGAAGCACCCAGATCAAGAATCAGAACACACCAGAACCCCAGAAGTCTCTAGTGTCCTCTTCTATTCTCTGCCACCTTAGAAGCTACATATCAATAGATCATGCCTTCTCTTTTGTGTTGCTTCATTTATTTTGTGAGATTCATCCATGTTGTTGTGTGTAGTGTGATTTTTCTGTTCTCATGCTGTATGGTGTTACATTGTAGGTGTATAATAATTTCTCTATTCTGCTCTTAAAGGGCTTTTGGGGTTTTCTGGTTTTGAGCTGTTACAAGTAGTGCAAATAGTGTTTTTTTACAAAACAAAATAAAAGAGATTGGAAATATGTACTATGTTATATATAATATAGAGTATACTTTGTTTTGAGAAAACTTTTAGCTTCAATTACATATATTTATGTTCTGGGTCCTGGATCATTACTCAAGTTATGTTTTCTTTAACTGCTTTATTGAGATATACTTCACATACCACTTAATCAAAGTATGAGGAATACCGCTGTCGGTCACTGTCATTCTGGGTGAGAAAGAGTTCTTCCTTTAGGAATCAACTGTAGGGGGCATCTCTGTCCCTGGGGTCGGTCGTTCTCTTACTCACTCGTTCATTAAACAGATAACTGTCATCTGCCTTCTGTGAGCCTGGCCGTACACTAGGTATTGAGGTATTGAGTGACCCTTCATGGAGCTAATAGTTTGGTGAGGTTAGAGCCTCATTCTAAATGGGTCCCAGCTAACTAGGAGAATTGTTTCTTGAGCCCTAGCATGGGATTTAGGAGATGGGCTGTCAGCATAGAATGTCTCCTCTCCAAGCTGCTACCTGAATTCTTTCTATGTATACTCAGACTTTATATATATTTCTACCAGCATGGTTGGATATATATATGTAATGCAAACTTAAATCATGAAACTTAAAAATATGAGAGGAAAGGTTACTGTTATAATGTAGTCTAGGTTATTTGCTCCTATTCTGTTTTTATAAGTGTAGATATGATGAAATACAGTAGCTTATGAGTTAGAGCAAAGGTCAGCAGACTTTTTCTTAAAGATTCAGACAGTAAATATTTTGGTTTTGTAGGCTTTGCCATTTTTGTTACAACTACTCAGCTCTGCAGTCATAGTGCAGAAGCAACCACAGACGAGACATAAACAAATGGGGTAGTTATGTTCCAATAAAGCCTTATTTACAAAAAAAAGGAAGTGGGGGCAGGAGGCCCTGGGTCGTAATTTGCCAGCCCCTAAACTGCAGGGATCTGTGTCTATCCTACACAAAACCATGCGGACATTATAAAAGGTGGTTTACATAAGGGTAGCTTAAAAGCAATTAGACATCTCCAGTTAAAGTTTTTGCTTCCAACGAGTTTTACTGGTCTGTACCCCATCCTCTAGATCTTCCAAGGAAGAAAGTGTTGGATTTTTTCAATACTGAGGGATTGGGGGTTTTGTTTTGTTGGTTTTTTGTTTGTTTTGTTCTGTTCTGTTTTGGTATGGTTTGGGCTGTTCACTGTGGCAAGGAAAGTGAACTGTCTCCTGTGTTAGGAGAGGATTGTATTACTCCTTGTCTCAGAATCCAGTAGTTGTCATTGTACCCAGCTACCTCTGTCTTCCAATTAGTATTGCTTCTTAAATATTTATATCCTCTCCTTTACTGCTCCCCCCCAACCCAAAAAATCCCATAGCCTGCTTAAGTTCCCTTCCTGAACTCAGATGCGACACCATCTCTAGACTTGGAATGAGAAACCATACTTGAGTCCTGATCTGCCATCTTCTAGCCACATGACATTGGACAAGTCACTGCTCATCTGTTTTCCTTTGTCATTTGTAAACGGGGACAGAAGTCCTTCTTCTATCTCTCTCAAATAAGATGATACTTTCAAAAGTGCCTTGTAAACTGAAAATTGCTCTTCAGAGATAGTTATTTGTTATATTTTTCATTCTGGCTATGCAAATTTTTTCTTACACCACATGAATTTTTTTCTAATTTTCTGTCTGTATCAAATGTCCTTCTCAGTCAGAGTATCTCTAGAAAACTGTTTAGCCTTTCTTCTCCAAACATCGATTCAACCTTTTTATACAAACATTAACCCAGAATACTTACAAAAAAGAATATTCAAGAAAAGATTGAACATGCAGCCAGGTACACCAGTTTTCTTTTATATAATGTACATAGACCTACAGAAGTACTTCAGAGAAACATCTCTATATTGTTAACTGGGTATAGCTAGAATCCGGACATTAATCATAACTAAAATTTAAAATCTGACAGCCTTCAAGTGAGGAATTAGAATTATAGTTCCAGGGGAACTGAATTCAAATCTTTGGGTAGAAGCTACGATTGGTAAATTTTTCATTCGATATAAAAAATAATTCTCTGTTTTTGACATGGTGAGAAATGGCTTGGGCTGCTTTGTCAGGCTCTGAGTGCCCCTGATGCTGGACATGTTCAAGGGAAGACTGAACAACTGCCTGTTACTCATACAGTAGGGGAGACCTCCCACTTTGAGTAACTGAAATGTTTCCACCTAGGAGAGTCGATGCTCCCAGTATAGTTTCTTACACACAGGAGTATAGTAGGATTCATTCTGTTTCTCCCTCTTACCACATATTATAATTTCTACTTTCTTTGTGACTTGTAACTTTCTACAGCGTTGAAGAATCTGCCCAGTAATATTATTGCATGAATCTTTAGGTGATAGCTCTGTCTCCTGCCATATTGATCTCTGAGGATTATAGTCATTTATTAGTAATCTCAATTTAGACCTAAACTATTGCCATTTCTCCTCTTACTGACCTGGGTTAGCCTAGCCTATTGGATTGCTTGAGAGTTTCTGCCTCCTGGTTTTTCAGTTAATGTACTAGGCACCATAAAGTTTCCTTCCCTTTCCCAGAATTGTTTTCCTTTCTCAGTTGAAAAATTCTGAGTTTTCTCACTTTGGAGGAACACACAGTACTATTGTTACTATTATTGAAATAAAAATCTTGTAGTAAAAAAAATTAGATCCTTAAAACTCAGGAAGTTTGCCTGAGCACTGCCCGTAGTGAGACAGTCCCGCGGGCTGGTGCTTATCCTGTCTCCCATTTCAGTTCTCTCAGTTACTGGAAGAGAAAAATACCCTTTCCATTCAGCTCTGTGACACCAGTCAGAGTCTCCGTGAGAACCAGCAGCATTACAGCGACCTTTTCAATCACTGTACAGTCCTGGAGAAGCAGGTGCAAGAGCTGCAGGCGGTGAGTGAGAAGGTAAAAGTCTGGGAAGAGTGTCAGGAATCTGAGTGCAGGTGATAAAGCAGAAGGAACAGTGTGGAAGAGGTTGCTGTCTTCAGGCTGAGGATTAACTAGGTGTGATGGAGAAAGAGAGAGAAGAGGAGAGTGGGAATAAGGTCCAGGAAAGACTAAGGAATGGAGAGAATAGAAGGAAAAAGATCCGTGAGGTGGTGAGAAAGAAATCAAAAGGTAGTGGGAAACTGTGATGCCTAGGGCTCTTGGAACACTGAAAACTAAGAAAGTTTGGACTTTGCTACAAGAAGTAGGAAAGCTGTACAAAGATTTGGAGCTGAGAAACAAAGTAGGCAGAGCTGTTGGCAGTAGTGGAGAGGGGTGGATCTTTGACATTGGAGGAGACTGAGAATTAGCATGGAGGTGAACAGGACATGGAAGGAGGAGGACGGGCTGTGGAGGGGTTGTGGAATAAGGGAAGGATCAGAGTAGCTTCTGGTAAGTACGTGAGCCTTCACTAGAAGAAAGCAGATTTCAGTGGTAAGATTCGAGAATGAGAACCTGGAAGAAAATGTAATAAAGAGTTTTATGAGGGAGATGAGTCTGTCACAGCAGAAGATTCTCACTTCTAAACCTGTCCTTGGAAAGAGTGATAACGGAGGTATTCCTCTCCAAGATTTCTCAATCTCTCTGACACCTCAGCGAGGTCTCATTTTGCCTAAGTACAGTTTCCTAAGGGCTTTCCTCACTGAATTACTAACCTTTCTCTTCTTCTAGGGGCCACTGAATATAGACGTTGCTCCAGGAGCTCCCCAGGAGAAGAATGGTGCTCACAGGAAGGGTGATCCTGAAGAACTGAGGGAGCCACAGCTAAGGTGGGGGAGCAGCTCTCAACCCCAGAAAGTGTGCTGTGTGCACAGAAACTGGGTGGTCATGGAGTTTGAATGGACATCCATTGTATGGATTTAATATGTCTTCTTATCTTACTGGCTTCACAGAATTGACATGAAGATTAAATAGGAACAATTATGGTAATAAATTTTCCGTGAAAAGTTTGTAAAGCAGAAACAGCGACACCAAGACACACACACCTTACTAATATTATGATACCGGAATGAAAGATATTCAGTCAATCCCCAAAACCTCTTAAGGCATTTTCTGCAGCTTTGTTTAATCTCTTGACAGCTATGCTATTAAAATATTTTGTACAAGCTTCTATAAATTTTCATGCTTGATAACCTTGCAAAGACGTCGAATCCCTTGTATCAGCAACTGTGTTCTGCACCTAGTGATGCTGTCATTCTGCTTTTATCCTGAAGCTTTTCTGAAGCCCAGCAGCAGCTGTGCAACACTAAACAGGAGGTGAATGAATTGAGGAAGCTGCTGGAGGAAGAACGAGACCAAAGAGTGGCTGCTGAGGCTGCACTCTCCGTGGCTGAGGAGCAGATCAGGAGGTGAGGGGCTGAGGGACACGGCCTCTATTTGCTTTGGACCCTTTCTGATCATACTGGTGTGCATTTTAGTGGCCAGACTTTGGAATAACTAGGTGATAATTCTCATCCTGAGACGGTCCTGCAGTGGGCGTAGGTCCAGACAAGCCATGTTAATCCGAGTTTAACCCCTCCACAGTCCCCTCTTTGGCCCTGATGCAGAGCGGAAGTTAAGGCAGCTAATCGAGTGCTGCCTACCCAGGCCCAGCACTTGTCGGGTTAGTGCTTCACATGTGCTCTGTAGTGCTGGTGGAACTCAGTGGCCTTGCTGTTTAAAAGCAGCTCGCTAATGCTTAAAACATCTCATCCTTCCTCAGCCTAGCCTACAGAAGTTTACAGACTGACCCTCATGGTACCAGACCATGCCGTTCCGTATCAAGGCTGCCCCTGAGAAGCTTATCAGATGGAAGGACAGACACAGAAGGGGTCCTGTGCAGACAGCCTGGTTCTCAAGAGGAAAGCAAGCAGGATGGAGCTAGGCTGTGCATATTCAGTTTCTCTTTCCTGGCTCACAAATCAGATTAAAGTATTCCTTCTCTCCTAGAGAAAAGTGTGTGTCCTGTAAAGAAAGTCAAGGAGTATTAGGCTAATGGATATTCCTCATATGGAGGAAACATCAGGAGTAAAGAGTTCCGTCCTCCCCACCACAATTAAATAGTGCACCCCTCTAGACAAAGGCTTGATCAGATGTGTGCTGTTACTTGCAGCCCCCTGATACATTTCTTGTTTTTTGTGAGAGATTGTTGTGCGGATAAAGGCAGCTTCTTCATTAAATGGAGAAGTTCCAGTATTAAGTAAATAAGCAAATAAGCAAAAAATGAAGCAGAAAACAGCAGAGGCTGCCAGTTCAGTTTAACTGTAAGAAATCTTTCTTGGATGCTTCTGCCTATCAATCTTTAATAAATGAAAAAAAATTAATGTGCTTCTCTGAGTCAGATGCGGTGTAGCAGAAAAAAGGGACACACCTGGGTTTTGAATTCTGGCTCTACATCTTACTGGCTGTGCCACCGTGAACAAGCCTTACTTTGACGATAGTAACACCAACCTCAAAGCTGAGGATTAAATGTACATAAAGCACCTGGTCCAACATCTGACCCATAGTAGGCAGTCGGTTCCTGGTCGTTATTACCACCTCTACTGCTGCTGAAAGAAACCTATCTGCCCGCACACTCCTTTCATGGGGCGGGGCTGTGAGAGCAGCCTTTACTGCAGGTCCCTTATGCGGTATCGCACGGCAGCACAGCCAGGGTAGGGTGACTTCAACTGATCAGCCTCTCGTGCCGTGAACCATGCCTCTTTTTTTTCTCAACACAGGTTGGAGCACAGTGAGTGGGACTCTGCCCGGTCTCCCATCATAGGCTCCTGTGGCACTCAGGAGCAGGCGCTGTTAATAGATCTTACAAGCAACAGTTGTCGAAGGGTAAGAAGGGAGGAGAATAAAGAGAGGGTATTGTGCTGTCCGACAGGGCCGGCTGCTTTGAGGGCAAGGGGTCAAGGAGAAGGAGTGTGGGCCTGAGACTGGAAGGATATGGAAGGTTGGAGGAAACCAGTGGACTTTGCCAAGTTGTTGGCCTTGAGGAGACTTTCTGCAGTGGTTGGGGAGGGGATGGGGACATATCCCTATAGGGTGAAACTCTCTGACTTTCAACGTTTCCTTTCAGACCCGGAGTGGTGCTGGATGGAAGCGGGTCCTGCGTTCACTCTGTCATTCCCGGACCCGGGTGCCTCTGCTGGCAGCCATCTACTTTGTGATGGTTCATGTCCTACTCATTCTGTGTTTCACAGGCCATCTATAAATTTAGTCCTCACCTTTGGACCTCTCCCCTCAGAACTTGGAACGCCCTCACCTCTAACATCAAAACCATCAATTCCAGTGGAGCAGTCTTCCCACTACAGGTCCTCTCTCCAACTCTCCACAGAAAGTGCCTGTAAAAACAGCGGTGGATATGAGCACAGGTTAGAGCTGCAGGGACCAGTGAGTCTGCTTTCTACTGCCCAGGGCCTGACACTCCTGCATCATCTGAGGAGCCCCCACAGTTGGTTGTTGAGCCCAGTATTTGTTCAGATCTTGCAGGGCCCTGATCTTTTATGGTCCTATGAAAGGTGCTGAGGAATGTCTTTCAGCCAGGAGGATGGTTCCACTAAACCTAGTAATCAGAAGTCCACTATCATTTTGATTGATGCTTTCTTTGCTTCATGTACCTTATATTTTCTCCTGCTTCAGAGGGAAGGTGGACCTGCTATAAACAATGTTCTGGGCAACATTATCTCATAGGATATTTGACTACGTCTCTCAGAGTGGAAGAACCCCCCAGGGGTTTTAGCTGTTGGATCACAGTGGAGGACAGCATCTCCTTCCCCAGCTGTTCAGACATAATTGGTGAGAGTCATGGTCCTGGACTGTAAGGAGAGGATCCCATTGCTTATCCCTTGATCACATGTTACTGAGGTATTATCATGGCCTGTGCCTTTCGTTTTGCTGAAAGGCAGGAAGAACTTGACTGTGGACAGTGGGATTCAATTCTTACCATTCCTATTTTATCTGGATAAGCCTCGAATGTGGGCCCTAAGACGATACATTAGGAACCAATCCCAGGGGAGGCACTGGCTTCCAGCTGGAGAGGTCTAGTGGGTCTGACACCCACTCCTAGCCTCTTGAAGTACGAAGCTACTTTGCTGTTGGTGACAGTTGTTATTCCAGTTTCTCGGCATGTAGTCATGTGCCCTCTGTGATAGCAGAGAGCTGAGGAGAATGGAGACTCTAGAGAAGACAAAATATTTAAATCCAAGCCTGAGAATGGCAGCCAGGTTTGAATTCCCTTTGTGCCTGTTCCTCCCTCCCCACCCCTCCCCCCTTTCCCGTTGGTTATTTTCTCATTTTGCACATGGTGTGTTCCCTGCCTTTTCTCACCACCCAAAGAAGAGAGAAAACTGGTGGACTGACTGATCTGCTCTAATCCTTTGTTCTGTGGTGACCAAATCTTGGTCACAGCAACCCAGGAACTTTCCTGAACAACTGTAAAATAATAAAATTATTTTCAGAATGAAAAACTGTGGTGGCGTGTGAGTGTGTGTACCCACCAGTGTGTCCATATGCGTGTTTGCACGCTCGGGGGAGGATGGTGCCTAGAGGAAGTAGGGATGGGGTAGCCAGGAATCGCCCAAGGGTAGGAGCTCTGCATGTGCAGGCTTCCTTCTCACTGGCCAGCATTGGGCTGCTTGTGTCCTCTCTCCTTAGCTGCTAGACCCCAGGGTGATAAAGTGGAGGGAGAAAATTCCATCCTAATACTGAACCCAGCAAGCTGGGCTTTTTTTTTTTAATTATAGTACAGTTACAATGTGTCAATTTCTGGTGTACAGCACAGTGTTCCAGTCATGCATATATATACATGTATTCATTTTCATTAAAGGTTATTGCAAGATATTGAATATAGTTCCCTGGGCTATACAGAAGAAACTTTTTTAAAATCTATTTTTATATATGGTGGCTAACATTTGCAAATCTCAAACCCCCAAATTTATCCCTTCTCACCCTCCTTTGGTAACCATAAGATTGTTTACTATGTCTGTTTCTGTTTTGTAGATGAGTTCATAGTGTCCTTGTCTTTCTTCTTTTTAAGATTTCACATATGAGTGATATCATATGGTATTTTTCTTTTTCTGGCTTATTTCACTTAGAATGATGATCTCTGGGTCCATCCATGTTGCTGCAAATGGCATTGTTTTATTCTTTTTATGGCTGAGTAGTATTCTGTTATATAAATATACCACAGCTTCTTTATTCAGTCATCTGTCAATGGACATTTAGGTTGTATCCATGTCTTGGCTATTGTATATAGTGCTACTCTGAAAATTGGGGTGCATGTTGAGCTGGACCTTAAGGCAGGAGGTTCATGCAGGTTTTTGCCTGGGCCTGGGAGAACTCTTAACTGTTACATATTGAAAATATTGGGCCCCTAGGAACCCTCTGGGTGGGAGTAGGGGAAGGGAACTCCAATAGGGTATAGCAGGATGGGTATTATTATGTGTTTGTATCAAGTCACTGCTTAAGAAAAGCTAACTCACTTTCTCAAGTTTCAATAAGTGGATTGGACTAAGTCTATCTTGCATTAAAGCCCATGCTTGCTATGTCTCACTGCCTCTCATCAGGAATGAACTTGGAACATTGCTAAGGAGAGATGGGCTTTCTTGTCATCTTGGATTAAATTCTGTGATTTCTCTAAAGAACTGTGCCTGGATGATGTGTCACAATATCTGGTCTGATCATTTCTCCTTTTGACACTGGAACAGAATTCAAAATGGTCTAAAAGATATTTTCTTCTTCCACAAAAATTACTCTTCCTTAAAGTAATTTTGGTGCTGCCATAATAAATAGGTTATGAAGTAGGAGAAATAATCAATCTCTCCACTAGGCATAGAATCCTTAGATTTGGAAGTAACTAAAGTCTTAGATTCCTAATGCAGGATTCCCCTCCTCTGTATCTTGGACAAATTTCATCCAGTTTTGCTTGAATCCATTGGGAAGCTCATGGCTAAGCAAATCAGGTCAGAACTCTATGTCAATCAAGATTAGGAGGGGCTAGATCAGATAAGATAACAAACACCACCATATTCTCAGTAGCTAAAACAGCAATTATTTTTTAGGATTATTTTTTAGTCAAAGACTCCAAGTCCCTCACACAATGGATGGGGCTCTACTTGTGCTCTCATTAGTTGAGGACCCTGTCACCCAGGGACCCACACTGCCAGGGGAACCACTCAGGAGACTGCAGTTTGCCTTGCTGGGCAGTGGGCTAAAGAGCACAGCAAAGCTTGAAGTCTCTCCACTGGAAAGTGATACATTTCACTTCTTTTATTTCATTGGCCGAAACAAGGTCACCTGAGCAAGTCTGACTTCAAGAGGGAGGGGAGGGGCAGCAAATCTTGGTGAACAGTAATACCACAAAGACCTTCCATCATCTGGTACCAGCTAGTTCTTTCAGACTTCTCCCTATTATCTGGAAACAATCTTTCTGAATTAGCTCAGACTTCTCACTGTCCCCTAAACAATCTCTAAACCTTCCTGCCTCCATGCCTTGCCTTTCCCTGTGAATTACTCCCTTCCATCTTTCAATTAATCAGTGTTTATTTGAACACCTACTATATGCAAACGCCAGTGTTAAGTACTGTGGGTAATGTATGAGTTTCATTTTAAATCTTACCCTTCAAAATCCACATAAAAATTATTTTTTCCACTAAGCCTTTCTTAATTCCTTCAGTCCATATCAAATTCTCTCAGTTTCTTTACCGTGACAGATGCAACTGCCCACCTCTTTAGGACACAGCTCTGTTGCGTAGTGTTCTTTTATGTGCTTTCTGGTTGAATGTTTTGCTTCCCTGACCAGAGAGTAAGAGCAGCATTTTTTTATGACCTCTGGGACCCTCAAAGCCTTGCAAAAGAAGAGGTCCGGAGCGTTTAATCCTTTTTTAATTTAAGTCCTAAGCAGAAGGAACTGACTCAAACTTCAGGAAGTTGCTGTGAGGACAGGGTGGCAGGAAATGACAGAAAACCTGAATACGGAACTGAACTGAAGCAGCAGCTCAGTTTCTTGCTCTGAGGTGGCAGCAGCCAGAGAGGAGCTGAGTGTCTACGTGAGGAGCTGGGAGCTGAGAGCGAACGCTTGCACTGTTGAAGGTGGGTACTCTGAGCCATGAGAAAGTTGTGGGGCACAGAACAAAAGCTGAAGTGAGAGAAACCTACCTGGCTCTCACTCTTTGCTGAGAGGTAAAGTCACTGCCAGTAGGCTTTTAACCTTTTATGGCCAGAAGGCCTGGGCATGAGTGGTTGTAGATAATGAGCATCTAGAGATGGAAATGAGGAGGCTTGAGCCCAGGGAACACAATTCAACAGCCATCCAGGACCCCTGGTTTCTGCTGACAGTCTACAACCCTCTCTAAGGCCCGTTGCTCCTAAGTACTGAGTTGGGAGGGGGACCGCCGGAGATGAAGACCGTCTGTGCCCTGGGAGAGCTTATGGTCTGGCAGAGAGACAAAGCCCACAGGAGACACTGTAGCAAATCAGGAAGTGGTAGTTGCTAATGTACAACAGTGCTGAGGACCAAGTGCTAAATGAAGGTTTGACTAGGGCAGGTTTCTGTGATTTTAGGATCACAGAATCCCAGAATGTCAGAAATGGAGGGGACTTGATGGATTAGTGACGTTAACCTCTTCATTTATTTTCCATTGGGGAGAACAATATTCAGGGATGTTCAATGATTTACCAAATTATTTAATATTCATAAATTGCCTAGCCTGGTACCTGGCAAATAAGAACATATTCTCTCTCTGTTGACCCCCTTACCCATGCTCCCACAGGGGCTTAGTAACAGAGCTGGGGGGACCTTCTGACTCCCAGTCTGTGTACTTTACTGAGGCAGCCTTAAGATGAGGCCCTCGATTGTGCCTGACATCCTGGGCACCAGGCCTCACCGAGTTACTCTCCAGTCTCCCACCTCTAGAAAGCACCTCTTGGCTTCCCTGTTTTGGCCAGTGGCTCAAGGATGCTAACTGTCCCTGTGTCAGAAACCCTTCCCTTTGTTTCAAAAATACATGAGGATGGGAGGCTTATGGGAGAATTAGGCTGAGATCTGGGACGAACTGCAAGGAAGAGGACAGGACCATCGGTCCTCACTGCTTCCTTATTACTCACGAATATTTCAGAAACCTCTCTTTTCCAATTTTCTGCATGAAGCCTTTTGTTGCAAAGGAGCCCAGGAGCGAGGACCATAGGTCTTATCTATGTGCCCCTATCCATTACTGTTGCCCGACAGGGGAAGGCAGAGCTGCACTTGGCAGAGATTCATCCCACAGTCCAGCTGACTCAGTCAATCTCGGTCAATACTTCTCTGTGTCCTTTTTGCATCTTGTTAACCAGTCTACCCCTAAATTTCCCTTGAACTGGTTTCCAACAGGTTTTTCAAAGAGCTGGAGGAGGAGGGAGCTTTCAAGTAGAAAGGAAAATCGGAAAATCTGAGCGCCTGGCTGGAGAGAACAGAGGGTCATTTAAGAGGCAGTGAAGAGCATGGAGAAGGAGACTGAGCAGGGATGGGTGGGCAGGGTGCTGCCAGCTAGTAAGTGGTATCAGGGTCAAGAGGTCACCATCAGAGAAGATGAGTACTGCCTGTTGTTTCCTCATCACACCACAAGCCAGGATCTCCAAGATGTAGAGCACCTGTGCATCATCTCCTGCAGGCGTGGCCAGGCCAGCAGAAACACTGGGGAAGCCCTGGTGGAAACCAGTTGGCACCCACTTCAACTGGTGTTCTCTCAATATTTTCTGAACATTTACTTAGTTAGTGAAAGTCTAATAATTCTTTTTTTTGGTCTAACCTTTTTTTTTTTATCATTTTTTATTGATTTATAATCATTTTACAATGTTGTGTCAAATTTCAGTGTAGAACACAATTTTTCAGTTATACATGAACATATATATATTCATTGTCACTTTTTTTTCCTCTGTGAGCTACCATAAGATCTTGTATATATTTCCCTGTGCTATACAGTATAATCTTGTTTATCTATTCTACAATTTTGAAATCCCAGTCTATCCCTTCCCACCCCCTGCCCCCTTGGCAACCACAGGTTTGTATTCTATGTCTATGAGTCTATTTCTGTTTTGTATTTATGCTTTGTTTGTTTGTGTTTTAGATTCCACATATGAGCGATCTCATATGGTATTTTTCTTTCTCTTTCTGGCTTACTTCACTTAGAATGACATTCTCCAGGAGCATCCATGTTGCTGCAAATGGCATTATGTTGTCAGTTTTTATGGCTGAATAGTATTCCATTGTATAAACATACCACATCTTCTTTATCCAGTCATCTGTTGATGGACATTTAGGCTGTTTCCATGTCTTAATAATTCTTAATGCTCAAAATAAGTGACTTATTACATGCTCTTTTTTGAACCAGTAATCTTCAGAAATATAATTGAGCTGTTTTAAAAAACTGAACAAGAAATGACTTATTCTCAGCAAATAATGCATCCCCATGCATTGTTCAGTGTAGGAATTTCAGCTGAGTGCCCCTACTGACACGTGCAGCTGTGCAGTGGCCAGTCTTGGAGTGGGGATTGGAAAAATTCTCAGTAGAGTTAATCAGGTTGTGGGGAGGAGTAGGGGCTCACTGCATAAAGAGCTGGACCAATATATATTTTGACAGCTGTGAAGTCATATGTAGATACCTGAGTGAAAGGATGCTACAGTTCCAAGGGTGTTCTAGCATCCCTCGTTGATGATCATATCAAGCCACTGCCTGGCTGGCCTCTTGACAAAAGTGAAGGATCCCAGCAGTTTTGACACCCAGGTTATTTAGTGTTACCTGCACCCATGATGACTTCTCTCTCTCCAGACTCAGGTGAGCTCAGGCCACATAAGTTTGTCTTAAGTAAATCCTCACCACCACCCCCACACACCCTCTAACTGAGCCAAAGTGCTTTCCTAAAACTTCCATCTGCTTTGCGTTAGGTTCTATTTTCTTCTAAGAAAAAATGTCAAGAAACATGGGGCTGCTCCATCACTGACTTGGCATTCTTGTTACCTCCTCTTGATTTTTTAACCTAATCATTCCCATTTTCTGTCACCCTTAGATGTGGAAGTCTGTAGTAGGGCATGATGTATCTGTTTCCGTGGAGACCCAGGGTGATGACTGGGACACAGACCCTGACTTTGTGGTGAGTTTGGAAATAGCTTTTCTTGGACAATGAAGGACAGTGGGGAGGCATGTGGGCCACTCTGTAACATTTGAGGGCACTTAAAAAAAAGTCTGGGGCTGGGGTAGCCTTCATTGTGGGACTGACTGGCAGGAAAGTTGGCTGTCAGGAGTGCGGCATGCATGATAGCCTGTGTTGAGGATGGAAAGAAACAGGTACAGAGGAGTCTGACATTGTGATTGGCAGGCTACGTCAGGCTATGCTGAAGGAGCAGGTTAGCTGGGTCTCCTTCAGTCTATGAGCCTGGATTTGAGCTGGACATTTATAATTTGGGGGGACTGAGAAGTTGTAGAAGACCTCAAGAAGAAGGTTTGAGAGATGCAGAGTAGGAATGGTAGTTTCAGAGCTCACCAGTTTAATTTCAGCATGGGCATCTAGGTGGGGTGAACACAGAGAGGAGTCAGAGTAAAGACCCTGACTGAGGGAAGCAGCTGATGTGGGGGCCAAGGGGGCATGTGTGTCAGCTGGGTGACCGCTCTCAGCCTGGCACATCTCTTGCATCACTTATAGCTGAGTGCTGTCTGTTGTAGAATGACATCTCTGAGAAGGAGCAACGGTGGGGAGCCAAGACCATCGAGGGCTCTGGACGTGCAGAGCACATCAAGTAGGTGCCAGAAGGACTGGGAGGAGGGAGAGAGGTATGGGAAGAGCCCAAGGAAAACCTGGAGACTAAGGAGAAGGTGACAGGGGAAGGAGAGAGAAATCCATGTGTGTGTGTCGTTGTTTCTACTTCAGTCTGTCCCTGTGTGTCCTATGTGTGTCACTGTGTATTGTTTCATGTCCCTCCTCTTATCCCCCCAACCCTGTTACTGTCTTTATTTCTCACCACTCTGCCATTTCCCCAAGTGGGTCTATTATTTTAAGTGTCTCTCCTCCTTCAGTAAGGCAGGAGGAGTTCAGAGAGGGAAGAGCTGCACTTGTATCATTTATTATTATCCATCTACTCACAGAAATAAAAATGTGTATCTGGACTGCAGGGTGACTTCAGATGGGCCAAGGAGGATCCAGTAAAATGTCAAAGTAAAGAACTCAGAATAAATCCTGTAAAAAGAGCACAATATGTCAGGCCCCATAACTGGCCTGAATGACTTTTAAAATAAAAGTTTGATTTTGATTACTTGATAGAAGTGGGAAGCCATGAATGGTAACATGAAGAAATATAACACTTGGAAAACTTGTTGACTAAAACTATTTTAGCAATGGTACTTAGAAGTCTTAAAGGTCATAACCAAACATTTTACCCGGAAAAAAAAAAAAGCAAAACAAAAAAACCCTCAGATACCACAAGAGAGAAGGAAGTTGCTCACAGACAAACCCAGGGGGTCTCTGTGGGATGTACTGTGTTTCAGGATTGAGAGATTCCTTCTTCTTTCCACGGATTATTCAGAATCATCTAATCAAGGCTGTTTACTGTGGAGAGTGTCAGAATGTCCAATAGGAGTAGCAAGGTAGACACAATGAACAGTATAACAGGAGCAAAATTAAAAAGTAAAAATCAACAGTTACACACAAATTGACAAAATTGATAATTTTTAGCTCCATTTTAACTTCCCTCCACACTAACACCAATTTTTCACCTCATTTTCTTCTAGATTTTAGGTGTTAGTGGATGATCACATTGCACAAGCAACACACTATGAAAACTTGGCACATATTTGTACAATTTGATAATATTCAGTACTATGTGTTGTTATTTAATCAGACATAAATGGTTTGTCTCAAGTGACTGTAATGAATATTATTTGTAAACAACCAAGCAATTCTGGAAGCAGTTGGAGAGTGAAAAAATGGGATAGGGTCATGCAGGAAGCTTCTTTGATGCTCCGCTGTAGCTCATCCATCCTACCTAAGTTAAGACCCACTTCCCTTCTCTGAGTAAAGGCCACCCAGCCCTAGTGTCCTAAGAACTGTTAAGATAAGGTGCAAACTCTCCTTGCACCTCTCCCCTTCCAGTGCCTGTCTCATGAAGAGCAGGAGTAGAACATTTTAAGGAAGACTCCTAAATCCCTGCCATGATCTTACAGAAAGAGCTTGAGTTTGGATATTTAGATTCAAATACAGGTCTACAATTAACAGCAGTGTGTATTAGACATATAACCTCTCTGCATCTCACTTATTTATCAAATGGGAATAATAAAACCTACCCTGCAGATGTATGGTTAGAATTCAAAGGACTAACATATACCGAGAGCAGTATTTAGCACCTCTTAGCAGCTCAATAACATTATTCCTCTTTCCTGTTAATGTAGATGATTTGAATCAGCTTTTCTTCTAAAAGCCTAACATGAACATGTGAACAGATGACAATCTTCCTTCTTCCTAAATGACGTTTACCTGGACTGTTGTGTTGCACAACCTAGTGTACATATTACTCCAACTTGACCCCTGGGGTTGTAAAATGTGGTGACCCTGGATCTGAATCTGATAGAATAAAGTGGAGACATTACACAAAAAAGCCCACTCCCTCCCTTTCACCCAGGCTACTGAGGCGTAAAAGCCTGGTCTCTGTTAGTAACTAGCTGCGTTGGATCTTGGACAGGTCACTTTCCTCTCTGGTTCCCAGTCTTCCCATTGGGATCAAAAAGACTTCTAGAAGACCTTCCTGACATAAGTCTTTACTATTCTGCGATTCTTTCTGGCTAGTGTGGACGAAGACAATCTTTCAGGTCAGATGGGAATCACCAAAGTCCTGGGAAAGAAGGGGGAAGTTGGAGAGCAGAACAGTTGCTGAGCTCAGATGACTGAAAGCAGGAAAAGGAAGTGATTGTGTTTCTCATTAATCTCACTACCATCCCCCACACCATGATCTTTCTTTTTTAGGTCTGCCTGAAACATATTTAGTTTGGGGAGTGGTTTGGTAATTCAGTGACCGGCTGAAAGGATTCTGTCCATCCCTCATCTATTGTAGAGAGGAGTCCTGGGCCAGGCAGCTCCAAGCAGCCTAGTGTTTCCTCGGGACTGCCTGGTTTTCAAGGGCTGTTGCCCTTTTCTCCATCTTCTTCTCACCACTCTTACTCGTGCTCCTGTGCCTCTTTACAGTCAATATACCCCACCCCCAGACCTGGCTGGATGTAAACACTGATCTGCTCCTTGTCACTACAGATTAGTTTTGCCTGTCCTAGAATTTCATATACATGGAATAATGTAGAATGTAGTCCTTTGTGTCTGTCCTCTTTCACTCGGTGTGGTATTTTTGAGATCTGTTCATGATCTTGTGTGTATCAGTCCTTTGCTCCTTCTTATTGTCAGGTAGTATCTCATTGTACAGATAAACTACAGTTTGGTTTACTACCCTCTAAACGAACATTTGGGTTGTTGACAATTTGGGGCTATTACAAATAAAGCTATCATGAACATTTGGGTCCAAATCTTTTCATTAACATACATTTTTATTTCTCTTGGGAAAAACCTAAGAGTAGTAGAATTCCCAAGTCATATAAGTGTTGTAACATTTTAAGAACCTGCTAAACTGTTTTCTGAAAGGAATTTACCATTTTTCTTTCCTATCAATAATGTTTGGGTTTCAATTGCTCCACATCTTTATCTACACTTGGTATTGTTACTCTTTTTAATTTTAACCATTCTTCTGAGTGTGTGGTGGTTTTAATTTGTATTTTCTGCTGACTAATTTTATTGAACATCTTTTTATATGCCATTCATGTATCTTCATATATCTTAATTTTGAAGTGTCTACTCAACCCTTTTCTCACTTTTAAAGTGAGTGGTTTGTATTCTTATTGGGTTTTAAGAACTCAATATATATATATTGAGTTTTATATTTTCTGGATACAAGTCTTTTGAGAGATATTTATTTTACAAATATTTTCTTCCAGAGCATAACTTGGCTTTATTTTATTAATGGCATCTTTTGGAAACCAGAAGATATTAATTATAATGAAGTCTACTTTATCAACATTTTTGTGGTTAGTGTTGGATATGTCTAAGAAAATTTTACCTATTTCAAAATTGTGAAGTTTTTTTCCTGTATTTTACTCTAAAGGTTTATAGTTTCAACATTTATATTTAAGTCTATGATCTATTTCAAATTAGCTTTTGTGTAGAGTATAAGGCACAGATTGAGCTTCATTTTTTTTGCATATGGATATTTCATTATTCCAACACCATTAAAAGCCTATTCTTTCCCCATTGACTGACCTCACATCTTTGACTATATACTTGTGGGTCTATTTCTAGACTATTTGATTAACTTACATGTCTGCTCTGACCCATACCATACTGCACTTTAACTTTGCTCTCCACTTGAAAAAAAATTTATTTTTACTCTTCCAAGACTTTGCATTTGCAAATACATTTTAGAATTAGCTAGTCAATCTCTATAAAAATGCCCATTGGTATTTTGATTGGGGTGGATTGAATCTATAGATCGTTTTGGAGAGAACTGATATCTTAATGATCTTGAGTTTTCCAAACCATGAACATGGGTTCTCTCTCCATTTATTTAGGTCTTCTTTAATTTTTTCAGAAATGTTTTTCTGTGTTCAGGTCTTGCACATATTTTGTTAAATTGATGCTAAAATGTCTCATATTATTTCATGTGATGGTAAGTGGTATTTATTTTTAACTTTAAATTTCCAAATGTCTGTGGCTAGCATGTAGAAATAAAATTAATTTTGATAGTGATCTTGTCTCCTAGGACCTTGCCAAATGTACTTAATAGTTACAATAGTACATTTTTGTAGATTCTTTAGGATTTTCTACATCTACAATCATTTCTTCTGTGAATAAAATCTTACAGTCTGAGTCGCTCACCTTTGCACTTGTACTTTTGTGATAAAAAAAATCCGTTCCTACTCTCAGTTCATCTTTAAGGTCCTGGATTTCACTTGGTTTCTATAAAATGTATTGCTTTATCAATTCTAAGTTATTTTAAAACTTAAAATAGGCATCTGAGAGTTAATGTGTCAAAAGTTTCTTAGGATTGCCAATTAGGGCATTGAATTATGATTTTTTGTTTTCCTCTCTATATCTTCCACCTGATCACTGTTTTCATACATGAATTACCTTTGTGTCCTCAGAGCCTAATAGTACCTCATACTCAAAAGTTTAATTAATATTTATTTAATAAAGGAATAATATAACTAACACATATTTAGAGTGGCTTCAGCTATATTCCAAATAATTGGATAAGAAGTTGGTCTTTGTTGGCCCCAACATTTTTATTCATATTATATTATCTACTGGCATGATTCTCTGACTAGCCTTGCTGTCATCTATTAAGTGGCTATTCCTGAATCTCATTTTCTAATCCCTTTCAAAAACTTGTTTCAACTATAAAATATTTATCACCCAGGTAACTGTCATTGGATTTATTAAAACTTTACAGATTTTTCCCATTTGAAAGTAACATTTAGCCCCATCTTCTTTATTCTTCATCTGAATACTTTGGGATATACTGGTCATTTACATGTTCTTGGAACCAGTAAATTTTTGACACAGACAGATCTAAAGGGTCAGTGTAGTCAAACTAGCAACACGGAGTCTCTGCCCTCACTGCTGCCAGCGGGTTTAGAGCAGGCACGGGAACAGAGGGTTCTTCCAGCTCTTAGCTTCATTTCATCTGGTTCAAAGCCAGCTTTCTAAAATTAACTTTAACTAAAGCTGAGTAGGCTTTTTAAAAAGACCTTTGTTGGGCTCCTACTAGAAGGCCATGGATCTATTCGTCCATGAAAGAGGGGAATTTCTGCTGTGAGATGGACATTCTAGCTATAACCAATATATCTTGTTTTCCTGAGCTAGTGAAGTCCCAGTGATACCACTATCTCAGTTCCCTAAACCTCCATCTCTTGCTGCCAGAAGTCAAATTTTTTTTTTGTAGGATTTTCTTGCCCAGGTATTTCTAAGAATTCCCGGCAGTCCTTGTATGTGCCCAGTATCAGTCCTGATTGTCACTTATTGGTGCTAGTGTTGGTGCTGAGCTGTCACTTCATACCTTCAGGACAAACAGATATGCTCTCTACCCGTGTGGTAAAGGTGAAAGTGAAGTAAGAAGGGAAATGCCCCTTTCTGGTGTTACATTTTCTTAAGGATAGAGGTTTCCCAAATCAAGTTTACTTGGGCCTTAAAGTGTTTCAACAATTAGCGGTGAGAGTGAATTTTATTAGTGAGTTTTTATTAGTTTTATTAGTTCTCGCAGGAATTATCAGATTTAGGGGTAGGGTAAAGGGCATTCATTTTTGAAAAGAAAATACACAAAATACTTAATGTACAGATAAATTTTCCAATGCTACATTTTTCACAATCATCATTTTTAATGATTTCCTAGTGTGCCATTGAAAGGTTATATTGCAATTTACTTAACTATTACCCAATTTTCTGCCGTATAAATTATTTCTTATTTCTTGCTATTAAATACAGTAGTTCATGTATATCATTAGCCATTAAGCTTTGCCATATTTAAAGTTATTTTCTTGGGGCAGACTTATAGGACAAGCGTGTGTGGGTAAAGAGTATATGAATATCTTTGTGCTTCTTGAGGTAGAGTACTTACTTGCTAGACAGCAAATCCATTCAGAGAGAAAAACAACTTTTCAGTTACTAGAATATAGATACCACTGTCCTCTAATATTTAAGAACATGAAAAATAGGACTAAATCGCAGAAGGTTATTTACTGAGCAAAATAATAGACTAGCAGAAATGCAGTTATCTTATGGAGAGTTTATATCGGTTCTATATGCAGACCACACGGACCCCTGACTCCCAGACCCGGCACTGGTATGCCTTGGGTGCGGAGGTTATTACTGAAAATAAACAGAACACATTTCAATATTTCTATTTTTCTGGGAAGGAGGCTTGACTTCCCTGTGCCAGTGAGTCTCTGTGGTGTGGTTATTTCCAGCATCCACCAGCTGAGGAACAAAGTGTCAGAGGAGCATGATATTCTCAAGAAAAAGGAGATGGAATCAGGGCCCAAAGCATCCCATGGCTACGGAGGTCGGTTTGGGGTGGAAAGGGACCGCATGGACAAGGTGAGTTGCAAGGGGGATATTTGCTTAAAATAAAAAGAGTCGTTTGTTGGTTTTGTGGTTTAAAACCTGTTCAAAAGTGAAATATTCATTTGGGTTTTAAAATAGAATGTCCACATATTATTTGTATCATTTTTTCCTTGATTACAACACGTAAGATATAGATGGGGGAAAATGGGAGCCAAGACTTTAGAAGGACTGGCCTATTGTAGGTCCCACCTCCTAGACTAAGGAGATAGGGAGCACAAGTAGAAAAGGGAAAAATATGTTTTAAAATCATTTACTGCTCCTAAATATATGCATATTGTCTATGCTGTAAATTCTCTTATTGTTTTCTGTATATTTAGTGTTCTTTTTGTACCTATTTTATATAAAGCTTATATGATTTGCGCATAGGTATGAAAAATATTGATGTGAATTTATCCACTAGATACCCTCAAATATGAATATTATTTTAACTTACTCCATTAGAAATTATAAAAGTATGATAAAAGATGCTTGCATATTGAATCAGATTTTCCACTGACTTTCCTAACCTCAGAGATAAATATCTATTTCTACAAGAAAAAATGTTTAATTTCCGAGGAGAAAGAAATTTCAGTGAAAGCCTTTAGTTCACCCTCAAGAACTAAAGTTTTGTTTTGTTTTATCATTGTGTATAGTGTGGTGCAGGCATTGTATTCTCCGGCAGAATTCCTAGGAAAAAGTAAAAAAGATAAGCAGTCATTCATTCTCTTCTTTTTTAACTTTTGTTTTTAATGGGGGTACTGGGGATTGAACCCAGGACCTCATGCATGGTAAGCACATGCCCTACCATGGAGCTACACCCTCTCCCCCAACCCTTAGTCACTCATTCTTGAATTTAGCAAGCAACATTGACCTACACAGACCCCAAAATACTGCAAAATGACTTCCCAGGAGCTCATATAGGGCAGTGCCTCACCTCAACTTCTGTACTGATATTTATCCCAACATAGAACTGGAAATACAGGAGGAAAAAGAAACTTTCTGATTTCTTCTTAGTTGAGGGCCTACAAGGTATCATTATTTGATTCAAAGTATTATTCAATTCCAAGATTATTAAAGTATCCATATCTAAATATTGAGTCATACCTTTGAAAACTAAGTAGAAAATAGTAGATGGAGGAAAAAGTGGAGGGGAATAGAAAAGAATTAAGTAATATTCCATCTGAGAATACTCACAGTATTGTCCGCCAACCCCCTTCGGCATAAAGAGTCAGTCACTTTTAATCAGGGCTCAGGTAGCACTTCTGAACTTTGATGGTCATACAGGAGCAAAGATCAGAACAAAAGCACCTGGCTCTGTGAGTGAAATACTCAGTCCCGGCTATGGCATCTACATCTGGTCCCTCCACAATAACTACCCTCATTTCCATTTTGATGCACAAAGCCTTTTTGTTTCTGGTTTAAACATTGATCTGTCTACTTAGTCTCTATCCTTCTGGTTCTCAACCCATCCTATGGGAGTTTCCTAAATGATGGGTTCCTAGTGGTATTAAAGAAGAATCAGGATGGGCAAGGCTTCAGAAATAATCACATTGCCCTCCCATCACACATTCCTTGGCACTACTGTCAGAGGTTAGCAATCTGACCCATAATGGAATTTCTTGTATTCTCACATCTCATCCTTCTCTTCATCATTTTGTGTGTGTGTGTGTGTGTGGTCATTTTATCTCCTTACTCATTCTGACCTTGATTTTTCTCAGAGTGCTTTGGGCCATGAATACGTTGCTGAGGTAGAGAAGCACTCTTCTCAGACTGATGCTGCCAGAGGCTTTGGGGGCAAATACGGAGTTGAGAAGGACAGAGCAGACAAGGTAAGTGACAACTCTGTCCCTGCACCACCCAATTCAGATCAAGTGGGACTTACCAACCCTCACCCTTGAATGTGGGTCTATACTTCTCCTGTGGCAAGACCAGACAGGCAGTGGACTTGTGGAGGGTCCATCACGAGGAAAGCTCCTACACCTCCCTCAGCAAGTTCCTTGGTGCCAGGATTGGAGGCCATGTGTTGAGCTTAATTTAAATAAGATAAAGATTCTCAAACTCTGTTTGAATGAAGAATCCCTAAGCCATTAGTTTTATCGTACCTGTATGCATGAAGAGAGTAAGGGAAATTCCAATACTCCTCCTTTGATCAAACATCAAAACCTTATAAATATTTATGCCTTTCAGAAAAACAGAGATGTCAGCTTAATTATTATTCCAATGGCAGTAAATAATCAAGTAAAACAACTAACTGAGGTTACAGTGTTTTTAGAAGGTGGAGGTTACTTTTCACGGGATTTAGCCCCAGCTCCCTGAAGTCCAGGTGTTTTCTACTCCTTTGTCAAAAAAGTAGCTTAAAGAGAGAGAGGGGAAAAGGACAGCATGATTACGGATGATACAGTGGTCAGGAGAGTACCATCGATAACTCATTGATGATCTCATTTTCACACCTTAGGAGATCGAATTCTCTGAGCTCTTTTTTTTTTTTAATTGTACAGAGTAGTGTCTCTTCCCCTGCAGCTGCACACAGAAAGGACATCTCCTTCACAGCTAGCTGAGACTTTTTTTTTTCACCTGTAGTCATTAATAAGTGGGCCTGAATCCTAAAAGTTAAGTGTTAGAGTGTTATTTGCATTGTAAGGGAATTAAAAAAAAACAGAAAAATTCAAAACATACTGTAATTTTTAAAAGAGTAAGTTTTAAAAGCAGTAATGGAATATGGAACATGTAATGTTCTCTAATCAGGATGAAATTTCCCTTCCATCTTGGTCCCCCTCCTGCCTTTGTCTAGTCTTTCATTGTTCTTTCTTTCATCTCCTGCCTCACCAGGGACAAACTGAATCACCTTAACAATCAGTGTGTCATGTAAATCAAGAAACAGTATATACTAATAGCTCTTAAGATGCAAAATCTAGACTTGCTAGAGACTCATACTTACTCAGCTAGACGGGGGCACAGTTATGTGGTAGTTAGGTATTGTCCAATGTATCCAGTCCTGAAGCAGCTAGGATCCAGACTCACCTGGTTGCTTCTCATCCCACTGAAACCCACATCTCTGGGTTTCCACTGCTGTGTGAAAAAAGAGAAGCACAGTATAATCTGTTCAGTACAGCATGATAGCTCTCACAGGTGCATAGTGCTTTATGGTTCACAAGGCATTTTCCTAGCTCTTATTTCATTCTAGTTTTGTGAGAATTAGGAAGAAAAGCACTAATTTACTTGTGGCCCACACCATAAATAGCTTGCCACATTTAGTCCTCACAATGTCCCCAATTAAGTGGAATCATCTCTCCCATTTCAGAGGTGAGGTTAATAGGGCAGGTATACCTATTTTCAATCCATATTTGAGGAGCCTGAGGCTCAGTAACATTAAAGGACCTACCTAACGTTGTACAACTATAAATAGGGAAGTTGGCGCTGGGGTTTGCATCCAGAGCTGTCTGTGCCCAGAGCCCATGTTCACTGCTCTGGCGTATTCTGCCTCTATAGCAGCCTCTCAGGGTACTGCTGTTTCTGTATTAAGCCCCGTTCTCAGCTCTGAGCCCCGGTAACTAACCACTGGGCTAAGTGTAAGGGTACTTGAGGGAGGGGAAAAACGGCCAGCTCTGACTCTAACCAATTCTCTCTCCTTGTCCCTGTAGTCAGCAGTTGGCTTTGATTACAAAGGAGAAGTGGAGAAACACACATCTCAGAAAGGCAAGGACCCTGCACTTCAGCCTTAGCAACGTGACTGACCAGACTGCTCAGACTTCAACTCCAGCAGCTGTCATCCACTCCCTTTAGTTCCATGACCCTGTTCACCACTATTTTATTTCTTTTTATCTTCTTTTCTCTTTGTTTTGTTTTGTTTTTGGTGTTTTTTTTGTATACATATTTTTATTGAAGTACAGTCAGTTTACAATGTGGTGTTGATTTCTGGACAGCACAATGCTTCAGACATACATGAACATATAGATACTCGTTTTCATACTCTTTTCCACCATAAGTTACTACAAGATACTGACTATAGTTCCTTGTGCTATATCGTATGAACTTGTGTATCTATTTTATATATATATGTGTGTATATATATATATATATATATATATATATATATATATATATATATATATATATATAAAAGTTAGTGTCTGTTATTTCTCTTTAAATCCAAGCATGTACTTGCTTCTTTCTCTGAGACTGGTCAAGTTTTCTTTAGTCCCCTTTCCCCTCTAATGGATTGAAAATAAGGTATTATCCTCCTTTATGTTAGGAAGTTATCCCTAGGTTTTAATATTCCTCTTTGACTTAAATTTAAAATCAATCACTAGCTCTTCCTAATACAGCAAAAATGTAGAATAACTTAATTATATTCCTTCTACATCATAGAGTCTTTATACCAATTTGTTGTCCAGTATATTGGTTCCATATGTTTGTTTTTAAACCTCACAAAAATTCATCATTCTGATTATGAGGTGAATGCTTATTTAAATTGACCGACATATTTACCAACTTCCTAGCTCATCATTGTTTTCTGTATTTCATTGTTTCCTCCTTGAATCTTCTATTTCCTTCTTGCTAAAGTACATCCTTTGGTAATTATTTCAGTGAGAGTCTATGAAAGAACTCCCAGGCTTTGTCTAAAAAAAAATTTTGCTCCAGTCTTCATTGCTATTTTCCCATCATCGTGTTGAAGATACTGTTCCATCATCTCTGGCATTTGTCTTGGGTTAGTCTGGTCATTATTCCTTTGTAGGTAACATGTCTTGTCTCTCCGTTTTTTTTTTTTTTCATGAAAAGTTTTCTTTTTGTCCTGATATTCTGAAATATCATCAGGCTATGTCTGGGTGTTGGATTTGTTTTTATTATTCTACCTGAGACTTATTTCTCCTCTTCAACCTGAGAAATAACTTTCAATGTGGAAAGTTATCAGGCATTTTTTCTTTGGCTACTGCCTCTCCTCTCTCTTCTTTTATTCTTTCTTTTGAAACTCAAGTTAGACATGTATTTGAACTTTTCATTCTCTTCTCAATCTCTCTCTTTTAAAGAGACTTTATATTTGTAGAGCACTTTTAGATTTGTGAGAAAGTTGAGAGGAATATCCAGAGATTTCCCATACACTACTGCCCCTCTACATGTATAGCCTCCCCCCCATCAACATCATTGACCAGAAGGATACTCTTTTTTTATTTAAATCTTTTTTTCTTTTTTTACCAAGGACAATTCTACATTGACACATCAAAATCACCCGAAGTCCATAGTTGAGGGTTCACTCTTGGTGTTGTACATTCTTGGCGTTTAAACAAAAGTATAGGGACATATATCCATCATTATGTCATACAAAGTATTTTCAGTGCCCTAAAAATCCTCTTGCATGTTCATTTTCTCTACCCCTTCGCAACCACTGATTTTTTCCGTCTTGAGAGTTTATATGTTTGGAATCATATACCACATAACTTTTCCAGATTGGCTTCTTTCACTTAGTAATATGCATTTAAGTTTACCCCATATCTTTTCAAAGCTCGATAGCTAAATTCTTTTTAGTGCAAATTATTATTCGTTTGGGCACACCACAATTTATTATCCATTCACCTACTAAAGTACATCTTGGTTGCTTCCAAGTTTTGGTAACTATGAATAAAGCTGCTATAAACATCTGTGGCAAGTTTGTGTGTGCACATACATTTTCAACTCCTTTGGGTAAATACCAGGGAGTACAATTGTTGGATTCTACAGTAAGAGTATGTTAAGTTTTATAAGAAGTTACCAAACTGTCTTCCAGAGTGTCTGTACCATTTTACATTCTCATTAACAATGTATGAAAGTTTCTGTTGCTCCACATCCTCACAAGTGCTTGGCGATGTGAGTGTTCTGGATTTTGGCCATTCTAATTGGTGTGTAGTGGCATCTTGTTTTAATTTGTATTTCGCTGATGATACATGATGTAGAGCATCTTTTTATACACTTATTTGCCATATATGTATCTTCCAGTAAGGTGTATATAAAGATATTTGGACCATTTTTACCAAATTTGTGGACAGAAAGTTGTTCATAGTATCATTTTATTATCCTTTTAATTTCCTTGGCCTCTGTAGTGATGTAGCCTCTTTCACTTCTGATATTAGTAATTCATATTCTCTCTCTTTTTCTTAGTTAGCCCAACTATAGGTTTATCTATTTTATTGATTTTTTTCAACGAATAAGCTTTAGGTTTCCTTGATTTTTCTCTATTCACTTCTTGTTTTTAATTTCATTGATTTTTTTTTTCGCTCTAATTCTTCTGCTGACTTTGGATTTAATTTACTTTTCTTTTTCTAGTTTCCTAAGATTGATTTTAGATCTTTTTTTCTTTTCTAATAGATGCATTCAATGCTATAAATTTCTGCCTAAGCACTGCTTTCACTGCATCCTAGAACTTTTGATATGTTACGTTCTTGATGTCTCTTAATCTTTCTTCTCTATTTCTCTCTCTTTATCTCCCTGTATTGCATTCTGGGTAATTCCCTTGGATCTTCGTTAAGTTCTCTAATTCTCCCTTCAGCTATATTTAATTACCATTTAAGCTGTCCACTAAAAATTTTTAATTTTCTTTTAGATATTTTCACTTGTACAAGTTCCCTTTGATTTTATGGCAAATCTGCTGATTCTTTTTCCATAATGCCTTGTTGCTTTCATTTTTTCCCTTTCTTTAAATTCTTTAATTACTTTAAGAATATTTATTTCACAATTTCTTTCACATTATTATATTATTTGCAGTTCTTGGGGCTGCCAATTCTTCTGTTTGATTATTCTCTTTTCCCTCATGGTTATTCATTTCTTTGATGGTTTGTAACTTTTGTTAACAAACTTATTTCAGTGAAAGGAAAGGGATGTTTGTTCTATGGGAGTTTTATATGCCCTGGGTTGAGAAAGTTTCCTATCAGAGAAATTCTGCCTCAGAATTCTGGCTGAATTCTCAGAAATTTCTGGCTGAGTTCTAGGGGATCTTGATAGTAACAGACCATTTTTTTTGCTCTATGGTTTTTGTTTTCCATTATGAGTTCAATTTCTTAAATAGATATAGGTCTACTCGGTCTTTGAATTTTTTCTGAAGCCAGTTATGGTATATTGTGCTTTTCAAGGAATTTTTCAATGTTATCTATGTTTTCAAATATATTGGCTTAGATTCATTTATAGTATTCCTTTATTTTCGTTTTAACCTCTGTAAGATCTACAGTGATATTGTGATAAAAGAATATGATATTTCATATTTCAATTTTTTGAAATGTTTTAAGACTTTTTGAATGACACGTATATGGTCTATCTTGGTACATGTTCTATTTACATAGAAAAATAGGTATTGTGCAGTTTTGGGGTGCAGTATTCTGTAAATGTCAGTTAGGTCTTGTTGATAATGTTGTTTGGGTTTTCTATAATGTTAGATTATTTTTGTCCAAATTTTCTATTAATGAGAGAAGAGTGTTAAAATTTTCAACTATGAACATAGATTTGTCTGTTTTCCTTTCTGCTTTGCTTCATGAGTACGGATTCTGTTAATAGGTTTCTACCAGCATATACAATCCTGATGAATGATGAGTTGTCCTCTATCATTGTGTTATGTCTCTCCTGCCTCTTATAATGCATTTTGTCTTGAGGTCCACTTTGTCTCATATTCATGCCGTCTTTCTGATGCTTACTTTTTCTGTGGTATAGATGTTCCTAGATCAGTATTCAATTAATTTCTTAGCTTAGAATTCCTGTATAATATAAGTATTATGAAATTGGATTTTTGTATTCCACACACTTGGGTGTAGGCGTGGAGTTACCAAGCCTCAAAGGTAAAATTTCCTTCTCCACATGCTGAACAAACTGCAATTCTCCTCAGCATTTCCCTGGATAAATGAGTAGAACTTTACAGGAGTGGGCAGAGTCTCAATTCCTGCTCTTCTTATCACTGTGTTATGTCTGTTCTTGTATAGAAAGTAGAACCCCAGACTCTAGAATCCTAATCCTTAGGCAGTAATTTGGAACTTAAAACGGCTTGGGTTTTCTGTGTCAGCTCATAATTACCATTATATCTACTATTTTGATTCATCTGTTTCTGGAGCCAGGAACTTTTTTCTTCTTTTCTTTTGAGATTCACTGTTTTTTTTTTTAAAAAGATTGTTGTACTTTAGCTGACATTGCTAAGTGTTTATTTGGGAGTAAGCAAAGGCACACGTTTCATATGCATCTGTCTTTTTCCCCCTGGAAGTCTCTACTTACACTCTCTATACTTCCTCCTTACTTGAAGAAGGGAGAAAATTGAAATGATCTCATCTTGGAATGGAAGTAAAGGAGGAGAGGAAAAGAGTGAACAATGTTGAATTAAAGCTTGCAAAAGGTGGCTTGGTACACCATTTCTCTTTTATTCACCCATGCTCGAGCCCTGCTCTCTTCCTGGGCCCCTATCAGCCTGCACCCATCCCCCTGACTCCTCTCTTCCACAGCACTTCCCGGTGGGCTGAGAGTGGGCTCTCATGACTGCTCCTTCCAACACAGATTACTCTCGCGGCTTTGGTGGCCGATATGGGATAGAGAAGGATAAACGAGACAAGGCTGCTCTGGGATATGACTACAAGGGAGAGACAGAAAAACATGAATCCCAGAGAGGTGAGTTGGGGTTGGAGGGGAGGGAGGTCACAGAGTGCATAGGGCCTTCCTTCTGCCTTCCTGAAAGCTGACACGGAGGACCCAGAATACAGAGGGGCAGATGTGCAGTGGAAGTGGTGGGGTGAAGAGTAAGTGTACATATTTGGGGGTAGTTCGGGGGAGACTAACAGGGGTAGAAGGGCAAACAGCAAGATTGGGACCAGGACAGAGGAAGGAGACCAAAGAGAAGGGCTCACTGAAAAAAGGATGAAGATGGGCTGGCAAGAGAGTGATTTGGCTGTAAGTCTTAGAGGCCCCTCTGCTTCACAGAGAGAGGTCCCCTTCTTCCCTGGGACACACATGGGATAGCTGGGGGGCAGGCTCTCCTTAATTTTTCCTGTACCTCCCTTTATATTTTCCCCTTTTCTGTCATTTCTTTCTTTTTATTTTCCTCTTCCCATCTTTCTCCCCTTCATTCCCTCCCACCTGTTTTTCTCCCCCTGTTTTCTATCTCCTCCCCACCCATGCCTCTCTCTGTCCTCTGATTCCCACACAGCCTGTCGATCTGTTTTCCTTATTCATGTCTTCTGGTCTTTCTTCCCACTGCTCCCTCTTCCTACACATTTCCAGCATTTTAACTTCTCTTATAACTCTCAGATCTTTCCATCCTGCAGATTATGCCAAGGGCTTTGGTGGTCAGTATGGAATCCAGAAGGACCGAGTGGATAAGGTAAATCAGTGGCTAAGGTAAACCAGGACACCAGTGTCTTGAGAAGGGTTCCCTGAAGTGCATGGAGAAGAGTGAGGGGCCAAGCTGGGGAAAGGATGGGAAAAGTTAGATGCCCTGCTCTGTTCTCCTGGAGAGTGGAGGGAAGCAGAGAGAGACAGAGACAAATAAACTCCAGGGAAGGACGATTGAAATTTCATTGATTGCTTGGCATTGCTTAACTCAGTCTATAATCTCTTCCCACTCCATTCACTGTCTTCCCTTACACCTCTTCATGCTCTGGCCAGAGGCCCTGCTGCATTCCCAGCAACTGGTTTTAGAGATGTGAGATTCCAGAAACACTGTGCTTTTAAAGAGGGAGCTGATCCCATCAGTTTCAAACTTCTTTACCTCTCTCTCTGCCATAAAACAACAATATCTGAATACTCTGTCTAACTGATGAGCATCAGATGGTTAGGGAATTCTCCTAGAGTGGCTCCAATCCCCAGTACTGCCTTCTGGCTCATTAGTACTCCCTCCCCTGCCCCCTGCCCCCTACCCCCACTACACATACTCTTCTACCTGCAGAGTGCTGTTGGCTTCAATGAAATGGAGGCCCCAACCACAGCTTATAAGAAGACAACACCCACAGAGGCTGGTGAGTTTTCAGTCCCTGTCTCTCTGCTCCTCAACCTCCTCTCCCTTCTCATTTTTTCTTCTTCCTAGACTACCTTTTCCATGCCTTTAACTACTAGATTAGCTGACGTAACCTTGACATCTACCCTCATGTTCCCAGATTCTCTCTCCCAGAAAACTTAGGTTAAGTGGATAGAGAGAGTGACATTTGGGGAAGAGACTGAACAGAGTACACAGGGAAGGTGTGAGGGAGGGAGCCAATTAGGAAGAATACATGGGGAAAGGTGCTTTCCGTAGGGGATGGAGGGTGGAGTTCAGTGGCCAGAGGGCATACAGATTTAAGAAATGTGGACAGGGAAGGATGCAGGTTAGAGGACCAAGCTTTATGACTTAGAAAAGACAAGAGTCTGAGATCACATGGCCTGGCTGTATGAAAATCTAGGCTTCAGGATATGATATCAGTGATAGGTCGAATCTAAAAAAAATTAAAAAAAAATAAGGACACAAATGAACAACTTATTATTTTTAACTTAGATGACTGATTTCTTGAATATGTGTAAGCATATTTGACTGTCCTTTATGATTGGATCACCACATTCTATTGATTCTAATTTTGTGGTTGGCTTTATTCCTTTGATGCCTATGTAAGTTTAAAAAGTTAAAGCTCTAGAGTCAATGATCAGTATGTATATGTAAACTAAAAAAAAGTGCAGTACATGCAATATAATGTATATGTACAGTCAAACTGTAATAATTCTTTTTGTGGGGGGTGGGGAGGTAATTAGGTTTTTTAGTTTATTTTTTTAGAAGGAGGTACTGGGGATTGAACCCAGGACCTCATGCATGCTAGGCTTGTGCTCTACCACTTGAGATATACCCTCCCCCCAAACTGTAATAATTCTATCAAATAAAACTAAAAAAGGGAAAAAAAAAAGGAAAATCTAGGCTTCAGGGCTGCATCATCCTTCTATTATCCCCTTGTTCCTTCATCGATACCTCTTTGCCCCCCTTTCCATGAGCTCCCTCTCTGTCCGCCCTTCTCCTGGATATTTAGCTGACTCATCTTCTTCTTTCAAGCACCACTCCCCCACCTCCAACCCAAGACAACCCTGGTTTTTCTTGCCTGTGTCTGCAGCTTCTAGTGATGCCCGGGGGCTGAAGGCAAAATTTGAGTCCATGGCTGAGGAAAAGAGGAAGCAGGAGGAAGAAGAGAAGGCACGGCAGATGGCCAGGCAGCAACAGGAGAGAAAGGCCCTGGTAAAGACAAGCCACGTGGCTCAGCAGCCTGTGGCCACTTCGGAGGAGCCGGTGGCACCAGCCCCATTGCCCAAGAAAATCTCCTCAGATGTAAGTGCTTGGTTCTCTGGGATCTATATCCAGGATTCCTTGCCCAGACAGGAGCCTAAGGTGTGCAAATCCTTAGTAGAAAATAAGGCACAGGCCTCCCCAGTGTTAGGCAGAGTTTACAGCTACTGCTGCAGGAAGATTTCAGTCTTACTATATAACTGAGCCTTATGTATGAGAATGTTAGGTGAAAAAAACCAAGATTTACATAGTAAAACAGGAGCTAGGTCACCAGCCAGTGCAGCCAATTACTGTTGCAAGAACAAGAGGAAGGAGCTGTCATCTCAGGTTGGAGCCTGTCTTGAGGGATGATTGATTTGAATTGACAGACATAGGAGGGGTGTTCCAGGTCAGCACGAGGGAGAAGTCTGCTTGCTCACTGGGGACATACTTCATTCTCCACAGGCCTGGCCTCCAGCAAGTAGTTGTCCATCGTCAGAGCCTGAGCCCGTGCGAACCAGTAGGGAACACCCAGTGCCTGCCCTGCCTTCGAGGCAGCACCCCTCAGAGGTAAGCAGAGCCCCCAAAGGTTCTCAACCCCTACCCCATCCTCATGTCCTAGTAGGTGGGCAGTAGAGGGTGATCAGCCATCCTGGTTTGTCTGGGACTATCCTGGTCTTAGCATTGGAATTCTTACATTCTGAGAAGTCACCGAGTCCAAGGCAGACTAAGACAGTTAGTCATCCGAGCTGTGGTGTTCCAAAGAAGGTGTTTTTTTGGCTTTTGCTTCAGTGTTTTCCTGGTCTTCCAAGGAATCTGACTTGCTTCCCACTTCCCTCTCCTCATACCTTTTACACCACTCTTCTATCATCTCTTGGTAGGTGTTTTGAGCAGGTGGGTGTAGGAGGAGGTTGAAGAATGAAGATGGATGAAAGACTGACTGTGTTCCCTAGGAGAGGCCATTAGAAGGAGGCAAGGATAGAAAGTAGAAGTGGTGGCTTGGTGACAGGTGGGGTCTTAGCCGTCCTCCAGTGGGAGGTTTTGGAGAGGCAGCTCCTGGTGAATGGAAATCACCATGTTTCACACTGTCTCTTCTCAGGACAATGAGAAGCCCCCAGCTCTGCCCCCCAGGACTCCAGAAGTCTTCCAGCTGGAAGAAGAGCCAGTGTATGAAGAGGCACCTGAGCCTGAGCCCGAGCCCGAGCCCGAGCCTGAGAATGACTATGAAGATGTTGGGGAGATGGACAAATGTGAGCAGAATGATGAATCAGAGGGAGACTATGAGGCTGTGATCGAGCCTGAGGATCCTTCATTCTCCTCCACTCTGGCTGGTGAGTGGTGGGGCAGCTCCTGAATTTGGTCAAGTCTAAGGGAGAGGAGGAGGAAGAAGAATTCCCCTGTTACTTGGAGGGACCTGTCTATTTTCCTTCTCCATGTTGCTGAAACCTTGTTCATATTTCTCATTATGCAGGATCATCAGGCTGCCCGACTGGGGCTGGGGCTGGGATCTCAGCTGTGGCCCTGTATGATTACCAAGGAGGTAGGTTGGGAGTGGCCTGAGGGTTCTGGTGCCTGGAGGCCCTTGGTACATGAGAGGGGGATGGACTCCAGGGAGTCAGAGTGGGACCCAGTCTTGGCATCAAGAACAGGCCTGTTTGCCTCTCTGAGGTTTAAAGTGGGCACAGTGGTGGAGGGATTCCTGTCAACCATCCTAATATCCTGTCAATTTTATCCCCAGATGGAAGTGATGAGATTTCCTTTGATCCAGATGACATCATCACTGACATTGAGATGGTGGATGAGGGCTGGTGGCGGGGACGTTGCCACGGCCACTTTGGACTCTTCCCTGCAAATTATGTCAAGCTCCTCCAGTAACTGTCCCTTTCTGTCTTCTGCACTGTGACTTTCCATGTCCAAAGTGGCTCTGCCTCCACCCCTTCTCCATCCCTGCTGCAAGTGTCTAACAGGATGTCATGAGTTGCCTGAAGTTCTAGACAGACTTCCCTCTCCCTCTCCATTAGAGTGTGGGGCAGAGACAGTATGAGGAAACAGGTCTCCATCCCCTCAGTGTCCTCTCTACCTTGGATGAATTCAGGAATGTTTATACTGTGGTCCTGCCTTCTTCCCATGAATGCCACCTCAAACCCCCCAAGCTTTTCCTTCTTTTGCAGACTCTGAGCTTCCTGGGTTGTTTATCTGGGAAGGTATATCTATATTGCCTGGCTTGCCTGGTTGTGCTATTTGTTCTATTTCCTTCTCTGCAGAGATATCTCTGAATCTTCTCTCTGCTCAGTCCTTAATTGGAAATAAAGTAGGATCATGACTCACCTCTATTCTGAGATAATTAATACTTTTTATGCAGCCCTCAATAGCCCTAACTCCCATGGTTCCAATTCTCCTTCCCTCTTTCAGGCATATCCAGAAAACTCCCTCCAACCACTGCCCATCACTCTGCACCCTGGATGTCAAGAGCTGTGCCTTTTCCTTAGACATTATACCCAGTCCAAAACAGATAGCTGTGAGGAATGGCAGTTAGATAGGGGAACAGGGGGCCAGGAAGGGTTCACAGACCGTTCACCTTTCATTGGTTTCAGCAGTTGTCAGAGGCCAGCCACCTTCTCCCTGGGAGTAATGACTACACTCTTTTAGGACATGATGATTCTTGAGGCAGAAGCATAAATTATGGGAAAAGAACAAGGAAAAGATTTGACCAACAGAAAAAGACTAAAGCTAAGGGAACACAGATTCCAACAAGGTGTTAAAAGGACTTCGAGTCAGAGACAGTGGCCTCTATTAGAGAAAGTCCAAGTTTCCTTGTAGTTGGATGACTGAAATAGATGGCGAGGTAAGAAGGTAGGTTGAGGAAGCTCATGAAATTTCTGTGTGGTTTATGGCTGAGGCTGTTAGGAGAAGATGTGAGGACCTTTAGACATCTAATGACAGACAAAAAACAAACCATCAAGCCATGTATGGGGATGAGGGAGAATGAGAGGCCAGGACACAGTGGGTTTATCTAAACTCCAGGCCACTGGGCTCAGCAAGTCTGAGATAGAAGATCCTAGGCAAAAACAAAATCAAATCAAAGAAAAGTCAGGGATTTGGTATACGGGATCTTTGTTTAGTAGAACATAGAAAAGCCTGTGCTATAACCATTATCTGAAGTTGGGTCCATTCTTACCTGGCAGGGGAGATACCATGATCATGAAGCTAGGTCCAGGTTTCAAAGATGGAGAAGAGGGTGGGCTCAAGGAAGAGCTAAGATGGGTGACTGAGACCCATAGTTGCTGCAGGACTTTGTCAATGTCCTTAAAAGTTCATTGGTGAGCTGCCCACGTGCTTAGAGCTCTTCATACCTCAGGCTTGTTCCTTGGCTTTTCTTCAAGACACACAACAACTTCTGTGCCAGTGAATCACACATCTGTCTCTAAACCTCATTTACAAGATTCACCCAGTTAGCCTGTCAGAGTGCAAAGCAGCTTTTATTTCTTTTTATAGAGACATTGGGATTCCCAGTGTACAGAGGTAAGTTACCCTAGGTATACACAATCTCATTCTTCACTTCAGTTTGATTTGACATCACACATAGAACACACTTTTGCAGTGGTTTTACTACTATATCTCCAAGTTCCACCTTGCTTTTCACTTTTCCTTTCATTATAACACAAAAGTTTCCTTTCCAGATCCCTATAATATTAAGGCAACAAAGTCCTTTCTGCCTCAGTTCTTCAGACCTCACCCTCCACGTTCGGCTGATCTCTACTTGGACTGACTTTCTTGGTGGTGATACCCTTCAAGGGCTCTGCTCATGGCCACCTCCCTGTCCAGGCTCCATTCTTGGGTACACAGTCCCTTTTCACTCCCCGCAGCTGCTTCTCAATCCAAAGCCATGTCTATCTCTCTTGCCTCTGTCAGATAATGCTTGCTGCTCACTACAGCCTCGTCTCACTAAGCAGATCATCTTCCGTCTAATCTACCATCTTTCTAAAAGGCTTCCCTATTGTTCCAACTGCCCTCTCACCATAAAATGTACTTGTTTGTGTAGACCAGTGGATACCTGACCTACCCAGGTTTTCTGCAACACATACAATTAGATATCTTACAAAATGTGTTTGATGATGTTAATCGACTCAATATTGCACTGAAGGCAGCAACTGGGAAAGCAAAGTGTGACTAGAAGTGTGGGGCCCACAGAGCAGTGTGGTCACTCTCCTGATTGTCCTCCTGAACCCTGGGCTGCCCAGACTGTCAAGAACGAGCTCTCTGCTCTCTTCCTTTCTCTATAATTCTCATCCAGCTTATGGTAGCCCTGGATTTTCATCTCCTTTACTCTTTAGCTCCCCATTCCCTCTTTTTCTACTAAAATAAGAAACCCAGAATGGACTTTCGGAGCTTTCTTTCTCCGTATAGATAGGAGTAGATTCAAAACACATGGAACTGATCCCTGGAGAACTCTCCCTTCTTTTTCCATTTCAGTGTTTGGTTGTTCCAGTTGCTCATCTTCACTGAATAAAATTGTAGCTTACACTCTAGTTATATTTTTAGAAAACAGTGCCTTATATACAAATGTGAAGTGTAAACCAAACAATAAGGATTAGGAAAAATAGAATTAAATTACTGAATAGTACCAAGTGGCACATTATAATGAAAGTGGCATCTTTCTACTCTGGGACTTGCTCTAATGCCTTTCATTTTTTTTCAATTGAAGTATAGTCAGTTTACAATGTTGCATCAGCTTCTAGTTCTAATGCCTTCTTGACCTCTCAGAGGTATCACCTACTCCATCTATACCAGCTCTGGACCATGTTCAGAGAGAGACCCAGGCATTAACAGACAGTCATACTGACTACACTGTTTTTGTTGTTGTTGGCTAAATTCTTTTTGTTCTCTGCTTCCCCACAATGTCCATCCTCCTTTTCCCTTCTTTCTCACTTGCTTGAGGACTGCTAGGAAAATGGCACCAAGTAAGGTGAGAGGGATATAAACATGAGATATATAGCTCAACCGTCCCGGCTTCAGCTACACCTGGAGAGCTGAAAGGATATACTTTTGCACATGGACCCAAGGACACAAAGCCACAGCAAACAAACTAGCTCCATTTGGTTCCCAACTTGAAATCACCATATGTCTAAAACCTATTTAGTAAATAAAGAAGAGTTGCATGAAATCAAGACATTGTAGATAACTATGTGAGATAAGATTTTGCTGTACTAAAAAGCTTATCCTAACTTACTGCCATTGGCAGTAAGTTTATTCTTCAGGGCAGTGGTTCTCAACCAGGAGTGTTTTGCTCCAAGAGAATATTTGGCAATGTCTGGAAACATTTTTGGTTGTTACAGCTGCGGGGCTGGAACTGGTATCTTTTGGACAGAGGTCAAGGATATTGCTAAACTTCCTATAACACACAGGACAGTCCCTTATGACAAAGAATTATCCAATCCGAAATGTCAATAGTTCCAAGAAACCCTGCTTTAGGAGATTCTAGTTTCTACTGTGTATTTTTACTTTACTTTTGTTCTTATATGTATTGACTATTTGGTATCAAAAGCCGGAAGTGTCACACATTTTTGACAGAATGGAGTCGTGACCAGCAATAGGTAGGGGCAATTACAGGGAATCCCTATGTTCAGCTGCCTTCCTCCCCAAGATCACCCATGGGGTAGCCAAGTGGTGTCCAGCGCCTGGCGACTGGTAGCACAGGCGCTGCCACGGGCCTCGTCTGGGCTTGTCCAAATGTGCGGTCTCCTTGGGCTACCCCGTGTCCTGAGATCATTTCACATAGTCCAGGGTGGTGCCGGCCCATGCCTGTGCTCTCCCCTATCCAGACCTAGAATATAATTTTTAGAGGAAGAGAACCTTGACTCTTAAGCCGCTATTAACGTGTTTAAAAGTAAGACTGTGACTTTTTGTCCTAATTTTCTCCATAAATAACGTATATTCTTCAGATTCTTCTTCACTTTAAAAGGCTGTCCTTCTCTATGTTGCCAAGATTCTACACAACAAACTCTATAACCTCATTTCTGCCTCTCGTTGCTGGCCTGTGGTGTCCTCGAGGCTGCTGTGCTCAGCCAAGGTCTCTGGCGTCAGGCTGTGTGGGGACTGTCCAGGCTTAGAGGCGGTGGGGCAACTAGGAGAACTGGACTTGGCTGTCGAGACAACCTCAGCTCCAGAACCTTCATTCTGTGCCCTTCACCCTGGGTGCCCTGGGAGGCACCTCCGTCCCTTCCCTACATTGCTGGCCCCACATCACTGAAAGTGCTTATCGACTGAAAAGCTCTCCACTAAAGCACAGGCCTGTGCTGGTGTTGCTATTCCATAACCACTGCTCTCTCATCTCCTAAGGGCTTGGGCTCATCTTCCAAATGGCCTCAAGTTACCTATATACTCCTCAGACTGATTAATTTTAGAAAGAAAAAAGGTAGATGGGGAGGAAATACATTATCAGTATGGCACTACTGCAATTATACAAGCCATGGCTTAGGAAATTCTTAGAACTTGTGCAACTGCTCAGGTTTTGAAGGACATCGCATGCTCTGAAGCTTACAGAAGGAAGGCCTCCAAACCACACTGTGCTTGCAGTAATGCGGAGTGGGAATCCAAGAATGGCGGTTCTGAGTATTTAGTAGGTGTATCTTCCCCGTGGTCTGGCTTTAAAGGTGGTGACTAAGCTCTCCCGGGCCTTTTCATGGGGCTGACACATGCTGGTCAAAAGAATCGGCTCAGTCTTGTGTTCTACAACATTGAAAGGACAGGTCTTCAGGTGCTCAGACATGGAGGCGACGTCATTAAACTCCCAGCTCTTGATTTTGGAGAAGAGGCTGCTGAACTGCCAGATCTGTGAGGAGAGACACGCTCAAAAGTGAACAGCGGGGCAACACCCTCAGGCTGGCTTTATTTGAATGGTGTAAGGAAATGCCTTTCTCTTCTTCCTGTTCTTAGCTTCCAGAGAGTGTTTAGTTAGTTCCTTCTCCAGCATTCAATTCCTAGTTCCCTCTTCCAACTGATAATCTTCCCAGTAAGCCATACGTTGTGTGGAAATGACTAATACCAGTCTGCTTATCAACATTCACCTGCCCTGCACCCCCGACTATCCCAGAAACAGTGATTAGTCCTAGAATAGGCACATGGTTCAAATCAGGGCAATTAGTGTCAATGAGACTACTCCAGAACTTTCGTTTGAGATGTCAGGAAATAAGATTCTCTGTGTTTAAGCTGGGAAGCTGCAGTCTTAGGAGCTGCTGGCAGCCACCAGGAATCATGAAGGGAGAACTGTGTCTTAGAGTGGAGCCACTAGTGAGGAAGTAGAGATAAGAAATAGAGAGTAAAATGGTCATTTGGGAGTATTTTGACCTGCTAGAGCAAGCCTGACCTGAAGCCATCACTGTTGGATTTTTTAGTTATATGGGTCAATAAATTGCTTTCATTGTTTATGTTAAGTTGGTCTTCTATTGCTTGAAACTAAAAGTATGCTAACTAACAAGAGTCTCACTAGAACAGAAGACTCAGCAGAAATCTAGGAGTCTGATACTCAAACCCCTGCTGGCCTTTCCACCTAGGATGTGGTGGCAAAGTCACTAGTTTTAAAATTTGCCTATGAGGGTAGGCAAAACTTGATACCCTTTAACCTGATCACTTCGCCCTCAGTTTCTTATCATTGCTTCTATGTAAGAAAAGTGTTTCCTGTGGTCTTAGAACTATTTCCCTTTTTACTTTAAACAGCCATTTTAATATGAGCATCCTTTAAATTCCAACTAAATTCTCTTTCTTCCTTTCTGCAAGGAAATTAGTTTTTCTCAAATAATATTTAAGAGTGGTTGGCAATCACAATCATTGAATGGGGGGAAAAGTGAGCCAAAAAATCATGAAATTTCTAGTATGTAAGTTAAATTATTTGCATTTGATTCTACAGGGGAAGATATTAGGCAGTTCTAGGCTATACAATTCCTGGAGGCAGGGTCTTAGTCTCATTTGTGTTTATTCCTAACAAATGGCTAGTTGACATCAGTGTTTATTTAATACATGGATGCAGGTATGGATTCATGAGGGAGAGTCTCATAATTATTTTTTGAAGAAGACTGTTTAGGGAACAAATAATACAGCATATGCAAGATGTTTTAGGACATATTCAATAAAAATAGATGTAAACATCTCCTAACTCCCCAATGCTAGTCTGCATATACCCACATAATGGGAAGAAACTCAACAGTGAGATTATGGAATTATCAACCTAAATGGGCATCATAAATTTGTGGTTCACATTACGAATGAGAAGGTTGCTAAGGGCACCCTGGAGATGATGAATTGGGAGCTTCACTTCTGCATGGTGCAAGCTGGTTGGGAAAAAGGAACAAGGTTTTTTCCCAAAGGGAAAATTTCTTTGATTTATACAGTAGTTTTTTTGAAAAAAATTAAATAGGCATTTGAGCCAGGGAAATCAGTGGACCAAATTATTTTAGAATTGCAAAATGTCTTTTACAAGGGCAAAAATGCTTTTTAACCAAAATTAGTTGACACGGACTGAGGAGAATTTGTTGGCATATTGTATCAATTAGAGCCCAGGCAGAAAACAGATGGCACACTCAAACTGGGTAATCTGAAGAGAATTTTAAAAAGGAATGATACACAAATGTGTAAATGTGTGGGCAGGGTACAGGAAAGCCACAAGACAGAGCACAATATCCCGGCTAGTAACAATCTAGAGTGGCCTAGAAAGGGGAGAAGAAAGAGGTCATTTGAACCCAGAATTGGTAATCGCAGAGAGAACAACCTATATAACCACCTTCAGTGGAGGGACATGGCCAGTGCCAAGTGTCATGGAGGGAAGACTGCATGCAGCTGGGAAACCAGAATAGACGTGTCAACCTCACTCTTCTTCCTCCCACCGATACACTCCCATTAGATTAGCCCCTCTGGAAGCTGAGGGCAAGGGAGCTGGTTAGGGCAGGTGGTAGGGATCAGCCTCCTGGGAGACAGACCATGAAGGAGAAAGTTGGGGAAGGGATCATGTGACCAAACAGAAGACATCCAGGTCACATACATAGAAACAGGCACTACCATCTCTACTGCCATTTTTTTTTTTTGTGGGTCTGTCTCCTCTACCAGGCTGACCTCCCTGGGTTCACAAACTGTGTCTTATTCCCAGTTACCTAGTACAATCTCGGTGTCTAGTACAGTGCATGGTGCATAGAAGGTCTTTAGTAAGTATTTGTTGAAGGGAAGAATGAATGAATGAATGACTATTTACTTGCCTTTCTGTGAACTCTCCAGGAGGTTCCTCCATGGGAATACCTCTTTTTCTTCCACTGCAGGAGGACCATCCCTCTCTCTTGTAACAAAGTGGCACAGATATTCCTCATCAGCACAGACACCTGGGAGAGCTGGGACAGACTGACGCTGTCCAAGAACCCAGCAATGTACTGCAAAATCTCCAGGGGCAGGCTGGTTAGAGAATTCTGGCTTTTTCCTTCGCGGCCTGAGAGACGGTTATTCTTTCTTCCCTCACTCAGCTCTGAAGCAACGTCCGGCTTGATGGCAAAGGTCTTGAGCTCCTGACTATAGATCACTTTTGCCTTTTGCCCTGGGGGACGGAAATGGTTTTGAATAAAGGTACATCCCAAGTAGGCAAGGGGGCATCGATGCTGGAACCAGCCATTGAGACATGACTGAATGTCTGTGTGGACATTCTTGAAGTGTAGGGGGAATTCATCCCTCCTGAAGAATTTGTTGCAAATGAAAGTGAAGGCAGAGCTGCTCTTGTTGTGTCTCCTGGTCACACACTCACTGTGGAGCTCCACGTGGAGACCGTTCAGGTTGGCAGTGGTCAGGAGGTCAGCCAGCACTGTGCCGGGGGAAAACTGTTCTGGCTCAAAACTGTACGTCTGTGTAGCAAAATCCATGAACAGTCCATCAATGCTCCTGGATTCGGAGATGACATGGCCTTTGAGTTCTCTTTCCAAAGCACACAGGAGGGTGGTCTTGATGAGATCTGATTTGGGCAGGTCCTCCACAGTGATCCCTAAATCGGAAGTGTCTACGGCCTTGTGTTCACTTGGCCTACAACTCAGCATGGCATCTCCGAGGCGAGCCCGCTTCCCACAGTAGCTCCAAGGAACCTTGAAGGTATAAACAGTCTTCACTTCCTGAGCCTCAAGGTTGCCATAAACAAAGTCTTTCTCTTTAGGGGTACAAGCAGGCATCTGACCAAAGTGAATAAGCATCCTCCCATTGTGCACCAGGTACATATTATAGTCCTTTGCATCCACAGCTGTCTTCAGCCTTTCCAGAACGCCATCCTGCCAAGGGGCAAGCCCTGTCTTTTCCACGGCTGCATTAAAGTCCTGCTGCTTCTGGTTTCCCTGTAATTCTTTCCCCTTGGCAGCACCCTCCTCTCCTGAGTTACTGCCGCTGGAAACCTGTTCTTTCTCTGGGCCGTTCCTGCTCTTGCCCTCAAGGCTCGCTGATGTGCTTGTTAAAGCAGAGGCCGCGTGCTCTTTGCTGAATATATTTTCCCACTTGTCAAACTTGGCCAGGTCCATCCCTTCTTTGGTTTTGGCTAACACCTCTCGTTCTTCTTGACTCGGCTCTGCCACCTCTCCATTCATGGCTGCCAGGGATCCGTATGTTACCAAACCGGCATCTGCTCCACCCACCGCTCCTCCCATTTCCTCCCAGCTGGATTCACTGTTGGTCGCAGGCTCCTCCTCACTGGGCTCTCTGGTTTCTGGGAAAAGCTCTACCATTTTCAAAGATCTGAAAAGGGCCTTCTGGTCCTGGAGGGCCAGGGCAGTGTCCAAACACTCCTCACTGGGGGTCTCTTTCATGATGTTCTCATGAAGGGCTGTTTCGGAGTCCACGTTCGGCCAGCGGTTCCACTCCATAGAGCAGCAGACCACGCTGGCGGGGCACACGTGCAGGTGCTTGGCCAGCTTGTGGCGGGACATGGACAGGGGGCAGCCGTATTCGGAGTTGAGGCACGGAACCTGCTCTAAAGGGCAGAGGAGCTCGTGCTCTTCCTCTTTGCACATGTGGAAGGTAGCGCCACAGGACAGGCGGCAGCTTATCACCGGGCAGGAGACAGTGGGCTCCACAGGAACATGGCAGTGCCGGTTGAAGCATCTCTCACAGTGCCTGTGCTGCCCCGGTGGAGGCCTGCGTGCCCGGCCCTGGAGACACCGAAGGCAAGGGGAAGGAGAGAACAAATGACTGCTGCAAGAGAAGCTCTGCGAGTGTCTGGGAGCGTGCTTTAATCGACTTATTTTCTGCTGATACATGCTACATGCTCATTGCAGCAACCTCAGAAAGTATAGACAATCATAGAGAAGAAAGCAAAAATCACTCATAATCCCACAACCCAGAGATAACAACTATCAACAGTCTTCTCTTTATTTCCAATAGTTTATTCTATGTATGTAGTAGATGTGCTGAGAATAGAAAAAAACAAAGCTGAATGTAATGCACTACAAGGTTGTCAGTTATTTCTGAGCTGTGGATTATGGAGGATTTATATGACATTGTTAATACCATGGATACAATTTTGCATCTGGCTTTAACTTGCTATTATGACATGTCTAGGTTGTTTTATTAATTATTCTTTGCATACTTTCTTCATAATGGCGGTGAGTGTGCTGTCATTCATTTAATCAACTATACCTACCACCAGGGGGCGTGCCAGGAGCATATGAAGCATATCTGGTTTTGTTCCCATCTGCATCCCCAGCACCTGTCACAGGGCCTGGGCCAGTGTAAGTACTCAATAATCTTTGCTGAATGAAGGAATTGTTAGCCATTTAGATTATAGCTGGATTTTTTGCTTCTTCAAATGGAAAGTTTTACTAAAAATCTTTGCTCTCAAATCTTTCTCAGCTCTCTGCTTGCCCTCAACTCTGTGTCAGTTGCTTCTAGGTTCTGCTCTAGCATCTTGTCCGGCAAAAAGCCAATATATATTATCAGACTAAAAAGACAAACCTGCCAGCTGCTTGGGCTACAGGCTAAATGAAGCAAGACCTGGACCTCTGAAAGGTGAAGGTGTTATAAGCACCTCATACTTACCATAGCTTCCAAATTTCGGCTTGCTTTGTAACTCTAGGGGGAAATATAAAAATGTGAATAAGCAATTAATAAGAAAAGTATTTTGATTATCTATATTCACAAGGGCCAAAGAGACTTCACATAATCTCTCATGTAATACATTCTACCACTTTTGAAGTAAGTTTCATGGCTCCCATTTGACAGTCAAAGACACAGAAGCTTAAAGAAGTTAAATATCTTGTACAAGGTTATACAGCTGCTAAGCGATGGAATCAGGTTTCCAACCCAGGCCATTCTGGCCCATACTCTACGCTGCCCTCTGATGGGCCATCTTAACAACCATGGGATGTGTAACTTCTGCTTCCTGTAACTTTTCTCTATTGTCCACCAACACTTACCCTGGTATCTCAACCCTTATCCCGATCTAGCCCAAGTTACCCCTGTAGCCTTTCTCTCCCACTGGGGCTTCATGTCCACTTAGAGATCAGCCTGATATCCAGCTTGCAGTGGGGCAGTATGCGAGTGTCTGTAGAAGTATCCATCATGTGTCATTTGCCCTGGTGTACTCAGCTGTTCTGAGGCTAGAGCAGGAGTCTAACCCTAAAGGCACCAGAAGCAGGCTGTGTGGGGACTCTGGCAAGCAGAGGAGATGATGCCCTACCTTCAGAGGACTGCATCTCCTCACCTCTGGTCCATTGGTCCCATGTGGGAATGTGTTGCTGGATCTTCTTATGTTTCAGAGAAACCAGGGATGCAGACTTTTGTGAGTGGTGATACAGTGCAGGGGACAAACTGCATTGGCGTCAACCCTGGCACTACAAGTCAGTAACTGTGAGACACTGGGAACGTTACTTAACCTCTTTGTTCATCATTGTCCCCGTCTGTGAAGGGAGGGTAATAGTTGTACCTGTCTCACAGTGCTGTCGTGAGGAGTGAGTCACACACACCTGAAACTCTTAGCACAGTAATTGTCTTGTAGAAAGTGATCTATACACGTTTGCTATTGTAAAACAAGTAATTTATATTTCATTGTAATACAAAATATATCAAGATAAAAATCCTTGGAATTTTAAATGTTGGCAAATAATTTAATTTTTTTCTATTTTGACCAATGAAGAACATATATGCAGGTTAGACAGGATTGGTAGGTTGCTAGTTTGTAATATCTGGTCTAGAGAATTTAGAGCATAATTTTAGCACTGTGTTAGTCTGGGATGGAATGGGGAAGGGTGAGGTTAGCACCCCAAAAATCAGAAGATGCAGTATTTTTAAATTTCATTTTAGTTTGCTCTAGGATTTGCCAATTCATTGTGGATGACTTTTCCTCCAATTAAAAAAAAATTCAAATATACATAAAAAGTGAAGTAATATATACCATGAACCTAAATATACTCTACCTAGATTCAATGGTTATTAACATTTTGCCAGTTTCACTTTCTCACTCTCTACACAGACACAGACAGACACACCCACACACACACATTTTTTACCAAACCACTTGAAGATAAGTTGCTGTTATCATGACACCTCATTTGTAAGTACTTCAGCATATTATTTCTTAAGAATAAAGTCATCTTCCTTTGTAACTATAACAACATAATTTCACCTAAGAAAATTAAATATAATTTTCTAATATCATGTAACACGCTGTCTTATTCAAACTTCCCCAATTATCCCCAAAATATTTTCTCTACTTTAAAAAATTTTTTTGAACCAGAATACCTTTAAGGTGAATTTATTACATTTAGTTGTTAAGTCTTTTTAGCCTCTTTTAGTCTGGAAAAGCCCCCTCAACTTTTCATTTTTAGAAGATACAGCCTTAAAGCTCAAGGAAATTGTATGCTAGTTCACTCATGTATTCATTTGTTCATTCAACAAACCTTTTTTGATTACCTACTATGTGCCAGTAAGTGAGCATAAGGGTCACCTGGACTGTTTGTTAAAGTGGCTTTAAACATTATCATGCATCAGTATCAGTTGTGCTGCCTATTAAATATATAGATCCACACTGTTCAATATGGTAGCCACTGGTCACGTGTGGCTATTTAAATATAAGTTAATCAAAATGAAATAGAATTAATAATTCAGCTCCTCAAGTCATACTAGCTACATTTCAAGTGTTCAGTAGCCCCATATGGTTAGTAGCTACTCTGTTGGACAACAGAGAAGAGAATATTTTCATCTTCATAAAACATTCAATTGGACAACACTGCTGTAAATGCTGGCTGCACCCCTGACTTGAGTGAAGGATGTGTCCTGAAATTTACATTCTTAACACATTCTCCATCTGACTTGTATCTACTAGGACTACTGAGTGTGGAAGAGGGTCATGCCAGAGGGCTCTATATCCTAATAGTCAGCCTGAATCAGGAGACAGGCAAGAAAGTACAAGCCAGAACATGAACAGGTTCAGGACCAAGCAGAAGACAAATCAGCCAGAAAGGGAGCCGCAGAATGGAAGGGCTGTGAGGGTTGGACTGAGATGGAGCAGAATAGGATAAGGCAAAGAGCACATCTTTTGGATGCAAGAGTTCAGCTTCTGGATCTTTAACATACAATTTAACATTCAAGGGGCTCCTGCCATATTCCAGGTCACTCCTAGGGAAAAAAGGCCATTACAGACTTACGGAAATTCACAAATGTTAGGCTCAAGCATCGGGAGTTATTTGGTGCTCAATAAGGAACCATTTAACATTGTAATTGGGGTGTTAACTAGCAGTGGTGGAGGGATTGGGCAGAAGAACCTAGAGTTAGAAACTGCTGTGTAGAGAACGTGATGGGGGCTTAGATAGGTAAGACTGATGACAGTAGAAACAGGCAAGATGAGACAGATAGGAGACATTCAAGGGAGAATCAACTAACATTTTTGTTTCTGGTTGAGATGGGGAAAGAAGAAAAAATATTGGGTGTAATTCTGAGAAAAATAGAGGTCTAAGGGGGGAACTGTTTTTGGAAGATATATGGGTCCAACAAGTTGCTTTAGGTGATGAGAGATCACACAGGTGGAAAGATGAGGGGTTAGCATATAGAGAAGCAGACTTGAGAATTATCCACTTAAAAGTGAGAGGAAGCCATAATTGGGGAAGTGAGAACACAGAACAGAAATATGAGCCGTGAAGTACATGGCTGATTATGACCACTTTGGGGACATTAAGAAGATGTAGAGCCAGAGGAGACCAGAGCTAAGAGAGTCAGGACTATGTTGCCAGATGGAAAGGAAAGGGGGAGTGATAACCTCCAAAGTGGCCGTGAGGTTAATTAAAAACAGTGAGGACAATGCCACTGCTCATGGCAGGTCCTCAAAGAGCTCTTGCCAGAGCATATGTGTTTCAGCTATGCAGTGGGACCCTTGGCCATTCAAAATCTGATGTTTGTTCGGAAGGGAGGAGAAAGCTATTAAGCACATACTCCAATGTTGGCAGGGCCTGTGCCCTCGCTGGAGAATGTGACAAGCATTCATCAATAAGAATGGGGTCTGGATGACTCAGAGTCCCCTGTTGGCTTTTAGGTGGGAAAGAAAAGGCAGATCACAAATGGAGTAAGGCTATGTGAAAAAAGCTACCAGCACCAGGAATGTCCAGCTTCATATTTGCCAGCCTGGTTCTGTCAAAGAGTTGAGCCCAGTTCCCATGAGGGCAAAACAGCCCTAGTTTGTTCCGTGCGCTCCATGTGTGTAGTGAGAACTCGGCCCCTGTTGGCAGGAGGGACAGCAGTGTTGAACTCTAGCCTAATCATTCCTTATCCTACAACATTGTAAAGATGGTTCTTAGGAACAGTGTTACTGAAGCTGGAAACATTTGTGGTGGAGCCTTACTGCTCTCCATCTCTTTGAAGTTATTTGAAAATACCGCTTTAAGAGAAAAGAAAAGCAATGCAAGCATGCGACAAAGATGCTGTTGCTATTTTGTTTTGCTCTATGTTGCTATTTAAAGATCTTCTGCCAGGCTCTGGAGCTACCCCAGATGAGTGACTTTGAGAGAGGACATGCGCTGAGGAGAAAGACAGTGGGTGGAGACCCCTCTTTGGAGACATTTGACGGTAGAGGAAAGGAGAAAGATAAATATAGCCTAAGGGCATAAAACAAATCACACCTGAACCTTTTGTTGTGTACCTGGGGGAAATTGTTCCTACTAAGATAAAGGATGATCCAAAATTGTTAATAGTCTAATTATTGCTGGAGAAGCAGGGTTAATAGTCGTCCTGGTTTGAGCACTGAAAGACTCAGCTCCCAGGAAACCTCTTAGTCCCAGCTGATTAATCACCTTAGGTTGGAGTCAACTGGTATTGCCCCAAGTTAATCAAATTAGATTGATCATTGGTTGTCCTGTAACATGAGACGCCCTGTTCTCCCAATTCCTTTTCCAGTGCAATGACTAGATCCTCATCCTCCATGGGGTTTGTCTGACTTTCCCAGATTGAGTGATTTCTCTGAATTTTGGATGTTATGGAGGAAGAGAAGTAAGATATTAGTGCTTAAAATGTGCTTTTCATAACTTCCCATTTAATTGTCACACCAATCACGTGAGGTAGGTATTAACATTTCCAGTTTACTGTTGAGGACACTGAGGCACAAGGTAGCCTACGTTTGGCTTCAAACTCTACTCTTTGCTACATCACACTGTGTTCATCAGAGACCCACAGAGACACGTGTGGTCCATCTCCATGGTTTGGGAAGAATGCAAGCCCATGGCTAGATTCTACCAGGAGAGAGCCTCTTCTCCCCCATTTGGGGCACAGAAAGGTGTCTACATGTATAATCTTCCCAAACTGTAGAGGAGCTGGATGCTCACATGAAGAAGCACCTCCATTCCTATGATGATATTTTTGATCCTCCTCTGGATCACATCCCATACTGTGCCCTTCTGAGCAGAGGAAACAAGAAGACTATCCAGGGCCCAGGCCTTTGCATTTCAGGGAATACAGATATAACAGGGAAGATTTTCAGGGTTAAAAATCTGCACTACAATACGGATTCTGAGATTTAAAATGAAACACCTATTAAATCAAAGCACATAGATTATAAAAACTCTTCGCTGTGAAAAAAACCTGACAGAATTCAATGCCTGAAACAGAGTATGGTTATCCAAGTGCCATTTCCCCCTTCAGTTTCTGTGCCCCTATGTTCACCTCTAAATTCTTGCTTCTTGTCTGAAAAGGCAGTAGGTACCTTCCCTCCTCTGAATCATGAACTTCCATCAAGTCTATGGCCAAAACGCTTTCCCCGCTTAAACTTCATCCAGTACTTTGAGTGAAAAATCTCACTCTGTGTAGATCTTTCTTTCAACGATTTACGTCTAAATTATATTACTGTGACTGTCTCCTCTAGACAGGGGAACTTTAAAACATATTTTGGGGAGACACATTCCTACTCCTATAAAATAATAATATAATTTATTACATTATATCAAAATAATATAATTTATTATATTATATCAAAATAATGTAATTTAGACTTAAATAGTTGAAAGATCTACAAAGAATGAGATTTTACTGGTTGTAGTAGATGCAGCTTATGTGGAATATAAGTAGGTACAAGGACCAGGTACATGAGTTTAGGGATGAACATTTCTTTAAAGAAACAGGGGAGAGTTTAGAACCTGGCAAGGGAGCAGAACTTTATTGATCCAGGTTGTGGTGCCCTGTGGATGACTCAGAAAGGAGTAACTTAATAAGCAAAGTTAAGTCAGCTAGAATAGTGGTCCTTAAAAAGTGGGACCCAAACCAATAGCATCAGCATTATCTGGGAACTGGATAGAAATGTACGCTATTGGGCGCTACCAAATCAGACCTACTTAATCAGACCTACCAAATCCAGCTGATTCTGCTGTAAGCTCAAGTTTGAGAGCTAGAAGAGCTAGATATTGTGCTTTCAGTCACAAAGAAACTACTGCCCAGTTAGGTAGGAAGGCCTTAGAGAAAGATCTGAAAGGGCAGTTGGCAAATCTATCCATTTCTTTCTATCTCCACCACCACTGCCCAGGTCCAGGCACCATCACCATCTCATCCAGTCTGGGGCAATAGCCTGATAATCAGTCTCACTCCTCCCGTTTTGTGCCCCATAATCTATATTCGCCAGCAGAAAAAGTGATTTTAACCACTTTTAACATTAGATCACTACTCCCCTATTTAAAATCTTTAGGGGATTTCATCCCATCACAAGGAATAAGCTCTGTCCTTATCTTGCCCACAAGGCCTTACCCAAGTGTCCCCTGCTTGCCTCTTTCGCTTTACCCGTCCCCCTTGAGCACGTAGCTCCAGCCCTGCTGCTCGGCCTTGGCACTTGGTCTTTCTCTCAGGAGAGCTCTCCCCTTGCTTCTCATTTGCATTGTGAGCTTTTTTTGCCATTTAGATTTCAGCTTGTGTCTTTTTTTTTTTTATTGATTCATAATCATTTTACAGTGTTGTGTCAAATTCCAGTGTTCAGCACAATTTTTCAGTCATTCATGGACATATACACACTCATTGTCACATTTTTTTTTCTCTGTGATTCACAAAGATGTCTTACCTGACACCCCCAATCTAAAGTAAGTTAATAAACACTCTCCTGTTTTGCTGAGTAATTTTGGACAAGTTATTGAATCTCCCTAAAGCTAATTTATTCATCCATTGTGTGAGGATCAAATGAGATAAAGTAGGAGCATGTCTACTATACAACAGTCACTCAATTGTTAGTGCTTCCTCTGTCAGGAAGGTCATTCTCACGGTCACACCCTTGTCCAGACCTCTATTTCTTCCCACTGCATCACTCCCACAGCCCTTGGCCTTTCAATTTTCAGTTCTCTCTCATTTCAATTTATTTTACATATGCTGACAGCTTTATCATCCTCAAACCCCATTTAAAAAAAAAAACTTACTTCACACCTTTAAGGATGTGTATCTCCCTAATTTCCCCCACTTTGGCCTCTGGTAATCACCACAAAGCAGTCATTCCTCAAGCACATAGGAATTCAAACAGTACAGCAACCAGCCTGGAGGACCTTTTAGATGCCACTAAGGCAACGTGAGGGCATCTTTATTTCATAGGCCCAAGCTGAGAATGTTTATTGTTTACCTACATTAGTCTGTTCATTAATTTAAAAAGGAAGGTGTCAGTTTAGACTTGGCATCTCTCTTGCGATTGGCTGCGAGTGTTGGTACAACCTGAAGGAAGTTGCTGGTGATGGTGTGAACCTGATGAAGGGCATAAACAGGGCAGAAGTGCTGTGATCTGTGGAGTTTGTGTAGGCTGTGAGGGGACCGGAACTTCAGCCAAGAGCAGGGACGCTCCTCGAGGGATGCAGGGCCAGTTTCTGAGGGACTGAGAGTGAGTACAGCCAGCACGGCTCCCAGCACTCAGTCAGCCTTTAGTGAAGAGGACGGCAGTGAATAGAACTGAACAGGACCCTGATGAAGGCAGTGTTTTGAAAGAGCTGTGAGAGCAATTTGAAGCAGATCTAGGAGGAAAGTATAATGATATCTGATGTATTTGGGATTTTTTTGTTGTTGTTGTTTTGGTTTTGTTTTAAAGGAAGAAAATGAAATGTTTTCAACTTTATTAGGTTACTGCAGCTTTAACTGAATGGAAAAGACTCACGGGACTCCAGTTTCAACAGATACTCTGAATGCTGCTGGAGTTGTTTTCAGGGAGTTACAGTACTTGTTCTAAACCCTTGCAGTCGTAGAATCAGAAGTCTGGATCAGGCAGATAACCAGAAATCCTCTGCTCTGGAGCTGCTCAGACTTCAATGTGCATAGGAATCACCTGGGCAACCTTCTTAAAATGCAGATTCTAATCTGGTAGGACAAAGGAAAGGGGCTGTAGGAGAAACTGGGACCCAGGGGAGTAATGTGTCTTGCCCAAGCTCCCAGTCTCTGATTCTAATCACATACTTTTCTTTTTTCTACTTCACCTTGATGGTTTATTGAGAATTTCTGTAGAAACCACAGCACCACACAGAGCTACCTGCATGACAATGGCCAAGGGTGTGTGTGCAGTTTAGATGGTACCAAGAGCAAAGCTGGACAGGGCCTGGAAGAATGAGGAAGAGGTGGTGACCAAGTGACAAGGTCACGAGAAGGCACATAGCAGGTATATTTAAGTCTCTGACTCAAGCAGAAGAGAATGGGATTAGCAGATAATTGTTCTAACATTCTTTACTATAATTTTAAAGTTAGTAGGCAATCAGGGTTGGTGTCAGCAAGATATTTTTAGGCAAGGGGCCCTCTCAGCACCCCTCACATGATGTCAGCGGTGAACTATTTTGCCTCCTCATGTGGCTAGCTCTGGCAATAATTATTTATTCCTGAGCTTTAACTTCAGTGGAAGTGACAAGGTCAAAAGTTAAAAGACAGAGATTCTTTAACTGTTAACCTATTAACCAGCCAATTAATCTGTTGCTTTAATTACACATTGTTCATCTGTTTCCCTGCTTTAATTCTAGGGAAAAAAATGTATACAGTTAAATATTAAAGTAATCCCTTTGCCTTGAGATTTTAACACAACCAGTTGGTTGAGGATAATTCCCACAACTGGTCCCATAATCCTGGACTTTGGGGCTATGATTTCAGCCCTTTCACTATACCCTAAAAACCATCCTCCTCCAAATCTATTCAACCTCACCACCTGCATTCTCTACCACACTAGAAATCTCTCTACCCTTAAACTTTCTAAATATTTAATTAGCTAGTTAATTCTCCTATGTGTGCTTATATTATTGGTAAGAGTAATTTAACCTACCCTTTTATATTGGCCAAGAAAGTGCTTTATTGGATTATTTGAGGTAGCTCTGAGTCAGCCTGGCTGCTTGGTTTAGACTTGGCAAGCCAATATGCCCCAGTCATGCTAGAACAGTACCCAGCATATACCTTGAAGACCTTGGTGCCATGGAAACCCTGACAAAATTAAATTAAGTTAGGCAATTATACGCAGTGCATTTGACTGTGCCTAGCAAACAGGCATAATTTTAACCCAGATACCTATAGCAGAGTTATGGGATGCACCTGGAGGTTACAGCGGCAGGCAGGCAGGAACTAGGAGTTAGGGTGTCTGGGTAGATCTCCTTTTACTTGGCAATCGTAGCTTTAGCCTGTACACTGCAAAGTTCAGAGTGTACAGAATCCCTTATGCTGCACAGGCCACTTCCCAGGATGTCCTTAGCTGAACTTTTAACTATATAACACTAAAGCAAGGTCCAGAGGAAAACAGGAAAATAAACACTGCTCCCTTATCCCTTGCCAATTTGTTTGTGCATGCAACACTATGCAGTTATTCCAAAAGCTAGAAATAATCTGTCTACATTTTAAAGCATTTGATACCTCAAGTATCATTAATCATTTTACTTTCGTCCCTCTAGATATGCAAATTCCAAGTTTATAGCAATTTTTGGTTTGCATGCCTGTGTAAGTTTGTCAATTTGTAAAATACTTTCACTTATATTCCGTGGATGCATTTTGGATTCAAGAGAGCTGGGGAGGAGAGAACCATATTTAGGGAATATTGTTAGAGGAAAACAGGTTTTAAACTCTGCAGGAAGAATTTTAATCGTATATGCAGTAAATACAATTGTGCTATATTAACATAGGGGATGGAATTCAAAGTACCTGAGAATGACTTGCAATTAACAGCAAGTGCTGATTGGGGAAAGATCACAACATTTGGACTTTAGAAAATAGAAATCCTGGGTTCTGGGCCTTCCACCTCTTTCCTCACCACCTCCTCCCGCCCCGTCCCCCATCCTGACCCCTCATCACCGCAGTGTAACCTTAGAGATATCACATAACCATTATGATTGATTGTAGAAGAAAGAACCTAAGCTGTTAAAAAGCAGGTAATCTCTTCCTGCTCTAGGGTTTTAGGTTCAAAGCAGGAGTTTACAAATGGCTAGGGCTCATTCTCAGCACCAACCTCTTCTCCCCCAAGTGTAACTAATTTGCTTAACAACCCTCTTGCCCGGAGCAAAAAGTTGATATCCTGCCCAGCCTCTGTCTCCACGCTCACCACTCCAAATGTCCCCTTGACAAACCTGCTTACAATTGAAAAGCTTACCTTAACGGCACGGGCTGAGTCAGCATCTGCTTCACCTGCGTCCCTGACTGTGAGCAAGCCGATTGCTGGAGGAGGCTGGCGTGCAGGCAGCTGCAGCAGAGGACAGAGTTCTGTCTAGGAGGTAGGGAAAGGAGAAAAAGACTTCAACAGAAATAGTTCAAGTGTTTCAAAGTTAAAAATAAAACTATATCACAAGGGGCAATGTGACCAGGCTCGGCTTACGATTCTTTCTTCCCCCTGTGTTTATCAACACTCGGGCTCTGCTGGAGTGGTAGTTAGCAGGGGAAGCCGGAAGGCAAGTGGGGTGTTATCTCAATGGGTTTTCTTTCCCTTGAGGAAGAAGGAAAATCCTTTTAAGAAGGATCATTTTCAAGGCCAGAGCAGTCTCTTAGACTCCTGTGCATGTGGTTGGCAGATCCAGCTGTGCTCAGGGTGGATGGTGGAGCGCTCAGGACAGGCTGCTGCTCTAATTATAACCATGCTTTTCACCTAAACCCATCACTGGCTGAGGCAGCAACTTGTGCAAGTGACATGTGGTCCTGTTTCTGTTTCTCCTATTTCTTGTCATGACAAGTAAGTGGCTGTCCTTTCCAGGCCCTCTTCTTTCCCTGGTGGTTGGGAAAGGGAGAGTTTATAATTCAGAAATCAGGCGTAAAATAAGTCCAGTGTGAGTGAATTAGAGGCTTAGCTATGACTTAGTCCAACTCTCTCTTTTTACAGATGAGGAAACAGAGATTTAGAGAAAGTAAAGTGTTTGTCCAAGGTCACATAGCATGCCAGAGGAAGAGCTAGAGAAAAGGCTGTGATTCTAACTCCCAGGCTGGTGCTCTTCTTGATCTCATTCTCTTCAAAGAAACTCATTCAGCTATTTACTGAGGAAAGAAAATATGTAATCCTGGTTAGCTAATCTCCATATATGTGGATTTGACCAAGTTACTTAACCATTCTCTAGCTCAATTTTCCCAGTTGTGAAATGAGAATGATAATACTTGGTGTGACTTTGTGTTAATAATTTAGCCCATTATTATATGTCTAGCACATACTAAGTGCTCCAAAATGCTGGTGTGGACTAGAAAATATATGCTAAATTCTGCTGTAATTAACAGATACTGAATTCCCCTTTCCTCTGGATTCTTCCCTGCATATATATTCACGTGAAGGTAAATTTATCTGGGGTAAGCAATGAGCAGCTAAAAAATTGTAAAAATTTTGTATACTGATCTTGTATCCTAAAACTTTGCTGAACTTGTTTACTAATTCTAATAGTTTTCTTGTGGATTCCTTAGGATTTTCTATATACAAGATCATGCCCTCTGTGAATAGAAATATATTTATTTATTCCTTTTGAATTTGGGTGCCTTTTATTTCCTTTTCTTGCCTTATTGCATTGTGTAGATATTCCAGCACTATGTTGAATGAAAGTGGTAAGAGCGGTCATCCCTAACTTGGTCCCTGTTTCTAACCTTAGGGGAATAGTATTCAGTCTTTCACCCATAAGTGCGATATTACCTGTGGACTTTTTGTAGATGACCTTTATCAAGTTGAAGGATTTGATAGTTTATCCTAGTTTGTTGAGTGTCTTTTCTTTTTGTTGAAGTATAGTTGATTTACAATATTGTGTTAGTGTTAGGTATACAGTGTAGTGAATCAGTATTTTTGCAGATTATACTTCATCATAGATTGTTATAAGATAGTGGGTATAATTCCCTGTGCTATACAGTATATCCTTGTTACTTATCTATTATATGTATAGTAGTTTGTATCTGTTAATCCCATACCCCTAATTTATCCCTCCCCACCTTCCTCTCCCCTTTGGTAAACATAAGTTTGTTCTCTATATCTGTCAGTCTATTTCTGTTTTGCATATATATTCATTTGTATTATTTTTTAGATTCCACATATAGGTGATATCATACAGTATTTGTCTTACCCTGTCTGACTCATTTCACTAAGAGTAATATTCTCTAGGTCCATTGCCATTGCTGCAAATGGCAGTAATTCATTTTTTATGTCTGAGTAATATTCTGTTGCATATATATACACCAAATAGTCTTAACCCAGTCAACTGTAGATAAGCACTTGGGTTGCTTCCATGTCTTGGCTATTGTAAACAGTGCTGCTGTGTACACTGGGGTGCATGTATCTTTTTGAACTAGTGTTTTTTTTTTTTCACATGTATACCCAGGAGTGGGATTACTGGAACATATGGTAAGTCCATTTTTAGTTTTTTGAGGAAACTCCATACTGTTTTTCACAGTGGCTGCACCAATTTACATTCTCACCAATAGTGTACTAGAGTTCTCTTTTCTCCACATCCTTACCAACATTGGTTATTTGTAGACTTTATTTTATATATAGAAGTATAGTCAGTTTACAATGTTGTATCAGTTTCTGGTGTACAGCATACTGCTTCAGTCATACACGAACATACATATATTCGTTTTCATGTTCTTTTTCACCATAAGTTATTACAAGATATTGAATATAGTTCCCTGTGCTATACAGTATGAACTTGTTGTTTATCTATTTTATACATATTAGTTGGTATCTGCAAATCTCAAACTCCTAATTTATCCCTTCCCCCTGCTGTATTATTGTAGGTTCACCAATTATAACAGATGTACCAATCTGGTCTAGGGTTGTTAGTGGGGAAGGCAGAATGTATGTGGGAGCAGGGGCTAAATGGAAAATCTCTGTACCTTCTGCTCAGTTTTCCTGTGAACTTAAAACTGCTCTAAAAAAAAAAAGACTATTAAAAGATCAAGTGATTAAAACAACAACAACAACAACAACAACAGAAAACATCACAACCTAAGGGTCAATGTCTAGGTCCACAGTGCCACCCTGAAAGATCCCTCTGTGATGACACGAATGTGGTGGGTAGCAGGACATGCTAACCCATTACTGCTGCTATCTCTGTTAGTTTCCCCCAGTGAATGTTGATCCAATTATTGTTATTATATAAAGTGTGCTACCAGATTGTACACATTATAATTTCTTCCATGTTTGATGAATTATTTGGAAATGTTCTTTTTACTTTTCTAAATAGAGAGGTTGGAGTTTCTTCTAACTGCCTTATGATCAAAGAATGCTGTTTGTATGTTATTGATTTATTTGAGTTTGTTAAGATTTGCTTTGTGGTCTAGTATGTAGTCATTATAGGCTTGAAAAGAATGTGTATTCTCTACCAGTTGAATACAGAAGCCTACACACTTTCATTAAATCAAGCTTATTAACTGAATAGTTTAAATCTCTATCCATACTAAATTTGTATCCATTTGACCTATCAGTTATTAAATATTATATTCACATCATCCACTATGATTATGTAGTTGTTTTTTGTTTTTGTTTTCAGGAGGTAGGTAATTAGGTTTATTTATTTAGTTAGCTGTTTTAATGGAGGTACTGGGGACTGAATCCAGGGCCTTGTGCATTCTAAGCATGTACTCTAACCATTGAGCTATACCCTCACCCCCTGTATTTGTTAAGTTTCCCTAAGAATTTTGTTAATTTTCTCTTTATATATTTTGAGAATATGTTGTTAAATATATACAAATTCAGAATTATTGTTTCTCTTAAGTTTCCTTTTATCCTTGTCTAATGTAGTTTTATTTCCTATAAACTGTTTAACCTTAAAGTTTAATTTGACAGATATTAATATAACTATGCCAGCTTCCTGCCTGCTTAATAAAAGGTTGGTTTGAGATCCTATTCTTTAAAAATAGGCTTTTGCAGCCTATTTCCTTATATTTTCCTTATAAATTTCCTTATAAGCCCTGATTTTGCATCATCCCATAAGTTTTGGTTTATTCTGTTTTTGTTTCCATTCATCTTGGAATGTTTCCTAATTTTCCTTCTGATTTATTCTTCACTTATTGGTTATTTAAGGAATGTGTTTTTAATATCCATACATTTGTGAATTTCATGAATTTTCTTTTGCTATTGATCTCTAATTTCATTCCATTGTGTTTGGAGAACATATTTTGTATGATTTTAACTCTTTTAAGTTGATTATTTTATGGCTTCAGATGCCTTTTATTCAAAACATTTCCTATGTTTTTTTTAAAAAATTATTTATATATTTATTTTATAATATATTTTTTAATTGACGTATAGTTGATGTATATTATATGCTACAGGTATACAATACAGTGATTCACGAATTTTTAAAGGTTATACTCCATTTATAGTTACTATAAAATATTGGCTATATTCCCCGTGTTGTGCAGTACATCCTTGCAGCTTATTTTATTTTGTTTTATTTTTAACATTTTTTTTATTGAGTTACAGTCAGTTTACAATGTTGTGTCAATTTACAGTGTAGAGCACAATTTTTCAGTTATACATGAACATACACATTCTTTTTCACTGTGAGCTACCACAAGATCTTGTATATATTTCCCTGTGCTATACAGTATAATCTTATTTATCTATTCTGCATATGCCTGTCAGTATCTACAAATTTCAAACTCCCAGTCTGTCCCTTCCCACCCCTTGTAGCTTATTTTATACCTGATAGTTTGTACCTCTTAATCCTCCACCTTCGTGTTGCCCCTCCTCTCTCCCCACTGGTAACCACTAGTTCTGTCTCTACATCTGTGAGTCTGTTTCTTTTCTGTTATATTCAATAGTTTGTTGTAATTTTTAGATTTCACATGCAATATCTTACAATGTTTGTCTTTTCTCTGTCTGACTTATTTCGCTTCGAATAATGCCCTCCAAGTCCATCCATGCTGTACACCAGAGACTAATACAGCACTTTAAATCAACTGTACTTCAATTAAAAAGCAAACAAACAACCTAACTTTATTCAAGTTTTAAAGTTTTCTGTACAGGTCTTAATTTTTAGTTAATTCCTAGATACTTTATACTTTTCATTGAGAGGTACTTATTTTATTACGTGTTTATGATTGGTTTTGAGAAATGCTATTAATTTTGTAGGTTATTTATGTAGCTGGAAAATATGCTTATCTGTAATTCTAAAAGTTTGACTGTTGATTTTGTTGGTTTTCCTTGACGATCGTCTCTTTCAAAAAATGTGTTTTTCCTCTTCCTCTGCCAGTTCTTACATTTCTTACTGCATATGCACTTATACTATATTAAAACTAATAGTGATGGTGATTTCCCCCTAAATTCTGACTGAAAATACCCTTTAGAAAATCCTAGACCTAAAGATTTAAAATAAAATATGAGTTTATAACCTGCTCCCATTCAAAGTGGATGAACCTGAAAGGCTGCTGGCCTTCTTTTAAAAAGTCAAAGATAGTTTTGAGAAGAGGGAATTTTGTTGCCTTGTCGGCTGTCTAAGGGACTAGAAAGACCTTTTCCAGGGGGAGTTGTGGGGCTGGTTATGTACTACTGAGCTATACTTGGAGAAAACTAGTTTTTACAACATTTCCATGGAAATCAAAGTTACACTGAACCAGATGTTTGGTTTAAGAAGCAGACAAAAGGAAAAGGTATGTACAAGATGCAAGATCCTTTTTCTGTGCTATCTGCCATTTATTAGTACTTTGATAAGAGAAATCCAGAGTCCACCACACTTCTAGAGGGGTTCTGGAATTCTGGGCTCTCTCTTAAGATGAAGGCTGCAAAGCTCCAGTTTGTTGTACTAAACTGGGTTTGCCCAGGAGGTAAACCTACAGCTGGACCAGCAAAGATGCTAAGGGAGGAACTCTATTCTAACTGGGCCTTGTTGGTGAGAGATACTGATAGAGAGAGTGGAAAGAATAGCTGGCTATCTCATCTTCATCAGGAAAACTGTACATTTCCATGATTTGGGCTATGTCATAGGCATCAGAGTACAAAGCAGGAACTGAGGCCACCAGCCTCTCCAACTGAGGATCTTGGATTTGGACATCACTTGTAGGACTCTCAGTGAGGATAGAGTCCCCCACCCAACTGAAAGGGCCTAAGGGCTGAGGTGAGAAGGAGCTACAGAAATCTGAAACTGTTGGGGGGAAAAAATGAGGATTTGTTGATGCTGTTGACACGTTCTTGGCTGGAAGGATCTGGTTTGGTGGCTTCAGTGATTTCTGTTGCTGCTGCTGCTGCTTCCTCATTTTGAACCGCCGATTCCTGAACCAAATCTGGGAGTGGGGGAAGAGAGGAGTTTATAGTCTGTTACTGAAGAAGGAGTTTGAGGCTTCTCCTGGGTGAAAAAAGCCAAACTGTAACCTTCATGCCCTCTCTCCAAGTCACCATGATACTGAGTTCTGAGAGAGCAGAAGTAGGTATGAATGGAGTCAATAGGAACAGTGAGGGATCAGGACTGGGCCCCAAAGAGAAGAGAAGGAAATAAAGGGGGTACATTTCAGAGGTTATACTGGGGATTCAGAGAAAGGGTCCTGAACTTCAAAAGAGAAGCAAGTTCAGAAATCTAGACAGGGGTAAGGAATTTGAACTGAGGGATTTTCGATGCTTATTTTAGAAGGCCTCTACAGTGAGGACTAGTCTAACAAAAACTGGGGGCCTTAGCAGACTCAGAAGCTGGGGGAAGTTATTTGTTGGTAAGGTGAATAAACAGATTGAAGGGTTTTGCTTGAGAAGACCCTAAGTGAGACGTCGGTCTGGATGAGATCCCTTCCTCTAAGTTGAGCTCTGCAGGACAAGACCTCTGGAGTTCTAATTCCAATTACGCTACATATTATCTCTGTGACCCAGTTGCTTTGCTCCCAAAATTGGATGACAGTGAAGGCAACATATACAATGAGCCCAGCTCAGCACTAGCACACAGTAGGTACTCAGTAAAAGAAGTATTACTACTGCTGTGTTATGGAGGGGATTTCCAGGCTGAACCATAGAATGTGATTTGGGTGAGGGTACAAAGCACACCTCAGAGGATCAGACAGACCTTTACTGTTGAGTCTGGTAGGTTGAGTTTTAAAGCAAGTTTTCTCTGGAGATTTTTATCTGGAAACATGTTGCAGCTAAACAGAGCCTCCAACTCTTTGTGCTGTGTTTGGGTAAATGAGGTGCGTTCTTGATGCTTCTTCCATTTCTCTGTAGAGCAGAAATGGAGAGGGGGTGGTTACATTAACACGGTCCGCTTCCGGCTCAAATCCCCCCAGAAAACCACAGCTGTGAATTTCCCATGACTTCCCCCACCCAGGCTTGGAATCAGGAGATAAAGATCTTAACTCCAGGAGGCTGAGACCTATGTAACAGTGCTCTGTCCTCTGTTTTCTGAGATTTAGTTTTTCCCTGCTAGGAAATTCTACCTCTTCAATTTTCTGTGTACCCAGTCTATTTGCTTTGGAAACTGGTTTCCTTGTGTTTCAGTTTTCCCTGCACTGAAAACAGAAAAAACTTTTTCTCTCTTACTCAGTCTGTCTATCCTGCCTAACCTCAGGACAGTGGACGGAGCTTCCCTTATCGTCTTTTCCACACTGTTTCTTTTAGAAACTGGGAAGAAACCTCATGCCCCTTCACCTGAATATAACACATTCTTCAAAATGGGTTTCCTCTTTTCATTTATTTATTCAGGAACCCAGTCTATCTTGTCTGGCAAGTGAGTTTTTTCTTTTCCAGGCTTTCTGAAGCTCTATTTACTCCTCTGGGAAAAGATTCATATGAAATGAGACATGACTAAATATGTGGAGACAATTGAAAAATTATAAAATATTTTTAAAAAATGACAATAGAGAGAAGAAGGAAATTTTCTAAGAAAATATGATCACCAATATTTGCTTAAAAAGGACTGTAGGCACTGAGCAGACTAATAACCACACAAAAACATAGGTAAGTTACAAAACTCAAGGCAATGCTATGCTAATTCTCCTGTTATATACTTATTTCACTAGATGGAAGAAGAGTCTTTACTTGGGCCTCACTTCTTGTATTTGAAGTCCCTAACACCAATCCTAACACCAGACAAGAATAAACACTATAAACAAAACTGTAAGACTAATGCCACTTATGTACATGGATGGAAATAACTTTAACAAAATATATTTAATATAATCACATATTTAAATGTATATATTCCTAAACTTATACTATCTTATTTTTGAAGTTCACATATATGTATTTGAAACCAAATGTATAAGATATTCATTTATAAATACTGATTTTTTCTACTCCCATTTCACCAAACTATTCAGACTGTTTGCATTGACTTTAAACAGCCATAGCTTCATCGACATTCTGATCCTATTCCTTAAATGAAACAGTGTAGTTTTATCAGGTACATAATCTTTACTTTGAAATAAGTTTTTGTGATACAGCTCTTTTGGAAAGTGTTTATGAAATAAGCATTTCACCAAAGAAGATATATAAATGGCATGTGAAGGAATGTGCAGAAACTGGAATTCTCATACAGTGATTGGAAATTGTTGATGAGACTGTAAAATGATAAAGCCACTTTGAAAAACTGTCTGGCAGTTTCCTCCTATGACTCTATCTGCCCAAGAGAATAAGAACATTTATCTGTGCAAAGATTTATATACAACTATTAGTAGCAGCATTGCTTGTAATTGCCAAAATTTGGTAACAATCCAAATCTTCTTATTGAAAGGATATACAAATGTTGTATATTCATACAATGGAAAACCATTCAGCAATAAAAGGAACAGATTACCGATACATTTTACAACATGGATGAACCTCAAAAACATTATATTAAATGAGATACATATTTACTGAGCTTGAATGATAGACTCATGAAGGTAAGTATATTATTCTGTTTTTGTTTCTATTTGAAGTTTTCTGTGTAATAAAATGTTAAAATAAGTTTAAAACAATCTTCAGCAATTATTTTTTCCAAAAGAAGAGGGATTCACCCTGAGATGGAACTGCTTTGGGCAGGAACTATGTTTGCTAAAGTGAGAGGCTGGAAGAAGCGGAGTGGAGATTCAGTAATCTCTGACTTGTTTGTGTGTAACAGTAGAAATTTTGCTTATAAACTGTACTTTTCTAGGAATGTGATCATGAACGGGTTGCTTAAACTCTTCACTTCAGTTTCATTAAGCATAAAAAGGAAATGCTATGAGTGTCTACTTTATAATAGGGTTTGTAATGTATTACATGAATGTATTAATGTAAGTTATAAATACACACAAAACACTAGAATAATGCATGGCATGTTATATGCACCAAATAAGTATTTTATTATTAACCTCCTCAGCATATCAAGTATAAGTTAGGAAAATATTGCCACTTAAAATAGTTTAATGGCTTTATAGACAATAAATTTTAAAAACCACATTACTAGTGCTTGGGGGAAAGGTGTGGCTCTATAGACAATAAATTTTAAAAACCACATTATTAGTGCTTGGGGGAAAGGTGTGGCTCAGGTGGTGGAGGGTGTGCTCGGCACCCAGGAGGTCGGGGGTTAGATCCCCAGTGCCCCCTCCAAGCAGAGGTCAATGAAGAATCCTAAGAAAAAAAAATTACTAGTTCTTATTTTCCTATATAATGTGTATAGGAAATACATTTCCTTTAAAAAAAATTATAGTTTATGTATAAAATATAAAGAGTAGACTACAAAAATTCTAACTATTTTAGTGACTGCCTCAGAGAATAAAAGAGGTGCCATAGAACTGGTAGGAATGATCATTAAATAAGTACTTTCATTAATTTCTATTATTTTATTTTTTAATAAATAAGACTAAGCTATGTATTTCTTGTGTGATTTACTTAGAGCATGAAGTTGAAAGAAGCAACTGGAAAAAAATGTGTTCATATGTTAACAGGTTTTTTTTTTCTTTTTGGTGGTGAGATTATGGATACTTGTTATATTATTTATTGTTCTCTTCTGTATTTTAAGGAAGAAAATGTTAAGACAATCAACTACATTAATGTTAACAGTTGGAATACATCTTCATGATCATATCAAAAGATGACAAAAAATTTGTAAATTCTATATTCATTTCTGATAAAACTTCGAACAAGGTACGAATAGAAGGCATTTCCTTAACCAAAAGAGTTCAGCATAGAAAGAATAAACATTTAATGAAGAAACATTAATAGCATTGCAACTAAAGTAAATAAAAGGCAAAAATACACTCTAACATAGGTATTGTGCAGCATTGTCCTGGTGTACCTAGCAAAATGAGTAAGAAATAAGTAGTATAATGGAGAAGCAAAAGTGTCATTTGCAACAACAACAAAATTCTCTCTGAAAAATCCACTATAAACATGTAATATTTTATAAAACATATTGGAAGAATATAAGATTAAGATGCAACCATTAGTTGCTATAAAATGTAATGTCAACATGGTTCAGTGGTAGAGTGCATGCTTAGCATGCACAAAGTTTTGGATTCAATCCCCAGGACCTTCATTAAAAAAAAGGGATCCTATATACGATAACGTCAAAATATATAGAATGCCTAACAAGGCATCTAAATGAAATATGTAGGAACTATATGAAATAAACTATAAAGCTGTACTAAAGGGCTTAAATGATCTGAATATATAGAAGTATATTATGTTCTTGAAATAAACATCTAAACATTAGAAATGTCCATTTCCCATTTTTTATAATGAAGGTACTAGGAATTGAACCCAAATTTTGTGCATGCTAAGCATGCACTCTACCACTGAGCTATAGCCACCTTCCACTTCAATTTAATCTTAATCGACATCTCCGCAGAAATTTTTACTGAGCTTGAAAAGCTGAGTCCAAAACTGGGAAGAGAGGCCAAACTTTGACCAGAGTCAGGTTTGTAAACCAGTCACAGTGGCTGCAGCGGCTGGACAGTCTTGGTGGCAGGAGTAGCCGAGTGACCCAAAGGGAGCATGAGGCACTGGGCAATGCTGTCTGCAGGGACCGGGTGACAGTGTGAGAGGTACTAGCTTATACAAGTTTGCACCATGTGTGAGTATAAGCTAGTGGTTCTTGGTTCAAGAGGCGTTGGAAAATCAGCTCTGACTGTATAGTTTATTCAAGGAATTTTTGTTGAAAATGTGATTCTATGATAGAAGATTCTTACAGAGAGCAAGTTGAAGTAGATGCACAAGAGTATACGCCTGAAATATCGGATACTACAATATTTCAGTGATAAGGGGGCGACAAGACTTTGCTTTATTTTATTCCATCATATCACAGTCCACATTCAATGATTTACAAGATCTGGGAAAACAGAGAACAACAGTTAAGGACTGTTCTAGATGTTCTAGAGATTCTGGTTGGTGATAAGTGTGACTTGGAACATGACAGAGTGGTAGGAAAGGAACAAGGTCAAAATGTAGCAAGACAGTGGAACAATTGTGCATTCTTAGAATCCTCTGCAAAATAGAAAATAAGTATTAATGAATCTCTTGTGACCCAGAGTGGCAAATTAACAGAAAAACTCCACTCTCTGGGAAGACCCGCAAAAACCCAAATAGCTCTGAGCCAAGTCTGAAGAACTATTGTCAATGAGGGGATCATGAGAACCTCTGATTTATAGCCAGTTGGTCAGAAGCACAGGTGACAACCTGGATTTGTGATTGGCATCGAAAGTGCAAGGAGTCTTGTGGGACTGAGCCCTTAACCTGTGGGACCTGATGCTTTTTCTGGGGAGTGTGAGAATTGAGTTGAATTGTAGGATACCCAGCTAGTGTCACGAGAATTGCTCTGTATGGGGAAAATGTCCACATATTGGAATTGGTGTCAGGATTGTACCCTGCTCTGGGAAAGGAGCTTCCTGTATTTCTATCTCTCTATGCTTCAGTCCTTCTCTCCTAGAAAAACATTCTTACTTGTTCTGTATCTTGTGTTCTTAGCTTATGTATCATAATTTGGTCAAGCAGGAGCCAAAGGCACTTGACCTTGATATGAAATTGATAACTTCCCCTTTTATGATGGGAATATTTTTAAAATAGACTTTTGGGTAAAAAAGCTGTTTCAGAACAAATTCAAAATACAATTACAGGGCCCTGTGTAAAGAGGGCAAGAGTGGAGGAGAGTTATACTCACTGGGACCAGCCAGTAACTGTGAATTATCCTGGGAGTTCATGCTGGAATCATCCACATAGATAAAAGGATCTGGCTGGGGGTTCTCTTGGGCCATTTTGTTCATCAGGGGTGCTGACATCTGGCAAAGAAAGCCTTTATGAGAAAGAAGACACTGATGAAGTCATTCATTTAACTGGAAAGCAATGTTTTCAAGGGGCTTGTGTTTGCTGTAACGGTCTCAGACAAATGAGGTTAATCCCCCACGTCTCTACCACAGCTGGAAAATGATTTACATTTTATACCATAGAAAAATAGTCCAGATGTATCAGTCAAAAATGAAACTTTGGAAATATTAAGAGAAAATGTGTGTCAATATCTTTGTGACTCGGAGTAGGGGATATTTTCTTTAGTGAGATTGTTGAAACATAGTCTATAAACAGAAAGATGAATCAATTAGACAATTAGACCAGATCAAATGACTTTAGATTTCTCATTGGAAACCAAGGAAGACAGATAGTGGAACAAAATCTTTCAAGTGTTTAAAGGAGAGAACTGCCAACTCAGAATTCTATATTCAGGAAAATATCCTTCAAGAGTAGAAGGTGAGGGAGTGAGATAATCATAGAATAACATGCAGTTATAAAAAATAAAATAGAGAAGGGGAGAGGGCTCAATCGGTAAAGCACATGCTTAGCATGCACAAAGTCCTGGGTTCAATCCCCAGTACGTTCTCTAAAAATAAAGAAATAAACCTAATTACCCCCCTCCACCATCAATCACTCACTCACTCAAAAATATTTTTAAAAATCTGTGAAAAAAAAAAGAATGCAGAAATGATGACATTCTCAGATTAAGGGAAACTGTGACATCTGTGGCCATTAGTTCTATTCTACAGAAATGTTAACAGAAACTTCTTTAGGCTAAAGGGAAATGATATGAAGAAAAACTGGAACTTCAGGAATGAAGGAAGAGCCACAGAAATGGTAAATATCTGGTTAAATCTAATAATAATAATATTTGGAGCTGTTTTTCGATATCTAAGTGCTTCACACACGGGATTCGTTTAATTCTCAGCAAACGCATGGGGAAAAGTACAGTCGTTAGCATCCTCTTATAAATGAAGGGAAGTAAGATATTAACATTTGGGCAGCTAGAGTAGCATAAGTGGGAATGAATTAGGTCTTACTAGCTCCTGCCCACTTTCCCAGAAAGGGTATTTGATAGCCTACAGCTTAAACTGGCATACTGAACAAGAAGCATGCTTCAGCTGAGCTTGGGTATCTTCCCAGATAGCACAGGACGGAATTGCCAGTGGGGGCACCACAATCACTCAGCAAGTATCCATCGCCTGCCATCTACAGGCTATGCTTATCTAGGTCTGGTGGTTCTGCAGTGAACAAGCCACACAAAAACTGCTGCTATGATGGAGCTTCTGATGCTGAGTAGTCTAATGAGGACTTGCAAAGGCCAGGCTAGCACAGATTGGTAAAGTGTGGGAGTCCTGCAAAGCAGACATCGACCTTCAGTAACAAAGGGTCTCACATTCACTCCCTGACTTTCACGAGACAGTCAGATCTTCTGATCTTCCTTCTGCCCTCAGTTTACAACCCTCTGTCACCTCCCTCCACCTGGGATGGAGCTGAGCGATTTGCATCCTTTAATCTTGCACCTTTGATCTTTTAAGTTCTTTTTGACCCCACATGCTGGTCCCGTATCTTCCCTCCCTTCCCTCCCCCTGCTTACCTGTCATAAATTCCCTTGGATTGCTTATTTTCAAGACTTCTTGATGTGTTTCTCTGGAAATGCAATTCCTTTAGTGTGTCTTCATGGTGAAACACGGTGTATTTAAATGTAATTTTTGATACCATCAGACCCTTGCACCACCCAGACACACCCCTAATGTCCCACCCTTGATTCATTCATTCAATCATTCATTTATTCAACGAAAGTATGCTTAGAGACTAATACCACCGTTGCTGGGAATAAACTTTTTATTCTTTTTATGCTTAAACTTCCTAACTTGACCAACTTTTAAGGCTGACTCCTGTGCCCTCTTGATACCACTACCTCTTTACCTTTATACTTGCATAATTTGAAGTTATAGGTGTGTCTCTTTAATTGCAGTCCAATTGGAGAATTTTAACATGGATTAAATCCATTTATGTTTGCTAGGATAATGATTTCTACCTCTTTATCTTTGTGTTTTGGTTTTTTCCCCCACTTTTTCTGCCTTTTGTTGGAAAGTTTGCACTGTATTCCCTTCCCCTCTCCCACAATGGTATGTAAGTTACATGTAAGATTTAAAGTTTCCATTAATTTTTTCACATACATACTTGATTTTAAAAATTCTGACATTATTCTGTTTATACTTCTCCCAAACAATAAAATACTCTTTGAATTTTTAACAGTGAATTCTCCATCTTCAGTCTTTACTGTTATTTTTGTCTATTTTAGATCAAACTTGCTTTTATGCCCCTTAAAGTTATCATTATTATTTTTTGTCATAAAGTTTTCAAATTCTTTGATCATCATTGCTTTTTTCATCCTTAGTTTTCCTTTTGGGCGCAGTTTTATTCTTTCTGGAGTAGAATCAAGTAATTCTCTTAGTGATGGTCTATTAATTGTAAACATTTTAAAGCTTTCTTTGCCTGAAAATATATTGATTACATTGTCAGCCTTGCATAAGTTAGGTGAGTGTACAGCTCATTTATTTGAGAAGTCTGCTGACAGTCAAAATTTTATTCCTTTGTCTTTCTCTACTCTCTAGTTGCTATTAAAAGATTTGTGCTTTGTCTACAGTCCATATTTTTACCTAGAGTGTCTGCGTAAGATTTATATTTATCTTGTCCATGTCTTACTATATGTCTTCAATCTAAACACTCTTGAATTTTTTTCAGTTATAGACATTTCTGAGTGATTATCTCTGAATATTGTCTTGCTTCCATTATCTCTACTAGCTTCTTCTGGAATTTCCATTAGATTTCCATTAGATCTTCATTCTATTCTTAATCTTTTTAAACTGCTGTCATTTCCTTACCTTTCTGAGCTGCAGCTTGTTTAGCCATAATGCTACATATTTTATTGCTCTGGCTAATGCTTTTTGTTAACCTTTAATTTCGTTTTCTCTGTGGTGCTTTGCCCACCCATCCCTGCTATCATCTTCCCCTGACTGACTGAAGGCTTACTCATTTATCCATCTGTTTGTTCTTTCATTCACTCACTCACCATTTACTTTTTGTAACTGAGGTATAATTGACAGATAACATTAGTTTCAAGTATATAACATAACAATTCAATATTAGTATATATTGTGAAACAGTCACCACCATAAGTCTAGTTAACATCCGTCACCACACATAGTTACAAAATCTTTTTTTCTTGTGGTGAGAACTTTTAGAATGTACTCTTTTAGCAAGTTTCAAATATGCAGTACAGTATTATTAACTCCAGCAATATGCTGTACATTATTCGTCTCTTACTTATTGAATGCCTTCTGGGTGACAAAAACTATTCTGGCTTTGGGTAGGGGGAGAGTCAATTATGATTTTAATAGACTTGACTTCTGCTTCAAATCATAGTAGCAACCATTGGCTTGTTGGATTATGCTTCTCTCGATTGGGGAGGGGACTGTGACCCTGGTCCTCTTCACTCCTCCCATCAGCTAGCCCAGAGGGCATAGATTAAGGTCTTAGACTAAACCATAAATCTAGAAACAAAAGACTAGACTCACACCCAGCATCCTACCAAAGAAAGAAACTCACCATGTGACAAAAGAAATGTACCCAAAGTAAAGCAAAAGTAGAAAGCAATAGACAATAGGAAAGAAAAGATTTAGGCATTAAAGAATCAACCCAGGAAATGGGACACTAACAGGTGTTCCTGAGAGACCACAGTACAGAGAAGTCTCACAATTTATCCCCAGATCTCTCTTATTCAATCTCAGTATCTCATTCCCTTTTTCAGTATCAGTTATCTAGGCCTACCAATTTCTGTTTTTCCTATCATTCTCTTGTACTCCTTACCTTATGGACAACTGGTACCTAAAAATTCAACTGAACTATAATTTGGTTAATTTATTTTCTATACATTATTTGGTTAACATTTATTTTCTATACATTATTTATCATGTTCTGTGCTGTGTGGAGTGTGCTAGTGATGGGGACACAATGATGAGCAAGAATTAAAATGTTTCTGCCCTGAATTTGTTATCTAGCCATCTGATTGGCCAGTAAGCATTTGAAAAGATACTTAAAAGGAAATGCCATTTAATCCAGGAATTAAATCACTTTTCCTTTTCCTTTTTTCTCCCTTATATTTAAAATATGAATAAAACTCAGGGTTCATGGTGCAGTGATAAGCACTGGCATTTTCACTCACTTGGGGAGAATGTTAATTTCTTTGATTTGGGGGGAAACTATTTTAAGTGACAGTCATTAAAATTTTAAATATTTAAAAATTTTATATATTTAAAAATGTCATATAAACTTTTAGCCCATTCTTAATATTTAAAAGTTAATAAAAATATGTAAGAGATGCTGTAAAAAAATAACTATACAATGATATTCATTATAATACTTGTTTTATTGTCAAAATTTTGGAGTAAATCTAAAAGTCTATCAATAGAATAAGTTGTGATATATTTATCATATGAATTATTCTATAGCAATAAAAATGAATTTGGAAAATCTACTTTAAAATATAATAAATTAATATATCTACATTTCCTTACCTCCTTCAAGTGAATGCAAGCCTCTTGTACATGGAACTTTGTTTATTGCTGTATCCTCAGAGCCAAGCACTTGGTGTGGAACAAAGTTAAACAGTTTTTTTTATTAGTGAATACATGGATGGATGATAGATGTATGAGTTAATAAGTACCGGTGGGCAGATTCCATTGAAACTTCTTTTTAACAAGAAAATATATTACACTTATGAACAAAAATACCAATAAAGAAAAAAATTAAAGAGAAAGAAGCAAACTGTATCAACAGAAGTTATCTTAAGGGACTGGGATTCCATTGAACGTTCACTTTCTTCATTATCTACATTATATTTTCACTTTTTACAATAGTGAGAAAAAAGTGAAAGTTAAAAAAAAAAAACCCTCATTTGCTGAACCTTTTCTCTATCTCTCTGCCATTTTCCAGCCTGCCTGGTTCTGCTCTGGGTTTTAGCAGAGGGGGAGAATCCAGAGCCCAGGACCATGCCAGCTCTCCCTCAGGCAGCTCCTCCTTCCTTTTCAACACTCCTTTACTTGGCTGGGTGGGAAATGCAGATTCTTCCTTTGCAGATAGAGGCCAGTCTTTGAAGAGGCAGGGCTGTAGAGTTGCCCTGTAGCCGGGAGGGGAAAAGAATGCGTTGGGTGATGATGCCATCCAGGATGAAGGCAAAGATCCGCAGCCTCAGGAGCAGGCAAGGAGAAAATTGTTGGCAGGGGTGGAAGCACATGGCATGTATTGACAGGGGAGGAAACTATCTGAAAGGGGCAGTGTTGGTTGTATCCCACTCTCATCCTGGAGAAAGACCCTGTGCAATTATGTGGCTTAGACTGTGGTTGTTGAGGACATTATGCCTTCATTCCAGTTAATCCATTGATTCATTCTAGGTGGCTGGTGCCCCAAGGACACCACCTCATCCCCTGGGCAGTTCCTGTTTTTGAAGATCTGATTGGCTCATTCTTCCTCCTTAACCCCAGGATGGCTCTCCTCCGTCTCCCTCTCTTCTCAGGCTAGGCAGGCATCTAAGACTCCTCCCTAACTCTTGCCGGACAGGGTCCCTAATCAAACATGAAGAAATAAGAGAAGGCAGAGATGTAAGAAAAGAATTTTGGCAGTTCTCCCAGTTCTTCCAGGAATCAAAATTGTCCACAAGGTGACAGAGAAGGGCAGAAAAAGAAGAGAAAGGGAGAGTAGGAAAATGTAGAAAAGGGTGAGATTGGATTCTGGAGCCAGACTGTGTGCATCTAGGCTGCACTATAGATAGATGTGTGACCTTGGTCAAGTCACAAGGTCTCAGGGTAGCTATAAGATTAAAGCAATTAATATCACTAAAAGAATTAAATAATTGTTTATGCTTGTATATTGATTGATTGCTCCATTCTCCCTTGATGAGTGAAATCCTCCTCCTTCAAGTTTTTCATAGCTATTCCCTCCCTTACCTCAGAAGGAAGAAAAAGGACTAATCAGTCTGAGGAGATCCAGGCTCAAATATCAAGCTCTAGGAGATTCAAAGTTCAGGACTCCTTTTCAAATTCTCATAATTGATGTGCCTGGTATGAGAAGCTAATATTTATTTTTAGTTTTAGTTTTGGGGAGTGGGGGAGGTAATTGGGTATATTTATTTATTTTAACGGAGGTACTGGTGATTGAACACAGGACCTGTGCATGCTAAGCACACACACTTCTACTGAGCTATACCCTCATCCTGAGAAGCTAATATTTACATCTCAGAGAACACGATACACTCAGTAAAGACTTTCTCAGATTAATTTCCAGATCAAATAACAAAACTGAAAATTTTTAGAAAAGGAGGGCAGTTGGTTTGAAATCAAGATACAAAAGAGAGGAGGCTGTGTTTCTTTGCTTCATCATTTTGTTCCAGACCCCAGCAAAATGCCTGACATAGTTGTCATTCATCCATTCCACAAATATTTTGAGTGTCTACTATGTGTCTCACATTGCACTAAGTGCTGGAGATAAAACAGAGAAGAGGACAAATTTCCTGCCCTCGTGGACCTTACATTGCGGTGAGGAATACACATGTAAACAAACAATAGATTTCAGAAAGTTGTAAGTGTTATAATGGAAATAAAGCAGAGGAAAGGAAAAGAGAGTGCAGAGCCACTGGGCAATATTTAGAAGTATTTCTAAGAAGATCACTGTTAAAGCAGATTTTTTGAATAATTGCATGGATTCATGCAATCTTTTTCTTTTCCCTTTTATTTATAAAAGAGATGAGTGGGTCTCCATCAACCAAAATTTTGAAGATGGAGAAACATTTTAGGAAAACCCTAAACCAATGTTTAAAGATGATCTTACATAACAATGACTCAAAAAATTCAAGTTAAAAAATTCCCTGAAAATCTTTCTTAAGGGATACAAGATAGTCAATGGGAAGAAGAAATTCCAAGATCCTGTTGTGCCATCCCAGCTGCTGGAAATATCCTTCTTCCAGGGAGGGATGGAGGGAGGCATTAGGGGACAGGGAAAACAGAGTAGGAAAGTCTAACATACTTCTAATTGGAAATCTGGAGGAGAAAGAAAATATAGTTGAGCAGTATTTTAAATATAATAACCAAGGATTTTCCAGAATAGATTAATCCAATACTTAGATTCTGGGAGCCTGTTAAATCCCAAAAGTTAAAAAAACAAACAAACCAAAATCCTCATCTAGAAACATCATTAACAGCAAAATGCTCATTGGCTATTTCTTAGTCACATGCTATGCTTGACTGCAAGAAGGGAAAAGAAATGTAGTCTGTTCATTAGATTACAGATGGCTACGTATTTTTTGCTTCTTTTCCCGTTGAGAGGAGGAGACAGTGAGATGAATGAGGTTTCTCGTTTGTACTTATGGACTCCAGTTTGTCTTGCAGGTTCCAGTTTGTCCTCATGCTTCCCCATTTCACATCCATGCTTTCTTCCCAACTGTTGGCTCTGCTGACCTGCAGGGACAGACATCAGACCTGCCACCAGAAGCAGAGGTAAAAATCAGTCTTCACCAGATTCCACAACTTTATAACTAATACTTGTAATAGATCTCTTGTTCTGTATCATTCATACAGTTCAGCCTTCCTGATCAAACCCTAATTGATAGTGTTTTGGATGGCCACACGGCTAGGTAAAATTTTGGAATTTTGTTACTATGCAAGAAGATGTGAATAGCTGGTATTAGGGGTCAACTATTAGTGGTCTTTGCCACATGCAATTTCCAAGGGAGGAGACTATAAAGAGTTTTTCATAGTCCCCACTCATTTCACTTTATGTTACTTTTTTGGCCCTTGTGGGCACAGAGGGGTTTAAATGTAAAGAAATTAATATAAAATGTTAATAGCTGGGGAGACATGGTAAGATTGAAATGCTTTGGTTAGCTGAATTATGCTAAAGTGCTTCCAGCTTCTTCTTTTTTGTCGTTCCTGACCTCTCTTTCTCTTGCGCCCTGCATTGAATCCATAAGCAATCTACTTTCAATACAGATGCACAATTCGATAATTTTCACCATTTCCACTGCTACTAAAAGCCACCAATATTTATTTAGTGGAGGATGGCAATAGTCTTATAACTCATTGCCTTCTTTATGCTTTTGCTCCTTTACATTTCTTCTTATTTTTTTTTTTTGTTTTCACATAAGATCCAGGGTCATCTTTTTACATATGTTGATACATGTTTTTTTTTTTCTTTCCTAACTCTTCAACTGTTTTCTGGTGTCCAAGAAACAAAAGTCAAACACTATGGCTTGTAATGCTGTGCATGATCTGGACCTTTCCTATCTCTCATGTCGTCTTACACCAATTTCTCCCACCATACTCTAGCATGTTGGCCTCATTTAAGTTTTCAGAATTCTCCAAGGTCCTTTAAAACCCAGGTCCTTCACCCATACTGGTCCTCTGCCTGGAATGCTCTTTCTCCTCCAATTTCCTACAATTAACTTACACTAACCCTTCAGGTTTCAGTTACTTCATCATAGAAGCCTTTCCTGATGAGTTCCTCTGGTGTATGCACTCACGTGTATGACACTAAACTTCTTTCCTAGCATGTAATGGAAAACTGCTTTAAGTCTATGTATATATCCTTCTTTGTAACACACAACATACATTTTTTCCACGACTTATCTCTGTGGAGTGTATCTACATGTTTGTGTTTTCCCACAAAATCTGTATCATACTTTCTATTAAATCTGTCAGGCCACTTTGTTTGCCGATGTATCAGATATGAACAATTTTGCTGTATTTCGAAATTAACTGCTTATAGGCCTAGCTCCAAGTTTCCACCCCTTAGCCCTTCTAAGGCAAAAGAGATACACACCACCTATATACAGCATCTCAATTCTGCCACAGAACACCCTGAGACACAGAGGGAGTAGCTGAAAGGAGTGAGATGTGCTCTGACCTGAAACAGACCAAGAGGGACATGAAACAAGATGGAGGGGCTGAGGGACCACAGGTGGGCAATTTCTGGCTGTGCTGTGAATAGTATTTAGACAGAGAAAGTGATATATAATTTTAAAAAAGAAAAACCTAAAACATAAAGTAGAGAGGGAGAATAACACACAACAGCCGGGGACAAACGAATTACAGATAATAAATTTTGCTCCCACTGATTGCTTCTCATTAGGTTTCAAACCCTGTGCCAATGCCTGTAAGTGCATGCTTTTATGGGACCTCCACTGATATGTAAGGTAGGAACATTATCACCACTTTGCTGATGAGATCTTTGAAGCTCACAGAGTTGAAGTGAGTTGGGACTAGCTCTGTTTACTTTGACATTACAAAAACAAGTTTAGAGAAATGGAAGGAATAAAAAAAGATGAGAATCAGAGATGGTCAAAGGGAAAAAGTAGTGGGAAGTGGGGATGGGATATAACAAAAGCTCAATCAGCATTAACCACAAAAGAAAAGACTGACAAATCAGGCAACATAAATATATCAAGAGTGTGGTCTCAGCAGCAGACTAGCTGCAGTCATCTCCGGGGGAAGCTCTAGAGCACAGATGTGCAGTTCTGGCAGAGGCCTGGTCCTGGCAGGAAGGACTGGTGGTCATGGTAACTAAGGGAAGACTTAGATAGCTCCCATTTACCCCATGGCAAGTCCTCAGAGAAAGGAGCAGTTGTGAGTTATCAGCCAACTCCTAGAAAAGCTAGGGATGATGGGGGGAGCGTATAGCTCAGTGGTGGAGCGCATGCTTAGCATACACAAGGTCCTGGGCTCAATCCCCAGTACCTCCATCAAAAATAAAAAGGATATAAAAATAAAATAAATAAATAAAAAGGAAAAGTTGGGGATTGGATAAAATTGCAATGAAAGGGATCTGGGCAGGGCATCAGCAGTATACACTATAAATATCTGTTTATAAAAAAGATCATTAAAAGAGTGCACAGTGAGATTTCTAATTCTGGGGAGATGAAATACATATACTTTCCCCTATTCCTTTTACTAAGTACAAAGAAAAGCCATGAATATTATATAAACAAACATAGAAAGACTGTGAAAGGTGGAGTGAAGGCAGACCAACTAAGGACCTGTGCACCACCACCTGCCTCCTGCCTTTCACCCCTGCAAATTCACTATTGTGAGTTTCCTATTTTGCTTTATTGGTTGTTTTGTTTTGTTTTGTTTTGCCTTATATATCCCAGTGTGGACACTAGAAAAGCCAGCAACTGGGAAATTGCCAATAGGCAGAGACAAAAAAAAAGCACCCAGAGAACCCTGCTATTCCTGTCAAAGGACCAGGAAGGGGGCAGCCAAGCAAGACAGGAGACTTTTAGATGATCTGCACTCTACAAAAACACTACCTCCCCCCCAGCCAGCAAAACTGAGTGAAAAGCCCAAACTTACACCTTTGCCACTATAAGGAGGCATTTTGTTGGGCTGCACCTTACAGGCCTGCAAGTCCTGTGCTAGCCCAGCCTCAAGACCAAAGAAAAGAGCCCACAGACATCAGTGGTTTAATGGAAGGGGACTTTTACCTTTCTGAAGCAAGGCCCTGGAACCACACCCCACTGTGTGCAGTAGATGGCAGGCAGGACATGGCAGTACTCTTCACTACTGGTGGGGAGAGGGAAGTTACCAGTTGTAGAGGGAATCGATGTCATATTGGCTCATCAGTCACTAGGGAAACCAGCAGAGGGGCACACCCTTCACCGCCCCTTTGATAACCTATTGTAGTGGAGATAGTTCTGATCTACAGATTAGAACAACCATTAGCTGGGGCCAGGGACAAGTATGTAGGCATTCACTGATTAGGCTCCATGATTAACAGGGAAGGTCAGCCAGGAGAGTAGTGTGGATGAGGCAGGGACTGGTTGAGAAGGGGTTCAGACAGCAAGAGAACCTTGGGTGGCCTGATTATACACATTCTCTCCCATTTTTTTTCACCTGGGAGGTGTCATAGAAGGCTAGGTGGGGAGCCAGGACTTTCATCCTTGCTGGGGGGTAATGAGCACCTCTTCCCCTTCATGTGTCAGTTAAGACCAGTGGGGAAGCCTAGAGTTCCAATACCATCTGGGAATAATGAGGTGTTTCTCCCCTGCATTTAGTGGGTAGTATTGTTGCAGTGTTTCAGGTTCTTGTTCTGTCCCAGAAAGGATTCAGAGACAAGATGTGCTGGTTAAAAAAAGTAAAGTGAGGACTTACTAAAGGATGGATAGTACACTCTCAAGGGGAGAGCTGGCAGGCTCAGGTGAGCAGCTGCCCTGTGTTTCTTTGGCAAGTTAATTACATAGGGTGTAAAAATGTTTGGGCAGAATATTCATTGGGGAGGGAAGGGTTTGGAGTTGTATTCCCTGATTATCATCCCAACTCCACCTTCCCAAAAGGAGGAGGGATTTTTGTCTTTATTTAGTCTGGATCTGAAGTGTCATGGCATAGGTGCATGATGGGTACTTCTGATCTGCAAGGCTAATTTTATTGAAATGAGGGCATAATGAGCAAAAGGTTACAGTCGAACACTGGAAATTCCTGCCTTTTCTCACCTTTCCTTGTTTGTCTCCAGGCCACTCATCACCCCCAAGGGTCTGATTCCTTATCAGCCCAAAGGTTTCTGCTTTTCTTTCTCTGACCAGGGACCCCTGGTGCTTATATGATGTGTGGTTTCGTGCATTTGGCTTGTGACCCTCCTTTCTGCCCAATTCCTGCCTTTGGTCTGTGTCCCCCTTTCTCTGCTCATATCTAGCTATCTGCCTGCTCTAACGTTATCAGATGAAGCTTACTTGAGAGTGAGGACTTTTGTGACTTCTCAGTAGTAACAAGCCCCTGACCCCCCCTCAAAAGGTGTCAGTGGAAGCTACGTGAAGAGCTATAATGAGGTATCCCTCGCCTTCCAGCCAGGGTGGGATCAACAAGGGTCTAGTAGCAAACCTAAATTTCCACCCCCACCCACTGAAATGAGATCCTTCCTCTCTTTTCCCCTCCACCTTCTGTCCCACTCCCCCACCACCTACATACACAGCATGTCAAGGGATGCTGAGTGTACAACCTGAACTTCCACCCCAACCTGAGATTAATAAGGTGGTGCCCCCCACATCCATCAGATTGGTGTCAGAGGAGGACTGCTAAAACACAGGATTTAAATAAGATCCTGAGTCTTACAGTGTACAAAATGTCCAGGTTTCCAGTGAAAACCATTTGTCACACCAAGAACCAGGGAGATCTCATACTAAGTGAGACAATTAACAAATGCCAAGGAAGCGATGACACACATATCAAATTGTCTGACAAGAATTTTAAAGCAACCACCGTAAAATGTTTTCAACAATTACAAGTACTCTTGACACAAAAAATATAAAGCTCAGTAAAGAAATAGGAAGCCTCAAGAAAAGAAATAAAGATATAAAGAAGAATCAAATAAAAATTTTAGAACTAAAAAATATGATGACCAAAAGAAAAAAACTCAGTGGATAGGATCAATAGCAAAATGGAGAGGACAGAAGGAAGAATCTGTGAACTTGAACTGTAGAAAGTACCCAATCTCAACAACAAAGGGGAAAATGCCTGGGAAAAAATGAACAGAAACTTAGGGACACATGGCCAAAGAAAGATCTAATGTTTGTGTCATTGGAGTCCCAGAGGTAGAGAGTAAGAGGGAAGGCTGAAAAATGTTTTTTAAAATGACTAAAAATTTCCAAAATTTGGCAAAAAAATCATAAACATACAGATTGAAAAAACTGAGCAAACCTCAAATGTGTTAAATCTAGAGAAATTCTTATCAAGACACATGATAGTCTTTTGAAAACTAAAGACAAAGTCTTAATAGCAGTCAGAGAGAAATGACATGGTACTGATTGGGAAAAAAGCAATCCAAATGACTGTGTATTTCTCATCAGACACCAGGAGGAAAGTAGAGGAAGGTAACAAAGCATTTTTCAAGTGCTCAAAGTTAACCCAGAATTTTGTATCTATTGAAAATATTTTCAGATCTGAAGTGGAATCTATGACACCCTCAGATGAAAGAAAACTAAGAGAATTTGTCACCAAAAGACCTACCTTAAAAGAATGGCTAAAGGAAGCTCTCTAAACAAAAAGGAAGTAATAGAAGAAGGATCCATGGAACAACAAGAAGGAAGAAAGAACACAGAAAGATAAAAATATGGGTAAATACAATAGATTTTCTTTCTCTTCCTGAGTTTTCTAAATTGATGGTTAAAGCAAAAATTATAATACACTTCAGTGTAGTTCTCAATGAATACACAGAAAATATTGAACACAATAACACAGTTATAAATGGGGGAGAGTAAATGGATATAAAGCAAGTCTACAATTCACTCAATATGTCAAGATCCATTGACTTTGATTATATATATAATACATATATTTATATACATATGTAAAGTGATTACTGTGAGAAATCAGTTTAAAAAGCTATGCAAAGAGATGTGCTCAAAAATTGTAGGTCAGTTAAAACAGAATTCTGAAAAATATTCTAGCAATCCGTAGGAAGGCAAGTAAAAGAAAACTGAAAAACAAACATAAAACATGCTGACATCCTCATTTCAGGCTTCCAGTCTCCAGAACTATGAGAAAATATTTTGTTGTCTATAAGTCACCAAGTCTATGGTATTTTGTTACAGCAGCCTGAATAACTAAAATACCTACACTTCAGCTATATGTCTTCTTGCCTTAGAAACTGGTCCAATCCAAGTCACACCCTCTAGAAATTTTCCTATGTGTTCTGAGTCTGGAAGATAATGAGATACTCATGACACTATTGAACCAAGAGAAACACTCTTGCTTTGCCCTTGCACGTGAAGTGATACAAGAGAGGAGACTCTGTAAGTCCTTGCCGTCAGGGTTGTCACTGACATAACCCAGGATTTGCATGCCACCAAAGGGGCAGTGAAGATGTGATCTTTTAAATTGGTCCCATTTTAGTAAGAAATGAGGTAGAATCCTGATATGCATTTATTTACCAATTTGTATGCAAAAGATTGTCTAATATATAATAAAAATTACACTTAAGGACACCAATGAGTCACTTTAATGCCATTTTATTAACATGAGAACTACAGGTAAGAGTAAAGTTCCCCCTACGATAAAAGAATTCTTTCCATGTAGGATTCTGAGCGTATTAAAAATAAAATTTTACATTATATTATGCGTGCTATCATAATAGTGACTAAACCTAAATAGAAAGGGAAGGGGAGAAAAGCAATTAAAGTGAAAATGAGGAGAGAGAATTAGGGAAAGAGACAATGAGAAAATGCAAAAAGAAGACAGGAGCACAAATTCACCCTTGACTAGACCTGCGTCCTCAACCCTACATCAAAGCAGCTGGCTATAAGCAAATCCTCCACACATTTTTCCTATTTGTTGCTGCTGATTTGGGGAAGATTTTGTCTAAATAAGAAGAGGGGTAGAATTGATGGGATCAAAGAAAAAAAGTAACATCTAGAGAAATCCTCAGAATCCATAAGAGCTGCTCTAAAAACCATGCAATCAAAGACCCCAGTGGCAGCCCCGGAGTGCTTGCTTAGATGTGCTCTGACCCCCACCCCAAACCAAGCAGGAGATTGTTGCCCCAGAGCTCCTTTTGGTAACTTTTCCCTGGCAAAGTACTCACTCCTTTCCCCATCTAATCAAAGTCTATTTCTACTGTAAAACAGATACATAAGATTCCCAGGCTTAGTGCTTATCTGTCTTCCTCACAGTGCCTGCTTGGTGTTTATTACACAGGCAGTCAGCAGGTATTGCCATGTGAGAAGTGGGAGAACAATCTACATTGGAATTTGGAAGTTACAGGTTTGTGTTTTTACATACTCAATTAACTTAGTCTCATTCAGGCATTCACTGTTTAGTTTTACCACCTTTACATTGGCTTTCTGATGTTTTAACCTAGACCTCTGTAGGTATTTTGATTTTGCTTCCATTCCCATCCATGTAAGCTATTTCTACTAATTCTTTGGGTCAGTGTGGAGAAATAAGTCTTTTTTCAGATTTCCTTATTAATTTCAGCCTCTTATTAAAACTTTCTCACTGAAGCCACCTGAATTCAAGTCCACCTTCCTTGGATTACACCAGTTGTTCTCAATTCCAGCAGCATTGTAGGAACACCTAGGGAGCTTTTAAGAGATATCAGTGCCTAGAATCTATACACACCAATTTCGTCAGCATCTCTAGGAGTAGGATAATATTTTTAGAGTTCCTCAGAGTTCCCCAGGGGATTCTTATGTGAAGCCACTAGACTAAACAGTTGAGAACCACTGAACTTCGAACACAAAATCCTCTTAATTGGCAGCTCCTTTATTCTGAGCACATTAGACTCAGTCAGCACCACTTGTATCCCACACTGCTGATCGAGTACATTTTCCAGCTGTTTCTTTTTTTGCGAATCACTTCCACTCATGTGAGAAGTACACATTTTTTTTGTTTATTGCTTTTTTCTTCTAGTTTCATGGAGATATAATTGACATACAGCACTATATGCTTCAAGTGTACAGCATAATGATTTGACTTACATCTATCATGAAATAATTATCATAGTAAGTTCAGTAAACATCCATTATCTCAAATAAATACAAAATTAGAGGAATAGAAAAAATTTTTTTTCTTGTCATGAGGACTCTAAGGATTTACTCTTTTAACAATTTTCATATATAACATAGAGCAGTGTTAATTATAATTATCATAATATACATTACACCCCTGAGAAGCACAAAATTTATTCAGTCTCAGTAGATTGTTTTAGGCAGTTCACAAATTTGGTTTGTGTAAATTTCATTTTTTCTTATAACTTCTGCAATTTCAAGGGATAAACTGCTCTTCATTATTTGTGCAAACTTACTAAAATAATCAGATGACATCTTTTTTTTTCCTTTTTATTGAAGTATAGTCAGTTTACAATGTGTTAATTTCTGGTATACAGCATAGTGATTCAGTTATACATAAATATATATTTCTTTTCACATTCTTTTTCATTCTAGGCTATTACAAGGTAATGAATATAGTTCCTTGTGCTATACAGTAGAACCTAACTGTTTCAGATGACATCTTTGAATGTACATTAATTGTTGTTGAGTTTCCTTTACTTCTGTGTTCAGCAATATTAGGCCAAACAAAAAACCACTTCTAGCACAGTACATTTTCCTTAAAATTCTGGATGTTATATAAAAAATACATCTTTTAAAATTCATGATAAACTGGTAAAATCAGAGAATTTATTGTCAGACAGAAATGTCAAATAATCAAAGGATTAAGTAAAGGAGTAAGTGAAGCATTAGAACCAAAGTTTTCCATAGTGATGTATGCTGATCTCTGGTGGTCTAGAGTGTGGATTTTAATGGATTATATGTTCTGGGGAATGGGAATCTGGGGTTCCTAGCAGAATGGGAGATAAGCTCTAAAATCCCCTGTATAGGGGGAAGGTATAGCTCAGTGGTAGAGTCTGTGCTTAGCATGGACGAGGTCCTGGGTTCAATCCCCTGGACCTCCATTAGAATGAATAAATAAACCTAATTACTACCCTCCTTAAATCCCCTCTATAATGCCAAAACCCAAAAGGGTAGCCCCTGCAATAAGTAAAGCAGAGAAATCTCTGATCTGAAGATTGAGATGGTGAGTATGGAAGCTGTCCAAATCTGGCTCTGGGTGTCTAACATCACTCTACTTTCAATATTGTATTTTAAAGAAAAGCCAACCCAGAGACTATGTTTAAAATAGGCCAGGGGAGGGGGCCAGGGTATAGCTCAGTGGTAGAGTGCATGCTTAGCATGCATGAGGTAATGGGTTCAATCCCCAGTACCTCTATTAAATTAAAAAAATAATAAATAAATACATAAACCAAATTACCTCCCCCCCCAGACACACAAACAAAAAAACCAACCAAACAAAAAATAAATAAGTAAAATAGGTCACAGTTTGTACATCTCCCAGATAACTAGCAAAACTACGTGTGAAAATTTTTTCAAGGTCTTCAATGGAGACCTCCAAGAATTACAACAGATATAATTCCAAGGAACTCAAGTTCAGACACAAAAAACAGGTGGGAAATACTTCAGGTGTATTAGCATTAATTATTATGGTAACTATTAGCATAAAATATTAAATATTTTTGAGAAGTAATCTTTTCTTTCCTATTTTCTAAGAGTTTTTTAAATTAGAAATTTATATTGAATGTTTGAAATAAACTGTAAATTTTAAATTATTTTCTAGTCTTTTTAGTAGGATGACACAAACCATTTCTTTCAATTTCTCCCTAATTATTTTTCTCACTTTCTCTCTTCACTTAATAAAAATAGAATAACTTTATGACAGATATTTCTTTAGCTTATTCTTTTCCCATTAAAATGCTGGATTTATATTGGGAGCAATATTAGAATATTTATATATCATTTTCTCTGAATAGTACTTCTTATGTTGGGGTACTGTTCTAAGCACTTTACACAAATTGACAACTTAGTGCTCATAATAACCAAATAGGTTGTTACTATTATTACTTTCATCATGTAGATGAGGAAAAGGATGAACAAAGGGTTAAGCAAGATCACACAGCTAGTAAGTCTTCAAAACCAGACTGACTGGCTTTAGAGCTGCACTCTTGACCCTCCTGCTACACTGCATCTCATAAAGTCCTTCCATGACTACAGGCTAAAATATCCCTTTTATTTCTTTAAGAGCGGTCTGTTCTTTTCTGCCTGAGCATTAGTACAACTTAAAATTATCAATTAATTAACTAGTTTAATGTCTGTCTCCTTCTTTAGGCTCTTTCTCTTTGATAGCCAGAGCCATTTCATGCCATTTCCCTGCCATACACCCAGTGCCTAGCACACAGTAGATTCTCAATAAATAGTCAAATGACTGCATAAAAGGTAACTAAGAAAAGTGATTCCTTCATGGAGTAATGTCTCCATCTTGTGGAATTTTAGAACATTGTTCAAAAAATTTTTTTAACAAGGTAGATTTTCACAGGAGAGTTGATTCTCCTGTTTCCCAGACTTCATAGTTTCTTTTTTGGACTGGTCCTTTTGAGATTTTTAGTTGTATAGAAAAGCACCACCTCTTCAGGGCAGGCCTCTAGCTTACTAGATTTGCTTGGTGAAACGAATTGTGCAACTAGGTAATAAACCGGCATCCGTTTAAATCCAGAATTCATTTCATTCTCCCTTGCCAAAAGATAGAGCACAGATCCATTAATGAGCTCTTGGCTCAGAATGATCACTCAGGCACATCCAGAACCCCTTCTAAGTAGCCTTTTACTACGGAGAGGTGTATCGGCCAGCAGTCCCCAAGACTCCATCACATGTTCTTCACAGTGTATGATGGCTCAAGTAGAATTTGGGTACAAAAACAGACTCTGCCCTATCATCATACACCAGGAGAGTAAATTACGCTTCATTTGAAATCCTAAATTTTACTTGTATAATATTTTGCACATATATCCTGTAGTAATTGTTTTAAAAATACCAATATGTTAAAAACAGCTCCTTCTCTAATCTACTATCGGAAGCTCACTTTATGAAGTTAGCATTACCTTGCTATTCAAACCAGAAATGGACAAAAAGAAAAGGAAAAATCTTAAGCCAGTCTGATTATAATTGGATATTACATATGCTGAGTCTGTTTTATTCCCCCTTTTATTTTAGGTCCAACTCTGGTTCTCTTACACTAACCAATAATTAAAGTGGGAGGCCGGAGGTCTGAGACACCAGAGAGCCGCTCCTTCCCCACGACTCTATGGTCCTCGGGTTACTCTCGCCACTGAGAACTCTGTGGTTCCGGGGCGGGCTGGGAGGCGGGAGTTTGAAAACTGTGGCGGGAAGATGGCGGCCGCATCTGTCAGCAGGCCCGTTTTCTCCAGAACAGGAGGACCCTGGGACTGTATCTTTCCCTGAAGAGCCGAGAAGATTTCGCGATGAATCTAACGCGCTGGAGTGGGAAACGGCGACGTTCAGCATCGGGCTCAGACTCCTTTTCGGGGAGCGGCGGTGACAGCAGTGACAACCTCCTGCTCCCCTCGGGGCCGGTGCTCAGCCCGCCCCCGGGCCTGGGACGCAGCCTGAAGGACCGCGGCCGCCGGCCAGCTAGAGCTGCAGGTACTCCCAGGCGCTCCGTGGGCGGCGGGCGAGGCGGGCAGCTCAGCCCGGCCGCTTGTCGGGGTGTGCCTGCACCGCGCGGGGCTGGCTCGCTCGCATGACCATTCGGCTTCTACTCCCCTTCTCGGTTTGTGACTCGGGTCTGGTGCGGCAGGTCACTTTCCGTTGACAGGGAAGAGCTTTCAGCCCGTATTCAGCGACCGCCTGGTACTAATATTAAAGGAGTTTCTGGGGCTTTCGACCTTAATTTACAGAAACAATGTACTAGTTAGGCAAATCGCATCACCTGTAGGGGATTTACTTCTAATAGTGCCCAGTACTCCTTATGTTGATTGTGCTTTCTGTCAGGATGTACTTTAAATAAACCTCTTTCCAACATAAATGGATTCCAAAACACAGTGGAAAACTAGTTACTGAAGTCTTAACATTGGCACTAAATTCGACTATCAATTCCTTTTTTTTTTCCTAAAAGGGGAATGCAAGCAGATATTTCCTGATGACCACACAGACAGGCTGCTATTAGCAAACTGGGGACTTCCTACAGCGGTTCTGGAGAAATATCACAGTTTTGGTGTACAAAAGATGTTTGAATGGCAGGCAGAGTGCCTTTTGCTTGGACGAGTCCTGGAAGGGAAGAATTTAGTCTATTCAGGTATTCAAATGTGTGCAGATTTAGTTCCCTACTATTTTTAAGGCATTATAAATGTAAAGAATATTGAAGTAAAGTAGGTGAGACAGTGCTTTGTAACTAGAGAAAGTCTTAAAATAGATGAAGAGTTTCATCATATGTATACTTTTTTTTTAAGAATTAGGTAAAAATTCCTTTAATGAAGTTGCATAATTCTAGCTTTCACAAATCAAAAGAATTCAATTTTAGTTTTTGCATTGTCCAAGAAAGAATTGTCAGTATTATCTCACTGACTTCTTTAATGATAAAATATTCTCAAAGAAGTTCTGTTAATATTGTTAGGAAAAGTTTTCAATGGTTCCAGTCATTCTAAATGCCATCAGATATATACTTATGTAAATTCCATTCAGGCAGGGGGAAGGCAAAAACCTGACAATTTAAAGAGAGCTACGTGCCAGCCATTCTTCTCAACAAACAAATGTCTCAGGGTGAGTGTGCAGTGGAAGATGTAAATCTGCTCTACCCCTAGTTGATCTCAGTTGCTTTTCAGTGTGTGAATATTGTATATTATATGCTTATAAATTGACCAGTTTATACAGAATTGTATACACAAAACCATATGTAATATACTTGTAAAAGATTTATATGGGCTTTCAAGGGCAACTTTGACATATAAGTTTTAACCATCTGTGCTCAGTATACTGATTTTAGAGTCTAATCACTTGGTAAGATGCACTTCCTTTGTATCAGTTTTTCCTGAAATTGTGAGTCATCCAGATATTTCATTATGGGTACCAGTAAGAATTAGAGAATTCACTATCAGCTGATGTAAGTTCAGGCTGTTTGCTGGTTGTGTAATCTGACAAATTATTTGGGAGAGAGAGAGAGGAGTGGGAGAGGAAAGAGAAGGGAGACAGAAGGGAAGGAGTGGGGGTGGGGGGAGAGAGAAAAAAGAGTGAGCTTAGAAAAGTTTTTTGGCCCACAGGAAATACTCAGTAAATGCTAACTAGTGGCATTTAGTGGCAGTGGTAGAATGGCCTGACGAGTTCAGTTGCTTAAACAAAAACTTGGGTGTCATTCATAAATCTGGTCACCAACTCACAGTAAATAATCAGCCAAGTCCAGTGTCTGTTACTTCAAATATCTTGATTCTGGCTACTGCTCTCTCTTAGGTCCATTACCTAGTTTACTGTTATCTTTCTTCTAGATGATGCAATAGCTTTTTAACAAGTTTATCTTTTCTCTCTGCTTCTACTTTGCTTCCGCAACCAAAGTGGCCTCTATAAAGTACAAATATGATTTCGTCCCTCCTGTTCATAAAACTCACTAGTCACTCTACATTGCTTTCAGGATAAATTCTAAACTCCTTGCATGGTGGAATTATAAACCTCTACTTCATGTGGCACTTTCATATCTCTTTTTTTCAGTCCTCCACTTGTACTTTATATTTCATACTTAATTAAGTACTCACTATCATCTGAATATACCAGGCTTCCCTCTAGGCCTTTGCATATGCTGTTTCTTCTGTTTGGCATATCTTTCTTCTTCCCTTCTTAAAACTTCTGTTTCCTTTTCATAAACTTCCTTCCAGCTCTTCTCCCTCAACTTCTATCATAGCTCCTATCACAGTATCTTAAAGCTGTTTAACTCCTTCCTCTAATCAGGGCTTTTAACCACTTAGTACTTAAAGGAAAGGATCCTTAGGTATAAGCTAGGTACTCAATAATATTCATCATTTATTGATGATGAAAAGATTTAACACTCTGTTTTGAGTGCGAGATTATTTAGAAAGTTGGTTTAAAGTCAGGGGCTTTTCAGGGTATAAAGGTTTCAGATGCTAGTTGGGGCCTTAATGATAGGTTAGTATTAGGCTATGTAATTACTGGATATGATCTAAAACATTTATTAATGCAGTGTATCAGATATTACATATTTTTGTGATAACCTTGTGGAATAACATGTTTTAGCTCCTACAAGTGCTGGGAAGACTCTTGTTGCTGAACTACTTATTTTGAAGCGGGTATTGGAAATGCGGAAGAAAGCTCTATTTATTTTACCTTTTGTCTCTGTGGCAAAAGAGAAGAAATACTATCTCCAGGTAATGTTCTTGTACTAAGTTTAATGGTGGAAGGCCTATTATTGGCAGCTTTGGCTTTACTCATTTGAAATAGAATTGTAAAAGCAAATGGAAAATAAAGTTTCATTTATTGCATCTCAATGTAGCTTTAACAGCTGACTATTTATGAGGAGAAAGTTTTCTATTACCACATAAAGGAGAAAGGATCATCAAATAAGGAGTAATTGGTGAAAACTGTATAAAAATTTATAAAACTTTTCCTTAGGAAATAGGGAGAATACTTTAATTAGCATATAAACGTGCAAATTAATAGTCAACATCTTAACTGAGTAGTAGGACCAGACTGAAGCATGGAAAGGATGTGTGTTTAAGGAAACATATCCCATCCTAATTGAGAGCCATTTGAAAATGTTCGAGGATGAAGAATAAGATCCATCGGTGCTTATGTAAAGCTCCAGGCTTGTGGTCTGTTCTGTTCTCCTGCAAAAGTGAATAATAAGAGTTCATGTTTGTATGATACTCACTGGTCTTTAGGACATTTTTACCAATGTAATATTTCATTAAATAGAATAAATTCTGATTCCTGCAGTGAAAAAATGTGCTTTTGGAATGGCAAGATTATTGTACTGGAAGTCTAAAGAATCTGAGTTCTAGTCCCAGTTTTGCCACCAACTTTGTCTTCGGGCCAGATACATAATCTACTGGGCCTCAAATTTTTCATTGGTAAAATAAAACTATGGGGTTAACTATGGGTTAACTCAGTAAGCATCCAGAAACGTTTTATTGAATGAACAGCTCTAAAATTCAGTGGTTCTATAAATCTTTTTAATAGTTATTTCAGAGGCCAAAGAGCCAACAAAGCTGGTCCTACATAGTAACATCCTTTCAACTTAAAGCAAAGTAACAAAATGATGAAAGGATCCTTTTTATTGAGAATGTATGTTAGTTAAAACTGAAGTTAAAAAAAATTAACATCAAAGCCCCACTGCATTTGATTTTTGAAAATCTTTCTTCTGTTCTATAAAAAACTAATCTTTAGTGGGATAAGAATATTTCCCTCATGAAGGATAAATTTGTTTCTGAAAGTGTTATATTAATGTTAAAGAGCTAGTTCTTGCTGGTTTATTAGATTAAAAATGTTAGTGCTTAAGGTAGTTTTTCTCTAATTTTAATTCTATAAAGAGCTGTTAGAACTCATTTGATTAAGTATGCTATTGGGAATAACTAACAGTAATCTGATAAGTGTCTTTGTATACTTATGTCTATGTTCTGGGATGGAACCAATTTAAAATTCATGATTTTCAAGTGTTTTTACCTGTATTATTCCTTTTACTCAATTCAGAGTCTGTTTCAGGAAGTAGGAATAAAAGTGGATGGTTATATGGGCAGTACCTCTCCAACAAGGCCTTTCTCTTCTTTGGATATTGCTGTCTGCACAATTGAGAGAGCGAATGGTCTGATCAATCACCTCATAGAGGAAAATAAGATGGATCTATTAGGTGAGCAACTTAGAAAATAAGCGTATACTTTCTCTTGCTATTTTTTGATAGAATGGAGTGGCGCTGTTGTGATTTCAGTATGTCTCATGTTTTATTCTGTTGTCTGTCATCTACTTCTGGAGGTGAGAATTGGCATCTGTAAAAAAAGTTTTACGTCTTACTGATGTTATTGACTCTACTTCCTTGTGTTTTTGCACTTTACAAAACATAGAGGATATCTATATCGCTTGAGCCCTCAAGTCATTTCTTATTGCTTCTTTCCTGTCTAAAGTTTACCAGGAATAGAAGGAAGCATCTGCCATCTCTGCAATTAGTGTATGTATGTATTTATTATCATATTCTGATAGTGGATCTAGATTAGGCTTGGACCCAGAGGCTGTTGTTCAGTAGGGAAATGGTAGGGACTACAGAAACTGGCACTGTATCTGAGCTTGGAATTTTTCTATCTTAATCCTTTTTTTTTTTAATCACTTAGGAAAGCCTACTATGTAGAGGTAGCAACAGGAAGAGAATAACCATTGTGGCAGCAATAGAAGCTGCAAGAATATCAGTTAGCTACTCATTATGTTCCTGGTAAACTTAAACGGTAAAGGTAAGGTAGGGGTGGGGATTGAAATCAAAGCTTAATAAGACATGGGCCCTGCTCTGTAAAGCTTGGAGAGAGAAGTCACATTCATCAGTTTGTATCAGAATTTTCACATTAAATGTTGTATCAGATGAAGTGTTAACAGCCAGTATACCTAGCGCAGTACCTGCCACACTAGGTAACTATATTTTTTTGAATGAATGAATGTTGAAATAACTCATCATACACTATGATTTGAAAATAGCTTACTGATGAGGAAAAGGAGCATCAATTATCATTAGGAAAAGTCTGAAAGAGCTTGATTTTTGTAGAGGGAACATGAGTACACATGGAAACTATGATGTTATGAAAGTGTTTAAAGAAGGCATTGGTTGTTTTAATAAAAAAAAAAGGCTTGGTTGATAATAAATGTTCAGTAATTCTTAAGCATTATTCCAAGTGCATAGACTGGTTTAATTCTCCAAGTAGGGGAGAAGGGAATTATGCTCACACTTATGTTTTATAATAGAGTGAGTCACTAGCCTACCATAATCAAGCAAAAACATCCCTTAAAATAATTTCTTTTTTCTTAATCTGAAGCTGTTTTTCTAAGCAACTTGCTAACATTAGTATGGTTGCTTTGGCTATTTTCCTCACAGAAAAGTCAACTCACTGAATAATTGTCATAGATGTCTTTGATTCTCATTGTATGTGTATTTCTACAAGGTTGCCAATTAAGAAGTGCCAGAGTAATGAGAGGCAGAGTTTGCTAATCATTGGTTTTTAGATCCAGAATACATTGTAGTAAGACCACTTGATACTTGAAATATCTTGGAAAATAATTGTCCATTAAGTGGAATCTAATTTTTGTTTTATGGTTAGAAATTTATGTCATCTGCAATGTATTAGAATGACAGCTACATACTGTATAAGATATAAGGTACTGAGTCTTTTAAAATTCTTCTTGGAATTGTGAAATTTTGTGAAACTTAGTATTTGGAAAATCTCTTTAGGAATGGTGGTTGTGGATGAATTGCATATGCTGGGAGACTCTCACCGAGGGTATCTGCTGGAACTTTTGCTGACCAAGATTTGCTATATTGCTCAGAAATCAGCATCTTGGTGAGTACCTGAAATAACTAAGTTCCTGAGATTCCAGATGTTGTTGAAGAAGTGTTTTTCAACAGTGCATAGTAAGTAGGAGTTAAATTAAAAGAGAGTAATACTTATGTAGAATAAACTCATGTACAGCAGTTCATTTTTGTTCCAAAAGAAGTACTTAAGACTGAGAGTGATTTTAGATTATTTTGAAAGCATTCTTAAATTTCTGACTGCTCACCACTTTTATGATAGGATTTTTAAAATCCAATTTTTCTATTTGTCAGATATATACACATCTTATTTAAGCACTCAAAGCTAAATATGAAAAGTAGCATTTCTTTATCCTCTACTTTGTAGAGGCAACTATTTGCAGCTCTTATGGCTTTTTAAAAAATGTATTTACAGTGATATCTCTAAATACAGCTCCTTGAGTTTTTAGTTTCACACATTATATATTGACTTCTTACTATGAAAGATGATCTAGCTCTTTTTTATATTCTTTCCTCACCCCACCCAATCTCTTCCTCCACACCACCAATCTCTGTCTTCTCATTATCTTCCCATTCTCCAAATATAGCTATGTCCTAATTTTGCTTAAATCAGTATTCAAGGTTACACTATTATAACTATGTAAATGCCATGGAATATATTATGATTAATTTTACTTTCTAAATAACTTTAGAATCATTTTCTCTGAAATTAATAAGTATCTTTTTTGTTTGGTGGCTTGGTTTTCTATGAAATTATCACTGATTTATCCCCAGCCTCTTCCCCACTTGTATAAATCTACCCAATATGTTCCAACGCATTTACTATTCTACCAAATTCATTTTCTTGAAGAAGTTTATCTTAAAGTTTTCTGAGTTGTTCTAATTTAGAAAGGTGGTTAATCTATATATGTGCTGCACAACAGTTATCTTGGGATCTCTTTCTATCATTATCATTCCCATTGCTTTTTGCTTGAGTCAGAGCCCACTTTTTTGTGATCACATGTCTTTTTCTTCATTTACCTCCTCATTTTAGTGGTGATATCTTCCAGGAAATTCCACTTTATTTCAATGTACAGGCTATTATGGGTATACTTTTTTTTGAAAATTAGCATGTCTAAAAATGCCACATAGTTATTTCATAGATTTTTCAGGTATAAGAGTCAAGATTTTAAGTGTTTTTCTTTCAGTTTTCAAGATATTATTTCATTTTTCTTGTTATTGTTGAGAAATTCAATGCCATGCTGATCCTTCATCCTTTGTATACATTTACAGGTTTTTCTCTGGGAGTTTTTAGGAGCTCTTTTTCTTCCTCACAAAATCTGAAATGCAGCTAGAGTTGTTTTTAAAGGGAAATTGATAGTATAAAGTGTATATATTATTAAACAAAAGAGATTGAAAAATTAATGACTTACCCATCTTAAGAACTCAAAAGAAAAAGAATAGTAAAATAATACCACAGAAAGTAGAAGGAAAAAAAAACAATGAAGACAAAAGCAAAAATTAATGAAAGAGGAAAGTCATTATCCAAAACATTAAAAATATTTTACAAATCAATGAGAAAAAAATACAGCCTAATATCAGTCGGCAAGGAACTTGAACAGGCATTCACAAGAGGGTATCTAAATGGTCCCAAAACATGAAATGGTGCTTAATCTCATTAGTAATCAAGGAAATGTAAGTTACCTCTTCAAAGAGACTTACCACCCACTGTCCAAAAAGGCTAACATATTGACAACACTAAGTGGTGACAAAGATGTGGAACAATAAAACACACATGGGATGCCTACTCTCACCATCTTTATTCAGTATACTGTTGGAAGTCCTAGCTACAGCAATCAGACAAGAAAAAGAAATAAAAGGAATCCAGATTGGAAAGGAAGAAGTAAAACTGCCACTATTTATAGATGACCTGATACTATACATAGAAAATTCTAAAGACAGCACCAAAAAACTACTAGAACTCATCAGTCAATTTGGTAAGGTTGCAAGATACAACATTAATATACAGAAATCTATTGCATTTCTATGCACTAACAATGAATTATTAGAAAGAGGAATTAAGAAAATCTCATTTATAATTGTGTCAAAAAGAATAAAAATCCTAGAAATAAATCTAACTAAGGAGGTAGAAGACTTGTACTTGGAAAACTATAAGATGCTGATGAAAGAAATTGAAGGCAACACAAACAGATGGAAAGATATACTGTGTTCATGGATTGGAAGAATTAATATTGTTAAAATGACCATACTACCCAAGGCAATCTATAGATGTAGAGCAATTCCTATCAAAATACCAGTGGCATTTTTTCCAGAACTAGAACAAATAATTCTAAAATTTGTATGGAAACAAAAAAGATCCTAAATAGCCAAAGCAATCTTGAGAAAGAACAAACCTGGAGGTATCCCACTCCCTGATTATAAGCTACAGTAATCAAAACAGTATGGTACTGGCACAGAAACAGACACATAGATCTATGGAAGAGATTAGAAAGCCCAGAAGTAAACCCACACTTACATGGGCAATTAATCTATGACAGAGGAGGCAAAAGTATACAATGGGCAGAAGACAGCCTTTTCAATAAACGGTGTTGGGAAAACTGGACTACTCTCACACCATGCTCACAAATAAATTCAAAATGGATTAAAGACTTAAATGTAAGATCTGAAAACATAAAACTTCTTGAAGAAAACATAAGCACTACACTTTTTGATATCTGTCTTAATTTTTCAGTATGTCTCCTCAGGTAAGGGAAACAAAAGCAAAAATAAATGTGACTACATAAAACTAAAAAGGTTTTGTATGGGAAAGGAAACTATCAACAGAACAAAAAGGCTGCATACTAAATGAGTGAAGATATTTGCAAATGCTGTCTCTAATAAGGGATGATTAATCTAAGAAATGTGAAAAGCTCATGTAAATCAACATAAAAAAAACAATCTGATTAAAAAATGGGCAGAGGATCTAAATACATAAGACATTTTTCCAAGGAAGACATACAGATGGCCGATAGGCACATGAAAAGATGCTTAACATCGCTAATGATCAGGGAGATACAAATCAAAACTGTAATGAGGTATCACTTCACATCTGCTGGAATGGCTGTTATCAAACAGCAAATAACAAGTGTTGACAAAGGATGTGGAGAAAAAGGAACCTTTGTGCACTGTTGGTGGGAATTTCAGTTGGTTGCAGCCATGATGGAGATTCCTCAAAAAATTAAAAATAGAACTGCCATATGATCCAGTGATTCTACCCTTTGGATATTTATCTGAAGAAAACAAAAACACTAATTCAAAAAAGATATATGCTCCCCTAGGTTCATTGCAGCATTATTTATAATAATTAAGATATGGAAGCAACCCAAATGCCCATCAACAGATTCAGTAGATGATTGGATAAAAAAAATGTATATTTATGTACAATGAAATATAATTCAGCCATGAGAAAGAAGGAAATCTTGCCATTTGCAACAGCGTGATCGAACCTAGAGGGAATTAGCTAAGTGAAAAAAGTGAGACAGAGACAAATACTATATGATTTCACTTATATGTAGAATCTAAAAAACAGAACAGATGGTTGCCAGAGGGTTGGGGTGGGGGAAGGGAAGAAATAGATGAGGGAGATTAAGAGGTACAGACTTGCAGTTGCAAATAAATGAGTCATGGATGTAAAATGTACAGTGTGGGGAATATAGTCAATATGTATTATCTTTGTATGATGACATTGTAACTAGAGTTACAGTGATCATTTTGAAATGTATAGAAATATGGAATCACCATGCTGAATAAGAGAAAATAACATAGTGTTGTAGATATTTATATTTCAAAAACAAACTCAGAAAAAGAGATCAGATTTGTGGTTACCAGAGGCAGGAGTTGGGGGAGGGACATGTGTATGAAAGCAGTCAAAAGGTACTAACTTCCAGTTATATGATAAATAAATGCTAGGCATATAGTGTACAACATGATACATATAATTAACACTGCTGTATATTATATATGAAAGTTGTTGAGAGTAAATCCTAAGAGTTCTTATCACAAGGAATTTTTTTCCTATTTTTTTAAATGTTGTATTTACATGAGATGATGGATGTTTTCTAAACATTGTGATCTTTTCATGGTGTATGTAAGTCAAATCATTATGGTGTACACTTTAAACTTATACAGTGATGTATGTCAATTATATCTCAATAAATGAAAAAAACACATAGATTGTGGGGATGGTACTTTGGTACAGTGTCTCTGGAAAACAGTTTGAGATTATTTAATAAAATTGAAAATAATCTGTGACCTAGCGATTTTACTCCTAGGTATATACCCTAGAGAAATGTATGCATTTATGTACCAAAGGGCGTGACCAAGAATATTGTTAACACTATTTGTAAGTAATAATGTGTGTCTTTTAACATCATTTTCATTTGTTTTTCACAGCCAGGCAGATTTAGCCAGTTCGTTGGCTAGTGCTGTGCAGATTGTTGGCATGAGTGCTACTCTTCCTAATTTGGAGCTTGTGGCTTCCTGGTTGAATGCTGAACTCTACCACACTGACTTTCGCCCTGTACCACTGTTGGAGTCAGTAAAAATCGGAAATTCCATTTATGACTCTTCAATGAAGCTTGTGAGGGAATTTCAACCCATGCTACAAGTGAAGGTAAGTCAATATTTTTATATAATTGATTGCATTTTCTAGCAAGTTGTTAACAGTTTTTGAATTAAGTAAATTAGATGTTGCAAAGTAATTGAATATGCTTTACATATCCATTAGAAGGATTACTAATATTAAGCTAATCAGTTTCATCTTGAAGAATTGGTGGTGTTGATGAGAGAGGAAATGTAGTTGTGTCTTCAGTTTAAATATTATCATTTCTTGTAAGTGTTTTTTTTTAACATTTTTTATTGATTTATAATCATTTTACAATGTTGTGTCAAATTCCAGTGTTCAGCACAATGTTTCAGTCATTCATGGACATATACACACTCATTATCACATTTTTTTCTCTGTGAGTTATCATAACATTTTGTGTATATTTCCCTGTGCTATACAGTGTAATCTTGTTTGTCTATTCTACAATTTTGAAATCCCAGTCTGTCCCTTCCCACCCTCCACCCCACTGGTAACCACAAGTCTGTATTCTCTGTCTGTGAGTCTATTTCTGTCCTGTATTTATGCTTTGTTTTTGTTTGTTTGTTTGTTTTTGTTTTTTAGATTCCACATATGAGCGATCTCATATGGTATTTTTCTTTCTCTTTCTGGCTTACTTCACTTAGAATGACATTCTCCAGGAGCATCCATGTTGCTGCAAATGGCATTATGTTGTTGGTTTTTATGGCTGAGTAGTATTCCATTGTATAAATATACCACATCTTCTTTATCCAGTCACCTTTTGATGGACATTTAGGCTGTTTCTATGTTTTGGCTATTGTAAATAGTGCTGCTATGAACATTGGGGTGCAGGTGTCATCCTGAAGTAGATTTCCTTCTGGGTACAAGCCTAGGAGTGGGATTCCTGGGTCATATGGTAAGTCTATTCCTAGTCTTTTGAGGAATCTCCACACTGTTTTCCATAGTGGCTGCACCAAACTGCATTCCCACCAGCAGTGTAGGAGGGTTCCCCTTTCTCCACAGCCTCTCCAGCATTTATCATTTGTGGATTTTTGAATGACGGCCATTCTGACTGGTGTGAGGTGATACCTCATTGTAGTTTTGATTTGCATTTCTCTGATAATTAGTGATATTGAGCATTTTTTCATGTGCCTTTTGATCATTTGTATGTCTTCCTTGGAGAATTGCTTGTTTAGGTCTTCTGCCCATCTTTGGATTGGGTTGTTTATTTTTTTCTTATTGAGTCGTATGAGCTGCTTATATATTCCAGAGATCAAGCCTTTGTCGGTTTCACTTGCAAAAATTTTCTCCCATTCCATAGGTTTTCTTCTTGTTTTACTTCTGGTTTCCTTTGCTGTGCAGAAGCTTGTAAGTTTCATTAGGTCCCATTTGTTTATTCTTGCTTTTATTTCTTCTAGGAGAAAATTTTTGAAATGTATGTCAGATAATGTTTTGCCTATGTTTTCCTCTAGGAGGTTTATTGTATCTTGTCTTATGTTTAAGTCTTTAATCCATTTTGAGTTGATTTTTGTATATGGTGTAAGGGTGTGTTCTAGCTTCATTGTTTTACATGCTGCTGTCCAGTTTTCCCAACACCATTTGCTGAAGAGACTGTCTTTATTCCATTGTATATTCTTGCCTCCTTTGTCGAAGATTAGTTGACCAAAGGTTTGTGGGTTCATTTCTGGGCTCTCTGTTCTGTTCCATTGGTCTATATGTCTGTTTTGGTACCAATACCATGCTGTCTTGATGACTGTAGCTCTATAGTATTGTCTGAAGTCTGGGAGAGTTATTCCTCCAGCCTCTTTCTTTCTCTTCAGTAATGCTTTGGCAATTCTGGGTCTTTGATGGTTCCATATAAATTTTATTAGGATTTGTTCTAGTTCTGTGAAATATGTCCTGGGTAATTGGATAGGGATTGCATTAAATCTGTAGATTGCCTTGGGCAGTGTGACCATTTTAACAATATTGATTCTTCCAATCCAAGAGCATGGAATATCTTTCCATTTTTTAAAGTCTTCTTCAATTTCCTTCATCAGTGGTTTATAGTTTTCTGTGTATAATTCTTTCGCCTCCTTGGTTAGATTTATTCCCAGATATTTTATTACTTTGGGTGCTATTTTAAAGGGGGTTGCTTCTTTACTTTCTTTTTCTGTTGATTTATCGTTAGTGTAAAGAAATGCAATTGATTTTTGAACGTTAATTTTGTAACCTGCTACCTTGCTGAATTCTTCAATCAGCTCTAATAGCTTTTGTGTGGACCTCTTAGGGTTTTCTATATATAATAACATGTCATCAGCATATAATGACACTTTTACCTCTTCTTTTCCAATTTGGATCCCTTTTATTTCTTTCTCTTGCCTGACTGCTGTGGCTAGGACTTCCAGGACTATGTTGAATAGGAGTGGTGATAGTGGGCATCCTTGTCTTGTCCCAGATTTTAGTGGGAAGCTTTTGAGTTTTTCACCGTTGAGTACTATGCTGGCTGTAGGTTTGTCATATATAGCTTTTATTATGTTGAGATATGTTCCCTCTATACCCACTTTGGCGAGAGTTTTATCATAAATGGGTGTTGAATTTTATCAAATGCTTTTTCTGCATCGATTGAGATCTTGTAAGTGTTAAGTAACAAAAAATAATACAATTTTGTAAGATTTTTTGTTTCTAACTGAGAAAAGATTTTCTTATGGCTGAGTTTACACTAAATACTAATATGGAAAATTGACCTTTTGTTAAGTGATGTAGGTATAAAATAGTAGAATGGAAAGAAACATTTTTGGAGTCAGACAGACCTACCTCTGATACTTGATATGCCTGTGATATTAGTTGAATCACATAACTTCTCTGAACGTAGTATCTTCATCTATAAAATGGAATAAAAGAGTTACCTTTAGTATTCAAAGAATAAAATATGATTTTTAAAATTTGCCTAGCATCTAGAAAGTGCTTGATAAATGATAAATTTTCTCTCACCCCCTAAATACACTTAAAGTTTTAGTTCACAGTATTTTTCTAGGCCTGATTCTTCTGTCCTGAGGTTAAAGAACTGACTCACCATCTGTGGAATGAGGCATCTATGTTTTTGCAGAGGTGTGCCTCTATGTACTGAAATAGTTAAGGGTAGGTTTAGAGCTGGGAATAGAACTAAATTTGCATTTCAGTACCCTCATAAGTATGCATTTATAGCCTCTGCATGCCTGGCATAGAATCTTACTTAGTTCCTTTGCTCTGTATCCCAAATTTCAACTGACTGTGCCTTGGTTACCTCAATAAATATGTATGTAAACACATTTATTTACTGTCCTGTTAACTTTTTTCTTTCATTACATTGTCTATGCCTTCACCTTATTGAAATCATTTTCAGCTCTTCCTTGGATTACTGAAATAGCCCCACAATTGATCTCTCTGCTTCCTAGCTTGGTCCCCTTCAGTCTATCAAAGACCTTGTGATCTATTTGAAATGAACACCATATCATGTAACCATTCTGCTCATAAATTTGTTATGGTTCCCTATTTCATTTAGAATGAAAGCCAACATGGTTAAAGTTGCCTATAAACCGCTGTATGATCTGCCCCACCCCCTTAGTGCTCCGACTTCACTTTCTGTATTCCGTCTTACTCCATGGCCTCTTTGCTGTTCCATAATATGCCAAGAATCTGCCACCTCAGGTTCTCTTTGTCTGGAATGCTTTACCCACCAGGCATCAGTAGGGTTTCACCTTTGAACCTTCACTCAAGTGTTACTTTCTCAGACCTGCCCTTGTTACCTTATATAAATTACAGTGTCTTCCCATTGGTTCCTATTTTCCCTGTTTTATTTTTCTTCTTTGCACTTACCAAAATTAAACATATTATGTGTTTTACTTATCTTGTTTTGATTATCTGTCTCTTCCTATTGGAATAGAAACACTCTGAGGGCAAAGCTTTTTTTCTGCTTTGTTCTCCATCCCCAGCACCTAGAACAGTATTGGCACACATTAAATATTTCCTTAATGAGTGAATGGATAAATGAATGAATTACTCCAGTTACACACACTGAATCTCCAGTTTTGAGAACTTGCTGGGCCACTAAGGTATTTACATGTGCTCTTTGTTCTGCCTGAAATGTGTCATCTGCCCCCTCAGTTACCTTTCATTGAGATAATGCTTCCCCTTCTTCCCATCTCAGCTAAATCATCATTTTCTCAGGGAAACCTTTCTTTCAGATCTTTCTGTCAAATTTATGTCAAATATGAGGCTTCAGAACACTATGAAAACTCTGTTTTATAGTGCATCTTATGATTATATGTTACATTTGTTTGTTTAGTTCTTTAATACGTTTTCCCAGTGAGACCTAAACCCCTTCAGACTTGGACTTTCTTTTGCTCACCATTATATTCCTATTACCTGCGGGTTGGAGGTCAATCACTTAGTTGAATGAATAGAAAATATTTCCTTCTCACCTTGCATCATAAGGTTTATTACTATTTTCTCTTTTTGTTTTGTTTTTTCTTTGTTGTGTTACTGACTTTGTAACTGATTTTTTAACATGTCTTTGAGTAGAAAAACCTTTCCCAGGAAGCAAAATGAGTGACTTCAAACTGATACAAACATATTTTGAAAGTACCACTAGAGTGGCTATTTCTTTTTCCTTTTTAGGGTGATGACGACCATGTTGTTAGTTTATGTTATGAGACCGTTCTTGATAACCATTCAGTATTACTTTTCTGTCCATCAAAGAAATGGTGTGAGAAGCTGGCACATGTCATTGCCCGTGAGTTTTACAATCTACGTCATCAAGCTGAGGGTAAGTTACTGATGGAAACGAAAACCCTCAGACTTAATACATTTGCTTGAAAGTACTGTTAATAATTATATTAGCAAAGCATGGCTCTCTTTCATCGTTGCCACCAACTGCCCGCTGGATACTCCTTTGCAAAACTATGCTTTTGTGACTAATTGTCTCCTTATCCTGCTTACTGACAGTGTTTACACACGTTCAGGCTAATCTTTAGATTTTTAGAATATTGAATTTATACAGGTATATACTAAGGTTCTTCATCTAGAATCCATGGGCTTTGAGAGGTTGACCTCGAAGCCCCTAAACTGTATAAACTTTACGTATACCCATTTTTCTGGGGAAGACAGCCATATTTACATATATATTTATTAATATTTCCAAACTCTAAAAAGAATCATGTTGACATACAAATATACACACATATATACACATGTATTTTAAAATAGGCTTTATTGAAGTATAATTTATGTAAAATAATATGTACCCACTTGAAGTATATAATTTAATGAATTTCAACAAATGTATACACCTTTTTAACCCCCACTATGATCAACATATAGAACATTTCTGTCACCCTAAGATGTTCTCTGTTGCTGTCAGTCTCTTCCCTCTATCCCCAGCTGCAGGCAACCACTCATATGCTTTCTGTCACTCTCAATTAGTTGTGCCTTTTCTAAGAATTCCATGTAGAAAATGAAGTCATATGGTATATGTTTTTTGTGTCTGGCTTCTTTCAATCAGTATGATCGTTTTATGATTCATCTGAGTTGTTACACTTACCAGTTTGTTCCTTTTTTTATTACTGAATATTGATCTAGTATGTTGCTATAACATTGATGTATATTTTTACCAGTTCTAGAATGAGCACTGTTCTCTCACCACTATACTAGCCTATAGTTCTTTGGGGTCAAAGATAAGTGTAGGGAAGACACAGAGACCAATTCTAGTTACAGAGTACTAGGGCATTTTATGACTTCATTATGTCAGTGTCATCCTGAGGACGGGTGATAGATATCTTAAGACTAGCCCCAGTAAGTAAACTGAAGTCTATACTGGGTAGGCTCTGGTCCAACATTATAATATCTCTTCTAGTTCCCTCTTAATTGATACTTTCTGTACTATGTCAACTTATATTTTTTATGTTGTACCATGATAGCTTATATTCCTTAATAACCAGAAATATCATTAATATTTTCTTTGCTTAGTGTTCTGTTATTTTTGATTTATAGCAGTGGTTTTAAATCCTAGTGCTTGGACTGGGGCCTGGGCTAGGATGAACTTTTCACCACAAAAATAAAGACAAGGCATCACAGTTTTCATAAAGATGAAGTTTAAATTTTGAAATTATCCCTACTAATTTTTTTATGGTAAAATGACTTTCCTTTTGAAATAGGTGTATTGAACAGTAGTAATTAAAAAATTTTTTTTGATTGTCCTTAGGGAAATAATACATTGGCCACCCTCTGTGGTCCTCAAAATTTTAAGAAAAGTTTACTTGAAAGATTAAAAATGTATAAAATATAAGATATAGTCTATGAGAAGTTTTACTAGTTCAGAAATTCAAAAGTCTAGGAAATTCTTTAAGAAAACATAGTTCTTGCATCTAAGAAAGTTAAGGTCTTACTGAGAGAGAGGCTTACACATAGAGGCAAAAACAGAGGGTAATATGTGATTCATTAACACATGGATGCCAAAAAGGCTGGAAAAATTGCTGCATAGAACTATGCTCCTCTGTGATTTTTGACTCTGCTGGTTGGTGGAACACGCTTTGAGCAAGGGTTTTTGATTTTTAGGCTCTGAGTGGTATTAAGTGTCTGAAATCTCTTTTCTTTGTTTGTTCTTTAGATCTCCTCCTCTAGGTTTGATCTCATCCTAGTAGAGCATTTCCTAAATGTTGGTACACATTAGACTTGCCTGGGAATATGTTAAAATCCTTACATCCAGGTTGTACCCTATTAAATCACAATGTCCAGGGATGAGAGCCAGGCATCAGTATTTTTAAAGGATAGCTAGGTGATTATTTTATATAATAGTTTCAGAACTATTGCACTTGTATTTCGCTCTGTCATCACTCAGGCAAATAGTAGTTAAAGAGGTCCAAGGGGAGGTGAACAATATTGATAATTTTTTTGTGGCAGGAGTGGTGAGGTCATCTGAACTTCCACCAATGATACTGGAACGGAAGGGCCTCCTAGAAGTGATGGATCAGTTAAAACGTGTGCCTTCAGGACTGGACTCTGTATTGCAGAAAACTGTACCTTGGGGAGTAGCATTTCACCATGCAGGTATCCATATTTATAATATGTTACTAATTAGCCCCTTCCAGAAATCCTTACAATTTCTTCATTTTTATATTTGCATGCATTTGTAATTTCTTGTTAACCACACTTAATACTCTTAGGTTTCATTTTAAGAAATTGTGTGATTGATAACACACAGAGAAAAAAATGTGACAGTGAGTGTGTATATGTCCATGAATGACTGAAACATTGTGCTGAACACTGGAATTTGACACAACATTGTAAAATGATTATAAATCAATAAAAAAATGTTAAAAAAAAAAGAAATTGTGTGATTAAGATTAAACAAGAATAAAACAAACGTGTAGGTTTACTTATCTGTATAGTATATAAATACTAGATAAAAGCTTTTTTGTATCATTAGGGAAGCAAATTCTAAAACTGTTACCTTTCTATACTTTATATCCTTAAAATTTAGGCTAGAGTAGTACTTGCTACCCTAATTTTATGCCACTTGAATGTTTCCTTTTATCTCAAGGGGTATTTGAAATATTCTCACAAATGTGTCAAAATCAGATTAATTTTAGAAATTGTCATCTTGTATTTTGAGAGGGATGCAAATACCTAGATTGTCAAAACTGCAAGATTTATTACAGTCATTGAATTAAATACCTTCTTTCTGAGAGTGATCTGTCCATGATGATATGTGCTAAAGATTTGATTAACAATATATAGTTTCTAAGATAGGAATTTAACCTTTTCAATTTATTTAAAATTTTTATCATGCTATATATAGATAAATTTTAAAATATATATATATGTACACACACACAAACACTCAAAAATATTTTCGTTGTGTAACTTAATATGCATACTAATAAAATGAATACCAGTGGACCTACAACTTAACTTATAAACTAGGGGCTCAATCCTTTTGATTTTTTTTTTAAATAAATTAAAATAAAAAATAAGCTAGATCAGTATATATTCTCTATGTTGTTTTTCATTTACTTGTGTATTTATTCTTCAGACATTTATTTATGTGCCTGACCACTGTATTAGATAGGCCCTGCAGATACTGTTATGAATAAGGCATGTCTCTACCCTCAAGGAGTTCATTGTCTAGTGTAGGGGTCAGCAAACTACAGTCTGCTGGTCAAAGCCAGCCCACCATCTGTTACTGTAAGTAAAATTTTATTGGAACACAGTCTGGCCTATTTGTTTTGTGGCTGCTTTCATGTGACTATTGAAGAGTTGAGTAGTTGCAATAGTTGTCTTGCAAAACCTAAAATATTTACATATAAAGTTTGACAGCCCCTGGTTTAGAAGCTGAGATAGAAGTATACTAGGGGTGGCAGTTTATACTCTTAAACTGATATACTGTGATGACTTTTTTTGTTTATAATCATAACAATAATTTGAAAAAAATCTCTAGAGACTTGTAGCATATTCTCAGCTATGGAATATGTAAGTGATCAAGTACAATATTTTCATTATATGTAAATAAATATATGCTATTATAACTTCCTTTTTTTAGGTCTTACTTTTGAGGAGAGAGATATTATTGAAGGAGCCTTCCGTCAAGGTCAGATTCGGGTCTTGGCAGCAACTTCTACTCTTTCATCTGGGGTGAATTTACCTGCACGTCGTGTAATCATTCGGACTCCTATTTTCAGTGGTCAACCTCTAGATATTCTTACTTATAAGCAGATGGTTGGTCGTGCTGGCAGGAAAGGAGTAGACACAGTAGGTAAGTGAGTTTGAATTTTATAACAGCCTTGCTGAAGGACAGTGTCAGTCTACTTGAAATTGAATGGCAACTCATTTCTCATCATGGTGTATTTCTTTGTTATCCAAAACACAAATGTCATCCTTTTGGATTTACTTAATATTTATAATGAGTGTAAGTTATAATTTTCATATCAACTATTGATTTTTCTACTAATGTAGTAGTATGTCAATCAAGATGACATCACATTAGCTGGAAGATGACTTTTAATTTCCACTGTAGTCTGCTCTTTAGCACTTATGAAAGGATTCTTTTTAATGGGTATTAGTTCTGTTTAGGTGACTGGTCTAAGTTCAACTAGGGATGCTGAGAGTTGGGAAGTACTCACAGTTTTGGAATAGGAACTCCATTTACTATCTTTCTTTTTTTAAATTGGCACTGGCTTTAAAAACACTTTACCAGTTTGTTATCTTGTGTCAGTGAGTAATGATAATATTATCAGCAATGCACACCAAAGTTTTGTCTTAAGCAACAGGGAAGAAGCTTGTTCGAATTAAGTTTTGCTGCTATATTGATTCTTATTTCTAACTTGCTACATTATTCTGGGTGTGACTAAATTGTTGAGTCTTCTAACATTAAAGAACTTTGTGAGGAACATTCTCTGTCACATTTTCTACTGGTTTGTTTTTCCACGTTTAGTAATGTAGTTTCTGTCTTGTGGCATAAAATGGCTACTCCATTCCCTGTCATCACATCTGCACTTCAGCCATCAGGAAAGGGAAATGAGGAAGTAAAAGGCACATCCTGCCCTTTAAGGGCACTTCCCAGAAGTTGTACATGTCTCCTCACATACAGTTGGCCAGAACATAATCACATGTTTACGTTCCCCAACTACAAGGGAGACTGGTGAATATAATCTAGCTGAGTGGCCATGTGCTTAACTAACATTTAGGGGTTTTATTAAAGGGAGAATGAGAGAATGGCTATTAGTAGCAACCATCAATCTCAGCCCCAGTAGCAAATGATTCATCTGTCTATAATTCCTGAAGGGCCATTGGTCTGCCTCACTTTTAAGCCCTAAAAATTTTGATGATTTAAAAACTCTTCCAGCTCATTGGATTTCCCCTACTCTAGGCATGTCTCTTACCTTACCTATGAAATATGCGGAGTACATGTATGTGTTTAAAAAGGATGGGAGGAAGAGACTGACATTCCCTCCTCGTTCCTAACTGCCTCCTTCTGTCCTTCCCCCAGTTCAGATTTCTCAGTAGACTCATAACTCTCAAGAGTAGAGTATAAGTTCGTTTTACACAGATACTCTTATTTCAAAGTCAGAGGGTCTTTAAGGTAATGTAGAAAATAAGGAGGTTTTATTTGCCTTGCTACATTTTTAGCTTGTGCTTATTTCTCTTGGGGAAGAATAATTGGAAGGTTGGCGCCTTGTGCTAATAACAAACCTTAAATTAGATAACATTCAAGCAAAACTAGAATATATCATATTAATTTTGTTTCAGAGGTCTTGGAAACCTTTGAGATTGACTTTACATAATTCTCCATTTCAGAATGGCACATGGCTTGCTCAAAACTTCTTTAAGTGAGGAGGGTATAACTCAAGTGGTAGAGCGCATACTTGTCATGCATGAGGTCCCAGGTTCAATCCCCAGCACATCCTCCAAATAGAAATAAATGAACAACCTCCCCCCCCAAAAAAAACTTCTTTAAGTAGGGGAATGTATAAATATAGAGTTTCATATCAACTATGAAGATTTATATACTTGGTCATGTTTTTTGGACTATGTAGCATCTTTTTAGCTTCTGTACATAAACCTTTGTAGTTCCTGTGCAAAAGACAGCTTAAAAAATGTTAATATTTCCTAAATAGTTCATGGTGTTTTATTTAGATGACTCTTTAATCTTTTGGTGGATTTCTTGGAACCTTGTAGTGTATGGTGATGGTGCTTTGTGCCAAAACAGTGATTTGCAAGTTAAATAGTTTGCAGATCTATCTATATCAAATCTATGAATGATTTGATTCTAATTGACTTCTCTATTATGATTCAGATACAGCCTCCTTAGGCAGATGAGAACAGGGACTTGGATATATATACTGGCATTAATTTGGCCATTTTCTTACATCTTGCTCATCCTGAAAAAGGGTTATCTATTTTGTTAAAGAATCAAAGCCTGAAAGAGATTTAAACAGCCCGAAGTGACTTTTTCTTTGTTGCTAATGCTAATTGATCCATTTTCTAGGTAGTTTATAAATCTTAAGCTGGGCTATTTTATAGTCATTGCAAGAGCCAGGTGATATATTTATTCACTTGGTTTTTGTTTGTTTGTTTTGATGGTACCTATATTTTTTGTAATTATATCTGAGATAAATAACCAATGATCATGACATTTATAGTTCCTTATATTTTTTCTATCTTGATTCTCAATTTGGCCATCAGTGCTGGGAAAGCACCATCTGCTTTTTTCTCTCTGCCTGGGTAATTAGTACACTCCACCACAATGCTGCTTTCATTTATTTTTTTTCTCTAATGCAAATGGCCTTCATTTTGCCTCTTGGACATTAGTGTTGGTAGGAAAAGAAAGATTGCTTTATTCAGGAGGCTGGCAAACTGGGGAGAATATGGACTCATGTCCAAAAGCCAACTCTCCTCCTGCTGATCAGGGGCAAGAGCTTTTAAAGGGGTTTCAGTGGTGTATAGGTAGAAGGAGGGGGCTACATGCAGAAAGCACAGTCAGCTCTGACGGTCATCTTGAAATTTAGTCATGTGGTGGTCTGATCTGTGTCATCTTGATTGATCTGTGTACAGTTAATCTTCAGTTTCAGGATCGGTTTGTTCACATTTCTTTGAGGCCAATTCTTGGAATTGTGTAAGATGGAGCAGCTTGTATCATGTCTACAGTCTGGTCATCATGTGGTTAACGTCTTCCACCTGCTAGGGGTTTCCGTATCTACAAAACATCTCAAAGGTTATGGCTCAGAATATTATCTACGGTCCTTGAGGAGGAACTAAAGGTCTTTAACTTTGTTTAATGACTCGGCTATTATTATATGGTCCTGTTTGACTGGTTTCCTTTGCTTCTGCATTTTCTCACTTCTCTGATTGAATTTATTCTTTGGCTAAGACAAAAGGCAGGCCCAGGACATGGGGGCCATAGATTCTATCCTGGGAAGGCCTCATAGGGTCCTGCTCCATTTCAACATCTTATTTACTGCTTCCTTTCCCCTACTATTAGATTCATTTTTGAAAAAAAAGTTACAATTTTCTCTAGTGTTAATTGTCATAGTGTTTATGTTTGTATAAATTGAATATTTGAATGTTTTTAATTTGTAAGTGCTTTCACATATTTTTGTTGATTTGATTATTGCAGTAACCTAAAGCATTTAGATTAGTGAATGTTATAATGCAATTTCTAGTTATGCATTAGTATTTTTGATTGTATAGTATCATCGTGTATAACTTATTGAACTCAGGTTTTACTACTTGCTACATGACAGGCCAGAAGTTGAGTGACAAGGTGTTGAGTCAAGGAAAGCAACTTTATTCAAGAAAGTCAGCTAACCAAGAAGATGGTGGGAACTAGTGTCCTTAAAAACTATCTTAACATCTTGGCACAGGCAAAGGGCTTCTAAAGGCAGTGTAAAGGGAGGGGGCTTCAGAGTGCACGAGCAGCTTGTGCGTAATTCTCGGATTGGCACTAAAAGGTGAAGTTTTGAGCATCCGTAGTCTTTTGGTTTCAACTGGTCTGGAATCCACATGCTTGCAGTCAGCATTTTTTATCTGGTAGGGGACTGCTTCCTATTTAAAAATCTTAGGAATGTGTGTCAGACCTTTCATCTATATCTGTCAGAGAACTGGGAGTTCAGTGACTCTGCTATGTGGCTATTTTATAGTTTAAATTGTTACCAGGCCCAACAGCTATTCTTTTTTCTACACCTTCACATTTCCTAATCATTAACTCTTTTTTTTAAAACATTTTTTTACTGAGTTATAGTCATTTTATAATGTTGTGTCAAATTCCAGTGTAGAGCACAATTTTTCAGTTATATATGAACATATGCACATTCATTGTCAAATTCTCTTTCGCTAGGAACCACCACAAGATCCTGTATATATTTCCCTGTGCTACACAGTACAATCTTGTTTATCTTTTCTACACTTTGAAATCCCAGTTCCTTCCCATCCCTCGTTCCCCTGGCAACCAAAAGTTGTATTCTATGTTTATGAGTCTGTTTCTGTTTTGTATTTGTGGGTTTTTTTGTTTTTGTTTTTTTAGATTCCACATATGAGCAATCTCATATGGTATTTTTCTTTCTCTTTCTGGCTTACTTCACTTAGAATGACATTCTCCAGGAACATCCATGTTGCTGCAAATGGCATTATATTGTCGGTTTTTATGGCTGAGTAGTATTCCATTGTATAAATATACCACATCTTCTTTATCCAGTCATCTGTTGATGGACATTTAGGCTGTTTCCATGTCTTGGCTATTGTAAATAGCGCTGCTATGAACATTGGGGTGAAGTTGTCATTTTGAAGTAGGGTTCCTTCTGGATATAAGCCCAGGAGCGGGATTCCTGAGTCATATGGTAAGTCTATTCCTAGTCTTTTGAGGAATCTCCCTAATCATTAACTCTTGAGCCAGCCTTTTGAGACTCAGGGGAGACCTGTGAGACTAAAGCAAAAGCCTTTAATTCAAGGGACAGGGAAACATGGCTGGTATGCAGTTTCATAACTAGTAATAATTTACATCTGTGTTTTTCTTTATAGTTTTCAAAATATCTATGACTATTATATACTTAATTATTCAATAACAGTAGTTAATCCTGTAAGGAAGGAAAAAAACTTTTCCTCTACCCTCTTAAGTCACTGGCTAGTGCCTGCAAATTAAACTGGCTACTGACAGATTAACAGGAAAAAAGACATACATTTTTTACTTGATGTTAATATTTAATTTTTTACATACACAGAGGCATTAATTGAAAAGAAGTGACTATCCAAAGAAGCAGTTAGTTGCTGGGAGCTTATAAACCCTTTTAACAAAGGGTGATAAATTGTAGAGATGTGAGAAGACAAAGGAGATGGGGTTTGGGCTTCTAGGAGTGATGCATTGTGGGAAGGTGCATATACTCTGGAAATTAATGGAAATTAAGGTATATTAGTAAGTTTTATGTACATCCATCTCAGTGCTGACTTTTTGTCTCCAGTGATAAAAATGGTCCTTCTACTATGAGAGACAGGAAGGGGAACACCTTCACAAAGAGAAATTTATGTCCTACTTCTAGGCAAATAAAGAGAGGGCAAACAGCTCTTTCTATGTTTGCTGCTTCCCAGTTTCCTTCAGATCAAAATAATCCTTATGCCAAAGTGGCATATAATTTATAGCATAATTTGATCCTCTTCAATCCAAAATTCAGAAAATAAAAACATTACTGATAATTTTATGACCATAACAACCACTATCATCTGTTGTCTCCTTTTAAACAATTAAGACAATTTAAATTCTCTTTAGCAAGTATCTTATGGAATGTGTTGAGATTTTGCAAATGTGTGATTCTTTTGGTCATAGGTGAGAGTATCTTAGTTTGTAAGAACTCTGAGAAATCAAAAGGAATAGCTCTACTTCAGGGATCTCTAAAACCTGTTCAGAGCTGTCTGCAGAGACAAGGAGAAGAAGTAACTTCGAGCATGATAAGAGCTATTCTGGAGGTAAGAGACAGTTCACTAAACTACTATTTGCTTTTTTGTTCCTATAGTACAGTGGTAGAACTTTAATTTAGTATGTGAAAAGTTGTAGCTTTGTATCTCTTTATGGGATTATTTATAGCCTACTCAAGTTTGAGTCTCTTCTATTTTATATAGTTACTTCTTGAAGTTTAATATAGCTAATGGTATATCAGTCTACTTCAAAGTAGTGGTTTAAATGCCAGATGGTTATTTTTATTTTTTAGATAGTTTTTATAATTTTCTGAGTTTCAAGAAAAGGTGACAAAAATAGACCCTAGTTCTTCCATCCAGATAATACCTGTTGACATTAAAATAAAATAAAATTACAAATGCACAATTAGAAGTTGCAATCTTTAAATATGAAAATATCTAAAATGAAAAATAAAACCTTTTGCTTAGAGTGTCTCAAAGGTAACCCCTTTTAAGTGTTTCATGTATTCATCCAAAAAAGTTTCTGTTCATATACCAGCATGCCTTGCTATTGGTTTCAGTGCTGGTGCTAGAGGTACTGGTACTGTACTCATTCACTTTTTTTCCCTCTTAGCTGTCAGTTTGAAGAAAAAAAAAATAAAGAAAAGTAATTGATAGCATAAAGTAGGTAAGAATGTAGAAAGTAGGTACTTTCACATACTGCTGAAACTCTTTTTGAGGGCAACTTGGCCATAACTACTAGGATTAAAAAAAAAAATGCACATAGCCATTTATCCAGTAGATTCACATCTGGGAATTTTCCCTGGGGATATATTTGTGAAATTTTATCAAATTAAACATACAAGAATATTATAGCTTTTTGGTTATAAGAAAAAAAACTAGAAACAACCAAAATACCATTAATACATTATAACGGGCTTTGCTGTCATTAAAAAGAATGAGATAGCTCTGTTTAGGATGCTTTAATATGGTTCCAATATATATTAAATGAAAGAAAGTAAGAGGCAGATTAGTGCACATAATAGACAGTTGTGGGTAAATGATATCCATAAGACACCACTTTCATCTTTTTCTACACCTATTCCCACCCCTCTTCTAGGTGGGAAGTATTCACTACTAGCATTCTTATATGCCCACATATTTCAAAAGGAAGAGTTAGAGGAATTTATTTGGTTCAGGAGCATAAGCCATCAACACCTTCTTTATATTATATATGTTAAAATTTATATATATTATTTATGTTGTTAGTTTCTGCATTTCAAATAAATAATGATTTTTATTAGAAAATGTATCTACTTTTTAAGAAAACTTTTTATGTTTTCAGTAGGTGTTATATACATTTATAATGAATGATGGTAGAAGAGTTAATGAAGAGTTTCTATGTTAAATGCTGATATTTTAAGAGAACAAAATAATGTCTTATATTATGAGGGCCTATATATCTTATTAAAGAGTTACAGAAAATTGCAAACCTCTTGTCTCAGATAATAGTTGGTGGAGTGGCAAATACATCACAAGATTTACAGACTTATGCTTCTTGCACATTCTTGGCTGCAAGTATGAAAGAAAAGAAGCAGGAAATTCAGAAAAATCAAGATTCTGTTCAACTTGGAGCAATTGAGGCCTGTGTAATGTGGCTGCTAGAAAATGAATTCATCCAGGTTACTGGAGCTAGTGATGGAACAGAAGGTAAAAATGACTTCTTGGTTGCAGTTTACTCACTTTTTCATCTTTAGTGACTTATAGTGTATAAGACTGCTTAGTAAAATGAAACTGACTTTTCAAGCAGTATATCAACTCATTTTTAGTAAATCGGTGCTGTGTTCAGCAACATCACACAATTAGCATAGAGCCTGCTCATGAATATCCATGCATTGGATTCTGTTGGTAAAATTTATCAGCTCCTGAAAGGTTAATTACAGAATATTGAAAAACAGTGTTTTGTTTTGTTTTATTATTTTTTTTACATTTTTTATTGAGTTATAGTCATTTTACAATATAGTGTCAAAGTTTTATTTTATTTTTAACATTTGGTTCTTTTTTTCCCCACCCCACCCCCAAAACAGGAAGTGTGTACCATCCAACACATCTTGGTTCAGCAGCTATATCTTCTTCACTTTGTCCATCTGATACCTTAGATATTTTTGCCGACCTCCAAAGAGCAATGAAGGGCTTTGTTTTAGAGAATGATCTGCATATTGTTTATCTAGTAAGTTCTGTTTTCTTCATTATTATATTTGTGGAAATGGGGAAAAAATACCTATAAAAGATCCTGAACATCAGAGATACCCTATGGGAATATCTTGCCTATTTTCCTTGACTAGGTGGGAATAGAAAAGAAATAGTGAGAAGAGAGTTGTTTTAAAGTAGTAACTTTAATGTTCTGGTGACCTTTTAATCTACTTGCCTATCTATTTTCTCCAACTTCCTTTCAAAAAAGATTTGAGGTGATTTATAAAAAAATACGTATTTTACGATATGTAAGAGAATAGTAAAGGACAGTTGAGATACCTGGAAATTAAAGATAAGTCCATAATGTAAAATTCAAACAAAGTTTGGTACATAAACAAGAGACAAGAATACCATTAAGTCATGTACAATTATTGTGCCTAACTTTGGTTCTAGGCTGTCTAGCAACTGTAACAAAGAGGGGGGTTTGGTTAATTTCAATATTCATAAGATTAAAAAAATAGCAGAAATATTGCATTTCATTGTCTAAGATAAATTTAGTCCTAAAAAGACACTATTGGACTTAGATTCTTCATAAAAAACCTATGATAAATGCAGTAAGGACTTTTAAAATTTGTTTACATTAGATAATCTTTTATAGATATTTTTAAAACAACAAAGATTTTTATAAAAATTGGATAAAATAGAGTTTGAAAGCATATTCTCTCAAAAGAATCTGGGGAGAAATATTTTATTTTGTCAATTAAGTGCAGATGGTGGGAAGTGATAATAAGCAAGATGGTGGTATAGGAGATCCCTGGCTGTAGTCCCCATCACAAAAACATGAATTAGTAACTATTCATAGTCAAGAACACCTTGCTAAGAATCCCAGAACCTGGTGGTGAGGTTGAGACACTCTCTTAAAGCACAAAAACGAGAGCAGCCACATTAGAAGACTAAGAGCAGTTGTTTCACTTTGCAAGTGTTGCCTTTCTTCAAGCCAGCGCACTGAGAGGGATCCCCTGTGCCTACACTTTCTCAGTGGGGAGAAGAGAGCCAAGGTGGCTGTCTAGTTTTCTCATCCTCAGTATTCTCTGGGAAGCTCACTTCCGTTTTGCCTCACAGAGACCCCTGGGAGAATTGGCAAGGCTAGACCACCTAGGGTCAGCTAGGAACAAAGAATGGGATGGGGCTTACAATGACTAGTGTGTGGATCATGGCAATGGCAGTCATCCTTCCTGGCCACCTCACTAGAAAGAGGCCAACAAGTGATTCTACTCCCTTGTGGTGCCAGAATAACGTCCCCATCTGGCCAAGAAGCAAGGTGAGCAGTTCTGGGGGTCTAGGGTCCCCAGCTAATGGCCTGCCCAGCCTGCAGCCCTGCCCTGCCAGGAAGCCAAGCCAGCAGCCCTACCAAACTGCAGAGCTCGCTTGCAGCCTTGCCTGACCAGGGATCCTGAATGCAGAATATAACCTGGAGTCCTGCATGAACACAGAGTTCATCCTGTGGGCCCAGCCAGCTGTGGAGCACAGTCTCTTGCTATATCTGAACATGGAATCCAAATAATGGCACTACCTAGCCAGGAGTACAGTCTGTTTCTGACTGACCAGAGGGCCCACAAAGAGCCCCATCCAACCTCAGAGCTCAGCCAGTGAACCTGTCTGACTATGTCAGCCCAGCCAGTGACCATGTCTGTCCACAGAGCCCAGCTAGCAGTTCCACTTGACCAGGCAGCTGAGGCAGGGGTCCTGCCTGAATGTGGAGAATGTCAGTGGCCCCATTCAACCAGAGGTCCTGCCTGCCCTCCTGTGGACTCCACCAGCTGGCCCTTTGTGGAACCCCAGGCTGGGCTGACTAGTGAAGGTCTTTTTCTGTCAAAGCAAACATGTGAAGATTGGAAGAGGTAACTGAGTTTCCTCAAATGCACAAACACCAACACAAAGATGCAAGAATAATGAAGAATCAGGGAAACATGACACCACCAAGGAAACTAATAATGCTCCAATAAACAAACCTAAAGAAATGGAGATCTATGAACTGACTGACCAAGAATTCAGAGTAATCCCTTTAATGAAGTTTAGTTAACTATAAGAAAACACAGGTAGGCAACTGAACAAAATTAGGAAAATAGTACATAAACATAATGAGAAGTTCAACAAAGAAATAGAAACCATTAAAAAAAAAAAAGCCCCCAAACCCGGAAATCTCAGAACTGAAGAATATAATGACTGATTTGGAAAATTCACTTGAGAGCTTCAAAAGCAGACTTGATCAAGCAGAAGAAAGAAACCATGAACTCAAAGATAGATCATTTGCAATTATACATTCAGAGGAGAAAAAAAATGGAGAGTGAAAATCCCTGCAAGACTAATGGGACACCATGAAGTGAAAAAAGTATACACATTATTGAAGTCCAAGATGGAGAAGAGTGAGAGAAAATGGCAGAAAGTATTTGAAGAAATAATGGCTAAAAACATCCCAAATATGAGGAGAGATATGGGTATCTAGGTACATGAAGCTAAGAAAACCCCAAACATACAACCAAAGGGACTTCATTGTGATGCATTATTACCAAACTGTCAAAAGTCAAAGCATCAGAATTTTGAAAACCACAAGAGAAAGGACTTTTGTGTATGTATGTTTGTATGTATATATGTATGTATGTATATATGTATGTATGTATGTATGTATGTGTGTATGTATTTAAATGGAGGTACTGGGGATTGAACGTAGGACCTTACGCATGCCAAGCAGGCACTCTACCACTGAGCTATACTATAACCTCCCCCCAGGACCTTTGTTATATACAACCTCATAAGGCTATCAGTGGATTTCTCAGCAGAAACTTTGCAGGTCTGGAGAGCATGGTATGATATTTTCAAAATATTGAGAGAAAAAAACTGCCAACCAAGAATACCTAGCATGCTGTTCTTCAGAAATGAAGGCAAGATAAAGTTTTTCCCAAACAAAAGCTGAGACAGTTTATCACCATTGGAGATGCATCATAAGAAATGTTAAAGGGAATTCTTCAGGCTGAAAGGATGCCAATTAACAATGTAAAAACATTTGAATATATAAACTCACTGGTAAAGGTAAATTTATAATCACATTCAGAATTCTGATTGTAATGGTGGTATGCAAACTTTTATACAAAAGTTAGACACACATGTTGAAAACAACTATAATTTCAATAATCTGTTCAACTTTTTTCAGATTCCACATATGAGTAAGATCATACAAAATTTGCCTTTCTCTGTCTGGCTCATTACATGTATCACAGTGCCCTTCAGCTTAACCATGTTGTCATAAATGGCAAGAGTTCCTTCTTTTTTATGGCTGTATGATGTTCCATTTTATGTATAGTTATAACATACTATTTTAAGCTAATATTTAATTCTATACAAAAACTCTGTACTTCTCTACCCCTTCATGTTTTATGTCACTGATACTACAGTTTACATGTTATCTTATGTATCCATTTCTTCAAATGTTCTTTCCTTTCTTTCTTCTGCCAGCTTTTATCTACTGTTTAGCTCTATAATGAATAGTTCATTTCAGTTGTACTTTTTAGCTCCAGAATTTCTACTTGGCTCTTTTTTGTCATTTCTGTTTACTCATATTCTCTACTTGATGAGACATTGTCATCATACCTTCCTTTACATCGTTTAACATGGTTTTCTTTTGACCATATTTATACTGTCTGCTTTGAAGTCTTTGCCTGGTATTTCCAACATCTGGAATCTCTCAAAGAGGTTTCTTTTGCCTGCTTTTTTTTTTTTCTGTGTTTGAGACACACGTTCTTGTTTCTTTTCATGTCTCATTGTTATTTGTTGTTGTTGAATCCCAGATACTTTAGATAATATATTGTAGCAACTTTGAATATTGATTCTTCCTCCTCCTCCCTCTGTTTTCTCAGAAATCATACAAAATACTTAAGATTGTATTTAACATCAGAATATTGAGATTAAAAGTGCCTATGATGAAAGTTCTTGGATTCTGTAAAATCCAGCTTGTATGCTTAATGGTCTCTTCCTTTTCCCTTGTCAATGAGTTGTTTATGATTAAATTAAGTTTTCACATAAATGAAGCATTATCCCATTTAGAAAATTTTCCAAATACCGAGGCTTTTGTTTTTATCAAGAAGTGTATACTTACAATTTTGTCTCTCTTGTAATGCAATAGTTTCAGGTAATGGATGATTCTGCTTCCCTTTAGGTTACACCTATGTTTGAGGATTGGACTACTATTGATTGGTATCAGTTTTTCTGTTTATGGGAGAAGTTGCCAGCTTCTATGAAACGGGTGGCAGAGCTAGTGGGAGTTGAAGAAGGGTTCTTGGCTCGCTGTGTGAAAGGAAAAATAGTAGCCAGAACTGAGAGACAGCACCGACAAATGGCCATCCATAAAAGGTAAATATCAAGGAACCTGACTATCCAGTATTTAACACAGTATTTGATATGTAATAGTTGTCCAGTTTATTGTAGTCACTTTCATTGTCATTAAAATCAAAGTTTTGGCTAAGTATAGTAACATTTTTCAATTTCCTGTATTTACTGAATTTATTGGTATTTCAGTTTCTTCCTTGTGGCTTACGAGATGCCATTTATCAAGACTTTTAAAAGTAGAACATTTAATTACTTCCTTTCCTTAAAGAAGATGTGACTTAGAACAGCCAACTTAGTGTGGCTCAATTTGAAGGTATGCTTTGTATCATCCTTAGAAGTGATTCCTTACCGATTCATTACCTGTAGGGAAGAGCCAGTTAAAAAGATTCAGGTGGGGAAATTGCACAGGCTTTATCTTCTTTGAAATATAATACAATTGTTTTTCTTACAGTATTAGTCTTTAGTATATTATTTACATCATAGTCAAGTGCAAATTTTGTAAGGATTTATATACTTGAATTATTTGTGGCACAATTGCCTTTCACATTAAAACTTTTTTTATAATCAAATTTTGATTGAAATATGATTAGATGGTATAACTGTGTATCAAGTGTTCTTTTCAATTTTTGTGCCATCACATTTCTTGAGCCAAGTTTTATTTATTAAAATTAATTAGCAATAGTGAAATATGGAAGAAATCTTTTTGTTATACAGATATTAGTTTTTTGCTATAGTACTAATGTTATGTCAGAATTTACTTTACAGACATTGAGGTCTTTGTCCATTAATTCTGTATCCTATTATAGGAACTGTCTCACTTTCCCAGAGGTGTAAACCCTCCCTTGCCTTTATTGGTTCTTGTTTTTCAACATACATTGTACTTTCATAGTAGACATAAGTGATCTCTTACTACCATACTTTTGTAATTTACTTTCCAGGTTTTTTACCAGTCTTGTGCTATTAGATTTAATCAGTGAAGTTCCCTTAAAGGAAATTAATCAGAAATACGGATGCAATCGTGGACAGATCCAATCTTTACAACAGTCAGCTGCTGTTTATGCAGGTCAGTTAAACAAGCATTTCCACATTTATTTAAGACTGTGGTTTGAGGTCAAGTTAAGGTAACTTTTTTTTCAAATTCCATTTTACTGTAGGCTTCTCTAAAAGTTAGAGGGCTGTGTCAAGCCATAATTTTGTATAGCCCCTGTCATCATCAGAACACTTAAAACTACAACTCTTCTGGACTTTGTTACATTATTACAGGAGACTGACAGCTAGCCGAGTGTCTAGACCTTAGTCCCCTTCCATTCCTTAGTCTGCTTACCATCCCTCTCTCTTTTTTTTTGCCTGTTGTAAGAGGAAACAGATCCAGTTCTCAGTGGTCTTCCTTTATCATCAGGTTACTGATTAATACTTGTTATTGAGGAGGATGGCAAGTGGAGAGGGATTTCTGGACTTCTATTTCACTGCTCTAAATGTCATCTCTTTAAGAAAATACCAGTCTCCCTTAATAAAATTATACTCCTATCCTGTAAGCTAGGCAAACAAGGGAAGTTCTAGGTCTGATTTTATCAAGAACACTTTAAGCCCTAAGGAAGGAAACCCTGGGTTGCTAGAGAGTGTATTTATATGTGAAGTTTCATTGTGGAGGTGTGTGAAGGGGAGAATACTGAGGGAAAGATGAGAGGGTAATGAGAAGGGAGACTTACTGGTATCAACTCACTGGTATCAAAGATCTCAGATTACATCTAGGGTTAATGTTCTCATAGGGAAATGATTTTCTTAATGACTTGACACTTGGCTGCTCTGGCCTCTTTATTTCAGGAGGGTATAGCTATTGAGCTGGGCAACTTTTTTTTTTAAAGAAAATATCAATGGGAGCTTCACTCTATAAATAATCCTCTCAGCACTTGGCTATTTGAATCAGCTCTCTTGTTTTCTTCTGGGTAGAAAGAGTTCTTTACCTGTTTTAAAGGTTGTTTCTTCCTTAAAAAAAGGAGAGATTGAGAAAGAGGAATGAACTAGAGTGAGAGCTTTTTGTTTGTATTGTGTTTATGTGCTCTGCTTCCATTTTTTTCATGTGTCAAGTTCTTGATTAAGAATGAATGAGATAACATTCAATGTGTTTAGCGCATTCATTGCCCATTTAGCTAGACCCTTAGTATATGTCTACTCTCCTACTGATTTACACCTTCAGCCTGTTAAACTTTATGATTCTGCAGGAAAAAAAAATAGTGAAGCAAAAATACACCTCAAGAAATGGAGAATTGGTCTATACAGAATTTTTAATTCAATAAATATTTCATGAATATTCCAGGGATGATTACAGTATTTTCCAACCGCCTGGGCTGGCACAACATGGAACTACTACTTTCCCAATTTCAGAAGCGTCTTACATTTGGCGTCCAGAGGGAGCTGTGTGACCTGGTCCGGATATCCTTACTTAATGCACAGCGAGCCAGATTCCTCTATGCTTCTGGCTTTCTTACTGTGGCTGATCTTGCCAGAGCAGATGTTGCTGAGGTGGAAACTATTCTGAAAAAAGCTGTGCCTTTTAAAAGGTAAGGAAGTCCCCTACCTACATAGGGTTATTAAGTGGAAAATCAGGTCAATTTGTAAATAACAGATAATGTATTAAAATATTTTTCTCTTAGATAATACCATATTATACTTGGGGTAAGTAGAAGAAAATGTGGCTGCTTTTCCCCCCTTGAAGTTTCCTTTTTTTGTATATTTAAAATGTATTTTATGACTTTAAAGACATTATCATAACTCTCTCCTAGAAAGATTAAGCAAAGCTAAGTTACCAATGCTTTCTGCATTGATGGACTTTAGTTCTCAGTATATATCCAGGGCTCATCTTAGACTTTCTTCAGGCAAGAGCACTTTATAAATGTACTCCTTTTGACTGCTCTTTGAAACACTAGTCCTCAAAAACAGTTTGTGAGAAGACTCCTTGACTTGTGTGTGTGTGTGTGTGTGTGTGTGTAACCAATCATTGAATGGGCTGGATTCAGCTTATAATCAAGGAAAATCATAATTATTTTCTCAACCATGGTTCTTTGAACTCACTGTTATATGGAATCTCAGCCAGATCCTATGACTAAAATACTAACAGTTTTATTTTCAGGTTTTAAAAATTTGTTTTAATAAGAGCATCAATCTCATTTCCAGTTCCATGCTTCTTTCCTCCCACTCACTTTAGGCCTGACACAGGCTCTGAAACTTGTAATGTGTAGGAAGGGATGGGGGCATAGTCAAATGAAAGACCTCACTGCCCAGTGCCACCTCACAGCATGGGCTCCACTCCATGTCATCCAGCAGCAACCTAGGTATGGTTCCTGCTAGTGGGCCCGGGGCAGCATACACTATAACCAGCACAGCTGTTGAGGTATAGCTGTCTCTACCTAGATTTTGAAGGATGAAATCCCCTGGAGTCTTAGGTATGTGCAACACAAGCAGAGAACTGCTGCAGTGGGGGGTCCCTTCAGAGCCCCCACTAGGGCAATGCCTAGTACAACTGTGGGGGCAGGGCCATCCCCTGTGACCCAAGATCAGAAGGTCTGCTGGTGTGAGATTCTGTCACTTTGGGGTGTGCCTCTGGCTGAAGCCTACATAGAGTATGTTTTGAAATCTACTTGTAAAGGCGTTGATCTTCTCTGAAGCCTGTGATTTTCACAGAATCTTTAGATACATTCATACTTGCTTAGAAATATACAGTAGAAGTCCTAAGGTGGACAAATTCAGATGTGGGAGTATCTCTGTGGTAACAACATACCACATATCATACCTAACCCTTCCAGGGAGTCAGTCTAAAGGCAGTATACATTTTACAAAGTTTATTTGGAAAAAAGTTCTAAACACATTTTGGAATTGCTTCTTTGCTTCTTTGTGATGCTAAGGCTGTTATTCCCGTGACATGTCCTCCAAAAAAAAAAAAAAAAAACTAAAAACAAAAAAATTAGTGACATCAGTAATAGGACAAATCAACATGATCTGTCTCCTCATGTGACACACTGAGAAAGACAGCATTGCTTCTGGAATATTCTTATCAAAAATGTCTAGCATGAACTGTGGGGAAACATCAGGCAAACCTAAATTGAGAGACATTCTACAAAATAATTGGCAAGTACTCTTCAAAAATATCATTATTTGTTTTCGACAAAGACTGAGGAGCTGATTCCAGTTAAAGCAGGCTAAAGAGACATGACAACTAAATGTACCACCTTATTCTAAGTTGTATTAGAGGAAGGACATAAGTGGAACAATTGGTAAAATTTGAATAAAGTGTGTAGATTAGAAACAGTATTATATTAATGCTAATTTTCTGAACAGAATCTGGTGTATCTGCAGACTGGCCACCCTTTCCTTTCAGTACTTGGTACATAAAAGCCAGAAAACCCAGCTAGCATTCAGATTGTCTCGAATAGTTTGCCATTACCAACAATCTACAATGAATTACCTTGTGCATGTGTATTTTCATATTGTTGGTAATGTTTCTTCAGAGTAGATTTCTAGACATGAGATTTCAAAAGGTAAGTGCAGATATAGCTTTATTAGATTCTAAATTGCTCTGCAGAAGGGTCCAGCCAAGTTGTATTCTCACTAGCTTCAACCTCACCAACAGAATCCATTGTTAGAAAACAAAATTCAGCTGAGTAAATTTGAAGATTTAATTGACTTTATTAGGTGCCTTATGAATCACAGCGTCTTATCTAGCGACTAGAAGGAGTTGTACATGAAAAAAGAAAGGATTGTTTTTAGGCCAGGGCATCTTTTGCGGAGGGGGTGGGGTGGAGGGTGGGGAGGAAAGGCAAGGGGGTTTTATCACGCGCATTGCTTCTTGGGGTTGGAGTAGAACAGGAGGGGAGGAGCTAGGAGGGAACTGGGAGAAAGGATGGATGGATTACCTCATTGGTGCGGACCAGAAAATTCTAGACTGTTTGATTAAGATTACGTTTCAGGTGAAAGTCAAAACTGCTGTTAGGTTAGGTATTAAATCTAGGTTTGATATTCTGAGCTTTAGCCATTTTGGGCTGTGGCTTTTCTCTTTAACAGCTCCCTCCTTTTCTTTGTACTCTCATCCTGAGAGATGTGATCAAAATTTAAGGAATTTGTGTCACTCTCAGCTACTGTTCCGCAGCTTTGGTGATCTTCAGTGTGGAATCCATAGGTCATGTTTTTGCTGAACCCCTGTGATATTCATGGGCCGGGACTTCAGGTTCACATTTTTTGAGGTGGCTGGTGTTCTTGCTTATTTTCTGACATTCCACCCTTAGGAAGATCATTTCACTGCTGGTCAGTGGCTGCAAGCATGCATTTTAAACTTTTGAGAGGATCCAGTGCTCCAGGTGATTATGATAACTATAAGCAGGATAATCCTCAGTGTTTGGAGTGCACTTTGGAGCCATAGTCCCTGAGACCCAAATCAACCAAAGACCCCGTTGAAGGAGTCATCCTTTTAAGCCAAGTGGTCTTACGTAAATGTTTCTACTTCCCCAGAAGTGTCAATCCGGTTATAGCAGGTGGTGTTGGTCACAGCACAGACACTTACTTAGCTAAAAGATAATCAAAGGCTATCTTATTATCAAGAACAACATGACTAGAGAGTCTAAGTATTTTTGTTGGCATGTAGGGTCCTAGCAGTGGAATCCACAGTGTCTCTTAAGAGTTAAGAAAAAGTTCCTGATCATATTCTTATTTGTATTAACTCCTAATCAGGGAAGTAGGATTTTCCCAAAGGAAGCAATTCTTGAATCATGACTGCCTTCTGTTAGGCCCTTTCTCTAACAGTTAGGGGCACAGTTAGATAACCTAAGAGGCATAGTCTAATCGTATGCCTGCCATCTAGGCATTCATAGGCCCAAGGAGAATGATAACTAGCACAAAGATAAGACCAGTTGGGGCACAGACTATTCCTCTTAAGAAGTACTGATAGTGGATTCATTCACAGGGACTGCTGCATTTACCTATTCAGGCCAGGAGTCAGTCAGGTTTTTAGTGCATGGGGGAAGAGAATCTCCTAGCCTGAAATAGAGTTATCCTAAATTCTAAAGGTTATCCCTTCTTAGAAATGGCCTGGGAGATACAGATGATGGTGTTATCTTTCCAGGCCAATGTCAAAGTGAAGTTAAGAAAGAAAAGGAGAAAGGCTTTCATGTTTAGCTAAAGTAAGACTTGCATCTGGCCTCTTGGGTGACAGCAGTGTATATCTATACCAGCTACCTGTTTTTACTCATCAGTTTGATTCAGGGGTCTACAGTGTTGTACAGGACCGGATGTCAGGTGGTCCTCCTTAGCTGTGAGAAATGCACCCAAGGCTCAATACCATCTATATTTTTGCAACAGTGTCAGTGGTCAGGAGCACTTGAAAAGAAAGTTCCCTTTTGAAAGGGCTCAAGGGCTGCCTTTGTTCTTAGTGATATCAAAATAGAAGGGTGGGAGAAAACTGGAAATACTAGTTTGGTGAGTTGTAGACAGATAATAGAAGAAACTAGAAAAATCCCGGGTGCAGTCCAGTTTATAGGTATGTAATAAAATCTCAAAGACAATTTACAAGACTAGATTCTAGTATCTACAAAGGTGCACGTAATTTTTCTCTCTTCAATTACCCTCATTTTTCTTTAAACTAAAGATAATCACAGTAAAACTATTTGTTTGCATTAAACTTGGCCTGATTGTATAAGTGCAGTAAAAATAGTAACTGACCATTTAAATTCTTTTTAAAGCCTACTTTGCCAGAATCTTACAAGCAGGGTACCAGGTCCATTTTTTTTTTTTTTGAAGCAGTTCCTTGAAGCAATCTGGTCATATCTGAGTCTATGCACATCTTTCTCAAATATGTCATTCCAGTCAAAACCTTGGTAATATACTCAATGTTTCTAATTGTAACCTGTTAAAAGGAGAACGGACTCTTATTGAAACTATGCAAGCAGATACATTGTAACGAGAGTAAGAAGATTCACTGAGGGTTTCTGAATTCTGGATGGATCAGGTAGAGAGAAAATGTAAATGTTTCATTTTTATTCACAAAGGTATACTTTGGTAAAGTTTTTAAGTCATAGATAGCTTAAGAAAACTTCTCCTTAAATTGGGGGAAAGCAAAACGTTAGCACATCCTCCTCAGTTCTTGTAGTCCCATATAATCAATACTTTTTCTACTTGAAGACAGTTTTTCAAAGGTCCAGAGGAAGGAAGCTTGAGGCCTCTAGGGATAAAAATAGTCCTTAAATGTACTATGGTGGTTGAAGGAATGCAAAAACAGAGAAATGGGGGTCTGTCAGGGAGCCAGGAAGAACCAAGAGACTTCTTTGGTTTTCCCATAGCCTCCCCAACTGTTTGTTTGATTTACAGTTTCTCTGATTCAGAAGCAGACTGTTGTCATGTTATAAGGACATCAGGATGGCGAAAGTCTGGCAGTAAGGGAGTAATTTTTGCAGAAGTGAAATGAACTTCATCTACACTTGCTATAGTCTTTATAGATTCTGTTGCTATTGCCTTTGCATGAAATTTTACATATATAAAACAGAAACAGACTCACAGACATTTAGAAAACAAACTGTGGTTACCGGGGAGAGTGGGTGAGAAGGGATAAACTAGGAGTTTGAGATTTGCAGATACTGACTGGTATATATAAAATAGATAAACAAGTTTATACTGTATAGCACAGGGAACTATATTCGATATCTTGTAGTAGCTTACGGTGAAAAAGAATATGAAAACAAATATATGTATATTCATGTGTGAAACATTGAAACACTGAAACATTGTGTTGTATATCAGAAATTGACACAACATTGTAAACTGACTATACTTCAATTAAAAAAAAAAAGAAAAGAAAATCAGCTAGGGCATTTCTCTGATACTCAGGTACAGTATTTTTAGTGTGAGCCTCAATTTTGATGTCAGCAATTTCAGAAAATAAGTGAATAGCAGTAAGAAGATTATTACTTGTTGCCCACTTCTGATTACGGTCCCAGAGCTTGTCATACAACATTTTAAGATAATAACTAGAATTATAAGTTAAAAGAATTATCAGTTAGAATTATACCAGGCAAATCAAATTTCTAGGGATTTCACACAATTTCCAGAACACTCATATACTTATGTAAATACAACACAAAGAAGATTTACTGTTACTTCTTATTTGATAATGCTTCCTATGTAATTTACCATAGCAAATAAACCTAATTAGTTAAATATCTTTTGAATTACTCTGGGGGGCCCTGTGGAAAAGTTCACAGTTGGTTTGTGGTCAAAGAACTTATTTAGAATTTGATTTTGGGAAGTTTGTCAAAGATATCAAATGGTTTGGACTCTTGACTAAATAGGATCACAGATCAGTATAAAATGATACTTGTCTATTTAGCAGATGAAAGAAAATAAAATTCTAGTTTTATATAAATATACTATTGATATTAAAGCTTAATTTAAAAAACCCTTATAATAATTCAGTTTTAGTCAACTTGATTCCACAAGGTAAAATCTTTTCTCTCTTCAACCTTTTTTATACCTTTATCCTTTATAATCAGGAGTTCCAGTTCAGACAAAATTACTCTTATTTCCCTTAACAAAGTACATCTTCATACTTCATAACTTTTCTTAGCCAAAACACATCCTGCTTTCTTGCATATGGAGATGTTTCCTTTGTTGTTTCTTATAGCTTTAGTTACATATATTAGAATTTTTCACTTTTAAAAACTTTAATTTCTGGTGAAAGTTGAGAACCAAACAATTGTGAACTGTCTCTTACACGAGATTCTGTAGCTTGGCAAAATTATGAATACTCTATAACTTCTAGAAACATGCGCTTTCTCAGAAAATTTCTCAGCATGGCACCAAACATGCTTACTAGTAATCCCAAATTTTATCTTCAGTTTCTCAGCAATAGTGTTACCCCAAAAGGGGAAGGGAAAAGACTCCAGTTCTTGTCATATTTGTCTTACCCCTAGAATACCTAGTTATCTTTGTCCTCTTTACCCATGTCCTCACCTATGATGCACACAGAGAAACCACAATGCTAATTAAAATGAGCATTGGGTCATGTCAGGTTAGGTTCTTCTCTCTACCTCGCAGTTTCGGCTGTCCAGTTCTAACCAGTTTCTTGCACTCATTTAGAAGTAAAGCCCCTTTATGTTGGAGGCGGGCATAACACCATCTTCAGGACCATCCTCCCTCTCCTCCACCTATCTGCCCAGTGCCCCCACTTATCTAAGTACCTAACAATAGGAAGCCAAAAGTAGGTAAACCTATGTTCAGTAATTAACCTTTCACCTATTTTATCTTATTTTGAATGATCTAAATGTTCAGTAAATTTCCATCATTAAATTTCATCTTGGCAAAACTTTAGGGTTTCAGGCTACTGAAAAAATTTGGAAAACTTACTTGAAAAGTTCACCTAGGAAACCTTTTTATTCTACTTTCAATTTACTTGCTCTTAACAATTATATTTAGATCTAATGAAAATTTCATTGTACCAAGTTATTTTTCTTGCTGACAAATTTTTTGGCTTAGGTAGAATAAAATTATTGTAATTAATGCTGATAACTCTAAAGACATGTCTGTTTTAGTTAAAGCAACAAACTTAAAACCAGCTTTTACTTACTAAAGATTATTTTAGATAACTTGCTTTTGAAAAGCATTTGAGTTAGTATATTCCTTAGAACTGTGGAATGCCCTATCCTTACAAGCCTGTTTTTAAACCAACTAAATAAAGCTCTTTTATAAATCAATTTTGGCAATACCATCCAGAGGTAGAAAAATACTACAGTTCTATAACGTGTATATGTGTGTGTATATATACACATATGCATATGTAGACATACACAGACATAGACTCAAAAGGATCTTAGAAGACAAGGTTCTTCATTCTTTAAATGTAGAAAAGGCCTAAGAATCCTTTTCAGGCTCTGAATATCAGCTTCCAGTTAGGCCAGTTTTCTGCTCATAAAGTTATTAAGTCCTTTCAAATATCTTTGTCAGGTTTCATAAGGACAAAGTAAATATTTCTGGCAGTATTGAATAGCCCTGTTAATTTTTAGTTTCCCTTGGCTGTTAAGGGCAGTAACAGCAGTTTACTAGAATATTCTGTAGAGTTTCTTCAGCTCTTGGAGGGGCTCATATTGGGGCATTTAAGTTGACTTTTAAGAATTTTTATAGGATTTTGAAGATACTCACCCTCCTACCCGCAAGGGTCCTAGCTGATTATGATAGAGACTGACTTTTGGGCCAGTGTTTTGATGATGAACCCTTAGGAGTTTATGGGGAGGCCTAGGTGTTGTTTTGGGTTTATGGCCTTGGAATTGTTGTAGCTATAAGGCTATTAGCTTGGCAGATTTTTGTTTTCAATCTTGCTCTGAAATGGAGTAGGACCTTGTGAGCCCCCCCTTCCCAAACCCCTGCCTGTTATTTATAGAACAGCTGAAGTTTCCCAGGCCTCCATGAGTCATAGAAGAGCATGCTCAAGCAGTTGATTAGGACAAGCCTGCAGACACTGGGGAATGGCAATGACTCTGACCACCTGTCTCGAGGATTAACTGAGATTATTCCTTCATTTCCCTTTCAAACTTGGCTGAAAAGAATCTTTGGAGATGGCTTTTTGTGGGGGTTGCTGGGTCCACTACATTGTAGGCATTCTGGTTAAAAGCAGCTTTCGTTTTGTTATCAGGGCTCTTGCCCCCAGCAGGGAAGAAAGAAGAACTGGTTAGAACCCACCAAGTCCAAAATGGTGGAGGATTTGACCTTGAGCATCATTATATGCTCATTGTAATGTATTAGCAAGCTAAATGACACGCCCACCAGCACCATAACAGTTGACTATTGCCATGACAACAACCAGAAAAACCCATAAAAGGACTGATTGGCTCCATCATACACAAAAGGAAGACGTGATAGCAGAAGCTTCCCATAAAAGTCCACATGGCCTGACCCAGCCAGAGCTGTCTCTACCACCCATCTTGGCTGACAGCTCCCTGCTCGAGCTCTTTTCTTCCCTTCTCTCTGCTGGAGCACTTTCCTTCCATTTCCCCTTCCATTTCATCCCTCAACCTCTGCTGTGTGAATTCTTTCACAGCCAGCAGCAAGAACCCACACTTTGGTGAGCTTCCTAATTTAGGGATCCCTCCATCCAGTAACAGCTCCATGATCCTTTCAGAATGCTCAGCAGTAGTCAAGTTCAGTCAGGTCTATGGCTTCGCATTCTGTTTTCTGCCTTTTTATAATGATTTGTGAAAAATCAGTTGCTATTTTTTGAGCCCTCTCTGGTATCATCCTCAGGGTATTGCCATCTTGCTTCCTGCATCCATTTTTTGACTTCCCCAGTTCAAACATGTACAAGCTGATAAAGATTTAGTATTCTAGGGTCATAGGCAGTAACAACACTAAAACTCTTAAAACTTTTGGGGCTCCTGTCATTGCTGAAAAACCAGCCTCTGTACCCTGATAGCTGAATTGAGAGTTGGAGGCTGAGTTTAGGGAGTATTAGAAAAGAACAGCTTTATTGCTTTGCCAGACAAAAGGAGTCATAACAGGCTAATACCTTAAAGACTGCGAGCCTACCTTGGAGTAAGGGTCCTGGGGTTTTACAGAAAAATGGAAACAGGAGGGAGATAACAATCAAGGTGTGAGCAGACGCTACATTTTTTTCATCTTGATAAGAACTTGGTCTTGTTATGGAGGAATTTAGGAGGATCTGCCCATTTTCTTGAGGTTCAGTCCATGACCTTCTTTCATGACCTCTAGGATAAAAGAATAAGTAATTCTAAGAAAAAAACGCACAAGGTGGGGGGCGTGTTAGTCATAAGATCAGTTTAGCTAGAAGTACAGGCCTGAACAACTCAGTAGCCATCTTGTTAGTTTTCTGCTCTTTCACTTTTGAGGTTTAAGAAATTCTTTTCCTGTAGTGGAAGAGTTTCATCTGCATCTTCAGGTATTGTTTTATCTTGTTTTGTTTTATTTAATTAATTGATTTATAAACATATTTTTATTGAAGTGTAGTCAGTTTACAATGTTGTGTCAGTTTCTGGTGTACAGTGCAATACTTCAGTCATATAGGAACATACATATATTCGTTTTCATATTCTCTTTCTCCATAAGTTACTACAATCAGGTAGTTTTATTTTAAACAGCAACTGTCTAATAGTCTCTTCAGAGTAGAAAGGCAGTTCAGACAGGGCAGTAGTAAAACGAGTACTCAGGTGAAAAAGGAAAGAAGAAAGCAGTAGGAGTCACATCAGTACTTTTGTTTCAGGCACCTTTTATATCTTTAACTTTTCATCAACTTTTTGTAATGAGTTTTTCAATGAAGACTTTTGGAGTTTTGAAAACTTTTGAAGTCTTCTGCATACTAATTAAAATAGATATTCCATTGTGTTTGCTTTGGGAGGTTTCTTGCTTTTAAGTGTACCTTTTAAATGACCTTATCTATTTGGAACATTGATCATAATGGCCGCTGTAATTCTAGGTTATGTTTAGTAAAACTTCACTGATTTGCTCAGCATCTGTAGCTTCCAGGACTGTAGTTCTTTGTTTTGTTTTGTTTTGGGGGGGGTGTATTTTTAAATTTATTTTAATGGAGGTACTGGGGATTGAACCCAAGACCTTGTGTATGTTAAGCATGTGCTCTACCACTGAGCTATATACCCTACCTGCCAGGACTGCAGTTCTTAAACATAAAATAAGCAGGTGTACTGGAAGGTGGCAAACTCAACTCTTTGGATATAAAGGATCCCATTTCTTTTAGCCATACCTTTGGGTTTCTCAGAGCCAAACTAATACCTCAGGGGATGTGCCACAGGGTTAGGGATTGTGGGGTGTTTTACAATGCACCTGGTGTTACTGGACTCAGTAGTTCCATTGCTTGGGGTGCATAGCCAATGAACAAGCTGAATACTTTTGATCAAAGCATAAGCATTTATTGGTTATGACAGATGAGACAGGGAGATAGCCCTTATGGCACTGTCTCCCTGCACAGCATGATCAGGGTAGTTTTAAGCTAAGGGTGCATGCATATTCATGAAAGGGTGATTGTGATCTTCCATATAGAGGTGGAGTTTGAAATGCCCTTGCACAGTGCTACAGCATGCTCAAACGTGAAGGTGGTCCCCTCTCTTGGGGTGGAGATTTTAGCATTAAAATGAGGCAAAGTTCACTCTAGGTTGACAGAATCCAGGCACCTAGTTGAGTGAAGTCAGAGGGTCAGCAAAGCTCAGCATTATCATTCCTTAGACTCCAGTTAGTCTGGTGGATTAGTTCTCAAGGGAGTTTGGATCCTACAAGACAGCTCAAGAATGTACTTCAGGCTGATCTTTGCCTTTGAAACCGTCTTGGAATCTTTATGACTAATTTATTATCTTTACTATAGTGGTTACTTCTTTTGCCTGATAATAGTCCTTTTTTCCTGAATTCTTTATTGTTTTTAAAATCCTTAATTTCTGAGATCTGTTTATTTTCACATGAAGACCTAGGAAGCCGTATGCTGAAGTGTTCCTTCCTCTCTCGAGTGGATGAAACTTATCCTCTGGTAGATCCCTTGAGGAGGGCTTATCTAGTATAGAATTCTCCAAGGTCTTGTATGTTTAAAACTCTTTTCCTATAACCTTAATATTTGAAGCACCTCTTGGCTTGATATAAATCCTTAGTCTATGCTTTCTTTTATGGAGTTTTTTGAAAAAAATTTTTTTTTTGCTTTGTATACTGTTTTTGAGAACTCTGATGGGACTGTGATTCTTTTGCCTTTCTACATATGTAGGCCCTGAGATTTATTATCCATATCTTGAAGTTTGATGGTTTTACTAGGCATTTTTGTTAGGCTGTAATTAGTTGCTATGGAACAAATTACTTAAGAACTTAATGTCTTAAAAGCAACTAGTAAATACATATAAATTCAAAATTTCTGCAAGTCATGAATTTGGGAGTACCTTTCCTGATGGTTCTGGTCTGGTTTGAGCTCTCTCATGAGGCTGTAGTTAAGTTGTAAGGACTTCAGCCATCTGAAGGGTTGACTTAGGTCTGCTTTTAAGATGACTCATAGAAGCTGGCAAGTTGGTGCTTAGTTCTCCACATGAGCTTTTCTGTAGAACGGCTTTATATCCTTATAACATGATGGTTGACTTCCCCCAGAGTGAGTGACCCAAGAGAGAGCAAAATGGAAGCTGCAATGTCTTTTATGACCTAGTCTCAATTTTTTAATTGTTTTAGGTGAGAGGCTAAATTGGTCCATATTACTCTATGTTGGTTAGAAACAGAAGATTCTTGGCTATTATTTCTTCCATAATTTTAATGCCTCATCCTGTTTATCCTCTCTTTATGATATTTCAGTTACATGTGTGTTTTACCTTTTAGAGTGTAGACTATATTACTGTGAAGAGCACTGATATTTCATCAGTTAGCTTGACTGAGCTCACACTCTCAACTTTGTCTGCCTGCTGTGGGCAATAGCTCAAACCTCTGTTCAGTTGTTTAGACTTTCATTTGGCTGCTTGGAGTCTGCCCACACTTGCATAATTTTGACAGCCAGATATTTGGGCAGAATTTATATGAAAAAATTGGGATTCTTCTTCTCTGGATCTCTCAATTCTGAACTTTCTGTCTTCATTTTGTACCTCCTGTAGTTATTCTGAACTCTGTTTCAAATTCTGTCAATCAATAAACTCCAGGTTTGCATTTAAAGACTGTCTTAATGAGGCCTTCCCTAATGATGCTATTTAGAAATTGAAGAACCACCCATCCCTTTCTGGTGCTTCATTTTCTTTTTTTTTTTTTCTCCCACAACTCTTATCCACTACACAGAATGTGTTTTAACATTTGTTTATTTTCTGATTCCCCCAACTTGAAGGAAAGCTCTATGAGGGTAGATATACTTCCCTCTTATTCAATGCTACTTCCTCAGTTCCTAGAAAAGCTCAGGTTGATGCTTAATAAAAATGTGTTGTATTAATGAATGTATCAATGCATTAATTTACTTCTTTTCCTATCCCTTGTATAGTACCCGAAAGGCAGTGGATGAGGAAGAGGAAGCTGCTGAAGAACGTCGGAATATGCGAACTATTTGGGTGACTGGCAGAAAAGGCTTAAGTGAAAGGGAAGTAGCAGCCCTTATAGTGGAAGAAGCCAGAATGATTCTGCAGCAGGACTTAATTGAAATGGGAGTGCAGTGGAATCCATATTCCCTTTCGAATTCTGATACACACTCATTGATCAGCAGTAAGTCAGAAGTAAAAGAACACAAATTTATACCCCAAATTGAGAGTTCTTATAAAAGAGTAACAGCAAAAAGAAAAAGTAACACAGTATTCAGCGATTCTTCTGTGAATGATTCACCAAATACAGTGCACGATTTAGATAAAAGTACAGAGGGTACAAATTTCTTTTCTCACAAGTTTCAGGTTGGAAATCAAGAACATCAGTTACATTGCATTACCAGAACAAGAAAACAGGCTTCTCTGAATATAAATAAAAAGAATCTAGGAACCTCTCTGCGTGAGGGGAAAACAAGCTCTAAGAAAGTTGTTCAGACTCTCTCATCTGAGAAAACAAAAAAAGAAGCTTTGAATTTCAGTTCAGAAAAGATGAATACAACCTCTCAATCTTGGAAACATAATAATAAGCATCTAAAACTATCCAGAGACAATAGCCCTATCAAAGACACTAGGATACACAGGATCAATTTACAAGAACGAGCTATGTCTAATCCTGTTCATTGTGAAGACTCATTTACTTTAATTGAGAATATGGAATTTAGAAGTCCAGAGCCATTTGCTAAAAATGTATCTTTCTGTGCTGAGGGAAAATACAACAAAACATTATTCCTATCACAAACGGAACAAAGTTGTTTAAGGAACGAAACAATAGCTAATGATATTCTAGTTGAACATTTTATCGCAGGATCCCAGAGTAAAAAAGTAATTTGTCAAGACGCTAAGGTGGTTAGTGAAAATGGAAGAGAATTAGCAATTGAGTCAGAAAAAATAAATAAAGCATGGATACAAAATGAGTCAAAAAACCACAATGTTTGTGTGAAACACTATGACAGCCATCCAGGTAACTGCCTGGAAAAGCAGTTTGATAAACAGGCAAACACTTATACCAAACTGAAAAAAATAACAGCAATACAAATGCCCTGTGAGACAGACTGTAGTTACATGAATAGAGACTCAACTGTTATTGTCAGACGTGAAAGTGTAAAGTTTAATGCTGAAGAAAATAAATCAAATAATCTTCAGGTGTCAGAAGATAATACAAGCATCACTGAGATTCCCAGTGGAGTACATCTACCAAGTAGAGCATGTGGTAAGTCAGGAGGCCAGCCTGAGAATATTCTAAATACCCCTAGGGTACAAGAAAAGACAGATGCTTATGCAGCAGTCAAAGCTAAAAATGATCATGTTTCTGACCTAGGCTTAGATCTCTGTGATTTTGAAGATAGTTTGTACCTTGATACTCAGTCAGAGAAAATAATTCAACAGGTGGCAACTGAAAATGCCAAGCAAGAAAGAGTGAAGGACACAAACCTGGCAACAGGGATGATGCAGAAGAGCCTAGACAAACAGAGCTCAGTGAGCTCTTGTCAGAATGAGATTCACATTACTTTTCCTCGTGAACGATGTTCTTCTGGAATGACAAATACAGATCATTTGAAACTTAAGACTGTAGATGCTGTGAAACAAGGCACTGATTCACGTGGGGTTGACAACCTGACTCCAGAAAGCCCAACTTTGTATTCTCCTACACTAGTGGGGGAAAATGGCCCATGTTTTAAAGGCAATGAACTTTCTGTTACTGACTCCCAATTAAATAGTTTTCTTCAAGGTTATCAAACACAAGAAGCTATGAAACCAGTTATACCCCTGTTTCCTCAAAAGAGAACTCCTACCGGTATAGAAGTAGAATGTCTGCCAGTTCCTGAAACAAGTTTGAATTTGAGTGATAGTTTACTGTTTGACAGTTTCAGTGAAGACGACCTCATAAAAGAACAACCACCTGATGTACGAGCAAAAGAACTTCCTTTGGAAATAGCTTCAGTCCATTTCAGTGATTCTCTGTGTTTCCAACCAGAGGGCCCAATTAAAAAATCAAATATGATTGAGAATCAAGATAATCAGCAGCCATTGTCTTGTTTCAGTGGTGGGTCCATTATATTTTCAGAAATAGATTCTGCTCAGATGGTTGAAGCTTTGGACAATGTAGATGTGTCTCCTGTCCAAGAGAAACATAATACTACAGTATCTCTTAGAATATTAGAACTGAGTGATCCAGTGATTGAAGGTAATGATTATCCCCAAAGAGAAGTAATTGGAGGAGTTAAAGATGAAAGGTCTCAAAAATCCAAATTAACTGGGATGAGACAAGAGAATTCATTTGTATGGTCAGGGGCATCATTTGATTTAAGTCCAGGACTGCAAAGGATTTTGGATCAAGTTCCCAGTCCTCTAGAAAATGAAAAGTTAAAATTAACCACTACAGACTTGTCACTTTTGAAAGGAAAAAATACAACTGTAAATGATAAACAAGAGTTGATTTCAAATTTGGAGCCAAATCAAGTGCAAGGAATTTCATTTTCCCCTAATATTGCAGTAAAAGGCAAAATTGGGGCACTAGAGAACAATGTCATTCATGGTGAAATCCCCTCCCTCTTGCCTTGTAAAGAAAGCTATATAGTTGATGATAATGGACTCATTCCTCCTACACCCATTCCAGCATCTGCTTCTAAGATGGCATTTCCAGGTATTGGAACATCTTCTGTGAAGCTCCAGAAAATCAGTAGTGTTTCACAACTTGATGAAAGTTACTTATTTTGTGCACCTTCAGATAATAAAAACCATGATTTAAGTCCAGAGAGAAATGGTTTAAAAGACAGCAGTCCCATCAGAGACACAAGCTTTTCACTGCAGCTATCACCGGATGGGTTGCAGCTAACTCCAGCCTCATGCAGTTCAGAAAGTTTGGCTATAATTGATGTAGCAAGTGACCAAACTCTGTTTCAAACATTCATTAAGGAGTGGCAGAGCAAAACTCGATTTTCCATCTCATTGGCTTGTGAAAAGATTAGTAATTTGACATCTTCTAAAACTACTACTATTGGTGGAAGGTTTAAACAAGGTAAGAATTAAAAATAAATTTCTACATTTATATGTAAAATAGTGGACTGAGATGGGATCAAGACTTTTCAGCATTGGATATTAAATATATTAAATTTGTTCAAAATTTAATAATTTTCTCTTATGTGAGTTTACATGTAGAACAGCCTTATTGTTCAGCACAACTAGATTAATAATAGCAACCCCCTGGTATAAGAGATGGGGGAACCTCAGGACATGTGGGTAGGAGAGCTGAGCAGTGAGGCCAAGAGCTCAAGCTGGGAGACTGAAAAAGTGCAGACTACTAGAACACTACTCATTCCCCTGGCACTGATCTACCATTGAACATGGGGTCTAATCAGGCTTGTGTCTGCCTCCTTTCAAGTAGGCCAGAGATCCCATCTACACAGCCTTTCTGTAGCAGCTCCTCATTCTAGGTAGCTCATTGAGAGTCCCATACCAGTGTTGTCTCCCTGGACACTGACTCAGCAGCCAAGCTTATTGCTGCTGGGAAAACCATAGTTGATATGGCCGGTTCAGAGGCCAGCCCTGGAACAGTGTTCCACAGCTTGATGCTTGGGTGTGCCAGGAACCTGCCTCTCAAACAGCAGGTCTTTTTCCTATGCCATTCTGGGCTTTGCCCTGTCTGATGCCACAGGGCTTTTCTATCTTATGGTTGTCTTCCTCCTCTTCACTTTTGAAGTCTCTGTGGAGGTTCCCTACACATCTTTGCTGCTTCAAATCCTGGCCGTATCTGGTGTTAGAGGGTGCTAAGCTTTAACATTGAACACAACATTTCTCTAAAAAAGAAATCTCATAGATATATATGTGTTATGTGTATGTTATAATGATAATATATATTAGAATGTAAGTTTGTGAAATTAAAGATGTATATTTTGAATATGAATCAGATTTTTTGGTATCTTTATGGTATGACATGGTTTTAATTTAATTAACTGAAGTATAGTTTATTTAGAATATTGGTTTCATGTGTACAACATAGTGATTCAATATTTTTATAGTTTATATTACATTTAATGTTGTTATAAAATAATGGGCATATTTTTCTGTGCTCTACAGTATATCCTTGTAGTTGATTTATTTTATACACAATAGTTTGTACCTCTTAATACCTTGCCTTTCCCCACAACCCTCTTCCTACCGGTAACCACTAGTTTATTCTATATATCCGTGAGTCTGTTTATATTTTGTTATATTCATTCATTTTATTTTTTAGGTTTCACATATAAATGATGACATACAGTGTTTGTCTATCTCTAACTTATTTCACTTAGCACAATACCTTCTAGGTCTATACATGCTGTTGCAAATGGCAGACGTGATGGTTTTTATTAATCATCATTGCTCATGAATTATTTTCTATTAAATTGTAATATCCGTATTTATTTATATAATCACAGAAGTGCATAGCAAACAGGCATTATATTTTTTCACGATCTATATTAGCTATATATTTTCCAACACTTACCTCAAGTAGAATTGTACCTGCGTTGATAGTCATGAATCATATTGAAATGTTGATCCCAAAGTTTCCCAAAGGACTCTCAAATTTTCAGAGAATTGAAACTTTTGGTTAAATAATGCCATATATTCTGGTCTTAACTTCATGACAGTAATGATTCTTTGTTATGGGGGGATAGCTGTAGTAGGCTTTATAACCTGTTGTGGAAATCAAGATTTGATCAGACTTCTTAAATATCTCTATCTTTGGATGAATTTGTTCTAAAGTTCTGAATGTTTGTCTGATCAGGAATCAGGAAGTACATGTGTTAAGGACAAGTTTTATGTACTTTCAGTGCTAGAGTTTAGAGGGATAAAAACATTCACTTAAATTTAATAAATATGTGCTGGTTTGTTTTCCAAGTATTGGGGATATAATTGTAAATAAGATAGTTTTTGACCTATGTCTTTGCAAAATTGAAGGTGCATTATTTTAGAGAATATACTGACTCCAAATACGAAATCATACCTACTTCTTCACAGAAAAATAAGACTCTTGGTTTTTAGGGAGTTTCTTAGTGTTAAGAATCACTGAGTTTGCTACAGAATTTTTGTGGTGTGCAGGTGATCTTTATTTTGCTTGAGTTATAGAAATTCAAAATGTAGCTTTTAAGAAACTTTAAAAAGTTAACTTTAAACTATTTTAGTCATTATTATAGACCTATTTTAAGAAATCTTTGGTAAATTTTTCATAGTGACAGTTGTCTTAATTGATGGGAAGCCTAGAAGGATCTTACATACACCTAAAAATGACTATCCACATAATGCATATTGTAGGGATCTGAAAAACTTGTGTGTCAAATATTTTTTTAAATTATTTTTATCATTATTTTAAGGCTAAGTTTAATGGCTTTATTTTTAGAGATTTTTACCTATTTCACTTTCGATTTTTGTAGTTCGTTCCCCTCAGGAAAACCCTATTAGAGATGATGGATTTCCTGTTAAAGGTTGTGATGACATCTTGGTGGTTGGACTGGCAGTATGCTGGGGTGGAAGAGATGCCTACTATTTTTCATTGCAGAGGGAACAGAAGCATTCTGGTAAGTAATCACTATTTGGCTAAGTCACTATATAATTTTAATGTAACCGCTATGAGGATAGTGACTTGTTTGTTGAGAACAGTTCCTTGATATTTGCCTAGAATTTATTTTTTAGAATTAAAAAAAAAATTTTTAATAGTGACTGTTATGTACATTACATCATATATTAACTGGAGTGATGTCCTTTTTAAATTTATTTTTTTGATTGAAGTATAGTCGGTTTACAATATTGTATCAGTTTCTGGTGTATAGCATAATGTTTCAGTCATGCATATACATACGTATATTCCTTTTCATATTCTTTTCATTACAGCTTACTACATGATACTGAATATAGTTCCCTGTGCTATACAGTTTAAACTTGTTGTTTATCTATTTTATACATGGTAGTTAGTATATGCAAATCTTGAGCTCCCAGTTTATCCCTTCGCACCACTCCATTCCCTGACTGGTAACCATGTTTTCCATGTCTGTGAGTCTGTTCCTGCTTTGTAAATAGGTTCATTTGTGTCTTTTTTATTTTTTTCCACATATAAGTGATATCATATGATATTTTTCTTTCTCTTTCTGGCTTCACTTAGAAAATGACAACCTCTGTGTCCATCCACGTTGCAGCAAATGGCATTATTTTATTCTTTTTTATGGCCAAGTAGTATTCCATTGTATATATATAACCACAACTTCTTTTTCCAGTCATCTGTCGATGGACATTTAGGTTGTTTCCATGTCTTAGCTATTGTAAATTGTGCTGCTGTGAATATTGGGGTGCATGTATCTTTTTGAATTAGAGTTCCCTCCAGATATGTGCCCAGGAGTGGGATTGCTGGATCATATGATAAGTCTATTTTTACTTTTTTAAGGAACCTTTATACTGTTTTCCATAATGGCTACACCAAACTACATTCCCACCAACACTGTAGGAGGATTCCCTTTTCTCCACACCCTCTCCAGCATTTATTGTTTGTGGATGTTTTAATGATGGCCATTCTCCCTGGGTAGACTGCCCTAGGAGAACATTGCTCAGATTTATGTTGGAGAATGGTTTGCCTATGTTTTCTTCTAGGTGATTTATAGTATCTTGTCTTATGTTTAAGTCTTTAAGCCATTTTTAGTTTTCTTTTGTGTATGGTGTGAGGGAGTGTTCTAACTTCACTGAATTACATGTGGCTGTCCAGTTTTCCCAACACCACCTGCTGCAGAGACTGTCTTTTCTGCATTGTATATCCTTGCCTCCTTTGTTGAAGATTAATTAATTAATTAAAGTGTATAGGTTTATTTTTGGGCTCTCTATTCTGTTCTATTGATCCATATGTCTTTTTGGGCCAATATCATGCTATTTTAATTACTGTAGTTCTGCAGTATTGTTTGGAGTCTGGAGGGTTATTCCTCCAGCTTCATTTGTTTTTTTTCAGTATTGCTTTGGCGATTCTGGGTCTTTTATGATTCCATATACATTTTAGGATTATTCTAGTTCTGTGAAAAATGTTATGGGTAATTTGATAGGGATCACATTAAATCTGTAGATTGCCTTGGGCAGTATGGCCGTTTTAACAATGTTGATTCTTCCAATCCTAGAGCATGGGATAGCTTTCTATTTTTTAAAGTCATCTTTAATTTCCTTAATCACTGTTTTGTAGTTCTCCATGTATAAGTCTTTCACCTCCTTGATCAGATTTATTCCTAAGTATTTTATTGTTTTGGATGTGATTTTAAAAGGGATTGTTTCTTTACTTTCTTTTCCTGTTATTTCATTGTTAGTGTAAAGAAATGCAGCTGATTTCTGTATGTTAATCTTGTATCGTGCTACCTTGCCAAATTCTTTATCCGCTCTAGTAGTTTTGTGTGGAACTTTTAGGGTTTTATATATATATATATATATATATATATATATATATATATATATATATATATATATATATATTATCATGTCATCCACACATAGTGACAATTTTACCTCTTCTCTTCCAATTTGGATCCCTTTTATTTTTTTCTTGCCTGATTGCTGTGGCTAGGACTTCCAAGACTCTATTGAATAGAAGTGGTGAGAGTAGGCATCCTTGTCTTGTTCCAGATTTTAGTGGGAAGGCTTTCAGTTTTTCACCATTGAGTATTATGCTGGCTGTCATAAACAGCTTTTATTATGTTGAGATATGTTCCCTCTGTACCCAAGTTTGTAAGAGTTTTTATCATTAATGGGTGTTGAATTTTATCAATTGCTTTTTCTGCATCTATTGAGGTGATTATATGATTTTTGTTCTTTCTTTTGTTGATGTGGTATATCACACTGATTGATTTGCATATGTTGGACCATCCTTGTGTCCCTGGATGACTCCAACTTGATCATGGTGTATGATCTTTTTGATGTGTTGTTGGATTTTATTTGCTAATATTTTGTTAAGGATTTTGGCATCTATGTTCATCAATGATATTGGCCTGTAATTTTCTTTTTTTGGTAATGTCTTTGTCTGGTTTTGGTATCAGGGAGATGGTGGCTTCACAGAATGAGTTTGGCAGTATTCCCTCCTTTTCAATCTTCTGAAAGAGTTCGAGAAGGATAAGTATGAGTTCTTTATATGTTTGGTAGAATTCCCAAGGAAGCCATCTGGTCCAGGACTTTTGTTTGTAGGGAGGTTTTTTAATTGCTGATTCTATTTCATTTCTAGCGGTCAGTGGTCTGTTTCTTCTCGATTCAGTTTTGATGCTCTGTATGTTTCCAGAAACTTGTCCATTTCTTTTAGGGTGTCCAGTTTGTTTCCATATAGTTGTTAATAGTATTTTCTTTTTTTTGTGTTTCTGTAGTAATGGTTGTAATTTCTCCATTTTTCTTTCCTATTTTATTTGTGCTCTTTCTCTTTTCTTGGTGAGCCTGGCTAGAGGTTTGTCAATTTTGTTTACTCTTTTAAAAAGCAAGCTCTTGGTTTGATTAATTTTTTCTATTATTTTTAATCTCTATTTTGTTTATTTCCTTCCTGATCTTTATTATTTCCTTCCTTCTGCTGGCTTTAGGTTTTGTTTGCTCTTCTTTTTCTAACTCTTTTAGGTGATAGGTTAAATTATTTACTTGAGATTGTTCCTGTTTTTGAGGAAGGCCTTTATCACTATGAACTTCCCTCTTAGGACTGCTTTTCTTATAGATTTTGTATGGTTGTATTTTCATTGTCTTTTGTCTCAAGGTATTTTTTAATTTCTTTTTTGATTTCATTGTTGACCTATTGGTTTTTTTAGTAGCATATTGTTTAGTCTCCATGTAGTCATTTTTTTTCTCATTTTTTGTTTTTTTTTCCTTCCCTCCTGAGGTTGATTTCTAGTTTCATGCCATTGTGGTCAAAAGATGCTTGGGATAGTTTCTATCCTCTTAAATTTTTTGAGGCTTATTTGTGTCTGAGTATGTTGTCTATCCTAGAGAGTGTTCCGTGTGCACTTGAAAAGAACGTATATTCTGTTTTTTGGAATGTAATATCCTAAAAATATCAGCTAAGTCTAGCTGTTCTGTTATGTCATTTAGTATCTCTGTTGCCTTATTGATTTTCTGTCTGGAAGATCTATCCAATGGTGTTAGTGTGGTGTTAAAATCTCCTCCTATTATTATGTTCCTATCAATTTCTCCCTTTATTTCTGTTAGTATTTGTTTTATATATTTAGATGCTCCTATATAGGGTGCATATATGATAACAAGTGTAATATCCTCTTGTATTGCTCTTTTTATCAGTATATTCTGTCCTTCTTTATCTTTATGGCCTTTGTTTTAAAGTCTATTTTGCCTGAGTATTGCTACTCCCACTTTCTTGTCATTTCCATTTGCATGAAATATCTTTTCCATCCTCTCGCTTTCAATCTATGTGTTCTCTTCACCCTAAAGTGGGTGTCTTGTAGGCAGCTTATTGTAGGCTCTTGTATTACTATCCAATCTGCTGCTCTATGTCTTTTGATTGGAGCCATTTAGTCCATTGACTTTTACAGTAATTATTGTGAAACAATATCTTAAGAAGTACCACTACCAACTCTCCCACCTTTACTCCCTGTTGCTTGTCACATGATGCTATTAATACTGTTTTCTTCCTGAGGAAAGTGGAGCTTTAAGGACTCCCTGGCCACCTTGAGGATTTACTTTTGAAGATTGGATCATAGCAGTTTCTTTCCAGACATTTTTCCTCCTATTGACTGCATCTGGAAGTCATTTGGAGGCAGTGATAAGTAGACATCTACAGTAACTGAATCACACCGCCTTTGGAGAAATCTTTGGAATTAAAAGGATATGATCTAGGGAAATACCTTGTGATCTGATTATGGTTGTTGGATACCTAGCTGATTGTTGGTTTTAGACAGGAGCAAAATTAACAAGGAAACATTTTTTTTAAGTGCCATATAATGTCTGTTCCTGAGTTAAGCATGAAATATTATCAGTTGTTTTGTGGGAAAATATGTTAGAGTGAGTAGTTCCTTGAACTATTACTTCTTTTATTTTAGATATATCATTACACATTCATATTAAATCTCCCTTAAAAAGAAGTTTCTTTAAAATTCATTTCAGTATAACTTTTCTGTCTTTTAATTCTACATTCTGAGAAATATAAATTTAGGAATCTTGATATTTAGAACTTTCTCCCTCCTAATTAAATAGAGCATTATAAATCACCTAGCCCAAACCATAATTTTTAGATTAGAAAATAGTTCATCTTTATAGGCAACATGACCTGGATAAGGTCATGCTGAACTAAATCCTGAGGCTTCTGAGTCTTTTTGGTCTTGACAGTAGAGATTGCTGCTTCAAATTATGCGTATACTTTTTGCCTTTAGGCTTTTTTTTTTTTTTTTTCCAGAAATTACTGCCAGTTTGGCCGCACCTTCTCTGGATCCAAGCCTGACTGTGAAAGACAGAATGTGGCACCTTCAATCTTGCTTTCGAAAGGAGTCTGATAAAGAACGTTCTGTTATCATTTATGACTTCATCCAGAGCTATAAAATTCTTCTTCTGTCTTGTGGCATCTCCCTGGAACAGAGTTATGAAGATCCTAAGGTCCCCTGAATTATTTAAAAATTTTTTACATTCTTAAAAAATATACATTTTTAATGTTTAGGGTTAATTTTTAAATGACTTGGTATATATTTAGCTCCAAAAATGCAGCTTTAAGTATTTTAGTCACTCCTTTTCCAGTAATCTCACCCACCCAGAAGAGAGTATTATACACCAAATGCCTCTGTATCGCTAAAAACAGAGATATCACAAAATCTAAGTACTAAAGTTTACATCTTTCCTCAGATATTTAAAAGATATTCATTTTGATCATAAGTTCTAAATTTCCTATCTTACAGTAAATTAAAAATAAAGGAACTGTCAGATTTAGATATATGATAGGATATTTCAAATACCCATGAGGTTAGAGGTGGAAAATAGTTAAAAGTGTATAGGTATAAGAGATCAAAAAGGATAGTAGTTAGAGGCTATTTAGCATAGGGACAAAAACTCTTACTATCCCCTAAGAACTTTTCTATATAATAGCAAAGTATGATGCACTCTTCATAATGATGACTCTGAGTTATTAAGGAAAGGGTAATGTGTGTTATTGTAATAAACAATTAACAGTACAATGTGCTTTCAGAAGACATTTATTTACAGTATCATAGCCCTCAAAGGGATATCATTTTTTCCTTCCATTGGTACTAGATACATGAGATGTGTGGAATACTAATTTTGAGTTTAGATATGATACTAATTGGTTGTTATAATCAATATAATCAATAATAGGGTGATTTTTAGCTTCTTAGCTTCTTTTGCTCTTTTGGCAAAGATTTTCAAAGGCAGCATTGAAAGACTTAAACCTGAAACTATATGGGCCCATCTTTATTAAGGTAGTAGATAAACCAAAATCAGCCTTAGTGGAGAAGAGTCCAGCTGCATTTTTAGAAACGTAATTTTTGTTAGTTGAGAGGCACCTGGGTTTCAGGCCTACTTCTGAAGTAGATTAGCAGGAACATTGGAGTAATGGAAACATAAATTTTCCTTCTTTGAAGGCCATTGCTCTTATTGGTATCAAAAATGAGTCCTGTTACAATTATCTTTTCCTTCCACTCTTCTGGAAAGACCACTGAAAAAGTATTAAGTGAAAATGAGAGATTAGAAATGAGCTTTCTTTTTTGCCTTTTTAATTTAAGCGTGCAGAAATGGTCTTTTTGAAAAATCAAGAGAATTTCTGATTGTTATCCCATTCAGGTGGCGTGCTGGTTGCTAGATCCAGATTCCAAGGAACCAACTCTTCACAGCATAATTTCCCGTTTTCTTCCTCATGAGCTTCCACTCCTGGAAGAGATAGAGACTGGCCAAGGAATTCAAAGCCTGGGGCTGAATGTCAGCACCGAGCATTCTGGGCGATACAGAGCATCTGTAGAGTCTATCCTTATCTTCAACTCTATGAATCAACTCAGTTCTTTGTTGAAGAAGGAAAACCTTCAAGGTAAAAACGCAGTTCCTAACATTTCTATGATGTTATAGACAGTTATGTATTTAGCTATTCTTTATCATAGGTGGATAATTTATGATTTTTATGCAAACCCTATCTTTTGATTTTCTAATGCGGGGATCAACAAAGTTCTTTCTGTGAATGATGGTGAATATTTTTCTTTTTGCAGTCCAGACAGTCTCAACCACCAATATTCGGCTCTGTCTGTTTCTATTCATCTTGTTTGATTTTGTAAATAGTTTGCTCATAATTGTGCATAGTTGTGCTCTGTTCTGAGTAATGATACCATATCTGTAATTCTTAGGGCTCTAAATCTGTCATTTGTTGTTTCTGCTGCGTCCCATTCTTATGTCTTTTCTGTCTTGTATTTTTCATACTCTTTTTAAGTTCATACAAGTTTTGATCATTGGAGCCCTACAGGCCTTACTTGGGGGCAGCCTTCCTCTAGAAGCCTCTTTACTCTGACTTTTGCTAGTTATTAAACTACAGTGCATCCAAGGGCTACATTAGCTTTTCTTGAGAGTTTTGGTTCAGGAGTCTGAGAATCAGCTTCTCCTCCTATTGCTATTTCAAAGATCTGTTATCCCCTCAACCTTTTTGCAGTAGGACTCCATTCCCATTGCAACCCTGTTCCTTCCTACTCTCTGTGGATCCAGGCTGGCTCACTTTCACTCTGATTTTGTGTTGCTCTGACTGCTCTTATTCTGACCCTAGTTCTGCGTTTCTCTGGTCCCACATCCCATGAATTTCTACTCTGGTTCTAGGCTTCGAAAGCCAGGCTGTGACTGCTCAGTATCTTCTGACTATTAGAGGCCAGTAGCTCTCACTTGTTTATTTGCTTTAGATGGTAGTTACATGTGTCCTTTGAGATTTCTCCCAGTAATTGAGACCAGCAGTACCTCAAAGAATGTGTGTGTATGGAGCTGGGAAGGGCAGGTCAGGGTTGCCCAGAGTCCTAGTAGTAGTCCTAGTAATCATAGTACTGGAAGCGGAAATCTTTGTTAGGATTTTTTCTTAATGATTTAGGATTCCCACAGTGTGTTCTATGGACACTTACTTTTCAGGTTGTTAATAAATATATATAATAAAGAGTTTTATGGTCCAATGGTTTTGGATTTTTGGTTAAAACAAACTTAAATATTTGTTCAGTTTTATTCAGAGCCTTTAGTATATTAACAGCCATCAGAAATATCTTAAGATAATATATAATTGCTGAAATTCATAGGATACAGTGTCTTTCAAACCCACCCTTTTACAGAGTATTTTTGAGACTAATAATTCTAATAAATATACTGGGAAAACTGATTTAGAATGACTGTTCTTTTGAGAAATGTGAACTGATAGAAGAATACTGATTCTTACTTCAGGAATCTTACTCTTTACTCTTTGCTGAGAACATTGGGAAATATAAAACCTTCATATTTGGCTTTGTGCAAGCCTGCATACAGTGGGACCAGGAATACTGGAAATGATTTTGGGGAATTAACCTTTTGTAGTCAGCTTAACAAGATTGGCTACCTTGTTCTTGCTAAGAGTAGAAGCAGAAACATTTTGGGAGAAATGCAGTCTCTTATGATCCAGACTATTCATAAAATTGCTCATTTTACTCTCTGCATAGACACGGATAGTAGTCCAGTGCTTAAGTGGAAATGAAGAAAGTACTTTAATGCCCTTCATTGATGGTTTGAGAGTTCTGTGCAGGAGACTGGATCTTGAAGGATAGCTTAGTAGCATCTCTGATTTTCCTGGAAAAATTCTATGTATGTTTAGGTTAATGATGCTGATCTAGTCACTTAGGTGATGAATTAACATTTTTGCTTTCTTTTTTTTTCCCAGATGTTTTCTGTAAAGTGGAAATGCCCTCCCAGTACTGCTTGGCCTTGCTAGAACTAAATGGAATTGGCTTTAGTACTGCAGAATGTGAAAGTCAGAAACACTTAATGCAAGCCAAACTGGATGCAATTGAGACTCAGGCCTATCAACTAGCTGGCCATAGTTTTTCCTTCACCAGTTCAGATGACATCGCTGAGGTTGTATAATGGAAGTAGGGAATTGAGAAAAGTCTTTTTTTTTTTTTTAAAAACAGTGGTACTGGGATTTAACTCAGGACCTCATGCATGCTGAGCATGCATTCTACCACTAAACTAATACCCACCCCCTAGAAAAGTCATTTTTAGAGTTAAAAATGATTTGTGTGTGTGTGTGTGTGTGTGTGTGTGTGTGTGTATTTCCTAAATGTGTTTAACTTAAACACTAAAGATCAGTAAAACAAAACAATCAGTTAACCAGAATACTTTGAAGATAGAGTATTCTAACATCTCCTTTGTAAGTTTATACCTTTATTTATGAATAGGGAAGTAATAAAGAAGGCTTCTAGAATGTATGCTTCATAAGGAGATTTGCCTGGACCAGGAGAGGCACTCAGTAAATATTTGTTGTATGAACAAGAGCCGTCGTGGTAGTTGTATAACAGTATAGATGTTTCTCCATGAAGTTAGTCATTTCATGAACTCTCACCCGTTCCTCATTGCAAAATCTTTTTTTAGAATACAAAATGAGGTATTTTTTTAGATATTAGTAAAAAAAAAAGATTTTTGTGTCTGTTTGCTTTTAAAAACTTAATATTTTTATTGCCTTACATGAATTTTGACATAGTTTGCTCTTGTTTTTAGTTTTAAAGGTTGATGTTCTGTTTACTCCTCTCCCCATACTCCATAAAGGGTGGTTGGGTTGTTTTAGAGGAGTTACAGATTCAGGGTGGGTGCTTACACTTGATAGCTTTGAAGTTCTATTTTCTAGATGTGATTGAGTATTATAGCATATTGTTAAATATTACAGACTTTAAAATCAGACTTCTTGGGTTTACATGCTACCTCCTGTATTTATTAACTAACTCCATGACCTTAGGCCACTACATCAACTCTTTATATCTCAATTTCTTCATCAGTAAAATACCCCGTGTTAGAAATACCTCATGGAGTTGTGAGGAATGAACAATACATGTAAAACAATTAGAAAAGTGCCTCATGGTAAGAGCTCAGTAAATATTATATAAAGGGCATAAAATGTCTCTCTTTTAAGCCAGAGTTAAATGTTTTTTTTTTTTTAAATGAAGAACTTTGTGGTATACTTTCTCCTAATGACATGGTATATTTGTATTAAATTTAGTGGTGTTTGGGGAGTGTTTTAAAATATTTTCTTTTGATTTCTTTAGTCCAGAAGTCCCTAAGCCAGTGCTTAGCTGGATGCACATAAAATTGCATGGGAAACTTATCAAAAATAATAGAATCTCTGGATTTCAGCACAAGTAGACATAGGGCAAAGGCAGGAATGAGTACCCGTGTAATTCAGATGGGTGCTAAGGCATGTGAGCCTTAGGCCTAGGCCATGGTCCAGCCTAGAATAAAAGTCCTTTGATACTATTGGCTTGTTCTTAGGTTTTCATGTTAAAATGGAAGTTATACTAAAAGTAATCTAACAGTTTCACACAACGACTATTTTATCCTTGGTAATTTTAAGTTGAATCTTTGAACTGGGCAAGATGTTCTTAATCATCTAGAGCTGCAGTTTTCAGTAAAGGAGCCACTAGCCACTTGCAGCTATTTAAGTTTAAATTAACTAAAATTAAATAAAATACATCAGTTAAATTTCCTAACCACATTTCAAGATGTCAACTAGCCACACGTGGCTAGTGGCTGCTATACTGGACAATACAAATATAGAACAGTTTTATTCTTGCAGAAAGTTCTTTTGGATAGCACTGGTCTAGAGGAGGTATCAGCAAACTGACTTGAGGGCCAGATCTGACCTGTCACTTGTTTTTGTAAATAAAGTTTTATTGGAACACAGCTACAGGTGTTCATGTACTTATTGCCTGTGGCTGTTTTCATTCTATAATGGCACAGTTGAAAAGGTGTGACAGGCAGTAAAACCTGCAAAGCTAAAAATATTTATGATCTGACCCTTTATAGAAAAAAAGTTTGCTGATCCTTGGTATAGAAGGACGCACAGGTTAGTGGGAAGAAAAAGGGCTTTAGAGTTAGAAGATTCTGCGTTCTAATTCTTAATTCTACTACTTTCTGGGCATACAACTTTGAGCAAGTTTCTCCAACTGTCCAAACTTTGGAGGTTTATCATAGAGTTGTTATAAGGATTACATGTTAAAGCACCTAGCATAATGGCAAGCAAATAGTAAGTGCTCAATAAATATTAGTGTCTCTTGCTCCCAACTAGTTCAATCCCCTCATTCACAGATGTGTTAATTGAGACCTGGAGAGGTAACTTACATTTTATTTATGTGAAGTTTTCATTATTAATTCTGAATGATTCACCAAAAATGGAAGTTTAAGATAAAGAACTTTTAAATATATGACTCGAGATCTTTAAATTGTCTTAATCATGCTAGGTCTTCCTTCCTGGGGTTGTTGATTTATTGTTACTTTATTAATGTCTTATTTTTCCTATTCAGTAATTTTTTTCTCTCTTCTGTGCTGTCATTCATTCATGATCTCTTTGATATCTCATTAGAGTTGCCTAATAAAATACAGGACACTCAGTTACATTTGAATTTCAGATAAACAATGGACAATATTCTAGTGTAAGTATGCCTCATGCAATTTAAATTTGACTGGGCATCCTATAATTTTATTTGCTAACTATAACTCCAATCCCTATGCATGCATATATTCATATCTATATAACACAATCTTTGGACAAATTACTTATTCACATCCATAGTGAGACTCACTACTTTTCATGCCTGAGACCCCAGTTATTCCCACTGCTTAAAACTAGAACCAGATCTTTGTTTCTATCATTACTACTGTTGTAGGGAAACACAGGTATGTCTTTACTTCTACCCCCGTCCCATCTTGTAGAAAAAATTCTTTTCCAAAGGGTTTCAATTTTTAGAACTATTACAGGGAAAATAATCCAAGGTTCATTAAAGCTTACTCAAAGTATGGAAAGGAATGAGTAGAGATAGTAGACAGCGTTCTGAGTTGCCTAAGTTGCAACCCCTCTAATATGAACTAGCGAGTTTTTGGTATTCATGGGATCTTCCCTCTGCCCCAGACCCTGGATCCCTGTTCCATGTAAGCCTTGTTTCTTCAGTGGATGCTTACTGAACCCTCTCCAGCTTTTAGTATTGCTACATTAGATCAGCCACCTTCTCCTGACTTTGTGCCCAGGGACTCTCAGAGTCCAGTCTTGTGGTAATGGAATTAGATGACTCTTTGGGCCCCTTCCTACCTTAATGTTCTCTGATTTTTATGATCACACAATAGCCATGAAGGCGCCCATGCTGATCCTATGGGGCTTAAATGATTGAACAGCCACATTGGTTACCACATCAAGGGGGTATTTAGGTGAGCTTAAAATCCTCAGAGCAACCTAAAGTCTCAATGCCAATAGCATTGCCAGTAGCTTATTTGTCAGTTGTTCAACACAAAGTATACATTCTTGTGTTCTTGACTGTTTAAAGGCCTGGTGTTAATATTAATGTGATACTGACTAAATCTGATATTGACTAAATACGGATAGCCTACTTGACATACAAGACTTCATTGCCATTATTTATTAAATGTGGTAATTTCAGATTGTCCAAAAAAAATTCTTCCAACCTGTATTGAGCAGTATAGGGTTCTTTTTTTCCAAGTAACTTTTTAAAATGTTTTCTGAATGATAATACTTGTGATTTGTTTCTTGACTCAAGAGGCATTAATTTCTTACAGGTTTTGTTTTTGGAATTGAAGTTGCCACCAAGTGGAGAGAGAAAAAACCAAGGCAGCAAGAAAACTTTGGGTTCTACCAGAAGAGGGATTGACAATGGACACAAGCAAAGGCTGGGAAAACAGTTCAGCACTAGTAAGGTGCTCTTTGGGGCAGTCACAGGGCAGAATCTGAACTACTTTTGGCATTTTGGTGAATTGAAAGAATGATGATGAAATCAAGATCCAACATAGCTCACCATTTGAACGTACCCAGATAAAAACAAATTGGTTTGTGGTTCAGCTGCCCACAAAAACTGTGGAGACATTCCAGCATGGAAAATCTGGATCATAATCTGAGTTAGCAGTTGTTTCCTTCCTATCATTAAGACAGTACAAAGGTTTGTAAATTCAGACCTATAGACATTACTTAGTTATTGACATCCACTACTCTTGGGCTTCTAGTATAATATAATTTGTGTGGTTACATGAACCTGAACAAAGATGTGGAAGAATTTTTTTTTTAAGTCAATACAAATAAAATTTTGTTTTTTTCAGTTCCAGAGCAAAATAGTAAATTTTCCATGAATTTGTTTGAAGAATCTAATCTGTTAATTTCAAAGTAAAATTGCTAATCACAGTCCATGGAAACTGTATGCATGTGACATAGGAGAAAAAGGGCTTAATTTTACATTTCTATTGAATGAATTGTTAATGGAAAATAAGGGTAGAAAGTACAGCCATGGAGAGAGCTGTCCAAGTTGCCATTCTGTAGAATTTTGATCGTAATATTATTAACTATGACTTCCCTGCCTTGGGAAAGTTTCCACAGCTTCATCCTGTAGCAAAATGTTTTATTTGATGGCAGTAGCCTTCATACCTCACAAGTTTTAATTCCTTAATGGCTCACTGAAAGTCAATAGCATGGAAAATTTAAAGTTTTAAAAATAAATGTCTTCTGGTTTCCTTGATACAGAAACCATGAAAGTATTGGAGCAAAAAAGAAGAAAAAAAATAAGGGCTGGGAAACTTCCCATCACATGAACAATGGAGGAGAAAAATAAAAAAAGAAGTGATGTAAACTCTTGGGTAGGGTGTGGAGAAGCAGCTACTTCGCTAAGTTGAGATCTCACTGATTTTCTAAAAAGATAGATCTAAATTGATGTAATTCAACATTAACATGTTGACATTTTATAATATGTAGTTATTATAAGTTTGTCATTATGGTGATTTCCAAAAAACCCAAATAGTAACTTTGAGTTGCAGATACAGGAGTTAATCACATTAAATTTTGAGACTATGTTATTTACTTAAAAGAGATTCTGGTTTGCTGTGGAATTTGGATAAGAATCTGATCTTAGTATATTTTTTTTGGCAGGATGTTTTAAATAAATTAAAGGCAATACATCCTTTACCAGGCTTGATATTAGAGTGGAGAAGAATCACTAATGCTATTACCAAAGTAGTCTTTCCCCTGCAGCGGGAAAAGCGTCTGAATCCTTTTCTTGGAATGGAAAGAATCTATCCTGTATCACAATCACACACTGCTACAGGTAATGAGAAATCTTAAATATGGATGATATCCAATTGTGCAGAAAAAACTTCATAAGTAGTATTTGCTTATAATGACCAAGGAATTCAAGTGTTGATCATTGGGTTCCATGAAGTCCTATAAACATTTATAAAACACATACTACATCCAAAGCATAGGTGGATGGATGTTACCTAGATACAGAGATGAAATGTAGTGGGATATAGTTCCTGCTTTCAAGTACCATGTGGAGCAACTTGGATGTTTGAGATTGAATGAGAGTATACCTAGGAATTAAATATTTATTTGAGTCAGTGATCTTACCTAATTTCATTCCCAACCCCTCACCTAAATCTCTTAAGATTCTCCCCAAGTTGAATATAAGTAGGCCTGTGGGGGCATATGTATAATAAGGGAGTGTCTTATTTTACTCAATCAGAAAAGAAAGCTATAGAGTCCTTTGGGTGTCTCATGGTCCTCTTGGGATAAGTGTGCATGTAGTCTTGTGAAGAAAAAAAGCATGCTTTCTCTAGGTAGTACAAAGCTCTAAATATTTGCCAAATGCAATGTGCAGTTAGAAGAAAGGGCAGTATTAACTCCTTCATAGGGGAGGCATTTTAGTTTGGTGGTATCGAATGTGGACTTTGATATTAGAGTTTTACAAGGTTTGCATCCTGGTGCTGTGAATCTTCAGACAAGGTACTTAACCTCTCCGTGCCTAAGTTTCCTCATGTATAAAACAAGATAATAATAGTCCTACCTCACTGGGTCATCTCGATGATTAAATAGATTAATACTTGTAAAGTGTTTAGAATAATGTATGGTACATTATCAGTTGTTGCTGCTATTGAGGATGGGGGCACCATGAGGAGCTGCTTTTCTATCTGCTTGCTTAGTCTCTATTCTAAACAATTTTCCCTTCTTCCCTATTTAGTTAACCACTTGGTGCTTCTTGCCAATTTCTTGCCTTGCTGATATTTGTTTCATTTTGAAACATATGCTAATACTGTAAACTTATTTAAAATAAATCCTTGTTGGTGAAAAAAAAATCAACCTAGAGCTCTCACAGCTCTTACACATTTATTTGTTGCTTATAAAGCGGAAAGTCATCAGTTCTTTTTTGTTTTCCTGATTGGTTTTCATCATACTATACCTGCATTTAAAGAATATTTTAAAAATACAAACTTACCTAAGCATAGTAAAGCCATTTCATTATTAGAATTTGTCTCTGTGAAGCCACATTCATATTCTTTAGTTTTAACATCTAATTAGTTTCCCAATGGTACCTCCTTAATCCAAACAATAGACCTGAATATTAAATATTATTATAGAAAAGAAGACAGTGTGTTGAGGCACAAAGAGACTTGGATTCTTACCTCTGCTACTTGTTAGCTTTGTAAAATTGAACAGGCCATTTAATGCTATAAGTATATTAGTATCTACCATTAATTGAGCACTAATTTTTGCTAAAATCTAAATAACGAAGACATAGTTTTCAGGAGTTTATTCAGAAAAACTATCAGAGGTTCTTAAAATGTCCGATTCATCAAAAGAAGATGAAATTATATACACTAGCTAGTGGAGAGCCTGTTACAATGAAGAGTATCATAAAACAGGATTCTGTGTCTTTATATATCTACTATAAAAATTGCAGTAAAGAGTCAGTTACCCGGACTTTTTGAATACTGCTTATGTATTTTAGAAAAATTCATCCCATAAGTAAATAAGTAAAATGTAAAATATTGGGGGGAAAATAAAGACCATGAGCATTAAAATAAATAGCTTTCTGTTTCCTAGAAAATTCATTAGCCACCTGATTCTGGTTTCTAGCCATGTGAGTACTATCATTGATTTTCTTGATGAGTGATGATGAGGAGGAGGAAAACTGGCCAGGTGATATCTAGAAGATGATGTTCCAGTCACTGTCTCTCACTGCTACTCCATCTGCTGCATTAGCTAACTCCTCTGGCCTCACTGGTCTCTCTTCAGCACTCAGTTGCTCTTCTGCTTCAGATCCTCCTCTCTCTATCTTGTACGTTCCTGACTTTTAAAGGCTCTGACAGTCATTTCTTCTAGGATCCATTTGATTTGTCTTTATTCACTAGTATAGCAGTTAGCATTTTATAGTGCTAACTTCTTGGCACTCATTTTAGCATAGAAACAGTACAATTTATCATATTACTTATTATCATGGGATTGTTTTCTATAGAGCTAGGTAAATATGAAACATAGTAGTTTAGCTTATTCATATACTTACTTACAGTGGGATTGGTCTTGTACTTACTTTATTATTGTTAGACACATGAACATAATGAAAATATTTCATTTAAATTTAAATTTATTTCAGTTTAACATTTTTAGGATAATTTAGAAATGGTATTACTGTTAAAATAAATGTCAGATTACCCTTATCCTGTCCCCCCTATTTTTCTGTCTTTATTCTGCTTGCTTTTAGGACGAATAACCTTTATAGAACCAAATATTCAGAATGTACCAAGAGATTTTGAGATCAGAATGCCAACACTAGTAGAGGAAAGCCCACCTTCCCAAGCCCTAGGCAAAGGCCTACTTCCTACAAGCAGGTAGGCTCTATTTCTCTTCATTTGTGTTTATATACTTCTGGGAGTATGAGTGGCTCAAAAATAGCCTGTTGGACAAAATAATGGAATTTGTTTAATTTTCTGTTCCAGGCATACACATTTCTTTTCTGGGAACTACCCATTTCAAATCCTGAGTTTGTCTATAAAGAAGCTAGTTGATGGTAAAAAGCTGAAAACCTGGCCACTAATTAAATCAATCAGCATAGAATTCTTGTTTCACTCGACACTCAAATACTGAAGGGACAAGTTTACAGTGTCTGGAACATCCCCCTTCCTTCCATCCCCATATGCTCACAAAAGGAAAAAAAGCACAGATCATTTATATTAGGTATGGTTAATGAGATTTGTTGAGTTGAGTGAAGCAGTTTGTGGGAAAGGTTATTACAGAAATATCTTCCTTCCTGTTTCATTGAATGTTTGCTGAAAGAGGTCTAGTATCTTCATTAAGCTTCAAAGTGAATTTCAAATAATAAGCTTTTTAAATTTCTTAGATGGAAATACTGACTTTACTAAAAAGAAAATCAGACCATTTTCATATATTTGAGACTACTTCATGTCCAGCTAATGATTTTGTTTGCACAGCAGAAGAGGAAAAAAGAAGGGCTGTGGTCTGAACCGCAGGCATCAGGCACAGATGGGAGAGAGAGCCTCAGACAGAGGAATGCCTTTTTCAGTTAGCATGAGACATGCCTTTGTGCCTTTCCCAGGTAAGATTTTTGAGTTTCTTATTGCTGTGGGAATGGTTTTCAAAGCAGTGATAAAACCTGAATTATGAATAAGACTCAGAAGAATGCATTGGTCCCTACATCTTTCCTCTCTTTAGTGGAGCCTGTTTTTCCCCTGTTGCCGGGACAGTCAGTCAGCACTGTCTTCGTGATCTGCTCTGTGGGAAACTTTTGTGCTGTTTGCTCAGCAGCCTGCTGAAATCATGTTATCGTAGGTCATTTACAATGTGTTTAGTTAACTATCTAAAGTAAGTTTAGATTTAAGTCTACTGTCTTGTCATTTGTATTTTGTTCTATCTGTTCATTGTTCTTTTTTAAAATTTTTAGATGACTATTTTTATTGTTTTATTTCCTCTCGCTTTATTAACTATATATCTTAGATATTTTTAGAGTTTACAGTATGCATCACATCACAGTGTAGCTTCAAATAATTTTATACCACTTTATCCATAATGTAAAGAGTTCTTTTTCAATTTCCCTTTTCTTGTAATAGATTTTCCTGTAACTGTTATAAAAAACTTTGCTATGTAGGTATTGGTTTTGCTTTAAACAGTTATTACCTTTCAAAGAAATCAAGAAACAAAAAAGTGTCTTTTCTTTATGTCTGTCTTTTTTTTACCCTTTGACACTCTGTTCGTTGGAGTAGACTCAGGTCTCCATTTACTGTCATTTTTCTTCACCCTGAGTACGTTAAGTCTTTTTTGTAGCACAGTTCTACTAGTAATGATTTCTCTCAGCATTTCTGTGTCTCTTTATTTATTTATTTTATCCTTTCTTTTGTAAAATATTTTTATTTGACATATATTAATGGGTTTACAGTCTTTCTCTTTTAGCACTTTAGATATGTATTTCCATTAGCTTATGGTTTGTATTATTTCTGATGAGAAATACACCACTATTTTCTTGCTATTCCTTTAAGCATAATACATCTTTTCCCTAGATGCTTTTAAAATTTTTTTTCTTTTAATTTGTTATTCAGTTTTAGCAATTTGATTTGCTTGTGAGTCTCTGGGTGGTTTTTCTTGCTTTACTTCTTAGGTTTTTGAATATGCTGAATTTCATGAGTTTGCTTAGGTTTTTTAATTTTTTCCCCTTAATCTGTGTGCTTATATGTTTCATTAAATTTGGAACATTTTCAACCATTATTTCTTGTAATAATTTTGATCCCTGTCTCTTTTTTCCTAGTACTCCAATCACATATATGTAATACCACTTTATACTGTCCCACAGATCACTGAAACTTTTTTTTCTTTTTTATTCCCCTCTCCATCTTTTTTTTTTTTAAATTCTGTGCTACAGTGGATATATTCCATTGACTGTTTAAATGTGATCTTTAATTCTACAGTGTCTAGTTGCCTGTTACATCCTTCTAGTGAATCTTACACTTCAGGTATTGTATTTTCAGTTTTAGAACTTTCATTTAATTTTTTGTATAGTTCCATTACTTTATTGCAATTCACTATTTGTTCCATAGTTCCTATGTTCCATGTTCCTCATTTCTATATTTCTTTAAATTACTTAACATATTAAAATGCCATCATCTCTATAATATCTGGGTCATTTTTCTAATGATTGAATTTTCTCCCAGTCACATTTACATTTTCCTGATTCTTCATACGTCTAGTATTTTTTTTTCAATTGTATGCTGGACATTGTAGTTAGTACATTGTTGACTCTTTGGATTTTGTAATCTTCAGATAGTCTTTTCTTTTGGAAGGCAGCTAATTTGCTTTCACATCAGTTTGACCATTTTGAGACTTTTAAAGCTTTGTTAGCAAAAGTTTAGAGTAGCTTTTACTCTACTGCTAGGTTAACCATTATTAGATGTAACTCTATGGGCAGGTCTCTACTTTGCTCAAGTTGTCCAACAAGGTCTCTCTATCTCAGTCTGGTCAGAGCTTGAACATCTTTCAGCATTCAGGAGTATGTTGTTCAAGTAATTGTTCAGCTGACAGCTGAACTTTGGTAATAGTTATTTCTTTAGTGTTCATTCTTTGCCTGATTCCCTGAACTTTCTCCCTGCAGTTTAGTGTTTGATCGACATCCAAAGGGATTACTGTGCATATTTCTGGTGACCCGTTTATGCACAGTTCCTTTCTCCAAATTTCACAAATTCCAGCTGCCTCAATAGGCCCAGTTTGCTTTCTCTGCTTCCTCAACTCAGAGACCACATGCTTTGTTTCATCTCTCTTTCCTTATACTGCCTCCATTCAAAAGTGCCTCCATTCAGAAACATGAGGCAGTTGCATGGTACCCACTATCTCCCCTCTCCCCTCTCCTTCCCCTTTCTCAAGGATTGTAGTCCTGTGTTGACAATTGTCCACTCAGCATCTGAAAAGAGTTATTTCATATATTTTGTCCAGTTTTATTTTGGTTATGACAGGAAGGCCATAAAAATTGTGGTCATTTGCTTTAAATCAGTATTTATATATTTTTGAATTGGTTATTCATTTACATAGTTCAGAAATCAAAATATATAAAAGGAATCTATTGAGAAACTTTGCTTCCTTCTATGTCCTAGCTACTCTATTTATAACTCTTAATTACCTGTTTGAGTTTCTTATATTTCCTTCCAGTATTTCTTCATGCAAATATGAATACATACTATTTTTTCCCCTAGTTTTAAACAAGTGTAAGCATTCCACAGGCACTGTTGTTTGCTTTGCTTTTTAAAATATTTTTATATGGAAGATTTGTGATTATCAATAAAGAGATTGAACATAAGCCAGTGTAATCTGTGTGCAGGTAATCTTTGCAGCAAACTGTAGACTTGTTTATTGAGTCATAGATTAAAAACCTGTTTAATTCTGATAGAAATTATCAAATTGCCATCTAATGGGCACAGTTACCACTTACTTTGCAGTAACAAAATATGAATGTTTTTCTACAATCTTGACCCAGAATGTGCTGTCCAACCTCTGGAATTTTGCAGGATAAGTAGAAAAAAAAAGTTTCTTACTATAGATTTAATTTGCATTTCTTTTATTGTGAATGAAGTTAAGCATTATTTAATGTTGTTAAGGCTCTTTTGTTTTTATTATTTCTGTGAACTGCCTGTTTATACTTTGTTCTTGATTTGTAGCACCTCTTTTCTATAATATGTTGAATCCTTTGTGATATCAGTTGCAAATATTTTTCCTTTTTCTTTTACCCTGCTTTTACTTTATTTATTTCATTTTGTTTTTGCCATGCATATCCAATCATTTCTAGTCCATAGATAAATTATTTGAATCCTCTTAATAACCATTCTTCACATATAGAGCACTTGATTTTTTGTTTTGTTGAACAACTTTAGTTTCAAAGCAGAGCACACATTTCTCTCCAGCCCCCTTAAAATGTGCACATATTAGAAACCAGTTTCTCCATTCATTCTTTCATTCATTCTTTCAACAACCGTTTGTTAAGGGCCTATTATGTGCCAGAAACTGTGCAAGGTTTTCTGTAGAATGCAAAAGATTAAGTCTCCTACGCCTAATGACTACGTGGGAGAAGCATGAAAGAACCATTTTAGATTATGTGTCAGTGCTTTAGGAACACTGAGGAAAGCACTACCGCAGTGGTTAAGGGGCAGAGGTCAAGGGTGACTTTACATACATTATACATACTTGACAGCTAAGCAAAAAAACTTCGCATGTTGTAGAATTGAATTGAATCATATTAAGAGCAAGGTTTTTGGCTTTTGGATACATTATTTCATGGTTCTGTGTTTGAACTAAATTTCTGTTATCCTGCTCAGTGTCATAAAACTTGGGGTTTTTTTTGTGCCAACTTTTCTAAAATTATTTCTATTTCAGGTGGTTTAATATTAGCTGCTGATTACTCTCAACTTGAGCTGAGGATCTTGGCTCATTTATCCCATGATCATCGTCTCATTCAAGTACTAAACACTGGAGCTGATGTCTTCAGGAGTATTGCAGCTGACTGGAAGATGATTGAGCCAGGATCTGTTGGGGATGATCTGAGGCAACAAGCAAAACAGGTGACCTTAGTGAACATGCCTAACATAAATGAGGAGAATTTTAATGATTCAAAGAAAATTTTTTTTAAACTGTCTCAATCATTTGCAGTTGAAGAGTGATTTCTCCATCTTTGGGTCTTTCACATTATTCATCTGAGCCTATCTCATGGTATTCATTATATTCTATGTAGAGCCAGTAGAAAGAATCAGACTTAGTCTGGGGCTACTTAGTTTCAGGAAAGCCATTTACATTAGTGATAGATATTGTGGTGGTGGTGGTAGATGTTGTGTGTGTGTGTGTGTGTTTTTAAAATCTCCTTCTAGCCTCTAAGCACCCTTATGCTTATCTTTCTATATTCACACAGCATTAAGCCACAGTGCTTTTTATAGAATGGTGCTCTCTCATATTTGTTGGAAAATAAATGTTGCTGAGCTATGGATTATAATTAATAACTAATAGTTTTTTAGTTTTTTTGAGGCCATTGGTTAGCTCAGCTGCCCATGAAACTTCATATTGCCCTTGGACTTTTCAAATGGGTCCATATTAATTCCTATTCCTGGATGACTGTCAGGCACAGGGACAATCAGAGTCCACAATTACACCATTTCCTCCAGACTTAACACTAATACTTCCTTACCAAATGACCTGTGAGAAATATGATGCCATTTTCAAGAGAGCAGGGTTGTTGGCTGAAGTAAAGGCACACCACTTCCACCTCCAAGATCCTGCTTTGCTAGTTTTACATTTACACTTCTAGCTACTCGTAACTATAATTCTTGACTGGCTCAGTAAGGATGAAACACTTCCTCTCACCACTGGTTACTTAACACCAACACTTGTTCCTCCCATTATTTAGAAAGCCAGCTTTGTCCTATTGAATCTTCTCAGGGGTCACGCATTTAGCAAGCATCAAACCCTAGGTTAATTAGATCATATTCCAATATTTAATACTCATAATAAATTTGTGAAATAGATATTATTATCCCCATTCTATATAGGAAGACACCAAGGCACAGAAAATTAGTAGTTTGCTTAAGGTCATACAGCTGTAAATAGTGGAGCCAGTGTAAGTTCAGAATGCCAGAACGTAGACATTCTGACTCCATAATCTAAACATTTATCCATAGATGATAGCTTTTTCTATTTAATAAGTTATTGCATGATTTAATGTTGTTTATGCTTTTTTTTCCTTTTTTTCCCCTGAATTATCATGTGTTGACCGTCTAATCTAGATCTCTGTTGCTGAGATCTCAGACAGCACTAAGTAATATCTGAGTTAAAAAAAAAATATAGAAAGACCAAAAAAGAAAACCGGAGAGGGAAAAAATCCATCTCAATGTAATTTAAAAAAAAAGGTATTTTGGAAAGTATTTTGAAAGTATTTTGGAATTCTGATAATCATTTTTTGCAAGTTATCTTTTAAAATTTTATTTACCAATGTTTATATAGAGCTTACCTTATGTCATGCAGTTTCCTGAACATATATATAATAATTCATCTAATCCTAACATTGTCACGATGTAGTTATTACTATCCTCACTTTATGGTTGAAAAAAAATCAAGATATAAGGTAGCCTTAGTAAGATAATACCTCTTGTAAATGATGGAACTAGGATTTGAACCCAGGCAATAATTATTATTAAATCAGAGTTTCTTTATTGACTGGTTTAAACCATTTTCCTTCACTACTTCCAAAACTTTCTCAAGAGTTTGTATTTAACCCAAATAAATTCTGTTATTGTGGGATTTCAGGTGGCTGTAAGATGAAGAGGATATTTATTTCCAGTGAAGTCCCCCCCATTATGAAGTCATGTAGTCTACTCTTTCTGCTCTTTTAGTCCTATCGAAAGGTGAGGAGAGGGATGTTCATAATGCTTCTCTTTCCTGACTTCTAGGCAGTAGTTTCTGACTCCTTTAAGCAGTAGTTAATGAGGTATTAGGAGTAGAAAGCTGTTCTGAAGACTGCTGGATAAATGCTAGCGAGAAATAAATTTTTCCTTTTAAATCATTAGGGTTATTTTCTTAACACACATACACTCACATGCATTCGTATTCTGCCCTTTCTTCTTTTCCTCCCCCGACCTCAAAAAGAATTGCTAAAAGGCAGAAAAAGATGTTCATTGGATATCCGCTTCTATGGATCTTACCCATGAAAAGCAAATCTAATCATTTCTTTGACTCACTGTGAAAAGTTTACCAAATTTCAATCCTAATAAACTTTTTATGTTTGCATTTTATGTAGTTATGACCTTTAACTTACATACTGAGTGTGATGAGTCCCTTTCAGATTTGCTATGGAATCATATATGGAATGGGAGCTAAGTCTCTGGGAGAGCAGATGGGTATTAAAGAAAATGATGCTGCTTGCTACATCGACTCCTTCAAAACCAGATACACTGGTAAGGAAGCCTTGAGTGTTATTTATCTTCTAGATACTATTCGTCTTAACTCTCTTTCCATATTATATTAATTCTTGTTAAAAAATAAAAATAGGATTTTCTATTAACATTTCTAAGAGAAGTTTTCATCAAGCATTGTAAATTAAATAATATTAATTGAATAACTAATTAAAATAACCTTACTTATTATCATTATTTACAAAGATGTGCTTTTTTCATAAAAGGAGGGACAGAAATGGAATAGTAAAATGCAGTTAATGTATGTGCTACTATGTCATTGTGAGTATCTCATAAAATATAGGACTTGTCCTGTGCTTTGGGTTTGTATAGCTTTAGCTTGAAACAATAAACTGTTGATTAAATGTACCAGAAACTGTGAGAGAACAATTGCTATTATAGAGCAATTTGAATAACAATAAAATTCACGATTTTTAGGTGTATAGTTCTATGAATTTTGACAAGTGCACACATTCATATAATCTACACTACAACCGATAGGGAAACATCACCCCATCACCTTAAAAAGTTCTTTTTTGCCTCCTTTGTAATCAACCCTGTCTCCAGTCCCCAAAAAGAAAAACTTTTACTCACACATGACATGATCTTGTGCGTAGAAAACCATGTGAATTCTGTAAAAACAACTACTAGAACAAATAACTAAATTTAGCACAGTTCCCACCATACAAGATCAGTTTGTAAAACTCAGTTGTACTTTTATATACTAGCAATAAACAATTCATGAATAAAGTAATAATAAAACCCTTACAATAACATCAAAAAGCATGAAATACTTGGAGTAAACTTAACAGTATGTGCAAGACTTTACTGAAAACCCCAAAGCAATTCTGAGAGAAACCGAAGAATACATAAGTAAATGTGAAATTTACCGTGTTAATTTATTAGAAGGCACAATATTGTTATGATGACAGTTCTCTGTAAATTGTTCTATAGATTCAATGCATTTTCAATCAAAATATCATTAGACTTTTGTGTCAAATTTGACAAGCTGTTTCTAAATTTATATGGAAATTCAGAGGGCTTGGAATAACTAGAATAATTTTGGTGGGAAAAATACAATGCTGAGTATTTACAGTCCTTAGCTTCAAAACTTATTATAAAACTACAATAATCAGGATAGGCATAAGAGTATATATAGAGAACAATGAAACACAACAGAGCATCCAGAAATAGACCTATACATATATGATGAACTGATTTTCAACAAAGTTGCTGTGGTAATTCAGTGAAGGAAAGATGGTCTTGTCAGCAGTTGGTGCTAGAGCAACTGGATACCACTATGGGGAGAAGAACCAAAAAACTTCTACTTTTATCTCACTCTATATTAAAAAAATTAACTTGATATGAAGAGTAAACTTAAAAGTAAAAGCTAGAACAAGAAACCTTCCAGGATAAAAGGGAGAGGAGCTTTGTGACATAGAGGCAGCAATAGTTTCCTAGGTGATAATAACACTGAATTAACCATAAAAGATAAATATTGATAAAGGACACCATTAAGAAAGTATAAAGGAAGCCACAGACTTGAGAGAAAACATTTACAGTCGCTATTATCTAACAAATGACTTGAGTCCAGGATCTATATATTTAAAAAAAAAAACCCAAAACAAACTTACAACTCAAAGTAAAGAAGCAAACAGTTCAATAAAATTAAGTTCAAAAGATTTGAATAGACACTTCATAAAAGAAGATACATGAATAACTATCTCAAGTATTATCATCATTAGTCCTCAGGAAAAGCAAATTAAAACCACAAAGATACCATTAAAAAACACTAGAATGCTAAAAACATTGTGTATATTTTACATTGCTGGTTGGGCTGTAAAATGGTACAACCACTTTGAAAAACAGTATGGCTCTTTCATATAAAGTTAAACATACACCTAACCTTATGATTCTGTAATTTACTCTTGGATTTTTACCCAAGAAAAATGAAAACATATGTCCAAAGGAAGACTTGCATGTGAATGTTGTAGCAGTTTTATTCATAACAGCCAAAGACTGGGAATGTTAAACAACAAAAAATCAAGAGAATAAATGTTAAAAAGTTTTTTCCCAGTTTTATTGAGGTATAATTGACACATAGCACTTTATAAATTTAAGGTGTACAGCACAATATATCATGGAATGTTTACTGCAATAGATTTAGTGAACATCCATCATCTCATATTGATAGACATTAAAGAAATGGAAAAAAATGTTTTTCTTTGTGATTTTTTCCTCTTAGGATTTATTCTCTGAACAATTTTCATATGTAACATAAAACAGTGTTAATTGGCTTTATCATGTTGTGCATTACATTCCTAGAATTTATTTATCTTATAACTGAAAGTTTGTAGCTTTTGACCATCTTCATCTAATTCCCACTCTTCCCACTCCCTGCCTCTGTTAGCCACAAATCTAATCTCTTTTTCTATGAGTTTATTTTTGAAGTGTAATTGACTTACAAACTGTGTTAGTTCTTGGTGCACAACATAGTGCTTCAGTACTTCTATACATTTCAAAATGATCACCATGATAACTAGTTGTCATCTGTTAACCATAAAAGATAACACATAGTTATTGACTATATTCCTCATGCTGTACATTTCATATTTGTGACTCATGTATTTTGTAACAAAGTTTGTTCCTTTTTCTTTAAAAAATAGACTTTATTTTTTTAGCACAGTTTCAGGTTTACAGCAGAATTGAGGAGAAAATACAGAGTTCCCACATAGCCCTCCCCACCCACACATACATACTCCCCTACCCTCAACATCCCTCATCATTGTGGCATATTTGGTACAATCAATGAACCAACATGGGCACATTATTATCAACCAAAGTCCATAGTTTACATTATGGTTCACTCTTGAACCATAATGGTTCATTCTATGGGCTTTGACAAATGCGTAATGACATGTAACCATCATTATAATATCATACAGAATAATTTTATTGCCCTAAAAATCCCTTGTGCTCCATCTATTCATCCCTCCATCCCTCTCCCCAAACCTGTAGAAACCATGATCTTTCTTTTGTTTCTGTAGCTTTGCCTTTTCCAGAATGTCATTTGGTTGGAATCTTTTCAGACAGGCTTCTTTCATTTAGTAATATGTCTTTTAAATTTCTTCCATATCTTTCATGGCTTGATGGCTCTTTTTTTTTCACAGCACATATATTTTGAAATTTACATATATGTAGTGTTCATTGTTTCTAAGAATGTTTAGAGCTTTAGCTTTTTAAACTTACATAGTTATCAAAGGAATAAAGCCAACCACAAAATAAAAATTAATTCAAAAAGATACATACACCTTGCTGTTAACAGCAACATTATTTGTCATTGCCAAGATATGGAAGCATCCTAAGTGCACATCAATAGTTGAGTAGATAATGGAGATGCAGCATACGAATATGTAATGGAATACATCTCATAAGAAAGGATACTTTGTCATTTGCGGCCCTTTACTTTTTCTTTCACTTCAAAAACCAGAACTTTATAACCGGCATAAACATTTCCATTACATCAAGAACAACAGAATACCTAGAAATAAACTTAACCAAGGAGGTTACCTATACTCCGAAAGCCAAAGTGACACAAAGAAGTGGAAAGATTTCTTGTGCTCTTGGATTGGAAGAATCAACAATATCAAAATGGCCACACTACCCAAAGCAATCCACATATCCAGTGCAACCCCTAGCAAAATAGTCAAGACATTCCTCACAGAACGAGAACAAACAATTCCAAAATTTATAAGGAACCACAAAAGACCCTGAACAACCAAAGCAATCTTTTGTGTGTCTTTTTTTTCCCCCTCTTTCTTCTTTTTGTTCTCTTCTCTTATGGTTTGATGACTAGAGAAGATCCTTTAACATTTGTTGCAAAGCTGGTTTGGTGGTGCTGAAATCTTTTAGCTTTTGTTTATCTGTGAAGCTTTTAGTTTCTCCATCAAGTCTAAATGAGAGCCTTGCTGGATAGCGTATTCTTCGTTGTAAGTTTTCCCCGTTCATCACTTTAAGTATATCGTGCCACTCCCTTCTGGCCTGTAGAGTTTCTGCTGAAAATCAGCTGATAACTTTATGAGAGTTCTCTTGTGTGTTATTTGTTGCTTTTCTCTTGCTAATTTTAATATTTTCTCCTTAACCTTAATTTTTGTCAATTTGATGACTGTGCTTTGGTGTGCTCCTCTTTGGGTTGATCCTGTGTGGTATTCTCTATGCTTCCTGGACTTGGGTGACTGTTTCCTTTCCCAAGCTAAGGAAGTTTTCAGTGATTATCTTGCCAAAAAATTTCTCAGGTCCTTTCTCTCTCTCTTCTCGTTCTGGGACCCCTGTAATGCAAATATTAGAGCACTTCATGTTGTCCCAGAGTTCTCTTAAACTATCCTGATTCCTTTTCATTATTCTTTCTGTTTTCTGTTCTAAAGTAGTGATTTGCACTAATCTGTCTTGTAGCTCACTGATCTGTTCTTCTGCCTCATTTAGTCTATTCTTGGTTCCTTCTAGTGTGTTTTTCATTTTAGTGATTTTGTCCTTCAACTCTGGGTATTCTTTATATTTTCCAACTCTTTGCTAAAAACTTCACTCTGTGCACCTATATTCCTCCTGAGTTCTCTGAACATCTTCACCATCATTACTTTAAAGTCTTTCTCAGATAAATTTCCTATCTCCCCATCACTTATTTCTTCTTCTGGGATTTTATCTCGTGCCTTGGCCTGGGAGATATTCCTTTGCCGCCTCGTATCATCTATCTTTCTATGTGTTTGTGTATTCCTTCCGTAGGCTTTGGGATTGTTGTCTTCTTATTTCTAGTATCTGCCCCTGGTGGATGAGGCTGGGCTAGAGGCTTATGCAGGGTTCCTGGCAGGAGGAGCCAGTGCCTGCTCACTGCTGGATGAAAATTGTTCCTGGACCTCTGGTGTCTAGAGGCCTTTGTGGCTTAGGAAGTCTGCTGATGGGTGGGGCTGTGTTCCCACCCTGTATGTTGTTTGGCCCGAGGGTTCCCTACAGGCTGTTCGGTGGGGCTAGATCATGGTGCTAATGATTCAATCAATATGTCAGCCTCCAGGAAAGCTCATGTAGATGAACATTCCCAGAATGTCCTCCACCAGCTTTAATTCCCCTGGGTGAGCCGCAGACTTCCCCACATCCCCAGAAGACCCTCCAAATCCAGCAGGCAGGCCGGGCCCAGGTGCCTATGAAATCACTTCCTCTTCCCTTGGACCTGGCATGCACAAGATTCTGTGTAGGCTTCCCAAGTGAATGGAGTCTCTGTTTCCCCCCGTCCCATGGGGCTTCTGGCACCAAGCCATGCCGGCCTTCAAAAACCAGATGTCCTGGGGTCTCCTTCTCTTCCCAATGCCAGAACCCAAGCTGGGGAGCCTGATGTGGGGCTTAGAGCTCTCATGCCTATGGGAGAGCCTCTGTGGCTTAACAAATCTTCAGTTTGTGGATCACCAACCGAGGGGTATGGAGCCTAATTATATCGTGAGCATGCCCTTCCTACCATCTTGCTGTGGTTCCTTCTTTATGTTTCCAGTTGCAGAAGATCTTTTTTGCTAGGTTCCAGTCTTTTTCTGATGGTGGTTTGCATTCAGTTGTGGATTTGTTGTAGTCATGAGGAGAGGTAAGGTTGTGGTCCTACTGCTCCGCCATCTTGACCAGAAATCCCATAAAAGTTTGTTCCTGTTAATCTCCCTCACCTATTTCTCTGCTCCCTCCACCCCCCTTCCCTCTGGCAACCACCTATTTGTTCTCTGTATCCGTTACTTTGTTTCTGTTTATCAACTGAGTAAATTTAAAGATCAAATTGGTTTTATTTAATGATTCACGAATTGGGCAACATTGCATCTAGCAATAGAAAGGAGCTCCACTGAGCTGTAGTAAAGGAAAGTTTTTCAAAAGTGGAAAGGGGATAGAAAAAGGAAATTATTAGCAAAGAATGCATTGTTTCAGACACCCTCCTAAGGGGAATGGAAGGGCCTATCGGACAGATAATCTTGCTAGTGCTGACCAGGTAATTCCAGGCTGACCGGTTAAAGGTTGCATTCCTATGTGGATTGAGACTGCAGTTAGGTTAAGTATTAAGTCTCAGTTTGCTGACATAGGGTTTAGCACAAGTGACTCCTTTTTGGGCCTGCTGTCTCCTTTTTACCAGAAACAAATGTCTGTCAACAGTACTATAGATAAACAAATTCTGCAATGGAATGCTACTTAGCAAGAGAAAGCAGACACAAGTGAGAATGTACAGTACAATTCAGTTTTTATGAAATTGAAAAACGTGAAAAAGATATAGTGTCATAAAGTAGATCCATGAGCGTTTGAGGCTGATAATGGGGGGCTGACTGTGAAGGTGATGAAAATGTTTTGTGTCTTGTACTGGTTGTTATAGGAATTTTGTTAAATGCTTCTAACTGTTCACTGGAAGTGGGTGCTCTTTATTGTATATAAATTATGCCCCGTAATTGATTGTTTTTTAAAGTAGTTCTTGTGGATCTCTGAATATTAGAAGTCCTCCTACTGGAGTCAGGTGAGAGAATTTGTAGAGATGCAGTCTCTTAAATCTCATCCTTTGTTTTCTACTCAGCAGTATCACGGTAATTCTTAGAAGATGAGAGCTTGATTGCTTTCTGAAATTCCTATGCTAGTGGTCAAATATCACTAACAGCTTTACTCAATAGGGTTTTCTCCCCTCCTTTCACCCACAATCTTTTCAAGTGTCTTTCCTATACCAGCCAGACAATAGAAATCCTCAAATGAAGGGTTTTAATTGGGAGAGATTAGTATTTGGATGAGCAGAGCTGGGGGAAAGCAGAAATTACACATAAGAATTAAGATAGATGAGCAGTCTCTATACCCGAATATGTTTTAAGGAGTTTAGAAAAAGAATGTTCCAGGAGAAAAGACTTCTAGCTCAGAGATAGGAATGAGCAGTGAAGAGATTGTTCCACCTGGAGCCTAGAATTCATCCTGGAGATCCATATGACCTAATGATGGACCTCTATAGCAAAGGATGAATGCTGGTATAGGGAATATGAAAGTAGCATGGAATAATCTTGAGATCCTGTAGTAAAACCACCTCAGTTTTAGTACCTGCTCTGTTGTTCTGGAGTTTAGTTTTGTACTTTTTGTTGGTGGTGGTGGTGGTTAAAAAACAAAGAGTGAGATTTTGTCATTTCTGAAGTCCTTTTTGTTTCTAACATTTTGAGTCTACAAAAAAGTGAATGACTATATGAGATGATGGGTGTTAATTAAACCTACTGTGGTTATATTTCACTATATATGTATATATATATAAAGTAAACTATCATGCTGTACATCTAATTTATATTCATTTACTTATTTAAATGGATATACTGGGGATTGAACCCAGGACCTCCTGCATGCTAAGCACATGCATTACCACTGAGCCATACCCTTCCTCTGTACTGTACATCTTAAATTTACACAGTGATGTATGTTAATTATTTCTCAATAAAACTGGAAGGAAAAAGTGAATGAAAGTTTATATGCAAAATTTTGATGATGTGATAATCATGGTGGGGTTTTCGTATATTTCACTGTATTGAAACTGGTGAATGAGATTAAGGATGGACATTGGTTATAATTATTTCTTTATTTTCTTTGCAGGAATTAATCATTTCATGAGAGAGACAGTGAAGAATTGTAAAAGAGATGGGTTTGTTCAGACTATTTTGGGAAGGCGTAGATATTTACCAGGAATCAAAGACAACAACCCTTACCGTAAAGCTCACGTATGTTGAAATTTCTCTGGATTTCTGACTTAATATTTTAAAGGCATATACTTTTTCACAAGGACTGGATGCTGCTAATGTTGCTTTTAGAGATTACTAGCATATTAATTTGATCTCCTGTTTTATTCAGGACTTCTGAAGTGATGGTGCATGCCAGTATTTGCTGAACACAGTCTTTAGGGGACTAATATAAATATGGTTTCACTTAATAATATTTCAATTAAAGATATTCTGTTTTAGTAAGCCAATTATTGATTAGCTTTGGTAATAAGTTATAAGTAAACTCAGCTGTAACATTTGCTAATTGTTCTTTGTTTCAGATATTGTATACTAAGTTGTTGTATCACAGCAGATTGCCAGTGTTGTCAGAAATTAGCCAATCATTGAACTGTGGTATCTTTTTAGTTCATTTTGCTTGTTGATTTATTTTAAAAACTCTGGCTCATTAGAGGTTATTAGGATGCCCAAAATATTAAAGAAGGCTGTTTTTAATATTATTCAAAAGATTTATTTTGACGGTGTTTTCTCAAATTATGATTAAAATCTTTCTGAAATCATTAGGATCCATAAAAGTATTCCGTGTGTCTGGGCATTTAAGCTTCTATTATAGCATAAACCTTCTATTGTAACGTTGTATTTTGCCCTTATCCCATACTTTTGTGTGTGAGTGCCCACTACACGTTGCATGTAATGAAAATAGCCTCCAAATTGCTAAACTTCTGTCTTGATCTAGAATCTCTCAGAGCAATAATGCTCTTAGGGACTATGGAAGAATAGTTGGGTTTTTGTTATTTCTTCAGTCTCTAGCCTCCCATATATCCACATACAGTCATCAGCTATCTGTCAGGCCTCTACCATATCTCCAAGTGAAGTAGGCACTGTAGCTGATGAGGAAAAGTAAGTCTTAAAATGTATTGGAAGGGATAAAACAAACTAAAAAAATATAAAAATTACATATATACTCAAGTTATTTAGGCTTCCAGAGAGTAGGTAGGTCTTGAACAAATTCTTTAAGACTAAAGTTCATATTGTTGGGCATGAGCAAAAGACAATCACAAGTGAGTAAGAGTTAGAGTAAGAATTGGCCAAAAACCAATCTGATAGTGGAGAATATGAGTTGTCACTGAGGAGTTGATCATTTCTACTGGTCAGATGGAATCAGCTACTGGAAGGCTTTACATGGCAGGCTGAGAGATTTGGGCTTGATCTAGTAGGGATTGATTATGTTTCTTGGGATTTACATAATGAAAAATGGAGGATAGATTTATTAATGATAATGAACCAAATACTTTGAAAAAGAAAACTGATGTTTTTATAGTTAAAGATATGAGAGTAAGACTTTTCATACCAAATCCTTAGGAAAGTCAGAGTTCTGATTCATTATGTTGTTGCTGAGAAAAAACAAGTTCCAGCCTTCTAAATCAGCAATAGAGTAAATATAGCCAGATTTATTTTTAAATTTTTGTTTAGTTTGCTATTCTTTTTATTTCAACTTTTATTATGTTAGAAAGTACACATAGAGAAAGCTCAAGAAACAAATATAAATTTCAATAAATTATCAAAGAGCTGTACCATCCAAACCAAAAAAATAGAATATTGTCAGCATCCCAGAAGCTCCTCTCATGCCTCTTCCTAATTACCTTCCTAGAAATAACCGCTAAACCTTCTAACCCTATAGCTTTATTTTATGTATTTTTGACCTCTGTATGCATCATATATGTGTATTGTTCTGTGTTTAACTTCTTTCACTCAAAATTACATAGGCAAGTCATTCATGTTGTTCCATGTAGACGTAGCTGTATAGATCTGATATATGAGTATACCATGATTTATCCATTTTTCTGTTGATGGGTTTCTAGTTTGGAGCTATTATGGATCTTGCTGATTTGATCATTCTTGTGCAAGGTTCTTGGTGCATATATATTTCCATTTATGTTTGGTAAAGACCTAGTCATAGAATTGCTGCCTATCTTCAACTTCAGTAGATAAAGCCACGTTGTGTTTTATGGTGGTTATAACAATTTGTCCTCTCATGTGTGTTGTCATTGCTCTGCATCCTTGCTAACATTTGCTATTAAGTTAATACAGTTTTAGCTACTTTAGTGGTATAGTATCTTGTAGTTTGTATTTTCTTGAATACTAATGAAGTAAAGCAACTTAACAATTATTTATTAGCCGTTTAGTTATTTTTTTCTTGTGTAAGTGCCAATTCAGTTTTTCTTGTTCTTTGTTGTTGTTGTTGTTGGGTTGTCTTGTCTTTTTCTTACTGATTTATAGGAGCCTGTTACTGATTACACTTGTGGAAAATATTCTCTTCCACACTGTGTCTGGCCTTTTTGTTCTCTTATTAGTAATTTTAGAAGAAAGGAGAGTATTAATTTTGTTTATTCTTAAATATTTTATTGAGAAATAACATTTATGCAATAAAGGGCACAAATCTTGAGTGTAAACCTTGAAGTTTCACATACACACACACACACACACACACACTGATAAAGCCACTATCATAATCAAGATATAGAATTTTTCCAGCACCCCAGAAGACTTATTTATATTTCTTCCAAGTTGGTACTGTCACCTCTGTGCAGACACATAAAGCTTTAGATTAGTTTTATATGAACTTGAATTTTATTTAAATGCAGTCATACCACTTGTACTCTTGGGTCTAACTCTTCATTCAAATATACATCTGTGAGATTCATGTGTCATGTGCAGCTATAGTTCATGTCTTTATTTAGCTGAGTAATATTCCATTGTAGGAACATACCAACAATTTATCTTTTCTAATATTGGCAGACATTTTGGTCATTTTCAGGTTTGGGCTATCATTAATAAAGCTGCTATGAATATTCTTGTATTTGCCTTTTGGTATACATATGCACCCAATTCTGTTACCTTAGAGTGGAATTGCTGAGTCATAGAGTAAGCATATTTTTACCTTTAGTACATGCTGCCTGATTTGCAGAGTGCTTATTTTCATTGCCATCAGCAATATATCTACATTCTTGCCATTGCTTGATATTATTGGTCTTTTTAATTTTAGCAGTTCTAGTATCTGAGTCAGGGTACCTCTTTGTGCTTTTAATTTGCTTTTCCCTGATGACTGGTGATACTGAACTCCTTTTTTATATGTTTATTGAACATTTGGATACCTTCTTTTGTGAAATGTCTGTTTAACTGCTATGTTTTTATTTTTGAGTTGTCTGTCCTTTAACTGATTTATGAGAGTCCTTTATATATTCCAGGTATGAATCCTTTGCTTACATAGATTTATCAGTCTTTTGTATTATTGTGTTGCTTTCCTTGATCTGTTTAAGAAAGCTTTTTCTACCCCAATTTCAAGAAAATATTCTGTAGAAGTTTTTGGTTTTGACTTTTACATTTATATCTATAGTCAACCAGGAATTGATTTTTACTTATTGTGAGAGATTGAGGGTCAAGGTCCTCCCCAATCCCCATGGATATACAGTTGTCCAAACTATTTATTGAAAAGACTGAGCTTCCCCCCAACAGCTCTGCAGTGCTGCCTTTGCCACAAATTATATTTTAAAGTATGGATGTGTCTGTTTCTGGTCACATTGTTTTGGTCTGTTGTGTCTGTTCATCCTTTAGGCTGTGTCATACTACCTTAGTTATGAAGCTGCTTTATAAGATGTTTTGGTATATGGTAAAGTAAGTTTTCTCATCTTGGGTTCCTACTCCTCCATCCCCCAAGAATATTTACCCATTCTTGGTTCTGTGTATTTCCATATAAATTGTAGAGGCAGCTTGTGAATTTCCACACAAACATAAAATCCTATTGGGATTCTCAGTTGCAATTGCCTTAAGTTCATAGATCAAGGTGGGATTACTGGACATATTTATAAATTTGAGTTTTCCAATCCATGAACATGTTATATATGTCCATTTTATTTAGGTCTTTGGGTCTTTTTAAATTCTTCATGATAGTTTTGGGAAAGCAATCTTACAAGATTTTTATTAGATTTATATCTAGGTGTTTGAAAAGTTTAATGCTGTTGAGAATGCTATCTTTTTAAAATTCTTTCCCTTTTTTATGTTTTCTAACCTTTGCTCCTGATAGATATATAATTGTTTTTATTGTTGTGTCTAAAAACCTTGCAGATATTACTTACTAATTCCAAAAATTTATCTTTAGATACTTTTAGGTATTCTATCTACACAGTTTTCATCTGCAAAAAGAAAAAAAAATAGTTTTATAACTGCCTTCCAAATCTTATTCTTTTTTAACTTTTGGTTGATTTACTAGCTAGGACATTGCTGAATAGAATTAGTGATAGTGGGCATCTTTGCCACTTTTCAGATCTCAGAGGTGAATTATAAGCATTTTACCGATTAAGTGGAACTTTCTTTTAGGTTTTTAATAGTGTCTGTCAGATAAAGTGAGTTGCCTTATATATGTGCTTGTAGGCTGTAGAGTCTGTATGCCAACACTCAGCTGTGCTGTTGTAACGCAAACAGTGAGTGTGGCTGCATTCCAGTAAAACTGCATTTATAAAAAGAAGAGATGGGCCATACTTGGTGTGCAGGCTGCAGTTTGCCCACCCCTGGCCTAACTGTTCCTTCTTTAAGTGTAATCTGCCTTTTTTCTCTAGGTTGTTTTCAATATAGTATTTTTCTTTTTGTGTGGTTTCTAGCAGATTTTCTGTTATGTGGTTAACTGTGTGCTTTTTTTTATTTCCTGTTTATGTGTGTGGATGTGGTGTGTTAAACATATCCTTTTTTGAGGGTGTTATGACTTCTTGAATCTGCACCTTGAGATCCTTTGTTGATTTTGGAAAATTCTTAGTCATTTCTTCTTCAATCATTGCTTCATCAGATCTCTTCTCTCTGAAACTTCTATTACAAAAGTTTTAAACTTTTTTCTTTAATTCCTCATTTTTCATATCCTCTGTTTGGTATTTTTCGATGTTTATATTTCATCATGGTTACTTCTGGATATTTTCTTCTAACTTGTCTTTCAGTTGGCTGATTTGCTCTTCAATTTGCTGTTGAGCAGCGATTGAGCCTTTAAGTTCTAAGTAATATAGAACTTTTCCAGCACCCCAGAAAGCTTTTATATCTCTCTCCAAGTCGGTACTATCCCCACCCCTGTGCACATACACCAAACTATAGAGAAAGCACTGTTTAAGTGCTTTAAGTTCAATTATTTTTATTTTTCTGTTCTAGAGTTTCCATTTTGTTCTTAATTATGAGTACATGGTTCTCAATAGTGAAATATTTTTGTCTTTTATTTTCTTGATAACATGATTATTTTATAGTCTAATGAGTTTGATAATAGTCTGTAATCAAACATGTCCCATACTTGGATCCCTGTAGTCTATTCCTATTGCTTTTTATTTTTCTCAGTTTTCTACAAAAACAGTTACATTGTCTCAACTCCTTATGGGCCTCCTGCTACTTAATGGGCCTGAACCCAAATATTTTTTCCCACCCCTCAAGACCACCAAGCTCTGTTCAGCTTCTTAGCCTCTCAGCTGCCTCTTTTGGAATCTGTTGATGTCCCTGGGAGAAAGGGCAGCCTCCAATGCCCGTATCACCTCCTTGCTTTCCTTTCTCTTCTAGTTCTTTAGGTTCTGTAATTTTTCACTTACTTTGTACCTGTCTGATTTATTCAAAGAGGCATTTTCTGACCAGCTTTTCTGGTTGTTATCAGTGGGAGGATTGGTCCTAATGGCCTAATCTTCCATTACTAGAAACCTATATTTTTATGTTCATGAAAACGCTTTGGTGATGACAAGCAACTGAGATTATGGGACACAAAGTCAAGACTGTCAAGTTTTCTTATTTTGGAGGAGAATCAGGGAAGTACAGTATCACGAGAATAAAATATATTTATGTTAATCATATTTGCTTATGTCACAGTGAAAACAACCCAAAATTTCAGTGACTTATGAAAAGAAGCTTTATTTTTAATTCATGTTATAGTTTGGCTCTGGGTCGACTATGGCTCTGCTCCAGTCCCTATCTGGGATAAACTCTTTTTTTTGTGACAGTGTTAGATAGTTTTTAAAACTTCTTACATGTGCTGTATGTCAGTTTTACATTTCATTGGCCCATTCTTAAATAGTGAGAAACACTTTGAGTCACATGGCTTTGGGTGGAGGCTATGGAACTTCACAGAGAAAGGCAGCAAGCAATAGCAATAACAACATAATCCACTGCACAAGGCATACAGTTTCAAGAAGGGGAGGAGTCAGTAGAACTTTGAAATTCGGTCAGCCTTTAAACAGTGACAGCTGGGTGAGTTTAGAATGAATTCATCAGCATTTGACAAAACAACAGTTAGTTTAAAAAAAAAGTCTATTTAACTAGTATTTAATATAAGGGAAGTTGGTGACAGGGAACTCTATCAAGTTATGTAGTTCCTCCAGTGAGTAGATCCTTCCCACTTTCTGAGTCCTTTGGAAACAATAGGAGTGATATTCATGGATAGGTTGCACCCTAGATATTAACCTGGACCCCTGTTCCCCTGCCCCAGGATGATCACTTTTAGCAAGTGACCATGGCAGCAATAGTTCAGGGAAGTTCTACTTTAATATCCAGGACTCTAGGATCTGCACATTTACTGGCAGCTAACAATTAGCCCCAACAGCCCATAGAAAGCTCTGATTAATACCAGAGGGCTCCAGATCTAGTGGGCCAAACTCTACATAGGACCAAGAGTCCACTGATATGAGGGATGTACTTGAAACTTTCCAACCCACATGACAAAGAATGATATTCTAATTATAACTATTTAGGATTAAGAGCAATTGTATTCTGAGGAATACACCCTTTAAAGTGAAATTTAGAACATCGATAATATAATTTTGGGCCTCTAAATACATTTTAAGTATAATGCAGTTTTTGGTTCCTGAGTGTTGAAGATTTCTAAATTGAAGCAACCTGACGTTCTTTTGTTTAATCTATCCTCTAGTGAATGACAACCCAGAATCTAGAGCTCTGGATCATTCCAGTTGTTATTCTTAGGATGCAGCTCAGTAGTTGTTATCCTGGGTCACATCTCGTCCAGATTTCCAGTCTGGTTGCAGGAGTCAGCACTAATCTGTGGACACTTTAAAGGCAGGTATGAAACCACGTTGGCATATCTGATGGAGCACCTGTTATTGTTGTTTCTCGTAGGCTGAGCGTCAGGCTATCAACACAACAGTCCAAGGTTCGGCGGCTGATATTGTCAAAATAGCCACAGTTAATATTCAGAAGCAATTGGAGACCTTCCACTCAACCTTCAAATCCCATGGTCATCGGGAGGGTATGCTCCAAAATGACAGAACAGGTTTGTTCATAAATAAGGCCCCTGATATAACATAGTGAGATTAATTATGTCAGAAAAGAAAAGGAGAAGTATTTTATATATTATTTCTCAGCAATTCTCAAACATTTTGGTCTCATGGTGTCTTTATACTTTTAGAATTATTAAGGACCCCAAAGAGCTTTTGTTATATGGATTATATCTATTAATATTTACCATATTAGAAGTTAAAACAAGGAATTTTAAATGATTAACATTTACAGATAATAATAATAATAAACCTACCATGTGTTAACATAAGGAACTTTTTTATGAAAATAACTACATTTTTTCAGAATAAAAGATAATTCGTGGTGAGTGACTATTTTACATTTCTAAAAACTCTAATGTCTGGCTTAAGAGAGAATGTTTATATTCTCTTATCTATTTCTGCATTCAATTTGTTGCAATATCATCTATTTTGTAACCTCTGGAAAATCCTCTGTACGGTCTAGGGTGATAAATGTCCCAATTTGTGGGAGACTGATGGGTTTCCCGGGATATGGGACTTGTAGTGCTAAAACCAGGATAATTTGTCACCTTGTTGTATGCTTATGAGAGAATGAGACTAAAAAAGGAAAATAACCTCTAAGTGTTATTAGGAAAATAAAAAATTTTGACTTTGCTGATGCTTTGAAAGGATCTCAGGGATCCATGTTGATCCTCAGACCACACATTAAGAACATGTTGATTTTCCTGTTCATGACCTTTCACGAGCACATGTACACATTCACACTCTTTTATATTTGTAGAAAGAGAATGTACAGTCAAACTTATTTGGGGAATAATGTACTGTGTACTTTGGAGGATTTGGAAGTAAAAGTTATCAACCTATGTTTAAAATTTAAATCTACTAAAGAAAGGAAGATATGATACCTGACTGAAATGTTTACATGACGCTTCACAGCAAAATGATGCAGTGCAGTGTCAAAATGATAGCATCAATCCTTATAGTGAGTGAAAGACAATGTAGATACGTCACAGAGGATGACTTCGTGTGTCGTGCTGAGTTAAAGGTAGTAGTAGGTCAGTGGGATCAAAGGGAGTGGTGCCTGAGGAAGCAGACCACACAGGGAATAGGAGGATCATGGCATTCTAGGTCAGAAGACAAGTAACCAAGGGAAGTCAAGAGGACAGAGGTACGGTGATCAGAAAGCAGAAAAATTAGAGCATCTGGACAGCCAATGATGTAAGATAAGTGGGGCCCAAAGGGGCAGATCAGATTTTAGCCAAACTGGTGAACAGGTGCCTTTGCATCCCTGGTATGGAAGCAACTCGCCGAGCCTCGTCTGCCTTTGTTCTCTTACCCTGCAGGAGCCAGCTCAGAAAACCAGGTAATGACAACTAAAGTACTCTCTTGGGAATTTCAGCTATCGAGGGAGGTGGTCTTTGTGCTGTCCTGAAGAATAAGTAGGAAATTTGGATGGTAGAAAGGAAGGACTGCTCTGAAACATGGGCAAACAAAGGCAGTTACTGTAAAGGTATTAATGTTGAACCTTATTTTAGTGATCAGGGTGGTATAATCTGTACCACTAGGAAGTTAGGAAATAGTAACTAAGTGTAGTATAGTGATTTTTAAACATTTTTGGTCTCATGGGTTCTTTTGAGAATCTACTGAAAGACAGAGATCATCTCCACAGAAGAAAGTACAGACATAGACCCTTACATGTATCTTTAAGGGTCTAAGTATCTAACACTCTCCGAAGTGTTTGGACCCTAGATTTAGAATTACTTGTCTAGAGTGTGTGGTCCAGTTAAGGAATCACCACTTCTACCATGGTGACACTTATGGCCAGAGAAAGACATCAGGGAGTGTCAGTCTTATAAAACACTGCCTAAAGACAATGCCAATTCCCTTTTCTGGAGCAAGAATCAGGCCCCACACTAGTGCTGTTCTCAGAGAAGTTGGTAGTGGGAACTCCATGGAAAGCGAAGATGGTTGTTTATGAGAAATAAGTTAGACTAGAGTTTGGAGCAGAGTTCTTTAAACTCCATTTACTGACTTTGTTAGATTCCTCATTTGTGGGAGAAAGTTGATGAAGATTTGAGTTTACCTGATGGGCGGGATAGGTAGCAACCAGCAAGTAGTTATTTTCCTGATAATTGTATATTTTATGTGTTTTAATCTCTTAATTAAAATTTCCCAGAACTGCTCAAAATCTCTCTTAAAAATATTTTTTTCTATAGCACAGTGACATTGCTGATCAGTTTTGCTACTTTTTTTTGTCGGGTAGGATTGTTACCAAAGAGAAAACTGCAAGGGATGTTCTGCCCAATCAGAGGAGGCTTCTTCATCCTTCAACTCCATGATGAACTCTTATATGAAGTGGCAGAAGAGGATGTTGTTCAGGTATTTTTGCAGTGTTTGTGTCCATTCTACAGAAAGCTAAAACATGGTAGGTCAAGCTAAGGTGCATGAGATTTCGGGAACCCTTCCCTAGCCCTGGGATAGGTACAGAAAAGTTGAATCCTTAAGGGTAGAGAAAGAGCTAAGAGTGCTGAGCTTTAAACTCATTTAAAAAGAAATTCCTGCAGGGATATTTTTGTTTGGGAGAAGTTAGATGAGAATTTGGAGTCCTTGTCCTGAGGATTCCAAAGCTCTGAGCATTCTAGTGAACCTGGCAGAGCTCCTGCTCATCAGGGAAGACCAATGTGGGATGCCTGACTCTTTACAGATTTTGAGTTTTAAGCACCATGAGGTGAAGAGCTCCAGTCTGGCTTATCTTCTCAGTGGATGGGCTGGGAAACATTCTTTGGACAGCGTTTGTTAACTTTTTTTTTTTTTTTTTTAGGTAGCTCAGATTGTGAAGAATGAAATGGAAAGTGCTGTAAAACTCTCTGTGAAACTGAAAGTGAAAATGAAAATAGGCGCCAGCTGGGGAGAGCTGAAGGACTTTGATGTGTGATTGTGGGGAAGCCTGGTGTAGGTACAGTCACACAGAAAGAATAGAGATTACCTTTCACCTGCTTCATGAAATAGAAATCCTCAAGTCTTGATGAACTTAGGATAGTAATTTTATAGTGAGAGTGTCAATATGTATATGAGAGTTTATTCTCTGTAGTGTAAAAAAAATTTTTTTGAGGCCAAATACTAAGTTTAATTCACTCTTTAATATTCTTTAATTTAATACAAGAAAGTATTTATGAAATTACCTTTTAAAGCTTACTGTGGCTCTTAACAGGTTCAGAACACATGCTTCAAATATGTACTTAGCACTTTGGGTCTTCATCTGTCTAGGTTGAGCATTAAGAAACAACTGCTGCCTTGGAGGCATTTTCAGCCCAACCAGGATTCAGAAACTTGTGATAAGGACCCTAATAGGAGTTGGAGACAGATAAGGATTTGGTTTCACATAAGCCACTAGGCTTAGGCGTTGTGTGTATTTATAGCCAATATCAATTTAAGACTTCTGAAGTAGTATTTTTAAATAGCATTGGCTAATGAATTAAGAATTCTGTGAAGTGGTAAGGCTTAGTATGGATGTAGTCTAGGAATAGATTGTCATGAAATGCTGTTTCTTCTTTCTTTCCCTCCCCCAGTTCATGCAATGAATGTATTTCAATACTTAGGTATTAAAAAACAAACTGCGCCTCTTTAAGAGGTATCCTGATCTGTAAGATCGGATATTTATATTGCAGTTTAATATAATACTGCCTGAGAAGGAAAACACCCCCCCATCGGTCCCTCATGCCTCTTTCTCTGTGGCATTGTGAGACTATTCATGTTGAAAGATGGTACTTTATAACCCCAGTCAGAGGTGATAACTGACCTTTTTGATGTTTGAATAAAGTTAATTTATGAGAAACTTTATAGCAGCAGTTCAGTTTTTAAAAAATTGTGCTTGGACTAAGAGTATTAGAAGCCTGTGTCACCTATTTATTCTGTACTTTGCTCAACAATGTCTCTGCTCATAGGAAGTGTTTATTATATTCTTAGTTATCAGAAGAGCTCATATGTTATTAATCGGAATTTTTTTAAAAAGTTGCTTTATAAACAAAGTGTAGTGCACTATTAGAAGTTGGATAGTGCACAAGACTTTTTTGGGCTGGGGGTGGGAGGGGAGTGGGCAGAAGACAGCAGAGGTAAGAGGGAAGTTATATCATTATTTCTCAGATTTTTTCCATATTACGTGTACCGTGTTTCTTCGAAAAGCTGTAGTGCTGTTAGCATTGTGATGGTCTTGAGAATCCAGCACAAGAGAAACTTCAGTCTATTTACATGAGTGTTCTCCAAATATGAGTGCAGACATATATAGGTCACTCCCACCTCATTTTCTGCAGCTGTGGCTCTACATATGTAGTTACATGTCTTTTCTCATCTTTTTGACCTATCTACTGGACTTAAAACAATCCTTGCTTTTCATGATTCAGTTATGCACAAATTCCAGTTACAGTAGTTTACTTAAATAATATTAGTGCTACAACACAGTTCAAATTTCACTTACCATGGTATATTAACTGAGTAATCACATAAAAGTTCAAACTTCACTGGTAGCTCTTCAGTCCACAAGTCACTATGTAGGTAATAGATGTGCATTGTGGTAGGCAGAATAATGCAGCCTCCCCCAGCATGTTCACATCCTACTCCCCCAGACCTGTGAACATGTATCACATGGCACAAGGAACATTGTTGATGTGATTAAGTTAGAGATCTTGAGATGGGGAGATTATTTGGGTGATTCCAATACGAACACAAGGTATGAAAGGAAGGCAGATGGTCCAAGTCAGAGGAGAAATGTGACAGTGGAAACAGTCAGATTGAGATTTGAAGAATCTGCACTGCTGATTTTAAAGATGGAAGAAAGCGCCATGAGCCAAGGAATGCAGACAGCCTCTAAAAGCTAGAAAGAGCAATGGAATGTACAGCCTCCAGAAGGGATGTGGCCCTGCCAACACCTTGATTTTAGTCCAATAAGATCATATTGGACTCCTGACCTCCAGAACTGTAAGCTAATAATTTGTGTTTTTGTTTGTTTTTCAGTTTTGAGATATAATTGGCATACTGCACTGTATACGTTTAAGGTGTATAGCATGATGACTTGACTTACATATATTATGAAATTATTACCACAGTAATTTTAATTGGCATCCATCATCTCGTTTAGATACAAAAAAAAAAGAGAAATTGTTTTTTTCCTCCCCCTGTGATGAGAACTTTTTGAATTTACCCTTTTAGCGTCTTTCAAATGTACAATCCAGTAGTGTTAACTGTAGTCATGCTGTGCATTACACCCCTATTTTCTGTATATAAAATCACGTCATCTGCAAATAGAGACGATTTTACTTCTTTCTAATTTGGATGCCTTTTATTTCTTTTTCTTGCCTCATTTCCAGTACTAAGAGTTCGAGTTCTATTTTTAATAGGAGTGGTGAGAGTGGGCTTCCTTGTCTTGTTCCAAATCTTAGGGGGAAACTTTAAGTCTTTCACTATTGAGTATGATGTTAGCTATGGGCTTGTCATAGATGGCCTTTATTATGTTGAGGTACAGGCCTTCTGTACCTAATAAGAGTTTTTATCATGACCTGATGTTGAATTTTGTCAAATGCTTTTTCTTCATCTATTGAGATGATCATATGATTTTTATCCTTCATTCTGTTAATGTGGTCTGTCACCTTTTTTTGACTTGTTTGTATTGAAATATCCTTGCATCCCAGGCATAAATCCCAATTGATTATGGGGTGTAATCCTTTTAATGTGCTGTTAAATTCAGTCTACTAGTATTTTGTTGAAGTTTTTGCATCTATATTCATTAATGATATTGGCCTGTAATTTTCTTCTTTTGTGTCCTTTTCTGGCTTTGTTGTCAGGGTAATGCTGACCTCATGAAATGAGTTTGGGAGTATTCCCTCCTCTTTGATTTTTTAGAAGACTGAGAAGGATTGGCGTTAATTTTTCTCTAAATGTTTGGTAGAATTCACCAATGAAACCATCTGGTCCTAGGCTTTTATTTTACTGTTTTTTTTTTGTTTTTGCTTTTTTTTTTTTGTATTACTGAATCAATATCCTTATTAGTAATTGCTCTGTTCACATTTCTTATTTTTTCATGATTTAGTCTTGGTAGGTTGTATGTTTCTAATAATTTTATTTCTTCTAGGTTGTCTAGTTTGTTGAAATGTAGTTGTTCATAGTAGCCTCTTATGATCTTTTGTATTTCTGTGATATCAGTTGTAATGTCTTTTCTTTGACTTATAGTTTTGTTGATTTGAGTCCTCTCTTCTTTTTTCCTTGGTTAGTGTAGCTAAAGATTTGTCAGTTTTATTTATCTTTTTAAAGAAGCAGTTCTTAGTTTCATTAACCTTTTCTCTTGTTTTCCTGATTTCTGTTTAATTTATTTCTGCTCTAATCTTTATTATTTACTTCCTTCTGCTAAATTTGGGCTTAGTTTGCCCTTCTTTTTCTACTTTCTTGAGCCATAGAATTAGGTTGATTTTTCCGATTTTTTTTTTTTTTGGTTAAAATATACTTTATTGCTAAAAAATGCTAACCATCATCTGAGCCTTCAGCGAGTTGTATTTTTTGCAATTATAACACCAAAGGTCACTGATTGTAGATTATCATAACAAGTACAGTCATAATGAAAAAGTTGGAAATACTGAAAGAACTATCAAAATGTGACAAAGAGACACAAATTGAGCAAATGTTGTTGGATAAATGGTGTCAACAGACTTGCTCAATACAAGGTTTCCACAAACCTTTGGTTTGTAAAGTACACAGTATCTGTGAATCTTTCTGTTTCTTAATGTAGGCATTTCTTGCTATGAACTTTACTGCATCCCATAAATTTTGTCATATTGTGTTTCCATTTTCATTTGTCTCAAGATACTCTTTTATTCCCCCTTTAGTTTCTTCTTTGATCCATTGGTTGTTCTGGAGAGTGTCATTTAATTTCCAAGTATTTGTGAGTTTTCCAGTTTTCCTCCTGTTAATGATTTCTAGTTTCATACCATCGTGGTCATTGAAGGTACTTGTATGATTTCAGTCCTCTTTAATTTGCTAAGACTTGTTTTGTGGCTAACCTATGGTCTATCTAGAATATGTTCCATTTGTGCTTGAGATTAATTTGTAGTTTGCTGTTGGATAAAAAGTTCTGTATATTAAAATGTTCCATTAGATCCATATGATCTATAGTGTTGTTCATATCTGCTGTTTCCTTAATGATTCTCTTTCTGGATGATAAATTCTTTGTTGAGAGTAGGGTATTAATGTCCCCAACTATATTTCAATTTCAGTTTATTTCTCCTTTCATTTCTGTTAGTTTCAACATCTCTGATGTTGGATGCATAAATATTTACAGTTATAGCCTCTTGATGAATTGACCTCTTTAACATTATAATCTTCTTTGTCTTTTTTTTTTTTAATCATTTTTACTTTAAGGTCTATTTTGTCTGATATAAGTATAGCTAATCCTGCTTTTTGGGGAGAGAGGTTATCATTTGCTTGACATATCTTTTCCATCCCTATATTCTTAGTCTGTGTGTGTCTTTTTTTTTTTTTTTGGACTAATTTTTTTTATTGAGTTATAGTCAGTTTGCAATGTTGTGTCAATTACCAGTGTAGAGCACAATTTTTCAATTTTACATGAACATACTTATATTCATTGTCTCATTCTTTTTTGCTGTGAGCTACCACAAGATCTTATATATATTTCCCTGTGCTATACAGTATAATCTTGTTTATCTATTCTACATATGCCTGTCAGTATCTACAGATTTTGAACTCCCAGTCTGTCCCTTAAGGCTAAATTGAGTGTCATGTAGTGTCATATCATTGGATCTTTTTTTTTTAATCCATTCAACCATTCTGTATCTTTTTATTGGAGAATTTAATACATTTACATTAAAGTAATTATTACACCCAGAAGCTTTCTGGTCAGGCAGGACTGGGAGCTACAGTGAGCAGTGAGTGGAGCTATGATTCTGCTCCCCTGCCTGGGGAGGCAGGGACGGGAAGGTGGGGAAGCAGACCAGGCTTTAGGGCTGTAAAGAGTCTTTGAGGTCCCAAGTCAGACAGACTTGCATCTTGCCCAGCTCCCTGGACAGACTGCACCACTGTGTTGGCTCTGAGTCTGTCAAGATCTGAGTGGTAGTTGTTGCAAGCCCCTCTTCCCTTCTTCGTCACAGTCTGGTTCCCAGTGGTCAAGCCTTGCAGATTCCCCTGCATCTCCAAGTGGGACTCCGAAGAAGGGACCCACAATGCTAGGAGAGTTGGATGTCCACTGGATCTCTTTTCCCACTGGAGGAAATGAAAGCTCAGGTGAGACTCATACTGTGCTGGCCTGGGAGAGAGGCAGTGTGGTCAGCATGTAGCAGCTCCTCTTGTCCTTCTAATGTTGTCTGCCTCATTATCTGTGCTGCAGGGGATGCTTCAGTCTCACCCCCATGTTCTAGGATTTTCTCTGTGGTGTCTTGTCCATGAATAGTTGTTAGTTGTTCTTGTGAGGGGGAGTGAAGTTGGGAATGACCTATGTCACCATCTTGGTGATGTCACTCCTCAATTAAAAGATTTTTTTTTATTATGGGGGGAGGTATTTAGGTTTATTTTTTAAATGGAGGTACAGGGGATTGAACCCAGGATCTCGTGCATGCTAAGTGTGAGCTCTACCACTGAGCTACACCCTCCCCCCTCAATTTGTGTTATTTTAAACCAGTAAGTTTGTAGTAATTTGTTATAGCAGTAATAGGAAACTAATACACCCATTATGATGAGTTACCAATTATACTACTTCTTTCAAAGTCTGTCCATGACTGGTCACTGTACATCTGTCATTCACTTTATACACAGTAAAGTGTGTAGCAGTGTTGATTCCTGGTCTTCCAGTGTTAAAGCCATGTGATATTTTATAAAAATGGGTAATCAGAAGAGGAAAGTGGCTAATTAAGACACAGGCACACCAGAGAAATGAAAAATGGCAACACTATAAGTGAAATTCAAACTGGACACAGAGTTACAGAAGAAATAGTTGACTGTGGAAGTATTGACACTGATGCCATTTGAGATGTTCTAGATATGCAACTTGAAGAACCTGGTGAAGGCAACATTATCAATATAAATGAGGAAAATGGTTGTGACAGAAAAGATGAAGATGTCCTAGAGGAAGTGATGTGAGCAAAATTTATTTATTAACCTACAAATTTACTTTAATTTCAATGGAAGTCTCAATAGGAATTTTTTTTTGAAATAGATAGTATCCTGAAACTCATCTAGGTGAAAAAACCTCAATTACCTATTAAACTTGAAAAAGATCAATATTAGGCCATCCTGTAAAGATTATAATAATTTATCAGTTTGATAAGAATGCAGAAATAGACAAATAGATTACTTGGGAAGTCTAAGGAATTTAGAAAACAGACTTGCATATATATGGGAAATGATTTAAATGTCATTTCAAATTAGAGGTGAAAGAATGAGTCATTCAAAAATAAGGGTGTAGTGACATGTTTCCCGTTTATCAAAATACCAAGATGCCAGATAAATTAAAAGCCTAAATATATTAAAAGAACAAAATAAAGAAGATGTAAGAGATTATTTATTATTTTATAGATATAAAGACCTTTAAAACAAAGTTCAAAAGTCATAAAGCTAAAAGATGATAAAATTTGACTGCATTAAAAGAAAAAAAAATCTTCTATATGAAAAAGTGATGACAACAAGATACTGAACAGTCTAACCTAGGGGAAGGGAATAGATAACCCCAAAGGAATCCATAACCTAGATGAGACTGAGTTAGCAAGTGAGACCACAGGACCCTGCCTGAAACAAGAGAGCAAGGCACACGTTCACTAATTGTAATTTAGCACAAATCAGTGAAAGGTGCTCAAGGGTCTAGAATAGACCTACCACCCTTATAGAAGGGGTCACAGAGGACAGAGTGAAGCTCAAGGACCAACATCCTCTTCCCTTACCATGAGGTCACAGAAGACTTCCTCCAAACCCAGAATTTCTTAGGAAAACTCAAAAATAAAGGAAAATCATTTGTAAAACATAAGTAACTATACTAATTTCCAGAGTTATAATAAAAATGAACAACAGACAAATGACCTATAATATCTGACTCCATCTCTTGATGTTTGCTGACAAGTTTCAAGCCTCACCCTCTTTTCCCCTTCTGCCCCACATCTGAGTGAGCTGAGAAGAGAGCCTGGGTGCTCTTATCTTTCCAGTGCAAGCCTCGTCCTGCAAACCTTGCTCCCACCCCCCACAACAAAACCCCCGAGCCAATCTCTTTATCTTCGTCTCTCAAGCCATTTTTGGGCCACTTTGGGTGCCATCCTCCTCTCCCCAGAAAGCCTCTTTATGTGAATAGTTAATCTTTTCTATGTCCTCTTAGGGTGTGTGTGTGATATCAGTCTCAACATCTAAACCAAATTTTGGGTAGGGTGTCCAGTCTAGTTCTGTAGGGTTGCCACAATAGAACTATTCAGAGAAAATAGTGAAAAATCACAAACAGATAAGTCAAAGAAGAGTAAAAATAAAAAGATGTTTAATTTCACCAATTAGAAATTCCAGTAAAAACCGTAAGATGCCATTTTCACCTCTCAGATTATGAAAAAAATTAAAAGATGAGTATTGAGAATGGAGGAAATGTAAGGCAATAATAGTTCTTATATACTCGTGAAGAATAGTTAAATTGGCAACATCTATTTGAGAGGTTTAAAGGAGCATACCCTTTGACTTAATTCCACAGCATCTTCCCTGGAGAAACACTTGCATATATGCTGAATGCATGTGCAACAATGTTCACTGCAGTCTTGTTTGTAATATGGAGGGTCTGGAAAATATCTAAATGTTTACTACTAGAGTAGTTGTAACAAATTATACTTTATTGACACCATGCAATAATATAAGTAAGTTAAGTATTGACATGGAAAGGTATCTAAGACATAGTAAGTACATGAATAAGCAAGTTGCAGCATAGGAAAATGTGTAGAAGGAAACAACTAATAACTAGTACAGATAAGGGTAGGGGGCGACCAGGGGAAACTTACTTTTGTCTGAATTTATTTGGTGTCACACAAGTATGCATTCGTGTATTATTTGTGTAATTAAAACATTTTTTAAAAGAAAAAATTTTAAATAATGTTTGGATTCGCAAACCAGCTCAGAGAACTACTCTTTAACCCACAAAGCAGCTGTCCATTTGCTATGAAAGGTGGAAGACAATGTTACTGAAATGCGGTGAGTCAACAAAAATGAAAATATTTTTATTTTTAAAATTTTATTTTCAAATAATTTCAAACCTAAATAAAAGTTTCAGGAATAGTACAAGACTCCCTCTCAGGTGCGAAACAACACTTAAGTTTTGTAATTTGCTCCAATTATGTCTTTTATAGCAAAAGGGTCCAATCCTAGATCACATGTTGTACCCCACTTATCACTTCTCTCTCTTTAGCCTCCTTAAATATGGAACATGCATCTTTCCTCTACTTTTATGAAAAGTTGGATACAGGGGAGTCATTTTATAGAATGTCTCTCAGTTTGGTTTTATTCAGTATTTCCTCATGATTAGACCTAGGTTGTGCATTTTTGGCAGATTATGACAGAGGTAATGCTGTGTTCTTTTCATTATATGTTGTCAGATGGCACATGATGTTTCCTTACTGGTTGTGGTAACATTGATCACTTGATTAAAATAGTGCCTGCCAGATTTCCCTAGTGTAAAATTATATATTTTATGATAAACAAGTATTTTTTGTGGAGATACTTTGAGACTATATAAATATCCTATTCCTCCATCCTGCTTTAACCCACTAGTTTTAGCATCCAGTGGTATTTGTTGGCCATATTATTATCACTACGATGGTTGCCAGAGAGTAAATTTAAAATTCCATCCATGTTTATTGGTTGACATTCTATAGTAAAGAAGAGCCTTCTCTTTTCCTAATTAATTAATTAACATCAATGTAGATTCGTGGGTTCCTATTTTATTTAATTACTATTAATACTTTTGATACTCATATTGTCCCTGATTTGGTCTCTATGTGCCCTTTCAAGTTGGCTTCTGTGTCCTTTTGACACATCCCCATGATTTGAATATTTTCTGGCACAAAAACATATTCCAGCCTTGAAATCAGCTGTTTCTTCAAGGAGCCATGTTGCTTTTAGCAGAGTATAGTGTTTAGAAATCAAAATCCAGGTATGCTCATTGCTCTTGGGGTTTGTTCCCAGTCCTTTCAGTGTTCAGAATTAGGATACACACCTTTTTACATCATATATATGCATTTTATATATTTTTACAAGACACTGATAGTTCAAATTCTAATTCAGTACTACATGGTTTATTCTCTTTCCCTTCTATTTGTACTTCTCCGTTAGTGAGAACCATGACTCCTGTATCCTCACTTTATTTACTTAATTGCCCAATCCTTAATCTCCTGACCTGCTGGGCTGCCTTCTGCCTTGTTCCAATGCCTTCCTCACACAGGTACCATTACTAACCACCTGAGGGCTGACCCTGCTCTTCACTCCAACTCCATTCTCCTGTGGCTGTCCCGCTCACCCTGCTCCAAGTGCAGATGGGGCTGCAGTCAACAGTATGCTCAGGTTGGTTGACTTTTGGACTGAATGAATGGGAAAAAAAAAAAAGAGAAAGGAAGGGAAGAAGGAGGGGAGGAAGAAAGTAAAATCAGTATTTTAAACATTGAATACAGATTTGACTGTAATTCAAAGAGGGTGAGGAGGTAAAATGGATCCTTTTGAGAAAATTTTGAAGGGAAGACTGGATATTTGAATTTTTAAAGGGTCTATCTTTTTATTTGTACTTTCAATAAAAAAAATTCTTTAGCCTAGGGTTGGTTGGTTCTTTTCCATTTTTATATGGAACCAAAACTAGGAGAGAAACGGTGGTGGAAAATTTTTTCTGAGATAATTAGACAGCCTTTGGAAGAATAAGGTTAGTTGGCTAAGGCCACAGTGTAGATAGCTATGAAGAATTAGCCATGCAGATGAAAGCCAGGGGAGCAGGAGAGCACACACTTTCTGGGGGACTTTTGGAGGTGCTGAGTTTATGTATGTCCATAATAACCAGTAGGTGGTGGTATAAGCCCACCCATAATACTATAATAGCTTTCTTCTTCTTTTTTTTTTGCCTGCTGGGCTTTAAAGTCTGAGCTTTAAAGAAGTGAGGAAGTAAAGTATGAGTGTTGAGTTTCTAAGTATATCTTGTTTAGCCTAAGTTTCTTATGATGCACTCTCACCAAACTTAGCTTTATCTGTACTTCACCAAAGGTGATAGCAGTTAACATCCTCAAAAAATTTGTAAAGTCTTCCGACAAAAAGTTACATATTTCCATAATTTGATGGAAAATTTGGCTATTTCTACCATTTTAGATTGATAAACTCTAGTAAAAACTGAGTTATGGGAACTTGTGTTTAGTGTTTTTTTTTCTTTCTCTGTTTTAGTTCAAATAAATATGCTGTACATTGTTCCCCCACCCATCTCCCTGCCTTTTAAAAACAAATTATAGTTTGGAAAACCATGGTTCACCACGTTGCAAATGAGAGTCTTACCTCTGTCCATATTTAATCCTGGCAAAAGGCATTAGTGGTGCATGACATCATAACATAAGAGAGCATCTATGTACAAACATATACAATTTTATTGATATCTCTACAGACTACAAGAATTTTAAGTATAGTCACAATTGCTGAGTGCAACAGAAAAATAGTAATTTGTCATTTTCTGAAAAGATGCAAAAATTCTGAAGATGAAAGATACATCAATGATGTCATCTGTTTCTTATTTCCTAGAATAAAACATCACATAATTAAGTACTAAAAATTATAGGTTATTAGAGATTTTGATCCTGTGTATACTTGTCTATAACCACCACCTAGTTTATCTTCTGGCTTTGCAGTTGCGAAGGGTGGGCCAATACCAGAGGGGAGCAGCGTGAGAGGAGAACTCTTCTGAGTTTTCTCATTGACCAGTATTGCCTTGGATAGGCTGACTCTTCCTTTTTGAAAGTGAAAGCGCTCTTTCAGGGCCCTGGAGGCCATAGTGAGTTATAGAAATTATTCTCCCTTTAAACACATATCCAGTGACTAAGAAAATAAATCCAAGTGGCCCTGGGAGCTAAGATGACAATCACAAAGGAAGAGTTGTTCTCCCTTCTTGCTATGATCAAGTCCAGTAAAATATATCTATAGCAGAGCAGGTACCTGGTACCCATGTCTCCTCCAAAAGAAGAATGAACAATAAATGTGGACCTGACTTAGTAAGTGATTGAGAATTTCTATCATCCAACTATTGAGAATTAGTTTTCCACTTAGCCTTACATGCTGTTGAATTTCTTTTGATATCTCTGGTGTCATATGATGTCACATGTATGAGGCAATCAAAACCTAGATGTTTGAATTGGAATAATTAATGGCCAAGTCACATAGGAGAAAATTGCAAAGACAGTGTTATTAACAGTTAATGGGACACTGCCTGGTCAGAAATTTGTACAGAACATTTGTCTTGGGTTGTAACACAGAATAAATATCAATTCAGCCAACACTGCATCTCCAATATCTTGCCTTCCTTGACCCCGCAGAGGTGTGCTGGCCAGGGTAGACAAATGTGTTTTCCTTGGTAGAGATACCAACCTTGGCTGGACATTGGAACCATATTGGGGGCTTTCAAAAATGATGTTTGGTTCCAACTCTGAAAGATTTTGATGTAATTGGGAATTTTAGAAGCTCGTTAGGTGATTTCTTATGTACAGCTAGAGCTGAGAATCACTTCCCTACATAAATGTATACAGGTCAGCTGTATCTCCGTTCCTCATCAAAGTTTCTTCCATTGCACTCTGGCTCCTGTGTCCTGCTCTACCCCAGCCCTCTTGTACCAAATTGGCACTTCTTTCCTAAGTCACACCCTATTTACTCTGCATTTTGTCCTTTCAGGGCTAGTTGTCTGCAAATATATACAACAAATTTCTACAACCATGCTCCCTGAAACGGTGCAATCCAAATACACAACTTACTGGCAAGTACTTCTAGCACCTGGAGCAGTGTGTATGTGAAACAGTAACTGGTCAGAAGTGGGATTCTGGCCTCAGAGGACAGAGGTGAAGAAGCTGTGCAGGCTACTATGTTTCTCCTGATGCAGAGAGCAAGGCCTGTCAGGAACGTCTGACTCCTTTTGGCATTGCCCTCTTTGAACAAAAGTGGTCAAGTTACAATGTCTTCCCACAGGGCTAGGCTGTAATCCCACAGATATACCCCTGGGTTGTCCCGATGATCCTAAACCAAGGAGAGGACTTTTATTCTATGTCTGCTTCATTTTCCCCTTCTGCCAACATTTAAAAACCAAGTATCTCAAAGAACTAATCTTAATCTTCTTTAACCAACCTTGGGCATAATATTTATTTTCTTTTTCCTTTCTCAAATCCATGGTGATCCCTTAATGAAGATAACAGATGATACTTTTGAAATTGAACACACAGTTCACATTAAAAGGGACTTCTTTTACAATCCCTTAAGAACTTTGAGGAATGGAGAGCTGGATTCTGATTTATTGAGAATCATTCAAGAGCTATATGAAAGATTTGAAAAATTAGCTCTATGACTGAATTATCAGAAAACATCTCAGTCAGTTCTGTCACCATGTTTCCAAAGTTAGTCCGACAATGACCTTGATGATGATGGGGGCACTATGTCTGGGTCTCGGTGAAATGTAGGAAGCAGAGTCGGTAGTACTGCTTTTGTAGGGGATTCAAATGAATGATAAATCATCCTCCCTCCAAAAGATTTCTTGGTAAGGATTATTACTCATATTATTAGAACCAGGGAAACAAATACTTCTAGCTTCTCACTGATGAAAGAAGGCAAAGGCCCGTTTTCTCCTGGGACACTAAGGAGGGCTCATCTCTTTAAGGGGTCATAAGGAGATAAGGTAAACTTGTACAGGCTGTGGTTTGCAAGCTTTATCGTCTGATGCCACATTAACATGTAATTTTGATGACAACTAAGGCTCAGAGTCATTTTCTCTGTCATTGTCCAAGTTAGGAGTGCAGAGGCAAGACATTTAAATAGTAGAGAAGAGAGATGTAAAAAATTACATGGATCAACAGTACTCATTTTCCAAAGATGATGATGATAAGATGGTGGTGGTGGTGGTGTGTATGAGTGTTTGTGTGTCTGCTAAAGTCAGTGCAACAGAACGGAAATATTCAAAGAGAAGAATCACATCCACATTAGATTCTTGTTATTGCTATCCCCTTGAATTATAAAAATAATTTTCATACAGTAAAACCTCATTATTTGTATTCCACTAATCAGGAGTTTGTGGGATGAAGTTACCCTTACCTTATGAAAGGGTTTATAAAAACAATATTGAAAGACATATTTAAACTACCTAAAAGAACCTATTCTTTCCAAGCATTTCAGAAGCACCTGTTTACTTCCAGTTGATGTGCTAATTATACATTTTTAATCTATTCATTAAAGCCAGAGTTTTAAGCACTTCTGTGAAATGCTATCTTATCCTTTTTGGTATTTTTCCTGTATGCTTTAAAGTATTCTAGGAGTTGTTATTTTTCACTGATTTCATGTAAGCTTTTCTCCAAAATAGTATTTTATTGCATATGAACCATGCATGTAATTTTGGGTATAATAATTTGTCACTGTGCACTTTTGATGTTTAATTTTATACAGGACACATTACATATTCAAACTTAGTCTCTCTTCAGATGATATGGAACAGTGGCTTTCAACCAGGAGCAATTTTGGCAATGGCTGGAGACAGTTCTGATTGTCATTACTGGGGTGGGTGGAGTGGGGGAGGGTGGTTGCTGTTTACATCCACTGTATAGAGGCCAGGGATGTTAAAGCGAATTTTATTGGGGCTTTAGAGATATTTACTGAATTTGATGCCACTTTGGGCTGAATTTCATTGTTCCTAAAATAAATTATTATACTCTTTTTAGTTTTAAAAAAAATTTTTAATATAGAAAAGTATCTGTTCAGAAGATCAGAAAACTGGGTTCTTGAAACTGATGGTACAAATAGTGCCCTGCAGTTTGGCTACCAGCATTTTCTAAATCCTGGTTTCAAGTTTAACATTTTACTGTATAATTTAATATATCATGTTTGTATTTCCAAGTCAGGTTCTTTTACCCTAAGGCTGTTCACAGGAGTCTGGAGAGATTTGTGGAGAGGCTTTTTTTGAGAAATCAAGAGAATTCAAGGACTCTGAGAAATGCTTTCCTGGTATATATTTTCCGACTGTTTCCACCATCTCTTCCTAAAGATTAATTTGCTCATCTCAAAATTACTGAGAACATTTAAAGGTATGTTCAAACAGTTTCACTAAAACAATTTCACTAAAAATAAAAAAACTGAAAAAACAAGCAGAAATACTATTTTTGGCTATTAAAATAACCTGGATTTCAGGAAAATGGTAAATTCTTAGAAACACAAATGCAAATCTGGTAAGACCTTGAATAATAAAAATTCAATAAGCCAAACCCATTAATTTTCTTAAAAAGGTTTCTTTTTGAAGGAAACATACATATTATAGGATAGGTCCCAGAATCTGCTTATATTCATTTCCTATGACTTGACTTCCAGAATCATATTAAATAATGATACTAGTGTCTTTATTTTGTTTGCCTCTACTAGTTCTCTGTTGTCTTTTGGTAGATACCTTTTATCATGTTAAGGACATTCTTTATTATATTTTTAAAAGAACTGTTAATAAGGAATAGGTGTTTGGCGTCTGTTGACATAATCCTGTGGCTGATGTTACTTAGCCTAATGAGTGACAAAATGACTGATTTTGTATCATTAAGCTCTCTACGTATTTCTGTTGTCCATAATGGTGACTAAAGCCCAAACAGCAAAAACACCATATTTTGTAAGATTTTCACTAATAAGTATTGAACCAAAAGTATTTTCTAATGAAAGCCCTTGTTAATCAGAAATATCAGAATCCCTTTCCTAAAACATTAACTGAGGTTTTACTGAATCAGACCGAAAAGAATGACCAGTTTGGTCTCTGAGTGTCAGGCTGCAAGAGCACCTTTGAATTGAAGACCCCACTAGGTTTAAACAGTAATATACTGTGTAATTGGCAGACAAGGATACAAATGGAGCATTAAAAATATATCCCTTTAGAAACTGAAACCAGAGTGTGTGAAATCAGTTCTCAAAGCTAACTGCATTGTTCCTGTAGCCTAGTTTCCCCAAACCTATTGTCAGCTCCCCTGCAGAGTATAAGCCAGGCTGAAAAAATGCTTTGAGGTGACCCAACCCAGCATTGTTTGTGACTAAAAGTAGCAACTTGTTCTGAAGGTGACAGAAATGAAAATAATTGTGTTAGGAGTAATTTACTGTACTGGCAATACTTGATTATGACCAAGAACTGTGAATGATGTAAAATATTATGGAGAGACGGGAATGTTAATCAGACTTCCCATAAGAATTCAGTAATGTCCTAGTATAATGAAAGTTATAGATGAGAAGAAAACTCTGGTTTTGTTTTCTTTTTCAGATGGGTATGGCAAATGTACTTGAAATGCACTGATATTCTTCTAATGCACATTTTTTAAATTGTCAGGTGTGGCCCAATTTATAAAAATAGTTTACCATAAATCTTTTTTTCTTCTGTCACAACATGCTTTTTTTCTTTTCCTCTTAAGATGTTAATTTATCATGCAAATTTTTTTCATTAAGTGCATTAATGCTTTTGTTTGTACAGGATTTTTTTTTTTTAATATCAGAAGGACTCCCCATAGTTCCTAAATGTAAATCCTTAGCAAACGACATGCCAAGATGATAGCTCCATTCCACGTGGGAAAAGGCAAATTCAGCCATATCTTGGGATTTTAACCAGGGTTCCAGCCTTTGGGTCGAACAGTGTCTCTGATAAGTCTCCCTTATGATAACTTCAGATGGACTGTAATGGAACATTTTGTTGAAGAAACTGGCTTCTAGCAGTTGAATAGTGATGCTGGGAATAAATTTGGTTTCCCTGAATAATGGTTTCTCAAAGCAGTCATAGCTTCTTTAGAAGTTTAGAATTGGTACCATTTCTTATCCTTATATTTCAGCATTAACTGCAAAGAAAAAATAGTCACCATAAGATGTTAAAAAAATCTTTAATAGTGCTAATCAAACAGTTCCTGTTGAGCTAATAATCATGCATATCTAAATCTCAAAACTTCTAAAACTTCCCTTTTTTGTGTGAAATAAAGTGCCTATAAAAAGATTTTTTAAAAAAACCAATCCAGCTGTAAAGATTTGGCTGACAGGAAATGATTTTTAATGATTGACACAAAAAGGAATGTGCATCCCAGCCTCTACTGCCCCTCACACCTTGCTGGGGGATCACATAATCAATCTGAGTACCTTTTCAGCAGTTAATGCACAGTATAGACCCAGTGTATCAGAATCAATGATAAGTTTCTTTTAAATCATCCCTTAAGGCTCAGAAGTATCAATGTATGACAGAATTTTTTAAAAACCTTTTTCTCCCAAATACTGGGGGAGATTTTAATACTTAGGACACGATCCCAGTTACCTTGGCTCTCACACAGGGTTATTTACAGTGGCATCTCTGTTTAGCTTTTCTTGTGCAGGACCTAAATATTTACAGTTATCACTGTATGAAGGTGCCTATATTTACTCAGGCAGTTTACCTCATGTGCATGTTTGGAAAATGCTTCTGCACTGGTCATCATGCCTGCAGTTTTCTCTTCCAGCTCTCCTAGTCTCTGTCCTCTCTCGTCAAGTGCGATCCTTGCACGAGTCAGCTCTCCCATCACCCCTCCAGCAGCGCCTTTCATCCCTTCTATACCACCTGGTCCAGGAATGTGCTGTGCGAGGCTGCGGGATGCTTTTCCTGCTGAAGCTTCCCCAACTGGGAATTCAAGCCATAGTGGTTTAAAACATTTTGTCAGTAATTCAAGTAATTATGGTTGTTTACCACCAAAGTACTTATATTAAATTACACTAACATAATTCTCATGAAAAGACATATTTGTTCCTATCATAGATATGCATTTGGAGATGTTAGAACTTACCCAAGAAAAATACCTACGAAAGAGACTGAGAGAGATATTGTTACCATATGCCTTTGTGTGTGTGTGTGTCTTCCATACAACCTGGCATAACTGCATTTCTTGATGTTGCTAAATTGGGATGCTCACAATTTTATTGTGATCTTATATTTAACCCCATATTTAACTTCATATTTAAGCCATATTAGGGTCTGTTCCAATCTCAAGCTTGATCATTTATTTAAATTTCTGCCCAATTGGCATTCCAACCTTCCCCGTTCATCTTACTAGCAGCCTTTGTAGGCCTCAGTTGTTGTTTTTTAAAATGTGTGTGTGTGTAAATACTGGAGAATGGGGTATGTGCATGATGGACATTAATATACATATGCTGAACTTTTATTACTTTATAAAAGACTAAATTTTTCCATCATTTACATAGCTCAATTTCACTTAATTTTAATGAAGTAATTTTTTAAAACTGAAAAACAGCTGTCTTGGTAAAAAATTTAGTGAGCATCCCCAAGGATGTAACATTAGGGATGGAATGTAAATCAGTTTTCTTTTTAATAGGAGCCTTATTGAGAGAAAATTTTCATACTATAAAATTCGTCCTTTTAAAGTGTACAATTCAGTGGTTTTTAGTGTGTTTCTAGAGTTGTGTAACTATCACCACTATTAAATTTTAGAACATTTTCATCACCCCAAAAAGAAACTCTTTACACATTAGCAGTTCCCCTCCAGTCCCTCCTTGCCCCAGTCCCTGGAAACTACTAATCTATTTGCTGTCTCTAGGATTTGTCTATTCTGAATATTCCATATAAAAGGAATCATGTGGCTTTTTTTGTCTTTCTTCTTTAATTTAGCATGTTTTCAAGGTTCATCCATGTTGTAGCATGTATCAAACTTCATTTTTATGGCTGAATAATATTCCATCATATGGAGGCATCTAGATCTTATGCATAGTTAAAACTTCAAATGAAATGGAGTTTTGATTATAAGACCAATTGGTGGGTGAGATATTCTGGAAAATATATTCTTAATTTCTCTCTAAAAATGTTCCCTAGTATCTTTCTACTGCTTTTTGATTATTGTTCATCAGAGTCTCACTGATAGATCATTTAAACTAATTAATTCTTGCTTTCTGAATAAAGAATCTGTTTCCAAACAGTACTTAAAGGCAGGCAGATTCAAAAATAATTTTTTTCAGATTTTAGTAGCCACATGAATTCACCCTGCTTTTGCAGGTATAATGCACCTGCAAATGACACTTTTATTAGCTTTTTACTCATTATTTGTATGACTTGCATGTACTGGTTTTGTTAAACTGTTTCCTCATATGAAGTGACCAGTTTTATTCATGTTTGGTAAACAGAAATAATTTTCATGGTATAGAAGCAAAACCCTAGGCTAATATTTGAGATTACATATTACATTAAGTTACACAAACACACAGAAATAGGTCTTCTCTTTTGTGATCAGTTTACTCACAGAGTTCTTCTCTGTCAAATGTTTGTCCACTTCCACCAAACAGTCCTTTGAGAAAGCCTCTGTTTTGAGCTTCTGGTGTCTCTATGGGAGTAAACAAATCTCCTAGCATGTCCTATATCAAATGCAAAGAAAAAAGCATTAGACTAACTAAAAATAAATTAACAGATCAAAAGATAACACTGTGGCATGTTAGAGCACATCATGAAAAGGCAGTCTGCTCTCCATAGCTTTCCTGGTGATTTTTGCTTTGCTTCCAGTTCTATCTCTGGCATTTCTTTGTCCACCTCCTTCCTTTCCCTTCCCATCTCCAGGAACTGACATCCTAAAATTTTGATTTTTCTGCCCTCTTCTCTTCTCCCTTCTACAATTAGAAAACTTGGGGAGCTAATATTCACCCTAGGATTAATTTACACCTGACCAATGACTTCCAGTATTGACTTCTGATCCTTTTTCAATTACCATAGCCTCTTTCCTATACTAGTTCCCTTTCCTGAACCAAGCATGGACTGCTTTATGAAATAGGAAGCCTTTGGTGGTATGTAGAGGAAGGTTGGATTTATTTTTATATCATGTACAAAATTATGAAATAACTCAAGAAAACTTAAATGAGACAAAATAGGCAACCACTCCACGGTACAACCACTCTCAATATTCGATGTGATGTAGAATGACTGGAGAAATATCTTGTTAGAAATACAGATGCTCACGTGTTATTCCAAATACTTAATTAGAATCTACATATATGTGCTCTGGTTATCTGTATTTTTAACTTGCTTTTACTTTTTCTAACTTTTAACTTGCTGTAAAAAAAGCTTTAACTTGTTTTAGTCTTTCTAAAGCAGACCAGAATTTGAGAATGATTGATTTAGAGGAAGTAACTTCAGTTCAACCCAAAGTCAGGAGATCTGTGACCTAATACAAGTTTATCTGTGAACTTGCAGCATGACTCTTTTCATCACCTGCCCCTCACCTCCACTCCCAAGACCTGTGCTCCTCCTCCTGAGTCCCTTCTCTTTGAAAACAGCTGCACCATCTACTTAGTTCTCCAACCCAGAAACATAGGAATAATTATTAATCCCTTTCCTTCCCTCACTTCTACATCTAATAACTCTCCAATCCAAATGATTACACTTTACAGCCATTGAATCTGCTAACTTTTCTCTATCCTCACTGTTGGCTGCTCAAGCCACTATTATTCTTGGCGTTATTTTTAAAAGGCTCCGAATTGTTCTCCTTACCTTTAGTCTTAATTCCTCAAAATCAATTGCCATACTGCAACCAGGATATTCGTTTTAATAGGCAAATTTGCTAAACCTTTTTATTGACTTCCTATTACCCTGGGGTTAAGTGCCAGATTCCTTAAGGAGCTCACAAGGTGCTCCAAGATCTAGTCTTGACTAATACTCCAGCACCATCCCTTCATTCTGTTGACTTCCAGACTCTGCACTTTGTTGGTGGTTTCCTGAACCCTGTGGCTTCCTCATGCCACTGTTTTGTCAAGATTCTTTTCCATCTCCAGCCATTCATTCCCATGGATAACTCCAAGTCATCCTTCATAATTCTTTTCTCATTACCCCTTCCCTTTTGTTCCATTAACCCAGGTGCCCCTCTTACATGTCTCCCCAGCACTGGCACAACCATACATAGACAGCATTTTCCACAGAGTATTGTGGTTGTCTGTTTACTTATCTCTCCCTCCACGCTAGCAGGAAGGGACTTGTATCGTGTTTATTATTGTGTTCTGAGAGCTCAACCAAGTACCAGGCATATAGTAAAAACTCAGTATTTGTTGAATAACATTATTTTTAAAACTTAATGTGTTCCAGGCACTGTGAGGGCTTTATATGAATTTTTATTTAGTTCTCACAGCAACGCTCCAGGTAGAACACACAGGTAGATTAAGTAAAATGCCCAAAGTTACACAAGTAGGCAAAATACAACTTAAATAGGTCAGAGTTTATATGCTAAACCACTATATTATAAGGAATGTATTTTAGTTTTCTCATTTGTGAAATAAGGAGGTTGAACCAACTAAATCCCTAAGATGCTCTTAAAATTTTGTGACCACATTTACTTATCCAACGTTAGATAGGCTTTTATATATATTATGTTCCTAGACTCTGCTTACCACTAGGATCAAAGACAAATGCCCAATTCTAACCTACAGGACATATATTTATTTTGTATGACTCTTAATCACAATTAGGATTGAAAAAAAAAAGGCCATGAACTTCCTGAATTGTATGCAAAAGTGTTGTGTCTACATACATATTCCCAACCGTGGAGGAAGATTTTTATAATCTTTCAGAGGATTCTCCATAGGCAAGAAAAAAAATTAAAAAACCAAAACAGTTAACCATTGATATATATGACATTCACATTCCTCCCCCATGCCACTTTTCTTATTTTTTTCTGTGTATACCTGGAACCAGACTAGAAGTTGGTCACAATAATGAACATATATTCAAAATATTCTAGGTTAGGCATATTTATTGTCTGGCCCAATAATATTTTAGCTTTTAGACATCCTTCATTGTCTCTTTTTACAACCATGTCTAGTGCTTATTCATAAATGTGCCTGACTTACCTGTAGATTATCACACATCTCTTGGCTGTATGTTAACCGCTGAATTTCAGTAGGAGAGACAAGGTATAATGCCTGTCCTTCATTGGTAAAACAGAACGTCCGTGCTATCCTCATGTCTGTCAGTGGCAAATAATTAACATCCAACATTGGGCGAAGACTAGGTAGGCTGAATGGAAGAAAGCAAATCCACATTTCATATTTAAGTTATTAGCTTTTAATTTCTCTGTATAAACTTTATAGATTCTTACATAAAATAGTAGTTTTTACACCACTATTTTATGGTTGTTTCTTTTTATCCTCTTAAAGTCTCAATGGTGGTAAACTAGACTTTCACTGAAAATCATATTCAAGTGTCCTTGAAGGATGGATTAAATGCGGTGGCCACCAATTTCAGAATACTTTTTGCATCATTTCACAGGTTTTCCTACAGTATGGTTATAATCTTTGGCAGAAACACCACAGCTAGAAAGTGGCCGACTGCATACTTCGTCCAGTGTCTCTTTTTAAGGCGGGACTCCTGGGTTTCTCCTATTGCTATCACTCCTGTTGCTTTTTAAACTCTCATTTTTCATTTCTCAAGAAATCGCCCTCATAAATGTAGATGTAGCCCATGTTCATTTAAATAGAAATTAATTTTCAGATATACCATTTAAAGAAATGAAACATACTACAATTTTGCAAAAATAGGGTAAGTGATCACTTATCAAGCTAAAAACTCAATTGTGCCACAACATTTTAATGTCTTTTAATTTAAAAGAAAAAATTTTAAAAGAAAAATTCTGAGTGACTAAATGAGCTTAGCGGAGGTACACACATTTATTTTTCCCTCTTAAACTAAGGCATGTCTAGGAGTTAGGTCATTATTTTCAAACAAGACTGGAATGGCCTTCAGAAATCTCTAAAAAGAGTTTGAGAATGAGAAACCAGGTAAAAACAGAACAAGAAATACATAAGAGAATGAGCAGGGCATAAATGCCTGATTTTATTTTTTCAAAACTTTCTCCTTCACTAACTACTTCTTGGCTTACAAATCTACTTATGTCTCCCCTACTAAAGAAAATATGTAACAGTAAAAACACTCTCAAAAATCTAGTTTCACTCTTGAACTACTTTCCTGCCTTTCCTCTCTCATTTTACCAAAATTTCCCAAAAGAATACTCTATCTCAGGGGCTGGCATACTTTATTTAAAGGGCCAAATAGTGAATATTTTAGGCTTTGTAGGCCATACATTCTTCAGTACAACTACTCGACTGCCCTGCTGTGCACGAGCCCCCTACGGGCAATAAGGATAAAATTTAATTCTGTATGGAAAATTCTTGTGTGGACTATGAAACATAGTAAAATTAACAGTTTATTTCTTTTTCTTGTAGTTTATTCATCTTTATATTTCCTGTGCCTAGTATAGGATCTGGGAGACAACATGCTCAATAAATGTTGAATGAATGTGTGAATGACTGGAGAATCACTCTTTTCCTTAGATACCCTGATGTCAATCAACATATATATTTCACTCACAATGCTAAGCATTTTTAGCAAAAAAAAAAAATTAAAAACCCATAAAATAAAAAATCCAAACTCTCCTCCAATTGTTGAGCAATAAAATCATTCATATAGTAAAACAGTGATCTCTATTTGCTTCTTAATAACATCTTGCACATTACACATATACTTTTCATAACTGTACCTTGTTTGCACTGTTGTGATTACCAGATAATTTGTAAAGAAGGCAAGTACCTCATTATCATGATATGCCCATTGGCACAAAAGCATGCCAAGCAGGCACTGTTACACATGACCACCACATCTGCTTGCAATATAAAAGATGTCTCGGTGATGTTATGAACATAGAGGCAAGTCTGGGAAGGCAGCGAGAAGACTTTGGCTTGTTTTTCTGAGCAGATTATTGTATACTGATGATCTCCTATTTCTTGGGATGGAGAGGGGCAGTTCATGACCAGCTTCCTTCTCCAGGATTTCTCATTTTCATCTATGTTGTTTGGATCCCTCCAAACTTCATATGGCGGTTGCATTAATCCTCCAGTTCGGTCCATACAGGAGAATGTTAGGACAGCTCCTTTCAATGATAGGAATGTACCTATAAAAACAATTTCATATCACTGGCACATGAAATTCTTTCTAAAACGGCTGTTATTCATCTATGGGTGATGTTTTATATTATGATAATTTATATCTATAGTGTTATAATATTACAGTATTATACATAAATCAGTAGATTTGTGAGTTCACCAGTTGCAGTAACTTGGAATCATAGAAGGTAAGGTCTAAAAGGAGTTGAAGACAACAACTTGTCAAATCTTCTCATTATATTAATCAGAAAACCTCTGAAAAGCCAGAAAGATGATGTGACCTTGACTTTCCTGATTCTTAATCCAGTATTCTTTCATTATACTATATAGTCTTCCTTAAATCCTTTCTTAAAAAGCAATTTATAAATGTATAATTTATTGAATAACTTCAGCTGAAAAATAATGCCGTCTGATTCAGTTTCTTTATTTTAGAGATTCATTCACTAGAAAGTGATAATTTCTTCTTTTGAAAATGAACACTCAGAATATTTCATGAAATTTCAACATACAGAGTTCATGCTAGCAATTTTCACTGTATTAGCAAAACCCAAACTACCTTTGGTGCTTAGGCAGGCTTGTGCATCTTTATCCAGAAAAATGGTTTACTCACCTGGATTCTCCAAGGTTGAATATCCATGCCAGATTACTACCTGTAGGTGATTTTTACCAGTCCCAGAGGATAGGACACTGTAAAGCTTAGGAAGTAACTGGGATAGATTGACTTTGGGCATTTCTAGACTCTCCCTAAGCAGTGCTCTAGCAGCCTTTTCTTTCCTTTGTCCTTTGACATATAGAGAGAGTTAAGGGGTTATCCCAGGCTGATATGGCTCAAGAGTGTACATGTGTCAAAGACTTGGGGAGGATGTTATAAAAATACATTGCATTTAGAGAGTACTTTGTCTATAATTTAAAGTATTTAAAATTTATAAAATTCAAAATAACATATTTAGATGATTTAACATCTCAGCTGTGTTTTTAAGTCCACTTTAAAACTAAGAAGCCTGTAAACGCCTTACAAGGAAGAGTAGCTGATGAGGACAGGAGAGCAGGGGTTTAGGTACTTTAGGCTGAGGGTCAAGGTATAAAAGAGCAGCTGTCCCAACCTCCCAAGAAGAAAAAAAAACAATGCCAAGAGCTATGACAAATGATTTAATTAGAATTCATCTAGAAATGATCCTTCTAAAACCCTCCATATTTCCATAAATATGTGACATGGAAAAAAATTTTTAAGTGTAAATATCTTTGCATCCTCAATTTAGAGATAGCCTAAAGTAGGTTAAAAAGACAAGAAATCTATATTTTGGAAGTCATTTTACTTATGCCTGATGCTTACCAACTGTCAGCATCAAAATTACTGTTTCTCAATCAGTTGCCTTGCCCAAACAGCTGCTCTGTTCCCTACTGTGTGGTTTAAAAAAAAAAAGGCTTTGATTATATGCTGTTCATTAGTTTTATTCAGGGTTTAAGTTTTCTCAACAATGTATTATTAATCTTATGACTCTGTCTTTAACCTTTTCTAACTTAAAAGCTTAATCAAGTCCAAATTACAAGCTGCTACAATTTTGGATATAGATATTACAAAGTAAGCTTAAATTTAAAGGCTTGTATAATAAGATCTTAACAATTCAGTCTACAGTAAATAATTCACTACACAATTAATGAGGATTTTCCTCTTGAAAGAGGTCTCACTGGCTAGAAGTGAACCTTACTCTGGCTTTCCAAATTATCAGCCTGCCATACTACAACCTTCATTCATTCGATCAACAAATATTTATTGAGGGTTTACTGTATGTTCTAGGCTTTGTTTTAGGCACAGGGAAATAAAATAGTAAATGAAACAGATAAAACTCCTACCTTCACAGAACTTACTTTCTATGATAGAGACAGACAATATATATGATAAGTATATATCTATGAGATATTAGATAGCAATAAGTACCAAGGGAAAGGAAAAAATAAAGCAGAAAAGAGGAAAGAAACTCTTGGAAAAGGGTGTGATTAAATTTTAAATAGAATAGAAGGTGTTAGGGCTAAATGTTTGCTTTTCCCCTCCCCAAATCCATACACTCAAGCCCTAACCCACCAGTGTGGATGTATTTGGACATGCGGCCTTTAAGGAAACAATTAAGGTTAAATGAGGCCATAAGGTTGGGGCCCTGATCTGATAGAATTGATGTCCTTATAAAAAGAGACACCAGGACAGTTAGATACTTCCTTCTCCCTCCCCCTCTTTCCCTTTCCCTCCCTCTTTTCCCCTCTTTCTCTTCCCGTCTCTCCCCATCCTCCCCTACTCCATTCCTCTCCCTCCTCAACCCGCAGCAGAAAGGCCACTTGAGCACAGAGTGAGAAGACAGCTATCTGCAACTCAAGGAGAGAGCTCTCACCAAATACCAACACCAACAAGACAGCTGTCTGCAACTCAAAGAGACAGCTCTCACCAAATACCAACACTGCTGGTACATTGATTTGAGATTTCCAGTCTTCAGAAGTGTGAGAAAATAAATTTCGGTTGTTCAAGTCACACAGTTGTTAGTATTTGTTAAGGCAGCCTAAGCAAATTTATATAGAAGAAGAGGCTTCTTTGCATCATATTGTGGGAATTAAGGCTCAGGAAACCAGCATAAAATATTCTGGCTACTGTGATTATTCTGTATCTCTGACCCAGGAGCCTCATGCCTTCTATCAGCATCCATGAAACTGGCAAACTAACTTTATTTGCTTTAAGTAAAGTAAAATCTCAAACTTTTCACAGATCTTGACTTTCTAGAGCAGTTAAGGGCAGACTTACAGGAAATGAGATCAGAGAGAGAATATGGAGCTAGATCATGTAGGTTCCTGTAGGACACAATAAAAATTTAGACTTTTATTTGGTATCAGATGGGAGGATTCTGAGAATAGAGTGATATAATCTAACTTTCTTTTAACAGGGTCACTCTTCTTGCTGGACATATCCTAAAGGGAATCAAGGTTGGAAGAAGGGAGAGCAGTTAAAATGTTACTACAATAATCCAGGTGAGAAATGGATAGAGGCTTGCTCAAACCAGGTGGTAACAGTAGAAGGGGTGAGAAATGGTCAGAATCTGAATATATTATAAAGGTCAAGCCAATAGAATATGCGAATAGATTAGATTTAGAGTCTGAAAGAAGCATAGTGGTTAAGAATGATTCTAATGCTTTTGACCTGGGAAAATTGGAAGGATGAAATTTCCATTAATAGATGTGGGAAAGATTGTGGAAGAAAGGAAAGGAATATTAGGAATTCAGTTTTGGACATAAGTTTGAGATACTTCTTAAACATCCAAGTGGATGTCAAATAACTGGATATCTATGTCAGGAATTTGGGGATAGGTCCAGACTATAAATGTAAATTCATGACCCACTAGATTATAAGTGGCATTTAAAGTCATAAGGCTGGCTGGCTTCCTGTTGGGCTTGACTATAAATAGAAAACAGAAAAGGCTCACGGAGTCAGTCTTTGGGCATCCTGATGTTTTAAGTCCAGTGAAATGTGGAGGGACCAGCAAAGAGGACTGAAAAGGAACGGCATATAAAGGTAGGAAGAAAACTAGGTAAATAAAGTATTCTGGACTCTATGTGAAAAGTGAAATGTTTTAAGGTAAGGATAATGGTAAACTGCACTATGCTACTGTTATATCTGGTAAGGTGTGGCCTGAGAATCATCACCTATATTGAGGTTTTTGTTAATTGGTGTGGGGGAAGGTTTGATTAGAATGCACTCGAGAGAATGTGAGAATAAAATTGGAAATAGTGACTATAACACAATCATTTCAAGGAATTTTACACTAGAAAAAAGAAGTGAAATGGGGCATCATAGGAGAACAGATTCAAGGAGGGTTTTCTTTTAGTAGAAATAACAGCATGTTTGTATGCTTATCTAGTAGAAAGAGAAGTACTACAATTATACAAAGGAAACAGGAAAAATTGCTGGATTGATTTTCTTGTGTCAGTGAAAGGGCAGAATCTAGTGTACAAATGGAGATGCTCATCAAGTTAGGAGCTTGCACAGTTTAGTCATAATAACAGGAGAGAATACAGAGAGCATGGAGACACAAGTTGGTAGATGTGGTGGGGCAGCTGCTGAAGTTCTTATCTGATTGTTTCACTTTTCTCAGTGAAAGGACACAGGGTCATTAGCTAAGACTGAAAACAGTGGAGGAGGTATTGGAGCTCTGAGGAGAGTGGAGAAAATACCTAATTGTTGCTTAAGGGGATGGGAGAGAGGACTAGGAAATTACAGTATGACTATCCAGCAGCACAGGAACCCACTTGAGGTTACTGATGATTTATTTTAAAATGAGACTGTTTAGTCTGGTTTTATATTTTTCTCCAGTCATATTCAGCTACACAGGTATGCAAATAAAGTAGGTAGAATTCAACTTAACAGGATTGTACTTAAGCAGAATATGTATCTGTGATATTACAATTTATGATAAATGTGTATTTGATCTTTATCCTTATTTCTGGCACAGAGCTCCGAAAACCCTTGTAATTTCCTAAGTGATGAGAGCAACACAGGTACCTTTCATTATGTTAATGATGTGATTTTTGGACTTCACCTAATGATGGGGGCTGGTTGCCAGGGGAACCAACCAGGTGATTAGAAGGTTAGCACTTTCAGCCCCAGTCCACCCCCACCTCTGGTGAGAGGCGGGAAGTTGGAGATGAGTTCAATCACCAACGGCCAATAAACTAATCAGCTACACCTGTGTAATGAAACCTCCATAAAAACCCAAAAGGAAGGAGTTTGGAGAACTTCCAGGTTGCTGAGCAGGTAGCGTGTGGGGAGAGTTACACTCCTGGAGAGGGCCTGGAAGCTCCGCGTCTCTTCCTATGTATCTTGCCCTACACATCTCTTCTATCTGGATGTTCATCTATCTTCTTTTGTTATACACTGGTAAACAGTAAGTAAACAATTTTTCTGAGTTCTGTGAACTGCTCTAGCAAATTAATTGAACCCAAGGAGCGAGTTGTGGGAACCTCAGGCCTATAACTGGTTGGTCAAAAGAATAGGTGACAACCTTGACTTGACTTGTGATTGGTATCTGGAAGCAGGGGGAGAGTCTTTGTTGGACTGAGACCTTTCCCTGTGGGATCTGTCATGATCTCCATGTAGACAATGTCTGAATTGAGTTAAATTGTGGAACAGGCAGCTGGTGTCTCAGAGAATTGCTTGTTTGTGGACAACGCCTCCACATATCTGGTGTCAGAAGTGTTTGTGAGTGTGGTAGTCATGCAAAAATGAAGGAGACACACAGGAGAAACATAGAAGGGGGAAGGTTTGGGATTTTCCCTGCACAGGAGGGTGGAACTGTAGGTTATTCCAGCCCAGCATGCAAAATTGCATTTGTACAATTATCATCACCTGTGGCTTGTTAAAAAAAAAAGCAAATTCTCAGACCCCACCCAAGCCTACTGAATGAGAAACTCTGGAAATTGGGCTCACTATTGTGTGTTGTAACAAAACAAACCCTCCAAGTGATTTTGATACAGACTATAGATGTTGGAATGGATAATCTCTAGGTGCTTTTTCACTCTAAACTTAGTGATTTAGTAATTTAGTACAAATTACCATATCATTCATTAGAATTGTTAAAACCAAGATGAAGTAATGTGAAAAGATTCCTTTAAAAAAAGAAGTAGGGCTTTGAGAGGTTTTTGATTAATGATTCAGTCTTATTAGTTACAGGTCTGTTCAGACTTTTATTTCTTCATAATTCAGCCTTGGTAGTTGTATGTTAATAGGAATGTATCCATTTCTTCTGGGTTATCCTACTATATTAAGAACTGTATATCTAGATCATAGGCTTTTCACAAAGAAATAGATTTTTAATCTCTCCATAAAAGGGATCCTGGCAAAAGCTTGAATTCATGTCAATAGCACATGACAGAAGTGTATGTGAAATTTCGTTTGTTTTTGATAGTACCCAGACAGAATTGTACTTTGCTTTTTTCATTCAGTGATTTTAAAATACCTAAAAATCCTAATAGATTCCTATGTGTCTCTTAAGGGCTTAGACAAATTCTATACTTTATCTTCAGGAGTTTCAGGTAACAGTATATCTACTTTGGGGAAAATATAATTTCTACAAACACTCAACTAGTAATAACAGCTGTAAACAACTAACAGAGCTGCTACCTATAAGTGGAGAGTGTGTTTAGTTTTCTATATTAGGCTGTTATTATACTTGTTTAGTCAAATATAATCATGTTTGATTGAGTTATATTCTTACTGGTTTTTACTGCAGTTTAAAAGACATATAATGCATAAATTTCACAAATGTTTGAATTACACACATCTTACATGGAAAGGCCCTAACTAAATACTTTAAACCTTGATGGGAAATTTCATTGTATTAGACTTAAGATTAATAACTGTATCCTCATTTTAACTAAACGTGATTTCCAGACAAAACATGTTAACTGGTTTCATATTGTATCTGTGAGATAGCACATTAACTCATTTTCATATTTGCATACATTAATTTAATTGTTCTTCATTAGAGAACTGGACTACAAAGGAATTAAAATGCAGGCAAGTAACTCTGACATAGGAAGTGGCCTGGGAAAAATCTAGACTAGAGGGTAAGTCTAGAAGGTATTTTTGCCAGCAGGCAAAGGACAACACAAGAACACTGAAAGAAAAAGAATAATTAAAAAAGCAAGAAGATTATCTCGGGTATACTTTTGCATAGCATTAATGTTGAGAACATACACATGAAAACAAGTATCTAAGCTTACGTAATAGGTAATCAGAAACTGAATTAGTTAAAATCACATCCTTAGTAACAAGAGGAGGAAAATTTAGAGAAAATATGAGGTAAGTCCATTTACATGAATCTTTATTGCTTTTACATTTTAAATTTTTCTTTATCAGCCCTTTATTTTTTATTGAAGTATAGTCAGTTTACAATGTGTCAGTTTCTGGTGTACAGCATAATGTTTCAGCCATACATACACATACATGTATTTGTTTTCATATTCTTTCTCATTATAGGTTACTACAAGATATTGAATATAGTTCCTTGTGCTATACAGAGGAAACTTGTTTATTTATTTTACATATAGTAGTTAATATTTGCAAATCTCGAACTCCCAATTTATCCCTTCCCATCCCTTTCCCCCTCGGCAACCATAAGTTTGTTTTCTATGTCTATGAGTCTGTTTCTGTTTTGTAGATAAGTTCATTAGGGTCGTCTTTTTTCTTTTTTTCGATTCTTTAAGTGAGGCATGTGTTTGTGTTTTTATTAAATTTGTGAGACTAAAATACTTTAACCACAATCAAGTTAAATGTCTTTCTCTTTCCACTCTAATTTTCTTCCAGCTAGGTGACATTGTAGTGAATAGGCATTTCAGGAATTTGGACAAGGGGAAATTAAGATGGGGGTACATTTAGCTTGGGCTTAGTGAGATTTATTTCAGTCACTACCATGTCTAGGTTCCTGCAAGCTTTCAAGGTATAGGAATGGCTCCCAGAAATCTCCTACTGCCCTGATGCAAGTTAGCAAAAATCGGACATGAAAATGCAGAGCTGAAGATCATATTACAAATTATATATTATGTCAACATTAGAAATATATATAGATAATGTAGAGCAAACAAGATTTGAAATTTGAAATGTGGGAGGCAAAAGCCATTCTATAGAAAATTTTTCCAAATCATATAGCTCCTAAGAAACTTGATACATGTTTTCTGAAATTTTGACAACAAACATAAAAGTTCATATGACATTTACTGATGATAGATGATTGACAGGTGGAAAAGAGAAAAGGGAAGTGAGGAAATAAGATTGGCTGGACCGAGGAGCTGGTGCTTGGAAGTAGCAGGAAATTAGAGAGGTAGAGTAAGGCTGAGCTTAGAGAGATTGTTGATTTCCAAGAAATTGCTTCTATGGGTAAGTGAAAAATACCAGAGAATATGGTGCATAGAAATTAGGTAATGAAAACAATACTGGAATAAGACCAGTTGGGAGGCAGTAAGTAAAAGGGATCAGAAAAGAAACTGATGTGATGGAAGTCATTTAGGTAGTAGTATGGCACTATTAACAGAAATGGGAGAGTAGGAAAAAGACCAGTTCAGGGCTGAATAGAATTAATTATGGAGATTCTTTAGTTTAATCATGAGTTTAAATCTTGAGTTTGATCATGAGGCATGAAGATAGTCGGGTTTGTTTTTTTTTTAACAAAACTGATAGGCACTTCATGTGGCAGAATTGATAGTTACAATTCAGAATAATTTGAAGTTGGCAGCACAAAGCATTAAGTAGAAATGAGATGCAATTTAAAATGAGTCTCAAAAAATTAGAGGGTAGGAAACTCTTGGAGGTGATGCATATGTTTATGGCATAGATTGTGGTCATGGTTTCATGTATGTATACTTATCTCCAAACTCATCAAGTTGTATGCATTAAATATGTACAGCTTTCTGTATGCCAGTCATACTTCAATGAAGGTACTTTAAAATTAGAATCTCAGAAAATTTCGGAGAGTAAAATTCCTAGAGGCAAAATTGTGGAGAGGGAGATGGGACTGAGAAGAAGGGAATTTTCTTGTGGCAGAATTTTATTTACTTTCCTCTGTATTTTGATTTTTTAACAATTACAAAATTGAAGCATCAGCACTTTAGAGGGAAAAAAAGGCATATCACATCATGATTTTTGTTCAAAAATAAAACCGTATTTGTTGGAATATCTCTTAGAAAATTGTCTTTCACTGAAAGTTGTGAAGTTGTGTATGTAGAAGTTTGACTTTTACCTTAAATTTGTGAGGAATGCCTGGCACATACTAGGTATTCAATCTGCATAACAATTTATTGAGTTAAATAATGGATTGAATTAATACTTAAAAATTCATAATGACCTTACTGATCTGGCTGTCTCTCAACCAGTATAAGAGAATTGTACATATTTCCTTAAAATTAGGAATATAGTAAAAGATTTTCTTTTGTGAAATATGGGTTTAGTGAGATTTATTTCAGTCACTACCATGTCTAGGTTATTGCAAGCTTTACAACTAGTATATAGTGATCCTAACAGATTAACGTTTAAAATATAATGCATTTTATGGGCTAGATTTTGTACACTGCCCCCCTCCAAATTTGAATCTTGAAGGCCTAAACCCCAGTACCTCAGAATGTGACCACATCTGAGACAGCCTTTAAATAGGTGATTAAGATAAAATGAGGCTAATAGGGAGGGCCCTCATCAAACTATCAAATGTCTTTCTAAGAAGAAGAGATCACGATACTCGGGGAGATACCAGGGGTACATGCATACAGAGGGACAGTCATGTAAGAATAGGTGAGAGGATGGCCAACTACGAGCCAGGGAGAGGCCCCAGAAGAAACCAGACCTGCCGACACCTTAATCTTGGGCCTCCAGAAATGTGAGAAAGTAAACTTCTGTTGTTTAAGCCACACACAGACAAAGTAGGTTTATCTGAACTTGGCACACTAGTAGAGTGCTGACTATTCTACCTATGATAAATAACAGTCCACCTATATGAATTTAGCACACCAGTTAACAAAAACACAACTCTGTCTAACCTAAACACAACTGTCTAACCTACCATACATGTATTTTTAAACAAAACCCCTTATCCTGTATATTTATAAAAATTCTTTTTAAGAAATGTTTTTCAGAAAGTTTTTTTAATATGTAGGAGAGAGACAGTAAAAGTTATTGACAAACTGTAAAATACTCAAAGGAGTAACAGAAGGAATCACACATCTCATCTTCAAAAGGAAAAAGATAAATTCAAATAGGAAGAGAATACAGCATATACTTCAGCAACAATGCTCATAACGTGGGTCAAATTCTCTAGGCACAAAAATAAAAGGAAGAAATTGTGTGGCATGGCTTTGAAACAAGATGGGAAGATTACCAAAGAATTCAGTTACCTCAAGTCAGATTGCTTCTAGCCTAACCATCCTGAGTTCAAGGATGATGTAAAAACACTCACAGGTTCTGATCTGGCATGAAACTTTGGAGAAAAGCTTTAATTCATTAAAAAAAAAAATTTAACTTTTGCATTAAGGCTTTTCTCAATGCTTTTCAAGCACTTACTCTCCAAGGCATTGTTTAGGCTGAGTCAACCACAGAAATGAGTGACTATTTTACCCTGCAGGAAGGATAAGCTGCAATAGTTAGGATAGTATATGATTTATAAAATTCTCAGTAGTTGTTATTATGCAGAATACTTAAATCTTTGCTCCAGGTCAATATAAATAAATGTTTTTCAATACCACATATCTAAATTTGAAAAAGCAGTGAAGGAATAAATAAAAATTCTTACCAGTTGGCAATACCATGACTGGCTCTGTAAATCTTTGTTCCTCTGCTGAAGGTAGGTTTAGGGATATGATTAACACCATTCCCAGACTAGTTCCAACAAACAAACAAGGGGAGATAGTAGAGTCATTTTTCCGAGCAAAGGACTCCATGAAGTATAGTGCTGTAATTGCCTCTTTGGAATCTTTGTCAATGCTGGAGATGCTAGAGCTTCTAGAACGATTATAGGAATTTTCTCGACTTTCTATGGAAATTTAAAAAACAAAAATTAAGTTTTTAGCGTATTTCCAGAACAAGTAAAGTCAGACTCAGTACATGAAAACCAAAATTATGAGAGGGGAGTAGAATTTGATTCTTTGTTAACTGATCTGGAAGGCAGCTTATCCAATTCACCAGCTTATTTTGAAGATGAAGAGACTGAGACTAGAGCAGAGCTGGGACTAGAACTTGAGGAGTTCCAGTTCACTATGTTTTTCTCTGTTCAACACCTTACCTCGTAAGTTAGTTGAAATTCTCTAGTTTAGAAAAGAGATGTTTAGTCTAAATAGTCAAGGTTACAAGAATTTCTGTGTGCTATTTTAATTAAGCTTCCTTCCTCTTAATTGTTGGAAGTATTCCTAATGATTTCTTGACAATTCTAACTTACCGACAACATCGTGGCTACTTACCTGAAGGGTCACAAATGTTCTGTGGTGAATACATTCCCCTAATTTTGCTGTATTTGGAGCAATTACAATTGTAAAAAATGGAACTATTAGCACCAAGACTAAAGAGCAAATGTCATTTCCCTGAACTAGTTACAAGCTGTCTACCCTGAATCCAGATTCTGTCCTAAGTTTGCATAGGGCCAAATAAGGAGCTGTAGACAATGCCACCCTACTGACTGTGGTAATCTGAGAGGGCTTCAGTGTGCTTAAAGGAAATAGGAGTTTCAGATTCTCCTGCTCATCAGCACTTACACATGTGCACACTCCAACAAGCAGAAACTCAGCATCTCAGGTAAATGATATTAGGAAGATTATATCCAGAGTACAAGTTTCTCATATTCTTTCTACTGTCTTCGCTCACCTTTCTTGATAGGTTCAAGTGTGACTCATTTTTATAAAAGGTAATATACAATACATAATAAAACTAAATATAAGTTCCTCAGACTATTCTTTTTCTACAAAGTAAAAGACAGTGTTCCTAATTTCCCCCCTTCCATTCCTCTGCAAGTTTGTAAAAATAATTGTTTGTAATAGAATCTAGGTATAAGAGAGCTTAGATATAAGAGAGAGCTTGGATATAATCTATGTATTTTACAGATTGGGAGACAGAGATGTAGAGTTAACTAATTTTCCCAGAATCAACAAGTTAAAGGCAGAAATGTCTAAAACTCAAAATTCCCAACTCTCAATCCATTGATGAAGAGTGCTACTTTTTTTTTTAATAACCTTTACATTTTGCTTCTATTACAACATTCCTAACTAAAGTTTCCAAAAATTTTTCATTCACGGTTATGGTTGATCAATATTCAAGGTTGCTACTCATAAACAGCTGTGAGAAAGATACTATCTGCCTATCCATGGACCAGATTTACTGTAAATTAATGTTAAGGAAACAAACTAAGAAATTTATTTTTAAAATTTGAAGAACAATAACAATCATTACTATCAAATTTTGAGATGTGGTAAATGGGGAATTATTTTATAGCATAGAATTATGATAGCTTACACTCCTAAGATGATTTCTTCCTATATCTCTTCCTGAAGCTCTTCATCAGCAAGACAGCAGCAGCAGTTACAGGAGTCTTTTTTCTCTCTTAATTTCTGGGCTTCTGGCTCTTGTATTTTACCTCCTGACCCTACACTAATTTCATAAATAAGCAAGTAATCCTCCCTTTAAAACATGTGAAGATGAAGACTGCAAACTATAGAATTTAATATCTCCTCTTTTTCTTGGTCACATTCACTTGGCAGTTGAGGAAATTAAGGTTACAAGACATTAAATAACTCTACAGATAGAGACACCAAGATGCTAAACCTTGAGATGGAAAGAAACTGGGAATGTAGAGAACAAATTAAGGCATAGGTCTCACTTTGCATGGAGCCTACCCATAAATGGAGCCATTCTGGTTTTAGGGTTGAAAGAGGTGTTGGGAAAAATGGATCTGGAGTCATGGCCACAGCCCAACCAGGTGCTCAGTTACTTGTTGTCTAGAGTTGAGTATAGTTTTCAGTCTCTTACATGTGACCACTATTCCCTTATTGTCCAGCTACCATTACTATGGAATGTCAAATTTTAAATGTGTATGTTTAACATACCTTCTGTTGTGACTGGTAAGGAAATCTCCATGCAAGCAGCTGACTGTGCTTTTCGAAATGGCGGTCTTCCTGGACCCCAGCGATTTACTTTTGAAACGTCAGCACTAGAAAGACGTTTTCCAGAACTGCAACTCTGAGAAGTTGGACTTGTGCAATGTCCATTTACATGATCTGTACAGAGAAGAAGGCAGCATAAATATCATAATTAAATCTTAATATAAATGAATCCAAGTGAGTAGATTATAAATGAAAAGTGAGAATTCCTTTTTATCAAACTATAAAAAGATGGCTCACTATTTCAGTATTTAGTCAAAATTGCAGTAGCTAGCCAAATTTTTCATAGTTATTAAATATAAGTTCATCATTTAATTTGACTAGTTAACATAGTTCAAAATTTGTTCTATGTCCCCATTATGTATTCTACCATTTAATGGCAATACAAAATAGGTTATAGTAGTGGACTTTATTTGGCATAATTTAAATATACACCTATTTTCAAGTGCTTAGAGTTTAAAACACAGAAAGGAAGCATTTTACCATGAAGTTGAGAATGGCATTTAAGAATATTGACTCTACAGCCAGACTCAAATCCCAGTTCTACTACTTACTAGTTGTACAAATTATTAAAGACGTTCACATTTTAGTTTCCTCTTCTGTAAACTGGGACTATTATCTACCTCATGGAGTTTTTGTGATAACATATGTCACATGCCAGAATACTTACTGATAAATGGTAAACTCTGAACAAAAATGAATAATTGCCATTCTTGTTCCAGAGTATTAAAACTGCTCATGTGATAAGGCAATAGTATTTATTTATTTAGAACTTGTGAGTTTAGTTCTGTTTTGATACAATTTAAAAACTTGGAAATAACTGCACTAAAATGTTCTTAATGCTACATATTTGAAATATCATCTCATAGTTCTACAATATTTAGAATGCATTTTTAAATGTGCTTCTTTAGTCATCCAAAGGATAGCAGAGTTAAATGAAGAAGAATCATGTTTAATGTCCATGTTGGACATAGAGAACTGGCACTCAGTATCCACTCTGGTACAGCCTTTCTGTAATGAAGAGTTTGAAAAAAATTACACATTCCCTGGATTCCCTTGTACCTAGTGCAAGGATGAGAATTAAGTTTCACCATTTAAATGCACTAGTGTGTTTTACTATTTTTTAAAAATGACAGTTAACAATTATTGAATACTTAAATGCCAGGCATTTTATACACATTACTCATTTAATCTTCACAACAACTATGCAAGGTAGTGCTGTATTATCCTGATTTTGCAGATGAGGAAATTGGTCAGAAAAAAGTTCAGAAAATTATCTAACATTACATAAGTAGTACTCATGGAGGCAGGATTCTAATCCAAATTTTCAAAGTGTCTGTATGCTTAAAAACTGGGCCACAAGGTCAGCTAAAATATTTGATAAGGAGTAGCAATTTTGAAGACATTTAATAGAGTTTAGGAGTAGCTTGTGTGAAGCACATTGAGATCCAAGCCTTTGGGGACCAGTCATCTTCCATATTAACACAGATCTCAGAAATCTTAGATTTCCCAGATAGAAAGGCAGAAACAATCACATGATGTTAGCCATGGGGAAGCAGAAGTTAAGAGCTCTACCCCTGCTTCCCTATCAAATCTAGTCTTATAAATAGGAAGAACATTGAGGGCAACAGCTGGCACTAACAAGGACAGTGAAGTAAAAAATGACAATGACTTTGGGGGTATAAACTGCAAAAATAAGCCCCATTCTGGGTACAATAGTTAGGAAAAGTTACCCCTTCAACAGGTGTGATGCCTTGTTCTAGGGCTCTTCCAAAGCAATGTGGGGCAGATTGCAGCCCTCGTCACATCCTCTTAACGAGGTACAAGAGTATATGGCAGTGCTCTGAGAAGAGTCAATTTGTTCAGTTAGGACTCTTTGGATTTCCTAAGCCAATGTCCCTGCCTATCTATTACCACCTTTTGGTGGCTTTTCATGTGAATATTGTTTCATTTGAGCTCATAATATGGGCAGTATCAATTACTAGAATACTCAACATGCTGTTCTTTCCCTCCCTGCCCTGCTGTATGGACAAATTTTCCCCAGCTTCTCATGTTTGACTCATGAGGTCTGGCTGACATTACCACACATGGGCAGCCCAGATTTTTTTGCCATATCCTTCTGTTTTCAAGAGGACTGATTTATTTAAAGGATTTCTATTAAACATTTTTTTTTAAGTATCTGGAAGTGAGTTTGCTTGAAAATTTTTTCACCACAGTAAATATTCAAGATAGATATGAACTGATACAAAATATAAAGAAATTTGGTTATAGCCCAGCCACAGTCATTCTGGATATTTATGATAAAGAAATAATAATTTCTAAATACAAAAGAAACATAAAAATCTCTATCAACAAAAGTATTCACTGTGTTTTAGTTATTATAGATAAAAATTGGAAACAAGCCACCCTTTACAATTAAGCATAAAGTTTTAGGTAAAGAGTGGTAAATATCACATAATACAGTATTAAAATCTTTAAAAATGTTTCTGAAATGCTTGTTGAAACTTATAAAATATCTATATTATGTGTTTTGGTTCACTCTTGTTGCATAAAAACCGCTCCAAATGTTAATAATGTAAAATAACTACCATTTTATTATACTTACAGATTCTGTGGGCAAGGACTTAGACTAAGGCAAGGTGGGGATATTACATCCATAAGGTCTGGGGTATCAGCTGGGAATGCTTGAATACCTAGGGCTTGGAATCCTTTGCAGGCTTCTTTACTCACGTGTCTGGGCTAGAATGATGCAAAGTTTGAGCTCATTTGGGAAAGTCAATGACTTCTTTAGGAGTCTTGGGCTTCCTCACAGCATGGTGGCCTTTTTAACATAGTGGCTTAGGGCTTCAAAAAGTCTGGCAAGTGATTTTGAAAATGAATGGAAGCAGTATTTCTGCTGCTTTGGTGTTATTCCAATGGAGATTTTACTTTCATTCCAGTGTCCAGTCACAAGTTTTTTGTATGTCAAGAGGCAGCTGTAGTATGTGTGTATATGTGTGTGTATATATTATATTGTATTATAACAATATGCTCTTCAGTTCAATAATTGATTGACAGTAGTCTTCTGATTTTGTTTCTAACAGTAGCAAAGGTGTCTTCTTCCACAGTGAATCTGTTTGATGACCATATTCTGAAAGTCATACCTGTAGTCTAAATTTAGAGTTTACGTCTCCAACCTTTCAATGACTTGATGTGCATCTAGTTTCTTGTATTAAATCACTTTCTACATAATAGAACTAGAATGGTTTCTGTTTCCTACAACTGCTCCCTGATTACAGTGATGTTTTAGCCCAGCTGTAGTGCTCTATGCCATTTAGAGAAAATTTAACATTCTAAAAAAGTTCAACCTTGTAATAAGCAGATTAAAGCAAATGGGAAATTGTTATTCTTTATTTTACAGACGATTCCCTCCCCCCCAAAATTACAAATTTCTTTAAATTAGCTGATTTCTCTTGTATCTTTAAGTCAAGATTTATTTTAGTGTATTGTATAGAGTAAGGTACAAGAGTGATTTACTGAAAAATGGCTTATTGCCTCCCATTGAAATTATTTTAACATAGTCCTTGCCTAAGCATTACAGAAGTATGTAAATGAAGATTTAATTTAATACTTGGTAAACTAGTCTTGTTAAGCTCTCTAATATGCCATACAATTCCTAGACAATGAATATTAGTATTATGCCTATGCCACAGAGGGTGATTCTATGGTGAAATAAATGTTGAACATAATACTAAATCAAAATAAGCATTGAATTTAAACTTCATGAAAATAAATAAATTTGCATTTAACTATATAAAATAGAGCCAAATCGAACAGTTGGTTAAAATGTTTGAAAACCTACAGTACTTTACCTTTGCTTGCTTTTATAGTTGAGGTAACTCCTCTTTCCCTCCCTCCCTTCTTAATCATTAGTTATATAACTCTGGTTTGAGAACTTGATTTGTTTATTGACTTAATGTTATTGTTTGCTTGATCAATTTGTTTAAGTAGGAAAATAATTTACTAAAGGATATTAGGCAGCTTACAATCTCAGGGAGAACCTGTGAGGTATACTCAAAACTTTGCAGCCAAAAACAGTGCACAACCACACTGGAGTGAAGTTCTGTTTCGGTTAGGACATGGCTGTCAGTGGCTCAGCATTGATGACACTGGGGACAACATGCTAGGAGCTGTGTGACTGGTGACCTGGTATAGCAGGGTATCTCTGCCATTATAGTCACTAAAACTGAGGTTTACATGAGTTTTGTCTTTATGTCAGTGTTTTTTTTTAACTGTCAAAAAAGTAATAACTTATATCATCTTTCTCTAATTTTTTGCTGACACTTCTGAGGTGTTTAAGCTCTTACATTTTTAGGACTTTTTTCTGAAGAATTTTAAGCTGAAGGCCCAAAGGGACTAAATCACAGTCCTCTCCTTGAAGTCAGCTTAATTTTTATTCCCAGTTTTAATTGGACTCTTCTGCAGTAAAGTTTTCATGGCTATGATTTCATTGTCAAAGCTAAAATGCTTTGAACAATTTCATGTTTATACTCAGCTGAATGTTTATTCTCTGAAATCCAAGGTTTCAAAGGGCTTCTTCCTGTTTACTAATTTCCCTTTTTTTTCAAGTTTAATTTCTATTGCATTTATTTAACTGAATGTTTAAAAACTTTTGGGGCTGAAATTTACAGTCTTTCAGAAAATGATCTTTTACTGAAACGCTGCCTTAGGCTTTGTCACTGATGAGCAGAATGTTTTAACTTGGGAGAGCAATTGACTTATTTTTAAAATTTTAGCCTTAGGTATAACTGACATATAAAATTATCAGATATTTAAAGTATACATTGATTTGATATACATATACACTAGGAAGAACTTATCACAATCTAGTTTAGTTAACACACTCATCTCCTCACATACCTCCTCACATATTTTTTTTTTTTTGGTGCAGACACTTAAGTTCTACTCTATTAGCAAATTTCCATTATACATTACAGCCTTGCCATGATAATCATAATGTTTTACATTAGATCCTCAGAACTTATTCATCTTATAGTTGAAAGTTTGTACCCTTTTACACATCTTGCCCTATTTTTCCCTCTCATCAGCCCCTGGCAACCACTATTTTACTCTCTATGAGTTTGACTTTTTCTTTTTTTTAAGAGTCAACATGTAAGTGATACCATGCAGCATTTGTTTTTTACTGTCTGGCTTACTTCACTTCACATAATGCCCTCAAGGTCATCCATGTTGTTACCAATGGTACAGTTTCACCCTTTTCATGACTGAATAACATTCTGTGTGTGTGTGTGTGTGTGTGTGTGTGTGACATCTTTATCCATACATCTGTTGATGGACACTTAGGTTGTTTCCATATCTTGGCTATTGTGAATAATGATGAAATAAACATGGGAGTGCAGATATATCTTAATATCATATATACCCAGAAGTGGAATTGCTGGGTCATGTGGTAGTTCTATTTTTCATTTTTTGAGGAAACTCTGTATTGTTTTTCAAAGTCACTGGACTAATTTGTGCACCAGTAATGCACAAGAGTTTTTCCCTCCACATCCTCATAAATACTGGTTATCTCATCTTCTTGATAATAACTATTCCAACATGTGTGAGGTGATACCTCATTGTGGTTTTGATTTGCATTTCCCTAAAGGTAAGTAATGTTGAGCACTTTTTCATGAACTTCTTGGCCATTTCCATCTTGACTTAGGAAAAGTGTTCAGTTCCTCTGCCCATTTTAAAATCAGATTTTTTGAGTTTTGCTATTGAGTTTTATGACCTCTTTATATAGTTTGGATATTAATCCCTTATCAGATAGATGATTTGCAGATATTTTCTCCCGTTCTGTAGGTTGCCTTTTGCTGATGGTTTCATTTGTTGTGCAGAAGCTTTTTAGCTTGATGGAGTCTGTTTTTGCTTTTGTTGTGAAATCCAAAAAAATATTGCTAAGACTGATGTCAAAGAGCATATTGCCTATGTTTTCTTCTGCTTTATGGTTTCAGGTCTTACATTCAAGTCTTTAATCCATTTGAGTCATTTCTCTTTATGATGTAAAATAGTGGTTAAGTTTCATTCTTTTTTTTTTTTTTTAATTATGGTACTGGAGATTGAACCCAGGACCTTGTGCATGCTAAGCATACACTCTACCACTGAATGTTTCACTCCCTACAAGTTTCATTCGTTTGCATGTTGCTGTCAAGTTTTCCCAGAACTATTTATCAGAGAAGATGCTTTCCCTATTGTATATTCTTAGCTTCTTTGTTGTAAGTTAATTGACCATACATGTATGAGTTTATTTCTGGGCTCTCTTCTGTTCCATTGATCTGTGTGTCTTTTTGTGCCAATATCATACTGTTTTGATTACTGTACCATTGCAGTATAGTCTTAAGTCAGGGAGTGTGATGGCTCTAGTTTTGTTCTTCTTTCTCAAGATTACTTTGACTATTTGGGGTCTTCTGTGGTTCCATTCAAATTTTAAGATTGCTCTATTTCTATAAAAAAAATACCACTGGAATTTTGATAGAGTATTGCATTAAATCTGTATATTGCTTTGGGTTGTATGAACATTTTTACAGTATTGGGGGTGGGGAGGGGTGTAGCTCAGTTGTCGAGCACGTGCTTCGCATGCATGAGGTCTTGGGTTCAATATCCAGTACCAACATCAAAGAAATACTAATTCTTCCAATTTATGAGCATGGAATATCTTTCCATTTATTTGTGACTTATTTAATTTCTTTCATTAACGTCATAATTTTCAATGTACAGCTATTTCAACTCTGGTTAAAATCTATTCTTAGGAATTTTATTCTTATTGTGATTGTAAATGGGATTGTTTTCTTAATTTCTCTGATAGTTTGTTGTTGATGCATAGAAATGCAGTTGATTAGTATATTGATTTTCTATCTTGGAGCTTTGCTGCATTTGTTGATGAGTTCTACCAGTTTTTGGTGGAGTTATTTAGGATCTTCTATAAATATTATGTCATCTGAAAGTAAAATTTTATTTCTTCCATTCTGACTCAGATGCCCTTAATTTATTTTTGCCTTATTGCTCTGGCTAGAACTTCCAGTACTCTGTTGAATGAAAGTGGTGAGAATGGGCATACTTGTCTTGTTCCTGAACTTAGAGGAAAAGCTTTCAGTTTTTCATGGCTGAGTATGTTGTGGCCTTGTCATATATGGTCTTTATTATGTTGAGGCACATTCCCTCCATGCCCACTTTGTTGTGAATTTTTATTAAAAATAGATACTGAATTTTATCAAATGCTTTTCCTGCATCTATTGAGAAGATCATATCATTTTATTCTTCCTTTTTGTTACTATATATTGCATTAATTACAGATGCTGACCCATCCTTTCATCTGTGGAATAAATCCTACTTGATCATAAGATCTTCTTGAAGTATTGTTGACTTTTGATAATATTTGACGACTTTGTATGTATGCTCATCAGAGATATTGGCCTGCTATTTTCATCACTTATAGTGTCCTTTTCTGTCTTTGGTATCCAGGTAATCTTGGCCTTGTAAAATGAGTTTGAAGTGTTCCATCTCTATTTTTTTGGAAGAAGTTGAGAAGTGTTGTTAATAATTCTTCTTTAAATGTTTGTTAGAATTCACCAGTGAAGCCATCTGGTTCTGGACTTTTGTTAGGTTTTGATTACTAATTTAATCTCTTTATTAGTAATTGGTCTATTCAGATTTTCTATTCATGATTTGGTCCTGAAAGGTTGTATTTTTAAAGAATGTATCCATTTCTTCTAGGTTCTCCAATTTATTGGCATGCAGTTGTTCATAGTAGGATCTTACAATCTCTTTTATTTTTGTGGTATCATTTGTAATGTCTCCTCTTTCTGATTTTATTTATTTTAGGCTTATATCTTCTTCGGTGAAACTGGCTAAGGTTTGTATATTTTATCTTTTCAAAAAACCAGCTCTTTCATTGATCTTTCCTACCATTGTTTTAGTCTCTATTTTATTTATTTCTGCTCTGATCTTTATTTCCTTCTACTAATTTTGGCTTCATTTGCCCTTTTTCTAGTTCTTGAGGTATAAAGTTGTATTGTTTGAAATTTTCTTGTTTCTTAATGTAGGTATTTATCACTATGAACTTCCCTCTTAGAAATGATTTTGCTGCATACCATAAGTTTTGGTGTGTTGTATTTCCATTTTCACTTGTGTCAAGATTTTTTAATTTTTTCATTTCATTTCTTCTTTGACACACTGGTTGTTCAGAAGCATGTTGTTTAATCTCTGTATACTTATGAATTTTCCAGTTTTCTTCTTGTAATTGATTTCTAATTTCCTAACACTGTGGTCAGAAAAAGGACTTGATATGATTTCAATCTTCTTACATTTATTAAGACTCCTTTTGTGGCCTAAGATACGATTTATTCTGGTGAATGTTCCCAATGTGCTTGAAAAGACTATGTATTCTGTTTCTTTTGGATGGAATGTTTTGTAAATGTCAGTTATGTTCATCTGGTCTAATGTGTCATTTAAATCCCATGTTGCTTTATTGATTTTTTTTTTTGTCTGATGAACTGTCCATTGATGAAAGTGGGATATTTTCCCACTATTTGTATTGTTTATTTCTCTCTTTATGTCTACTAATATTTGCTTTATATATTTAAGTGCTCCTAAGTTGGGTGCCTAGATATTTAGAAATATTATATCCTCTTGTTGAATTGACTCCTTTACCATTATTTAATGACCTTCTCTGTTTCTTGTGATAATCCTTGATTTAAAGTCTTTTTTATTTATTACGAGTATAGCCACCTTGCTTTCTTTTGTTTACCATTTGCATGAAATGAAATATCTTTTTCCACCCCTTTAGTCTCTATCTTATGTGTATTTAAAATGAAAGTGAGTCTCTTGTAGGCAGCATATACCTGTATCTTGTTTTTTTTTTTAATCCATTCAGCCACTTTTTGTCTTTTGATTGAATAGTTTAGTCCATTTATTTTTAGACTTACTATTGATAGGTATGTACTTATTGCCACTTTGTTAATTGTTTTCTGGCTGTTTTACAATTGCTTTGTTCCTTTCTTCTTTTGTTCTCTTCCATTGTGATTGGATGCTTTTCTGTAGTGCTTTTTCTGTAGTGGTGTGCTTAGATTCCTTTCTCTTTAGTGTTATCTAGTATAGGTTTTTGTTTTGTGGCTACCATGAGGCTTATATAAAACATTAGTTATTTATTTCAGTTGCTTCAAACTTGATGTATTTCTTTGACATAGAACACTGTACCTCTGTATCCATGGTTTCCTCAGCCATGGATTCAACCAACCATAGAACCCTCAGATACAGAGGGCTGACTGTACTATGCCATTTTATATAAAGGATTTGGGCATCTGCAGATTTTGGTATCTGCAGGGAGTCCTAGAACTAATCCCCGTTGGATACCAAGGGATGACTATATTAGTTTTAGGTATACAAACATATTTATAACAGTCTATTTTAAGTCCATAACAACTTAAGTTCAAATGCATTCTAAAACTGTACATTTTTACCCTCCCTCCCACATTTGTGTGTTTTGATGCCACAATTTACATCTTTTTATCTTGTGTATCCACTAGTAAATTATTTTAGCTATAGTTATTTTTACTATTTTTGTCTTTTAGCCTTCATACTAGCTTTATAAGTGATCGACCTACCTCCATTACAGCATTAAATTATTCTTAATGTTACTATATATTTACCTTTACCAGTGGGGTTTATACTTTTATATGTTTTCCTGTTACTAATTAACACTCTTTTGCTTCAAATTAAAGAAATACCTTTAATAATATTTGCAGGCTGGTCTAGTGGTGAAGAACTCTTTCTGCTTTCACTTGTCTAGAAGATTCTTTACCTCTACTTCAGTTCTGAAGGACAACTTTGCCAGGTAGAGGTTTCTTGGTTGGCATTTTTTTTTTCTGTCAGCACTTTGAATTTATCATGCGACTCCATTATGGTCTACACATTATGGTCTTATGGGAAATTCCATTGTATGTAACATGCTATCTTGCTCTTGTTGCTTTTAACATTCTTTCCTTGTCTTTAATTTTTGACAATTATGTATCTTGGTATAGATCTCTTCAGATTTATCTTATTTTGAACTTTCTGGGCTTCCTGGATCCGAATGTGTTTCCTTCCCCAGATTAGGGACGTTTTCAGCCATTATTTCTTCAAATAAGTTTCTTTCTTTTCTTTCTCTTTTCTCCATCTGGGATCCCTATAATATGAATCCTGGCCCACTTAATGTTGTCCTGTAAGTCCCTTAAGTAATCTTCTTTTTTCATTCTTTTCTTCTCTGATTGTATGAAATCCACTGTCCTGTCTTAGAGTTCCATTGATCCTTTTTCTGCTTCATCTAGTCTATTGTTGAAGCCTTCTATTAAATTTTACTGTGCAGTAATTGTATTCTTCAGGTCTGTGATTTCTGTTTGGTAGGTACTTGGATGTATTTTCTATCTCTTTGTTTAAATTCTCACTTCATTCAATGCATTGCACTTCTGAACTTGGTAAGCATCCTTATTACCATTACCATAGGTAAGTCATTTATCTTTGTTTCATTAAGGCCTATTTCTGGAGTTTCATCTTTTTCTCTTGTTTGGATTATATTCCTGCTTCTTCCTTTTCTTTGACTCTTAGTGTTGGTTTTACAATATTCAAAACAGCCACCTCTTCTAGGCTTGATGGAGTGGCCTTCTATAGGAGGTGAACATTATCATTCAGCCTGGCAGGAGCTCTTGGTGGTCTCTCAATCCTTTGGGATTGTCCAAGCTCATTTTTGTTCTTAGTGGCTCCCAGTATTTGAGGGTATGCCAAGACCCATTTACCTGTGGGTATTTTCTCCTTCATCGAATCTTGAGAAGTCAGTCAGCTAGTTTTGGACTTCTTTCAGAGGAAATTGCTCCATGTGTAGCTGTAGATTTGGTGTATCACTTTAGAAGTCTCCTATGTTGTCATCTTGGGCCATAACTTGAAATAACAATAAATTGTAACATTAAAATGCCAGTATATCTTGATTGATGCTGAAGAAGCAAACTGACATCTTGAGCCATATGAGTAATTGTTCACATCCAGTCCCACAATGAGTGGGAAGAAAGAGGTAAAAAAAAAAAAAACCAAAAAACAAAAACCCACGATGTATGCTGAGGTAACCAAATAAGAAAGAAGTTTGTCTAAATATAGTCTCCAAAAAGATTAAATCTTGAGTTTCTAAATTACTCATTTCTTAAGAAAATCTTTTTATTCCTGACATTTGATACTGGTGTCTAAAAGATATATGCATGTGGGTAAAATCATCCTTCCCTCCCAGTATGAACAAATTTACCTAAACTTTGAAAAAGCTTATGAGTTTTTTGTTTTTAGGGCTATTCAACAATTAATTTGACTATTTCTTTATTAATGGGCATTAGGCTTTCAGTCTTTCACTATCTCAAAACAAACTTTAATGATCATAGTAATACTTCTTTGTAAACATGTGTGATTATATCTGTAGAATGAATTCTCAGAATTGAAATTGCTTGGCAAAAGAATATGCATTTTAAGGTGGCGGTTATAGCTCAGTGGTAAAGTGCATGCTTAGCATGCATGAGGGTGCTGGGTTCAATCCCCCATACCTCTGTTAAATTTTTTTTAAAAGTAAATAAATAAAAGAAAATGAATAAAAACAATTATCTACCTCCACCAACAAAAGGAAAAAAAAAAGTATGCATTTTAGACTTTGATTGCAAATGGTTTCCAAAATGGTTTAACTAATTTACATTCCCACCAACAGTATATAAGAACTCTAGTCTCCTCATATCTCCACCAAAATTTTGCTTTGTACAATACTTTGATATTTGTTGATGGGAAAAATACTGTTTAATATTCATTTCTTTAATAATGAGTATTGGACACATTTTAGTTTATTTTAAAGACACATATTTCTTTCTCAGTGAACTACCAGTACTTAACCTTTGTAAATTTTTCTAGTGTTTTCTTCCTTGTTTTTAATGTATGAGCACTTTGCACATTATAGAAACTAGTCTTATCTGTCAGATTTATTGCAGGCTGTCCTTTATCTTTTTACTCTATTTTTACATAATGAAATTTATCAACCATTTGTTTTGTTTTTATATTGGTACTGAATTTTATGTCATCTTTAGCAAAGCCTTCTTTACTCCAAGAATATTTTAATATATATTTCTCATGTCTTTTTCTAGCATTTTTATGGTTTCTCTCTGTACATTTATATTTTTTATTATGGGAACTTACTTTGGTTTAAGGAGATTATTTTTCAGATGCCTAGGTTAGTCATCCCAACAACATTTGAATGACCTATCTTTATTTATTGAATGACCTACCTGACTTTCAAGCATACTTATTTACAATGACAAAATTTCTGTATGCTTTTGGGTCTCTTTCTGTATTTTCTGTTTTGTTCTACTGATTCAACTTTTTTTATACATCTGTACCAAAACTGGTATGAGTAATAGTTATATAATTTGTTTTAAACTGTAGACTGTAATTTTATACTGTATTTAGCTTATTTGTGGGGCTAGACCTCATTTATGACTCTTGTTTTTCAGAATTTCCTGCCTATATTACATGGTTACTTTTTCAGATGAATTTTTAAATCATCCATTTTACTCTTCTGAAAAATCAGTTATTTTCAGTGGAATTACTTATTTCTAAAATATAAACTGTATACCAATTTCAAGCCTTCTTGTCCAAAAGCAACAAAGCAATGTATATCTTATTAATTCAAGTCTTATAATGTTCCTTAATAGAGGTTAAAATCATTTTCACATAGATCCTTTGGATTCAAGTTTATTACTACATATTTTATCTTTTTGATAGCATTATAAATAAGTTTTTCCCCATTTTAAAGTTGACTTTTGTTTATTTGTAGCAAAGCCTTTTCTTCTGGGGTATGAATTTTGTAACCAGCCATATATTAAAAAGTCACTCTATTTTGTATTAGTTTTAAAGTTGATTCTTTTGAGATTTCAGGTATAAAATTTTATCCCCTATAAATATAAAAACTTTCATCACATTCTTTTGAATACATATACATAATATATTTGCCCTTTACTTAACTGCATTGGCTAGTACTTAAAATGTAAACTAACAGTCCACAGACAGTAAACTGCTAGTTTTTGGATGTCTGAAAAAGACATTGTTCCCCCTCATTCTTGGGTAATTGATACTTATTTGTCAAGTACATTCCTCAGCACAGGTTGAGGTTAATTGACATACAATAAACTGTACACATTTAAAACTGACAACCACTGATCTGTTGTTAATTTCACACTAAAAATAATACATCCATCACCTCCCCTCAGTTTCCTCATTTACACTTGTAATCCCTCTATGTTACCTCTCCCCATTGGCCTCTCCCCTCAACAACCACTCATGTATTTTCTGTTACTATACATTAATTTGCATTTCACAGAATTGTGTATTAGAGCAATCATACAGTTTTTACTTGATTTTTGTCTGGCTTCTTTCACTCACCATGAATAGGTTGCATTTCCAACATGCTGTTGTGTGTATCAGGAGCTCATTTCTTTTCATTGCTGAGAAGTATTCCACTGTATGGATGTGCTACAATTTGTTTAACTGTTTACCCATTGATGAATATTTGGATGTTTCCAGTCATCAGTTATCTTTTAGAGATTTACAAACCAAGTAAGTATTTTTTACTTACCCATGTATTTACCATTTCCATTGTTCTCCATTTCTGTGTAGATCTAGATTTCCTTTTGGTATTATTTTCCTTTTTCCTGAAGGGCTTCCTATGATGTTTCTTGTAGTGCTGATTTTCTAATACTGGATTCTTTAAGCTTTTGTGTCTGTGAAATATCTATTTTACCTTCATTTTTTAATGATACTTTATCAAGTATAGAATTGTGGATTGACAATTTCTTTCAGTACTTTGAAAATGTTCTTCCACTGTCTGTTAGTTCATATAATTTGAGAAGTCTGCTGTTACTCTTCTATATTTGTTCCTCTATGTGTTTATACATACATGTATATATATGTATATATACACACACACACATTTTATTGCTGTTGGCTTTTTTTTTTTTTTTTACAAATTTTGATTATGACGTGCTTTGGTGTAATTTTCTTCATGTTTCTTATACTTGAAGTTCATAGTTCATTAACCTTCTTTGATCTGTGGATTTACATGTTCATCAAATTAGAAAGATTTTTGGCATTACTTTTTCAAACATTTTTTTGTCCCATCATCTCTATCCTTTCCTGGGACTCCTATTGTATGTTTATTAAGCAGCTTGAAGTTGGACAATAGCTGACTCATTCTCTGTTCACTGATTCTGGTTTTTCCCTCTGTTTCATTTTGAGTGGCACATCTTTGAGTTCAGTAATTTTTCTTTTTCAGTGTCAATTCTGTTGTTCATCCCATCTGGTGTATATTTTACTTCTAGAAGTTTAACTCAGATCTTTTTTATATTTCCCATGTCTCTTAACATACTGGTGCTTTCTTCTATCTCCTTGAATATATGAAATACAAATCTTCTTTAAGTTATGATGAGATTACATCCTGATAAACCCATTGTAAATTGAAAATATCCTAAGTCAAAAATGAATTTAATACACCTAGCCTGTCAAACATCATAGCTTAGCCTAGCCTACCTTTAAGATGTTCAGAACACTTACTAGCCTACAGCTGAGCAAAATTATTTTACACAAAGCCTTTTATAATAATTTATAAATTTTTTTATTGAATATTGTACTTATGGTGAAAAACAGAATGTTTGTATGGGTACAGAATGATTGGAAGTGTATCAATTGTTAACCCTCATGATTATGTGGTTGACTGGGAGCTGTGGCCCAATGCTGCTGCCTAGCATCTTGAGAGATGATTGTACTACACATTGCTAGCTTGGGAAAAGATCAAGATTCAAAATTTGAAGTATGGTTTCTACCGAATGTGCATTGCTTTTGCACCATCATAGAGCTGAAAAATTGTAAGTTGAATCACTAAATCAAGGACTATCTGTATATTTACAATAGCTGACTTAATGTTCTTGTCCACTGATTTTATTCTATGTGTCATTTCTAGGTCAGTTTCTATTGATTGGTATTTTCTCTTTATCAGGAATTGTATTTTCCTATTGACATAGTATCATTGCCTGGATGCCAGACATTGTAAATTTTTTGTTATTAGTTGCTATTTGTTTTCTATTATTTAGATACTGAGTTTTGTATTCCATGGCACAATAACATTTTAACATTTTTTTAGAAACAGTAAAGTCTTTTGCTTTTTATTCTGAAATAAATATATAACCACACCAAGTTGCCAAAAATTATACAGGATAGTAATATAGCTTGTGGATAAGTGTAATGAATGGAAGTAGTAATATAAGGAATAAGGAGGAGATATTAGGAATGCTTTTTTAATATAAGATACTTGCACTATCCATGAAACAGTATAGTGTTACTTAAAAGTGGACTTGTATCAGTAGTAAATGTATATTGCAAACTCTAGGACATCTGCTAAAAAAAAAGTAAAAAAGAGAAGTGTAATTAAGAAAGGAATGGGAAAGGAATCATATAAGATGCCCAGTTCAAACCACAAAAAGAAGAAATAAGTGGAAGAAAAATACAGGAACAAAGAACAAGAGCAATGAATAGAAAATAACTATGGTAGACATTAATCCAACTATATAATCACTTTAAATGTCAATTGTCTAAATACATTAATTAAAAGACAGAGACTGTCAAAGTGATTCAAAAAACAAGACCAGTATTATTGACAAGAAATTTAAATACAAATGAATATATAGATGAAAAGTAAAGAGATGGAGAAAGATATACCATGCTAACATTAATAAAATATTAATATTATATATATAATATCTATATCTATATCTATATATAATATCTATTTACGGCCAGTTGCTTTAGCATGGTGAGGAACGTTGTTAGTCCAGTGAACCACATAAGCATTGGCCCACTGCCATACTTCATTTGCTGTGAAATGAGTTCTGTGATGAAAAGCAGTGCTGTGTGGGATATCATAATAATGGATAAAGCATTCTGTAAGTCCATAGATAATATATTTGGCAGAAGCATTCCATGCAGGAAATGTAGATCCATATCCTGAGTGTCTATTCCAGTAAGGACAACATAGTGTTCCTTCCACGATGAAAGTGGTTCAGTGCAATCAACCTGCCACCAAGTAACTGATCACCTGAGAAATGGTGCCATATTGGAAACAGCATTGATTTTTGCTCTTGTCATACTGGGCACTTAACAGTGGCTGTAGCCAAGTTGGCTTTGGTGAACGGAAGTCCATGTTGCTGAGCCCATGCATAACCCGCATCCCTGCCACCATGGCTACTTTGTTTATGAGCCCATTTAGCAATGACAGGAGTAGCTGGGAAATAATCTGACTGCTATCCATAGAATGGGTCATACTATCTATTTGAGTGTTAAAATTCTCCTCTGCTGAGGTCTCCCTTTTGTGAGCATTCATATAGGACAAAAACTTTTGTATATACTAGCAACAGAATTTGAAATTCAAAGCAATAACGTTTACATTAGTACCCTCAAAAATAACATACTTATAGACCCAAAAAGTATGTGCAAGATCTACATGAGGAAAACTACAAAACTACCCCCCAAAAAAATCCTTACAGATAGAGGAAACTGAAAAACAAGTGGAGAGAGCTTCCATGTTCATGGATAGGAGAACTCAATATTGTCAAGACATCAGTTCTTCCCAACTTGATCTACAGATTCAACATAATCCCAATAAAAATCTCAGCAAGTTATTTCATGGATGTTGACAAACATTCTGAAGTTTAGATGGAGAGGCAAAAGGCCCAGAATGACCAATATGATACTGAAGGAGGGGAACAAAGTCATAGGACTGATGCCATCTGACTTCAAGACTGACTTTAAACCTAAAGTGGTGAAGACAGAATATTATTGGTGGAAAAAAATAAATACATCATTGCAACAGAATAGAGAGCCTAGAAATAGATCCACACAAATACAGTCAACTGATCTTTGACAAAGAAGCAAAAGCAATACAATGGAGAAAAGATAGTCTTCTCAAAAAATGGTACTACAACAACTGGACATGTACATATACAAAAAACAAATCTAGACACAGACTTAACACACTTCACAAAAATTAATTCAAAATGGATCATAGTCCTAAATGTTAAACACAAAATGATATAAAGCTCCTAGAAGAAAATACAGGAGAAAATGTAAATGACTTTAGGTTTGGTGACTTTTTAGATATAACACCAAAGGCACAATCCATAAAAGAAAAAAATTGGTAAATTTGAATTCATTAAAATGAAAAACTGCTTTGTAAAAGACACTATCAAGAGAATGAGAAGACAAGCCACAGACTAGAAGAAAATAGTTGCAAAAGATACATCTGATAAAGAACTGTTAACCAAAATACACAAAACCTGAGTAAAAAATGGGCAAACGATCTGAACAGATACCAAACTAAAGAAGACAGATGGCAAGTAAGCATATGAAAATATTTAAAATCTCAAATTAAAACAAGAATGAGAAGCCACTACACACCTATTAGAATGGTGAAAATCTAAAACACTGTCAACACTAAATGCTAGCAATTGGATGTGGAACAACAAAAACTTTCATTCATTGATTGTAGGAATATAGTTTGTTTCTTAAAAAACTAAACATATGATTCAGGAATCATGCTCCTTGGAATTTACCAAAAGAAGTTGCAAATTTATGTCCACACAAAAACCTGAATGGATAAACTGTGGTACGTCCAGACAATGGAATGTTACTCAGTGCTAAAAAGGAATAAGCTATGAAGCTATGAAAAAAGCATAGAGGAAACCTAAATGCATATTACTAAACGAACTCAATCTGAAAAGACTACATACTGTGTGATTCCAAATGTATGACATTCTTGAAAAGGCAAGACTATGGAGACAGTAGAAAGATTTGTGGTTGCTAGGAATTAAGGGGAAAGAGGTGATGAATAGGCTGACACAGATTTTTAGAACAATGAAACTATTCTATATTACATTATAATGTATTGTATAATGGAATGTATTCATCATTATATACATGTTAAAACATCAATGTAATCATCAGTCCCAGTGTAAACTATGCATTTGGGATAATGGTGATGTATTAATACATGTTCATCAGTTATAACAAATGCACCACTCTGATGGAGGATGTTAATAAGTGGGAGAAGCTGAGTGTGTGGGGGGTAGGCAAGGGGAATATGCAATATGTAAAATTACTTTAAAACATAAAGTATATTAAAATATAAAAAGGTAACCCTCATACACTGTTGGCAGGAATGTAAATTGGTGTAGCCACTGTGGAAAACAGTACAAAGGTTTTTCAAACTAAGACTAGAACTACCATATGACCCAGAAGTTCCACTCCTGGGTATATATCCAAAAAACCAAAAACACTAATTCAAAGAGATACATGTACCCCAATGTTCATAGCAACATTATTTATAATTACCAAGATGTGGATGCAACCTAAGTGTCCATCAACAGATGAATGGATAAGGAAGATGTGGTGTATTAAAAAATGTCTGTCTGTCTATGTCTACCTAAGTCTATGTCTATCTACCTACACACACACACACACACACACACACACACACACACACACACACACACAATGGAATACTACTCAGCCATAAAGAAGAACGAAATTTTGCCATCTGCAACAATATGGATGGTCTTGGAGGGCATTATGCTAAGTGAAGTAAGTTGAACAGAGAAAGACAAATATTGTATGATACCACTTATATGTGGAATCTAAAAAATTACAACAAACTAGTGAATATAACAACAAGGAAGTGGACTCACAAAGAACAAATTAGTGGTTACCAGTGGAGGGTGGGCAATATGGGGGTAGGGGACTGGGAGGTACAAACTACTGAGTGTAGGGTAGGCTACAAGGATATACTGTACACAGGAATATAACCAATATTTTATAATAACTGTAAATGGAGTATAACCTTTAAAATCTGCATAAAAATAAAAAATATATATATTAAAGTATAGATGAGGTCCCATGTACTCTTTACCCATTTCCCCCATCACTAATATCTTTTTATATAGTTTAAAATCAGAACAAGATGACATTGGTACAATTCACAGAACTTACTCAGATTTTATCACTTTTAGGTGAACTCATTTGTGTATTTATGTGTATGTATGTATAGGTCTATGTAATTCTGTCACATGTGTAGATTTGGGTAACTACCACTATAATCAAACTTCAAAACTGTTCCATCACAATAGGGTCTACTTTGTTACTCCTTTATAGTCACATTACTCCTTTCCTCACCCATTGCTAAATTTTGGCGAACGCTAATCAGTTCTCCAGCTCTATTTTATTATTTCAAGTTTGCTATATAAATTGATTCATATAGTATTTAACCTTTTAAGATCAGCTCTTTTCACTCAGCACAGTTCTCTTGAGATCCATACAGTTGTGAATCTTAATAGTTTGTTCTTTTTTACTGCTGAATAGTATTTCACGGTATAATATGCCAAATTTTGTTTAACTATTCACCTGCTGAAGGACATCTGGATTTTTTTTTTTTGATTTTTATAATTAAAGCTGCTAGGAACTCTGTATACAGATTTTTGAGTAAAGTTCAGTTTTCATTCTCTAGGTACCTAGGATAGGGGTTGTTAGATAATATGGTAATTGTATTGTAACTTTCCAAGAAAATGCTGATCTGTTTTCTACAATGGTTTTACCATTTTGCTTTTCTACCAATAGAGTATGAGAGTTCCAATTGATCTGTGTTATCTTTATCATCACCCAGTTTTGCTAGTATTTTTATTTATTTATTTTTAAATTTAAATTTAGTCAGTTTACAATGTGTTAATTTCTGGTATACAGCACAGGGATTCAGTTAAACATATATATATATTATATCTTTTTATATTCTTTTCATTATAGGCTTATCACAAGGTATTGAATATGGTTCCCTGTGCTATACAGTAGAATCTTGCTGTTTATCTATTTCGAATACAGTAGTTAGTGTCTGTAAATCCTGAACTCCCAATTTAACCCTCCACCCCTACTCCCACCCCAGTAACCACAAGTTTGTTATCTATGTCTGTGACCCTGTTTCTGTTTTGCAAATAAGTTCATGTCTCATTTTTTTTTCAAGATTTCACATATAAGTGAGAACATATGGCATTTTTCTTTTTCTTTCTGGAGTACTTCACTTAGTATGACAATCTCCAGGTGTATCCATGTTGCTGCGAATGGTATCATTTTATTTTTTATGGCTGAGTAATATTCCATTGTGTATATTTACATATATACACCACAACTTCTTTATCCAGTCATCTGTTGTGGGTATTTAGGTGGCTTCCATGTCTTGGCTATTGTAAGTCATCTTGCTATCAACATTGGGGTGCATGTATATTTTTGAATTGGAGTATCCTCTGGATATATGCCCAGGAGTGGGATTGCTGGATCTTATGGTAACTCTACTTTTAGACTGCTAAGTAATCTCCATACTGTTTTCCATAATGGCTGCATCAAACTACATTCCCACCAATAGTGTAGAAGGGTTTCCTTTTCTCTACACCCTCTCCAGCATTTATCATTTTTGGAATTATTAATGATGGCCATTTGACTGGTGTGAGGTGATAACCTCACTGTAGTTTGGATTTGCATTTCTCTGATAATTACTGATATTAAGCATTTTTTCATGTGCTTATTGGCCATCTGTATGTCTTCACTGGAGAAATGTTTGTTTAGGTCTTCTGCCCATTTTTTGATTGGCTTGTTTATTTTGTTATTGAGTTGTATAAGCTGTTTGTATATTCTGGAAATTAAGCCCTTATCTGTCACATTGTTTGCAAGTATTTTCTCCTATTCTGTAGGTTGTCTTTTCATATTGTTTATGATTTTCTTTGCTGCACAAAACCTAGTATTTTTAATTTTAGTAGTCTAATGGGTATTTAGTGTTCAAATTTACATTCCTCTAGTGGCTAATGAAGAGTACGTTTTCATGTGCTTATTTACCATTTGTATATCCTCTTTGGTAAAGACTCTTCAAGTAGTTTGCCCATCTTTTAACATAAATGTTTCATTTGGAATAATTTTAGATTGAGAGGAAAGTAGCAAAGATAATACATAAATTTTTCATATTCTCCTTTCCTAGTGCATTATTATTAACTGAATTCTCTACTTACTTCATATTTCACCAGTTTAAAAAATATTTTTCTTACAGTTTTTATTGTGGTGAAATGTATATATAACCGCTCAAAAATGTACAATCTAGTGGCATTTAGTACATTCACAATGTTGTGCAACAATTACCACTATATAGCTCCAAAACATCTTCATCACCACAAAAAAAAACCACTGATCCATTTAGTAGTCACTGCCCATTCTACTCTTCCCTAGCCACTGGTGACCATTAATCTTCTGTTTCTAGGGATTTACTTATTCTGGATATTTCATATAAATGGAATATCATACAATATGTGGCCTTTTATGCCTGGCTTCTTTCACTTCATGTAATGTTTTTGAGGTTCATCCATTTTATAGCATGTATCAGTACTCTGTTTTTAAAATAAAACATTTCAGAATTGTGGTAAAACATATACAAAATTGGTTAAAATGGTAATTTAAGCATACAGCTCAGTGGTATCAAGGCCATTTGTATTGTGCAACCATCACCACCAGCTATCTCCAGAACTCTTTTCACCTTGTAAAAATGATACACATTACCCATTAAACAATAATTCCTCATATCCCCCTCCCCCAGTGCCTGGCAACCACCATTCTACTTTCCTTCTCTAAAAATTCGACTACTCTGGGTACCTCATATAATTGGAATCTACCACTTGTGTCTTCTTGTGACTGGCATATTTTACTTAGCATAATATCCTCAAGGTTCATCCATGTTGTAGCGTATGTCAAAATTTCTTTCCTTTTTAAGGCTGAACACATTGCATTGTATATTGCACACACGTTTTACTTATCCACTGATTTACTGATGGGCTGTAGATTGGGTTGCTTCTACATTTTAGCTATTGTCAATAATGTTGCTATAAAGGTGTGTTTACAAATGTATATATCAAGAAGTGAATTTGCTGGTCATATGATAATTTCCATTTTTATTTTTCTGAGGAGCTACCATAGCAGCTGTGCCATTTCACATTCCCACCAACAATGCACAAGAGTTCTAATTTCTCCTCATCCTTGCCAACACATTTTCTCCCTTTTTTTTTTTTTTGATGGAAGTCATCACCTATTGGGTGTGATGTCATATCACACTGTGGTTTTGATCTGCATTTTCCTAATGATTAGTGATTTTGAAGATCTTTTCATGTGCTTATTGGCTATTTGTGTATCTTCTTTCGAGAAATGGCTATATAACTTCCCATTTTTAAATTGAGTTGGTTTGGAACTCCAGGAGTTCTCTGTATATTCTGGATAGTAGATGCTTATCAAATATATAAACACAACTGATTTCTGTGTGTCTATTTTCTACCCTGCAACTTTACTAAATTCATTTATTAGTTCTAGTTGTTCTTCTGTGGATTCTTTGGGATTTTCTGTATAGAGGATTGTGCCATCTGTTAATAGGGATAGTTTTACTTCTTTTCCAATTTAGATGCTTTTTATTTCTATTTTCTTGCCTAGTATTTCTGGCTAGAACTTCCAGTACAAAATAGAAGTAGTAAAAACAGGCATCCTTGTCTTGTTCTAGATCTTAAGGAGGAAAGTTTTCAGTCTTTCTTCCTTGAGTAGGATGGCTATGGGGATTTTTTGTTTTTTGTTTTTAAATAAATGTCCTTTATCAGTTTGAGGAAGTTCTCTATTTCTAGTTTTTAAAAAAAATTTTATCATAAAAGAGTATTCAATTTCATCAAGTGTTTTTTCTGCACCAATTGAGATGATCATGTGTGGGATTTTTTTCCCTTCAATCTATTAGTGTGGTTTTTACATTTTTAACTTTCTTCTGTTGGACCACCCTTGTATTTCTGAGATAAATCCCACTTGATCATGGTATATAGTCCTTTTAATATGCTATTGGATTCTGTTTGCTAATACTTTGTTGAGACTATTTGCATGTATATTCATAAGGAATGTTTGTCTCTCATTTTATTTTCTTGTGGTGTTCTTTGTCTAGCTTTGAAATCAGGGTAATGCTGCTGTTACAGAATGAGTTAGGAAATGTTCCTTCTTATTCTATTTTTTGGAAGAGTTAAATATTTGGTAGAGTTCACCAGTGAAGCCATCTTATCCTGGACGTTGATTTGTCAGGAGGTTTTTGTGACATGCTGGAAGCCTTTTTCTTGTAAGTAAAGTAATTCACTTTTTATGTCTTTTGACATGTGAGACATTTCATCATAGTTCTGTAATTTTAAAAAACCACATTTAGTATTTTTACTTAATTTTCTGGGAGACAATTTACTTACTACCCCTCCCCGCTTCTTAAGTTAATGTGCCAATTTCCTGTAATGAACTGCTTAAAGAGAAGCCTTGATCTAGAATGGAGTGAAATAGGCAAAAAAACAAACATATAAATACATAGATAAAAATTTTTAAAGACTGCTGTTTAAAAATCCAACATTTTCACCAATTCTATTCAAACAGAACACACAAATGATATTGGCATGATATGTGTTTTTAGTGTTTCCTTGTGGTTGGCTTTCCTCACCATCTTGCAAGTAACGGAGCTGCAATCAGTTGTAGTTTGTCATGCTAGATCACAGAGGTTCACTCAGTTTCATATTAGTTGAAGGCCCTGGATGAGACTATAAGGTCTTGGAATTCCAAATTGCAAGACTCTATTGATTCCTATAGGGCAAAATTCTGATAATTTTGCTTGTCTACCTCATAATTAGGTACCTGAGTGATACTATTCTGGTGCAGCATCTCTGAAGCTGTAATGCAGTCCTTGATTGTGACTCTGTTGTCCATGTTGTGGAAGTGTTCTATGGCTAACATGTTGTGCTGGATGCTATGTTTTGGAATTTCTAATTTGGAGAATAAAGTCAAGCTGTAAAGGTCATCTTAGTTAAAGAGCACTGGGTAGCATTCACAGCCAGCAGCTACAAAACTGTTCTCTGAGACAAATAATACACTCAGGAGTGGCAGGAAAAACTTGAACAATATTTGAGACATAAGCAGTAGACATGTGCTATAATGGCTGACCCAGGGCAGAGAGCTCCCACTGGCAGGGAAGTTGAACCTGGGACTCAGCCTCCAGTGCCACCAGACTCTGACATCAGTTAACCAAAATGCATCTTGATGCCCTATGACATACTGGTTGGTTTTTCATCAGCTTTTTTATTGTATGCAGAAGCACTCTGCTTTAAGTCATATGATCCTGCTGTCAGCAAAACACTGTTGAGATCCCAATCCAAACTAAGGACAATTGAATGAATTGGCTTTTTAGTGTGCTTGCTTACCCACTTGACATTTTTATACTCAAGTAACAAATTATTCTTCAGTGTCCACAGCAAATTTGTTCTTCAGAGAGGACCACTTCACAAAAGTGGCTGCATGATTAATTTTCAAGGTCACCAGGGATAGCTTCCAGACACCATCCTTCTGACTCCTGCAAAGGACAATGTGGTCATGCTTGAGAGCCCTATCAATACCTGTGATGCCTCTACTGTGCTTCTGGAGTTCATGTGGTTTCACCCATTGGCCCCCATTCCTCTTATAGATGTGAACTTTGCAGTTATTGCTGCTAAAGGCAACCTGAGTATGATCCCTTTTTTAGGCATGACAGATGATTGGCTCTTGTAAAAACTGTTGCAGAAAAATATTTTTGGTGTCTTTAAAGGTTAGGAAACGGGGGTCAGGACAGTCCTGACAGGCTCAGAGCGGAGAATTTGAAGACCAGTCAATCAACATGAACAGGGTTTGTTCCATTCTGCATCTTTTATGAAGGTTATTTCTTCCTCCTCTTCCACTTCCTTCTTCTCTGTTTTCTATAGTTCCTATCACTAATATGGTCTGTATATATTTTTTTAATATGTATTGTCCTTTGCCTGATTTTTGAAGTCTTGGGGTATTAATTTTTTTTAGTGGTTACTTTGAAGATATATTCTTAATTCTTCTTGAATTGCTATATATGCATGGCATCAGTTGACTTCTCCTTATGATAGGGGAAATTAGTATAATTTCTATTTCTATGTTTATTCTTGTTCTCAATTCACCAATTAATCACCACACTTAGCTACAGAATTATTTACTCTTTTGTTAGCAACTTTAACCTCCTCTTTACCTTCTCTAAAATTAAAAATTACAATATTTCTATGTTATGGATTTTAAGTTTACATTTTATTCTGTAATCATATTTGCCACTGTTGTTTAACTTTACTTCTACAATCAAATAAACTGATCACTCCCTGTCCTTTGACCATGGCCTCTCCACGCATGTTTTTATTGGTTGGAAACCATCCTACAGCAGATATTTAAAGATTCATGGGGGCCTGTGTTTCATTTACAGTATTCTATGATGCATATATAACACTATATTTATAATGTTATGTGCATTCATGGTTTGAAATTTTAAAAATTAATTCATTTTTTAGGTTATTAATTCAAAATTATTAGGAAAGAGAAATTGTACTTTTTGTTCAAATTAAGAAACAAGATAGTTTTTCACCAAGTGTTAAAATGTTAGGTATAAAGCAATTTCCCACAATTTTGGCAATTACTTCATAAAATACTAACTACATAAGGGTTCTAATAGTATAAATGTCCAATGTATGAAGTTTTTACTGTTACTGCCATTATATTACTATTACTGTTATATTGCCACTCCACTTGAGGATTGTTGTAACAAAGAATTACATTAGTATAGAAAGCTCTCCAACACATTGTCATTTTTCCTTTGTCTTTAGTAAACAGCTCACATACACAAGTCACTAATACCTTTACACAGATGACTGATATCTGCCACTTTGAACCTGAGATCCCCCTTATACTCTAGCTCTGCATTTTTTTCTTTATTTTTAAAATTGAAGTATAGTTGATTTACAATATTGTGTTAGTTTTAGGTATACAGCAAAGTGATTCAGTTATATATATACATATTTCAGATTATTTTCCATTATAGTTTATTGTAAGATAATATTGTTCTCTGTGTAACAGTAAGCAGTCCTACATTTCTAATTGCTCACTGAATGGTTAACATGGACATCGCTGAGCAACTCAAACTCACTTTCCTTTCCTCTTAAACCAGGTATTCTCCATGAGAGTTAATCTATACACTCTGTAGTCACCCTTGACTCCCCCTATTTCCAATGCCTTATCAGCTCTGCTCCTCCACTGTTCTCAGTCCCATCAGTTGTAGAGTCTCTCATGGTAGCTTCTCTCCTTTTCATTTTCATTGTTGTTATCCTACTTCTAGGCTTCATTTGACACACTGCAATAGCTTTTTACATATCTTTCTCCACTAATAGCTTATACATTACTGGAAAATAATCTTCCTAAAGCCATGTTATAAGCAATTCAGGGTATATTTTACACCAAAGTTTTATGTTGGAAGAATTTACATACATTTTATCCTCTTTCAGAATCCTTGTAATTTTTTTTCCTGTAATTTGTGGGAAATAAGCTTTAAAAATGAAATTACATTGACAACATACTTAGAAATAGGGAATGAAATTTTATTGTGAATCCTTTCAATTTCAAAAAAATCCTTTTGTAAAGTGATAAGCACTTAATTTTATCTTTTATATGTGAGTTTTCATAATTCATCTTTGCTAAAGTACGCATAAAATAGTGAGAATGAAGCAACTGGGAAGGAGATAATTGGAGACTTTGAAAGACTGACATTTGTAGAAACTGTTTATTAATGTTTATTAATAACAACCATGCCTAACTGACCTCCAGATTAAAATGAAAACTAAGAGCTTTCTTTGCTGCTTCTAATATAGCAGTGGGTTGGGAATCTTTTTTATTTTTCCTTTATGATAGGAAATTATGATGTGTGAAAATTATCTGAATGAATATCAAAATGTGTTATTTCTCTAGAGAAAAGTGTTCTTTAAATAGTCTTCATTCAACATCTGTCACAGTACATGCTATACAAGATGAAAGGCAGTTGTAAAATTACAAGCTTTGCAATAACATAGTTGATTTAAATTCAGTTTTGCTATTAGTTGTATGACATTAGATACATTTGAATTTTTCTAGCCTTAATTTAATTATTTGTAAAGTGGGAACAATTTTACCTATCTTATCTCAGATAATGTGTTCAAATCTTACAGTATAGCGTCTGATAGGTAGTAGGTTAATAAATGAAACTAGAATGTTGATTTTTCCTTTGACATCAGTTACACTAGTAAAATACTAATTAACTTCATAACAAGTAGTGAATATATTAGTACTTTGCATTTTAAAAATACTATACCTTAATTATCCAATTTAATCAAATTCATCAAAGATTATATGTAATCAGATTTTAAATGTAATAAACTATTTATTGACTAAAAGTTACTTAATTTAGATACAGTGAAATGAGGTATGTGAATATGCTCCATAAACTTGGGGTATTATGTTCTGTGATGTAGGTTCAAATCCTAATTATACAATTTATTAACAATATAACCTCTGTTTCTGCTCTAAAATAAAAGACTGGTGATAGTGATAACCATCTTGAGGTTGCTAAGAAAATCAAATCAAATAATGTGTGTGAAACAGCTTTGTATACCCTAAAGCATAATGCAGGACTAATTATTGTATTTTTCTTATTTTAACCATGACATTAATAGGATTTAATGCTACAACTTTAAGTCAGAATAAAGGAGAGGAAAATAAAGTTAATTAAATTAAATTTCAAAAAAGGAAAACAGTTTTGAAACAAGCAGAAAGTTCTTAAAGAAAAATTTATGAAAGCCTATTTAATAAGACCTTACTTATTTCAGAGTTAGAATCATGAATAAGTCTGTGACCACCACAAAAAATAAAGTAAAAGTGAATCATACCTCCTATAAATTTCCTAAATGGCAAGAACTCTATTCTTTTGGGTATTGGATTTTGTTGTTGTTGTTGTTAAATAGCATTAATTCTAAATGATACTAATATACAAAGTAGGAAAAATAATTCCAGAAAAAACGATGCTCATTTACATGAGTACAGTCACAAAGGATCCATGTACGTGACTAGTCAATGTTTAAAAACATTTTCACAATTAAATAAAGAAAAATACTTTGGCGTGTAATGATTTATAAAACATAATTTTGTAAAATGATTGTTAACAAACAAAATGTTGAATGCTGCCAACAGAACTGTATGGTGATTTTTAAGAAAGCTTTTTTTGGAAAGCCATTAAACACTGCCATCTACAAAACTTGTTATTCATGGACTGGTTGGTTAAAATGTTCAGCCAAATGAATGCAACAAAACTTAAAATTGTTGGCTTTTGCCTACCGTACCAAGATCACCCTTAAGATCTGTTGGCAGACTTAACTTTCTTGATCCTTTAACTGAAACAACAAACAGAAAAAGGAAAAAGGCAGTTGTTAATATATAAAATTAAAGAGGAGTGTGAGGGAGCAGTATGTTTTACAGTAAAATTATTAAGATCCTGATGAACATTATACTTAGTGAGCATGTATGGAAGCAGAAATACCGTTCAGTGATAGTTTGTTGTCATTCAGTAGTAAATATTTAACATGCAAGCAGAAATATGAGAAAATCAATTGTTCTTACAGTAAATAAGTAAATCTTTTACATAGTTTTTTTCACATGTGGCATGAGAAGTGATTTCTTATTTATTTTGGAAAGAACCCAAAATCAATTTCAGATAAATCTAACAGGTAAAGAAATACTGCAACAAATGTATAAGCTTATATCATAAATAACAATGATAAGGGTAAAAACTGATGTACTCTGTAAATATTTTTTTGAAATAGAATTCTATTATCGGTGTAATGTGATGTAGTTGAGTAAACTTTACCATGCCTATGCAGATGAAATGCCTTCAATACTGAATACTAAATGTTAAATTCAGTAGATAAGAAAAATCTTGAAAATAAAAAAATTTGAAAATAAATTTAATTGTATTATAAATCAAGCTGTCAGAAAATGAATAAACCAAGAAAACTCCTATTATTTATTGAAAACTTGCCTCATTATCTGTTAATAAAATTTTACATTGGGCATCGGTAAAATATTTAACTGGAATCTATGTTATCACATAAAGAAAGGCATTGGGGGAATCATGTTAAAAATATTTTCTGTCAGTACTTATATTAAGACTCAAAATGATACTACCAATTAATTTATACCTTGTAGTGAGTGATCTTCTTTACAACTATGAAAGTTATTTTAAAGTAAAGATGGAAGATAATATAGCAGGAAGAACACTCAACTTAAAATCAGAAAACATGGTTCACAAATCTCTGAATTGTTAACACCTAGTTATAAAAGTGAAAAATCCCGTCATCAATTTGGAGCTTAATCTTCTTATCTGTCAAATAATATTCTTGATACTATCTCTAATATTTCAGCTAGAATGATTGGAATACATCTTATAATATATTTTATAAAACCTAAATATAATAGAAACCTAAATATACTTTTTGTGAGTCATGAAATATTACTCATATCTTGATTTTTTTTCTCAACCATTTAAAAACTAAAAACCTGTTCTAATTCATAACTCATAACAAAACAGGTGGCAAGCTGGATTTGGCCTGTGGGTTGTAACTTGCTGACTATAATATGGCATGCTAAACTACTTACTAAAGGAAATCTAAGTATTATCATTCTAATAAAAACAATAGCAATAGGCAGTTGTCTCTATGAAAAGGCATTAAATAATTCTATTAAGGAGAAATCAGTAAATCAAATTACAGTAATTTGTGTTTAGAATGAGCAGCACAGATTGTATTTATATAAAAACATGGCAAACTAAATAAATATACGTGGTATTTGTGCTTCAGAAGAGGTTGCAAATAAAGTATATTTTGTAAATTGATACATAATTCAGATGGACTGAGGGAGTGGAATGTTTACTATTTAAAATCTTTCACTTAATTTTGAAAGTAGGAAGTAATTCTTTATAATGTAAGGATTTGTTCCATAATTTATCCTTTTAATTTTCTATTTTGTTTTAAAATAAGGTGTTGCAACATATCTATACACTATTAATTACTTCAAAAATGGATTACAAAGATGCTTTCAAAAAGAGGGCAAACGGTCCCTTTCTTTTTTTTTTTTTTTACATTTTTATTGATTCATAATCATTTTACAGTGTTGTGTCAAATTCCAGTGTTCAGTACAATTTTTCAGTCATACATGGACATATACACACTCATTGTCACATTTTTTTCTCTGTGATTTATCATAACATTTTGTGTATATTTCCCTGTGCTATACAGTGTAATCTTGTTTTTTCTATTAGCCTAATATCTAATTTACTGTGGCTCTCAGATCTGCTCCACTCTTGGGGATATGCTCTCCAATTTAACACCTGCCTTTTTGGCTTCCTATAGACAACTTTCTACCTGAAAATTGGGGGCCCCCTTACAAACCCCATCCTCAATTGTATAATTCAGGGAGGAAAAGAGAATGATTAGATGGTGTGATTAATTGGTGAACTTCTTTAATAACAATGTTAATAACAACTCTCCTGTTATTTATGCACAGAGTAATGTTCTCACTTGTCCAACCACTAGTAAACTACTCATCCTTCAAGACAGCTGAAAAATCACTATCTTTCTGAAGGCAGCATCAAACTTAAGGCTTCATTTGGTGCCATTATCTTAACTTTTCATAGCATCTTGTGTACATCTCTTCTATAACATACTTTGTTACACTTGATTCTTTTTTTTACTCTACTACCAACTAACATCCTGAAACTGAGTTCTCTAAAGACAGGGATTGTATCCCTAATGCCTAATCAATCTCTGTACAGCAGTACTTCCTAAGAGTCCACTGTCTTTTCAAGAGTGACATCACATATTTGATGCATAATGGGCTTATTCTCCCAAAAAATCTGTCATGCTGTGTATCTTCACATAGAATACTATCTTTAATCCTTCCACACCTTGAAAAACTACCTGTCTTGGCTCACAGTAATACAGAGAATAGTTCCATAGATGATCTGGCTATGGGACAGGGAATATTGCTGCATCAAGTATTAGACTTACAACAGTTTGATTTCTTATGGTCCTAGTCCTGTTAGATTCTGGGAAAAATGTCGCTAAATTCTTGCTACTTTAATATGTTGTGGCTTACATTTTTGAAGATAAAAACAAAAAGAAAGGAAAGAAAATTCATAACTGTGCACTAAAAAGGTGAATTTTATCCTAATGTAAATTATATATCACTAAATCTGAATTTAAGAAAACATAAAATTTGAAATAAAGTGTCCCCCACAGATAGGATTTAATCACTTACCTAATCACATCTATCACATTACTACTTACCTAGAAATTGTTAGGATGGCATGACACCAAAGGTGACACAAATAAGTGATAGTATTAGCTTATGGCAAAATACATATTAATATTAATCTATAAATTCAGGCCTAAAGATTAGGTGATGGCCAAGCCCTACAATAGCACCAGATGTAAATCTTTTCAAGACTATTCATCTCTATTCCTAGATTTTCTGCCTCCCCAAAACAGGTTATTTACAGTAATAAGGCAGGGTAGTCTGATGGTTTACCATAGCTTATACCAGAATGAGGTCATATGCTCAGCCCTAAATTTGAACAGAACTTCAGGCATTACAACAGGGTTTTGCCTGAGATACTTCAGTATGTCTTGACTGTATTTTCTATCATCTGTATATTCATATGCCTTTTTTCTAATTCCTGATTCAATTCAAAGTCAATGAATAGTGCAGCCTGACTCATCTGAGGAATGTTATATTGGCTTCAAATAAGTTTTAGTCAGATCCTTGATTCCACATTTGAATCAAAATTTTAGGAACAGAGTGTACCCTGAATCAGTCTGAATATGGCTACCACTTTGATGGGAAATAACAAAATGCTAGGTTAGAAATTTCTAACTCAAAGCTTCTGATAAGTTGTTTGCTGATTAGGAACAACTGTATTGACTTTTTGATTTCCAATGAAGTATTTCTAGTTTGTTATGTCTAAGCTACAACTATTATTTGGAAATTTAGAATAGTCAGGGAGAACAAATTCAGCCTCTTTAGGCCACGGATGTTCATCACTGCTTTTATAATAACCGCTAATATATATTATTGAGAATCTATGTTCTGAACACTAGCACACAGTTAAGATTAAGAAACTTGGCTAACGTTATATTGGTAGAAAGTGGTAGGATAAAATCAAATTTCTCTTGACTCCAAAGTTATGTCCTTTCCGCTAAGAAACACAGTCTTCCTGATACAGAGATAACCACCTGTGTGGCCTAGATATTTTCTGTAAAATAAATAAATCTAACACTAAATTAAAATAAACAGTTATTTGGATTAAATGTTTGTAAAGTTTATCTATCTATTGATTAATTAACTGACTGGTTGGACTATAGTAATAAACTTCATTTGTCTATCTTCCCTATACTACAAACGAAGATAGGACAAAGGTGTATACATACAGGTATAGTTAAAACACATACATACACAAACATTTTGTGGTCACCATGCTACGGTGGAGCAATGAAAGATCTACATGCTTCTAATTTTGTGGCCATTTCCCTCTCTTTTTTTTTTTTCAGAAATGGCTAACATATAGGCAGGCAAAGAGGCATATTTCTTGGAATTGGACCCAGCATACAAAAGTTTAATGTCATGACTCTACTTTTCTTGCCACCTTAAAATATGTATTATATTCCTATCTAGACAATGATAATGAATAAGTGACTTTTTGTTACTGTCATATGAACAAGTGTTAAATGATCATGAAACTTTTTTTCTGTTTTGTCTGTCTTGAATTATAAACTCCGAGAGAGAACTAGGTTATTCAACACACTTTTTTTTTTAAAGCACACAAAAGGAGGTCAAGTAATTTGGGGTCAGAGGACCTTCAAGTCTAAGAATTTGGATTGGTTCTAACTAAGCCATGTCCTAGCAGAATAACCTTGGGCAAGTTATAGAATTATTTTTCCTAGTCATAATTCTCTACTCATATAAAATGAGAATTGTACCAACTTTACAGGATTGCTGTAGGGCTAAATATGATAATATAAATGAAAAATACCTTGTTTGTATTAAAATACTCCACAAATGTTGATTACAATATTATAGCAAATAAGTCTTAATAAATTCAAAATGTGATAATTTGGTGATTTTATAAACTATCAAAACTAAAAATTACTTTCAAAACCAGTTTTTCCTGGAAATTAAATGGTAAACTGTATTTCTGATGTTTCATGCAAAATATATACAAGCTTTTTTGAATTTCTTTGTTAAAACATTCTCTTTATAACTCAGCAATTTCTTACTTTCTCACTGCTTGGATGTCATATAATTTTGATTGTGATTCTTTTTTGTAATTCCTATATTTCTTGTTACCATTTTATTAATGAAAATCAGGGAGGATGCTTAGGGTTTACAACCAAATATAACTAAGTTGGGATTCTAGCTCCACTTATTTAAATACTCTGAGCTTCAGTTTTCTCCTCAGAAAAAGTCACAGTGGTGTTGTGTTACAGAAGAAAAAAAGGAAACTACTGTCTGGAAAATTGTGGGTTACTATTATTTTTAGGTTCCTTGATCACTGACTTTATTTGGGGTCTAGAATATTGGTAGATAATGCTTGATAAAGTTGTAAATCTAGTCATAACCATTTTTTAATGAATGCCTAATTTAAGAAAGCTGCACAAACTGTGTCTGATTCTTATTTAGTCCCTATGAGCAGCATCAACTATTCAATGACTGCATAAAATGTGTAGGTCCTTTCTTTCTGCTCACTATTTTTGAGAACACTGCCCCTCTGAGGCAATTCTTTTGTGGAGTTTCCATGATCATAATAATTGTTTCTGATCATAGAAAATATTTAATTGTATTGTGAAAAATTATGGAGAATTTTTACAAAACCACTCTACTTTTTGGCTCTTAGGGTTTCTCTGAATCCTCTGTTGGGCACTCCATATTTTCTTATAGGCCTAATGAAATTATCACTGTTTAGAGTGGAAAACACCATTATTAAAAATTTTGAACATTTAAAAATCCTTCACAAAAGCATTAGGAATTACTGCTCTATATCTCATGAAGTTGGTGTCTATGGTTTTAACCATTGCTTCAGGCAAATTTTTCTCCATTCACCATGAGGGATCTATGTTTTCAGCACAAGAAATAAGAAGAAAACTTTTGAGACAGATTGTGAATTCTAGAAAATTGTGGCGATATGAATAAATTGTTTGTAAAAGAGATTTTCACTCTCATCTGGCAAGTGATGAACCTGATTGCTCTGTCTTGCAGCTGGTATTTCATTCCTATATAAGCCTGGTGCTGCCTGTCAATCATTTCTGTTCCAAATAACATAATACAAAAGTAGTCAAAACCTTCCTGTTTTGAAGCAATATGTTTGACTGCATGCACAGTCCTCTGAGTCTGCCTTGCTAAATACATACATACATACATACATAAAATGACAGTGATGCTGTTTCCAGATCTACTCTAACAATAGAAGAAGAAACATAGGCAGAGGGCTAAAAGCAGGATGTCTGCTAAAAACCTATAGCAATCCTTATAATTTAACTATGAAATCTTAAAAGATGTATATATAAGATTGGGGAAAAAAGAAAGATATCTGCTAAAACCACATCTATTCAACACTGTTTTGGAAGTCCTAGCTAATTTCTTCCTTTAGAAAGAAGAAATAGAACTGTCATTTTACAGGGAACATAATTGGATATATAGAAAATCTAAAAGAATTTACAAATTATTGAAATTAACTAAATTTAACAAGTTTTCTGGGTTTAAACACTGTATTAAAAACTGTATAAAATAAGTAATTAATTAATTGTATTTTAATATTCTAGCCACACAAAAAGATATAAAAAATATACAACATAAAAATCCAATACAGAGGAATAAATCTAGTGAAAGACGTGCAAGACCTCTACAGAGATAAAAACTTTACTGAAAGTAGACACATAGACACTAAATGGAAAATTCATTATTGTTGAATATTAATTCTGACCAACTGATCTATAGATCCAATAAAACTGCAGTCAGTATCCAAGTGTATGTTTTTTTGTGTGCAAACTGATAATTTTTTTAAAAAAAGTTATATGGAAACACAAAAGACCTAAAATAGCTATAATATTCTTGAAAGAAAACCACAAAAACAAAATTGGAGAACTTACACTGTCAGCCCTATATAAAGCTACAGCAGTTAGAGCAGTGTGGAACTGGATAAATGACAGATAAACATGGAAATGAAATAGAAAAAAGTCTAGAAACACACATATACATAGTAAAGTAGGCTAATTTGTGGCAGAAGTACCATTTTAGTGCATTGGGGGAAATGAGTTTTCTCATAAATGGATACCTAAATGAAGGTAATAAACTTTAACACTTTCCTCACAATAGACACAGAAATACATTTCAAGTGGAACTTGAACTTAAAAGTGAAGATAAAACAATATGGCTCCTAGAAGATAGGGAAATAGTTTTATGACCTTGGGTGGACAAAGATTTTTTAAAGAACATAAAGCACTAATAATAAGAAAATATTGATAAATTGAATTATATTAGCATTAAAAACTTCTGTTTATCAAAGTTCACCTTTAAGAAAGTAAAAGGTGAGGCACAGAATGGGAAAAATATTTTGTACTGTATACATGCAACAAAAAGACGTCTATGTATGTATCTACATACATACACAGAATTCCTTATAGTGAAAGAAAAAGTTGGCAACATAATAACAATGAGTAAAAGACTTGAATATCTTATAAAAGAGAATGTTAAAAATAGCCAATAAACATAAAAGTTCATCAAAATCATTAGACATCAGGGATATGTAATTCATTTTAATTCCACAATGAGATAGCATTATGTACACCCCAGAATGACTGAAACTGGGGGGAAAAAAACATTGGCAAGTATCTGTAACAAACAGAACTTTTATACACTGTTAATGGAAGTGAAATTGGTGCAAGCAATTTTTATTTCTAATTTTTTAAAATTTTTAGCAGAGGAGGTAATTAGGTTTATTTATTTTAAATTGGAGATATTGGGGATTGAACCCAGGACCTTCTACCTCCTAAGCAGGCACTCTACCACTGAACTATACCCTCCCCACAAGCACTTTAGGAAACGCAATAGTATTTACTGAAGCTGAATATATGCATACCCTATGACTGCAAAACTCCACTCCCAGACACATGTAACATAGAAATGAGTTTATATTTGTATTAAAATTGTACAAGACTAGTTTTGTACCAGTCTAACAGCTTTACTTATAATAGCCCCCAACTGAAAACCACCTAAATGTTCAGTAATAATAGAGTCCAAAATCCACAAAACTAATATTATGATAAAAGTCAGAATCATAGGTAAGTTTGTGAGGGTTAGTGGCTGAAAGGGGCATAAGGGAGGTGTCTGGGGCTCTAGTAGCATTTCATATTTTGATCTGGGTATGTTTACATGGAATATTCATTTGGGAAAACTAGTCTACCTTAACTCTTAAGAATTATGCACTTTGAGATTTATATATTATACCTCAGTTAAAAAACAATTTGCCCCAAAAGACGTAAGCCAAGGTATACAAAAGAATTACAAATAAGTAAAGCAAGAGTTGTGGTATTAACAACTAGGGTGAATTCAGGTGAAGGACACAATAGAAATGAACAATGGTGATTAATGGTGAAGAATGCACTTTTTGTGGATATATTTTTGAATATTTATACATAAATATTTTAAAAAAATAAACAGCAGACACAAGGAAAAATAGAAATATGCTATTAATACAATATTTTAATTCACCTTTTCCACATCTTTGACAAGTCATCAAAATATAAGTAAGGACATGTATGACTTAAATAACATAATTAATAAGGTAACATTTAAAGCTACCTGATGCCACACATTTACATTAAATAACTCTTGGGCCAAAAAATATAAACTAATTGTCTACTATATAGAAAATGTTAATGCAATAATAATTTATCAAAAGTTATATGTTTAATGCATATTCAAAGGAAAATTTAGCCTTGTTAACTTACATCAGTATGTAAGAAATTATAAATGAATTAAGCATCTACCACAAAAAGTTGGAAAGGGAAAAATAAAATGAAGGAAAGAGGAGGAAATGAAGATAAAAGCAGAAATAAGTAAAAAAAACAAAATTCAATAAAATCATTGTTTGGGTTTAAATAAACAGCAAAATAGATCAACTATTAGCCTACTTAAAGAAAGATAAACTCTCAATCTTTGCATATGTACACTGTGTATTTTTAGAAATTTTCCTAATGAATTTTTTGTCTTTTCCAAGAAAGTACAAATGTACAAAATAAGTAACTATAAAGGATAAATGACTTGACGGGGGAATTTTTACCAAAACGTAAAAAAAAGTAGATAACCAATAGTATCTAAATTGTTAAGCATAAAGAAGTCCTTAAAAGATCAAGGTCTGATTATCTTGCACTAAGACAAGATATACTATAAGCAAAGTTAAAAGTTAAATTGAGAAAAATATTTGGATCTCATGTCACAAAGGGAAAATCTTCTCAACTTATGAAGGGGATTAATTATTATGAAAAGAACAAACAACACTATAGAAAACGCACAAAGTATAAGACTAGATGACTTACAAAAAATTATTTAAAGAGCTCTTAAATATGTGAAAAGGTATTCAATTCACTTATAATGTGCTTATAATTTGTGAAAGATAAATTGAAACTGCACTGACATATCCCTTTTATCAGACTTTCAAAAAAAATGATAACCAGTATTTGCATATTATTGCAGGAAGAAGAGAAATTGTAAACTCCAAGGAGAGCAATGGGGACTATTATGATTAGACAAAGTGTATACTCTGACCCAGCAACTCCAATTTTAGGAATTTAGATATACCTGTTAGATACCTACATACATTTAAAGTGAGGAATGTACCAAGGTTAGTCACTGTAGAATTTTTGTTTGACACAGGCAGTAGGATGGTACTAAACTAAATGTCCTTTCATTGGTGAAATAAATTATAATACATGCATGCAAATTAATATCCTATATAAGAATGAGAAAATACCTTATGTAATGGAAAGCAAGATACACTGTAAAGTGAAACAAGCAAAGTATAATGAAATGCATACAATATACTACTTTTGTATAAAACAGAAAACAAACAAGAACATGATATGCAAAATGAAATTGAAGAGGGAAAAATGGAAAACACAGACACCCGTTAGAGTATTTTCGTGATATTCTAGGTATAGTGTAACACCTAAATTAGAATGATGCCAGAGGAAATGCAAAAGAAAGGGTAAATGTATGAGAACATCTCTAAAATAAAAGCAGTAAGATAAGGATTAAATAGATATAATTAAAAGAAAAATTTACACAGGACACAACTAGGTTCTACTCAGCCTACATTCCTGAAAAATAAGAATAAACAACTAACGACTCAAGGGAGTAAACTGAAGAAATACCAGAATTCTAACTGAATTTCTAAAAGTCAAATTTCACTGCTTTTTAAAGAGATTACTAAATGTTTATAAATTTGTATGAAGTTAAAAATAACTTAAATAACAATGAATTATTTTTTGATATGCTATGAAAAAAGACCTACAATTCAATGTCAAAGATAGACCTAATGTTTTTGGTGTTTAAGAATTTACACATTACTAGATACATACGTTATAGGAAAATCAGACAAATAAAAATTTAAAAAAATAAGCAAATCATTCACAATGTCACCACCCAACAATTTCTACTGTTAACATCTTTTTTCACATACCCTAAAGACTTATTCCTAAGAATCTTGATACTCACATTTTTAATACATTTTAATGGGTTCACATTTTATCTTGATTTTTTATTTCCGACATGTATTACCATTTTTTCTTTGCTAATGAATATTCATGTTTCAAAACTATGATCCAGAAGAATGGTTTCATACGCTTCTGTAACTATAGTATATATTTCCCAATAATTTAGCTCTAGCTATTAGACAGAGTTTCTGTATATTACCAATTTTTACTTGGCATTATTACTATATCACATATCTGCAAAATAACCTTCCTTTAAATGTCTTTAAAATATTGCATTCGTACCTCTGATCTTAATTTTTTGGGAAGCCAAAAATATTTAAGATAATTATTTCTATTTTATTTTGGAATCTATTTTAACTTATGATTAAATTTCATAAATAAAATTACATCTAATTACTAAAGTTATAAATTTCACATTACAAGAATAATGGAAATAAGGCAGTAGATTACTGCAGTGAATTACCAGAAGCCTGAAAAATACCACTCAAGTTTACCTGAAGTGGGAGACTTGCAGCGCTCAAGTTCCAGGGGAACTGGAGTGTCATTCAGCTCAGTTAAACCTAAAAATGAAATGATAAAAAATTAGAAATTTTCCTAACATTTCATAGATAATTCTTATTTCTTAATTCCTATAAGTTTAAAAAGATTTTTCCCCTGTGAAAACTTTTCTATGCTCATGTTATAATTATTTTGAAAAATTTTAACAATAATACAGAAAAAGGAGCAATAACTGATATGCAAAGGGAAATTGAACATGATGGTAGAAAGATATAAAATCTCTTACTTTTTCATATGAAATAGCCATTTTAATAAATGATTTAATTTCACTGTAAATAAACCAGAATAATACAAATTAGAAGGGTTTTTTTAAAAGATCTAATCAGATCTTCCACTTTCAAGAGACATGGTTACTGGTTTTTTAAAAAACCTTTAAGGTGATGTTACAAATTAAAAACTTTATAGTTAGTTATAAAAATGCAGTATTGTGTAATAAATACTAAGTGATGTGTTCAATGGTATCAGTTGCTTCTTATAATAAGCACTATGTTTTTCTCATTTCTAATATTTCTTATTTTCTATTGTCATTTCGCTGACAAATAAAAGGATAGGCACAATAGAATAAACATTTTGTAATTCCCACTACCTGTCAGTCTGCATTCCTATGGCATTCATAAAATAACCTTACGGTTTTCCTACCCTTGTTGGAAGGTTTCACATACTTTTTCTCTGTAAATAAATATTCAGTTTCTGCTTTAATGTAAATCCCCATACCAGGAGTACTTAAAAGCTATTGTCAATTACCAAAACTGTGTTTATTTATATTCCTTTCCACCACCCCGTCCTCTATATAATTTGTACCAATAAACCTGTAGGTTCAAAAAAATCAGAATTTTAGAAAAGATCCATTGTGACAGTCTAGCCTAACCCTATGTTTTATAAATTAGAAACTGTCAGTTTGAAGAGTTTAAATTATTTAAGGTTTCAGAACTAAGTAGTGCCAAAGTTTAAATAGAATTCTTTATATATTTTGGTGAAGAGTTTTTTGTCAGAAGTAGGTTATTATGAATATTTCCTTCCAGTATGTGAATTATCTTATCTTTACATTTTCTTAATGAAAATGTCTTTTGATGAGCAGAAGATTAATTTACCTTAAGGACAATCTATCTATTTTTTCTTTTATTGTGAATTTTTTTTATTTCTGTATAAGTAATCATTGCCCACCCCATAGTCATAAAGATATCATTCTTTGTTTTCTTCAAGAAGCTTTTTTAATTTTTAGCTTTCATTTTCAGGACTATAATTCACCTCAAGTTAATTTTGATTATGGTATCAGGTAGGGATTATGGTCCATTTTTACCCTCTATGTATTAGTCCAGTTGTTCCATCATTGTTAAAAAGATCTCCCTTCATTGATTTTTATTAGAGCCTTAATCAAAAATAAATTGGCCATATATGTGTGGGTCTACTTCTGGATTATCTGTTCTGTAATAATTGGTCTATTTGTGTTTTTCTGACTACCATACTATCTCAGTAATGCAGGTTTATAGTACATCTTGAAATCAGGTAGTGAAATCCTCCAACTTTGTTTTTTTCCAAAAGTGTTTTCAGTCATTCTAGATTCTTTGCTTTTCTATGTACATTTTAGAATCCGTTTGCCAATTTCTACAAAAAGATATAGTAGGTTATTGGACTGTGATAAATCTATAGATAGATTTGGTTGAATAAACATCTTAAAAATATTCACTCTTCCAACCCATAAACATGGTATTTTCCTCCATATAAATAATGTTTAAACATTTTCTTTCTATAGGTCTGAGTATAGAGGTCTTGTACATGACATTTTCCAAGTCTTTTATTTCCTTTCTGGCCTTCTGCCTAATTCTTGTACGATATTTGAAAGTGGAGTATTGAAATTTCCAGTGATTATTGTTTTGTCTATTTCTCCCTTTGATTCTGTCAGATTTTGCTTCATGTACTTTGTAGTTCTGTTGTTAGGTGCATGTTTATAATTATTATATCTTCTTGCTATATTGACCATTTAATCATGTTTTTTAACATTTTTATTGATATTTAATCATTTTAAATGTCCCTCTTTAATTCTAGTAAAATTTTTTTGCTTTAAAATCTATTTTGTCTGATGTTAGTAGAGCTATTTCAGCTTTCTTACGGTTGCTGTTTGCATGATCTTTTTTTTCCATCCTTGTACTTTCAACCTATTTGTATCGTTTTGTGTTACCTTCAGACAGCACAGAATTGGATCTTGATTTATTTAAAAATCCAGTCCAACAATCTGTGTTTGGATTGGAATGTTTAATCTATCCACATTTAATGTTATTATTGATATAGTTGGATTACATCTGTCATTTTACTTTAGGTTTTCTGTATGTCTCATGTTTCCTTATTCCTTGAATTCTTACATACTGCTTTGTTTATCATTAAGTAAATATTCTCTGGTTAACTCTTTAACTTCTTTAATACATTTTTTCACTATGTTTTTTGAGCTCTTAGTGGTTACTCTGAGACTTAACATGTACATCTTATCAGAATCTACTTCAAATGTGTACTAACTTAATTCCAGTGAGATATAGAAATGTTACTTTTTTATAGCTCCATTTCTTCTTTCCTTTTTATATATTCCTGGTATACATATTATATCCATATGTATTACAAAACCAATAATATATTGTTATAATTATTGCTTTATATAATTTTATGTTTTTTAATAAAAGCTGAAAGAAGAAAGGAGAACAAACATATTTATAAAATTTGTGTATTAACCTGATTTACTGTTTCTGGCTCTCTTCATTTGTTTTGGTAGATCCGTCTGGTGTCATATGCTTACTCAAATACAACTTTGCTCCTACTCAACTCCTTTGTTTTGTTACTGGAAAACATATTACATTTCTATATATTATAGACCTAACAATACAATTTCATACATATTGTTTCATAAATTACTTTTTAAATCAGTTAAGAGAAGAAATATGCATTTACTCTATTATAATTACATAATAACCCTAACAGTGTTTTTTCCTCCCCCATCTATTCAGATCTTCTACCCATTTTTAATCTTTTTTTTTTCTTTTTGGCTATTGAGTTGTATGAGTTCTTTATACATTTTGGATATTAACCCTTATCAGATAAAATATTTATAAATATTTTCTCCCATTCAGTAGATTGCTTTTTCATTTTATTGATGGTTTCCTTTGCTGTGCAGAAGTTTTTTAGTTTGATATGGTTCCACCTGTTTATTTTTATTTTGCTGCTTTTACTTTGGTGTCAAAGCCAAAAAAAATCATTGCGAATACCCATGTCATGGAGCTTACCACCTATGTTTTTTTGTAGGAGTTTGTGGTTTTGGGTTTTATACTCAAGTCTGTAGTCCATTTTGAGTTAATTTTTGTGTATGGTATGAGATAGTTCCATATGGTCCTTTTCATAACTTCCATCTCTTTGTTGATATTCTATACTTGATGAGACATTATCATCATAGTTTGCCTTATATCTTTAAGCTTGGCATCTTTTAGTTCTTTAAACATATTTTTAATAGCCACTATTAGGTCTTTGTTAAATCCAACATCTGGGCCCTCTCATAGTCAATGTCTGTTACCTTGCTATTTCCTGTGAATGAGACACACTTTCCTGTTTCTTTGCATGTCTCATAATATTTTGTTAGCTGGACATTTTAGGTAATATAGCAATTCTGGATACTGATTACTGATTTCTCTCCCCCTTCTCTGGGTTTTATTGTTGTTATTTGCTTGTTTAATTGTTTAGTAACTTGGCGAGACTATTTTAGTTTAGTTTATTTTTCTTACGTTGTGAAGACTTTGACGATGCTTCTCAGAGGGTGCAGCCTTCAGTGTATATACAGTCACCTGGGATAGCCGTGATTTTAGCAGGGCTCTCTTTGACTGTCTCTTTCCCTGATCTCTCTGGCAAGTTGTCTGCCTCTGTTGATATCATTTCCAGCTATTAGATGTCACAGTCACAGCCAGGTGATTGCTCTGTTGTTTTAGACAATACCCTAGGACATACATTATTCAACATTAAATTTGGGCAGGGGTCACATCTGAAGCCAATCTTGAGGTCTGTTCAAATCCCAGGAGAAGTCTTCTTAGCAGTCTCTTTCCCAGGTTCTCCCTAGTGAACCAGCTCACCTATGGTCTAGCTGGTTACTCTTAATTAAGACGAGGTACCTGCCTCCTATTTGATTTCTATAAGATACGTCATTGGTTTTGAGGGCATTTTTAGGCTTGAACTTCCCAAATAAATAAAGCTAGTTCCTTTGGGAAGAGCTTCAGAGTTCACTGTTCTTACAGTGTCTCTTCCTCTGGGCAAATTTTCTGAGTCACTTGTTGGACGTGGGCAGGGGGTGGTTACCTCTGATCTCCTTAGCTTAACTTTTTCTTGGCATGAAACCTCTGAGCTATGAGCAAGCTGTGGTAAGAATGCTCAGGGCCTCATCGTTTTCACTTGGAATACCTGGAGTAGAACTTCTATCCTATTAGTAGGGAATTGGAAGGGGAAGGGAGCCTCTGACTTCTTGGCCACACTCCCCTGGAATTTGGACTTTCCATCCTGGGGTTGGAGGGGACAAGAGATGCTGGCAACCTGAAGGCAGGAAAAGTATAGTACAAGTTGTGGCTCAGGTCCACAGATTCTCACTTTTTACTAAGTTTTAGTGGATTTTATTGAATAAATATTTCTTCATTTTCTGTGTCCTCTTAGGACAATTTCTAGAGAGTTTAAACGATTGGTTTTTTTAAAAACAGTTTTTACCAGTTAATGCTTTCTCTCTGGAGATTGTGTCCATGGTGCTTCTCAGGTTGCTACCTGAAAGTCTACCCTGTACATGGTATTTTAAAAAATAAATACATTTCTCAAATGTTTGGTATTATGTAGAAATAGAATTGGTTTTTGTATACTGACTTGTATTCATCATCGTTGTGAAGTTCATATATTGTTTTTGTAGCTTTTCTGTAGATTCCTTTGGGTTTCCTACATATATCATAATATCACTGGTGAATAAAGTTTTAATATTTTCTTTCTAATCTTTACTCAAGTTATTTTTTACCTTGCTTTTGCCCTTACTTCAGTCATCAAATACAGGGTTGGACAAAGATGAGAGTGGACATAATTCCCTTGTTACCAATTTTAGTGGAAAAGCATTCAATATTTCAATATTATTTCATAATTAAGTATTTGTAGGTTTTTCATAGATGAGCTTTATTCAGTAGAGGACATATTCTATTCCTGGTTTTCTGAGAATGTTTACATAAATGTCAAATTATGACAATTTTTTCTATGTATTGAGATGATTATATTTTCTCCTTTATTATGTTAATCAGGTGTTTTGCACTGATTTTTCAAGTATAAAACTTATATTCCTGGAATAAATCCACCTTGGTTATGATATTTTATCTTTCTTATGTGTATCTGTCTTCCATTTGGTAATATTTATAATTTTTGTGTCGATGCTCATGAGTGAGACTGGCTTGCACCTTAAGTTACTGTATTTATCAGATTTTGTTTTGCAACATTGTGCTGGACTCAAACCATTTGGGAAGAGTCCTCCCTTTTTTCTATCCCTGGAACTGTCTGCATAAGATTAGTGTTATTTCTTCCTTTAATGTTTGATAGAATAAATCAGTAAAGACATTTGAGGCCTGCATTTTCTTTGCTGTGGATATTTAATTTCGAATAGAAAATTTTTTTACAGATAGGAGTATATTTATATTTTCCAATGTTTGTCAGTTTTTGTAATTTTTTCTGTCAAAAAACCTTAATTTCATCTTTATTGTCAATTTATACTGAAATATAGCTGTTTATAATCTTACTTTTATCTGTAGAATTCATAGTGATGCTCCATTTTTTATTCCTGGTATTGGTTATATATGTTTTTTCTTCTTTCTTGATCAGTCTTACTAGGGTTTTATGGATCTTAGTAATTTTTTGAAAGAATTATCTTGTGATTTTTGTTGAGCTACTCTATTGTTTGACCACATTTTCACTGATTTCTGATCTTAATTTCCTTTCTATTTATTGCGGGTTATGCTTTTTTTTTTTTCTAAGTGTTTTAACAAAGAAGTTTAGATTATTGATTTGAGAGCTTTCTTTTTTCCCAATATAAGCATCTAATGTTCTAAATTTTCCCTTAGGCACTCCTTTAGCAACACTTCACAAATTTTGATATTTTGTGTTCATACTTTTACTAAGTTAAAAAGTATTTGTAACATTTGCTGTGATTTCCTTGTTAAGCCATGAGCTATTCTTAAATTTCAAATATTTGGGGATTTTAAGATGTATTTTGGTTATTGATTTCTAATTTAATTTCTTTTATGATCAGGGAACATATTCTACTTGATTTCAGTCCTTTATAATTCATTATAACTTCTTTCATGATTCAGTCTATAGTTGTGAATGTTCCATGTCTACTTGAAAAAAATTCATTTGTATGATGTAGATGTCTATTTATGTCAAGTCAATTTGGTTAAGAGAGTTGCTTACATTTTTTGTAGGCTTACCAATTTTTGTCTATTTGTTCTTGCAGTTACTGAGAAGTGATGAGTCCGCAGCTATGATTATAGATTTGTCTATTTCATTCTTTAGCTTTGACAATTGTTGCTTTATACACCGCTTCATATCTAAACATCTTGAAAGAGTTAATTACTTGTGCTGTTTCTTCACTTGCTACTCTTTAGTCTAATATAATTTTGGCTTCTATCACAATACTTTTCCAAAACTACTTTTTAAAGGGTCATTAAAAACCTTCACAGCACAATACCCATGTCACTTTTCTGAGCTTACCCTACTTGTCCTATCTGTAGCATTTGATGTGGCTGACCACTTCTGGAAACACTCCCTTTTATTTTGGCTTCTGCAACAGTCTCCTCATTTCTTCTCTTCTCTCTGGCAAGTTCTCTCTGCCAGCTACTCTTCTTCCTCTGGAAATTAAATGTTGAAATTCCTATTGTCTCTATCCACAATCCCCCTCTTCCCATCATTTTCCCTTCCTGTGTCCCCATTTCACCCCTACATAACTTCTTTCTCATGCCATTATATACTAAATTACAGCCCTGATATTCAGATTTGTTTATGTCCACTTGACATCTTCACTTGGATAAATGACAGACACACCAAAATTTAATATGTAACTCCCTATTCCCTACTGTCCCAACCCTAGATTCTTCATCTTTGTAAATAATATCATGACATAGTGGCTCAAGCCCAAATCTGGAAATCATCCTTGACTGCATTTTCTGGTCTCCCAAATTGAATTATAATTAGTAGCTCTGTTAAGTGTTAATCATTTGGGACCTATCATTTTTTCTCCAACAACATTGCTATCACCCTAGTCAAAGCTACCTTCATTTCTTGGCTGGAGTACAATACTGGTCTACTGGTATACTAGCTTTCACTCTGTTTTGGCCACACAATATTTTCTTCATTCAGCAGTGTGGATAACAATTTTAAGACTTAAATCAAAGCATATCATTCCCTTGCTCAAAATAAAACTGAATTTCTTATAATTGCTTCAGAAGCTGGTATGATCTTGTCCCTGCTCATCTAACCATCAAAATCAACCTACTTTCCCTCATAATCACTATACCCCCAGCCTCCTTGGCATTCTTTCTATTTCTAGAAGATTGTTAAAGTCCTTTACCACCTTAGGACCTTATTATAAACTGCTCACTCTGCCTGGAATACACTGCTCCCTGCTCTTCATGTGGCTATTTCTTTTAAAAAATAGCTCTTGGAAGTTTGACATATTTATAAAGTATTTAGATAAATTTTGACATAAGTATACACCTGTGAAATCATCTCTAATAATCAAGATAAATGTATCCATCATGCCAGAATTTCTTTGTGTCCTTTTGTAACCCTCCTTCCCAACTCCAGGCAACCAAGGATCTGCTGTCTGTCACTCTGAAGCAGTTTTCATTTCATAGAATTTTGTATAAATGAAATAGGTGAAATCATACAGTATGTGCCCTTTGACTCGGTGTAATTATTTTGATATTTATCCATAGTGTAGCACATATCAATAGTGCACTCCTTTTTAATTGCTGGGCAGTAAACCATTGAATGCATATAACAGATTCATTTAATCATTTACCTTTCTATAGAGACTTCAGTTGTTTGTTTTTGACTACTACAAATGTTTTGCATTTTTGGTTGCTATGAATGTCTTTGCATGGATATATGCTTTCATTTATCTAGGGTAAATAACTAGATGTAAAATGGTTAGATCATATTATAAGAGTAAGTTTAAAAATTTTAAGAACCGGCTAAAGGGGTTATACAGACACTCCCACTAGTAGGATGGGAGCAGTTCTACTTCCTCTACATTCTTTATGAGGAGGAGGTAATTAGGCTTCTTCATTGATTTTCACTTGGAGGAGGTACTGGGGATTGAACCCCTGACCTCCTGGGTGTTGAGCATGTGCTCTACCACTAGAACTGTACCCTTCCCCCTACTTCTTCTACATTCTTGCCAATACTGGCTATCATCAGTCGTTTTAATTGTAGCCACTATAATAGATGTATCATGATATCTCATTGTAGTTTTTTTTAACATTTATTGATTTATAATCATTTTACAATGTTGTATCAAATTCCAGTGTAGAGCACAATTTTTCAGTTATACATGAATATATATATATTCATTGTCACATTGTTTTCTCCATGAGCTACCATAAGATCTTGTATATATTTCCCTGTGCTATACAGTATAATCTTGTTTATCTATTCTACAATCTCATTGTAGTTTTGAGTTTCTTAATAATGAATGTTGTTGAGTGTCTTTTCATATGCTTATTTTTATCATTGTATCTTCTTTGGCCCCTATTTTTACTGGGTTGTTTGCTTTCTTACTGAGTTTTGAGAAATTAAATGATATATTGAGATTCAATTTTCAGAAATAAAAAGTGTAAGGTTCAAAATAGACTGTGATAACACTTAAAGAGCAAAACTGATATAAAAAATATAAAAATGGATTTCAGAGAACAACTTACTCAATCTCAGTTGTAAAAAGCAATTTTAAATTGTTTCATTTTTGAATACATTCTCATTGATGACTTAAATTATAAAAAAAAAGTGGTTTATTATTATAGAATAACAGAATTGGTTTCCAACACACCTGAAACTCTGAGACACTTAGAGACACAGGATAATATAGTGGAAAGCATGTGAAGTCACTTTTGTATCAGATAGGCCTAATTTTGTTTCCTACTTATTCTATGTGACTTTGAGAAACTAATTTAATCTCTTTCAACTTCAATTTTCTCATCTATAGGGGAATCTACTAATAAATACTTATCTGGCTCAAAGAGTTATAATAACCATTAAATAATATAACACTGAGTCAGATTGCTGAGCACAATCCCAGAATAGAAACAGACACTCACTGGAAGTGGGTTAAGTTTCCCCAAATAGGGACAATGCATATATGCTTTTCTGAAAGCTAGGAAACAATTCATAAAAAGGCCATACAATCTTAATAAAATGAATCTGCAGAAATGTAACAAAGTTAATTGATCCAATAGTTAAACTTAAAGCTATATTTTCATAAAATTTATTTTTAAAAGCAAATTCCAGACTATACCTTCAAATCATTGAAGAGTCAGTCCCTTATTAAAATATATGATATTGGTTATCAAAAGAAGGCTTTAAAGAACTGATTTCAAATCCCAGGGCTTGTCTGAGCCCCCAGGTGGCTCATTAATGGGAGACATGGAGCATCTCTCTATGGCCTTCTAAGGACTTTATTTTACTTCTGTTTTGATGCTTCAATTCTTTGTTTAGAAGAGACTAATTTCTTTTGCAAAATATGAGTGAACCCAGTAACTACAGAAGTTATTTCTGCTCCCATTTGTCAAATTTGAGAAGTCCCCTGGCTGTTTATGTGAGCAAAAAGAATCTGCTGCCATGCATTAACCGACAACCATCATCATTGACTTGCTGAGCTTATACTTGGGCTCAGTGTAGATGACAGTAAGAATTTCAGATATGGTCTTTAGGTTCCTATAATGCATTTATAAAGGTAGTGCATATGCATAAAATATGTAAACATACAAATGAATCTAGGCTAAGTATCAACTAAATGGTTCAGACACCACTGTGTACAAGCCTATACACTGTTGGCACTGTAGACAGTTAAGGAATTGGCACAAAGGGCTCTGATGGCAGCAAGAAAGGTTTACCATAGGGACTGAAATCTAAGGAGAGTAAATTATAAGAGTACTAAGATACATGTGGTTTAAGAGGAGTATGTTTATAGGAGTAGAAAATTCATTTGAAGATGTAGAAAAGAATTATATCTTAGAACACCTTGAATGAAGGTTTAAAATCTTGGCTTTTTTATTCTGAAGGCAATATAAGATTATTGAAGTAATCAGAGGTAAATGAGCGTGACTCAGAACTTCTTTAACCTTTACATCACGGCTGATATTGTAGAATTCATATTAACTAAGTGCCTGCTTCTGCTTCTTAGCCTCAGAATCCAATTCCTCTTTTTACTATAAAAATGTTAAATATTTATTATAGAAATATCAAGTATATTAAAACTAGAAGAAATTTATAAAATCTACAATCTCATGTTCCAGAAACTTTTCCTATCTGTATAAGTGGATACACACACACACAAATGGGGGATTCCACCTTCAGAAGATTCAACTAGGATTCAGAAGTCTGCGTATGTGTGTTAAACAACTGGAGCCTACTTCTAGGAAAGGTTTTGACTGAAACCCTTTATGTGAAGAGCAAGATAGTAAATATTTAGGCCTCATGGGCCATGTGGTTTCTGTTGCAACTACTCAACTCTGCCATTGTAGTCTGGAAACAGCAATAGACAATATGTAGATGAATGGGTGTGGCTGTGTTCCAATAAAACTTCTATGAGAATTTTATTTATAGAAACTAAAATTTCATATAATTTCCAGGGGTCAAGAAATATTATCATAATATCTAATAAGTTTCTGTTTTAGTAATAGCAGAAGCCAACAAGGATATCAGCGTTCTATCATAAGGCGGCACCAGGAGAAGAGGCAGTGGGAAGTGCTCTGCTGGAACAGAAAACTAGAGAATACTTAAGAGCAAAAGTAAGTCACCCTCTGGGCACTCCGAGAAATTTTTTAAGGATTTCAGAGGGATTGACTTCTTTTAGCTAATGGAACACAAAGTTATAGGTTTTTACAAGTGATGTGATTCCATTAAGTACCTACAAGCTGGTGAGGTGAAATCTGAAGAAATTCAGAATACAAACGTGTGTGTACATATATTTTATACAATAGGTCATATTACCTGTATTGTTAAGCAGCCTTTTTAAACATTAACATATACACAACACTAGTATCACTACACCTTTCCACTCTTTCTGAACCATTTTTTAGAATATCTTATTCCACTCTCTTCATATTTTCATTTGATACTATGATAAACGTTAATATTACTGGATATTTGTGACCTTAATTCCCAATTTTACAGTGTTCCTAAAATCACTAAAGATATGTGCATGTATATTCTATATTCATAAAAAGTATCAGAAATTAGAAAGAGCTAGAATAATTTACAGAATGATTTTATAGAATGGCACAAGGTTTCCAAAATAAGAAAGCATTCAATTATTATTGATACTAGAATATTAGGTTTATTATTTACAAGGACACCATGGCTCTTCCTCCTCAGAACAAAAGACAATGACTCTTGGACTAACGGGGCATGGTTTGAAATAAACACTGAAACAATGAATATGATTAATGGGTATATGACAATAACTATTTGAAATACTTGTATAATTTTTAAATTATCAGGTTGCATTTCCATAACAAAATAAAAAATTGCATGCAAGCTGAATGTGTTTTAAAAAACACATTACTGAGCACAGATGTGTGGATTTAACTCAAGCATTATGACTTAAAAAAGCTATTTGCCTAGCCTTTATAGAACTTACTCTGATAAGAAGTACGGATCCGTTTCGTTAAATCAGGATAAAAGTTAGACAGGCCACGCATGCAAAAGTTGTCTTTGGAACATGCCAGAGCACCAGCATCAGCAGCAGGCAGAAGAAAGAGAGAAAAATAGTCTAAAGTGAAAGGAAGTGATATCATACCAGAATCTAGAACAGCCAAGATGAAGAAATTGCAGCAAGTTTAGGTAATCAAATTAGAGAGGAAATATTAAAAAAATAAATCAATTAGAAAGTAAGAGGTGATAGATGAATGATGAGAATGCTATAATAATTTTATTCAATCAAATATCTTATAAAAATAGCATATCTTCTTATATGCTTTTTACATAGTAAACTTATTTGGCTTACAAATAATATTTATGCTACCTCATAAGTATAAAAATGGTTGTCTTTAGTCTTTGGTATTAAAAAGAAAGCTTAGGGATTTTTGTCTTTAATATTTTATTTGTATAACAAAGTGAGTACAAAATCATCAATTTTCCCTAATTTTATTATATACAATGAGTAAACTCTGCTTATATTTAAAATCATAAAAGTCTAAACTCTAATCATAATTTTTGAGGCTTAATAAGTTTAAATTAAATAACAGTTGTATTACCTCTGTCACAACATATTTTGTCACCCTATGGTGTATATCTAGCAGATAACAGATGCTGTCATAGGATCTACAGTTTTTCTGATTGAATTGGTGTTTTCAGCATGTGAACAATGCCTACTATCCCCTGACATCTTCCTACTGAGAGTCGACAAACTTTCAAAGATCAATCTTCTCTTATTCTGCCTTTCTTTCAAAAGCCAGAAGTGGTAGAAGCAGAACCTGTATAATTTTTAACATTTCTAGCATTCTAAAATATTGCTAAAAATTGAGATCCCTAACAAAAACCTAAGAAACTCCAGGTTCTGAAGGAGAAATGTCATGCTTCGGAAAAGGGTCTAAACTAGAAATTTGGAAAGGGTTGAGGTTTACAAAAGAAAGATTAACAAAGAGGGAGAATTTCAGTATTCTGAAACTTCCTTCATTATTACATTTTCAATTTGACACACTGGTTACTTAAGAAATAACACCTACCATAAAGTAGTCTTTTTACTTTAAAGTAGTGTTTGCATGGGCATATTTAGTAAAGGTGTTAATATTCAATTGATTATTTTTTAAAAAACAGAAAATTTAAAGAGCTGTCTAAAAATAACAATATTATAGATGCATTTCCATATGCAAACCTTTTAACTCAACTAATTTTTTTACCAACTAGACTATATCAGTGGACAAAAAATATAAAAAATTTTGGCAATGTTTACAAAGCCAACTACTTGTATATACACACTGAAATTTCAGTAAAACTTTGGATGATTTGGGATATCATCTAATAACGTTATATATTTTTCTTTTATAATTGGTCCTGTCAGGAAAAATTATCTTTTATAGCAATTTAAAATATTAATGAATAATGTTTACTGCATTTTGTAAAAATACCTCTAAGAAAGTCACCATCTAACGAGGAAAGGTGACAGCTAAAAAAAATGGAGATAATTTTTAAGTAGTGAATGACCTTAAGTTATATTTTTAAAGTTATATTAGAAGAAAATTATCCTGTTTTACATAACCATTGCAAGCAGGTCTTTTAACCAAAAAGCCTGATTTTCTTAGCATTTTTATATTTAATAGCTTCTTATTTTCTGTTATTAGGAATTCAGCTTAAACTTGTGATGTTTCCTAATAGAAAACTGAAGTTTAAACCACTTCTTTACCCTTTCAAAGATTCTTACTATGTTTCTGTCCAAATTTACTTACATGGTATTGTAAATTTGTTGACTTTACAATGCTATGCATTTGAATGGCATCACAGAAGAAAGACAAGAAATCTAAAGGCAAGAAAACAGGAGAGCTAACCAAGCTCAAAACCATCTTGTTTTATCTCCTACCTGCAATGAACTGCTTGTTTTTTCGAGGAGACCGTGGTTGTCGTTGGTATAGGTCACTTGATCTATATAGGTCAATGGTCCCCATGCTTAACAGTACTGTCTTCTGTATAAAATCCACCACAGCCAACCCATTGCAGTTCCCAAATGCAACTCTGAGAGAAAAAAAAAATGCAACTAAATGTATCATATCAACCATTATTATTTTTATCTTTGAGTTAAAAATATGATGTTGGAAAGTAATGCTTTAAGGCTGGGGAGGTAAGGGAGTGACTGATGTAAAGTCAGAAGGATATCATGTCTTTACATAGGACAGGTTAACCTTGTATACTAGCCATGTCTGCTGCAAAAACCAGAAATGACCTGCAACCATATTTTCTCATAAATTTTATCATGTAAGTACTCATCATGTAAGGACTCAATCTGCTCTTTAACTTGTTTTTTTGTTTTTACAGGAGAATTATATAAAAGCTTTTTACTACAAGGCAGGAAATAGGTCAAGAAATGTCATACTTTAATAGCTACAGATGCTTAAGTAGATGCAATTAGATGCCTTTTTCAAATAAAATTATATTAACACAAAAATTTACATAAAAATTAACTTCATATATCTAAGGTTTTGATACCATAATAGATATGCATATAGATAGAACTTTCATTTATAAAAATTAAAAATTTCTCAATCTTTGGTTCTTTATTTTGTCCCACTTATTAAAATACAAAGACCATTTATTTCTTAATTAAATCTCCTAAAAAATAAAAACCACTCTCCTGAGCAAGCATTTTGGTCACCTTAACCAGTGGCATACACTGAGCTCTCTTTTTTCTCCATTTACAACATGCCCTGTAGCTGAACAATTATAACTCTATGCTTTTTGCTTCCTAAACTAAATATATACTAGTTTCATGAAAGTTGTTTTGTTTATTTTATACAAGTTCCATGTTGTTTTTTATTACTTAGATTAAATCTGGTTCACAGATCATTTGCTCACTCTCAATCTAGTTCTTTCCACTCCACCACACTGCCTTTTTCACACGAAGTTAAAATAAAGTTTCGACCATACTAGGTGTTTTGCTATTTTACGTAAAATTTTACATCTTCCAGTAAGACAGACTCTGGAAACTGGAAAAAACACTGTCATAAAAGTCAGAAGATCCCATCTCATTATTTACAGGTTATGACTGAGAAAAATTAATGAATCTTGCTAGACCTTAGTTTATTTACTTGATGATGAGAGTTATAATACTAGATTTTTCTAATTCACAGGGCTTTTAAGAGCATCAAATCAGAAATGTTACTAAAGTACTTTGAAAATTTTCCACACAAAGGTAGAATTGATCTTAATATATCACATATTATGGAAACTTAATCTCTAAACTTTAAAATCATATCTGTAAGCAGAAGTAATTATGTTTTAACAGAGTTCCCAAATGCAATACTGAGAAAGAAAAAAAATAGGTAACTAGAATGTCTGACAACAACCAAAATAATTATTTTTGAATCAAAAATAAAAACACTGGAAAAAGTTATAGCTCAGGTTTGGGGAGGTCAGGCAGTGGCTGTTGAATAGTAAGGATACTGGATTTAATCTCCTACCTTAAACAACTAGAAAGCTAAACAAAATATATTAAACAACAGTATTAACATATTAGTCAACAAGCACCACAAAATAAGATCTGAAAGGGATAACAATAAAGTAAACTTTAGTTATTCTAGTTTATACTAAGTATTCTAGCTTGGTGATTGGAGAGATTTCCCAGGCTTGAGCACAGGAAACTCAAGCAATCAGTAGTCTCACTGAACTGAGGAGCCAGAGATCTGATGCTGCAAAAGCAGTTAGAATTTGAGGCAAAATACTAGAGAGAAGACAGCTGTACAGATAGAATATACCAGAGATTTACGGAATGGTCCTCTTGAGATTTTGTCTCAATCTGTGCATCCATGTGAATAAAATAGCTCAGGCTTGGGAACCAACCACCAGAAAGATAGAGCAGAACAGTTCCCAAAGCTCATACAAGGCTAAGGCTATTTCATGTCACTACCAGCCAAACTGCTGAGATCTCCTAATACATGGGATAGCAGATAGAAGGGTGTTACTTCAGTAGTGGGAACAAATTAGCCATAAAGGCTTTTCTTAAAAACAATGATTAAGTAACATAACTGTCTTTGAGAAAAACATCTAACGAAAAGAATCCAACAAAATGCCACCATAAATGTAAAATTCACATTGTTAACTATATGAAAAGTAGTAGGCCTATAAAGAGTCAGGAAAAAAATTAAACAACAGAACTGTACCTAAAAATGAAACAGATGATAAAATTAGCAGAGAATATATTAAAAATGCTTTGTAAACTACATTCCAGATATTCAAGAAGGTTGAGGAAAACATGAATGTGATAAAGTGAGAAATGGAAGATATAAAAACACTCAAATCAAATTTGTAGACATAATTTATCATTTCAGATATTTTTATCTGAATATTATACATTATAGCAGAGAAGAATAGTGAACTTGAATAAATGACAATAGAAAATCTCCAAAATGGAACTTGACAGACAAAAAAAAAAAAAAAAAAACCAACCCACCAACCCCTGGGAAAAAATTGAGCAGTCTAGAATAAATGTAATCAGAGTTTTGGAAAGAAAGATCAGCAGAAAACATATTTCAAGAAATGCCCACCAGAATAGCAAAATGATAGCCAAACCTGATGATGATAATAAACCTAGAGATCCAAGAAACTCAAAGGATTCTAAGCAGAATAAACATGAAGAAAAATACAAGCATCATAATCACATTGCTGAAAACTAGTCAGAAAATATTAAAAGCAGCCGGAGAGAAAATATACATTTCCTACCCAGAGGCAAAAATAAGAATGATGAAATCTACTCATCAGAAACTACACAAACCTAAAGACAATGCTATGACATTTACAAAGCAACAAATGATAAAAATGGGTCAAATTAAAATTCTATACTCAGCACATATTTTTCAAATGGCAAAATACAGATGTTTACACATGAATAAAGGTGAGGGAATTCATCACTAGGAGGCCTGTAGTACAAGAAAAAGTAAAGGTAGTCCTTCAGGCAGAAGAAAAATGACTCCAGATAGAAATATGGATCTACACTAAGTAATGAAGAGCACCATAAATGGTAAATATGTGGGTTAATAATAAAGACTTATTTATTCAAAAAATAATTGGTCATTTAAAGTGAAAATAGCAATGTACTGTGGGGTTTATAACATTTATAGAAATAAAATACATGACAACAGTAGTACTAAAAACAGGAGAAGGAATAGAAGTATACTGTTAAACAGCATTGTACCATTTCACATATACTGTGAGAATTTGATAAGTTAAAGATATATGTGTGTGTGTATGTTTGTGTGTGTGTGTGTGTACACACACACACATATATATGCATATAGCATGAAGCAAACTAAAATTTTCTAATTAAAATTTTAAAAATAAGACAATAGGAGATCAAATAGAATCATTAAAAGATGCACATTTCAAAAAAGGTGAGAACAAATGGGACAAATAGAAAATAGGAAAATGTTTGCATTCAACCCAACAATAGGGATAATCACATTAATGTCAATGATCTAAATATTCCAATTAAGCTGCAATTTAGACAAAGATAGTAAGGATATAGAAGTTTTGAACAACACTATCAACGTCCTTGACTACACTGAAATTTATAGAACTCTCCAATATTCATAAGAGAATCGAAATTATGAAATAGGCATGTTTAACAACACATGTGGGAAACATGTATACTGAAAATTATAATTGTTGAGGGAAATTAAGGAAGCCCTAAATATACCTTGATCAATGGTCAGAAGACACTTAATATTGTTAATTTTCCCCAAATTGATCTACAAAGTCAAAGCAATTCCAAACAAAATCCCAGCAGACTTTTTAAGAAATTGAAAACATAATTCTATAATATGTATGAAAAAGCAATGATCTAGAATATAGCCCAAAGAGTTTTGAAAAATAAAGTTTGAGGATATACACTATATAATTTTAAGACTTACTTTAAAGCTACAGGAATCATGACAAGCTAATATTTAAATAAAGATGAACATAAATATTAGTGGAACAGAAGAATAGTTACAAACAAACTCACATATAAATGACCAAGTAATACTTGACAAAAGTGCTATGGTAATTCAGAGGAAAGATAATCTTTTCAGTAAATGATGGTAAAAACAATTAGATTCCCATAAGTAAAATATTGAACCTTAACTTTTACCCTCCATAAAACCAAAATTAAAATGGATCAGGAGAAAATCATAGTAATCCTGGGTTAGGCAACAGTTTTAACAGGACATGAAAAGTACAAACAATAAAATAAATTGATAATGCATGATATCAAAATTAAATTGGTTTGCTCTACAAGAGATACCATTAACAAAATGAAAATGCAAGCCATGGACTGAGAGAAAACATTTGGAAAATACATATCTTATTCAAAATATACATAGAACTCTCGTAATAAGACAACTTGACTAAAAAAATAGAAGATTTGACCAGACATTTTATCAAAGATGCACAAGTGTGAAATAAGCACTTAAAAGATGCTAAACATCATTACCAGGAATATGTGAATTAAAACCACACTTAGATACCACTGAATCCATCAGAGTAGATAAAATTGAAAAGATTGACAGTATCAGTGTTGACAATGAAATTTTGCCATTTGCAGCAATATGGATGGACTTGGAGGGCATTATGATAAGTGAAGTAAGTCAGACAGAGAAAGACAAATACTGTATTGTATCACTTATGTGTGAAATCTAAAAAATACAATAAAATAGTGGATTAAAAAAAAAGCAGACTCAGATAAAGAGAAAAAACTGTGGTTACCAATGGGGAGAGGGAAGAAGGGAGGGGCAACATAGGGGCAGGGGGTTAATAAAAGGGTTATTATAGGATTATATGAAATCATGTGTATGAAACTTTTGAAAATTGTAAAGCACTATAGAATTTAAAGTATCTCTCATTCAAATAAAAATTTTAAAAAGGACATAGATTTTTATAGTATTGTTAAACTGATTTCAAGAAGACAATACAATTACATATTATAATCAGAAAAAAAGAGAAAATCTGAATAGCCTTATGTCTATTTTAAAAATTGAAATTGTAATTTAAAACCTTCCCACAAAGAAAACTCTAGGCCCACATGGCTTTCCTGGTTAATTCAAACACATAGGAGAGAAATAATATCAATCTTATACAAACTTTTCTAAAAACAGAAGAGGCAAGAACACTTTTCAGTTCATTTTATGGGGCCTAAAAATCTTGATATAAAAACCTGACAAAGACATTACAGAAAAAGAAAATTAAAAATTAACATTCCTCAACAAAAAAAATCCAAAAAATCATTAGCAATACATTGCCATAGCAAATGGAGCAAGATATTAAAATCCTAACACATTATGACCAACTGGGATTTATTCCAGCAATGCAACAATAGTATATTATTTGAAAATTAGTGTAATTCACCAAAGTGACAAAATAAGAGAGAAAACAATACAGTCATCTTAACTGATACAATGAAAGAATCTGACTGGATCCATAAGTCACTCATGATAAAATTCTTCAGCAAATAACGATTAAAAGGAATCTTTGACAAATCTACAGCTAATTATATTCTTAATAGTGAAATATTGAATACTTTTCCCTGACATTGGGAGTAAAGCAAAGTGTCCATTCAAACCATGTCTACTCAAGGGTCCTAACCAGTGCAATAAAGAAAAATAAATAAAAGACAAACAGTGGAAAGCCAAAAGTAGAATTGATTTCTATTCATAGAGACAAAATTATCTATATAGAAAATCTTTAGGGAACCACATGCAAGTCCTAGTTCAATAAGTAAATTAACATGGCTATAGGAAACAAGTACAATATAGAAAAACACTAATGTTTCTAAATACCAGCAGTGAACAATTAGAAAATGAATTTTAAAATAATACCAGAAGGAGCCAAGATGGCAGAGTAGAGACTCATAGCTTGCCCTCTCCCACAAATACACCAAGGATTACATCTACAAACCCACTGAATTGCCCAGAACACCTACTGACCTCTGGCAGAGTGTCTTTCATTTCAAAATACAGGAAGCTCCTCACTAAATCCGGTAAGAAAAAAAAAAAAAAGAAAAAATCGGTGCAAGACTGGTCCTGCAGGGAATGAGCGGCATAGGAAGAAAGGCACCCTCCCACTGGGACACCTGCTCCGTAGCCGGAAGGTCAGCAGGGACAGAAGCAGAGCTTCTGAGGCTCCAAGGAGAAAGTGGCAACTGCTTGGCAGGCAGAACTAAGGGAAACTGACACCAACTGTCCCTGCGATCCCCGGCCCCAGATGCGAGGGACTAGTCCAGCAGGGACCAGCCAAGACTGGCTGCTGGAGATTGGTGAGAAGCACAGGCAGAGAGCTGGAGCCCACTGCCCAGAGGCAGCCTTGGGACTGGAAAGCAGTGTGAGCTCTGGCCTGAGGTGTGTGCAGAACAGAATAGCCTGGGACCCCCATAAAACTCAAAATGGCTTAAAGACTTAAACATAAGACAAGACACTACAAACCTCTCAGAAGAAAATATAGGCAAAACATTATCTGACATAAATCTCAGAAATGTTCTCCTAGGGAAATCTACCCAAGCAATAGAAATAAAAGCAAAAATAAACAAATGGGACGTAATTAAACTTATAAACTTTTGCACAGCAAAGGATACCATAAGCAAAACAAAAAGACAACCTACAGAATGGGAGAAACTATCTGCAAAAGATGAGATGACAAGCGTTTGATTTCCAGAATATATAAACAGCTCATACAACTCAATAAGAAAAAACAATCCAATCCAAAAATGGGCAGAAGACCTAAACAAGCAATTCTCCAATGAAGACATACGAATGGCCAATAGGCACATGAAAAAATGCTCAATATCACTAATTATCAGAGAAATGCAAATCAAAACTACAGTGAGGTATCATCACATCAGTCAGAATGGCCATTATTCAAAAGTCCACAAACGATAAATGCTGTGGAGAAAAGGGAACCCTCCTACACTGCTGGTGGGAATGTAGTTTGGTGTATGCGTTATGGAAAACAGTAGGGAGAGTCCTCAAAAAACTAAAAATAGACTTATCATATGATCCAGCAATCCCACTCCTGGGCACATATCCAGAGGGAATCTTAATTCAAAAAGACGCATGCATCCCTATATTCATAGCAGTACAATTTATAATAGCCAAGACATGGAAACAACCTAAATGTCCATTAACAGATGACTGGATAAAGAAGTCGTGGTATATTTATACAATGGAATACTACTCAGCCATAAAAAACAATAAAATAATGCCATTTGCAGCAACATGGATGGACCTGGAGAATGTCATTCTAAGTGAAGTGAGCCAGAAAGAGAAAGAAAAATACCCTATGATATCACTATCTGCAGAATCTAAAAAAAGAAAAAAAAGAATATAAATACAAAACAGAAACAGACTCATTGACATAGAATACAAACTTGTAGTTGCCAAGGGGGAGCGGGGTGGGAAGGGACAGACTGGGATTTCAAAATTTGTAGATACTGACGGGCATAAGCAGAATAGATAAAGATTATACTGTATAGCACAGGGAAATATATACAAGATCTTGTGGTAGCTCACAGTAAAAAAAAAAATGTGACAATGAATATATGTATGTTCATGTATAACTGAAAAATTATGCTCTACACTGGAATTTGATACAAGATTGTAAAATGACTATAACAATACAAAATGTTTAAAAAAAAGACAAACTTATCTAAAAACAGAAACAGACTCACAGACATAGAAAACAAACATGGTTACTGGGGGCGGAGAAGAGGGCGGGAAGGGATAAATTGGGAGATTGAGATTTGCACATACTAACTACTATATATAAAATAGGTAAACAAGTTTCTACTGTATAGCACAGGGAACTATATTCAGTATCTTTTAGTAACTTATGGTTAAAAATATGAAAACAAATATATGCATGTTCCTATATGACTGAAGTAGTGTGCTGTACACCAGAAATTGACACAACATTGTAAACTGACTATACTTCAATAAAAAACATTTTAAAAATAAAATAAAAAACAAATACCATTTGCAATAGTATCAACTTATACGGAATACTTTGAAATAAATTTAACAAAATATATGCAATAACAGTCTACTTGAAAAATTATGAAACATTGCTGAGAGAAATTAAAGATGCCAAATAAGTGGAATGTTATATACCATGTTGGTAAGATGGGAAGACTCAATAATATCAGCATGCCAATTTCCCCCTAAATTTTTCATGGATTCAACAAAACCTGAATCATAATCCTCACAAGCTTTTTTGAATGAAATTGCCAAGCTGATTCTAAAATGCATATGGAACTTGAGGAGTCTAGCTGCCAGCTAAAAACTTTTGTGTGATTTTACAGTCTGCCCATAGGCAATTACAAAGACTTTACCTGGTAGGCCTCTCAAAGGAAAGTTGCCATCCCAAGACCAGACTTCGCGCACAGCCAATGCACTGGAATCTCTGAAGGGATTCAGATCCCTCTGGCAGGTCATATTCTTATGCCCATTTGCATCCCTAGCTCAAGTGCCTTCATTTTTAGGTCTCTTTTTTTCTGAGGCCTATGCAGAAGTCTTCACATGCCTCTACTGAGGTCTCCTAACTGGGGAAGAGGCAGTACTCTGAATATTCTTTTCCACACTCTAACTCTGTACCTAGATTTCTTCCACCCCTAGTCCTCCCCCTTTGCCCTCTTCTCTGACCTCAATTGTCAGAAACTTTTGTTTAGGACAACCCCAACAGCGAGAAGACCTCTATGCTTGTGCTGATCCACCTGACTCTCAACTGACGTGCTGTTCCATGGGGGGAAAATAGAACAGGGGGAAGTTGGTGTTTTTTCCAGTTTTGTTTCTTGCTTACACCATTAAAGTAATTGATTGAAGTCTTCATTTTGGCTCATTGTTTTAAGCAGCTACTCTGACACTTAAAGAGCTCAGCTCTCCACGCAGCTGTGTTTCCTGACAGAAATTCAAAAGACCTAGAATAACCAGAACAATTCTGAAAAAGTATAACAAATTCAAAGGACTTATATTACCCAATAACTGACTGCAAGACTTACTACAAAGCCATATTAAGACAGTGTGGTATGGGTATAGGAAGAAAAATAGTTTAATGGAGTAGAGATTCCAGAAATAGACCCACACTTGATTTTTTGAAAACCATGTGAAAAGAATTCAATGGAAAACAGAGGATCTTTTTATCAAATGATATTGGAACAGCTAAATATATGTGGAACAAAAAAGAAACCAACTCAAAATTAATTGGAGATTGATCATAGACCTAAACATAAAATGCTACAGTTATAAAACTTCTAGTTGAAAAAAAGAACTTGAGGTAGACAAAGATTTCTTAGAACACAAAAAACAATAAACATAAAAGAAAAAATGGATAACTTATGCTGCTTCAAAATTAAAATCTGCTTATAAAAAGGTACCATTAAAAACAGGTAAGTCACAGATTGGAGGAGAATACTAGCAATACATACACTAACAAAGAGACGAATAGAGAATTAATTTTTAAAAACTTCTGCATTCAATAATAAAAAGAAAAAATAATGGGTAAAAGATTTGAACACAATGTCCATAAGGGAAGATATATAAATGATCAACAGACATATGAAAACAGTGCTCAACATCATGAGTTACACCCTTTGGAAAGGCTAATTAAGAGATTACAACACCAAATTTATTGGTGAGGATGTAGAACAACTGAATGTTTACATATTGCTGGTTGTAATGTAAACTGTATAATAACTTTGAAAAAATTTTTAGTATTTTTTAATAAAAATTAAACATACACTTAGCCCATTACCCTGTGATTCCAATCCTAGGTATTTACTGATAGAAATAAAATACAGTTGACCCTTCAACAACATAGGTTTGAGCTGTGCAGGTCCACTTACATGCAGGTATTTTGCAGTAAATACACAGTCAGCCCCCTGTATCCTTTAGTTCCACATTCATGGATTCAACTGCGGATCACAAACTCTAACACATGATCCTTAGCTGGTTGAATCTGTGGATATGAAACCTACAGATATAGAAGGATTACTATGGGACTTAAGCATACACAGATTTTGGTATCTGTATAGAGTCCTGGAGCCAATCCCCTGACATATACCAAGGGACTACTCTACAAGTCCCTCAAAATGTGTACAACAATGTTCATTGAAGCCCCCATAAGAGCCTCCAAATGGAAATAATCCAAATGTGTATAAACAGGAGAATAAACAAACAAATTATGACTTATTCATGTACTGGTAGACTTCTAAGCAATAAAAGGATTCGACACCCATTCATGCACACATATTTACACATATACATACATTTTTTATATATTAGAGAATAGTATTTAGAAAACAGTATCTGATACAAATGTGTATACATATACCATATATATATACAAATATATATTTACAAATACAGTTGATCCTTGAACAACATGGAGGTTAGGGGCACTGACCCTCTGCACTGAAATTCCCATATAACTTTATAGTTGGCCCTCCATATCTCTGGTTCCACATCCTCAAATTCAAAAAACCACAGATGGTGCACTATAATAGCATTTATTGAAAAATTCGACATATAAGGACCCATGCAGTTCATGTGCTCAAGGGTCAACTATATATATACATATATTTGAACGTGTGTGTTTGTATATGTGTATATATAAACATATATATATACATACAAATACTTGTTTCTAATTCTCTAATGAAAGGAACCAGAGTTCCCTGCAAAAAGTTGATTCCAGGGTTAGAGAAAGGAATCTATCAGATAAACATGAAATATCATGTAGCACCAGAAAACAAGAACCTGCTCAAAAAATGATAGGAACATATCAAAAGGACACAGAAGCCATCTTGATGGGGTCCCCTAGAGCTGAATCTGGGACAATTAGAACATCACAATAACAAATGATAATAATAGATCTTATCTCACTGAATAAAATAGGAATCCATGATTCCATGCTGATATAAACAAATGAACAAGTAAATATTTATATAAGATAGGAAGCTATGCTCTCTAACCAGTAAAACACTAATGAATAAATATAGAGGAAATAATGGAGTTAGAAAATCACCTATGGATGCTAAAACAAATGGGTGATACTTTGATGAAAGAGGTGTTTACATAATTCCACATCTATAAATTATTTACTATTTACAAAGGAAAATAATAACTTTATAGTGGTGAAACCTAGTGGGCATCATCTTAACCAATCAAAATTAGCATGATTAAAGCTAGGATAAACCAGCATCATGTACTTTTTGATATGATAAACTAAAGAAGATACCACCTTCTGTGCTATACCTGCCACAAAGCTTAAATTGATTCTAATCATAAGGAAATATCAGACAAACTCAGACTGAGGTACATTAAATAAAATAACTGGCCTGTACTCTTGAAAAAAATCAAGGTAAATAAATAAATGCTGAAGAACTGTCCCAGACTGAAGAAAATTAAAAAAGTGAAAACTAAAAGGTAAGAGGCTGAATCTGATTCTGTTCTGGGAAAATATAATAAAAATGACATACTGGAACAAGCGTAGAAATTTAATATGCTCTGTGGAGGAAAAAGTAGGACTGAATATATGTAGAATTTCTTGATTATAACAAACGTATTATGCTTATAATGTAAAAGAATGTTCTTCTTTTTAAGAAATACACAGTGAAATTGACCAATTTTCAACTCTTAAATTTATCTTTCCAAGTTTAGAGAAAAACTCTCAGTTACTCACATTTTATTAAAAGCCCAATATGGCAAAATACCCCAAAACCTTGATTTCAAAGGTTCTTACAAGAATCTGTCTTCTAGCCAAAAAAATTCCTAAAAAAAAAATTGAGAGATCTATAATTCATCTCCCATCATAGACTCAAATGGCAAGTAAAACAATTCAAGCTTTATGGGTCTCACAGACTAATACAGCCAAACTGAGTAAACTATTCATAAATAACAATGTACAATAGGTACCACATCACATTGCTGTTTGTAGATCATTCTCCATGAATATTTCCCTGTTAATCCTTGGGGTGTTTTTAGTGAAGGCACTTATAGCCAAGTTAAGAATGTAGAAGGAGACCTCCCAGCATAGTGAAGCTTCAAGGCAGCTCCCTCCCTGAAGACATTCCAGGGGTGTAAAGATAAAGACCTCTCTCTCTCCCCCAGAGAAGATTTTCTTCCATTCCAGAGTAAAAATAAGATCTCTCTCTCCAGATGGGAGGATGGACAGACCACCAGCAGAACTACTTTCAGATATGAGTTTTTAAAACTTGAGTTCTTCTCTTGTTAAACCACTGCCTATGCAGGTACTTTCTGTTCCTCATCATGTTGCCTTGTTGGGACTGAGAGTCAGGAATTAATGCAAGATGTTGCTCTAGTTGCTGTTTTTGCTGTCAACAATAAACTATCTTTGTCTCTGACACCAATGCCTGTTTTCTGTCAATATATACACAAAAATGTGGCAGACTAATTAACTAGCTTGTAAGAAGGGAAAATCTCAGATCCTGCAGTTTTCGACTTAACAGTTGACTTTTGGTAAATTCCTCAAAAGAGTAGAACAATCAATATTAGTGGGAAAATAGAGCTGCTCAGTTAGGTAAACTTGATTTCACTAATCCTGGGGACTTATTCTCTTGGTTAGACTTAGGCCAAGTAAGATACTGAACAGCAAGTAGTTTTAAAATTTCTTTAATAATTGTGATTGTCCTTGTGCTTTTCTCCTTCTTTGATGTCTGATATCCAAGTACTTAGGTGTTGCTATAAAGCTACTGTCCTGGGGCACACTATTCAACAAATTATCTACTTCGTAAAGAGGCTGAGGCCCTCCACTTGGAGGGCTGAGTTTGACCAAAAGGAGAAATTCTAACAAGAAAAATGGTACAGACAAGGCATTTTTCAAATGGAAGTATTCCCAAATGATAACAAACATAATACAGAAAATGTCTTTTACATACCGGCCACAAATTAAACAGCTAAGGTCTTCTAGAGAAGCCATACACAACTACAATTGGTTCAGTTGATGATTCCTACAGCTGTCTAAGAGCAAATAGCCTGACAGGTCTCCTTGCTAGCTGCTGATTAGCACTTCACATAATTAAAGGAAAACACAAAGTTCATTATTTAGAAAATGTCTGTGGTTTTCCTTTCTCTGCTTTTTCCTTTCTCATATATAAATTCTGTTTTGTATTTGTTATTAGATAACATCAATCTATTATTGGTTTACTTTGTAGTCAAGTAAATAACGTAATAATTAACTATGTCTTCAAGTTTTTCTTTGACAGGTGTTAATAAAGCACTGTTCTTTCTAGCCATGGAGTTCTACATTATCCCATGTTGTTCTCTACATCCTAGATAAATAATCTGTTGATGAAAAACTTCTCAAATTATTCTCTTTTGAATAGGTCATGTGTATCCTGCTCTGAGCCTAAGATTATATTTTACATGTATTAATACATCTAATCCTCTCAACATTTTATTGTCATTTTACGGATAAGCAAACTGAGCACAGAAAGCTTAAGTAACTTTTCTAAGATCCAACAGCTAGAAAGAAACAGAACTAGGATTTGAGTTCCAAAGAATCTGACTCTAGCATTCATGCTCTATATACTAGATCATCTCAGTAAAGTAAAAGCAAACAAAATACCAGAGCTCTCCACTAAGCCTAACTGGCAAAGTTCTATGGTTCTCTATCCTCTGGAAATTATGCGAGGAAGAAGAGCTGATAATAATAGAAGAGCTAATTCAGCATAATTCCTTTTATCTTTGGAATAAAAAAGAAATATTTACATTTAATCTTCCCACTAGTTTCCTTCAATGACTTTTATTTCTCATCTTTTTTCCACTCATTTTGTTACTCAGTTACTTTGCTGCATTCTATCAACTTCTATATTTACTCTTTTAAATAACTTTCAAGTCACAGTATATTACATACCTCCATTAGTTAAGTACCCTGACTAGAATAAAAACTGAATGAGGGTATGGTCTTTTCCCACTGAATTCTAGGGAGTGATTATTTTCAAAGGTCCAAGCTTTTCTAATCATTTCTGGTATCTGATGATTCTCAACAACTCACACCTCCAAACCACAAAGGAAGTACTTTTCAGATGCACAGTCCTGTTTTCTTATTTTAATTCTGAAAATATTCTTACTTTTAAAAATTCAAACAATAATATAAAATGAAAGCTCCATTTAATCAACCCACTGTGTGCCAATCCCCTTTTCAGATTACTTCCATTAACAATTTTGGTTATATCCTTTTTGACCTTCCATGTTTTAATAAGCAGATATCTGTTCTATAACTTTCTTATTTTCACTAAAATATGTCTAAGATTTTTTTTGCTATGTTCTTTAACCTTTGCATTGTATTCTATGGTACAAAAGAAACTTTTTTTTTAAAGCATCTTCCTATTTATAGACTTTTATACAGGTTCTAAATATTTTGCTTTTCCATATAATTATGCAAGGAACATCCTTCTACAAACTTTGTGCATAAGTGAGAGAATCCAGAAATTATTAAAATTTCACTAAGATTAGGTTTTCAGGGTCAAAATATAAGCTTAGTTTTATTTTAAAAGATTAAATAGATATATAGGTGAGGATCCACTTTCTCACACTGGGAACAGAAAATATTAGCAATCTTTAAATATTTGCCCATAGCCACACACAAAAAAAACACAAAAAAAACCCCAACCCTCCACACACAAAAAATGATTTGCCAATAGCAAAAATAGCTATTCTGTTATTTCATCTTTCTTTTTCCTCATTGCTGGTGAAGTTAAGAATCTTTTCATATTTATTAGCCATTTGTATTTCTTTTGTAAATTATCTGTTTATATACTTTGCTTATTTTTTGATTGGGTTATTTTTTCCTGACAATTTACAGAAATTTAAAAAATGTATTCTGGGTGTTTATAACATGTTACAGATAAACACATTTTGCATGGTATAAATAATATCCTGCACCTTGACTTTATAAAATTTACTATATATTTTGGTAATTATTTATGAAAACTCATAGGAAGCTAATTTTTTAAATGGCTTCACAATATTTGTATGTACTCTAATTTATTTACCTAGAATTTTGTTATGGACAATTAGGTTGCTTCTAGTCTTTTGCTATTAACAACAAAATGAATATCCTTTATAAATTATTTTGCACTCAAATGCTGAGTATATTTATGGGAAAAATTTCTAGAAATAAAATTATTCAATTATTTAGAAAATTTTTCTTTATATTTTACTCTTTTATTCAAAGATCACATACATAAATGAAAGTGTACCTAACTGTACCCTTCAATGAATTATCACAAAGTGCAACCTCATATAACTACCACTAGGTCAAGAAATAGAACATTAGCAGCAGCTGCCTCGTACTTCTCCTGATTATATTATTTCTCTCTCCTCCCCCCAGATCTGACCTCCTATATCAAAAATCAGTTTTGCTTGTTTTTAGAAATGTTTCACTTTTTTCTAATACATTGGTGCATGTAAATGAAGTTCATTCATTTTCATGGCTGTAGAATTCAATCAGATTAATATAATCTATTTATTCAGACTACTCTGATGGACGTTTGTTTGTAGTTCGGGACTACTACAAGTACAATAATGCCATCTCAAATAATGCTACTGTCTTTGGTGCATATGTGCTTGCATTTCATTGGGTATATACCTAGAAATGAAACTTTTGGGTTGTAGGGCATGCATACATAGGTATGCTAAAATAAGGTAAATAAAGTTAACAATTTTATAAAGTAGATTCATCAGTTTACCCTCTTAGCAGTGTTTGAGAGTTCTTGACACCCAATATGTTTGCAAACACTACTAACATTACTAATGGGGATGTGTACCATTTCATATATGTATATGAAAATATATTTGTCATTTAGATATCCTCTTTGGGGACATATTTTTTCAAATTCCTTCTGCATTTTTTTCTATTGAGTTGTCTTTTTCTTGTTGATTCTTTTTACACCTGGGATAGGAGAACATTGTCAGATATAATTAATTCAAATATCTCTTCCTTGTCCTGACATTTCAGTCATTTAATGGTGTCATCTTTTTCCCAAGAAGTTCTTAATATTTTCCTTTATGGTTAATACTTTCTGAGAACTGTTGAAGAAATAATTCCTTAACCCAAATATTATGAAGATATTCTTCTGTCTTCTAGAATCTTTGTGTACAGTGGAAGAGAAGAGACAAATTTCTTTTTTTCTATATAATTATTAAATTGACTCTGTATTGTTTAATGGGTTGGGGGGGACCTGCCATTTCTTCCATTGCTTTGCAGAACCAATTTGGCTATATATGCTTGGAGCTATTTCTGAGTTCTTTACTCTGTTCATTGGTCTATTTGTCTATCCCATGCCAATAAAAACATTCATAACGAATACATCTTTATTTAATAAGTCTTGTTTTTAAGTAGAGGGGTCTACTAACTCTTTTTTCTTTAATACTGTCTTAGCTAATTGTGGCCTTTTGCATTTATGTATACATATCAGAACAAGCTTTAAACTTCAAGGGAAAAAATCTGCTGAAATTTATATTGGTATTGTGGTAAATCAATAGATCAATTTGTGAAAAACTGACATCTTTACACTATTGCTGGATTTTTCATACCATGATTTAGGTTCTTCAATTTATCTTAAGTTTTATAGTCTTCTGTGTAGAAGCCTTAAATGCCTTTTATTAGATTTATTCCTAGATTTTTTATTAGTTTTATTTTGTACTAGATGAAATCTTTATACAATTTTAGTTTCTGTTTTGTAAATACATACAGATAAAATTATTTTTACTTGAACTTTATATCCAGTAATCTTGTTAAGTTCAATTAGTAATTCCAATAATTTATCTGCTAAATGGCTTTTTCCCTACTTCTTTTGTTTCTAATCCATATGACTGATTTATTTTCCTTTCTCAGTACAATGAAAATAGAAGTGGTCATAGCAGTCATCCTTGTCTTGTTTTTATCTCAGAGGTAAAGATTTCAACATTAAAGTATGAATAATATTTGCTGCCATATGTCACACTAAAGAAATCTCCTTGTTTTAGTTAGTTGTTTCTTTTTAAACCATGAATAGATGTTGAATTTCAGAAAATGTTTTTCCTTTTTGCATATTATGGCTTAATCGTATGGTTTTTCTACGTTATCCTGATAATGTTATGATTTACACTGATTCATTTCAAACGTTGAACAAAACTTGCATTCCTGGTGCAAGCCAAACAATTATGCATGTAATTTTTAATTGCTATATTTATATTTTGGTTGGGATTTTTCTATGTTCATGCATGATATGGATTTATAATTTTACTTTTTGTAATGCCCTTTTCAAGTTTTTATTTTTATTTTTAAAATTTTAATTGAAGTATAGTTGATTTACAATATTGTGTTAGTTTCAAGTGTACAGTGTAGTGATTCAGTTTTTTAGTAGATATATTCCATTATAGGCTATTACAAGATATTGAGTATAACTCCCTGTGCTATACAGTAAAATCTTGCTGATTATCTATTTTATGTATAATGGTGGTATTTGTTAATTCCGTATTCCTAATTTGTCCCTCCATCCACCTTTGGTAACTGTACATTTGTTTTCCATGCCTGTGAGTCTGTTTCTGTTTTATATACAGATTCATTTGTATTATTTTTTAGATTCCATATACAAAGTGATACCATATAGTATTTGTCTTTCACTGTATGGGCTAACTTATGTTGCTAAGTTTAATATTCTCTAGGCCCATCCATATTGCTGCAGATGACAATATATCATTCTTTTTTATGGCTGAGTAATAGTCCATGGTACATATATCTTAAGCTAATTGTCTGTTGATGGGCACGTGGGTTGCTTCTGTGTCTTGGCTATTGTAAATAATGCTGCTATGAACATTGGGGTGCCTGTATTTTTACAAATTAAGAGTTTTCATATTTTCTGGATATAGATCCAAAAGTGGAAGTTGCCAGATCATACAGTAGTTCTTTCAATTTTTTAAGGAAACTTCATACTGTTTTCCATAGTGGCTGCACCAATTTATATTACCACCAACAGTGTATAAGAATTCTCTTTTCTCCACATCCTTGCCAGCGTTTAATATTTGTAGACGTTTTGATGACAGCCATTCTGATCAGTGTGAAGTGATACCTCACTGTGGTTTTGATTTGCACTTCTCTAATGATTAATGATGTTGAGCATCTTTTCATGTAACTGTTAGTCATCTGTATGTCTTCTTTGGAAAAATATCTGTTTAAATCTTCTGCCCATTTTTCTAGTTGGATTTTTTTTTGTATTGAGCTGTTTGTATATTTTGGATACTAACACTTATTGATTGTACAGTTTGCAAATATTGTCTCCCATTCCATAGGTTGTCTTTGTTTTGTTGATGGTTTCCTTTGCTGTGCAAAAGCTTTTATGTTTGATTAGGTGCCATTTGTTTATTTTCTTAAAAGTCTCCTAGTATTATTGTATTATTGTCAGTTTCTCCCTTTATGTTAGTTACTATTTGTTTTATATATTTGGGTGCTCCTGTATTGGGTGCCCCTCACTTTCAGTCTGTGTATGTTTTTTGCTCTGAAGTGAGTTTCTTGTAGGTAGCATACTGCAGGTTCAACTTTTTTTCTCTGTATCTTCTGATTAGAGCATTTAGTCCCTTTATGTCAGTATTTGTTTTATATATTTGTGTGCTCCTGTATTGGGTGAGAATCTAAAGCCTATTCAGTACTTCCTCTCTGTTCTGTGGCTGCTGCCTTCCTTTCTGGGGTGAGGTCTGCTCCTTAGTTGTTGGAGTAAAAGCCCTGAGTGTTGTGCTCATTCAGTTTCTGTTCCCTTTGAGTGTAAGCTGGGCCCCAAAGTTGGGGAGTACCGAAGCAAGTGAGGCCTGTGCAGTCACAGAGGTCATTTAAGTGAAATAAGCCAGAAAGAGGAAGAAAAATACCATATAATATCACTTATATGTGGAATCTAAAAAAAACAAAAACAAAGGAACTTATTTAGATAAATAACAAGTTCATGTATAGTACAGGGAACTATATTCAATAGCTTGTAGTAACTTATAATGAAAAGGAATATGAAAACAAACACTTGGCTGGGAGCAGGGACCGAGGCTTGCTGGTTCCCAGCAATGCTTGAGTAAGTGGTATCAGTGGTTGCTGCTGTGGTACCTGAACCATACCCCAGACCCCTGAGCTGTCTCTGTGTAGCTAGACTGAGTCTTCTCCCAGGACCCAGCTGGCCTAGATCCAAGCTGTGATGTGGAATGAGTGGGGTTGTGGTGTTCGTCCCACTAGGATTGATGAGTGCAGCAAGGTAGCAGCCACCAATGCTGAGCTCTCTCCACCTGTTTGTTGGCAAGCCAACATCTGCACACTCTTCACAAATAGAGTGTAGGCTTCTCCAGCCCTTCGTTTTGTCCCAGCAGTTCTCCATGCAGCCAAGGAGGCTTGTCTCCTCCATGTGGGAACCCAGGACTGGGATTTCCAGTCTGTGTCTTGACTTGCTCACTTCCCAGGTCAAGGGTCCACGCACACAGACCTCATCTTTTCAGTTCCCTCCCAGTGGTGGAGGTCCTAAACCTATGCCTTTTTTCTGCCCTACCCAGTTACATGGAAGTCTTTCTTGCAGCTTTAGTTATATAGGAGTTCTTTGACAGTTTCAGTTAGTTTTCCCACAAGACTTGCCCCACATGTAGATATAATTTTGATATGTTTGTGAAAGGAAGTGAGCTCCATATCCTCCTACTCTGCCATCTTGATTCAATCCCTTTTCAAATTTTGACATCAAGTTATGTTGGCCTCATAAAATGAGATATATATGATTTCTACTTTCACAATTCTCAAAGATTCTGTGTAATACTGATGTTACCTATTTCTTAAAATTTTGGTGGAATTTACATGGATAACCACTTGAACTGGGTTTTTTTTTTTTTTTTTTTTTTGGCAATTGAAGGTGTCTGTAAGGCAAGGGTCCAAGCTTTCTCATAGAAGTGCAGCTTCTTTCAAGGCTCTATAATGACTAACACCCCTACAGTTATTTTACATGGGAAATAAACTCTCTAACTGACTTATTCTAACAACCTCAGCTCCTGAACCTGGCCATATACCTTCACAGCCCTTAATTTTGGCATCCCTTTGCCTTCTTAGGTCAATCTCTCGAGCAGGGAACCCTGAAAATGGCTTGAGCTCAGCCATCTTCCATGGTAACTACTTGGGCAAGAGGATAAGCATATATTCTTGCCAAATCACACAATGGGATTATCGGCTGTCACACGCTCCCTTCCTTTCCTCTCCTCATCCATCACGGGCTATTCCTGCTAGCTTTCCTACCAAAGAATTTTTCAGTCAAGAAGCAAGCTTCCAATATCCATTTTCACACATATCTTCCAGCCCCTCAAAATTCCAGGGATACAAAATTTTCTTTCAGGTAGTTCCCCTTTTAGCTGGCTTCAAGTAGTTCTCATGGAGATCATGAAACTTAGCTTAGGGGCAGACTGGAGAGTACAGAAATAGAGTCAAACATATTTTTATAATGTATTATTTGATTTAAAAAAAGATTCCAAATTTAGAGGGGAAGGATGAAATATTCAGAAAGTGGTATTGGCATGACTCTTAGTCATCAGGAAAGAAAGAAAGTTTAATCTCTATTCCATACCTCATACCAAAATAAACTCCAGATAAAAGCTTAAATATATTAAAGAAACAATAAATATAAGACAATATTCTGCATTATATTGAAGTGAGAAAGGCTTTTCTAAGTATGATATAAAATCCCGAGTTATAAAGCAGAAAAAAATAGAATTACTTAAAATACTTTAAAAATGTATGCATGGATAAAACCACCCTAAACAAAGTCATAAAGCAAACAAAAGCAAGGAAAGTATTTGTAGGTTACAACACAGAGAAAGCTAACTTCCCTACTATGTAAACATTTTTCAAAATCTACAGAAAAAGATGTACAATTTTATTTAAGATACAAGGAAAGTGTTAATATGTTAATAATATACTTTCTTTTACTTAACGAAATGACAGGGATTAAAAGTTTGGTTATACACATTTGTTAGAAATGTTGTGGGGAATCAGGTATTCTCAAACATTGCTGGTGGGAGTATAATTTGGTACAACTTCTTTGCAGGGCTACAATCTAGGAATAAGGATTAATTAGAACTAAATTAGCTTTTAAAGGGATTACAATCCAACTTTCAAAGATAGGATGTCTGGTTGGATTATGCTGTTCTGAGCCTTCTACTGCCTCTTAGCTTAGACTGTCAGAGGAAATGAAAATACTTTTTGGAGGATGATAACATCATTTAGAATGTCAAATTATCTCTATACTGTTCATATATATGTATATATACATACACACAAAATAAAGTGTTTATATATGAGTGCAGCAAGGCAGCAGCCACCAATGATGAGCTCTCTCCACCCTGTTTGTTGGCAAGCCAACATCTGCACACTGTACAGGAATTATACCACAATAAAGGTGTTTTTTTTTAAAGAAAGAACATAACCACAGTTTATATTAAAATTATTATTTTTCTTATACCATTTTCAATCTAATAAAAATCTAGGTCAGGACTTCTTTCCATTTATAGAATTTCACTTAAGTATTTTAAAGGAAACATTTAAATATATCAAACATATTAGATAAATAACACAAATAAGAAAGAACATTTAGCTACTTACATTCCATATGCTGAGCTTACAGCAAGGCTAGTAATCTGTTGTGGAGGTTCACCATCCACCCATACCAACTGAATAACAAGTTCTGCTTGATACCCTGGAGGCATCCGCATTGGTCGTGTCTTAACACTAGAGAAAAGGAGAAAAAATAATTGTATCAACCATGACCACTAATCTACCACCCAGCTTAAGAGTTCAACATATCCAAAACCTGAATTCTGCTATTTCCCTCTAAATTTGCTCTGCCTGCAGACTTCTCTATTCCAACTGCTAGCAACTCTTATTTTTCCAGTTATTCAGTTAAAAAACATTAAAATCATCCTTGACTAATACCCTTTTCTCAAACCTTACATCCAATCAGTTATCAAATGTAATTGGTGCTACCTTTAAAATATATGCAGAAGCTGACCACTTTTTACTTCTCTACTGCTACCATCCCAATCACAGTTGACAAATAAAAATACAGGATATCCATTTAAATCTGAATTTAAAATAAACAATAAATAATAGTAGGTTTTATTTATTTAGTTTTTCTTTTACTGTACTTCCCATGCAATATTTGGGATATATCGATAACTAAAAATGTTCATTGTTTCCCTGAAATTCAAATTTAGTGTATCCTGTTTTGTTTTGTTTTTTATTTTTGCTGAATCTCTCAGCCCTTAACATCATCTCTAGTTAGGTACAAAAGCCTCCTTACTAATCTCCCAGCTTCTACCCTCCCCAAATCCACCCTCACCATAGCTACCAAAGTGACCAATCTAAAATTTGAAACTTATCATGTTATTTATTTAAAACTCTATAATGACTCCCCATTTAATTAGGAATAAAAGCCAAAGTCCTTACAATGGCCTATAATTTGCCCTCTTACCTGACTTTATTTCCTACTACCCTCTCCTCTACCTCCCACCATTCTTCCTTTGTTCTAGCTACAGTGACCTCCTTATATGCCAGGCACTTTAGGCCTTTGCTCCAGATGCTCCTGCTGCCTGGAATACTCTTCCACCAGATATTCTTCAGCTAACTCCCTCATTTAAACTTTCTGTTTAAATCTCACTTCCTAATAAGCTCTATGAGAAACCTATCTTACACACTCGGAAGCTCAAAGTAAAAAACACATATATATCAAATTGCACAAATGTGTATATTGATGAGACTTGTATGTAATATTGCAAAAAATGAAGAGTTGGCTGTAATGGAATGCTTATTTATTAGCTTATGTATTTGGAAATCTAAATCCAGCAAAGGAAAGTCATTTAGGGATGGATGTCAATATATAATTTAGTAAAGCATAGACTATATGCAACTCAAGAACCACTGGTAATATACTGTAATTCACAGAATAATATACTTGGTGAGTTTTGCTGCTTGGTTTCTAGAAGCTGACATAGGATTATACTGAATTGCTCTATTTGGTTCTCTTGATAATTCTTAAGCTTGTCACTACTACTTTTCAAGTCAGCATTAAATGCTACAACATATATTATTACTTACTTCATCTCTACTACCAGATTTTTGTTGATTTTACTGGATTTTCTCTTTTATCCCTATCTTTTATCTTTTTTAAGTTTTATAAAAAAATATTTAGGTCATTCAAGGACCCACTTTAGTGATGGTTCCTCTTAGTTGGTAAATCAATCTACAGCCCTTTCTTAAGCTTTGTTTACTTTTTTGCTCTCTTTCTGTCTTTCATTTTAATAGAAATCAATTAAGTGAAGCAAAGTGATATGAAAGAAAAATTTAATATGTAAAATGATAAATTATGAAAGTTTTCTACTTGCTAAAATGTAATGATTTTGTTTACACTTCATAGATTTTCCTCTCAGTAATGCCTGTTTATATTTCCCTTTTTATCTCACAAGAAAAATTTGGGGCAGGGGAAACAAGGATTATAAAAGTATAGCAACTGTTAATTGTATGGCAAACAGATTTTGCTCCTAAAACCTTATCTTATATTTTCCATAAGTGTTTTTATAAGAAATGAGGAAACTACTTGTCTCAAGTTCCTTGAGTAGCAGATTCAGATATTTTCATATGAGGACAGAGAAATTACTTGCTTAGGCTCAATTCTCCAACCAACTAATACTAAAAACATGTGACATGATGATATAGAAGCAGTAAATAGTAACTTAAAACTGCATTCTTTTGCACTGTATTACCAAAAGGTATAAAAACAATTACAATAAACATTACTATGGACTTGATTAACTTTAAGTTTTATTTGATTATGATACTAAACTTTGTTTAGATGAACTGAGAGAGCACAATTTATTACCAAATAGCATCAGTTAAAAAAAGAGAAAGAAATATACAATATCCTAGCACACATGAGAGAAACCCTTTTTCCTGACATAGTATTCTTGTAGGAAAATTGGTTTTTTTTTTGATTCCAAGAAGACTGAAGAAGTTCTCTAAATATACTTTCGCAATAGGGAAATATCAAACAAGTGGCCAAGTTTCTGCTCCACCAAAAATTTGGCCATTCTATCAAAGCTATATTTTCTTTAGGGTCCTTCAGGGAAGGATACATACTAATTAGTAATTAAAATGAAAACACTGTGCCCTCTTCATGGGTATTCAAAAAAAAAAGATCAGGGTACCCCATCGTGGACTGTAGATCACTTGACAACACTTAATAAGGGAGAAGAATGATTTTACTTGGCACAGTTTCAAAGAATTATATGATGAATATGTAAAATTGTTTTAAAATTTGATAACAATTCTTACTTGAGGCATGGGATGCTGTCCTTTGTTACTCCTTCACTAGTCACAGTGCTAGTACTCCCAGAAAGACTCCTTGAAGAAGGAAGCTGGGATGAGAGATCCGGAAACGGAGGGCTTGTTTCTGGTTCTGGAGTAATAATATCTTCAATATCATACTGAAGTCGTACCTCTAATGACTTTAAAAAAAAAAAAAAAGGAAAATCAACTTTTGATATAATCTAAGTCCTAATAATAGTAGTCACATTAAAATATCTGGTACTTGTTTTTGGTAATTATTCATTATTTTTTCAGATTAACTAGTTCAATTTCAATCCATAGTAAAGTTGAGATACCCCAAACTGAATTAAACAGTGAATTATATAGCATATTCAATGGCATTCACAAAAAATGTAAAATATTTTTTAATTCTTTAGAATTATAAGAAAAATACCTCTCAGTGGAGATAAAATTTCTTTATAATAAATATTCCTTAAGATAAAGTATAAAATTATTAATTCTATATATGATAAAAGGAGAAATCAGTCATGGTTATTCCAATGAAATAAATTAAACTGGATGTGTGTATGTGTAAACATACACATAAAACACACACGTCATTATTCATTCAATCTTGACTTTGAATTAACTCAGTATAAATTTTCCAAAATGTTTTTTTTTTATTTCATTAGTTTAGCTCATAGTTAATTTCATTAGCATGATCAGAATTGCTTAATGAAAAATACATGATAATTTTTATTGGACTAAAAAGGTGATCTAAAACCTTTTTTAAGCTAAAAATGTTTAAAAATTAAGTATTAATGACTGCATTCAATGCTATAATTAAAGTCAATTTAATAACAAACGTTTGCTTTTCAATGTAAAAATTAACATTTTTGAGATTAAAAACATAATTACAAAACATGTAATTATGGAGTGACAGTAATATTGTCAAAATAATTGTCATAATTATCTTAAAACTTCTAGTGACAATAATAATTACCAATTATTGAGTGCTTATTCTACCGAGACACTCTATTAATGACTTTATATAAATATCACAAGAACCCTATGAAATTGGCGTTACTATTTCTAGTTTATTATTACTGTCTATTTTTCCATTTTATTTGCACAGGAAATTATACGAGTGATGAAACTGAGTCTTACCCAGACTGTAATACTGACTAATGGAATCTTGTGACTTGTTCAGAGACATACAGATATTCATTGGTAAAGCCAGAATTAAAAACTAGGCTTATCTGACTCTGAAGCCTGGGTTTTAACTAATATACCTTAAAAGGCAATATTTAATTTTGGCTATTGAGGTAAAAACAGGTATATACAGGCCTTTAGATATAATCTTTATTTTCTGATAAAATGGTAAAATGGACAGGGTAGAGAAGACCCATTATCCGTAGGTGTCTTAATTTAGATTTAATTTATCCCATGAGAGCATCATTATTTTGAATAATTATTTCATTGGTTTAAAAATTAAGATTAGGTAAGGCAACCTCATAATTATTTCTATCCTATAAAAATGTTGCTATTTAGAAAATCATTCAAAATAATCTTATTGTAGTTGAGATACAATAATTTAAGGCAATTGACAAAAAGTTAAACTTTAAAAACTTTGTAAAGATAAGGAACAAAGCTTGCATTAATTTGACATTTATACATAAAATAAATCAGCAACTGTCTATATAAAACCTATAGGCATAATCTATCCTATTTAATAAATTAAATTTTGATAGAGAACTGTTTTTGTCATTTTAAGCCAAACTATTTAAAAATGTTATACTAAGTAAAAAGAACAATAAAAAATCCTATGAATTGGATTACTGGCCACATACTATAGTCTTGATGGCTTAAAACCATATCAAGCATTAGTCAAAATCTATGACAATTGCTTTTTTAAATAACTCTGTGAAAGTTAAATTTTAGGTGACTTACCACTATTTCTGTTGTAATTTCATGTCTGCTGAATTTATAAATTATGACATATGCAGAGACTCCTGATACACAGAATATTCTGCTCTCTGGACACCAGTAAATCATCTGAATGGCATATGGATCTTCCTCTACAATTTCACATGTCTGTTTTCCTTCTCCTATCTTCTGTTTTTCAAACACTTTTGAAGTTTTTAGCTTGTACAGCATCTGCAGAGTTACTATAAGATATTGAAACATAGTTATCTTCTAATTTGAACTTAATTCTTAGATGTTGTTGAAGCCTTTTCAATGTATTTGTTAAATCACAAAAGTAAGACCCAAGTAAATAAGATAAATTACATTCTAACAAGTAATCATTCCATGTCATGCTCTCATATCAGTACAGAAGATTATAGGGAAAAATATACATTTATTGAACATATACTATATAACAAGGAACATGTAGGTCCTTTTATGCACTGTCTCAGAAAAGTTCCATAAAGTATTTTTATCCTTGTTTATTGATAAAAACAGTGGGGCTCAGAAAGTTTATAATGGAAGTACTAAACCTACTTCTCTCCCAAGGGAGGAACCCTCAATACTTTTTCACAATTTTCTCCTTTGGTAGATGAGAGGCTGATTCTATTCTTTGAAGGTTTACTCTTCTCAACACATTTTTAGACACGCCTTCAGATGAGAAACATTTGTATTTACCATTTAGCAATACTGGGAGTCCAATGATCTAATTATTTTATAAAGAATCTTTTCCAAGTGGCTCTGTGTTGGGAAATGGTCAGTTATAATTTTTTAAAAGTCTGGTTTTGTAAAATGTTTTCAGGAATAATTACTTAGGGGAATATTATTTCCATTTTAGATCATAATGATAACTATATAAAAGCTCTTATTCTACAGAGAATCCTTAAGAAGTTCGAAAAATCTGGGATTTCCTCCAAAAGTGCATAATCTGAACCTAATCATGAGAAACATTAATCAAACTCAAATTGAAGGTGAGTCTACAAAAACTGGCCTGAACTCCTAAAAATGTCAATTTCATTAAATAACGACTCAGCAGCCATTCCAGATTAAAGAAAATTCAAAAGATATAACTAACTCCAATAAATGGTCCTGGAGTTTCTTTTATTATAAAAGATATTATTGGAAAAATTGGCTAAAACTGAGTAAGATCTGAAAGTTATGTAATAGTATTGTATTAATATTATTACTCCTGACTTTGATAACTATAACTTGATTATGTAAAAGAATGCCCTATTTGTAGGAAATACACACTGCAGTTTTTAGGGGGTATGTACTGTTAGAGGAGATTCATGTTTGCAACTTATTCTCAAATGGTTATAAAAAGCTGTGTCTGTATATATTTACATATATATGTGTATGTGTGAATACTGAAGGGAGAGAAAGAGTAAGAGGGTGAGGAGAAGGACAGGAGGGAGGGGTAGAGTTGGGGGCAGAGAGAGACAGAGCACAAGTAAGCGCAGGTACACAAGTAGGAAGACAGGTGAAGGGAACAAATGTATACATTGACATTTGGGGAATCTGGCTGAAAGCTATACAACACTGCATAGTATGTTTTTGCAATTTTTCTGTAAGTCTGATGTAACATGGAAACATTAAAGAATATTGCAGACATAATTAAGGTCCCTAATTATTTGATTTTGAGTTAATTAATAGAGATTATTCTTAATAGGCCCAACAAAATAAGGTGAGTCCTTTAAAAGAGGGACTGGGGCCCTCCCTGAAGTTAGAGAGACACTCCCTTGCTGGCCTTGAAGAAACAAGTCATCATGAGTTTTAAAGTTGCAAGAAAATGAATTCTGTCAACAACCACATGAACTTGGAAGAGAGCTCTGGGCCCCAGATAAAGCTGCAGCCCTAGCTAACACCTTGATTGCAGTCTTAAGAGATCCTGAGCAAAGAATCCAGCTAACTTAGACCAGATTCATAACACACAGAAACTGTGAGATAATATATGTGTATTGTTTTAAACTGCTAAATTGTGGTAATCTATTACTCAGCAATTGAAAGTGAATACAGTTGACCCTTGAACAATATTGGTTTGAAATATATGGGTCCACTTACACTCAGATTATTTTCAGTAGTACATACTACAGTACTACACAATCCAAGATTGACTGAATCCTCAGATACCGAGGAACAGCACATAGGGAGAGCCAACTATAAATTATGCTCCGACTGTAAATAATGGTCAGATCGACTATGCAGAGGGTCAGTGCCTCTGACCTTCATGTGTTCAAGGGCCAATTGTATACATATTAACATAAACTCAACTACTCAAATTCAGTATAACCTCATTTCCTGTACTGTAAACTATCTCACAAAATTGGCAAACTAAGTTATACTTCTCTAATGGTATCTATTGATTTGGAGATATGCCCTTATAGTTGATTACAATAAAAATATTAAATATTCTACAAACCTTTGCCATATATGCTTTGAATGTGAAAAATAATATTTTATCTAAAAATTAACTTAAAATATTATCGTGCATACTTAAGGATGGTATGCACTTCAGTCATTAGAGTATTAAATTGTTTTCTCACATTTTAGAAGCTAAGAAGTGACTTTGAGGTGATGGGAAATGAGCAAAGATGTCACTATGCAATTAACTGTGTTCATGGAACAAACTCAGGTTTACATGAAAAGGTTCATCAAAATAAAACCTGTTGTCGTTTGGAATTTTCTCCTGAGCAATTGTTTCGTATTATGTGAGGCCAGAAAGGGGCCTCAGAATTCATGGCTTTAAATATTTTAATCATTTTCTCTTGCTAATGAAAGTTTGCTCCACTACTGAAGGACTCTAGCTGCAGATTAAGAGTATCATTACTATTCAACCTTCTTCCTTCTACTTTTATACTTATCATAGTCTTTCTCAGTTCACTTCTTTAGCTTCAGGTATCACTTGTATGCTGCTTCACCACTAGTTTCCATTCTTGACTGTTCTCCCTACCTGTTAGACATTTTACTTGGATTTCCTGGTGTTACAGCAAAATTCAAACCTCTAGAATTCTCCCATATCCTTATTTCCAACTTGCTGGTTACTCATCCTCAGAAACCTAGAGATAACTGCTCACTTATTCTTCTCCTCCTAGTCCAGGCTATTAAAATCTTAACTATCTTTCAAAACTCACATTAAATTTTACTGCATTGAAATGCCCTTCCTGGATCTACCTGGTTCAAATAAATCTCCCATTTTTGATAACAAATAGAATTTGGGTTATATTACATTGAGAGTTCTTACCATATTGTTTACCCTGTAAGTTTTCTGAAGGGTATGTATGGGTATAATCAAGTTTAAAATATCTTTGCATGTCCTTCAGTGTTGAGCAGAGTACCTTTAGACCTTTAATTATGTAATTCTCAAGATTTCAAAAGAAATTTTACATTTATCAAATTATTTCTTTTGATTCTCATGGACTTGGTAGACAAGTGGCAAAGAAATGTAAAGAAGTGGGATAAAAGCACTTTTCCAAAACCACAAAGCAAGGAGATGAAGGAAATTCCTTGAACAAAATTAATCTGACATGTTTTGGTACTTTTTCCAACATACATTACCTCTTGTAAATACAATAGGTTGCTGATAAAGAGTGATTTCAGTCCTCTCTATTTATATCATAGAAGAAAAATACTGTAGAACTAATTTTTTAAACTGATTTAATAATATAGGAAATGCATTTTTTTGTAACACAGCCATATGTGTATGCTAAATATTTATCTAAAATGTTAATTGTCCAAACTAAAACATGGTGAATGGCTATAAGTAAGTATTAACCAAGTGTATTCTGTACTAGAAGGATAAACTTAAAACTTACTTGCAGAAGCATCCCAAAACTTTATCGATCCATCTGCATGACTAGATGAGAAATAAAGTAGCATTAATTAAAGTATGGTAAAGTAAAAAAATAATTATTCTAAATGTATAAAAACTTGCATTACTATTAAAATTTGATTTAAAAATACCACTCCGAAAACTAATGTATGCCAAAATATTTCTAAGCCTAAAACAATGGTTTATTTTTTAAGCAATACACAAAATCTAAATTTTAAAAAGACAGTAATTACTTTGATTTTATTGTAAGAATATTTTATGTGTAATAGAGAACAATGAAAACTGACCTGTGAAGATTAAACAGTATGTTGTTATATAAAATTGTTTACACTCAATAAAGAAGAGACCCAAGTTAATTTAGATTACATTAAAATAATTTTGAAGTGAATATCATTGTGAAATTAAAGTTGAGCTTCAATATATAAAAAACAAATCCTTAAACCTATCTAGAGTTGTATCATTATTTGGTAATAACATAAGAAATAATATAAGAAATCATCTACAAATAAAGAGGATAGAATACTTCCCAACATGTTTTATCAGATCAGGTTTATACGGGCACCAAAGCCAGGAAAAAAAACATTGCAAGAAAAGAAAATAGCAGACTAATATCCCTTGAGCATAGGTGTAAAAATTGTCAACAAAATATTAGCAAATCAAAAAATATATAGAAAGAACAATACATCATGACTAACCGGGGTTTATTCCAGGAATGCAAGATCAGTTAAACATTTAAAAAAATGATAACCACACTGTAATTCATCACAACGTCAGACTGAAGAACAATATGATCATCTCAATAAATGCAAAAAAAACCATCTGACAAAATTCATCATCTTTTCATGAAAAAAATCTCTCAATAAATTAAAAACAGAGGAAACTTCTTCAACCTGATGAAGAGCATCTAGGAACAACCTGTAGATGGTGTTTAATATACATAATGGTGGAAGAGACAGAATACTTTTACCCTAAGAACAAGAACAAAGCAAAAATGTTTACTTTCACCATTCTTATTCAACATTATATTGAAGGTCAGTTAGTAGTTATACTGCTACAAGGGAAGAAAAAAAGGAATAAAGATTGAAACGAAAGAAATAAAATTCTATTTGCAGATCACATGATTGGCTATGTAGAAAATCCCAAAGAATCTACAAAAAGTACATTAGAACTCATACATAAGTTAAGCACGTTTCTAAGACACTAAGTCAATGTACAAATGTACTTCTATATAATACCAATGACATTTGGAAATTGGAATTATAAAACAGTACCATTTACAATAGCACCAAAAAACATAAAATGCTTATATATAACCTAACACAATTTGTTAGATCTGTATGCTGAAAACTATAAGCTGCTGATCAAAGAAATAGAGAATACATAAGTAAATGGAGAGATATAATTTATTCTTTTCTTTTTTTTCTTAAATTGTAAAACTTACTAGATGTCAGTTCTCCCCAAATAATGTATAGATTCAATGTATTCTCAATTGAAATATGCCATTTTTTATAGAAATCAACAAACTGATTCTGAAATTTATATGGAAAGGTAAAGGAACTGGAGTATCAAAGCAATTTTAAAGAATAAAAGTCAGAGGACTCAAACTACCTAACTTTCAGTCTCATTCTGAAGCTTGTCCCACTGACACCATAATCCAGTTTTAGAAAATTTCTATCATCCCCAAAAGTTACCTCACGCCAATATCTTACCCATCACTGGTAGGTAACCACTGGTATCTTTCTGCCTGGGTAGATTTCTTTTGTTTTCTTACACTTTTCATATAAGTGACACCCTTACAATATTTACTCTTGTGTTCATATCTTTCATTTAGCATAATGGTTTTGAGGACAATCCCTGTATTGCATGTATCAGTAATGGTTCCCTTTTATTGTTAAATAGTATTCTATTATATGAATATATCCCATCTTGTTTACCTACTTCCCAGTTGATAGACATTTGGGTTGTTACTAGTTTTTGGTTATTATAAATAAAGCTTCTATGGATGCCTCTGTATGTTTATCTACTTTAATTATTCTCATCACAAAAAAGCTTTATTATTAAAAAATTCAGCAGGATGATGATCTGAGAATCTAATAACCTTTAATTCTATTTTATTTTTTATTTGGTATGCAAAGAACAGTATATGTAATATAGATTTAACATATAGAATATAATTATATTGAAATTCTATGAACCAAACACACAACCAAAGAACTAACATTACTAACAATGTGCATCTATGTATGTTCTCATTCTTTTTTATTTTATAGAGGTATAAATGTCATACATTATATTAGTTTCAGGTATACAACATAATGATTTGTATATATTGTGAAATGACCACCATAATAAATCTTGTTAATATCCATCACCATATGTAGTTAACAGACTTTTTTTTTGTGATGAGTCGTTTAAAGATTTACTCTTTTAGCAACTTTCAAATATGCAATACAGTCTTATCAACTATAATCACTATCCTTTACACATTATATCCCCCTGACTTAAAACTGTAAGTTTTTACATTTTGACTCCCTTCACACATTTCACCAAACCCCCGCCCTCTGCCTCTGGAAACCACCAATCTGTTATTTGTATATATGAGCTTTTTTTTTTTTCAGATTTCACATATAATTGAAATCTTGTAGTGTTTGTCTTTCTCTGTCTGACTTGTTTCACTTATCATAATGCCCTTAAGGTCTATCCATATTGTCACAAAAGGCAAGATTTCATTCTCTTTATGGATGAATAATATACCATTGTGTGGAATATATATACAGTTCTCTTCCTGATTCCATCACCCTGCCTTCTTTGTCCCCAGAACTAACCAGTATTCTAAATTTTCATCAGCTCTTGTTTTTCTTTAATATATATATATTATATATTTATCATATAATATATAATATTATCACCTTATGTGTATAAACAACAAATTGCTTACTTCTGATTTTTAAAAATCTATAATAGTGGTATAATGCATATAAATTTGAGGAACTTGCTTTTTCATTTATTATTAGATTTATAAAATTTATTGTTGTTTGCAGCTGTATTTTACTCATTTTCACAGATCTGTATAATATATAGTAGTCTGTACTGTGATTATACCACAATATATATCTTATTCAATTATTGGGCAACTGGATTCTGTCTGTGTCTAATTTTTTTTTTTTGCTCTTACAAAGAATGCAGCTATAAAGTATCTTGTATAAGTCTTTTGCTATTTATGTAATAAGAGGGAAATTGGTGGGTCTTAGGATATGAAACTGTTTAAATTTACAAGATAATGCCAAACTTTAGAAATTTACATTTTTATACTCTCATTTGTGATACAGAATTATAATCGAGCTGCATTCTTTTCAATACTTGTAACTGACAAACTTCTAAATTTTCTGCAAATTTGTTTTGAATGTAAAATGGTATCTCATTATGGTTTTACTCTGCATTTTCCTAATTACTAATATTTTAAATTATTAATGAGGTCAAGCCATACAAGTTTTCTCTCCTATGAAATGTCTATTTAAGTATTTTTGGCTATTTTTCAATGGGGTTGATTGACTTTTTCTTACTGATTTGAAATCATTTAGACATTCTGGAAACAAAATTTCAGTGGTTATGTATGTTACAAATATCCCAAATTATTTCTTGCCTTTTCATTTATTTATGGCAATGTTTTTCAAATATATAGATCAAGTTTATCATATTCTCCAAATATTCTATGTTCTTACTGATTTTTTTGTTATCACTGAGGTGTCTAACTACAATTTTTGTCAATTTTTTGTCTCAATTTTTGCTTTAAAAATTTTGAGGTCATATTACTGAATACACACAAATTTAATTTTTTACATCTTTGAAAACTGAAACTTTGTTTTTTTTTATTGAGGTATCATCAGTTTACAATGTTGTGTCAATTTCTGGTGTACAGGACAATTCTTCAGTCATACATGAATATACATATTTTCATTTTCTTATTCTTTTCCACCATGAGATATTACACGATATTGAATGTATTTCCCTGTGCTATACAGTAGAAACTTGTTTATCTGTTTTACACATACCAGTCAGTATCTGCAAATCTCAAACTGCCAGTTTATTCCTTCCCACCCCTCACCCCCCTGGCAACCAAAAGCATATATTCTATGTCTATTAGTCAGTTTCTGTTTTATATGTAAGTTCATTTGTCTTTTTTTTTTTTAGATTTCACATATGAGTGATGTCATATGGTATTTTTCTTTCTCTTTCTGGCTCACTTCGCTTAGGATGACATTCTCCAGGGCCATCCATGTTGCTACAAATGCATTATTTTATCATTTTTATGGCTGAGTAGTATTCCATTGTATAACTATACCACAACTTTTTTATCCAGTCTTCTGTTGATGGACATTTAGGTTGTTTTCATGTCTTGGCTACTGTAAATAATGCTGCTATGAATGTTGAGGTACAGGTCTTTTTGAATAAGGGTTCCCTCTGGATATACACATAGGAGTGGGACTTCTGGGTCATATGGTAAGTCTATTTTTAGTCTTTTGAGGAATCACCCTGTTTTCCATAATGGCTACACCAAACTGGATTCTCCACACCGTCTCCAGCATTTGTCATTTGTGGACTTTTGAATGATGGCCATTCTGACTGGTGTGAGGTGATACCTCATTGTAGTTTTGATTTGCATTTCCCTGATAATTAGTGATATTGAGCATTTTTTCATGTGCCCACTGAGCATTTGTATTTCTTCACTGGAGAATTGCTTGTTTAGGTCTTCTGCCCATTTTTGGATTGAGTTGTTTGTTTTTTTCTTATTAGGTCATATGAGCTGTTTATATATTCTGGAAATCAAGCCCTTGTCAGTTTCATCTTTTGCAAATATTTTCTCTCATTCCATAGGTTGTCATTTTGTTTTGCTTATGGTTTCCTTTGCTGTGCAAAAAAACTGAAACTTTTAATATGATAGTGATCTACTTTATCTTGGAATGTTTTGTCCAGAAAGTCCACTTTATCAGATTTTTTTTCCCTGAGATCTTCATTTCTTCATATGGCTTTAAATTACTGTCTAGTATACTTTCATTTCAACCTGCAGCATTTTTGCAGAGGAGGACCAGTGGCAATGCATTCCCTCAGCTTTTGTTTATCTAGGAATGTCTTAATTTCTCCCTAACTTTTGAAGGACAGTTTTGCTGGATATAAGGTTATTAGTTGACAGTTTTTCTTTTAGCTCTTTGAATATACCAGCCTATTGCCTTCTGGCTTCTGAAGTTTCTAAAGAGAAATATTCTGGTAATATTATTGATTCCTTGCATGTGATGAGTCACTCCTCTCCTGCTGCTTTCATGATTCTCTGTTTTGCTTTGCCTTTTGACAGTTTTATTGTAGTAAATCTCAGTGTGTATATCTTTGAGTTCATTATACTTGGGATTCACTGAGCTTCTTGGATTCATGTCTTACTAAACTCAGGAAGTTTGGGGCTTTATTTCTTCAAATAATCTCTCAGCCCCCTTCTCTCTCTCTCCTTCTTTTGGAACTGCCACAATGCATATTTTAGTTTGTTTGATGGCATCAAGAAGTCCCTTACATTCTGTTTACCACTCTTCTTTTTCTTTCTGTTCCTTAGACTCAATACTTTCTATTATCCTGTCTTCAAGTTCATTGATTCTTTCTTCTGCCTGTTCATATCTGCCTTTGGATTCTTGCAGTGAATTATGCATTTCAGTTACTGTACATTTTAGCTATAGAATTTCTTTTTGGCTTATTTTTCAGTTTTCTGTTTTTGATTATTTCCATTTTGTTCATACATCTTTTTCTTGACTTTCTCCATATCTTCCTTTAGCTCTTAAGCATCTTTAAGACAGCTGTTTTAAAGGTTTTGTCTAGTAGATGTGCCATTTGATCTTGTTCTGAGATATTTTCCATTGGTTTATTTCCTTTGAATAGGCCATATTTTCTTATTTCTTTGTATGCCTTACTTTATCTATTCTTACTTTGGCTTCACAAAATATCTGTTAGTATTTTTTCTAATCCATGAGAAACTTTTTTCATTTCTGCAAAAAGGTCCTTGGGATTTTGACAGAAATTATAGTGAATCTGTACACCACTTTGAGAAATTGTCATTTTAACAATATTAAGTCTTCCAACTTATAAGCATGAGATGATTCCATTTATTTGTGTATTATCTAATTTCTTTTAGCAAAGTTTTGTACTTTCTAGCCTTTCATCTCTCTGGTTAAATTTATTTATAAGTATTTTATTTTTTGATGCTAATAAAACTGCTTTATTTCCTTTGCAGATTGTTTATTGTTAGTATATAGAAACACACACACACACACACACACACACACACACATATATATATATATATGAAATCATGTTATCTGCAAATAGAGAGTTTTACTTCTTCCTTTCCATTGTGGATGCCTTTCATTTATTTTTCTTGCCTCACTCCTCTAGCTAGAATTTCCAGTTCAATATGAAACAAAAGTAGCAAAAGCAGAAATTCCTGTCTTGTTCCTGATCTCGTAGGGAAAGCTTTTAGTCTTTTACCATTGAATATGACATTAGCTATGAGTTTAGCAAAATGCCCTTCAAGTTAAGGTAGTTCCACTCTACTCCTACTTTTCTGAGTGCTGCTGTTGTTGTGGTTTTAAATCAGGAAAGCGGTGTTCAATTTTATCAAATGCTTTTTTATTCATGAGATGACTATGTGTTTTTTGTGGGTATTAAATTGATCTTTATATGTTGAAACACTCTTGTATTCCTACCATAAACCCCACTTGACCATTGTTTATAATCTTTTTTTATATGTTACTAGATTCAGTTTGCTGTATTTTGGTTAATATACTTGAATCTATATTTATAAGGGATACTGTTGCAATTGTCTTTTCATACAATATCTTTCTCTAGTTTTGTATTAGGATAATGTCTCAGAGAATTAGTTAGGACATTCCCCCCTCTATTTTATGGAAAAGTTGAAAAGCATTTGTTGTTAGTTTTTTAAATGATTGATAGAACTCATCACGAAGCCAACTGGTCCAAAGAAAGAGCCAAACCTTTTCTTTGATGAAAGGTTTTAATTACTGATTTAATCTCCTCACTAGTTATGTCTGTTTGGATTATCTATTTCTTCTTGAGTCAGTTTTGATAGTTCACTTACATTTCTGAATTTTTACATTTCATTTAGGTTATTTACTTTGTTGGCATACAACTGTTCACAGTATTCTCTTATAATCCTTTTTACTTTTGTAAGATTGATAGTATTACATTCACTTTTCATTCTGATTTTAATAATTGAGTCTTCTTTCCTTTTTCCTGAGTGACTCTAACTAAAGGTTTGTCAATTCTATTGATCTTTTCAAAGAACCAATTTTTGGTATCACTGAGTTCCTTTATTGTTTTTCTATCCTCTGGTTTATCTCTGCTCAAATTTTTGCTACTGTTTACATCTGTTAGCATTTGTTTTTTTTTCTAGTTCCTTAAGGTGTAAAGATAGGTTATTGAAATTTCTTCTTCCTTAAATGTAGGTGATTACAGATATAAATTTTCCTCTGAGTACTGTTTTCCCTCTATCTCCTTACCATTAATTTTATTTTTCTTTTTACTAATCTCAAAATATTTTCTAATTTCCCTTGTAATTTCTTATTTGGTCCATTGGTTAAAAGTATGTTGCTTAATTTCCACATATCTGTGATTGTTCCAGTGTGTTTCTTCTACTTTCTTGACAATCCTGCACACCTTCAGCAGCTTTATTTATTTCCATAAACCAACTTTAGTTTTATCAATCTTTGCTATTGTACATTTTTATTTCACTAAATTTTGTTTTAGCATTATTATTTTCTTTTTTACTTTTTTGGGAATAACTTTGCTATTCTTTTTAACTTCTTAAGATATATAATAAGATCATTAAGTGTGAGTCTTCTTATTAACATACATGGGTCAGAGTTTATATTAATTTATACAAGCATATAACATGGGTATAAGTTTACCTCTAAACATAGATTTAGATGTATCCACATTTTATGATACATTTTCACTATCTTTCTGTTTGTGATATTTAAAATTTTTCTATTGTGATTTCTTCATTAACCACTAAGTTTGTTGGGAATAGATTGCTTAATTTTGAAAAATTGTAAATTTTCTTTACATATTTTTGTCATTGTTTCTAATTTAATTCCCCTGTGGTCAGAGAACATCTTATATAATATGATTACAATCCTTTGATATTTACGGGTACTTATATTATGGTTCTTCATGTGGCCAATTTTGTGTGTCCCATGTGCACTTAAAAAGAATGGAAATTCTTGAGTTGTTGAGTTCTAAATATGTCAGTTAAGTCAGACTTATTAATCCTGCTGTTCAAAACTTTCTTTATTGTTAAGAATTGTTTTCCTCTGATTTTAAATCTGTTACAGAGAGAGGTTTGTAATATTTTCTCCCAGTTATTGTAGAACTGTCTTATCTCTTTATGTATTTTGAAGCACTGAACTCAAAATCCTTATGGATTCATCCTTTCATTATTTTGAAATAGTTCTTTTTGCCTTTGATAATGCTTCTTACTTTAAAGTTTACTGTGGTAGGCAGAATTTCCCCAGGATTCCCACCTCGTGGGATAATCCTGTATATTCTCTGGGACTGTGAATATAATAAAGAATATATCACTCACACAATTGTTACATTATGTTGATTTTAAGAAAGGGGTACAATTCGGGTGAACTTGACCTGATCCTATGAAACCTATAAATATAGATCTAGAGTTCAAAGAGGAAAAACATTTGAAATTTGAAGCATGAGCAGTACTTGATGCATTTTTACTGGCTTCAAGGAAGAAGAGGTTACATGGCATGGAATGTAGCCAGCCTCTGGTAGCTAAGATGGCCCACCTAAAAACTAATAAGGAAATTGGGAGCTCAGTCCTACAACCACAAGGAACTTAATTCTTCCATCAAAAAGAATGAATCTGAAAGCAGATTTTCCATCAGAGCCTCCAGATGACAACTCAGCCTGGCTGACTGCTTGATTTCAGTTTTGTGGTACATTGAGCATCTCAACCATGCAGTGCCTGACCTATAGAGCTGTGAGTTAATAAATGTGTTTTAAGTTGCTAAGTTTGTGGTGATTTTGAATGCAACAATTGAAAACTACTTTACTGATGTAATTAGAGCTATATCAAAATTTTAAATTGTTTACATGTTACAATTTTTCATATATTTACTTTCAAAGCAGCATAGAGTTTGGTTTTATTTTTCTATCTCTACTGACAGTCATTGCCTTATCATTGGAGAATTCAATCAAATTATACTTAGTGTAATTACTGATACATATGTATTTAAATCTACCAACCTCGCAGTTATATTCTATTCATCTAATCTATTCTGTCTTTCTTTACCCTTTCTGTCCTTTTAAGGATTAATTACATTAAAATATTCTATTTCACTAGTTTTTGAGTATTATATTCTTATACTGTTATTTTAGTGGTTATCATAGATATTACAAAATTGATCCTTAAACTGTTGAGTTTTATAGTTTTAGGTCATACATTTAGGTCTTTCCATTTTCAGTTGATTTTGTGTATGGCATAAGGTAAGGGTCCTATTTCATTATTTTATATGTGCAAATACTGTCTTCCCAGCATTAGTTGTTAAAGAGGCTATCCTTTCCTCATTGTATAGACTTGGCACCTTTATGAAAATTTTGACTATATCAGTGACAACTGATTTATGACAACTTATTTACTCTGTTCCATTGGTCTTTATCTCTGTCTTTATGACAGTACCATATCATTTTGGTTACTTTTTAATATGTCTTGATTAGCTTTGGATCATGTTTTGAAATCAGGAATTGTGAGGGCTCTAGCTCTATCTTTCTTTCTCAGGATTATTTTGAATATTTGAGGTCCTTTGAGATCCTGTATTAATTTTAAGATTTTTTTTCTTCTTCTGCCAAAAATTTCATTGAGATTTTCATAAGGATTTGCATTGAGTCTGTAGATTGCTTTAGGTAGTATGGACATTTTAATATTAAGTTTTCCGATCCATGAACATGTGATATCTTTCCATTTATTTGTGTTTTCCTTAATTTCTTTAACAGTATTTTATAGTTTTCATCATTAAAGAGGTTTGCTTCCTTGATTATGTTTATTCCTAAATATTTTATTCCTTTTGATGCTGTTGTAAACAGGATTCTTTAATTAATTTCCTTTCAGATTGTTCATTGTTAGTGAACAGAAATAGAACTGACTTTGTATGTTCATTTTTATATCCTGCAAATTTGCTGAATTTCTTATTAGTTCTAAATTTTGTGTGTGTGTGGAAACTTATGTCTTTTCTACATACAAGATCATGTCATCTACAGAGATAATTTTAATTCTTCTATTCTGATTTGATGTCTTTTATTTATTTATTTATTTTTACTTATTTCTCTAGCTAGGTCTTCCAGTATTATGCTGAATATAAGTTGTGAGAGTGGGCATCCATCTTTTGTTTCTTATCTTAGAAGGGAAACTTTCAGCTTTTCACCATTGAGTATTATGTCAGCTCTGTGCTTTTCATATATGACACTTTATTATGTTGTAGTAATTTCCTTCTATTACTAGCTTGTTGAATGTTATCATGAAAAAATACTGAATTTGTCAAAAGCTCTTTCTGCACCATCTGAGATGCTCATATGGCTTTTGTCCTTCATTCTGTTAATGTGGTTTATCACACTGATTGATTTTCATCTGTTGACCATCCTTATATTCTAAGGATGCAACTCACTTAGTCATAATGTATTATCCTTTTAATGTATAGTAGAATTTGGTTTACCAGTATTTTGTTGAAGATTTTTACAATGATAGTCATTGGGGATATTGCTCTGTAATTTTTTCTGGTAGTATCTTTGTCTGATTATGGCATTAGAGTAATGCTGGTCTCATAGAAAGAGTCTGGAATTGTTCACTCAATTTTTGGGAATAGTTTAAAAAGAATTAAGGTTAATTATTTAAATGTTACGTAGAATTCTTCAGTGAAGTCCTCTACTCTTGGGCTTATCTTTTTTGGGAGTTTTTAAATTATTTGTTAAATCTTTTTAGTGACTATAGGTCTGTTCAGATATTTTTTATTTCTTCATGATTCAGTCTAAGTAGGTTTATCCATTTATTTCAAGTTATCCAGTTTCTTGGCATATAATTGTTCAGAGTAGTCTCTTATGAACATTTATTTCTGTAGCATCAATTGTAATGTCTCCTCTTTCATTTCTGATATTTGTTGAGTTGTTTTTTTCTTAGTCTAGCTAAGAGTTTGTCAATTTTGTTGATCTTTAAAAAAACTTTAATATTTTTCTACTCTGTTTTGTTTTTATTTCTGTTCTAAGCTTTGTTATTTCTTTCCTCCTGCTAACTTTGGGTTTAGTTTTTTCTTCTTTTTCTAATCCCTTGAGGTATCGATTTGAGATCCTTCTTTTATTGTTGACATTTACTACTATAAATTTCTTAGAGTTTTACTTGTAAACCTCTTAGTAGTGTTTGTGTTACATCCCCTAAGTTTGGTATGTTGTATTTTCATTATCATTTGGCTCAAGATATTTTCCAACTTCCTTGTGATTTCTTCTTTAATCCACTGGTTGTTCAAAAGGGTATTGCTTAATTTCCACAGATTTGTGGATTTTCCAGTCTTCCTTTTGCTATTCATTCCTAGTTTCATTTCAACATATAATTGTTTTTTACAACTTAGTTGTAAAAGATGCTTGCTACAATTTCAATCTCCTTAAAAATTTTAAGACTTGTTTTATGGCCTAACATGTGATTTATCCTGGAGAATGTTTCATGTGTACTTGAGAAGAATGTGTATTATGTTGTTGTTGGGTAGAGTGTTCTGTATATGTCTGTTAGGTCCAATAGTTCTATAGTGTTGTTTAAATCCTCTGTTTCCTTATTGAACTTCTCTCTGTGTGATTTTGTTTATTAGATCTATTCATTAAAAGTGAGGTATTTGAAACTCCTACTATTTTTGCTTTACTGCCTATTTCTTCCTTTGATTCTATCAACGTCTGATTTATATATTTGAGGGCTCTGTTGTTAGATGCATATGTATTTATAATTTCTTTCTGGTGAATTGACTTTTATCATTATATAATGTCCTTCTTTGTCTCTTATGACAGTTTTTGGCTTAAAGTCTATTTTGTATAAGTATAGTCACCCCAGATCTCTTTTTGGTTAGCATTTGCATGGAATATCTTTAGCTATCCTTTCATTTTCAGGCTACATACATCCTTATATCTAAAGTGAGTCTCATGTAGACAGCATATAGTGGATCCATTCTTCCACTCTATGTATTTTGATTTGGGAGTGTAATTCATTTATATTTAAAGAAATTACTGATATGTAAGGACTTAGCATTGCCATTTAAGAACTGTTTCCTACCTTTTATTTATTTTGTTCCTTTTTTCCTCTCTTGATGCCTTGTTGTTTCATTGACTTTTTTTGTAGTGAAATGCTTTGATTTCTTTCTTACTTTCTTTTGTTCATATTCTATAGGTATTTTCTTTGTAGTTACCATGTGTAATATATAAAACAGTTATACCAATCTACTTTGAAGTGATAACAACTTCAATTACATACAAAAATCCTACTCCTTTATCTCCCCCTTTATCTTATGTTGCTGCTGTTGTAAATTGTATCTTTTAATATTTTATAACCATTAACACAGTTAAGTTATAGCCTTTATCTTTTCAATTCTACATCTGAATTTAAAGTAGTTCACGCACCAGCACTTTAGTGTTACAGGATTCTGCTTTTGTCTATGTATTTAACTTTTATCGAGAGCTTTATATTTTCATATGCTTTCATTTTGTTGTCATTTGTTTCATTTGTTGTCATTTGTTTCTAGTATTCATTTGTTTCAACTCAAAGGACTCCCTTTAGCAATTCTTGTGAGGTAGATGTAGTTGTAATAAATGATCTCAGTTTTTGTTTATCTTGGAAGATCTTTATTTTTCCTTCATTTTTGAAGTATAGTTTTCCAGGTATAGTATTCATGGCTGGCTTTTTTTTCTTTATGTACTTTAAATATATTATCCTACTTCCCTTCTAGCCTGTAATGTTTCTGCTGAGAAATCCAATGATAATCTTCTGTAACAAGTAGCTTTTCTGTTGCTACTTTCAAGATTGTTTCCTTGTCTTTGACAATTTGATTATAATATGTCTCAGTGTGAGCCTCTTTGGGTTCATCCTCACTGAAGTATTCTGATACATATCCAATGGATATGAATATCCATTTACTTCCTCAGATTTGAGAAGGTTTCAGCAAACATTTCTTCAAATAAGTTTTCTGCCCTATTCTCTCTCTTTTTCTGGGACTTCCATAATGCCTATGTTGGTATGCTTGATGGTATCCCATAAGTACTTTGGGCATTCTTCTCTCTTTTTTGTTCTTTTTTATTTTATTCCTCTATCTTGATAATTTCATATTACCTATCTTCAAGTTTGCTGGTTCTTGTCTACTGCTGATCCCTGCTAGTAAAATCTTATTCTTCTGCTTAATAATTTATTTCTGATTCTTTTTTAATAGTTTCTATGTCTTTGTGGATAGTCTCATTTCATTCATGCATCATTTTCCAGATTTTGTATAACTATCTGTGTCTCTTATACATTGAACAGTCTGTGTTCTCTTGTTATACATTAAGCTTCTTTAAGTTAACTATTTTGAATTGTTTGTCAGGTAATTCACAGATATCCAATTCTTTAGGGTTAGTTTCTAGAGGTTTATCTTATTCCTTTGATTGGGCCACACTTGCCTGTTTCTTTGTGTGCCTCGTTATTTTTTGTTGTGAATTTAGCATTTGAAAATACAGCCACCTGCTATGAACTAGCTTTACACAGGGGAAGACCCTAAGTAGAAATCCTAGGGGCTTCTCAAACCTTCAATGGGGATGCACCTTCTCAGGGATTGTATGTGTAATTTCCCAATAAGAGAGATTTGCTGGTTTCTTTTTCATGAGCTTACATTTTCTTGCTCATTCTATTGTATTTCTATAGTACTGCAAGTTTCTTGTCAGTTCAAAAAGCCATTGAGCTCTCTTGTTCTCTGCAGCCCCCAGGCATCTAGTTCCCACCAGTACTCTAACTCAGGTGAGATTAAAAACTAGTTTCTCATGAGAGAAGATTCCTGAATATGAGCTGTGCCAATTTGGGGGAGGAGGTGACAGAGTTAAAATGGCTGTTTTTACCCATTTCAGTATGGCTATTCTTGGTTTTCAGCTTCCCTGAGGTACTGTGATTTCCTAACTGGTTTATGGAGTTTTCATAACGTTGTTTGGATCATATATTGTTGTTACATTAGTGTGTATGTGGGAGAACAAGGTCTGGGGCTACTTATTCGGATGTCTTGCTGATGTCACTCTCCATTGATTCTATTACATTTTCCTGTCTTTTTTTTTCTTAACCTGACTATACTGTTATATTTGAAGTGAGTGTACTGTTGATGGCATACAGTTGGGTCATAATTTTAATCCACTCTGCCAATTGGTGCATTTAAATTGATGTATTTAGACTATTTACATTTAAGCCTTAACATTTCGATGATTACATTAAGCCTGTCGTTTTTTTGACACTTTTTCCATTTTTTTGTCACTTTTTTTTTTGCCAATTATGGGTTAATTAAATTATTTCAGTACATAATGTTTTTGAGTATATCTCTTGGCATCAGTTTTTTTTTTAAATACAGGATTGCTTTAAGTATTGTACTGTATATTCAAAACTTGTCTCAGTCTACTGGTGTTATCATAGTATTATTTTGAGGGAAGTAAAAAAACTTACCTTCCTTTATATCAGTTTACCCTCTCCCATTTATAATTGCCTTAAATATTTCCTTTATACATATGTAGAACCACATCAAATGATGTAACTAAAATTTCCTTCAATCATCAAATATAATTTTAAAAACTCAAGAGAAAGAAAGCCTACTGTATTTACCCATATTTTAGCTTACTGTGTTCTTCCTGATATTCCGAGGTTCTTTCTTTTATCATTTGCTTTCAGTTCAGAGAACTTCCTTTAGCCACTCTTTTAGGGTAGGTCTGATTTTGACAAGTTTTTAGTTTCCTTCATCTGAGAGTGTATTAATTTCTACTTAATTTTTGATATTCTTGCTGGGTATAGGATTCTAGCTTGTCAGTTCTTTTCTTTCAGCACTTGAAAAAAATGCAGGTTTCCTTCTGGCCTCCATGGTTCCCAATGAGATATCTGCCATCATTCGAGCTGGTTTTACCCCTTGGTAAGGTATCATTTCTCTTTTGCTATTTTCATAATTTTTTTCCTTGGTGTTTAATATTCAGAAGTTTGACTATGATGTTTCTTGTTGTGAATGTGTTGTGGTTCACTTAGCTTCTGCAATATCTAGGTTCATGCCTTTTGCCAAATTTGGGAAGTTTTCAGTAATTATTCTCTTATGAATTTTTCAGCCCTGTTCTTTTTCTTCCTTCCTTCCTCACTGGACTTCCATTGACACAAAACAGGGAGGATGTGCGGTTCCTCATTAGTGCTGGGCAGTGGGGGAATTCTGGCTCCTCACATGATTTCTGTCACCATAGGTAATGAGTTTCATTACCACCCAGTAGGGTTAAAAGTCCTAGCTCCCTACTCGGCCTTTGCTTAGTGCCAGAGACTGACTCCCCTCGTGGGTGAGTGGAGGCACTTTGCTATGGCTTGATGAGGATAAAAGTCCAGGCTCCTCACTCAACCTTTGATGAAGTGGGTTGGGGTCGGGCCACAGTTCTTTTCTTCAGTGGTTAGCTAAAGTAGAAAGATTATTTTCTGTCTTGGAAAATAATCTTTCCTCATCTTTTTACTAGAGAAAGCCAGCTTTTGTTGGGCTTTTTAGGCTTGTGCCTGTTGGCAGTTCCAGTTTGCTAGCTTCTTCAACTCCAATTCTGGTATATATGAGGCAAAAAGAAAACCCAGGAAACTCATCATCATTACTTAGGTCTTTGGGGTCCTAGCCAGTCTGAATTCTCTCCATTTTTTCCAGTCATAATGTGTTTGTTTAGTATATAATATACAGGGTTTTCAGTTGTACTTAGTGGAAAGAATAGGGAAAAGTACATCTATTCCATATCCCATAAGCAAAACCCCTTACTATCTTTTAAATCTCATTTTTAGCTGTTGCTATGTTTCTATTTTCATTCCTAACATTAGAGCATGAATTGGGTTGCTATTGGAAGTAACTTTTCTGGTGCTATAAGTTTTGAAGCACACTTCAAATAACCACCTGATGGGGATATAGAGCACTGATTTCTAGATTTGGACAGAATCAAGAGCCATTGGTAGGGCCTTTCTAAGGTTAACAGTCTATTACTTCTATAGGAATTCTTCCTTGACTAATCTCTCTTGATTTTTCTCTCTTTGACTTTCTTCTGCTCTTATAATCTACACTTTTCAATTTTTGTTATATGTCTATGTTTTCAACAGTTTGATTCTATCTTCTATAAAGGTTATAATCTTTGGATAGAAGTTATGTCTTATATTTTTATTTAAACTGTCAGAATTCCTAGAGCACAATTATGGGAAAGTGTGAAAATTCAGTGAAATCTTTTTGTTGATAAATTGATAAACTCACTAATCACATCCCACTTACCCAGTAATGATAATTTCTGGATATGTTTGTGTTCCAAGGTTCCAAGTTCCTCCACTGATTGGCCACTCCTAAACAGATCATCAAAGAACAATTTATAGGTTTATTTTTTTTAATTTAAATAACTTAGAAATTTAAAATAAAAAATTTTTGAGTAATGGTAAAAGTTTCACTTAAAAGGAAATAGCTGTTAAGTAATAAAGAAAGAAGCATGTAGCTATCTTTTAATTCTTTCATTGAACAAGCAATTCCTAATATGCAATTTTATATACTTTAAAATTATAGATTTTAACAAATATTATCATTCTTATAAAAATGCAAAGAAGTGTCTTTACTCATACAAATACAGTGTTGCTACATCTTCCACATAGTCTATGTACTATCAAACTATTGTGGTGCCATTTAACACAAAACTATGTAAATTATGCCCCTGGAATTGTCCATCCCAACAGTCCTGTGCAAATAATAGAAACTGTAATGGGGAAGGAGAGGTCTCTTACAATTGCAAATATTTGAATCCTGTAGTTAAAAATAACAAAATGGAATTCTAAAAGGTTATCAAATGACTTTTGATAATTATGTGTTATTAACCACTGATTGATAAGAATTAACTAGAGAGTTGACTTTTGAATTTCTTAAAACACTCTTCTTCATCTAAAATAATTTAAAGTAACATCTTATGATTCAAACATATGTTAGCTTAAATATATACTTAGTATATAAATATACATGATAGGTAAGTATATCTTAGTCTATAATTATATACTTATTATATAAGAAACATATTCTTGTAGACTTAAAGCTATGTAGAATTTAGGAATTAGAACTTCAGAAACTGTGTGTTTTACAGGTGTCAGCTTATGACTTCAAAAGAATTTAGCTCAAGTCTTCTATGGAAAGTCAGAAAATAAAATAGCAGAAAAACCATGATCATATGATATAAATATGAATACAAGGGAACATTTCTAATTGTTGCTCTTACCTTATTACTGTATCCTTGTTTTTTATGCTTGACTCCTATAGAGTAGAGCACTAGAATCAAATCTGGTGGGCAATCAGCAAAGTATGCTGTACATGTAACTGGTGATTCATGAATGTCCATGGGATATGGATTTTCAAAGATTGGAAAGCTATAGAAAGATAATACATTAGTGTCATTTTATAATATATAAAAATGAAATAACTTTTATAAAACAAACCCTAAAATCTCCTAAATATTAATTATACATTTCACTGAATTATTTTTAGGCATTATAAAACAAAGATCATATGAACAAGAATTCTTTAAAAAATCTGTCTACAAAATGTAATATGAATACTTGTAGAATTTTAGTTGAACAAATTCATTTTCTTTCCATAATTCCAAAATTCCACACTGATATCACTTTGTTACTATGGTTAGATTAAATTACATTAAACTGAAAACATGCAGCAAGTCAGTTTATTAAAATGTATCATCTAGGTACTTTATTTATGTACAATTTTATCTAAATATTTATATAATATACTTCTAAGTATTAAAATGTCTTAGTAAATTTTACATGTTTCCCAAGGAAGGTAATATGTAGGCAAACATTTTGGTTTTGTTCTTTTATAAGGAGTAATTGAAAGATGTGTGTGCTATGTAGGTATGTGATTATGGATGTTTAATATCATTTCCTATGTAAACTAGAGAACATAGAGAATGCAGACTTATGGATGTAGTAAATTTCATATTCTTAAGCCTACTATCATTTCAAAAAGGGGTGTCACTATAGAACCAAATTAAGAATTCTTTGAACCACAATATATTCTGCATTTCTTATGTATTAGAGGTACCAGGCACTCTAGTGGAGGGAACTGAGTATTAGTCTATGCTGCATCTATTCTAGATCTGTGTGATCACATTACTTCTGATACAACATGCTTTCGGCAGGGGGGAAGTAGGGCTATTCAAAATAATTTCCCCCATGTTATAGGAGCTAAATTAGAAACTGAATTCAAACTCCAGAGAGAGTATGAGGTGTCCGTTTTTGTGTGTGCATGTGTTGACGGGCTCTATTCCCTCCAATCTGAAATGGTTTCCCAGATAAGAATAGTATTGAGAGCAAAATTATGTGGAAAGAAGAAAGTTATGTTTATTATACAGCAAGTAGGTTAAACTGAATGAATCACAGATTCCCTGTTTCAGATTAGAAAGTAACATTTCTGAGATTTAAGAATTAGAAGAAAAATAAATGCATCACCTTAAAGATCAAATCTATAACCTGGGATTTGATAATAGCAAGAGTTTACAATGATAGACTCCTGAGAAGGTGAACAATATTGTGAAAATGTTTGGGGAAAATTATTTTATTATATCAGCAAAGAGTACAAAAAAGGTATTTAAGAAAGAAATAATAACTAAAAATGTATTATGGGAATTTATATATAGAAGTGTAAACTGGTTTTTGTAGAAATGTAAACAAAGATAAAAACCCAAGAAACCAAGAAGAGGAAAAATCTGTAAGCCCTAATGCTTGCTTCCATGTAGAGGATTAAAGAGAAAAGAAGTAAGGAAATACAAATCTTTTATTTAATTGTTAACATGAAACATGGCTAAAAGGTAACTATTTGAAGGGAAAACATATTCAGTTTTTGACATTAAACTTGTAATAGGCAATGAAATGGGAATGTCACATAATTTTAAAAATGGTGCTGAAGAAGGCAAAAAGTTAGATAAAAACTGCAAACAAAATGTCAATTCACATACTTATAAAAGTAATAAAAAGCATAAGAATTAATGTATCAAAATAGTAGCTTTTATGTTACATATATACTACCACAATAAAAAAGTTTAAAAAGAATAAATGTGTATACCAAAGAACTTGAGTATTAAAATATAGTAGGACTTGGAGGATGTTAGACAATTAGACAAGGTATGAGGAACCAAAAAATATGGCACAGAAGGGAGAATGTAGTATCAATGAAATTAGAAGAGTTCATTTTAATAAAACCTATATTAGAAATTAGAGGAAGAGGCATAAATCCACATGTACATAAAATTTAATCAAGTTTAATGGCGATAAATAGAGCAGTCAGGCAGAATTCAGTTATGGTGATATTATGGCCCCAACACTATTCCCTTTCCAAATATTGAAATATTACATGCTGTAAATTATCACAAAGACCAACTTTGGCTCTTACATTCACAAACTACATGGAAAGTAAAGTTCAGACTGTACTTCACCCAACAAAACTTTATTGAGAACCTACTTTTTGTGGTGACAAAGCTCCTCTTTCATGAGGCCTACAGTCAAGTAGGGAGATAATCTTTAAAACAATAACAAATGGAAAATTTCATGTGTCAATGAAGGAGAGGAACATGGAGCTAAGGTAGCACTTAATAGGATATTTGACTAAATTATATAGATAATAAAAGTTTTTTTAAATGAGGAAATAAGTGAGTTGTGATTCTTATAGATGTTAATAAGGAGAAAAAGGGAGGGAAGATTATTCCATGCAGAAAACAGCAAATGTACAAAAGCTCTGAAAATATAAGGGGCTAAAAAAAGATTACTGGGTGTAGAGCATAGGATAAGAGGAAAAGAGTTTCATGCCTATCATCATTGATAATGAAAATGTGTAGCAGGAAGACAATGTTCATCAATTTAAAGTCTACCTTTATAGTCCATGTAAAGTAGTAGAGAGCACTACTCTAACAACAATATTTTCTATTCGTTCCCACTGCCAACAAAATAATAAAAAAGGAAAGAAAGTAAAAGATGACCTCCATCTTTTCTGCCCTCAAGATCCTGCTCTTCTATATTGTCTGCTGCGGTAGTCCAATAATACATTTATTATGTGCCATTCTCCTTTAGTCAATAGTTAGGAGATGGCCAGATAGTACATTCTACAAGTTTTCATAACAATTATTTTTGCTTACGGAAATAGTAGAAAGGTGATCCATTTTATGTGTTCTGGATTTCCAAATGAATCTTTTTAAACTTTAGATGTTGCCTTTAAAATATCTTACAATTCTCTCAGTGTCCCCTAACCTCTCTTAGTTTAGTTTTCATTATTGAGCCAAATTACACTTCTGTAATTCTACCAAAACAATATTCCACATAAAGAATATTTACCATCTAAAGAATTCTAATGCTAGTGGGGAGGGATAAATTAGGAGTTTGGGATTAACAGACACACACTACTATATATAAAATAGGTAAACAACAAGGACCTACTGTATAGCACAGGGAACTATATTTGATGTCTTGTAATAAGCTATAATGGAAATTAATCTGACAATATATGTGTATATGTATAACTGAATTGCTTTTGTTATACACCTGAAACTAACATTGTAAATCAACTACACTTCAATAAAAAAAAATTTTTTTTTAAATCTCAAAAAAAAAATTATAATGCCAATTATTTATGATGTCCTACTATGTTTTAACTGCAATAAACAGAGTTTAAAAATAGTGTTACTCTGAACATGGATAACTTACTTGCTTTGTGTCAGATCAACTACAATGAGATCTTTCTCCAGAAGTACTGCAACGGCATAGGGTTCTTGAAATTCTATAAGTAGGAAGGAAAAAGGGAAACATTTTCAGACTTCATATTTTATAAAATCACCAAGCTGGCATTTCCTTTATCTCCTGTACAAATGTTATTTAAATGACTTGAGAAGATCAAAATATGAGCCAAAGTAAGGAGTATCAAAGACCACTTTTAAAAAATATATGTTGTGTTTCTCAAACTCACTGTTTAAGACCATTATAGAGAACAAGGACAAAATGAGAAGTTGCATAGCACAGAGTTAAATATATCTCAGTGATCGTGAGGTAGTGATAATAGTAGATTATTTGAAAAGAGAGAGTCTGTCACCTCCATCTCACATTTACCTTAGTCTTCCATAACTTCCATTTCAGATTTGATTTCATGACTACAAAGAGATATACTAAGGAAATAGTTCTGCTTCTCTCAGCTATGACACATAGTCACCTCCCTATAAGTGCAACACTTATTATACTAAAAAATTTACTTTCAATTCAATGTGATTTAACCAGTACTCAGACTGCCTACTATGTGCCCAAGAGTATATATCTCAAAAAAGCAGAGTCTGAGGATAGCCTAACATTTTCAAGTTCTTAAAATTCAACCCTCCCTTTCTCCAGCTCTACTTTCTTCCTTCAATATGGTCCAGAAACTAAGAACAAAGGCTAAACGGGGAATAAGATAGACAAGATCTTTATTCTCGGTCTATATTCTAGGGATATACAAACAAGGAACAAGTAAATAAGTAAGATTAACTCAGAAACTAATGTAAACTGTGAAAAAAATTAACAAAGGTAATAGTATAAGAAATGACTTGTGGTTGGTGGGGAAGTGCTAATTTAGTTATAGTGCTCAGGGAAGACATTGTTTTCTATCTGTAATAAAAGACTAACAAAAGAAAGCCACAGTTACAGTGTTTGCTCAATTTAAGGAAAAAGTACTTACAAAAACATTTTACATACATGGTATTTGATTCTCAGTAGCTAGAGCAGGTACTATCATTTTTCCATTTCATAGAGAAAACTGAGGTCCAAAGAGGTTATGAGATCGGCACAAGTTTACAAAGCTAGTCAGTTATAGAGCTGAAAATTTAACCCATGCTATTTTAATTATAGCAGCAGTTTCTACTGGCTAGTTTAAGAGGTATCCAATCCTAAACTCAACAATTACTTGGCAGGAATTTTGTATTCAAGAGTATTCAAGTCTTGGATAGGAAACTGAAATAGATTGCCTTCACAGCACTCCCAGTCATGAGAAGCTGTAGAACCTATTCATATTTATTTTTATATAAGTCACAGGCTATGAGAAAAAAATTAAAAACAAAAAAACAAACACAAGCACAAACCCCCCAAACTGAGAGGCTGCCCTTGTTTGGGTGCATATCTACACTTTAGTATACAATCCTTACACTATTTGCTACTTGAACTTTACTCAAACTGAGGCCTTTCTCCCCTTTCCCCTTATCTCTTAGAGCTGTTTTAAGGTTTTTTCAAGGTTATTTCAATACTTCCAGGTTTTTTTTTTTTGTTTATTCTGTTTCTCAGTTTGAAGAACACTGGGGTTCCATATAATACTAGTTTCCTCTTTGTTTTCTCACCGCTCTTTAGGAAACTCATTGCTTGGGAGGCAGTTGCTACAAACATAAAAAAGCTGAGACATTGGCATGAATAAGTAAAAGTCATAAAAATTATTATTTTAGGTAGTTATACCTGTTTTAGATTATTGTTTCTTTTCAAATAATAAAAACTGGTAGCAAAAGTTTCACCTTTGTAGAAGCACTTGGTGAACTGTGATAACCACTAAGTAACAAGATTTCCTTTGGAGTCAGCGTTAGGTTCAATTTGTGTCTATTATTTATTAATAATTTGGTCTTAATTAGCTAACTTTTTTGATTTTCATTTTCTTTACCCATTGAAATGGCAAAATAACTACCTTAGACTGTTATGAAGATTAGATGTATATAAAGATGTTTAATGCAGAACCTGGCTTATAGTAGGTACTCAATAGATGTCAATAGTATTACTTTCTTTATTAGATTGGTTATTTTTGAGTAGGCTCAGCCTTTCAACCCTAGTCTCCAACAAGGTGAAAAGCTCTAGCATAACTACTACTTCTCTGAAGAGAAATGCATTATTTATGACACTTGTAGAAGACCGGATTCAATTAAATCTAGATGTGAAACTAACAAATTCTGAGTATAGTTGATTAGTTACTCAGGGAATGCCCCCTGAGATAAGAGGATTAGGCATTTGTGTTCTTTGAGAAACAGCCTTAATTGTCAGGTGTCATAAATAATTCAGGAATATAAAAATATTAATAAATTTAGTTTGTTTAACATATACATAACATTTATCACTATCTGGCTATATAGGAGATTAAAGTTCTGCATTTGCTAATATGGAATCAATCAAAATACTGTATACTGTAAAGTGAAAAAAGTATGATACAGAACAGCACAAAGAGTATGCTGTCATTTGTACAAAAAGGATGATGAATATATACATAAATAAGTACACATATGCATATGCATGGCTTACTTGGGGAGAACATAAGAAACTTAGTTATAGTTAGTACGGAAGAGCAGTGAGAAAGTTTCCATTATATACTGTTGTGTACTGTGGAATTCTTTTCTGGTACTTTCACATATTATAGTCTTAATTAGAGAGTTTATAAAATACATTTATATTTTACCGAGTAAAGTTAAACTATTTCTCCTAACTCTTGGCAAATAAAAAACCCCAGCCTCATTACCACTTCTCTGGAAAGCAAAGACATACATGTGGCTTGGAAGTTATTAGACTTGGTTATAGTACACTTATAATTTGTTTAACATTATACGAATTATCCTAACATCTCTACTGATAGGCAGAAATTTATAAGCACACATACATATAGTGTTTGATCTTTGCAACCACAAATTTTCAGTTTCTATTACTGGCATGCACACCTTCTTTTTTGAGGGTCTTTAATAGAATGCATTTTCCTAAGTTCAGCTTTTGGTTCTCTGTTTTTTCTTCCTTTGTTCCTTTATCATTCATTTTCATACCTCCAAAGAGCATCTATATTCTGATGATTCATAAATAAATATTAAAGACCTCTTCCCTCTCTTTTTCTGCTCTCTAAACAACTCCACTGACTCATAATCAGATTTATTTTTCTCTTTCTAAAAACTGTTTACTGCATATGAAATCACTATTCTTAAATTATTTCTCATCTATCATGTCACTCCCTAATCTAATTGTTGACCAAATTCAGTGGGTTTTCCTCTTTCCAGCCCTACAAGCAGCACTCTGTTTCAGATCTTGACTATTTTAATGTACATTATCACAAAAGCTTCCCAGTTGGAATCTGAAGTTTAAATTTCAGCATCTCTCTCTTCAAACCCATACACTACTTTTGGGCAAATTTTACCAAAAAAATTGCTTTCTTTCAGTTAATATTCCCTCAAAATTCTCCTGTAGTTCCCTATTTCCAAATACCTCCAAAAGGCTTTCAGTTTTTCTCTGAATTGATCTTACTCTAGCAAAATCTCACAATTCCTAAAACCTTTATTCAATATTCTTTTCAAGACCCAAGTCATTCTTCAAGGCCTATCTAAATTCTACTTTTTCCATGAAGCTTTGCATGAATATTTCAGTGACTATGTAACTAGCCTATAAATTAGTACATTATTTAAACTCTGACCCGTATAACTCAGCACTTAATTAAGTGCTATATTTTTTAATTTAAGTCCTAATTATCTTCCTTATGTGGCCAGATTTTATGTGATTTGACATCAGAGATCAGTTTCATACTTCATCCATATTTTCAACAAGTTCTTGTCATACTGAGGCCATAGAAGCATTCAATAAATATTTGTTGATTAATTTATAACACAGTTGTCTGTCCCTGACAACTCTGGGAATAAAATGTCACACTGATTATTTCATATCCCTTTATTCCATCTTTTAAATATGAAACTCAAGAATTTAAAACAAATTAATACATTTATAATAAAACTCATAATTTATATATCTTCATAGTTTACAAAATATATTCCCTTTGATCTTCCAATAATCATGTGGGGTCAATATTATAATATTCTTTCTACAAATGATAAATCAAACCCATAAATATAAAGTGACTTGTCCAAGGTCACATAGCTAGTAAATGGCTGAGCTAAATCATAAACCCAAATACTTTGTCTCCAAGTCCCATGTCCTTTTCCCTACATCTATACATTCCCTCTTGAAAATGTAGTAATATATATACAAACTATGTTTTTTAATCACAAACTCATATGTCCCTTTTTATATTTCACCCCTCTCCATTTTTAGATCTCAAAATATTTTATCATTAGATTTCATTATACAGTTTGCACATAAATAGACTGGTTTTTATGTTTATAAAAAGTCTTTATATTACGGATTATAAAAATATAAAAGCACCTCTCCTCCCAAAAGCCCTCCTGACTAATTATTCTCAAAATTGAAATAAGTCACTAACCACACATCAGCAATCCTAGAGTAATCAGAGGTGCTACAGTTGTATCTGAAGCAAAGCCAGATGTGAAACAGATACAGCACCACCAGAGTTACAGATCACTGATATCAGGTAAGTGCTTTAACTTTGATTGGCATAGGAATGGGATGGGTGAAGCTGGTCTAGGAGAGGCTATTAGGAGACCTCAGTTTCCCCAAGTGATTTCACCCTGGACCCCTATCGGACCCTCCCAGCTCAGCTTCCACCATCCTTATCAAAGTTTAAAGCACTTACCTGCTATTAGAACCTGAAACTCCAGCACTGCTGCACTACATCTGTCTTACTTCCAGTTTGTCAAGTAGGTACAGCTGCACAACCTGCTCCAGCACCTGTAGCTCAGTATTGTAGCACAGTAGATGTCAGCTGCCAAAACTAAAAATATTTAAGCTTAATTTTGATAAGGAACTTATCATTTCTAAAATGATTTTTCAACTTTACTAGTTTCATTTTAGTTACTTACCATTTGGATAGGGTGTTTCACATAAAGTTAGAAATTCAACAATAGGATGATCCATTTCAAGCACTGTAATTGCTTTCCCATGCATGATGGTTAAACTTGGTCTTCTGCAAGCTTTGTCATAGGACAGGCCACCAGAAAATATTATGAATGGTTCACTACAAATGAAAAAAAGTGAATGACTGAGTTCTTTAAGATGACACAATGTCACAGGAATGAGGCAATAAAGAACAGGGCTTCATGGGGATTATATACAGTGTAATTTGACAGAGAGAAAAAGCCTTTCCTGGCCCCAAATATCTCATCCAACAATTACTATTCTACCATTTCCCTTTTTCCGGATGTACATTCTTACCATTATAACTACTAATGAATCAGTTTAAAGATGCTGAGGTCAGGTGAGGGAAAGGCAGTGAGTTTGGAGAGAGGTGAAGATGCTCACTGACTCAAAAGAACATCTTCACATTTATTAGTTGGTTCCCAAACTTTAAATTACCACAACTAGAATATTAGACTATATTAGTTTATCATATTAACCAATAGGCATGTGGGACCGCAAATCACTAAGAAATTAAAGAGGCACTTTCAACATAAAATGAAATGTGACAGTGGCAAGCCCAGAATGGTAGAAGGTAACATGAAAATTCTACATGAGTTTCTGTGGGAAAGGATTATGATAAAAAGATGGAGAAAACTAGTATGTAAGGAAAAAAATAGTTCACCAAAAATAAATGTGACCTTCTTTTCAACTTTACCTATGGTCAGCCAGTTCTATTTAGCTTATAAAACTAACTTCAAACAAATTTTTTCATCTCTGTTAATTGCAAAATACAATTAGATAACAGAGTGGGGCTGGGATAACCATACAATATTATAGCTATCAGAAAGTTATAAAATATCTTTATAATTTTTATTTTTCTTTTCTCTAATACTTTTATCTCTAGCATATGTATATAAAAGAAAATGTGTGTTGATATGAAGTATTTTCAATAAGTAAAAACCAAACTGAAAATATTTTCCAAAATTTTTAAGAGGAACTTTTAAATAAAACAATAAAAGACACTTTTACTGCACCACATTCTTTGAGAACATATGCTTCTGTAAATAATTTATTTCTATTCACATGCTAAGCTGAAGCATCTACTTGCTTCTAGAACTCACTCTGTAAGATTTCCCTTTCTTTTCCATTTTGTGCTGTATATAGTACCAAACATTATCAAAGGGACATTTGCTAATCTTATGTTGGCTGTATAATAACAACAACAACAAAAAAACTTTTTAAAAAGTTTCCATCAAAACCTACATATAAATGCCTTTACTACTTTTTATTTAAAATTCTATATGAATATTTTCACATAAATATTTAAGTTGTAAGCTACATAAGGAAAAGTGCTATCATTTATTTTCTCTGAGTCCTGCAGCAGTTGATTTGAATTAATTTTGCTCCAGTGATTTGACATAGTGAACAACCATCCTACTAATTGTGGTATTAAGAAGCAAGTTTGTTTTTTCCATAAAATATGTATTACTTAGATTATTTAGAATATTTCTCCAGATTTAAAAATAATTTCTAATGAAATGTGTATGGGCTTTTGCAATAAAGTTCATGACTCAGAGAACATATGGTCTTTTCATACATACTGAGCTTAGCTGTCAGTTCCAAATATTAATAAATGGCATAAATATCTACTTTTTCCCATGTAAAAGTAAGTGAATTTACTCTCATCTCTTAATACTAATCCAAACATAGGAAAAGAAGCAATTTACTCTTCCTTATTTGTAAGCACATTGGAAAATACGTCCTTTCTAGTATTTTGAAAGGGAGGAAAATCTTTTCTGTGCTTATTATGACTTTACATCAGAAAATATTAGGTCTGAAGTTTACTGTTGACATATCTGCACTTTTCTGTAAACTAATGAATGACTGAATAAAAAGCTATTTCCTCAGGAAAATGCTCAGGCAACCACTCTTAGATAATTATATTAAATCCTCATAAGCATTGTTCTTATTTTGTTAATGAGATTAAATAACAACTAAGCAGAAAACCCCAAAAGAAAACTGAGATCTATCAGACTTCAAAGCCTCATCTTCTAAATTGTGGTATGTACTGCCTTAAGTAATAAATAGCTACAATTTACTCAGTGTTTACCATGTGTCCTGTATTGCGCTCTGTGTATATATGTAAAGTAAGTTTTATGTAGTCCTCACAATCTTGTAATCCCTAACCCTGATGAGAAAAGTACTAATAGCTCAGTTTCACAGATGAGAAGTCTGGGATTAATGCAGGTTAAATAACTTGTTCAGTGTCAATCAGCTAGTGAGTGGCAGGACAAAGATTCAAATCCAGACTTCAAAGTCTGTATTTTTCATTTCTGTTCTAATAGATCTCAAACTGTGGAATACAGTTTAATAGGTGTTATGCAAAAACAAACAAACAAACACAAACTATATCTCCCTTTTGAGATTTTATCATTCATACCATATATTAAATGTTCTGAGAAATTGTAAAGAATCCAATTTACTTTAAATAACCCAGAATTTCTCAGATTTCCCAAATTTTTTTGATTACAGATTTCTTTTTTCTCATGAATACAGTAAGTGATTAATGGGACACAATTGGGCAAATGCTATAGCACACAAAACTGCCTTCTTTACTAATTAATCCAAGTGTATCTTGAGAGACTTACCAGATGGATTATTATTAAGGAAATAACCATATAATTGATAGTGTCTCCATACATACATAAAACATTAATAAAAATTAAATGTTATTGACAACAGCTTAAATAAATCTCAGAGGCATTATGTTGAGTGAAAGAAGCTAGGCTCACAGGTTACATGATAAGTAATTGCACTTATATGATGTCTCAAATGGGCAAAACTATAGTGGCAGAGTTACAGATCAGTGGTTTCCAGGGGTTCGATGCAGGGAAAGGTATGACTATAAGGGGATAGCATGTGAGAATTTGGCCGGAGTATGGAAATGTTCTTATTGTAGTGGTGATTTCAGGAATCTATACATGTGTTAAAAAGCCACAGAACTGTACACCAAAAGGAAAAAGTCTACTGTATAAATCTTAAAGTAGATAAAATATAATAATAGATAAAATATAATACAGAAAAAAGCGTTAAAATTTTGTCTCAGTGAAGGCAACATGATTAAACATTAAATTGTGTAACATAATATAATATATATTAAAAATAACATTTGTTGAGTATTTACGATGTTCCAGGTTATTGTGTGAAGAACTTTACATGCATTATTTAAACCTTACGATATCCCAAAGAGAGAACTACTTAATAGATAGGTATACTACTTAATATTATTTCTCACTTAATAGATGGGTATACTAAATCTTGGCAAACTTAACCACACAGGAAGTCTATCAGTAGGTGATCATAATAGGAAGGGGTTAAAAAACTAGCAGAAAGTAATTTTTATTAACTACAGAGAATTTGATAAAGCTAGCGGTAGCAGGGAGAGAGATTATTATCCCTTTTTTCTTTTAAAGGATAAAATTAAGCCCACAAGCCATTGTGATTGGAGTCACAGTAAGCAAATTGGTGATTGGGAACCAATGGTTTCTGAGCAGAATGGTGGTTCATCCCTAGAAATGTAAAGCAGGCTTGTGAACGGCTAGTCTAAGATAAAATTAGACAGAAAAAATACCGCTTACATTTGTTACCTGTGCAGACCTTTAAGAGGCTGTGTTGCTGCAGCATATATAGTAGAGCTCTTCTTAAAGTTCCTGCTACAACCATCCCAATTTTTGACTTCACAAAGTATCTGCTGTGTACTAGACGGAGTGGAAATATAGCTATTTATTTCCACTTCCAGACTATGGCCCATTTTGCTGTGGCAAGACCTTTCAGGACTTTTAATTTCAGTGCTCCTCTGTTTTTTAGTCTCATTGTATTTAGAGCTGTGGAACCACTGCTTCTAGAGGAGTCTTTTCTAATATAGTAGTAATCACAACAAATTGACACTATGTACTATAGTGCACAGTAAGTGGGATGATAGTAATTATGATTAATAATACATTTATTTCACATTAGAAAACTGAAGAATTACTTCTACATAAAGTTGAATTACCAATTACTAGAAAAAATCAATTTAAGATCAGTTGATAATTTTTAACGATGTGAAATATCATGGCTTTGACGATGACAATAACAATAACTTCTTTTTATTAAGAAATCCACTATGTGCCACTCATCAAATTTATGATGTTATAAACTCTATGCATAATTTAATTAAATCCCCACAAACATTACAATGAAACAGATATCGTTGATGAGAAAAGTAAATTTTAAAAGAGTTAGTAAAAATTTTCAAGGTCACACAGCTGCCTTACTCTAAAAGCCAGTAATTTTACTCGTTACTTTACACTGCCTTGCCTTGAATTCCTGATTTCAGAAGTACCTTCTCTTCATGTTCACCCTTTCCTCCCTCCACCTGGCACCATTCTATCATCCATTCCTTAAGTCCCATCTCAGGCATCTCCTTCCCCAAGAAGAATTTCAATGATTTCTCTCTTCACTATTCTCCTCCCTACTCCCTTTAGGCAGAGTTAGGTGCCCTTTTGCTATGTTCTCGTAGCACGTCTCTGTAAAAGCACCTCACACGTTGTATAGAAACCACTAGTTTATGGGCTTACTTCTGCTACTAGACCATAACAGACAGTATTTTCTATTTTAGTATGTCAAATAAAATGTACAATGCATGTTACATAGTAATAACATAATACATATTATTTTAATTGAATTAAGCTGAATATTGTTGGGCACCTCATAGAAATACATTTATATATAACAAAATAGATGTCATAAAGTCCATGGATCATGTATTTTATGGAGAAACCTCTCACGCCTTCACATGAACCTATTTATTTCCATTTTACAAATTTGGGTTTCAAATTTCTTAGTTAGCAGAAAACAAAAGACTAGATACTAGGGGATAATACAATGGAAATTAGAAGTCCTGACAGCCCAAAACTGAAGGATAGAGAAAAACTTTCAAAAATAAATACATAAGTGAAAAAGGAAAAAAAAGCCACAAGTAACTAGGCAGGGTTTATATAAAGCTCAATGCTTCAATAGTCCTTGAAGTACAATGTTATATAACAACTGATGTAAGTAATATTGAACCTGAAGACTCAAGCAAAGTTCAAGTTATAAAACACCTTTTTAAGAAGGAAACAAATGTATTTGTAAAATATTTTCATCCATAATGATTACGTTTTAAATGTTTTAATACTTTACTGACAATAGTAATAAAACCATGGTCACTTTCACTAATTATGCATTAGGCTAGGCTAAAGAGGTATTGATCTATCTATCTATCATACCTTTAGAAGAGCAGCTATAAACAAACATTAAATGTACCTATGTAGAGAGGAAAACATTCTAGTGTGAGGATATAAGTAACAGAATTATACAGTTTAGAGTTAAAATAAAACTCACGTTTAGGCAAGATTTGTAATTATGGTAATTCTGGATGAGAATATGCCACTAATAATTATTGCAAGTATAAAGAATATTGTTGATGTATAGGATGTGGCTGCTATATATACAAGATAAATTTTATTAAATATCATTTTATTTAATTTTCTGTTTCTTAAAATTTTTCATGATTTTACTATGCCAGTACATATAAATGTTTATCCTTCCAACTAACTATAATCTTCCCAGATTCAGAATGTAAGATCCTCAAGTACAGAGACTTGGTTATATATTTAATTCATGTGTAATACCAGTACATACATAGCTTTTACTACTTAATAATGTTGAATGATTGCTACTTGTAATTGCATGGCCAAAAAAGTCCTACATTGTTAAAATTAATGTATATAATACTCATTTGAATATTCATAGGAATTTGAACATATTTAAGAGTTACCACTTACAATATTAATAATATTGACATCATAGACACACCTATTGAACAATAAGAAATCTATTATCAATGAAGAAGATTCAGCCTATTAATATACTTGTAATTACATAAAATTTTAAACAATACATAAACATTAAAAGTTATCTGCCTTTCTTGTCTCTATTTCTTACCTATCTTCCCATATCCCTCAAAATAAAAATGCATACCTGTTTCTACAGGTCTTGTATTCTACTTTAAGAATTGGTTTGCAAGATTCAGATTTTCTTCCTTCTCTTTGACTTTTTCCTAAAGAAAGAACAAGGATTTTATTAAATCTGTTTTAAATTCACTTACCCATAAGAATTTTAAAAGCTTGACTAAAGGAATTTTTTAATGTAATTTTAAAAATGTGAACTGGATAAACATGTCTATGCATCCTAACATTTTTGTTAACATTTTGTTAAATTTAGGAATAACTTGTTGAGTTCTAACAATTGACTATCAATAAAGTTATTTTAAAACTTTTACAATTTGTATTGCTTCACATTCTTATGTATAAAGCTAGTATCATATAAAGTTATTTTAATTATTTAAGTTTCAAGATAACTTCAGAATTGAAGATACACATATACATACTTATCTGCATAATAAATTATATTATGAAAATCCATACTAGGCTTAAAATTTTTTTCATAAAACAAGCAAATCTCTTTCATATGCAGAAAGACTTGCCATTTAAAGCTTATGATAGACTATCAAAATTATTGCAGTTTCATCGAATTCACTTAAAGGAAAGTCTATTAGACAGTGAACACAGATGGTATATTCCAAGATTTTAAAAAAGTTTAATGATCTACACTACTTGCATAAAACAAATATAATAGCTTCTTATAGGGGAAGGATTACATTGTTTAGACTCCATTAAGGTTTTGAATAAAAGGTCAAAAAGAGTAGAAAAGGTAAATAAAGCCACTTCTGCCTAAGACAATTGTCTTTTAGTTATGTTTTTGCTTATAATTCTGTCTCATTTTGATAAAATTCACCTGTTTTTTGAGATATATTTGATCTTTGTTTTAAGAAATAACATTTATTCTTGTATTGCCACAGTTATTAATAGTAGAAACCTATTGTGTAGAGTGATGTTTATATGCATATAAATTTAAAATTTCAGAATAGCTTCAGAATGGCAAAGCCAAATCCAACTAGGATGTCAGGATAGTTTTATCCAATTTGTTTAAACAACTATCAGCATACAGTATACCTTATTTATTCCATGGCATACTTTCTGACATTGCCTTCTCTTTCTTTTACACTATGTCAACTAAAAAGCAACCAATCATAAAATATTGGTCATTATCATTCACGTAAAAAAAGATTAAAAAGTATCTGTATTATATATGAAAAAGAATTGCTGACATTAAATATAGATCAGTGATCATTACAAGGAGAAAACTTCAGCTCAAGGACTCACTTTGAGCAGTATTCTAAGAGGTGGAGAACAGCTGGTTGGTGATTACTAACTTTGGTAATGAGTGGAAAAGAGAGAACTGAAAAAAGTAACAGAGCCAGCAAAGAGACTCATTCTTCTCAGCTGAGGTTTTTTTCCATCCAATGGTCCTCTAATAATTGTTAAACCATTAGCTGACCAAAACAGTAAATCTGCAGTTGTTTATATACATGGAACCAACGATATTTTTCTATCAATACATATCAATATCAAGCACTTTCAGTAGAAAAGAAGAGTTGTTTAATTAATGTTTTACTTCAGTTTCTAACTCCAATAATTAATTTTTGGGTGAAGGCTTTCTGCTTTAATTATATTCATTTTATAACAGAGGACTTTCTAGATTTTTACAAAAGACTTCCTGGAAGATAGATTGAGCAGTAAAAGATAAAATTTGGGTAGGAAAGCAAAAGAAAAGACATGAAGGCAGAATGTGCCTAGTTGTTGAGGGAATAATGAATAGCTATTTTGGGCAGATTAAAGGATTAATGTAGAAGAAGAGTGAAAAGAATTTGATGAGGTACAAAGGAGACATACGACGGCAATCTATAAAACTAATTTGCAGTACAAACAATGGAGAGTCAATGGAAGCTTTCAAGTTGGGAATTAATATGCAGAAAGCAGTCTCAGAAATACTAATACGGATTTATTTAATAAAATTTTGAGAATGTAAGATACTGATGATGGAAAACAAGTAGAAGATAATTGCAACTGGCCAGGAAAAACAAGGAGAAAAAAAGTATAAATAAAAATGAACAGTCTCAAAGAAATGTGGGATTATTAATCACACTAACATATGCATTATGGGAGTACTAGAAGGAGAAGAGTGGAATGAGCAGAAAAACACTCACAGAAATATAGGTTGAAATTTTCTAAATTTTTAAAAAAGTATTATCTACACATATAAGAACCTCAATAAACTCCATGTAGGATAAAATCAAAGAAATCTACTCCCAGACACATCACAGTAAAAATGCTGAAAGCAAAAAAGAAAATCTTGAAAAGAGCAAGAGAAAAATGACTCACTGCATACAAGGGAGTCCCAATAAGATTAATAGCTGACTTTCTTATCAGAAACAATGGAGCAAAAAGGCAGTAGAATGACAAATTTAAAGTACTGGAAGGGAAAAAAAAAACTGTCAACCAAGAATATTATGTTCATCAAGGTCATCTTTCAACAATGAAGGTGAAATAATGATATTTCCAGATAACAAAAACATGAGAGAATGTGTTGCTAGCAAAGCTCTTACAAAAAAACACTAAAGAAGTTCTTCAGGCTGAAACAGAGTAATATGAATCCACACACACACAAAAAAAAAGATTATGAGTAAAAGTAATTATGTAAATAACTATAAAAAATAATTATAAAAGACAGTATAATTGCGTGTTTTCTCTCCAATCTTCTCCTAACCGATTTAAGAAGCAATGTAAAAAATAATACATATATAATTGTAATATTGGATATATAATAGATTTGAAAATAACAACCCAAAAAAGGTGTATGAGAACAAACTATGCTGGAGGAAGGAAATGATATCAAATGGTAATCTGAATCTACAAGAACAAATGAAGAGAACCACAAATAAGAAATAAAAAGACTAATGTAACAAATTATATATATTGTATATGTACATATACACAATCTTTCTCTTGTCAACTTCTTTAAAGATATACAAATATATAAAGTAATGATTATAACAATGTATTGTTCATTTTGTAACACATATAACATGTAAAATGATAATAAAACAAAAAGAGTCAAAGGGGAATTCCATCTATCTAGGAATATATTTATTTTAGTATAAATCTGAAGTAGAGGAGAGGCAAGATGGCGGAGTAGAAGGACGCTTGTAAGTCACCCTCTCCCACAAATACAACAAGACCCACATCTACAGACCCACTCAGCCAACCAGAGCACCTGCGGAACTCCAACAGAACATCGCCCTCTTCAAAAGATAAAGATGCCAAAAATCTGGTAGGAGAAAAGGAAAAAAGAAAGAACAAAAGGCAAAGCAGCGCAGGACGGGTCCCGTGGGGAGGGAGCGGCAAAGGAGGACTGGCACTCGCTCGCTGGGTCTCCCCTCTCCAACTGAGAGGCCAGCGGGACAGAGGGGGAGCCTCCCAGGCTCGGATCTGTACAGAGCAGCCCTTGACTGACAGAACTAAGTTAAACAGGCACAAAGCGGTCCCCTGACACCCAGCCTAAGGCACGGGCCAGCAGCAGCGGGCAGGGCCAGGCTGCACAAGCTGGGGGGAGGACGGGGGCGGCTGCACGGAGGCAGTTCCCGGGGACTGCAAGGGGCTGGGCGCCGTGGCTGTGGGTGTATAGGACAGAACAACCTGGGCCCTCCATAAAACAGCAAGGTTGATGTGCTCTCGGGGGAAGGGTGCATACCCCCATCTCTGAAAACCCACGGAAACTTTTCAGGGGAAGAGAGGCAGGGCCCAGGCACAGCCGCCATATTCTCCGGCGCTGAGCACCCAGGCGGGGGCGGGGGCAAAACCTCCATCCGCACCGAAGGGCTTGGCGGCCTCAATTTGGCCAGACTGAGACGGGCCTACAGCCCGGGGCAGATAGGATCCTTCCATCCTGGTCCCTCAGAGAACTTGCTCCACAAAGACAAACAAGGAGCTGGGTCTTGGCTAGGAGCAGGGACGAGGCTGCCCCTCGGTCTTCCCCGAGCCCACCCGAGGAGCGCGGCCAGGCGGAGCGCGACCAGGGCAGAGCGCCGGCCAGGGCGGAGCGCGCAGCCGCACAGAGCAGCGGAGCTACCAGCGGCAAAGGCAGAGGGAGAGCGGCCCCCCGCCTGTCAGGCGGGAACACAGCCCCTGACCAAGGTGCTGGGAGGGGGCACGACCCGCCCTCCTACCTGGCCGGTCTGCAACATCTGACTGTGGCATCCGGAGGGGCAGTGACACACCCGCCCACAGCAGAGGAGAGCTGCACCTGACCCCGTGTTAGAAGGAGGCGCCATCTGCTTGCCGACAGGTGCTGGGAGCAGCACAGAAAGGGGCACCAACAGAGGGTCTATGAAAACAAGCTGAGCTTCCAAAACAGGACGAAGACAGAAGGACTTCACATTTAAAGCACACAGACTCCAGGAGAACACTGACACTACCACCCCCCTTTTTTTTAAAATCTGTTTTTACCTGTTCTATTTTCTATTAATCTCTTAATTTTTACTTCTTAATTCATTTCTATTTCTCTTGGCTTTTGATGTCCTGTTATTGATTAGACACAGGTTTCAAATACATCTATTAATCCCCCCCCTTTTTTTAAAAGGTTTTAAAAGGACGTCTCAACCCGATTAATACTCTGCTTCAACTCGCTCTTCTATTATTCATTATACACTGTTTTCAAACCCTCTTTCTCCCTTCTTTTAAAATTCTTTCTCTCTCTCTCTTAATTTTTTTCTTTTCCTAAGTTAAATTCCTAAATAGGCATTAGATAGATAAAATCTTTAAGGACCAAAATAGACAACTGATACTCCATAAACCACAGTGCCAGAGAGGTATGAGCAAGATGAAGAAGCAGAGAAACCTTTCCCAATTAAAAGAACAAGAGGAATCCCCTGAAAGAAAGATCAATGAAATAGACATCGATAGCCTACTAGATCAAGATTTCAAAATCAAATTGCTGAAGGAATTAAAAGAGATAGTGCTTAGAGATATAAAATATGTCAAAAATGAAATTGAAGCTATAAAGAAGAGCCAAGTAGAATGGGTAAACTCATTGACAGAGATGAGGAATGATCTAATAGCTGTGCAAAGCCGACTAGATAATGCAGAGGAACGAATTAGTGATCTAGAAGACAGGGCAATAGAAAGCACCCATTCAGAAGAACAACAAGATAAGCAAATAAAAAATAATGAAAATAGCATAAGGGACCTATGGGATAATATAAAGCATCCCAATCTTTGCATAATAGGGGTCCCAGAAGGGGAAGAAAGATCAAAGGGGATTGAAAAGGTTTTTGAAGAAATCATGATCGAAAACTTCCCAAACTTAAAGAAGGAATCAGATATCCAAGTACAGGAAGCTCAGAGGATCCCAAACAGGAAGAACCCAAATAGACCCACACCAAGACATATCATAATCAAGATGGCCAGAGTCAAGGATAAAGAAATGATTCTAAAGGCAGCAAGAGAAAAGCAAAGAGTGAATTACAAGGGAACCCCCATAAGGCTCTCAGCTGATTTTCCTACACAAACACTACAGGCCAGAAGGGAGTGGCAAGATATATTCAAAGCCCTGAATGAAAAAAAGATGCAGCCTGGGATACTTTACCCAGCGAGGCTATCCTTTAGGATAGAAGGAGAAATAAAGAGTTTTACAGACAAAAAAAAAAAGCTGCAGGAGTTTAACAACACTAAACCCATGCTAAAAGAAATATTGAAAGGGCTATTTTAAATAGAAAAGCAGCAGGATGCTACAGAAATGAGAAACTCACAACTGGAAAGGTGATAACTCATGAATTACAAATAAAGTAAACACGAAATTATAAAAGAAGACATACAAATCACTGAGAGTGGGAGAGGGAGGCAGGGAAATATAGAATTTTTTTTCTCTTTAAAATTTTTTTAACAGTAGGATGGGTTTGAGATCATGTTACTATCAGTTTAATAAAAAACAGTTATAGTAATGGGTTAATAGATTTACAAAAAAGGGTAACCACAAGTCAAAAATTTACAAGGGAGTCACAAAAATTAAATAAATTCCATGATAATACAAAGGAAAATTACCAAACCACAAAAGGAAGAAGAAAGGAACAAAGAGGATATACCAATTCAACTGCAAAGATAAGTTCAAACTGGCAATAAACACATATCTATCATTAATTATTGTAAATGTCAATGGACTAAATGCTCCAGTCAAAAGACATAGGGTGGCAGACTGGATAATAAAGCAAGAACCTTCAATATGCTGCATACAAGAGACCCACTTTAGGGAGAAGGACACATATAGATTGAGAGTGAAAGGATGGAAAAGGATATTCCATGCAAATGGAAAAGCCAAAAAAGCAGGTGTTGCAGTACTGATTTCAGACAAAATAGACTTTAAAACAAAGGCCATAAAGAAAGATAAAGAAGGACATTTTATAATGATTAAAGGAGTGATACAAGATGAGGATATTATACTCGTTAATATATATGCACCCAATATAGGAGCACCTAAGTACATACAAGAATTACTAACAGAGATAAAGGGGGATATTGATGGGAATACAATCATAGTTGGAGATTTTAACACTGCATTAACATCACTAGATAGATCTTCCAGACAGAAAATAAACAAGGCAACAGAGAAATTAAATACTACAATAGAAAAACTAGACTTGGTGGATATTTTCAGAGCATTACACCCCCCAAAAATAGGATATACATTCTTTTCAAGTGCACATGGAACATTTTCCAGGATCAATCATGTACTTGGGCACAAAAGAAACCTCAACAATTTTAAGAAGATAGAAATTATCTCAAGCATCTTTACTGACCACCATGCCATGAAACTGGAAATCAACAACAGAGAAACAAAGGAGAAAAAAAGGAAAACATGGAGATTAAACAATATGTAATTGAAAAAACAATGGGTCAATGAGGAAATCAAAGCTGAAATTAAAAAATACCTTGAGACAAATGATAATGAAAGCACAACCACTCAAAACCTATGGGACACAGCAAAGACAGTGCTAAGAGGGAAGTTTATAGCGATACAGGCCCTTCTCAAAAATGAAGAACAATCTCAAAAAAAAATTTAACCCACCACCTGAATGAATTAGAAAAAGAAGATCAAAAAGCCCCAAAAAGCAGCAGAAGGAAGGAAATAATAAAGATCAGAGAGGAATTAAATACAATAGAGATTAACAAGACCATAGAAAAAATCAACCAAACCAAAAGCCGGTTTTTTGAAAAAGTAAATAAAATCGACAAACCTCTGGCCAAACTCACAAAGAAGAAAAAAGAGAGAGCACAAATAAGCAAAATAAGAAAGGAAAATGGAGAAATTATAACAAACAAAATAGAAATACAGAATATCATATGAGAATATTATGAAAAACTATATGGAACCAAACTGGATACCTAGAGGAGATGTACAAGTTTCTGGAAACATGCTGTCCACCAAAACTGAATCAAGAAGAAACTGAACACTTGAACAATCCAATCACTAGAAAGGAAATAGAAATAGCAATTAAAAACCTCCCAACAAATAAAAGTCCAGGACCGGATGGCTTTACCGGGGAATTCTACCAAACATACAAAGAAGAACTCATACCAGTCCTTCTCAAACTCTTCCAGACGATTGAAAAGGAGGGAATACTCCCAAACTCATTCTATGAAGCCACCATCACCCTGATACCAAAACCAGGCAAAGACACTACAAGAAAAGAGAATTATAGGCCAATATCACTGATGAACATAGACGCCAAAATCCTCACCAAAATTTTAGCAAATAGAATCCAACAACACATAAAAAAGATTATACATCATGACCAAGTGGGGTTCATCCCAGGGACACAAGGCTGGTTCAACATACGCAAATCAATCAATATAATACATCACATCAACAAGAGAAAGGACAAAAACCACATGATCATCTCAATCGATGCAGAAAAAGCATTTGATAAAATTCAACACCCATTTATGATAAAAACTCTCGCCAAAGTGGGTATAGAGGGAACATATCTCAACATAATAAAAGCTATATATGACAAACCTACAGCCAGCATAGTACGCAACGGTGAAAAACTCAAAAGCTTCCCACTAAAATCTGGGACAAGACAAGGATGCCCACTATCACCACTCCTATTCAACATAGTCCTGGAAGTCCTAGCCACAGCAATCAGGCAAGAGAAAGAAATAAAAGGGATCCAAATTGGAAAAGAAGAGGTAAAAGTGTCATTATATGCTGATGACATGTTACTATATATAGAAAACCCTAAAAGGTCCACACAAAAGCTACTAGAGCTGATTGAAGAATTCAGCAAGGTAGCAGGTTACAAAATTAATGTTCAAAAATCAGTTGCCTTTCTTTACACTAACGATAAATCAACAGAAAAAGAAAGTAAAGAAACAATCCCCTTTAAAATGGCACCCAAAGTAATAAAATATCTGGGAATAAATCTAACCAAGGAGGTGAAAGAATTATACACAGAAAACTATAAATCACTGATGAAGGAAATTAAAGAAGACTTTAGAAAATGGAAAGATATTCCATGCTCTTGGATTGGAACAATCAATATTGTTAAAATGGTCACACTGCCCAAGGCAATCTACAGATTTAATGCAATCCCTATCCAATTACCCAGGACATATTTCACAGAACTAGAACAAATCATAATAAAATTTATATGGAACCATCAAAGACCTAGAATTGCCAAAGCATTACTGAATAGAAAGAAAGAGGCTGGAGGAATAACTCTCCCAGACTTCAGACAATACTATAGAGCTACAGTCATCAAGACAGCATGGTATTGGTACCAAAACAGACATATGGACCAATGGAACAGAATAGAGAGCCCAGAAATGAACCCACAAACTTTTGGTCAACTCATCTTCGACAAAGGAGGCAAGAATATACAATGGAATAAAGACAGTCTCTTCAGCAAATGGTGTTGGGAAAACTGGACAGCAGCATGTAAAACAATGAAGCTAGAACACACCCTTACACCATATACAAAAATCAACTCAAAATGGATTAAAGACTTAAACATAAGACAAGATACAATAAACCTCCTAGAGGAAAACATAGGCAAAACATTATCTGACATACATTTCAAAAATTTTCTCCTAGAAGAAATAAAAGCAAGAATAAACAAATGGGACCTAATGAAACTTACAAGCCTCTGCACAGCAAAGGAAACCAGAAGTAAAACAAGAAGAAAACCTACGGAATGGGAGAAAATTTTTGCAAGTGAAACCGACAAAGGCTTGATCTCCAGAATATATAAGCTACTCATACGACTCAATAAGAAGAAAATAAACAACCCAATCCAAAAATGGGCAGAAGACCTAAACAAGCAGTTCTCCAAGGAAGACATACAAATGATCAAAAGGCACATGAAAAAATGCTCAATATCACTAATTATCAGAGAAATGCAAATCAAAACTACAATGAGGTATCACCTCACACCAGTCAGAATGGCTGTCATTCAAAAATCCACAAATGACAAATGCTGGAGAGGCTGTGGAAAAAGGGGAACCCTCCTACACTGCTGGTGGGAATGCAGTTTGGTGCAGCCATTATGGAAAACAGTGTGGAGATTCCTCAAAAGACTAGGAATAGACTTACCATATGACCCAGGAATCCCACTCCTGGGCTTGTATCCAGAAGGAAATCTACTTCAGGATGACACCTGCACCCCAATGTTCATAGCAGCACTATTTACAATAGCCAAAACATGGAAACAGCCTAAATGTCCATCAACAGGTGACTGGATAAAGAAGAGGTGGTATATTTATACAATGGAATACTACTCAGCCATAAAAACCGACAACATAATGCCATTTGCAGCAACATGGATGCTCCTGGAGAATGTCATTCTAAGTGAAGTAAGCCAGAAAGAGAAAGAAAAATACCATATGAGATCGCTCATATGTGGAATCTAAAAAACAAAAACAAAAACAAACAAACAAAAACAAAGCATAAATACAGGACAGAAATAGACTCACAGATAGAAAATACAGACTTGTGGTTACCAGTGGGGTGGAGGGTGGGAAGGGATAGACTGGGATTTCAAAATTGTAGAATAGATAAACAAGATTACACTGTATAGCACAGGGAAATATACACAAAATGTTATGATAACTCACAGAGAAAAAAATGTGACAGTGTGTGTATGTCCATGAATGACTGAAAAATTGTGCTGAACACTGGAATTTGACCCAACATTGTAAAATGAGTATAAATCAATAAAAAATGTTAAAAAAAAAAAAAGAAGAAAGAAAAAAACAGGGTCACATAAAAGGGAACTCCCATAAGGCTATCAGCTGATTTTTCTACAGAAACTTTTTAGGTCAGAAAGGAGATGCATGGTATATTTAAAATGCTAAAAGGGAAAAAACCTACCAACTAGGATACTCTGACTCACAAGATTATCATTGAGAATTGAAGAAGAGTTAAAGAACTTCTCAGGCAAACAAAAACTAAAAGGGTTCACCAGTACTAAACTGACCCTAAAAGATACAGGGTCTTCCCTAAGTCAGAAGAAACAGCAACAAGAATTTACAGAAATTTATGGTAGCTCACAGAGAAAAAATGTGACATTGTATGTATATATATATATATATACACACACACACATATGTGTGTATATATATATATATATATACACACACAATATATATATGTGTTCGTGTATAACTGAAAAATTGTGCTCTGCACTGGAATTTGACACAATATTGTAAAGTGATTATAACTCAATAAAAAATGTTAAAAAAAAGAGTTTATAGAAATGGAAAAATTCCAATGGTAAAGATGAATATATAGTAAAGGTTTTGGATCAACTACTTAAATAAGCTAGTACAAAGATTAAAAGACAAATGTTGTAAAATCAATTATAATTACAAAAAACAGCTAAAGGATAAGCATTAAGATTTAAAATATAACATCAAAAACACAAAATGTGCAGGAGGAGAGTAAAAAACACGATGCCATTTATATTAGCATCCAAATACTGAAATACTTAAGTATAAGTCTAACAGTCTACCAAAAAAGTACAAGATCTATATGAGTAAAACTAAAAAACTCTGATGAATGAAATCAAAGAACTAAATAAATGGAGAGACATTTCATGTTCATGGATAGGAAGACTCAATACTGTCCAGATGTCAGTTTTTCCCATCTCGGTCTAAGATTCAGTGCAATCCCAACTGAATTCCCAGCATGTTGTTTTGTGGATACCAACAAACTGATTTTACAGTTTATATGGAAAGGCAAAAGATCTAGTACAGCCAACACAATATTGAAGAACAAAGTGGGAGAACTGAAACTACTGGGACTTCAAGACTTACTATAAAGCTACAATAATCAAAACAATGCAAGGAATGATAGACAAAGAGATGACTGTAGTAGAATAGAGATCCCAGAAAGAGACCTTCATAAATAAAGCCAAGTGATCTTTGACAAAGGAGCCAAAGCAATACAATGGAGCAAAGATAATCTTTTCAACAAATGATGCTGGAACAGCTAGACACCTACATGAAAAAAAAAAAGAATCTAGACACAGACTTTACATCTTTCACAAAAATTAACTCAAAATGGATCACAGAACAATTTGTGTAATCACAAACTACATAACTCCTAGAAGATAACATAGGAAAAAACCTGGCTGACTTTTGATATGGCAATGACTTTTTAGATACAATGACAAAGACATAATCCATGAAAAAAATAATGGTAAGTGGGAGTTCATTAAAATTAAAAACTGCTCTATGGAAGACAAGAGAATTACAGACAAGCCACAGACTGGGAAAAATATTTGCTAACGACACAGATGATTAGCAATTATTATCCAAAATTTACAAAGAACTCTTAAAACTCAACAATAGGAAAAACAAACAACCCAATAAAAATAAGCCAAGGATCTTAATAGACACCTCACCAAAGAACATATACAGATAGCAAATAAGCATATGAAAAGATGCTCCCTATCATATGTTATAAGGGAAATGCAAATTAAAACAAAAATGAGATACTATGACACACTTAATAATATGGCCAAAATCTGGAATACTGACAATATAAAATGCTGGGAAGTATGTGCAGCAACAGGAACTCTTTCACTGCTTGTGGGAATGCAAAATGGTACACTACTTTGGAAGACTGGACAATTTGGCAATTTCCTACAAAACTAAACATACTCTTAACATAGGATCCAGCAATTGCATTCCTTGGTATTCTCCCTAAGGAGCTGAAAATGTATGTCCAACAAAAATGTGCACATGAATGTTTACAGCATCTTTATTCAAAATTGCCAAGACTTAGAGGCAACTAAGATGTCCTTCAGTAGGTGAATGGATAAATAAATGACGGTACAACTAGATAATGAAATAATATTCAGCATTAAAAAGAATGAGCCATCAAGCCACAAAAGACATGCAGAAACCTTAAATGTGTATTAGTAAGTGAAAGAAGACAATCTGAAAAGGATACATACTGTATGATTCCAACTATATGACATTCTGGAAAAGGCAAAAATATGGAGAAAGTAAAATGTCAGGGGTTGTAGGTGATGGAGGTAGGGAAGAGGTGAATAGGCAGAGCATGAGGATTTTGAGGGCATGAAAAGTACTTTGTATGATACTAGGATAATGGATATATGTCATTATACATTTGTCCAAACCTATAGAATATACAATATCAAAAGTGAAACCAAAGGTAAACTTTGGACTTCGGGTGATTATGATGTATAAATGTAGGTTCATCAGAATATAATAAATGTACCACTTTCATGGGGGATGCTAGTAATGGAAGAGGGTATTCATGTGTTGGAGGTGGGAGGTTTTATAGGAAATATTTCTATTTCCTCAATTTTGCTCTAAAAATTGTCCTTAAAACTATATGTATCAGGCAAATATTGTCCAAAGGAAAACTAGTACAGCCATTTTTATTTTCAGACAAAATGTTTTAAGACAACAAGCATTATTAGGTACAGAGATGATTTATAAAATGATCAAAGGTTTTTTACAGCATAAAAATTCTAAAGTTGAATAAATTAACAAAATTAAAATCTCCTTCTTAGGACAGGTAATGTAAATTTGCAGCACACACTAGCACTTTAAAGGCAGTTTTCTGGTTAGCAGTTCTCAGGTTGCTTTTTCCCCCTCCTATTAAGCCCTAGTTTCGATGTAGACAATCGAGTTTTACTTTTGTGCATTTTTGAAAGGTAGAACTCATTTCTAGTTAACTAGCTGCACTGACTGCACAACCACTTTCAGTTTAGGCTTTACACAAGTTTCCTATTAGATTATCCACCTCAAGTAGGCCTCTAGATTTTATCGACTCCCCTCTATCACACCCCGTGGAGCTGTCAGAGGAAAAGTTCAAGTTTGCAGTTGGAGTACTCACATTTGCTTATTCGAAAACCTACCAAAATCTACAGTAATCAAGACAGTGTGGTGCTGACATAAATATTAATGGAATGGGATTGAAAATACAAAAATAAACTCTTACTGTTTTTGGTAAATTAATTTTCAATAATGGTGCCAACACAATTCAATGGGTAAATAATCTTTTCAACAAATGGTGCTGGGACAATAGAATATTCTCATGCAAAAGAATGAAGCCAAACCCCTTCCTTACACCATACATAAAAACTAACTCAAAATGAATCATAGACCTAAATGTAAGAGCTAAAATTATAAATTGTCAGAGGAAAACATGAGAATAAATTTTTGTGATTTTGAGTTAGGCAATTATTTCTTGGATACTACAATAAAAGCACAAATAATAAAACCAAAAACAGGTAAACTGAGCTTTATCAAAATTAAAAATTTCATGTTTAAAAGGACACCATTAAGAAAGTGAAAAAACAACATTCTGGGTGAAAATATTTTCAAATCATATATCTAATAAGAGATGCATATCCAGAGCATATAGTGAACTGTTAGAATTCCATATTTAAAAAGAAAACCCTCAAATGTAAATAGGAAAAACAACTGAATTTCTCCAAAGAGTACACAAAAATGGGCTATAAGCACACACACAGACTCAACACCTTTAGTCATTACGGAAACACCAATCAAAACCACAATGAGATATGACTGCATCCATACCAAGATGGCTATAATCAAATAGATAGATTTTAACAAGCGTTGATAAAGATACGGAGAAGTCGGAAACCAATACTTTGTTGGTGGGAGTGTAAAAGCATGAGGACTCTTTGGAATACAATTTGGCAGTTCCATTAAGTATTAAATATAAAGTGATCATAAGACCCAGCAATTTCATCCTTGGGTATCTACCCAAGAGAAATGAAAATATACATCCACATGAAAAGTTGCACATACACATTTATAACAGAATTATTCAGAATAGTCAAAATGTTGAAACAATACAAGTGCTCACCAAATGATGAATGAATAAATATAAGTGATATAATTATACAATGAATTATTCACCAATGAAAATGAATAAAATACTTAAATATGATATAACATGGATAAACCTTGAAAACATTATGCTAAGTGACAGAAGCCAGTTATGAAAGACCACATATAGTGCAAGTACATTTATAGGAAATGTCCAGAGTAGGCAAACCTACAGGAACAGAAGGAATTCAGTGGTTGCCTAAGGATGGAGGAGTAGGAACAGAATGACTGCTAATGGCTATGGGATTTCTTTTGGGGTGACAAAATTTCTAAAATTAGATTTTGCTGATGCGCTTACACAACGTTGAACATACTAAAAACCAATGAACTATACACATTAAATCAGTAAATTGTGAATTATATCTCAGTAAGTCAATATTTTTTTTAAGTTTTTCTCCAAAGTGTAGCAGAAAACTTCAGAACAAAATCTCTACCATTTATCTCTCAGGGTTTCTAGTTTAACAATGTCTTTTGAGATCCTTAAAGTTTACTCTATTTTTTATACTTGTTAACTAGATGAAATTTTTAAAAATTTAAATATATATTTATGTATTCAGAATTGTACTTATTTCAGTAAGAACTGTATAGGGCATCTAACCTTCCAAACTGCCTATAATTGACCATTACTTCTTATTTAAATAATTTTCTTATTTTTATATTTATTTTTGCTACATATAAAGTCATCTAATTTTTAAAAATCCTGCTATTATTTTTCTTTGCAACAAACTAAATTTTGCATTAATATGTGGGGAGCAAAACATCTTTATAATATTGAATCTATCTATGCATGCATGGAGTATTCTTTTATTTATTCAAGTTTTCTTTTGTGTCCTTCAGTAGAAATAATGCCTCATTATTATTTTAAGATTTGTTCCCAAATATTTCTGTAGGTGGCTGTCAATTAAAATAGTTCTATTCATCCACTGTATTGTTTTACATACAGAATTCTCATGTTATACTCAATAGTATTCCTATTAAGTTTTTATTTTTCAGATGTACAACTATATTATCAAAAAGTAATTGTGATTTTGAACTCTCTTTCTAAACTCTTTCTTTTTCAAGTATAATTACACCTGATAGTATTTTTAGGAAAATGTTAAATATCAGTGATATTTCTTGACACCTCTATCCTGTTTGTAAGCAACAATGCCACTATTAAGGTGTAGATATGTGTTCATGTATACATTTAGCTGAGAGCATTGTGACTGAAGAATAGATACTTGAACCATTACCATTTATTGTGAAAGAAAATCAATGACTGTAGCACCAGTGAAAACCAGCTACAAGGGCAATGTCATCACAATGCTAATCTCAAGTGAAACGGATACTAATCTAACCTCACTGGCTGTAGAGATCCTCACTCTTATCATTGTCCAATAACCCGAGTTTCAGACAAAGCCTGCTTCTATAGTACAAGAATTTTTGAATTGTAAAAAATAATGAATTTAGGTAGGATTTCTCATTTTAGGAGACACCATGGCTAGGGAGGGGGTGGCAACAAAAGTATATTATATGGTATATACAACATAACACCCACAGTATGCACGATACAGTCTGAATTATAAGACATATGAAGAAGGAGGAAAACATGGGCCATTATTATGAACAGAGGCCAACTTAAAAGTGAAGCAGATAAAGGGGGAGGGTTAGCTTAGGGTTAGAGTGTGTGCCTAGCATGCACAAGGTCCTGGGTTCAATACCCAGTACCTCCCTATAAATAAATAAATAAACCAACAAACAACAAAACTAACAACAAAAAAAGATTAAAAGAAAAAGTGAAGCAGATATTGATATTATCAAATATTTAAAGCAGTTATTATAACTAAGCTCAATATTTAAAGAAAAAAAGGAAAATAATGAAAAGAAGAAATCTCAGCAGAGAAATAGAAAATATTAAAAAGCAGCAAGTGAAAAAATCTGAAGTAATAACTTATGGGCTTAATAGCTGAATAAAGATTACAGAGGAAAAGAGAAAAAAATTGACTGAGAAAAAATACAGAGGCTCAGAGAAATGTGGGAGAACATCAAAAATTTTATCAGACAGGTAACTGGTGTACCAGAAGGAAAGGAAAGAGAGAATGGAACAGAAAAATACAAAAAATAAAAGGCTGAAAATTTCCCAAACTTTGTGAAAGATATAAATTTCTAAATTCTAGAAGGTCCATAGTTCAGTAGAACCCTAAATGGAATAAAATTGAAAAAAACAAGTCTAGGTATATCATGGACAAATTGCTGAAAATAAAAGGTATAAAAACCTTCTGAAATTAGCCAGACAAAAATGACACATTATATACAGAAGTACCAAAAATCAAAATACTACACACTTCTCATTCAGAAACTATGTAAACCAGAAGACAGTAGAACAATATCTTTTAAGTGTTCAGCACCTTAAAAATATATACATTCAAAGAGTTAACTCAGAAATACATACCCAGCAAAAACACCCTTTGAGCATGAAAGCAAAGGAGAGCAGCTAAGCTGGCAGAGTAGAAGGACCTTGAGCTCATCTCCTCTGATGAGCATACAATAATCACAATTAGCTGCAGAAAAACCATCAGTAGATACTGGAACCTACTAGAAAAGATCTTCTACAACTAAAGACATAAAGATAGAATCACAAGTGGGTTGGAGGAGCACACACATGATATAGTCAAATCCCATACACCCTGAGTAGGTGACACACAAATGAGAATAATTAAATTACAGAAGTATTCTCACAGGAGTGAGAGTTCTGACTCCTACATCAGGCTCCACACCCCAGGGGTCCAGCACTGGGAAGAGGAGGCCCCTTCAAAGCATATTTGGCTTTGAAGGCCAGTGCGGCTTGATTGAAGGAACTCCAAAGGATTGAGGGAAATAGAGGCTTCACCCTTAAAGCATGCACACAGAATCTTACGCACACCAGGACCAAGGGCAGAAGCAGGAATTCAATAGGAGCCTGGGCCAGACCTACCTTGGTCTTGAAGGGTCTCCTGGGGACATAGGAGACAGCTGTGAATCACCTTGGGGACACAGATGCTAGTGATAGAAATACTGGAGATCACTCATTTGCATGAGCTCTCCTGGTGGCTGATCTTGGGTAATTAGTGCCAAGACCAGGCCCCACCCAACAGCCTATAGGCTCCAATGCTAGGACATTTCAGGCCAAATAATTAAATGGGCAAGGACACAGTCCCACCCATCAGTAAACAGGCTGCCTAAGGACTTTCTGAGTCCACAGCCACCTCTAGACACATCCCTGCCCACCAGAGAGCCAAGATTCAGCTCCATCCACCAGTAAGGAGGCACCAGCCACTCCCTCCAGGAAGCCTGCACAAGCCTCTAGAACTGCCTCACCCACCAGGGGACAGACACCAGAAGCAAGAAGACTACAAATTGACAGCCTGTGGAATGAGTCTGAAAATGCAGGCCAGACACTACCCTGGGACCAGCTGGCCCCTGGCCCTTGTGTGATGTGAGAGGAGTATACTTCTGGGACACATAGTATGTCTCCTACAGAGGGTCACTTCCCAAGGTTGAGAAACACAATTAATCTCCCACATACATAAAAATACAAATAGCAATTTAGACAAAAAGAGGTGGCAGAGGAATATGTTTCATACAAAGGAAAAACATAAAACCACAGAAGATGAACTAAATGACATGGACATAGGTAATCTACCCATGAAAGAGTTCAGAATAATAATTGTAAAGATGATCAAAGAACTCAGGAGGAGAATGGATGCACAGAGTGAGAAGTTTTCTACAGAGTTAGAAAATATAAAGAACAACCAGAGTTGAAGAGTATAATAACTGATATAAAAATACACAATAAGGAATCAATAGTAGACTAGTGAGAACAGACCAGTGAGCTGAAAGACAGAGGAGTGCACCCAACAAAGGAGCACCTTAATATATAAGGCAAATGTTAAAAAACATAGAAGGAGAAATTGACAGTAACACAATAACAGCGGGGGACTTTTAACACCCCACTTACATCAATGGACAGATCATCCAGACAGAAAATCAATAAGGAAACATAGGCCTTAAATGACCAGAAGGACTTAACTTGATATTTATAGAGCATTCCATCTGAAAGGAGCAGAATATACATTCTTTTCAACTGCACATGGAATGTTCTCCAGGATAGATCATATGCTGGACCACAGAGCAAGACTTGGTAAATTAAAGGATTGAAATCATATCAAACATCTTTTCCAACCACAATGCTATGAGACTAGAAATCAACTACAAGAAAAAATTACAAAAAAACACAAACATGTAGAGGAGGCTAAGCAATATGCTGCTAAATAACCAATGGATAACTAAAGAAATCAAAGAGAAAATCAAACAAAGACCTAGAGACAAATGAAAACAAAAACACAACAGTCCAAAACCTAAGGGATACAGCAAAACCAGCTCTAAGAGGGAAGTTTGTTTATAGGAATACAAGATTACCTCAGAAAACAAGAAAAATATCATATATACAATCTAACATTACACCTAAAGCAACTAGAGAAAGGGCAAACAAAACCCAAAGTTAGCGGAAGGAAAGAAATCATAAAGATCAGAGCAGAAATAAACAAAATAGAGACTGAAAAAACAAAAGATCAATGAAATGAAGAGCTGATTCTTTGAGAAGATAAAAAAATTGATAAACCTTTAGCCACATTCACCAAGAAGAAAAGGAACGGACTCAATAACATCGGAAATGAAAAAGGAAAAGTTACAACTGATATCAGAAATACACAGAATCATAAGAGACTACTATGAGAAACTATACACCGATAAAATGGAAAACCTAGAAGAAATGAACAAATTCTTAGAAACATACAATCTCCAAGACTGAACCAGGATGAAAAAGAAAATATGAACAGACCAATTATTAGTACTGAAATTGAATCATTAATTTTAAAACTCCCAACAAACAACAGTCCAGGACCAGATGGCCTCACAGGTGAATTGCATCAAACATTCAGAAAAGAGTTAACATCTATCCTTCTGAAACTATTCTAAAAAATTGCAGAGGAAGGAACACTTCCAAACTCATTCTATGAGGCCACCATAGCCCTGATACCAAAACCAGACAAAGATATCACCAAAAAAAGAAAGAAAAAAGTACAAGCCAGTATCACTGATGAACATAGATGCCAAAATCCTCAACAAAATACTAGGAAACCAAATCCACAATACAGTAAAAGGATCATATACCATGATCAAGTAGGACTTATCTTAGGGAAAAAGAATTTGTCAATATCCACAAATCAATCAGTGACACACCACAGTAACAAACTGAAGAATAAAAACCATATGATCATCTCAATAGATGCAGAAAAAGCTTTTGATAAAATTCAACATCCATTTATGATTAAAACTCTCCAGAAAGTGGGCATAACATAATAAAGTCCATATATGACAAACTCACAGTTAACATCATGCTCAACAGTAAAAAGCTGAAAGGATTTTTATCTAAGATCAGGAACAAGACAAGGATGCCCATACTCACCACTTTTATTCAACACAGTTTTGGAAGTCCTAGCCATAGCAATCAGGGAAGAAATAGAAATAAAAGACATCCAAATCGAAAAGAAGTAAAACTGTCACTGTTTGCAGATGACATGATACTACAAAGAAAATCCTAAAGCTGCTACAAGAAAACTGATAGATCCCATCAATGAATTTGGTAAAGTTGCTAGATACAAAATTAACATAGAGATATCTGTTAAATTTCTATATACTAATGATGAATCATCAGAAAGAGAAACAAAGAAAATAGTCCCATTTACCATTGCATCAAAAATAATAAAATACCTAGGAATAAACCTACCTAAGGAGGCAAAAGATCTGTACTCTGTAGCAAACATTATACTTAGTGAAGTAAGCCAGACAGAGAATGACAAATACTATATATCACTTACATGTGGAATCTAAAAGATAGTACAAATGAATCTACATACAGAACAGAAATAGACTCATAGACATAGAAAACAAACTTATGGTTACCAAACAAGACAGCGGGGCAGGGACAAACAAATTAAGAATATGGGGTTAACAGATACAAACTACTACACATACAATAGAAAAGCAACAAGGATTGACTTTATAGCAGAGGGAATCAAATTTTCTTGTAATAACCAATAGTATAATATAATCTGAAAAATAATTGAATCACTATGTCAGTTTCACACCTGAAACTAACAAAATATTATAAATCAGCTATATGTCAATAAAAAAATACTTAGGACTATTTAAAGCAAAAATTCTAACATTGTATTTAGATGTTGTAAATACGATTACTATTGTATAAAGGACAGTGGGTAAAGGTAAATAAGCATATATATGGCTCTGAAATTTCTACATTTTATGTAAATTGTTACAATTAACTCTAATAGAATGTGGAAAATTAAGGAAATATATTGTAATTCCTAGAGCAACTGATTAAAAAGGATATGTAAAGATAAATTGCCTATATGTAAATTAAAACATAATTATAATAAAAACTTTCAAATAATCCAAAAGGAGGCAAAAAGGAAAGAAAAAAGGCACAAAAAAAAGATAGAACCAACAGAAAGCAAATAATAAACTAGTATACCTAAAGCTAATCTCATCAGTAACTATATTTAATATTAATGGACTAAGCATACCAACTAAATGAGATGACTGAATAAAGAAGCAAGACCCAACTATATGCTTTCTACAGGAGACATGATGGTTACCTAATAATAAAGCATCAAAATATATGAAACAACAAAGGACAGAATTAAAGTGAAAAGTAGACAACTCTATAATGAAGAAATTTTAATACTTCTCAGAAATTGATTACTAGTCAAACATCAGAGTTAAATCACAGAGGATCTGAAAAATATCAACCACGTTTAGCTGTTTAATTTTTAAATTATAAAAACAAAAATGAATAGAATTACAAGAAAAAATCATAATAATAGATATTTACTTAGATATTAGTAAATATATATATATATATAAATAGATAACTTACTTCTCTCAGAACTGAAAAATCAAGCAATAACAAAAACTTAGCAAAGATTTAAACAGTACAAAGTAAAAGCAACAATTTCAAGTTTGACCTTTGTGTAACAGGAAATGTATATTCTTCTCAAGGATACCTGGAACTTCATGGTAATTCATTGTGTATGTCTAATAACAAAGCAAATCTCAGTAAATTTTGTAGAACTAGTATCATCCCACATTCTCTGACTATAACTTAAAAAGCTATAACAAAAAACATTTTTAGAAATTAGGAAAGACATGTCTAAATAATTCATAGGTCTAAAGAGAATTAAAATAGGAGTTAAAAAATCTCTAATATTAATGAAAATTCCATATTATTAATGAAATCACATATTAAAAATTTTAAGATACAACTAAAATGGTAGAGAAAAAAATTTATTTTAGAAAATAAAAATAGCTGAAACAAAAAGGAACAAAATGAAAGGTAAATAGATATGACAATGGATACCTGTACTGTCAAAATCACAAGAACTATGTCACGGTGAGGCAGCAGGACTTTAATGTGAACTAAATGTTATAAGAAACATAGATACTGATGTTTTCAACAACGTGTGAACAAAACTTCATCTCTTTCAATAGGAAAACAGAATTATAAAAAATAATCCAAATAGATAAACATGGATATAGTAAAATATGTGAAAGTATCAAATATTAAATCAAATAAAACAGAACTTGTATAGAAGTTGACTGTTGAGAAGAATAAAAGGAAGTAAATAGGAACTAAGGAATAAATCACGTGACATACTTGCCAATAAAAGACACAGGATATTTTGAGGGGGAAGTAAGGGTACCCATCCTAGAAACAAATAATTAAACCTGAGTGGGATGTATAATAAACATGTCTCCAAGTTTTCCATAATGGAAATCTTTAAATAAAGCATCGTTAATCATTCATCTGTTGATAGGCACTTAGGTTGCTTCCATAACTTGGTTACTGTAAATAATGTCACTATGAATATTCAGGTGCATGTATCTTTTTGAATTAGTGTTTTCATTTCTTTAGATATGTACCCAGGAGTGGGATTGCTGGATCAAATGGTAGTTCTAGTTCTAGTTTTTGTTTTCCTTTTTTTCAGTGAAGGTACTAGGGGTTGAACCTAGGACCTCATACTTGCTAAGCATGCACTCTGCTACTGAGCTATTACCCACCCTCTATTTCTAGTTTTTTAAGGAACTTTCATACACCCTCCATAGTTGCTACACCAATCTACAATCCCACCAACAGTGTAGGAGAGTTCCCTTTTCTCCACTCCTCATCAATATTTGTTATTTGTAAACTTTTTAATGATACCATTTTGACAGGTGTGAGGTGATATCTCACTATGGTTTTGATTTGCATTTCCCTGATGATTAGTGATGTTGAGCATTTTTTAATGTGTTTGTTGGTCATCTGTATGTCTTCTTTGGAAAAAAAAGTCTGCTCAGGTCTTCTGCCCTTTTAAATTTGGATAGTTTGTGGTTTTTTTGATATTGAGTTGTGTGAGCTGTTTATATATTTTGGATAGTAACCCCTTATCATTTGCAAATATTTTCTCCCATTCAGTAGGTTGTCTCTCATTTTGTCATTGGTTTCCTTTGCTGTGTGAAAGCTTTTAAGTTTTAGGTCCCATTTGTTTATTTTTGCTTTTACTTATTTTGCCTTAAGAGATAGATCCAAAAAAAATTTCTGCAATTTACATCAGAGTGCTCTGCCTGTATTCTTTAAATGTTTATGGTATATACCCATGAATAGATGGATCAATAAAGAATATTACTCAGCCATATAAAAGAAATTCTGCCATTTGCAAAAACATGATTGGCCCAGAGAGTATTACACTAAGTTAAATAAGGCAAAGAAAGACAAATATTCTATGTTGGCACTTATGTAAAATCAGAAAAATAAAACAAACAAATGTATGTAAGAAAACAGAAACAGATTCACAGATACAGAGAAAAAACTAGCGGTTCCCAAAGGGAGATGGAAGGGGGAAAGGGCAAATTAGGGGTATGAGATTAAGAGATACAAACTATTATGTATAAAATAAATAAGCAATAAGGAATATTGTACAGCACAGAGAAATATACATATTATTTTATAACCTTAAATGGACTATAATCTATAAAAATATTGCATCACTATGTTGTACACCTGAAACTAATACAAATAGTATTAGTATATCAACTATACTTCAATTTAAATAAATAAATAAAACATCTCTAACTCTCTAAAAGTAAAATAATCTCTAAATAAAATATTAGGTTAAATGTTGCAATAATTTAACCATTTGCAGATGGAACATGCAACTGTGACACAAAAAATGGCAGACCAACCCAAGATGGAATAATTCCATCTTTTGATTTATGGGTCATCCATTATTAAAACATAACATTATTTTCTAAATGTGAAACTATAACAAAAAATTCCCAGAAATTATGAAATAGAATGTATTTGGTTAACCTCTACATTTTGACCTCTCTATTCTTACAAACAGCCAATGATATGAGATAAACACAGAAGTCAGATCATCACCATATCATGGAAAATACTATGGTCTCTGAATAAAAGATATTCACACATTTGAAATTTTATTCTACCCAGTTAGGAAGATAGATGAAACATAAATCTTAAATACCTCCTTTCAATGAGGAAGATAATAAGATAAATACAACCTATGATAAAAACCACAGTAGTCATGGAATCAAGTGGCAGAAACAGAAATAAATGGGAGAATTTAGAAAATAACAGACTCTAAAGAAGTATAGAAATCAGGTGTAAGAGTCAGATCTATATAGTACTGTTCTCTAACTAGCACCTTACCCTTTAAAATTGGTCAAATATTCTATATTATCTCCTCTGCTTCAAAAACATCAACCATCCCATTATTCAGTCTTTGGCTGGGAGAGTCTCTACATAGATATCACTTAACAATGTAGGAAAATCGATAGACAGGAAGAAGGGAACTATAGAAACTTTGGATCATAATGTGGGGATCTGAAGGAGGTATAAGGAGGTATTCAGAATCAGAAGCTATGCCCTGTTACCTCTTTCTCATGATAATGATACCAACTTTCTAATAAAGGCACCGCACCTCTAGAATTCATTTCTTTTGAAAGCATACATCTTACCATGTGGAATTGTAGTCTGGAAAGGACGACTTGGGCTTTTCAGGTTCCATAAAGTCAAGCTACCATCTGAATGGCTGCACATGAACTGTTTGCCCTCGTGATGCCAATCAATTGAATGAATAGCCTAATGAAATAACAATTAAAAACAAGTAGAGGAGAAAAAAGTTTATATGTTATATCATTCTACATTCCAAAGGAAAAATAAATTAACACAATTATTATAGCAATAACACTTAAAAAACATATGTAATTTTTCAGACCCAGATCATACTACCTTTGGCTTCAATCCTCTATATGCTTATAAAAGGCTACAAAAATTCATCTCCTGAGATAAAGGAAAGTTAAATAAATTTCAAAATTTAGTTAGATCCCAGACCTTTTTGTTGTAACTACTATCCTTCCTGTATCCTTTAATGTTTTTGAAAATTATTATATAGAAGTAAAAGCAAGGTTATCAGAAGATAATCTATGGTAAGATAGAGACCTAGTTCCACTTAAAGTAGCCAATTTAAAAAGTAATCTACCTAAAGTTACAATTTAAGGGCCTACCATGTTTCAGCCATTGGTAAATAGTTTATGTATACATTATCTCATTTAACCCTACAAAACAGGTATTATTTTTTCCGAATTACACATGGTGAAATAGGCCTAGAGAGATTGAGATACTTGCTCAGGTTACACCATTCAGAGCCAACATGTATCTAACTACAAAACCCATATTCTGAATCACTCAGCTATAGTAACTCTAATATATACCATTTAAATTGATTTAAAGCAAGAAGGGTTCAAAATGTTTATATTTACAGGCTTACTCTGTAGATGTGAATTATATAAAATTAAAAATAATCATTCCATTTTTCTAAATTATTTTATTTCTAGTGGTTGCACAATGTCTTATATAACATACTCAAAATATTAATGAATAAGTAATTAATTTTATCACATTATTTCTAAACTCTTGGTACTCCTTCAAAATTAATAAAGTATATATGGAGCTTGGGTAATGTGCACAATGAAAGAAACTCTAGTAGACATAAAAGCTGAACAGATGTATACAGCATGATCTTTTCCTTAAAGGAACTTAAACAACTGCAAGATAGGAAACACATATATTAATATTAACAATGCTTATTGTTTGGAATTTTTAATATTTAGTTTTTTAATCTATTATTTATAAAACCATTATATATATATTTATACTAAACATATATATACACAAAGATATATTTCTAAACAGTAAGTATTATTAGAGTTACAGATAATTGATGACTAGAGTAATCATTAGACATATCACAAAAAAAAGAGCATAAAAGGTATACCTTAAGATAAGTAAGATTTTATTAATTAGAAAAGATACCAAGACACACTGGACTTATGTTTTCTCTCATCCTGGTCTTTATTACTGGGCAGAAAAGACTTCATTATTGCCAGGGTTCAGTAGAGGCAGTGAGAGGAAAAAACACTTTTTGTCTTCTCCTCTATTCATTTCTTCCCATTTTTGTAGGTGACTCAAGGGAAATGTCACTTCTTGCCTCCTCTACATGTTAAGTTGAATGAACCTCAGTCAATTTAAAGTTCTCTCAGACTATTTTGCTACAAATGGTGGGGGCAGAGAAAGTACCCCAAGCCCTAATCCTTCTTTCCATCCCACTGAATTTCTGTGTACTGGAGAAGACAGAAGTAAAAATAATAGCTACAAGACAAAACCAAAATAAGTACTATAAAAGAAGTACACTTGTTGTACAGAAGAGTAGGCATGTAAAACCAACTTGTTATTAAAGAAGAGAATGTCAAATAGTCCACTACTGAGGAGATTGAAGAACTAGCATTTGAACTTACTTAATGGATAAATATTCAATTTCCATTTATTTGATTATACTCCACCCTTGTCTTTAAAAAGGACTGTAAGGGTTTACTGAAAAACTAAATATAATGTAAGTAATTAAAGAAGAATATTTTAAATGGCAAACAATGTAGAAAATAAAACACTAGTCAGTTTGGTGAACTCAGTGGCTGTGATTGAATTTCTTGTAAACAAAAAAGAGAAAGGAAACCCAGAAAGCTGGATAACAATCTGAAAAAACGAAAAACAGCAGTTACTCAAGGAATTAAAAGATTATCCTCATGTTGAGCTCTGAGAAATTTCTCTGTGAGAGATTATTTAAGAAATATTGATGCAATAAAATAAAAATTTCACAGCTAATGTGGAAGCAAAATTTCTATAGTTATTTTTGAAAATAATCTTGGGTTTACAAAACAAAACTGAAATCATCAATGGTTATTCATCAAGGGGCTAGTTAGACAGTTCAAATAGCTTAACAGTGGCTAAAGAACTAATAGAATTTTGATATACGTAAGAGTAAGGAAGAGAGTTCATGATAAGGAATTAGTAGGAGTAAAGGCATGGAGGTAGGAAATAAATGTTTAGGAGATAGTGAGTAATATGTCTGAAGTGTGAAGACTGTGTAGAAAGATGTAGTAAATTAAACACAAGGTAAAAGATAGCACCAGGGCCTTAAATCTCCTGTCAAGGAATAAGACTTTGTATTGTTGACAACTGGGAGCCATTCAAAGTTTCTAAGGTAGAGAATTACATGATCTATGTCTTACAATGATAACCTTGTTAGTGAAAGATATACTGAAAAGGTAAGATATCAGAAGAAATGTGCTTAGTTAAAAGGCTATCATAGACTTCTAGGCAAAAGATAACAATCTAAACTAAGACACTGAATGTGAGAATGAAAAGAGAGGAAATAAATGAGAGGCAATATAAAAATATAATCAAGAAGACTACAAAAGTGATTGTATGTAATATATGAAGAAGAAGAAAGGGTCAAACATGACTCTGAGGGTTCTAAGTTGAAATAATTAACCAAAACTTAGAAACTGGAAAAAAAGAAAAACCACTCCAGAAGCAGATTCAAGCCTTTAAATATGTTTGGTGCCAATGGGATATTCATCTGGACTTTTATATTGTTAAATATTTGGATCTAGATCTCATGAAAAAGGTAAGAGTTAAAGATATATGGATTTTAACCTTGTTAGCATAATACAGGTAACATTTTAAATGATGGAAGGGAATATGAATATAAATATAAATTGAAAGAAAAGTGAAAAGAGGGTGAAGAAATAGAATCCTGAAGAATATCTATAAAGAAAGCTGAGGAAAGAACCAGTGATGGGGAAAGGAGGGGTGAAAAATGAAGTGAAACAACACAAACAAGGGAAGAAACCATTTTAAGAAGGAAAGGCTAGTGTAAAGTTATAGTGAGGAACTCAAAAGACTAAGTAGTCACTGACCATTGGTGACTTATGAGAAACCATTTCAGTTAAGTATTATAGAAGATTTCAAAATATGAGCAGTCAAGTGCTGAGGAAAGCTTGAAAAGTTTGGTAGTAATATGAAGCATATAACCATCTTTATTAAAATAATAGGACACATAATTATACATTAAAGTTAAATGGATTATATATTTATATATACATATATATGTCCATATAATTCTAGGTATAAAGTAGGTGTAGTGTAGCATTCTATGGACTTAAACATTGTTAATCCTTATTTAAACATTTTATTGAAAAACTACTTTTACTTACTTTAAGGTGAGAAACAGTCCTTCCACATTTTAAAAAATATCATTTTAGCTTCTTATGAAACAACCTAGTTAAAACAATTTTCATTATCCCTATCAAACTCCTGACCATAGTTCATTTCCATTCATTCATAGTAACCAAATAATGATCTAAGCACAGTTCAGATGGAAATAATGTACTTAAATTCTCCCACTTTTTAAAGCCACAGGAAAACTAGCTGATTCAGCATTTTCCTCTGGATATCCTTTTTAGCTGCTCTACTCTAGTTACAACTGGCTAAATACGCAGATAGTATTTGGACTCTTATCTAGCTGCCAGCCTTGAGAAGGGAAGCAATCTCCCTCCTCATCTTTATATTGTATGTATTTAACAAAAGGCAAGCCCTAGCTTAGCTCCCTAGGACCTTCTTTTCTTATGATTTAAGCCCTGAGAGTTGATCATAAAAAGCATAATTGTGTACTTGCCAGAGTATTTTTCACCAATCATGACCAAATTACTCAGTTGCTATATCATTTACTTCTGAATTCTTTGTCACTATGACAATAATCTTGTATATCATAAAATTCTAGTTTGCCAGAACCACTAAGAAATGAATGGGGAGACGGGTTATGGGATAGCCAAAGGCTTATATCTTTAAGCACCAAAGCTTAAATTTTACTGTTATGAGGGGGTGGAAGGGAGCACACAAAGGAATTATTCTAAAGAAATGTGTTTTCCTTTTAAATTTCTTTTTCTATTAACCTCAGTGTTGTCCTAAATTCTTTGGCATTCTTCCCATTTAAGCCTGGGTAATGTTCAACAGTGATTTTTGACCTGTACTTTCCTCCTATCTCTCAGTACTCTCATTTGAAAAATTTAATTGAGAGCTGAAATGATCACCTTTATTTCGACAGCTTCAAGAGGTGATTCGCCTCTGTCACCGTTTGCCCCTAGCTTTACTCTCTTCACATTAGCCTCTTCTTAAGGAGGAAATAATTAATGGCCTAGAATCAATCTTTGAACAACTGAAGTATCAATAAGAGATTGTTCTTTGATAAGAGTCCATTGCTCTCCTTAAATAAAAGCCCAAACTGTCAATTATGTACAATAAAACTTACTTCAAGATCTGACTCTTAAGTATTACTTTTTTAAAAATCACCTTTATTTCAAGAATGCAAGTAGTAGAAGATAAGGTCTTTCAAACTGACTACTTAAATGTTCTGCCACAGGAAAACAATTTTCTAAGCAAGATGTGAATAGTGTCTTTAGAGACCTTAAGGACATAGAGGTAAGACATAAACATGGAACCCAAAGGAAAGAAAAAGATAGGTAATAAGCACCAATGTATGTAAGATGCCCAAGAAGATTTTAAAATAGTCAGTCAAGGCAGAATTTCCACTCAGGAAACCCAGAGTTAGAACTTGTACAAATACCAACAGGCAGCATGAGGCACTGGATCAGAACCAGGCAGTTTTTCAGTGATAAAAATAATGGTAACACACAAAGTTTAAAAGTAGAAACCAGGCAAAAAGTTACAATATTCTTTTCAAAAATTTCAGTAGAAATCACTTACCTCATCATAATAAACTCTCAATTCTGCTTTTTTTGATTTCAAGTCCCAGAATACTACAGTACCATTTTCATAACCTATTAGCAGCTGGAAAATATTAAAATAATCATTTTTATATTTTTAACATTAATTTAACTTGCTCCAAATAAAGATTAATGTTACTACAATAAAGTAAAATCATATTACATAATACAACTCTATTTAGAATACCAATTTTTCCAAACCTGAATACAGATTTTCTACTTTGAAAAAATTGACAAATGAACATTACTTCAGTAAAAACATTTACCAATGATATCTAGCTCATTCCAAAGAGAAATTGAGGAAACATGTAAGTATATATAATGTAACATAAAAATAAGGAAATTGGAACAAAAGAAAAACAGTATAGAAAATGAAGATAAAATAAAGGATGAAATGCAGTAAGTTTAATAAAAATATATATGCCATTCAGTCCTACATACTTAAAATATGTGGCCACAATTTTGGCTTCAAATTTCTGTCAAATCCTATCTCTTTGACTTATGTCAGTATTTTAAATCAGTGATTTATGAGCTCTCAGAAGTTCACAAGGGTACTCTAGAGATTTGTATTATTAAAAATAGTTGATATTATTTATAAATCAATAAACAATTAACAAAATATGTTCTTCATTTCAAAATAAAAGTATTTGAGAAGAAATAATTATTTGATGATCAAGACTCAGACATTCAGCTAAATACTGCTAGCTGTGCTAATGATTTTTACTATGATTCTGAGTTATTATTTATAGTTATATTTTGTCATATTTAACCTACTATTGGTTAAAAGAACAGAAAGATAAAAATAGACCAATGTTCAAATAATGATAATATTTCCCATGAATTTGCCTGATATGCCAGAAAGATGATTTTCTTGAAATACAGTAGTAGTATTTTCTGATGAAAATTCTTATACTGTTAGTAAAGATGTTTCAATAACTCCAAAAAAAGGTGGTTAAAAGTGGAAAATATTAGTTATAAGTTGCTCCTATATAGCATCCTGAGACCCACTCATTTGCCTAGAAATTTTATAACAGCACAAAAAAACAACAAAAATAAACTGGGTAGTAGTTTTAACAGGAAATAAAATTTCAAATATCAGGTCATGAAAGCAATGTACATTATTTTTGAAAGTACAGAATATATTTAAATGTTTTATTATTAAACCACAAATTTTAAAATTGATTTGACAAAAAAAAATTGAGCTTTTTTTACGTACTAAATTAAAATAAAGTAAATGGCATTATGGCTTCTAGAATTCAAAGTCAAAATTAATATAAATAAAGAATATTTCTTAAAATAAAATTTATATAAAGTTATATATACTGTACTTAGATGCATATTAACTTCAACTCTTTTTATATATGAGAAAATGATAAATAACAAAACTAAATCCTATGGGGTGTGTGAGAAAAAATTTCTATAAGTGTACAGAAAGGAGATTTTTAAGTTTAAAATGTGTGAAAATATGACCTGTTCAAGAAAATGAATAATATAACCTTTCAGAATTTGAGCCTAAAGATGTAATGAAATAATATTCTAAAATGCTATATTTTTATAGTAAATATCTGAAAGATACAAGTTATTTTGTTTATAAAATATTACAAGCAATAGCCTCAGTGAATCACAAAATATAACGTAATGAATCTAAAATATAATAAATTAATGAGATAACTATATAAAATTATGATATGGGATATATCAAAATACATTAGAATCACTTAGAGAACTAAGAAAAACAGCCCTTGTTATCCAGGAGACACCACACAAAATCACTCTGTGACCACGATGAATCAAGACAAAAATATCACTCTGTAATCATGCCTGATCACATCAAAACATGAACATTATCCAAGTCACAAATACATATCATTCAGTTTTAAAAATATATCTCTCCCAATGTTAAGAATAGAAAGGCAAAGAAGTAGATGATTTCCTCACTACATATCATCAGGACCTGGAACAGTTTCTGAAAAAAGTAGGTACCTGAAAAAATATCTGTTAAATTAATTAGTAAATGCCAAATAATCAAAATCATAGATAATATATATTCCCTAATAAACATGAAATAAAATTAGAAGCCATTGACAAAAATATTTTGGAAACTAAAAAATGTATTTTAAAGTAATTAGGATCAAAGAAGAAATTATAATGAAAAGTATGACATAGAACAAAAGTGCCATATTGAACCTTGTAGGACACAGATAAGTCCTCATCAAGAGGGAAATTATTTTTATAAATACAGGCATACCTTGGAGATATTGTGGGTTTGGTTCCAGACCACCTCAATAAAGTGTAATATCACACTAAAGTAAGTCACACAAGTTTTACTGGTTTCCCAGTGCATATAGACTTTTACACTGTAATCTATTAAATATACAATAGCATTACTTCTGAAAAAAAAAGTACATACCTTAATTTAAAAATATATTATAGCTAAAAAGTGCTATATCATCTGATCCTTCAGTTAGTCATAATATTTTTTGCAATAGTAACATCAAAGATCACTAGACAGAGGTGGGATCGAGATGGAAGAGTAGGAAGACCCTGAGCTCAGCTCCTCCCGTTAATATACCAAAACTACAGCTATATACAGACAACTCTCAGAACAACTCAAAGACTAGCAAAACAGCTTTCCTATAATTAAGGATATAAAGAAAAAAAACACACACACACAGAGATGGGTACAAGGGTGAAAGAAGCACACCTGTTCAGGACCCACACCCAGGTAGGCGACCAAAAAGAGGAAGGGGATTTACAAACTCAGAGGTCCTCCCAAAGAACAAGGCATTAGAGCCCCACATTAGGCCCCCAGCCAGCACTGAGAAGATAATGCCCCTTAAATGGTTTTGAAAACCAGTGGGGCTTATGACTGGGAGAGCCAGAGGGTTGTAGCAAACTGAGACTCCACACTTAAAGGCAAGCACGTAAACTCACTCACTTGAGTCTAGGTGCAGAGGCAGCAAACTAAAAATTGCTTGGTGCTCTAGCCAGCCAGCAAAGGCCACCCAGCACAACTCACAGCCTGCTCCCAGCTCTGGCTCTAACCCCACAGCTGTGTAATGGCACCCAGCACACCCATGGAGAAGCCCTGGCTCACACCAGGCTCCATTACTAGCTCCTCCAGCTTCAAGCCACCCCTGCCAAGGTAACAGCCCTACACAACCTGGGAGAAGCTCAAAACAACACCAGACCCCACCTCTAGCCTTTCTAGCTACAGCCCTCTCCTCCCAAGGCAGTGTCCCTCAGGGCACTCTAGGAGAAGACCAGCCCATGCCAGACTCTGACTCTAGCAACCTCAACCTGGCCAAGATAGTGGCTCCAGTATAATCCAGGAAAAGCCCCCGTCAATGCTCACTTCAGCTCCAGTCCTCCTCACCAAAGCCACCAGACATACAAAGTCTGCAAAGGGATACTTCTATCCAATGACACACTTTCCAGACCAGATGAGTTAAATGTTCTGCCTAATTCATAAAGGCAAACACAGAAAATCAAACAAAATAAGAAGACAGAGAGGAAGACAAAGGAATATGTTCCAAATGAAATAACAAGATGAATTCCCAGAAAATAACCCTAATGAAATGAAGATAAGTACTTTACATAATAAGGAGTTCAAAGAAAGGTCATAAAAATGCTTATCAAACTCACGAGAATAAAGAATCACAGTGAGAGCTTCAACAAAAAGTTTGAAAATATTAAAAAAGACCCAAGCAGAGATGAGGACAATAACTGAAATGAAAAATACATTCGAGAGAATAAACAGCAGATTAGGTGATACAGAAGAATTAATAAGTGACCTGGAGAATAGAATTCTGGTATCACCTAATCAGAACAGCAAAAAGAGAACCAAAAATTTAATAGGATAGTTTAGGGGCATCTGAAACAACATCAAGCATGTAATATTCACATTATAGGATTCAGTCCCAGGAAGAGAAAAGGTAAAGTGGCAGAAAACATATTTGATGAAATAATGGTTGGCAAATTCCCTATGCTGGAAAGGAAACAGATATCCAGATCCAGGAATCATAGAGAGTCCTAAAAAGATGAACTCAAAGAGATCCATACATCTCATAAGTAAAATGGCAAAAGTTAAAAATAAAGAAAGTATTTTTAGGAAAGAAAGAGAAAAACAGAGTCACATAAAAGGGAAAGGCTATCAGCTGATTATTCAGCAGAAACTTTGTAGGCCAGAAGGGAGTGGCATGATATATTTAAAGCACTGAAAGGGAGAAACCCAAACCAAGGACACTCTACTTAGCAAAGCTATCACTCAGAATTAAAGGAGAGTAAAAGGGTTCCCAAGAGTTCCCAAGCAAAAACTAAGAGTTTGTCACCACTAAGCAGATCCCATAAGAAATGTTAAATGGTCTTCTTTAAGCATAAAAAAATCATAACAAGAAATGAGAAAATATATGAAGAAACTAAATTTAATTCATATAGGGAAATAGTAAAGGCAGTGGATCAACCACTTAAAAAGCTAGTATAAAGGTTAGATGGCAAAAGTCATAAAATCAATTATAACTACAATGAGCAGTTAATACACAAAAAGATGTAAAATATAATGTCAAAAACATGAAACATTTCAAAATTGTAGAATAGATAAACAAGATTACACTGTATAGCACAGGGAAATATACACAAAATGTTATGATAAATCACAGAGAAAAAAATGTGACAATGAGTGTGTATATGTCCATGAATGTCTGAAAAATTGTGCTGAACACTGGAATTTGACACAACACTGTAAAATGATTATGAATCAATAAAAAAATGTAAAAAAAAACATGAAACATGGTGGAGGAGTAAAAAAATGTAGAATTTTAAGAATATGTTTGAACTAAAATAACTATAAATTTAAAACAAATTATCTATCTATCTATCTTTCTCCCTCCCTCCCTCCCTATCTCCTGGTAACCACAAACCAAAAGCCTACAACAGATACATAAATAACAGAGAAAGAGAGGAACACAAGCATAATGCTAAAGAAAATCATCAAACCACAAGGGAAGAGACAAAGAAGAAAAGAATAGAGAACTAAAAAAAAATCAGAAAACATGCAACAAAATGGCAATAACTACATGCTTATCATTAATCACTTCAAGTGTAAATGAACTAAATGCCCCAATTAAAAAGCAAAATGTGGTTGAAGGGATAAAAAACAAGACCCATCTATATGCTGCCTACAAGAGACTCACTTTAGACCTAAAGACACACACAGATTGAAAGTAAAATGATGGAAAGATATTCTATGCAAAGAGAAACAAAAAGAAAGCTGGGGTAGCACAATTCACATCAAACAAAATAGACTTTAAACCAAAGACTGTAACAAAAGATAAAGAAGGGTATTATATAATGATAAGGTCAATCCAGAAAGAGGCAATAACATTCATAAACATATATGCACCTAACATAGGAACAACTAAATATATGAATCAAATATTAACAGACATAAAAGGAGAAATTGACAGCAATAAAGTATAAGTAGAGGATTCTAATACCCCATTTACAACAATGAAAAAATCACCCAGGCAGCAAATCAATAAGAAAACACTGGCCTTCAATGATACTTTAAGCAGTTGGACCTAATAGATATTTACAGAGCATTCCATCCCAAAACTATAGAATACACGTACTTTTCAAGTGTAACATTCTCCAGGATAGATCTCATCCTAGGCCACAAAACAAATCCCAATAAATTTAAGAAGAGTAAAATCATATCAAGTATCTTTTGTGACCAAGTTGATATGAAACTAGGTATCAATTACAGGATGAAAGGTGGAAAAGACACAGACAGATGAAGACTAATCAACATGCTGCTAAAAAAAAAAAAAAACAACCCAGTGAGTCAAAGAAGAAATCAAAGAGAAAATAAAAAATATCTTGAGATGAATGAAGGTTTCAGTAGAGAAGGTGGCTGGATGTGCAGCATGGCCCTCAGCCTGTTTATATCTGGGTTGAACTGCATCAATGATACGGGGTATGGGGTATCATCTTTCTTCTTTCTTCTTCTTCTTTCTTCTTCTTCTTCTTCCTTCTTCATTCTTCTTCCTTCTTCGTTCTCCTTTCTTCTTCATTCTTCTTTCTTCTTCATTCTTCTCCTTCTTCTCCTTCTTCTTCTTGTTTGTTTGTTTGTTTTGGGGGAGGTAATTAGGTTTATTTATTTATTCTTGGGAGGAGGTGCTGGGGATTGAACCCAGGACCTCATACATCTTAAGCATGCTCTACTGCTTGAGCTATAGCCTCCCCAACCCAAGCTGAATGAAAATAGAAACACAAGTTTTCAAAAGCTATGGTATGCAGCAAATGCACTTCTAAGACAGAAATTTATAGTAGCACAGGCTTACTTCAAGAAACAAGAAAAATATCAAACAACCTAACTAGAAACCCAAAGTAATTAAAAAAGAAAACAAAGTCGAAAGTTAGTAGAAGTAAGGAAGTAATAAAGATCAGGGGAGAAATCAATGAAATAGAGACAAAAAATAGAAAAAAAGTCAATGAAACTAACAATTTGTTTTTTAAAAGATAAAGAAAATTGATAACCTTTAGACAGACTCTTGAAGAAAAAAGAGGGACCAAATAAATACAATAAAAATGAACAATAAGTTATAAAAGATATCACAGAAATATAATCATAAGAGAATACTACAAACATTTGTAATCAAACTGGACAACCTAGAAGAAATGGACAAACTCCTAGAAATGTACAACATCCCAACACTAAATCAGGAAAAAAATAGAAAATATGAACAGACCAATTACTAGTAATGAAACTTAGTCAGAAACTAAAAAATTCCCAACAAACAAAAGTCCAGAATCAGATGGCTTCACAGGGGAACTCTACCCAACATTTAAAGAAGCATAATACCTATCCTTCTCAAAATCTTCCAAAAAACTGAAGAGAAGGGAACACTACCAAAATCATTCTTTGAGGCCAGCACTACAGTGAAAACAGAGCCAGACAAGGACATTATAAAAAAGGAAATTGTAGGCCAATAAATCTGATAAATATAGATGCAAAAATCGTAAACAAAATATTAGCAAACATTCAATAATATATAAAAAGGATCATATGCCATGACCAAATATGATTTATTCCAAGGATATAAGTTTGGTATAGTATCTGCAAATCACTGTGATACACCACATACACAAAATGAAGGGTAAAAATCACAAGATCTGCACAATAGGTGCAGAAAAAGCATTTGAAAAATTCAACATACATGATGATAAAAACTCTCCTCAAAGTCAATATACAGGGAATATATCTCAACATAATAGAGGCCATTTGTGACAAAACCACAGCTAATATCATACTCAATGGTAAAAAGCTGAAAGCTTTTCCTCTAAGATTAGGAACAAGACAAGAATGCCCACTCTTATTCAAAAGAGTATTGGAAGTCCTAGCCACAGCAATCATAGAAGAAAAAGAAATATCATCCAGGTTGGAAGGGAAGAAGTAAAACTGTCACTATTTGCAGATGACATGATACTTTCTATAAAAAATCCCTAAAAACTCCACCCAAAACTATTGGAACTAATGATTTAAACAAAATTAATATACATAAATCTGCATTTCTATACATTAAAAGTGAACTATCAAAAAGAGAAAGCAAGAAAACAATCCCACTTAAAACTGCATCAAAAAGAATAAAACACTTAGGAACAAACTTAACGGAGGCGAAAGGCCTATACTCTGAAAACTGTATGACATTAATTAAAAAAAAAACAAAACTGAAGACAACATAAAATCATAAAGATATTCCATGTTCATGGACTGGAAGAATTAATGAATTGTAAAAAGTCTGTACTACCCAAAGCAAACTACATAGTCAATGCAATCCTTATCAAAATATCCATGCAATATGCACAGAACTAAAAAAAAAAATCCTAAAATTTGAATGAAGCCACAAAAACATAGCCAGCTTAAGAAAGGAGAACAAAGCTGGATGTTTCACACTCCCTGACTTCAATCTATACTAGAAAGCTGAAGCAATCAAAACAGTATAACACTGCACAAAAACAGACACATAGATCAATGAAACAAAATAGAAAGCCCAGAAATAAATTCATGCATATACAGTCAATTAATCAAAGACAAAGAAGGCGAGAATATACAATGGGGAAAAGACAGTTTCTTCATGTAAGTAGCTGTGGGAAAACTGGACAGCTACATGTAAATGAAACTAGACCATTTTATCACAACATATACAAAAATAGACTTTAAATGAACAAAAGACTTAAATGTAAGACCCTGAAACCACAAAACTCCTGAAAGAAAACATAGGCAGTATGCTCTTTGTAATCAGTCTTAGAAATATTTTTTTTGGATCTGCTTCCTCAGGCAAGAACAACAAAAGCAAAAATAAGCACATGAAACCACATCAAATTAAAAATGTTTGCACAGCAAAGGAAACCATCACCAAAATGAAAAGACAACTTATGGAATGGGAGAAAATATTTGCAAATGATGCAACTGACAAGGGGTTAATGCCCAAAATATGTAAAGAACTCATACTATTCAATGTCAAACTAGCAAACTATTCCATTAAAAATGGCATTTTTTCCAAAGAAGACATAGAGATTGTCGACAGGCACATGAAAAGATGCACAGCAACACTAACCATCAGGGAAATACAAATCAAAACCACAATGAAATATAACCTCAAATTTGTCAAAATGGCTATCATCAAAAAGACAAATAACTAACAAGCGTTGGTGAGGATGTAAAGAAAAGGAAACTCTTGTGCACTTTTGGTGGGAATATACATTGGTACAGCCACTATGGAAAACAGTAGAGAGGTTCCTGAAAAAATTAAAACTTGAACTGCCATATGATCCAGCAATTCTATGTCTGGGTACTTATCTGAGAAAAATAAAAACACTAAATCACAAAGATATATGCACCCCAATGTTCATCGCAGTGTTATATACCATAGTCAAGATATGAAGCAACCTAGGTGTCCATCAACAGATAAATGGATAAAGAAAATGTGGTGTACACACACACACACACAGAGGAATATTTCTCAGCCCTAAAAAAGGAATGAAAGTTCTGGTCAAGATGGTGGAGTAGTAGGACCATGAGCTTCTCTCTCCTCAAGACTACAACAAAACCACAAATGATTACTAAACAACCATCAAAAAATAAAAGACTGGCATCTAATAAAAAAGATCCTTTTCAACTGGAAACATAAAGAGGGAAGGAAGGTAGGATGGCTGTGCTCACAATATATTTGGGCCCCAAATCCCCTAGGTGGGCAACTCATAAGCTGAAGAATAATTAAGTTGCAGAGACCCTTCCACAGGAGTGAGAGTTTTGAGCCCCACATCAGGTTTCCCAGTCCAGGGTTCCAGCACTAGGAAAAGTCTCCAGAATATCTGATTCTGAAAGCAAGGAGGGCTTAACTCCAGGAGTCCCACAGGACTGGTAGAAGCAGAAACTTCACTCTCTTGGGAAGCACACACAGAATTTTGCACTCACCAGGTCCAAGGGCAGAGGTAGTGACTTCATAGGAAACTAGGCCAGACCTGCCTGCTGGTTTTAGAAGGTCTCCTGGGGAGGTAGGAGGTACCTGTGGCTCACCCTGGGGACATAAAAGCTGGTGGTGGACATTCAGGGAGTATTCATCTACATGAATATCTTCCTGGAAGCTGATGTCTTGCTTGGATCCTTAGTACCAAGACCTAGCCCCAACCAACACCTTGTAGACTTAAGTGCTGGGAAGTCTCAGGCCACACAACATACAGGGTGGGAACAAAGCCCCACCCATCAACAGACTTCCAGAGTCCACAGCCTCCTCTAATCATGCCCCTAGCCATAGCCTTATGCACCAAAGGGCCAGGACCAAGCTCCACCCAGCAGTGGGCAGGTATTCCTCCTGCCAGGAAATCTGCATAAGCCTCTGGTCCAGCCTCAGCCACCAAGGGGCAGATAACGGAAATAAGAAAACACCAACCCCAAGGTTTGTGGAAGGAATCCACCAGTAGGCCAGACTCCACTCAGGGACTGGCTGGATCTTGGCCCTTGGATACCAAGAGAGGAGTGTACTGCTAGGACACATAGGATGTGCCCAGTAGAGGTCCACTTCTCCAAAGTTGAGAAGCGTAAGTAACCTACCTAAAAATACAAACAGAAAGTTAGACAATATGAGGTGGCAGAGGACTATCTTCCAGGCCAAGGCACAAGTTAAAATCCCAGAAGAAGAAATAAGTGATGAGGAGATAGGCAATCTATCCAAGAAACAGTTTAGAGTAATGATGGTGAAAATGTTCAGAGAACACAGGAGGAGTACAGATACAAAGAGGGAAATTTTTAGCAAAGAATTAGAAAATATAAAGAATGACCAGAGTTGAAGAATACAATTATTGATATGAATAACAGACAAGAAGGAACCAAGAATAGACTAAATGAGGCAGAAGAACGGATCAGTGAGCTAGAAGATAAATTAGTGAAAATCACTACCAAGGAACAGAAAAAAGAAAAAAGAATGAAAAGAAATGAGGATAGTTTAAGAGAACTCTAGGACAATACGAAGCACACTGATATTTGCAGTATAGGGGTCCCAGAAAGAGAAGAGAGAGAGAAAGGAACTGAGAAAACAGACAAAATTTTCCCTAACTTGGGAGAGGAAACAGTCACCCAAGTCCAGAAAGTGCAGAGAGTTCCGCACAGGATCAACCCAAAGAGGAACACACCAAGGCACATAGTAATCAAATTGACAAAAATTAAGAATAAGGAGAAATTATTAAAATCAGCAAGAGAAAAGAAACAAATAATATACAAGGGAACTCCCATAAGGTTATCAGCTGATTTTTCAGCAGAAACTCTACAGGCCAGAAGGGACTGGCATGGTATATTTAAAGTGATGAAAGGGAAAATTTACAACGAAGAATACTCTATCCAACAAGACTCTTGTTCAGATTTGATGGAGAAATGAAAACCATCACAGATAAACAAAAACTAAAACAATTCAGCACCACCAAACCAGCTTTACAACAAATGTTAAAGGAACTTCTATAGTCATCAAACCACAAGAAAAGAGAACAAAAAGAAGAGGGAAGAAAAAAACCCTACAAAATAAACCCAAAACAATTAACAAAATGGCAATAAGGACATATGAATTGATAATTATCTTAAAGGTAAATGGATTAAATGCTCCAATCAAAAGACACAGACTGGCTGAATGGACACAAAAACAGATCCATATATATGCTGTCTACAAGAGACCCACTTCAGATTTAGAGACATGCAGTCTGACAGTGAAGGGATGGAAAAAAAAAAATCCATGCAAATGGAAACCTAAGAAAGCTGGAATAGCAATACTTCCATCAGACAAAATATATTTTAAAATAAAGACTGTTACAAAGGACAAAGGATACTACATAATGCTCATGGGATCAATCCAAGAAGAAGACATATCAATTGTAAATATATATGCACCCAACATAGGAGCACTTCAATATATAAGGCAACTGTTAGTAGACATAAAAGGAGAAATTGACAATAACACAATAATAGTGGGGGACCTTAACACCCCACTTACATCAATGGACTGATCATCCAGACAGAAAACCAAAAAGGAAATACAGGCCCTAAATGACACATTAGACCAGATGGACTTAATTGATTTCTATAGAGCATTACATCCAACAGCAACAGAATACACATTCTTCTCAAGTGCACATGGAACATTCTGAAGAATCGACCACATGCTGGCCCACAAAGCAAGCCTCAGTAAATTTAAGAAAATTGAAATTGTACCAAGCATATTTTCTGACCACAATGATATGAGGTTAGAAATCAACTAAAAGAAAAAAACTGCAAAAACTGCAAACATGTGGAGGATAAACAATATGCCACTAAACAACCAACAGATCACTGAAGAAATAAGAGAAAAGCAAAAATACGTTGAGAAAAATTAAAAAAAAAAACACACACAATGATCTAAAACCTCTGGGATGCAGCAAAAGCAGTTCTAAGAGGAAAGTTTATAGCAATACAAGCCTACCTCAGGAAATAAGAAAAATCTCAAACAAGCTAAACTTACACCTAAAGCAGCTAGAGAAAGAACAAACAAAACCCAAAGTTAGTGGAAGAAAAGAAATCATAAAGACCAGAGCAAAAATAAATGAAACAGATACTGAAAAAACAAAAGATCAATGAAACTGAAAGCTGGTTCTTTGAAAAGATAAACAAAATTGATAAGCCTTAGTCAGACTCATCAAGAAAAAAAGGGAAAGGGCCCAAATTAATAAAATCAGAAGTGAAAAAGTAGAAGTCACAACTGACACCACAGAAATACAAGGGATCATAAGAGGTTACTATGAGCAAATAATGCCAACAAAAAGACAACCTAGAAGGAATGAAAAATTACTTAGAAAGGTACAAATTGCCAAGAATGAGTCAGAAAGAAATAGAAAATATGAACAGATCTGAAATTGAATCATTAAGTTTAAAACTCCCAACAAACAGAAGTCCAGGACCAGATGGCATCACAGGCGAATTCTACCAAACATTTAGAGAAGAGTTAACATCTATTCTTCTGAAGCTATTCCAAAAAATTGCAGAGGAAGGAATACTTTTGAACTCATTCTATGAGGTCACCAACACCCTGATACCAAAACCAGACAAAGACATCACAAAAAAAGAAAATTACAGGCCAGTATCACTTATGAATATAAATGCAAAAATCCTCAACAAAAAACTAGCAAACTGAATCCAACAATGCATTAAAAGGATCATAAGCCATGATCAAGTGGGATTTATCCCAGGGATGCAAGGATTTTTCAATATCTGCAAATCAATGTGATACACCACATTAACAAACTGAAGAATAAAAACCATATGATCATCTCAATAAATGCAGGAAAAAAAAACTTGTGATAAAATTCAACACCCATTTATGATGAAAACTCTCCAGAAAATGGGCATAGATGGAACATATCTCAACATAATAAAGGCCATATATGACAAACCCACAGCTAACATCATACTTAATGGTGAAAATCTAAAAGAATTTCCTCTAAGATCAGGAACAAGACAAGAATGCCCACTCTCACCACATTTATACAACATAGTTTTAGAAGTCCTAGCCATAGCAATCCGGGAAGAAAAAGAAGTAAAGGGAATCCAAATTGGAAAAGAAGTAAAACTGTCATTGTTCACTGATGACAGGATATTATACATAGAAAACCCTAAATAAGCAACCAGAAAACTACTAGAGCTCATCAATGAATTTGGTAAAGTTGCAGGATACAAAATTAATATATAGACATCAGCTGCATATCTATACACTAACAATGAAATAGCAGAAAAAGAAATTAAGGAAATAATTTCATTTACCATCACATCAAAAAGAATAAAATACCTAGGAATAAATTTACCCAAGGAAGCAAAGGATCTGTACTCCAAAAACTGTAAGACACTGATGAAAGGAATTGAAGACGACATAAGCAGATGGAAAGCTATACCATGCTCTTGGATTGGAAGAATCAATGTTGTTAAAATGGCCATACTACCCAAGGCAATATGCAGATTCAGTGCAATCCCTATCGAATTACCAATGACATTTTTCTCAGAGCTGGAACAAAAAAAATGTTAAAATTTGTATGGAAACACAAAAGACCCCAAAAGAGTTTTGAAAAAGGAGAACAGAGCGGGGGGAATCATGATCCTGACTTCAGACTATAGTACAAAGCTACAGTAATCAAAACAGTGTGGTAGTGGCAAAAACCCAGACACACAAATCAATGGAACAGGATACAAAGTCTAGAAAGAAACCCACACATTTATGGTCAATTAATCTATGACAAAGGAGGCAAGAATACACAATGGAAAAAAGACAGTCTCTTCCATAAGTGGTGCTGGGGAAACTGAACAGCTACCTGTAAAAGACTGAAATTAGAACATTCTCTAACACCATATACAAAAATAAACTCAAAATGGATTAAAAACCTAAATGTAATTAAGACCAGATACTATAAAACTCCTAGAGGAAAACATAGGCAGAACGTTCTTTGACATAAATCACAGAAACATTTTTTTCACAGAAACAAATGGGATCTAATTAAACTTAAAAGCTCTTGCACAGCTAAGGATACCTTCAACAAAACAAAAAGACAACCTACAGAGTGAGAGAAAATATTTGCAAATGATGCGACCAACAAGGGACTAATTTCCAAAATATACAAACAGCTCATACAGATTAATATCAAGAAAACAAGCAACCCAACCCAAAATGGATTAGGAAGACCTAAATAGACATTTCTCCAAAGAAGACATCCAGATGGCCAATAAGCACATGAAAAGATGCTCAACATCACCAACTGTTAGAGAAATGCAAATCAAAACTACAATGAGGTATCACCTCACACCCATCAGAATGGCCATCAAAAAACTACAATGAGATAGCACTTCACACCAGTCAGAATGGCCAAAATTAAAAAGTCCACAAATGATAAATGCTGGACAGGGTGTGGATAAAAAGGAATCCTCCTACACTGTTGGTAGAAATGTAAATTGGTGCAGGCACTATGGAGGATGGTATGAGGATTCCTCAAAAAACTAAAAATAGACTTGCTATACGATCCAGCAATCCCCCTCCTGGGCATATATCCAGAGACAAATATAATTCAAAAAGACATATATACCCCAATGTTCATAGCAGCACTATTTACAATAGCCAAGATATGGAAGCAACCCCTATGCCCACAAACAGATAAAGAGATAAAAAAGATGTGAGACAGATAGATAGGTAGGTAGGTACGTAGGTAGATAGATATAATGGAATATAATGGAATATTATTCAGCCATAAAAAGGAATAAAATTCTGCCATTTGCAGCAATGTGTATGGACCTAGAGAATATTATGCTTAGACAAATTATTCAGATAAAGACAAATACTATATGATGTCATTTACATGTAGAATCTAAAAAATAATATAAATGCATATATATAGCAAGACAGAAACAGACTCACAGATACAGAAAATAAACTAGTGATTACCAGAGGGAAGAGAGAAGACTGAGGGACAAGTTAGGGGCATGGGATTAAGGAATACAAACTACTATGTACAAAATGGATAAACAACAAGAATATATTGTATAGCACAGAGAATTATAGCCATTATCTTTTAATAACTTTCAGTGGAGTATAATCAATCTGTAAAAATACTGAATCACTATACTGCACACCTGAAACTAATATGACAATGTAAATCAACTATTCTTTAACTAAAGAAAAAGTAAATTCTAATGACACCTGATTGGAATCACACTATATTTATGGATCAATTTAAAGAAATTCAGTGTTCTTTTTCTTAACATAGGGGTGACTTGTCTTTCAGGTTCAATATTTATTAGGCTAATTCAGTTTGTATCATTTAAAAATAAAAAACCAAATCTGTACTAAATAATTTATTCAGGTATTTTATATAGTACTCAGCAAAAATTACATGCTTGAAGAGACAATATTTATAATGAATATAATGAAGGTGACACTTTAGATCTTTTCATGTTATCAATTTTGTTTCCTCATCATTAAAGGAAAATTATAAATAATCAAAATTAATAAGGATTATTTCTATATTCTGTGAACATTTTCTACATTATTACCTAATTATCAAATGAAGATTGGCTAATTTATGATTATTTAATATTTGTTATTTATCATTACCATTACTGAATAGCAGGGGTCAATGACTAATGATATTGATAACCATATTGTTAAGTTTAAGCATAGAATATTTTAAAACTAAAGTTGTTCTATATGTTACATGCTTTCCTCAAAATTCCAGAATTAAAAATTTACTTTAGCTCTAGGTCAAACTAATGACTTAATCCGAGACCATTACTAGTGTAAATAATTCACTCATTCATTTATTTGCTAATTCATTCAACATTTTTACTTTCAGATTATACTGAATATTATGAACTGTGCTAGATGTTAGGTATAAAATAACAGTAAGAAACACCTTTATTCAAGAATAAAGAAAATAAATTCAAGAATAATGGTATTGTAATACTCACTTTCCCTTCATCTCTTGGGCTATCACTTAAATGTACAACTGGACCTGGATGAGTCTTTGTGGATCTGTTAAATCAATTCAAAACAGTAATTAAAAAACATTAAACACCTTACCATTACAAGACTGGAACAAAGAAATTAAGATTATAATGGAATACACTCCCAATATTTTGGAGTTTAGCTTAAATTGATTTGAGGTTTTAGTTGTTTTCCTTCAAGACTACTTTTGTTTCTCCTACTAACTCTTAATAGTAGGTCTGTTTAAAAAAAAAAAAAAGAATCAGGTTTAAGAACATAGATCCACATAACAATGAGATTCTTCATTATCTTATATACTTACGTTTTTTGCCAGATCTGGTTCTCTGAAAATTTGAGAATAAAATTTTACTCATACAAATAAAAAAACTTATACAGCCACAAGGCTGATGCTACAAACCTGTTCCAACCAAACTGTAAAGTATATCCCTAATTTAAAATTTGCTTTGACAAGAAATCTCTGTCAAAAGGGAAGTACAGTGGCTCCTTTGATTTACAAAGAGACTCTAGCGATACCATCTTACAGAAAACTGAGCAACTGGGAAAATCTAGTTCACTGGTTACATCTCAATTATCTGACTAAATTTATTCTATTCTAATATCTGGCATGTTTCTTTTATATTTCCTACCTTAACTGGTATCACTGTTGAATATCATTATGTCATGGTTAAATATGATACGACATAGATTTATTATTGATTATTTTTCCACATCCTTTCAATGACTTAATTGTGCCAGATTAACCATAAGTATATTGACATAGTTATAATTTATTTCTTAAGCACGCATGAAAACCATCAAAGATTCTGCATAAAACAATAAGATTTAATTATAGAAACTCTTTGGAATCAGACAAAAGTGACAATTAAGTAACTCCAGGTTCCCCAGATACTGACTACGCAGAGTAATTCAGAGAAATAAATACAGATTTACTAGATATTTTTTACTGGTTTTATCCTAAATTTTCTCACTTAAAAATGGAGATAGTAGTACAGAACCCATTGAATAAGTGTGAGAATTAGAATATACCTATAACATCTAACATAATGCCAAAACATAGTACTCAATAAGTAGTATGTATTATGACTTGTAAATTATCAGAATAATTAGAAATTAAGTTACTATTTGCAATTAGGACATGTGCAAGAAGAAAAAGTAAACAAGGCTTTTTAAAATTTTACAGTTTTTTTGCAGTTCTTCCATGTTTATATGCAATGTATCATTCACATATAAATGCAGTGCATTATTACATTATAAATGCCTCTGATAAAAAACGGTGAATGTCCTTCAATTATCTCTTTGTAACTAATGATGTACAACAAACCATAAATCCTTAACTGTCTCTTGGGTTTGACTGGAAGAACAAATATCAAAGTGTACTCCATGATAAACTAATGAATACATAAGGTGTTTCATATAAAGGGTGTTCAATATCAAAAAAGTTTAGAAAACCCTGAATTAAACAGAGTTAAACATTTTTTCTTTTACAGAACTTCTTAGAGTCATAATACACAAATCATCATTGCAAATCCTCAATATTTTCCAAAATTATTAGTCTATAGAATCCTTTTTCATTGGCCATATTAGGGGAATCACTGAAATGTACTTTGAGAAACACTAGTTAGACTATATGCAAGACTCTTCCATTTAGCTTATCAGACTCTATAAAACACTCAAGCTCAGAAAATAATCTAGAATTAAACTTCAGTTATTTGTAATAACTTTTTCAGACTATAGAAATATTTTCACTGTAAAAAAAAAAAAACTCCGAAACTTAGAAGATATCAAAAGTTAAAAGGAAAAAAATCTCTCATATTATTTCACTGCCTGGATATGTCCATTAACACTGTGATGTATTTTTTCTGACTTTTCCCCTAACATTAAACTTCCAAAAACTACCAAGCATTCATTGCAAAACTTATGGCCATTAGGAATTGACTTAAAAATAACAAAGCAACTGGGGACTATGGGTTCTGTAAATCCCATAAAAATTACTTAAAATAGAATTATCAATGAACTTAAATTCACACAATATTCATCTAAACAATGTCCAATAATTCTTCTAATATCCCTATATATTTATCTTCTTCCCAGTCACTACAATGGCTTCTTGATAGTTTTCTTTGTGGACTTTCTCTTCCTATATCTTAATACTGGTATTCTTTTGTATTCTGTTCTAGACTGCAATCTAGATTATTATATATGGTCATGAATTCAAGAGCCCACAGGAGCTAGGCAGGTATAACAAATAATTCCAATAGGTGAGTAAGAACTGTGCCAAACTGGATAGTACATTACACACCTACAAAAGGAAAGTTGTTAGTCAGTTCCAGTTGATTACTGACTGCCATGAATGAATAGTGGACTGGGATTGTTTCATCAGTAATTTTTTTCATGAACAGCTGGAAATCTAAAATTTTATCTCTACTCTATCAGTTTTTAAATATTTGAAACTAATAATTCAGAACATATTTAAATACTCTGATGGGCAAACAAAACATATCTATGAGTCAAAATTGGTTTACTGTCTACAAATTTGCTGCCTCTTTTATATCCACTCTTCATGTGTAATCTCATATATTCTCATAGCTTCAAGGACCATGTAAATTCTGATTTCATTAGGTTCAGATCTATATTTTCCACTTCCTATCATTCTTCCATACCAATTCCGTTTGAGTATCTTAAAAACGTATACAACTCAACATACCTAATATTGAATTCATTATTTTACTCCCCACCTACTCAATCTCCTGCATTCTTTCACTAAATTGCACCTTATCTAAACAGTTGCTCAAGCCAAACACATTGGGGGCACTTGTAATACTCTATTATTCTTATACTTCCCATAATACCCAAGTATTGCCTCTTCTATCTTCCAGGTATTTCTTTAATATGTCAGCTTATCTCCACTCTTAAATCCACCATAATTTTTTACCAAAAATATAGTCTTTTCTCCTTTCAATCATTTCTGCATACCTGCATTCAGAATAGACTTCCTGAATTAAATTTGGTCAAGTCAATTCTTTGCTTAGCACCCTCAAATCTGGGACCTCCTGGCCTTAGATAAAGTCTGAATGCTCAAACTGACCTTGAAGGGCTTTCATGTTATATACCTTGATTATCTTCTCAGCTTTATCTCTTGCCATCCTTTCCACTAGCTTTTCTAACCAACTAAATTACTTACAATTTCTGTGCATGGAACAAAAAACTCTCACACTCTATCCTTTAAACCTTCCGTTCTCTCTTCCTGGAAAACCCTATCCCCTAATTCACCACTCATCTAAATGAAAATCACACTTCAGATCTCATATATGTAACTTCCTTCATACTTCTCTGAGACCTCATGGCTATATTAGGTATCCTTCTTATGGAATTGCCACATTATATTTCCAATATACTGTAATTGTCTTTTCGCTTAGTCTCATCTTTATCAGACTAGAAGCCCTGAGAGGAGAGAAACCTTGTCTTCCCAGTTTATACTTGTATTCAGGATCTATCATATCAAAGTGCTTAATAAATATATGTGAAAACTGTCAGTCGTATACTTATGACTTAATTCTAAAATTCTAAGTTTTAATCATACCTAGAAAAAGTAGGCTACATTTTTTAAAAAGCTAGGGCTGCCTTGCAGAAATAGCTATTTCTGTGCTATAACCTGGAATATATTTTCCCATTAAAAATTTTTTAATGTCAATTTTGTTTTATACTACTGTTTTACAAGGTATTTGATAAACATCACCATTTCTACAAATATCACAAAGACGGCTTCCAGTTTCCAAATAACCAACATATACATTATAAGAACACGAACTATTTTATAATTATGGGAATTGCCTACAATTACAATTAGGAAACTTCAGTAAAAATAGAAACAAGGTAAAAAAATAATAAAACTTGATTGAAAAGTATTTCAAGAATTTAAAATAGAAATAATCTCAAATATCTCCTAAGGTTATTCTGCATACTTAAAAAATGTACTGTTAAATTTTGTTTAAAATTCTATAAAATAAATGACTCTTCTTAATTAAATTCATATTTTATTATTGTCTCATATCCTTGACACATATTAATAAGTGCCATTCATTTTCTAATGTACTCAAGAGTTAGAAAGCAATTAAAAGACAGACTGTTCTGGGAGACTGGAAGTGGCAATTAAAATTATATCTATCACAATGGGACTATACTTCCATGGAACACACTTTTATAAATAAATAAACCAAGAAATAGTCAGGAGGTAAAGTGACCACTAGTAATTTCTTAAGGATATTTCAAGGTCATTTTCAGAGGCAAATACAACTCTATAAAACACTGGATTTATATAAGTGGTAGATTGCATTCTGAATCACATGTGTAAGATCATATTATGAAAAATAAAAGTGCCTTATTTTATTTCTTTAATATCTCCTAATTTTACCGTCTTTCATAAAATACATTTATAACTCTTCATTAGTCCTGAAATCATGAAGTATGCACTATGGAAATACATACAGCATATAAACCATAGTTCATGTAGTATTAATCCGAATTATGAAAAGGAATTGTTAAGTAAATGAATAAAAAAACAACACTGCAAGAGTGGTGAAATTTTTGATCTGTTTAAATAATAAACTCTTCTTAATGACTTTAGCAGCATTCAACTGAACTGAAAACAAATAATGAATCTATTACTATTTGTACTAATATTAAATTTGTATAAAACCACTATAATTTCATCTCAAATAAAGTAAAATCACAAGGTTCACTTGTATCTTTATCAGTATTCTAAAGGAACATTATGAAAACAAGTATTAAGTTCAGCTCTATTTAATTATTTTATATAACTAAGATTAAAGAGGAAAAAGCCTTTCCCAAATAGCTGGAAAAGTAACTTTTTTGGAGACACATAATTGTCTATAGGATGGTTTTTAAAATATACCTACAGAATATTAATATATATATGAGCAAAATAACTCATATAAATGCAAGCTATAAGTCCATAGTAGTGTGTAACTATTTATCGTACTAATTTTCAATAATGTCGTTAGTCACTTAGTAGCCACTCTGTGGAAAGCACCAAAATTAGCCAAATATGAAGAAAAAGAGAGCAATGAACAAAGGATTCTACCCTGGAGTAGTTCTTAATCTAACGAGGAAGATTTATCATTAATTAAAAAAAAAATGTTAGGATATAATACAAAAGAAATATTGTAAGAATATAACTAGTAACAACCTTCCCTATCAAGTAACATACATGTACACTGAAACATTGGGAATAAGGAACAATAGATTTATTGTAAAGACCAGAGTCAAGTTTCATGAAAATAGACTGTTGGAATTTTGGAGAACAACAACTATGTAACTTAGAATACACATATATGTAAGAGAGAATGAGCCAACCTCAAGTCTAATGTATCTTATTAAGGACTTAACATGAACAGAGCATAAACATTTATTAAAGAAAAATTGTTTTTCCAATTAACACATTGATAAGAATTATTTGTGTATATACTAAAAGATGGCTTGGAATTCCATGTAATTTCACATTTGAGTGATTTCACATTTTACACGTGCAGAAACGTGAATATCAATGCCAAAGTGAAAGTGGTACTTGCCATCAACCACAAATCCAAAGAGCTGTATACATCACAACATAAAAGATATTAATAGATTGCTTCTTCTTGAAACCCAAAATGATAAGTTAATGAGGCAACAGAAGAATAGGCTACCAGCATTTAAAAATATGTGAACAAATCATGATTATTTCTACATAAAACTAACTGTGGGGTCAAAAACCACTTGCCATTCCCACTGAAAGTGGCTATACTAAGGTTGACTATAATAAAATAAGATGATTTCCATGTATAACTTTTAGAATAAGCCTTACTATTTTATCATTAAATTTTGCATACATAACGACCCTTAATTATTTACATTATTTGGAAAGTCTAAAATTAGCATATGTTTATAATACAACATCTATTTTCTAAAGTCTTTATGGTTTTAAATTATTTTAGCTGCAGATGTTTCAAATTAATCATAAATTAATCATAAATTAGCTGTAGATGTTTCAAATAACTGCAATTTGATATATATGTCATATAACCATAGAAATATTTAACCCAAATTAAGTGGTATTCAAGTTCAAACTTACAGTTCAATTGCTTTGTTCCACATGATAACATATCCAGAAAGAATGAAAGATTCAATATTTACAATGTGTGTATTTCCTCTTTCTGTTCCAACATAGAGCCATTTACTCTGGAAAGGTAGATGACAGTAAGTAATTCTGAAAGAAAGAAAATTACGATTAAAGTATCTAAATTTTATGTCTGGTCAACATTATATTTTCCTTACACTTATACAGTGATAGCAATATAAACAATAAAATTTACTATGTACTCAAGTAGCACTTAGTAGAGGTTATAGGATAAATAACAACAGTGTATCATTAAAAACCATAATGATAATAATAGACACTATTAAATAGGTGTCTAACATGGGCATTGATATATATTATTTCTAATTCTGAAAACAGCACTTCAAGACTGATATATAGTTCTGTTTTACAAAGAGGAAACTGAGGCCAAGAATTGTTACTTTTACTTGACTAGGACTGACAGCTAATAGGTGGCAAAACTGGGATTCAAATCCATTCCTGTTTGGTTGTAAAATTACCATCTTTCTACCAAGCTATATTGTTTGCTTATTTCTTTCAGTAATATTCATTTCAAGTAGAAATTAGGTATATATAAAACATAAATTCTAGAGTTCTCAGAAAGTCTGCAGTTTTGTCTACATGAGATGATAAATTATTTACTTTTTATTCAGATATTTGGCATTTAAGTAGTATAAAGAAAACTTGTAAGGTTGGAAATTCACTATAATATTCCCTTTTTTTTGTTCTGCCTACATCTTCACAATGAGCTTTCTGATCAATTCCAGGAACCTGTTTCATAGCCAGAGCAATCATGATTCCTATATATGAAATCTGGGAATTTATGAGTCTTCTATCCACAGCATTATCACTTTTTCTAGTTTGGCCTACTTATGCTCCTAAACCACTCTTAAAAAGCCTTACCCCTTAAAAAGGGGTAAGTTTACAGTTATTCCTTGTCAGAACTTGTGTTAAATCATAGTATTTCCTAGAATTTACTCAGAAGAGGAGCTCATTAATTGTTAGTAGAGCAGGACAGAATTCTGATGTCTGGCAGACAAACCAATTAAAAAAAAAAGGAAATGTAAATGGCAAACTCCAAAAAAAGATTCCATCTTGCACTTCTTCTATAAGAGTGAATATTCAATCTGTCAAACTTACATTTTCAATCTAGTTCATTGACTTTCTCCACACCAAATTTTGTCTATTCGAAAGAAGTATTCTGCTGAAGGCACCTTGCACACTACATCCAAAGAACTAGAAGTCTTGTTATTACATACATATTTACAAAGTTAACTGGTAATCTAATTAAAGTATAGCATATAGGATATTGGACAATTCTGATTTAAGCCTAAAGTATAGAATTGCTGCTGCCAAGAGATTTTTAATAATGCTCCACAGGAAATAAATTGACGGTCATGTTTCTAGGCAATAAATATTGATCAATTTTCAATTCAATTTATGTAGAAAGAGGAAATTTGTTTTTAAAAGGACTTATGATCACCCTTTCTGAATACAGGGAGAGTAGGAAAAAATGTGAATCCCATAAAAGTAGACACAAATATAGAAGTTCTGTTCGAAAAGGAGCAAACTTCAATATTACATAGTCATTTTCCAGGTTAAGAAGAAAAGTCTAAGGACTGCCAGGTTTCAGTAATGAGATCTTCAGCAAGAGGCAAAATTCCAAAACAGACCAGACTGACTGTACAGAATGCACAAGCACAATGGAATACATGAAGGTGATCCAAGCAGAATTATAAATATTCCTTGAACCTATACTACTCGATTCCTCATTCTAATTGATTAGAAACTACATCCTTGATGACAAAAGGCTCTCATCTTATGTCCAATGTCCAACTGCTGGATAGTGGTTAAACAAATAAGAATCCCAGACTTAAACTAAACCCAATAAAAACACCAATCTGAAAAGATAGATGCACCCCATGTTCATTGCTGCATTATTCACAGAAGCCAAGACATGGGAACAACCTAAGTGCCCATCGACAGATGAATGGATAAAGATGTGGTATATATAAAAACAATGAAATCTTGCTGTTTGTGATCACATGGATGGAGCTTTTGCTAAGTGAAATAAGTCAGACAGAAAGACAAGTGCTATATGATCTCACATGTGGTATCTAAAAAAAAACAAAACAAATGAACATAACAAAACAGAAACAGAGTCATGGATATAGAGAACAAACAGGTGGTTGTCAGAGAGGAGGAAGGTAAAATAAGTGAGAGAAATGAAGAGGTACAAACTTCCAGTTACAAAATAAATGAGTCATATAGATGAAATGTATAGCATAGGAAATATAGTCAATAATATAATATCTATGTATGGTGACAGATGATAACTAGGCTTATCACAGTAATCATTATATACAGAAATACCAAATCATTACATTGTACACCAAGAACTAACATAGTGTTGTAGGTCAATAGTTCTTTCTTTTATTTTGTATCTATATGAAATTATGGATGGTCACTAAACTTACTGTCATAATCATTTCATGATGTATATAAGTCAAGTCATTATGCTGTGTACCTTAAACTTACACAGTGCCATATGTCCATTTATCTCAATAAAACTACAAGGAAAAAAAGAAATCGAAACCTAAGGACAACCAATCACAAAGAGCAAACCAGGCTTTCCCAAATAAATCAACTACTTAAGCTACAGCCAATCAAATAATTCCTTGCTTTGCTTTCATGTCTTCTTATAAAAGTCTTGCCCCTGGCACCTAACTGTGGAGCACTCCTAACCACTTCTAGTTGGCACTGCCCAATTCAAATTTTTGCTCAAATACACTCTTAAAATTAAAAAAACGCAATGTGATTTACTTAAGATGATTGACACAGGTGAAATAGAGGGCATGATTACACTTGTGCTGTGCATTTGACAACCCTAGTGACCATCAAATACCCTTTGGAACTTAATTTATTGTACTTAATAGTTACATTTTCATTTATAATGTATTTCTATCACCACCACTTGCAAGATCAAGGATTTTTTTATTATATGTGAGCCTTGGAAAAATAATATTGTTCCTATATCCATATTCACAATCTTTCATCTATAGTAAATCATTAAGACATTCTTAGTCTCTCATGCATCATCCATTTTTTCAACTTTACATTCTTTATAAAAAGCACTGTCTTGATTATAACACCCTACTCTATTTCCTTCAAAAAGCATAACGTCTAATAGGAGAGATAAATCAAATTGACAAGAAAAATAAAAGTAAAATGTGTTAATTACTATAAAGACTTCAAAGGATGGAGGAATTAATTTCTATAAGGGAAATCAAGTAAAGCTAATATAGAAAACTATTTGAATTGGGCCATTAAGGATCAAATAGCTCTGTAATTTGATATATATGCTACGTAGCATATTAAATAAATAAAATATGTTTCTCAAGCTTAAATAATAAACAGAACTTTAAAAAATTTGCTGATCCTCATTTTTTACTTTTATAACTTTAACTTATTTATAGAAATAAGATAAAATCCTCACACTTATGGCTCTTAACATACACATAAAACAAAAAAAATACAAATTAAGTACAAATACATCTAAAACTAGAATTCAAATGATATTAATTTACATGACAGATAAATTTTCACAAAAATAAAATAATTTCACAATATGGATATGGCTCTGACTGCGTAGGTTCTTTTGAATTTATGTCCATACTTATTCTGTGCTTCTCTTTCACCACTTGCCTCTGCTTGAATAACTTTAAGTTCTGTTCCACAGTACCACAATACATAATTTTACAATCAACTGGCATGAACACATAATACCTGTGCATAGTCCACTTCTATATTTTTTATTAATCTATAACAATTAAAATACTACTACTTAGTGCCAACATAATCATAAATGAAAATGTAACTTCACATATTGAAACTGTATGGTTTGATGACTACAGAAGTTCCTTTAACATTTGCTGTAAAGCTGGTTTGGTGGTGCTGAATTCTTTTAGCTTTTGTTTTATCTGTGAAGCTTTCGATTTCTCCAACAAATCTGAATGAGAGCCTTGTTGGATAGAGTGTTCTTGGTTGTAGGTTTTTCCCTTTCATCACTTTAAATATATCTTGACACTTCCTTTTGGCCTGTAGATGTCCACTAATCTGTCTTCTAGTTCATTGATCTGTTTTTCTGCCTCATTTAGTCTATTCTTGGTTCCTTCTAGTGTGTTTTTCATTTCAGTGATTTTACTCTTCAACTCTGTTTGGGTATTCTTTATATTTTCCAACTCTTTCCTAAAAACTTCACTCTGTGCATCTGTACTCCTCTTGAGGTCTCTGAACATCTTTGCCGTCATTACTTCAAACTCTTCCTCAGATAAATTGCCTATCTCCTCATCACTTATTTCTTCTTCTGAGAGTTTATCTTGTGCCTTGGCCTGGGAGATATTCCTCTGCCATCTCATATTGTTTATCTATTTGTATTTTTAGGTAGGTTAGTTACATTTCTCGACCTTGGAGAGGTGACCCTCTGTGGGAAACATCCCATGCATCCCAGCAGTACACTCCTCTCATGTCACCTAAGGACTAGGGTCCAGCGGTCCTAATGTAGAGTCTGGCCTATGTTTGTGGATACCTTCCACAAGCTTTGGGATTGTTGTTTTCTTATTTCTGGTATCTGCCCCTGGTGGATGAGGCTAGACTAGAGGCTTATGCAGATTTCCTGGCAGGAGGAGTCAGTGCCTGCACACTGCTGGGTGCTCAGTCCTGGACCTCTGGTGGGTAGGGTCATGTCTAGAGGCCTTTGTGGCTTAGGAAGTCTGCTGATGGGTGGGGCTGTTTTCCTACCCTATATGTTGTTTGGCCTGAGGCTTCTCTACAGGCTGTTGTATGGGGTTAGGTCTTGGTGCTGATGACCAATCAAGATGTCAGCCTCCAAAAAAGCTCATGTAGATGAACACTCCCAGAAAGTCCACCACCAGCTTTCATGGCCCCTGGGTGAGCCATAGCCATCCCCTATGTCCCCAGAAGACCCTCTAAAACCAGCAGGCAGGCCTGGCCCAGTTCCTATGAAATCACTCCCTCTGCCTTTGGACCTGGTGCACTCGAGACTCTGTGTATGCTTCCCAAGAGAATGAAGTCTCTGTTTCCCCCAGTCCCGTGGAGCTCCTGGAGCTAGGCCCCACTGGCCTTCAAAACGAGACGTCCTGGGGTCTCTTCCTCCTCCCACTGCCAGAACCCTGGGCTAGGGAGACTGATGTGGGGCTTAGAACTCTCACTCACGTGAAAGGCCTCTGCAACTTAATTATTCTTCAGCTTATGGGTTGCCCACTGTGGGGTAAGGGGCCCAATTATATTGCAAGTATGCCACTCCTAACATCTCACTGTATTTCCCTCTTTATGTTTCCAGTTGAAGATGACCTTCTTTGCTAGGTTCGTCTTTTTTTTTTATGGTTGTCTAGCAGTCAGTTGTGGTTTTGTTGTAGTTGTGAGGAGAGGCGAGCTTGTGGTCCTACCACTCAGCCATCTTGGCTGGAAATTCCTATGAATACTGTTTTAAAACTCTTTCTGGGTGATTTGATGCACAACCACAGTTAATAATCACTAAATTACAGCAACAGTTTAAAACTTTAGTATAGTTAAATATCTCATTAAAATTATTCCTAGATTCCAGCCACACAAATTGCGACTCCATGGATGTGGGATGGAACATATGACTGATATTTTAACAAGTATCATCAGTTCTTGCTATTCAAAATGAAGTCCACAGACCAGCAGCATGGATATCACCTGGAAGCTTAGTAGAAATTCAGAATCTCAAACCTGACCCCAGAGTTGAAAACTGCATTTTATGAAGAAACCCCAGGTGAGTCACAGACATATGAAAGTTTAGGAAGCACCTCTCTAGGTGATTCTGATACAGATGATTTATGAACTATTGGATGACTGCTACTTACTTACTCTTCAAGTTTTAGGATAAGAACCTAAATTACTAAGTTAGTAGTAGGGATAAAGCCTTGTAGTAGGAATAAAGCTATGTAGTCACCCCAAAACAGCTACTGATGGTTATAATAATCATGATAGTAAAAACAACAAAAGCCAGGGAAAGGAAAAGACAGCTACCCTAAGATTCCCTCAGCATCTTAAGTCAAAGACTGATATTTAGGAGTTTTAGTGGAAAAACCCAAACCATACAAAGGCAAAAATAAGGAATTAACATTTTCTAAGAGAAGGAATCTGATAATGTTGGACAACTTGTACCAAGCTAGAATTATAGTGTAAGAGATAATATTAAATAGACAGTGAAAATTTAGTTAAATTTCACTCACTGACTTAATGGGCTTTAATTAACTAATCAGATAGTAAAGAAACTCACTTTTTTATCCATAACTAGCTGGAAAACTAACAAACATAAGTCAAATTGTAAAAAATAAGTCATATTCTCTGCATTTCCATAGGGAATAACATCATCATTTCTGGCAAATGCAACTCTGAGAAGTTTATTCTCATTCTCCTACAGTGAAAGAAATAACATTTTCTACCTTCATTAAAATTCATAGAACATTTAAATTTTTGAAGCAGAGAACTGAGTTAGTGGAGGCCACTTGGGGAGCAGGAATGAGTCACAGGTCATCTAGTCAGGGTGATAAAAGTAGAAGTATAATGGGGAACCATAATTCCACCCCACCTAACAAATGCCTCTCCCTATCTCAGATGTTAGTAAAGGCCAGCTGGGAAACTGGAATTTCTATTCCCACCTTTAGAAACAAGAGGACATTTGCCCTTCCACTGCCAAAGCAATGTCAAAACAACCTACCCAAAACAGAAGGTTTAAAAAAGACCTAGGCTGTCATAACATTATACCAAAAATGTTCAGTTTGGATATAAAAATCACTCATATCAAGAAACAGAAAAATCTCAATTTGAATGAATAAAAATAGATACCAACACCAAGATGATACAGATGTTAGAGTTTCCTGATAAATATTTAAAAGAAGCTACATAAAAATGGAATAAGAAATTATGAGTAAAATGAAATGAAAAAAATAGAAAGTCTCAGCAAAGAAAGACAAGATTAAAAAAAACCAAATGCAAATTTTACCACTGAAAAGTACAAAAATATTAAAAACCTATGAGTAAGCTCAATAGCAGAATGGAGGAGACAGAAGACTCAGTGAACTCAAATATGAAACAATATAAATTATCCAATCTGTAAAACAGACTGAAAATTAATGTAAAAAAAAAATCAGAGACTCAGAAACCTGTGGGACAAAAACAAAAGATCTAACAATCATGTTATCAGTGTACCAGAAGAAAAAGAAAAAAGATAGAACTGAAATAGTAGTAAAAAAAAAATGTTTAAAAACTTCCCAAAATTGTCAAAAAGCAAAACAAAAGATTCAAGAAGCTGAAAAAAAATGCCAAAAGGATAAACCCAAAGAAATATAACCAAGACAAATCATAGCCAAACATCTGAAAACTAAAAAAGAAATCTTGAAGGTAGAGAGAAACAACATTTTAACCACAAGGCAAAAAATTCCAATGTTAGCAAATTTCTCATCAGAAAATAGGGGGCCAAAAGGAAGTAGAACATTACTCAAGGGCTTAAAGAAAGGAACTGTCAACCTAGAAATCTATACACATCTAAAATATTCCTATATTTATCAGACGAAGGAAAACTAAGAGCTTGTCACTAAAAGTCCAACTCTAAAAGAATGGTTAAAGGGAGTTCACTAAACAAAAAGGAATGACATAAGGAGGAATTTTTGAATATCAAATGTGAAGAAAAAACAACAGAGAATAAAAGTATGGGTAAATAAAATATGTTTTCCTTCTCCTTTTGAATTTTCTAAATTTTGTTTGATAGTTGAAGGAAAAATTATAACACAGTCTGATTTGATACTAAAAATAGAGGAAAATTTATTATAAATGAGGGAAGTAAAGGGAAATGAAGGAAAAAGGGTCTCTATATTTCATTCAAACTGGGAAAATGCAATAACTACAAACTATGGTAAGTTGTTTATATATAATGAAATGTCTACAGCAACCTCTAAAGAAGTAAAGTGATATAAAAAGACACTGAAAAATAAAGATTAAAGCAAAATGGAATTCTGAAAAACCTTCTTCAATAAAAAAACAGGAAGGCAAGAAAAAAAATACCAGGTAAGTGAAAAATAGATAAGCATGTAACAAAAAATAAAATATCTTAAGTCCTAAGATATCAATAATGACAGAAAATATAAACATCAATTAAAATACAGACTTATGGGGTGAATTTAAAAAAAAGACCCAACTATACTATCTACAAGAAACTCTCCTCAATTCTATTGACATAGGTAGGCTCAAAGTAAAAGGAAGGACAAAGATATATCATGCAAACATGAATCAAAAGAAAGCAGAAGAGGTTATATTAATATCAAATTTAAAAAGACTTCAGAGGTAAGGGAATGACCAGAGAGGGACATTTTGTAAATATAAAAAGGTCAACCCACCAAGAAGACAAGCAATCCTAAATGTGCATGCACCAAACAACAGGTTGCAAATTATATGAAGCAAAAACAGGTAAAACTGAAAAAAGGAAAAAAGAATCCATGATTCTAGTAGGAGATTTCAACACGTGTCTCTAGCAAATCAGTAAGGATACAAAAGAACTCAACACAACCATCAACCAACAGGATCTAATCAATATTTATAGAACAATCTGCCAAACAACAGCAAAATAGAAATTCTTTTCTAGCATCCACAAAATATAGACTACTATTTAGTCTTACTCATTATTATTTTGTTTAGATTTTCTATTTCTTCATTATTCCATCTTGGTAGGTCAGATGTTTGCAGGAATATATCCATTTCTTCTAGATTATCCAGTTTTTTAGCACATACTTAATTGGTAGTAGTCTCTCATAATCCTTTGTATTTTTGTGCTATCAGTTATGATGTTTCCTCTTTCAATACTGATTTTATATACTTGAGTCCTCTCTCTTCTCAGTTAATTTAGCTAAATATTTATCTATTTTGTTTATCTTTTCAAAGAACCAGCTCTTAGTTTCATTAATCTTTTCCATTGTTTTTCTGGCCTCTATTTCATTTATTTCTTCTATTATCTTTGTTATTTCCTTCATTCTGCTAACTTTGGATTTAGTTTTTCCTTTATTTCTAGCACCTTAAAGTGTAAAGTGAAGTTACTGAGGTCTGTCTTGTTTTGTAATGTAGGCATTTATCACTATAAACTTCCCTCTTAGAACTGCTTTTGCAGACTCCCATAGGTTTTGATACATTGTGTCTCCAATTTCATTTGTTTCATGATATTTCTTGACTTCTCTATTGATTTTCTTCTTTGACCCACTGGTTGTCCAAGATTATGTTATTTAATATCCACATATTTGTGAATTTTGCAGCTTTAACTCTGTTATTGATTTTTAGTTTCATACTGTTGTGTTCAGAAAAAATACTTGTTATAATTTCAATCTTCTTAAATTTGCTAATCCTGAAGTATGTATGTTCCATGTGCACTTGAGAAGAATATGTATTCTGCTTCTGTTAAATGGAATATCCTGTGTATGTCTGTTAGATCCGTTTGGTCTAACATGTCATTGAGATTCATTGTTTGCATATTAATCTTCTGTCTAGATGGTTTATCCATTGCTCAAAGTGGATACTTAAGTCCCCTACTATTACTGTATTGCTGTCTATTTCTCCCTCCATATCTGCTAACAATTGCTTAAAATATTTAGGTGCTCCAAAATTTGGTATGTATATGTTTACAATCATTATACACTCTTGATAACTGATCCCTTCATCATTAAATAATGAATTCTTTGTCTCCTGTTACAGTGTTTGACTTACAGTATATTTTGCTGATACAGGTATATCTACCCCTGATTTTTTTGGTCTCCATTTACTTGAAATATCTTTTTCATTCCTTCACTTACAGCTTGTTAGTGTCCTTAGTATATGTTACTTGAAAGTAGACTTACATTAATTGTGAATGCATATTTCATTTACAGAGAAACCACTAAAAATCTTTTAAAAAAGTGTAACTGATCTGCTAGGAGAGAGACAATGAAATCATGTAAAATACCTAATTAAAACCAAAGAAGGTAGGAAATGGGGAAGAAAGGAAATAAAGGATAAGTAATGTATAGGAAATAGTTATAAATGTGGTAGATATTAATTCAACTATTCAAAAATTACTTCACATGTGACAAATTAATAGAGATTTTCAAAGTGGATAAGAAAAATAACCAACTGTGTGTTATCTAAACAAAAACTCTTAAAAATACTGACACAGTATTCCACTCCTGGGTATTTATCCAAAGAAAATGAAAACACTAATTCAAAAAGATACATGCACCCCAATGTTCACAGCAAAATTATTTACAATAGCCAAGATATGGAAGCAACCTAAGTGTACATCAACAGATGAATGGGCAAAGATGTGGGAGATATATACACTCTACTATGACTTAGCTATAAAAAAAAGAATGAAATTTTGCCATTTGTGACAACATGGATGGACCTGAACAGTGATGTACTTAGTGAACTAAGTCAGACAGAGAAAGACAAATATTGTATGTTTTCACTTATATGTGGAATCTAAAAAATAAAACAAATGAACCAATATAACAAAACAGAAACAGACTCACAGACAGATAAACCACTGATTCCCAGGGGGAGTAGAGTGGGGGAGGGGCAAAACAGGTGAAAGGAATTAAGAAGTACATATTATTAGGTAGAAAATAAAGAAAGATACAAGGATGTAATGTATAATACAGGAAATGTAATCATTACTTTATAATAATTTTGTATAGAGTATAATCTTTATATATCAATTTACAATGCTGTATACCTGAAACATTGTAAGTCAACTATATTTCACTAAATAAAGTATTGACACCAACAAGTTAAAAGTGAAACGGGAGGGGAAAGATATACCTTGACAACACTAATCAAAATAAAGTTAAAGGAGCTATATTAACTTCAGACACAGCAGACATTAGAACAATAAGTATCATCAGTGATTACGAAGGGCAAAAAATAGTAATAAAAGGTCAATTCTCCAAGAAGACATAACAGTTCTCAATGTATATTATGAAATTATACCTAACGATAGAAATTAAATTACATGAGAAAAAATAATAGAAATTTACATTAAAAAGAAGAATCAATTAATATAGTTGGAGACTCCAACACCCAGGCAGAAAATCACCTAGAAGATAGGTGACCAGAACAGTAGCATCAATCAACTTGATCTAATCAACATTTATAGATTACTCCAACTAAAAACAGTAATAAATATGCTGATCAGGCTCACATGAAATATTCACTATGATAAACACATCCCAGTATAAAACACACCTTAACAAATTCTAATAATAGGAATTATACAAAGTGCATTCTCAAAACATGATGAAATTAAACTAGAAATCAAATGTAGAAATATAGCTGGAAAAATCCCCAAACATTTAGAGATTAAAATCCAAATAAAGTATGATAATAAACAAATAGGACCTAATGAAACTTACAAGCTTCTGCACAGCAAAGGAAACCAGAAGTAAAACAAGAAGGAAACCTACAGAATGGGAGAAAATTTTTGCAAATGAAACTGACAAAGGCTTGATCTCCAGAATATATAAGCAGCTCATATGACTTAATAAGAAAAAAACAAACAACCCAATCCAAAAATGGGCAAAAGACCTAAACAAGCAATTCTCCAAGGAAGAGATCAACTGATCAATAGGCACATGAAAAAATGCTCAATATTACTAATTATTAGAGAAATGCAAATCAAAACTACAATGAGATATCACCTCACACCAGTCAGAATGGCCATCATTCAAAAGTCCACAAATGACAAATGCTGGAGAGGCTGTGGAGAAAAGGGAACCCTCCTACACTGCTGGTGGGAATGCAGCTTGGTGCAGCCACTGCGGAAAACAGTGTGGAGATTCCTCAAAAGACTAGGAATAGACTTACCATATGACCCAAGAATCGTGCTCCTGGGCTTATGATATCCAGAAGGAAATCTACTTCAAAATGACACCTGCACTCCAATGTTCATAGCAGCACTATTTACAATAGCCAAGTCATAGAAACAGCCTAAGTGTCCATCAACAGATGACTGGATAAAGAAGAGGTGGTATATTTATACAATGGAATACTATTCAGCCATAAAAACCGACAACATAATGCCATTTGCAGCAACATGGATGTCCCTGGAAAATGTCATTCTAAGTGAAGTAAGCCAGAAAGAGAAAAAAAAATACCATATGAGATCACTCATATGTGGAATCTAAAAAAAAAAAAAAACCCAAAACATAAATACAAAACAGAAACAGACTCATAGACACAGAATACAAACTTGTGGTTGCCACAGGGTCGGGGGTGGGAAGGGATAGACTGGGATTTCAAAATGTAGAATAGAAAAACAAGATTATACTGTATAGACCAGGGAAATATATACAAGATCTTATGGTAGCTCACAGAGAAAAAATATGACAATGAATATATATATGTTCATGTATAACTGAAAAATTGTGTTCTACACTAGAATTTGACACAACATTGTAAAATTATGATAAATCAATAAAAAATGTTAAAAAAAGAAATGTTCATAAGATGATGATAAATCCACCTCTATATTCCTCTCCTTTAAAAAGAGAAAATCCTAACTCAAAAACCAAGTTGGAGTGAATCTGAGACTTGTCTCCCACTTCCTTGCTTGGCACTCTGCAAATAAACCCTTACCTTCTATAAACACTCATTGTCAGAGTTTGGCTTTCTGCACTGTGGACACACAAGCCCATGCTCAGTAACAAAAACTCTCAGTAAACTAGGAATAGAGAGGAACTTCTTCATAAATTATTCTTAATAAAGAATATCTATAAAAATCCTACAGCAACATCACACTTAATGGTGAGAAACTAGATGCTTGTCCCCTAAGATCAGAGACAAGGGAAGGATGTCCCTTTTCACCACTCCTATTCAACACTGTATTAGAAGACCTAGCTACTGTAACATGAAAATTAAAAAGAAATAAAAGATATATAGCTTGGGAAAAAATAAAGGTCTGTGTTCACAGAAGACAAGATTGTCTATGTAGAAAATTCCAAAGAACTGACAAAAACAATCTCCTAAAACTAATAAACAATTTTAGTAAGGTTTCAGGATACAGGACAATAGCTGTCAACTGCCTTCCTCTATAACATAAATAAACAATTGGAATTTAAATTTGAAAACACAATACCATCTATAATAGCACCAAAACAATGAGATGCATAGATATAATTCTAACATAATATTACAAAATCTGCATGCAGAAAACTTCCAGGGGTTAGTAATGGGATGGGGAGGGATGAGAGTGAGTGTAACTATAAAGATGTAGCACAAAAAAGATCTCTGTGATAATAGAATACTTATTGTATTTTGATTGTAATGGTGGTTACATGAGCATCCACATGTGACAAAATTGCATAAATTTATGTGGACTCTACTACACACACATACACAAACACACAAATTAGTGCACAAACAGTTGGGGAAATCTGAAACTGTGGGTTGTATAATGTCAATCTCCTAGTTAATACTGTACTATAGTTATACAAGGTATTATAATTGGGGGAAACTAAGTGAAGGGGACACAGAACCTCTCTGTACTATTTTCCAAATTCCTGCAAATACACAATTACTCCAAAATAAAGTTTTCTAAAAAGTGAAATAATGACAAACAAAACCTGAGAGAATGCATCATAACAAACCTGAAGTAAAATAAAGAATAAAGAATATTCTTCAGGAAGAAGAAAATGAATCCAAACAGAATTATAGGAGGAGATAAGGATCAAAAGAAAGAATAAATATACAGTGGTAAAATACATCAATATAAACTGAATATTGACATTCTTTCTCTATTAGTATATTAGAAACTATATTAGTAATGCATTATAGAGTTTAAAGTGAATCTAGAAATAAAATATAATGTCAAATATACAAAAGGCAAGGGGATGGTAAATGGAGGTAAAGTTTAAGTTACTGTCATTATCAAAGAAATGTATAGGAAATACTGTTTCAGACTGAAGTAGTGAAGGTTCTATATTGAAATCTCTAAGTTTAGCCCTTAAACAAGAGTGAAAAAAATATATATATTGGCTTCATATAGGGAGAAAAGGACAATAAAAAGTTTAAGTCAAAAGAAAGTAAGGAAAATTAAAAAGAAACGTAAAAATTAGAGTGAAATAAAAAACAATATGATAGTAGATATAAACCAAGATACATGAGAAATTATATTAAATGTAAATATACCAAGTACAAGACCCAGATTGTCAGACTAATTTTTTAAATTATATGTTTATAGAAAAGAACATAGAGACACAGTAAAATAGTGAGAAAATACGTACCATGCAAACACTAACTCAAGAAAGCTGGTATAGCTATATAAATATCAACAATGTACTTTCTAAGACAAGACATATTACTAAAGAGAATAGGGATATTTCATATTGATAAAGGAATAAATATATATGGAAGATAGGACAATTATAAATCTGTATGCATCCAACAATTTAGCTTCAAAACATATAAATTGTTAATATTAAAAAGAGAAACAGTAAAATCTATAATCATAGTAGAATTTAACACTCCTCTCTATACCATGTAGAAATCATTAATAATTAAAAATCCAAACAACACAATTAACAAATCTGTTCTAATTTACATATATAGAACAAGAACCCAACAACAGATGAGTAAAAGTACGGTTTGTGCACATTTACCAGAACCATTCCTATTTGAAACCATAACACAAGTCAACAAATGCCAAAGGAACTGAAATCATATAGACAACAATCTCTCCACAGTATTATTTGTTTACTTACAATAAAAAAAGAAAAATAGAAAACCTCCAACTGCTTAGAAATTAAGTCATTAATAAATAACACAAGAAATAATAGAGAATTTGTAAAAGATTTTAGTTTCACATTAATAAAGACAAGACATACCTAAAATCTGCAAATCAGCTAAAACTATTATTTAGAGGAAAAATTTTAGCCTTAAATTCATTTGTCATAACAGAGGACATATTAAATCAGTTACACAGGTTTCCATCTCCAGAATCTAGTTAAAGAACAGTTAATCACATCCAATAAAAGTAGTAAAGAGTAGAAATCAATGAACTAGAATGATATATATTGTTCAATTGAAGACACACACACACACACACACAATGGATTATTAAACAGCCATAAAAAAGAATGAAATATTGCCATCTGCAGCAACATGGATGGACCTAGAGAATATACTAAATGATGTAAGTCAGACAAAGATAAATATTATATGATATCACTTATATGTGAAATATAAAAAATAATACAAATGAATCTATTTACAAAACAGAAACAGACTCACAGATATAGAAAACAAACTTACAGTTACCAAAGGGGGAAGGGGGAAGGTAAATTAGGAATATGAATTAACAGACACTACTATATATAAAATAGATAAGCAACAAGGATTTACTGTATAACTCAGGGAACAATATTCAATATCTTGTAATAACCTATAATGGAAAATAATCTTAAATATATATATATAACTGAATCACTTTGCTGTACACCTGAAACTAATATGATATTGTAAATCAACTATACTTCAATTAAAAAAGAGAGTGAGATGGAGAAAAGAGAAGAAAAAGAATGAAAAACAGGAAATTACTACAGATGCTACTGTTAAGGCCAATAAATTTAAAAGTTTTGATGAACAGGATAAATTTCTTAAAAAATACAAGTTATCAAAACTGACTCCAGGAAAAACAGAATATCTGAATATTCCTAAACCTATTAAGAAAATTGAATATGCAATTTAAAATCTTCCCACAGAGAAAAACCCAGGCCCAGATTGCTTTATTTGTGATTTTTTTTTTCAAATTTTAAGAAAGAAATGACACCAATCTTCCACAAGTACTTGTAGGGTTTAGAAAAGAGGAAACATTTCATTTTATGAGGTCAAAATAACTACAACATGAGAACCTAACAGGGAATTCAAAAGAAAGGAAATTTACATTCTAAACGCTTGTTAACATAGATTTAGAAAAAACTCTTAAACAACTTAAGCAAAATATTAGCAAATTCAGAATATATAATAATGCTACTACATCACTGAAGTTGTATTTATTCTGGGAATACAAGCGTCATTTAACATTCAAAAGTGGGAAGGCATAGCTCAAGTGGTAGAGTCCATGCTTAGCATGCACAAGGACATGGGTTCAATCCCCAAGGCCTCCCCTAAAAACAAATAAACCACACTCCCACAAAAAAAGAAAAAGATAACATTCAAAGATCAATTGATGTCATTTACCACACTAATAGATAAAAAAGGGAAAAAAATCATATGATCATCACAATAGATTCATAAGAACTATGTGATAAAAGTCAACATCCATTCACAATTTTAAAATATATATGCTTATAACAAATTAGAAGCAAAAGAAGCTTCCTGAAACTAATAAAATAGATCTATTTTAAAAACTTACAGTAAACATGTACTTAAAGGTGAAATAATAAAAATATTCTCCCTAAGATCAGTAAGTAGACAAGAAAAGCATTGTCATTGACCTTTTTATTCAATATTAAACTGGAAGTCTATAGTGGACAGATTCCACGGTAGTCCCCATGATCCCCGTCTCCTGATGCCCTTACCTTTACATAATCCCCTTCCCCTTCAGTGTGCACAGGACCTATGATTTGCTTTTAACCAAAAGAAAATGGCAAGGGTCATGAGATGTCACTTCCATGACTAAATTACATATGATTGTAACATTCATCTTGTGAGAAGACTCTCTCCCTCATTGGCTCTGAAGAAGAAAGCTGCTACATTGTGAGCTGGCCTATGGAGACAGCCATATAGCAAGCAACTGAGGATAGCTTCTGTTCAACAGCCAGCATAAACTAAGCCCCTCAGTCCAACAGCAACAACCAAATAATTTTGAAAATGGATCCTTTCTCAATCAAGCCTCAGATAAAGCTACTGCCCTGGCAGCTATCTTAATTGCAGTTTGTGAGATCCTGAAATAGAAACTCATCTAAGCTAAGTGTCCTGAATGAGATAAGAAACACAAACTCTGAGATAAGAAACATGTATTGTTTTAAGCCACTGAGTTTGTGGTAATACTGTCACACAGCAATAAATAAGTAATACACAGTCTTAACCCCAATACAATAGAAAGAAATTAGTATATATATATTATATATAAATTAGTATATATTAGTGTATATATATATATATAACTATAAAGAAGAAAATAAAACTATCATTTGAAGATGGCAGGATTGTGTACATAGGAATCTACAATAAACTATTTGAATTATTAATTGAACTTAAGCAAAGTCATTGGATACAAAGTCAACATGCAAAGATAAATTATATTTCCATATTCCAACAAAAATAATATAGAGAATGATACATTATCATTATGAACAATGTATAATAGCATCTTAAATTATCAAGTATTTATGATCAAATGTAACAAAAATGTAAAAGACCTACAAAGGAAACTATAAATGTTATTTAGAAAAATCAAAGAAGACCTAAGTAAGTAGCAGGATATAAATATACCATGTTCAATTCTCTGACTGTTTATGATTCATACAATGAATCAATGTCATCATTGTTAATGACAATTAATCAGTATTGCCACTCCCAATCATTACGGGGAATGTCATTTCTCCCCAAACTGATCTACACATTCAAGATATTTCTAAACAAAATTTCAGCAAGTGTGTTTGTGGAATTTGACAAGCTATTTCTAAAATTTAAATGGAAATACAAAAGTTAACAGGATGATTGAAGTAGAATGGTTAATCAAAGAATATTCATTAAATTAAATACAACGTAATGATGAAAATAATAAACTGAGGCTACATGCAATATGGTTGAAACTTGCAAACATAATGTTGAGCAAAAGAAGCCAAATACAAACAAGTATATCTATACAATTCCATTTCTATAATTGTCAAAAACAACAGGCAAAATTAATCTTTAGTGTTTGAAATCAGATAGTGTTAAACCTTGGGGGTTAGGTTGTGACTGGAAGGTAACACAGGGAGTTTCTGTGGTTTTAGTAAGTTTCTGTTTCTTGATTTGTGTGTTTTTTAGATGACGTAAATTTATTTCAAGGCATACACAATATTTATAGTTCTTGATAATTCAGCAATATTTGCAGAAACACCAAAAAAAAAGAATAAGGAAGCTTTCTATGTACTGATAAGGAATGATCTTAAGAATATATTTAAAGAGAAAAAAGCAAGATGCAAAACTGTATAACATACTACAATTTGTGTAACAGAAATATATATTTTCATATTTGCCTATAAATAAATAAGGAAGAAAATTATGTTACATATAATATTTGCTTATATGTGTACAAAATGAATCTCTGGAAAGACGTAAGAAATTAATAACACTGCTTGCCTCTGATGATAGGGACTAAGTATCTAGGGGACAGGAGTGGAAGAAAGATCCGTCACTATACATACAACTTTTATCTTTTAAATGTCAAACCAGGCAAATGTGTTAATTACTTAAGAAAATTTTAAAAGAAAAATCATTCAAATTATCTTTATAAAGCAATAAAACTTTTTAAATTTAGTTTATAAATTGTGTTACCAAAAGCCAACTCTGATGGACCAAGTTTGCTAGAGAATGCATAAATTACAGAGTTCTTAACAAAAAATTCTTCCTGGTAGTTTAGCTAATATTCCTTAGAAGTAGTCTGATAATATTAATTAGCAGAACATCACAGATAGAATAAATAAACTCTAATATAATAAATACAAATAATTTATGATCTGCATATCATAACCTAACTGTTGAATTTTACTTGAAAACCATATAAAACAACTCTATACTTCCTCCAACATTATATAATTTATGATCAGTGATAGTATGGGTTGTTAATATGCCTAAAATGTGAATGTTTGACTTTATTCACTTTTCAGGTCATGCATCACAAAAATCAAAGCAGTTTTCCTTCCATATTTAGGTTTATAAAGTCAGATATGAGAGGATTCCAAGGTTCAACCACCAAAAGCAGCTGGAATATCTAAAACTATTCCTCAACAATCTAAGCCTGGTTGTTGCCTTCAAAAAGTGTAAGACTAAGGTGCCATAATTTTAAAAAATCCCTAAAATTTATAAACTAAATATGCATATATGTACATGTCATAAACATAAGTATATGTAAACAAAGACTGTTGCCATTCTAGTTCTACGGGGATTAATTGCAATCTAATACAGGCACCCACTAACAGTATACTCAGAGCGTAATTCAGGACAGAAAAACATAGGATGAAGCATTCTGTGTTATGACTGTATAGCCCCTAGACAGTTAAAATGCATATCTAAGGAAGAATTTCAATGACCCCAGATTCTTACATCTTCCCACACATAGAAAAGCACTAAAATCATTAACTTCAGATGTCTGTTCTTTGTGATTAGCAGTAATCTTTTATGCTTGACTTCATATATTTCCCAGACCAAAAATAAAATATATATATATATATATGTATATGTGTATGTGTGTGTGTGTGTGTGTGTGTGTGTGTGTGTATTTGTACCTCCCCTACTTCTTCAGAGAAGTTCCTCAGAACTATCTGATAGGCTATCTTCCAGGCTATAGTCCTTAGTAAGACCCTCAATAAAACTTAACTCACAACTCTCACATTGTGCATCTTTCTTTCATTCAACAGGTATGTAGAAATTTATATAGTTAAATGGCTGATTTAAGAGGGCTTAGAGTTCCCAAAGACGCTTGGTTATTGCTTCTTTACTTACTTAAGCCTCACATTCACCATACATTTAAAGATATTTTCTCCTCCATAATAAATTGTGATATTTAATGATTATTCTCAAATTCAAGATAATGAATTTATCTTTCTCAAAAAGATAAATATCACATTTTTGTAAGCATTAAAATAGGAAATTCCTGCAAAGTTCCTAAGATTTAAATTTGTCCGAAATCTGTCAGCTTACGCTTTTATGTTGCTACCAGTTAAATCCACTTCCATTGATATAATAAAATTATAATTGGAAATCATTACCATCAATCATTTCTTCTCCCCAAAATGGCCATAAAAAAGGCCAGAACATTTCCTTCAACATTCCAATTATGAAAGGTAAAAAACTCATTCTGTACATCTACACAGAAGTGTAGGGCTGGATCTACTCAAAACATTGACAAACAAAAAATCTTGCAAGCAGAGAGAGATAAAATCAATATGGTAATATCTGAGTAAGTAATATTTTTAGTGGTAAAGATATAAAGAACAGTATGACAATTCTTGACTGATCTTTAAGTTTTTCAATATCCTGAAATTTCTGCTAAATTACTTATTTTAAAATTTAAGATAAAATAACACAAATTAGATCTAATCTAAAGAAAGAAGTCCTATCTGGTTTTAGTAAATACCTAAAATATAAATTTCCTCCTCTCAAAAAATACTGGATATAATAAAAACTTCCATTGATGCTGAATCCCAAAATACTGTGGACATGATAGTCATGAATACTACTCAGAATACTGAAGATTAATGACTTTAATAGTATAGTATGCATATAAGAAGAAAAAGAAAAAGCTTCAGGTAGAAAAAGAAAGACTCTCCATACAGGTGCTATCCTTTTTTCTCACCAAAACTATAAAAACTGGTTTACTTCATTAAGCTCTGCCCATAAAGCAATGATTCCTTATGAACTATTACCATTCAACAAAATTAAAATAAAACGAGCACTTTCTTGAGCTCTCAGCAGTGACTGCCTGTCTCTATTATTCACCCACCTCAGTTTGAATAGTACTTGCTAATCTGTATAAATTTACTCCTCAGGGGTTTCTTTTCATTCATTAACATCAAATTTTCCTGTGAAGCCCTTCTCATTCACTGCAAAGAGTTTGACTATTTCCCAAATAATAAACAAATATCAGATCGTTTTATAATTAAGATAATTAACAGAGATAATAAAATACAAATTTTACTCCATCTCGAGGTAGATTATCAGTTACGTAGATGTCTGTTATATTCTAGGTCTGGTTGAAACTAACATTAGAAACACTAAAATTTGGTACAGCTTGTTACAAATAAAATCTAATAAAATTTTCCATATTCATTCATATAGTTTTCTTTTTCTGATTATTATATCATTATAAAGTGGGAGAATTTGAATTCTGATCAATTTACCATCTTTAAAAACATTAACCTTGGATATGTACTGTTGCTCAACAGTTAGTACCAACATTTCTGTATGTCTAAAACTTTTGTCTCAGTACTTTTTCAAAGTAAAAAAATATTTCAAGTTAAAAAAATAACAAAAGGGTAGAAGTATAGGAGATAACTGCCATGATCAAAAGGTGTAGAAATACATTTAGTATTTACTTGACTTTTAAATTTTAAGTCTGGGTTTCAGCACTCTAGCCTAAGGAAAAGAACACATCATTGCTGAAGTCCTGATTTACAGCAAGGAGAACAAGAATGTTAGGCGTTCCCCATTAGATGACTGAATCTGTATCAATTATGAACTTTCTATGAAAATAAACTATTATAAAAGCAAGCACAAATACTATTTCTAGCTATTAGGATTATGAAAAAAAGTTCTTTCAGAAGTTAACCTGAAACTTGCTCAGGAAATAATTTTCTTACATATTAAGTAATTGTTTAACTCATACATTCTTACCGTTCTCGGTTAAATTTAAGAGAATGAAGAATAGCTGGTCTTTTTTGTCTAAGGTTCCACAAATGAAGTGTATCATCTGAGCCAGCACTGACCAAAGCACCCTGGAACAAAAAGAAGACAAAGTGAGTGATCTACTTAAATTATGTTATTTGTGAAGCAAAAACAAGCCAATTTACTGAATTTTTCACTGCTTTTAATGTTATTTGTTATTTATCTGACCTAGAAGTGTGAGGAAGGACGATTAGCACACACTTCACTCAGGAGGCCTAAAAATGCTAAGAGTAGAAGAAGCAGGTGAACTACTGTATATAAACTGGTGAGAATAACTGGCTTAAGAAATATGCATTTATCAATGGAAGGATTACTATTTAAGCATCATTGTGACTATTCAAGATTTCTTATATTTTCTTTGGGAAAAACTAAGTTTAATTTTTTTGTTTCTACTATTTAGACATATACCATTAGCTCTACAGAGAATCAAATATCCAACCAAGTTTTAAAATTGCAATCTGGCCATATAAAAATTCACCACTTGTAAGAATCTGCTATATAGTTGGGAAGTATATATTCTTCCTAAAAAGTATATTTGGTGTAATTTAATTTGTTTTTATAGTTCAAGAAGCATCATCTATGACAAAGAAAACATTTCTCCAACTAGAATTCACTATAACTAGAAAAATAATACTAAGATTCTTTTTATACAAAGCCTCCAAACATAAATGAATCCTATTTCATTTATAATAGGATGCTTTCTACCTCTTAGTATAGCAGACACCATATAGGCAGAAAACTAGCTGCCATGTATAACTTCATATACATACATTTATTTATTTCACTGAGTTAAGTAAGATCACCCTAAACTATGTGAGAACTTTTGTCATTTTGAGTTTCCCAGCAAATAATGTCAATGCCTGCCCTACAATAGAGCTTGAAGCTACTCTGGAGTATGGAATGTGTTCTGTAAAAGTCATCTTGCAGAATCATGGTAGTCCTGAGATACCTAAAATTCTTCTCTTATTTTACAAAGTACTCTGTTACAAGTAACCTTTCATAGTTTATTAAATCAATCACAGATATCAAAATGATCATCCCATGTAGATGCTAGGAAGAACTATATTGAAATTCCTAGAATTTATTTCTTCTTTAGGAGTTAGAGGAGAATTAACAATTAACAATTAACAATTCCTAAGACAAATATATGGTCATGTATCCTATGATGTTTCTCTCAATAATACGTACCTGTGATTTTAGTCTTAAAGAAAAATAGCTTTTGAAACAACAATCATAATGAGAGAGTACAACCATTAAAAATATTTTAAAATGTGTACAATTTGCATATTTATATATAAATCTATAAATACACATATTCAAAGAGGTATGCATTGACATACATTTTAACATGAACTCATAAATAATTACATTCCATGCAGTAAAATGTACCCTATATGTGTCTTAAGGATTTTTTGTTTGTTTGCTTGTTTTATTTGTAAACTATTCCCAAATGTTTCATATATACACACTAGAAAATTATTAGGATTGCTTGCAAGTACTTGATAAGCTAAATCTTTTAAAAATATAGAATAGTGATCTCATTTTGCAGGAAAGTGGAAACTCATTTTGGGTGAGGGTGAGGATAGACCATGATATATGAAATTAATAAAACATTCTCTATAGCAAATACATTATGTGCTATACAAAAGATACAATATGTCAAAGGAAACGAAAGTAAAATAAAGCAGCAGATGTTCAATAATATCTTAGTGTAATAGCTGAATAAATCTAGGGAGGAAGTCAGTATTAGTAACTCTATGATAAAACTGGGAGGAAACTTAGCATTTGAGAGAAGTGAACAAAACCACTGGAAATAACACCAGCTGAGATATAAGACACCTGAAAGGAAGCACATCAGCAGGGTTTCTAGGGCTCATTTGCAAAAGCAAATCTGTAAGAAGCACTACTAATGAAGATCTGTGAAAAGATTAAAAATTGAAGAAAACCACAGGTCACGAGGTCAGAAACTGGTATGTCTGGAAAAAGGTACAGAAGTTGAGTATAACACAGATCAAGGTGAGTAGTTCAGGATAAAGTAAACAATGGAAAGATGTTGAAGATTTATCTTTATTTATTCTTAGTTATGTAACAGCAGAGGGGCAAACTTAGGGCCTTGAAGATAATTCTCAGAGGACAGGACACAGAGAAAAATCACATGGAAATAATTTATGCCTGCCAGTAAACATCTATGCAGAAGGCAAAAGGGTGAGATCTCTCAACTATGAGCTACGGAGTAACACTAAGACTCTAAAAAGGTTGTCATCCTAGATACAAATAACTAATTATTACAATAAAAATTTTTTTAATGTTTTGCCTTTTCTTATTTCCCTTCCTTATTCTGGTACGCCACAGCAAATATGCCTAAAACATGAAATATGCTAGGTTTGTCAATAAGGAGAATCTCACAGCCTTCTGAAGAAGACTCTGAGCCAAGAGAAGTAAAAATGTGGACATTTGCCAATATCACTAATTTTTTCATTCCTCAGGTATCTCTGATATAAAGTTATATGAAACATTTCACCCATGTTTATGAGTATAAATTCTTAGAAAGATATATGTAAATATATAGAGATATTGTATAAAAGATCATCATTCATGCCTTAAGGAAACAATCAGTGATACCTCATTTTTTCCCTCTCAAGGCACTGAGTTCAATCTGCTAAGTGCCTGAATTTGGTATGGCATAAAATCTTAAAGCATTTTTGCATTGATTGGCTCACTTAACATAAAAGAGTTCTAGAAGACTCAAGGATCCTCTGTAAAAATATGAGTCAAGAAGACCTTGAATAGCCTTCAACTAATGGAAGATCTGCAAACTCTGTAAGCTTTAAAACCTTTGTCTAGGGAGTTCCTCATCACCACAGGTCTATAAAAATAGGGGTAGGGTTGGCAGCCTATTGTCATAATAGCTATGCATACCTATACCAGCAAACGCATATGACGAGATACACACACACACACACACACACACACATATATATATAGACAAAAAGAGCCCATAAGTAAACAACTGAAAAGATTTAATGTACGATTGAGACAAAACATGAAATTATTGCTGGATTATAAAGCAAATTGGTGGGAGGAGAGTGTATAGAGGAAAAGTTTAATGGTCAATGAAGCAAACAAAGGATTTTAGGAATTTTTTAAAAATCATTTAAACTATTAATCAAATTATGCTACAGAATCACAATAACAGGATCTTCTTATACATACAAGTTTTTCCTTTAAAATTTAATAAGCTGACAAATACAGGAGTACAGTCTTTAATGAAAAATGTGACCATGAATAATATGTATACACCTTTAAGCATTTAGAATAAATAATAATATAAAAAAAATTATACAATGTATGTGTTTGTATATGTGTGTGTGAGAGAGAGATATAAATAGCCAAGAAAATCCTCACCTCATTGATCAAGAATTGGAGCTGCAAAACAGCTGCACCACTTTCATGTTGACAATAACAATCAACGCCAGGTCTTCCAAGTCTAATATAACAAAGGTCAAGGATTCCAACATTTAAATTAGCATCAATATTAACGTGTAAGGAAAAAAACTAACATACTTAGCAAGTGATGTTTGGCTTATTAATTATCTTTATTTTTGTAAATAAAGAGTTCAAAAATCTTAGTCTTTATTGATGGAAATTACATTATATAGAATTAGACGTCAACAAAACGGCTGAATAAAATGTCCCTTGCACATAACCCCCCACCCAACAACAATAACTTCATGTCAATGCATAGACAGAGGTGCTTTCACAGGAGCTTCAGGATCCAGGCTGGAGATTGTGAAAATCCGTGCAGTCCAAGAATGAAGGCAGCATTTTGAGGAGGCGGAATTGCACTTAGTCAGCTAACTCACTGACTGTGGCCTTGGCTATGAAAACAGAAATAGCTTTGTACCCGTGAGAACACAGCCCCATTTGGCTTTGAGTTTGTCATCAGCATATACCATATGCCAAGGGACCCAAAGGAGTCATGCTTACCCATGTATCAGGTAATAGGCATAAAAACCTTGTTCCTGGCTATAGTCTGGGATGTTGCCTTTGAATCAGCTCCAGCCCCATTTGGCTGCAGTGTGGGAGCCCCTGGAGGTGAACCCATGGAGAAAAGGTATAGTCGGTCAGACTGTAGATTCTGAAATGGCCCTGTAACTGGGCTCCAGTAAGTCCCAGCCACAGCCACAGCCCAGGAACAATCTTGCTTGCACAGGAACCCTATAGGAAACGCTCTTGTCTATGACCACCAAGATCCTAAAAGGGGCCTATACTCAGCCCAAGCCCCCTCACAGCCACAGTCTGCTAGCATTTCTGCTGGCACAAAGACCAAGAATGCACTCCTGTCTGTGCCCCTTGGAGATCCTGAAAAGGCCCTATATGTGATTCTAGCTTCCTCACAGCCATAGTCTGCCAGTTTACAGCAGTCCTGAGGGGTTTAAACTACATACTGGGCACCCCAGCCATAAGATTGGACAGGAGGAAGATGAGTTCCCTTAGCAGGTTTAAAAACCAGTGGGATGTACCAGAGGATTGTAAAACATTTAATCTCCATCTGCACATGCTTGCTTACTCCCAGAACAAAGCAAAGGAACTAGACTGAAAACTCCCCAGGGTTCTGGCCACTTTCCCACTACTGCCCAATGCACCCCAGCATACACCTAGAGTCTGCTCTAGCCCCTCTTGCTCTAGCAAATCTCTCCACTAGGGTAAAGGCTGCCACCGCTGAGGAAAGCACATACTTGGAAGTGACAGAGTCAATGTGCAACTAGCCCTGCATATGAACAGGGTGAGAGTGGCCACTGCTGGTTTGTGGGGAGGAAGCAGTTTGGGAGCTGCCTGGAGCTCTAACTGACATGTAAGGAGCTATAGAGCAGGAGCCCTGGTAAATGGCAGGCACCTGCTTCATCCTCTTTTGCTACAGAACTGCTCTCCACTAGGGTGAAAGTGTGATGCCATGAAAGGCGCATGAACTTGAAGGAAGTAGAGCCAGCTAGGACTAGGCCCTACTTCTAAACAGGGCAGGGGAGGCCATTTCTCTCAAGCACATAAAGGCAGCATATCATAAATGGCTAGCACTCTAACTGGCTTGCTGGGACCATACCAGGGCACATCCCAGCCCCGACTGGGTGCCCACTCAAACCTCTCTTCCTCTGATGCTACTCTTCAGTAGACAAAGACGCCAACATCAGGGGGAGAGCGCACACTTAGAAAAAACAAAATCAGCTCCAACTGACACTCAGGACTTTTGCTCCAGCACCTTGGGATCCAAATCCACCCCCATAGGGTGGTGATAGTCACTGAACATAGGAGAAGCCCAGGCTCACACCTAGCTCTGGTTTTAGCCCCTCCACCTCCACCCCTGCCTCCCAGCAAGGTGGTAGCTGCCAGCACACTACAACAGAAGATGTAACCTGTGCTTACTTCAGATCAGCTCTCCCACCAAAGCCACTGGGCATGTGAAGACTGGACAGGGACACTGCCATACATGACACTCCTGCAAGACTGAAATAGGTAACTGTCTCACGTAATTTCATAAGGACAAAAAAGTTAAGCAAATAACAAGACAGAGCAATATGTTTTGAACAAAAGAACAAGAAAAAAAACAGGAAAAACACTAATGAAATAGATAAATAATTTGCCAGATAGAGTTCAAAGCATTAGTAATAAGAATTCTAACTGAAATTGGGAAAATAATAGATGAACACAGTGAGAATTTTAACAAGGAACTAGAAAATATAAAAAGGAACCAGTCAGAAAAAAGAACACAGTAACTAAAATGAAAAACACATTAGAAGATTTAATAGCAGACTAGGTGATACAGAAAAAAACCATAAGCAATCTGCAAGATAAAACAATGGAATTCACCTAGTCTTAATAGCAAAAAAAAAAAAAATACAATTTAAAAATAAGAGTAGTTTAAGGGATCTCTGAGTCAACATAAGTATACTAACATCTGCATTATAGGGGCCCAAGCAGGAGGAGAGAGAAAGGAAGGGGTTGAAAATGTGTATGATGAAATTATAGCTGAAAATTTCTCAAGCCCGAAAAAGGAAACAGACATCAGGTATAGGAAGCACAGAGGGTCCAAAACAAAATGAACCAAAAAGACCCACATGAAGAGAGATCATAATTAAAACGGCAAAAGTTAAAGCCTTTAGAATTTTCTCTTTATCTTTAACTTAACTTAATAACAAAAAGCCACATAAAAGGGAACCCCTATAAGGCTATCAGCTGATTTTTCTACAAAAACTTTGCAGGTCAGAAGGGAGTGCCATGATACACTTAGTGTTGAAAGGGAGAAAGCTACAACCTAGGGTACTCTACCCAGTAAGATTATCATTCAAAATTGAAGGAGAGATAGTGAAATTCTCAGGCAAATAAAAACTAAAGGAGTTCATCAATACTAAACTGACTCTAACAGAAATGTTAAATTGGCCTTTCCTAAGTAGGAAGAAAAATGGCTACAACAAGAAGTAAGAATTTATAGGAAAGGAAAAATCTCACTAGTAAAGGCAGGTATATAGTAAAGGCTGTAGATGAATCATTTAAATAAGCTAGTATAAAGATTAAAAACCATTAGCTACAAGTAACAAAAAACAAGAAAGAAAATGGCAGTAAGTACACAGCAATCTATAATTACTTTAAATGTCAATAGATTGAATGATCAAATCAAAAGACATAAGGTAGCTGGTTGAATTTTTTTAAGTAAAGGACACATCTATACCTTGCCTACAAGACACTCATTTCAGAGCTAAAGACACATATTGAAAGTGTGGTAATAGAAAAAGATGTTTCAGGGGTGGGGGGTGGGAAGAGATAGACTGGGATTTCAAAATTGTAGAATAGATAAACAAGATTATACTGTATAGCACAGGGAAATATATACAAGATCTTATGGTAGCTCACAGAGAAAAAAATTTGACAATGAATATATATATGTTCATGTATAACTGAAAAATTGTGCTCTACACTAGAATTTGGCACAACATTGTAAAATGATTATAAAGCAATAAAAAATGTTAAAAAAAAAAAGAAAGAAAAAGATGTTTCATGCAAATGGAAACAAGAAAGCCAGGGTAGCAATACTCATATTAGACAAAGCCTACCATAAAAGAAAAAGAAGGGCATTATATAATGATAAAGGGATCAATGCAAGAAAAGGATATAACACTCATTAACATATAAACACCTAATATGGGAGCACATAAATAAAGCAAATATTAACAGAGATAAAGGGAGAAATTGACAATAATACAATAGTAGGGTACTTTAATACCCCTCTTATATCAATAAACAGATTATCCAAAAAAAAAATAAAGAAATAGTGGTCTTTAATATCACAATAGAACCAATTGGACTTAATAGGTATCTACAGGACATTATATCCCAAAACAGCAGACAACAAATTCTTTTCAAGTGCATACAAAATGTTCTCCAAGACAGATCACATGCTAGGCCACAAAACATGTCCACACATTTAAAAGGATAAAAATATATCAAACATTTTTTTTGAACACAATACTATGAAACTAGAAATCAATTAGAGAAAAAAAAAGGGTAAAAACCAAACACATGGAGACTAAACATGCTACTAAAAAGCCTATATAGATCAATGAAGAAATCATAAAAGGCCTCGAGACAGAAACAAAAATGTAAATTTCCAAAATTTATAGAGTGCAGAAAAAGCCATTCTAAGAGGTAAGTTTATAGTGATACAGGCCTCTATCAAGAAACAGGAAAAATCTCAAACAACCGACCATTTGAAGGAATTAGAAAAAGAACAAACAAATCCTGAAGTCAGCAGAAGGAAATAATAAAGATCAGAAAGAAAATAAATAAAACAGAGATTTAAAAAAAAACAGAAAAGATCAATGAAACCAAGAGCTGATTTTTTGAAAAGATAAACAAACTTGAAAAGCTTTTAGCCAGGCTCATCAAGAAAAAAAGACAAGACCTAAATGAACAATATAATAAATAAAAAAGGAGAATTTATAATCATTATCACAGAGGTACAAAAAAATCATAAGAGACTACTAAAAACAGTTATATGTCAATAAATTGGACAACCTAGAAGTAATAGATAAATTCCTAGAAATATGTATTCTTCCAAGACTGATTCAGGAAGAAATAGACAATCTGAACAGACTGATCACAGTGAAAGTGAATTTATAATTTAAAAATTCTCAGCTAAAAAAGTCCAGGACCAAAGGGCTTCAGAGGGGAATTCTACCAAACGTATAAAAAAAAAAGAGTTAATACCTGTCCTTCACAAACTTGACAAACCCACAGTTAACATCATACTCAACGGTGAAAAGCTAAAAGTTTTTACCCTAAAATCATGAGCAAGAAAAGGATGTCCACTCTCACCACTTCTATTTAACATAGCATTGATTCACAGCCACAATAATCAGGCAAGAAAAAGAAATAAAAGGCATCAAAATTGGAAAGGAAAACCAGAACAGATCTTTTTCCAAAGAAGACAGACAGTCAACAGGCACATGAAAATATATTCCACATTGCTAATTATCAGGGAAATGCAAATTAAAACCACAATGAGATATTCAGATAGAATAGCTATCACCAAAAATTTCACAAATAACAAATGTTGGCAAGAATGTGGAGAAAAGGGAACCTTAGTAAACTGTTGGTATGAATGTAAACTGGTGCATCTACTATGGAAAACAATAATGGAGGTTCCTCAAAAAGTTAAAAAAGGAACTACCGTATGATCCAGCAATTCAATTCCTGGGTATATATCTGAAGAAAACAAAAACAATAATTCAAAAGATATATAAACTCCAAAGTTCATAGCAGCATTAATTTCAATAGCCAAGATATGGAAGTGACCTAAGTGTACAGCTTCAGAAGAATGGATAAAAAGATGTGGTATTTATATAATATGGAATAGTATTACTCAGACATGAAAATATGTATAGTTTTGCCATTTGCAATAACATGGATAGACCTGGAAGATATTCTTATGCTTAGTAAAACAAGTTGGACAGAGTAAGACAAATACTGTATATTATCATTTATTATATATGGAATCTTAAAAGAAAAAAATATAAATACAATAAAATGGAAACAGACCCACAGATAATGAGAACAAACTAGTTACCAGTGGGAAAAGGGATGGGGGAAGGGAAAGATAGTGGTAGGGAATTAAGAGATACAAACTTCTATGTATAAAATAAATAAGACAGAATGATACATTGTAAAGCAAATGGACCATAGAAATATTTTATTTACTTTAAAAGAAGTATAACCTATAAAACTATTGAGTCACTATGTTGTAAACCTGAAACTAATATACTGCAAATCACTACACTAATTTAAAAAATTAATAAATCCAAACTTATACCCATAAATAAATAAATAAAACTAGTAAATTTAAGAGCTGTCACCACTAAGAATGAAAAAAAAAAAAGAAAGAAAGAAACTATAATAACAAGGCAAACAGAAATCCTAGAGTTTACATGGAGAACTACAAAACAATGATTAAGGAAATTAAAGATGACTTAAAGAAATGGAAGATATCCTACGTTCTTGGATTGGAAGAAACAATATTGTTAAAATGGCCATACTGCCCAAGGCAATCTACATATTTAATGTGATCCTTATCAAATTATCCAGACATTTTTAACAGAACTGGAACAAATAATCCTAAAATTTATATAGAATCACAAAAACCAGAGTTGCCAAAACAATACTGAAGAAAAAGAATGAAGCTGGAGGGATAACCCTTCCAGACTTCAGACAATACTACAGAGCTACAGTAATCAAAACATCATGGTATTGGCATAAAAAACAGATACATCGATCAATGGAACAGAATATATAGCCCAGAAATAAAACCACAGACTTATGGTCAATTAATCTTCAACAAAGGAGGCAAGAATATACAATGGAGAAGAGAGAGTCTCTTCAGCAAGTGGTATTGGGATAATTGGATAGCAGCATATATGAATGAATGAAGTTAGAACACTCCCTCACACTATACACAAAAATAAAAAATAATAATAAAATATTACATTTGCAGCAACATGGATGGACCTAGAGATCATTTAAGAGAAGTAAGCCAGAAAGAGAAAGAAAAATACCGTATCACTCATATGTGGAATCTTAAAAAAAAAAAAAAAGAAAGAAAGAAAGAAAAAGAAAAAAAGGACACTATGAACTCAACTACAAAACAGAAATAGACTCACAGCCATAGTAAACAATCTTATGGTTACTGGGCAAAGGAGGTGGGAAGGGATAAATCTGGGAGTTTGAGACATGCAAATGTTAGCTACTAGACATAAAAATAGATTAAAAAAAACAAGTTTCTTCCATATAGCACAGGGAACTATATTCAATATCTTGTAATAACCTTTAATGAAAAAGAATATGAAAATGAATATATGTATGTATATTCATGACTGTACTGTACACCAGAAATTGACACATTATAACTTACTGTATTTCAAGTTAAAAAAAAAAGAAATTCTAGAACTAAAAAATACAAAGATTGTACTAAAAAACTTAATAAAGAATGTTAACAACAGTTCCAATCACACAGAAGCAAGAGTTAGCAAATTCAAAAACAAATCATTTGATACTGGCCTATTAGTGGAACAAAAAGAAAAAAGAATTAAAAAAAACATGAAGAAAGCCTAACTGAATTATGAGATACCATTGAGTACATAAATATTTGCATCAAAAGAGTCCCAGAAGTAGACAAGAAAGAGAAAGAGTAAGAAAGATTTTTTAAAAGAAATAATAACTTAAAAATTCCTAAATCTTGTGAAAGAAATAGGTATTCAGACACAGAAAACTCAGAGAATTCAAGCAAGATCAACACAAAGATTACTATGAGTCACATTATAATCACAATTTTAACAGTCAAGATAAGGATAGAATTTTGGAAAGCAACAAAAGAAAAACAACTTGTCACATACAAAGAAACCCTCATAAAACTATCAGTGGATTTCTCTGCAGAAACCTTACAGGCCAGGAGGTAGTAGGATGATATATTCAAAGAAAAAAATGTCCAACCAATAATACTGTATTCAGCAAAACTGTCCTTCAGAAATGGAGGAGAAAGAAAGACATTCCCAGACAAACAGAAGGTAAGACAGTTCATTACTAGCAGACCTGCTGTTACAAGAAATGCTGGGGGGAAAAAGTTGTTCAAGTTGAAATAAAAGAATGCTATGTAACAGCATAAAAACAAAAAAGTATAAAACACACTGGTAAGAGTAAATTTATATTTAAATTCAGAAAAGCTAAATACTGTAATGATGGCACATGTATCAGTTTACCTCTATTATACAAAATAAAGATAGTGATGTTAAAAACAACTATAGCTACAATAATATGTTAACAGATATACAATATAAAAAGATGTGAAGTGTGACAAAAATCCCATAAAACATTGGGGGAGGAGTGATAAATGTATAGCATTTTTGTATGTTAGTAAAAGTAAGTCACTACCAGCTTAAAATACAGTTATGAATATATTTTATGTAAGCCTCAAGATAACCACACACACACACAAAAAAGCCATAGTAAGTACATAAAAGATAGAGAAAAGAATTAAAGCACATAAAACATATAAAAACAAAATACAAAGACATTAAGAGAGAAAGGAACAGAGGAACTAAAAAAATTCAGAAAATGAAGGAATGGCAATAGTAAGTGCCTACGTTATTACTTTAAATGTGAATAGACTAATTTTCCAATCAAAAGACACAAAATGGTTAAATGGGTTAAAAAAAGATTCAACAATATGCTGTCTACAAATTTGACACAACATTTTAAAATGATTATAAGTCAATAAAAAATGTTTAAAAAGTTTGACATAACATTGTAAAATGATTATAAATCAATAAAAAAAAAGAAAAAAAAACAATATGCTGTCTACAATAGACTCACTTTAGCTTTATCAACACATATAGGCTGAAATTGAAGGGATGGAAAAAGATATTCCATGCAAATGGTAACCAAAAGAGAGCAGAAGTGCCTAAACTTGTGTCAGAGAAGTTAACTTTTAGTCACAATCAGTCACAAGGGAAAAAGGTCAACAATACGATGAAAAGGGGGTCAATTCATCAAGAAGATATAACAATTATAAATGTATGCATATCCAATACCAGAGGACCTAAATATTTGAAGCAAATATTAGCAGAACTAAAGGAAGAAAATGACAGCAAAAGTAGGGAACTTAAATACCCCACTTTCAACAATGGCAGTCAGAATAAGGAAACATGGACCTGAATAACACTATAAGCGAAATGGACCTTACAGACATACACAGAACATTCCATCTAACAGCACCAGAATACAAATTCTTCTTAAGCACACAGAACATTCTCCAGGATAGATCATACACTGGGACATAAAGTAAGAAGTCTGAAATCATATCAGGTATCTTTTGTGACCACAATGGTATTAAATTAGAAATTAATAGGAAAAAAACTAAAATTCACAAACACATGGAAGTCAAACAACACAATCCTGAACAACCAACAGGTCAAAGAAGAAATCAAAAGGGAAAACAAAGTATTGTGAGACAAGTGAAAATGAAAATAAAACATACTGGATGCAGGAAAAACAATTCTTTAAAGAGGAAAGTTTATAGCATTAAGTGCCTACATTAAGAAAAAATATCTCAAATAAATAACCTAACTTTACACCTCAAGGAATTAGAAAAAGAATGAATTAAGACCAAAGTTATTTTTTTAAAAAGGAAATATAAGGGTCAGGGTGGAAATAAATAGATATAAGAAAGAAAATAGAAAAAAAAATCACTGAAACTAAGACAGGGTTCTTTGAAAAGATAAAGAAAATTGACAAACCTTTAGCTAGACTAAGAAAAAAGAGAGAAGACTTAAATGTATAAATTGAAGAAGAAACATTAACATTACACTTGGCTCCAGAGAATACAAAGAAGCTTAAGAGGCTACTATGAACAATTATACATCAACAAATTGGATAAACTAAAATAAATGGATAAATTCCTAAATGTAAACTATACCCAGAATGAATTGTGAAGAAACAGAAATTCTGAACAGACTAACAATCTAAGGAGATTGAAGCAATAATCAAAAACCTCCCAACAAAGAAAATCCCAGGACCAGATGGTTTCATTGTTGAATTCCACCAAACATTTAAAAAGTAAATACCAAAATTCCTCATATCTTCTCAAAATTGAAGAGGAAGGAAGTACCCTAAAACTTAGTTTGGTATAGGCATTACCCTGATACCCAAACCAGACAAGGACAGCACAAGAAAATAAAAGTACTTGACAATAATCCCTGAAGAACATAGATGCAAAAATTCTCAACAATATTCTAGCAAACCAAATGCAACAACACATTAAACTAATTTAGATGCCATGATTAAGTAGGATTAATCCCTGAGTGCAAGTATGGTTCAATATATACAAATCAACTCCACATTAACAAAATGAAGGATAAAAATCACATGATCCGCTAGAAGATGCAGAAAAATCATTTGACAAAATTCAATACTCTTTCAGGATAAAAGCTCTCAACAAATTGGGGGTAGAGGGAACATACCTTAACAAATAAAGGCTGTATATGACAGACTAACAGCTGCTATCATACTCAATGATGTAAAGCTGAAAAGTTTCCCTCTAAAATCAAGAAGAAAACAACAGTGCTCTCTCCCAACACTCCTTTTCAACATAGTACTCGAAGTCTTAAGAAGAGCAATTAGGCCAGAAAAAGAAATAAAAGGCATCTAAATAATATAAGGAAGAAATAAAATTGTCTGTTTGCATGTGACATGATATTATATTCAGAAAGCCCTAAAGATATGATCAAAATTGTTAGAACTAATAAATGAATTAAGTTTTTGTTGATACAAAAATCAACATACAAAAATCAGTTGAATTCCTACACACTAACAACAAAATATCAGAAAGAAAAAAAAAACAGTATAATACCATATACAATAATAACAAAAACAAAATACTTAAGGATAAATTTAACCAAGAAAGTGAAAGATCCATACAATAAAAACTGTAAAATACTGATGAAAGAAATTGTAGAAGACACAAACAAATGGAAAGGTATTCTGTGTTCATGGATTGGAAGAATTAATATTGTTAAGATGTCTATTCTATTCAAAGCCATGTATATATTCATTGCAATCCCTATTAAAATTACAGAGACTTTTTTTTTTACATAAATGGAAAAAAATCCTAAAATTTGTATGGAACCACAAAAGATCCCAAGCAGCCAAACCAATCCTGAGAAAGAATAACAAAGCTGGAGGCATCACACTTCTTGATTTCAAACTATATCACAAAGCTACAGTAACAAAAACAATATGATACTGGGGCAGAAACAAACAGAGACCAATGAAACTGAATCAAGAGACTAGAAATAAACCTACACAAATAATATTTAATATTTGACAAGGGATCCTAGAATATACAATGAGGAAAGGATAGTATCTTCAATAAATTGTGTTGGGTGTTTTCTATACATAGAAATAAATATTCTCATGCAAAAGAATGAAATGGACAACTATCTTACACCACACACAAAAGTAACTCAAAATAAATTAATGACTTAAATGTAATACCTGAAACTATAAAACTCTTAGAAGAAAACATAGGCAAAAATCTCCTTGACATTGGTTTTGTAAATGCTTTCTTTGATAGGCCAAAAAAAAACCCCACAAGCAACAAAAGCAAAAATGAACAAGTGGGACTATATCAAACTAAAAAGTTCTGTACATAAATAGAAACAATCAACAGAATGAAGAAGCAACCTATAGAACGGGAGAAAATATTTGCAAAACTTATCAGGTAAGAGGTAAATATCCAAAATATACAAAAAATAATACAACTCAGTAACAAAAAAATAAAAGGCAAAGGGTCTGAACAGACATTTCTCCAAAGAAGATATACAAATGGCCAACAAGTACATGGAAAGATGCTCAACATCACTAATCATCAAGGAAATGCATATCTAAACTACAATGAGATATCACCTTACACTTGTTAGAATGACTGTCATCAAAAAGGCAAGAGATAACAAGTGTGGGAGAGGATGTGGAGAAAAGGGAACACTTGTGCCCTGTTGGTGGGAATGTAAATTGGTACAGCTGTTATGCGAAACAGTATGGAGGTTCCTCAAAAGATAAAAAATTGAGATACCACATGATCCAGTAATTCTACTTCTGGGTATATATATATACTAAGGAAATGGAATCACTCTGTCAAAGACGTATCTGTTCCCCCACCATGCTCACTGCAGCATTATTACAAGAACCAAGACATGGAAACAAACTGTGTGCCTATCAACAGATTAATAGATAAAGAAAACATGGTATTTACACACACATACACACACATGGACAACAGAATATTATTCAGCCATGAGAAAGAAGGAAGTCCTGCCATTTGCAACAACATAGATAGACTCTGAGGGCATTATGCTAAGTGGGATAAGTCAAAGAAAAATACTGTAGAAGATGATTAAGTTCCAGAGATCTAGTGCACAACATTGTCACTATAGTTAAAATTACTGTATTATATACTTCAAAGTTGTGAAGAAACTAGATCTCAAATGTTCTCACCACAAAAATAAAAAGGTAATTATGGGATATGACAGAGGTGTTTTGGAGGAGGTCATCAAGAGAATGAGACCACTAGTTTACCCGAGCATTTTAGAGGCTCCACAGCCCTCCCCCTGTCCTTGGAATGTACAGTCTACCTACAAGTCCCATTTCAAAGATGCAGTTTTGAAAGAGTAATGTATTGTTGAGACCATCCAGACTGAACACATGAATGAATCCAGCTAAGGCCCCTATGTAAACTTTCAAGATTCTGGTGGGCCACTGTGGTCATTTACCAGTCTTGCAGCCTTCCAAAAAAAAGTCTTGTATATAAATTGCCTTGCTGATTAAAACTGCAACCTACCAATCTGGAGTGGTCTGCCTCTTTCTTTGGCCTTTCCTTGCCCTCTGTTTATGGAGATCAGTTTTGAATTTTACCTGGGGAGATTCTGAGGCTGGGAACCAACAAGATGTTAGCTAATACTATATTGGTAATCATATAGCAATATGCAAATGTATCAGCACACTGTATATCCCAAATTTATACAATGTCATATGTCAATTATATATCAATTAAAAAAAGAATAAGAAAAAATAAGAGATTCTGATTTACCTTTATTCCTTCTAAAATGCTTGTACCCATTAAACAGTAACTCTCCATTCCATTCTCCCTCCCCAGCCCTGGTAGTCACCATTCTAGTTTCTGTCTCTATGAACTGCACTACTTAAGGAATTTCATGTAATGAAATCATACAACATATGTCCTTTTGTAACTGACTGCTTTCACTAAACATGTCTTTTAGGTCCAATCATGTTGCAGCACGCATCAAAATTTTCTTTCATTATAAGGCTGAATAATATACCACCATATATAGGTACATGTAAAACTTTTTAAATAGCTATCCTAATGAGTATGAAGTGGTATTTCATTGTGGTTTTGATTTGTATTTCCCTAATGTTCAGTATCTTTTCATATGTTTAATGGCTATTTGTATATCTTCTTGGAGAAATACCTATTCAAGTTCTTTGCCTATTTTTAAACTGGGTTTGGTTTTTGTTGTTAAGTTGTAGGAGTTCTTTATATATTCTGATTTCAATCCCTTATCAAATATGATGTCAATATTTTCTCTCAATCTATAGGTTGCCTTTTCACTGTAACTAAGGTCCTTTGATGCACAGAAGTTTTAATATTGAAGAGTTCTAATGTATGTATTTTGTTCTTTGGTTGCCTATGCTTTGGACGTCATATCCAAAAATCATTGCAAAATCCAAAGTCATGAACTCTTCCTCTGTTTTCACTAAGATTTTTTATAGATTTAGCTTTCACACTTAGGTCTTTGATCCATATTGAGTTAATTTTTGTATGTGGTATAAGGTAAGGTTCCAACTCTATTATTTTGCATGTGGATATCTAGTTTTCCCAACACCATTTGTTGACCTTGTCCTTTTCCAATTGAATGGTTTTGGCACTCCTGTCAAAAATCATTTGACTGTGTATACAAGGGTTTTAATTCTGGGCTCTCTATTCTATTTCATTGGTCTATATGTCTCTCTATATGTCTGTCTTTGCGCCATTACCACACTGCTTTGATCATCATGGCTCTGTATTAAGTTTCAAAATCAGGAAGTGTGAGACCCCCAACTCTGTTCTCTTTCAAGACTCTTTGAACTATTTGGGGTCCTGGGAAATTCTGTGTGAAATTTAGGGTGGTATTTTTCTATTTCTGAAAAGAGTTTCATTGAGTTTATAGGGATTGCACTGACTCTAGATCACTTTGAATAGTACCAACAACATAACAGTATTAAGTCTGCTAACCCATGAACATAGGATGTCTTTCTATTTATTGAGGTCTTAATTTTTTTCAGAAACATTTTGTAGTTCTCAGTGCACAAGTCTTTTGTCCCCTTGATTAAATTTATTCCTAAATGCTTTATTCTTTTTGATATTATTGCACTCGGAATTGTTTTCTTAATTTCCTTTGCAGATTGTTCATTGTTAATGTACAGAAACATTTGGGTTTTTTTGCATGTTGATTTTATATCCTGCAGCTCTGTTGGGTTCATTTATAAGTTTTAACAATTTTTTTGAAATTTTCAGGGTTTCTACTTCACTTGTGAAAAATAATTCCTAGATATAGAATAATATGTTGTTGGCTTTTTCCTTCAACACTTTATATATTTCACTCTACTCTCTTCTTGCTTACATGATTTCCAAAGAAGAGTCCACTGTAATTCTTATCCTTGTTCCTGTAATAGTAAGGCACTTTCCTTCTTACGGCTTCCTTCAACATCTTCTCTTTGTATTTGCTTATCTACAGTAAATATTACATGTCTTGTGCAGTTCTCTCTTTTGTTTTTATCCTTTTTGGTGTTCTCTGAGATTCCTTGATCTGTGATTTGGTGTCTATTATTAATTCTGAAAAGTTCTCAGCCACCTTTACTTAAAATAAAGTTCTGTTCTTCTCACTCTTTCTCCTCTTTCTGGTAGTCCACTAACATTTGCTTTATATCTTTTGAAATTGTTAACACAGTTCTTGGATACTCATTGTGCTTTTTTCTTCAATTATTTTCTCTCTCTACTTTTCCATTTGGGAAATTTCTATTGACTTATCTTCAAACTCAATGTTCTTGCCCAAGTCTGGTCTATTGATAAGCTCATCCAAGGTATTCTTCACTTCTGTAGTGTTTTTGATTTCTGGCATTTCTTTTTGAATATTTCTTAAGAGTTTTCATCTCTCTGTTTACATTACCCATCTTACATGTTGTCAACTTCCAGACATGTTAACTAATGTCTACATTAGAGCTCTTAGCATAGTAATCACAGTTATTTTTAATTCCTTATCTAATAATTCCATAATCTGTGTCATAGTTGAGTTGGTTATCACACTTTCTTTATCTGTTTAGAGTGTATTTCTTATTCCTGCTTAGACTGCATTTTTTATTGTTTTTGGAATGCCCTGCAATTTTTTTGTTAAAAGTCAGACATGTTTCAATATGTTAACAGTAACTGAGGCAAATGGCCCTTAGTGTGGGCATTCATGTTAATCTGAGTATTTGATGTTTTCTGTAGCTATATATGTCAGAAACTTCCAATTTCTCTAGTGTTTTTTTTCAGTTTTGTATTGAAATACAGTTGATTTACAGCATTGTGTTAGTTTCAGGTGCACAGCAAATTAATTTGGTTTTACATATATATATAGTCTTTTTAAAATTATTTTCCATTATAGCTTATGATAAGATATTAAATGTAGTTCCTTATGCTATACAGTAGGACATTGTTATGTATTCATTATATATATATATGTATGTAGTATGTATCTGTTAATCCCCTAATCCTAATTTACCCCTCCTCCCCTTTCCCTTTGGTAATCGTAAATTTGTTTTCTATGTCTGAGAGTCTGTTTCTGTTTTATAAATAAGTTCATTTGTACTATTTTTCAGATTCCACATATAAGTGATATCATGTAAAATTTATCTTTCTCTGTCTGTCTTTGTAATATCTTTGTTTTTATCTCTTCTCTTGACTTCAGACTTTTCTGTTCCTTCTGAGTGCGTCTAAATCTGTTATACTGGAGCCTGGTTAGTGTTGTGATAAGGTTTGAAGAGGGGAAGTGTTCGGTAATATTTTGATTAAATCTCAGCCTGTGTGCCTGAAATGTGACCTTCACAAGTATTTCTCAAGGAGAACAGTCTTTTCTCTCACATCGGTGAGACATGTAGGCTAAAGGGGCTAAAGTTGGAGAAACGACCTTCCTCTCACCGGGATAAGGCTCCGGTAAAGTCTCTCCTCCAGGAAAACAGGTCTTTGTTATGTAAAATACTCCGGGGTTATTTCACAATGATTCTTATTCTCCCCTTTTCAGAGCCCTGAGGGGATCTTTCCCAGATCCTTACCTTGAGAACATGGTATATTTCCTGGAGGTAAAACCCATGAAAGTACAGGGCTTCCTCTAACACTTTGGCCCCCAGGAGTTTCTTGCTTTCATGCTAGCCACACATTCAGCATCCAACAATTTGGGGGGAAAAAAACCATCATTTGCGCGTTCCCTACCAACATATGGCTCCAGCAGCTTCTGTAACAGCTGTGACTCTCTAGATTTGCTGTTTTCTCCAGATTTTGGGTTGGAGGTATGCCCTCAGTCCTATTTCTCTAATAGGTCCAGGAAAAGTTGTTGATTTTAGGTTTGACTAACATTTTATTTCTGTAAGGATGGGAGTGATAACTTCCAATCTCCTTTATGTAGAAGTTGAAATCAGATAGGGCATAAAACAAGCCTCGATACATTTAGAAGGACTGAAATCATATAAATTATGTTCTCTGACCACAATGGAGTGAAGTCAGAAATCAGTAACAGAAAGAAACTTGGGAAATTCACAAATATATGCAAATTAAAGAACACATCCCTAAATAACCAGTAGGTCCCTAAGTACCCAATAGGTCAAAGAAGCCACAAGGTAGATGAGTTAAAATGAAAACACAACATAATAAAACACAGGGATACAGGCAAAGCAGTTCTTAAATAGAAATTCAGAGCTGTAAGCATCTATACAAAAAAAAACTCATTTCAATAACTTAACATTGAATGATGTGAAACAAAAGCAGAGCAAACCAAACCATTTCAAGAGTCAATTCATCAAAAGAACTTAACAATCTTAACTGTTCATACAGCTAATAGCAGATCTTCAAAATACATGAAATAAAATAAAACTAATAGAACTGCAAGGATAAATAGATTAGCCTAGAATTATAGTGGAAGATTTCAATACCATTCTCTCAGTAATAGATAGAAATAGATATAAATCAGCACAAATAAAGATTTGAATAACACTACCAATCAATTTTACCTAATTGATATTTACAGAAAAATCCACCCAACAACAGCAGTATATACATTTATTTCAAATGCACATTTAACATTTATCATGATAGACTATAGGCAGGGCCATAAAACAATCTTCAATTAATTTAAGAGGATTCAGGTTATATAAGGTATATTCTCTGATCACAATGGAATTAAATTATAAATCAATAAAAGATCTCTAGAAAAATCTCTCATATTTGTAAACTAAATGAAACACGTATAAGTAGCCCATTAGTAAAGAAAAGAAATCAAGCAGAAATTAGAAAATAGTTTAAGCTGAATGGAAGGAAAACACAACATATGAAAATTTAGGGATGGAGAATTATAATTCTGCCAAGATGGAATAGCCCCATTCCTCTCAGTTTCTGTCTCTTACAACTAAATACAAAAACAAAAACCCTGGAGATAATAATACAAACAAGTACAAGGAAACTGAGATAAAAAGGAGGAGGAATGCTCAGGCGCCTCAGGACTTGAGTAATGGCACAGCAGTGAGTTCCTTGAGTTTCCTTATTGTGTCCCATATATTCCGGACAGGGCACTGCAAAAGTCTCCAATCCAGGACCATCAACTAGCACAGGCAAAAAAAAAAAAAAAAAAAGACAAAAAAATCCAAGAAAAGGCTGTTCTCCCAATCAAATTATTGAGAAGAGGAGAGGCTAAAAACAAATTCTGGCATTACCCAAATCATACAACTCAACAGCAAAAAAAGCAAATAATTCAAGTAAAAAATTGGCAGAGGCTCTGAATAGCTATTTTTCCAAAGAAGACATACAGATGGCAAAGAGGTACATGAAAAGGTACCCAATATTACTAATCATCAGGGAAATGCAAATCAAAACCACAATGAGATATCATACTTTACATAGGTTAAAATGGCTATTATCAGAAAGGCAAAAAAAAAACAAGTGTTAACAAGGATGTAGAGAAAAGGGAACACTTGTGTACTGTTGTTAAAAATGTAAACTGGTGCAGGTACTCTGAAAAACAGTATGAAAGTTCCTCAAAAAGCTTAAAATAGAACTAACATATGATCCAGCAATTCTACTTCTGGGTATTTATCATAAGTAAACAAAAACCTAACTCAAAAAGATCTATACTCCCATGTTCATTGCAGCATCATTTACAATAGTCAAGATATGGAAACAACCTAAGTGTCTACTGATGGATGAATGGATAAAGAAAATGTGATATAATATATATATGTAGATATGTGTGTGTAATGTGTGTGTGTATATATATGTGTGTGTGTGTGTATACATATATATATATGTGTGTATATATATATATATATATATATATATATATATATATATATATATGAATGTTACTCATCCACATTAAAAGAATGAAATCCTGTCATTTGCAACAACACAGATGGACACTGAAGGCATTATGCTGACTAAAATAAGTCAGGCAGAGAAAGAAATACTGTATGATCTCACTTGTAAGTGGAATCCCAAAAACAAACAAAAACACTAAACACATAAATACAGAGAACAGATTGGTGGTTGCCAAAGGTGGAAGATGTGGAGTGGACAGACTCAGTAAATGCTTAAAAGGTCAAACTTCCATTATAAAATAAATAAAATCTGAGGATGTAATGCACAGCATCATGACTAGAATTAATAATACTCCATAATATATTTGAAAGTTGCTAAGAGAGTAATCTCAAAAGTTTTTATCAGAAGAAAATTTTTTTGTAACTGCATGTGGTGAAGCACGTTAAGTAGACATACTTTAGTCGTCATTTTACAATATATACAGATACTGAATTATTATGTTGTACATCTGAACCTAATATAATGTTATATGTCAAATACACCTCAATAAAAGAGAAGTAAAATGATCCAAAAATAAACTGTCTACAATGAACTCACTTCAAATACAATGACACAAGTTTGAAGTAAAAGATTGGAAATAGATATACCAAGCAAATGTTACTTTAAAAGAAAAAGTAGGAATGGCTATACTAATATCAGATAAAGTCAGTTTCAGAGCAAAGAAAATTACTGAAATTAAATGAAGACATTACACAATGGTAAAGGGATTAATCCATCAGGAAGACATAATAATCCTAAATGTGTGCACAAAAATTACAAAGTCTCAAAATACAGAAAGTAAAAACAAATGAAGCTGGAAAGAGAGATAAATACATCCAAAACTAGAGCTGGATATCCTAATTCACTCCACTCAGAATTAGACAGAATTATCAAACAGAAAATTAGCAAGAATATAGAACTCAACAACACAATCAACCAACAATATCTAGTTGATACATATAAAACATTCCATCAACAAGAAAAGAATGGATATGTTTTTCCAGAGTCTATAGATAGAATATTCACCAAGATAGATCATACCCTAGGCCACAGAACAAATCTTAACAAATTTAAAAGAAGTTAAATCATAAAGAGTGGGCTTTCTGACCCTAATAACATCAAACTAGAAATCAATAACAAGAAAAATTCCAACACTTGTCAATTAATTAAAATACTTCTAAGTAATTCATGGCTCAAAGAAGCTTCGAAGGCAATTTTTAAAACTATATATAATTGAATGAAAATTCAAATACATATATCAAAATTTATGGGATCCAGTTAAAGAGTGCTGAGAGAAGAAAAACACCAGATGTATACCATAGAAAAGAGGGTATCAAATCAGTAACTTAGGTTCAAAAAACTATGGAAAAAGAGCAAAATAAACTCAATGAAAAGTGAATAAAGGAAAAATAAAGATAATACAGACGAGATTGAAAATAAAGCAGAATATCGATTAAACAAAATGCTGGTTCTTTAAAAATATCAGCAAAATTTATAAACCACTAGTAAGACTGGCTACAACTATTCAAAATTAATGGATAAAATAGAAAACTAAAATAGTCCTATAACTAATTTTTTTTCATTTTCATACTTTTCACTATAGGTTACTACAAGATATTGAATATAGTTCCCTATGCTATACAGAAGGTTGCTGTTTACCTACTTTATATATAGTAGTTAGTATCTGCAAATCTCAAAAACCCAATTTATCCCTTCCCATCCCCTTAACCCCCTGTTAACCATGTTTCTTTTCTATGTCTATGAGTCTGTTTCTGTTTTGTAAATAAGTTCATTTGTTTTCTTTTTTAGATTCCACATGTAAGTGATATCATATGGTATTTTTCTTTCTCTTTCTGGCTTACTTCACTTAAATGACAATCTCCAGGTCTAACTATGTTGCTGCAAATGGCATTACTTTATTATTTTTTTATAGTTGAGTAGTATTCCATTGTATAAATATACCACCGCTTCTTTATCCAGTCATCTGTTGATGGACATTTAGGCTGGTTGCATGTCTTGGCTATTATATATAGTGCTGCTATGAACATGGGTGCATGTTTCTTTTCAAATTATAAGATCTATGCCCAGGAGTGGGATTGCTGGATCATATGGTAAGTCTATTTTTAGTCTTTTGAGGAATCTCCTACTGTTTTCCATAACAGCTGCACCAAACTACATTCCCATTAACAGTATAGTAAGGATTTCCTTATCTCCACACCCTCTCCAGCATTTATTATTTGTGGACTTTTGAATGATGGCCATTCTGACTGGTGTGAGGTAATAACCTCATTGTAATTTTGATTTGCATTTCTCTGATAATTAGCAATACTGAGCATTTTTCCATGTGCCTATTGGCCATTTGTATGTTTTCATTGGAGAATTGCTTGATTAGGTCTTCTGCCCATTTTTGGATTGGGTTGTTTGTTTTTTTATTATTAAGTTTTATGAGCTGTTTATATAGTCTGGAAATTAACCCCTTATCAGTCTCATCATTTGCAAATATTTTCTCCCATTCTGAAGGTTGTCTTTTTGTTTTGCTTATGATTTCCTTTGCTGTGCAAAAGTTTAAGTTTAATTAGGTCTCATTTGTTTATTTTTGCTTTTAATTCTATTGTCTGGGTAGACTGTCCTAGGAGATTATTGTTAAGATTTATGTTAGAAAATGTTTTGCCTATTTTCTTCAAAGATATTTATAGTATCTTTTCTTATGTTTAAGTCTTTAAGCCATTTTGAGTTTATTTTTGTGTATGGCGTGAGGGACTGTTCTAATTTCACTGATTTACATGCTGCTGTCCAGTTTTTCCAACACCATTTGCTGAAGAGATTGTATTTACTCCATTGTATGCTCTTGCCTCCTTTGTTGAGGTTAACTGACCATAAGTCTGTGGTTTTATTTCTGGGCTCTAATATTCTGTTCCTTTGATCCATGTGTCTGTTTTTGTGCCAATACCATGCTGTTCTGATTACTATAGCTCTGTAGTATTATCTGAAGCCTGGTAGGGTTATTCCTACAGCTTCCTTCTTTTTCTTCAGTATTGCTTTGGCAATTCTGAGTCTTTTGTGATTCCATATAAATTTTACCTATAACTAATTTTAAAAATTGAATTTGTAATATAAAATCTCATAAAATAATCCCCAGGCCCAGGTACTTTCACTAGAAAATTCTTCCAAACGTTTAAACAATTAACACCAATTTTACACAATCTCCTCCAGAAAACAGGAGTACAGAGAACCCTTCTCGGTTCATTTTATGAAACCAGTACTATCCCAATACCAAAACCAGACAAAGTTAACTCAAAATGGAACCCGTATTTAAATATAAATTGTATAACTAAGAAATTGTTATAAAAAATAAAATAATTAAGATCTAAGGTTACACAAAGAGTTCTAAAAGGTGGTACCAAAAAGTACAATCTATAAAGAAAAAAACTGATTAACTGGACTCTGAAAGGTCCTCTTAAGAGGGTGAAAAGAGAAGTCAAAGACTGGAAGAAAATAACTGCAAACCATATATTTGACAAAAGACTAGTATCTAGAATATACAGGAATACCACAATGAGATATCCCCAGAAAATAATCAGAATGGCTACAGTAACATGAAATGCTGGTAATAAGGCAGAGATACAGGATCACTCATACACTGCTGGTGGTTATATAAAATGCTACACTCTGAAAAATGGTTTGGGATCTTATCATAAAACTAAACATGCAAATATCATAAAGCCCCTGCAGCTGTACTGCTGTGTATTTATACCAAAGAAATGAAAATTTGTGTTTACACAAAAATATGTATGCAAAAGCAAATGTTCATAGCTTTTTAAATCATAATAGCCAAAAAACTAGAAATTGAGATGTCCTTCAATAAGTGAATGGTTAAACAAACTGTGGTACATCCATACCATAAAATATTACTTAACAATAAAAAAGAACTATTGATACACACAACAACTTGGATGAATTCAGAGAATTACGTTGGATGAAAAAAGCCAATCTCAAAAGATTATATACAGCATGATTCCATTTATATAACATTTTTAAAGTGAGAAAATTATTGAAATGAAGAACAAATGAGCGATTGTCAGGAGTCCAAGATGAGAGTGGGAGAATTGGAGAGACAGGATGTGGCTATAAAAGGGCAACCTGAGGAATCTTTGTGATGATAGTAATGTTCTTTACCTTGAGTATATCAATGTCAATATTCTGGTTGTGATATTATACTATAATTTTATAAGATGTTACTATTGGGGGTAATTGATGAAGAGTACATGGAACTCCTCTATGTTACGTCTTAACAGCTACAATTAAATCTACAATTATCTCAAAATTAAAAGTTTAGTGTAAAAAAATGGGATGACACTAAAACACAATTTGGGAGGAAATTTACAGCCCTACAGGTAAAAACTGGAAAAGAAGAAAGTTCTCAAATCAATGACCTCAGTTTCTACCTTAAAACACTAGAAAAATAAGATAAAATTAAACCCAATGTTAATCAAGAGAAAGGAAATAAAAAAGATCAAAGACTCAATGAAATAAAATATAGGAAAATAATACAGCAAAGCAGTAAAACAAAAAGTTCATTTTTGTAAATTAGTACAATTGATAAGCTTCTAGCCAGACTAACCAAGAAAAAAGAGAAGACACAAATTACCAATATCAGGTATTTTTAAAAGAGATATCAATACTTATCTCACAGGCATTAAAAATATGCCAGTAAGTTCGATGATGTGGGTTATTCATTTCTAAAGAAACAATAAACTATTTGGTCATAAATACTTCACTTACCTGAATATTTAAGGAAATGTAATTGGTAATAATATAGCAAATAATGAACCAAAAATTAAGGATACATTCGTATAGCACCTGTTCTTGTCCCAATAGCCAAGATTTTCTGAACTGGATCAAAGGCTAATGCCGTAGGCTGATAAGGAAAACCATGCCGAACTGTCTGAAAGAGAGCAAATAGTAAAAATACTCATTAGAGAAACAAAACTTAAAATCACAACAAGATACCAATACCCAACCACCCGAATAACTAAAATAATTATATTTTTAATTTTAAAACAACTACTACCAAATGTTGTTGGTAGGAATGTAAAATGACACAACCACTTTGGAAAATGTCTTGTAGTTCATTAAAAACTAAACTTATGCCTGTACTATGACCTAGAAATTCCACTCCTATGTAGGTACCAATATGGATGATTCTCAAGAAGATTATATTAAAAGAAGCAATACACAAAAGAGTACATATATTATGATTACATTTATATTAAATTCTAAACAAGCAAAACTAACCTATGGTAAAAAAAAATAGGAATAGCAGTTGACTTGAGGAGAACTGATTGGTAGGGGTACGAAGGAAATTTACTGAGTGAAGGTAACTGTCAATATTTTGATAGAAGTTTGAATTACACATGTGTATACATTAGCCAAAACTAATCAAATGGTATAATAAAATTTGTGACTTCTCTGTATGTAAACTGTACCTCAAAAAAAGTATTATAAACAAATATTGCACTCTAGCTAATGATATGCATACTGAACTTTTAAGAGGTGAAGTGTACTGACACCTGCAATTTATTTCAAAATGCATCCAAAAAAATAATATAGAGAGATGGTTGGATAGACATATGATAAAGATAGCAACATAGTAATTATCAGTCTACGTGGAAAGTGTGAGTGTGTGAGAGAGAGAGAGTGTGTGTGTATACACACATTTATGAGTGTCCATGGTATAATTCTTTCAACTCCTCTGTATGTCTGAAAGCTTTCATAACAACATAGTGGGAAAAAAATTGAAGAAAAATATCAAAAGGAAATAAGACTAACATGTAAAAAAGGAATATGCAAATTAGATAGGAACTAATTTCCATATTAAATTTGCTCTAATTTTTCAAAAAAAAATAGACTACCCACTTAGGTCAGGAAGAAAGGGATTCTACACCTTTTTCAGCCAAATATTTAATGCTCCAAGAACTATTTTTTCAATGGAAATAATTTTATAATAAAATATCACATTTATAAATATTCAAAGATGAAAGATAAAATACAGCATGTAGTTTATCTAAAACTCATCCCCTAGAGAAAACACAGTAAGGCATTCACTGCATAACCTCCTCATTTTCTCTTAAAGCATATATGGACATATATGCATATGCATATTAACTAATATATAACCAGATATTTATCTGTTTTTCTCACTTGACAGTGTATCACAGAAATTTTCCACAAAAAATATATGTAGATGTACTTCAACCCATTTAAAGTTGTAAAGCCTATTATACAGTATGAATATACCACAATGTCCTTAACCAACCAACTACAGTTCTGTAATCTCCAAAAATCCTCACCTAAATGGGTAAAAATAATTACCCAGAAAATCCATTTTCTAGTTATAATTCTTAACCAAGGTGTTTCCTTCTTGATTCTTAACTGTCTTACTTATTTTGACTTATACACAAAATTGTCAAGAGGAAGATACTCATAATCTTCATGGAGAGCAATGTAGATAACAATAATCAGAATATAGTTCCTCTTAAAAAAAACAGAAGAGGTGGGAACATTTCTCAACTCCTTCTATGGCCAGTATTACCCTGACACTAGAAACAAAGACATCACAAGAAAAGAAAACAAAGACCATAGTTCTTATTAAAATAGGTGCTAAAATCCCCACTAAAATACTACAAACCAATTCCAACAACATATAAAAAGGATATACACTATGACTTGGTGGAATTTATCCCAGGAATGCAAGGTTGGTTTAACATCAAAAAACTATTTAATGTAATATACTATATCAACAGAACATAGGACAAAAATCACATGGTGATTTCAGAGGATGCAAAAATTTATTTCAGAAAATCTAACACCCATTCATGTTAAAAGGACCCAACAAATGGAACTGCAGAGAACTTCCTCAATCTGATAAGTGGCATGTATAAAAAATCTACAGCAAACATCATACTAATTACTGAAAAAAACGAATGCTTTCTCTCTAAGATCTAGAATGAGACAAGTATGTCTGCTCTTGACACTTCTATGTCCTACACAGGGCAACCAGGCAAGAAAAAAAAAAAAAAAGGAACTAAAAGTATTTGTAGGTGACATGATCTTGTGTATATAAGCCAAAAAAATACACTAAAAAATTATTAGAACCTATGAAGAAGTTCAGAAGATTGCAAAATTAATGTACAATCATCAATTATACATCTATATACTAGCAATGCACTATCCAAAAATGAAGTTAAAAGAACAATTTCATTTACAATAGCAACCAAAGGAATGCTCAATAATACAATGAAGAAAAGTACAAAATTTATATAATAAAACTACAAAATATTGTGAAAAAAAATTAAAAATTAAAAGGAAAGGTTTCACTTTTATACTGTTAAGGTGATAAAACTCCTCAGATTGATCATCAGAATCAATGCAGTCCCTAACAAAATCCAAGGTAGCTTTTTTGCACAAATAGACAAGTTGATCCTAAGATTCATATGGGTATTTAAGAGACCCAGAAAACCAAAATGATCTTGAAAAAGAACAAAGTTGGAGAACTTTTCCATTTTCAAAACTTACACAAATCTCCAGTAATCAAGGCAATGAGGCACTAGCACAAGGATACACATTTAGATCAATGGAACAGCACTGAGATTCCAGAAATAAACTGCTCACATTTTCAGTCAACTGATTATTGACAAGGGTGCTAAAACAATTCAATGAGGAATGAACAGTCTTTCAGCAAATGATACTGCAAGAACTGGATATATGCATGTAAAAGAATTAAGTTGGTGACAGGAAGGGTATAGCTTAGTGGAAGAGTTACGGCTTAGCATGAACAAGGTGCTGGGTTCAATCCCCAGGAACTCCATTAAGAAATAAATAAACTTAATGTACCTGCTATTCAAAAAAAAAAAAAAAAAGAACCAAGCTGGACCCTTTATTTAAATTATACATAAAAATTAACTCAAAATGGATCATAGACCTAAATATAAGAGCCAAAACTATAAAAACCTTAGAAGAAAACATATGCTTAGATTTTAGTGATTTAGGATTAGAAAATGGTTTCTTAAATATGACACAGAAAGCACAAACAACAAAATTAAAAACAGATAAATTGAACCTTGAGAGAATTAAAAACTCTTGTGCTGTAGAGGATACTGTCAAGAAAGTAAAATGACAACCCACAGAATGGAAGAAAATATTTGCAAATCATTTATCTGATAAGGAATTTATATCCAGAATAAAGAAAGAACTTTCACAAGTCAATAATAAAAAGTTAAATAACTCAATTTAAAAATGGGCAAAGGATCTTAATAAACAGACATTTATGCAAAGAATACATATATAAGTGACTGATAAGCACATGGTGAGATGTTCATCATTAGCCATTAAGGAACTGCAAATCATATCCACAGTGAGATACAACTGCATACTTCACCAGGATGGCTACAAAAAAGACAGATATTAATACATGTTAACAAAGAGTGGAGAAATTGAAGTCCAAATACATTTTTAGTGGGAATGAAGAGTCATGTAGTCTCTTTGGATAATAGTTTGGCATTTCCTCAAAATGTGAAATAGAGCTACCCTATAACCAAGGGATTCCACTCCTGAGTATGTAAGCAAGAAAAATGAAAAAGAAATCCACATAAAACTATTATAGGAATATTCACTGCGGCATTATTTGAACTATTCAAAAAGTAGAAACAACTCAAATATCCATCAACTATGAACAGATGATGAAATCTGGTATATCCATACAATGGAATATTATTCATCAACAAAAGAGAACGAAGTATAATGCATGCTACAACAGAGATGTACCTTGAAAATATTATGTTAACTGAAAGAAGCCCATCATATATTGTATGAGTCCATTTATATGGAATGTACAAAACAGGAAAATCTATAGAGACAGAAATTATATTACTGATTGCCTAGGAATGGTGGGTAGGGGCTCTGGATAATGGGCATCTATTGCTAATGAGTACACAGTTGCTTTTGAGGGTAATGAAGTTTTCTAAAATTTATTATGGTGGTTGTTCCATAACTTTGTGAATATACTGAAAACTACTGAAATGTATACTTTAACTGAATAAATTATATCTAAATTTGAAAGAAAAATACTGTTCTCCTCAAGAATATCAAATATTCTGATATTATATCATCACTGTATACAATAAGAAGTTATGATCAGTTGAGGTACCTGGCTAATTTCAAAAGAATCAAGGTTATCAACTGGAATGACATAGATGCAGTAAAAAAAAAAAAAAAAAAAGGAAGCAGAGAAAAATGTAAGATAACCAAGTCTGAAGACAACTTGTCAAGGTCAAAAATTCTCAATTTTAGATGCAGTCAGAATGGATTGTTGAAATACTATAGTTTATGTTCAATGGGTGAAGTTAAGTAAAGCTAATCACCAACAAATAAAGTGAGGTTCTTAAATACCAAACTTTTCCTAATATTTTGTTTTCTTGTTTTCTTTTGTTTTACTCTTTATATTAGTCTGTTCAGGCTGCTATGACAAAATACTAGGGAGCTTAAATAAGACATTTATTTCTCACAGTTTTGAAGGCTAGGAAGTCAAGATCAATAAAAAAAATACAGAAATAGCATTTGCAGAGACATTTATATGATGAAGAGTATTATTTGCTTTTTCTGTGTCTATATCTTGTCAATGTTTAATTTGGAAGCAGTTAGAAGTGCCCCCAGTTTCAAGGTTGAGGAAAATTTAAAATTTAAGGAAAGGAAAAAGGTGAAATATGTTAGTAACAAATAAAATATGAGGTATATGTACATACTTAAATTTCTGGAATAAACATTATTTGGTCATGGTTTATCATTGGTAGTATACATTACTTGATTTACTAGCACCTTATTTAGTATTTTGTGCCTATATTCAAAAGCATATATTTTATAATGCTTAAACAAATCTGAAATTATATGTACTGTACTATGGGATGTTTTCTGGAAAATCACTACCACAATTAAACCTTTTCATCACTTGTGAACTTCACAGCAGTCCATCCCTCTTTCTGTTCTTAGACCAAAGCAACAATTGATTTGCTTTTAAGTCATTAGGGATTGTTTGAATTTTATACAAATACTCCCTCCCTTTCTCTCTCTTTCCATCTGTCTGTCTCTCTCTACTCCCTCTCTGTGAATCATATACCTGATGTGTGTAACATATTGAAAGATAATTGGGCAATTGGGGAAGACGTTGGGGTTGAATTAGTGACAAGTACATAAAAACGAAACAAACGAAACTTAAAAAAAATGTAACCTCAGGGAATAAAAACATTTGTGAGGCAAAATAAGAGAGTAGTAATAATAAAGTGTTAACACTGACTGCTGTGATTTATTAGGAAGATGGGGATATGGCAGGTGCTTCTATATGTAATGAGGTGGAAAAAAAATCTTTTTTGGAAGAGTCAGTAAGTAGCAATATAAAGATGTTATTTTCAGACACATTTGGTAAATGCCAAAATAGCAAGAAGGTTGAAAAGTGGTTGCTTTTAGAAACTAGGAAATGGGAGAGGAAAGGGGACAGATTGTTATTAATTTTTATAATATGTCATAAAATTATCTGACTTTTAAAATTATGTACATGATTGAGTGTGATAAAAATAAAACTAGAATGAAAAAAGGATATACAATTTCAAAATATTAACATTACATTTCTATTATATTGACTTTCCAATATCTTATAAAATGAGGATATATTTGGGCTTTATTCTTAATTTTAACATCAACTGCCTTTTAGATCTTTGAACATGACGGTTTTATCATTCTTTCAAGAGATTTATAAAAGTCTTACTGGAAAACTGGTACCAATTGCCAATGGCACATGCATAAGCAGATATTTTGCCATACTTGTGCATATAGAGCAATTTTAGCTTTCTATCGCAGTATGATGGGGTTTCATAGGAACTGGTTATTTTGTTACCAGTATGCCATTCCATGGTGTCATATGCCTATCCTGGTTCTCTTACTCAGTCTTTTCCTTTATCCAAGGGAGCAGGAAATTATTAAGCAGTATTTTCAGTGATCCAATATGACATCAGATTTAGGGAAGAGCTATGGACATATACACATAGCCCTAAAAAACAAAGTTCAAGAGATTTGGCTGTTATTGGAAACAAACATCATTGAAACTGAGAGAATTTTCCCATCAGTGCGAGTTGTTCCATGGTTACAGTAATTGTTTTATAGATTCAAGCTAATTTAGTAAGACAAGAAAGAAAGATAAGAAATTGAAACAATAAATATATAAATATAGGAAAGTAAAAAATGAAATAGACTACTAAAATATTTTAGAAGAAGAATCTGGTAAGTTGTCTAGCTACAAGGTGAATAAACCAAAATCAGCATCTTTTCCCTCTACTAGAAATAAGCAATTACCAATAAAATTGGGGGGAAATCCTCATTTTTATTTTTAGCTAATTTGAAGTCTGTCAAATTTGTTTAAATAAAAATATTTTATTCAGTAGCACTAAATAATGTATTTTCTAATATATAAAATGGTTAAGTAGACAAAATATTTTTCACTAAATCAGAACTTAGTGATTAATAACAATTATATTCATATATATGAATGTTTATTTAATACTATAGAAGTTACAACACAACTGTTAGAACTCTATTAGAAACGCAGAGCTGATGTAATTAGTTTCTACTGTAGTTATGACAACAAAATCCCATCAGGATTTAGTATTCAAGAAGCAATTATTTCTTTATATACTTCAAAAACTTTTTTATTGTTGTTCTGTATTTGAAGCTGCTAAGAACATTTCTTTTCAAAGTATCTACAAAAACCTAATAGTTGTTTTAGGAAAACATTATACATTGGAAAATTTATTTATACATTGTGATAAACAAATGAGATCCTAATTATTAATATGTTTCAAAAATAAAATATTTACCTATTTATCTTTCAAATCCCAAGTCAAGAAGGCCTCAGTCCTCCACGGAATATTTGCTAAAATTCTAAGCCAACACCACAGTTTAGCACTATTCAGAATTACTGAAGAATGATTATTGCCCTTTGGCCTCCCCAAATAAGTTCTAACCTCTTCTGTGAGTAGGGACCATGCTTTTAAGTTGTTCTCTTCACTAAGCTTAGTACTATGATTAAACAGTTTTTTTAAAGTTCATCAATATGATTTGTGCACATAAGCAGTAGTTCCTTCAAAAAATATTCCATTTTTAAAGAATAAATAACTGCAACCAAATATTCTGTAAGTATTGAAATAAAATCTTTATGTAGAATAATCTTAAACCAATATATAATTATCTCTGTATTTGGAGCTACTGTCTCAACTCTCCATAGTAACAAAAGCACATTTGAGATTTTACTTAAAAAGTTCAATAGTTATCATTCTCACTCTCTTCCCCCTGAGCACCTTTGTGAATTATTGTAACGATATGTAATTATGTAATGCTAAGGTTGCTAAGGTGTTAGAACAGAACAAGCACCCATATTTGGATAATATATTTAATACATACAGCTATTTAATTAAGGATATGTTATAGGTACTAATATATCACTAAATCTAATATAAAAGTAGGTTATTTTTTTACTATCTAATTGTGTTTCTTCCTACCATATTATAATACAAAACATTTGGGGTTAGAGCTTCTTTTGTTTCAAACTTAAGATCCCTATAGGCATTCAAAAAACTATGACTTTTATTACAACAGTTTAACAAATCTAGTAACTCTGATTCTAAAGTTTGCAATCGGTTAATCTTACCCCCAAAAATCTGAGTATACTATGTAAATAAAAGTTTATAGTACTTAAACGTAATAGAAAGGTGTTCTTTCAAAATATGAGGGAATCAATTTCAAATTAAATGAATTTACATTCCTCTAACACTATCTTGTTATCCCTCATACTATCACCTTCTCTCATAATACCACGTAGGTATGCTAAAACATACCTTCAAAAAACATACCAAATAATAAATGAATAGGCCTAATTCTCACCACTGAAAAGTACAGAGATATACATACAAATATGTACTGACATAAATAATAGGAATACAAACACACAATAACATGAAGTAACTATGGGTATACCCAAAGGGTATCCAATTCTATCATCCTCATCATTCAATAAAGGACAAAACAATCTTTAATGTGGCCAGATTGTTCTTTCCAAAGAACTTCCTTTTTTTTTTCCATCCATAGGACTCATTTTTACCTTCTTAGGTAACTTTATCATCTGGATTATGTAGTTTCTCTCTACTCTCAGCCTATTAACAGCCTAATGTCTTCAATGTCCTTGCTTCAATCTGTCATTCACCTTGACTATATCATTCTTTCCTCTCTTTCAATTCAGCTGACCATCACAGTTAATACTATCAGCCTCAAATGAGCATAGCCTCATCATCATACACTTCCAGATCTCTTTCAAGAATCCACATTTGGCATTCCTCTATTCACTCACAGTATCTTTCCTGTCATCACTACATTCCATCTGTCTTGCTATCCTAGTACTTCCACTTAAACCCTACTACTTAGCTGAAACCCTTATTTTCTTTCTGGCTACACTAGTCTCTATTCCCAACTTATTTAATATTTCAACTTAATTCTGAGCTATGCTTGAGAGAAATATATATATCTTTTTATTGAATCTATTATATGTGCCTATACAGCTATCAAACAAATTCCTATGAACTTAAAGATCTTTCCTCATTGATAAATAATAAAAATGGAAATTAGTAGTCATAGAAAAATAATTTGGCCTGGGGGTAAAATAAAAATTACTTTATAAAAAAAGAAAATGAAAATCTTGTGAGACAAAATTATAAATAGGATGACGTGGAAGAGTATCATGCTAGGAGTTAGGAGACCTAGTCATTTTTCCTCCTGCTGCATTAGAAATAAACAATGAAGACTATATGCATAGTCATTGCCCCTCAAGGCTGCTGTCACTACCATTTGTTTACTACATACAAGGTATAGTGAAAAACACTACATGAGTTATCTCTTATTTTTATTTATTTCTATAGCTCCATGAGATAGGTGGTGTCATTAAAGAGGAAGAAATAGAGGCTAAGTAAGGTTAATCAACTTGTCCAAAGTCACCACACTAGTGGATGCACAGTTTGATTGATAGCTTTGGAAATGAGAGCCCTATAGATTCTTAGTACTCTAATCTTGTCTCGGGGTGAAAGAATGTAACCCTCTGATTTGCATGATATGAATTTAAAGCCAGAGTGAGAAATGCATTTCAAAAGAATTTAAAGAAATATCAGAGCTACAGAATCAATACCAGTAACAGACACTGAGTTAAAGAAATCACAAAGACAATAACCAAACACTTCTGCTCCTAATTTCACTAGTGGTATAAAAAAGGTCAAGTGATCCTTAGTGATCCTTATGCTTAATGCTTCAATCAAGAAAAGAGTAAGACTGTATCAAAAAAGAAGGATCAGTGGTCATCTCTGATCTCTGAGTCATAGGGTATGGGGAATAAGTGCTGTCATGTTAAGAAGAAACTGATCCATGCAAACCCTTACAGTTCTTATGGTTTATACCTCAAGATACTTGTAAAAATCTAAAATATTAGCTTTTTAATTTTCCTGGAATGTGTAAAAACAGTTCATTTTGCACAAATAGGGCACAAAAAACAATAGCAAAGTATGGTGGTTCAGGGTACTGTAAATACGGATGCAAGGACTCAGAAATATATGATTAATAATAGAACAAGGTACATGCTCAAAGGGGAAAGAAAAAGACTGGCAGAAATTACTAAAGGAAAAATACATAGGTTAGTGATCCTGTGCTCTGTGAGGCCTCCACCTCAAGTTGCTGCTGGTAATAGGCCTCAGTTGTAGTCAGCACAGTCCACTGGGTAAAAACCGATAAGCAAGTGAATATTTGAGGGGGCAAAATGCAAGCTATTTATTCTGACTAAGAGCTCTAAGAGTTTTACTCACCAAAACAGAATTTCAGAAGCAATGTAAATATTTTTTGGCTCCGTATACCTTTATAATTTCCATTAATTTAGTCTGTTGCCCAAAATTCAACTCTCAGAATGTCAACATATTTAATACCACAGCAACAAAAACTCAAAAAACAAATACCTTGGAAAGACAATATCTGGGAGACACATTTTACAAAATAACACACTGACTAAATACCTTTTCACAATGGGACTATCATAATGAGTAGCAGTGTTTTTACTCCTAAAATGGGGAGGGGTGTCACAATAATAGTAGGGAAAAAGTTAAGAAAGAAAACACTGGAAGATGAATATCAAACTCATGTACTGAAATAGAAGCTATGGATGAAGGTATTTTTCACGTTGGAAAACACTAATCCCAAAGGTAATACTTAGATTTTAATCCCTGATCCCTTGAGTAGTAGCAGCAGAAAGCTGTAGAAAAAGAAATCTTAAGAACACCATTGGTGTACAGATCTTTCACTTCCTTCATTAAATTCATTCCTAAGTATTTTATTTATTGTCTTGATGTTGTAAACATGATTGTTTTCTTAATGTACTTTTCAGATAGTTCTTTATTAGTGTGTAGAAATGCAACTGATTTTTACGTGCTGATTTTTTTATCCTGTAACTTTATTGAATTTATTTGTTTCAACAGAATTTTTTAAAAATTTTTAAGTTAATTTTTATTAAAGTATAGTTGATTTACAATGTTGTGTTAGTTTCTGGTGTATAGCTGGTGTATGGTGTGTAATGTGGTGTATAGTTTCTGGTGTATAGTGATTCATCTATATATATATATGTATATATATGTATGTATATATATATATATATATATATAGACACATAAACATTCTTTTTCCACTTTTTTTATTTAGATTATTATAAGATACTGAATATGGTTCCCTGTGCTATACAGTAGGACCTTGTTGTTTATCTATTTTACACATAGTACTTTGTATCTGCTAATCCCAGACCCCTAATATACCCTTCCCCCTTATCCCCTTTGGTAACTATGTATTTGTTTTCTATGTTTGTTAAGTCTGTTCCTGTTTTGTAAATAAGTTCATTTGTATCATTTTTAGATTTTTTAGAACATATAAGTGATATTATATGATATTTGTCTTTCTCTGACATACTTCACTTAGTCTGATAATCTCTAGGTCTATCCACATTATTGCAAATGGCATTATTTCATTTATTATGGCTGAGTAGTATTCCACTGTGTATATATATTCCACATCTTCTTCAATTATCTGTCGATGGACATTTAGGTTGCTTCCATGTTTTGACTATTGTAAATAGTGCTGCTATGAACATTGGGATGCATGTATCTTTCCAAATTAGTTTTATCCAGATATATATCCCAGGAGTGGGATTCCTGGATCATATGGTAGTTCTATTTGTAGTTTTTTAAGGAACTTTAACACTGTTTTCCATAGTGGCTACACCAAATTACATTTCCACCAACAACAGTATAGGAAGTCAACAAGATATTTACTAGGGTCGTCAGTGTTTTCTATATATAAGACTCATGTCATCTGCAAACATAGACAATTTTACTTCCTACTTTCCAACTTGAATGCCTTTTATTTCTTTTCCTTTCCTAATTACTCTGGCTAGGACTTTCAGTATTATGTTGTATAGAAGTGGTGAGAGTGGGCACCCTTGTCTTGCTCTAAGCTTCGAGGAAAAGCTTTCAGCTTTTCACCACTGAGTATGATCAGCTGTGGGCTTGTCATATATGGCTTTTATTACACTGAAGTACATTCCTTCTATATCTAATTTGTTGAGAGATTATCATGAGAGGATATTGAATGTTGTCAAATGCTTTTTCTGCATCTATTGAAATGATCCTATATTTATGCTTCATTTTCCTAATGTGATGCATCACGTTCATTGCCTTGTGTATTTTGACCATCTTTGCATACCAGGGATAAATCTGACTTGACCATGGTACATAGTCCTTTTAACATACTGTTAAATTCAGTTTGCTTCTATTTTGTTTAGAATTTTTGCATCTATGTTCATCAGGGATATTGGCTTATAATTCTCTTAAAACACTGGTGAAAGAAATCAAAGAAAACACAAATAAATGGAAAGATAGACTGTCTTCATGGATTGGAATAGTTAACATTGTTAAAATGTCCGCTCTACACAAAATGACCTACATATTCAAGTCAACTCCCCATCAAAATTCCAATTGTGTTTTCCACAAAATAGAAAAAAAATCCTAAAATTCATATGGAGCCACAAATGACCCCAAATAATCAAAGCAATTTGGAGGAAGAACAAAGCTGGAGGCAACACACTTTCTGACTTCAAATTGTATTACAAAACTGTAGTTATCAAAACTGTGTGGTAGAGGCACAAAAACAGATGAATAGACCAATGGAACAAAATAGAGTACCATGCATATATAACAAATTTTTGACAGGTGCCAAGAATATTCAAGAAGGAAAGAATAGTCTCTTCAATAAATGGCACTGGGAAAACTGGATAATCACATGCAAAAGAATAAAATCAGACCCTTATCTTCTACCATACACAAAAGTCAACTCAAAACGGATTAAAGACTTGAATATAAGACCTGAAACCATAAAACTCCCAGAAAACATACAGGAAAAGCTCCTTGACATTAGTGTTGTCAACAGTTTTTTGGAACTGACACCAAAAGCACAGGCAACAAAAGCAAAAGTAAACAAGTGAGACTTCATCAAACTAAAAAGTCTCTGCACTGCAAAGAAAACCATCAACAAAATGAAAAGGTAATCAATGAAATGGGAGAAAATATTTGCAAACCATCTATCTGATAATGGGTTAATATCCAAATATATAAAAACTCATATAACTTAATAACAAACAAACAAACAAAACCCAAACAAATAACCCAGCTAAAAAATGGGGAGCTCAACAGACATTTTTTCCCAAAGAAGATATACAAATGGTGGGATTGTAAACTGGTTGCAACCACTATGGGGAACAGTATGAAGCTTCCTAAAGAAATTAAAACTAGAACTACCATATGATTCAGCAATCTCACTTCCGGGTATATATCCAAAGAAAATAAAAACATTATCTCAAAGAGTTACATGAACTCCCATGTTCACTGCAACATTATTCATAGCAGCCTAGATCTGGAAACAACCTAAGTATCTGTTGATGGATAAATGGATAAAGAAAATAATGTGTACACACATGTGCAAATACACACAATGGAGTATTATTTGACCTTTAAAAAAAAGGAAATTCTGCCATATGTGATAATATAGATGAACCTGTAAGACATTATGCTAAGTGAAATAAGCCAAACACAGAAGACAAATATTACATGAGACGAATCCATAGAAACAGAGAGTAGAATTGTGGTTACCAGAGATGGCAGAAGCGGGGGGAGAAATGGAGAAAAAGGAGAGATACTGACTAAAGGGTATAAATTTTCAGTTATAAGATGAATTCTGGAGACTAATGTACAGCATGGTGACTGTAATTAATGATAATACAGGGTATCTTTAAAATTTGCTAAGAGAGTAAATCTCAAGTGTTCTCACCACACACACACACATACACACACATATAAAATGCTAACTATGGGAAGTAATTAATTAGTTTGACTGTAGTAATCATTTCACAATGTACACATATATCAAAACAACATGCTGCACATCTTAAATATATACATTTGTTAATTTTTCAAAAATAAGTAAATAAAATTCAGAATCTACTAATCAATTTCACTGAAGTTTCCGGATTCAGGATAAATATGCTTATTCATAGTAGCAAAAACTAATAATTAAAACTCTATGATGGAGAATCAGGATTCATCAAAATAAGAAATACATAGCATAAAAAGACCAATATAAAAGATTTGAACAAATGGAGAAAAAGATCACATACCTGCATGGATAGGAAAAATATTAAGGTACTTATTTCTCCAATTAACTTCTGTATTTAATATATTTTTAAATCAAAATCTCAATGCATTTTTTGTGTACTGGAGGAGGTAGATAGAGATTCTTAAGTTCAACAAGAAATATATATACTTTAAAAGTGTAGTAAGAAAAACTTAGGTCTACACTTAATAAAACATGTTCTAAATCTGTAATAAATCAGTATACTACTAGGGTTGGACTAGACACCAATGAGTGAAATAGAATTGATATATCTCAGAAGCATACCACGACTTTTTGTTGAATTTAATATATGATAAAGAAAACATCTAGAATCACTACAGAAGGAATTAATTATTCAATAATTGGAATTCAGGAAATTAAATAACTACTCAGAAAAATAAGTTTAAGTTCTCCATCATGCCACACACACTCTTGATGTTTGATTGAACTCTAAATCTTAGCTTGAATGTTTCAAAAGTGCCACTGTGTTTCCTACCCTGGAGTTCCTTTATAGATGGAAAAGTGACCAAAAATTCTTCCCTTCCAATCAACAGGTAGAGCCTATATTGTCCCTCCCCCTCTACCTTAGCCACGTGACTTGCTTTGACCAAAAGGATAATAGTACACATGACCCAACAGAGATTTGAAAATTACGATGCACTGGAGACTGGTCTCTTGTTCCTCTTAGAACCTCAAGACCATCACGTGATCCAGCCCAATCTAGCATAATGGAGAATGAGCAGCCATAGGGAGAAAACCAATCACAGTTGATAGCCAGCACAAACCACCAGACATGTTAGTGAGACAATGACAGATCATCTAGCCACCAGCCAATTCAACAGCTGATCCTAGACATGGGAGACAGCTGAGCCTGCATCCGTGGTTGGCTGGTGTGTCCAGATCAGAAAACCTGCCTAGTTAACTCACAGATTCATGACCAAAATAAATGATTATTTGTAAAGTCAAAGAAAGAAAAGAGAAAAGAAAAAAGAAAAGAAAAGAAGACATGAGAAAAGAAAAGGAAAGTAAACAAAGCCTTTGGTATGGCAGTAACAAGATTTTGTAGACAGATCTGCCTATTTTAAAGACAGGCTTGCCTTTGCTACTAGGCAGGTCTGTCTGAAAAGACTCAAGATAGTCTAAAAGATTCATGTATTTAAGTGGGTGGAGGTTATGTTCAGGTAAATAAGCAGAAAGTAAGAGTCAGAACTACTAGTAATAAATTACTTGGCAATAGTGAAACAAGTTATAAAAACCAGCAAATCTGACCCTGGTTTAGTTAACTCTCAAGTTAAACTGACTGGATTTTAAATAATAGCCCTATACATTAGTTATGTGACTTTAGGTAATTTATATAACCTCTCTAAGCCTCAATCTTCCTACCTGATTCATTAGAATAAGAACAGTTCTTACTTCATAGGGTTGTTATGATGACAATCAGAAGAAGTAATTCCTCTAAAGTGTGTCACAAAGTGCATGACCAGAAGTAGGCATTCAACAAATTTTCACTATTATTATTGCCTCCTTTTATAGTATAATATCAAAAATTATATCAGACATTCATTTTGACTATCCTTGACTTCATCTGGTCCTTAAAATCCACTTACTCTGTTTAGCATCTCTCAGATTACCATTACCTTCTCCTCCTGACAGGCTGATGATTCAGTCTAGTTAGTGGGGAATATGGGTATATTTATATTTATGTATGAGATGAAACATGAAAAAAGTGATTAAAAAAAATTGAAATGCCAAGTCAGCTAAGTCCTATGGAATTGTAAAAAGCCATTAGCTTGAGCTAGTCTTACTGGCAAGAATAGTTTATGTTTTACCTTATTCAACTGTGTTTCCCTAGGCAAGATAAAGCAGATGAGTCAATAAAAGTAAGCCTCTGCTTCTAAATAAATTAGTCTCAGAAGAACAAGCTAATGAAAAATAATCCTTTGTTTTTGTTGTAACAACTTTAGGACTAGGAACAAAGCAAGTCATATTTGTATTAGACGGAGTAGAATAGAATTATGAGACAAAATAAGCCCTGATTATATACTTAAATTTTTCAGTGACCATGGTAGTTCAATTGATACTTTTAGACTGGACTTGATCACTTTGCCTGACTCTAAAATGAGCACTTCCAGTAGACACTGAAGAGCAAACCAAATCATGATTCAAGAGTCATCATCAACATTATACCACTGTAAAGAAGAATGCCTGCAGCATGAAAATAACACCCTGGAGCCAAGGGAGTAGATCAAGAAGAAGTGGTTTGCACCAATATCTCCTTCTTACACTATTGCCCACCTTTTTAGAAAGCATAAAGTTAAGAGCACTCAATTGAGCAATCAGCCAAATACAGAATATAGGAAATTCTATAAGACAAATGACCTAGTTTCTCCAACTATCAATAGCATGGGAGAAAAGGAAGGGGAATTATTATAAATTAAAAGGATCTTAAGGGACATATGCAAAGAAATAGAATGTATGGCCTTTGTATCATTATTCTAACAAATCTATTATAAAAAGACATTTTTGAGACAATCAGGGAAAACTGAAGAAGTAAGTATTAGACATTAAATAATATTAAAGAATTATAATTAATTTTGCTGAGTAAGATAACATCACTATGGTTGTTTCTTAAATCTTTACATGTTAGCAGTATATACTTAAGTATAACATGTTTCACTGCTAGGTGAAATAATAAATATCTAGGGACTTGTTTTAAATTACTCCAGTAAATTCAAATTGTTTCTATATTCTACAAGATAACCTACATGAACTCTTCAAAAATATCAAGATAAAAGAAGTCAAAGAAAGACTGAGTAATTGCCCCCTTTTTAAAGAGAACTAAAAAGACTTGACAGCTAAATATAACATGTGATCGTAGATTAGATCCTGGCTCAGAACCAAGTTTTTTATCTTACCATAAAAGACTTTAGTGAGCTAACTGGCAAAATTTGGATAAAGTCTATATATTAGATAGTAATATTATTCCAATGTAAGTGTCCTGATTTTGATCACTGTTTTGTGGTTTCATTTTTTTTTAAGTCCCTCTCTCAAGAAAATAAAAGCTTATGTATTTAGGGACAAAGGAGCATTATGTCTGTAACATACTGTAAAACAGTTCAGAAAATGAAAAAGAATAGTAACTCAAATGTGATAAAATAATATTTGTGGAACCTAGGTGAAGACATATGGAATTCTTTGTACTACTTTTGCAAACTTTATGTGAATCAGAAATTATATTTAAATAAAATTTAATAAAATACTCCAATTAAAAAGTTGTGTGAGGAAATGGAGAATAGACAAAATAAAAACAGCAAAATGTGATAATTATTGAAACTGTGTGGATACATATAGTTTTTACACTCTTTTCTCAATGTTTGTATATATTTGAATTTTTCCGTATAAAATTTTTTGTTAAAGAATGCTCAGTTAGCCAAATCAGAGGGTAAATAGGATTTCGTGTTTTTCAATTTCTTTATCTATCTCAAGAATCCTCTGGAATATAGACTATTCTACCAGTCAGATTAGCACTGTCCTTCAGAGAGAAATCAGAAAAAAGAATTGAAATACCTTTTAAGAATTCAAAGAAACTTAAAAAACTCAGTAAAAATAGTTGTCCAAAGCTATACTATGTAGAGAGATTCATATGTTTATTATTAGTATTGGTTTTCATAAGGAAAACATCAAATATACCTCATATCTTCAAATAAGTAGGGGTAAGAAGGATATTGTACAAAGGAGTGTTCATATAGCAGGGGTGTTTCCCCTCTACTGTGTACTCTTTACAACACTACTTTATCAATGTCTAGGGTTTAATATAGGGTATTTTGATTTTAGAAATTGTTTTGACTCAATGCCAACAAAAACTAAAACTGAAGGTGGCACTGATCAGCTTAGGGTAGCATTTATGGGTTAGGAAAATAAAAAAACAACTAAAACTCACTCAGATTACTTTGTAAACTACCATATTGTGTATCCATAGTGTTTTCAGTTAATCAAACAGTGCTTCATATCATAACCCTTCATCCAAAACAAAGATCCTCTCATATTCCCTCATCACTTCCTGAGCACCTCTTTTTATCACAGAGACAATGAGGGTCCATTCCAAGAAAACAACAGTAAAACTTACATCATAAGTTCAAAAACATCCATATTCCCCAAAAGATAACTTTAGGTTTTCCAAAACTGACCCAAACTAGGCTGACTGAGTTTGCCCATAAAGTTCTCTTATTATTTCTAGCTTAGAAAAAGCAGAGCAGTTCATTCACCAAATATTCACAGAATCTTAATTCCTAAGTCTTAAGTTCTTGTTACTTCTTTTGTTAAGGAGACTAAGAGAAGATCACTATCTAATTTTCCTTTCAGAACAAATTCCAAATATAAAAACTGAGGAATGATTGAGATGCTTGCAAAGTAATTATCCATTGTTAATTTACTATGAAAATTAGGTAGTAGAGAAAGGAAAACTGAACTGATTTACCTTTTCACAGTAAACCTAGCAATAGCTTTCAACTTATTTTTCCTCTTTTTACTTAACTTCACATATCTCAAAAGGCATTTCAAATATCAGCTTTCTTCTAGATTAGTATCAAACAAAAAAAAACCATTGTAAGAAGCAATTGTATTCAAAACAAAAAACAACTTAAAACAAAACAGATAAAATTCTAGAATGAAACCTAGCAAAAATGTGTATTTAAACAATGATCAAAAAATATTTTAAAACTCTAAAACGGTTAAGAGGCAAGACGGCGGAGTAGAAGGACGCTTGTAAGTCATCCTCTCCCACAAATACACCAAGATCCACATCCACAGACTCACTCAGCCAACCAGAGCACCTGCGGAACTCCGACAGAACATCGCCCTCTTCAAAAGATAAAGACGCCAAAAATCTGGTAGGAGAAAAGGAAAAAAGAAAGAACAAAAGGCAAAGCAGTGCTGGACGGCTCCCGCGGGGAGGGAGCGGCAAAGGAGGACTGGCGCTCGCTCGCTGGGTCTCCCCTCTCCAACTGAGAGGCCAGCGGGACAGAGGGGGAGCCTCCGAGGCTCGGATCTGTACAGAGCAGCCCTTGTCTGACAGAACTAAGTTAAACGGACACAGAGCGTCCCCCCGACACCCAGCCTGAGACGCGGGCCGGCAGCGGCGGGCAGGGCCAGGCTGCACAAGCTGGGCAGAGGACAGGGGTGGCTGCACGGAGGCAGCTCCAGGGGACTGCAAGGGGCTGGGCGCCGTGGCTGTGGGTGTACAGGACAGAACAACCTGGGCCCTCCATAAAACAGCAAGGTTGATGTGCTCTCGGGGGAAGGGTGCATGCCCCCATCTCTGAAAACCCGCGGAAACTTTTCAGGGGAAGAGAGGTGGGGCACAGGCAGAGCCGCCATATTCTCCAGCGCTTAGCACCCAGGCGGGTGCAGGGGCGAAACCTGCATCCCCACCGAAGGGCTCAACAGCCTCAAGGGCCAGACTGAGACGGGCCTACAGCCCGGGGGAGGTGGGATCCTTCCATCCTGGTCCCTCGGAGAACTTGCTCCACAAAGACAAACAAGGAGCTGGGTCTTGGCTTGGAGCAGGGACGAGGCTGTCCCTCGGTCTTCCCCGAGCCCACCCGCGCAGAGCGCGGCCAGGCGGAGCGCGACCAGAGCAGAGCGCGCAGCCGCACAGAGCGGTGGCGCTACCGGCGCAGCAGGCAGAGGGAGAGCAGCCCCCCCCCCCCCCCCCCCCGCCTGTCGGGCAGGAACACAGCCCCTGACCGAGGTGCTGGGAGGGGGCACGACCCGCCCTCCTGCCTGGCCAGTCTGCAACACCTGACTGCGGCATCCAGAGAGGCAGTGACCCACCCGCCCACAGCAGAGGAGAGCTGCATCTGACCCCGTGTTAGGAGGAGGCGCGATCTGCCTGCTGACAGGTGCTGGGAGCAGCACAGAAGAGGGCGCCAATGCAGGGCCTATGAAAACAAGCTGAGCTTCCAAAACAGGACGAAGACAGAAGGACTTCACATTAAAAGCACACAGACTCCGGGAGAACACCGACAACCCCTTTTTTTGTTTTGTTTTGTTTTTTGTTTTTGTTTTTGTTTTGTTTTGTTTTTTGTTTTGTTCTTAAACCTGTTTTTACCTGTTCTATTTTCAATTACTCTCTTAATTTTTACTTCTTAATTCATTTCTATTTCTCTTGGGTTTTGATGTCCTGTTATTGATTAGACACAGGCTTCAAATACATCTATTCATCTCCTCACCCCTTTTTTTTTCTTTTCCTTTTTTTTAAAGGTTTTAAAAGGACGTCTCAACCTGATTAATACTCTGCTTCAACTCGCTCTTCTATTATTCATTATACACTGTTTTCAAACCCTCTTTCTCCCTTCTTTTAAAATTCTTTCTCTCTCTCTCTTATTTCTTTCTTTTTTTTTCCCTAAGTTCTATTCATAAATAGGCATTAGATAGATAAAATCCTTAAGATCCAAAATAGACAACTGATACTCCATAAACCACAGTGCCAGAGAGGTATGAGCAAGATGAAGAAGCAGAGAAACCTTTCCCAATTAAAAGAACAAGAGGAACCCCTGAAAGAAAGATCAATGAAATAGACATCGATAGCCTACTAGATCAAGATTTCAAAAAAGGAGTGATCAAATTGCTGAAGGAATTAAAAGAGATAGTGCTTAGAGATATAAAATATGTCAAAAAGGAAATTGAAGCCATAAAGAAGAGCCAAGCAGAATGGGTAAACTCATTGACAGAGATGAGGAATGATCTAATAGCTGTGCAAAGCCGACTAGTTAATGCAGAGGAACGAATTAGTGATCTAGAAGACAGGGCAATAGAAAGCACCCATTCAGAAGAACAACAAGATAAGCAAATAAAAAATAATGATAATAGCATAAGGGACCTATGGGATAATATAAAGCGTCCCAATCTTTGCATAATAGGGGTCCCAGAAGGGGAAGAAGGATCAAAGGGGATTGAAAAGGTTTTTGAAGAAATCATGACTGAAAACTTCCCAAACTTAAAGAAGGAATCAGATATCCAAGTACAGGAAGCTCAGAGGGTACCAAACAGGAAGAATCCAAATAGACCCACACCAAGACATATCATAATCAAGATGGCCAGAGTCAAGGATAAAGAAATGATTCTAAAGGCAGCAAGAGAAAAGCAAAGAGTGAATTACAAGGGAACCCCCATAAGGCTCTCAGCTGATTTCTCTACACAAACACTACAGGCCAGAAGGGAGTGGCAAGATATATTCAAAGCCTTGAATGAAGAAAAGATGCAGCCTAGGATACTTTATCCAGCAAGGCTATCCTTTAGGATAGAAGGAGAAATAAAGAGTTTCACAGACAAAAAAAAAAGCTGCAGGAGTTTGGCAACACTAAACCCATGCTAAAAGAAATATTGAAAGGGCTATTCTAAATAGAAAAGCAGCAGGATGCTACAGAAATGAGAAACTCACAACTGGAAAGGTGATAACTCATGAATTACAAATAAAGTAAACACGAAATTATAAAAGAAGACATACAAATCACTGAGAGTGGGAGAGGGAGGCAGGGAAATATAGAATTTTTTTTCTTTCTTTTTTAAATTTTTTTAACAGGATGGGTTTGAGATCATGTTATTATCAGTTTAATAAAAACAGGTATAGGTTAATAGATTTACAAAAAAGGGTAACCACAAGTCAAAAATTTACAAGGGAGTCACAAAAATTAAATAAAATCCATGATAATACAAAGGAAAATTACCAAACCACAAAAGGAAGAAGAAAGGAACAAAGAGGATATACCAATTCAACTGCAAAGATAAGTTCAAAATGGCAATAAACACACATCTATCATTAATTACTATAAATGTCAATGGACTAAATGCTCCAGTCAAAAGACATAGGGTGGCAGACTGGATAATAAAGCAAGAACCTTCAATATGCTGCATACAAGAGACCCACTTTAGGGAGAAGGACACATATAGATTGAGAGTGAAAGGATGGAAAAGGATATTCCATGCAAATGGAAAAGCCAAAAAAGCAGGTGTTGCAGTACTGATTTCAGACAAAATAGACTTTAAAACAAAGGCCATAAAGAAAGATAAAGAGGGACATTTTATAATGATTAAAGGAGTGATACAAGATGAAGACATTACACTGGTTAATATATATGCACCCAATATAGGAGCACCTAAGTACATACAAGAATTACTAACAGAGATAAAGGGGGATATTGATGGGAATACAATCATAGTTGGAGATTTTAACACTGCATTAACATCACTAGACAGATCTTCCAGACAGAAAATAAACAAGGCAACAGAGAAATTAAATACTACAATAGAAAAACTAGATTTGGTGTATATTTTCAAAGCATTACACCCCCCAAAAATAGGATATACATTCTTTTCAAGTGCACATGGAACATTTTCCAGGATCGATCATGTACTTGGGCACAAAAGAAACCTCAACAAATTTAAGAAGATAGAAATTATCTCAAGCATCTTTACTGACCACCATGCCATGAAACTGGAAATCAACAACAGAGAAACAAAGGAGAAAAGAAAAGAAAAGCATGGAGATTAAACAATATGTTATTGAAAAAACAATGGTCAATGAGGAAATCAAAGCTGAAATTAAAAAACACCTTGAGACAAATGATAATGAAAGCACAACCACTCAAAACCTATGGGACACAGCAAAGGCAGTCCTAAGAGGGAAGTTTATAGCGATACAGGCCTTCCTCAAAAAAGAAGAACAATCTCAAATAAACAAGTTAACCCACCACCTGAATCAATTAGAAAAAGAACAACAAAAAGCCCCAAAAAGCAGCAGAAGGAAGGAAATAATAAAGATCAGAGGGGAATTAAATACAATAGAGATTAACAAGACCATAGAAAAAATCAACCGAACCAAAAGCTGGTTTTTTGAAAAAGTAAATAAAATCGACAAACCTCTGGCCAAACTCACAAAGAAGAAAAAAGAGAGAGCACAAATTAGCAAAATAAGAAAGGAAAATGGAGAAATTACAACAAACAAAATACAAATACAGAATATCATATGAGAATATTATGAAAAACTATATGGAACCAAACTGGATAACCTAGAGGAGATGGACACGTTTCTGGAAACATACTGTCCACCAAAACTGAATCAAGAAGAAACTGAACACTTGAACAATCCGATCACTACAAAGGAAATAGAAATAGCAATTAAAAACCTCCCTACAAATAAAAGCCCAGGACCGGACGGCTTCACCGGGGAATTCTACCAAACATACAAAGAAGAACTCATACCAGTCCTTCTCAAACTCTTCCAGACGATTGAAAAGGAGGGAATACTCCCAAACTCATTCTATGAAGCCACCATCACCCTGATACCAAAACCAGGCAAAGACACTACAAGAAAAGAGAATTATAGGCCAATATCACTGATGAACATAGACGCCAAAATCCTCACCAAAATTTTAGCAAATAGAATCCAACAACACATAAAAAAGATTATACATCATGACCAAGTGGGGTTCATCCCAGGGACACAAGGCTGGTTCAACATACGTAAATCAATCAACGTAATACATCACATCAACAAGAGAAAGGACAAAAACCACATGATCATCTCAATTGATGCAGAAAAAGCATTTGATAAAATTCAACACCCATTTATGATAAAAACTCGCCAAAGTGGGTATAGAGGGAACATATCTCAACATAATAAAAGCTATATATGACAAACCTATAGCCAGCATAGTTCTCAACGGTGAAAAACTCAAAAGCTTCCCACTAAAATCTGGGACAAGACAAGGATGCCCACTATCACCACTCCTATTCAACATAGTCCTGGAAGTCCTAGCCACAGCAATCAGGCAAGAGAAAGAAATAAAAGGGATCCAAATTGGAAAAGAAGAGGTAAAAGTGTCATTATATGCTGATGACATGTTACTATATATAGAAAACCCTAAAAGGTCCACACAAAAGCTACTAGAGCTGATCGAAGAATTCAGCAAGGTAGCAGGTTACAAAATTAATGTTCAAAAATCAGTTGCCTTTCTTTACACTAACGATAAATCAACAGAAAAAGAAAGTAAAGAAGCAATCCCCTTTAAAATAGCACCCAAAGTAATAAAATATCTGGGAATAAATCTAACCAAGGAGGCGAAAGAATTATACACAGAAAACTATAAACCATTGATGAAGGAAATTAAAGAAGACTTTAAAAAATGGAAAGATATTCCATGCTCTTGGATTGGAACAATCAATATTGTTAAAATGGCCACACTGCCCAAGGCAATCTACAGATTTAATGCAATCCCTATCCAATTACCCAGGACATATTTCACAGAACTAGAACAAATCATAATAAAATTTATATGGAACCATCAAAGACCTAGAATTGCTAAAGCATTACTGAAGAGAAAGAAAGAGGCTAGAGGAATAACTCTCCCAGACTTCAGACAATACTATAGAGCTACAGTCATCAAGACAGCATGGTATTGGTACCAAAACAGACATATGGACCAATGGAACAGAATAGAGAACCCAGAAATGAACCCACAAACCTTTGGTCAACTAATCTTCGACAAAGGAGGCAAGAATATACAATGGAATAAAGACAGTCTCTTCAGCAAATGGTGTTGGGAAAACTGGACAGCAGCATGTAAAACAATGAAGCTAGAACACACCCTTACACCATATACAAAAATCAACTCAAAATGGATTAAAGACTTAAACATAAGACAAGATACAATAAACCTCCTAGAGGAAAACATAGGCAAAACATTATCTGACATACATTTCAAAAATTTTCTCCTAGAAGAAATAAAAGCAAGAATAAACAAATGGGACCTAATGAAACTTACAAGCTTCTGCAGAGCAAAGGAAACCAGAAATAAAACAAGAAGAAAACCTACGGAATGGGAGAAAATTTTTGCAAGTGAAACCGACAAAGGCTTGATCTCCAAAATATATAAGCAGCTCATACAACTCAATAAGAAAAAAATAGACAACCCAATCCAAAGATGGGCAGAAGACCTAAACAAGCAATTCTCCAAGGAAGACATACAAATGATCAAAAAGCACATGAAAAAATGCTCAATATCACTAATTATCAGAGAAATGCAAATCAAAACTACAATGAGGTATCACCTCACACCAGTCAGAATGGCCGTCATTCAAAAATCCACAAATGATAAATGCTGGAGAGGCTGTGGAGAAAGGGGAACCCTCCTACACTGCTAGTGGGAATGCAGTTTGGTGCAGCCACTATGGAAAACAGTGTGGAGATTCCTCAAAAGACTAGGAATAGACTTATCATATGACCCAGGAATCCCACTCCTGGGCTTGTATCCAGAAGGAAATCTACTTCAGGATGACACCTGCACTCCAATGTTCATAGCAGCACTATTTACAATAGCCAAAACATGGAAACAGCCTAAATGTCCATCAACAGGTGACTGGATAAAGAAGAGGTGGTATATTTATACAATGGAATACTACTCAGCCATAAAAACCGACAACATAATGCCATTTGCAGCAACATGGATGCTCCTAGAGAATGTCATTCTAAGTGAAGTAAGCCAGAAAGAGAAAGAAAAATACCATATGAGATCGCTCATATGTGGAATCTAAAGACTCATGGACAAAGAATACAGACTTGTGGTTACCAGGGGGATAGAGGGTGGGAAGGGATAGACTGGGATTTCAAAATTGTAGAATAGATAAACAAGATTACACTGTATAGCACAGGGAAATATACACAAAATGTTATGATAAATCACAGAGAAAAGAATGTGACAATGAGTGTGTATATGTCCATGAATGACTGAAAAATTGTGCTGAACACTGGAATTTGACACAACATTGTAAAATGATTATAAATCAATAAAAAATGTTAAAAAAAAAACTGTAAAACATTCCTGGTCAATATAAAAAAAGAAATAACTAGAGAGGCATACCATAAAATCAGAAGATTCAATTGTCAAAAGATGCCAAGCTTTCCCCAAATTAACATTAAAATGTAATGCAGTACAAACGATCAATAGGCACATGAAAAAATGCTCAATATCACCAACGACCAGAGAAATGCAAATCAAAACTACAATAAGGTATCACCTCAGACCAGTCAGAAAGGCCATCATTCAAAAGTCCACAAATAATAAATGCTGGAGAGGGTGTGAAGAAAAGGGAACCCTCCTACACTGCTGGTGGGAATGTAACTTGGTACAGCCTTATGGAAAACAGTATGGAGGTTCCTTAAAAGACTAAAAATAGATTTACCATATGATCCAGCAATCCCACCCCTGGGCATATATCCAGAGGGAACTTTAATTCAAAAAGATACCTGCATTCCAATGTTCACAGCAGCACTATTTACAAAGCCAAGACATGAAAATAACCTAAATGTCCATTGACAGATGACTGGGTAAAGAATTGTGGTATATTTATACAGTGGAATACTACTCAGCCATAAAAAATGATAAAATACCATTTCTAGCAACATGGATGGCCCTGGAAAATATCATTCTAAGTGAAGTAAGCCAGAAAGAGAAAGAAAAATATATCACTCATGTGTAGGAATCTAAAAAAAAGAAAAAGACAAATGAACTTATATATAAAAGAGAAACAGACTCACAGACATAGAATACAGACTTGTGGTTGCCAGGGGGCAGGGAGGTGGGAATGGATAAACTGGGAGTTTGAGATTTACAGATACTGACTGCTATATATAAAATAGATAAACAAGTTTATACTGTATAATGCAGGGAAATATATTCAACATCTTGTAGTAGCTTATGGTAAAAAAGAATATGAAAATGAATATATGTATATTTATGTATGACTGAAGCATTGTGCTGTTCACCAAAAGTTGATACACTGTAAACTGACTATAACTCAATTTAAAAAAATGGATCAACAATCTAAATATAAGAGCTAATACCACAAACTCTTATATAAGACATCAAAAGCACAGAAGAAAAATAAATTGGACCTCATCAAGATGACAAACTTTTGTGCATAAAAGTAGATTATCAACAAAGTAGATAATTGACAAGATGACATACAGAATTGGAAAAAATAAAACACCCACTTAGGGTGGCTATTAAAAATAAAAGTCATGATAATATAAATGCTAAGAACCAACTATAAAGTAATATATTATATAGAAAGCAGAAAAAGTTCTTGTGAAATAACTCTTTGTATCATATGAGAAAGTAAATTGATAATATAAATCGATTTACAAGAAATAACAGTATAGTCATATAATTTGACACATAAAATTAAAATGGCTAAGCAAGTAAAAACTACCTCTGTGGCAAAACTAGGAAACAGGACAGGGGCTTAAAGGTATATTAATTTTTTTTGAAAGCATGTACATGTTTTTACACCATGATGACTTTTCTTCATAAATAAAAATAAAAGTTGATATAATTTTTTGCTCATTCTGTTCTTATTATCCAGGTGCTTATGCAAAAATAAATAAAACTATCCACATAACTCCTGTATGCTTAAAGTTTACTTGCAGTTTAAATCACATTTAACTTTCATTCTTGTAATAAAGAAAGCTATATTTCTTTAATAAAAAAAAAGGATATAATATATGCACCCCAATATTCATAGCAGCACTATTCACAATAGCCAAGACATGGAAACAACCTAAATGTCCATCAACAGATGACTGGATAAAGAAACTGTGGTAGATTTATACAATGGAATACTACTCAGCTATAAAAAAGAGTAAAAATGCCAATTGCAGCAACATGGATAGACATGGAGATTGTCATTCTAACGGAAGCCAGAAAGAGAAAGAAAAATACCATATGATATCACTCCCATGTGAAATCTAAAAAAAAAAAGACAAATGAACTTAATTACAAAACAGAAGCAGACTCACAGACATAGAAAACAAACTTATGGTTACTGGGGGAAAGGGAGTAGGAAGGGATAAATTGAGAATTTGAGATTTGCAGATACTACTATACATAAAATAGATAAACAAGAATTTATACTGTATATCACAGGGAATTATATTCAATATCTTGCAGTAACCTATAATAAAAAATAATATGAAAACAAATATATGTATGTGTATGTATGACTGAACTATTATGCTGTATACCATTGTAAATTGACTATACTTCAATTAAAAATTTTTTTTAATATAATGTAGAATAATCAGAATCCCAATTGGATTTTTCATGAAACTTGAGAAAGAGAAGACTAAAGTTCACTTGGAAATATAAACTTGAAAATAACCAACAGTTTTTGAAAAGTGAAATATAAAAGTGATGGGAGAAGTGTAAAATATTGAAATACATTGTAAAATAATTATAATATAGGAAGACATATATTAATGAAATAAAATGTTGAAAAGCAGCTCAAGTAGATAAAAATAATTGAATATATGATTAAAAGCAACAAACAAATCAGTAAGGGATAAAAAGGCTTATTCCATAACTGGTACTGGAACAATTGGTTGATCATTCGACAAAATTCAATTCCTATTTCACATCATATAACAATAAAATTCAAGATGGTTTAAAATGTATTACTACAAGAAACATATGAAAAAAACTAATAAAATATTACAAATTTGGCAGGATACATATTTAAATAAAATTAAAAGAGCCTTAAAGCTTTTCTTACATAACATAGTAAACAAAGTGCTATAATAGCTTTTTACACGTAACACAGTAGACAAAGTGTTACTGTCTTTAGTATATAAGACGTTCTTATAAGAAAAAGCCAACAACCCAAATGAAATATTCAAAAGACAACATCAAATTCACTACAGAAGAAATGCAAATAAGCAATAAATACATTTATGTCTAAAATTCACTACTAAACAATGAAATACAAATTAAAACAACCTAAGTTATCATATCTTGCCAATTATATACCCAAAAAATTTTTAAATAATGGCAAAAATTTCCAGGGTTTTCAAAGGTAAAGGGAAACAAGTATTCCATAAGCTTCTTTATAATTAACAAGTAAATATAAACTTCTAATAAAAATATAAACTTGTATAACTTCAGTGAGACTATTTGATTATACGTAACAAAAACCTTAAAAAATGTGGTTACTCTGGCTATGAACTTGTTTTCTTAGGAATTTACCATAAGGAAGAAATCTAAATATATAAAGATGTGCACAGGTTATTTATTGTAGTATTTTGTGAAAGTAAACTATTAGGGTAATTGGGGATTGATTTAAATAAGCTGGAATCCATAAATATAACAGAATTCTAGGCAATCACTCAACAATATGTTAAAAAAAAAAAAAGTAACCAGACAAGGAAAGATGTTCAGAATGTTTTAAAGAGGAAAAAGTTCTATGTCTATGAGTTTCTCATTTTTGTAGCATTCTGCTTCTTTTCTGTTTAGAGTAGACCTGTCAGTATTTCTTTTAGCATGGGTTTAGTGTTTCTAAACTCTTTTAGTTTTTGCTTGTCTGTGAAGATCTTTATTTCTCCTTCTAAAGGACTGCCTTGCTAGATAGAGTGTTCTAGGCTGCATCTTTTTTTCATTCAGGACTTTGAATCTATCTTGCCACTCCTATAGTGTGTGTGTGTGTGTGTAGAGAAATCAGCTGAGAGACTTATGGGGGTTCCCTTGTAACTCACTCTATGTTTTTTCTCTTGCTGCCTTTAGGATCATTTCTTTATCCTCGACTCTGGCCATCTTGATTATGATACGTCTTGGTGTGGGTCTGTTTCAGTTCTTCCTGTTTGGGACCCTCTGAGCCTTCTGTACTTAGACATCTGATTCCTTCTTTAGGTTTGGGAAGTTTCCAGTCATGATTTCTTCAAATACCTTTTCAATTCCCTTTGTTTTTTGTTCCCCTTCAGGAACCCCTATTATGCATGGATTGGCATGCTATATATTATCCCATAGATTCCTTATCTTGTTTTCATTGTTTTTTATTTGTTTTTCTCTCAGCTGTTCTGATTGGGTACTTTCTGTTGTCCTGTCTTCCAGGTCAATTATTCACTTCTCTGCATTATCTAGCCTGCTTTGTACAGCCTTTAGATCAGTTCTCACTCATTTCAGCCAATGAGTTTACCAATTCTACTTGGTTCTTCTTTATAGCTTCAATTTCATTTTTGACATATTGTATATCTCTAAACACTCTCTCTTTCAGTTCCTTCAGTACTTTGATCACTCCTTTCTGGTTGCCAGGGGGATGGGGGATGGGAAGGGACTGGGATTTCAAAATGTAGAACAGATAAACAAGATTGTACTGTGTAGCACAGGGAAGTATATACAGGATCTTGTGGTGGCTCACAGTGAAACAGAATGTGACAATGAATGTATGCATGTTCATGTATAACTGAAAAATTGTGCTCTACACTGGAATTTGACACAACATTGTAAAATGACTATAACTCGATAAAAAAAGTTTCAAAAAAAGGAAAAAGTTGCAAAGAATGTATGGCTCTCATTTTTATATAAAAACTTTTTACATGTAACCATAAGTATAGAAAAACATCTGGAAATAAATGCTATAAAACATTAATGGTTGTAATACCTAGGTAAAATAATGTGGGTTTTTTTTCCTTTTTGCTTACCTCTATTTTCTAGTTTGTCCACAAGGAATATGCATTAGTTGTAAAATAAAAAATAATGATAATAAAAGTTTAAAAGAAAAAAACTTCTGGATATATTTCAGATACTCACTAAATACTTCTTGAATTTAAAGTAACTCACAATGAACCTCAATATAATTGAAAAATTTAAATTTATGCCCTTATTAATATGCTTCAAACTCAGATTTAAAGTCTACAAATATTTCAGTAAGTTATAAATCACTGACAATTATTTATTTTTACTATCATTGCAATGCTGAAACCCTTTTTTAATTATATAACTTAATTCCAGTATAAACTTCAAGGTTTTAAATTTATTTGTTGATTAATAAAAATACTAAAGTTCTAGTTTCTAGTCTAGCATATAGGCAATTAGAAGTTGTCACTCCCATCTACACAACAAGAAAAAGGCTAAACAAACTGAAAACCAACAATTTTTCTCAGATCCATCAGAGAACTAAGGTCACAGGGCAAACCAATGCCCTCCAAAACTGGAGAGGCAGACAGGCAGATATAGAGAATCACAACCTACTGGAGCAGAAACCTCTACATATGAACCAGTACCAGAGTAGAAAAACCTAAACTGTAATTGACAAGTTACTGGCAATTCAGTGTGAACAGGTTTTAAAGTTAAAAACTTCAAGAAGCCCAGTCTTAGTGGGGGAACCTACACTTTAGTGAATTTTATCTCCAGAAACCCTGCTGGGTTCTCACAGTGAAGATCAGGGAAAAATTCTGCCTGCACCTGGCAGGGAAAGAGGGGAAAGTAGCCAACTGAAACATGACCAGATCATTCTGTTCTTCTTAACAAGTACTGCCTTTGAGAGAAACTATTTTACCAAAGCCTAATTGACTGGGGAAAGGAAAATATTCAGCTCCAGCCACCTCTAGTCTTCAAGGTAGAAGAAGGGAAATACTAACTCTGGTCTTCCTGTCTCACCAAAGTGAAAAAAAAAAAAAAAAGAAAGAAAAGAAACTGAAAAGCACTTGGGAAAGTCACAACCCAAGGGCACAAGCTCAGTAAAAAACTGAGTTCTAGGGTGGAGGGTAGAGCTCAGTGTTAGAGCACCTGCTTAGCATGCACAAGGTCAAAGGTTCAATGCCCAGTACCTCCACTAAAAAATAAATAAAACCTAATTACCACCCCCCCCTTAAAAAGAAAAAAAAAAAAACTCAGTTCTAATCACAGGACAATAATACTTCTCCTCCCCTATACCTTACCACCACCATCAATAGTGCTCCTCTATAATAACCAGGAAAAACAACAGAAAGAACTATCCAACTCAGATTTCATTTAAGTAGGAGTGTCTAGGGAAATCCAAGGACAACAGGGAAGAGAAAAACAAGGACACCATACTACACTCTGACACTACAGCTTCAGCAAACACAAAACATAGGTTAGCACTAGCCACATAAAAGCCTTACACTAGGTAGCTACTTAACTCAGTTCCTTTTTACCCTGTATATCTTGTCTGGCTCTCAGACACAAGGGCCAGACATACTTAAAGACCAAAAAAAAAAAAAAAAAAAACAGTTTGGAGAGATACAAAGCATCAGAACCAGGTTCAGATATGGCAGAAAAAGTTTGGAACTATCAGCCTCGTAATATAAAACAACTGATTCATATGGTAAGGGCTATAAAGGAAAAAGTGGATGATACACAAGAATAGGAGAAGAGGTGGGTAATATAAAGATGGAAACTCTAAGAATCAAAAACAAAATGCAAAAAATCAGACTGTGAAAACAGAAAGGAAGAATGCTTTTGGTGGGTTCATCAAAAAACTAGACACAGCCGAGAAAAGAATAAGTGAGCTTGAAGAAATGTCAATAGTAACTTCCAAAACTGAAATGCAAAGAGAAAAAAGAATGAAGAAATCAGAAGAGAATATCCAAGAACTGAGGAGCAATTACAAAAGGTGTGACACACATAATGGGAATATAAGAGAAGAGAGAAAGACATAGAACAAATATTTGAAACAATGACTGAGAATTTCCAAAAATTAATGACAGACACCATATTAAAGTTCCAGGAAACTCAGAGAATTCCAAGTAGGATAAATACCAAAGAATCTACACCTAGGATATCATATTAAAACTGTAGAAAATAAAAGACCAGGAGAAAAATCTTGAAAGAAGCTAGAGAAACAAAACCTCACCCACAGAGAATTAAGGATAAGAATTACATTAGATTTCTCTTCAGAATCCATGTAAGCAATAAAAGAATAGAGTAAAATATTTTTTAATGTTTAAAGGAAAAAACCCACCAAACTGGAATTTTGTATCCAGCGAAATTATCTTCAAAAGTGAAGGAGAAATAAAGATTTTCTCAGACAAGCAAAAACTGAGGGAACTTGTCACCTGTAGACTTGCCTTGCAAGAAATGTTAAAAGAAATTCTTCAGAATAAAGGAAAATTATATAGGTCAGAAACTTAAATCTACAGAAAGAAAAGTAGTGTGTTAGAGAAGGAGTAAATAAAGGTTAAAAAATTCTTTTTCTTAATTGATCTAACAGATTATAGTTTATTCAAAATAATAATAGTGACAATGCGTTCAGTGATTATAACCTATAGATAAGTGAAATGAATGACAGCAATGTTACAAGGGACAGGAGGAGATATTTGGAACACTCTGTTATAAGGAACTTGTACTACTCGTGAAGTGATAGAGTGTTATGTAAAAGAGGACTTGGATTAGTTGTAAATGTGTATTGCAAACTCAAGGACAGTAATTTTAAAAAGCATAAAAAGAAGTACAATTGATAAGCTAAGAAAGGAAAGAAATTGAATCATATAAAATGCTCAGTTAAAACCAAAAAAGATAGAAAAAGAGTATAAGACCAAAAAAACCCAAGGAACAAGAGCAACAAATAGAAAATGGTAACAAGTACAATATATGTTAATCCAACTATATTAATAACCATTTTAAACATTAATAGACTAAATGCACCAATTAAAAGACAGAGGTTGTCAAAGTAGATTAAAAAAAAATGACCTCAACTATATGTTTTTCACAAGAAACCTACTTTATTTATAAGACACAGATCAATTAAAAGTAAACAAATGGAGAAAAATACCAAGCTAACACTAATCCAAAGAAAGCAGAAGTAGCTGCATTAATTTCGGGCAAAGCAGATGTCAGAACAAGGAAAATTACCAGGGATAAAGAAGGCCATTACATAATGATAATGGGGTCAATTCTTCAATCTTTCATTTATATGCAACTAACAACAAAACATCAAAATACATGAGGCAAAAACTGATAGAACTGCAATTGTAATTGGAGATTCCTATACCTCTATCTCTCTAATTGACAGATTCAGCAGGCCAAAGTCAAAAGGACAAAAGTTGAACTGAATGATACATCCATTAACTAGGTCTAACTGGCATTTGTAGAATAGTTCATCCAACAGCAGCAGAATAAACATTCTTCTCAAACTCATATAAATCATTCACCAAGATAAAACATATTCTGGACACATATTAACAAATTTTAGAGTATTGAAATTATATAAAGTATGTTATAAAACCACAGTGGAATTAAACTAGAAATCATTAAGAAAGATAGCTAGGAAAAAAACCCAAAATACTTGGATATTAAACAATATACTTCTAAATAATACATTGGTCAAAGAAGAAATCCTAAGAGAAATTTAAAAAGTATTGAAAAAAAATTTTAAAATCCTTCAAGACAATTTAGTATCAAAAATTATTCTTAATCTGGAAACAGAAGCGGGATATAATTTGGCAAAAACAACAGAGAAAGCAAAAAGAAAGACTGAACAAAGAAAGATGAAAAACCTAGGGAAAGAAATCAATCATGAAAAAAAAAGCAACAGTTCATTAGAACTAATGGGCAGAGAGAATTAAAGGCACAGAAAAAATATCTCAAAATTTTTTTGTAGTGTGAAGTTACAAGGAGAAAGTTGTCTGGTGGTTCTAGCACACTACTACCATTCCTTTAAAAGTAATCCTTTTATTGGATTAAGGGGACTAAAAACCTTGGCCCACAGACTTGATGTTAAGTTAGTTTTGCTGCTAGTTCCCCAATAGTCTTTAATCCTGATTCCTCGAAACCAATCTGTGTATTTGGATTCTTGTTTAGTATCACAGTTCTCCTGCATCACTCTTTCCTCTACTCTTCCAGGTTCACTAGCTTTCATTTTGAATCTTAATCTCTACCTATGTCACACTAATGCAAGCAAATAAAAGCTTTAGACAAATTAATTGCCTTCTGTGACTACGTCTTATGCACATCCTTGCCTCAGTCTCCACCAGACTCAGTGAGTTAAGTTTTTGAGCATGATTCATGCAACAGCCTGGTCATTCTGTTCCCAAATACAATGCTCTCCTCAAAATATACATTTGCTAAGGATATTATTTTACCTCATATAATTTTCTTTTATCAAATAATCAATGTTTGCCAGTATAGAAGTGACTAAAAAGAAAGGATTAGAAAAATAGAAGTAAGACTAGTCCAGCATTGTAAAATATCTGCAGTGATGCAGGCCAGATAATTTCTCTTCTGGAACTTAGTTAAAATAACTGGTTTAGCTGATGTCACACACACACAGTTCAGGAGAAAAATCAGAGTATTATAGGCAGCTTACTTCACTCAGACTAATACAGACACAACGGTGCTTACTATATGTTCTCCTAGCTGTACAAAAATACTACATATGGTGGGTTTAACTCTCAGAAAAGCACGAGTTACTTCAAATCTTCTATTTACCTGTTGGAATTCAAAAATGGCTGCCTGCCAGGGAGTATTTCATGAAGGAAATAAAATCTACATTATCTTCTCAAAATAGGGAAGAAAAGAAAACATAAATAAGTGGAGAATAGTAGAAATGAAAAGAAAACAAGAAATTGTTATACTTATTTAGGATAGTTGTTTTCCAGTACTCTATTTCAAGTATATAATTATACTAAACAATAGTTGTCCAATAACTATATAACAAATTCAAATCAACCAATATGGATTGTTGGCTGCCAAAAGAAACATTTCTCTTATCTAGGTATTGAACCAAGCCTGATAGCAACATTTTATAGCAACTTTAGCTACAAAACCTACTTTGAAAGTAATAAATTGCTAAAAGAGAAAAAAAGCAGCCTCTAATAGCTGTTAGCTGGAGCTTGCCTGGCACTAACAGCTATGCCACAGTGTTCTCATGTTGAACATGAACAATTCCAGAGAAAACCAACAACAAACAAGGCCACTCTCTGAAGCAAGATAACAACAAAATCACTGCAGAATCATGTATGGGTACTGATAAATAGAACATTGCACAAACTACACTAACGATTAAACGTTTCCCTCATTTAGTTAACATAAGCAACTGCTGCTTCTTTAGCAATTACGGCTTTGGCCCCATGACATTCCTCTTGCCTCCTGGATGAAAATTCTTAGGATACCAAATGATAGAAATATCCCCAACTTTCTGACAACACTCAATTCATGCTTCTCCCAACTTTGGTAAAATCACCTAACACAAGCCCAGATCCTGTAACAAGCCCTTCCTAAAATCTTACTGAGATAGTTAATGGTATACTAAAACTGATTGGTTATTTGGAGAAAAAAATTATTTTAGAGTCCCACAATACAACCAAATTCTGACTGGATAAAATAGTTAAATTATAAAAGATCAAAACACTAGAAAAAAACAGAAATAAATATTTAACCAAAACTCTGAATTTTAGAGGCATTCTCTTCCTTTGGAGATAAACAAATTAATCAATAGATTTGGCCATACAAAAAATATAGATAAATAAATACATATCATATATATAAACAAAAATTGTGAACAAGCGAAAATGAACTAGGGAATATTTTCACAAAAATATAGCAGACAAAAGATTAATATATTTAATGTATAAAAATGTTAGACAAACTAATAAAAAATTACTAACAATCAACAGATAAGAGAGTAAAAGATACGAAAAAACAATTCATTAAAGAAGAAACTCAACTGGTTAATAAATATATGGGAAATTATTAAGGCAATTAAATAATCAAAAATATAAATTAAAATTACATAAATTCTATTTTTTTCATCTACTGAATCAGAAAATATATTTTTTAATATCTAAAGCTGGTGACTGTATCATTAAACTGGCAGTTATATATTACTAAAGTGAGTTTAAATTGATGAATCCTTTTGGGAAGTAATTCAGCAAGACATATAATCCAACTATTTTACCTCTAAAAATATAGTCTGGGGAAATAATACTAAATATGCTGAAGGCTTAACGCTCACAGACATTCAAAACAGCATTATTAAAAGAATGAAAAAAATTAAAATAGCCTCCATTTCCACTAATAACCAAAGAGTGCATCCCCTAAATGGACTGTCATAAAGCCATTAAGCTTATGTTAAGAAAAAACTTAGACTATGAAAACGAATATATGTATCTACATGTATGACTGGGACATTGTGCTGCACACCAGAAATTGACACATTGTAACTGACAGTACTTCAATTAAAAAAATTTTTAATATAAAAGTATTAAAATTAAAAAAAACTCATCACCACATGAAATAAAACATTTATGTTTAATGATAAGCAAAAAAGTCCTAGGGTGTAGAATTCTATATAAGATCAATAACACATACCAAAATACAACTGAGACTGAACATATAGTACAATATATAACACTGAACAAGGTATGCCAACAGAACTCTGGCCCACAAACTCTGCAGCAATCAGCCCAGGAAACCAAACTACAATCCCTGCAGCAACCATTCCAGGAAGCCAAACCACAACCTCTGCAGCTATTATCCCAGAACATTAGGACTTGGTCAATGACTGTCAGGTTCCTTAATTTTTGTTAGGCCCCTCCTCCATAACACTTCAACCTCAGTACTAATGAGAAAGCCAAATGTGACTCCCAAACCAATCATATAGATGCCCCACTTATAGTCAGTCTGCCTACAGCTTCCCATTCCAACAACCTCCAATAAGAGCATACCTGACAATATCTTGTAGTAACACAGTTAAAAAATATATGAAAAGGAATATATGTATGTTCCTATATGACGTATTGTGCTGTTCACCAGAAGTTGACACAACATTGTAAACTGACTATACTTCAATAAAAATATACTTTAAAAAAAAAACCTAAGGGAAAAATAAAGAAATAGGTAGATTAAAAAAACAAAAACAAAAACAGAGCATACCTGAAGCCTAAGCTTTTTTTTCCCTACAAAGCTTCCCCCACTCCCTTGCTGGCCTTTGAGTCTTTGCCAAATGCAAGTAATGGTGGCTGACTCCCTTACTATAACAAACTTTGAAAAAGCAGCCTCTGTTCTCATTTGGGTGGTCATTTATTTTCACATAACAAAAAATTAAACATAAAAAATACTGATATAAAATGTACCCTCCCAAATCACTAATCATTACCTGTACCTGAGGATTCAAAGTATGAATTTGAATAATTTGGGAGTGTTTTTCTCTCTACTCTGCTGTATTTTCTGTTATGAGCATGTTTATATTTATAATGGAAATGTAACTTTTCATAAAAATACCCGATGGACTATTACTCAGCAATAAAAAAGAGACAAATTTCTGATACATTCAACAACAAAGACAAATCTCAAAAACACTATGTTACATGAAAGAAGACACACAGACAATATATATATGGTATGATTCTACTTATATGAAGTCCAAAAACAGGCAAAACTAAGCTATGGTGATAAAAGTAAAAAATGTGTTGCCCCTGGAAAGAAGTGGAAGTTGGAAACTGACTGGAAAGGGGCAGGAAGAAATTTTAAGAAAATTTAAGATATCCTATATCATATTTTGACTGATGATTACATAAGTACATATAGCTATGAAAACTCATTGAACTGAGCACTTAAAATCTATGAATTTTAGTATGTGTAAATTATATCTCAAGTTCTTCCTTCCCTGCTTTTTCCTATGTTGCTTTCAGCTGTCAGCTCTCAAGTGTTCAGCTCTTAGCACACTAATCTCTCAAAATTTATCTTTAACTCTAAGTTTTTTAAACCTATAGCTCTCCTCAGAATAAAATACATAAGCATGTGAAAAATGTTTAATTTAAATAAAAATTTTATGGTAAATGTATGTATGATAAAAGTAATAAATGCTTTGTATGAAGACAGAAATTAGGTTATCAAATAGCATAATTTGAAGATAATTCTATGAGGATTGTGCTGAGCAGATCAAGATTAAACACCTTTTAATCCTTTTAAGAGGCAATGAATAAAAAAAGAATCCATGACTTAAAAGAGTTATTTGATATGTTAATAGTCCTAATGAGAGTATTAGACTCATTAGGAGAATGAAAATTGTGACAAAATAAATATACTTTAAATATTTTCCAGGTTTTTTTCATTTTAGAATAAAAGAGCTTTTAGCCGAGAGAATAGAAATAGAAAATAAAGTAAGCAAAGGACAAAGAGCAAAACAGCAAATACACTAAAAATGATGCAAAAACACTAAAAATACAAACAGGAGGGAAGAAGCAAAGAATTTAAACCATTTTTAAAATTTCATTAAAAAAAGAATAGAAGAGGAAGTTTCATAAAAGTTACAAAAAATAAAGTATACATGATGCAAATCATTAATCACACAAAAATATAAATGGTTCATATAGTGTGAGATGGCCTTGCCAACTCATTCCAAAAAAAAAAAAATTGCCCAGCTAAAAAGTGCCTAATATAGACTTATACATAAAATAGGCCTTCAATAAATAAGTACATAATAAATAATGTACATAATAAGTAAATGAAATCACCTAATGCCTAGGGTAATACCTAATATCTGTGTCAAAAGAAAAGAGTACTGAATATTGATCAGTTTGAATTATACAGAAATACTAATCACTATGTTGTGTTACAGGAACTAACGTAATGTTTAGGTCAGTTATACTTCAAAAACAAGCAAACAAACTCATAGAAAAAGATATCAGATTTGTGGTTACCAGAGGCAGAGGGTACGGTGTGAAGTTGGTTGGGAGGAACTGGATGAAGGCAGTCAAAAGGTACAAACTTCTGATTATAAGATAAATAAGTACTAGGGATGCAAAGTACAACATGATAAATACAATTTAACACTGCTGTGTTATATACGAAAGTTGTTAGAAGAGTAAATTCTAAGAGTTGTCATTACAAGAAAACAAATTTTTTTTCTCTCTTTAATTTTGTAATTATATGAGATGATGGACGTTCACTACACTTACTGTAATAATCACTTAATGATGTATGTAAATCAAATTATTATTTGTACATCTTAAACTTATACAGGGCTATATATCAATTATATCTCAATAACATCAAAATAAAAAAGAGTATTGAACATTACCTCAAATAACAAAGGAATTTTGGCTAAGATGAAACTGGAAAAATCAAAGAAATCTCTTACTGCCTTTCAATTCAGTTCTTCAAGTATATTTAGCCTATTAATCTGAATCTTGGATATCCTATAACTTAGAAGAAATCTAAGTTAATAGACTTGACCAATCCACTTTTAGCTTCTTGCTATATAAGTATTGTTTAGTGAGTCCTTGCAAATTTTGATTTTTTTTCATCTTTTAGTTAAGAGATATGTGCAACTGTATCCCATACTAATCCTCCAGTAACCTGTTTCACAGATAAAAGTTAATACCACCTAAAGAATCTACTCCACTCTTATTATTCACTATTATATATCCTATGTCTTCTCTGTTTTCCTCTTTTCTAATATTCTCAGGACAATCGACCCCACAGTGGCAACATAAAGTAGGAATAGCTCAGGCTGACTTAAAATATTACTTTTCCAATTCCTTAAAAGATGTGACCATCTCTAGAAATAACTTTTAAGTCTACTTTTCATCTTATAGTACACTGTACAGTTCACCTAGTTCCTCATATCTAGTCCTCCAGTTCAGAAAGGAATCAGAGTTCTGTTTCCAACAACACACACAAAAGCACAAGATAGCTGATCTTAAAACAAACAAACTCTATGACATTCTACAAACTGAACTAAAAAATAAGCTCAAGTCAGGTGAAAATGAAAAGTGGATCTAGTTTTGATCCTAATCCAAACAATTCAATTATAAAATGATACTACTGGATAATTAAAGAAATTTAAACATTAACTGCATATTAGATTATATAAAGAACTTTGGTTAATGTTTTTAGGTGTGACAATGGTTTGGGGTTTATATTTTTAAAAGGAGGGGGGAAGTCTTTATCTGATCTCTGAAATTTTGACATATAAAATGGTATAATGTCTGGGATTTGCATTAAAATAACGAAATGGGAGATGAAGACTTCCAAAGTTAATAATTGTTGAAGCTGGGAGTTAATACTATTGTCTCTGTTCCTGTTATTTTGTTTTCCATAAAATAACTGAAGAAAAAAAAAAGACAGGAGGAAGTAATGAGCATCTTTGTGACAGGCAGAATAATGGATCCCCAAAGAACCTGTGAATATGTTAGGTTATATGGCAAGGGGAAATTAAGGGTTGCAGATGGAATGAAGGTTGCTAATCAGTGGACCTTGAGATGGGGAAATCATCCTGAATTATCCTGGTGGGCCCAGTGTAATACAAGAGTCTTTAAATATGGAAGAAGAAAGCAGGAAAATTAGAGTCAAAGCGATACAATGTGAGAAAGATTCAACTGATCACTGTTGGCTTTGAAGACAGGAGGGGGCCACAATCAAGGAATTGTGAGTAGCCTATAAAAGCTGGAAAAAGAAAGTAAACACTTCCCTAGAGCCTCCGGAAAGGAATGCAGTCCTATAAAGCCTGGATTTTAGACCAGTGACACCCATTTCATACTTCTAACCTCCTGAACTGCAAGATAATAAATTTATGTTGTTTTAAGCCACTAAATTTTTGGTAATTTATTACAGCAGAATTAGGAAACCAATATAATCTTCTAGTAGAATCACTTATCATTATTTACCTGAAAGGAGATAAAGCACAGAGTTTACTGAGTATTCAAATGAAATATGTATTCTCCTCAAGTAAAGAAAAAATTCCAAAACAAATACCCTTACTATTTTAAGGGGCAAATCATACCTCTACTCCCTACCCTACCCTTCCCTTTCTGGTAGCCTCATTTTCTCCTCTGTGGGTCAACTGCATTACCCCTCCTACTATATACCAAAATGCTATCAGAATCTACCACTGCTGCTACTTTTCCAACAATTTTCTCTTATATAAAATCAATTTACACACCTAGTCTTAAAAGTACAGATTCTATCCATTCTATTCTCTATTATAGTGTGACTTTAATTCTATCCATTATCTTACTGAAAATATTTTTACCCTAATCAACTTCCTCTTGGCCTAATTCAGTTGTTTTTTGGTATTTCTGGTTTGTTTGTTTGCTTGTTTTTCATTTGTTTTGTTTTCTCTATCTTTTATCTCTCTGCAATGCTGAGATACTCTTGAATTTCTTTCTTAATATTCTTTCCAAAGAAAGTTTCAGATTATCTGCCTCTACTCTTGAGTTTTCCTCATATCATTCTGCTCAGTTCTCCTATGCCTCCATTACTAGCTTTACATTTTCCATCTACTTAAATGTTTACAAACTGTAAGCATTTCCTCCAGATTTAATCTAACTTCTTAATTTACTGTACTGCTAATTTTCAAATTTTTTTGGTTTGCAGATATATAAACAGGTTTTTAGTCAATTTACAATGAACAAATTAGACTGAACATTAAGCAATGCAATCAACTTTCTTGACAACCCAATTTTATTGTGTTCATTTAGGTAAAGTACTAGATTTCCAACATGACTGAAATCTATAGGTGATTAACAGAGCAGAAAACCTGAAAAAACATAACTGTTTTCTCTAGCTACTCTACTTTTTAAATCCAGGTATTAAACCTACATCTAAAACCACCATTATTTATAATGAAATGTACATATTTCAATATGATGCTGTTTTTATGATACATTCAATTCAAGAGATACTTACTGGATATATATAATCCAATTATAAGATACAACTAAAATTGAAATATTAAATACTATATTTTTAATTAAAATTCATTATATTGATTATATATCATCATTATATTCAAAATCATTCTCTACACCACCTATAATGATTGGTAATTTGGGCCCTCCAATAGAACTAAAATCATACTCTTCTAATATCATACGTAAGTCCAGAAAATATAAGTGATTTTACTGATAAATCAACAAAAACACATAATTTCACTCTTACTATAGTCAGTTGGCTAGGAATGGTTTATGCCCTAATCATTTTTTTAACTCTGTATAATAAATACATTTTGAACAATAAACTTGTCAAAATATCTTCTTGTTGTATTCCTTCAGTGACTATGAATGCTCCACTTAACTAAGCCTCTTCATAGGTATCACAGTAGGCCTATTATGTACTTTTTGGAGGTGTTGTTCTATTCTTTACAACTACCTTCTATAAATCCTTTAAATATGATTTTTTTGCTTTCTAAAAACGTAATCACTGATTTTCTCCTAGTCCCTACAAATAACTTTTAGCTTTACTTAGAAAATTAGAAATGATTCCGCAGTATACTTAATACATATTTTTAAATAAACACATTTGTGTTTAACATACATTAAAAGATTATCTTTTAAATATTAAAAAAATTAAGAAAAATTATATTCCTTTTTTAAATGAAAAAGATAAGAACTGTCATTATAACTAAAATCTTTTATAAAGAACATTATTTTGACAATTAAGTAGAACAAAAAACCCTAATTTTCTCTTATGGTAAAAAAACCCCTCAATTTAAAAGCTTAAAACAGGGTTTCTACTTGAAACCTTTAATGGAGATAGTCAAAGTTACTGCTATTTAACTAATATGTAAATGGGTAATAGAACTATAATGCAGGAAATCAATATGATCATTTTATCATTAAAAGTAAACAATAGAACTTAACCCTATGATTTCTCACAGGCATATTTTCAATGGAAGGCAGAAGGGGTCTGCATAAATGCACTAAAATTCAAGAAATAGGAATTTGGTTTAATCACTAGATCACTAGCAATAACCCAACAGATAAACAAACCCAGAAATCATGTAAGACTTTAAATTAGTTCTATACTGAGACATAAACAAAGCATGACAGCACTGTTTGTTTTTAAGAACGTAAGAACTGTCATACTAAGTGAGACCAACAACCCAATTTGTTGACAATATACTAGGACCAAAGGACCTTTTGTGAGAAAACATAATTGTTATCTATGGTAACCTAAAAATTTTGTATCCATGAATGACTGAAAAATTGTGCTGAACACTGGAATTTGACACAACACTGTAAAATGATTATGAATCAATAAAAAATGTAAGAAAGAAAGAAAGAAAGAAAGAAAGAAAGAAAGAAAGAAAGAAAGAAAAGAAAGAAAGAAAAGAAAGAAAGAAAGAAAGAAAGAAAGAAAGAAAGAAAGAAAGAAAGAAAGAAAGAAAGAAAGAAAGAAAGAAAGAAAGAAAAGAAAAAAAAATTTTGTAAACTTACTTCCCACAAACCTATACTCCCTTACTTGAGCCTGAATCTGCACCCTTATGCTCTTAGGATAAGCAAAGTAGAAAGTCTGGAATACTGAAAAACTTGGCTTTGTTTTTTTTAGTTCTTAAAAAATTTATTATAATTCTTTTTGGTTCTTAAACTTGTTCGCATTTCAATCCTACCTAATCCTAAGGTAGTTTAATTCTTCTGGTTTGCCTCCATTACTATTCTTAAAGATGTCTATCCTCTACTGTCCATTTTGGTGACAAGAGCGTGAAGTCTTTGTCAGACACTTTAACTATAATAAGTTATCCTGCAGTGTCAACTGTACTCTCTTCAATTCTATCAGTTTGTAAATATAGAATGAGACAAGTCTACACATCTCAGGGATTCTTGTATAGTTCTTTTAATGAATGAAAGTTGCAGAAATGTGGAACTGTGATCATTGACTTGTGCCAATCTCAGTTACAGAACTTCCCAAGTAAAATGATATGAAATTAGAAGAATTATGGAGATGATGAAAAACCTGGAGAAGGGATATCTAGGCAATTAATCTTTCAGCTTTCCAGGGTCCTAGAAAGCACAACTCTCCACAGTACATGACTATGTTTCTGATCTTACACCTATTTAGTTGGGAAGATCTGATATTATGTTTGGTATAAAGATCATGATTACAAATCCATTTCCCTGTGGAAGTTAAACTAGTTATCTACATGTTGACTCTGACACCATGACTATTTATAAAAACAGCTTATAAATGTTGATGAATAGTGAGTTGCCCAATTTAAGAGTTTATTCAAAACTTTAGGAATTATGCCATCTGGTTCTGGTGATATATTTATTTTTGTCTATTTTGTTAATTAGGTCTAGAACATCCCATGTGTTTGTCACTGTCAATCTAATACTTCTGAATTGTTCCCCTATAAAGATCATTTGGAAACAAGAATGTTCCTAGTATCTTCCTCATAAAAATTGAATAAATTTAATTGAATCTTTCTACAATGTTTTCCGTATCTTTCTGAAAAGTACATAACATGTTCCTAAAGTTGTGCCACTCCTTCACTCAATGGTTTCCTTGTGTTTATGTAATATAAAATGTATTTAATAAAAGCCTTTTCCAAAAGGATGTTCAAAATGACATCTACTTTGCTCTTAACACATCACTCTATCAGATTCCTTGCTCTTACTCATTCATTCTTTCAACAAATATTTGCCTTCTATGTGGCAGGCTCTGTTCTATGAATTAGTGAGACAGTTGTAAACAAAATAAACCTCTGCCCTCAAGGAGTTATATTATAATAGGAGAAGCAAACAACAAGCAAATAACAGGTAATTGTACTGTGTTATCAATAAAAAATAATCAGGATAAGGGTAGAGAGTAAAGAGGATGACCAGAGGTCAATGAAGATCTGAGAAGTTAAGAGTTGAACTAAGAACTGAATGATGCAAATGGAACAATATAATTATTTGGGGGGGAGGTGTTCCATGTAAAGCAAACAGCAAATGCAAAAAGCCCTGAGCCAGGAATCAAGCCTGAAAAATAGTAAAAAAAAAAAAAAAAAGCCAATGTAGCTGGTTCAGAGTAAGTAACAGAAAGAATAGTTGAAAATTATGTCTTGTCAGGGGCCAGATCATTTAGAGCTTTTAAAGACAAAATAGGACTTTCGATTTTAAGACAAATGAAAAGCCATTGAAGATTTCTGAGCAGGAATGACATAATATGATTTAAATTTTAAAAGGATTCTTTTACCTATTATGAGATGGGGATCATGGCAACGCCCACGTGAAAGCAGGGAAAACACTTGGAAGGCTGTAAAATAGTCCAAGCAAGAGATGTGGTGGAAGAGACATGGTCAGATTTGGGATGTAGTTTTAAGGGAGAGGTAACAGAATAGTCTTTATCGTCTCAAAGTCTCTAGGTTTCCTGAGGAATTGATCATGTTGCCTTTTCTAATGAAAAAGAAAAATGAAGCAGAAAAAGTACTGGATTTGAGAATCAAAGACCAGAGTGTTAAACTTAACTATGTCTCTTACCAACTTGGAGATATAGGGATACCACTTAAATTCTCTGGCCTCAGATATCTCAGTAAAACCAAAATGCTAACACTTTCCTTGACTTCTTTATAGTACTGTTATGAAGGTCAAATGGGATATCTTACAGATGAAGCTCATTTTAATTTAACCAACTTACTAGATTAACAATAACTCTCCATTCTCTTCATAAAACATAGATTGATATTAATGGTTCATTAAATGCTTAAAACTAGGAAATTCTCTAGCTAGAATACTCATACTCTCCTGCTCCCAGACTAATTAGGTATGGGCCAGTTAACTACAGGGATGAACATAAAATATATCTAGAAAATACATACACACACATATATACATATGTTCATCCATATTTTGTATATGTCTGTATATATATATATATCTATTCATTGAGATTATACACACATGGGTATAAATTGTCAGGTGTTACATATCATCTAGAATTTACTTGTTTGTTGAAATATGTTTTTATTTATAGGAGAGATGTATTTGAAGAACTATTACAACATATAAAAACTACATGAAGTCTTAAGTTCCACTTATACAGTGATAAATATATGTATACGTGTGTGTGTGTGTGTGTGTGTGTGTGTATCTCATTTGATACTTAAGTTTCCTCCAAAAGCATATAAGTCCTTATTCTACTTTAAACAAACTAAAACTGACGATTGCAGATAATGAATTTGGGATGGTTTGTGGATGAGAAGTCCACACAGAACTCCAATCAGAGAACCAATACTCAATAAAAGAAATCTGTCATTTATCAAAAGATTTGTAAATTGATGCAGAGTTGTATTTTCAGTTAAAATAAAATGCTTAAATAAAAAAGAAAATAATGCCATTTGCAGCAATATGGATGGACCTGAGGATCGTCATTCTAAATGAAGTGGGTGGGAAAGAGAAGGGAAAATGCCACATGACATCATTTAGATGAGGAACCTAAAAAAATAATAATAAGGACACAAATGAACTACTTATTATTTATAACTTAGATGATTGATTTCTTGAATATGTGTAAGCACATTTGACTGTCCTTTATGATTGGATTACCGCATTTTATTGATTCTTATTTTGTAGTTGGCTTTATTCCTTTGTTAACTATGTAAGTTTAAAAAGCTAAAGCTCTAATTTTTGCTTAGAAACAATGATCAGTACATATATGTAAACTAAAAAAAATGTGCAGTATATTGTATATATGTATTTACATGTAATATAATGTATATGTGCAGTTGAACTGTAATAATTCCACCTAAAACTAAAAAAGGAAGAAAAAACATTAAAAAATAAAATGCTTAAGATATAGCATTATTAATGACTTTATGCTTTAATCTCTTCAACTAACCAACTACCCATATATATGCTACTTTATTGATAAAGTATATCAAGTACCAACTATACTGGTTCTCAATACTGACTAACTGTATATCAGACTCTCCTGTGGGGCTGAATAATTGATTATAATTTATTTTTTAAATGTATGCCAATAAAGTACCATATTTATTTGTTTTAATAGATGTTATTTACTGTGGTTTCACATAATATTTTTTTTAGATCATCACTGCTCTAGGGAAACCAACAGAATTTTTAGCAGGAAAAAATGACATAATTAACATTATAATTTAGAAATAATCATCATTGTAACAAAATGAATTGGAACAGGGTAAAACAAGAGGTGACAAGATCAGTTAGGAAGTGATTTCAAGAGACCAAGCAAGAAAATATGACAGAATGAACAAGTACTGGAGATGGTGAAAAGGGAATAAATTGTAGAAATACTAAGGAAATAGAATACATAGGACTTGATGACTGATCAAATAATAAAGAGGAAAATGGTTTTCAAAAGAGCACATTCTACATTTATACTTTAATTTTGGCCATGTTGAAAAGGTAGAAGTACTCAGAAGATACCAACTGCTTAGTACTCAGATTAGAATGTTCTTTGTATATTTAATCAGTGATTCCAAATGAATTCCCCACTTTAGTAACAGTTTTAATTTTGAAATTTCCTTAATCCATCTTTACATATTTTATTACAGTCCAGATAACCTAAAGTCATACAACCACTTTTTAAAGTTAACTATATTCCTATCCAAAAATGTCATAGTACTTTCCCCATTAAGATTTCAGTATTATTATTAGTGTTTAGCTCATATAGCTATCTATCCATATAATTTCTTTATAAATTGTTATCTAATATTTTATAACCCACTACTTATAGTCATTCCACCAAGAACAAAGTTATTTTAAAACTTTAACAATAATATAAACATATATTTCATTGCCTTTTCCAACTTATACACTGCCTTCACCTAATTTGTCTTATTGATCTTCCCAGCAACCCTCTTAGGTAAGAACAGAAATACTTATTACCATACTACAGATGAGAAAATCAAGTATCAAGGCAGATAAATGTCTTGCCGAAGACTATATGGCTAGAAAGTGGTAGAGCATTAAATAAATATAAATTTTCTGATTCTTAGGCCAGTGTTTTTCCTACCATACCATATGTTTTTGAAGTAGTACATATTTAACTTCCGCCACTTTGTATGACTTTTTTGTCTGAATAAATAGAAAGGAGATTATATACCCCATTTTCCTCTCTTGCATCATTCACCCATTTCCCCTGAAATGTTTTACTTAATACCTTCTCTACCAGCTTTATAAACTCAACAGACCCATGCCATTCTGTTTCAGAAATTTATCTTTTCTATATCAATTTTACCTCTACTAAAACTCTCCTGCATCACTATGACATTCATGAACTGAGAGAATTTGGAAATCTTTTCAGAGTCTTGGAATGGTAATACTAATACGTCAAAGATTACAGAATTAGGGCATAATTCCCCTGCTGAGCAGTTCAAATTTGACCTCCAGGACACATTTGCCTCATGACCACTATTAAGCTCCTCCCTAATTTGACAAAATATCTATTATTTCAAAGTGAGGACAAAATTGTATATACCTTTGTATACAAAACTGTATTGTATATAGATTTCACAGGGTAGATTAGAATCAAATCTGTATATCTAACCTAATTCTAAATGAACTTGCTTTTATGTAAACTAATTTATAATATTTTAATAATTATACATTTAATGTTTTTATAACCCTACTGGGAACAGAAACTAAGGCAAAAATTGAAACTTTCCCTTTATACATAATTTGTTTACTATAAAAATAATTTTAATTTCAAAAAATTTGTGTTGAAATATTAAAAATTAAACACTTAATTCTATAATTTCAAAAATTTACTATTTCTTCTCATGTATTAAAATACAATTATAAAACAATATCTGCATCATATGAATGACTTGGTAACTTTTTCATTGCACATGACATTCCGAGACTACCCCCAAAAAAGGACAATAAAAATTATAAAAAACTTTGTGTCAGAAAATATAACAATATCTCTCTATATTAACATAATGCTTGTTTGGTAAATTCTCATCTCCCCCCATCAGAATATCTATTTTTAGTTTTTTATTAGAAGTTCAACATTACAGTATAATTACCTAAAATGTTTCCTCACTAAACCAGAATATAGGCTGTTTTTGAGTTCTTACAAGTATTACAAGTTCTTAACTATTAAGCCCATTTGGCATTTGTTTGTTTGTTTATTAAGAATTTAAGAATCCGGGGGTATTTTTATTCAGAATTTTAAACAATACTATTAGGTCTTTAAAAATGAATATATTTACCTAGCTATTGCCTACTTAATTCTAGCAACATCTTAATACCTTTAATCATTTTATACTGAATAATGAAATAAAATTCATTTCTCTGAATGACAGTACAGGATTAACCAGAATGATGATTTTCTCCTTCCATTTACTACTCATACATAAATATTACAATAAAAAGTCCACAGTTGGGCCTTAATATTATCTTGAAGATTCTACTTTTTATGTTTGCTTATTCCCCTCTAAACTATCATTGTTTTTTAAGTTGATGCTGACGTTGATGCCTAGAATAGCTCTATTAATTCAAACTGACCTACTCACAGAATTCTCTGCACCAGATTGATACTGGCATCTCAACAATTTCCAGAACCTAATGTGTGTATTTCCTCACAGCAGCAAAATAAAGAAATAACAAGTTTTAAGCCAATTCGAAACTTACCTTACAAATCTGGAAATAGTCTGAAGTCAAGGTTTCCTGAATCTCCTCTCTGAGAACCCCTGCAGTCCCTCCTGGATGCACGGAACCACTTCCAGCCCCACTACCACTGTTACTGCCACTGCTGCTACCACTGCCAGGGGAGGAGGCAGTTAAGCCATCCAAAACTTTCCGAAAATTAAACTTCTTCATTTCAAAAACTGTTGAGAAATTCAAAGGAAAGGGTGACTTAAACACAGAGAACTGTACGAGGGCAAAAGTGTTTAGTTTTTCATCAGTCATGGCAGTAGCCAGTCCCCATTTTACGAGCATTGGCTTTAAATGATTAAAAAAAAAAAAAGCCTTCAGTTTATCAAATTTTAATTCTAAAAAGCATATCCTTCAAAAATAAAAATTTAAAGACAACTCCGAGAGCAACAGTATTTCCTCCTCATACATCAATTTTTTAAGGGCTTTATCCCCAGCTGTAGCTACGCTTTATCAACACTCCGGTAAAAATAAAAGGCAGTGTCATCATCGTCATTAGCATTATATCATCGTTATTATACAATCAAACCAGGGGCCAAGAGACCAAGACTCTCTCTCTCTGAAAGGCGGGCTTTCCTCCTAAAGGCTGAGCTCACAGTATCTTATTTTCAGAAAAATGATGGGAAGTGGGGGGGAAAGCTGGTATTTACTCTGCCACCACCTTCTGGGCTCTCCCTCATCATCTTCAACGCTCCCTTTTTCTCAGTAGGAAATGCAGGGAGGCCTTTTTCCATTCCCCACAAGGAACAGCCCAGACCCCAAAGCAACTGTGGGTGACCCAACGCAACAGCCGACGGGAAAGGCGAGCGGCGTCGCCGGCTGCCTTGGCTTCTCCCTCCTCCTCCCCTTCCTTCCCCGCGTCTCTACCCCCCCTTCTCTCCCCTCCCACCCAAACCTCCCGCCCGGCTCTGCCCGCAGCTGCCGCCGCGCTCGCCCGCCGGTCCGCTCTCCCCGCAGCACGGCGGGGGACCTGAGGCAGAGGCGGCGACGGTTGCGGCCGAGTCCCGCCTCAGCCTGCTGGGCGAGCAGAGCCGCCGCTCCGGCGGTCACTCGCCGGGCTAAGCGCCTAGACAAGGGGCTTTCGCCCTTGGGCGCGCGAACACAGAAACACCCTCACACAGACATTCGCGCGCCCATCCGGTGGACACACAAACACCCTCACGGAGACGTTCGCGCGCGAGCGCTCACGCGCACAAACACACACAGGTGTGAGGGAGCCGCGGCTGGACGGCGGCGTCGGCGTCCCAGAAGGATGACTATCTGACTCTCGACTTAGGCACCTTCCTCAGCCGCCACGAGCCGCCTGCCAGCCCGGAAAACAGAGGGTGCGGAAGGACGCGGGCTCGCAGGCGTCGGTCCCTCCCGGCTCCAGCCGCTTCTCCAGTCCCTCTGGTCGCGGCGCCCAGCGCTCTCCAGGGTCCTAACGGAGCAGGCAACCTCCACCGCAGGCTCCGCCCTCCCGCCGTGGGAGGCAAGCCCCGCCCCCGAGCCACCCCCTCGCTCGCCCAGCCCCTCCTTCTCCGCGAAAGGAGCGGAGAGCTCTGGGATGTCAAAGGGCGGGAGTAGCCTCGGCTCCAATCCTAGGCTCCAAAAGGCCAAGTTCCGAGGTCGCGAGGCGCGGAAGAAATTTAGGGATAGGTCGAAGGAAGAGCCAATGAAAGGGGGAGGGGAAAATTTAGAAAGGTAGGTAAAGTATTTGATTGACAGCGGTACTGGCCAGTATGCTGGGGGGCCGTGCTTTGGGGGCTGTAATTGGCGCTACCTGTTGAAGGACGCAAGTGTGAATCAATAGAATGCCACGAAGCGTACGAACTTGGGCGCCTTGAGTCCGAGGCTGCAGGAAGGTTTTCTCTAGGTTTGACTCTGGCAACATTGTGAACTGGTCAAGTGTTTTGCAGTTTATCACCTCTGAGCCTCTCCCCACTCACCAGGTGCATCTACGGGTTCCTCTCACTGCTGTGCTACTTGCATAATTGTTTAACGAGTCACATCTGCCATACGGAATTGTATTCCAATGAAGTTTTGGAATATATAACCTTACAGTTCCTAAGGAATGATTTGATCACCTTATTTTCTCTACGTAGACTTGTCCCTTCCCCCCATTTTCACATATACAAATTTTTTTTTTTTGAGAAACATTTCTCTCACTTGGTAAACCGTGTCAGGAATATACTTTAAGCTTTTTCTGTGAGTCACAATAATCATTTTGAAAGATGCACTATTTGGTGCAGGATTGAAAAAAATAGCATCAGGATGGAAAGATGTCGTCCTCAGCCCTGACTTACTACTGAATTAGGGGAGTTTGGGGACCTCGATTTCTTAATCTGTGAAAATGAGGGCAGCTCAGGTTCCTAGACTTCAATCTGGGCAATGCAAGATAGCTAGTTAGTAATCATCCCATATATTCTTACATTTAAGAGATCTTCTAGGATAACCTCTTCTTTTTCTTTCTTTTCTTTTTTTTTGGGCGGGTACATGGAGGGTTGGGGAGGATGAGGGATAAAAGAGGAGACCTGAAAGAGAAATAAGTTGCCCAAAGTCACATAGCACAGAAATGGCAGAGATGGAATAGAGCCCAGTTTTTTTGGATCCTCAGCTCAATGCTCATTTCTTTTTTTATTTTTTATTTTTTCAGTATTATTTTACTCCTTTGGAGATCTCCCAAAGACCCCCCCAATTCTGCCTGGTGGTATCCCATTGCCACAGTTAGATGGTTAACACCAGAGTCAGGCAAGGTATTGTAAATTTCTCCTATTTTATTCAGCACCTGACACAATATTTCTCATATAAGAGGCGCTTAAAGGGTTTTGAACAGTTGGTTTTTAATAGTTACTAGTAAAAGATGTATGAGATGGTACCCAATTATATCCGGTTTTGGAGGGGCAAACATAAGGGTGAAACAAAGGCCATGTCTGATGTAAATTAGATTTTTGTAGAGTTCCAAATATTATATCGGATTCCTAAAAAAAAATATATCTATTATTACTGTCTTTTTTCTTGCCCATTTCATCTCTAAGTTCCAACTGAAGCTAAAGAGTTTGCTTTTCTCTTTTTTATGTGTTGCTTTTCTTTTAAAAAGGGGGGAGGGGAATTGCTCTAACTCTGAGAACTAGGCATTGTTATCTAAAATAATGGATTCAGGTGCCCTCCATTCCTTCATCAGAAAGTCTATTGGCAACTTAATTTTCAAACAAAGGAAAGCAAGCCTATAGCAAGGGATGGTTTGGCCTTTTGATGAGAATATAAAAGAAAATATCCTGATTCAGCAAAGTGAGATGTTGAGTTTGCAAGAAAACCCCTCAAACCATTTATCACTAACAACTGTACTACTTTAGCAAGATAAATGATGGTTTTATTCTAAAAATTATGAGCGAACTGAGAATGCAAAAGCACACAAAACATTGACAAAGACTCTGCTTGAGGACCTGGAGGGAACTTACTGGCCTTCTTGGGTTAAAAAGAGGTGACAGAGTAGATATCCCTTCAGATGGGACAACAAATAGGAATGGGAAGTGGAAGAAAAATCAAGTCACAATATATAAATGTTTCCAAACAAATACTAGAAGCCTAAAAAAATACTATTAGAATGCTGAGATTGTGGGCTCTTTGGGGCTATTTTAAATATCCTTCTCCCTCCACAGTGAATAGATAGCACAGTGCCTTATACATAGTAAGTGCCTATAGTAAGTATTAATTTGAATAATTATTTGACAGCAAGTAAAAATCTTCACATAATTGTAGTCTCATAGAGGGAGAGACAGACACTATGAACAAAGCATATTATGATGCCAGTTTACAAACTGAGCAAAAGATAGAAATGAGCAAGAGACAGGGTGCATTATATATAAGAGGAGACAGCATAAACAGTTACAGCCTAAAAATCTTACTAGATAAGAGAAGCACAGTGAACTATCTATGGAAGCAAATTCTATCCTTAATTAATTAAAGAGAAATAAGATGTTATTCTGTAAACCATCTGGTAAAGGGAATGAGACCAGATATGAAATATACCTTATAAATAATGTAGAGAACTTTAGAATTGAGTCAGATGATAAAATTGTGGAGCTTTGTTCATTCCACTGCAAACTAGAATACCTCATGGGGAGGAGTTTCTAATAAGCCATATGTCTTCCTAAAATGACAAGTTTGAAGAACTGCAAGAAAAATAGTCTAAACTTGGTCCTTGCAGCAAAATTATCATATCACTTAAACAAATCTAATACATTAGAAGGAATTTTAGGATATACATTTAAAATATATTACAGCTCACTTTATGGGTTTGTGATCTCAGCTTCAAGCCAACAATGAAGTTAACAGATGCTGTTTTTCCACACCACAAAAATAATCAAATAATTAGAAAATATGTACTTCACACAAAGATTTACTAAACTGACCAGGCTTGGAGAATACTAAGCCAAATTGACAAAACACACATAAATGGTCCATCATATACAAGGATAATAAGTTCTAAAAGTTATTTAGCACCTTTATGTGAGACAATAGAATATGAAATTTACAAACATCTCTGCATACTTGATCTTTACTATAACTCTATAAGATAGATATTATTCCCATTTTACAGGTGAGGAAATTTGAGATTCAAAAACATTTGAGAAATTCACCCAAGGTCATTTAGGTGGATAATCAACCGAGTCTTCAAATTCAAGGCTGTCTAACTTCTAAGATCATGTTCTTAATCAATGCCCTGTTACTAATTAGAGAAACTGGAACAAGAAGAAGGTGGGGTCAATTACTTTGAAATAGTGGATACATGTGTAATAGTTTGCCAGGGCTACCATAAAATACTACAGACTGGGTGGCTTAAACAAAAGAAACTAATTTTCTCTCAGTTCTGGATGCTAGAAGTCCAAGATGAAAGTGTCAGCAGATTTGGTTTCTTCTGAGGCCTCTCTTCTTGGCTTGTATATGACTTCCTTCTTACTGTATCCTCAGATGGCCTTTCCTCTGCATATATGCATCCCTGGTGTCTCTGTGTGTCCAAATTTCCCTTTAAAAGCACACCAGTCAGACTTGATTAAGGCCCACCCTAGTGGCCTCATTTTAACCTTTTAAAGGCCTTATTTCCAATTACAGTCACATTCTGAGGTAGTGGGGTTTAGGACTTCAGCATATGACTTTGGGGGTGGAAGGGACACAATTCAGCCCATAATAATATGACAATGAAATTCAAGGTTCTTTGAGGAGAGCATCTACTATGAGCTGGGATTTTGAAAACAATTTTACATTTAGTCTCTCATTTAATTCTCATAATAATAATATATGGTAGCTACTGATAACTCCATTTTACTGATGAGAAAACAGAACCAAAGAAGTGTTAAGTAGTATGCCCAAAATCATACATTTAGTCAGTTGTTAAATAGGAATTTGGATTCCTATAAATCATATCCTGAAGCTCTTTCCTCATGCTGTTAGTTTTCTTTGGAGACATTAAAGAAATCCCATTATATAGATATTTGATATTAGAAAAGGAAATTATTATAGAATATAAGTATTAGGGTAAAACAGACAGAACAGGGGAAAAAAAGGAAAATATCTGCTAAGGAGTTTGGACACTAGACCTAAAAAGACATTTGAGAGTTGTGGAGAGTGGGAACTAACAGCAGAGAACATTTGGGATGGCAGGCTAATAGAAGATTCTTATTTCACAAGAAATCTCAGTATAATTTGAAATATGTTAAGAGTCCCAGGGGAGTATCCCACCAAAATAGAAGATAATCAGTTATTCAATAACTAATTAGACATCGCCCAGACAGGCTATAGTCTCAGGAATATCATAACAGCTGGAAGGGAAATTTGGGTGGAGGGAGAGTGATGATGCAAGACCAGGCTGACATAAGGCCAGGCTGACAATTATTTATATCAGTGACAGTGAACATTTCCAATCTGCTTACCCTGAGATACTGGCTTTTGGATTAAGCAACCTAATTTATCATCCATTTCTGACTCCTCCATCAAGTTATAGCACCATCCTTTGGTATTTACCAGTCTAAGAGTTAGAATTTCATTAAAAGAACACAGCTGAAAAACAGGTTCCACCTATAGCCTTTCTGGAAAGTATTTAAAAGGATTAAGCATTATCTTTACTTCTGAAATCTTTATCTGACTTTTTTCTGACACTATTTTACATCCTTTAGGAGAAGTACTGATTGATAACTGCCAGCTTTCTGTCACATGGCAGGAAATAGCAACAAGCATTAAAATCCCTTATTCAACATACTCTATGCCCACAAAGGAAGAAACCACAGGGTTAATTAAATCATGTTATAGCTCTTATAGGTTTTAGATAAACAGGGAGGGGTCATTAGGATAGACCCAAAACATACAGAATATGGCTCAGTACATAATGACAGAATTGCAAACAGAACTCAAGCTTTCTAGAACAAAACTCAAATATTTGCCATTAAACATGTAATTTAAATCAGCTCTTTGCACATCTTTAATAATAGATTTTCACATATACATTCATCACATTGAGATGTGGTAAGAGAAAGGGATTTAGTGTTGGGATTTAGTGTTAGTATTTCTAGCTGAAATACTAGCAAGTCCTTTCAGCCTCTAAGCCTCAGTTCTTCCTTTATATTACCTGGCCTATTATAAGGGAGAAATTAGATTATGTATGCAAAAGTGATTTACAGAATTCAAACCACTATACAAATATATTGTTATTATGTTCATTATTCTTTATCTTTAGTGAAATAGTTTATATGAACTTACTTTAGAGTTGAATTTATTTTACCATTGTTATCAATATAAAAGTCCCTTGTATCTATAGGTTGACTATTGCTGAAATTGAAGGAGAGGAAGAGAATTTGGACTAGATGAACTTTAAGATTCCTTCCAATCCAGAATTCTGTCTTTGTATTATTTATTTAGTCAATGTGTATTGCCTTCTATTCCTAAATACTACAAAGCCTTGTTGAAAAGGGAATTAAAAAGATATCTAGGTAGCTACTGGCCAACAGAGATGAACTGTAGCCTACAGTAGGCAAAAGCACAGGAATCCTAAAAAGTATCTGTCTACCAATTAGAGATACCTGGAGATCACAGCTTTTATTAATACTTCTATTTATATGCCTGAATATCTGAATATCAAAGTAAGGAGTGCTTTTTATAGAAACTTTAGAAAATCTGAACATTTATTTGTAGTCCTTTCCAGGACATTTTTAAACAAATTGGAATTGTCCAGTATATACCATTTTGATTCCTGTTTTTTTAACTAAACATTTTGTTGTGAAATAAACATTTTGTGTTCTGCACTTCATTAAATATTCTTCAGAAATACCATTTTGAATGTCAATATATATTCAATTATATGTATATTTACACAATCTATTTAATCACTTCCATTTTTAAAAGGTTTCACCAATTTATACCCTCATTATGACCTTAGGTTCCTGTGGAGAACTCACGTGACAATGAATCTTTTTGTAAAGCAATATCCCATACCACCTACATTGACTTTTTCTGTTTAGATGTTGAAAAAACTCAGAGAGGGTTTTAAAATGATAAAAATTGGTAAGCATAATCAACTAAACAGAGCAGAAAACTATGACAAGGTAAAACATATGATTTCAGCAATGCTTATAATTTCAGTTTAGAGGAAGAAAATATAAAAGTTTCCATAGACCTTTGAGGTTAGAAAGAAAGTCATTGACACGTTTGACTTTGGAATTTAAAAAGTAATAACCAAACCTCCATTCAATTATATCAACAAATTAAAATTATAATTTTGTCATATGCTATTGTTATTTGAGGGGAAAATGAGAAAATAAGCACAGGGAGAGCTTAAAGGATAAAGAAAGAAATATAGATGAACCTACAGAATGATAATTTGATAGGAAAACAACTAAATCTTAAAAGAATATTTAAGACTTAAAAATAGGTTGGGTTTTCACCACTGTAGACCAAATAGAGATGTGAACCCTTGGAATTTGTTCATATGAATTGAACAGGAGAGAAAGATTCAGACCACAGACGATAAATGCTCTGATCCTGATGTAAATGATTAAAAACTACAAAGTGTTGACAGTCTTTCCTGGGTTTGAAATATGGAGACAATTGGAGACAAGTCTCTTTTATAACCACCCTCTCTTGTTTCCTAAAGCTTTGGTACACCATGACTCGTGATGCTTGGACCAGTTTAAATAGGAATATGCATTTGTTTTTGTAATAGCAGTCACAAAATTTAATAATGCCACTACTTAGTTAATTTTTAGAATGGCTAATAAAATGTTAAGATAAGATTTTGTAAATGTCCACATTAGTTATAAGCTCTGCTAAAATTGGCACACTACAGTTTTAGAGAATAGACAGGATGCCGGCATGACTTTGCTTTACCATAAACAAAAATTCCCAGAGAGAGTTATGAGAGTAGGAGAAGGATGAGTGACTTCTTGTCTGCCCAGCTGCAGACTCTAAGACAAGAGAAAACCCTTTAAGTGGGTCCTCTCTGGCCCTTCAGGATAAGCCCTCCCTTTCAATCAGCTCCTTGGCTAGCTTGGGCTTACAAAATGTTGTTCTCTTAACCTTTTGCAAAGCTGAAGAACTTTACAAGTATTTTTTCAGTAATAGCCAGAATGATTTATGGCTTCTTCTATCTCTCCTCAGTGAGAAAAACAAATTTTATTTCTCTGTCTCACTGCTTCTTCCCCACTATTCCCACTCTATTGTCTTCAGCCATCATCCCTTACTTAATGCAAATATTACTTTGTTTTGCGTGGTCTTTCAAATGTGTCTGTGTCTAACTAATGTGCTTTAATTATGGAAACCAAATTTATTAAATTTTCTGGGGCAGCTTCTATTTAAAATATTCTGTACCATTGTTCTATCAAACTATCAAAGCCACTTAAAAAACGTGCTAGCAACTCAACAAATACCAGTTTTCCATGATGCCATTTTAAAATTTGAGTGGTAAAACCTGTGGAGGAGGATACACAATAATGTATTTTTAAGAGCAGGAACACTGATTTCAGACAGACCCGAGTCTGCTACTTATTCAGCATGTGATCTTGGACAGGTTACTTAACTTAGATTCTGTGTTTCAATTTTCTTATCTATAAAAGGAAGATAAAATTACCAACCTCATAGGATGGTTGTAAAGATTAAGTGAGAGAATTCATGCTAGCATTCAACACACTGCCTGGCACATAGGAAACCCTCTATGTTAGCTTTTTTTTTTTCCCTTTTCAATATTAGGTGTGTCTTATGAATACTGGTGATCATAAAAAAATTATAAGAGACCTTAACATGAAACCTACTAAAATGCTGTTTGATATGATTTGGACATTGGGAAGTAGGCAGCTGGGTATTTATAAGTTAATAATTAACTACAACTACAACTAGCCCTTTAGAAAGGAAATCTTTGTAGAAATTATAAGCTTGGCTAAGTTCAGCTGGGGAGGCACAGAATGGAAAATCTTGGAAAATAGGCATATTATCTTTTTAATTAACACTGTGTTCTTAGGTGACATCTTCACAACAACTTGCTAGTGAAATACAATGAAGGAAAATATATCTATAGATCAAAGATGGTTGAATATGTTTAAAGATTTTCAACAAGGAAAACATTATTCTTCCAAACAGAAAGAAAAATGTTTAAACTCAGTCTCCCTTTATTCAAACACTAGATGGAAAAGAGTTGTTGCTATTATTGTTTACTTGCTTATTCTTTGATGTTGTTCTGTGTTTTTTGTGTTTTTCCTCACTAATAACTTTTGGAAATTGTAATAACCATTGGCAGCCATTGATTACTGTAAAATCTTTCCCAATAATCCACATGGAGTATTCAGAGACTTGGCAAGAAATTCTGGAAAAAAACTGGAAAGAATAAACAACTATTAAGCAAGCTGAGTTCTTTAAACAAGTGTGCAGGGAATAATGTGCTATCATTTCAACAGCAGATGATGAAAATGACAATGCAAATATTGTATTAACTAACACATGTCTTGGCTGAATTTTTAATTTTCACTTTATGTAATTGTATACTTTTAAATGAAAGTTATTCATTACATGTATAATTAAATGTGATTTAAATTTTATACCACTATAAGACTTTGATGTAAATTTATTTACAAATAAGAAAAAAATAAACCTTTTATAAGACTACGTGGCCTGAGACCTACTTAAACTTACAAGCTTTTGCATAGCAAAGGAAACTATCAACAAAAAGACAACCTGCTGAATGAGAAAAAATATTTGCAAATGATGTGACCTATAAGGAGTTGATATCCAGCATATATAAACAGCTCATACAACTCAATATAAAATCAAACAACCCAATTAAAAAATGGACAGAAGAACTGAACAGACATCTTTCCAAAGAGGACAACAGGCACAAGAAAAGATGTTAAACATAGCTAATATTCAGGGAAATGCAAACCAAAACCACAATATCACCTCACACTGATTAGAATGGCTATCAAAGAGAATACAAATACAAAATGTTGATGAGGATGTGTAGAAGAGAATCTTCCTATACTGTTGGTGAGAATGTGAATTGGTGCAGCCACTGTGGGAAACAGTATGGAGTTTTCTCAAAATATTACAAATAGAACTACCATAAGACCCAGCAATTCCACCAAAACAAAAACACTAATTTAAAATGATACATGCACCCAAATGTTCATAACAGCATTATTTACAATTGCCAAGATATGGAAGCAACCTAACTGTCCATTAACAGATGAATGGATACAGATGTGGTAGATATAGCTATAGGTATAGATACAGATACATAAATAGCTATAGATATATACAATGGAATACTAATCAGCTATTAAAAAGAATAAAATTTTGCCATTTGCAGCAACATGAATATACTTGGGGGTCATCATGCTAAGTGAAATAAGTCAGACAAAGACAAATAGGTGATATCACTTGCATGTGGAATCTAAAAAAAAAAACAAGCTAGTGAATAAAACAAAAAAGAAATAGAATAAACTAGTGGTCACCAGTGAGGAGAGGGAAGTGGGGAAGGGCAATATGAGGAAGGGGAAAAATGGGTTATTATGGGATTATATGAAATCATGTGTGTGAAACTTTTGAAAATTGTAAAGCAGCATAGAATTTAAAGAATCTTTCATTCATTAAAAAAAAGGGTATGTGCCCTGATTCATATATTTTAAAATGTGGTTACCATATTTATAATCCATCAACTCTTACAGAGATTTCCACAGTCCAAGAAAGGAAGATGGCTAAAGGAATCAAGGGTAGTGGCTACAAAAGCATATGTTCTAAAAGATGTGAGAAGCAAAGCAGATGATAAGGAAGGAGCTTAACTCCCCTTATGCATATCAGGCTTAATGAAGGCCTTAGTCTTTGACAGTACAGGATAATAGAAGAGGAAAAATACCAAGAGTAGATTGAATCAGTTTTATAATCCGTAAACACCAATTTTTGTCCATTTAGTTTATGGTTGTATTGTTGGCGCTTACAGTAGTATTTGGCATATGGTAGGTATTCAATAAATATTTGCTGAACAAATCCTAATATGTGATATTCATGCTCCATGCCAGAATTTCAGTCCTGAATTTTTTTTAAATGTAATAAAGCCACAAGTTAGATAAAATGCTTCATTTACTCAACAAGTATATATTGCATCCCTACTTTGTGCTAGGTGGCATGCTAGATGTTATAGGGGACAAAAGAAAAAAAAAGAGAAAGAGTAATACTAACTTGAAAGACTTATAGTAATTGAGTAACAGATATGCAAACAATTAATTGTAAACACTATTATGAGAGTAATGTGACTGATATAAGCAGAGCCCTGTGATTGCATTGAAAGAATAGCCAATTATTTCTTCCAGGTGCCTCAGTGAAGAAGAGGTCAAAGAATAGAGAAGGCTGGTTTTAGCTCTTCCTGAATCTTTTCCTAACCCCTAAGGATTTAAGGAGCAAATGCAATGAGCAAGACATGGTAGCTTTCATAAATTACTATTTCAAGAAATTTGGTAGTAAGGGAAAAGGAGAAAGCAGAGAAGATTAAAAAGTAAAATGGGAAGGGCTGGAGGGGATAGGAACCATTCTTGGGCACAGAGGTAAAAGCAGAGAACAAACTGTTAAAGATTCAAGAGTAAAGTAAGATAACCAATGAAACATGGTCATAGTCTGTAAGAACTATTACCTTTTTACTTTGTCCAACTTCTCCTTTCCCACTGCAACCCTAGCTGATGGCTTTGCCCTTACTAGAGAAAGTACAAGCCATTAAATGAGAATGTCCTGGTTCTCCTACCATCATCTTCAAGACAGTAATAACATCAGCACCCTCTGTGCCTTCCCACTCTCACCCCACCCCTTTGGTAATTGAAGAGGGAATTTTTCTTACTAACAGTCTCTATCTCCCACCTTGTTCCCCATTTCTCACATTTAGCCATATGTCTTTCTCTTTGTTTATCAGTATAACAATGGGAGCCTCTTGTTTCTTTACATACAAAATTATGGTCATTTACCCTGATTCTCCAAGCTGTTTTATTTTTAGGGAAAAAATATCCATGAGAAAAAGTCCTACACAGTTATAAGTGAACATAAGATATTTATTCATTCTACAATAGGAAAGGTGAAAGTATGGTGAAGGAAAAATTTTCTCTTGCCACACCAGAGAGCACACTTTCTCAAGTGGAAAGGAAGATTTAGGAGAGTCCTACCTACCAGGGTTATAACAGGCTTTATTTGGATTCAGTAAGAATAACAATTTCCTCAGTATATTATTTTTTAAATCATTTAAACTTCTTTTAAAAATCCCAGATTAATACTAAGCCAGTTGCTTTAGAGTTTGCATGGTGTTTTGATATTCAGATAAAAATAAACAGAAGCCCAGTATTCTTTTCACTTTGGCATTTAGATTTTTTTAATAAAATAAAAAAGCAGGCTTGCCTCCTGAGTATAAGGAGAGCTTCTAGCTGTAAAAGTCAATCAATCGGGAAGGGCGTTTGTGGGTAGAAGTTGTGAAAAATTGCCAGCTTGACCTTGAAAATAATGAAAAATAATTGAGACTAGTGGCAACGAGCATTTATTTCCCATGTGCTGCAGTCTCTCACATTTTTAATTTTGTTTAAATTTCTGTCCCCTACCACCTACTCACACATATTCATGTGCACTATTAACATCATAATGTATATTAACAAGCCCTCACAGCTGGTTAAGAAGCTTCTTCAAGCAGGCTAATAACATCTCTTTGACTCAATGATACTGTGCATAATGTAGTCTAATAAAACTGTGTCATGTACACAGTTTTATTAGAAAAGCAGCCAGAAAAATAGAATAGTTCACCCACCCAAAGAGGCAGAAACTAGGAATGCAGTTATATTAGCAAAATCACCCTCCTTTATATGTCTCAGTGGAATTTTTGTGTCCTTATATATATTTCTTTGACTCCGTATATGTGCATTGTGGTAGTTTGATAAAATGATAGAATCTCAAGGTTGGGAAAAATATAAAAGGCCACCTACTGCAATCAACTATTTATTACTTAAATTATCTCAACAATATGTGCTCCAAGTGGCCTTCCAGCATGTATCTAAAACATGAAGCCTCCCCTTCCCAATATCCTACACTTACCTATCCCCAGCAATGTCAAGATGGAGTAAAATGCCTCTAGATAAGAGGTTTTCAACCTTGGCTACAGAATGGAAAATCCATGGGAGCTTTTAAAAATCTCCACTCTGAGGCTCCAGACCAGAACAACTAAATCAGAATCTCTGTGGTTGGGACCCAGAAATCAGAATTTTTTAATACTTCCTAAGTGATTTCAAATGAAGCCAAAGTTGAGAATCACCCCTCTAGAGGCAATACATCCTGGAAAATGATAAAACTGCTTTTATTGTAAGTCAGAATCAGTCACGCTGCAACTTTGACCTATTGGTCCTAAAGGAAGTTTTCTTGGGAATTCTTGGCTGAAGCTCAGGGAAAGACTCTTATCTCCTTGCTAGATCAAAAATTAAATAATAGGTTATTTTATAAGCATGAGTAAAAGGTTCAAAACTATGAGTGACAGATATCACATTAACTCCCATTTTTTTTCTAGCCCTTGAAGGAAGTATCTCTTTTCTGAAACTTTTCCACACTTGAGCAGAAAAGAACCCTCTGTCTAAAGAGTGGACAGAAAAAGTTTCATGTAGATTCTGGGTCAAGGGACATGATCCTGTCACTACTTCTCTACCCAAGAGATGCCTGCTCATCTCCTTCTCATGTGAGATGTAGTAACTTCCAACTAAACATTTCCTTTTAGGACACTGAATGATGGGTTTCCTCTACACCTAGAGATATTGCAAAGTAACAATCATACAAAAATCCTCAGAACATACAGCAAGATATTAAGACTGTAAAACATCTCAAGATATTGTTTCTTTCCTTTTTTTGTTATAAATATATAAATGATGTCTTGGGAACTAAATGGTATAAATCTTGCAGTATCATGTTCTCCTAGTGGCTAATCATCAAGTCCATCCATTTTCAAAAGAAGAAAGCATTGTCACATCTCTAATGATCTAAGTGAACCAAGATGGACAGTCCAAGTATGGTAATCTCCCTTCCACGTGAAGGACTCTAGAAATATTTAATAACAGATATCACTTCTTCAATTTCTTTCTTCTCTACATTAAATATATCCTCAGTTTCTTTAACTATTCCTCATAAAACATGGCTTTACTTTCCCTCAATATCTTGGCTACTTTCCTCCTATTACTTTCCAAATACCTATAGCCCTCTTAAATTATGGTTCCCAGAAATATGGAGATGATCTTCTTGATCCTAGATACCATAAAATAGAAGTCCTCTTACTTAAAATATTGAGCTAAGTAGTTGATCAATAATTTTTTTAATTTACTAATATCAAGAACCATTAAATAAGTGATATGGCTCCTATGTATAGTGGTACACTATCAATGGAAAGTTATAGTCTCAGCCCTGAACAATTAAAAGAATGGAGTTGCCATTAGTTGGTCAGGGAACAACTTAGGAAAGAGAAGGTTTTGAAGGAAGGGCAGATCAGGACTTAGTTTTGGACCTGTTAATATTTAGGTCTTTGTTAGTTGGTAGTTGGATATTTAAGTCAGGTATTCAGGGAAGAGGTCTAAGCTATGAATATTAGAAAGATATAAATTTGTGAGTCATCAGCATTTAGATGGTATTTTAAGGCATGATTTTGGAAGAGACCACCAAGAGAATGAATATAGACAGAAAAGAGAAGAAGTACAAAGACTGAGCCCTATGGCATTCCAACACAAAGAAGTAGGTAATGACCTGGAAACAAGAATTAAAAGGACCAAGAGATAGTTGAAAAACCAATAGAGTACGTTCTTTGGGCCAAGTGAATGGAAGGCATGCTCAACTGTGTCAAATACTGCTGAAAATCTGAAGGATGAAGACTTGAGGTCATGGATGATATTGACAGGAGTGGTTGTGATAGAGTGGCAAGAGCAAAAGCTTATTTAGCAAAGATTAAAAACAAATGGGAATAGAGGAATTGGAGATCAAGTGTATAAATACATTTTTCTTTGGGTTTTGTGGTAAAGGGAAGAAGAGAAATGGCACGTAGCTGAAGGGAAGTGAGATCAAGAGAAGGGAGTTGTTTTTTTTTTGAGATAGAATATAAACAGCATGTTTATTTATTATTAGGAAAAAATCCATTAGAGAGGAAGAAATCAATGATGCATGAAAAGTGGGGAAAATAGTTGGACATATTCTTGAGTAGGAGAGAAGGGAAAAGACTGAGAACACAAGTTGAGAGCCTAACCTTATCTAGAAGTACATAGGATTTATCCATAATAACAGGGGAGAAAGCAGAGTATATGGTCACAGATGCATAAGGGTAGATAGAAAAGGTGATGTTGCTTTTGGAAGTTCTTTAATTATTGCTTCTATATTCTCAGGAAAAGAGGAAGAAAGATCATAAACTAAAAGTGAGGATGAAGGAAGAAGTGTTAGAGGTTTAAGAAGAAAAAAGGAATGAAATAATTATCTAAGTCTAACAGAGTGGGAGTATAATTGCTAGGCAGCCTTAAGGGCCCACTTATGATTAATGATAATGAATATAAATTGAGATCAGTCAGTATAGTTGTGTGTTTTTCTTTAGTCATGTCAACTAAACAAGTACAGGCATGCAAGAGGCATAAAATTGGTTTTAACTAGGATTGAAGACAAGTGAGAACAATACAGTGAGAAAGCAGAAAGAGGCCGAAGAGTATAGGCAAGGGAGTTAATATAATGATTGACTATGGAATTCAAGCTGAATAACTAAGGAAGTGAAGACATAAGTGATGACATAGTGAAAAGGAAATAGGATAGATACTTTATTGGTCCTGGTGGGTTTGTTAGGCAATTAGATAGAAGTGAGCACTGGGCAAGAGGAGAGGAAGGTGGAGGGAGCAACTCAGAAAATAACAGTACACCTGCGCTCAGGATAAGGGGCTCCAAAAACTCTTACCTTCTCTAAATGAGGGCCAGCAAAGAAGTTGGCTAGAACTGAAGGCTGTGGCTGCTCAGTAGAGAGAAGGACCTGGCTTAACTTGACCCAGTGCTCATTATAATGTAATTAACATTGCAGTTTGAGCCCCCTCCCTTAGATTTGTTTCTCTGTGTGCATCATGGGTAGGGACATGTGTGAAAGGAATGGGCATGCCTGAGCACAAGGAACGTGAGCAGTTAATCAATCAATCATGAAAACGCCCCCCAAGCCAAGATATAAGAACAGGAAAAAACAAACGAGTGGCACCATTCTTTCCTCTCTTGGGTTGGCTTGCCCCCAGTTCTCAGGAGTGTACTTTATTTTACCACCTTTTTACTTTACTAATCAAATCTTCTGTTTATATTATGCTTTCTGTCTCTCATTAAAAATTCATTTTCTTCAGGTAAATAGAACTGAGATAACTTTTTTCCCCTCTCCTGGTAACAGGTTCAAGGGATTGTTGGAATTGAGACGCTGAAAGAAATGAACTAGGAAGGTTAAAGGAAGGGGTAGTCAGTCAAAGCTTGACATTGAAATCATACAAGGGTTTCAGTTATTGACAAGCACAAGGTTTAAGTTATGACCTATAGGGTGGCTGAGGTAAGATGAAAGACAAGGTCACTGGAAGAAAGGAAGTCAAGAAACTGAAAAATCAGGCAGTTGGAAGGATCATTTGTGTGCATAAAAAAATCATCAAGAATCAAGATAGGAGTATTACTGGAGAGAGTGACAAAAATGAGGAGGAGTAATCTTCTGGGGGTCAGTACATGACTGCAAACAGGTGGGGTAGTGGGTGGAATAGACATCTGATGACATAAGAATCAAATCTTAAGAGAGAGATGATTTAAAGTTTGTTTTGGATATTTCTTTATGCAACATACTCATTTTCATCTCCAGTTTATCACTGATATTTGTTTAGCACATATTCTACATTTTTATTTGTGATTTGGATGAAATTATAGAATAAAACAAATCTAAGGACAGAGCTCCAAACCATGACACTAGAAACCTCTGTCCAAGTTGATACTGACCCACTAATAAACATCCAACTAATTAGGCTATGGTATAATAATTTACTTATCTTTTCTATCCATAAGACTGTCCAGTATTGTTAGATATATTGTGCCTTATTATTGAAACTTTGACATTTTTTATCAAGTTCAATATTTTTCAAACTAGAATATGCTGTTCCTAGTAGTTCAAAGATACATCCTCAGAGGTCTTCAAGTTCCATATGAGAAGTATTCTAATGTTCTTTTATTTTAAAAATTATATCAATACAGACATATTCAATATAATTTGGATGACCTCTTTATATTATCCTTTACTTTGGACTCCCACATTTCTGTTTCTACGTCTGCATTTATCCTCACATTGGTACCAAGAACTACTACTTTAATTGTTAATTTAAAAAATTGAGGATGCTTTAATACTTAAATGATGCATGCACACAAAAAGCAGGCCAAATGACATCATCATGTCCTCTCTAAGTGATGATTTTGCAGTGTTTCAAATAAAGAAAAGACGTGGGTGACCTGAATCATCACATGGCATGTGGTAGGATTGGAAGACCAAACCCATGGAAGTTAGTACCACGTTCACATAGCTAAACTGGGATTTTAGCTCATCTAAACAATATCAACTGTCACATGAAATTAACAGGATGAATTTAATAATACTGGTTTTGTAGCTTTATTAGAGTCATATTGGATGATCTTGGTATATAGTTTTATTTTTATTTAATTACCATTAAAATAAAAATAATTTGGATAGTCTATCCTCTTCCCTCTTGGTAAGATTTAATTATTACCTAAGTTTGAGAAACACTAGTCTTTTCTATTTTCCTTATATTTCTAGTCTAATGACTCTGATTTTTAAAAGTAAGAGAGTAAAATACCCAATATATCTTGTCCTTTATGACTCAGTGCTGGTAACCAGGAAACTATCCACTTTTCTACATCCTCTAAAGTCACTCTTGTAGTACTGTCAGTAACACTCCCCACCCCATAATCTCAATAGCTTAACAAAAGTTTCTAGCAACCTCATACTGCAAGTCACATGTAAAATAACAGAGAAGCTCTCCTCATCACAGTCTCTCAAACACCCATGCTAGTAGACTTCATCTGGTCAGGAGCTTCCCAGTGGCAAACTGCAAACACAAGCTCTTTAAAGTTTCCACCTAGAATTACTACATATTGTTTCCAATCACATTTTCATTTGCCAAAAAAAAAAAAAATCATTTGACCAATCTTTCTAAGAGACTGGGAAGGCCAGTCCTACCACATAAGTGGTAGGGGAATTGGAAAGATAATACTAATGACTGCCCATATACCTAGAATCTTACAGGATAAATACCATATTCCCCAGTTTAGAACAAACATTTGTGTCAATTAGAGTTCTTTGCTTGCAAACAACAGAAATTGACTCTAGCTATCTTAAGCAACAAAAAAGAATTCATTGAAAGGCCAAAAAAGAGAAGATTAAATAACCAGGCTCAGAAAGATCAAAAGCCAGAGTCATTTTGGCTGTCTCAGTAATAAGAATAAATGAATGGTCTCTTCACAGTGTCCTTATTAAGGTGAATGAAATCCACACAAATTCAGTCTTTTTGATGCTCATCTAGGGGTTAGGAATTGATTGGTTATAATGAGTCACAGGGCCACCCCATGGCTAGGGGACATCAAGTAACCCTAATATCCCATTCCAGTGGGAAAAGTGGTAATTTCTCAAAAGAAGAATCAGTGTTGCTGTGAAAAGAAGGATAGAGGGACACTGGGAAGCCAAAAGATAACCTTTTTTCCCTATTGAAAATTTGAACTTCGTTAAACTGTCTCCTGGCATCTCTTCAATTCTTGATTTCTCTGAAGTTTATTGTTAGTCTCGTGACCAAAGAATGTGAGACTGAGAAAGAGAAAAGATCCTATCTGCACACAATTATCTCTCCTACTGTTATGTCACATAACTGAATTCTTTCACCATTATAGACATTGTTTTGTGCAGTCATCATCTCCAAGAGGGGTTAACACCAATTACCACTAAAACAATTCACAGATAAATTTGAGAGATTAGATGACCATAATTTATCAGAGCAAGAGACTATGTGGGAAGGAAATGAAGGACCGTGAGGATGTATTTAAAAGTCTGCATTCTGAACAACTTCTGGAGAGAGGTCCTGGGCAGTCTTAAGTACTAGTATTATGATTTGGAAAAGGAGCCACAGGGAAACATTTTTACAGCAAGAGAATGAATACAAAATGCTTTCTATCATTCCACACTTGCAGCATCTGACCTTTGAAATTTGGCTACTATTGAGTTCCTCATGAGTACCACCTGTTTTTCCTACTTTGGAGACTCAGTTATAAATAAAATGAGTTATTAATATTTGGCAATGCAACTTCAAACACTGAATAGAAAGTTTTACTGACTACTCTGCCTAGTCCTTGAAGACAGATGGATCGAGCATGTGTGCATCATTTGAAAAGGCAGTAGTTTGCAATGGAGGGCCAAAATTTCGTTCTGTCCACCCCGCCCCCACACACACTGCTTCTGCAGGCTGAGCTCTCTGGATAATCAGAGACAGTTCTGCACATGTGAGAAAAAGACAATAGCACAAGCCTAGGATAGATTTGTATTATACTTAGTTACTTTTATTTATTTAATTTTTTAAAGAGACTGATGCCAAAGAGTCCCTAGATATGCTTATAATATAAAGCATAGTATGATCTTTATAACCAAATTCTCCCAGTAGAATATCTCACTGGTCATAAATTAAGCAATCTGGTTGCTACATTTACTCTCAGACCTTAAGTAACTGCCACTTTGCAGAATGGCCCAAATGCAGAAACAAATACAAAGTAAAGCAATGGGCTTCTATGTCAGTTTACTAATAAATTGCCACTTCAGTTCCCTAAATGAATTTCTAGTTGTCTAAAAAAAAGTTGACATTGACTTTAAACCCTGTGAAATTTCTAGAAAGGAACTTAGAAGTTAGTAGAAAAATTGATAAATTATTTAGATTTTAAAAGATTAAAGATGAAATAAAGAAAACAATCACCTTATTCATTCCTTAGGCCAAGAAGTTAAAGTCAATTTTTCTAAGAAGCAATGTGGGGCACAGTGATCCTAAATTTTAAGGGTTTACTCCAAGAATGGACTAAGAAATGCATTACATACAAGGCTACTGTCTACACTATAGAAATGCTTTATACAAAATATATAGTGGACTGAAGCAGCTATTTGCTACAGGCTAATTTGGGCAGGGGGTGGCTAAACCTTTGTGGGATCACTATAGGCTAGAGATTGGATCTAAAGCTAAATCTAATCGTGTCATCATGTCATCCTCCTGATTAACATATTCCAATGGTATCCCATGGAATATCCCATCTTTGATTAAAGTCTAAAATTTGTGATCTGTGACATGGCCTGTGTTATCCTGTAGGATCCAGTCCTGTCACGCTCCTCCTCACCTCAGGTTCTTTGCAAATACGCTCCCTCAACAGGGATACTTGTTCTCCATTTGGTTAAGTGGCTACCTCCTCATGTCTTTCAGGCCCCCACTTAGGCTTGCTTAGTCTTCCCTAGCTCCTGGAAGACGTCAGGTCTCCTAATTACATTCCTTTGTTTAAAAAATCAAAAATAATGTAGCCAGGGTTATTATAAGTTAATGATGAGCAATAATTTATAATAGCAATAGAGCAAAGACATTTCTCAAATTCAGAAACAGATTGTTCCCAAAATCTCATTTGTACATAAATCTTTTTTTTTTAAGTGTGGAATATGTTTTTTCAATCATACTTGAAGTTCCAGATTAATTCAAAAAGCCTGATCCACCCAAAAACATGTTTGAGTATTATACTTTCAGTATTATTTCAACTACATCTAGCCACAGTTTATAATATTATTTATATAGGAAAAGACATTCTGAATTCTACATAAAGACACCAGGAATACATTTATCCTATGGTAGCAGCTTTCCCTTGACACTCTACCTCCCATGACAGAGATGGTAGAGGGGCTTAGGGAAGAAGAAGTCGAAAGAGAAGTTCTAATATAGAAGGACCTCTACATGTCCCTTCTTGTGTGATCTGCAATAGGAGAACAACTAGCAGGGGTTTCACAGATGGGAAGAGTGGTACGTGGAACAGGGTTATAATATTGAGAAAATATCCCAAAGGTTCCAGTTGTTTGTAAATCAGATGTTCTTACATCAGGGAGTACTTGTCCTCATTTCTATTAGCTAAGACACACTCTTCCCAAAATAATAATTAGAAGAATTAAACATGAAGCCAGAGAGAAGGTATTTGAATAATTTATGCAAAAGCCAGAAGATTTATACCTGCTTTGTCCAGAGAACAGCTTGCTAGGGATTGAAATTCTTGTGTCTACCTGCCAGACAGACAGTGCTATTTTCCTTGGATGCTGCTAACTAAAGACTCATAATCTTTTCCCCTTTCCTTCTCTTCCTTTTTAATATTCCCTATTAGTCCACAAAGTGCTTTAGTCATTAAAGCCTTACCTCTCAATATAATTTCCAAGGTTAGAGCTTATCCTTCATCATCACATTTTAGCTTGGCTTCCTGATGAGATGTTAGGAGAGCAGACACCTTAATCTCAGTAGCAACAATTTATAAATCATATTGTAAGTGGGTCTCTACTGTGAAACTCTTTTGCAAAGAGTGCTGTCTACAATGTGTTGGTTCCTGTGTCTCACTCCTAAATTTAAAGCTCTAACTTACACTGGGAGTGTTTTGACATTTATCCTCTTCTTATATTTCTCTTGTCTCATTTTCCAAACCCATTGCCTCAAGTCTATGTTAAAACTACATATGAATCCAGACAAGGAAAGTGGATGGTGGTTGTATGTTTTGTGGAGAGGGGTGGGGATGACCAGAGAACATTTGTATAGAAGAGGACCTTAAAGGCAGCAATCTGATTATTTTCTTTTTTTTTCCCCCATGGTAAGTAATTTTCTTTTTCCTTTTTTTTTTGCAATTTTTTATTGAGTTATAATCATTTTACAATGTTGTATCAATTTCCAGTGTAGAGCACAATTTTTCAGTTATATATGATCATACATATATTCATTGTCGCATTCTTTTTCGCTGTGAGCTACCACAAGATCTTGTATATATTTCCCTGTACTATACAGTACAATCTTGTTTATGTATTCTACATATGCCTGTCAGTATCTACAAATTTCAAACTCCCAGCAATCTGATTGTTAGGAGAACAGGGGGACTTAAAGTTATGATTGAGAAGTGAGCAAACTGTTTTTTCTAGGCATCTGTGTTTTTTTGAGGGTAGCTTGAGAGTGGATGTGGCCCTTTTGATAGATTTTTTTTTCTTTGTTTCACTGCTTTTCATAGTATTGATATGGGTAAAGAAAAGGTTTTTTTCTCTACCGTGAGGATCATCAGCAGTTCAAATGTGATAATAAATGGCAATTGGCATAGGTTTTAGTCTTAAGGAGAAAAAAGGTGTGACAGGAATATGGCAAAATGGATAGTGCCTCATCTAAAAGAAGCAGCTGCTACTTGGTTCAAGTGGATTATTACCATTTAGGAATGTGGGCACTATATTATCAGTCTTTTCAATTTTTTTAAAGAAGCCAGAAATCCAGAATTTTTTGTGAGCTCTCCCAATTTTTTAAAGCGTTAGCTCAAGCTAATGCTTTTTTGTGGCTTTACAAGACAGTATGGTATCTTTTTTTTCAGGAGACACTGACATTCATTCTATCTCGACTGACTCATTTGGTGGGAACAAGAAGTCCACATGCCAATGCAAATAAAGAAGAGGGAAGAGGTTCAGGGAGGGGGAGGAGTAGGGGAGACATTCTGCAATTTATAAAGATAATAAGTATTGGTGCCTCATTATAAGTATATATATATATATTCTACCAAACTGAATTCTTGAGATGTTAAAAACATGTACGATAGTGAGAAATTTACAGTTTTAAAAAGAAGCACTATAACCTCTAAAACAGGAGAAAAAGAAAGAATATTGGGATATAGAACTGTGATAAGCCTAGAAAGATCTGTTCTTATAAAGAATTGAAGTTGGTTAGTAGCAAAAATACAGAGAAATGCCCTGTATTATAAGTAACAAAATTCAAGATGCAATCTAGGAGGGGTACCAAAGGGCTTTAACTATATTGCTGGTCTTTTATTTCTTAAGATGGGTGGTGGATATGTGAATGTCTACTATAAATTGTTATAAATTTTTATATGTCTGAACTATTTCATAATAGCACATTTTAAAAGAATAAATGTTAGGCTTTTGTCAGACCTTTAAATGGCTTCTCTACCAAACAATTTTATTTTCTTTTCAAGGGCAAAAAAGCAAACGGTCCTTAGACTTTTCTTCCCTCACTAAAAATCTCTCTCAGCCTCTGACAGATGACAGGCGACTGTGAGCTGAAAAGCACACCTCAGGTTGGCAGTAACATTGAGAGGTTACCAGAAATGTGCTAGCTGATAGCACAGCCATGACTCCAGCAATTGGACCCTAGATATCTGTTTGCTCTCTGAACACAAACGTATTTATGAATGACAGTGTTCAAGAGTCTGCTGTGATTTCTAGAAGGAGGTAATTAGGAGAGATTAGTTATTCCTTAGTAATAACCAGGCACCACACTGGGCATATGAATTCTTGTCATCAGCATCATCATAACAAGTAACATTCATGTAGCATTTAAAAGTATACAAAAAGATCTTATATACATTATCTTATCTGAGCCTAGCAAAAACTCTGGAAGAAACTGAGGAAAAGGAGTATTATATTCATGGAGAAAACTGAGTAGCAGAGTGACTTTTCCAAGGTCATTGAGCTATTAAGTGTCAGAACACTGACCTCAAACCCAGGTTTTCTGATTCCAAACATTTAGTCTTTCTTATTATGCTCTGGGTCAACTCAGTGGTTGAGTTTGCCCAATTTCTAATACTGAGAGATATTTGATGAGGGGATTCTGAGATTCCAACTCTCAAAAAATAAAGAATTAATCAAACATCTCTAATCCTCATGATAGGTTAATAGAGATCTATGATCATGATTTAATCAAACTCTTTTCTACACAATTATCTACCAGTGATTTACCTTCCCTAATCCCACAATTTCAGTTCACCTACTTGTTTGGACCAAAAGTTTGGCCATGCCCCAGACTTGATGACCAATCTTGTTCTTAATCATGGGTAATTTAATAACTCTTATATGTGAGAATAACATCTCAGCATTCTAGTGTTACCTGTCTGACTGCTAGTCCCGACTAATATGGTACCTATGTTCTTGTAACTATAAGACTTGGGTTTTTAAAAAATAAATTATTTATTTTTATCTTTTAATTTTATATGCCAGCAACATACTTATATTATCTGTAGTATTTTTTTTTGGTCATTTGATCCTCATGGGTTTTCCAATCATACAATGATATCATCTGTAAATAGTCAGAATTTTACTTTTTCTTTCCTGATTTTATACCCCTAGATTTTTTTCTCACATACAATTGAAATGAGTAGTAACTCCAGTGAAATGTTAACTAGTAGTGGTGACAGTGGGCAACCTTGCCATGTTCCTGACTAGCAGGGGTCCTCAGTGAATCCTCATTAAGATGCTGATGGTATGATGAGAAGCATCACTAGGAGGTACATACCTGCTCCTTCTCCCTGAGGGAGAGGGAGTGTGTGTGTTTTCCAGTTTTTGAGATATTATTGCCATGTAATATGTTTAAGGTGCACAACATGATGATTTGCTACACAAATACGTTGTGAAATGCCTACCATGATAAGCTTAGTTAAAACATCTATCCTCTCACATTATTACAATTATTTTTGTGTGTGGTGAGATCATTTAATACCTACTCTTTTAACAACTTTTAAATATATAATATAGTGTTGTAAATTACAGCCACAATGCCATACATTATATCCTTAGAACTTACTTATCTCATAGCTGGAAGTTTGTACCCTTTGACTAACATCTCCCCTAACCCCCAGCCCATGACAATCATTCTACTTTCCATTTCTATGAGTTCTGCATTTTCAGGTTCCACATGTAAGTGAAATGTACAATATTTGTTTTTCTCTGACATTTCACTTAGCATAATACTCTTAAGGTGCTTCCATGTTGTCACAAATGGCAAGATTTCCCTCTTTCTCGTGGCTGAATAATATTCTGTCATATTGATATGCTACAACTTCTTTATCCATTGATCCATCAATGTACACTTAGGTTGCTTCTATACCTTGGCTATTGTAAATAATCCTGCAATGAACATGAGGGTGCAGATATCTCTTTAAGACAGTGACTATAATTTCTTCAGAAATACCCAATACCCAATAGTGGCATTGCTGAATTACATGGTAGTTCTACTTTTAATCTTTTGAGGAGCCTCCATATTGTTGTCCAATTTACATTCCCACCAATAGTGCATAACATTTCCTTTTCTCCACATCTTTGCCAACAATTGTTGTCTCTTCTCTTCTTGATGATAGTTATTCTAAAAGGTGTGAGGTAATATCTCATTGTGGTTTTGATTTGCACTTTCTTGATGATTAGTGAGGTTGAACATCTTTTCATGTACCTGTTGGCTCTTTGTATGTCTTCTTTAGAAAAAGGTCTATTCAAATCCCCTGCTTTTCTTGCCCTTGCCTGAGGAGACATTTGTGAAAAAACTATTGCTAAGACCAGTTTCAAAGAGTGTACTTTCTATGTTTTCTTCTAGAAGTTTTATGGTTTCTGGTCTTATATTTAAGTATTTAATCCATTTTGAGTTTATTTTTGTATATGGTGTGAGAAAGTAGTCCAGTTTGAGACTTCTGCATGTAGCTGTCCAATTTTCCCAATACCATTTTTTGGAGAGGCTGTCTTTTCCCCCTTGTATATTCTTGCCTTCTTCATTACAGATTAATTGACTATATAAGTGTGGATTTCTTGGCTCTTTATTTTCTTTCATTGAGCAATTACCACACTGGTTTGTGCCAGTACCATACTGTTTTGATTACTGTAAATATGGAGTATAGTTTGAAATCAGGGAGCATGATACCTTCAGCTTTGTTGTTTATTCTCAAGAATGTTTGAAACTCAAGATACTTTGAGTTTCTAAACAAATTTTTTTGTAATTCTTTGTTCTAGTTCTCTGAAAAATGCCATTGGTATTTTGATAGAAATTGCACTGAATTATAGATACACTTGGGTAGTATAGACATATTAACAATATTAATTCTTCCAATCCATAAGCATGGTATATCTTTACATTTATTTGTGTTGTCTTCAGTTTCTTTCATCAATGTCTTTTTGTTTCCCAAATACAAGTCTTTCACTTCATTGGTTAAATCTGTTCCTAGGTATTTTATTCTTTTTGAGGCTATTGTAAATGGGATTGTTTTCTTAATTTCTCTTCTGATAGTTTGTTATTAGTGTATAGAAATGCAGATTTCTGTATATTACTTTCATATACTGCAACTGTAATGAATTTATTTATTAGTTCTAATAGTTTTTTTTGGTGGAGACTTTAGGGTTTTCTATATATAATAGCACCTCATTTGCATATATTGACATTTTTACTTCTTCCTTTCCAATTTGGATTCCTTTTATTTCTTTTTCTTGCCTGATTGCTTGGATAGGACTCCCAATACTATATTGAATAAAAGTGGTGATAGTGGGCATCCATGTCCTCTTGCTGATCTTAGAGGAAATGCTTTTAGCTTCTCACCATTGAATGTGATGTTAGCTATAGATTTGTCATAAATGACCTTATTATATTGAAATATGTTCCCTCTACCACTTGGTTGAGAGTTTTTACCAAAAAAGGATGTTGAATTTTGTCAAAAGATTTTTCTGCATCTATTGAGATAATCACATGATTTTTTCCCCCTTCTTTTTGTTAACATGGTGTATTACATTGATTTGTTTGCAGATATTGAACCATCCATTCATCCAGGGGATAAATACCATTTGATCATGATATATGATCCTTTTTATATATTGTTGAATTCAGTTTACTAATATTTTATTGAGGGTTTTTGCATCTATGTCCATCAGAGATGACCTGTAATTTTATTTTTTTGTGGTTTCTTTGATTTTGGTGTCAGGGTAATTCTGGCCTCATAGAATGAATTTGGAAGCATTCCTCCAACTGTAATTTTTCAGAATACTTTAAGAAAATAGGTGTTAACTCTTCATTAAATATTTGGTAGAATTTACTTATGAAGTCACCTGATCCTGGACTTTTGTCTGTTGGGTTTTTTTTTTTTAACTATTGATTCAATTTCATTACTGGTAGTCTTTTCATATTTTCTGGTTCTTTCAATTTGGAGGAGTTTAGCCATTTCTTTTATGTTTCCAGGAATTTATCCATTTCTTCTAGGTTCATTTTATTGGCATATAATTTTTTGTAGAAATCTTTTATAATCCTTCGTATTTCTGTGGTGACAACTGTAATTTCTCCTTTTTTGCTACTGATTTTATTTATTTGGGCTCTCTAATATTTTTCTTGATGAGTTTGGCTAAATATTTACCAATTTTGTTTATCTTTTCAAAGAACCAGGTCTTAGTTTCATCAATATTTTCTATGGTTATTCTTAGTCTCTATTTCATTTATTTCTTTTCTGATCTTCATTATTTCTTTCCTTCTACTCACTTTGGGTTGTCCTTTTTCTAGTTTCTTTATATTGTTTATTTGATATTTTTCCTGTTTCCTGAGGTAGGCTTGTGTCATTATAAACTTCCCTCTTAAAACTGCTTTTGCTGTGTGCCATAGATTTTCGATTACTGTGTTTCCATTTTCATTTGTCTATAGGTATTTTTAAATTTCCTCTTTGATTTCTTCATTATTGCTACTCCAGTTTTTTATTTGTTTGTTTTCATTTGTATGGAATACCTTTTCAATCCCCTCACTTTCAGTCTATGTATATCTTTAAATCTGAAGTGAGTCTCTTGTAGGAAGTATATATATGGTTCTTTTTTTTTAATCCATTCAGCACTCTATGTCTTTTTATTGGAGCATTTACTCTATTTACATTTAAATTAATGTACTTGGTATGTACATTATTGCCATTTTGTACTTATTACCATTTTGTTCATTTTTTTCTGGTATTTTAAAGTTCTTTTTGATCTTTTCTCCTTTTGCACTATTCTTTGATGATTTGATGACAACCTTTAATGTTATGTTTGGATTCTTTTCCCTTTTTTGTGTGTATCTATTATAGGTTTTGGTTTGTGATAACCATATATAACTATATATAACTACATATATTATATATATTATATATATGTAGTATATATATATATAACTACATATATTACATACATTATATATATGTAGTATATATATATATATACACACACATATACTTTTAAGATTCTCTCTTTAATTTTTATCATTTTAATTATAATGTATCTTGGTGTGGACTTCTTTGGGTTTATCTTATTTGAGTCTCTCTGTGCTTCCTAGACCTCAATGTCTCTTATTTTTCCCAGGTTAGGGAAATTTTCAGCTATTATGTCTTCAGATAAGTTATCTGCCCACTTTGTCTCTCATTTCTCCTTCTGGGACCCCCTACAATGAGAATGTTAGTACACTTAGTGTTATCCCAAAGGTCTCTAAACTATCCTCATTAAATTATTTTTCCTGTTTTCTCTCAGCTTGGGTGATTTCCACTAACCTGTCTTCCAGTTTGCTTATCCATTCCTCTATATCATTTAATCTACTGAAGATTCCTTCTAGTATCCTTATACTTCAGTTATTTTATTCTTCAGTTCTGATTAGGTCTTCTTTACATTTTATCTTTGTTAAAATTCTAAGTGTTCATTCATTCTTATTCTGAATTTATCAAGCATCATTATGATCATTACCTTGAGCTTTCTCAGGGAGATTGTGTATCTCTACTTTGTTAGTTCTGTTTCTGAGGTTTCATCCTGTTCCCTCATTAGGAAGATATTTCTCTGTTTCCTCATTTTGTCTAATTCTCTGTGTTTATTTCTATGTATTAGGCAGGTCAGTTACATTTTAAAGTCATAGAGAAGTGGTCTTATGTAAGAGACATCCTTAGGCCCCAGCAGCAAACCCTGCTGTGGTCACCAGACGATATGCTCTGAGAGTGCCTAGTATGTGGGCTGCCTGGACACTTCTGTTGTGATAAGGTCAACTACTGTGGGCACACTGGTATGCAGGATGAGGCCCTGGACTGATTGGCTACTAGGCCCTGCTTCATGTGGTGGCTGCTGGTCCACTAGTAGGTAGAGCTATGTCCTGGCATGTCTGGCTGTGCAGTCTGGGGGTCCTGGAGCTGATGTTGGCTCTCAGTTGGGAGGGGTTAGGTGCTGGCACAACTGACTTTGTGGCCCAGGAGATCCTGAAGCTGGCACAAGCTTGCTGGTGGGTGGGTAATCCCCCAATGCTAATAGATTAAAGGAAGGATTCCAAAATGGTGCTTGCCAAGTGCGCATAGAAGGTTCTCCAGGATAGACCATATGATAGGCCACAAAACAAGTTGTAACAAATTTAAGAGGATAGAAATTATATCAAGCATTTTTTTCTAACCACAATGGTATGACACTAGAAATCAATTACAGAAAGAAAAATGGAAAAAAAAAACCAAACACATGAAGTCTAAACAACATGCTACTAAAAACCAATGGGTCAATAAGTAAATCAAAGAGGAAATCAGAAAATACCTTGAAACAAATGAAAATGGAAACACAACCTCCAAAAATCTGTAAAATGCAACAAAAGCAGTGCTAGTTGAGAAATTTATAGCAATACATGCCTAAATCAAGATACAAGAAAAACTGTGAATAAACAACCTCACCTATCATCTAAAGGAATTAGAAAAAGAAGAACAAAACCCAAATTAGCAGGCAAAAATAATGAAGACCAGAGAGGAAATAAATAAAATAGATAACAAAAAATTGAAAAGATTAATGAAACCAAGAGCTGGTTTTTTTTTGAAAAGATAAACAAAAATAAGCCTTTAGCCAGACTCAACAAGGAAAAAACAGAGAAGACCCAAATAAGCAAAATAATAAGTGAAAGAAGAGAAATTACAACAGATATCACAGTGACACAAAAAGAGCATAAGAAAACACATTGAACAGGTATATACTAACAAACTGGACAACATAGAAGAAATGAATAACTTCCTAGAAACATACACTCTTCCAGGAATGAATCAGAAAGAAATAGTCTGAACAGACTGATCACTATTAGTGAAATTGACTCAGTAATCAAAAAACTTCCAACAAACAAAATTTCTAAGACTGAACAACTTTACTTGGGGATTCTAACAAATGTATAAAGAAGAGCTAACACCCACTTTTTCAAACTATTCTGAAAAACTGCAGAGGAAGTATGCTTCCAAATTCATTTTAGGAGGCCACCATTAACCTTGATATCAAAACTAGACAAAGACAGTACAGAAAATTATAGGTCAGTATCTCTGATGAATATAGATGCAAAAATCCTCAACAAAATATTAGCAAACCATATTCAACAATATATAAAAAGGATTATACATGATGATCAAGTAAGGTTTATTCCAGGGATGAAAGAATGGTTCAATATCCACAAATCAATCATATGATACACCAGTTTAAAAAAAATATTAAAAATCAATGATCATCACAACAGATGCAGAAAAAGCATTTGACAAAATTCAATGTTCATTCAAGATAAAAACGCTCATCAAAGTTGGTATCTCAATGTAATAACGTCAATTTATGACAAACACACTGTTAACATCATATTCAATGGTGAAATCTGAAAATTTTTTCTCTAATATCAGGAAAGAGACAAAGATGTCCACTTTTATCAATTTTATTCAACAGAGTATTGAAAGTCCTATGCATAACAATCAGACAAAAAAGAAATTAAAGGAATTCAAATTGGAAAGAAAGAAGTAAAACTCTCACTGTTTGCACATGACATGATACTATATATAGAAAACCTTAAAGTCTCCATCAAAAAATTATTAGAACTAATAAATGAGTTTAATAGCCTTTTACGATACAAGATTAAAATAAAGAAATCTGTTGCTTTTCTATATACTAATCATAAACTATCAGAAAGAGAAAGCAAAAATATAATCCCATTTAAAATCGAAACAGAAAGAATATAATGCCTAAGAATAAATTTAACCAAGGAGGAGAAAGACCTATACTCTGAAAACCATGAAACACTGATGAAGGAACTTGAAGATGATACCAAGAAATGGAAAAATATCCTGTGTTCATGAATTGGGAGAATTAGTATTGTTAATATGTCCATATGACTCAAGGCAGTCTACAGATTAAATTTAGTCTCTATTAAATTACTGATGATGACATTTTTCACAGAACTAGAATGAATAATTCTAAAATTTATATGGGACTACAAAAGACCCCAGATAGCCAAAGCAATCCTGAAAAAAGAGAACAAAGATGGTATCATGCTCCTTGACTTTGGACTATATTACAAAGCTACAGTAATCAAAACAGTATGGTACTGGCACAAAAACAGATGCATAGCTCAATGGAACAGAATAGAGAGCCCCAAATAAATCCACACACATATGGTCAATTCATCTATGGCAAAGAAGGCAAAAATAAACAATTGGAAAAGACAGTCTCTTCAATTAACAGTGCTGGGAAAACTAAACAGCTATATAGAAAAGAATGAAATTAGAACATTTCCTCACATCATATTCAAAAATAAATTCAAAATAGATTAAAGACCTACATATAAGTCCTGAAACCATAAAACTCCTAGAAGACAACATAGGTAAAACATTTTTGGACATAAATTGTAGCAATGTATTTTTTTTTTTTTGATCTCTCTCTCAAGGCAAAGGAATCAAAAGCAAAAATAAACAAATGGTAACTATTAAAGTTAAAAGTTTTTGCACAGCAAAGGAAGCCATCGATAAAACAGAAAGATAAACTACTAGACAGGAGAAAATATTTGGAAATAATATGACAAGGGGTTAATATTCAAAATATATAAATTGATCTTACAATTCAGTATCAAAAAAATAAACAACCTGATTCTAAAAGAGGCAGAAGACCTGAAAGACATTTCTCCAAAGAAGACATACAGATGGCCAACAGGCATGTGAAAAGATGCTCAACATTGCTAATCATCAGTGAAATACAAATCAAAACAAAAATGTGATATCACCTCACACCTATCAGAATGGCTACCATTGAAAAAATCTCAAATAACAAAAGTTATAAAGATGTGAAGAAAAGTGAACCCTAGTGCACTGTTGGGAATGTAAACTAGTGCAGCCCTTATGGAAAACACTATGGTGGTGCCTCAAAAAACTGAAAATAGAACCACCATATGTTCCAGCAATTCCACTCCTGGGTATATATCTAAAGAAAATGAAAACACTAATTTGAAAAGCTATGTGCACCCCAGTAGCCAGGATACGGAAGCAACCCAAATGTCCATCAACAGATGAATGGATAAAGAAGATTTGGTATACATGTACATTGAAATACTACTCAGCCATAAAAATGAATGAAATTTTGCCATTTGTAACAACATGATGGACTTGGAGGGTATTATACTTAGTTAAGTAAGTGAGACAGAGAAAGATAAATACTGTAAGTTGTCAAATCTAAAAAATAAAACAAACAATTAACATAACAAAACAGATTCACAGATAAAGAGAAAAAACTGGTGGTTACCAGTGGGAAGAGGAATGGGAGAGGGGCAGGATAGGAATACCGGTTTAAGAGGTTCAAACTACTATGTATAAAATAAATAAGACACAAGTGTATTGTTCAGCACAGGGAATATAAATAATATTTTATAAATCTAAATGGAGTATAATTATAAAAATATTGAATCACTATATTGTGTACCTGAGACTAATATAATATTGTAAATTAACTATTTTAATAAATTAATTATGTAAATAAATTAATGAATTAAAAGTCTTTTTTTTTAATGGTGCTTGTCAACACCAGTGTCCTGGTAAAATGAGCTCCCTAAAATGGCTGCTACCAACATCTATGTCCCCACGTGGATCTCAGTTGCCTTTTGCCTCTCCAGGAGGCTCTTCAAAATCAGCAAGTAGGTCTGATCCAGTCTCCTTTCAGTTTACTACCTCTGTGCTGGTATTCAGAGCATGTGAGATTTATATACACCCTTTAAGAGTGAAGCATCTGTTTCAAACAGCTCTTTTGTCCTCCCGTGCACAAGCCCCACTGTCCTTCAAAGCCAGATGTTCTGGAGCTTGTCTTCTCAATGCAAGACCCCCTGGGCTGGGGAACCAGATGCGGGGCTCAGAACATTCACTTCTTGGGAAGAACCTCTGCTTGTGATTATCCTCCCATTCATGAGTCATCTGCCTAGGGGTGTGGTTTTTACTATACCACCCTCCTACCCATCTTATTGTGGTTCCTTCCTTATATCTTTAATTGGGGAAAAACTTTCCTGCTAGTCTTCAGGTCATTCTCATAGATGGTTGTTCTATAAATAGTTGAAATTTTGGTGTGCTACTGGGAGAAGGTAAAGTCAGGATCTTCTTGTTCTACCATCTTGGCCACACTCCCCTCCCTTACTCTCAGTTGTCAATAATAACATCTATTATTTGAAGGAGATCCATGAATGTGAAAATCTTAGGCTTTCTATTCACTAGTGTGCAATCTTTCTCTCTCTCTCTCTCAAAAAATTCATTCACACTGCCATTCCAGAATCATTTCTATATATCACTCTTAGGCTCAGCATACCCTAATTAAGTGACAGCCTAATGATCACTTAACACACACAAACAAATCTTGGACAAAGATAGAGGTTTGGTTTGTTCAAGTACAAATTGCTTTATATTAATGCTATAGAGAACACAAGTTTCTTTCTCTGGGAAACATTTTTCTCATAAGTAGATGACTATCACCTTGTGGTCTTGTAACAAAGTGCTCCAACCATTATCGGACATGTCAACTGCCACTTTGAACAGGTTTGAAATGCCTGGAGCTCTAAAAACTGATAAGAAAAATCAGAGCCTATTTCATCTTTTCAAAAGCTTCTTGATGCTCCAGGTGACAGATATCCTTATCATCGTTTTCTCTTCTAAGTAAAATAAAAAAGCAGACCAGTTACAGTGGCAAAGTGAGGCACTTTGTATTAAAGTTCTTGTTTCCAACATGCTGATTTGGTCTTTTGTTTGTTTGCACGTATGTGAGAATTTCCCAGTTTTTCATAGTTTCCTCTCTGTGCTATAAAGGAATTAAATGAACTTTTCCAAATTTAATTCTACATGTTTAACCTCTGAAAACTCAAATGTGAATTTTCTAAGCTTCAATATAAACGCAATTACTTAAACATTCAACAGATATTTTTGGTTGTTCATGCATTGTATACAAATATTGTAATAAGAACTGAAGCTACAATAGTGAATAAAATAATGGGCCTGCCCTTACTCTTACTGAGCTTGCTGTAGAGTAGTGAGGACAGATATTGTCAGTGAAAGAAGGTTTCCTAGGGAAATTTAAAACCTTGTGTTGCTAAGGAAAGTAATGCCTGCTTCTGAAACACACAAACCCCAATTTCTTAGCAACTTAATATACTAGTGATTACACTTGCTCATGTTACAGTCAAATGAAAGTCCAGGCACCTTCATCTTAGGCCTCTGTCCTCCTCAAAGTTGTCTGAATTCTTTCCAGTCAGATGGTGGATGGAGAAATAGAACAAGGTATGCTTGTGGTAGGCCTTTATGGATCAGGCCTGACAGTGACATATCACTCCTACCACATTTACATAGTCACACCTAACTACAAGGGAGACTAGGACTGTAGTGTAGCCATGTGCCAAGGATGAAGAGGGAAAGGTGGATACTGGTGAGCACAAGTAGTGACTATCACACCGGAAGGACCAGCAGCACCATCCATGAAAGTTGAAGGGGAGAAGTGGGAGAGATGTAATGAAGAGTGTTGCAGGCCGAGAGAACATAAAATAGAAAACCCAGAGATGAGAGCGCATGGCAGGTGGGAGCTCAAAGATGTCCACTGGGGCTGGAATATGGAATTCAAACTGGCAAAGTGAATGATAGGAAGGTCGTTTTAAGAATTATGGGCTTTATCCCTTAAAATGTGGGGCTCCATTAAAGGTGTTAACCAGGGAAGTGAAAAGTCCCAATTAGATATTTAGAAAAACCATAATTCCTGTAGTATGAAAAAGAATTGGAAGAAATGAGAAAGAGCAAGGCTGGAAGACAATTAAGAAGCTGTTTCAATAATCCAGGAGATGGACCCTAAACTAGGACAATGTGACTAAAAGGCCTGGAAAACAATGTGAATTGATTTGGGAGATATTTAGGAGGCAGAATTGAAATAATATGCTTTCTAATCAGATGTGGGTTGCATGTAGCATCAACCTGCAATGTTTCTGATGTTTTTCTGTATTTTATCTATGTATACTTATCTATTCATCTAGGTAAGCTAAAGTAAACACTCCTACTTCACATAACAACCATTTATCAACCCTGGAATGAGGTTAGGGTGTTCCCAACTCAAAGAGCAAGATATCACACCAATATATTCTATTTAGAATTATAAATGCAGTTGAGGACTTTACTTCTTATACAAGGCCACTTGCCTGAAATCATTATATAAATCAATAACTGAGATATTAGGAAGTTTCCAGTTGACTCTGGGCATCTGATATCTCATTTTTCTCATTTTACAGACTACTAAAAATTACAGGATTGCTCAAGTTGAAAGAATTTTCTGCTTTATCACGAATCAGGTTATATTGTGGTTTGGAGTGAACGTTTAATTTTGTCACTGGCTGAAGTCAGAGATATCTTAGTCAGACAAAAAGCAGGAGATGCCAGTAGCCTTACTGTGCAAAGGCCTTTCCAACATACTTCAGGACATATTTGTTTAGCAGAATCCTAGCCTGTGTTCAGGAACTACCACCTGAAGACATTCTGTCTTTATAATATCAAATCATAAGTATGCTGCTTGCCAGGACTCACACTACTGTCCACCTGCCCAGGCCTGACCACTTTAAGAATTGAGAATAGTGGGCAGAAGGTCCTGGCTAACAACGTGGAAATGAGGCCTTGCTCACAGTTCATCTTTAGAAGTAAAATACTTGCCTGATTCTGAAGCCCCCATGTGTGTCCCCTACTCTGCTCCTGATCAATGATCCTGAGTGATGTCATGCTGTTCCTGACTCTGTTTCTTCAGTTCTCTCTCCTCTAGACACACCCCGCACCTTCCTACCTCCTCGTAAATCCCACTCACTTCCTTGTTCTTCACAAGTGTTCTGATGTCATACTTTGACCTTCGACCTGTCTGCACATGGCATCTGGCTTCACCCCAGGTGGAAGGTATATATTTTCTCTAAGTACTCCACTTCCATCCAGGAGCTTCCCCCAATCTTTTGGGGAGCCTCTTCCTTCCAGCTGCTTTTCTGGCTTCATTCCAGTCATCACAGTTGCTCTCTAAAACTGGAATTACCCACTGAAGCCCATCTGTTCCTCCATGAGTGATACAACTTGCTTTTCAGTTCTGTAAAATGTGATCATAGAGCTGGCTCCATATTTCTTTTTTAATTTTGAGATTTAAGAAATTTGTAGCATCCAGAATTAACTAATAACAATTATTCCTGCTTCTTAATACATTAAACTCTATTATTTATTTTCTTTGGGTCTTAAAATTAAAGATACTTTTTGAATCTCAAATATGTTTTAAGTTGATTTACCCATCATTTAGTTGACAAATACCTAAGAAAACTGCACTGTTTGATTCAGAGGCAATGATTACTAAATTCCATGGTTTTAAAATATTCTCGAGTTTGTAGCTCTGTAGTTAAACTCAGAAAATACTGCCTTAGGTGATTTGCCCCTGTTTTTCTTAGTACATTAAGATTATCAATATAGCTATTTTGGAGGGGTTTTTTTAAACTCTCAAAGGAAATTACTACTTCACCCTCAAGTTTTACTACAAGATTTTAGTATCACTTTAGCATTCTTTGCTTTTTTTGCCCTTTCTTCTTTTTTAAGCAGGAGACATTTTTTTAAAATAGTTTTAAAATAAACTACTTTTTGTTATGAGTAGTTTTTAGATGTTTTATAATTTCCATATTTCTAAAGATCTTTTGGTGGCTTTCACTTCGTGATAATGTGATGACATGATGAAGCAAATTTAGGTCATGAGATGTAGAATCCTTTGAAGGAGAAAGAATTCATGCATGTGATCTTCCAAACAACTTTCAAGTTACTTACATTATTATTCAACAGAGAGAATTTCTTTCTATTCTCTGTCTACTGAAGGACAACACATATTTCACAATTAACTCAAGGTACAGGTGTCATCTTCTATTTCAGTGTATCTTCTCTCACCAAAAAATAATTGGATTCATTTGTACAGTTTTCTGATTCTACCTGAATATTCATCCATTCATCATTAAGTACTATAATATGCAATGCCTCACTGATTATTCCTTTCAAGATCCTAATATCTGTTTATATTCTGACTCCAAAATGAGCCTTGATTAAACATAATATGAGGTAGAAAAATGAAACATTGCTCTTAAGAATTTAAAATGCCATCATAATAACTATCACTTATTGAGTACCTAATATGTACACTGCATTGGGTTAGTTACATTTATGGATATTATTACTAATCTTCATAGTAAGAGGTATGCCTAATGAGCCCTCTTGCAGATAAGGGAAAGGTAATTGAAGCCCAGAAAGATTATGTGATTTGTGTAAAGTAATACAGCGAGAAAGTGGCAAAGACCAGAATTTGCACTCAAATGTGGCTCCAACGCCCCTGCAGCTCTAATGCGTAACACCATGTGCATCTACTGCATTTTCATTCTAAGGTTTGAAACGTTGGCAAAATGGATTAATTGGGGGTAAGCCTAGGACCAGGGGAACAGGAGAATGTTCACAGTCACCCAAAGCCTGGTGTCTAAACATAGGACACGTTCAGGAGTTTCTGATTTTTTTTTCTATTGCTGCCACAACAAATTAGCACAGACTTAGTCCCTTAACAATTCTAACTTATTATTTTATGGCTCTATGGACGTTCAGAAGTCTAGCATGGGTGTTACTGGGTCAGAATTAAGGTGTCAACAGGACTGTGCTCCTTTCTTGTGGCTCTAGGGGAGAATTTGTTTCCTTGCCTTTTCCAACTTTAGAGGCCTCTCACATTCTTTGGCTCGCAGCCTCCTTCCTTCATCTTCAAAGCAGCAGCACAGCATCTCTTTGTCCTTGCTTTCCTAATCACACCTCTTTCTCTGACCATCTTCTTTGACATCCCTCTTCCATTTTTAAAGATCCTATGATTACACTGGATCTACCTTGACAACCCAGGATAATGTCATATCCCTATTAGCAACCTAAATTCCACCTGTAACCTCAACTTCTCTTTGCCACAGAACCTAACATATTCACAGGTTCCAGGAATGAGGATTTGTATATCTTTGGTGTTAGGGTTATTCTGCCTACTACAAAGGGCTAGGCATAATGAGACATGAATCTCATGAATCTCATTGGAAAGAGGAGGAAGATTATGAGTATAGTCAAGTGAAGTTCAAATCAATCCAAGATGCCTATCAAAGAATTGGTGAAATGAGCAATCGAAGGTGAGCCATGTGCATGCCATTGACAGAAATCAAGCAGGTCAGCATTTAGAAATTAGGACAAAAGTTAGTAAGCTGTTGTGAATTGTGTCCCCCTGACCAAAATTCGTGTTGAAGTCCTAACCCCAGTACCTCAGAATGTGACCTTATTTGGAAATAGGATCGATATAGATATAACTAGTCAAAATGAGGTCATACTTGAGTAGGGTGGGCCCCTAATCCAAAATGACAGGTGTCCTATTTTAAAAAGCCATATGAAGACACACACACACAAGGAAGACATGTGAACATAAAGGCAGAGATTGGGGTAATGCCTCTATAAGCCAAGGAACACCAAAGAGGTCCAGCAACCCACTAGAAGCCTGGAAACATGAAGCAGATTCTCTCTCACAGCCCTCAGAAGGAACCAACTCTGCTGACATCTTGATCTCAAACTTCTAGCCTCCAGAACTGTGAGAGAATACATTTCTGTTGTTGAAGCCACTTAGTTTGTGATACTTTGTTAGCAGCCTAGCAGCAGCACTAGGAAACACATAGATAAGCTTCAGAAAACAGAGAAACATGAGATACGGAGAAACTGACAAGAAGCTTAGTCAATTAAGTAATTAGGAAATAGGAAACGAACCCAACCAGGAACAGTCAGAACAGACATTAGGATTAGAGGAGCCGTCAACAAATCTGACTTGATCTCAAATCAATGAGTCGGTTAAGACTTATTCCAAGACCTGGGAAGAAGCAGAACCTCCAGGTGGATTTAGGAAAGAGCAGCCACTTGGGTAAGGGGAATCTGGGGACAGGAAGAAATTCAGGAGTACTGTCAGTAAGCAACACTTACCTGTGACAAATGCATTCTTCTTACAAGTGCTTGGTCAATTTATTTATTGATTCTCCGTGTTACCTTGCCTACAAATGAAGGCTGCTGACAGGTTTTTGTGTAGTCACTTGTTTTAAGTATTTATTTGGTTACTCAAGGAAGTTAATTGGCTACCTTTCTCTGCTCACTTTGCAAAAGTAGCAACAGAATGTGTGGAGATAGAATAGTGGAAAAAGCAACTTGTCTCTCTTCTTTATGATTCTTTCTCTCTTATATCCATGAAGGATTCCTTTTAAAAAAAATAAACCAACTTCAGTATGCTTCCTACATATAAAAATGTGCTTGGCCATCCATCCAGACAGCATTAGAATTGTACATTTTATTGAACAGTATTTGTGAACATTTTTTTTCATTAGAATTACATTTCTTCCTAGAATTATACATGCAAGAGATTGGTTTTTACCAGAAATTGGCTGTGGGGAACACAAATAAAAATATAAATAATTGGCTAGTTTGCATGTAGATGCCAACCAACAGCAGGTACCAATATAGAGATGGATCCCCACAGAGTTCAATGTAAACAAATTTCTAGTCCTACAGGCTTCATTTCATTGCCAAGGTCGAGCAGGTGATTATGCAAGAACACTAGATAAACAGAACTTCAGTGACAATTTATATAGGTAGGACAATATGCTAATGTTGTTAAAATATAGCCTAGTGTTCTCATTCATGTATATTTGAAAGCTTGTCAATGATGATCTTTCAACTCCTTAGTGAATCAAGAAAAGCCCTATTTCAGTTACTATAGATTTATTTATTCTCCTTTCTCTCTCTGCCCCTCCCTCTCTCCTTTTCTCTTTCTCTCTATTTCCCTTTCTTCCTCAATGGTGTTTGAATAATTAGAGTAATATGCTTCTTGATTCCAGTCTCTAAGTGGGTAGAGGTTTGTTGCAACCACTGCTTCACCCTAGACTTCAAGGCCTAATCAGCAGATTAGGAAAATGCCCCAAATTTTAAATTAGAAGTCTATAAGCAAAGAAACCAAAATAATAATTGCAGTAATAATAATTAAAAACCAAATTAAGTTTTTACAGAAGTCTCTCAAAAATATCAATTTTATTAAGCGTAGCAAAATTTCTTAAAAGTTTCTCTGTCCATCTCTCTATACTTATCACTTCCCTCAATTCTATCTCCAAACTACTTTCAAAACTCATAGTAAATCTCTTCCCCAAACTAACCCATTCTGGATTTTACCACAAATTCCTTTCCCTTTTTGGGCCTATTATGTTATCCTTCCAATAACCACCTTCTCTTGCCCCTATAGAGCAAGCTCTCCTGTCTGGGCCCCTTTCAATCCACTTCTTCAACTCTCACACTGAGTCTGTATAAGAAAAGATCCGTAAACTCAGATGGTGAATACATAATTCTCTTTTTGGATCAAAAGAGAAGAAGTTCTGGATATATATGGGTTCATTTTTTCCCATCATAATAAATATTACCATCACGTCTCATCAAATTTAGAGTGAAACATTTTCTAGAGTCTCCTCTGGAGCCCTGTTTATGGATGAGGAGTCCTGTGGCTCCTTCAGTCCACTGGCTCCATTCCCTCTGCAGTTATTTATTTTGACCAATTGTTCTTTTAGTTCTTCAGAACTTTTGGGTAGCCAAAGTGTGGTAGCTTGTTTAGATTGCTCATCTGCATTGTATTTATGAACTCTATCTAGAAGTGAGATCAGAAATTACACAGCCTACTCACTGCCACCCCTCCCTCCCATGTTCATGGTAACCTCACTGATGGATTATTGCATATTGAGCTCAGTGAAGAAACTCAACACACTATTCCAAACCAGTTGTTCTCCAACACTGGTGTGCGTCAGAATCACCAGGAGGACTTATTACAATAGAGATTACCTCAGAGCTTCTGATGCAGTAGTTTTGCGGTAAGAATCAAAGATCTGCATTTCTAACAAGTTGCCATGTGATGCCAATCTTGCTGATTGGTGGAAACACTATTTCAGTTAATTACTACCATCACCAAACATAGTTGGCTCATGAGATGAAAACTATTTTCTATCCCTTGTTAGGATACCTCATCTCCACTGGTCTTCAGAAAACGGGTAATATTTATCCAGAACAGATGATAACCCTTAACAGTTCATATTCCAGGTGTTCTATAAAAGCTCTCCTACCTTTGATTCAGAAAACTTCTGGTTTTTCCTTCTAAGATGCTTCTACTCAGCATCATATATTCTCCATCACAAGTCCTTTGTCTTGGGCTTAGTTTCAGCTTTTTGTACTATGCCTTTGGACTTAATGTTATGGACTATCAAGCTAATTTCCAATCTCACCTTTGATCAGAAGGAAACAGTGAATGGGGCATCTGCTTATCTTAGAAGGTAATTTGGACAGGAATCACAAAGTTTTCTAATGAGGAGGTGGGAGAGTACAGTACAAACAGGACCCATACTGACTAAGAAAAATTTTGCTGGACTTTGCTTGGTTCTGTCCTATCAGTGTAGAAAACAAACTAAGTGGTTAAAACTTAGAAAACTAAATGTGCCACTCTTGCAGGGAGGAAGGAAATAAAGGGAAACACCCAAAGTTAGAGGGAATACTAAAGAAGCAATTAATGTCTTCTCTCTGATAAGCTCCAAATAGATATTTGAGGGCTTTTAATACTGCTCTCAAGCACAGATGTGCCTTGAGGTCTACCCACCCACACAGATGCATGTACACAAGGAATGATCTTAAGAAAAAAAAAACAACAACTAATACACAGTTAAACACACAAGGGATCTAACACCTACAGAGTGCCCACTTTGTGCCAGACTGCTAAACAGACACAATTCAAGTAGAGGCCAGACATTCACAGACCTGTGAAATGGCTGTAAACATCTACTGAATACAATTAAATAATCACCTAGTGGTTATCATTTACCATACTTGAAGCCAAACCTCACACACAGTGTAATCCAGAGATGACTCAACAACATTCAACAAATATTTATTGAGAACTGAGTTGGCAGACATCAGATAAGATAAAAAAAAAATACTGCCTTTATGGAGCTTATATCCCAGCTGGAGGAGACAGACAATAAGCCAGAAATGTAATAAGTAAATAAGTTAATTGTATGGTATGTAAGACGGTGATGGGTGCAATGGGGTGAAGAAAACAAGCTGAGCAGGATACAGGGAATCAGGAGCTCCAGAGACTGGGGATGAGTTACAGTTTTATATGGGTCACAGGTAGATCTCATTGAAAATGCGTCATTTGAGCCAAGATTTGAAGGAGGATCTCCAACGTTGGTAACTTCCTCAGGTAACTTCTACCTTCACTGCCTTTTGTACCACTGGCTAAATTTACTGATGGCACCAGAAAATCTCTGCTGGTTGGGAATGCATGTTGGCTCACCATGGATCTTTGCACAAGAAGACTGATTTAAACACCTACAAGCTCCAGGAAGAAACTGGTCTGGTTTTGTGTAAATGAAGCACTTGTTGCTTCCCCATCCAGAACTTGAGATTTTCAAACTATTGCTTCTTCAAACTGTCAACTTATGCTGGTTTGATATATTCTTTTGCATTTTATTATCATAAATAATGATAGTAGGAGTTTATTGGGTAGCAAGCTAAGTATCAAGCTCAGTATTGAGCACTGTATATACATTATCTCATTTAATTCTCACAATTCCATGAAATAGGGAATGTTATTACTTCCATTTTACAGATAAGAAAACTAAAGCTTAGGGAGATTAAGTAATTTATTCAATGTCACACAGATGATAAGTGCCAGAGTCAGGACTCAAGTCTGATTCCAGAGTCATTTTAGCCTCTATTTAGTAAATAAATTTAGTATTGAATTAAATGCATTTTTTCAATAGAAACTTTAAAACGTATGGTAAAGATCATCTAATTCAATGATTTTTTGAAGATATTGCTTCGGCCACTTGAGTAATTCACACTCACAAAAAATGTGACATTTGTTCTTATAATGCTTCTGATTGATCCAATGTTGTGGTTTTCCAAATTTTATTTAGCAGTAGACTCCTTTACTAAACAAGATCTTACAATAGAGGACTGAATCAGTAAGAGTCCTGGCATGGAAAACTCAAACACAGATGGAAAATTCAAAAAGGGTAAGTGAAGAGAGTTTTATGAAGGGACTTATTCACAAAAGTCTTGGTGTGGAAAGAGAAACCAGCAAAGGATGGGAAAAAATAACACAGGGCTAGCCACAGAGGGATGGCATGGCCACCTCTACGCCTGAAGGGGAAAGTGTGTGGGCAGAGTGGTTACCAGAACCTGGCACCACCAGGTAGGAGCTGTGGACTTTAATAGAGGAATGTAGCCATTGCTAAACCACAACCTAGAAGGGAAGGAGTCAGAGGAATAAATACGCCTGATTCTCTCTCCTCTGCCCTCCAATCTCCTGCTGCTCCTCCCATTATTTGAATCCAGCTAAGAGGGCAAGGAACCCAAAGAACTCAGTCCATAGAAGTCAGCTTCCTGGGGGCAAATAGCAAGATGGAGAAGAGCAGAGAATGGATTTAAACAGGCAAACAAATATACAAAATCTGGTGCAAAACCAAATATGCAAAACTCATAAAGCAGAGGTTCTCTTGCTGAATTAGGGTGGGGACAGGGGTTCAGAGCCTGCCAGCTTGCCTCTCTACTCTCACTCACTGTAACCACAGCAATCTCTAGGGCACATCTATCGAAACCTAGTGCTCTGGTCTGCTCCCTATGTTATAAATATCTTAGTCACAATCAACAGATCTGTGTGCTTTGCAAAAATATCATATGTATGTAGATAAGATAATTTGGATGGACTTACCATAGGACAATGAAAGGCACCAGACATATTCCTGAAGGTTCAGGGTCCCAGGCTCTGAAAAGAATAGTCTGATTGCACACATATACTGGGGACAGGGGGCCTGAATCTGGGCACCTGAGGGCTGAATGAAATGTCTATAGGATGTGGATGAGGGTCCAGCTGAAGACCATCAGATACCCCTGGATGGCTTTGGGTTTGTAGGCTAAGGGGCTTCCATTGAGTAGCCTCATCTATTATTAAGTAGAATCCTCCCAAAGGGATTCACATGTCAGTTTCATTGTCCATCAGACTAGAGAGAGGACTTTCTATCCAAATACATTGAAATATGTAGTTATTCACAAGGACAAGTAAGGAGATGAATGAGAAGGGAGGCAGGAGCAAAGAAAGGTACAGGGTTGCTGGGAAAAGGGTTAGGTAGACAAGAGAACTGATTCATCAGAAAAGTGACCACAGAGTGCCCCCACAAAATCTAATGCCGTTGCTGGCAGCTGAGAAGCAATACCCTCCAAATGTGCTCTGAAGTCTGAATCACAGCCTGGCCTCCTCAGCGGGGGCTGCTGCAGGTCCGTCAGTCACTGGGCAGAGCTCCTGAGCACACCCTCTGCTGCTATGCAGAGAAGTCTGACTAGGGAAGCCAAAACTAGGATGGAGATGGGTGGGGGTGGAGAGGCGCCAGCACACAGGAGCCAGACAGCCAGATATTCTGTCACTGGTTCTGCCGCTCAAATCTCTTGGTTCACCAGAGAGGAGATTTGGGGGGTAGGGGTTGTTTTTAATCTCAGTAGCTACAGGGGACTTCACAGGGAACAAAAATAAGATGAGTAGAGGAGAAAAGCCCAGCTGTTCCTTCCTTTCTGAGGAGTCTCCAAATCTCTTATTTTATTATGTGATGATGCAGCTGCCCAGCCAGAAGAGCAGGGATTACCTCTGGGATGGGCACAGGTACAGAGCAAGGCGGTATGACGTGCAGCCTCAACCTACCTTATACCCCCTCCAGGCTACTGCCCCTGGCCTCACCCTGTCACTGCGTGTCTCTCTTCTAGGTTGGCGAGCTTTATATTTCTAATATAAAACATTTGTCACACATGAGATAGACGCTACTAATTTTACATACATTACCACATTGAGTCCTCAAAGTAACATTGTGAGGTAGGTACTATTGTTACCGTATATCTATTCAGATGGGGACCTTAGGACTCGGGGAGGTCAAGAACATCAGTAAATAAATGGCAGGCTGGAGACTGAGCCTCAGTAGCCTGATCTCAGCATCTGTGCATTGGACCATTCTGTGTTGTCCTTACGTGGTTATTGCTTTGCTGCTCCCGTTCTCTGAGCCAGCCAGGCCTCCGTTCTTCTGACCCTGGACTGATCACTTAATCTCTGACTTCCAGTTATTTCCTCTGTCACAGATGCTGAGAAGGGAAGGCTAGATCCACCTCACCCAGCTTCTCTCTCCTAATGAGAGCCAGTTGGAGGGCTACCCAGGAGGGCAGCCAGTCCTGGGTCAGTGAGGGAAGAAGCACCCCAGGCCTCTTCCTGGACAGCCAACCCACGTCAGCTTAGAAGCCCATTTTCAGATCCTAATCTTGAGTGCAGAACCCTGCCAGAAATGTTCCACTGCTTCCAGAAAGCCTCCCCAGCCCTCTGAGAAGGAAGAGGAAGCCGGGCCCTTAGCCTGAATCGATGGCAGTGCCCATAGAAGCAGTGGACCCGTGGCGGAACTGACTCAGAGAGAAGAGGACAGTGAGTCACACCCCAGAATCACCCATCAAGTATTTTCAGAGAATTAAGAATGATTTAAATACTCACATACAGAAATTCGATTACAATTCAGAAAGCAACTAAAATTTTTCTTGATTAAAATAATACATGGGTTTAGATAAAGCCTTTCAATCAGTTATTCATAACACTTGAAATTGCTGAAGTAAATGAAAAACTCAGGCATCTATTTAGAGATTCTTGAAAAAAATTAGACTATGTAGTCATGTTACACGTGTACATTTTAGCATTTATAGGAATAGATTTTAAATTGTTTGCTTTCTATATATATCATGGAACTTCATGCTTCAATTCTATATTTTCTGCCTTCTTTCTTTTCTAAGTAACACTATCCAGTGTTCTGGTATATTTGGCCTATGCATATACGTACATATGTACTCACTCATATATAAATGAAAATATTATTTTAAAAAGATTCAAAAGAAAGTTTACATGAATCACAGAAGCAGCTACTTCGCCACCTTTTTTTTCCTTCTCTACTTTGCCCCTCTGTACGGTATGGACTTTGTCCCCTGCTCTAAAGAATAAAAGGAGATGTGGAATTACATACATTTTGGCATATGTCACTGGTTAATCATGGTTTTAGTCTCTGAAGCTTAATCTCAGCCTTAGAAGTCATTTTGTCCTTTGTATTAGGGCACGCCTGGTTGCAGGGAAGAGAAATCTACTTAAAACAACTCAAGTAAAGGGGGATGTGGAGTTTCTTAGAAAGATACAGATCTACAAACCGAGAGGCCTCTAAAGAACAAAATCAAGAAACCTCCACAACAGTCATTCTCAGTTTTCAGTCTAGGAGTCCACCATAAACAGTATTCAGCTGCCAGTGCCCTCAGCTTCTAGGCTTCTTGGTTCTTGATGACACAGAGAGAGAGGGAGGTGGGGGGAGAAAGAGAGAGAGGGAAGGAGCAGCTGATTGGTCAGCCTGGCCTCGACATCAGCTCTCTTTGGGTCAGATGACTACTTCTCCTGTGGTCACTGTAGCCAGCGTGGGGCAGCATTACTTGCTACCAAAAGGCCCCCAGGGCTGTACTGCAGATTCTCTCAGTACATTTAAGTGTGCGTGAGTGCATGTTTGAAGTCAAATGGGAGAGGAGAGAGAGAGGAAGTGAAAAATACCCATTTCTAATGTATTCATTGAGGGAAATCTAAAATGGATGGAAAATCCCTTTATTCAAGGTTTTTGACAGGTTCCTGTTGTTTGTTCAAACCCTGGGTTTCTATGAGGCCTTTCCAGGGTGTTCTTATTTTAAACTTGGGTCACACACTGTATGTTAAAGTATCTGTTCTCTGGTCCCTAAACTGCACCAAGCCCTGGGGCATCCAGTCATGAAAAATAATACATAACGGCAGCTTACAACTCACCAACAGATTGTGTCCTACGAGTTTATTGGCATATTAGTTTTCTAGGGTGGCCATAACATACAACATAACCTCGACTGGGTGGCTGAAACTACAGAAATTTATTTTCTCACAGTTTTAGAGGCTAGAAGTCTGAGATCAAGATGTCATCAGAGTTGCTTTGTTATGGGCTTTCTCCTTGGCTTGGAGATTGCCATTTTTTCCCTATATTTTCACCTGGTCATCCCTCTGTGTATAAGTATCTGTGCCCTAAGGTCCTCTTCTCAGAAGGATACCAGTCACAATGCTTAGGGCCTAACCTAATAACCTTATTTTAATTTAACTACCTCTTTGAAGACCCTATGTCCTAATACAGTCACATGCTGAAGACTGGGGGGTGGGGCAGGGATTAGGGCTTCAACACGTGAATTTTGGGGCAAACATGATTCAGCCTATAACAGTTACTAAGTCAATTATTTGGAATTGAGAATAAAGGACACATTTTGCTATCTCTCACTCAGACAGTAGCCTCCTACCTGGTGTTGTCACTTTGCCACAGTATGATAAATCTCAGAGAGCCATCAGATTGATCCTTTTGTAAATGGATTGATCCTTTTCTAAATGACTAATCTGATTTTGTCACTTCCTGCTTGGAGGACTTCTCTAGCTCTGCAAAACTTTGGTATAAAGTCCAAATGCCTCCTACAGCATGTGCAGCTTCTCACAATAAGCTGCAGCCAGCCTTCCCAGCCTCACTTCCAGGGACCGTTTCACCCCATGTACATGATGCCTAGACCACTGACTGGTAGCATGTTGAGAAATTTCTGCATTCTGTATTTTATGTTCTTAATTATTCTGTATGTTTAAACAAATTTCATAGTACTTTAAATTTGGAGATGATCCCACATTATTGCTTTCTAACATTCATTACCTGTATATTGATTTCAATTACTTTGTAAGTTAAACAGGATTTTGCCCTAGTCTAGGAACCTAATCTATTGTTTCTGATTAGTTTCATAAATATTTGGGAGGCACCTACCATAGGTCAGGCACTCTCAACATTTATCACATAAAGATGAAAAGTGAAGTCACTGATTTTAGGAAGTTCACAGACCAGCTGGGAAAAGAGACAGGCAGGTAAACAAATAACTAATAGAGTGTGAGAAAGACAGGAATAGAAATGTGCCTGCAGTATTCTAGGAATGCAAGATAGACCAATTTTAAACTGAGGGGGTCAGAGAGAACTACAGAGAGGAGAGGTGATATTTGAGCTGGGAACTTGATAAGAGGGAGGAGGGAATTTCATGCATAGAGCAGCAAAAGCAAATCATATTCAAACACCTGCCAGGACATCAGCCAACCCTGAACCACTATCCCTTTTCTCTGAGAAACTGCAGCTAAGGATTGAGTAAATTTTCTTTTGAACTTTCAAAACGCTAAGCATCTAATCATATCCCCTCTTCTCTAGACAGTCACTGTTGAGTTCAGTCTCCAGGGCTCCTACACACCTGCCTGTCTCAAAGAAACCACCTTCAGGTTCCAAGGTAATTGCCCTTCTAAAAGAGAGTCCTAAAGTGATTCCAAGATGCTTCATGGTTCCTCTCTTTCTAGAGAAAAGAAAAAGAAACAATCTCTGGAAAGTTTCCTTGTTACTTATGATCATTCCTTTTCAGAACATTGGTTCTCATCTTGACTGTTAAGTTAGATTTTTCTAGTCAGATTTTAGAAATTCCAGTGCCCAGACAGCACCCCAGACTAATTAAATCAGAATTCGTGAGAATAGGACTCAGACATCAATATTTTTAAAGCTCCCCAGATGATTTCAATGTGAAGCCAAGGTTGAAAATCACAGATTCAGAATTCCTGGGGATTTTCCCTCTTAGTACAGACATTTATCATAACTCTCAAACTTCTCTGGCAAGATTAGGATTACTTATTGGTTCAGAAATGGAATGGAAAAATATTGCTTTTATTCATCCTCAAGGTAAAATCTGTCTCCCTGTTTTGGTTTATCTCAGTCACATACTCTCCCTGCTTTGTCTCAATGCTCCTCTCTCTGATGTGTGTGTGTCTTTCTGTCAGGCTCATGGCCTCAGGTGGGGAGACAGGTTTTGGCCAAGTGGTTTTAAGAAAAAGATCTGCAGCCAATCCCACCTCTGGTTCATTGCTTCTATAACTGGATGTCCCTTTAGTTTAAGGATGCAGACTCCTGTGTCTTTACCCAACTCAAAGGTATTCTTTGGAACTGGATCTGTGCAATTGCCTCTTTCTGTCTGGCCTGGTCTCAGGCCCTGACCCATAGGCTGATATCAGGGCCAGTGAAGGCCTTTTATTGGTTAATCCTCCCAATGTGCTGATGAGGGAGGGGATAAGAAGAATGGAGAGGTCCTGTTCCCAGAAGAGAAGGGAGGAACTTCAGGTTGAGAGAAGGTGGACAATCAACCGTCATCCTGAGACATGAGGCCTGATCTGGGTCCCCCTTTCTTCCTGATTTGAGAGGAGAGATTTGAGAAAGCAGAGTGCATTGGGGTGGGCAGAGGAGAGAAGAGGGAGCCAATCAGTCAGCCCACCAGCAAGTCAGCAGGAGAGCAGGGAAGGGAGAAGATCAGAGCCCCAGCCATCATGGTGACAGTGACAAGAAAATGAAGCCCAGACCAGGCGAGAGTCTGATGCTGCAGTCCACTGAGTCAGAAAGAACTGATTTATCATCAAATTAACCAGCTAATGCCTGTGGATAAAGCATCCCACACAAGTGTTGGCTCTAGCTGGGCTGCTCATTTGTCAGTACCGAAGTGACATCATGTAAATTCACAGGCAGATGCCAAACTTGATGAAAACTCATGATTCACTCCATGTCTATTGGGCAGACATAGCTAACTGGATGACCTCTAAGGCCCCTTCTGGCTCTTTAATTCTAGGATTCTGTCATCACAAGTGATTGCCGTGAACCTGGCATGTCCCAGAAAGTGCACTTGGGAGAATTTCCAAGGAGCTTTGTGTCCAGGTGCCAGTGTGTTTTATGTGAAAAATGAGGAGCTCACCATGCCAAGAGGCAATTTCCAACAGAGGAATGATGGCTTATGTGTGCCCAGTCTTCCTAAACAGACCTCACAACATTATATAAACAGAGGGCCATTGTCTCTGTTCAGTCCCTACCCAGGCAAGGAGATTTTTTTCTGGCAGAGATCTGGCTCTTCTTTCTGGTAGCCCATAGACAGTACTCCCTTAGGACCACGTTATAGAAGGCATACCCACCTCCTGCTGCTATTAGCAATCTGTCCACCCTTCTGTGGCTTTCTAAGCTTTACTTATTCAAAGGCACTGTGGGGGTCTTGGTCTTTATTTCTGATCCCTCCAGGCAGTAAACATTGTGCCAGTTCCTTCTGGACTGAGAACTAGAGTCAGCAGAGAATTCAGCGGAAATAGGAGCCTTGCAAGGATGGAGGCAGACCATGTGTTCTCCCCACGTGCGTAACAGGTCTCTGTTCTCACGCTGAGGTAGCAGCTGCGGCACTGCGGCCTCCCCCCACCAGACCCTTGCCTCGTTCTCTTTTTAATCACTTCTTCTGGCTGATCTTCTCGCTGCCAACAATAATTCATCATGATTTTGCATATAATGCTCCACTCATCATGGTGCAGAATAAACAGTGAAATTATAATAACAAGGATAAATAGAAAATACTGCTTACGCAATTCTTTGTCTGCATGTGAGAATCAGGGGAAAGACGAAATATTTCACTTCTAATCATAAGGTGGGAGCATTGGTAGAGTTTGGCTTCTAATCACTTGTTTTCTTTTAAGTAACATTTTCTACTCCATGAATTTTCTTGTAGTAAAATCTTTGTCCGTAGGAACCCAGCAACTGAAACTGGGTTCACTTGAGGATGTTTTCTATGGCTCTATATTATTAGCAGGAGACAAAGGACAAGAAAATGTTAAACATCATGGGTTTAATTTTTTTCTTAAAGAGTAACTTTAAAGCATATTTGGAAGTCCTTAATGAATTGGTGCAATCTCAGAAACCTCTGCTGGGTACATCAACAGTAGTAATAGGTGATGGACAGTAGGAAAGATTCACTCATTCTACAAAGTTCTCAAACTGTGAAGAAACATTACATTCTCTGTTAATTCCATGAGTTCAGATTATCCCAAGTTGTGAGAATCAATAATTGAGCTCAAAAGGGGAACACACGTCAATTACTTTTGCCATGCCTGTGGATAAAGCACATCTCTCAGGTAAGAAATCCAGGTTAAATGCAAGAACTCAAATAATTCTGGGAGTTTTGAGCCAGAAGAAAAGATATTTACTCTGAGAGGGGTTGAAAAAGCCAGGTAGGCCAGTTCCTAGGAAACAGAATATAATCAGATTCCAGAGTCCATATAGCCAAGGTGAGGCTGGAATTTGAGAGGAAAGGTAGGAATGACACTTATGAATTTGTACCATATCTTCAGACCAAAGTGTATTTATTTTAGGATAAGGAGATTTAAGACTCAGATGAGTTTTTGCTATCATTACTAGAATCTTTAGCACCAAAAATATATGTTGTGCTTTAAAAATTAGATCATTGTAAGTGTCTTTATACTCATTTATTTTCCCGTTCCATTAAATTACAGAGAGTCACCTTCATCCATTATCTGTTTTTAAAATTGTTTTTCCTACTTTGCGTAATGTAACTTCTTCATTACAGCCCTTGATTTTGGACTATATCTCCCTGCCCTGTTTGGTCCACTATGAAATAACTGCATTTACTAAGATAGAAAAGAAGACTCTTATGTAAAAAGTCATATGCAAGGTTGAAATTTTTCCTAACTAAATTAGCAAGAAAAGTCAATTTTACAGAACCACTACAGACTAGTGTTTGGTAATCATAGAAAATAGTAAAGAAGCCTAGAGATTAGAAATAGATAACTTGTGCCTAATTAACAGAAGTGGCAAGGTAAAAGAGAGTAACTCTTATTATGACTTGGAAGTATGGACAAACAAGTATAAAACTGCAAACAGATGTATTTGCAATGGTAAATAAGCATATGGATAAAGAAGTGATGAACATCAGGAGCCAGTATGGGATTCTTAAAAAACATATCATTTTCCTTGATTGAGGTTAGAGGTTTGCTAAATAAAAGACATTCTAAAGACAAATTATGATTTCAGTAAGTCTCTTAGAATGTCATGAACAAGATGATTTGGTGTGAGTTAGGATGATGGTTTAGAGAGTGGGTTGAAATTTCTTCAGAATGTGTCATACTCTCCCACAAGACTATGAGCTCAGTGACAGAATAGGGCATATTTCATATGTCTTTGTATCTCTGGTACTTAATTCAACGCTTGGCGAATACTAAGTACCCAATCCATTTTTCCTGAATTCATAGGCACTTAAACAAGGCTGCTCAAAATAAGCTTTTTTAATGGATGCAAGTCAACCACAAAAAAATTATTAAGCGGCATATTTTAAATGCCCTGTGCATGATCATTATCCTGTTCAACACTCTCTTACTAGCAATTAACAAGCAAAACCTTAAAAGCAAGTGGTCAGAGAATAAGAATCAGAAACTAATAGCCAGAAAGAGGACAGTGGTCCTATATCTCATATTGCCTATTATAGTGCCGTATTTGGAATAGATATTCAATAGATATTTTCTTAATTTTTTAAATTAATCATGGCATTCTCAAGCTTTATACGGTGGTTGGGGCAACTAGATATTCACATTTGGCCCCTCCCATCTCATATAATATACAAAAATTAACTCAAAATTGGCCAAAGACCTACATGTAAAAACTAAAACTATAAAACTCTTAGAAGAAAACATTAGGTATAAATCTTCATGATCTTGGATTACAGAATGGTTTCTTAGATATGGAACCAAAAGCATGAACAACAAAAGAAAAAATAGATTAAACTGGACATCATCAAAAACTTTTAAATGGGGCCTTAGTGGACATCATAAAAGAAGTAAAAAGACAAAGAAAATATTTGCTAATTATATATTTAACAAAGGACTTGTGTCTAGAGTCTATAAAAAACTATTACAATTCAATAATAGAAAGGCAAATAAGTTAATTTTAAAATGGGCAAGGGCTTTGAACATACATTTCTGCAAAGAGTTGTACAAATGGCCAATAAGCACATGAAAAGATATTCAGCATTATTAGCCATCAAGGAAATGCCAAACAAAACCACAAGGAGATACCACATCACACCACTAGAATGATTATAATTTTAAAAACATTGACAATAACAAATGTTGGCAATGATATGGAGAAGTTGGAGCCCTCACAAACTGCTGGTAGGAATGAAAATGGCACAGCCACTTTGGAAAACAGTTTGGCAGGTCCTCAAACACTTAAATTTAGAGTTACCATATGATCCAACAATTCTACTCCTAGGTATATATCTAAGAGAAATGAAAACATATATCCACATAAAAATTTGTACATGAGTATTTATAGCAGCATTATTAACAGTAGCCAAAAAGTGAAAATTACCCAAATGTCCATCAACTGATAAGTGGATAAATAATATCCATACAATGGAAGATTCTTCAGCAATAAAAAAGAACTCAAGAATTGACATATGCTACAACATTACTAAACCTTAAAAATATGCTACATGAAAGAAGCCAGTCACAAAGAATTACATATTGTATGATTTCATTTATATGAAATGTCCAGATTCCATAGAAATGGAAAGTAGATTAGTGATTGCCTAGGGCTGGGGATGATGAGAGGACTGAGGTGTGATAGATAATTGGGGCAGGTTATAGGGGGTGGGTAGTGAAGATATTCTAAAATTATGGTAGTGGATGCACAGCTCTGTGAATATACTAAAAAGCCATTGAATTATATACTTTAAGTAGGTGAATCATTTGGTATGTGGATTATATCTTTATAAAACTGTTTTAAAAGAAAACCTATGGTGGGTTTCCTGTTTGTGGTAGACAGGGAGATCACTACCCAGATCCCCCTTCAAGGAAGGACTTCTGCCCAGCCGTGAGGAAGACAGTCAGCAGATAGCCTATAGCCATCAGCTCCTTCAGGGTCAGCCTCAGCTTCAGGGAGCTGCCTTGCCCAATGTGAGATAATAGAAAAAATATATAAAAGATATTGGTCTCTGCCCCCAGTTCCTGGCACAAAGCCCCTAAAACCCTTGTAATATTTAAAGTGATAAGAGCACTAGAAATATCTCTTGTTCTAATATTTGTTCTTTGACCCCATCCCTGACACAGGGCTCCTAAGACTCTTGTAAATTCTTAAGTGATAAGAGCACTAGGAACATCTTTGCTTCTAATGAAGTGACTCTGGTTGGGTTCCTGGATGGGGCTGGTCACCAGAAAGCCCAAGCTGTGATTAGAAGCTTGGAAATTTCAGCCCCGCCTTCTCTGTCCCCTACTTCTCCCAAGGGGAAAGAGGCTAGAAATGGAGTTAATAATTGACCATGCCTATGTGAGGAAGACTTCATAAAAATCCCAATAGCACTGGGTCTGGAGAGCCTCCAGGTTGGTGAACACATCCACCACCTACTAAGAGGGTGACACACCCCACCTCCACAGAGACAGACGGTCCTATGTCACAGACCTTCCCAGACTCCACCCTATGAACCTCTTCATCCAGCTGTTCATCTGTGCCCTTTATCATATTCTTTAATAAACCGGTAAACAGAAGTGTTTCCCTGAGTTCTCCGAGTGACTCTCGCAAATTAATTGAAGCTGAGGAGGGGATCGTGGGAAATTAATTGAAGCTGAGGAGGGGATCGTGGGAATATCTGATTTGTAGACAAAATAGACATAAGTTGTGGGTGACCTAGGGGCCTACTACTTGTGATTGGCATCTAAAGTGGGGTAAGAGCAGTCTTGTGGGACTGAGCCTTTACCCCGTGGGATCTGACACTATCTCTGGTAGGTAGTATTAGAACTCAGTTAAATTGTAGGACACCCAGTTGGTGTTGCAAAGAATTGCTTGTTATGAGGGAAAACCTCCACATACTTGGCGACCAGAAGTGTCAGAAGTGAACTGTTCTGTGTGAGTAGTAGAGACTCACGGTAGAGAAGCACAGGTGGAAAACTGAGTTTTTCCTCTTTACCCAAGGTCACACCCTTCCCAGGGCAGCCCACATTCCGTTGAGGGGGGGAATAAAGGTGCCGCTATTTCTACTGGATCAAGACTAGCACTGCTAACTACAGAGCTCCTTGCTGGGTTGACCAAGGTTCTATCTGACCTGCACCATGGTTCGACTTCTCCCCTCTACTCAATCCTGCTTCCTTCTCTTTCTTTTCACAGGTATTGATCTCTAACCCTGAACCCCAAACTAACTCAACATCTGTTTCCAGGGAACCCAAACTGTGACTGTGTTAAACATAGCAGATTAAGCATATACACATATTTCATATCTTAAAAGTGTCACTAAAATGAAGGTAAAGTAATTTTGGTTTTGTTCTTAACTCATTAGGTAAAAGAACAAGAAAAGGAACTGTGTATGAAGGCGTAATAGTTGTCTTAGCAGAAAGGAGGAAGCAATAAAAATGCCTATAGAGTGGTATACCATTGAGAAGTTGGGTGATTTCTTCCATACAACCGCTGAGAGTCTCAGGACTTAGGAGAACAGGAGCCTTTGAAGGCAGATGCAAGAACAAAGCTGATAACAGGGGACTAATGGACATCTATATGCCAAATGCTTACAGTGCCTAGGATGCTTCTTTTACTCTTGCTTAAGACTAGAGATTTATTTCCAAGAAAAATGGACTAGGGAGATTCTGAATTTGTGGATGCTAGGATCATTAGAGGAGAAATGAGGCTTGGAGCTGAAAATCGTGGGAATAAATGGAAGTCTGCATGTTGACTAAGAAGACTGCTCCCCTCCCCGTTACTTCCTCATATAAACTCTCTTCACAAAATTTGGGGTATTGGCCCCAAACAATAGATTGGGGATTTTTCTCTGTAGAAGCTTCAGAGAAAACATAAATACTCAATCCTGGTATTTGGAGGCCCTCAGTAAAGAAGCCATCTGACTGCTTTATCAGCCTACACTGCCCTCCCATGTGGGGCTTCCAGTTTCATAGCTCCTCATCCTTACCTATGAATGATCAGGCTAGGGTGGCCAGACATTTAAAGAAAGCCTTGAACATGAAAAATAGAACAAAACAAACAGGAGGGGGAAAAGGGCATAGAAGAATATGCAAGGAAAAGAAAAAACTTTCTAAGAATAAATTACTCATAATTCACTATTTGTGGAGAAAAAGAGAGAAGCTATTGCATCTATGAAGCAAAAATGGAGAGGGAAGAACAATTACAGCCTAAGAAATTTCGGTAAACAAAAGTATGATAAAAATTAAAATGCTATAGAAGGCTTGGAAGACAAAGATGTGGAAAGTTCTCAAATATAGAGTAAATGACAAAGAGATGAATACTAGAAAGGAAAAAAATGTTTAACACAGACTCAAGGACCAAGACTCATAGAAAATAATAGCATAAGACATAAAGAGAAAATTCTGGGGGGGAAAAATTACAAAGGATTGGAAATCACTGGACTTTTCAATATCAGCACCAGAAGCTGTAAGATACTGGAGAAATATCTTCAAAAGTCTAAGGGAAAAAGAATACAATTCTCCTAGACTTATTGTGGTAGTGATTTCTCAATGTATACAAATATCCAAGTATTATGTAGTACACTTGAAACTAATATAATGTTATGTGTCAACTATACCTCAATAAAAAGTAAATTAAAAAAAGTCTAAGGGAAATTTTAACCTTAAATTCTATGCTAAGTCAAACTATCAATCAATTATAAGAACAGACTAAGAATATGTTTAGGCATTCAAGGCCTGGAACTACCTTGTACCCTTATCTTAGGATGCTTCTGGGAGGGGTGGTCCACTAAAAGCAATAGAGTACATTGAGAAGTAAAAAGATACGTAATTCAGGAAACATGAACTCTTAACACAAGAGAGTAGTGCAAGATGACAGTTGAGTAACAAATCCAGATTGGAGCAGTAGATAGGGGCAGAAAGAAGGTTCTCAAAGACAAAAAAAAATAAAAAAGAGGGGGACGTGGACTGATAGGTTATTTGATGCAAGTGACCATATGGAAATAGTACTGTGAGATGTTTCTAGAAATCTATGGGGAATTTAGAAAGAATCGGCAATAAGTGGATAGGAAACAAAGTCATTTAAAAAAAAGGCAATTTCTTTTTCAGAAAAAAAAGCAAAGAGGTATACAAGAAGGAAACATAATCAGGGTACATTACTAGCTAGGCAGTAAACAGTATTTATACCATCATCATAATTTAACATTGAGCATTAATTTACTGCCCTCCCCAACAGTTTTATAATTTTTGAGAGGATACAGTTGAGAGAGGAAGAGGTGGAGATAAAAGATAAATCCTCACCTATGAAAACAAGATATGAATAGGTAATGTTTTAAAATGATGAAACAACACATAGCAGTCACGCATTCCATTTTGAAGTATGAGAAATGGAATAGAATGAAAAAAATGGAAAGAAATGGATATGGTTGCCTCTGAAGAACAGTATGTGGTGATGGTGAGAGAGAAATGGACAGGGAACAGCTAAATTTTGTTATATTTGACCTTCAAAACTATTTGCACATATTAGTCTGACAAAAATAAAACTGAATTGAAAAATAAAACCTATAAAGATTTCCAACTTCCTAGCATAGTCAACCTAAATTACTTGTTATTCAAATTATGAAAAGGGGAAAGAGAATGACAGCAGATTCAGGCAGATGTGTCACTTATTAGCTGTGTGACTTTGGTTAATCTTATTAATCTTTGATTGTATTGTCTAGAACAGGATTCATAACACTTTCTGGTAGGGTTGTTGTGGAGCTAAGATAAGATAGTATATTATGATACCTAACACAGAGCCCAGCATATAACAGGCTTGAGAAATGTTAGCCATTGTTACCATTTGTCTGACCTTCAGGAACCTCCATCAGTTCACCCTTCTTTTCCAATCTCCATTTCCTTTTCTCCCTACAACCTGATGTGGCTTTTCTTTTCACTTTCTCTATGCTTGTTACCAGCTTTGCACAAACCCCTATCTCCTATTGGAAAAATTCTCTCAAACCACTTTTTCTAAAATTCTACATGCATCATTTCCTTTGAAACTCATTTCTTCTCAGTGTACCTCCAGGAATTCTAAATTTTAGGAACTTAGGTCATGTAGAAAACTGATCTGACGGGAGTAGCTAGGGGTCTTGTTCTAAAGCTGAAATTGGATAGGAAACTTGTTTTTCTTGGCTTGGATTGTGTGTTTATTTGGGGTAGTTTGGGAATGTGTGCAGATGGAGATTACTGGGTCTAATCCCACCTACATCACCATTTGACACTGTTTTCTCTTCTTCCTAAAAGCTACCCCTGTGTAACCCCACCTGATTTCCCTTGATTCTCCTGTATGTGCCATCACATATACTATTAGGCATCTTAAAGGTTGCTTTTCTTAAGTTATCTCTTTTACTTACCAAATCATTTGTGAGGAGTGCAGATACAGCTTTCTATTTGTTTTGCATACTCTCGTGACACCTGATGCGTACCATACTCTCGAAATCTTGATGATGTGCTATTTGCTTCTAACTGATACATGTAATGAGATATCCTCTCACATAGAGGAGAAAAATGGGAATTCAGGCATTTCCTTGGGAGAAATCAATTGTTAAGAATCTGTGGGAGTACAGAGTGGACCCTTCAAAAGAGAAAATACGGCTGGGAGAGTAAGAAGGAGAGAACCAACGCAGATATGGGGTCAGTGGGGATTTGGCTAGAGAAGCTGCATGAAAGGGAGAGAAAATGTGTAATCAGCAAAATGGCCAGAGCTGTTCTTCAAGTGAAGCTCAGGTACCGCAATCGTACTGGGGTTGGCAGCATCACCATCACTATTATTATTTAGATCCTTGAAATGTGCCCATCAGTGAGCCCTGAGGCACATGTACAGAAACAAACACATGTTTCAATATTTACTCTCTAGGGCCTGAATCCATGGTGGTACAGTTGTCGATCCTCCCACAGCCATCAGGCACATGCTTGACTAAACAGATGGCCTCACCAGAATTTTTTCACTTGGGTAGGAGGATGGAGGCTTGTACAGCCAGAATTCTTAATTCAATATGTCTTCCTTAGTGTATTCTCTGAGCAGGTCACCTTAGAAGCACCATGTAGAGTGGGAAGGGCAGTTGACAGGGTGAGGGGAGGTGAGGGTGAACAGGGGTAGCAGCCATGTAGAGCATTAAAAAAAAAATTAAGCACACAGGATTCAGAGATAAAAAATCTAGTTTTCAATCATTTCTAACCACTGATCTGCAATTTGACTGTGCAAAAATCTCTTCACCTCTCTTAGTCTCATTTTCTTGAACTATGAAATGGGAATAATAATGTCTCTACTGCTTATTTCTCACTTTTACAAGGATCAAACAAGTTTAATTTGTGTTAAAATACTCTGCAAACTGTAAAAGATTACATACTCCTCTTACGATACCCTAGGGTTTAAGATAACTCTTTTAAACCTTGTTTTTCTCCAAAGGAAAAAAAATAAATGCTTTCATCTTTTAAAGGCTCTGTAAAAAATTTACTTACATAACAAAATATTTATTTACTCCCAATAGTCTTTAAATTTCCACAATTATTCAAGATTAGGGAGGAGAAAATAATTTATTTTTAAAAATTCAGAATGATGTTCTGTATCAAAATATTTCTCAAAAGGAAGTTGAATTTGAGTAAAATTTGATGTAAGACAGACTTTTATTTCTACTTCAACATTCTTATAAGAAGGCCCTTTAAACTAATGAAAGGTCTACATGTAAACATTTTCATCTATGTATTTATTTTTAAATTATCTCCCAGCTGAAGCTAGAAATGAGAATGAATGAATAAAAACAGATAATGCAAGACTGAGTGATATTGGGAAAGGGCAAGAAAAAGATTATGGTATAAAAGATGAGGCACAGAGAAAATATCCTCGTAGGAATACATTTTTTAAAGATGCTTTGGCGGGGGATGAGGAGTGCATTTATTCTACAATCTATACTCCCAGTTCTATGGTAACTATATCTAAAGTTTAAAAACTGAAAGTAGTTGAATCCTCTTCTGTACTCTGAAACTGAACAGAAAGCAGATTCTTAAAAATAATATATGATAACATGCATCACATATTACCCAGGGATGCCACGATGGGATTGGTCTGGGCTCCAGGTACCCACTTCCACATAATCTTGAATGAGCTATTTCGCCTCTACTAACTCATCTATAAAAATGAGGAATTGGTACCTCATTTTCAGTGGTAATCATTGGAGTTTCTTTTACCTAGGACAAAACAGGCCATGGGGCTTCTTTTGACATCTGAGAGCTTGTTTTCCAGCTTATAGGAAAGCAGTAACAATGTCTATGTTAATGCTTTAATTCTAGATGGAAAACGGATCATTCAGATGCTCCTGAAGTTTGGTATTCTGTAGACAAAAGAGCCAGTTGGGCTTTTTCACCTAGAAGTTATTATGTAAACAACCCAGGAACAGATAAGAGACTATACAAATCATCCTACATGTCAGTAATAACTGGGATCAAACTGTTTGACTCATGTCTTTGCGGCTTAATTCACTGGCTCCAGCCAGATCAAGTTTCATTTACTCAAAAGAGTCTTGTCAGAAAGTAATTTTTAGTTCTTGTCTCCTGTAGGACACTGAAATTTTTGAGAATGAATGCAATTCACTTCCATAAATACTGTTTGAAATAGATTTTTAAAAAATAAAATTTAATTATGGTACTGAAAGAATAAGTAAGTTTAGTGTTTTGCTTATATTTAGGAATAAGTGGAAAATTTGTATCTAGTTTAAGTGTGTTTGACTTGAAAACTACAATCTAATTTTTTTATTGAGTGTGTTTTCCAAAGTGGCCACTGAATAGTTAAATGACAAGAAAATAAGAAAAAATTTCAAAACATTTGTGCAAGTAGTGATTTATAAACAACCTCACTGAAGGTGGTGGCTCCTTTTCCTTCTTTTTACCTTTTGCTCCCCCTTTTTTCTTTCTCCTTTCTCCATTCTGCCATGTCTTCCTGACAGAGCCCCCAGACTGTGTAGAACTTGACCTCTTTGGAATGGACTGACTAAGGGAAGATGGCAGCTGTTTAAGGGAGAAGGTCAAGTAGCTCAGTCGCAAAAAAGGAGTGACAAGAGCTGACACTAGCTGATAAGATTGCTTTTTCTTCTTTTTTTTTTTTGAATCTTCTTGCTTTCTTTCCTCCTCCTGTTTTTTTTTTTAACTTTCTTTGATTATCACTCCTTTCACTTGTGTTTAGTTATTTAAATCACAGCTTCTTGTTCCTCTTTTGAGTTTTCAAGACACCAATCAAAATAGGATGAAAGCAGGGAAAAAAGAGTAACTATTTGATAGCTGGGGAGAAGAGAATCCTTAGTCCCAAAGGAGAACTATCTTTTTAAAAATCAGCAAGTCATACATATCTGTAGAAAATGCATATATGATAGCATTTAGCTTGATGAATTTTCACAAATTGAATACAACCATTTAATTAACAGTCAGATCAAGAAACAGAATATTAGAAGCATTCCAGAAACCCTAAATCCCAAGGCTCCTTCTAGTCCTAACATTCTTCTTCAATATTAACTGCTATCGTGATTTCCAATAGCACAGATTTCCCTGTATTCATATTTTATATCAGTTGAATCATATCATATATATTCTTTGTGTCTGTTCTTTTGTTCACTGTTACATTTGTGAATTTTTTTCTTATTGTTGTATACAGTTTTAGATCTTAATTCTCCATGGCAGGGTAGTATTCCATTGTGTGAAAATACCACTATTTTTTCCTTACTATTTTTGTTGGACATTTGGGTAGTTTCCAGTTTGGGGCTATTATAAATAGTGTTTCTGTATATATTCAAGTGCCTGGGGCTTTTTTTGATTTTTTTTTTTTTTTTTTTTTTTTTTGGTGAATACGTGTATGCCTTTCTATTGGGTGTATCCTGGGAGTGTAATTGCTGAGTCATTTGCACATTTTTGGCTTCACTTCTACCAAGCACTTTTGTTGTTATAATGGTTTCACACTCCAGGGAAAGAATATGATTTTTGCTGTGCACACAAAGAATGCCTTTCCTCTTCCTTCCCTTTTATAGTTAGACTTACCTGCATTCACATCTGTTTTATTCTTTTACATGAAGCTTATTTGCTTTTCCTAGGTTTAATAAAGTTGGATAGTCTAAGCTTAATGGAGCCTTCTTCTGAGAACAGAGACTGAGAATGTTGTATAAAAATCTCACTATTCTCCTGTTTGCTCTTCTAGCAACTATGACAGGAAGTTACTTTAATTTTCTTTGGTGCTTTTTTCAGGGAGCTGTAACCATATATTTAACCTTTCTAAAATCATGCATAGTTCTATTCCCTAATCATACCAGGTTGTACTTCCCTCCTCACCTCTTGATTCAACTAGAGACCTAACATCTGTTTTTCAATTATACTGAGAGAAAAAATAAAAACCAATAAGTGATCATATTTTCAGTCATATACAGGAGCTATAGCAAATAATTTAGGGACAGAGAAAAAAGAATAATCTTTTAAGGAACAGATTAAGAGAATATGAATGCCTTACGTAAGCTTTTCAAATCATTTGAACCAGGCGGCCCCATTAATCTTTTGTCTGCTAATCCAATAATTGATCATGTTTGATGGTCTCAATAGGGATTTCAGCAAAAACTAGGTCAAGAGGCCAACTATGCTTGATTGCTGATTAGCCTTGAAACCTACCAGGGTTTTATAGAATCACAGAATTCCCAGGACTCTTCAGGCTTCCCATTCAGCCTGTTTCAACTCAAAGTTTTGGAACACCACTGTCATTGAGAAGCCTTAAAACACTCTTTTGGTTGAGTTAATGCTGGCATATTTGTCTCCTACCAAGGTTAGATCCAATTCAAGCATCCATTCTCCAAGTATCTGTTGAACACTTATAATATAGCATGCTGATTTACATATTTATTTAAATCAGCATGCTGCTGATTTAATATTGGACTAACCAGATAGAGTTCCTGTGTCCTTGTAGAATTTATAGCCTAGTGAATAGATAAAATTTATAAATAAGAGATGAATAAATATATAAAAAGTTTGTGATTAGGCTAAGAAGAAAATAAGCAGAATACAGTAGCCAAGCATAATGAAACAAGAAGGTGAAAATGTCTCAGATAGGACATCAGGGTCTCTGGAAGGTGGGGTTTAAACTAAGATGTAAATGATAAGAAGAAACCAGCCATGTAAAGAGAAGTGGGGGGAAGTATTAGAAGGGAACAGCATATGCAAAGGGGCCAATGCAGTTGAGAAATAGTGGGGCAACTTTTAAAGAAATGCATATTCCTTCTCAATTTATTTGGAATCTACAATACAAAATTTGGATTTTCCAGCTCTTTTAAAAGGTAGCATAGTAACCTATAATTAAAAGTAATAACATACAATGAAAAAGAATATGAAAACAAATACATGTATGTATATGTATGATTGAAATATCATGCTGTACACCAGAAGTTGACACACTGTAACTGACTGTACTTCAATTAAATAAATAAATAAATAAAAGATAACAAGGACAGTCAATTTGTTAATAGTAAATCTTGTATAAATGTGAGATATGACTCTAATTGCTCTCTGCTAAATACTAGTTGTTTGGCAGCACGTGTGTGGGTCAGAACTGGAAAAGGGGGGTAGGAACAAGGAGTCCAAATGAAATGGCAGAGAATAATCAGTTCATTGGCACACCCAGGTCACTGATAAAGGCAAAGCACTAACATAGCCGAGGTCCAAAGTTCTTGTCAGGAGCCAGAGCTGAAGTCAAGGGGAACAGAGTCTAGTAATATTGGCAAGGTCAACATTCTAAAACATCTAAAAAGTGGCTGTCAAACGAAGAGAGTTTCCTGGTCCCTTGGCTCCTTGGAGGAAGCAACATGATGAGTTAGACAGGTTGAAGCAAGCAAGGGACAAGTAGGAAGTCAGAGTCAGAATATACAAGAAGTGAGAGGGTCATGAGAGCGTGAGTCAGATACTGAAGAGCAACTAAGGAGGGAAGCCACATAACCAGCGAAGCAGTAAGAAATCAAAGATAACAGGTATAAGGCATCCAGGGGAAAGCAGCACTTTGATAACAGAGGGAAGGATTTCAGGCATCCATTTTTACCATCCCAGAGGAAGATAGATGCCACTGCAAAACAGGGACTAGGATTTTAAGAGTTAATCTCTGTAACTTCCTTATGTTTATAATTTTTACTATAAATGGAGTAAAAAATTGTTTCGCCAAACAATTAGAAGGAACACCCTTAAAACCAATAAGGCCTGTGGGTCTCAGGAGGCTGAGACTGGAGAGCTAAAGGAGTATGTGTCCCACCCTGTAGCAAAGGTAGGGGGGAAACGGATCTCCAGGGATGGTAACAGCTTCAGAAAGAAAGCAGGAGAACACAGAGAGCTGCTCTGGAAACCCTGGGCAGTACAAGGGTCTAAATAAGATTCCCTGATACTTGGTAACCAGATATGTGGTTGACTCCACTTGGACTCATACTGATTCCCCTGAGGGGCCCAGCAGGAAGCTTGGGGATCCAGGAATACAGGTGAAAGAAAGGATGACTGGTCCAGGCAGATGTAGTGGTGGCCATCATCTCATCTTCAGATAAGGTGGCATACTTAGACCTGAGCCAGGATAGATCCCTAAGAAGAAAGTCTTCAGAACCTTGCTACCTAGGGTGTGATGCATGGACCAGCAGCATTGGATTCACCTGGGATACTGTTAGAAATTCAGAATCTCAGGCCCCAGCCCAGACCTACTAAATAAGAACCTGCGTTTTAAATTACAGGCGATTCTATGTAATTTAAAGTTTGCAAAGCACAGGTCTATGACATCACTGGAGAATCCAAAAGACCATTACGACTACATAAAGAGAGGACAGGAGGTGGAAGCTGCTCTGTGGAACTGGAGGCAGATGATGAGTTGCAGTTTGATTCAAAGCTAGACTGGGGAAAGTCCAAGGGTAAAGAACTGGCTCAGCACTACTGCAGGTGGCAGGGCAGCACCTCTTGGTGAGAGAACAGATTCCTTTCCTTGGCCAGAAAAGCAGGTAAGATTAAAAAAAAAAAAATCAGGAGAAAGTCTCACATGACTGGGAGAAGATACCCTAGCCATGAAGAGCCAGGGAGTAAACGGCTGAGAGGCTCTGTTATAAGACCAAAAACAAAAACAAAAAAAAAAAAGAGAGAGAGAGAGAGAGAGAAGAGAAACAGAGAGATGCAGAGTCCAAAGGAGGCAAATGACAGCGTTCCATCAGAGAAAGCCAGGCCAACTCACACCAGAAGATTTCCAAGTATTCAGAACAAAGAGATCTGTTTGCTTTTCTTTGTTCTTCTGAACAGCAGTCCTAGGGAACATTCCAATCAAGACTAGGTACCATTTCATAAAAGCAAACTGTGAAGAAATCTTACAGAAGTCAGACAAGTCCAGTATGGATATCTGACTAACCCTGCTTGTCCAGCCTCATATCCTACTAGGCTTCACTTCATACTTTATATTCTAGCAATACTGAGATGGGTTTAGACCCAGAAGTTTCCATGTACCCTAGTGTGTAAAAGAGATGCCATGGGGTAGTTGAGGGAAAATGTGTGACACTTCTAAGGAATCCTAAACTACTTTAAAGGTTTCAAAAGGGCTGGATTTTCTGCTGAGTATGTTGGGAACAGAGTTAGGGACATAGTGTCATGATGAATTTTGTGCCCTGAGTTTTATCCTCAAGCAAGGATGAGTAAGTAACTGGGGTTTCACTGGTAATTGTTATATTTTTGTAATTATTTGTTTGGATGTCTACTAAGAGGTCATCTTTCCAACCTTGTGTCTACAGCACTCAGCTTTGCTCCTAACACAGAGAAGGTACTCAGTTCATATGACTCGGATAAATAAATAATTGCCTTGACTCAAAGGCTTGTATGGGCTCCCTATAAAGACAACCATCAGTAAACAATTTGGTCCAAAGTCAGTAAATAAAATAAAAAAACGAACAAATGAACAACAGAAAATCATTCCTGGAACAGCGAAGCAATCAGGAAGATGCAAAAATTAGCCCTAACTTCTTGTTAGTCCTAAATTTCCAGCTATTTCCAGAGGTAACCTTTTCAATGAAACTAAAACTTAATAGGTCAAAAACTATCATCTTCAAAACATTATACCTTCCTAAATTCTCCATTATCATTGATGATACACATAGCCTCAATTTTACCCTTACTCACAATCTCAAATTTACCCTTTCTTTTCTTTGTTCCTTATATACGTTTTGGTACAAAGTTCAGTAGTTTGTTTTACTTTCATGTTTCTTCATTCCTATCTTATCCCATAGTTGTCATTCTTGTACAAACACTAATCATTTAACTTCATATCATCACAATATCCTCCTGGCTAGACTTTCTTCCTCTGGTCTCCAGTCCTTCCTGGCACAGTTTCCAAAAAATCTTTTCATCTTGTCATTCTCTTGCTTAAGAACAACCAATTTCTTCCAATTGTCTATTGACTCAAGTATAAATAGATAGATGTGCATTTATTAATATTTCCTAATTTGTTAGTATTCTCTGCATGGTGTAAATCAGATTAATAGTCTTACCATTACCCACCCCTTCTTGATCACTCCCATTTTTTGTTCATTTTCTAATGTTTTTCTCTTTGCCTGGATGGCTCTCAGCATCTCCCCATCAATTCATGGCCAGGATTCAATTAAACTCAGATTTAAGATTCACTTGCTACCTTCTTTGATTAAGCCTAGGCCATGCTGATAGTCACCTTGACTTTCATTTCTATGTACTTTCATATATATATATATAATTCTACTTATATGTTAATATTTATTTTATCATCCAAACTAATTCATATAAAATTAAAGGACTTTATTACTTTAATGTTTCATCAGTGTAGAGTAGAATTGTATACAAACTAGACTATTACTAATTATTTGGGAAGAAATAAATGAATGGTTTTGCTTTGAAATATTGATGCTGACATTTATTTTTCTTCATGAATAGATTATTTGATTCATCCATCTATAGATTCATTCATTCACAGATCAACTGCTTATTGAATACCTTTTGTTCCAAACCTGAAGTAGACCTAGAGATCCCAAGATGAATGAGACACAGTCACGATCCACAAGGAGCTTACAGACCAGTAAGGAGACAGAGAAGAAACTAGATAATTGTAATTATATCAGACACCTGGAACTGTCACCTAGTTTTCTAGGAATTCCCCTCCCCAACCCACATAGTCATAACCCTACCTTCTCTTATCCAAGATGATTGACCCATCAGTAAGCAATTGTCTCATGAGGATTTTACATTTATATTGAAGCAATGATTCTTCAGACCAATGGTAAAAAGTTATACACCCTTCAGTTAGTTTTGTTTGGTGCCTGGCAAGACAAGAGCAGTTAGATTGAGTAACTCATCAATGGTGATATTGGTCTGAAGAGAATGATTAGAAGAACCTTAGGGACCTGAACAAGATATACTCTCCACTGTTCTCAGAGCAAAGTGCTCTGAATAGAAAAGCTCACTGAATTGTTCTAAACTGGATGTTCTAAATAGCTTATATCTTGAGATGATTCAGATTATATAATTTATGACAGCTAGGAAGAATTTTATTTTCAATTCTGTCTTTTCCTCTTCCCTGGTGCCTATCTGATTTTCAGTTATTGACTTCCTCATAATCTCACATTCTTTTTTCCTTCTCTTCCTCGATCTTCAGTGGAATCTTGTTTTTCTTAATTCCCTGTTGGAACATATATTTTAGTAGTGTCGTGATTCATGGCATTCTGATACTGCAGGTTCAGGAATACATCTATTTGGTAAGATGAGGTGAAAAAAAACATTGACAGTGACCTTGATAAGTCAGAAAATAGAACAACAGGATGAAATTCAATGAAGAAAATTCAAGGTAGTTGATTAATAGACAGAGGCACAAAAATATAAATACAAAGCAGAGAACAATATTGTGCAACTGTGTAATGCTTCACAGCAAATACAATGATTTGGAGAAGGGGAAGAAAAGACATGAATTGCATTAAACTTCTTATATACTTGAAAAATTTTAAGAGACTAGTGCTCAACTAGAACAACTATTCTCCATGGATGAAAAAAAGAAGAAGAAAAAGAAAAGGAAAGGAAAGAAGTTGGCTTAGAATAAAGAATATTATTTTTGGTTGTATACCAGCAAAGCTTTCTTAACTATTCAAGGGATAAAATACTGAAATAGGCTCCTAAGGGAGACAGTAAAATCTCTAATCCTTCAATAAATATTTATTGCTATCCTTGGGGAATCATCATAAAGAAGACAGAAAACTCCCTGAGCTGGAGGATTTTGTTCTTTGCCTGCTTAAAGAAATGTAGCTGAACAATCTTTCACATTCTCCCTGACTTTAGAATACTTCCAAAAACATGATTCAGGGGAACTCAGGATTCTAGAAAGTGAATTCTTTAGAGCTAAGCTGAATTAACCCCATGCCATACCCTAACTTTCTAAAACAAACAAAAAAAGGAGGTACTTATGTTTTATAAAGGCCCTTCTAATTTTAAGTTTGACTCTCCAAAGTTTGTTGATTTCCATGACTAGCTGTGGCTTGGAGAAATGGCTCCTATTTTATAGCAGCATTGCCCTCATACACCACTTGTGACAGCTAACATTTTTCTGTCATCAAGTTTAGAATGAAGATTAAAGATAGAAATAATTCCCTCTAATTAGCATAACAACTAAATAAAAATGGTCTGTTTCATAGTTTCTAAAAACGCCCTTGTGAACCTATGTTCTATTCCAGAATCTAAATTCTTTTTCCTCCTCTGCCCCTACCACATCTTAATTATAGCTCTAAAGTATCCTAAATTCTAGAAATATGAACACTGTCATTGCATTTCTTGACCCAGAGGCCGCGGTGGGTGTTGGGGGACTTTTGAGGAACGCCTGACAAAAGACATTCAACAAAATGAGAGGTGACATACATAGCAGGGCAAGATTGACATTTACTTTAATAGCAACCTCCTCCCGACTTCAAGTTCTAGATATGAGCTACCCAATAGAAATAAAACTACATGGATAGTTTTAAATTTTCTGATAGCTACACTAAAAAACAATAAACAAGGTAAATATGTTTTTATTTTTTATTTAACCCAACATAAACACACTATCATTTCAATATGCAGTTAATATAAAAACATTAATGAGATAGTCTACATTCTTTGAAATCTGGTTTGTATTCTGTAAGTGTGAACTTACAGACTATCCCAGTTTGGACTATCCATATTTCAAGAGCTCAAGAGCCACATATATCTAGTAGCTACTATGTTGGACAGAGAAGTTCTAGACCATATAACTAACCTCAGCTGCAAGGAAGGCAAAAAGCAAAACAAGGAAATGGTGAAGTTTCTCTGTGGTATTTGCCCCAGCACTTCACTAATGCTTTTCCCTCTTACCATACAGGAAAAAATATTTTGAGAGGGCATTGTCAGGACATTGTCAAGTCTTTGCTTAAATGGTACTTTCTTAGTCCCACCTGATCACTCTGTAAAATATTGCACTCTTTCCCATATCACACTCCCCTTCCATTGTGCTCTTTATTCCATAGCACTATAACCTTCTAATTAATACTCTATATTATTTATTTATTATTGTGTTGTTCATTGTCTGTCTTCCTCCCCTATAGAATGTAAGAGAAGAGGAGGGCAGGTTATATGTCTGTTTAGGTCACTAAGGTAACCGAAGTAACTGGACCAGTGCCTGGCATATAGTAGGTCCTGTAACAATAGCAGATGAATTTTGGAAGAATGAGTAGAACTTTAAAGCTTGGAATTTTATAGACATTGGGGCCAGAGAAGTAAGGTGACTTGTTAAGGTCAAGCAAGCTAGTCAATGGCAGAGCCAGTCATAAGACACAAGTTTTTGAACCACTCATCTGTAGCTTTTTATACCATTCCATGTATAAAAAGAAAGGCAGAAAAATAATTCAGTTATTAGTTATGAAATACAAATTATGGTATTGATAGTACAACAAATTTGTGTTGGATTATGAGTTCCTAGAGGGCAGAGGCCGTGTTCTCATTCAGCTGTGAACCTTCCTCCCCAGCCCCATAACTGCAAAGAATATTTTATGCATTATAGGTACTGAATTAATAACAGAATTAGTGGTGAGTGGTATCTGGTTTGTGGTATAATGTGTGGTTTTCCTTAATTGGGAAAACAGTGGGAAGAAGTTGCTGTGTTCATCACAGAAGATTATTAGCCTTTCATCATGGCTTGGAGAGTTTGAGATGAGCTGACATATCTCCTGCTACTGTAAACAATTAGCCTGTGGAGCTGAATCACTAAAATCTCAGGAAAAAAAAGAAGATGATTCCAGAGGCAGATTTTGACAACTGTCTAGTTTCTAATTCTCCTTAAAGATCTGACAGGTTGTTATCAGATCATGACTGTTGATAGTTCAATTAAATTTGATGTTTATGTTTCTGAGATTCTGGCTTTTCAGACTGAAATCAATGTGGTGATGGCAAATAATGAGGCTGACTAAATAAGCAGCAAAAACTGCCCATTGTGTGTACCCGTAATAAAACTTAGCTATTGCCATGATGTGAGATTTTTATTCATGAGATTTTTATGTAATAAAATATAACCTCTCTTTTAAGAATGTTCACAACATCCTTAATCTTTTGATACCTTTGGGAGAATGGAAAGAGACAGCTGTTACCCTTCTTCACCAGAGAAGTAGACAGAGATGGAAAAAGACATCTGCTGGTTATTCAGCAAGTTAGCAGTCATATCAAAAATCCAAATCTCTGCATTCTAAGGACACTGAAGAAAGACTTTGGATAGCAGTCTAGTAGTCTTTGATATCCATTTGAACTAAAGGTCATGTCCTCACTTAAAAGTGCTGTTAGCCAGGATCCTGAGAAGTCCTATTTGCACAGGAAATCCAAAATCAAAAGTTGACAGAAACATACTATTGGCATCCTAGTAGATTGCTCAGCTTGAACATATGCTATCTGATCCTTTTTTAGAATCATTTTGAAAAAACAGTGCTGGAACTTTGGGTGCAGCTTAAAGTACAAACCTAGGACAACTAGGAGCAATGCCCCTATAACTGAATTTGAATCTGAATGGAGAATTTCAGTAACTTTGAAACAAATTGTGAGCATCACACTATCATTTTTTTTTGAATTTCAAGTTTTCTTTAAGGAACTACAGATTGAAAAGCCATAAAAATTAAGCCATATTTTGCAGATTAATCTGGCTGGATATGTTAAAATGTCTTCATTTGCCATGGCTGGGGTCCAGTATACAGGAGACATTCTTCAGAGACTAATGTTTTCCTGGGCTGGCAGTATTTTATTGTCAGGCAGGTGCTACACAAATGCAATTTGAGTTTCTATCTATGGTTCCATCCTATATTAATCTGATTCTGAAACAAGCAGTGTGGCTAAGGAAAGAATGCATTGTCTTGAGGATCAGAAGAATAGGTTTAAATCCAGCTCAGTCACTTACAGTGCAACCTCAGGAAGATCATTTAACTTCTTTGAGCCTTAATCAAGGGAAAGGGAGATAATTCTAGATGAAAGAAAATTTATGACCAGAGACCTAGAGATGAAGGTTATAGAGGACCTTGGGCTTGACTAAGGCAGACATCACATATTCAAAAGAAGAAGAAGAAGAAAAAGAGGAAGAGGAGGAGGAGGAGGAGGAGGCAGCAGGGATAGTTAGATTAATCAGGCCAGAATAAGGATGTGAACTTAACTTAGTGGGTAACTGGCAACCAGAACAACATGAGAAGAGTATATACTGTTCACAATAACCATCATTAAAAAGGTCCACAAACAATAAATGCTGGAGAGGGTGAGGAGGAAGGGGAACCCTCCTACACTGTTGACGGGAATGTAAATTGGTACAGTCACTATAGAAAACAGTATGGAAGTTCCTTAAGAAACTAAAAACAGAGTTACCATGTAATCCAGCAATCCCATTCCTGGGCACATATCCAGAGAATACTACAATTTGAAAAGAAACACGCACCCCAGTGTTCATGGCAGCGTTATTTACAATAGCCAAGACATGGAAACAACATAAATGTCTATTGACAGATGAATGAATAAAGAAGACATGGTGTGTGTGTGTGTATGTATGTGTGTATGTGTATATATTATATATATATGTATATATATATAATGGAATACTACTCAGCTGTAAAAAAAGAATTAAATAATGCCATTTGCAGCAACATGGGAGGACCTAGAAATTATCATACTAAGTGAAGTAAATCAGAGAAAGACAAATATTACATGATATCACTTATATGTGGAATCTAAAAAATGATACCAATAAACTTATTTACAAAACAGAAACAGACTCACAGACATAGAGAACAAACTTATGGTTATCAAAGGGGAAAGAGCAGGTGAGGGATAAATTAGGAGTTTGGGATTAGCAGATACAAACTATATATAAAAGATAAACAGCAAGGTCCTACTGTATAGCACAGGGAACTATATTCAGTATCTTCTAATAGCTTATAATGGAAAAGAATCTGAAAAAGAATATATATGTATAACTGAATCACTATACTGTACACCAGAAATTAACACAACATTGTAAATCAACTATACTTCAATTTTTTAAAAATGTGGTTAGTGAAAGAAAAGAAAAGAAGTGTGTAAAAGATTGGCCAAGGGTGGTAGCAGTATGCATCAAAGAGCAAAGTGCCTAGAACTGGGAAGGCCTCTCAAAAGTGCATTGCAATAATTTGTACATGAGGTGAGGAGATCTGAAGTAGCATTGTGGTAGAGGGAGATAGAAGGAAGAAAATCAGTAGGACTTGCTGAGTCTCAATCTCTCTCTCTCTCTCTTTACATATATATAATACATATATATAAATGAAAGGAGGAGAAGGATGAGTTGAAGATGACTACACATTTTCAGCCTGGGTGATGGCAAAGGTGATGATGTCATACACAGAGAAAGAAGATGGGAGAGAATAGAAAGGGTTTCCAAGATGTTGAATTAGAGTGGTGATGGCAAGTCATCCATGGGAAAACACTGATTGAGCTTTTGGTGTGTGGACCTGGTGATGTGGATATATCCAGATTAAATAAGATGGTGATAGTTGAAGTCTTTGGAACAGATGAGCTCTTCTGGTGAATAGAGAAAAGAGAGAGCATAACTCTCTTTAGGATTTAGGATGGAATTTTGGAGAATTACATGAGATTATGTATTTAAAGTACTTCACACAAGGGCTGGAATATAGTAAGAGATCAATTTCACTACAGCTTTTACTATAGTTAAGAACACAGAGATTTAAAAGATAAGGCAGATAAGGAGCTGTCAAAAGAGAGAGGCATGCTTGGTAAACTACAGCAGCCCCCTTATCTGATTGGAGAGTGTGGTACCCATGGTAAGGGAATCAGGCCTCAGGGTGAGGATGCCCCAGGGCTCCTGAGGATCATCTTCCACAAAGAGCCTTATGAACTAGAGAGGAGAACTGAAGATTAACAGCTTTATTGGTGGGTTCCTGAATTCCTGAGAGACATGTTAATTGATTATTCAGGCATTAGCTGCAAGTAATACAAAATATGACCCACAGATTTCTTTTTTAAGCCAGAAACTGTAAGAGTCTACCATTCTTCTTCTCTTTGACAGTTAAGATCAACCTTGGGACTACAGAGTGTGGGTCAAACTATTCGTGCTTAAATCCAAGGGCAGATAGCATCAACTGGAATAGGGACTTCCATTTTGTAGTGTTCCTCCAATTTCACAGCCACGTGACCTCAGCTCTGTGTACCTGGACGGTTCTCTAATTAAGCCACCCTAACATGAGGCCTCTGAAACACCTTAGTACACATGGTACCCACATACGCAGATACTCCTAGAAAAGCATTCATCCATTTGTTTACATATATTGAGTACCAACTCTGACCCAGGCACAATGTCACCCACACTCAAAATAAGAAAGTTCTAAAAAAGGGTGAGTCAATGAATAGACAAAAGACTGGAGAGAAAATAATTAGTAAGAGCTAAAGAAATACAGGCTGTTAATAAAATGCCACAAAGCATTTAACTCTTCATCAGTCTTCATAAACTCGCTCCACTTTATAGCAGAGAAGACAATTAAATGTGTAGGGTACTCAATCGTAATTTCTGAATTCAAGAAGGAATTAATGGTTCTAAAAAAAGAGGAGTTTTTCTACTTTTCCTACATCAATCCAGCATGAGCACAAATGTATCTCTGTTAAGGCTAGGGGGAGAAAAGCGGAGGGAGAATATGATTACTGCCAGAACAAGCTCAACAGACAGGAACAGAAAAGAATTTTACTGGCAGAAATTAGAAATTGTTCTTTCTCACTCCACCAACACATAAGTAATAAACGCAGAACTACCTTCTGCTGCCTTTATAAGCTGTGTTATAAAAACGATGCTGCAAGAGATACAAGTAGAACCTGACATGCAATAAAACACTACCACCCCATCTAACACACCTGAAACTATTTTTAAAATATTTAATGTTTGTTCATGATCTTTTTTTGCCCATGGTATTTTTATATAGATTCAATCGTCTAAGTTAGTTCATAAATGAGGCGAAAACTTTGTGGCCACAGACCTTTGCAAACCCTCCGGAACAGATTGAAAAGCATATGATGCAATCTTTAGAATTCATAAAAACTCACACACACACACACACACACACACACACAAGTGAATGTTTCATGCATGAGACATGTAATATCTCAGAGGGTACCAGACATATGTAATGAGATGTTAAAATAAGACTCTACCTTTGGCCAAAGCCCCTAGGATAATGAAAGCCAGTCACTCTCACATTCCAGCATGAAGTGCTAGATGCCCTAAGCAGGGTTTGCTGTTTTGTACTATTAGTGGATCAACAGTTCTCTGCCTAGAAAAAAAAGTCTCGTGATAAGGCTTGTGACATTTGAGACGTTTGTCTCAATCTCCAAACTCTCCTCATCACGAGCCTTATTTGTACACCAGAAACTGACACAACATTGTAAAGTGACTATAATTCAATAAAAAAAATATATACACAAAATATATATGTACAAAATAGTACTTGTTAAATTCAAAAAAGGTTTCTTCTAGAGTGAGCTGTGGATGCGTGGAGGCAATCTCCTTCCTCACCATGCCCAGATGAAGCCCTGTATTCCGCCTCAAGCCCAGTGAGAGGAATGTCAGGGAGAACATCAAGGTTCAGGATGTGTCTCCAGGTCAACTGTGAGATATCTAAAGTGTGAGAGACTGCCTAAGGTGACCAGAGGCAGCAGAATACAGCAATGCAGCTGGGAGGTAGCTACATCCCCACTGACGACAGAACCACAGTACTTGTTTGCTATGAGTCAATTGTGAACAACACAGGAAAGAGGCTGCTGACCCGGAACTGGTTAGAATAGTGCATGGAAGGGTCTTCTGTGAGGGACAAGACAACGTTCAGCAGAAAGAGGCTCACAAGTATCAATAGGTATAGTAAGTTGTAGAGATAGGGGTTGTCTGCAGCCAGAAGAGGCTACAATTGAGTACCCACCAGGTGGATCTCCAAGGAAACCACAAAAGCCCCACTAGAGTTTGCTTGCTTCTCTGCCCCAGACAGAGGAAATTAAGACCACTACAGTGGTGCTAGTCGGACTTTTGCTATCCCACACCTCTCCTGTCCCCCGACAATTCAATATAAAGGAACCAGAGTGAGCCTAGTGAGTGGAGAAGAAGAAAAGGAAATAACTCACATCCCATGCACAGCAAGCTTCTAGTTTGAGGCAGGTCCAAGTTAGGGGGAAGATGTAACTTCAAATGAAGTTCAGAATTTGTGCTATTACACTGGACTAGCCATACTAATTACTGAACTAAGACTCTTGCAGGGAAACAATGACCAAAGGAGACGAGATTTTATTATCTGATTGTGAGCACATAAACTATTCAGTCAGCTCAAGATTTCACCTGGAAGCTGAGGAAGATGCAACTGCGTAAAGCACAGGCAGTGAAGGAAAAGTACAAAGTTGTTCTCTGATTGCATCCTACTTTTTTCTCTATGTCCACAGCTCCTGCTGAAAGGACAGACCCTAGAGAGCCACGTTTTGCCTTTTGTGACTCCACATCACTCAGAGTTCCTGGCCATAGTCAATTAGACCAGGGAAGACTATCGGACCAAAGTCAGCCAAACAATAGCTCAGTCAGAGACCAGGACATGCCCTTGAGCAAAAAGTTAAGTGGCAATCAGTTTCCTTGGCATGAGAATAGGAGAAAGAGAAGAGAATGAATATACTTAACCACTTGAGTTGAAGCTAAAATATTATTCATTCATTCAACAAATATTTAGTGAGGGCACTACCACATTATAATAAAAAGTAAGAAACATGAAGTCCTTGTTCTCAAGGAGCTAATGTTCTAGTGCGGAAGCAGACAAAAAGCAGTTACAAATAAATAAATGTATTAGAGAATGACAGATTATTATCATTGCCATGAAGGAAGTGAATAGAATATTTGGATAAGGAATAGCAAGGGGGAGGGATCCTACTCTAGGATCTGGGAAGGGCTTCCTGAGGTGTGACACTTAAACTGAGACCTGAAAAATGATATAAATCTAGATTTGTGAAGAGTCAGGGAAAGAGTGTTCCAAACACAGAGAAGAGCAAACGCAAAGACCCTGAGGAAGGAAATTGCTCGGCACATTCCCAGAACTGACAGACGGCTAGGGCAACTACATCAGAGTGAGCAAGAGGGAAAGATGAGCTCAGAGAGGGAGACAGGAGCCAGACCATGCTGAGATGGGGAGGCCATGGTGAGCACAAGGTGACCTAATGAAACAGAGTTGAGACCAGTGTGGACTACGTGGAGCATACCTTTAAAAATGAACAGAGACTGAGTAGTAACTGTAAGCTGTCTAGTAAAAATTACAGCTAACAGTTATCGAGTTCTTTCATGCCTTTTAATGTACTACATTGGAGGTCAGCAAACTTTTCCTAAAAATAGCTAAGAGAGTATTTGAGACTTTGCAGGCTGAACAGCCTTGGTCACAACCATTCAACTGTGCTGTTTTAGTGCAAAAGCAGCCATGGACAATAATATGTAAATGAATTAGCATGGTGGTGTAGCAATAAAACTTTCTTTATGGACACTGACATTTGAATTCCATATAATGTTCATGTGTCAGGAAATACTCCTGATTTTAAAACCATTTAAAAATGGAAAAATTATTTTTAGCTTATGAGCCCTAAAAAACAAAATAGTGAGCAAGATTGGCCCACAAGCCATGGTTTGCCAACCACTATTCTACATGCTTTATTTGTAATACTCTCAACAACCCTATGAGATAGTTACTATTAATATACTCCCTTCATAGAAGAGGAAGCTGAGGCAAGAGTTCTCACAGCCAGAAATCAGCAGAACCAAACAAATCTGGTTCTAGATTACGTGCTGTTAATTTACAATCTTGCCTTATGCTAATAAACAATTCAAATTTAACATATACAAGAGAAGTACTTCTGGAATGGTGGAGGAAAAATCCATTTCTCCATAAAAGTAAAAAGAACACTAGCGAAAAATAAAATAATCAAAGTCAAGTTTTTCAGAACTCTGGAAATTAACCAAAGACTTGCTACAATCTGAGAGGCATTAATTTAAGAAAAATGGTCAAATCTTGGTAAGAACAGTGAGTTTTATGGTATTTTAAGTGCCATATTTCCACCCCACCTCTTTCTAGCTTCTCAGTAGCCTTAAAAATTAATAGCCTTGTGAATACAATATCTGTGAAAATCAGCAGTCTGGCAGCAGTCTGGAGGGATACAGAATTGGTTTTGAACACCCCCACTTCAGAGAAATATCATTATTTGACTTGTCTGACAGCTCCCTGGAAACCCCAACTCACAGGCTTTATTTGATCAGGCTCAGAGCTCATTCAGTGTATATAACCTTTCCCCTGGGGCATTTGTCAAAATAGTTAGTGGTAATTGTTTAATGTCACAACTGCCTTAAGGGGAGATAACTGTTGGGACAAATAAGAGGCTGTTCAAACACCTAAGAAGAAAAGCTGGGGCATAAGATATCCATAGGTGGCTTTGGAAAGCTCCAAAATATTCCTGGAAATCTAGAAGGCTGCACACATGTGCAAGGCTGTGTGCATACCCAGGAAAGATCTGAGAAGGTCCTAAGATCTAGACTCTGTCTGACATTGAGTTTCTACACAAACAGGAAGTGAGGGATAAAGCAAAGTTGTGAACTGCCAGAGAGTTGAAGGTATGCCCTAGCACAGAGCCCATCAGCAAAGTCTAGGAGACATATTAGTTCAAAACATTTAAGTAAAGCACTGTGCAATCATTACCTGACCACTAAGGACAAAGCAGAGACTTCAGTTATGGAACATGACAAATAATGCAGAATTTACAGAATTAGTTTAGAAAAGTCTTTAAACAAACAAAAAGCAACAACAACAATAAGGGGGAAAATAGCAAACCCTGGGAAAGAGGGGCAATCTGATGTCCAATGTTGACATATTATTTTGAATGCATAGTTATGAACAAAAAAGTTTTAAAAAAATGCAAAGAAACCAGGAAAAGCAACCTATATAAACTGTCCCCGAGGAAGTCTAGACATTGGACTTTCTAAACAAAGACTACCTCAGGTATTATAAATATGTTCAAAGAACTGAAGGAAAAGACTAGAACAATGTCTTACCAAATAGGGAATATCAAGAGATAGAAATTATAATTTTTTTAAAAGCAAATATAAATTCTAGAGTTGAAAAGTAAATACCGAAATAAAAATTTTACTTCTGTGTCTCAACAGCAGATTTGAGATGGCAGAAGAAAAAAAATCAATGAACTTAAGATAGGTCAAGATTATCCAGTTTGAAGAGAAAATAGAATGGATATATATTTCTAGAATTAGAAGTAAATGAACAGAGTGTCAGAAACCTATAGGACACATCAAACATATCAACATAGGCATAATAGGAGTCCCAGAAGGGAGAGAGAGAGAAAAAAAGAAAAAAAGAAAAAGGCAGAAAGAATATTTCCAAAATTTGACAAAAAACATTAATCAACAGCCCATAATTAACACTCAAAGAATTCCAAGTAGAATAAACTCAAAGAGATCCACACTGAAACACATCGTAATCAAATTGTTGGAAGCCAAAGACAATGAATCTTGAAATCAGTAAGACAAGCAATTCATCATGCACAAGGGAGCCACAAAAAATTAACAGCTGATTTCTTGTCAGAAACTGTAGAGGCCAGAAGATAGTGAGTTGATATATTCAAGTACCAAAAGAAAACCACAGTCAACCAAGAATTCTATATCCACCAAAATTTTCTTTCAAAAACAGTGAAATTAAGAGTGTCACAGATAAACAAAAACTGAAAGATTGTATCACTCACACACCTATCTTAAAAGAAATACTAAAGTGAGACCTTTGGGCTAAAATGAAGGATACTAGACAATGACTCAAATTCACATGAAAAAATAAAGAGAACCAGTAAAGTTAACTACTTAGGTAATTATAAAAGACAGTATAAATATATTTTTAAATTATAACTCTTTTCTTCTCCTATATGATTTAAAAGACAACCACATAAAATAATAATTATAAAACTGTGTTGACAGGCTTATAATGAATAAAAATATAAGTTGTATGACAATAATGGAACAAAGACAAAAGTGGGAACAGTGCTGTATAGGAGAAAAGTTTTTGTTACAATTGAAATTAAGTTGGTATTAATCTGAACTATATTGTTATAAATTAAGTTTTTAATTATAATCCCCAGGGAAACTATTAAGAAAATAGAAAATACAGTAAAAGAAATGACAAAAGAATTAAAGTGGTACATTAGAAAAGATGTATTTAACACAAAAGGCAGTAATGGAGAAATACAGGAGCAAAAACTTCATAAGACACATAGAAAACAAAACAGTAAGCATATATCCTACCTCATCAGTAATATATTTCAATTAAAAGGCAGAGACTGGCAGAATGAATTTTTAAAAACACACGATCCAACTGTATGCTATCCAAAAGAGAAAACTTCAGATCCAAAAATGAAAATCAAATTCAAATCAGATTCAAAGATGAAAAGAGTTTGTATAGTATATTGTTTTACACGTTGTATTTTAAACCAAACTCTAACCAAAAGAGACCTAGAATGGTTTTAACATTATCAGACTATTTTGAATTTAAGACAAAAACTGTTACCAGAGACAAAGAATATTTCATTATAATAAAAAGATCAATCCATTAAGAAGACATAATAATTATAAACATAAATGTACATAACAATAGAGCCCCAAAATACATAAAGCAAAGCAGAACAAAAGAAAAAAATAGACAATTCAACAATATTAGTTGGAGACTTCAATCATTCACTTTCAGTATTGGATAGATAGTAGGAAGAATGCCAACAAAGAAATAAAGACTTGAACAACACTGTAAACCAACTAGACCTAACAGATGTTTATATAACACTCCACCTAACAATAGTAGAATACACCTTCTTTGCAAATGCATACAGAATATTCTCTAGGGTAGACCATATGTTAGGCCATAAAAGAAATCCTCAAAGCATTTTTTAAAAATTAATAGCATACAAATTATGCTCTCCAGTCACAATGAAATGAAATTAGATATCAATAATAGAAGGAAATTTGAGAAATTCATAAATATGTAGAAATTAATACAGTCATGCATAACCAGGGAATCAAACAAGAAATAACAATGTCTATTAGACTTTGGGATGAATAAGATAGAAAAAAAACAAACAAAAAAAAAACCCACACCAAAATATATGGGATGCTGCTAAAGTAGTGCCTAGAGTGAAATGTACAGTTGTAAATGTGTAAATTTTCAAAAGATAGAAGTGACATCACCCATCATAGCAACACAGAAGGCTCCTGAATTTCCCTCCTCCCATAGATGCACCAAATATACAATTACACATAGATCAATTCCCCTAAAAAAAAAAAAAAGAGAGAGAGAAAGAGAAACTAGATGAATGACTCCTGTACATTAGGTGACTGAGAAAATACACACATCAAAATGGGTAGGAAAGGCTGAGATACATTCTAGGCATAATCCCACCCCAGCATAGTGCCTTGTAATTGGGAGGTAACCCCCAAGTCCCAGCTTCTCACTGAGGAGTGAAGAGTTTGGACCACATATATAGTGCCTCAGTTTTTAGGGCTGTTATCCAAGGAACAGGGTCCCAAATCACCTAGTTCTAAGAACCAATGGGGCTTGCATTCATGAGTCCCACAGGACTGTAGCAAACAAAGAAACAGTTGTTAAACAGGCACATGAGCACTCCCTGCCACTATCCTCCCTGGGGTTGAGCCTAGAGGAAGCAGACAAAGATGCCCATTTTCCAGTTTTTCCTTGAAGGAATTTGACTACATAATTTACCAGCTGCTACTCAAGGGTCCAGCATCTAATAAACCTACATCTAGGAGCTGACTGGGATCCTGCCCAGAGCCCAAAAGACCCACTGGGCACTTTCCTTAACTTTTCTCTCTGGCTCACTCCAACAGGAAAATCAAGTCACCAGTATCTCCCTGGAAGAAACTTGTTTATAAATCTAGCACCCCAACTTTCACAGTTGCTATTTAAGGGCAGACCCCCAAGTCACCTAGTTCTGATAACCAATCTGGCTTGAATTCATTCACAAGTCCCACAGGACTACAGCAAACAAAGAAGCATTTTCAAAGAGGCATGGGAGCCCTCCCTGTGACTATATACCCAGGCTCAGCACAGAAGGAGCAGCCAAAAATGCCTCCCAGTTTTTCCCTAGAAGTGGTTTACTGTATACTTTATCAGCTGCCACCTAAGGGCCTGGCTTCTAATCAGTCTGCATCTAGGCAATGACTGGAATCCTCTCAAGAAACCAAAAGAATTGGTGGGCTGATAGGCACTTACCCCACAATTCTCCCTCTTGCTCATTCCAACAATAGAACCAAGCCCCCAGCTTCTACCTTGAAGGAATTTGTCTGCATGTCTAGCATCCCAGTTTTTGTGTGCCTCCTGAGAATTGGTCTTCAAATCACCTAGCTCTGATTGCTAATAGGCTTGGCATTCACAAGTCCCACAGGACCATATTAATAAAAAAAAAAGAGTTTTCAAACTGGCACACAAACACTTCCTGTAGCTATTCTCCCACCAAGCTCAGCACAGAGGAAACAAGTGAAAATGCCCATCTCCCAGTTTCTGCCTGGAAGGAATTTGACTTTATACTTTACCAGATGCTCCCTGAAGTCCTGGCTTCTAATCAGCCTGCATGTGGAAGCTGTCTAGAATCCTGCTATGAGCCTGAGTAGGCATGTCCCTGCTGTTTCCCCACTGGCTCACTCCTTTAGTAAAATCAAGCCTCCAGCTTCTCCCTGGTAAAAGCTTGTCCACACATCTAGGACCCCGACTTTTATGGCTGCCACTCAAGTGACTGACTCTCAAATCACCTAGTTCTGGGAGCTATCAGGGCTCAGCATTCACATGTCCCCCAGAACCATACAAAACAAAGAGGTGATTCTATTTGGTTGCACAAGCACTCCCAGAAACTATTGCCTCTGGTTCAGCATAGAGTGAGTAGCAAAGAAAACACTGCTCCCAGTTTCTCCTTGATAGGAACTAAAGTGCATATCTAATGTCCTGACTTTCCTAGACACTGTCTAAAAAGGTTAGGTTTCCAATCAGCCTATATCATGGAGCTGACAGGGCAGGCAATTTGTAGTCCTCTGGGAGCCTGAACAGGCATAAGTATGGGCATTCTCCACATTGTTGGGAAACTGACAGGTCTTGAAAAAAACCTTAACTACTAGGAGCCACTAAGAACAAAGTAGCAATTTGGACAAAGCTTTGATAGGCAAGCAGGAATTCTAGCTGGGTTGACTGATGAGCATCGTCTCCTACATAAGGTCTGTCTGTCAAGAAGAGGTGACTGTTTTATTTGATGTGCAGAAAACAATACAGAGAGTCAAAGAAATTGAAGAAATAGAGCAAGACGTTCCAAACAAAAGAACAGGGTAAGTCTCCAGAAACTGATTTTAATGAAATGGAGGTAAGTGATTTACATGATAGAGAGTTCAAAATATTGATGATAAAGAAGCTCACTGAGCTCAGGAGAGAAATACATGAACACAGTGAGAATTTCCACAGAGAGATAGAAAATATTTTTTTTAATCAAACATAAGTCATAGAGCTGAAGAACACAATAATTGAACTAAAGAATTCGATAGAGGGATTCAACAACAAACTAGATCAAGTGGAAGAAAAAAAATCAGTGAAATCAAAGACAGGGCAGTATAAATCACCCAATCAGAAGACCAATAAGAAAAAAGAATGGAAAAGGGTGAAGATAACTTAAGAGACTTATGGGACATAATCAAGAAGATCAATATATGCATTATAGGTGTCCCAGAAGGATATGATATTATATTTAGGACATGATATTATATATAGAAAGACTCCACCAAAAAGATTGTTAGAACTAATGAATTCAGTAAAGTTCCAGATACAAAATCAATATGCAAAAATCAGTTGAGTTTGTATACATGAACAGCAAACTATTGGAAAGAGAAATTTTAAGAAAATAATCTCATTTACAATAGTATCAAAAAGTATAAAATATTCAGGAATAAATTTAACCAAGGAGGTGAAAAATCTATACATTGAAAACTATAAAACATTGATGAAAGAAATTTAGAAAGACACAAATAAAGGAATGATATTCCATGTTCATGGATTGGAAGAATTACTATTGTTAAAAAATCCATTCTATACTAAGCAATTCTACAGATTCAATGCAATCCCCTTCAAACTTCCAATATATGTTTCACAGAAAAAGGGAAAACCCTAAAATTTATATGGAACCATAAAAGACTTCAAATAGCCAAAGAAATCTTAAGAAAGAGGAACAAAGCTGGAGATAGTACAATTCCTATTTTCAAATTATATTACAAAAGTATAGTAATCAAAACAGTGTGGTATCGGCTTAAAAACAGACACAGACCAACAGAACAGAATGGGGAGCCCAGAAATAAACCCATGCATATATGGTCAATTTTCAACAAAGTTGCTAAGAACATACAATGAGGAAGGCGTAGTCTCTTCAATAAATGGTGTTGGAAAAGCTGGAATTGTAGTATAGTGGTTCCTCACAAAATTAAAAATAGAGCTACCATATGATCCACCAATCCCATTTCTGAGTATATATCCAAAGGAAATGAAAGCAAGATATTGAAGAGATACTGCACTGCCTATTCATTGCAGCATTATTCTCAATAGCAAAGGTATGGAAACAACCTAGATGTCCATCAAAGGATGAATGGATAAAGAAAATATAGTGTGTGTGTGTATATATATATATATATATGTACACACAATGGAATATTATTCAGACCCCCAAAAGAAGGAAATCCTGCCATTTGTGACAACATGAATTAACCTGGAGGGCATAATGCTGAGTGAAATGAGTCAGACAGAGAAGACAGATACTACATGGTGTCACAATATTTCAAATCTTAAGGAAAAAAAAAGTTTAACTCATAGAAACAGACAGTAGAGTGAAAAGACTGTCATGTGTTTGGGATGGGGACAGTGGGGAAAGTTTGGTAAAAGTGTACAAACTTTAATCCTTAAGATACATAAGGTCTGAGAATCTAATATATAACATAGTGACTATAGTTGATAATACTATAATCAAAATTTGCAAACAGAGTAGAACTAAGTGTTCTCACCAAAATAATTAAATATGTGAAGTAATGAATATGTTAATTTGATTGTGGTAATTCTTTCACAATATATAGATATATCAAATCATCACATTGTTTACTTTAGGTATAATTTTATTTGTCAATTATAACAATATAGCTGGGAGGAAAAGAATAAAAGATCACAAATCAGGACTGTAAACTTTCACCTTAAGAAACTAAAAAAAAAAAAAACTCAACCTAAAGTAGGAAGGAAATAATAAATATTGGAGGAGAAATAAATGAAATGGATAATAGAAAAACAATACAGAAAATCAACAAAATCAAAAGTTGATTATTTGAAAAATTCAACAAATTGACAAATCTTTAGTCAACCTCCCAAGAAAAAAGAGAGAATATCTAAATTACTAAAATCAGGAATAAAAGAGGGAGCATTACTATCAACCTTTCAGAAATAAAACGGCTTATAAAGGGATACTATGAACAACTGTATGACAATACAATCTATTCATCTCCATGATGTAGAAAAATGGACAAATTCCTAGAAAAACACAAACTAGCAAAATTGACTTGAGAAGAAATAGAAAATCTGAGTAGATCTATAACAACAAGTAAAGAAATTGAATTAGTAACTGACAAACTTTCCAAAAGAAAAGCCCAGCTTTTCAACACTTCACAGATTCTCCCCAAAAAACAGAATGGGGGAAATACTTCCCCACCAATTCTATGAAACCAGTAATACCAAAAAGAGACAAATCACAAGAAAGAAAACTAGGGACAAATATCCTTTCTGAATACAGAAGCAGAACTCCTCAACAAAATACAAGAAAACAGAGTCATACACCACAACTAAGTGGGATCCATCCCAGGAATGCCTGGGTAGTTTGACATACGAAAATCAATCAATGTAATATACCGTATGAATAGACTTAAGGTCAAAACCACATGAGGCAGTAGAGCATGATGGCTAAGAGCATTGTCCTTGGAACCAACTACATAGGTTTCTATACTAGCTCCACCACTAGCTGTGTGATCTAGGGCAAGTCAGAAGTCCTTCTATGCCTGTTTCCCTGTAGGTTATTTTGCGGATTAAGTTAGTAGAACATAAAGTACTTAGAATAGAGCTTGATAGACTGTGAGTGCTAGTCAAGTACTTTCTGTTGTTATTATTTTATTGTTTTTATTACTAAAGTTGCTGAAGATCATGAAAATTATGACTTATCTAACTCTAAATTATATTTGCTGCTATGTCACTAATATCTCAATTGACATACTGAACTTACTATCTTTAAATGCTACAGAAATGATGTTGAATTTTTTTTCCACTCATATTCAGTATCCAGTGCACAAGCAAATTTTTCAAAATTTATTCTAATCCATCCACTTCCTACCTTCCCAGCAGTAGCATGTTAGTCCAAATTGTCATCATCTCTCTTTGGATTACTATGCTGGTCTCCCGACTGGCTTCTCTGCTCTCACTCCTGCTCCCCTACAGTCTAATCTCCACATAACCACCAGAATGACACTTTTAATTTGTAAATCAGATCAGGACTGTTTATACTATGCCCTACAGGGCCCTACATAATCTGGCCCCAGGACACCTCTTTCCAACCTGATATCTGTGAATTTTCCACCTGCTCTCAGCACTCCAGCCACAGCCAATTTCCATGTTGATCATTTAACATCTCTGCCTTAGATCTCCACATTTGCTGTTTCCTCTGCAGGAACACCTTTCCCTCCATGGCTCCCTCTCTCAATTCACTCAGATCTGGGTTCAAATTTTACCTCTTCAGAGAGGCTTTCTCAGACCATCCTATCTAACATAGCACCCTGCTACTCTCTATCTTATTACCCAGATTTATTTTTCTTCATAGAATTTATTGCTACTTGACATTACACATTTACCTGTGTTTTGCCTGTCTCTTTCCATTTGAGTTTGAACTTTATGATTTTGTCTGCTAACTTCATTAGTATATCCTTGGTGACGAGAGCACCACACAGCACAAGGTAATGGATCAATAAATATTTGGTGAATGAATGAAGAGACAGCCAATCAGGAGAGCAAACAGAAAGTTGCACAGAGAAGCCATATGTCTCTGAGAGAACTGGAGAAAGCAGCCCATCTCCAGAACGGCTTTGACTCCAACCAGATTTCCAGGCTCAGTTACAATCTAAGTATACCCTTAGAATAGCCAACCCCCTCCTCATTTAATTCTGTTCCTTGCAACTAAAAGAACTTAACTAAACCTGAAAGTGGTACCAGGAATGGGGTGTCAAATAATAGGCCCGAAGAAAGTGTAGCACTGACTCTAGTCTATGATCAGGGTGAGGAGCAGTAGCATCTCCCTTTCTTACTATGAGAAGGAGGAATTGTAGAGTTTGAGGAGGAAAGGCTGAAATAATAAGCAATGGACTGGGATAGCTTGGGCCCCTGAAAGACAAATCTTTCAGGAACTTGGTGGCCACTGCCTTAGAGCATTGCTGAGGAATGATAGTAAAGAAAGTAGTGGTTTATTCCTTTTCATTTTCTTAAGTAAAGCACAGGAAGAAGGGAGCAATCTCTGTTTCCAGATTGCCTAGCTAGGGGCAAAGAAAAACAAGGCCAGTGTGTAACCTTTATGCCTCTGCCCTGTGTCACACAAACCAACATGGCAAGGGACACTCAGACCAAGTGCAAAGAAGAAAAAGACAAATTACCCTGCCCAGTATTGGAGTACAAGGCGGAAGAGGACTGCTCTGCCAGGCCCCTTCTCACAGGGAACTCCTAGAGCAGCGTGAAAATTCAGGTAGTATGACTGGCGACCAAAGGACAAGCTCCTCTCCAAAAAACTGAGAGTATAAGCTGACAGCTACGGGATTCCCTGGTCCTATCATATGTCCTTCTATCAACAAGAAGCTATATTGGTTCTCAAACTGGTGCACATACAGGAAGAGCAAAAAGAGAATGGAGAAAGAGGCAGACCACTCCAGATTGGTAATTGGCAGTTTTAATAAGCAAGGGAACTTACTTACGAGGTTTGTCCTGGGTGGCCACAAAACAAGTAGATCTCTGCACTCCCCTTCCCCCTCCAGCCAGGATCTTAAAGTTTACACAGAGGCCTTAACTGGGTAGGTCATGTATACTGTCCAGGTGGTCTTAAAAACACATTATTCTCTCAAGGCTATGTCCTTGGAACAGCTCCCACTGTGGGAATGGTGGGAAGAACACACATTCTAAGGATGGGGGAGGGAGTGAAGAGCCTCCGATTACCCAGGTCCAGCTCTCAGGTAGTCATGTCCTCTTGATTACCTCCTCGAACAAACTGACCTTAGAGTGCAAGCTTGGGGTGGGAAGGGGGCAGGCATTACTGCCGATTGCAAGCTTGGGGTGCAAGTATGCAACAGGTGAACTATAGAAGATGTACGCCCTCAGCTCCTCTAAGAGGTACTGCTCTGTTCAGCACTCTGTGCCAGTTTAACCTGGTTTGTAACATAACCTTTGCTCCGTTGTGATAACAATGTTGCTGAGAGAACCAGGCAGGCTCCAGATGCCAGGCTTACTTACTGTATTAGTAAATGTTTCTCCATTGCCTCTATTTGTTATTTGAATTCATAAGAAGCAATGAAAGTTTACAAGCTGTAGTACAAACTTCCAATAAATTCAAATTGACACCCATGCTCTCTTCTGCCACACTGAACAATTATAAATGTTCAATGATTTAAGACTTAAAATTATCATTATATTTTTAGAAATAGTCATGTTAAGAACTACAATGAAACCCATTGCCTTCTTTATTTCAAAAACTTTTTCCTTATTTAAAAATTTAAAGCCACTGAATGTGTGCATTGAGATTAGGTATGGCTGCAAGTAGTAGGGACTTAAACAAGGCAGAAGTTTATTTCTCTAACAGGTAAAAGTAAAATGGCTCAGGGATGCTATGAGAGCCCACAATCTTCAAGTGTTAATGCTTTTTCCATATCACTCTTTTGATATCCTAAGACAAAGTCTTCGCCTTCATGATCCAAGAGGGTAGTTAGAGTTCGGTCATCACATCATTTTTTCCAGGAAGAATAATGGAGAAAGGGATGAAGAAGAAGGGCAGCAGACACCCATCGCTGCTTTTTAAAATGACTTCCTAGAAGGTGCTGCACAGTATTTCTGTTTATGCTACATTAGCAAGAACACAATCACCTGGTCATAATCAGCTACAAGGAAACTGGTACATGTCTGTGTTCTGGATGGCTAGATGCCTAGATAAATATGGGTGGTTATATTACTAAGGAAAGAGAATAATAAATATTGAGGCTGACAACTGGCAATCTATGCCACATTTCAGGAAAGAGCTCTGGAAATTCTGTTTCCAGAGCATCTGAGCCACAGTTGTTGCTAAGGAGGAGGAGAAGACTAATCCAAGTAGCTATTAAGATATGCCCTGCTACAACATAATAAAAGCTATATATGACAAACCTATAGCCAGCATAGTTCTCAACGGTGAAAAACTCAAAAGCTTCCCACTAAAATCTGGGACAAGACAAGGATGCCCACTATCACCACTCCTATTCAACATAGTCCTGGAAGTCCTAGCCACAGCAATCAGGCGAGAGAAAGAAATAAAAGGGATCCAAATTGGAAAAGAAGAGGTAAAAGTGTCATTATATGCTGACGACATGTTACTATATATAGAAAACCCTAAAAGGTCCACAAAAAAGCTACTAGAGCTGATCGAAGAATTCAGCAAGGTAGCAGGTTACAAAATTAATGTTCAAAAATCAGTTGCCTTTCTTTACACTAACGATAAATTAACAGAAAAAGAAAGTAAAGAAACAATCCCCTTTAAAATAGCACCCAAAGTAATAAAATATCTGGGAATAAATCTAACCAAGGAGGCGAAAGAATTATACACAGAAAACTATAAACCATTGATGAAGGAAATTAAAGAAGACTTTAAAAAATGGAAAGATATTCCATGCTCTTGGATTGGAACAATCAATATTGTTAAAATGGTCACACTGCCCAAGGCAATCTACAGATTTAATGCAATCCCTATCCAATTACCCAGGACATATTTCACAGAACTAGAACAAATCATAATAAAATTTATATGGAACCATCAAAGACCTAGAATTGCTAAAGCATTACTGAAGAGAAAGAAAGAGGCTGGAGGAATAACTCTCCCAGGCTTCAGACAATACTATAGAGCTACAGTCATCAAGACAGCATGGTATTGGTACCAAAACAGACATATAGACCAATGGAACAGAATAGAGAGCCCAGAAATGAACCCACAAACCTTTGGCCAACTCATCTTCGACAAAGGAGGCAAGAATATACAATGGAATAAAGACAGTCTCTTCAGCAAATGGTGTTGGGAAAACTGGACAGCAGCATGTAAAACAATGAAGCTAGAACACACCCTTACACCATATACAAAAATCAACTCAAAATGGATTAAAGACTTAAACATAAGACAAGATACAATAAACCTCCTAGAGGAAAACATAGGCAAAACATTATCTGACATACATTTCAAAAATTTTCTCCTAGAAGAAATAAAAGCAAGAATAAACAAATGGGACCTAATGAAACTTACAAGCTTCTGCAGAGCAAAGGAAACCAGAAATAAAACAAGAAGAAAACCTACGGAATGGGAGAAAATTTTTGCAAGTGAAACCGACAAAGGCTTGATCTCCAAAATATATAAGCAGCTCATACGACTCAATAAGGAAAAAATAAACAACCCAATCCAAAAATGGGCAGAAGACCTAAACAAGCAACTCTCCAAGGAAGACATACAAATAATCAAAAAGCACATGAAAAAATGTTCAATAGCATAATTATCAGAGAAATGCAAATCAAAACTACAATGAGGTATCACCTCACACCAGTCAGAATGGCCGTCATTCAAAAATCCAAAAATGACAAATGCTAGAGAGGCTGTGGAGAAAGGGGAACCCTCCTACACTGCTGGTGGGAATGCAGTTTGGTGCAGCCACTATGGAAAACAGTGTGGAGATTCCTCAAAAGACTAGGAATAGACTTACCATATGACCCAGGAATCCCACTCCTGGGCTTGTACCCAGAAGGAAATCTACTTCAGGATGACACCTGCACCCCAGTGTTCATAGCAGCACTATTTACAATAGCCAAAACATGGAAACAGCCTAAATGTCCATCAACAGGTGACTGGATAAAGAAGATGTGGTATATTTATACAATGGAATACTATTCAGCCATAAAAACCGACAACATAATGCCATTTGCAGCAACATGGATGATCCTAGAGAATGTCATTCTAAGTGAAGTAAGCCAGAAAGAGAAAGAAAAATACCATATGAGATCGCTCATATGTGGAATCTAAAAAACAAAAACAAACAAAAACAAAGCATAAATACAGGACAGAAATAGACTCATGGACAGAGAATACAGACTTGTGGTTACCGGGGGGGGGGGGGGGTGTAGAGGGTGGGAAGGGATAGACTGGGATTTCAAAATTGTAGAATAGATAAACAAGATTACACTGTATAGCACAGGGAAATATACACAAAATGTTATGATAAATCACAGAGAAAAAAATGTGACAATGAGTGTGTATATGTCCATGAATGACTGAAAAATTGTGCTGAACACTGGAATTTGACACAACACTGTAAAATGATTATGAATCAATAAAAAATGTAAAAAAAAAAAATAAAAAAAAAAAAGATATGCCCTGCTAGAGGCAGAAAAAAATGGAGGTGGAAATTCAGGCTAAAAAGTAGGGAGAGAATGCTTTGATTTTAAAATAGAAAAGGAAATTATTGATTAGAAAATAGAAATGGGGGGGTTGGAAAGGAGGGCTACACTCTTAATGGATACCTCCACTGCACTTCATGCTACAGAGATGGGAGGGTTTGGGAAGACTCATGTTAAACTGATGGTTAAAACCAGGAGTTGACAAACTATGGCCTTAGGACTAAATGGAGCTCCCTGTTTTTGTAAATAAAACTCTATCAGAAAACAATCACCCTCATTAATTTACATATTGCCTATGGCTGTTCTCATGCTGTTAGGGTAGATACCAGTAGTTGTGACAGAGACCATGTGGCCTGCAAAGCTGAAAATATTTGCTATCTGGGCCTTACAGAAAAAGTTTGCTGACCTCTGGTTAAACATCTGAGTGAAGCAGTCCATTCTCTGACTTTAATACTTGTTATGTTCTTATAGCAATTTCACATATAAAAACAACAATGAATTATAACTATGACCTGAGGTGTGATTATAAGAATGCGTTAGCTGCATATTATTGGGGGAGCAATGTTGCTTTTCTTAAATAATGAGTTGTCCTTTGCCCTGGAGAAGTTCCTGTTTCTTACTGTAGCGGGTTGGGTTCTCTCTGAACTCTGCATTCTTTTGTTTCCGTAAGACCCTTTGCATGGCTATTGAAGCAACTGAATATGGCCCTTACCTCTGACAGATGGTCATAGCATCCCCAAGGAGTCATCCCACGTACTGTTGCTGCTGTCCTTGTAATGCAAAGTGGAGATATTTAATTTTCCCAAGCTAATAAATTTACCTTTTTCATATATGGAAAACATCAATGTACAGTGAAAAAGTAAAAAAAAAAAAAAAAAAGCATTTTCCAAATTCCAGATCAAATGTTACCTCCTCTGTGAGGGTTTTTGGGCCCTGCTGGATGGAATTAATCTCAGCCTCATCTGTCTTCTGTAACGTGCAGCTTGTACCTCTAGTAAATCTGTCCCAACATGCCTTGTTCTCAGATTGTCTGTGAACAGCTGTCTCCCTCTTCTAGAAGGTGAACTCCTTAGTGGTACAACTTTTATCTTGTCAGCTTCTGAACGCCCAGTGTCCAGCACAATGCCTGGCACCTAATAGGTGCTCAGTAAACGTTGAACTGATACATGAAAAGGGCAGACTGTTTGCTCCCACTGTATATTTTCTCTTTCTTCTCCACTACAGAGGCTAGCAGGCCTGCCTTCAGCCACCTTGTTCTGGCTATTGTATTGTCTTCCCCTTTCCCTTCACAGTTTATTTGCTCACTGACTTATCTGTGTAAATTATATGTGTATGAAAAATGTGTCTTTCACACTGAAATTTTCAAAATATGGATTTTCTCCCATCTCTAAAAATACTCATTCTTTGATACTTTTCTTCCCTGGACGTTATTTTTCTTCGCCCCCTTCTCCACCCCTAAATTACATTCACCTTTATGCACCTACCAAGCAGTGAAGAAGAGAGAGAAAAGGGGCTTGGTTTTTCACTACTCCCCCACTTCCCCCTTCCTCTTGCTCCATTGATCCAAAACACTTGACCCTGTCTTGGCAAGAACAAACTCTGGTAAGAAGTGCGGCAGCTTTCCTGCCCTGAATTTTAAAACTCATGATTGAGGAAGAGCCTCTTCCCAACCCCCACCTCCCACCGCTCATCAAAACATGGCCTTAGCTACAAGGACATATAATTCCTACATTTTAAAAACAAACTTATGAAGAAACTAATCATGATGAAAATGGGAGCCCCCAGTAGATATTCCCATGATCACTTTCACAGGCCATGGAGTAGCTCTGCCTTTATTAGCAAGGGACCCATGACAAAGGTCAAAGAAGGGCTCCTTTCTGACCCCAGCCCTGTGTCCACGAGCCCTTTTGCCTTTTACTCATGCAGCTGCCAGAGCTGTCTCTTAGTGTCCCAGCTTCCTAGGCACCCACCAGATTCAGCCACCAGGCTGAAAGGAAAGAAGAATTGATTTCAGTTTCCAACTTGAGAATGTCCTCATGGCTCCGACCTTGAGCAGGGCTATTTCACTGTCTTGCCAAATCTCAGTCCACAGCCAGAGCTGTGCTCTCAGCACTGTTTTGATGCATTTCCCCAGGATTTTTTTCTTCACTTCTTCTCCGTGGCCTCTTCTTGGCTAGCCCTGTGCCCCGACCCTCTCCAAACCCAGCAGGGCCTCCTCGCCAACCAGGATAATGATGGGCCTAAGAGAGCTGCGGCACTGGCTCTTGGCAGGCTGACAGGCACCAAAGAAGACCAGTGGTTGGGAGAAGCAGGGCTCCCTGGGCCATCTCTCCTGGTCTGAGAATCCCTTTGTAAATGAAGAGAGACTGGTACTAACATTGAGGCGGTGTGACCTTCGGCAGGACCTATTTCTGCCTCCTTTTTTATTTATAAGATGAAAACAATACCAGAAAGGCACAAATAGTCACACAGAGACAATGTCAGAGCAGTGGCCAGATCTCTTTGGAAAAGGCAGTGATTGCTTTAGGCTAGAACTATTAAAGATCTGAGAAAGTAGTGCAGGAGAACTCAAATTTGGTCAGACTTTCCAACAATAAGATCCAAACTAGATTAGGTAACTCTGTAGTCAAGCAATTACACTTCTCTTTCCAGCGAGTATATCTTATTTTCAGAAGTCAGGCTTGTCTAGGAAATACTGATTCTTGCACAGTAGTGCTATTCTAGAACCTCTTCTTCATCCTCATGGCTCATTCCTCTCCCTCTGGGCCACATCCCAGCAAAAGGGGGCTGTGTGACTCTCTCTGAAGCCAAGTTTAGCTTTCCTGCTAGGAAGCAAAATGGAGATCCTGAGTCTTTTCTGCTGGAAGTCAGCAATGGAGAAACATGTGATCCAGTTTCAGTTTTACCTCAGCTACTTGGGCAAGTTTCTTCACCTCCCTGGGCCTCTATTTCTTGCCCCTATAAAATAAATAGGCTAAATCTTTCTCTAAGGTTTCTCTGAGGCTCTGCTGCAATAATTCATTCTTAGCTGTATCAAGTGCGTCACAACTCTGAAGGCAAGAGAGAAATAACTGGCTCTCAGATGCACTGATTTTTCTTTGCAGCATGAATGGAAACTTCACAGAGGACACCGCCATATAGATGTGGTGGGGGTAGGAGACCCACATCGATTCTTCTTGAGAATCCATAGGGTTGACGCACACTCCTTTAGTGGCACCTACAGAGGCAGCACGAATCACCTTCTTTAAGCATCATCCCTGCCCTCCACTGCCCATCCAGCTAACTACACATGGAGCAAGTACTTTTTAGTGTCAGCACTATTAGAAATATAAAAATTAATCAAGCAAGGTCCTTTTCAAATCAAGCTCACAGTATTAGTTAGAAGTAAGGACCTAGCAAGGTAAAAACCCAAGGGTCCTAGGTGAAGATCACTCTGATACTTTTTTTCACTGCTCAGGAAGGGAATTAAGCAGCAGCTCAGAAGATCTTTGACATAGACACACCTCGATTCAAATTTGGGCAAGTTAATCTCTCTCATTTAGTTTTCTCATCTTCAAAATATCACAAAAATAGAACCTCTCTGAGGATTAGTGAGATAATAATGCATGTAAAATTTCTTTAATTTTTTGTCATAAGTATTTTTTGAGGGCTTTTACATATTTTGGAAGATAACTAAAGATATAATTTCTAGTGTAGATGTGGCCCCTCCCCTCATGAATTTTTCAGTGTGGTGCAAACATTAATTAGATATCATACAAATAAATGTATAAGTTTAAATAGTGATAAGCACTATGTGTCATTTGGGTCCTCCAGGGAACAGATGCAAAGACAGAATTACAAGCATAAGAGATTTATTGGGGTTAATGCCTGAGAAACATTAAGAGTAGAGAAAGAATTGGGCAGGAAGGAACTCAGACTGCAGTACAGAGCTGTCAAAGGCTTGGCCAGTTCAAGAGGGACTTAGGAATGAAGATTTCCCAGTAGAGGAATCCCACGCTGGACAGAAATGACCAGGCACTATGATTATGCACTATGTCCAGTCATTAGATTGAAGCTGCCTGGGAACAAAGTGGCCTCAGCTAGAAAGCTGGGGCAGGTCCTGAAGGCATTGAGTCCACTGAACTCTTTGCAGCTGCAAAGCAAATTCTTGAAGGAAGATCTGCTTGGTGTACTTCCATGGCTGTCTATGCTATGAAGGAAATACTGTAAGAGAAGTCAATGCAGAAACCAAGCTAGGCTTCCCCGACAATGTGTTGCTTAAATGGAGACGTGGAGGACAAAGCAGTGTAACCAGACCAAGAGGTACAAGCAGGAGCTGTCCAGGATAAGAAACAGCATCCGTGAAAGCACCCTGCCAGGAGAGGGCAGGACTTGTGTGAAGGAACCAAAAGAGAACAAGACTTGAAGCTAATAAGGCTGGAGCCAGATCTGGCAGGACCTAGTAGGCCATGAAAAGGGTTTTTGGTCATTTTCAAAAGAGACAAGAGAAGTTGGTGAAGGACTTTAAGAAGGGTGAGGGAGGAGTCAACATGATCAAATTTGCATTTAAAAAATTACTGTGGCTGCTCTGTTGACAAACGAATTAGCAGAAGAACAAGGAGAAATGTAGGGGGACCATTTAGGAGGTTCTTGCACAATATCTTGTATATAGTCAGCCCTCCAAAAATAAGACCGATCATCATCATTATTAATAATTTCAAACCTGAGTTACATACTCTTGCTCTCCGCATTCAACTAGGCACTTTTGCATTTGCTTTAAGTTCTCTACTAATTACCTCCAGCCTAGACTTTATTCACCACAAATTATACTGTCCAATAACCTCACATTTCATTGCTCTGTTTCAGATATTCTGCTTCATTGTAACAACCTTACTATTCCCTAAACACAATTTATACAATTCTGCTCCAAACGACAGCTCACACCTATCTGAATGTCCTTCCCCACCCTCTGCGAAAAGTCATCTTCCCCTCTTCTCAAACTCTGCTCAAGTCTGACCAGCCTACTCCATCAAGGCCCATATTCCCTCCAACCCATCATCCTGGAACGAACACCTGTCAAAAGCAGGGTTATATGTTGCAATGTGTTCTTTTCATTGTATTTTCACCTCTTTTGACTTTCTAGAAATCAAGGACTTGAGGAGGTAACAGGAACTTAGGAAATGAAAATGTAGAGGAATAGCTTATCTTTCCAAAAAGCTTATCATTTAAGGAAAAAAAGAATAGTCAGAAATGGTTGATAGAGATTGTTTAAGATGGAGAACAAGGAGCACAGGGAAAAAATGCTAGAAAAGGAAAATAAATGAAGGCGATGTGTCAAGAAAAAACAACTAGTAAGCATAGGAACTAAAATGTACTTAGCACTTACCTTGTACCACTTACTAGTCTAAGAATATGTATGTGTGTGTGTGTGTGTGTATGTATGTATATATATAATCTCATTTAATTTTCACAATGACTTTGTGAAGTATGATCCTTATCCTGATTTTGTAATGTTGAATGATAAGTATCACCCAGTCCCCTGAGCTCTAAAGAGAAAGAACATTTTCCTGAGCAACTCATTATTGAGCCTTAGTTGTGCCATATGGTCAGGGGAGAAGGTAACCTGAAAAGCTGATGAACACCAAATGGCTGCAGAATATGAAGTGGACTTCCAGAGGGAAAGATCACGTAGTAGGAAGTAGAGGTAGGAGAGGCAGGTAAGAAGGAAGAGGGATTTGGATAGGAGAAAAGTTTACAAGATATTAAGGCAGTTTTGAATATCCCTCCTCCATATCCTCAGGAATTTTTAATGAACATCTACATTGTCTTTTAGAATTTTCTGCCTCAGGTTTTCTTTAGTCTTTAGTAATGTACCAAGTCTGGCTTTAATGAGAGCTAGATAGCCCAGCTCCTTCAGATCTACCCAAAGGTGTGGTCTCTGGGAACTGTGGAGGGGTATAAATTACAGACATTAGCTTAGACAGAGAGGTACCTCTTTCTCTGGATCTGGAGTGTAGGGTGAGGGAACAAGTTTGGGAAGGGTTTTCTCTGTCCCAATGAAGGGAGATTTTGAAAGAGTAGTTTCATGGAATATCAATGCCAAGAAAATGAAATTAGGGACTTGGTGCAGAAACTTTAGGATTCCCAAGTTGATTCAAGTGACCCTGAAGACTCAGGGAGACGAAGGAGTGGAGGTTGCATTGAGGCCACAGTGAAGGTGAAGAGCCTTGATTTCCACCAAACTGGGGCTAAATCTGCACTGTTCTGCTTCCTCTTCCTTAATATTCTGCTCATTGACTTCCTCACCCACCCAGGAAACAGATTTTCTGTCCTGATACCCAAGTTGCTGGTGGCAGGAAGAAGGAGCCAAAGCTTTGCTCAAGGAAGAGCTATTATAACAAAATAACTCTAATTAGCGTGATAGTGCAGGCAGAGAAGCTCCATTTCTTCTGCTGAATACAGGGCCTTATTTGCATTTGAAAAACAATCTTATTAGAGCAGTATATTAGATTATAAGATATTTTCCAGGAAAATATTTCAGAAGAACCATAGTGATCCTCTGCATGTACTCACAAAAAGACACAGATGCACACCCTTAATTTTCCAATTAAAAGTACACACATTCTTTTTCAATTAAAAAGCATCCAGAAAGTAAGATAAACTGGTTACCAGATGTTCCCAATTTGAAGCAGAAAGACTTACGGAGGTTTAAAGAAAAAAGGACTGGAATTTGAAGGAGTGGACACTAAGGGAAAGCTGTACGGCGAGGTGAAGAGAATCGTGGAATTAATGCTGTTTAAAAATAACTGTGTTAAAAATCTGTCTCAGGGAATTATTCCATTTCATTGACTTGTGTAATTACAAAGGTAATTCCTTTGGGGGGAAATTTTAATGGGGTGGCTACAACCAGATGCACATGGGGAGCCCCTCCTGGTGCTAGAGTTGCAGTTAGAGCATCTTCAGCTCATCAGTGGGGGTTGGCCCCAATCCAAAGGGGTTCCATATACTGACGTGCACCTAAAACCACCCTCAAATGGTTTCTTTGCTTTCGTGTTCCACTTTGAAGTCCTTTTACTTTTGGCTAAACCTGTTCACGTTAAGCTATTTGCTCACTTTCATTCTTCCTTACCTTGCAAAATATTTCTGTTTTCTCCCTTTGTTCCACAATAACAGAAAATAAAACTATTTAGGACTGCAAAGAATTTTAATGATTATCCTGTCCTATTCTCTCATTTTCTAGGTAAGAAAACCAGGGCAAGATAGATTGATTTTCCCAGGATCGTACAGCAAGTTAAGGCAGGAGTGATGAAAAACCTAGACGTGGGGTCCCCCTCCCACAGGCCTCCTATGTCCTGCCTGCTCTTCAGTAACTTTCCTGGGGCAGCTTTCTCATCTTCTAATTTTCCCTCCTGGGGGCCTTTGCCAGCTCATGATAGCTCCCCAGTGATATGGAGCTCAGTATGACACACACACTATATGTTCTTGCAAGGGCAATCTCAAATGCCCTGGTTTGTTTCCTAAATACATTTTGTGGCCTTTTGGCTTATTTTGCACATCGGGCATTTGTTTCACTTTAAGTAGGCTGGCCCAAATGCCTTCCATCTAAAAGGAGTTTTTAAATGGGAAAAAGGAATTCAACAGAAAATCCTCTATTTTTAAAAAAATAAAATTGAAAATAAAACAAATATATAACAGAAAACTGAACAAGTCATGATCCCATCACTCTCCCCACCACTGTGATCACTGTGATGCATTTCCTCCAGGCTGTTCTCATAGGCATCTCTTTTTAATATCATTGTTATTTGTCCTTAATCTGACTTAGTGCAAACTCAGTGTTGGAACAAGCTGCCTATAAACTGTCTTGCTCTTCCTGAGAATCAGTGAAAGGATATCCAGAGAACACTAATACATCTAGAGCCTCACCCAACACATAACGGGGAGTTAGAAATAATTTTTTATCATTCTGTGATGTTTATGGTAGAGCCTGCAAATTTCCTATTTAATATCCATAACTCCCTTTTACCTTACTAACAGAACCCCAATTTTATTTAAAACAATTCAATGCCAAGCTTAAAAAACTATATTTCTGCAGCCTCTCTTTCACTTAGGATTGGTTAAATGAAACAGATAGTGAAACGATGTAAGCAGCAGTCACGGGGAGATTATTGCAGGCAATGCTCTTTAAAGGGAACTGGCCAGCTCAGTTGATAAACATGTTTTGCTCCCCGCTTCCTCCCTCTTCTTACCTGTATGGCAGATGTGATGGCTGGAGCTGCAGAAACCAACTTGACCATGAGGCATTCTTGAAGATGGAAACTATAGGCCAAGGAAAAAAGCCATAGATGGATTGTGGTGCTATTATACCAGCTCCGAACTACCAACTTTCCAACTTCATATTTGAGAGAAAAGTATGTGTCCATCTTGTTTAAGCTACACTTTTATCAGAATTTCTTTTTCACTTCAAGCTAAAAATTACTGACACAAGAGCCAAACAACCCTGAAATGCTTTCAGAGAGAGCCTCCCTTGAATGCCCTCTTTGGATACCCTAATGGTTCCTCTAATTCTGGATCCTTTGGTTACTTAGGATTCCCTAGTCCTCTCTGTGCACCTCTACTTCCCACATTGCTGCCTTGGCAAGGCCACCACCTTACCCTTTGGACTCTTTAGATTTGACTCTCTGGACTCTGGAGGGCTGGGCTTTTTCTCTCTTACCTTTGCCGGATTTCTCGTTGCATTCCTGAAACGGCCTGGCTTTGCCTGGGAAGCTGCTGCTCCTTCCAAACTCACCCCTATCCCTCTCATCCCTTCCTCAGTTTAATGTGTGCATCTGCTAGGAGTCATCCTGATTAACTTTCTACTAAATACTTAACAGAAGATTTACATGTAATATGTCTTTGTAGAACATCATCTAACACGTTCTCAAATTTTATCTACAATTTCCAGATCTATTTTCCCTCTTCCTAACAGTCTCTATCAAACTGAATGACTAGTTCTTATAGTTCCAGCAAGGGGTAATCATGGCAGATTAGCCCCAGCTGAACATCTATCCATCGGTGGCTAATGAAGAAGCTTTTCAGGGAAAAATTTCCCCCAGAGGTTAGCCATAGAAACAGAGGGACCCTTGTGCCATTGTATTATTTTTACCCCTTAATCTTTGGCATTGAGTTATAATTCTAGCAACACAGAGAATCTGAAATATTTATGGTGCAGAATTACTTAATGGATAAGTGATAACTTTTAAGTGATAGTCTAAAATATCCAACTTGTGGATAAAAATAAGCAAAGAAGGGTGGAGGGGATAGTTCAGTGGCAGAGTGCGTGCCTAGCATGCACGAGGTCTTGGGTTCAATCCCCAGTACCTCCATTTAAAAATAAATAAATAAACCTGATTACCTCCCCCACAACAAAATTTAAAACATAAAATAAAATTTAAAATAAAAATAAATAAATAAAATTTTAAATAATCAAAGAAAAGTAAATTATTAAATAGTAACATTGGCACCAACATTGGATTTTAGTGGCAAGTAAAATTCTTCCCTAGGCTAAATCACTCAGCAACATTAGCTTGTGACTATCAATTAGTTTGATCATTTTCTCCTTGGATTCTGGTGGCTATCTTTAACCCAAGCCCGCAGGGAAGCAATCTTCCTGGTCCAGATTCACCACTAATAAAGCATTCACAGGACTATTGACTAATGTAATTGATTTAACTTGGCTCACGTGTGCTCTCACTTGCATAAGCGCCCGAATTGAGAAAGGGCAGCATGGACGAGACCTCCGCAGATGGCCCTGGGTGGAATGGGTCAGAGAAGAATGACTTGGAGGAGATGGAAGGCTAGGTAAATGTCTTTTGGCACAAGTGTCAAAGGCTTGGCTCTCAGAGATTAATAATTACTTTAAATGAATTGAGAAGTGCTATAAAAGACATCACAAAGGTAGTCCATTCTGACAGGGCAGTTCTAAATCTTGGGGTCCTCAATGGCTTCCTTCTCTGCCTGTAACAGGGACTGTTCAGAAGATCTAATCCATATATTAAATTATTTCTCCCCTGGGAATTTCACTTACCTTCTGTTATGCAGAGCAAATCTGCACACACCCCACCTTCTACCTTCAACCTCCAAATTCTCTCCCCACCACCCATCATGACTTGGCAAACAGAGCGTTCTAGATACCAGAACCTCTTCTCAGAATTATAAACAAAAAAAATTGCTGTTTTTACACATAGATAAAAGACAAAAATGAAAATAGCTCAAAGTCAGTTCAGGTGGTCAGTCAGTTCAGAATTCAGGGTGGTTTTTTTCTTCTTTCTACTTTCAGTCTTCCCATATTGTCTTTGATTATAACACATATTAATGAAAGCTAACATTTTCTGAGAACTGACTCTGGGCCAGGCACTCTCCTAAACACATTACATATTTTATCTCATTTAATCCTCTTTACAAATCTATAGATTTACATAGAAGGAAACTAAAGAAATTAGTAACTTATCAGTGAGTAGCCTGCATCTGAGTCCAGGTCTAGCTGACATTAAAGTCAGGACTCTTAGCTACTGCAATATTATTTTTATAATGGAAAAAGATCACAATAAAAAAAAAGATTATAAGATGTTGAAACTAGAAATTTATTCATGGATTTATCTTGAGGAATTGTACTGTTCTAAAAATGAGAGGGTACATAGCATAGTAGTATATATATAGTATGGTCGTTAAGAGCCTGGATTTTGGAGCCAGGACCCATGAGCCTACAATCTTGGTACCTCCGTGACCCTGGACAAGTTACATAAATTCTTCATGCCGTATTTTCTCCATCTACAAAATGGAAATAGTAATAGCAAGTACTGTGGGGTTACTGTGAAGATTAAATCTATTATATTACATAAAATGCTTAAATAGCACCTGGCACATAGTAAGTGCTATGAAAGCATTGTTGTCATTATTGTTATTATTACTACTATTCTATTCCAAGATATTTTGAAGCAAGGCTTGTATTCTCCTGAAAAGAAATCTAGGCTGTAATTCTCCTCAGCTCCTGGATCAAGGATTTTAAGGATGAGACTGCCTGCCTTTCCTAGTGGGATAGGTGTGAGGTAAGGGATGAAGAGGGCATGGTGGTCAGTCTCTTTTGAGGCTGAATGAATGCACTTTGCAGATAGAAGTCTCCTGCTATCATTTTAACTGCACAGACAAGCCTTGGAGCAGACACTTCCTGTTAATCTTTTTTTCCTTCATGTAACAAATTAAAGTTATTATATTATCAAAGTTCTGCTCATTATTTTAAAAAGCAGGTGGGAAAGGGTCTAAGAATTACCACAAGAAACTCAAAGAAATAAAAGTGCAATATATGAAATAATAAAAATATTTCTCCAGCAGAAACAATAATTGCCTAATATATGCTCAAAAAGCAAAGTGAGTCTTGCTGTTCTTAAGCTAACGGATGAGAACAAGAGCTTACGTTTCACTATGGAAAGAATCCCTAAGGAGCTCAGGTTTTTCCAAAGTGGTGGTCCTTGCTGGTGGTGGTCATGGGCCTTGAACCCTCAGGCCTGGACCTCAAGGATTCTGTGACTCCCAAATTAAGGCCCAAGGAAAAATATGAACTATAAAGTGAAATTGGAGAAATGAATCCAATAGGGGAAAAATGGAGAAAATGGTGGTTCCTTTGGTCTAGGGAATATAAATCGAACAAATAACACTTCCTCACTTCTCACCTGGCCACTGCCCAGTGTAGAGGTTGCCTCCCAGGCAGCCTGAGCCACAGCACTTCTACAGTTTGGGACCCTTCTCTCTAGGACAATGGCTCAGCTGTTGAACAGCTCTTATGCTGAACTGAATTAGCTTCTATTCCTTAGTCTAGTTCTACCTCTTGACAGGGAAAAACAAATTTATTCTGCCTGTCTCATAAGAGCCTTTGAAATATTTGCAGACAATGATCTGCTGTTCCTTTGGTTGACTTTTTTTTCTTCTCCAGGGTAAATGTGACCATTTCAACTATCTCTGATTTCCTGACTCTCACCATCCTATTTGCCTGGCTCTGCTTGGTCAATATCCCCCAAGAATTGTGGTAGTACCACAGAACCCAGTACTTCAGTGTGGTCTGACCACAGCTCACTGTAGTAGGACCAGGGCTGCCTGTGATCGTCACCTCACTTCCCTTCATGCAATCAAAGATTGGGTTGGGTTTTTTTCCAGCAGATACATCACAGTGTTGGCAAATATTCAACTTGTGGTTAATTAGAGTTCTCAGTTCTTTCATATGAATAAACACTGCCAGGTAATCTCCTTCATCCTGAATAGCTGATTTTCTTTTTTTTTCCCCCCTAAATATAGAATTCTGCAATTATTTCTGATACATTTTTTCTTATTGAGTTAGACAAGATACTCTGGTCTGTCTAGACAATTTTGCATTCTTATTTAGTTCTGTGGCTATACTTTCTAGCTTTGTGTCATTTGTAGGTTTAGTAAAAATGCCATAACCTACTGATGCATTGCAAAAGTAAAGCAAACTTTTCTGACATTATTGAAAGTGTAAGCTTGGGTACATGTTGCAGAATGATTTCTAAATTAGTTCGAGCAATTTATAGACAGCCTTTTTCAATTCTTTCCAACCCACCTGCATGACATGTAATACAAGTCACATAAAGATGAAAAAGAGGCCTCTTTCCTGTGGGTAGCGAGCAAGGAAGAAAACAGAAAGAAGTAATGACACTATCCGCACCTTCCTCCCTATTCTCCTATTCCTGGTCCCAGGATTGAACACTTGTTGTCTGATTTAGGGCATCATCCCTTGGGGGTGGATGAGGCTGATGATGTGTTTATAGCTCTTCCAAGACCATGGCTCAGCCTAGCCACCCAACTTCCCTGTCTAGGGAAATCAGAGGCAACAGGTTGGTATCAGGTCATCATTTGAAGAGGATGGAAGTCAGATGCGGTAGCCCCAGTCTGTACAAAACTGTACAGTTCTCTATCTTCCTGCCAGCAGCCATCTCTGCCTCCCTCTTCCCTTCACCTCCGCAGGATCAGTACCAGACAGAAAAGGAGTTTTTCCCTTATTGATTTATTTCCTCCTATTTGGACCCAGTCAGAGGAACTGAGACTAACATTTATGAGCTTAATGTTAGGGAAGCAAAGCATACTAATAAAACTAACAAACAAAAACAATTTTATGGCCAGGGTCTGCTGGCCAGTATAATGTTTTCTCTCACACAGTTGAAATGAAAACATACTCTCAACCCAAACATATTCAGTCCGACTTTTACAGCTCCCCTCCCAAAGCAAGATAATCATAACAGAAGTCTCTAGGAAATTCTCCTACATAGATTGATAGAGGCTTCTTTTCCCCTATATTCAAGGTCAGGTAATCTCAAATGGAACTTTAAGAAATGCTCTACACAGTCATCGAAGTTGGAGCTATCAGACAAGAGAACAGAGGATAGGGCATATTAGAGAGCTGGCCCTAGAATCAGTCCTAGATTTCAGAACTGGCTTCTCTACCTATTGGCCATGTGATCTTGGGCAAATTACTTGTCTCTCTGTTCCTCAGAGATGAATAAATAAAAATAGAGTTGATGTGATAAGAATTAATCAAAAGTTTGTAAACTAGTTAGTATAGTCCCTCGCATCTATATAGTATTTAATAAGTGGTTTTTTTTTTAAGTTTTCTAACATATATGTTTAGCTTGCTTTCTTCCTAGTATTCAGTTACTGGCTTTGATCTAAAACAATTAAGAAACATGATAACTGTTGTCACCAGATTCTTAGAATCCTAGCATACTAAGAGATCTAGTCTGACCTTCCTTTTGCAGAAGAAGAAATTGGGGCCTAGGTAGAAAAAAAGAGTTTCCCCAGGTACATAGTGAGTGAATGGCTGAGCCAGGACTATAAACCAGGTATCTTGACTCCCTGACTCCCAATCCTGTCTCCAGTTATAGCAGAAAGGAATCAGGATTACCTGCATAACCAAATGCAGATTTAGATGTGTGTTTGTGTATGTGTGTGTATATATATATATATATATTTTTTTTTTTTCGGTGCTCTGCTAGAACAAGCCACTGCCAGGTGCTGTGAGATGGGAACCATGTTTGAAAGGAAAGACAGTGACCTGTTTTCTTTGCCATGGGGACATGGAACTTGGAGTTTCCATCAAGGTTACTTGTGGGCAGAAGGTTGTTTCCTAGAGGACATCAGCTCAGGAAGTATACCAAGACCCAGGGTTACTCACCACTGGGGAATTGTCTCGATTGTTTCATGCCATGCCTTGGTTTTACTGGCTAGTCATAGAGTTGCCTATGCACTGGGATTGTATAGCCTAATCCTCAAAGTCTATTATCACCTAAAAGCAGCTTTTGCTTTTGGCACTTGAAGTGTTGATTGTCACAGTCTTCTATTGGTAAACTTCCTTATGCATTGGATATTTATGGAAGGAAAGAAGGAAGGAAGGAAGGAGAGAAGGAAGAAAGGGAGGACGGTTGGTTCAAGGATGCAACAGTGATTGGCCCTTGAGAACTACGAAATAACGTTTTGTTCTGAGAGTTAATCTATACAATCAATTCATAATGGATCAGATCGGAATATGCAAAGTCATCTTAAAGGGACAGTATAGATCCTTAGCCAAATAAGACTTTCATTTCTGTGGTTCCCTAACCTGCACTAGCATCAATCCATCTGATCCATCTGATCCATCTGATCCATCGTTAGATCAGAGTCACTTGGGATCTCTGTAAACATTCAAATACCTAAAACCTTCACAGACCCAATAAATTAGAATTTCTATTAGCGCCAAAAGAATCTTTCTTTGTAAGTCCTCCAGGTGCTTTTGTGGCAATCAGTCCCAGCCTGGCCAGCAGACTGGCTTTGGGAACCACAGCTCCACTGAAAGAGGTCTGAAAAGGATTAACATATATAAAGAGCAATGTGTAGGTCAGAAGGGAGTTGGTCAGCCAAGGGAATGTGGGGAAAAGGGCAAACTTGGCACACTCTGGCCCATGTGAGCAAAATTCTGGAACTGGGTACCCTGCCAGGGTGCAAGAAACATCTAGACCACTTTTCTTTTGAGAAGATAGCAAAAGCCAGATGAGCAGAGCCTGGTGTTATAAAACACTTGAATCATTTAACTCCCCTTACCAAAGTCCTTGCTCACTGAGCAACCTTCTGATGATCTCTCTTCCCTTGCAACTGGCCTATAGAGAGCAAAGGTATAGATCAGACCAAATGTTTCCCACTTTAAATTGATAAACTGGCATTCTTGTTATATATCAGTCTCTTGTGAGTTTGTATGAGTCAGCATCCTTGAGTCTGACCAACTCAGAGGCTCTGCCAAAATCGAGGTCTCATGCTGCAAAGCTAAGGGCCTGACCCTGGGCCCCAGTGAATTCATCAGAGTAAATGTCCCATTCAGGCCCCAGGAAGCCAGCCAGTTTGCCTCTCCTGGGGAAAGGAGGTGAGAAGAAGCCCATTTCTCAGGGAAACACAATATAGATTCTCTTGATAATACATGTGCTTTATTAGGTACATGAACTCAGAAGGGTTCTTATCATAAGAACAGCCATTCAAAATGTTCTCTTCTCTAAGAGCTTTCATATGTATTAACTCATTTGACACTTCTACCAACCTAGGAGGTAAGTCAGGCATTTCATTATTATTAATCTTATTATTTCAGAGATGAGGAATCTAAGCACATAGCCACCTACCTTAGATCCAAAGTAAATGACCCATTTAGGACCAAAATCCACATCTTTTGACTCCTATATTCTTTTTATTTCCCCTCTCATTTAATACAGAAAGTACTATAAACAAAACCCTAAAGGAGGTAGGGTAAGTTTAGCTCAGTGGTGGAAAGCATGCTTAGCATGCTTGAGTCCTGGGTTCAATCCCTAGTACCTCCACTTAAAAAACAAACAAACAAGAACCCTAAAACAGCAATAAAATCACCTGTATGGAATAGAGTGGGACTGTGCATGTGTCTATGAGATGGGAGGCTGGGTTAAGGACACGGGTATGGAGGGGCAGGTTGACAGCAGAAGAGAAATCAGATCAATGGTGATAATAAGAAAGCATATCAGATTTTTTGCCTTTAGCCAAGAGAACTGGGGAATGATTCCGTTTAATTGAACACACTATTTATTGAGCACCTACTGTGCACAAGGCCAAATGTGCTAAGTGCTGTCAAGAGGAGTAGAGTTTAGGAAAGAACATTTTAAAACATGTATTTTGGTGTGGTGAAGAGTGAACCCGAAATCTTTTTCCTTCTTTAATGCAGCACCAGAGAGTACAGTCCACACCTAGGGTATTTAAGGGGAGGTGGGAAAAGGGAGATTGTGGTAGTTGAGAAGCTGACTGTTACTAGGAATCTGGCAGCCAAGACCATTTGGAAATGAGGGTTTGATGACATCAGGGATGAATATTTGTGCAGAATCCCTCTTGCGGAATGAAAAAGGATGCAGTTTCCTTAACACTTTTCCATCATATTTTATCTTAGGTCTTTAAGTCCTTGCTGACTTCACCAGTGACAGTTTCCAAAATAAATCTGTTTTTTAAAATGCTTTTCACAATTGCATGAAAACAAAATCTAGATTCCAGAGGCACAGGAATTACGAAAGGGGAAAGTCCCTGGACTCCTCTTTCTCCTGCACTGACGTGCTTTTCAGCATGATCCATAGTTGGGACAAGGGGCTCCAGCCAGATCTCTGTTGATTAGCCCACAGACACTGTCCTTCAGTCCTCATGTTTTGCTAGCTGGTTGCTCTTTATAAATCTGTACATTCTGGTGTGAGCACTCTAGGGTGGCAAAGGGAGAGAGAGCTGCCTGTTCCCCACCCGATCAGTGCATGTCTGGTTGGATCAGCCTCCCACCTCTCTGGCTGATTCATCAGGCTCAGTCTATTCAAACAGATGGGACTTCTATTTAGGTATTTTAATAGCATGTATTTAAGATACCCTATTGAGAATCTGATCTGACAGAGGTTTGATGAAATGTTGATGTGCTGAGAAACTAGGCTCACTAGGCAAATAACGTCTCCCCAAACCAAATAATTTTAATCAATTCAATCAAGTACTTAACTAAGGGCCTTCTATGCAACACTGTGTGCCCAGCATTAAGTTAGAGAACCAGAAAAGAAGTAGAATGCTTGGCAGACAAGTCCTTCTTTCTCTAGAGAGAAATAGTGCACTGATGAATGTCTTTGTAATTTTATAAACATCTTTGCCTACGATGTGCAAGGGGTTCAAGCAGGTAAGGAGCTAAATAGTCAGGATTGTGGCCACACATCTCTAATATCAAGCCGGCATCTAACATGTGGCTCTCTATAGTCTCATGATGAGAAAAAAAAATCTAACATTATTGAGCACCTAAATTGAAAGTACTGAATGTACACCATGTTCTTCTTGACACCATGCTGCTGTGTTATTGCCCTAACTGTAACATCCACTCTCCCACTCTGCTATGCTTATCCATATCTGATCTTTATTTTTTAAGGTCAAATCTTTCTTTAAAAGCTTTTTATTCTCAATTTTCAGACAATAATGATATGTTTTCTTCATAGTCTTTGCTGTTAGTAATATGCCTTTTGGATCTTCAGTTTAGTACCTAACAGCTTTAAAGTCTTGCTTGGTCTCCAACCTTTTAGGTTTGTGAGACTTGGATAGTCAATAATACTATAAACTCTTTAAGAGTAAAACTCAATTTACATTTGTTCAGTTATTCAATATTTTGTGGGTATCTACTATGCACCAAATCACCATTGTAGAGGAAATAAATATAAATAAGAAAAGAGCTCCCAAGAAGCTCACACATATATTTTCTACTCTGAAATGGGATCAGAATCTCTGTGTAGAAAGCACTTAGGCTGGTGCCAGACACAAAGTAAGTCTTCTATAAATGGACACTCTCATTAGCTATTACTTCTCTGATACTGAATAAAAGAGTGGGAAGTAGAGATAAGAACTAAAAAAGGAAGTTACAATTGTTGGTTTACTTTTGGAGGTATAATAGGAAACCCAACTCAAATGGCTTAAACAGTAAAGGAGACTTTAACCCACTGGTTAATCTAACTGAAAAACTCCAGAGGTAGGGTAATGATTGGTTATGATTCAATCAGGGTTTTGGCTCCATTTCTTTGTGATTCTTTTGGGACTACTGTCCACGTGTATTGGCTTTATCCTCAGGCTGGTAGCAAGATGACTGCAGTAATTGCAGGCTTCACATTTACATGTAACATCCAGGGAAAGAGAGAATTCATCTCTTCTGGTGGCTCTCTTAAAAGTGTGGAGATTTCTATCCTCAAAGCTCCAGCACGTCTCCCTTCTCATCTCAGAGTACCAAATGAGTCACAGCCTTTTTCTCAACCAGTTCCTTGACCAAGGAATGTCATGACTGCTTGGCTCAGACTAGGTTCCTGACCCAGGCACTGTTAAGAGGGTGAGACTACTGTACCAGTTAGAATGGCTTGTTTATACAGCAGTAACAGCCAACTCCCACATCTCAGTGGCTTAACATAGCAGAAATTTATTTCTTGCTCTCACGACATGCCGGTATAGGTCGGCAGGGGGAGCTCTACCATTATAGTCACTCTGGGACCCAGACTGATGGAGGCTTCATCTTGACACATGCTTCAGCAATCACCAGAGCAAGGGGAAGGGGACCCGGTGAATCATACACTAGCCCTTAAAGGCTTCTGCCTGGAAATGGCATATGTCATTTCTATTCACATTTTTATTGGCCAAAGTAAGTCACATGGTCACATCTACCTTCGACAAGCTAGGAAATGCAACCCTACTATGTATCTAGAACTAGAATATTTGTGAATAGTCACAATCACTATGACAATTATCCTTGGGTCAATCAGGACTGACTGTACAGATGACTTTAGAGTTAGCTTCTCCTGAAGCACATGTACTTCCTTGGGAAGAGTATCCCTTAGCAAATATTAGGTACTACTAGGGAGTAATGGCTGCTAAATAGGCAACCAGTAATGCTTATTATAGAAGTTACACAGAGGCAAACTGATCTGAGACATCAAAGACGATAGAGAAAACAAGATCATGAACAGATTGGCAAAGGTTGAAGGAAAGAGAAGCAGCAGCTGTAGGATTGTAGCCATCCAAAAATCTGCACAGCAGGAAGGGTCCAGATGAAAATAGGCAGCAGGGCCAGCACATGAATTAGCATCTTTGCTGCTACATTCCCCAGCCCAGTCACGGGAGCATAAAAAGCACATCAGGAAGATATGAAGGGATAATGGATGATTTGAGGGAACGTGTGGCGAGGTCTTGGATCGTTAAGGAAGTTGAAGAGTTGAAGAAGTCAGGGGGTTCTCAAATGCGCAGAGAGGCCAAAGCTGTAATATAACCCAGAACCAGTCATATTTCTAAACTAGGTAAAGTCCTTGAGAAGTAACCTATAACAAAGACTTGTAACAGGTGGCACAGATGAAATGGAATCCAAATGATGGAAAATAGAAGACAACCAACATCAGGTACTGATACAAAGATGAAGCTTTCTGTCCCATGGGTCTACAGGTGTTACAGAAAGGAGGTCTCTGTGGGAAAGGAGAGTGTAAATTTATGCTAGAGCCATGTTTCTACCCAGGGGAGGCAACAAAATGTAGAAGAAAGAACTATTCCAGACCAGCAGTCAGGAAACTCGTGTTTGACTCCCAGCAGTGACTATAAATATGATACGGGCAAATCATCATAAACTTCTTTCAACTTGTCTCTTCAGCGAAGAAAGTGCATAATCATGCCTCCTCTACCTTCCTCAGAGCTTTATGTGAATCAGATGGGATAGGAAAGCCCTTTGATGCATGACAAAGCCCTAGATAAATGTATGTATGCAATTACAATAGAGATGTGGGTCAGTGGGAAGAGCTGAGGGTAGTTAGGATATAGGTGAGACTCTATCTCCAACTGAATAGGGCCTAGATGGAAAGACAGAGTGAAGAAGAAGTGGAGCTATCAGTGGGCTGATAGGCAATGTCTAGTAAGTCAAGACTTCCAATTGCAAGGGATAGTAACCCAACTCAAATTGGCCTAAGAATAAAATAAAATGTATTGACTCACACAATAGAAATAATTGCAAGGGCAAAAAGGGCTTCAAGTGTAGCAGGATTTAAGTGTTCAAGCGTTGTGGTTGGAAATCTGTCTCTCTGCATCTCTAGAGTCCGCCTTCCTCTGTGTTGGTTTCATTGTCAGGCAGGCTGTCCTCCATAACGATAAAGATTGTCCCCAGCAGCTACCAGTTATGCTCCACTGGTTTAGTAATCCCAGTAGAAAAAGACAGTGCCTTTTTCTCATTTCAACAAAAACCCTGAAGTAACACTCACTATCTGGCCTGGATCACATGCTCCTCTCTGAATCAATCACTATGACTGGCATCAATCCCAGCTGAATCACGTGGACGTAGAATCGGTGGGAAATGCACGCTGTGGGAGAACAAATGAAAACCACCCACATCCACCACCGGAAGTAGGCTTAAGAGGCTTGTTCCTGAAGTGACGATTGTGGAGAAGAGGACACAGGACAGAGGAGGGAAGAAAATCAAGGGAGGATGTGAGGCAGAGAGAGAGTAGCACTTACTGGAGAAGGCCAAGTTTACAAAGGGATTTCCCAAGGGCACTCTGGGAGATGAGGAGGTGATATTTGTCAGTCAAAACAGTGAGGACATATTTAAGAATTCCCGAAGTGGCCCAATGCACTCTGAGAAACAGTAGTTTGGGAGGCAAAAGCAGCCACAGTCACAGACTTTTGGTTAGTTCTTTGTTTGGTAGGTAGTTCTGTTTCTAACTGCTGGGGTAGGGGAGGGAGGAAAAAGACTGTGTCAGTCTTGAAGGAGCTAGACTAATGCAGGAGACATGGACAGAGATCTCCAAAACACTGCCATAATTTTACAGCTTAATGAGTCTCAGCGGAAAAAGCAGCAAAGAAGTTACCACTAAATTTACTAAAGTTACAGCCTGCCAAAGAGAATGTGAAATGTGAGTGACATACACAGCATGCGAGGTCCTCTCCACCCACCCACTGAACATAAAGGCCCACCCTGTCTTGCCTTTTTTCCACTCTCCTACATACACATTATACCTGCACACAGGCACATAACAGCAGGGAAGCATACTCTTGGAACATTGTTAGAATCATTCTTTAGACCTCCCAGGTAGGTCACTACCCTGAAATGAAAAGCTACCAGTTTCCCATTTTTTGAAGCTGGTGGAATAGGGCTGATTAAAGCTGACTTCATACTGAGCAAATACTTGAAAGAGGCAATTTAGTTCTGGATCCATCCTCTGTGTCTTACAATTGCCTTCAACAGCACCCCTGATATTGGTACACTTCCAAGCATGTTCAAATGGAAGGGCCTCACCTCATGCTTAACCAAATGGAGACATTAGCCCACTATGACCCTGGACTTAAAGGCTTAACTCCGACAGAGAATTGGAGCAGAGTTTACAGTGCCAGCTTAGTACTCGGATGGCCAGAATGAGTCTATGTTATGACTTAGAGTCTGAATCCCAGAATGGATGTAAAGGGCAACCCAGAGAAGCTACTTCCTTCAGGAAAGAACATTCAGGATGCTTGAATTCTTACCTCATGAGCATGCTTCCTGTTACTCTGTCTTCTGTAGTTGTTGCCAGGAAAGGCTCTCTGGTCACAAACCCTAGAGTTCTGATACTCTCTGTTGGCTCTAACATCCAAAACAGGTATCTTGGTTACAGGGCCCTGTCTACTCCCTAGTGAATAACAGTAATTACTGTACACAGTGCAGGGAGAGATATTACTTTAAAAAGAAGCAGCACATAGACATAAATTATCATAAGACCCAGCAATTCCACTCCTAGGTACATACCCTCCAAAATGGAAAACAGGCACCAAATACTTGTACAGAAAAGTTCACAGAAGCATTAATCACAACAGTCAAAACGTGGAAACAATCTAAATGTCCATCAAAAGCTGAATGGATAAATAAATTGTGGTCTATACACACAATGGAGTACTAGTCAGCCATAAAAAGGAATGAAGTACTGATACATGCAACAACACGGATGAACCTCAAAAACATTACACTAAGAGAAAGAAGCCAGGCACAAAAGGTCACATATTACATGATTCCATTTATATTAAATATCCAGATTAGGCAAATACATAGACACAAAGAAGATTGGCTGGAGGGAGAGGGGAATGGGGAGCAACTGCTTAATGGGCACGGGGTTCCATTTTGGGGTAATGAAAATGTTTTGGAACTAACTGGACAGAGATGGTGATTGCACAATATTGTGAATGCACTAAATGCCACTGAATTGTTCACTTTAAATGATTAATTTTATGTCATATGAATTTGACACAAGAAAAAAAAGGGGGAGGGGGATACAGACTCAGCTGATAAATACCTTTATCCTCTCACTCCTTCACTTCTACCTGAAGGTGTACATAGAAAGGTAAAGTATCAGCCATTATGTGACTATGAAGCAACCAATATTTGCCAAGAATGGCTGAGCATACAGATGTAAGTGGTAGGGAGGATAGAGCTCAGTGGTAGAGCATGTGCTTTTAGCATGTGTGAGGTCCTGGGTTCAATCCTCAGTACCTCTGTTAATAAACAAACAAAAAAACAAACAAACATAATTATTCCCCCTCCCAAAAAACTCAAAAACAAACAAAAAAAATAAAAGGAAGCTGGGTCTTTGAAATCATGAAGGAAACCACAGTATCATCAATTTTATTACGAGACAAATAAAACCCCTAGTTGAAGAAATAGCATAATCTTTGTTCTTTACAATTTCCTGTTTAAAGAATGACCTCAACATAAACTAAGAGAACAAATTCACACATGAGCCTTTGGTTAGATGTATTTGTTAGGTGTACTTTTGCTTAGGTGATTTCACCAGTTGCTGGCAAAATGCACTTTGCTGTGTAGATCAGCACTCACCATCTGTAAGCATTCCAAACAGGAAGATAATTAACACAAAATAGCACCACAAACATTAGGTACACAAATAATAACAAAAACAGAAAATAACAGTCTTTTCTACAAAGGCCATGGTTTACTCCTGGCCTGAATAAGCGTAATTGTTTATTCATTCAATATGTACTGACTACTTACTACGTGCCAGGCATCAAGCCAGGGATATGAGCCAAAATACTGCAGTGAGCAGGAAAGATAAGTCTCTGCCCTCATGGAGCTTACATTCTAGCGAGGGGAGAGACAAACAATAAACACGCGAGCGATCTCACATACACTGCGTGTTATTATCATGCATCCAGAGGAACACATTAGGCTTCCAACTCTCCTCTGAAATAGGACTGGCTCTTAGCTCCTCCATCTGCGGTGTGGCATTGCAGGGTGCGCAGGTTCCTCAGTTACCAGGAGTCAGCAACACTTTCAACTTGACAGCAAAGGTCTCAGTTGTCAAAGATTTCTTTCTCAGTTCCTTATTACCATTGCCGACATCATCCCTATGCTTCATCCCACTTCAGGAAAAATATACACCAAAGAAACATCTCGCCCTAAAGAATCCCACCTTTAAAAAGGGAAAAACTAAACCAGAAGCAAAATTCATTATTGTTTCCAAGAGAAAGAGCCTACCAACAAAGCAAAGCCAACCTTTCCGGCAGAGGATAAAGGAAGAGGGCAGAGTTGGCACAGCATTCAGGTCTAAAACTTGTGTACAAGGAAAAATGCAAATAATCATGAAGTACAATATTTAACTCTAGCACCTGAAGAAAATACGCTAGACCAGTGCTGTTCAACAGAAATAAAATGCAAGCTACAAATGTGAGCAACATATGCAATTTAAAATTTTCTAACACCATATAAAAGAAAGAAAAAGAAACAGGTGAAATTATCTTTAATAGTATATTTCCTCTAATTCAGCATATCTTCAGCACTATCTTTAAAACACATAATATAAAAATTATTAGTAAGATATTTTACAATCTTTATTTCCATACTGAATCGGCAAAATTTGGTATATGTCTTATATTTATAGTACATCTCAATTTGGACTAGAGACAGTTCAAGTACTTAACAGCTACAAATGGCTAATGGCTACCTTATTGGACAGGGCAGCCCTAGACAAAATACTCACTAAATTCCCTTTTCCAAGAAGATTAAAGCTAATGGCTCCCTAGAATTGGAGCTTCTAGACATCTCAAGAAGCTATATTCTGATACCCTCTACTGTTAGCCTTGGAAACACAGCCCTAGGTACCATGAACCACAAGTAAATAAAATTCACTGATTAAGAAAAAAATATATATGCAATTCAGGCAGGAACAAAATGATATGGCTTGATGGAGAAAAAGACTATGTTCTCCTAATGCCAATGCATCTGTCCATTCAGCCATTCAACATTTGTTGAGAGCCTACCATGTGCCAGAATTAATTCCGTATGCTAGTATCCTGCCCTTAGGGAGATTACAGTCTTTGGGGGGAAAGGCTGATAGACATAAATAATTAGATAAGAAATAAACAAGTTCATTGTAAATAGTAATTTTGCTATGAAGAAAATAAAACAGGAAAATATCCTCATGAATTGGAGATTATTTTACATAGGGCAAAGAAGGCTTTTCTGAGAAAGTGGCATGTAAGCTGAGAATGAAATAAAAGGGACAAAAATGGAGAATGTTCTATGCAGAGAACACAGTTAGGGCAAATACCTGAGGCAGGAAAAACCTTGGCATACTTGCAAAACAGAGAATGTCAATTGGTTAGAGAGTAGTTAGTTAGCAGGGAGGATAGCAGATGTGGTTATAAAAGTAGTCAGGGGCCAGATCTCTTAGGACCTATAGAAAAGGGTAAGGAGTTTAGAATCTAGATATTCTGAGAAAAAGTCAATAAAGGGTTTTTTTTTGGGGGGGTGTGTTAATATTGCTTGGAGTAGGCTGGTAGTGGTGGAAGTATAAGAGGTCATATTTAGAATATATTTTCAATTTAATAGCAAGTCCTGTCATCTCCACCTTCAAAATTAGATTATATAAATTAGATTATAGTTTGAATGTGACAGGACTTGCTGATGAATGGGACTTAGGATGAAAAAAAAGAAAGGATGGTCAACTACTAGACTTTGGACTTGAGCACACAAGTGAAATGGCGGTGCCATTTACTGAGATGGGGAGCTGAAACAGGAGCAAACCCTGCTCCTCCTCCTGTATTTCCAATCTTGATAAATGTAACAACAATTCAGTCAAAAACCTGAGCTTCATCCAAGGCAAAGCCATATCCAAACAGTCACCAAATCCATTAACTTCATCTCCCCAAAGTTTCTCAAATCTGTTCCCTCCTTTCTATCTCCACTGACTTGGACAGGTCTTTAGACCAATTACTCACTAAGACTACTGACATTGCCTTAATCTCCAGGTTTAAACTCCAACCCAGCATCAAAGTTACAAATTGTTCCCCTACTTAAAATTCTCCAACAATCTTTTTGAAGAGCAATTTGGCAATATCTATACTTAAAATGGACTTGCCCTTTGATTGGCTATTTCTTTTACGATTCTACCCTATAGAAATGTTCAGAGAATGTCGTTATAAGGGTAATTCATTGCAGCACTTTAATAGTGAAAAACTAGACACTACCTAAATGCTATTCAAGCAGGAAATTGTTACATAAACCATCATACAATTACATTATAAAATTCTACTTAGCCGTTATTTTAAAAAATGAAGCAGGTTTAAATACACTGATATAGAAAGATCTCCAAGATACTTCAAAAGCAAATGGCAATGTGTATATGATTGCACTTATTTGGTCTGGGATGATAACACCTTAAACTATAGACAATGATTACGTCAGAGTAAGTGAAATAGGAGTGGGCTGGGTGGGAAGTTCTCACTTTTTACTATATAATATATATATATATATATATATACACACACACATATATATATATATTTCTTATTGGATGAATTTTTAAGTAATCTATAAATTTATATAATAGTAACACCAACACCAACACCAACAAACTATATGATCATCCTGTATATACATAACATGATTCAAGGCACTGTAGAACCCAGCACCAGCCTTCATTTTCAGATTAATTTCTCAGACTTATTTACATTAGGTAAGTGATAATGTACTTTTGTGTGATGGGAAACATCAGTTGATTGTTGAAACTGGGTTATGTACTAGACCTATGTGCTTTGCAACTGGAATAGGAAAGGTAGAAGGACACGATGCTCTTTCTGAAGAGATGCCAAGGTACTTGGTTCCTTCCCTTGAGAGCACAACAGAATTAGTCCATTCCTTTAGCTCTTCAAAGAAAGTAAAATTTCATGATTCTTACCCCTTCTCAACCCATTTGGCTTTACATGTTTCATAAATACCTGTACTTATCTTATTTACAGTTTATTTTGCCTTCATAATATAAAAAGCTAACAAAAGAAAACAGTGAATTTAGTGTTACAGTTCCACTTCCTTTCTGAAAATATTCCTCATTTCTCCAAGAGACTTCTGGATTTTAAATAAAAAACAAAAAACAAAGTGATACTAGCCTAGCTCTGCTAGAGATAACACATCTGAAATAGCTTTGGTAGAAACAAAATGCTGAATTAACAGAAGATGGAATTATACCAATTCCTAAATTCTAAAGATTTTCATATCTGTGTTTTGATTGCCATTTCTTACTTTTTTTAAAACTCAGGAATAAGGAGAACAAGAAAGTATATATGTAAGTCTTTCTACTGTGGTCCTGGCTGGGAATCTAGCCATAGAGCCAACTGATAGAAAATAAACTGCTCTTCCCAATCTTGTTCCCATTCAGCATCTAATTCTCTCAAAACAACATCAAAAAGAGTTATGAAATACTTGATTATTTCTTCTTCAGTCATTGAAATTAGAAATGAAGTACCTTGGCAAGATAGGAAAAGAAAAACCTAATTAGCGTTTATGCTGTGGTTCATTATAAATCCTAAACCTGCCACCTATAAGAATTCCTCAGTTAAAATATCCCTCACCTGGTTTGAATGGCTATAGCACGTCAGAAGACTTTTTGTTGTAGTTGTTGTTTTGTTATTATTATTTGGCCTCATTTTAAAATGTATTACCTACTTCTTACCTCCATAAAATAGCAGAGCAGAAAGGAAACACTGATGATCCTACCACAATCCTCTCATTATTGACAGCTGAGAAACTGGCCCAGAAAGATTACATCAGATAACGGTGTCACAGTGCAAGTGTCTAGTTACCTGGAACTAGGACTAGGATGTCTCCTGACTTCCAGGCTATGCCAAATTGGATATTTTCTTTTTATCGATTAAATTGGCACCTTAACATCCTTAAGGTGTTTTGGGAGAAGGGGGCAACTAAATAAGAAAAGGCTTCAACTTCAAGGGCAGATAGAATGAAAGGAGTTTTCCACCAGATACAAGGCCAGGATATAAGTGAGAGGAGAAAAAAGTTTCATTTAAAGCCACAGGTAACCTCCCATGCTGACTCCCAGAGGTGGAAAAATGGTTTCTTGGTTAGGGAAATATTTTGGTAGGCCCTTCGGATATGATAGGATCTTTTAAGGTCCTACTTGAAATAGAAAAAAAAAATAAAAACTAAGTTATTTTCTCTAATACATTTATAATTTTCCAAGGCCTTTGGGGGGGGGGGGATGGTGATAAGAGAAGGAAAAAGGAAGCTGAAATTTTAGCAAGGAAGGCAGGACTCTACTTGGGATGAAACATGTGAGAATGGCGAAGACACTGTTTAAGAACAAGGATGTATGCGATCCACTCATATTCCTTAACTATTCAATACTGAGACAAAAACCGCTCTCATTGCCCTACCCCCTGCCCATGACTGCAAAAACTTCCATGAAGATCTGCTACACAGACTTGTGTGGATGGTACTGTGAGAGCCAGTACAGGTGGTGCAGACAAGAGGGGAAGAAGCCAGGGAAGCAGAAAGGTTTCCTGAAATAAGGAGAACTTGGACAGTGTAATGGCTAGGATACCAAATGAAAACATTTCAAGGAAAGGACTGGTTGACAGCATCAAATACTGAAGAGTAGCCAAAGAGACTGAGAAATAAAGGACTGCTGGTTGGATAATTAGGACTGGAGAAAGCTGTTTCAGTGTAGTAACAGGGCATAACCTAGACTGCAAGAGGGAGATGACAGAAATATGCAACTAGTCTATATGAGTCTTTAAGAAGTTGGTTAAGATAATGTATAGGAAAAATAGAACCATAGCTTTAAGAAGCAGAACATGCAAGTAAGATTCAAGAAAAAAAATAGCAAGAAACATGTAACCATTGAAATAAAGAGCCAACAGTTCACCTACAACTGCTTTAAAACTTAACATCTGATCACTATTTATTTAAATTAAATTCTAAACTATGAATATTTAGAAAACAATGTTTAAAAGTTGAATAGCTCCATGTGCACAAGGTACGTACATTAAGTGATTCTTAAGGCAACTTAGTGCCAGAAAAAGGTTAGACCACATACAACTGCATCTATTACTTGAAACATGACCAGTAAGAGAAAAAAATTCTGAAACTTTTTTTAAATGGGAAGAGTGTTCATTTTAATTATGCTCCAAGATGTTACAGAGCTAGAAATTAACAAATTTCAGTAAGTACAAAATAGATTTACTGTCAATATTCTGTCATTAATACAACTCAGGTAAATAAAACATTACTTCACACAAGGCTCAGATGCTCCAAAATCTATTCTAATTTTATACATGTACTACAAAATGATAAATACTTAAAAATTACAATGCCATGGAAAATATTACAAAAAATACAATTGTTATAGACCCTGAAAGTTCTTTAAAGTTCTGCCTTAGGGAGTAATACCATGCTACACGTCAGAACCAAAAATAAACTATTTTCCTTGAGGTTACAATGCTCAGCAACATACTGGATGCACTCTAAAATACCATGCCTGACAAGAATCAAAAGAGAGACAAAGAAGGCCTTCAGTGAGGTTGAAAGAAGAAAAAAGAGAAAAGTAATCAATTGTTATATGCTAATTTATGCTGGAATGGTCTGTTTAAACAACTTACAGCACTGCAGAAGAACGGAAAAAGAAGGGTACCAATCTCAGCTTTATATGAAGGATTTTCAAATCAGCACAAACTCCGGCTATTCTAAAAGGTACTATTCCTCATGCTCTCCCCTCTTCAATCTTTTATATAGACGTCTTATCCTATGTCCATGCTTCTTCTCTAATTTCTCCCTAACATCTTACCAAACACACTTTCTGTTTTCTATTATCCAACATACAAACCAAAAGACATTAAGCAAAACAACAGAATCTATCAGTCAAGTCAGTTCTAAAGACACAAATTTTGGTTTAGATATTGATCATGAGATTTAGGCACAGCCATCCCTCTTCAGCACACTCTCACCTCCCCCTGCATATTGACTCCATCCTCAATTGTAGGGCAATATGAAGCTTTAAGATTTTTTTCCCCTCATCAATGACTTGCCTGTTACCAAGCTGCTTGGTTGGCAGCAATGCCAGGAGTCGTTTTGAATGCGTGGTCAGAACAGACAAAAAGGACGTGATCAGTGGATTACTGTAACCTACCAGAGTGGGCTTCTACAGGCGGACTAGAAGAATTGACCTTATAGACTTCTCACACTCATTTCAGAAGGGAGAAAAATGTGTCTTAAAAAGGAAAGGAAAAAGATGAGATATGGAAATACAGCAAAATATTAATACTGTAGTAATAGGGAAGGGAATGCTTATAGCCAACCTACCTTGTAGGGAAGTTTCTGGCATAAAAATCAACACTTTCTCTACTGATATTCTTTGCACAAGATTAACAGTTGCTTTACACCAAGAGGGGCAGAAAGCCACTTAAATACTTTTCTTCAAAGGTAGAGAATATCTTTTTGAAATGAGCATTAGAGAAATGAGGAAAAGGTAGGGAAAGCTCACTCAAAGAGGTCCTCAAACATGCGTTGACCCATTGCTATGTATGCTTCCTTCTCCTCTGGTGTCATCTGGGCCACCAGCTCTGGCTTCTGGCTCACTTCGCTGTAGGAGAACGGACGGCCAGCCACCATGACAATGGGGTCATCTGCCACTTCCTCAAATTCATCATCCTCCTCATCCTCTTCTCCATGATGCGCAGCCACAGCTGCTGGACGGGGTGGGGAGTCATCATCTGACTCACTGGTCTCACTCTCAGAGTCACTGCCATTGGCAGCGGTCACAGGGGCAGCCGCCCCCACTGAGCCTGCTGTGGCAGAGGGGGTCTTCTTCTCATGAATGAGCAGTGCTCGCATGACCTCCTCATTATCATCCGGCCCTGCACGGCCTTCCTCACGCTCCTGAAATGAGTCTATATCCAGGCCACCTGCAAGGAAAAACCCAGAAAGTCAATATCCTTTAATATAAAAGGTACTCCTTTATAACTTATAAAATATATAATATTTTAATATATTATATTCAAATAAAGGATAATATTATAAAATAACAGACTTCACTGGTTCCATTTTTTGAGCGAGTGTCCGTAAGATATTCAAAAGGTTTCTCACCCACTGGAACTTAAGCAGCATAATGGTTTTAGGTACAGTTGATTCTTGAACAACGTGGCTTTAAACTGGGTCCACTTATACAAGGATTTTTTTTCCCTGTAGTAAATACTACAATACTACATGATCCATGGTTGGTTGAACCCGTGGATGTGGAGGAAACACAGATATAAGTTATACTCAGATTAACTCCTGCAATGTTCAAGGGTCAACTGTACATGGGTTTTAAGAGAAATAAAGCTCAGATTTGAATCCTGGTTCTTCCACAAGCAAGCTGTAACACTTTGGGCAAGTTATTTAGTCTCTAAACTTCTGTACTTTTTCTGTAAATGAGGTGATAAAAGCATACCTTCTAGGGCTCTGGATATGAAATAATGTCTATGAAGGACCAAGTCTGTAGCTGGTATAAAAGGAAATCAAAACAGGGCTCCTTACCTTGCTCAGAGTAAAAACCAAAAGCCTTACAACGGCCTATGAAGTCCTACACCATGTGGAACTCCTCCTGCCCACATACTTATCTCTTCTCCTTCCCCTTGCTCATTCTGCTCCAGCCACTGTGACCTCCACGGTATTGTCTGTACACACCAAACAGACCCCACACACCCCTACCTCAAGGCCTTTGCACTGCCTGTTTCCTTTGCCTGGGATATTTTTCCTCTAGATATCCATACAGATAACTCCTTTGTAACTTTCACATCTTTACTCCAATTTCACCTTCTTTTAATTCACCCCCACCCATATAATCTCAATGTTCTATTTTCCCCCCATAGCATTTATTTTCTAACATAATAATTTATGTCTATTTTCTTTGCCACCTACATTCGACAGATGTAGGTTCTCCACAACAGATATTTCTTTTTTATTCAGTGATATAGCCCATGTACACAGAATAGTGCCTATCACTTATTAGATACTGAATAAATATTTGATGAATAAATGGCAGTTTTATTTTCCTGAAGCAAACAAGTGTACTTTGAACTCTTTATAAAAAGAAATCCAGTATCAGAATTGAAACTTCTTCCACCACATACCTCCTATCATTGTATGCATATATTACAGATGAAAATTTTAAGAAAAACATTTGTAATTGGTATTCTGAAAATAATACCAAACATAATGCCATTTAAAATACACAAAAGAATTAAAAGTTTTGATTGAAACCTGACTCCTTGATTCAAATCCTGACTCTGACATTCATTTAGCTGTATGATTTTGGCTAAGTTACTTCATCTTTCTCTGCTTCAATTTTCTCAAGTACAAAAAAGGGGGAAAAGTAGTATCTACCTCACTGGATTTCTGTGGGGATTTAGTGAGTGTCTGTGAAGGCATGGCACTTAGATTAGTGTTATCTATTATCATCAAGAGAAGACCCAGAAATGACCAATTTGGCCATGGATGAAGTGAAAGCATCCTCTCATTAATTCATCAGAATGAATCAGCTGTAACCTAGGACATTTTATAAAGTATAGAACTCCTAAGATGAGATATTTGGCAGATAAGAGAGAGAAAGGGAAATAGGAACTGAGAAGTTAAAAGTTTAGGTCAGAAACAATAGGCTTTTGATAACATGAATGTAAAAATGAGGATTAAAATAAAATCAACCATTTTAAAACACTGCCAAAGGCTCAACCTCCTTAGAGCCCTTAGTGTCAATGTCATATTTCAAGAGGAAAAAAAAAGACAAGGAATGCAGACAAGACTCTAAGGCTTATATGCTTCCAAAAGAATTTTCCAAATAGCTTAATATTACCAATATAGTATTTTGATTAATGTCTAAAGTAAATATAAAATTAGGGGAAAAGCAATTTAGTTTTGTAAACTGAATGAGATCATCATATCTGAAAGATTTCTGACGGGTCTTGAGAAGTCTGGGGTAAAAAGGAATTGTTCTGTTATAGATGAAGACAGAAAACAAAAAATAAGGATAAATGAACAAATCTCTAGATGGCAAAGTAGAAACACTAGTTCTAGGAACAGTCTTATTTAATAGAGTTATAAATTACAAAGAAGATGCATAATGGGAAATTGTCAGGCTCACTGATGATGCTAAGCAATTCTGGGTGCTTAAAGGCCAAACTGATAGCAAAAATATATAGAAAAGCTGAAGGTCATGTAACTGGGCAGAAAAGTGGTAGATCTTTTTCAATGCTGGCAAGTGTAACCTGCCTATAGAAAAATAATCTAAAATATACTGAAAAACCTGATCTAAGCTATCAGCTGAAGGGCAGGAGAGAGTCTGAAGAAAATCCCTGCACATATTTCTTAAGTTGTTGGTCTTAATTATACTTGCAGAAAGAAAGCAACAGAGAAAGCATCAGGTGGAAAACAGAAGAAGATCTGAAATAAAACTCAAATCATTAATGATAAATCCATGCATGAATAACACTCATTGTTCTGGTCACTAGGTCTTAAGTAAAGTATATTATGAATGGAGATGGTCCAGTAAAAACAATGAAAATAAGACAAAAATTGTAGGTGGAGATGGCTTAGGGGAAGAGAACTATTTGCAAGGAAAGTAGAATCAAAAGGAATTAGAACTTTCAGTGTAGTAATGAGGACATGATTGAAGTCTATAAAATTCTGAAAGATACTAAAATAGTTTGAAGTCTGAGGAAAATTAAGTGTAGGGCAAATATGACTCACTTCACACATGCACTGGATAAAGCCTATTCAACTATCATAAAACCCAAAAGAGAGAAATTTAGACATAACAGCATATTCTATTTTATATAGAAGGAAACATTCATAAAACAGAATTGAGTAGACTAGATGACTTATTTAAAGCCCTAATAATTCAAATTCTATCATTCTAGGAACTGTAAACATTGAATGTTAAGCTTATGAGCCTAATTGTATATAATATTGGCTAACAATAGTTTTATTTTATTTGATTTTATTCCTAAGTTCATAGGAAAAAAAACACTTGGTTGCTTCAAGAACAGGAAAGAAGCCAAATTGGGGAAAACAAGCCTATTAAATAGCTGATAGCCTAACTACTATGTAATCTGAAACAACTTGAATCAAAATAACTAAATATCACAGCCATGCTAATCAGTGGGAGGGAGGAGAGAGTGAAGTATGGTTGCCAAGGAAAAGTTTTTTTCTGACTAGAATTAAAACACCAAAGAGAATCACACTAGAAGTAGTACCTGCTTTTATCATTGCTACCCAACTCCACACTACTTTTACAGTTCTTAGCATACACAGTAAAGAAATGCTAATAATGAGGGGAAAGAGGTTAGAAATAAGGCCAAAAGACAAGTAGTTTTCAGTTACTGATGCTTCTTTAGCATTAAAGAACCATACTCAGGAATGACACACAATCTAGGAATAGGGGTGCATAGATTCTAATGCGGATGAAATCTAACCAGAGGTACAGACTCCTTGTTCCATTGTTTCCCGGTTTCGGAGTAATCTTTGTCCAGTTTTAGCCGTCCATTTTCTATATAGTCCTAAACCATTATCACCCAAAGTCTTTGTATCCAGTAATTTGAGACTAAAATTTAAAAAGTAAAATCATGCAGTTCTCAAACTTCTGATTATTATGCAATTCTTAACCTCTTAACCCTCAGGGCTCAGAGATTTCTAAAATCTTCTAGTATAAAGTTCTACCAGTCTTCTTGGATAGTGAGAATCCTTGTCCTCTACTCATGTGGTTTCTTTCTATATATTTCAAGTAGCACAAACCCCTTGGTATTTATGAGGAGACAACATAAGAAGTTTGGACTAGTATATAGCTATCGCTCCTAATTCAACAGAAGATTAAAGAAGAGGTGAATTTGGCCTCTTTGAACACAACAACACTTTTTCAAGAAATTAAGATCAAGAAACGACAGTTATTCAAGTCTAAAAACAGAGATTTAAAAAGCTATCTGTTATTTCAACTAAGTTGAGGATAATACAAGTATACTGGTTGGCTTTAATGCTTATTGCTCCGTTTCTTACTTCCTGCTATAATGCAATTGTTTTGTAAAACAGATACACTGGATTTCCAGTAAAACTAAGAACTGCCCAGGTAATTTTCTACTGAACCCAAGACATATTCATTTTATTGACGTCTCCTCTTACCTTCCTTCATCTCTTCAGAACTATACGCCCCTTGGACAGTGCTCTCTCTTAACCAAATGGGTCTCTCTTTGGCAGATTTGCCCTCCAGTGAGGCTCGATGAAGATCTTCTTGGTCATCCATGTTAATGACAACATTCTGAGTGTATAAGTCCTCATAAGAGGGACCTTTGGTGGCCCACGCTTCCCGGTGGTGCCCACCTGCCAGGCCAGCAGCTCCAGCAGTAGTTGCTGCACGGTCCTTGCTATATAAAAATTAGATTGGAGGAGAGAAGGAAGAAGAATTTAAATCTTGGTGCTAGAAAAGGGCAGCTGGGGAAGCAGTTCCTGAAGTATTACATATAAATGCTATTCAGCAATCATGCACATATGCTTTACCAATTCTGAGAATCCGTTCTTATACCTCAGGGTGAAAGTTACATGGGATAGAAGAACACACCATACTTATATTTAAGTTCCTCAAACACTGGATCCTCTGGTGTGTATAAATGATTGAGGTTGTAGAAATTAAGATGTTTCAATAAATCTATTTAGAAAGAGGGGAGAATGATATGGTGACATAATCTACTTAAAGACACTAGTCTGGCAAAAATCTCTCCTGGTAACATCTTTCACGTGTATTTTTTAAAAACAAAACAAAACAAAAAACCAAAACAAAACACATGTTACATTTTAAAAAGCATCCTCTCAGCTAAACACAGAAGAATTCAGTTCTGTGGGCTTTCCCCTTTCTTTTGTGTGCTGAGAAGCCAGAAAAGTATTCTACAAAGCCAGATTTCAACTCAGAATTAATGTTCTGTTACTCACTAAATAAGGCATACCCTAATGCATAGATTAGCCTCTTTTCTATCAAGTTGTTTACCATCTCTGCACCTATGCTGACTCTCTGTATCCATCTCCAACCATTATTTCTACCTCACAGCAACCATGATCTATTTCTGAGTCTATTTTGTTTTACTTTTACCTCTACTGCCCATGATCTTTCAGTCTGTTCCAGGCAGGATCATTCTTAATCTTTCTCTAGTCACTTGTGTCCTGATCTCTATGAATTAAGTCAAGTTTTCAGTCTTGCTGCTGCTCCCTGTTTTACCTGCTTGTTTCACTTTCAATCTGCTCCACGTTCGTTTGAATATACTCGATATTCCGTGTGTCTAAGCTCACACCTTGTCTTTCTCTGCCTGCTTCTAATGCTTTCTATATCAACTTCAGGTATGACTCTACTTCCCCTTCTGTTTAGATAGCTATGTTTTATTCCATAAACTATCTTCCTGTTTCATGAACTACCTGCTAACATAGTGCCTGAACTGTATCTTTCTCCATACCTTCTACTGTATTCTTTTCCATGCCTACTGACTGACTCTCTTGGCCTCATGTTTCTCCTTTACTTCTCTACCATTTTTTCCCCTAAATCTTTTCCCTGGATTCTGGACTGTTTCCTGTTTAGTGCCCCATCTCATTTTGAGCCTAGACAATACTTCTTCATTTTTCTTTAAGTTCTGTTCCACTTCTCTCAGAAACCATTCACTATTTTTTCTTCTCTTTGGTCCCACTTCATTTCTGCTTATTCCATTGCTTTCATTTCTTCCTGGCCCACTTGTATCTATCTACTTGAGTTTTCTACCTCACGTTTAGTTGAGATTTCTCTGATGTATCTGATTGGCCCATCACAACTCTCCCTGCGAACACTGTGTTTCTGGAAGTACTCTTGGATGCTTATCCCATTCCTCCTGTTCTGCTTCAGGACCACTGCCACTTTTGCTATCAAAAAAATGCACTCTCTCCAGTTGTTCAAACCATGCTTATCTGGTCATTTAATCCATGCCTTCCAGCTACCCTACCCAGGGCTGCTTTATAAACCATTCTTCCCTATAGCTTTCCTATCAGTTATTTGCTCACCCACTCTGAGTCTAGGCCTATGAAGCATCTCCCTGTACCCAATCCACACATTTGTCTTGCTGTATTTTAAAGTTTTATGCTACAGTTACAAATACGTGGTTTCTCTCTACTTTTTATTCCTTTCTGCATTCATCTAATGTTACTTTTTGCATTATTTACTATGTTTGTCTCAATTTAATCCATATCTGTCCCTAAGTCATTCTTTTTCTTTCTTCCATATTGTTTTCTAAAAGGCTGTGTTGCTACCTTCACTGTAGCGTATGGCTTATTTTGATGTAAGTAGTCTTTCTGAATTTTGGTCTCCCTCAAGCATTCAGTTTTCTCGTCTCTCTTGGCCTGATCTGTTTTCATGTTTCTGTGCTCACTGTATATTCTGAGTCTCTTCTCTCTCACCCAGTTGTCTCCTTGACTCCTTTTAATGTCTCTTCTATCATCAGCCAATGTCCTTATCTTGCTGTGCTGAGCCTGTTCTATTTGCCTGTCTGCCCTCACACACGTCTCCCCGAGCTAGCCAGATGCCTTTTCTGTCTCACTCCACCTACTCAATGTTTCTCTTGGTCTGATCTGGCCAACTACGTCCTGTCCTTATCTGTCTCTCCTTCACCCAGGATGTTAAGTGATTCACTCGCCCTTTCTGAAGTTATTGTTTCTCTATATCATCTTGACCATATAGTCTTCAACTATGCTGGGCCTTTAGCATTAACTCTTAAGACTATCTTCTGAAGGTTGGCAAGCGTTCAGTACTTTGAGGAGAGAAGAACAAGAACAGAGTAAAAGAACACAACAATTCAATCACATGTTAGCATGAGACTACTTTCAAAAAGTCTGTTGTTTTCAGTACTCCATTACAGAAACTCAAGATTAGTTTTATTCCAGTTTGAGGCAGGAAAGATTTGACCAAAAGTCAAACAAATTTTTAAATTTAGAAGAATTTTTTAAAAGACATTTTTACCCATGTAGAGTTGACTTCCAGACTTTATTTCTACCTTCACCACGGATACAAATTAAATTATCAGCAAATGTGACACTAAAGAAAATCTAGATGAGAGATACCAAAGTTCACTTCTTTCGCATATTTAAATTTCTTCTATGGAGAGAATGTACACATTTGACTTAAAGATGACAAAAGTGACAATTCAGTTGAATCTTTTTACATTATTTAAGAAATTTAAGAACTTTTAAAAGATATAACTCTTACTCAGGGGTGAGGGAGGAATATTATTTCAAAACTAAATTTTTTAAGATTTTTAAGGTGAGTGTTAAATAAGGGATGATGGAAAAGGAGAGGTTACTGGCAAGGAATTCCATTTTAGAAAGATAGGAAGACTTTAAATGTCATCAGTGGGTTGACTTGCTGAAAGGCTGGAACTGTCCATAGCTCTTGGGTTAAATCTACTGACAGTTCTACAGAGGCAGCCTCTGGTTCCTGATCTGGGGATACGGTAGAATTTAATTATTTGCGGATCAGTAACCAGACAAAGATGCCACATTGGGGGTAGGGTAGGATGAAGGTGGCCCCCTGAGAAAGTTTTCTTCCATCTTCAAGTAGGACACAAGGAAGGGATGGTCCCATTTTCTGCAACTGAACATTTTCATCTCCATGTGATATCTAGAAAGACATGGCCATCTTGGGCTAGCTCTCCTCATGGTCCCAAGAAGACAACCAACGGGCTGAGTTCAGCAAAGTGAGCATGGAACAAATGTTGATCCTTGAAAATGTAACTGAGCTGTGAAATTAATCCTAGTTGTACTACCTCAGGACTTCTGGTCACCCTAGAAGGTTTTTCTTACTGTTCAAGCTACTTCTAGTGGGTTTTCTATTATCATGAAGGCATCTTAACTGACACAGATACTAGGAAAAAAAAAAATCATGATAACCTGAACAGGTACAAAACTTTCTGTATAACTGGATTGTTTTTAACTACCAAAAAGAAATTCAGTTTGCTCAGGACTGCCCAGAACTAGCTTTTCTGAAACATCAGTACCAGAGGGCAGAAAATACTAAGAGGGTTCCCAATATCTATACAGTTACAACCTCTATGGAAAGGAGTAGGTGGGTATAAACTCTAGACCCTCAGCTTGACACTGGGAAGAAGAAAGAAAAAGGGTAGAAGAGGAAAGCCCCCCTGACCTCAATTCTCATTTATGCTTTTCATAAAAAGAATATAAACCACTTTTTATGGCATGGCAAAACTAAGGCTGCCTCTGCAATTCAAATATTAGGGTACACTGATAAAAATAGAGAGCCATAGTAAGAAGTATTAACCCATAGGTAACACCTACTATACTTCGCTTTCAAGAAAGTTGCATTTAAAAGTAAAGAAGGCAAGAAATGTGTGGTTAAAATGCTTCAAAAACAAAAACAAACAAAAAAGTGATTCTGTATTCTTTAAAGGCCTTCAGGCTTCAGAACCTGGCTGGGAAAATTCAGATATCCCCAAGAGGCACAACCAATTTAGGACTAGCTAACAATTGGCTGAGCTGCAGCAGGCCCAAGCTGAGTGAGTGCTTAAAGTCAAACGACTATTTAAAGATCTTTGCCTGAGGGCCACACTGTTCTGCATTCGGTACAAACAAATTTCATCACAGGCACAAGTTAATAAAACAAGTGTGGCAGAGCTTAGAATCTGTGTAACTTCATAGTATTTAGTCTCCTGGTAACTTACTTACCCAAACCTGCTCTCCAAAGGACAGGTAGTTAAAAACACTGGCAAGCCTAAAAGTGTTCTTGGCAGGAGCACAGGGTCTACACTCACCTCTGTTTCAGGGCTGGTATTTCTGTGGGTTCTGGCTCAAGTATTTCATAGGCCAAGTTCACATCCTCTGTCTCCCGAAGCAAAGCATAAATGGGCTCAATTTGTTCATTAAACCTTGCCAAAAGTGTGCGTGCATCTTTTTTGGGCATTGCTGATTCATCTTCTTCTACCTCTGTATGGCAAAAAGTACAGCGGAAAGTTCCTATAGAGAAAGCAAAAGTCTCAGGTCAGGAAAGAGAAATTCTCAAAACTAGCCTTCAGCAAACAATTTGTATTCCCACTCTTTCTACAACATTTTAGTATTGAAACTTCTAAAAATGTGGAAAAGATGAAAGAATTTTATAGTGAACATCCATGTGCCTACCATTGAGATTCTACAATTAACATTTTTCTGTATTTGATTGATCATGTATCTTTCCATCTATCAGTTTTTGAAGCATTCAAGGTAATTTCACCCCTAACTGCAGCACAGCAAACAGATTTTAATCACAACATTTCTAACAGAGTTATACTTATTTTAACTTTGGTTAAATTTAAAACCAAATTCTTTATAGTTAACCACCAAAAACTGTATCCTTTCCCAACAGTTTTCTTTTTGGACATTACATATTTGGGTCTACCTTACAGGGAAAGCCAAATAAATACCTAAAACCAAAAGTCTCTGGTCATCCTGTGCATTGTCACAAGGCTATTTATTACTTATTTATATCTAAACATATTAACTATTTATGTCTAAACCAATTTAACTAACCCATTTCCAAAATTAAAGTTCAGGAAGACTTTATTGTTCTTATTTCTATATTCTTTACATTCAACTTGTAATTAAACTGTAGTAATTCCTTAGAAACATCTCAGATTTTTCACTTCTATTATCATTTCACTAATCTGGGACACCATTATTACTTAGCCTGAAATTAGCTTCCTAAATCTGGTCTTTGAACCTTTAGGCTCTCCCTCTCCAATTCCAAGTTTCCTATGCAACAATTTTTATCATCTCATCCCCCTGCTTGAAAATTTGTCTGATAGCTGCACTTCTAAAGTCCATGGCATCAAATTTCTCATCCTAACATTCAACACCCTGTATAACTTGGCCCCAAAATATCATAATCTAACCACAGTCCTTTACTTCTCAAGTAAATTCAAATATTTGAGAGACAATATACTAGACATTAACATTTATTTTATTTGTACACTGCTTTGTTTCCAAAATGCTACCACGTATGTTTTTTGATCCTTTTGACCAATCCTGAAAAATGATGTCAGAACTGAGGCTCTGAGTTCTGTGATTTGTTCAAAGGCATGTAACCAATAAGAGAAAAGTAGTAACAGCAGCTGTTGTATACTGAGTGCTTACTAAATACCAAGTATCGCAGTCATATGAGGATGGTATTATCATTACTTCCCACTTAAACCTGCAAAATACAGAGGTTCTAAGGGGTTAAGTAACTTGCTTAAGATCATATCACTACTAATTGGGAGGTGAGGGCAGGATTCAAATCCAGTCTATTATGCTGAAACTCGCACTCTTAAACATTATTTAACACCACTAGCCCCACTTGGATCTCCAGTTTGTTTTTTATTCCCAATACCAGCGATATGCATCCTTCCTCACCCAATTAACTTAAAGGTACTTAGTATCTGGCACATCATAAGTATGTTTTAAAAAGCCCATTATGTAATTGATACATAACCCCACCCCAACCCTCTTCCCCTAATAAGGAACGAACAAACTAAACACCTCTGCTTCAACATTAGATTCTACTCATGTAGCTCAAACAGAGTAAGTTTCTTTACTGCCTCTCACATGTGAACAGCCAATAACATGTCAATTCTTTATTCATATACTCTCTCTAAATACTTCTTAATCTTAATCTCTTAATCTTTCTGCTATCCAAATGCTACCTCATCTTTACATCTATTCCAAATAAGTGAGAGGGAAAAGCAGCCCCTCATAGGTAGGAGGTAGCCCAGCACTCACAGCTAAGTTATGATGCTTTTCTGTCAAACAGAATCTCACAGATCACCAACATCAGATAAGGTCCTCTGAGACCAAGATGGAAGTGAGGCAAAACCCAGTCAGTGTGAGTCTGAGTCTGTCTGAATACAGACAAAAGCAAGGTATCTGTAGAACCACAAGAAAAATCCCAGCTAACACGAGTGACTGCTGCTTCTTTATCAATTACAGTTTTAGCCTCACTCTGGTTTTCTCACTTCTCAAATAAGATTTATTAAGATAACCAATCATAGAATTATCTTCACTTCTCGACAGTACCTAATCCACAGCAAATCCCCACCAATTCCTTAAGTCCTCCAGCAAATAACCTTTAAAAAGCCCAAATTCTCTAAGTTTGTCCAGCACAGTCTTGCTGAGACACCTCGTGGGTTCCCTACCATATGTGTGGTTTCCTTTTTACAGAAAGCATCAACAAACCCAATTTTGTTTACTATGGGCATGTACCTGATGGTCTTTGACTAATGGGCATCAGCATAAAGATTCTGGCTTACCTGAACATGGATACTATTTACCAAAATAAAGAAAGAGGAAGAACAAGTTATTTTGCCTTTCTAAAGTTGCTTTAAAATATCTGAATCCACACTGTCCACCAGCCATCAAAATGGATACGTTTCAAACCAATTTTATTACAACTGCTTAGAGATTAAGAGTGGGATTTAAGACTAGAAATTATATAAGAATCAACAACATATAGATGGTAACTGAAGCCACAGAATAGATCAGAGTATACAGAAATCAAGGACAGTGCGAAGCATAAGCAGTCAAGGTATAAACCTAAGGTAAGAGGAATCCTTGATATACAGAAATGGTACAACCAGAGAGACAGGATGGTGTTTCAAGGAGGAAATGGTATGGTGCTAATTTTTCAATGGTAACAAGAATTGAAAATCAGCTTTTATATTTAGTAACAAGGGGTAATTAGAGACCTTGACTAAAGAGATTTTAATTTCTATACTGTCCTAAGGTATTCCCTAACTATTCCAGTCTGCCTCAGTCTCTTCTCTTCAACAGAAATATAAAGAATATAATCCATGTGGGCGTTAAAGCATAAGTCATATATAGGTATACCTCAAAGATATTGTGGGTCCAGTTCCAGATCACCACAATAAAGTGAATATCACAATAAAGTAAGTCACACAAATGTTTTGGTTTCCCAGTGCATATAAAAGTTGTTTGCACTATACTGTAGTCTACTAACTATGCAACAGCATTATATCTAAGAAAATATATAAACTTTGGTTAGAAAATTCTTTACTGTTAAAAAATGCTAACCATCATCTGAGCCTTCAGTGAACTGTAGTAGTAACACCCAAGATCAATGATCCCAGATAACCATAACAAAAAAAAAGGCTTGAAACATTGCAAGAATTATCAAAATGTGACAGAGAAACATAAAATGAGCAAATGCTGTTGGAAAAATGGCGCCAACAGACTTGTTCCATGCAGGCTTGCCACAAACTTCAGTTTGTAAAAAACGCAGTTTATCTGCAATGTGCAATAAAGCAAAGCACAATGAAACGAGGTACGCCTGTAAAGTCAAGTTTAATACAGCTCTCAAATACCAGCTGAATTAAAAACACACTGACGTGGGACTGCTTAAAGATGAGCAATCACAGAGACTGTCAAGGAGAACTAGAGAACACTGCAGAAGAAAAGTTATCCAGTTTAGTAGTTTTCAAATTATTTTCAAAGGAAGAAATCCCATTCCTTGGTGAAGAAGTACCTAAGATATAAACATAAAGGCAAGCGGTATGGCTGAAGCACAAAAAGACAGCTAAGCAAAGGGCAACACTATAATCCTCTCATTATGTCTTCAAAGCATTACAAATCAGCCTCCTCAATGTCCTGTACCAGGCACACTTTGCTGCAGAGCCTTTGTTCTTGTTACTTCCTCTGCCCAGAAGGCTTTTCCTCCAGTTAAATGGCTAGTCTTCTAACTTACTTCAGATCTTTACTCAGAAGTCACCTCCAAGAGGGCTTCCTTAGCCAGCATTACCTAAAATTTCAACACTGTCCTGTCCCTTCTTTTTCCTTAACATTTGTCACTATCTAACACACTATGTTTTATGCTCTATCTAGTTTATTAGGTTACTTATCATCGAAATTGTCATGTTATACCTAATCAAAAATTGTCCTCCCAAGTACCCCACTTTTCTCTTGAAGAGAACATACAATCCAAACTTCAGAGTTAAGTAAACAAATCAACATGCTTGTCAGTGTAGCTCATCTGTATAACACAGCAATGCTCTTATTTTGGGAAAAAAAAGAGAAAAAGAGATCACTGTTAACATCATTTCACAGAAGAACAATCACAGAATGATAGTCTTGAATTTGAGTAAATTTCGTTTCATTAAAAAAAAATAAGAAGGGGAAAAAACACAGTGTAGTCGTAAGAAACCTGAATTCTAGCCTCATCTAGGTATTTTTCCAGAGACTCAGGCTTAAGGTAGATTAAGACTTAGTAAGAGTTAATTGTAGAGGGCCCATTTTGCAATTCTGAAAAGAGTGGCTTTCATATTACTGTCAAAAACTGTGAAGGGCCTGAGATTTTACCCTACTTGTAAGCTAAAAAATTATCCTACCACAGTTTCATGGATGCTGAAGAAAGATACAAGACTCCTAGGTCAGAGAAAAGAGCTTTATTACTCACGGCAACCGCAGCAGCTAGTGTCAGGTTTTGTGCCAATTCCTCGAGCCTCAATTCCCGTAGGGTAACAAAGACAGCCAGGTGACAACTATACATGTGGTGGGTCATGTTATAGGAAAGAAACCCTGAGCTTAACGAACCTAAACCTTTAATAATCGGCATAAACATGCTTGTCCTTTGCTCTGGAGGGAGATACTTTTATCACACTGAACAGCAAGCAAACCTGCCTTTTGCTCTGGAGAGAAATAATACCTCTATCTTTCAAGGCTAATCACATATAAACATCCTTGAAAAATACAGTCCAGAAAAAACGGCAGCCAGTCAGTATCTCTGCTTGCAGAAGTATAACTTGTGAGAGACCCATGGAGAACTGTCTCCCAACAACAACCATGTCTGGCAAACATTACATGAGGAAAAGCTGACCTGACATCTGAGTCCTATGTCACAAAAACACAAGTTGTAAACAAGGAGCAGCCTGTCAAAAGGCAGGTCTGGAGTCCAAGAAAAATAAGATATTTTATATTTTATGGAAAATGACTTAAGACTAACTTAACATATGAGGAACATTTTTATAAATTTCACTAAACATTATAAAAATGCAAATCAATTTTCCTAAAACCAGAAGGTGGGGTGGGGCTCAGCACACACTTGGTACAACAAAGTTCTACTCTACTGAGTGGTAGGAGTGCAACACATACAGACACAGAATCTGTCACCAAGAAGCTTAAAGTTTAATAGAGATGAAAGGTATCTGGAGATAAACATGATCTAAGATCAGTGCAAAAATAAAGCACATAAGTGTTCTGGAGTTCAAAGAAGGAATATGACTTCTAGTTGAGGGCTCTACAGGTTTATGGAGAAGGTGTGCCTTTTGAGATAAAATTTAGAAGAAAAGCAGTTGTTAAAGAGACCAAGGAATGGGGGAAGAGAACAGGACATTCTAGATGATTATAAAAGAAGTAAGTGGTTGAAAATAATAGTAAACTGCAATATCAGACTACTAGGAATATAGTTATCAAAAAGAAATGGTAAAAATCAGAATCAACAGGATAAACTACAGTGGCCATAACTTGAATGTCAAGCTTCATTTTGACTTTATTCTTTAGTAACAGGAAAGTGATTAAAGAATTTTGGAGAAGAACAAGAGGTTATCCAAATAAATATATAAATATTAATCTACCTTAGTGGCTTAAGATGGTCTTCCAATAAGCCAATTCTTAACTGATGTATAAACATCACTGGAGGAATTTTTAATTAATACCCCAGCCCTGCCCTAAAGATGCTGATTCAACAGGTCTGGAATGGGGGCGAGGGATGTAAATTTTGAAAGTTCCACAAAGAATTCTAATGTATACCCCTGGTGAAGAGCTGCTGTTAAGAAATCAATATGATAAATATCCCAACTCTTTTTGAAACTGGACCACCCTGTGCTAAGTAGTGTGCACAGAATATACTACTCAAGAATAAGAGAAGAATTTGGAATTGAAACACAGAGTGCTTTACCATCTTTCCCTTACCAAACATAAGATCAAGAAGCCACATAAGGGAGAATGTGCAAACTAGATCCAAGAATGTGGCAGCAGAGAGAAAATGTAGGCTACAAGCATTCTTTAGGCAAAGCTTGACAAATGATGATATAAGGAGAAAAGAATTCAATGGTAACATATTTGTTTGATCATATACATCCATAAGCCAGAAAAAAACTAAGAAAAGCTACTTTACAAATATTCCCACATATTCATCATGGTCAAGTCTGTGCAACAGTATTATCCAATCTAACACACGAGGGAAAAGACTCAGAAAAGTTTACCAGGTCACAGCTTAAAAACAAAAATATTAAGGCTGAAATCAAACACAAATCTTTCTGACTCAAAAGACTAAATTTCCTGTCCCATCCTGAATTACACATCCTTTCCCTATGTATATTTATAGGCTCTAATTTTTTAAAAATATGGAGCAGGAGAGAGGATTTATAGGAAAAAATTTATTTAACAAACATTAAATGTGTATCACATGCCTGGTATTTACTCGGCTAGGTCTTAATGTATCAGGTCTGCCAGAAGGATCAAAATTCATCCAGATGTAGATAACAGGCAATGAAAATAGGGAGAAAAAAAGATCTTTTAAAAATAGATATTTTAAAACTGTATTTTAGCGTTGTCTATTCAGTAGTATGTGAATGTCTCAATTCTATGACTCAGGACTCTTCTAATTAAGGTACGTTATCACTTCAAAATGAAAAAAGAAATAAAGATTTACTTGCTGGAATGAGAGGGAAAAAGGAGGGAGGGTAAAGAGAAAGAGGTCCACACAATTTTAACTTTCTCCCAAAATAAGACATGTAAAAACAAAAATGAATCAGAGGCATGGAGAGAAGGGACTAGGAACAAAAGAAAAAACAAACAGTAACGTTCAACAAAATTCAAACTTAACATTTTCCTTTGCTAAACCCAGAAAGAAAACTTAGGTGGTATCTATTACACTGGCCAAGGTCTTCCATTTAACTGTTTACTTATTAACAAACATGGTACTCATTTTAATTATGCGAGTATTCCATCAAGAGAACAATGGATAAGTACAAGCAAAACCAAAGTGAAAAAAAAAGTTTATCCTCTTTAGTTGGACAAAAAGAAAATGCTTTGGAAATTTATCATAACTGAGGGGAAAAAAAAGATGACATTATGAATCAAATCCCCAAATAATTAGATATTATTTGGATTGTGTTTCCTCCTTCTTCATTCCAAAATATACAATGGATAGATCATTCAAAACAGATCACTCAAAAAGATTCCAGAAAAAACAAAATAAAACAGAAGACAATTCATAGATCCATTTAAAATCAAATGACTAAGACTTGAACTGCTAGGATTTTTGTAAAATAAAGAGGAAACTATAAAACTTCAAGATACATCACTAACATATGGAATTAATTTTACCACTCTGTAAAAATTTAACCACCATAAATACCTTAGTGATCATATTTGGATGCTGGTTTCTCTTCCACTGAATATTTTATGGATTATGTATATATGAGAAAAGGGAGTAAACTAGGGAGCTGGGGAAAATAAGACTGACAAAAAAATTCTAAATATTATTCTCCATTATGCCACAATGTATTTCTGAAGATGGCCTAAACAGGATATTTTCTATACGAACACTACTAAAACCAGAAGTTTCAGTTCCTAATCAAAGCTTTCAAACTAACGAGAAGTGACTAACATTATCCTAAAACAGTGATAAAACAACCCCAAGCCTCTCTATACTTTTAAAATGTGAATTACTCTCCAAAGGAAAGGGTGCTTTGAAATTAGAGTTGAGAGAAATCATACATGGTACAGAATAGACTGAACTTACCATTTTACATATCCTAAAAAAAAAAAAAGGCCTACAATGATGACAGGATTTGCACAAGAAATAGTTACTAACATAGCCCAACACTGGAAGCCAGCCAGGGCTCTAGAATCCTGATACACTGTCACTTTGCTGTCTTATAGCCTTGCTGAAAAATACAAACAAACAAACGAAAAAACCCTCGGAATATGACACTGAACACACTGATTATGTAAAAGGACCCAGTATAATAAACACTGAAAAACCCTTACAATACTAATACAAGCTAGCCAACCATCAATAACCACAGCAGTATGGCAACAAAATATTTATTAAAAATCACTTTGCTTTTTCAGATTTCAAAAGAGCTTATGGGGGAGGGAAAGTTAGGTGGGGTTTGGGATGTAAAGAATCTGGAAGAATAATCATAAAATTTAATCATTGTCAACAGTGAAAGGTGGTAAGAGTAGGACTGGGCTGAGTGGGAGAGCACAGAGAAGAAAAACTAGGTTTGCCATTTTATGCTACATACTTTTCCAGAATTTGAGTCTTAATCAAGTTTACATTCATATCTTACTTACATATTTTTAGAAGAGAGAAAACAAATGTTATTTTGAATTCTCTAGAAGCACTCAACTCCCTCTTAATATGCAAAAGTTACACATTCTTGGGATATTCTTTGAAAGCACTATAAAGTCCTTTGTAAAAATTTTTATAATTCAAAACATTCAAGGGTATATATACATTAAAATGTTAAGTCAAATACTGAAGTCTCAAAAGTCATCCTTTATTCTAATTTCTAAACTTATTTCATACAGCAAATTTCTTCAGTTTAACTGGGCAAGGGGAAATGTATGAAAAAAGGAATTGTTATTATAAAACAATAACAGACAAGAGAGAAGCATAGTTATACATATTATGCAATTATTTTACCTATAATAAAAAGGAATTTGAAAAATCATCCTTCAGCAATTCACTGCAGAATACTTAGCACTGTAAAATATTCATTTGCATGCAAAAAGAAAAAAACAGAAGCAGGTTTAATGTATTTTTAAATTCAGAAGATTGCAAATGTACTAATGATATACACAACATAACTCCACTCCCAAAACTCAATTTATCAGTGAAATTGGTTTCTGTCCTTCCTTAAAAGACATATCTAGATTTGGTCCAATCATGCATCATGACTAGATTCTGGAACTCATTATAAAGGGGAAAAAATGTACTATGCCTGGGAGGGAAAACAATAAATTGAAGTATGATACTCGGGTGAATACTAAAGTTTGTAATAAATTTTCTAAATTAAGTCTAAATCAAATTCACCTCAACATACAGCAAGCAAGCAAAAAGCATGTGGTTTTAATATGACTATTTGAAAGACAATAATCAATGGAATGTTGCATGCCAGCATCAAAAAGCAATTCTTCACAAGTAAGTTCATTCCTATGTAATCAGCATCAAAATACAAAAAAGATAAAACACAGATTTTTTTTTTTTTAAGTTCTCAAATCCTGAAAATCAAAAGCAGCAAATTTTTTTAAAAATCAGCCTTAAAGGTTTTGGTGGAAAGCAAATGGTAGAAGAGGTAAGACACTTGTTCCTTGCTATCTTTCCATAACTAGTTTTTATTTAACTTATTCTAATAATCACTTTCCTCCCACCCCATTACCAGTCCCCCCAAAAATCCATACCTCTGAGCTTCCACTACAATTTTCTAATGAACTCATCCCGGGCAATGATTCCAAATCAGCAACTGAGCAAAGTAATCTTAGAAAGATTTCTTTTTGTTTATTTGTGTTTTTAGCATTGCAGGAATTGAAAACACTGTTTATAAGACATCTCCCAAGTAGAAAGAAATGAAGACAGGAAAAAGTAGCCTGCTTGATAAAGGTAAACATGAAGGTAATAATTCTTTAAGAGGCTCGCAGATATAGGACCCTGAGAGTATTAAAATGTTAGGTTAAAAAAACTGAAGAGGAATTTCAATGTTATGGGGATCAGTCTAAAGATATGTGGATCTGTCCAAACTAAAAAGCATTATCTGCAGTCACAAGGAAAGATGATTTAACCCCAAACTTAGAAATGAATATCTCAAATAGATAAAGAGTTTACTTTAATATGCTGAGTGACTCAGAACTGACCACTAGAAGAGGTCTATTTCCACTGTTGGCTATTTTTAAGAGTAATTTATTAGAGACTTATTTCACTTTGAGTTACTTATTAAAGACTTCTTTTACACTAGTTCTAAAATCTGTCTGCCTTTAAGTATTTTCCATGGAGCCACACAAAAGCTGAATCTCCATGAAAGCTGTATCATATTCCTCTCTAGCACTCAATCTAAAACATCCTAAACATTTACATAGCCCTACACTTACTCACTTCTTTGTAAGATCCTCCAAACCCCAGAGTACAACAGAGGCACGTGTATGTGTACCCACACACATGTTATTTGATGAGTTAAACTAGATAATCTCTAAAGTCCTATTTATAAGATTATATCAAAAACACATTTTTAAGATACCATTTTTTAAAAATTTAACTTATTTCAAAATTTATTTAAAATGAGATTCCCTCATCTCTAGATGAATTCAGTAATAAGGGTTCCCAAACTACGTCTAATTCAAACACCTAACAATTTTATTTGTTAATAATTAATCCACAATAAAATCACAATGTCTTACATGCTTTTACAGAAGCTATAAAACTATTTTTTCACCCAATATTTCCTCTGCTGAGAATCCTTCTTAAGGAAAAGCTTAAAAAATAAGAATAAAATGCCATATACAAAAAAATATTCGAAGTGTCATATCTAAATCAGCCAAAAAACAAAAACAAAAACAAAAATACAAAGTGCTCCAAAGAGATGAGAAGGAAAACAGGGTGGAAAAATCACATTTATTAAAACATATTTAGAACACTAAATAGAAACAGGAAAGTTTGATACATTAAGGAACCAAGACATCACAAACTATTCTTGGCTATGACTGTAATTATAGGTAATACACAAAAGGCTGGTGGTTTTGTGGTTAATTTTTTTTCTCTTCAAAATTGTCTCTGGCATTATGGCTACATAATTTTTAAATTAAAAATGGAAAATATAAACCTATTTCCATATCATCTAACTTTAACATCTAAAAAGAAAATACAATCTCCCCCACCCTTTTGGGGACGTATGTTGCTAAATTTAACTTAGAAATGTCATTAACTAAATCACTGTGGTTGAGATTGCTGAAGTAGAAATGCTAAGTCTATTTATATGGTCAGAAGCTAGCTAAATCTAAAATATGTATTTATGAACCACAAGATGTTATTTTGTTGATTTGAGGGCTTTCATGCCATATTACCTTCATTTTGATTACATAAGACCCCCTTATTTCAGGAAATAAAAAAGCTGCTTTTGCCTAATTAAGTTTTTGAAACCAGGGACTAGTGGGCAAAAGCGAGGCTATTCTACTTTAATAAAATAAAGTAGCTACACACACCAAACATCAAACATTTGTAGAGCTCAACCCCAGAACACCAAAGGTAAAAATCTAAATGGAAACTATAGACAGAATCTATAATCCTTAGGAAAAAGAGATGGGAGAAGGAAAAGCTATAAACTGAAGTAAGAAAATCACTGGCTTTAATGTGTGAATTAACACTGATAAAACAATTCTTGTTGGACTTAATTTCCTGAGCCCAGAATTTCTGGACACTCATCTAGGAGCTATTACTCTTTACCCAGTGGCAGAGTTGTCCATACACTTGAGTTAAGAACTTTTTATCAAGGAAGAAGTAAAGCCTAGAAGGCTTCAAATCTAATTCCTAAATACCCTCTAATTACTAATATAATCTAGTTTATAAACCTCGGACCTGTTGAAATGAGAATGGAGATAGGAGCCCATCAGATACCCCCATTATTGGTCAGAAATCCCATCAACCTCCAAATAGCAACCAAGAAATCGAATAGCTCTGTAAAGCACAGGGTTTAGAATGAAAACTGTGGTGACTATCAATTCAGGCAGAGCATAAATATTACAGCGGAAATACTTCCCTCTTTCTCCTCTGATACACACACCAAATGTTTATTTCCTGTTTTCTTCAAAATGAGGATGAGAGAGATGAATATTGAGCAAAACAGGAAAGTAAAAGAGGGGAAAAGACCAAGATTTCTAAAGGGAATATAGCAGGGGGAGGGTATAGCTCAGTGGTAGAGCGCATGCCTAGCATGCACGAGGTCCTGGGTTCAATCCCCAGTACCTCCATCAAAAATAAATATAAATATATAAGTAAACCTAATTACCTCCTCCCTCCCAACTAAATAAATAAATAAAGGGAATGTATAGAACAAGGGAGGATGTCAAGGCATTACTAAACAAAACCAGACTGACAAGCAAATTGGGGTCTAGTATCACCTAATCAGCATACTCTCTCTGTAAAGGAAAGTCCAAATGAAAAACCAAATTTAATCAAAAGGCAAGTACAATCTTAGAATGAGGGTCCCCAATGGTTAAGAATTGTCAATCATGGTATCTCAGGCTTCACTGTAGGGACATAACTGCCAATTAAGTTGGCTATTTGTGTTGGCTGATCAGGGCACCCTCCCTTGACTGATATCAATGTAAAGTGACTTATTTTTGCTCTCCTGAAGCCCTTCTTTCCACCTTCACATTGACCATAACCCTCATATTAAAAATACAGTCTTTGCTTGGACTGGCCACAAAACAACTGTTTCAGTTTTAGCTTCCTTTCACAGAATGTTTTCATTCACCCTACCCTATCTCAACTCCCTGACTCAAATAACCTTGACTATATTTGGTGTTAGACCATCTCTTCCACAAGCAACCTGTTGATTACAACTCGTTTCATTCGGACACAACCCCCAGGTAAACTTCAAAGAGCATCATGGATCAGTCTCCTAAATACTGATATATAAGTAGTAGGATAACTTCCTTTTAGAAAGTTCAATTAAATTAAATAAGAATCAAGTGATGAGTAAATGTAGAAGCACATTACTTTAGATTACCCTCTCTGAGGGACTGGATAACACTTTCCACTGCAGTCAAGAGTGACGAAGATGACCACTGTAACACCAACATCTGCAGAAAATCACAAAACCAAAACCCAGTGCTCCTTTAAGAAATCTGTTAGAGTGAATAGCAAAAATCATGAGGCTTTTCTATTCTATTTTGAAAGCACTCCAGATACATCTATGTTCCTCTACAGCACACTCAAGCAATTCTTATACTCAGGATGATTAAGATTTTCTTAAAACCAAGATCTCTCCTAGATAAGCCCTTTCAAGGTAAATAGTTAGGTTCAATTAAATGTTTAACACAAGTGTGAATTCTTTAGATGACTTTTCATCCAAAACGACTGTTTCACAGTAAATAAAGAAAAAAAAAAGTCATAGGCTATCATTGCTCTTTTTATCAATAATCTTAATTGATATTGGAATTATTTCTCATTAAATTTTTAAAAAATTCTTTAAAATGTACAATACATAACATATACAAAAGTTAGAAAATTAAACATGACACAAATCTGTAATTTTTTTACAATAAAATATTTCTGTAAAAATTTCAACTGTATTTTTCAGATAGTTTTTTAAAAGTCAGATCTATTAACTAAAAAGTAACCTATATTTCTGAATTCAGCCGTTAACAGACAATCTAACTTAACAGCAGCGATTCTTTGCATAGATTTTTTTTTACAAATTTTTAATACAAAATTGATCTACTGAGTAATTAGGAAAACTATAGTCTCTTTTCCAATTTACAAATAACAAAATAACTAGACAACTTAGCATTTTAAAGCTCTTCATGTTAATGTCAGGCACGTTATATTTTTTAAAAATAAATGTTTTGTAAATTCCGTGTTAACAAAATTCTTAAAACTAAAGTATTTAATTAAATGAAGCAATTTATAACTCTTGTTGACAATTCTCTTCCATTAATGGATGACTAAGAAGCTAAATATCTATTGTTAACTTGGAAAGGGTCCTTCTCTTATTTCTTTGGCTAACTTGTACTTATCTTTTAGGTCCCTGCTGTTTCTTAATTTCCTTCAGAGGCCTTCCCCAAACCCAGATTATATGCTCTGGTTATGTACTCCTGATAGCACTTTGCACTTTCACTAACAAAGCATTTAAGTGCTAATAATAAGTATTTATTGTAAGTGTCTGGCAGTGACTGGCACAAGTAAGTGCTCAAATATTTGTTGAATGAAGAGGTCAAAAGCAAAGTCAATAAAGTCAGAATAGCCTCAAAGTGGTAGAGAAAGTCAACCCTCTAGATAACCTATAAATAAGGGATGGGGGTGGAAGCAGAGGTAGGAGGGCCATGGTGAAAGGACAGTCCATGGATGAGTACACCGCCTTGTGAAAGAGAAAGTCTTTGCAAAAGCTTCTAAAAGTAGTATGACAGTCAAACAGGGCATTAAGACTGACTATATGCTGACTTATACCAATAAATTCACTTTTACAATGAAATACATGATTAGTTTAAAAATTAGATGAATCAATTTAAGAAAAAGGATACACACTTTATTTTAAAAAGTTTACTTAAAAGAAAGATTCATAAACTAGAAAAATCTCACCTGTCATGGGATCAAAGAGCTGATTAGCTTCTAAATCTGTAAACGTACTACTACAGACGGGACATTTGAAGGAAGCCCGGTTGGTGGAATCTCTCTCATCAGTTTCAATCCTCCTTCTCATGTGGTCCAATTTATATTTTACAACATTAACAAGAGTACGATAATTGATAAAGTAGTAGTTATGACGAGTAGTTTTCCCATCTGCAGCAGTCTCTACCCTCATTCTGCATTTGATGAACTTGTCTCCCTTTAAATTATTCAAGACTGATCGAAGTTGCTTCCGATCAAACTTGAGCAGCTCCAACATGTCCTCCTCTTTCACACAGGGGTTTCGGATCAAGATGTCCAAGGCCAAAGCATGCTCAATACCATAAAACCCCCGGATCACATACTTGGCTAATCGCTTCAATGCTGCAGGAACCTCGGTGAGGACATCTGGATCTGCCATCTTTAGCAGCAAACTTCAATTTTAAATGTACTGAATTCAGAAAAAAAGAGAAAATTAGCTAGGCATAAGGACAAAGTAATTATTTTAAATCTAGAATAATCAACCCATTATTGGTTGCTGGTAACCACTATTCTTGAAGTGCCACAAAGGTACTCAAGGCTAGTAATGCCTAAGCATGTAACAGAGAACAAGATTTTCCTCTACAGTACACAAAAGATTACACCTAAAAAGCTTGACATATTTCTTAAATGGTTACTTTCAAGACTGAGTGCACTCATTTCCAAAAAGTAACTTATTACTTTATAGCACTGATGTATTATATCAAGTCCACTTTGTTTCATAAAGAGAAACACAAAAAAGCTAAATGAAGTCTCATTATTCTTAATGCTACAGATCTTTGGGAATGCTGAAAACCCCTGAGAAACTTAGCAGTTAGCATATTCTTTTAAGTGTCTTTCTTGAGTAACATTTTTCCACCAAGATAGATTCTAGGATGTTGTATATAGTCATGCTCTCACAATAAAATCATAACAAACCAATGAACACATAAGTAATCACTAGCTGGGGTGCTTGGCAAAATTCCTGTTATAAATCTGGAAGAAATTAACAAATAGTTCCAGACAGTTTCACCAACCTTGAAAAACTTAATGACCAATTAAATAAATGCAATACAGTTCTTAAAAACAGTTAACAACAACAAACGCCAAGATACCCTTAAATACGGGATCCCTTGTAAGACAAAGCAGAAGTTAATTATACCCAGAAAGCTATCTTCTAGAAGCCCAAACTGGCATGGGCTAGAGTTTCATATGTTAAAAAGCCTGGGCTTTGGAATTAGCCAGACAGCCTTGTTTTAGTAGCTGTGTGATCCTAAGCAATCCCTTAAGCAACCTCAAGCCACACTTTATTCTCTGAGAAATAAGGATATCAACTATCACAATGAGGTTGCTGTGACAAATAAATGAGAATGTAACATGCTTAGGAAGCACTTATTAATAAAGATAGCATCCATATCAATTTAATACATCCTAAACTAAAAACAGCCAGGCTACCCACACAGATTATATAAAATGAAATTTACCTAAACCCTAAGGACATTTTTTAATAGACGTCCCATTGAACTATTTCAATAAGGAATCATATTCTGTTAATACTAGCTTCTACTGAACTTTTTATTTAAAATCAGTGGTTTTCAACTTTATCAGGTTTAATACTTCTTTTATAAGAAATATTTTTATATCCACAGTACTATATTAAAAAGATATTCCTAAATAACCAATATATACATATACTTGGGGGGTAGAATATAATGCCCTACCTGTAATAAAGGAAAAATAAAAGCAAAGTCAGTTATAATAAAGTATATATACTGAGGCATGACTGTACATAAGGGATAACAAAGTAGCACCTAGATCCAAACCTGTGGACCTAGAGTCCTCCTGTTATCCCAAGGCTTAGGGATGCCAAGCAAGTGCCTGGGTAAAACACTGAAGTACTATCCTAACGTATCATCAGAAACATTTTGTTCTCCTTTCCAATTTGGTCAACACATTGTACTTGAACCGGTTTTGGGTTTTTTTGTTTTGTTTTGTTTCATTTTGTTTTGTTTTGTTTTGTTTTGTTTTACATGCTTAACAGTTGGCAGAATATACCAATATGTGGCTTCAGAAACAGTCCAAAGGATGGCAAATGTCAAAATAACCTACTTTTTCCAGTATTTCCTACTATTGTATTCCCCTACCTGACCTTCCACCCCATATACTCCATTTTCCAGACCAATGGTTCCCAACCATGGCTATAAAGTACAATAATCTGGGGAGCATTTAACAATACCCACCCTGGGCCCCATCCCAGAGATTCTGTTTCAGCTAGTCTGAGAGGGCCAGATTAGGCATCACACTAATTTTAAAGCTTCTTAGGTGACTCTAATATACAGAATAAGTCCCTGACCACTGCTACCAACAAACTGGGTGCCTGGCTACTACAGACCCCACCAAAGCACATCCTGCATGGGAAGGGCGTTATGCCACCTAGCATTAAGCCTGTTTCCTTTGCCTCAGACACCATAGGGGGCCCTAAAGATTTGAGCAAGGGAGTGACATAACTTTTCAGTACAATAGTTTTGGGTTTTGAATCCCAGTTGGATATTCTAAGCCTCAGTTTCCTCATATATAAAAAGTGACTAACAGAACCTTCCTCATAGAGTTGATGTATGGATTAAATGAAGTAATTCATGTAAAGTTCTGCTTTCAAAGCTGGTATCATTAGAATTTCATTAAATATTGGCATTTATAATGACTTTCTACTTAGAAAAGTGATTCTTACAACAATTTGAGAAATGGGTGAAGTAAGTGAAGATGGAAGCACTGTGGAAGTATTGAGAGCTATAGTAATCAAACCTAAACCACGAAAGAGAAGAAAAAATTACAAGAGGACAGGGTGAATGAAACTTATTAGAGAAACAAAATCAAAAGGATCCAACAATTACTGGAAATGGAGTTACAAAGTAGGAAATTTTTAAATAGTTACTTGGTTTTTTCCCAATTTTTTTATTGTGATAAAATACACATAACAAAAAATTTACCAATATTTTTAAGTATACAATTTAGTGATAGGTATAATAATAACACATTTATAATGTTATCCAGTAATCACTACCATCCACTTCCATGATTCTTTTCACCTTGTAAAACTGAAACATTATATCCATTAAACAATAACATACAGCTATTTGTTTTGAGCTAGTGTAACTGGAAAGAGAAAAGTACTACTATGAGAAATAGGTTAACACCTGAAGAGGAACAGGTATGGAATTCACTTGGCATTCACTTCTAGTTGCTTGCCTTTGAGGAAATACTACTGAGTATTACTGTGAAGATGTCCAGCACGTAGCTGAACAAATGGAGAGTTCAGCAAAGAAGTCATACTGTGCCGCCTTGCTCAAAATCTCTACATTCTAAAATCCTCCTTCCTGACCACTATGCTCTCTCTTTCATCACTTCTACTTCCTCACTTAACGCTAAACCTCCTCAATCTCAAGATTTCATAATACTTAGGTCTGAGTTCTCAAACTAGCAGCCTCTGCCACACCGTTTGACTCAAAGAATGAATGTTTTGTAATTTTTCTGATTAGTGGTCAACATTTTAAAATCATGAGATTTCACATAAATTTCCATTTTCAGCTCCTCATGAAAGTCAGAACTATATGAAGAAACAAGTGAGACCATGTTCCCACGTGGAAACAATAAGCTAAAGAGTAGATTAGAAAAGCAGAGTAGAATCCTTTTAAACAGAAAAGAAGCTTGGCTGGCCTCTGGAGACTTTTGAGTGTGTGACCTCTGAGAGCCAGGCCTTGTTTCTTCTTTTTAGCCTCAGAGTCCATCAGTCACCTCCCAACCTCACCTACCACCCTACCTACCCCAGACTCCCAAAGGCAAGCTGTTTTGTTTTGTTTTGTTTTTGAACCATATATATTCTAATCATATAAACATTTAAGGACTACTGTGCATCAGGCACAGAGTTGGAGAAACAAAGTTGAAATGAATGCACTCTACATTCCATCTACCCTATCAGCCTCATCTCCAGCCACACTGGCATTCTCGGTTTCATGAGCCACATAAGCATTCCCTGCTCCCAGACTTTTGCACATGTTGTTCTGTCTGTCCCCTCAGCTAAGCCCAAAGTCCCTTCTAATCATCCTTCACTCAAATGACATTTCCTCAAAGAGATCTTTCCAGGTTTCCCTTAGGGGCTTAGAATGATTCCCCTTTCACATGTTCCCATAGCTCTTTCCCCTTCTTCCTTGCACTGAATAGACATACTTTCTCCATGTCTATGTCGGAGACCAGAGGCTTAACCTTGTTCACTACTGAGTTTGCAGTATGGAGCACAGCTGGTCAAGTACTTCCTTTCAGTAGGTCTCCCAAGCACGTGTTCTTCAAACATGCCCACCCTGCCAGCCTTCCCCCAATTCACTTCCTCCACTGCAGTTTCCAGCGTAGAAAATGATAGGATATTGGAAACCCTCTTCTGAAACTTCCAATAGTTTTAAGCAGAAGATGACAGCATCACATTCGCGATTTTAAAGGATTGTGTTGACTGCAGGGTGTAAAATAAAAGGAGCGGATGTAGGGAGTCCTGTCAGCCTGTACAGATTATTTCAGTACACTACTACTATTCCAGCTCTAAAAAGAACTTGGATTCTACACATCCAACTGGTTTTCTCAGTTACTATATTTCACGGCACTCTGCAGGCCCTCGTACATAAAGCGGCATATCACCGCGAAACCTCCGAAGCAGCTGGCCTCCACCAGCCCGGTTCAGTAATGTTCACCTCCTCCCCACTGTGAGACCCCCGAGACCCTAAATTCCCTCGGACTCTGCCAGATGAGTCCAGGGGCCACACTCAGCGCAGCCAAGCCCGTCCTACCCGAGGTCGCACATGGGCCGCTCCGGGGTCAATGGTTCTTTGGAGGACCAAGAAGAGAACAAGTCAAGAGAGTAAGGGGGTGGAGGATAGCTAAGGAGAAAGGAGCAATGAGGAGAGGACACCTTGAAATGCCACGCCTGGCCAGGGAGCCGAGAACAAGGAACAGGGAACAAGGTTTACCAAAGCGAATCCTCGAACACTCCCACTACAGCTTCCCTCAGCGCCTCAACTACCGGCTTAAACGAGCCACGCCACTCGTGCGACAAAGAAAACGCCCTAATCCTGCGACCAGCTTCGGAAACCACCCGCTACTTTTAGCCAGGCGGGCCAATCAGCACAGTGACGCCTTCAATCAAGACAGTCACGCTCCAATTGGCCAATGACGTTGAAGGCTCTGCCCTCCATACCCAGCTCTGATTGGTCTACAATCCCGGAAGAGGCGTTAGCCCCAGCAAGGCAGTGGCAAGATGGCGTCTCTGGATCGGGTGAAGGTACTGGTGTTGGGAGACTCAGGTGAGCCGCTTAACCCAGCCTTGGGGCTCCCGACACTTTTGAGTTATTCGAGAATCCTCCCCTTTCGCTCTCCCCCATCTCCCCACAGCAGCCAACTGACTCTGACCTGTGGCTGAAATCCCTCTCAAGACCCAAAGACTACGTTTCCCAGAGGACTTTGCTCTATTTGACGAAGCAGCGGCGTATCACGGGTGGGGGGCGCAGAGCCCAGGCCTTTCCGCGGCTTTCGCAGGTTTCTCGTCTGTCTCGGGTGACCGCAGCCAAGTGATCCTTTGTTTTAAAAGATATGGAGATACGGAGTATTGTATTGGGCGCCGGGCTGAGACGGAAGTTAGGACCGTCTCAAACAGATTTTGTTAATTAAGAAAATCAGAGTACACTAAGAAGAATGACATTGTTACAAGTGTTTTGCATATTTTAACTCCTTTAATCTTGCGATCAGCCCTCTTACCCCATTTTACGGATGAGAAAAGTGAGGCGGAGATATGTAAAGGACAACTGGTTTGAACCCAGAGTTCACGTACTTCAAACAGTAACCTATATTATTTAATGAGATATCAAATTTCAAAGTCCTGTTTTGCTCTCAGCTGGGCTTCTTGATTTCTTTGTTCTCTTTAATCTTATTGCAAACCGATTATATGCTAGATTGTAAGAAATAGAGAAATTAAAAGGGCCATATTATGAAGCAGCTGGGACTTAATGCTGAGCCCTGTTTAATCCTAGTGTTAAAATTCTTTTGACACCTTGGACGTTTGAGAACTGAAATTGAAGCCTGCGTTTCCCCCTCCTTCACTTCACTATCCTGTTATTCATAACTTCCACTCTTAAGCGCCTTTAGAACTTGAAATAAATGGTAACTTTGCATTTCATAGATGCACTTTTGTGGGGTTGACCTTTGGATGTTGCTGTGAGCAAAGACATTGTGTCAGTTGCTTGGAGTTGGAAAGAACATACTCCGGAGAGCTTGAAAACTAGCTTTCCCAAACTGAATAAAATTGTTGAGCGGAAGAGGTTAACCTCTCACATTGCCTGAAGATCATTTGCCTTACAAAATGTTTTACAAGGAGCATCATTTAATATTCCATTCAGAAAGTTACATTATGAAGTTCTATGGAGATAATCCAATTTATGTCAACTTCAGTTCTTTGACTTGAAATGGTGAAGTTAATTTAATAAAAGCACTCAGTTTTACAGATAAAGAAGGCAGTGGTGATCTAAATGGACTTCACAAAAGTATCACCAAGTGGAATTTAGAACTGGAATCCAGAGCTAACAGAGAGTTCTTCATGTTACGTGAAGTAGATGTTCTCTGTCATTTATAATTCCCTTTCTATTGCATCTAACAATTCCTTCATGTTACATATTGTTCGAACTAGTCATTTTATTCTCCCCCCACCCCCTACAAAAAAACTGAAATACCTACTACATAGCAGGCACTGAGTTAGGTACTAGAGTTATAACTGTGGCATCAATGCGTTACATAACAGGGTTGAATTATCTGCTGCATTAAATTTGGAAAAGTGATCAGGCAATTAGTAAGCTTTTTGACATTATTATTATAGTTCAGTTGTAAAACAGAAGACAGCCATGCCCACTAGGAAAGTGATTGATCTTGTTACTCATTCACTGATGTTAGGCTGTATGTGGTAAGTCAGTTATTGCTTTTTTATGAGTTCTCTTTTAACAGTGATTTGCTATCTGACAGGTTAGAATATACTTTTTACACTTCATTTGTCTTTGTACTCAAACTTCAAAGTTTACTTTTGAATAAAGGCTTATTGCCCCTGTGAAATTTTTCAGGATTTCACAAGTATATAAAGGAATGACTTGGGTTTAGAAATTTGTTTGTGTCACCTAGAGATATTTGATAATTTAGTAAGAAATCCTGAAAGGCTCACCAACATGCATATACTCTTTTCTCTTTGTTCTTTGCGAGATGAGGGATGAGCTTAACACATTACCAGCTCTATTTGGAGTTGGCATTTATTTGATTATATTGAACTTTTTTTTCCCCAGCAAATCAAGTGCATTCTTCTGATCTAATTTAGTTCTAATGATAAAAACAGAAACAGACCCTCCCAAAATTCTTAAAGAAGTCAAATAGCCACTATTCATGGTACTTCAGTTGTTCTTACTTTAGAGTCCATCCACTGTTAGCGCTTGTCACCCAATGCAGTTAATTCATGGAGAGCTATATAGTATTACTGCGTAGAGATGTTTACCCTACACAGTGAAGCTTAACTGGAAGCTCAAGCCTTCTGTCAAGCTGATGACTACATGCCTAGCTATAAGCCTCCAACATAGATGAACCTACATGCAAACACAAAAATCAGCAATATGCCCTGAGGCCATAGATATCAGATGCAATGCAGTAAATACAAAGCTCTGTTTGATTACTCAAAAATCTTACATGCCTGTATGTAAGAAAAAAAAAATTAATGAAAGGGAAATCTGGGAAAATGTTTGACTCAATTACATGAGCAGCTAATATATAAAGAGGTCATGTAAATTGATAACACTAAAACCTAATAGATAAATGGGTAGAGCAATCAATAGATAATTCATAGAGAAGAGACACAACTGATTAGCAAAGATGATCATTATGTGTATCTTTACCAGAAAGTAAAGAAATGCAGACTAAAGTACGATGTCACTTTTTTGTGTCTTATAAACTAACAAAAAAAGTAACTACATGCTATTGAGGTACAACAAACAAGACCTGCAGGCCTACTCTGCTGGTGGCAGAGTAACAAGATAAAAGTTGACAATAGATATCAAGAACTTTAAATGTTGCTCTCCTTTTACACATTAATTTCACTTCTGGGAAGGTATACTAAGAAAATACTTTAAATTTTAATCAAAAGTTTAAACAGATCTTTTCTTAGCATCATGTTTGAAACACCCTAATATCTAATAATGAGAAAATGGTTAAGTATATCATTATGCCTACTCTTTGAACTACTATGGAGACATTAAAAATGTTTATGAAGATTCTGTAATAACATGGAAAGTTTTTGCCATTAAATAAATACTAAGGCCCTGTTCTGAGTACTGGGAATAAAAACTATGAGTAAAACCCAGTCCCAGCCCTCAAAGAACTTAAATTTAGCAGATGGAATAAAATCTATAAACAAGCAAGTGTGATAGTGTATTTTAAGTACTTTCTAGGAAAATGTACAGTGTGCAGTGGAGATGCAAAGAATGGTGAACGATGTGCTTAATTCTACCTGCATGGAGTCGGAAAAGTCTTTATAACTAGAATGATGCTATGTCTTGAAAGATTAATTCACCAGGCCAGCGGGAGAGAGGAAATGGAAGGGGAGAATGGGTAGGATATTTCAGACAAAACCAGCTGTGTAAGTAAAGGCTTATGTTTCATTGTTTTCTTTTTTTAATATATTTTTATTGAAGTATAGCCAGTTTACAGTGTTGTGCCAGTTCTGGTGTACAGCACAATACTTGAGTCACACTGGTCAGAATAGCCGTCATTCAAAAGTCCACAAACAATAAATGCTGGAGAGGGTGTAGAGAAAAGAGAACCCTCCTACACTGTTGGTGGGAATGCAGTTTGGTGCAGCCACTGTGGAAAAAAGTATGGAGATTCCTCAAAAGACTAAAAGTAGACTTACCATATGATCTAGCAATCCCACTCCTGGACATATATCCAGAGGGAAACTTAATTCAGAAAGCTACATGCACCCTAGTGTTCATAGCAGTACTATTTACCATAACTAAGACATGAAAACAACCTAAATATCCATCAACAGATGACTGGATAAAGAAGCTGTGGTATATTTATACAATGGAATACTACTCAGCCTTAGAAAATAATAATAAAAATGCCATTTGCAGCAACATGGATGGACCTAGAGAATGTCATTCTAAGTGAAGTAAGCCAGAAAGAGAAAGAAAAATACCACATGATATCACTTATATGTTGAATCTAAAAAAAGACAAATGAACTTTTATTTCATTGTTTTAAGTGTACTGTGTACAGTTTGTATATATTCACAATAGCAACCTGCTTATAGAAAAACCCTGCTTATGAAATGAAATCTACATGTTGACAATACTGCTCTTCAGGTGATTTTTTTCTTCTTTTTTCTATACTTCCTAGATTATCTGTAAATATAACTTTATAGTAGTGTTAGGTCCATACTCAATAATTCACACAAAAAGGTGGTCTGAATTTATGGTACAACTAGTGATGCATAAAGATTCACGAACTATGCTTGTCATAATGGAATCCCAAAATGTGTTAACTGAAAGAGTAACTCTACACACAAATATGCAGGGATAGCTCATTCCTTTTCCTCTTCAAACAGATCTGCAAATAGTAGCCCCAGCATTAGTAACTTGAGTATCCTGAACCCAGGAAATCTATAAGAAAAGAAAGTCTGCCCTACTGAATGGAGAGGATATTTGCAAATGACATACACGATAAGGGGATATCCAAAATATGTAAAGAACTCATACAACTCAATATCAAAAACAATCCAGTTTAAAAATGGGCAGAAGACCTGATAGACCATTTTCCAAAGAATACATACACATGAAAAGATGCTCAGTATCTCTAACTATCAGAGAAATGCAAAGCAAAACCACAATGAGATATCACCTCACATCTTTGAAATGGCTATCATCAAAAAGACAACAAGTGTTGTCGAGGATGTGGAGAAAAGGGAATATTTACGTGCTGTTAGTGGGATTGTAAATTGATGCAGCCCCTATGGAAAGCAGTATGGAGGCTCCTCAAAAAATTAAAAATAGAACTACTGAATGTATGATCCAGCAATTCCACTTCTGGGTATTTACCTGAAGAAAACAAAAACACTAATTGGAAAAAATGTATGCACCCCTGTGTTCATTGCCACATTGTTTACAATAGTCAAGATGTGGAAGCAACCTGTGTCCATCGATAGATGAATGGATAAAGAAAATGTATGTGTTGTGTGAAATATTACTTAGCCATAAAAAGAATGAAATCTTGCCATTTTCAACAACATGGATGGATATAGAAGGTATTATGCCAAGGGAAATAAATCAGACAGAGAAAGACAAATACTATATATCACTTACATGTGGAATCTAAAGAGATAAAGCAAATAAATGAACAAAACAAAATGCAAACAGACTCAGATACAGAGGACTAATTAGTAGTTGCTAGGAAGAGTAAGAGAGGGGTGAAATAGGTACAGGGAATTAAGAGGTACAGACTTTCAGTTATGACTGGGGAGCAAGACCCCACATTCTGTGTTTCCACAAGCCCTCCAGGGGATTTTGGTGCTAAAGTTGAGAGAACCAGTATTCTTAACCATCTTTATTAATAAAGCTTATTAAATGGTTGTGGCATGAACACCCTTTAAATAACCATGCTTTTCATATCATTATTACTGCGTATACTCAGTCTCCCTTTTGCCGTAATAGATTTCAGCATGACTTTTATATGACTGTAGTTCTTGTGTCTTTTACAGGTGTTGGGAAATCTTCACTAGTTCATCTTCTGTGCCAAAATCAAGTTCTGGGAAATCCATCATGGACTGTGGGCTGCTCAGTAGATGTCAGAGTATGTGTTTCTTATATTTTAGTTTTCCAGTGTCGTATTAAAGATAATTCCTTCAAACTGATCAAATGATCAAATTACAGCACTGTAGTCAAGGCTAGTAACAGTAATAGCTGGGCTTTATTAAGCACCAACTCTGTGCTAGATACTATGTCAAATGTTGAACACTTATTTTGCTTTTTTAGTCTTTTTAAACTGAGATATAGTTGCAAAAATTAAGGCATAGAGAAGGTAAAGTAACTTGATCAAATTCATTCTGTTCATAAGAAACAGAGTCAAGATTTGATACCACTTAGTCTGAGGCCAGAAACTTCAGTTTTAGTAACTATGCTATATATCTAGAATTCACTTAACATACTCCATAAATAATTCTGCCTAAGCCTTTGTCGCTAAGACAGCCAACTTTTGGCTAGAATTGTAGTGCGCAGACAAAAGCTTCTAGAGCTTCCTGTCTAGGTCATCTGTCCCACCTCACATTTAGGAAACACAGGGCCGTTTCCACTTTATTCACTATCTTCCCAGATGTTGTTGGTCTTCCTAATTCTGCCTAGTCCTGTCCGAGGCTCCCTTCTGCTGGCATACCTGTTTCCATTGAGTTAAGAAATAAATAGGGAGGTAGTTAGCTAGATTGAGAGTTATTTTCCTTCAGTTCCTTGAAGCTATTGTTCCTCAGTCTATGACATATTGCTGATTAGAAATCTTCCGTCAGCCTAATTATTATTCCTTTTTAAGGTAATTTCTTCCCTCTAGTTGCTTTAGAAAAAAATTTGTCTTGTCTTTGATGTTCTGTAGTTCTGCTAACCTATGCCTGGGGTGGATTAGTTTCTAATCATCTTGTTCAGAAGTTGTGTGTCTCATGTCTGTCTTCATTTTTCAAAATTTTTAGCCATTATCTGTTTGCCTACTTTCATTCCCTCTATCATCTTCTTTTGAATTTCTGTTGTATTTTTGTCCTCCTCATCTTTTAATTGCATTTTCATGTTTTCTGTTCTTTCTCCTTGGTGTATCCTGGATGGTGTACTCATATCTGCCTTCCAGTTAACTAAGAATCTCTTCAGCTATGTCTAATCTGTTTTTTAATATACCCACTCAGTTTTGCATTTCAGTAACTGTAATTTTTAATTTCTAGATTTTCCTTTTGGTTCTTTTTCAAGTGTCAAAATTGTTCAAAATATTCTGATCTTTCATTATGGTTTTACTTTTTATTTTAATCATTATTTTCAACATGATATTTCATGGTTTCTTTTGAATTGTTCTTTTTTTTTTCTGGGTAGGTGATAGATTTCCAATTTGATGTATATGCTGACTCTCCTTCATGGGAATGTACCTCTTCTATGATCTGCAATTCTTTGAAAATACCTGCATCTTCAGCAGGATTTTTTTCCCCTCTTCCCTTTGGAAATCTTGTATGGTTTGTTGTGAGGGTACAGTGCCTTTCCATTTCTGTTGCTGCCAGAGCCCTAGAGATTTCAGTGATCATTGTAATTTCTCATCATGGAATTTCCATGCCATCTTGATAATGTAAATGCCCCCAATATCTGATTGTGGTCTCCATTTTTTATTGGCTTCTCATCTCTTTGTCATCCCTACTCAAGGTCTCTGACAAAAAGGTTTTCCTGCTTCCCTGAGCCAGTGGACAGTTTTTCCTGCTCTCTTTCACTGACTGGCTGCTCATCAAGGGTCCACATTTCACGAAGGAAGTCTGTATTTTGTCATTCACCTGCATATACGCTTTCCTTTAAAGCTGGAAAACAGATCTCTATTCTTGGATGGGCACTAAAACTCTGGGGACCAACCCCTGAAGCTGTATATGAATCTGGGTCAGCTCCCACTTTGCACTCTAAGTTCTTTCCTCATTTCTAGCATCTGGGGAATTTCCTTTTCTTTCTCTTGAGCTTGTCCTTTTTATTTTTAAAAAATATTTTAATGGTATTTCCATGAATTTGAAATCAGAGGGGACCTGTCTGTGTCATTTCAGCCTGCCGTGTTCCCAAATTGTTAGATATGGAAGAAAACACACGTTTTTAAATATAAGGGTAGAGGAATACTCTACTGAAAGTAGCTTTGGAGAGTATTCAAGGTATTTCCAATTTTTAAATTCCAGGGTAATTAGAATGTGGAAGAGTGAACAGCATCCATATGAGAGAGCAGTAGAAGTTGTGTCTTCAGGATAGAGACTTACATCAGCTAATACAGTGAGGTTGAAGATAAGGATATAATGGAATTTTATTACCCAGGAGTAAGGTTCCAGGTGAATAAGGGAAAGATTTGGAGAAAGGAAACAATTGGGGTTGAGTAATGGGTAGAAAGCAGTTTGGGAATGGAATACAAGAAATCCATTACAGTGTGTGGTAATTGAGGATAACAGGGATGTAAAATTTCTTGCGTGTAGCTGGTGGCAAAATTTCAAAAGAGACTTTATATTAGCAGTGCCCTGTATATGAAGGTGGAAACTTAGGGTTATAACTGCAAGGAGTATTTCTGTTAAGTCCCAGAGAGCAGATCGGTATGAGATTAGTTAGTTCTCAAGACTGACCAAGTTTTAGAAGTAACAGTAGCAGTTTCCTTTGGAAACCACTGCTTTTGGAGAAAGTGAAATTGGAATTCCCTTGAGTTAGCTTTTGAAAGACTGCAGATTTTTGAACTTCCTCCATAGTTCCAGGGAACATTGGGGAGCACATAAAACTGCCCAAAGGGAGACTGGAATAAAGGCTACAGTAGTCGAAGACAAGTGTCATGTAATAACGTAACATTTTACTGAAAAGAGTGTGTTACTGACTCCTTCAAAGCCAGTCTGGCCTGAATTGCATTATTGTGGAAGAGTAGGGCATGTGGGGCTGAAAGTGATCTTGCTTTTATTACTCTTCATTGAATTGGGGTGGTTGATCTGTCCTCTGTCTTTGAGAAGAATGTATTTCTTGAGAGGCAACATAAGTAAAAGGCATTTTTAAGTGATAATCTTAAGGAAAGTTCTGATAGACATGTAAATCATTTTGACTATTATAATAAAGTGAAAGTTCTTACCTCTAGCAAGAATGATTAAATCTGCTGAAGCCTTTACCTAAATAACTTGGAAGAACACTTTCTTCTGTAGCATCTTTTGTGTTGCAATTACAGCTTCTGTGTTACTGAATCCTGTGAGAGGGAATCTCTGGAATCAGTAGAGATCCATGAATACACACCCTTAAAAACAGTTGCCCCATTTAGCTCATTTCACATGTTAAGAGCCAACTAAAAATAGATGGTAAAGGTGATAATGTAATTGTTTAATTTCAAGTGCTGGGTGAAGCTAATGAGCTTAAAGTATAAAGTCTGTACTCAGTAATTATTAACATTTTGGATTTAGTATGTAATACAGAGTATTTGTAACTGAACTGAAGGGAAAAGGGGAAAAAAGTTTTACTTTGTGGTAGTCTTCATTCATCACTGTGTTCTAATTTTATTGCCCTAAGTCCAAAGGGACCAATATAAATGCATGACTACTCTTAATTATGAAAGGAAGACTAACAGAATTTAATCTTTTCACAAATTATAAATAAGGAAATCGATTTGTCATTTCTAGTTCACTTTAATGGGGTTTTAACTCTAATTTACACATTGCGTACAATCAATATTTATTGAATTCCTCTTTGGACAGCATAACAATGCAAGCACTGGGGAGAATTTTTTTTAAAGGCAGACTTCTTCACTAAGAATATGAGGTAGGATCTAGTAGGTGGGACAAGGTTTTTATATAAATGATCTTTGAGATAACAATAATAATGAATGATGGCTTTAATTTTTTTTAGTGCTTACTTTGACTCAGCATCTATGTTACATACTAAGTCATTTAATGTTTACAACCCCTTGTGGTCGGTGCTGTTAGTTTTCCTGTTTGGCACATGAAGCATCTGAGGCACAGAAGTGTTCAATGATTTGTCCAAGATCACAAGGCTAGTAAGTGATGGAGGTGGAATTCAAACCTAGACAGTCTGGTTCAAGAGCCTGTGTTCTTGATCACTACTCTGCACTGCCTCTTGTTCCAGAATGGTATTGAGAAAAAGATATTCTAATGCTGTTAAATACAGTAACCACTGGACTGTTGCAGCAATTTACATTCAAATGAACTAAAATTAAAAATTTATTTCCTCAGTTGAACTAGCCATATTTCAAATGCTCGATAGACACACATTGCTGGTGGTTACTGTATTGGACATTTCCATCATCATAGAAAGTTCTGTGGGATCACACTGATATAGAACGTAAGTGTTACAGCAGTTGAGGAGAGAAAGTAAGGTGCTTGTACAGAATGGAAAATTATACTGGATGCTAATGATTGAACGAGCTGGCAATGGACAAATGGACTATTCCTTAAGAAAGAGGACATATATTACAGGTGAAAGAGAAGGAAATGATAATAAATTCAGCTCTGAACATGAGGAAGGCAGATATCTGTGAGCTATCCAGCTGAAACTGTCTAAAAAGCATTTGGGGTGCTGAAGCTCAAGAGAGAATTCTGAGTTGGAATCATCTTTACAGGGGTAGTCCTGAACCATGAGAGCTGATGAGGTCTTCAAAAAGGAAAATTTAGAAAGAGAAGAGCTGAGGGAGAGCCTTGGGGTATATTTAGAGAGCTGACTATGAAAAGAGGGGTCAGAGAAAGATTGCTCAGAGAATTAGGAGGGATAGCCAAGGTGATGAAATACCACAAGAGCAAAAGAGAGATGAGAATTTTATAGGAGGGACTGACTTTTAGTATGAAATAATACAGAGATATAGAGACTGAGAGGGGAAAAAGTTGAATTTGGTGATGACAAAGTTAGTGCTGACTTGAAAGTGCAGTGGAATGTTAGTGGCAGAAACCAAATGATAAAAGTAGGCAGAGAGGAAAGAGACAGGTTTAAATCAACCTTTCACAAAATTTAAAGGTTAAATAAAGAAGCAAATGGGTACAGAATAGAAGGGGAAAGTGAAGGGTTTTGTTTTGTTTTTTTTTTTAAATAGAGGAAATGAGTTTGGCTGAAGGCAAAAGAAGATAACTGATACCTACTGGGTATCAGACACTGCAAAGAATTGGAAGTACAGCAGTGAATGAGATAAATTCAATTCCTGCTCCCCTGTTGCACTCTCGTTGACTTTTTCTATCCTTCTTTCTTTTCTCTGAACCCTCCCCTAAGACCTCCTACCTTCCTGCCTGTCTTTAATGATAATTCTGCAGGCACACAAACTAAACTAAACTTACTAGGAAACATCTACAGCATCCACTCCTCTTTCCTAGTGTGTATCATCTTCCTTACTAATGAGGTAAAGGACTAAAGAAAAAAAAACTAGTTTGTTTCTACTAGTTTACAAAGAATAAACTCTTCAAATGAGACAAAACCTCCTGTATAGTCTTAATTTGGTTTCCAGTAAAAAGTCAAGAGGTGAGTAAATGAGAAGTACTGAAGTGATAGTGTGGTTCCTTTTCTCATTTGATGATCAGCTCATACTGTTGCTACCTGTTGAGAAAACCCTTCCTTGTATAGCTCTAAGTCTGTAATGACTTTAAGTATCAGATCCTTGATGACCTGATTTAAATATAAACCACATTTCTTTCAGTTTGGCATTACCTCCCATCATGTTGGGCTCTTAGTATAGCACCAAGGTACCACTTATTGTGTCAAGAGCAATCCTTGTTATAATGTCAAGCTTTCCCTTGGAGATCACTCACTCATAAAAGATATAATGTCATAGCTACAAGCTACAAGCCACGGTTCAAAGTTCTTAGGACTCATTACATTTAAATTAAGTTAAACTTAGTATTAATTGAGCAGTTTGGAAAGGAAGAAAGGCATCGTCTCTTCTAATTCTGGAAGGAAACATGAAAAGATTTGATTATGGAATTTTGTGGTAAAGAAAAGCACAGATAAGTGGGTCAGTCTGGCTTGGGAGTATGTGTAGTCAGAAGGGAGCTGTGTAACAGACTTGGTACATTGTAAGGCTAAGAGGTCATGCGACCTGGAAATTATATTACATAATGGCTATTCTGGGAGGGGTTACAGTCTTTTAGAGTAGGCAACATTAGACATTTGAAATAATTTTAGAGAAAAAAGTGATATACCAAAATGGTTACCAAACTGAATTATGCATCAGAATCACCTAGAGATCTTTCTTTAAAAATACAGATTTTTGAGCCCCACCCCAGAAGCTTCAGGAGTTGTCCAGAAATCTATATTTTTTTCCCAAGCCCTTCTATTGGTTCTGATTTAGTTCACCCTCAGAACTGTGCTTGAGAAGCACTGGAATTCAGTAAAATAGTGAACTAAACATAATAAGACCTTGGAGAATGAGATATCCTGAATTTATTCCTTGATTTAAACAAAAATATCCAAGCATCTAATATGTGCAAAGTATTATGCTATTTTCTGGGCCTGCAAAGATGAATAGTACATGGTCCCTGCCCTTAAGCTCAGAGTCTATAATAGAATAGATATCAGTAGATAAGTAAGACAGTGTGGTTAGTGAAATGATAGAACTGTATAGGATGTTATGGGAGTAAATAGAAGGAGTACCTATCCTGTCCTGGCTCATTTTGGAGCCAGGGAAAGGGGGGCAGGATCAGCAAAGTTTCAATAAAGTGGTTGAGCTTTTTGATAACAGATAACTGACTCTTTATAACACCTTGTATTGTTCATTTCAATGATTTTGCTTGGAAATCTAGATAACATTATACATTTCCCTGCTTTTGTAAACAAAAGTCATATAGTTTTAACATTTTTATTGATGATTTAGCATGATCACATATTATCAGTTATTTATACCATATAGCAAAACAGTGATACCTTTTATCAGTGTACAGGATTACTTTTTATTATCCACAGTTATCCCCAACTGCTGTGATTTTGCAATACCCGTTTTTCTGTCCTGTCTTGTTTGTTGCCAGTTTGATAATTGTTTTCTCTCAATGTCAGTGTGACTGTCTGTAGAAGATCTTATTTACTTAAACTTTTCCTTGAACAAAAAGATTTGGACAAAAAAATATGAATAAGTAAAAAGTGTGAAGCATTCTGTTAAAAATAGAATGTGCATTTTATGACATCTATTTTAACTACTCAGCTATCTTGCTTTTTGTCATTTCAAAGCCATTTAATATACATAATACAACTCCTTCATTTTATAAGCAAAGAAACTGAGACTCAAAGATATCAGGGATAATCAGTAGCAATCAAGGAATATAGTCTAGGCCTCCTGATACCAAATAGTTCCATTCTATAAAATCAGAAGTTCTTAACTAGGGGTTACAGCAAAATAGTGGAAAATTGCTCCAAATTATGCATGCCAAGGACTGGACCCCAAAGTTACTGATTCAGGAAGTCTGGCATGTATATTTTTTAAAGGACTTTTATTTCAGCTTAATTGAGATATAGTTGACAGATAAGTAAAATATTTAAGGTGTATATCATAATGATTTACTATATTCTTATATATTATGAAAAGAATCCTCCCATCCAGTTAATTAGTGCATCCATCACCTCACATGTTTATTTATTCATTTGGTGAGAACATTCAACTTCTCTCAGCATGTTTTAATTATACAATAGAGTGTTTTCAACTATAGTCACCATATCATACATTAGATCCTCAGACCTTATTCATCTTATGAGTGAAAATTTCTACCTTTTTACTAACTTCTCCCCATTTCCCCATCCCCCCCAATTCCTCACGACTGTTTTTCTGTTTTCTGTTTCTATGAGTTTGACTTTTTATTTAGATTCCATATAAATGATAGCATGCAGTATTTTTTTCTCTGTCTGGCTTATTTTACTTAGTATACTTCCTTCTTGTTCTAACCATGTCGCAAATGGCAGGATTTCCCTTTTTCTAATGGCTGAATAATATTCCTATATATATATATATATCCTATATATACATATATAGGATATATATATATATATAATCACATCTTCTCTGTTCATCCATTGATGGACACTTGAATTGCTTTCTTATCTTGGCTTTTGTGCACAGAACATGGGAGTGCACGTATCTCTTCAGTATCCTGTTTTCGTTTCCTTTGGATATATACTCAGAAGTGGGATTGCTGGATCATATGGTAGTCCTGTTTTTAACTTTTTGAGGAACCTCTATTCTGTTTCCGTAGTGGCCAAACGAATTTACATTCCCACCAACAGTGCTCAAGGGTTGCCTTTCTCCACATCCTCGCCAACACTTGTTATCTCTTGTCTTTTTTTTTTTTTTTTATTTTTTCAAAAGTTTCTTATATCTCTATTTTATTTATTTCCTCCCTGATCTTTATTATTTCCTTCCTTCTGCTGACTTTTGTTATATTTTGCTCTTTTTTTCTTATTCTTTTAGGTGGTAAGTTTGATTGTTTATTTGCAGTTGTTCCTCTTTTTTGAGGTAGACCTGTATCTCTCACTATAAACTTCCCTCTAAGCACTACCTTTTCTGGATCCCATAGGTTCTGTGTGGTTGTGTTTTCATCATCATTTGTCTCACTATGTTTTTTTATTTCTTCTTTGATTTCATCATCCACCCTTTTTTTTTAAGTAGTATGTTGTTTAATCTCCATGCTGTCATTTATTTCTCCTTTATTTTTCTGTAGTTAATTTCTAGTTTCATGGTATTGTGGTCAGAAAAAGTTGCTTCAAATATTTTCTATCTTCTTCAAATTGTTGATGCTTCTTTTGTGCCAAAGTATATGATCTATCCTAGAAAATGTGGTATGTGCACTTGAGAAGAATGTATATTCTATTTTAGGGAAATATAATGTTCTGAAAATATTAACCAAGACAAATTGTTCTATTGTATCATTTAATTTCTATGTTGTCTTATTAATTTTATGTATGGAAGATCTGTCCAGTGATGTTAATGGATTGTTAAAGTCTTCTACCATGATTGTATTCCGATCAAATTTTCCGTTTTTATCTGTTAGTATTTTCTTTATGTATTTAGGTGCTCCATGTTGGGTTCATATATGTTAATGAGTGTAATATCTTCATCTATGACTCCTTTAATCATTATGAAATATCCTTCTTTATCTCTCTTTATAATCTTTGTTTTAAAGTCTATTTTATTTGAAATCACTGTTGATATTCCTGCTTTCTTGTCATTTCCATTTGTGTGGAATATCTTTTTCAATCCTCTCACTTTCAATCTATGTGTGTCCTTCTCCCTAACGTGGGTCTCTTGAATACAGCATATTGTAGATACTTTCTTTATTATCCACTCTGCACTCTATGTCCTTTGATTAAAGCATTTAGTCCATTGACATTTATAGTAATTATTGATAAATATGTGTTTATTACATTTTGAACTTTGTTTTGCAGTTGATTTTGTATTTCCTCTTTGTTCCTCTCTTTTTCTTTTTGTGGTTTGATAATTTTCCTTTTTATTATCTTGGTGTCTTTGTTATCTCTTATCTTTTTGATATCAGCCATATTAACAGGTATGGGGTGCTATTTCATTGTACTTTTGATTTGCATTTCCCTGCTGATAGTGATATTGAGGACATTTTCATGTATTTGTTGGCCAAACGTTTGTATGTCTTCTTTGAAAAACATATCTAGTCAGTTCCTCTGCCCATTTTTAAATTGGATTGTTTGGTTTTTTGCTATTGAATTGTATGATTTCTTTATGTATTTTGGATACTAACCCCTTATCAAATATTTGTAAATATTTTATCCCATTCCACAGGATGTCTTTTCTCTTTGCTGCTGGTTTCCTTTGCTGTGTAGAAGCTCTTATTGTGATGTACTCCCACTTGTTTATTTTTTGCTTTTGTTGACATGTGTTTTTCTTAAAAAAAAATTCTTGGAAGATTCTGATGTACACCTCTGAACCACTATACTATAATCTGACTCTTAGCTGTATTCTAATAGATAAGGTTGCTATATATCAGATTTTGTTTCCAAATAGTAATATAGTACAGGCAATAAATGCTTATGGAGTCTAGACCATGAGAAAGGGAGAGATTTTGGCGTTTACTCTGAGAAAGAAAGTCATTGGAGGGTTTTGAATTGAAGAAGGATATGATCTAACTTGCATTTTAAAAAGATTACTTATTTGTGTGGAAAACAAATGGGGGTAGAGAGGTACTGAGTAGGGTGAGGCTCTAGTGGGGAGATCATTTATGAGATGGTTACCTTAATTGAGACAAAGAGATAGATAAGGGCTTTGAAAATGGTAATAGTGGAAATGGTGGGAAATGAATGGGTTTTGGATACGTTTTTAAGGCAAAAGGAATAGGATTTGCTGACAAATCAGATATGCAGTAGGAGAAGGGTTAAGTATCACTCAACTTTTTGGCCCTTCAAGTAACTCAAAGGCTAGACTTGCCTTTTACTGAGTCAGAGAAAACTGGGAGAAGAAAAGGTTTGGGAGGAAGATTGGAATATTGTTTTTAGATATGTTAAATTTGAGGTTCCTATTAGATGTCCAAATTGTAGTCCAGTGGATATGGTAGTCTCAAGTTCAAGGTACTGGTCCAGGATGGATATAAATTTGGAATTTATCAACATAATTATAACATTTTAAATCATAAAGTTAGATGAAATTGTCAACAGAATAAGTGTTGATAGAGAAGAGATCCATGAACTAAACCTTGGAAGACCCTAACAATTACAAGTTAGAGGGATAAGGACAACCCAAGTAGAGATTGAAAAGATTTGGCCAATGAGGTGGGAAGAAGAGCAGGAGAGTGATATCCTATAAGTTAAGTGAAGAAAGTATTGAAAGACAGAGGAGTGATTAGTTTTATCAGATGGTAGAGTAAGATGAAAAGTGTTCATTGATCACTGGATTTAGCAATGTGGAAGCCATTAGTGACCTTGATAAGAAATATTTCAGTGGGGTGATTGGGGCAAAAGGTGTGGCAGGAATGAGTTCAAAAGAGAATATAAGGAAAAGAATTAGAGACAGTTGAGAACAGACAACTCTTTGGAGGTCTTTTGCTGTGAAAAGGAATAGAGAAGTGGTATGGTAGCTGGAGGAAGACATGGGGTCAAGAGATGGTTATTTTAAGGTGGGAAAAATTATAGCATGTTTGTATGCTGGTGGGACTTATCCAACAGAGAGGGAAAATTTGATGATAAAAGGAAGATTTGATAGAGCTATCTCTTTGATAAGAAAGAAGAGATGGGATTTCATGTATAAGAAGGGGTTTTGGCCTTAGGTACACTGACAGTTTATAATAGCTGGAGGGAAGGCAAATTATATGGGTACAGATGCAGGGAGGTGGACAGGTAAGGTAAGAGCAGGTTGTAGACATTCTCTTCTGATTGCTTCTGTCTCCAGAAATAAGGTCATTACCTGTGCTTGAGGATAGGGAAGAGAGATTAGAAATTTCACAAAGAGGTGAGAGTGTGAAACAGTTATCTAGGAAAGGAAAAGAGGAAATGGACTATGGTACTGATTGAAGGATAGCTCCAAAGGTAGACTTGAATTTAAAATGAATCCAGTCAGCTTGAATGTATATTTTTCTGGGCATTATGTTCACCTAGCTAGGTTACAGACACAGAATTGATATAATCAGGGCTGGAATTTTGTCAGATGAATACTGTGTGAGAGAGGTAAACGAGTGACTGAAATGGCAAAGAGTGGAATTTATGCTTAATTAGGAAGGAAGTGAGAATTTGGAAGTAGAAGGGGGTACTTTGAAAGGTGTTCTAATCTAATAAACTATAGGGACCTATGGGATCAAAGATTATTATTAGAGTTGGAATATTAGAGGGAGGAAGCTACAAAGACAGGAGATTAGAGAGCCAGAGGGTAAGATGCTGATATGGAATGTCCAATACTTTAAACTGGAATGAGTGCTTACCAGTTTTGTTAGTGGCTATAGTAATTATTTTGATGGATTTATTTGCTAGGTTCATGACTACAAAGAAGGAACACCAGAAGAGAAGACCTACTATATAGAATTATGGGATGTTGGAGGCTCTGTGGGCAGTGCCAGCAGTGTGAAAAGCACAAGAGCAGTTTTCTACAACTCTGTAAATGGTAAAGCATTTTTTACTTTTTCATTTATTAATGATCTTGGAGGACAGGTCATCTGATACAGAATGCTGTGAATGCTGGTCTCTTAATTTGAGAAAGATCTAATGTACTCACAACTCTTAGTTTGCATCTGCATATGACATTCCAGTTTGTGTTTCTAGACTCTAACCATGTAATTCAGAACATTAAATATTTGCTTTTTCTGAGTGTTTCTATTCATATTATTGCCATAAACTAAATATTGAGAAATAAAATTATATTTTGAGTACTTAAAATAAAACATGGAACTTTCCAAAACACTGTCCCCGGGGAGTGCTGTTTAGTCAGTCAACTGAGTACATACAATAAAGCCATTAGGAGTCCCACAGTCTAAGCCAGATGTCAAGGAGATACAGAGATTTCTTTCATCTGCTCCTTAGAGAGAGTCCTATGTAATTATAGAAAGCTGCCCAAGAGTTTTTTCAGGGTGCAGAAACTTCATCCAGTTACAGATCTTTGAATACCTGGAGCATACTGCCAGATGGAGGTGTGTAATAGGATGTGATTGCAGTTCATAGTGTCCACTCTGTGTCAAGGGATTAAACTGCTGACACCTGTAATTTACCTATAGGGTTTTTTTTTTATCTTCTTTTCTTTTCTTAACTCATTATTTACCTTTTTTTTTACTATGAAATACAATTTAAACTTCTGTTTGATGTACCAAAAGATTTGACATCTCTCCCCTTCCTTTCTGGTGGATGCTTGGCTATTAATTGGGATTCATTTGTACTATGCTTACGTCTCATTCAGTATTAAGTAATCATTGTGATTATTCAGTATCATCTTCATTACTTATATTCCTCTTTCAATATCTTATCCCATATCATAAAGTGCTGTAGATGCTACAAAAAGTAAAGAAGTTTCTTGCCATTTGATAAATACTATAGAATACAGAATGAGTTGTGTTTGTTCAGACCTATGTCCAGTTTAGCTCAGAATTCTATCTGAAAGTGTCACAATCTAATTAAAGAAACAAAATATTCATAAATAAAAAATACAGCTTAAGACTTTGACATTAATATATTATAATATATATCATCATGCAAGAAAGTACATGACAATGGCATATATTAATAGAATGTATATAAATGAGAAAAACAGTAAGGTAAGACCACTATAGTGTTAGGTGATTTCTTATAGAGCAAGAGAGAAGGAAGTAAAGCCTAGTTTAGATCTAGGATCAAGTGATAAACCTGGATTATATTGATAAAATGACTTGTCAAAGTTGGTATCAATCTGATCTGACAAAAAGAAGTTTGAATATATAACACTTTCACTGTTTAGACCTTTTTAAGAAAGAGTTAGGGACTCTATATAAAATTATAAGCAAATAACAAAGATCATTCAGACCTTGAAACTTTATGGAATTATGAGTTGTAAACTTATTAAGTGCTGAACAAATCCTTCTAAATCCATATTTATTTGGTTATCTTTTCTGTACCTATTACTCATTAGTGATTTGTCTCTTCCTTAAATAGTATCGACATAGTTTCATATGTCCTATGTTAGTTTTACATGTAAGACTCAAATATATTCCTGTTTCTTTGAAAAAAAAATCCCTGTTAAGAGATTAATCCCTGTTAACTGAAAAACAATTTCTCTGTTCTTTGAACCTTGCGCTAGGAACATTTCTCTTGGTAGAAGCCTTCAAAGTTCTTTACTCCATCTACCATCCTTAGCTTCTTAAAAAACAGGGCATTAGGACCACTCCATTCAAATATACAGTCTATTCTTAGCAATAACTTTCTTCCCTCAAGTCTGGTGATCCCTGAAGGAAACCTGTAAAGTGTCTCTACCTCTCTGTTTTAAGATTAGAACATATTCTGAGCAGCTGTCGCCCTACCTTCTTTCCTTTGGGCCTCACTGTGTCCCTTCTAGTTCCTCGTCTACAAAGCAAGAATTCTCAGCCCGAAAGGAAGAGGGAAAATAAGGGAAAAGGGTGCTCAATGCCTTTAACAGCTCAGAAGCCTTAAATAGAGATCTTCAAGAAATAAACTCCTCCCTGTCCAGGTAGTAGCTCATCCAGGCCTCTGTAATCCTTTCAGTCTTCCAACTGAAAGTCTTACCCATAGTTTTGTGATATTTTTACCTGGGAAATGGGGAAAGGAGAAAATATCTGTCACTCCTTTGCCCTGAAGTGACTTTATTCTGCTTTCCTTCAGTCTTTAAGATTATCTGACTTTGGGGGGAGGGTTTAGCTCAGTGATAGAGTGCATGCTTAGCATGCACAAGGTCCTGGGTTCAATCCCCCGTACCTCCATTAAAAAATAAATGAATAATAAATAAACCTAATTACCTCCCTCCACCACCAAAAAGAAAAAAGCAAAACCCAAAGATTACCTGAGTTCAAATTTTGGCTACCCCACTTACCATGCTACCTGGGGCAATTACTCAACATCTCTGACCCTCAGTTTCTACATGTGTGAAATGAAAATAATAATTCTTACCTCATAGGACTGTTCTGAAAATCAGATTAGATGACATGTGTAAAACGTAATATGTAGCACATAAGTACCGAATAAATGTTAGCTATATTCCTCAATGGTAGCTCTTTATTCCTTGTTTAAATCTATCCTTGATCATGTGTCCCCAATACCTAATAGAACCCCTCATTGAGGAAGGTACAGTGAGTGCAGCTGGATATGGGGGCACGTGTCAGATCTCTGTTCCAGATGCCAGAAGACATACAGATTTCTCTGAGCCAGCTGAAACTAGTCAACTCTAACTTATATAAGCACCTTAGTTGCACAGTGTCTGTAAAAACTAAAGGAGCCAATTAATTCATGCCCTTTTTCAAATCAATATATTTTACATCTTGACGATGGAAAAAGTATCAGTTCCACATCTTCTCTTCACAGTATAATCTGGATAATATAAGAAAGGGTTGGGAGTTTCAAGACCTGTAATCTTTTAAACACAAGATGATACCCTATATTTCACTAGGCTTTAAAGCTTTTCCTCTTTTTGTCTATATCATATTATAATAATTACCTGCTTTACCTTCTGTCTAGGATCTTAACTGATTCTATTTAATTGTGTTTCTAAGCTTCATTACATTTTATTATTTTTCTCTCAAAAGTCCATCTGTTTTCTACTGTTCATACTTCTTGACTATGTTTTTCCTACCCACTTCTAGTGGCATATTTCTTTGCTAATCTTACAGGTAGTAGTTTACATAGCTAACCATTAATTTAAAGAATTAAATGATTAGGCTTTTGAGTTGATTAGGTCCAGGTGGCCTACAAGAAGACATTTTGTCACCAAAGAGTAGGAATTGTGTCAAATTAAATATCATTTTAATAAATTTTCATTATTAAACATTTTAGTGAGTATAAGTAATATGTATATGATGTCTCTAACAGTACTATGCATAATGCAGAAACAATTAACCTTTTTGAATTAATATAATTTCCAAATACTTGAAGTAGTTAGTTATTTGTAAATAATTATCTGTAAGAATTTGTAGAATAATTTAAAATAATTGTGTCAGAGTTCGTTAGTCATACCAGGGTGCTAGGTTCATTAAGTAACCTAATGCTTTTATTTTCTAAGCCTTACTTTGCCAGTTGTGAAATGAAGAGGAATTCTTACACTACTGACATTATTTTCTCTGATTATTTTAGGTATTATTTTAGTACACGACTTAACAAATAAGAAGTCATCCCAAAACTTATATCGTTGGTCATTGGAAGCTCTCAACAGGGATTTAGTGCCAACCGGAGTCTTGGTAACAAATGGGTAAGTCCAGATTACATTACAGTTGGTTTGAAATGCTGTAACAATCACAAGAGTACACCCTCCAAAATAACATTTGTAAGATGTTTGATTTGCAAATATTTTCTCCCAGTTTGTAGATTGTCTTTTCCTTATCTTAACAATATTTCAACAAAATAATTGTTTTTCATTTTGATGAAATCTAATGTCTCATTTTTCTCTTTTATGTATTGTGCTTTTGTTACATCTAACAACTTTTTGCCTAACCCCAGATCATGCAAGTTTTCTTCTGGGTTTCTTATAGAAGTTTTATAGTTTTGGGTTTGCTTTTAGAACTGTGATCCATTTTGAGTTAGTATAATGTGTGAGGGATTGGTTGAAGTTGACTTTTGTATGTAAATGTCCAGTTGTTCCAACATCATTTGTTGAAAAGATTGTCCTTTCTTGAAAAGATTGTCCTTTCTCATCGAATTATTTTTATTCCTTTGCCAAAAGTCAAGTGACCATATTTGTATGGTTTTATTTCTACAGTCTCTAATTCTTTTTTAAAAATATCTTATTTATTTATTTTGTTTGGGTTGAGGGGGAAGGGAGGTAATTTTACTTATTAATTTTAATGGGAGTACTGAGGACTGAACCCAGGACCTCGTGGGTGCTAAGCAGGCGCTCTACTGCTGAGCTATACCCTCCACCTCCAGACTCTCTAATTCTGTTCTTTTGATCTGCTTCTATCCTTTTACCAATAAATGCTACACTTTCTTGATTATTGTAGCATTATCGTTGTCTCAAAATTTGAATGTGTGATTCCTTCCTTCTCAAAATTGTTTAGCTCTTCTAATCTCTTTCCATATAAATTTGAAATCAGCTTGTCTGTATTGACAAAAATTCTGTCTGAATTTTTATTGCAATTCCATTAAACCTATAGGTTATTATATTGGGGTGCATTTTTGTTGCATCTTTAAAGCCATGGACATAGTATATCTCTTCATTTATTTTTTTGAAACAAACCCTAGACATCATATCATTTCATCTATATATACTTCAATGTGTAAATTTAAAGGATAAGGACTTTTTTTAAACATTACCAAAATATAAATGTCACATTTAAAATTTAACAATAATTCTCTAATATCAAATACGATTTTAATGTATTTGTATCATATGTATCATAAATGTTGCTTTGTTCAGAACAGTATCTGAATAAGTTCCACTCACTGTATTTGGTTTCTTAAGTTTATTTTAACCTTAAGGCCCCCCTGTTTTTTTTTTACTCTCTGGCAGTTTATTTGTTGAAGAAAGTTGCTCATTTGTCCTGTAGAGTTTCCTCTGTTCTGGATTTTGCTGACTGTATCCCTGTAGAGTCTGTTAAACTTGTTTCTCTGAATCCTAATCTTCTCTAAAATGGTAGTTAAATATAGTAGTCTGAAAGTTGCAAGATTTTTGTTTTTTCCAAAGTGGTATTGTGCATATAATATAATACCTGGTTATCTCTTTGTGATCTTAAGGTGTTATCAGCCTTATCCATCCATGATAAAATTTCCCGTTTGTTTTTTACCTAATGATTTAAAAATAGAAAGAAGATTTCAAGATCAAATTTCAATTGGATGTAAAATTTAATCAAAGAAGGTGGGAAAAAAGGAAAACTAAAAAGAGAAATAAGAGAACAGATTTTTATGTGTACATATATATATTATGTTATATATATGATGCATATGTAAGTCAACATGAAACATGTATATTATGTGCAATATATATTGTTATATATATAACAAATATATACATTAATGTGTAAAAGATTATGCAAGACTGGAAGTGATAGAAATATGTGTATCAAAGATGATGTTTGATAAAATATATACCAAAATTTGTGTGTTAGCCAGAGTTAGTGTGTATAGGGGAAAAAGTAGTCCTAAAAAAGGGCACTCTCAAAACTTTATTCTCTAATAAAGCAAATTTCAGTTTTGGACCACATCTCCTAAATCAATATTGGTAAGAAGAATCAAAGGTCTTGAATTCAAGCTATTATTGGCTTTGATGCAATATTTAGAATGATAGTATTTTTTACGAAATGGGGAGGTTGCATAGTTCAAAACAATTGTGTTCCAAAGCTGAACAATAACCGAGGCTCTGTAAAGTTAATGTGAAGGGCAAAAAGATTTGGTAATTTTGCAAGCATGTGCATGTGCACACACACGCACACACAATTTAAATTATTCAGAGAAAAAGAAAAGTAATGTCAAAGAAAGGGAAAAATGCCAAGCTCACCTGGTTTGTATTGTTTAGATTATGGAACATTGATTTATGGTCATAAGGTGTTTGCAACCAGATTTGGCTGACTGTTACAAATTGAACTTATATCATAAATCCAAATCTGTTTCTCTTATGTGAACAGAATTTATATTCACTGAAAACATTGGGCTTCCTTTCAGTAATTGAAAGATAGTGACCCAAGGCCACTAAACCTAAGTGATTCTTATTGCCTGTCCTGTGTCTCCCACGGCCCTTGTGTCAAGACAAACAACTATTTGGTACTTAACTCTTTCCTTTTACTATTCATTTTGCATTTCAGTTGTTTCTTTTCCTTTCCATTTGTTGAATCCATCTTTCCCCAGGCTATTGTTGATTTATTCTGGCCTTCAGCATTCCTATTTCTTATTTTTCTGAAATGATCTATTTTTCTTTACTACTTATAGACAGGAATGTGTATGCATAGCCCAGAAGTTACCCAGAAGCTTGACATTTTCCTCTCTGGCAAAAAGCTTGAGTACCATGCTAGGTTCCTGTGTTTTCTCTCCACTGAGGTTTGAATCCACTCTCTGTATCTACCCAGAAAAATTCCTGAGCTGTTAGCCTCAGAAGACAGAGCTTTGGGAGAAGTCAAGTCAACCTACTTTCATATACCTGGTGGGCAGTCAGTTATTCCAATAGTCTATAAAGACCCATGGGACAAATTTTGAGTAGTTGGATTAATAGTTGGAACTCGATAGATGCTGAGGATTGATAAATGAACAAGTAGATGAAAGAAAACAGGAGAAAAGTAGGTTTATAGGTGATGGATAAGCAAGAGGCAGTGAAGTATCTGTAAAATAGTATAAGCTAGTTACAGTTAAATATTACAGATCTACATCAGAAAGGTAAATTCTGTCCATTTATCACAGGGATTATGATCGGGAACAGTTTGCTGATAACCAAATCCCACTGTTGGTAATAGGAACTAAACTGGATCAGATTCATGAAACCAAGCGCCATGAAGTTTTAACTAGGACTGCTTTCCTGGCTGAGGATTTCAATGCAGAAGAGATTAATTTGGTGAGTATTTTCACTAATGCGTGTTTGTATCATTACCAGGTAAAGGGAAAACCAAAGACTTCATAAGTTACATATTCTCACAAAAGAAGCTTTGTATTTGAAATCAGGCATTTGGGTTCTAGTCCAAAAAGTAGCAAAGATTGGAGCCAACATAGACTATGAGATGGCCACAGTCACTTCAGCCTCCTTGAATGCCAGTCTGTTGGAATGTTCAAATGTTGTTTTGTGAATAATGTAAATCATGGGCTTTTTCTTGAAAAGATTTTCAAAAATAGTTAAGGTGACAAAGAAGGGTCACTGGTACTGTACATTGATTTTTCTTGCTTTAGAAAAGCCTCTTGGAGGGGAGGGTACAGCTCAAGTGGTAGAGCACATGCTTAGCCTGCATGAGGTCCTGGGTTCAATCCCCAGTAGCTCCTCTAAAACTAAATAAACCTAATTACCCCCCCCACAAAAAAAATTTTAGAAAAAGTCCACTCTTCAGAAAAGCCTCTTAGCGTCATAAACTACAGAATTTACCTTAAAGGGCAAACAGATAAAGGAGAAAATTACAAATTGTAAACTAGGAGTGCTTAATAAGTGTTAGTTTATATAAACTTATGTGTATACAATTGATTTGAGTCCCTTCCTGAGATATTTCACTCAATTAGAACTAGACATTGAAAAGACTAAGAGAAGTTCTTATATAAGCCAGTTAGTATTGCCCAGAGAATGATCCTGGCCAGCAGCTTCAGTCATGGTTTATAAATGTCATTGTTGATAAATAGAATTTCTGCAACATACTCAGTGCACTGGCATTCCAGATGTGGTGGTGGTGGTTTAGTAATACTAATGGCCAACATTTATTAAGCACTTATTAGTGCCGAGTGCTGTTCTAGTGCTTTATGTACCTTATTTCACATGCATCATCTTGACATCAACCCTATAAAGTAGGTACTAAAAGTACTTACATTTTTTAAATGAAGACTAGAAGCAGAGAGAGGTAACTAGGCCAGGGTTACACAGGACAAACCAGGCACTGTGACCACAGATCCTGTGCTCTACAATTAAGCCTATTTTCCATTTAATTATCCTTCAGCTAACATTTAGAATCTTGGATCTGGAAGAACTGTTGGAAATCATCTAGGTCACCAGTTACCCAAACCTGACTGCATATTCATGTCACCAGCAGCAGGACTTGTGAAAACTTTTGAATAAGTGCCCCACAGCTGGAGCTTTGTAGTCGTGAGGTCTGACAGGAGGACCAGGACTCTGTAATTGTAACTGATGACTCAGGTGATTCTGATGCCCTTTCTCTGTGAATCAACATTTTTGAGCACTGCTTGGTTCAACGCCACCTCTACCCCCCTAACTGAGTCACCTTCTGCCTGCCATTCCATTGTTTTTTACATTCTGGTTTGCAGTAGGGGCCTTATTTTTCTCAGCAGCCACCATGGAATATTCAGCATAAATGCCCCAGCTAGTCAGCACTCAACCATGATATTCCAGAGGATTCCTGTTACCCAGAATACATCATATCCTTGTTGAGGAAGTGCTGAGGTTACTTTGCTTGAACATTATTTCCAAAGGGAAATTTACCATTGAATACACTTAATTTGTTCCAGCAATTACTTTTAATGTATTTTAGAATGAATCTGTTTGTAGAGCCTGTGGTTTCTGTGACCATCACCTAATATGTGCTTTTCCTATTTTACTTGTGAAGGCAGGGCCATCTTTTAATTGTTAACAAGATATAATGGTACTCAAGTGTGGACTTTGGCACACACTGTCCCCAAGAGTTCACATACAACATACTCAGGGCTTTTTATCAGTGTACAGCCTCAAGAACACAGCAGAAGCAAGAGGGTCTTGAGGATTCAAGAGAGAAAAAGTAAGGAGGAAAATTGAATAAGAGTTTCAAAAAGAGATAGCAGTCAAAAAGAGTCAGTTAGTAAATATAAAGTCGCCAGTAAAACTAATGTAACAGTCTTAGTGCTAGCATCTTTGGTTACTGTATGAATTTACTTAAATTATTTTTTAAAAAAGGAAGAATTAACATAACTGTATACATCAAAGATAGAATCAAAGTTATTTTTTTGCCTAAAAAATAGGCAAATTGTTTAAATTATAAACAGGGAGGAGATTACTTATTTTTTTTTAAATCCTGTTAGGCTAATTGTGTCTAGCCAAATTTTTCTCTCTTACGTGTTTACTTCAAAATGATCATTTTGAAGCATCCTCCCTAGTTAATATTTCTTTTTCAAACTTAGATAAGCATTTAGAACTATTAATTTTCAGGCTTTGCCCTCAGCCATGATCAATAGCAGATAGCTCTTTCAGCTCTAAAATTCTCTTCCTAAAATCATAGGGTTTCTCTAGCCTGGTCAGCCTGAAATTGCGGAGGCTTAGAATTAAGTTTTGGGGAGGTTTTGTTTGTTCATTTGCTTGTTTGATTTAATTTTTGTATTTAGTACTTTAGCTCTATTTGGAATCATCTCTGAAGTCTTTTGACCTTCTGATGACTATGTAATTGATGTCTGTTTTGTAAAACATACCTAACACAGATCCACCTAAGGTTTGTCTTTTATATGCCCCAACTGCTGTATAAATGTGTTCAAATATGATTTCATATACACAGTTTACACGATGATGTTTCAGTCTATTTAATCCATATATACAATTATCTTCGGTCCTTTTGTGTCTGAAAATTCTATCTGATGGAATTTTCTTGGGATGAAGACAGAAGGGAACTAATATTTCAGTACCTGCTATCTTCCAGACATGCATTATCTCATTTAATTTTCACCAAAAATCTATGGGATAAGTATTGCTATCCCCGTTTCACAAATGAATAAGCTCTACTTTAAAGGCTGAGTAATCTAAACCATGTCACACAGTCTAGAGATGCTGGGATAAATATTCAGATCCAGAGCTTTCTGGCTTCAAAGACTTCTGATTTTCTAGTATTCTGTGATCTTTGAAAAGTCTGTTGTCGTCTCTTTTTTTGTGGTTTTGGAAAATGTATTAAAGTTTACGGCCAGAATTCAAAATGTGAGCCTTGAAATGTAGTATATGGATAAAATAGGTGATTGTTACAAAGTGCATTGGAAAGGAATCATGTGGGTTTAGAGATTACAATCAGAATAAATGCAACAGCAGAAATGTCAGTTATTTCCCAAGGGACACAGACGATCTATAACTGAAAAGGTAAATATTGTACTTGCCAAGGAGCCTATATGGTATCCCCATAGTTTGGTCTTAGGTAACATTTGAGGTAAAAACCAAAGTATTCAGTCACTTGAGGTGGCAAGTCAGTGATGACAAGGAAAGGCAATTCAATACTGGAACTCCAGGAAAAGGATGGTAAGCCTTTTACGGTCTTTACCAATCATTGCTATGTACTAGTCACTTCATTATAGTGTTCCAGATTGTCTCAGCAGATCCCCATTTTTTCCTATTTTCAGAAACCTAATAGTACTGTATCTATTGTTTATTATTTAATTATTTTTAAAATAATGATATTTTAAAATAAACTAATTGTTGATCTGTTGTTTATTATTATCTTTATGGCCTACCTGCATTCAGTGAGTGAGAAATCCCTGGCAACTGTTGTGTTTGGTTTTTGCTCCTCTTTTTCCTTATTTTCATGCTTCCTATTGTTCTTAAGAACTGCATTGTACTTAGCTGGGAAGGGTATAGCTCAGAGGTAGAGTGCATGCCTATGCACTCAGTCCCCAGTGCCTCCATTAAAATAAATAAATAAAAACATAATTACCCCCTGCACCAAAAAGAATTGAATAAAAAAATTTTTTAATTAAAAAAAAAAAGAACTGCATTGTACTTAAGTGAGTTGAGCACTGGTGAGTAACTAGTACAAAAAGTGAAGTGTTGTCTATTTTTTAACGGCTCTATTTCTGCTTTTCAACCTAAATGTAGGTAGGTCACCTAGTTAGTATCTTGGTTTTGTTATTAGTAAGACATTAGCAATCCTGTCTTCCTTTATGAATTATTTGATGATGAATACATTGGTTCATTGTCCTCTAAAATTGCATAAATAACAAAAAGTGGCCTTATCTTCCTTTAGCACTTTCTGCTTTGCTCTGTGCATCATAATTTGAAAGTTACTTGAATATTTTATGAGAGTATTATGCCTGATAATTTACTATAGAAATGTGCAAGAGGAACAGTAGTGACTAACAAGGAGCTTGTGTTTCCTAACGTTTAATTGTTGATCTTATGGTTTATCTTCTAGGACTGCACAAATCCACGGTACTTAGCTGCAGGTTCTTCCAATGCTGTCAAGCTCAGTAGGTTTTTTGATAAGGTAATGCCTTCAATTAAGTTTTTAAACTTAATTTATATATTATGGGAGTTTAAATTCTTTGTAGAATGCTTTGTCCTTTTATTCCTCCGTTCTAAACTTCACAGCCTGAATAATACTTGTTTTGATCTCTTATCTGTTGGTATAATTGCTCAAGGCTTGCTGACGTGTTTATTCTGTCATCAGTGTTCTCTGAGCAAAGGATGAAAGCTACTGGATTCAGATGGAGTTTTTTAAATACCTGATTCCCCTCCTTAAGACAATATATATTTCCATATTTTCTGGGTCTTTTTGTACTTATTCACCATCCCTGAACCCCCACAAAAGGCACTAAACTGAGGAGATTGTGCTTAAAGCCCAGAGTTCTTTTTGCTCTCCTGGCTATTAATACTCTCCACATCAACATTACTATTACTTTTAAGGTTATGTCATCTTCTTGTTTCCCAGTCAGAAATCTTTGCATTCCAATTATTGACTCTTACCAGTATCATATTATTGTCCCGAGCTAGAATGAAAATGTAGCATGACTCAGCAGACTGGTAAACCGGAGCACTGTTTGTCTTTCCTTCACAAGGCTATACAGCTGCATCGCACATAGTGCTGACCAAGTTTAAACTGTTTGCCCAATGTTGACATCACATAGTAACGTAAAATAGGATATATTCCTCTATTAGTATTGAAAAAGATTCATTTCTGTATTATATTTCCTTTTACAAGTAATCTCCCAAGGAAAAAAACTTCCCTTCTCATAACTTCTTTATGATCATTTTTCTTTTAGCTACTTAGAGATCTAATATTTGGCTCTTTTGTCCAACAGCTCAGCATAAGATAAGCCCCACCCCCCATCCCTGTTTAATATTAGACCACTGGGAAATTTTTGTTTTATTGCAGAATTTCCCAACTAGAGTGTGGCAAAAAGGTACAGGTGTGCTGAGACGGCGAGCCCCTCAGTTCTCAGAGCAGCCACAGCCCCCTGGGCTGGCTCGTCCACTTACCCCCATGTGCCATACAAATATTAGCATTTCCTAAATGTGCCATGACATGAAAAATGGTAGGAATCACTGCAGGGAAACAGGTATTCTCTCCACATTGTTTCCCAACTTAAAGAGAGTTTACATTTGGTTCAGATCCATGGCCACCATCGGAATCCCCATAAGAGCAACATCTTACAGATAGATCCCTTTCTGACACAGAAAGATCTCACAATGTATAAATTTTAGATAATTTATTATTTTAAAATTTAAAAAATAAACTATATTGTTGAGAGACAGTAAATTATAGACTAGTGTGACCCAAGTTGTCAAGCAAGGCTTTATTTAAAAAAAAAAATTAGAGGCGACTTGGTTGATTTTAAGAAGAGAACAAAATTTGGAAAGAGAAAGACATTGCATGTTGAGGGCAGGGAATTATAGCAAAAGCGAAAAGGTAACTTCTCTCTTCACTGCCTATATCACAACAAAAGGTAGGTGGATTAAGAGGTTGGCCAGGCTGAGGTGGTTGCCTGATATCAAGGCACTTGGCAGCTAAATTTCACCCAATTTTCTCTACATCGTATCTTCAACGATTTAGTGTAAAGATTTCTTCTCTGAGATAGAATCTAACCCTCTTCCATACTCCCTTCACTAATAGTAATTCCTCCCCACTCTAGAATAATAGGATTTTCCCGTTCTTCCCTGGAGAGAGGAAAGAGAATCAGTCCTGGCATGGTTTTTGTGGGGTCAAGTGTTTTCGGTATATACCAATCATGAACCAGCTTTTCTACCTCTGGGGTCAGTGAATGCAGCCTTACCCTCGATCTCTGGATAAAAGTAACCCAGCCATAGTCTCAAAGACAGAGGAATCCAGGTTATATGGCTGTCAGGCCAGTGAGAGCAAGCTGGTGCAGGCCTGCTCTGCTTTATTAAGACAAAATTCCTGGCTTCCTAATTCTCGATTCTAATGTCTTAGAGTTGATCTCCAGCTAATCTGTATTCTAATCTGATTAACTTTTCTTAATCACAAAAGCTCTATTTAAAGAAAATACTGCCTCTGCCACTATTGCAGTTTCTCAAGTGTTAGAACAGAATTCATTACTCGTTAAAATGGTTTTCATCGTGGGACAACATGGTACTCTTAAACTCATTATGTTAGGACATATATTTTGAAGGCCTCTTTTCAGTAGTGGTGATGGATTTGTACGGATACATCCACTGTACCTTGTTTCTTCTACTAACCAAATACAGACAGTCCTGAAACTGCTGAGTTAGGCTGCAGATTAAGTCCATAAAAAGAAGCTAATTGACTGCTTCTGCTGTGTGTCTTCTGTCTCCATTAAAAACCTACAGAATTTAACACTGTGTTTACTAGAGGGATGTGGCAGTTTACTATTACACAGACGGACGCCTCTTTAAGAAGTAGCTATGCCACTGGAGTAGCATAAGTGTTTTGTTTTTATCTTATGGGTTCTGTTTAGTACCTTTGGGGACTGACTGCTAGGAAACTTTGAGCCAAATTTGCTGCCATACACTAGGAATTGCATGGGATCTCATGCCATTTTCTGGTTATTTTCTCTTTTTTGTTTCATTTATTTTTTTGATCTATCATTAATGCTTCCTGGAATGAGGCAGGCTTTTATAGAAATACTCCCACAGTTTTTATCTCATTAGCACCAGACTTAACTCATTGGACTAGATGTCTATAGCTATTGAAAGACTCTTAATTTGGGTATACACCTTTTAGTCCCATTAGTGGCCACTGCAGTTAACTTTTTCAAAGTATGTATACTAAGCCCTTAAAATCTTTATTTATTTCTCACAGGTCATAGAGAAGAGATACTTTTTAAGAGATGGCAATCAGGTCTGTACCTATCTTTTCTTGATAAAATGAGTTCATAACTTTGGAGAGAGGTTTGATTGATTTGAAATTAATTTCCACATTTATTTTTGAAGTGTTTTTTTAAAAAGTGGGGAGGAAGTCCTTCGTAGGCACAAGCAACTGACTTATCTTTTGTCCTGTTAAGTACAAAATAAAAAATCAGATCAAGTTAAAATAAGGATCTAAGAAACAAAAAGAATCCAGAGATAAGGTTACTTTATGAAATAATAGAAGAAAATAATTTGCTTGAGATTCCAGAGATATGTATTAAGTCTCACAATTCAGGTAATTCATATAAAAGTCCAATAGGTGAAGATTACGAGATTCACCTTCATGCTCTCCAATTTAGATGACACTGTCACCAATTGATTGGCAAATGTTTTTCATTTTGGTAGGATTTATTTTTATTATTTGATCTGTGGTGGCTTTCTGAGTAAAACCTTAGAAAGATAGTTCTTTAAAGAACATCAGGCCAACATACAGAAACAAAAAATAAGGAAAAAGTTGTCAAGGCTATTAGTATTTGAATTGTGCCTGCCTGAGTCCTAACATGGTTATCTTTCTTGCTTACAGATTCCAGGCTTTCCTGATAGAAAAAGGTTTGGGGGAGGAACATTAAAGAGCTTACATTATGACTGAATTACACTCATCCTTTGGAAGAGTGAGCAAGCTGTGGCAGTTTTTCACAGCTTTCTTCTTGCTGTGTCGATCATTAAAGTCTCAGCCTTTTAATGAAATCATCTTAAAACACCACCCTTCAGCCTCACCCTTTAATGGAAAACTGAAAAGAAGTGACAGCATGGGAGGTCCAAACTTTGTCCCCATTCTCTCTGTTCCTTACCTTTCTGTCCCTGTTTATAGATTATATAAAAGCAATGGAAATATGAGATGTCAGAATGATGCAGTAAATAAGCAGTGACAGAATGCTGCAGAGAAAATTTACTCTTGCCTAGAACTGGAGGGTTTTTATGGGTCTGTAATTTTCCCACACTCCTTGCTGAAGGCTTAATTAGGTACTTCAAAACTGCATCTCTATTGTTTTACCTTTATGAGGGGAAAGGTTATGTTAACCAGCCCTCAGTTGTCCACCCCAAACAATCTCTGTCATTTTCAAAGAAGCAAAATGCTGCTATTTAATTGTCTCCACCTTCATCACACACAAGGATGCCTAACAATAGCAACCTTTGCCTCTTTCTCCTCTCCTTTGCAAATGTCTCAGTGGCTGGAAGAGGTGGACTAATAGCTGGAGTTAAATATAAATAGATTAATAATACATAGAGAACAGCAGTCCCAGGAAAGAAGAATTCTGCAAGAAATCGACAGCTCACTGAAATCCTTCACTCTTTAGGTCACAGCTGTCTGCACCCTCTTACTGTTTCCTGTTTGGAAATAGGGTGAAATCTAAGAACTGCACAAGAGCAGTAAGATTTACAGCCTCTTCAGTTTTTATTTTTATTTTTTGAAGAAAAAGTCCACTCCCAAAACGTCCCTTAACTGTAGTCCGTAACCTAAGAATGTTATTCTTTGTGTCAACAATGAATTTATGGAGAGAAGTAAAAATAAGCTCCACAGCAACACATTTACATGAATTATGGACTAGGATTCTTGGATTTCATAATCCAAAGTTTCGGGGGGGTGTATATGCATAATTGTTCATTGTTACATTTTTTACCCCTCTTTTTTGCTTGTGTAATTCCCTTTGCCCCAGTTCTTTGTTAATATATAAACCTGTTTTACAAAAACTGTAGTTTGCTGCCTTATTCAACACCTTTTCACACATATTCTCTCTCTGGTTGTGCTGCAGGTCTCTGCACTCCTGATTTTGCACCATATTAAAATATAATAATAACAAATACACAGTTTCAGCTTCTCACCTTAATTTCTTAAATTCTTTCTGTTCCATACTCTGGGAATCAAGGTATGCTGAAAGAAGATATTAAAATAACAATGTTCAAGAGTGCTTTTAGAAAGGCAGCCCTGGGAATTTGGAAAGGGATTTTAAAGTACTTTTTTCATCAGCTAGAATGTTCTCCAGTCTTTCTTCACATCCTCCCCCACAAGAGTTAGCCCTGATTTCTTTTTTGACATAAAGGAGAGCTATGCAAATCAGGATCTGTATGTGGAATTTGGCACAAGTATGTTGTGACAGAGCCTTTGCAGTTAGGAAGTAGAAACCAAATGCATACACAGAGACCTAAACCAGCTGAAGCTCTTTGTATTCCTCTTTTAAAAAAATAAATCAAGAACGCTTTTCTTCCCTCCCCTTTCTTCCTCTTTCTTTCCCTTAATTTAAAAAAAAAAAAAAAGATCTAGCCCAATTTCTTTATTTTCTCCCTTATTAAAAAATAAAATAGAAGTAACCTATCACTGATGGCTTCAGGGTCAACCTTGAAAAATTAACAGCACTCAACTTCATTTCCTCTTGCTGTCAGGCTTGACTCCTGAATTACCGTTTTCTAAGAGAAAATAATTTTTAATAACCTAAGGTAAGTTTGTTGCACTTATTAATAGCAAAATAAAGTTGTTTGCCAAAATGAATGTTATTAGCCAGAGTTCTTCAAAAAGAATCTTTTGGAGCATAATTTTTCCTAAGGCTTCCTGAGACCTGCTCATAAAAATTAGTTTTGGCTAATAAAAATTTATCTAACGCAGAAGGTGTCAAACTGGCAACCCATAGTCATTTCATACCTGCATGCATGTTTTTTGACATAATTGTATCAGTTATCAATTGTTGCTTAACAAATACACCCCAAAACTTAGTGGCATAAAATAGGTCATTCTATTAGCTCACAATCCTTTGGGTCAGCAATTTGGCTGGTCGTTCTCCTGCTGGTCTGACATTGGGTCGCTTACCCGTCTGCAGTCATCTGGCAGGCAGATCGCCTCATCACACATCTGGCAGCTAGTGCTGGGCTGTTGTGTGCCTGGATGTCTCTGTCCGGGTAGCATCTCATTTTCAAGGAGGCTAGCCTGACTTCTTTACATAGTGGTCTCAAGTAGCAAGAAATGGGCAAATCATAAGGCACAAACATTTTTTCAAACCTCTACTTGTGTTTGCTATTACCCAAAGTAAGATTCAAAGGTAAGTAAAAGATTCCATCTCATATTGAGAGGAACAGCCAAGTCACATTGTAAAGGGGTATGCATACAAGGATGAAGCGAATTTGTGGGCATTTTTTGCAATTCATTCATTCATTCACTCGTTTAAGTTGCCAATGTTTAGAAATTGGATAAGACTTTATATAGAGGTCTTATCTTAAAAAGTCACCCAGCCTACTTTACCCATTTACATTTCATGCCCAGACTGCTGCACTTGAGTTTGTGATACTAAAGCCTAGTTTACAAGATTGTTTTTGTGAAATTAAATGAGGTAATGTCTGTGGGAAAATCTGGCACAAACAGGCACTCAATATATTGTTTCTTCCTTCCTGAATGCCATTAGCCATGAAGTTGATACCTGACCATGGCTCAGGAGAGTAGCCAAGATGAAGGACAAGGGAGTCATGGAAAAGGTGGCTGGAAAGTAATCCTTGCTTGGTCTGTTCTTAGAGGGATAGAGGCATTAGGAAATAAGATTCTTAAAGAATTTATAAGAAAACTAAATATATTTAAGAAAGTAAGAGAAGCACTAATAGACATCTCAGTTTGCTTTAAGTGAAGTGCTTCAGGCTCTGAATGGTTCACCCAGCTCATCTCTTGGAGCACCTGTGGAAAGCTGTCTAGACCCCATCCCTGGTTCAGGCAGCTACGTGTAAACACCTGTGTCCGAGCACAGCTCATTTTCTCACCTCCACAGATAGTGAACAGTCTGCCTGTTCCTTCCCACCTGAGCTGAACTGAGTGGAAAAGCCTTTGCCACACACAGCAGGTACCAACTACTACAGTTCCTTTCGTAGAGAGCTTTAAATCCTCTGCCTTTAGTAATAAGCCTGCTTATTTTAACTGAAACAAGGAATTGGTCAACATTTACCTCAGGTGAAGAGACAGGCCCATGCAAACTCTGCCAGAAACAGACTGGGTTTAATAAAAACCAAAGGCAATTGTGTAAGCAGTTTGGAAATAAGCATGCTGGACTTTCTCCCTAGTGCAGCAGTTAGGAAATGTTTGTGAGTAGTTTGCTTGACCTGTTGACCAGTGAGCACAGTGAAGCAGCGGCGTAGTAACATCCAGAAGGTGGTGTGCAGGAGAAACAGGAGCATTTTTGGCTTCCTACCCTCTCTGGGCCTGGGTTTCCTGAAATTGTCACACCTGCAGCAGAAGGAAAATGGCCGAGCTGAAGGTAAGAAACAATCTGGCAAGTTAGCTGTGGCTTCTTCAGCCAGAACTCAAGGAAGCGTCTGAGAATTCCAGAATGTCAGAGTTAGAAAGGACTTAGACCCTAGTCAAAGCTACTGTATTCAGAGGCTTCGCCACTGTGTGTCGGTAGGCATGGCTGGGGCTAGGGGGTGATAAAGAAGAGATGATGCTCTAATTGTCCATCTCTTGCCTGGTTCATTTCAATTATTATCTTGGGAATCTGTAGACATCATAAGGGCTCCCCTCCACAGACACACCTGGACACATTTCTCACTGTGTCTGCTTGCCAGCCCCTACTCTCCAGCACCTTCCTGTTGCTGCAGCTTCCTGACGGACTCCAGCCGACCAATTAAACCTGTTCAATCTATTCCGTTATTGAGGCTCACGATCAGCCCTTGGCCAGTAGAAGCCCTAGTACTTCCTCTAAGAAATCATTCCTTTTTATTATTTAATGTGCAATTGAAAAATATGTGTGGGTTATGTGCTATTAATGAATTAACTCATAATCTTTAAATCTGGGTTGTAGCCACTCTTGTTTCTATTTAACAATTAAGGAAAGTAAAGTTCAGAGAGATTAAGTGACTTGCCCAAGGCCACTGCTGATAGGTGATAGAGACTGGATTAGAAATTGGGTTTGTCTGAATCCATGCCTAGACTCCAAAAGGAGCTTTAGTGGCATCTACAAGGCTAAGTGCCTTAAGGCCAAAGAAAGGGAGGATGTCCCCAGTATCTGAAACCATGACTTGTGTCCACCCCAGGCTTGCATCAGCCCAACATACGCACTGAGTGAAACTGAGGAGAACTGCCCAGAACCTTTACTCAAATGAAGTATGCCAGATTCCAACCTTTTTCCAGGGTTTGAGCACATCCTGAATGCCCTTCAACTGATGCTGAGTTTAAAAATCAAATATCTCCCTAATTAATAGGGATCCTAAAACCACTCAACGCTGAAGTAAAAGAGTTTGCTTCTTTAAGCCTGATGGAGAGTTAGAAGGACTGAGAAAGAATTCTCATTCTTTCATTCAGCAAATATTATGTGCTAGTACACAATGCCACAGATTAACATAGAAAAGCAACTGAGTCAAGAGAAACTTCTTGAAGGAGGCTGTTCCTAAACTGGGTCTTAAGAGAGAAGTGGAAATTGACTAAGTGAAAAGAGAAAGGGGCTAGGGGAAATGGCGAGTGCAAATCCCCAGTACACACAGAAAGCCCTGAATGCCCTGGGGTACAAGAGCAGTTCAGCTAAACTTGAGTTGCTTCAGGGACAGCCAAGAAGAGAACCCCAGAATGTGGTCAGATGTATGGATCAGGATATCAGGGGAGAGGAGGGGAGGGCTAGGAGAATAGATCTGGAAAGTCATATCAACAGTGGTAGTTGAAGTCTTAAGAAGGGGAGTGCATAAAAACTTCATTCCCTGATGAAAATCCTATGGGGAAGCTCAACAGGGGTTGGAAACATCCTTACCATTTATAAATAAATTATATCTAAAATCCTATCCTGCTGAAATTTTTAAGCAACTTATTATGCACAGCACCAGCACACCAATGTAAATTGCATGCTGGTCTTTGTTCTCAGTTTCAAAGGCATTCTTCCCAGCCTGCTATCTTATCTCCACAAGGAAAGGTTAGCTCTAGAGATCAGGAATTCAAACACAGAAAGCCAGATTGCATCATTCTAATCAATACACATCATAAGTTAAAAAAATATTTTTCCTCTGCTTTTATTTCTTCATTTTAATGGATATGTCAACACAAAGCCTCAAATGAAATCACATTTACATAAAAGCAGCACAACCGGGGGAAGAAAATTCAAAAGATGAAATAACAAAATTAAATTCTACGTTCTTAGGTTGCTTCACTTCTATAAGTCTTGATTTCCTTATTTCTAAAAGAACTGTTTAACAGGCAGGCTTTGAGCCCTATCACCAAATATTTTGATTTTGATTCACTAGGTCTGGGTCTGTATTTAACAAGCTTTAGCCATGATTCTAATGATTAGCCAGAGATGGGACCCCTGATCTGCATAATTATTGTATTAGTTTCCTGTTTCTGTTCTAACGAATTACCACAAATTTAGTGGCTTAAAACAACCAAATGTATTTCGCTTACAGTTCTAGAGGTCAGAAGTCTGAAATCAGTTTCACTGGGTTTAAAGGCAAGGTGTTGGCTGGTTCCTTTTGAAGAAGCAAGGAGAGAATCTGTTTCCCTGCCCTTCCAGTTTCTAGAAGTTGCCTGCATTTCTTGACTTGAAGCCCCTTTCTCTGTCTTCAAAGTGCATCACTCTGATCTCTGCTTCCATCCTCACATCACCTTTTCCTCTTCTGTAGTCAAATCTTCCTCTACCTCCCTCTTTTAAGGATATTTATGAATATTTAGGGTACAACCCAAATAATCCAGAACATCTCCCAATCTCAAGATCCTTCACTTAATCACATCTACGAAGTCTCTTATATGAGCTACCTATACAAAGTAATACAAATTCCAGGGATTAAGACATAGACATCTTTGACAGTCATTATTCAGCTGACTGCAATTCAGCCCACTCGCAGTAATCTGCAAGTTCCCCTAACAGTCTATATTCTGTGATCCTAACAAGGTTCACTAGAAATCCTGGACTCCTTCCACAGGGGGCAAAAAAAGGTAGCTATAGTTCCATCTCTACTCTTGACTTGTCTCTCTTTCCCTAATGCCCAGTAAAAGGAAGTGAGGTTCACCATCTGCTCATCCCATCAGGGTGTTACCCAGAATCAGTCAGGAGAAGGCACCTCATAAAACTACTCTGACAAATAAGTCATGTCCTGGGGACCAGGTGAGAATTAGAAAGCTGTATATCAGGGAGCTGCCAAAGAACTGATGGTGCTGAAGTTACATGGAACTCAGTAACTTGCTCTGTCATTTAGAAAGGAGGCCCATAATTCTCTTGGAAGGAAACAAAATCATATTTTTATGTTGGATCAAATTATTCTGAAATCTGGATTGAAGAAAACATAGAAACACACTTGCCTAATGTTAGATTTTATTTATTTTTTGGTATATGGTATATTCGTAGAGTCACTGAACCAGCTGGAGTGGAAAGCTTGGATTATCACAGCTAATAGAAGCAGAGTTCAGATATTGTCCTTGATCCCAAAGCCTTGGGAAAGCAGTGCAGAATGCGGCTTCCTTGATTCTGATCCCTCCAGCAGTAAGGCACGTGATATTTGAAAGCTCTAATAAACTCATCTGTAATTTTTCTCTCAGGGGATTAGGAAAACCAACTGGTTTGGGGAGTGACTCAGCAGTTTCCACCCTCGTCTTCAGCCAATGCATGCAGCTAAGATTGTGAAACCGATTCAGAACTCACACCTCTCTCTGAGCTAGGTGGCTCCCTTCCAAACCACCAGCTGTTCTTTCGACTTTCTTTTCTATTTTTTAAAGCAGTCTGAAGCAAATGCTCTAAAGCTACATATAGGAAGTCTCTTTTCCTTGGCTCCCAACATACAAATAACCCTGGACTCTGTTCTGAGGTCAGCAGTTGCAAAGAACAGAGAAGGTTAATGAGTAAACCCACCCAGTCCTGCTAGAAAGCTCAGCCGTCTTGCTCAGCACTCAGACCTTCCTGCCTCCCTTTGCAGAGAGAAACAATGCTGCAGTTGAGCAAAGTGAAGGCACCGTGATACTCAATAGCTTCAGTCACAGATTGGTCTAAAATTCCATTCCACAGAACTGAAGATAATTTGGGGACATTACCATTTCTCAGCAGCTCAAATTCAGTCCTCTTGATGGTGAGCATGAGGTTCATTTAGAGGGAAGAAAATTGTATTCAGTGGAGAGTCAGAATGCTGGATAGTCTCTGCCATTTCCCCAAAGAAATCATTCCAAACTGCATGCCGCGGCTGTTAACCAATCTGTGTGGAATGTGACTTGCTGTTTTTAGTGCTGATGGATTTTCAAATATAAAAAAAATACTGTGTCTGGAGGCAAAAAGAGTAATTTCACTTCCATTGCTTTCTAGGTCATAACATTTCACATTTAATATTCCTTCCAAATATGGGCAGCTGTTGCCCCTGATCAGTGCTCACACATCCAGGTGTGTTCCATCAAGCTCATCCTTCTCCAGGCTGCCGAGAATGCTGGAGGGCTTATCCTCCACCCACTTATATCCTTCTTATAGCTCTTAAAGACATGTGCTCAGATGGTGGCATTTCACTCACTGAATGAGGTGACAATTTCATTATCATGGGCTAAAATTAAGTACATTTATTAAGAACAACTACAGGAAGAAAATGACCTTCTTGGGGGGATGTTTAAATTAGAGAAAAGGGAGTTCGAACCCCACTTAGAGCAACATACATCCACTCATGTTTGAACAGACTCACTATAACTTAATAAAAAAAAAGTTAAAAAAAAAAAGAACAGACTAAGGGAAAAACTAAACCAAACAACAGGTATCTATTGATTACCTTTTACAAACCAGGCACCAGGCAAGTAGAGGTAAACGAAGTGCCATCGTTCCAGCCTTCATGGAGTTTATAAACTAGCAGAGAAGCCAGCCAGCGAGAAAGAATTCACAGGTGTGTTGACTGTTAAGTCAGAGTAAGTTTCAGGGGCTCTGCACACTTTGCTTTGTTGAGAAATCCCTTTTTCCTGATGTAAACAGATGGCAATCAGAATGCACTCCATTGTGCAACTGAGGACAGATGCTGGTTTGGCACTTCTCCAGAAAGTTACCCATATCTTCACAATTTGTTTCCATATATCCACATAGATGCAAATATATACACAAGTGCTCCAGGGAGAAGCTTTTGCCTGCAGTGAGGCTCATTGAAGGGCTTTCTCTCAAGGGTTTTGCTGTCAGATTGGTTCCACACACCTCCATACAGGTGCTTGTTTCAGAGTATAGAGGGGGAATGGAGCTCCAACCTCAGGGAGTTTGCAGTCTAGGCAAGCAGGACCCTGCTAACCTGGAATTGAGGTGATGCCTGAGCCATCTCCCCTCTTAGGAACTCCCTGATGGAACCAGAATTAAAGAACCTGTCCCTGGAGTGAGATAATTAAGAACAAGCCCATAAATTGACTAAGTACAGCTAAGGGTGGAGAGTCTATGCAATATCCAGCATTCTTCTCCCACTTAACTGAGGGTCTTTAAAATTCACACAGGGAATATTCTTTCCTAAACGGTTCACATGCCAAGACATAGCAAATGTACTATGTATAAAATGTGATATACAAATGCATGTCCATATAGAAATTCTTACCTTTCTAGACTGTCAAATCCTGTTGTTAATGGTTCTGTGTCTTTGTCATATGCAGTATCTTTCTGGATTTGGGAATGAGTGTGCCTCGGAGGACCCTCGCTGCCCAGGTGCCCTGCCTGAAGGACAGGTATGAGTGAATAGAAAATTAGCTTAGAGAGCTCTGAATTGTAGGAATGAATGACTGGCCTTCAGGCCAAGTGCCTCTACTCACCATGGTTCTTATAATTTAGCCTGTGAACTGTCTAGGAGCTTCACAAATCATTAAGACAACTGGGATGCAAAACAATGACAATACGAAGGTTAAAGTTGGATGGTGGTTACCTATGGCCAAGCACCCAACCCTAAATAAGTAAGACTAACTGTAGGACTTTCAAGAGGATCCCCTAGGTCCAGGGTTAAGGGGACTTCCTCATAGTTCCCTTGACCAGCATATGATATGACAATGATGAGAAAATAATCAGTCCTTTTTAAAGAAATATATGTACAAAGATGTTCACACTGGTGTTGGTTATAATAGTAAAAATATGGCAAACAAATTTTTTTTCAAACGTTTTTGAAGAATACTTCATGGCATGAAAAAAGTGCTCATGAGATAGTGCTTCCTTTTTTAAAAAAGGAAGAAGTCCTAATTATTATAGGACTACACATATTACAGAATCCCCATTTAAGAATGAAAGGAAATATACCCATATGTCAACATTGGGCTATTTCTGCATGGTGAGATAATGGGTTATAGTTTATAAATTTTCTACAATAAGCTTGAATTACTTTTTGCATCAGAGGGAAGAGTCACCTAAAATATTATTACAAGAAGTATATATGGGTTGGAGATAGTTGTGTGCATTGAGTGGCCCAGAGCATCTCCATCCAAGGCAGAATTCCCCAACTGAGTTGCTTGGTGGGAAGGTGGGATGCTTTTCAGATTGGACTGGTGTCATTTATTGCCTCCTTTGTCTTAGAATAATCCTCAAGTTTGCCCCTACAACCTGTATGCTGAGCAGCTCTCAGGATCAGCTTTCACCTGTCCACGGAGCACCAATAAGAGAAGGTAAAAGGATTAGGTTAATTCTGACCTGAGGTCTATGGGTAATGACTAGTATTCAATGCTGCCTCCTATACCTGGACCACAGCCTCCCAGGCTGCCCAAGATCTTGCTGTTTACAGGCTGTGCTCTGGATCATAGTCAGGGGAGGATAGGCCTCATCTCCAGCTAGAATCAAGTGACTGGTGGAAGAAGGTGAGAGAGCAGCTGCACAGAGACTTGAAAACACACGTCTAATTCCATTTATAAACCGTGCTTGTACGCAGAAGAAAATGTTCCTCATAGTCTGGCCTTACCCTAGGGTTACCAGTTAAGTTCTGAATTTTGGGTTACTCAATTTTTGTGTTTTTTTAAAATACTGATTAACTCAAAATTAGAGAAGATTCAGTGCAATATCCTCCTCAGCTGACTAGAAGTATTATGTTCTTTAGATGAAAATGTTGGATAATCCAAGCTTGGGTAGATGAAAGGTCATGTATTATGGCCCCTGTGGTTTGAATTAACAAGGTTTTTACTCTTTGGAATTTGCCTTTGCTGGAAACCAGCACATTCATTAGCACCATGTGTCATGCTCTGTGTTTGCTGTAATCCTATAAGCCAGGGCAGTGAACTCACTCCCTTGATTAACTCCCATGGGGCAGGTTGGATGCAGTTAAGTGTTGTGGTCTGGGGAGGCAGCAAGTGCTGTGACTGAAACAAGCAGCGTCTAGTTGTAGGAATTTCAGACGAGGGAGTCTCTGAAGAGGGCTGCCACTTATATTGGAGATTTAGGGAGGAGGGCAGGTGGTATTGTACTGCTTAGTGGAAGGTGACTCAGTTTATCTCCACAGAGTCCACCTGAGATGCAAATGAGATAGTGAGTACAAAAGCAGAGTGGACCAATCAAATGATAGCTTGTTCCCCTTAGTGGTTAATCAGGCTCACTCGAGTCAGGCCCCCTGAGTTTAAATCTTGACTCCTTCTCTCTCCGGCTTTGTGACCTTGGGCAGGTCACCCTCTCAGAGCCTCTGGGTTTTCATTTGTTAAAATGATAATAATAATACTTATTTCATAGTTGTGATGACGATTAAAGGAAAAAATGTAAAGTGCTTGGCACAATGCCGGGTCCATGGTGATTACTCAATTAACATTAATTATTATAAGCATCATCATTGCCACCATAGCAGAGTGTCTCCCTCCAGTACAGGGTATCCCTAGGAGGCCACCAGAGAACTGAGTGTCAGGTGCTATGTTATCATGTCAGTATCAATATTGCTTCTCTCTGGATAGACATGTACATGGAGGGAGGAAGAGATAGTTTCCCATACTTGTCAAATCAGGGGCTAATTCTATTGCTATTTAATCATCTCTCTGTCTCCCTCTGTGAGTCCAGATAGTCAAGGTAAGGTAAGCACACAGACAATTACTGTCCATTCTAATTTATGACAGCCTGGCCTCCATTACTATGTTCTTGACTTTATGACCCACTCACTAACGGGACACCTGGACTCCGGATTCTGCTGCCTGCCTCCATTATTCAGCAATATCTTCAGCCAGCAGGAGCAGAGCTCTGTTCCAGGAGGCTGAAAAGGAGCTGTTGGCATTTCATTAAGAAGCTGGCACCATTCCCTGAATCAGAATTAAATCTCTGTCCAGGGCAATGTAGTGCTGCCTGGGGAGTTTTATAAACTCAGCTAAAAAACAAGGGACACAGGGCATGGCTCACCCATCTGTTTAGAACTCTTCAAAGGAATCCACAAGAATTTTGTGAAAATGCTCAAAATTCCCAGTGGGAAGATGGAGCCAGCTCCATCCATAGGTGAGAAAGCCTGGAATTCTTAGATTTGGTCACTATTCATTTAAGCCACAGAGTGTAGGACCCCTCCCCCACCCCTGCAAAACTATCAGAGATTATATCTATCAGGAGCTGATTTTTACCAGATTAGTTAGCTGCTCCCTTAAGTCCTGAGAAGGGAGAGTCAGGACACAAAATGTGGAAAATCTGGACCATTATAAAAACCCAGATGATCAGGGGTAGACAGATAGACAGTTCAACACACATCTAATAAGTAAGCGCCAACTGTATCCCAGGCATTCTGGGTACATAAACTCTGAGACCTCACAACAATCCTGGGAGGTAAGGATGGGGAATGTAGGATCAAGAAAGTTTTGTAACTGGCCCAAGAAGACACAGTTGGTTCTAAGATACACACACGGGTTCTCAATTCCACTACTAGAAGCTGGAGAGGCTTAGTTACCGCATGGCCTGCAGTTCAGTGTCTGAGATCACATCACCTAAAACTGGAGGAATCAAATAAAAACCAAACAAATCTAGCCCTTTTATCTCCTAAATGGCTCAGTGTGGGGCCAGGTCAACTCCACCCTTTATAGTAAACTGTCCTGGGGCTCAAAGGGCCAGAGCCTGTTCAAGCAGCTCTGGTCTTCCATTGCCCAGGTGATGTTCCTCTTCCTGCAGTCCTCTGACAGGGTAATGGCCTTTGAAAGGACTTGGGTCCCTTCTAGTGAGTTTCAGTGTCCTTCTCAACTTCTGGATGGTTCTCATCCTAGTGTCCATCAGGGTTCCTTCATTAGAGTCTTCTCTTCCTGAAATAAAGCCATAAATGTACTGTAAGGAAATATAGATAGGTAGTCTTATTATTGTAGAGGACAGATGTGTTAATTCCCTGAACCTCTCACAAATTAATGTCAAAAAGACAACCCAGTAAGAAAATGATAAAGGACTTGTGCAAGTAATTCATAGAAAAATTACAAGAGGCCAATAAACATATAGATCCTCAGTCTTATGCATAATAAACATAGTACAAAATAAAAATGAGATACTACTTTTTACCTCTAAGGCCAAAATTATTACTAATACTCCATGTTTGGGTTATCAGGCACGCTCACACATTACAGTTGTGAGAATAAAGTGATACAACAACTTGGGTGATTTTGCTTATCATGCATTGAAAATATCTGAGAATATACAAGAAAGTTGTTCAATTCTGATGCCTCTGAGGATTGGCCCTGAAAAAACTGGAGGTGAACACCACTTACCTTCTGAGACTTTCTGAATTACTTGAATTATTATTACCACTGGCATGAATTACCTTTATAATTTTGAAGAAGATAATTGATTTATATTTCAAAAATAACAAAGAAACCATCCAAATTCTCTCAATCTACGTAGGCTTAATGTCCTCCCTTTCCAGAGCCAGAGCAAGGATTCGTATCCAATGATGTACATAAGCTAATGTTTGTCTGTGGATTTGCCTGAACAGATATCCTTCAAGGTACTCTTCCTTCCTTTATAGCTGTCATTGGGAAAGACAATTCTTTTTTTTGTCAGTATGGAAATAACCAAGATCTGGAGCCTCAATGTGAAGAGTGATGGGTGAAGTGAAAGCTGAGTGGCTGGGGCTATGGACAGCAGTGGCTATTCAGAAGTGATGCTGTGTCATTGCTTCCCACATTAAAGCCCACAGATCGTTGTTGACTTGAGCGTCCTCCTGATGGCACTTCCTAAGCCAGCCTGTGCATCACTCATACAGTCACCCTGAGGTTTATGTGTCCTTGTTTCCCCCCAGCTGGCTGTATAGGATTCTACCTTCAGTTTCTCACAAGCCTTTTGAATCCATTGACCAAGGCCACGTCACTCACAACTGGGATGAAGTTGATCCTGATCCTAACCAGGTAACCAGGTCCTGTGAATTGGAACATAGCATGTATTCAAAGCACTGAGTATAAATATTTAAATCTATCCCAGGTCTTTGAGAAATTAGACAGATTTTTTTAAATGTGTCTGTTCTTTTGCTCAAACTTGCATGGGAATTTTGGAATTGACTGATTGTGCCTGTGCACGTGCGTGTGTGTATGTGTGCGTTTGTGTATATAAACTTTCGTTCTTCTAGCCTAATGGCTTCTAGGTGGGCACAGAAGTGGTTCAGACTCAGCCAGAGTGCCCAGGTGAGTTGGATGAATGGGAATTATATAGACTGGTGAAAATGCATCTATATGCCCTAAGGCTGGTTTGTTTGTTTTAATCTAAACTCACCACAGAATACTGAAAACACATCCAACACTTACATACTGGAAAAGAGGCCTCTGGTATAGAAACGAGAGGCTTGTTGTCTGAGCTGGATTCTGTCTCTTGTCACCTAGGAACTTCCATTCCTAAGAGTTTCCTTCTTTTGATCTGGTGACAAATGGACTTTCAGAAACTTCTGGATATCACTATTATTTACGTACTCTGCTTTCAGTAATGAGACAGATCCAATGCTATAATGGACTGAGCTCTATTTTTTTTTTAACCTTCTGAGAACCTTAGTGTGTTCCCTTTGCTCCTGAGTTTAGGTCCATGTCACTGATAACAAGTACATAATGCAGGGAGGAAAACAGACCTGAATTTGCATCCCTGACCCTCTACTTACCTGCTGTGTCTTTGAGTTAGTGTTTCACCTGTAAACTGGGATGATCACGACATCTGCCATGCAGTGTTGTTGTGAAGATTACTTGACAGAACAGGTGTGAACGTGCTTCACACAGTGCCTGGAATACTGTAGGCAAGAACCATGACCCTGATACAGCCATTTTGATCTATTCACCTAAAGGCAATGGTAGAACATACAAATCTCAGAATTCATATTCAGGTACATTTTTTTCATTTTCTATTTTTAAATTCTGAAGTCTCCATCTGCCAGACTGGCAGAAAACAATTTCGTCTCAGCCTTCCCTGGGAATCTCTGGTCTTAAACGATGCCAGAGTAGGATGGGGGTCGAGTCTTGATGGTTGGTCCTCTCTCATTGGGTAGTGTTGACATGCCCACTGTTCTGCTACCGTTGTGCCAGGTTTGGGCACAAAATCATCTGCAAGACATTTCTGGTCCTGTTGTCCTGGATATGCCTCACAGCCATTTCTTCCTTGTAGGAGTTGCTAGGTCACAGGTTCATGGGTCGCCTCTGCATTCATAGTCCACACAAGTTAGTCAGTCTCCCTCTCTCCCTCCTCTCCCTTTTCCTCTGCTTTTCTCCCCTCCCCCAACTCCTTTCCACAGCCCAATTCTGTTTGGGCTATACCTACTAATCCTATAACTTCCCTTAAATGCTTAGACTCTTTGGAGAACAAAAGGCACAATAATTTATAGTCACTTATGGTTTCTTGCCCTGCTCCATCTTTTCCCTAATTATAGAAATCTCAGAGAACTAAGTACCTGCTTGAATGATACTAACTCCTCTCCAACAGGGACAGGAAGAGAGGCCTTGAGAGTGGAAAAATATGTGGTTAACAACTTAAAATATTATTTACCTCACAGCCATTTTGAAACCAAGACATCCTGTCTAAATAACTGACCCTTAAACTTGTGTTAAGTTTAGTACATGAAACAGACATCCTCCCTAGTCTAGTTCTGGCCTATATATAGCCTTTACGCCTGGGGGAAAAGGCAGCCCCTGCTCCAACCTCCAACTGCAGGTGCAGTCCTGTGCTGAGACACAAGGCCAGGCTTTCAGCTCTTGCCCCTTGCCCGTTGGGCAGAGCAGGGCCCTCTGCGGGACAATTTCCACAGGCAACCTGTGGACCCCATATTCACCTGTCCCTGAGCCTCACCTGGGCTCCTAATTCAATCCCTATAGACTTCTCTCTCACACTCTGGAGTTAGAAACCCATCTGGCAGACCACAGTCATTTAATCACTTACCTCATTCATTGAACTATTTATTTCCACACTCATCTCATAAAGGGCCATAAATCATTCTATCTAAAGTAACTGTTCCTTCTCTGAGAACCTCCTTGACTCCTTAATGGGTTACATCTCAAATTCTCTAACTTCAACCCCAGAATGGGCAGAAGACCTAAACAGACATTTCTCCAATGAGGAAATACAGATGGCCAATAGGCACATGAAAAGATGTTCAATATCACTAATTATCAGAGAAATACAAACCAAAACTACAATGAGGTATCACCTCACAGTGGTCAGAATGGCCATCATTCAAAAGTCCATAAAGGATAAATGCTGGAGAGGGTGTGGAAAAAAGGAAACCCTCCTACACTGTTGGTGGGAATGTAATTGGTTGCAGCCATTATGGAAAGTGGTACAGAGATGCCTTAAAAAACTAAAAATAGAGTTACAATATGATCCAGCAATCCCATTCCTGGACATATATCCAGAGAAAACTCCAGTTCAAAAAGATACATGCACTTCAATGTTCACAGCAGCACTATTTACAATAGCCAAGACATGGAAGCAACCTAAATGGGCATCAACAGATGACTGGACAAAGAAGTTGTGGTATATATACACAATGGAATACTTCTCAGCCATAAAAAAAGAATGAAATAATGCCATTTGCAGCAACATGGATGGACCTAAAAATTATCATACTCTAGTGAAGTGAAATAAGTCAGAGAAAAACAAATTATTACATGATACCACTTATATGTGCAATCTAAAAAAATGAGACAAGTGAACTTACTTACAAAACAGAAACAGACACACAGACATAGAAAAGAAACTTATGGTTACCAAAGGAGAATGGGGGGGAAGGGATAAATTTGGAGTATGGGATTAGCAGATACAAATTAGATAAACAACAGAATCCTATGGTATAGCACAGGGAACTATATTCAATATCTTATAATAACCTATAATAAAAAGGAATCTGAAAAAGAATATGATTGAATCACTATGCTGTACACCAGAAACTAACAGAACATTGTAAATCAACTATACTTCAATGAAAAAAAATTCTCTAATTTCTCTCTTAGAATTACAGTGGTCATACTCATCTGCTTTAGATTAATAAATAGACCTGACTGCTTAATAACAGGACTCTGTCTTTCATCAGAAAAAATAAAGGATGGATACCTATACTTCTATAGGATTCTTGTTCAGGCTAAAAATTAAGCATTTATTATATACTAGTGTTGGAGGGTTGAGAAGGTATTTGACCCAAAGTAAATTTTCTAATTCTTTTCTTCAGGTGGTATAGAGAATCCTCAATTAAATTTCTAACAGTTCTCTCAAGTAGAGTCAAATCTCATATTATACAAAGGAACAGGGAGGTTGTAAAATCAGCAAGTAAGACAAAAATTAAATACAGACAAAATTATCTCTGAAAAAGCCCTTAACTCACCCATAAAGTCTAGGATACATGGTTTTGTGCGTAGCTACCCTGTATGGTAATTCTTATGTACACCAAATTTGAGAACCATTGAGCTAGACTAAAAGGGTTATAGGAAAAGTCCACAGGCAGATGTTTGGGAATTCAAAGTATGGGGCCTTTAAGATAACTATCAAATAACCAGTGGTACATGGGGTGGAGAGGGGCGGCCCAGTGGCCCTGCCTGCTCATATCATCCACATAGTTATTTAAGCCTCTGTAACCTTAATACATCGTCATGGATTTGTTTGTGGTGGTGTGGGCAGTTGTGGGTTCTGGCCAGCAGAAGTCCCACTGAGACGGAATGAATTACTCAAGACTCTGTGGAAAAGTTAAGAGAGCAAGAGGGAGTCAGGAGCCAACTCCACGAGCGTCTCAAATCTCCCATATTTATTGAGTACAGTCAAAGGAGGACTGCAGGAATTTAGGGAAGGACAGGGTGGGATCACAGTGAGTACAAAGGCTTTGTTTATTGTTGGTGTTTGGCTCAAGGTCAGAAGACCCTTTCTGGTGAATCATGTTCAAGTTGAGCCTTTCAGCTTATCAGGGCGGAATGTATGAGAATTAGCTGCTTAACAGCTTGGACTCAGGTGGCTATGCCTGTCTTAGGTTGCCCCCCTCAGGGGATCTTACCCATCATTGGCTAACCAGCCTTCTCACCTCTGAGTCTGCAGCTTTTTATAAGTTGTTTACCATTCCAGCCCAAAGCTGTTTTGGGGATAGAAGACTAACAGCAGGCACGCCCAGCGTTTACAGCCGGGGGCCTGGGTCATTGCTAAAACTTCAAGGCAGTTACTAAGCACATCTTCAAGGAGATAAGCGGCTGAGATTGTTACAATTTGTTAACCCAGTCATGGGCTTCCACAGTGGGCAACAGTGGAGCCACACTTTTGTGTGGGTATATCACATTTTGTTTGTAGAGGGTGAGGGGTGAGGTTTTAAACCTAACCTTTAAGGAAAATGTGAGTGTGATGTGTAATAAGCTCAGTAATATCCTTTTATTATATAGTATTATTATTTCTATGACTATTGATACATTTTATTTAACATGAATAAGATCATCGGGTACAGGTGGCTTGCCCATGGAAGCTAACCTCGTTCTGATAGAATTTTTCTTGTTTTGTCTTATTATAAAGATAATATATACCTATAAAAACTTAAGTGATACAGAAATTAACAAAGTAGAAAACGGAAGTCTCCCACCAGAAATGACAGTCAAGTGCATCGGTTGTGTGTGTTAATTCATTATTCATAAGTAGTTAACGTACATTTTGACAGGGAAGTTTGGGAAAACTGCATTTAAAAGCCTGGGTTAATATAAAGTCTTCAAAATAGCTGCATCAAAAGTTTCTGCTTGCCGTCTAGTAAATTCTGAAAACACATTTGTTTCCTCCTCCTCTTCCCCCTGTTTCCTTGCTCTGCACTTCTCCTTGAACTTGTTACTTTCCTCTGTTCTGAATTCCTTCGAGCACTTTCCACATAGTGGCCACAGAAAGCATTTCTTCTCCAGTATTTCCCCTGCTTGTTTCCAGCCTTGTGCACATGCATGTGGGGACAGAGGGGCCCCAAAACTCCACAGTGCCTCTTTGAACACCAGCTCCATCAAGGTAGTGGTTATCCTCCCTCTGCTCTGTAACCTGTATCACCTGCCATTCTGCGTCCCTTGTCTTGATATACACACCCAGGCTGTTCTTGCAAAATCTATCCTTTTGTCTTTTCATTTACACCTTCTTGACAAGTTAATCTCTCTTTCCAATTTTATGCTTCATTAATTAACCACAGCAATCTGCATTCATCACTTTCCCCCACTTGTAACCTCTTCCAAATAAGTACTCCAGACTCTCACCGAGAAAGTCTGAGGAAATTATATTTAGGAACCCATCTGACAGTCCTCCAGCTGAAACTGTATGGTAGGTGTGTCTTCACCTGTCACAGACCAGATCCGATGCTTCATCAGCTTCACTGACTCCCCACATTAGTCATCTCTGGGAATTTGAAGACATGAAAATTACTTAATGTTTCCTCCAAGAGAGGATTATGGGATATGCTATCATTACCATTGTGTTTGATACCCTGGAAGACAGGAAGACTGTGTCCCAAAACCTTAATTTTCTTTTAGTGTACTTCATTAATAATCTAAGAATTAATGCAAACTCTTTTTGAGTGTATGCAGAGTCAGCTGTGAACATAACAAGCTCAATCCATTAACATCTCACGTAAAAATATATTGAATTTTGTTCATCATGCACTTCCCTCTAACTTCTGGAATCCCAGAATTTAACGAACAAATCTGCAACCAGTTTGACTCAGCATTCCTGAATCAGCATTCTTTTGAAGGTCAGAGTCCTTTAAAGTCTACCTTTGTTATCACTATAGCCCTAATCTCTTGACTGTTGGAAAGTCCAAATTTTAACCTAATTAATCCTCAGCTGAGGAAATTATCTTTTAGTTCTCAACCAGTATTATTTGGGCCAAGTGAGAAACACCTCAAAGATAACTAAAGATCATATCATAAAATTCCCTCTGCTGCAGGACATACAAATTATCAAAAATGTTTCAAAACAATACATCCTTACAAGGTGTCTGATGTCTAATTTGTGAAACTCTGTAAGTTTCACTATCCCCAAAGCCCCCACCCTCCAAAAATGTCTTGGACTTCCAGCCTCTTTAAGGTTTTGCCTAAGTCTCTCCAATACATAAACACTCCTTGAGAAAGTAATCTAAACCCGCTGGATCACCTCATTCACTACGTAACACTTTGTAGTTCAACCAGCCTAGGCTATTATAAGTATTTAAACTTCTTTAAACAACAATGCACCCCCTACCATTAATACATGTTTTTATTCAAAACTTAAATAAAAGCGCCAATCCCTAATAATCCCACCAATGCAGAGTTAACCACTTCTAATGTTTTGGTTTCTTTCTTTCTAGTCTTTTTCTTTGCACATGTGTGTAAATAAATAAGGTCTGGGGGTCCAATGCAGCCAGAAGTCAAAAGTAATTGAAAATAATCCCAAACTTCATTTGCTTCTCCTGAAAACATTAAAGAACATGCAGTATATGACCCACAGCAACACTTTCGAAAGTCCCCTTCCCCCAGTTTTTCCTGGACTCCAACCCTCTCTCACCTCTTCCCCATGCTCTTGTCTTCCCCAAGCTCCTTGGGCCTAGACTGCTGGTTCATGGCTTGGCCTTGCCTCCCCCTACCTTCTGCCTCTAGAAAATGACACTTAGATGTAGGTCCTCACCCTCTTTTCCCAGGAGATGCACACACACCTACACACATGCGCACACGTGTAACATTGATCTACATGGTAAGACTGGAGTTCAAAGGGCTGAGGGAGGGGAAATGAGCAAAGCAGAATTTTCCATAGGGAGCAGTGAGGGGGAGGGGAAGGGGAAGAGGCTGTGAATACTCTTATATTAATGCTATTGGTTTTTTTTTTTTAAGCAGTTACAAATATACTTACTGTAAAGTAAACTCAAGCTCTAATTCAGTTTTAAATTCTGGTTGGTTTTTTTTAATTAAACATCATATTTTGTGTCTTCTTCCATGTCTTTTTAAACTCCTTGAGTACAGATAATTTTTAATGTGGCATTATAATTCACTACATGTTTATAAGATGATTGCTCTATTGTCAGATATTTAGATTGTTTCCATTTTTACTATTATAAATCGTCCATGGCTAACAACCCTTTTCTCCTCAACGTCCCACAGCCTGAAACAGATGACTTCCCTTTTTTCCTTCCTAGATCTCTGTCCTTTCCTGTGTTCTATGACACTGTGTAAGCCTGCAAAATAGGAGATGCTCTTACCCCTGCATTGTCTCCATCACCCTCCTGGGAAAGAGGGAAGTACTTACTCTCTCTTGCCCCTCACTTGCTCTTCCTTATTGTCTTTCTTACCTTCTTTTTTTCTTGTCTTCCTTATTACCCCTATCTGCCTCCTCCCCCGGTATTAGTTTCCTAGGGCTGCCTTTACAAAGTACCACAGACTAGGTGGCTTAAACAACAAAGATTTATTTTCTCACCATTGTGGAAGTAAGATATCTGAGATCAAAGTGTTGGTGGCATTGGTTTCTTCTGAGGCTTCTTCATTGTCTTTGGATGGCCGTCTGATGCCAGTGTCTTCGTATCATCTTTCCTCTATACATCTGTGTTCAAACTTCCTCTTCTTATAAGGACACATCTTATTGGATCAGGGCCCACCCAAATGACCTCATTTTAACTTAATTACTCCTGAAAGCCCTTATCTCCAACTACAGCCATTCCAAGGTACTAGGGGTTAGGACCCCAACACATGAATTATGGGGAGAAAACGATTTAGCCCATAACACTCTCCCTCCACTTCCTTCACTTTTCTTCCAATTTTCAGTTACTGATTCCCACTTTAGTTGGACTGTCTTTGTCTCAGAGGTGAAGGGTTAGTTGCTATTGATAAGAAATACCCAGCTTGGGTGAACTAAGAGGCGGAATTCCTTGAGCGGCAGGGGATTTTTCTAGCCCGCTTTACTTCCTGCCTCTGCCCAAACCCCCCACATACACACATCTCAGCAGGCAGAATTACAGAGATCTAACTTCACCCCACATAATTCCAGCCCAAAGCTTGGTCTACCCTGATAGACCACAAGGCAGGAAGTCAGTCCCCTTACTCCAGTCTGGAAGCCATTCTGGGGCTGCCATCATTGCAGAACCTCATTTATACTCTATCATCCACTTCATCTCCCTCTCGCCATCTTCCACATCTCCTGTATTTTATTTTTTAAGAATCTAACATCATTCATTCCCATGACATTATTTATCACCTCTCTGCAACATATCTTACAAATCTCTCCACCAACTTCAAGCACCACATGGGACATTGCCATATATATGTTCCAGCTCAACAGGATCCATACTGAAGACATCATAGTCCTATCCAATCCTTCCAAACCTTTTTCTCTCTCTAGCTTTTCTTGGTCTGTTAATGACACAACCATTCTTTCCCACACCACCTGCTCTGACCCCTCCCCTCACTGCCCAGTCCATCTTTAGAGTTATATTTGAGAACTTCTTTCTCCATTTACATTAAATTAGGTGCAGTGTCCATAGAATGGGGATTGTCATTTACATAAAGGTTACCAGGGGGCTTGTTGAAAATGTAGAATCCCCAGACTCCCCAATTAGAGATTCTAATTTAGTAGGTCTGGGACAGTACCCAGGAGTCTTCCCAGACGATTTGCATGCAGATTGGCTCTAGTCCACACTTGAAGAAATACTGCTGTAGAATTTGCTTCCAAGACATCTCTGACATCTGTAGTTTCCTTCCTTTTGATAACATCACCTGATTTGGACCTCATTTCCTCTTACCTGGACTGCTATAATGGCTCCTAACTGATTCCTGTGTCTTCTCACCATATCCTACACCTTGCTGCCAGACTCAACTTACTAAATTATCATCTCAAAAATCTTTAAATTCTGCCATTACCTCTCCCTTCCACTGCCCAGCCAATCAAGTGCAGACTCCCTAGACAGGTGATCAAAAGCCCTGATTCACCATCATATCTTTCAATCCCTTCACTCTCTTCCATGCCCTCTATCCACCAGCCACACTGGGACCTTTATTATTCCAGGACAATACTCTAAAATTCCCTGCCTAGGTGCTTTATGCTCTTTCATCTACTTAGAATTTTCTCTTCTTCCCTCACAAGTATTCACCCATCCAAATGCCACCCATTATTTAAGACTCATCTTAAATACTACTTTCTTCATTGAACTTGTTCAATTTTTCTCAGAATATTTGAGAGTAGGATCTATGTCTCCATCATCTTCATATGACCTACAATGTCCAGCACGTGCCTTCTTCCAAATAGTAGAATCACAAGTATTTGGTGAAGTAACTGACTCCCTGAAAGCTCAGATCCCATCGTCCTATAAATAGACTAGCTTGCATTTCTCTAAATGCATTCACTGGCTTTTGCCAACACTGCAGTGCACATTGCCCTGTTCAACACTTTTGGACAGCTTGCTGGCTCTTTTTACAGTACATCTCCATCAACTTGCATTTCACTCCTTGGAAAGAGGTTGGCGCTGTCTGCAAACCAGATTATTTTATTGTGTGTATCTCTTATTTTTCATGTATAAGAATGTTAAATATCCCCTGTACCAGGAATTATTCCTGTGGGAAACTTCCTGTTTATATTTCTCTTCCAAAGTCATATCCAGTTATTCATTTCCTTGTTCTATTGGAAAGTGCCCACACTTCTAGGACCTTCTGTAATAGGTTCCCTGATGGCAGAGACTGTCATGTTCACCTCCGTACCTGGCATAAAACCTAGCACTCAGACAGGTACGGTAAATCATTTGAATGAATTAACATAAGAGGATTGGACAAGAATGCTGATCTTGAAGGACCTCAGCAGGATTTGGGTCCCAGGAGTTAGACTGGGCCAAGGCAACTCAGCCTTGGAGGAGCAGTAGATAAGGGCCCAGATTAGAAGACCCAGTGCAAGACTTAAAAGGAAGGCTGAAGTGCCACAGAAGACTTTGAAAAACTGGCCAGCAAAAACCTTACCAAACCAACCCTTCAGCCTCTCTGGTTGTCTTTCCCACTCACAGGATATCAACCTCTTCTCTAGGGCCCAGGACTTTATTTCTACCCACAACAGGTATTTTTAGTTTCAGGAAGATCTACAAAGGTGCTTCTCAGTGCAACAAACCAGGTAGTGCTTCCCCTATAACTAGGATTCTGTCTCACTCACTTGCTCCCTTTTATTCCCCCCTTTTTTTTTTCCTTATTCTTTCTCATTCCTTGCTCTTCTTTTTTTCTTTGGTTTGGAAAGCCTTAGACTTTGTATTTATTTAAACATCCTTGCTATTGGTAACTGGCCCCAGATACAATTTAGCTGATTAACTGATTGGTTGTTTAGTTGACTGACTGGACTACTTGACCATGAACAGTAACATAAAAATCACAGAATCTCTGGATTGGGTGTGCTGATTCTTAAACCATAGCTGCACATTAAAAGACCTTTTATAAAATAGAGATTTCATCAAATTCTGGTGCCTGGGTCCCACTATCTTAAAATTCTGATTAACTTGGTCTTGGGTCTCCAAGACTCTCCAGAAGATTCTCATGGCTTGCCAGAGTTTAGAATCTCTGGGTAGATCTAAAAGGTTGCCCAAGCATCTGCTAATTAAATCCCTTCCACTGAGAAATCTAGAATGATGAATTTTCTTGGAACCAAGATTCTAGGTAGTAGCATCTTCCAGACAATCTTTCTGGGTGTACAAACTCTGCAATAGAGGGAAGCAGCAAGTACTGGTGAGTGGCAGACCAAAAACTCCCCTCAAAAAGCCAGCAGTGCTCATTTGTGGCCCTTGCTGAGGTCAAGGGAATATCCTCCTAGTTCAACAGTGCTCAACCAGGGAAATTTTGTCCCCCTCCCCCCAGTGACATATGACAATGTCTGGAGACATTTTTGGCTGTTGTAACTTGGGGGAGAGCTACCAGCATCCAGTGAGTAGAGGTCAGGGATGCTGCTAAACATCCTACAATGCACAGGACAGCTCCCACAACAAAGAGTTATCCAGCACAAAATGTCAGTAGCGCCAGAGAAACCCTTTCCTAGATCCTTGCTCTCAGCTTCCCCTACCTCCCGCAGGAAATATCAACCTTGGTGGAATTTGTCCTAAACCTTTCCCTTCTTTCTGAAGCATGATTTCTACAACGGTTTTTCAAATCAATATTTTACATTCTTTTAAAGTAGTCCCAGAACGTGATACTTCCGTTTTGCTTTTAAGAAATAAAGGCTGCTGCCTGACGAGGTGAGAGAGGCAGAATAATCCCAGCGCCACCCTTTCCACTTGCTGCTTCCTTCCCCACTACTGGAGGCCCTGCCGAGCCTGCCTTGACCAGGCACCTCAGCCAGTGGAGCCAGCCCTCAGGGTGCAGATCACTCTGTGAGATGTCCTGAGGCCGCTTAGTTTATCAGCCTCCAGCCTGGCTAGGTCAGACCTGCTGCCAAGTTGATTAAAAGTGCTGGGGCTGACACTTCTAGTAGTGCTCAGACCTGCTGATTTTTCTTCCCACTTGCTTAGATCATTTCATTATTAAATTAAAGATTATTGTGATTTAAACTGAACCATCAGGCAGCCTGGGGACAAGCGTGGAGTTTGGTGAAGAAATTGAACCTGGTGCTGCATTTACCAAATCCAATCTCAGCTGGGTGCTTTTTCTTTCTCTTAAAGAAATAATTCACAATTCCAACTGCTGGAAGTAAGAAGTAGAACCTTCCCCTGCAGTGTCAGGAGCCCACACAGAGAGGCTGGCACACCAGGAAAGGGAGCTCATTATAAATAGCATAAAAAGCAGCATCAGTCAAAACGCAGTGATGTGCCTGAGCAAAATTGCTAAAAGAAACAGCTTCTGAAATAAGAAGCAATTTTTTTTTATTTTTGTAATTTAAAATACTAAGGAACAAAGACTGTATGTATATATATTATATATATATATATACACACACACATATATATATATATATAATATGTAAACATATAGGTTAAAATTCACTCACACACACATGCACACACCCTACATACATACACAGAACCCAACTGAGTCCTTTTAAGGGAATGATGGATAATTATTAAATTTAAAATAACAAAATCACAAGTAGTCAGATCCTCACAGAGGGAGCAGCTGTCCTTTTTCTGTGTAATCAATGCTATTTATCTAGAAAATCTTATGGTTTCCCCTTGTGAAATAATTTTCCTGTATGTGTATTTTTTTTTCCAGCTGAGATGGAAACCATTTGAGATTCCAAAAGCCTCTCAGAGGAAAGTGGACTTTGTGAGCGTAAGTCAATACCATCCACACCTGCCCACCACTCTCCTCTCTTCCGCGGTGGGTGATCCAGAGCATTTGCAGGCTGCGTGCCACACAGAAGCAGCCTTGGATGCAGCCAGCAGACCCAGCACCACCTGCCTCTGCTCTGGGGCTGGCCGAGCAATGTCTTACTTACAGGCACCATATGGCTCCTGACACCAAAGGGCACTCGGGGTCTATTGACAACATCTTCAAATGGCCAATGGAATCTGAGCATTTACCTACCTCAGGTTTTTTTGGTTTTGGCTAGAACTGGGGTTCTTAGCCTTTTTATTGCATGGACTCCTTTGATAATCTGGAAGCCTGTGTTTTAAAATGCATAAAATAAATTACATAAAATTCCAGAGAAGTCAATTATATTGAAATACAATGATAAAAATATTAAAATGATAAATTTGGTTTGGTTTATAGTAATATGTATGCTACCTTATTAATGCATTAAATCACAAGATCTATGAAAAGATATAATAACTATGGTCATTAAAAGTATGAGCATAAATGATATTTTGGGAGAACAAATATAATGTGATATAAAAATGTCTATGATTTCTATCAGTACAAGGTTACAGGCACTTCTAACACTGCTGCAGTTTGTTGCTTACATTCACATTAATTGAAGGAAATGATCAATTTCAGTCAGAGATTGGCAAAATACATATATAATTTTTTCCCCCATCCAAGTCCATAAACTACCCAAAATGGTTCCCTGGGCTAGAATAGCATCAACTCAGGGTGGCAACTCTAGTTAGTACAATGCTGATTGGAAGTTCTGCTTGGTAGTTATAGATGCTGGGAGTACTGAACGCCTGTGCCCAGAGCAAAACTTGTGTAGGGGAGAGGCTGGGGGCTAGAAGGAGGTGGGGCTCAAAAAAGCCAGTGGAGGGTTCTACAGCCCAACCTCAGGTCCTGGCTTACTTAGGGAGAGTCCATGTGCCCAGCCACAGGCCAAATTTTTTGGTTCCTGTTTAATTATTTATCCATATTAAGTGCTCCAATCTCTGTGTGGACTTATCTAAATAGACCCAGACTTGCAAATCGAGTTAAAATACAAAAAGATATCCCTCACCATGGGCGAATTATGGTTATCTAGAGGAGCAGAGCTCCCTCCTTTTGGGAAGGCCGACGTGTTAAGGTTTCTTGCACTGTGGGTTATTAGCAGAGAGGGTTTCAGTTGGTCAGAGTACCTTCCTCTCCCCTGTTCTGGAGAGCTGGCCCTATCATAAGCAGAGGGCTGCCCACATGATGAAGTGTATTTGAGGGCCATTAGTCCCTAGTGCTGCAACCTTTCTCCCCCTAAGCCTCCTAGGTGCCTGATTTTACCTCCAAAGGAAACTCTCCTTCAGGTTGATCTTAAGCACCAAAATGATAAAGTGCCAAGTAGTGAACTGATGCTCTGTAAGGTTAATTCTGATGGAGCCATGAAGACAATCCAGATATAGCACCATGGCTGGCAATTAAGGTGAGCCACCATCTATAAAACATAAGGCAGTAAACTCGGGGCTCCCTAGAGGCAGCCTGGTTCCACAGGGAAGACACTAGCAGAACTTGCCTCATGACTCTCAGGGACCAGGGGGAGGTCTTGGCCTCATTCACCTTTTCCTCTCTTGCGGGTCTCTCCCAGGGTCTGCACACCTTGTGTGGAGCTGGAGACATCAGGTCTAACAATGGGCTTGCAGTCCACATTTTCCTCTGCAACACCTCCATGGGGAACAGGTAAGTGTTTCAGAGCAGGAGCAGGAAATCCCCACTCCCCGAGTTGTTGGCCAGAGGATGAAGCCTGGGTTGTTGTGTTTGTTATTGTTTTTTTTTCCTCAGAGCAGTTTTGATATATATTGATTAATGGTGATAATAAATGAGCATTTCTATCTTGACTAACTCCTGTGACATAAACAAGAATGTCACATATTAATGGAAACAGAAAAGGGACAATAGGGCACTGAAAGCAGGAGTAGTCAAAGAAGCATTTTGACTTTAACCAGGTTTGAGTCAGAATATCTTTAACTTCTAAGGCTCCTCAGGGCTGTTCTTGAGTCCAAAGTCACATTACACGAGCAGCCATTAGGGCTACCTATTGGTGGTAGGTCAAGCTGACAGACTGTGTCTTCAGCTAATGACTCTGTGTAAGCTTAAAGTTCCTAACAGAAGGACTTACATATTAGATTTTTTAAATCAGAAAACATATAATTTCTGCCTTTTCTTTGGGAAGCAGACTATCATAACAGTTTTGCATACTACCTCTGGAACCAAACTATTGAGTCCAAAGCCCAGTCCATTCTTCCTGGCTGAGTGAACTTGGACAAGTCATTTAACTTCTCTGAGCCATGAATCAGGGCCAAGATCACAGCCCTATGACTAGGCACTGGAGACATCCCTTGGGGTCCAACGTCATACCAGGCAGCTCTTCTCTCTCCACTTGAGCTACCCTAGCCTTCACTCAGTTCTTTCAACCTACGTGCCCTCCTGCCTCAGAGCATGTGCATGTGCTGTTCCTTCTGCCTGGAATGGCCTCCCCACCCAAACCCATCCCCAAACCCTTGCCTAGATGATTTCTTTAGATCTCAGGTCAAACGTCCCTTCTTCGGGGAAGCTCTGGCTGCCTCCTCAGACAGATCAAGTTCCTTATCTTTTCATTCCCCTGAACTTGACTTGCCCAGTGCCACTACAGTTTTCGGTGATACAGTTCTGTAACTGCTGGATTGCTGTCTGACTTCCTCCTAGACTCTAAGCTCCATGAGGGCAGAGATGGGGTCATCTTGCTCATCATATTACACCCAGCACTAAGCCTGGCACACACTGGGTACTGAGCAATAATTTGAGCAGTGACTTAATTTGCCTGGACAATGTTAAAACTGGAAATCATAGGAATTATTCCATATGTTTCAGATGCTTTTATAATTCAGATGGGGACTTCTTGATTGGTAAGTTTTGAGGATTCCAGACTCTTTAACTGTTAATTGATCCCTAGTCACAAGCTGCTTTTTTAATTGAATACATATTATTTTCCTTCCAATCTGCCTTATTTAGTGCAATCTACAGACCAAGGTGTAAAGGCAACTGGTGGTCTGGAAAAAATTCCTGTGTACCTCAAGTGCCTACTCTATTTCCTGGTCTCCCTGTCTTTGCTTATTTCTGCAGGGCCTTTCTAATCAGGGGGATCTGGACAGCCGAAAAGAAATGGAGGGTAATACCAACATGTGATTAACTTGTTAAGATAACTGTTTGCCTTCAAATTCACTGAAGAAAAGGCCATCTGTCATTGACATCTGTAATATACATACAAATTTTCATGAGACCATCTAAAATGGAAAGTCTAGTAAAGAAAGTCTCTGGTCTTCCCATTCTTTTTGATGGTTTTAATACCAATATTTTGGAGTGAACATTTTGATGTAGACATTAGACATGCAAATGCCAGCCTCCTGCTGGAACTATCAGAAATAGGTCCTTTTCCACCCTATTTCTGCTGCCCTTTCTGGTCAATCCACAGAATTGTGCATATACAAGCTCCTGCTTTACCTAGCAACCAAAAAAAAAGTTAATTTTTTTATTCATGTTTTTCTAGATAGTAAAATAGCTAACCTAAGTTATCAGAATACATATTTCCCCCATAAGACTCAATAAAGCTCTTTTCACTTTGGATGAAAAATCAAATGCAGCCCTTAAGCCTTTTACTCTTCATGAAGTGGTTCTCACATGAAAAGAATTACTCACTGCTGCCCTGTCTTTTTTGTCAGTTCCTCAGCAAGGGAAACTTCTCATTTACACTGAGTTTGGCAAGATGCTTGTACAGCCCAACGAGATCTGCGTCATTCAGGTTGGTGATGTGTCCCCGTCTCCTCCCTGCTTCTCCCTAATTTGGGAGCAATCAGATGTTGCAGCTGCTGCTATTTCCAACTCTAAAATTTCTGTCATGTCTGAGCAATGGGGAGGGAGTTGGAGTTACACAGAAGGCTCCCTGAGCAGAAGAGTAAGCAGGCTTAGGTGTCTGCTTTGTTTTAAAATAGCACACAATCACAAAGCAAAGAGCTTTGTCAGTTCTCTTTCCTAAATATTTATACACACCATGGATAAGGCCCTGGATGGGAGTGAAGGGCAGTGAAGATGGATTTCTTCAAAATCTGGCTAAATCAGAGCACCGTTATCTCTGAGCCCAGTGAGAGAGTAGACTAGAATTGGTTTGGGTTACAGATGTGACTAGAAGTTAAATTTTTCTTTCTAACTCATCTTTGAGCTGGTCACCTCTCCAACATAGTTCAACAGACTGTAGCCTTACTCACGCATGCAAGGCCAGCTATGGCTCTTGAGCAGCTCCTTTGTAACTACAGGTATGATTTGGGAGAGCACACCAATTTTCACTTCCTATTCCAGAGAGGAATGCGGTTCAGCGTAGATGTCTTTGAGGAGACCAGAGGCTACATCCTGGAGGTCTACGGTGTCCACTTTGAGTTGCCTGACCTGGGACCAATTGGTAAATCTTCACCACAAGTTTCTAAGCCTGACTTGAAATAGAGGACACAAATAATCACATGAAAGTTAAACATCTTTCTCCCCTCTTTATTGCACTCAAACGTTCAACTTTCCTCTCTAGACAACTTCTTCTCTAACCAAGTGTAGCTGGGAATTTCAGAACCTACTGGAGTTCCCTGAGCAATCACAGACTTCTGTTTTTGGACCTCTAAATTCAGGGGCTCCAGGTGGTATGGCTGACCCATCTGATGAGATGACAGCTTTGTTAATTAGCTGGTCAGTGTGTCAGTCCATCAGCTTGTCTTGGCTCCCATGTTGTGCTGAGGGTAATGACAGGAACTACATCAAGGGTAATGAAGGCCTCTTGCCATCACATACATGCATAACAGAATGATCCAAGCCAACCCATTATAAGTCTCTCTCTAGAATAGCGTTCAGACCACTGGGGAGCAAGACAATATATAATACATTTCAGGTTATACAGAGTACACCCTAAAGGATGTAGAAGTCTGGGTTACTGTGGGCCAACTCTCCAGGAACAGCTTCATAGAAGAGATGAGATTTGACTAACCCTTGATGAAAAGTTGAGAGAAAATAAAGAGGAAAGGCAACGGCTTAAGATAAAGTATTCAGGTGAGAATGGGCTTTGTGGAAAGGAGGAAGATCATTTTCTTAGGCCAGTGGGTTGTGTGTAGGCAATAGAGTAAGGAAAGACATAAAAACGGCAGGGGGCTATGTTGCTTTGGAAAGGGGAAATGGATTGAGAGAGACACAGTCTACAAACCTCACACTTCTACTGAGCACATGCCACAAAATCGACACCCTTCAGAGTCAGAAAGGGTACCTCACTCAGTGCTGTGAAGCAGCTAGAAACCACAGCCTCCACGAGGCAGATTCAAACTTTCCAAAGTGAACCAGCATCCTCCACCCCCGATTCCTCTGGCAAGCCAGAGCCAGGATACCAGGAGAGAAGCGAAGGTGGAAGGAGGGCTTATTCTCAAAATGTCTCTGGGAGTGAAAAGAGTGGTTGGGAAAATTGGCCCTTTGTTTCATCTCTGGCATGTTTGCTGAAGGTGGCGGCCACACCTCCCAGCTCTACCCTTTCCTTGTCAACAGATTTTTTAGAGCAAAACAGGGACAGGGCATCATGTGCCTTCCAGTCACTCCCCTGGGGGAATCCAAATAGTCAGAGGAAGGTGGGAGGCAGCAGAGAGACAGCTGGAGCCATGGCGGGCCGTCTGTCATCCTGCTCCCCACCCGCTCTTCCCACTCGGCTCCAGCCACCTGCTGCCCTACAGCCAGCCCAGCCTCCAGGTTCTATGGAACACAGACCCTCTGGAAAATATGTATAATTTACTAACCAGCTGGACGCTTTTTTTTTTTAACCCCAGGAGCTGGCAATAATAAAACACTCCCCAGGTCTGTCCTCTCAGAGTTAAATTATGTTTTGCACTAGTGCTTTTCATTTTTGGTCTTTTGATTTATTTTCTTCCTCTGGAGGGAATACTCCCAATGTGAAGGTGAGCAGGTGAGTCCCAGATACTTTCTCCCTCAGTGGTAGACAGATCTGTCAGGCTGCAGAGCAGTTTTACAGACTTGGATAGATTCTGAGTTCTGTGGTAGGAGCAGTCACGCCTGGGGCTACAGTATGTAACCCTTTCTTTCTCCAGGACTGTAGATGAGTTCTAGGACCATCAGAATTTTCTTGGGGAAAAAAAAGTCTAGTATTCTATCATATCTTCCCTTTTCTAGTCTTCTCCTCTTCTTCCCTCCCCTCCCCTGTAGTGATGAGATAATGCATACAAAATGTTTATAAACACTATTCATTCTACAACTTTAGGAAGTAATGCTGGTGATATTTTCATGATTTTTTTTTTCTGACCAAATTCCTTGGGTCCTCCTTAAAAGGTACCAGACTGGGATTCCAGTAGATCTTTGAACAATGAGAGCAAATTGTGGAGTATCTTTTGATGTGGAAGAAAGCCCTTCCTCTTTGTGCAACAGTGAGCATCTTTCCTATGTGATTTCAGAAGTGTCTAAAAGACTTTTGGGTCACTGTGTTCTAGGAGCCAATGGCTTGGCCAATCCTCGTGATTTCTTGATACCCGTTGCCTGGTATGAAGATCGCCAAATGCCAAGTGGTTACACTGTGATTAATAAATACCAGGGCAAACTTTTTGCTGCCAAACAGGTAAAGTCAGCAGGTTGGTAGGCAGGGGAAGGAATAAATAGTTATTGAGCACCTTCTGATTGCCAAGGCTGGTGTTAAGTATTTACACATATTCTTTCATCTTTACCACATCACAGATCATGAAAACGGGCCAGGTAGTGTTAAATAACTTAGAAAATGTCACAGTAAATGACAGAATCAGCATTCAAACCCATATCTTTCTGACTCCAAAGGTCATGCTCTTTCTATTCATCAAGCAATAAAAAACCCAACAATATGTAGATCTCTATAAATGGTGGGGAAAACATAATATATAGGCAGGGTAATATGTTCTGAAAAGAGAAATGAGCTAATAGCAATTCATCTAAGACTTATATTCACCAATGGCCACCATATTTCAAATATAAGCACTGATGGATAGAAAACAAATAGAACTTAGTTAATTAGTTTGACTTGGTTTATACTGCCAGCCTGGTAAACTCAGGAGATAAGCAAAGGCATAGATAATACTAAAAATAATAATAATAAAATAAGATGTAATCTATAGTATAATACACTATTACTTAATATAGTGGGTATATAATATAGTAGAATAAAATAATCATATAGTAAAAATAATACAAAGATCTCTTCTGTCCACTATTAATTGTTGCTTTATTTTTGCTCATTTAACTTACTGCTTATATTTCACAAGGTATGTTATTTTCTTTGACAGCATCTAGAAGGTATGTTAAGCAGCAGAGGCCAACTAGTTTGGCACATAAAATTAACCCCTGAGGGTTAATTGTCACTCTCATTGACACATAGTCACCCTCATATTCTCTGGATCAGGATTTCTCAAAATGTGGTTCAGAGACCATTGGCATCAAAAATTCTCAGAGTGGCTTGTTTAAAATGCAGACACTCAGATACTACTCCAGCCTGGCAAAAACGATAACCTCTGGGATGCAGTGTGGAAATCACATTCATTTAAAGCATATGCCAAAATAACAAAAAATAAATTAAAGAAAAAAGCATATGCTGTGTATTATATTTGACATACATTTGACAGAGAAGCATCATTGTAGAGACAGCCAGGCAATTTCTAAGTGGACCCTGTGCTGGTTAGTCTCTGTGTTAGCCCCGACCCATCCATTCTCCCTTCTCTGCCATGATCTGTGCCCTGGGAGATTGACCTACATGGACTGTACCCTCCGGACTCCCTAGCCAGCTAGCTTTTGGTTGGGTTCAACCAGTGGGAGGTACTCACAGGAAATTGGAGGTCAGGTGCAAAGACATGTTGGGGTTTTTTCCCCGGTGCTTGCTCCTATTTGGGACTGCCTCCCTCTGTGATCTCAGTTCCTGTTGGGTAGCCCCAGTGGCATGCTGGAGCCAGTTTATACTGGTTTGCAAAAGCTGATGTAAGCCTCTTCCCTACTTTGTGTTCAGTGACATTGGTAGCTCAAAAATGATCGTGGTGAGAGTTTATACCCCAGAAGCCAGCAAACACTATAAATCAGAGCTTTTCATTTTTTTCTGGAATCAATTGTTGAGTATTTATTTGCACAACACTGAGCAGCCCCCTTCTTCATGGTTCTAGCTCTTGCTGGAGTTCCATATCAATATTTCTAACCCCTATCCCACAGGCCTAAGAATGGCAATGCCTTCCCTCTATTGCTAGGCTCAGATACCTCACCATCTCTAGTCAGTTCACTTAACCTTAATCATGTCTCTGTGAGTAGTTCCTTCGGTAAAGTCTTTGGAACATTCTGCACTGGATTCTGTTTCCAGAATAGTCCCATAGCTACAGCAGGAACTGCCTTCCTAAAACAGAACACTGATCCTCTCCTACCCCAGGGCAGGTCCAAGAAGAATCACCTTAGGATTGCTCTGAAATCTCAAGTCCTTGGGGCTGGAACCCTTACAGACTTTCTCACCTTCCTGCACTTACCAACCTAGGCACTGACTCTACCAGAAGCCCCTCTGGGCAGCAGTTACCTGGAGAGCAGTCATAGCAAGTGCCCGCCCTCAGCACCAGGAAACCCAGACGGTGGCCCAGATTGTCACAGAACTGCTGGCATCCACAGATTCTAACAATTGTGTTAAAATTGTTGAAAAGCATGTGCTGTGCTTCTGTTGCACATGTGATCAGAGGCAGCTGCAGCTTATGAACTGGAAAAATCGGGTTAGTGGCTTAGCGAGGACAGTTTGAGAGTATGTGAAGCAACCACAAGATGATTCAGGGTTATACTTCTCCCAGAGGATGGTATTATTAAATTATGAGAACAAAATCAAATCAAAAAACAAACAGTAATGCCAAGTGCAAACCAAGGAATCAAGGCTGCAAAAGCATTCGGTTCTAAAATCACCTTTTCTGCTTTTTTTTTTTCCGATTAGGGTATCTCCCCATTCAATGTTGTGGCCTGGCATGGGAATTATACCCCCTACAAGTACAACTTGGAGAACTTCATGGTCATCAACTCAGTGGCCTTTGACCATGCAGTAAGTCTCCACCATGGAGGGGCTCTGGGGAAGAGGGCACTCTTAGGTGGGAGGAGTCCACAGTAGACCCCTGACATTCACAGATTTAACACTTCCAGTGTCACCCTTGGAAGCAGGAGATTTAGTCATTGTCATTGTGCTAACAGGAATTGGAGGCATTTTCAGCAGATTTCAGTGAAGGAGTAAATAACCTAGCTAGTGGGAGGTCCAGGCCAGACGCTCCACACTCACCCTGCAACACAGCTCAGTTCTCTAGAGTATTCACAGTAACTCTCCTAGTTTCTTCCTGGACAATGTATCCCCAAAAGAAAACCAACTGCTAATGTTAGTGATGGAGAGATGAGGAAGGAGCATTTTTGGATTTGGAAAGTTCTCTGTCCTGCTCATAAACACCAAGAGTCCCCTTGCTCTGGCTGCCCACTCCAGGGCCTCCACTCCTGGCTGTTTTTAGCAGTGATGGAGCAGACAGCCCTCTTCTAAAGTTACTCAATGTTCAGTGCTTGAATTTAAACCAAAGAAATTCTGGAGTATGAACTCGGTCATATTTTTTTACTCAATCAGGGGGCTACAAATAGCTTACAGTGCAGGCCCCTAAGTCCCCACATTCTTGATCAAGTGCTAGTTCTGAGATCCTGGGGGAAAATTCACTTTGCATAATAGATTAACTGAACCCACAAGCTGGAGAGATAATTAGAGCAGAAGCCAGAGAACCAGAGACAGAAACCTGAGCCAGTTCAGCTTACCTCAAGGGGCCCAAAACTACCTTTCTGAAGAGCAGAGACTCAGTAAAATCAAAAGGGAAAAGAAACTGAGGCATCACACCCGAAGCAGCAAGAGAAAGGATCCTGAGACACTGATAGAGCTTTATTTGAGCCTCACTACCTTTCCCTCAACAGTTTCAGATCATTTCTCGTGACAGATGGAGAAGTGCTCATTCTCACAGCATTAAGGGTTTTTTGACTTGCGTTTCGACAAGTCCAGTCTCCTCTGTACTGCTGCTATAGCTGTTTTCCCCAGATTCAGACCTGAGCGTTCTATCACTGCGTTAGAAAATCTTTGCAGGCTCCCTGTGGCTTAGGATTAAGTCTGAGCTCTGAAGCGTGGTACCCGATGCTCTTCGCCATCTGGCCCTGGATTCATTTCCCGGTACCACCTCTTGCCTGTGTCCCTTCTGCTGGTGCACTCTGGGCTTTAGCTCTCTTGCCTCTTGACAAAATCTCTCTGCATTTTGATGTCTTTCCTGTTTTCTGTGCTTAAAATGCCTTTTTCTTCATTTCCTTTCCTTCCTTTTCCTTCTTCCTTCCCTCTGTCCCTCATTACTTCTCTTTTTCTTTCTTTCTCCTTTTATTCTTCAGGACCTACTTCAAATGTCATTTCCTCTTTGAAGCTTTCTCTAATCCTCTCAGGTAGAGACAGGCACTCTGTACCCCCTTGGATCTCTGTTTATAAAGCAAGATTGTCCTTGGCACCTTGCTGTGATTAGTATTCATGTACCTGTCTCATTGCTCCTTCAGCCCCTCACACACACCCACCTCCACCACTACCAGTAACACTAAAGGGCAAGGAACAGAGCTCAATCATTTTTTAATCCCAGACCCTCGCATGCATCTGAACGCAAACATGATCATTGATTGCCATTTAAATTGAATCTCCATCTTTCCACTGAAGGATTCTAAACTTCTTTAAAAATTATAATATTGCCCCCTAACCTACTCCCCTCTCCACTACCTCCACCTGGACTAGTGACATAAGTGGTGTGTTTTAAGCCTGAGAATCAAGCAAAGGTAAGAAAGCAATCAGGATACCACCTGGAATCTGTGTAATTCCCCCAAAGAGAAGCACATCCTACATCTATACCAACGCTTGGATATTATTTTATTTCTATTTCCACCTTACTCTGAGCATCCCTGTGCCAAGAGCTCTCTACAGCACAGCACAGCTCTGGTCACTCTGACCTGAGGCTGGGAGGCAGGCACTGCTGGTTCTCAGACCCACAGGCTAGTATTTTCATGAAATGGGGGCTCAGCAGGGTGAAAAAGCTGCTCAGAATCCCCTCGGCTGGTGTTAATTCATTTTGCTTCAAGAACAGCCAGAGGGGAGAGTCAGATGTGTGATCATGCACCTCAGTGACAAGCCCAGACGTCTTAGCTTGGCCTGTGTGGTTTGATCAGAAATTAGTGTCACACGAAAACCCCTTCATGTGTGGGTGGTGTGTGTCGTTGTTCGGTCACCTCCCTTTCATCGTGTCTTCGACTCTCCTTGTGCTTTCCTTCACAGGACCCATCCATTTTCACAGTGCTGACTGCCAAGTCTGTCCGCCCGGGAGTGGCCATCGCTGATTTTGTCATCTTCCCACCACGATGGGGGGTTGCTGATAAGACCTTCAGGCCTCCTTATTACCACAGTAAGTCTTTCTTTTACCAAGTTCCACTTGGAAACCAAAGGGTCAGCAAAGTGGTAAGCATGACCCATGGGGAACACTGCCAGAAGTGTTTCTGGACGCCCTGCCCTGGCTGAGGTTCAGAACCCTGCCCCCTGAGGCCTAGTGCTGCTCCCCAGACTTTGAGCTGCTTAAACACCACAACCTCTGTGGGGGTGGCAGGGGCATGTTGACTCTGAGAAGGAAACACTGCAGTGCCTACAGACCAGCTCCTCTGGCCCTGAAGAGAGGCAGAAAAGTGGGTAAAGTAGGAAGCAAGATGTTTCTTTGCATTTCAGATGTAAGGAGGGGAGGAACCATGGGATGGTGTTGGTTATTTTGTTGTTTTGAGAAAGTTCATTATCTAAGTCTGGTTCAAGAGCCAGTAAAATGTGCCTCCTCCCATTATTTTGGGTAAAAGTAGGGTAAGGCAGACTGCAGTCCACACAAGGGGATGGGTCCTATTCTGGAAGCAGTTTCTGCAGAGCAGTTGTTGCCTAGCTGAGAACTTACCAAATCTATTATTTTTATTTTATTAATATTATTATTACTTACAGCTAACAATTATTGACCTTTTCTTATGGCTCTAAGTTCTTGAAAAGCATTAACCCATTGAATCCTCGTAACAGTTGCAAGAGATAGGTAGTATCATTATCCCCTTTTTTCCAAAAGATGAAACAGCTGGGAAGGATTAAATAACTTGCTCAAGGCAACCGATGGAGTCAGGTTTAACTGAAGGCATTCTGATGCCGGAGCAGACAGTTATGAACACTAACAGATGTGCCTAGCACAGTACCCAGTGCATGATATGCATCTAATAAATATTCTATAATAAGTGAATGCGTCATCAAGAGTGAATAAGGTACCTCATGGCTGTACTTAATGAGGCTAGCCTTTTTAATTGTGCAGTAGCTGGCTGTAAATCCAACCTAAATGTCAATGCACAATTCTACTTGCTGGAGACTGCGTTTTTGTACATAGAGTTCTGGAACAGCTCCAAGGTGTATTTCAGCTGGAACATTCTAAAAAACAAACCCCTTTCTTTAGTCAACCTCAGCACCCCGTCTCTTAGGACACACCTCGCTATGTGTACCCAGGTGTGAGGGCCTAACAGGATACAACAGTGACTAAATGAATAAATTAGGCATCTGGAGCGAGTGGAGAACAAAGGCCCTCAGAATGAAAGGTCACTTCATAGTCAAATTCCAGCATCACCTTTTTCAGGTGAAACCATTATGGTGGAGAAAAGGATGCAACTGGGTAACACTTCAAAGATATCAGATACTTTGTGAATAGAGATGTAATAAACTGTGTCCTTTCTGAAGTGTGTCAAACCCATCACATGTCCTAACTATTCTCCTGGAAGGTAGTTCCCTAGAGGACTTGTGATCAAAGCGAGACAGTTGCTCTGGCTTATAGCCTGTACCTCACATGCAAGTCCTTGATACTTCACTATCTCACATAATTCTTATATTGAGGGTGCTCTATGTGCCTGAGATAGTGGTTTTCAAATTTTAGCGTGTGTCAGTGCCACCTAGAGGGCTTGTTAAAACTCAGATTCCTGGGCCCCACCCTCAAAATTTCTGCTTGGGGAGGTCCAGGGTAGGGCCTGAGAATTTGCATTTGTAACAACTTCCCATGTGATACTGATGCAACTATTTCAGGACCCACACTTTGAGAACATTAAGGAATATGAAAATCACTTAGAATGCCTTTTTTAATAAAAAGTTTTTCTCCAGAGTCCACTCTCAGAGAGTTTAATTAGTTGGTGTTGAGGTGGAACCTCAGATCTGCATTCTGAACTAGCAAGTCAGGGGATTCTGATGCAGGTCTACAAACACATGTTGAAAAATGCTGGCCTGGGGCTTGTCTCCCCACCCAGGTTTGCTGCTGTGCTCTAGCTCTCAACCCACTCCTTAATTTTAGTTTGTAGTTCAAACTGCCTAAAACAAATGGCCTCATGATATGCTTCTTATAATTTTTCAAAAGACTCAAATAAGTTTGACCAGAAGATGTAGATCTCAGAAAAGTATGGCTGCCCTGAGTTAGCTGGAAAAACCACAGAACCCCAAGTTAGAAATTATTTTTACCAGAGATATTAAAAATAATGCTTTAGCAATAATCAAAACCTTTGCTACTTTGATGTGACTTTATAGGAGTGGAGACTTATTTCTGTAGAAATATTGCCTCCAATCATCTTAATGCACCTTAGTCAGCTGGATTCAGCATTAATCAAAAAGGCAATGTCTACTCTCCCACTCTCCTTTGAAATATAGAAAATGATGTAGAAATGTCATCACCAACTCATTGCTACCTAAATTCATATTCAGATCAAAGCTGAATTCTCTCTTGCTCTCTTCTTAAAATTAAGCCATGAAGGTGACCCTGAGAATACATACTAGAATCAAGGAGTGTGACAGCATATTTGTCAGGAGCAGAACTGCTTTTAAATAAAGATACTTTATGCTTACAGTTGCTTCTTTTCCTCTATTTCTGCTTCATGGAGAAACAAGCAGAGTTGTGATCTGGGTTTTACCTTTTCAGCAGGGGCCTGCAGCTGCATATTATTTTCTGGGCAGGGTGGGTATGGCTCCTTAGCCCTTTACACAAGTATTTTGGCACTTGGCTGTACTTCACCTGTAAGGAAGAGAGGAGGGGCATTTATCATGTCTAACGTTTGGCTTTGCAAGGGTTGCCAATGCCACATCTCTCTACCCTGTCCACAGTTTGTACTCTCAGGAGACACACTACAAGTAACTTTGCAGAGGCTACTTCATACTCATCTCCATAACAGTACTTAGCACAGTGTCCAATTATATGCTGGCTGGCTGGATGGATAGGCAGATGGATAGGGTGGGGAACGGACAGATGAATGGATGGATGGATATATGAGCAGATGGATGGAAAAGCACTTAAGTTTGCTCAGGTGTTATAATTTAATGCTTGCTCTAAATAAAGGGCTTTGTTCCTATAGAAACGTAAGATTGAAAGAGTGGGAACATGGTGATTTTTGTCAAATTTTGTTGACTCCAGAAAGCACAACTAGGACGAACATACTTAACTTATATAAAAGCAAATTTCCATTTAACATGAGAGAACTTTCAGTAATATGATAGTTGGCTCTGTTGAGTAAGGAGCTTCCGTTCGCAGGAAGCATGCAGACAGAGCCCAGGAGGTAAACTGTCAGGAATGATATACAAAATGCTTCCGTATTGAGTAGAAGTAGGGATGCCTTCCAATTTTAAGATTTTCAGGTTCTAAGAAGAGAATGTCAATGAAAATACAAAGAAAAAAAATAAATCTAAGAAGCATTTTGGAGAATGAAAGAATCAGGTGATATTAGCTTCGGATATAGAAAATAACATTTGTTAGAATATGTAGCATTTATGGATTAGTTTTTACAGAGAATAAGATTTTTTTCATACAGATTATTACATGATAATGGACACCAAGCCCAGGGTTCTTTCCCTTAAATCACCTTTCCATCAACACACACACACATACATACACACACCTCAGTTTTCTAGGCAGTAGAACTTAAGATTTCTGATAGACTCACAGACATAGAAAACAAATTTATGGTTGCCAGGGGGAATCGGGGTGGGAAGGGATAAATTACGAGTTTGAGATTTGCAAATATTAACTACTATATATAAAATAGATTAAAAAATAAACTTCTATATAGCACAGGGAACTATATTCAATATCTTGTAGTAACTTATAATGAAAAAGAATATGAAAATAAATATATATGTGTATATGTATGATTGAAACATTATGCTGTACACTAGAAGTTGACACACTGTAACTATACTTCAATTTTAAAAAAGATCTCTGATAATGATAATCCAATGGTCACGGAGTAGAGCTTTGCCTACCAAGAATTCCACACTAAAGACTGTTTTGTGGATGTTTTTCTGTCTATCCATATTCTTCATTAATTGTATAACATTTATCAGATTCTCCTATCTTCCTGACATTCTGCAGAAATAATATTTGAGAGGTCTTGGTGTTTTATGAGCCTTGCCTTGGATAACAAAAATAATACTGTTTCAACCTTCCCAGGGAACTGCATGAGTGAATTCATGGGACTCATCAAAGGTCACTATGAGGCAAAGGAAGGTGGGTTCCTGCCAGGGGGAGGCAGCCTGCACAGCCCAATGACCCCCCATGGACCTGATGCCGACTGCTTTGAGAAGGCCAGCAGAGCCAAGCTGGCACCTGAGAGGGTTGCGGATGGCACCATGGTAAGCAAGTTAGATGTGAGGCTCTGGTGGCCTCTGGGATCCCCAAACTTGTTGAGAGGAGTGGCAGTTTTTATTTCTCCAAAGTCACAGAGGAGGAGTCAGGAGAGGAGTGTGTCTGTGTGTATGTTCCCATGTGTGTAGGCACACACCCCAGTGTGTACACTACAGTAAACAGGGCTTTGCACTTAGAGTCAGACATGAGTTCAAATTCTAGCTTTTAGTTCCTCTGTGACCTTGAACAAGTCACTTAACTTCTCTGCGCTTGATTTTCTCCATTTGTAGAATAGGTAGGGTATCCAACCCAGCAGGTGGCTGTGATTTAACCCTGCAGACTATCAAGCATTCTTCAAATGTAAGGGGGACTATTATTAATACTATATGAGGAGTCTTCCTTTATCTGTATGCAGCCATCTGTATATAGGTTGTGTCTTGGAGTCATCTCCTGCTTTTTGAAGTAATCCTCTAAAACCACAGTAGCAGGGGATGAAGAATGTCACCTTTACTAGTTTCTCAAGCCCAGGAGGGTCAGGAAGTCTTTGCATTGCTATAGTCAGAGCCTGTGAGTAGCAGTTCTCCGCTGTTTTCTCGTTTTATTTTGCTCTCCTTTGGCATGGGATGAAATTGATGGGATTTAAAACCTGTTTTGTATTCCTCCGGTGTCACTGTAAACACTGAGGCTGAACACACTTGCAGTTGGCTGTGGTACTTGACTTCATTTTATTTTTGCATTCTTGGACATAGAGTTTATGAACCACAAAGAGTAATTTTATGTTAAATCATATGCAAATTTGCTTTACATTTTTAAACAAATGCTTTCAATGCTACCTGACTTTAAAATCAATAGCACAGACCTGCCTGACTCCATGCCCAGCTTGCAAACTACGGAAGGAGAGAACTTAATTGTCCCTCTGCCCAATGCAGTTTCCTTTCAGTTCTAGCTCGAGGACCAGAGTTGACAGAGCTGATCTGCAGGGGGAGGGTTCAGCGAGTCCTGTCTGCTGGACCTCGGCTCCGTATCTCTTTGCAAGGACCTCTGCAGAGTTTCTGTAGAACCCCTTCATCTCTGTGACAGAGCTCCATGAGATACTGACAATCTTAAACTTTTACCTCCGAAAGTTCCTGGAGGTACACAGGCTACCCCTTAGCTACCACTTAGTAACCTTTGGTGCCCAAATTGGCTTTGGATAGTGTTATCAGGGAGCAGTGCTCTGCAACAGTGAGGCACAGGGCACAGCTGATTTTATGAGGGGCAAGACTTTGGGAAATGTCTAGGGCTTGGAGCACTAGTGAGAAGGATCTCTCCTATGTAGGGGAGCCCAGACTACATGGTAAGGGAGGGTCCAACACTTTACCCAGGCCTAACTTCGGACCTCCCTCACCAATTCCCATCACATAATTTGGATCTGGACTCATCCATACTCCTTATCCTTATACTACTTTGGAAAAGATTAACTTTACAATACTGTCTTCATAGCTCAGCTGGGATGGGCTTTTGTTACTCCAGTCAGACAGCAAGGCTCCTAAGAAGCAGTCAGTGAAGAGATAACAATAATTACTGCCATAATAATGACCTTTGTATGTGAACAGTGCTTTATAACGTGCACAGCACCTCCATATGATCTCATCTGGTCCTCACATTAAGCCTGTCATGGGAATTCAGGCAGGGACAATCATCTCCATTGTTCTAGGTAAAAAGAAGTTAATGTATATTAGATACCAAACATTAATGTGGGTTCTCTGGGTTGTCAAGAGAATTTTTATCTTCCTTTCATCCATCTATGTTTTTAAAATTTCCAACAATGTGAGCATATAAGAATTGTAGGCTATTTTTTTTAAGCCACAGAGGGTAGGAAAATTAGCAGGTGAAGCTAGAGTGTCTAGGATGCATGTTCTTTCTGTTGCAGACAAAACCCACCTGAACACAGTGGGACACCTGCCATTCAGACCCTTCTGGGATAGGGCTTTTAAAAGTGCTACAGCTTTTCCAGCTCCCTCCTTCCCTCCTCCTCCTCCTCCTCCTTCACTCTCCTCCAGCCCTCCTTTCCCTTCTCCCAGCCCATCTCTTGGTTAGAGTTCTGAAAAAGGAAAGTTCAAATCCCACCTCTGTGACTTCTCACTACTGTCACCTTGAACAGTCATTTCCCAGCTCTGAACTTGAGTTTCCTCTTCTGCAAAATGGGAGGTGTGTTCACCCTCACAAGGACATAACCACAGTGATAGCCCCTGAAAAGAATGTTCCTAGGACTTTCCCACCTTTGCCCTTGGATTCGGCAAATTTAGTTCCATGATGCTACAGGGACAACGCAATGCTTACATGCCAGGTTCTATTTCATAGAATGAAACCTGGGGCTCAGAGAAGTTAAGGGTCTTGCACAAGCTATCACCCACTTACAAGTAGTAAGACCAAAGCCAGAACCCAAGGCTGGAGTTTTCTCACCATGCTAGCACACATGATTTATTATTCAAAGATTCTACCTACCCATGTCTTCTCTCTTGACATCTAATCAAATGTGTTTTAATATCCATCTCACTTCTTTCTTGTCCCATCCTCATTTCCTATAGGCATTTATGTTTGAGTCTTCTCTAAGTATGGCTGTCACCAAGTGGGGGCTGAAGACCTCTAACTGTTTGGATGAGAACTACTACAAGTGCTGGGAACCTCTCAAGAGCCACTTCACCCCAGACTCCAGGAACCCTGCAGGACCTGACTGAGACTGGAGCACTGATACCATCATTGAGAATAGATTTGTGTGATTTCCTTTAAAAATCTCACACACACCCTGAGGCAGTATTGGGGGAGGGGGTTGGTTAAAATGAGGACTCACTTTTTCAAAGTCAAATAAATCAAACATTTATAGAAATGTATTTGGAAGGTTCTACCAGCTTAATAACTCAATAAATACTTGCTGGTTGTTGTGAAAGTGGCAATTGGTTATAATCAGGTCTTGACAAGGCTGACGAGGGGTGGCCAGGAAAGGGCATCCAGGAGCCTGGACCAGGTGGTTAGGTTCTCCTGCAGTGAGAGGACAGGCAAATCAGCACAGAAAGGAATAGGAAGTGGTGTCTGTCACTACTTTAGTTCTGTAGTTTTAGCACATTTCCCCCATTTGTTGCCATGGCAGCAATTTTGTTATGCTGCTAATAAGTTTTTATCTAATAATCTGTAATAAGAGTCAGCTATATTAAGGTCTAGGCACTAAGGTTGCCATTTAAAATACAAGATGCCCAGTTACATTTGAATTTCAGATAAATCACGAATAATTTTTAGTATGTTCTGTGCAATATTTGGACATACTTATACTAAAAAATTACTTATGGTTTATCTGAAATTCAAATTTAACTGAAAAGCCTGTATTCTTATTTGCTAAATCTGGCACTCCTATGGGCATATGGTGGTCAAGGAGATAGACATGGTCCTTGTTCTTACAGAACTTGCATTCGAAACAGGGAGACAGATAAAATACACAAACAAAATAATTACAAATTATGAAATATGCAAAAAACAAATAGGAACTGAGATTGGAATGACAGGTGGGATGGAGAGATTGGTCTTTAGAGAGGAAGGTCTTCAATGACCTTCCACATGACATTTAGCCAGACCTAAAGCACAGGAAGGAGCCAGTCATTGGAAGCCGGGGTGGGGTAGGGAAAAGGAACATTCTAAGAAAAAGGCTTGTGGGTTTAAGGAACTGAAAGAGGAGTGGATATGAGGAACCCAGCAGCAGGCCATTGCAATAGTCCTGGACTAATGAGGTGATAGCAGGGACAGAGTGGACAAATCCCTGAAAGCTTTGGAGTAGACCTGAAAGAATCTGTTAGTGGACTGGATGTAAGGGGTGCAGGAAACCAGAGTTGAGGGCAAGCCTGGGACAGCTGCTGGGTTTCTGGCAGTGGCATTTCATGGTCCCAAGCAATAAAGTGAAGTTATCTTTGAGGGTGACAGAGGCTGGTGTGCCTTCCCAATGCTCCCTAACATAAAGAAGTCTTTATTGAAAATTAAACACAGTTAACTAGTAAAGTAGTTAATACCTTTAAATAAATTTTAAAATTGACCACTATAGCAGAAGTTGCCAGTGGCTCACCTACATCACATCAGCAGTCACCATCCAGAGTTGACCAGCTGCTTCCAAATGCCAGCATCACACTGGCAACAATGCCTGAGGCCCAGATCAGAACAACAGTGCTGAGGATTGAATGGCCCTGGACACAGCCCTCAGCCAATGACAAATGGAAATTAGTGGATAAATACGCCAGCTCTCTTGCCCCAAACCTCTGAGGCTCATGTTTGGCCCTGGTTCCCTGCAACCTCCAGAGGGACTAAGCTCCACTGCCCATGGTGGCAACTTCTGATGATGCATCTAGTAGTAGCTTCTTCCTTCTCACCTCTCCACTCCCCTATGGTGCATCCTAGGCTCTTCTCCCAAATAGCCCCAAACTAAGGCAACTACTAAATACTTTATTCCCAAACTCCAGCGCTTCCTTAATGAGCTCATTCTAACCCACCTCTTTTACACAAACCTGGACTCTCATCCACTTTGGTTCACTCTATCATCAGCTTGGTGGCAAAGCCTTCCTAGGGCTAAGGAAACATTCTGGGTTTGCATCCATTTAGCATCCAAGTCCATGTACTTTATCTCCCCACTGCTGGCAGCAACTTGCCGGCAGGAGACAATATTTCACCAGGCCAGGCTATTCACGCTAATTAAAAAAAGATTTAGTTTCCTTCTGTTGTGCTTCAGATCAGCTAGAAAGATCTGTAACATTTCCTTAATTCCCTATTCCTGAAGATACCCTCCTGTGCCACGCTCCTCAAGAAATAAACAATCTCTCTTAGAAATAAAAGAAATATTTTTTAAAGGCACCCTGATTAGGTTTCCTCCAATGACAGGAGGGTTTTCTGCCAGATCCCTTCATCTTTATATAGTTTCATGTTAGAGAGAATGAAATAGAAGCCACTCTTCTCTTTTTACTTTTTGAGAGACTTCTTTCACAGACAGGGCTACCGGCAATGGCTCTAGACCAATGGTTTTCAATAGAGGTGATTTTATTCCCTTTGCCCAAGACATCTGACAAAGTCCAGAGGCATTTTTGGTCGTCACAACTAGGGAGGGTACTACTGGCATCTAGTAGGTGAAGGTTAGGGATGCTGGCAAACATTTCTACAAAGCACAGACAAAGAATTATCCGGGACTGAATGTCAATAGTGCCGAGGCTGAGAGACCCTGCTCTCGACCCAGCAGTTTTCAGCTTCAGCTGTACATTGGATCTCCTGGCACTTTCTAAAACTCCAAGTGCCCAGGGTGCATTTCAATTCAACTAAATTAGGAATACTGTACATAGAACCCAAATGAGAGGTTTTTTTTTTTTTTTAACTCTTCAGGTAATTCTAATAATGCACAGGTAAGGCTGAGGACCACAGTTTTAAAGAAACTACCTAAATCTAAAGATTTAAAGAAAATTAGTATGCAAAACATTCTCTGTTTCCAACCCCAAATCCTGGTCCAAACTCTGGGCTTCCTAGGGTCTATAGAAAGGCGAGGGGTGGGGGGTGGGTAGCAGGGATCTCTCAACATGAAACGAAATGGGATGGGGTGAGGTGTGTAGTGAGGGATTACCCAGGAGGAAAAGCAGGCTACAAGGCAGTGGTGGGGAGGGCCACTGCCTCCCTCTAGAAAGCACAAGATTTGGTGCTCAGCTGGGGCACAGGGAGAGTGTGGGGAGGAAAGAGAAGGTATGAAACCTAAGGCCTAGATGTAAATTATTTATAAAAGTTAATATGCATTTTCTGTGTTGTAATTTTCCAGAGTGATGAAAGAGTGATCACTCTTGGGTTTGAAGGAAGTTCTGGAAGGTCCTCTGGAAAGATATTTTACTATCAAAAAGGAAAAAAATAAGAGGCTTGAGAGCTGACATTTAAATTTCTTTGTTATACTTAGTAATCAGCTTTCATTTTGATATAATCAAGTTTATATAATTGCATGACAAATCTGAGGTATGTCCAAAATGTATCCTTTTTGAGTCAATGTAGTACATAATTAAGAGGACAGACGCTGAAGCCAGATTGCTTGGTTTCAAATCCAGGCTCTACCACTTATCAGCTGTGTGACCCTGAGCAGGTTACTTAACCTCTCTGAGCCTCTGTTTCCTCAGCTGTAAAATGTGGCTAATAATAGTACCTACTTCATAAGGAATCCAGACTCCAGAATCCAGACTGTGCTTTCATAGCTGAATGAGTTTGAACAAGTGACTTAATCTCTCTGAGCCGCATTTTCCTTATTTGAAAGAAGAAAATAAATAATTTATTTCACAAGGATTTGGTGGGGGCTAAATGAGACAACACATTGAGAGCACCCACACTGCTTTCAGCACATAGTGAGCATAGACAAATTCAGTTATTATAATTGTTATTGTTTATTATTGCTGTTGTGACTCAGTGAATAAGTAGCCTCAGAGAGGCTATTGTGTTACCTACTGTAGGATACACTGGAACTAGTAAGCCAAGGTCTTTGTCCCTAAATAAACTAGGCTTTAGATGGGGAGGAAGGCATGTATCTTTCTAAAGCAATACATAACAGAAGCTCAAAGTGTGGAAAATTTAGAAGTACATACTGCCTTCTTTTCATCATCTTTTAGCTCTTGAAACAAGAAAACCATACTGAAGTTCAATTTAAGATCTCAATAGTACATATTAATAGCTCAATTAAAGTGAAAATTAAGACAGAATCTAAAGTTGTTTTGATGTAAGTAGTTCGCATACGACTAACTAAAGAGCTTTTCCTGGTGGAATCTTGCCTAATAACATGGGCCTTTGGACTCTAATTAGCCTACTCTAGGTCTTTTAAATCTAAAATTATATCAGAAGTTTGGACACAACCCACTACAGCACTATTAACAGTGATAACTCGTAAAAAAAAAAAAAAAAAAAAAAAAAAAAACTAAGTGCATGCAACTCTATACAGTCCCTGGAAAAGAAATTTAACAAATGAGGCAATTTTGCTAATTCATGAGCATTTACTGCTTTTATTTTGGATCCTTTAAAAAAATTAAAATCTGAAGGACAGGTATATGTTATGATACCACTTCTCTAATAAAAGGATATGGTATCAACTAAGAGTGCATTCAGTCATAACTGAAAAGCTACTGTTAGCTTAACAACTAGGACTTTATCTCATAAAAGAAGTCTGAGGCTGCAGGTCAGGATGACAATGATAACATGAAGTGATCCTGAAACCAAGTTCTTTCTGGTTTTCTGCTCTGCTATTCTCAGTATATTGTCTTTTCTTTATCTCATTTCTACGCCTCACTTTCATGTGCTAGGACAGACACAAAGGGAGGAAAGCGAAAGCGTGAGGGGACAGAAGGATTCCTCCCTGGGAAATGTCTTTTATTCAGGCAAGGAAGTTCTCCCCAATACATTTTCCTTTTGTCTCATACACAGAACTGGGTCACATGTCCACCCTTAGACCAATCTCAGATTCATTCCCTGGGGCTGGGGTCATGCCCCTCCTCCCTGAGATAAAGGGACTTCCACCAGCCTCCTGAACAAATCGGGGTTCTATCAGAAGAAAAGAGAGGAGAGTGAGTGCTGGTGGGCAACAGCTAGTTCCCGCCATGAATACCTTTCTGTAAGAATTCGGCATGAATAATATGAGAGGGGTTGGCTTTGAATCAAGTATCTTCACTCTCACAGCCCTGAGAAGAGACAAATCTACTAATACTTGCTTTACACAGAAAATGCTCCAAACATCTGCCTGGTTTTTCACCAAATCCATCCTTATTAAAATTGTTACCAACCTTCCCGGGTTGGCCGCAGCAAGCGTCCTTCTGCTCCATGTCCATCTTTTGAGCCAGTAGAACAATACCAAGTCTGCCTTAGAAGCAAAAGAAAGCTTTATTCTTTGATCAATGACTAGAGAGGTGGGAGCTCAGGCTCTAGAGCACATTGTCTCCCAAGACAGCCAGCCCGCGGGCTGCTTTACAGGGTTCTCTGACGGGGGCAGGGCGGAGTGCTTGCGGCTCATGCGCAGCCGCGCTGCTCCCGGCGCTTTAGACTGAAGCGCGGCCACGGCGTCTCCTCACGCAGCACGCCACCGCCATCTTGAACTGAGGTGCCCGGTCGGCGGTTCTGCGCTAGGAGCTCTGACCCCTCACGTTAGGTGCCAGACCTCTGCACTGGGCTCCCTGTGGGCAGGTGAAACTAGACTGAGCGCGGAAGAGGTTAGACTTTATCACCTAGATTCCGTCTTACTTTTCCCCAGGACCCCAGTGAGCTTTGCCTGTGACAAAATGGCTTTTCAAGTCTTCTGTTTGTATAAGGTAAGGAGGTGGCTGGCAATTGTCTCAATTGTCCCAGCGGTCTCATTTCTATTCACAAACAGGTTACATGGACAATCTGTTCAAGCCTTTATCCACATCTACTTGGACTTCTTGTTTAATTTTTGAGCTTGTGAGTTTAAGTTTTTTTAGTTCTTAATCAAAACCTAGAATCTTGATCTTCAAATTAGCAGAGTTGTTTTTTTTTTAATAGACTTTATTTTTTTAGAGCAGTTTTAGGTTCGCGGCAAAACTGAGGGGAAGGTACAGAGATTTCCCAAATACTCCCTGCCTTCAGTCATGCGTAGCCTCCCCCCCCCCCCCCCCCGTTATCAACATCCCCCACCGGGTGGTAGACTTGTTACAGCTGATGAGACTACGTAGACACACCGTTATCACCAAAAGCCCATAGTTCACAGTCGTGTTTACCCTTGGCACAGTGCCTTCTATGGCCTTGGACAAATGTAATGACCTGTATCCACCATTGTAGTGTCCCACGGGGTAGTTTCACTGCCCTAAAAATCCTTCGTGCTCTGCCTACTCAGCCTTCCCTTGGTTGCTTCCAGGTTCTGGCCATTCTGAATTAAGCTGCTAGAAACATCCAAATCCAGGTTTCTGTGTGGACCTAAGTTTTCACCTCCTTTTGGTGACTGCCAAGGAGCATGGATGCTGTGTCATAATGTAAAAGTGTGTTTAGTTCTGTAGGAAGCTGGCAAACTGTCTTCCAGAGTGACTCTAGCATTCTGCATTCCCACCAGGGATGAATGAGAGTTCTTTAGCAGAGTTTCTTGAAGAATTGGCCAAGTTTCTCTTATCAACACTTTTCCCATAGAGTTAGGCTGTGAGACTAGAAGATCTTTAAAGATCCTTCCAACTCTAACATTCTATATACTTGTGAATGTGCTACAAAACCTAAAAGTGCACATAGGGGTCCCTGTTCTTGAAAGTGCTGTCTTTCAAACACTCCAGGCCAGATTAGGTGTCCTTTTTCAGTATTGGACTCCTCACAGCATCAGTTTTTATCCCTTTCAAACAATAGTTAAAGATACGCCCTCTGCAGTCAGGCTGCCCAAATTTAAGTTCTATCCCAGCCCTATTAGCTGGAGGACTCAAGCGAGATGATTTAACCTCTTGAAATCTCATCTGCGTAATGGTGATTTTTAAGGTATGTTGGGAGGTACGGAAAGCATTTATTTTAGCTTAGTGCCTGGAACAAGCAAAAGCTTAATAAATGTTGGCTGCTGTAATTGTTTTTCTCTCTTGTGAGTTCCTCCAAGAAGAAGCTGTATCTCCATATTGGTATCCTCAGTGCTTAGTAAATGACCGGGCTCAATAAGTATTTTATCAATGCAGAGAACTAATGGCCAGTGTCCTGTTAGAATTCAACAGGACACAGGCTCCTCTGTCCCAGTGGCTCTAGGAAACCAACCAACCCCAAACAAACCAACAGTAGCTCATTCTCCTGGTGGTCTGCAGTGATGTCTCTTCCCAAACTCCCTGATGGGACCAAATTTCTTCTGTGCCACTCCCCCTGCAGAACATGATTTTGGAGGAGAAGCTGCCCATCCAGCTTCTATTAGATGATGTTGGGGTTACTGAAACCCTCCCTCTCCATCTACCTTCACCCATGCTACTCTATATAAAATAATAATAATGCTCTTTGATGCTTTCTCCATCTCATATACAGCAGGGATAAAACCCTCTTTAGAAAATTCTGTTTTTAATTGATGTGAAATATACAATGTAAGTAGAAAAAAAGGTGCTTAACTGTATACATGTAGTTTGAAGAGAAGTCCCCTCCCACCTTCTCCTCCTACTCACGACAATTTTATATCATATTGCAGCCCCCAAGTCCCTCCTATATTGATTTCTGGAGCATCCTCAGCCAGTTGCCTCTTTCCACTACCTCAAGATTTTTCCAGAGCCTAATTATTAAATAAGGGATGAATGATTTAAATGTAACTGGTGTTAAGCAAAGAATTGACTTTAAGCTGATAAAGTGATACTCCTTGTGATTATGAGGGAAATGACCTTGAACTGTAGTTCAGGTTTGCTCCAAAAATCTTCAGATTTTTTTTTTTTTTTTTTTTACTAGCCATCAATCTCCAGGGACATTCAGAGGGCAGATGTCAGACTTTCAGTTTGACTTTAATCCTATAAATCCTGAAGCTTGGCTATGAAATCAATGCTCACTGCTCCTTCTTGGAGTGATGAAGAGTCTCTAGGTAGATGACAGTGATCAGTGTCTCTCCAGGCCACAGTGGGCATCAGCGGAAGGAATCTCTAGCTCAGCTAGAGAAATGGCAGCAAACAAGGCAGCCAGAGAGGAAACTGTTGGGAGTATTACAATCATAGTTATAGGATCCTATAATAGAAACATGATAAAATTCCATTTGTTCATAGAAGGGTAGAAAGTGGTAGTAGAAGCTTTGAAAATTTAAAATCTTTGTACTTATATATAGCATTATATATTTTACTAATTTTAAAGTGCTGTTCATATTTTAAAATCATACATATTTGATCAAGAAAGTTTCTTGTTTGGGTCTCTGATCTCTTCAAATACCCCATTAATGATCCTGAAGAATGTAGAAATAATCAATACTCTGTATCTCCCCCAAAGTTATGAGAAGACTCTGTCAGGTGCCACCAGGAATGAGAAAGAATAAAACAAAATAAATCAGGGGCTAAACCCAGTGGGATTTTGATCAGAGCATGAATGTAATTTTTTTCTCCAGGCAGGCTCCATAATAAAGGGTAAAAAGACATAGTACTTAAACAAACCAGCCTGTTAGAGAAGCAATATTGTTCCAGAGAAGGGAAGGGATGTTGTACAAGGATAAGGAATTATTAAGAAGACTTGCATCTCATGCATTAAGGGGAACTAATAGAGATAATACATTTAGACTTTCATAAAGCTTTCCACAAGTTCCCATCTAAATGAGCCATCCTTGGATTGGCAGGGGCTGCTTTGTTCTGCATCAAGAGCTGGCTCAAAAATTAAAAATAATTCTGGCCTGAAGTCTTACAACAGCCTGATTACTGGTCATCCTCCAGTCTCTCTTACCTTAAGATCTTCTTCCAGGATCCAGAATGATCTTCCAGGAATGAAAATTCAATCAGGTTACTCCTGTGTAACATCTTCAGTGGCTCCCACTGCTATCAGGTTGCAGTCTAAACTTCTTACTTGTGATCAGGGCCTTATGATCTGGTTCCTGGTTACCTTCCTCAGTACACACCTGTCATTTTTGGGGTGCTCACATTTGAACCACTGTCTTATGTTTGGGAATTCCTTACCTGCTTTAGAGCTGAATGTGCCACATGCTTGCTTTTGCAGTCTCCTTTGCAGCTAGAATTTAGGCACATAACCGGGACTCAGCTAATCATATGCTCTGGACTTGGGATGGAGTGACTGGAAGACACAGGGGCCTTAAGGAACTCTTTCCAGCGGCTGTAGTTGTAACAGACTTGAGTTCTTGGGTCAACAGAGGCAGCATACCAATGTGGGCATCTGTACTCTGTGCCCAGGGCTAGCAGCATCAGTCAGACACATGGCAGCACAGAGTGCTCAGATGAGGTGACAGTTTGTGTTCTCATCAGACCACTCCTGAGTGTGATTTGGGGCACTGTTCCTGATTATTAACAAAAAAAAAACTTAAAAAAAATTGTTTCTTATATTTCAAGTTTCTCCCCCCTCCCCTTAACGAAAGTACTGAGGATTAAACCCAGGACCTTGTGCGAGCTGAGAGTGTGCTCCACCACTGGGCTGTACTCCTACCCCCTCAAAAAATCTTTTGAAATTGATTAAACTCTCAAGAACACATTACTCAGTAATTCTCAATGTTAAAAAAGTGTTTAAAAAATTCTGCCTATGCCTCTCTGGGTACTGCCTTCTTAAAGTTTAGGCACAAAAGGTAAACTGCAAAAGTCTTTCCTGTTACAGAGGTATATTAGAATAACTCTTCAGGAAAGAAAATTGGTAAAGTCAAGGATTAATATGTTTAATTTATCTTGTATAAGCCTTAAAATCATTAAGAAAAAAGACACTTTACATCATAAAAATTGGGCAGTGGATTTGAGCAAGCAAATAACAAAATAAATTTAAATGGACAAAAATAGATGAAAAAAGTTACACCTCAATAATAAATGAAATGCAAATTAAGACGTTTTCATTAATTAGGTATAAGGATAGTAATAGTAAACACTCACTGAAACCTTAATGTGTGCCACTGTTCTAAATATGTTATAGGTGATAACCCATTAAACAATGAGCTTAATAACAGTGTATTCTAGCTTATCCATTTTAAAGATAAAGAAACACAGAATTTAAAAACATTCCAGGTCATTTCATCAGTAAGTGGCAGAGCAGGGATACAAAAGTAAGGTGAGGGAGGTGGGACTGAAAGTTCCAACCCTCTAATCACATGGTTGGTTCTCTAGGCAGCCAGCCCCCACCCTATGGTGTGGTCCTAAAGTCATCTCGTTAACATAACAAAGACACCCTTATCCATTTTATCACCTAGGAAATATGGAGGGTTTTAGGAGCTCTGTCCCAGAAACAAAGACCAAATATCTATTATAAATCACAGTATCTCAGGATTTCACTTTAATCTGAAGCTATAACTATCTCCTGGCCATTTGGGGCTTCTTGTACCTGGGAAACAGGAGACAAGAAAAAAAAAATTCCATACTGGCAACACTAAGTAACCTTGATTACAGGGAGCCAGGGTTGCTGCTACAAAATGGGAGCAGAGATATGCCTGGCACCCAGGGGATTCACTGTTGCATCTCGGTCCTTCCACGTCCGGTGATAACTGTAAACAAGCAGTTGTTGAGACAAAAGCCTGTTGATGCTGTTGCCCATAGATGAAACCGGTATTCCAGGTTCTTGTCCCGTCCCAGAAAGAATTCAGAGACAAGACGTAGTGGTTAAAAAGGTAAAGTGAAGATTTATTAAAGAACGGGTAGCACACTCTCAGGAGAGAGCGGGCAGGCTCAGGGAGCGGCTGCCCTGAGTTTCTTTGGCAAGTTAGCCACATAGGATGTAAAAATGAATGGGCGGAATATTCATTGGGAGGGAAGGGTTTGGAGTGTCATATTCCCTCATTATCATCCCAACTCCATGTTCCCAAAGGGTGGAGGGATTTTTGTCCTTACTTAGTCTGGATCGGAAGTGTCATGGCGTCGGTGCAAGATGGGTACTTCTGATCTGCGAGGCTAATTTTATTGAAATGAGGGCATAATGAGCAAAAGGTTACATTCGGACACTAGAAATTCCTGCCTTTTCTCACCTTTCTTTGTTCTTCTCCAGGCCACTTGTCATCCCAAAAAGCATGATCCCTTATCAGCCCCAAGATTCCTGCTTTTCTTTCTCTGCCCAAGGATCCCTGCTGCTTACATGCGTGGTTTCCTGCATTTGGCCTGTGCCCCTCCTTTCTGCCCAATTCCTGCCTTTTGGTCTGTGTCCCACTTTCTCTGCTCATATCTAGCTATCTGCCTGCTCTAACAATGCTAGAATAACGGAGGTTCTAGCCTTGGAAATTAAAGTCCTGGTGACTCAGGCAAGAAACGTGTATCTGCTAAAGTGATGGCCAAGGGAAGGGAAATCTAGAGAACATGATGGGGGGAAATGATTATCAGTTAGGGCCTTGGACCAGCCGCAACTGTGTGGCCTGTAGCTTGTTCCACTAGCCCTCCTACCGTGAGACTGTACACAACCACCACCCTGAATGACACATTACAGATTAGATTCAGTATGTGCTCAACAGTACAGGGAGTGGTTGAGGAAATCATACACCTCTTCTGCCTCACTTTCTCTTGGCCCATCTTTTTACTCCAGTTGCTGCTGCAGCTCAGTGGCCTGCAGATGTGACCAGACAATACTTCACCTCAGCACCTGCTTTCTACCCTAAGCTTCCTTCCTCTTCCATAAGATGCCTGTAAGAACCCAGTCAGCATGTATGAGGCATGCCCACTCCTGGGAGAGCGAGGGAATTAACTGCATGAGACAACGCTTAACCAGCAGGGAGAGAGCTAGTAGGTATTTGTTTTTTCCATGTCTGGAGGGAAAACTGTGTCCATCCCACAGAGCTCCCCAGAAGGCTCCTATAGGAATTGAGCCCATTACCCTCAGTGGCAAAAGGCCAAGAGCACAGTTGATAGGCTTTCCCTTCATCCCTGTTTCACTCTTGCCAGTCTCCCACTCCTTAAACTACCTACATACAAGCTTTTCTCTCAGGCTCTGCATTTTGGGGGTACTCTAGGCTCATACAAAGATCAAATGAGAGAATAGTTGGGATATACTTTGAAAGTTAAAACCGATGTACTCACGTAAGCCAGCTCTACAGAGCGTGCTGTTCCTCCTACAGCACTTGTTTTTACTGTCTTTATCTGTATAAAATTGCCGCTGTGGCAAAACTGAACTATAAAGCATGGGGTAGCTTTTACTGAGCAATACTCTGTTAGTTCATTTTCATCTTTATGACCTTATGAGGTAGCAGGCATTACTGTCTCCATGCCGTAGATGAGAAAAGAGGCCTGGTATTCCAACTGCTAAGCTCAAGCTAGGATTCCAGCCTGTATCTGACCTCCAAAGTCCATGCTCTATACCATTTTACTTCTGTTCCTCAGCATGGCTTCCACCCTCCCTGTCTTCTCGCCCCACAGTGGCCCCCAAACTAGCCATACCCAACACTCTGCTCTTTTGTGCTCCTGTTCTACTGTCAGCCCCTGTGATCTTCAGAGCCTAGATCAAGTGTCATCTCCCTACACAGAACTGCTTCTTTATCAGCTTGCCCGCATCACTTTCCTGAATCTCTTTATTTTTTTTTAATTTGAGGGGGGGGTAATTTCATTTGTTTATTTACTTACTCATTTATTTAATGGAGGTACTGGGGACTGTACCCAGAACTGATCCATATCAAGCATTCACTCCACCGCTGAGCTACACCCTCCCTCGCTCTTTTTTCTTTAACCACGTGGTTATAACTGTTCTGCTGCATTTACCACTGGGACTGGAGTCAAACAACAGCTTAGGTCTTAAGGGGTACCAGTAATAAGCACTCAAATCATTCAAATAATAACTGTTGAGTAAACAGTTGTCAGAGTGTGTCTTACTGACTGCTGTATTCTCACTATATAGCACAATACCTGGCTCACAGCAGACATATTCATTGAATGATTGACTGAAAGATGAACATGAATCTGTTTCTTCATTAAACTGTGAACTCTTACAAAGCAAGGATTATGCAATGTCCAGCAAGTGTTTGTTGAATCAAAATAATATTAAGAAAGATAAACTATTTAATGATTAACAGATTTATTTAAACAATAGTATATATAATCATCATTGCCAGACTTAATATGAGATGTTAAATGTTCGATCCAATTTTCCTTCCTGGATAAGCTTCTTTTTCTTATCCTGTATAGACAGAGAAAGAAAGTATATTAAAAACAATGCATTCTGGTACAACTCTGAAAAACAGAATGAAATACTCTAAACCTAATTCCAATCCCCCACTGCTAAAGCACACAGAGTACGAGTGAGGAAGTAGTAATCTGAAGAAATAAAGGGACAATAAGAAAACACTCCTATTGAAAACTATCTTATCTATATTTTAGTAAGTAGAATTATATTACCCCACTAAATAGCATACACTAAGCAGAATGCAAATACCTTCTGGATAAGTGTGGCCTACCTTTCTGTTAAGTGATAATTTATCAGATAATCAAAATATGTACAGGAGAGTGGGTTGGCCAGTTTAAGGCACAGCTGCATGGGTGGGCTCCAGTGCAGATGGTAACATGAGGCCTCGAGGAGGAGCTGGGGCTGGGGGTGTAGTGTCAAAGATAAGCTTGGCTTTTTGTGCAGTCACATACCCAGGCCTCTGGTGGCAGTGATTCCCACCACTGGCTGCTTTTGCTTTTCTGCTGTTACAGTATTAATACGTTTTAACATTAATTCACAAAACGTGACCAACGTAATCACGCAAACAGAGAACATACTAAGTGATATATGTATTCTGCTAATACTTAGCCCAATAAATATCTTTTTAAAACAATGAAATAGAAAAACAAAATATAAAAGTTGGCAAAGATAACATCTAAAGGTTAATCAGAATAGAAAAGTTTAACTTCTGTACATCTAATGAGAAAAAAATTAACTTTTTAAGTTATTTCTGTATTCTCTTGCTTAATATACACAGTACAATTTCCTTACATCATGTAAAACACACTAAGAAAACTCTTTCATGAGCTAAGTTCAAGTCTTAGATATTTAAACTGATCAATTTATTACTTCAAATTCTAAAGCAGCCATTAAATTAAATTTGAAAGACCCAGAGACCATCATGGTTTTTAAGAAAGTTTATTTCTATACGAGTTGAAAAGATAAAACCATAAAATGAAACATATCATTTGAAACTTTCTGTTTTAACTCTGCTAGAAAGGAATCAAGATAAAAGAGGAACTGAGGAAGAGTAGAGAGCAAGATGGGAGTAGCAGCAGTAGAATCATCAGGAGAGAGAGCTGCAGCCAGCACAGGGGAAACGCATCACACAGGTACCGAATATCAGGTCCTAATACTTACTCTGTCAGTTTTGAAAACATAAAACCAGAAGAAGAGGGGTCCAATTCCAAATAGAGCTCCTAACAGTGAGGTCTTGGGAGTGGGTTTGAAATTGGGATAGATATTTGATGATCTTGCGTAGGTCCAGCGAATCAAGGCAGGATCTTCCTAAAATGAAAACAAAATACAGGAGATTAAGTTCTACACTGAGAAACAGTCTCATTAGCACTTTGTGGAGAAGCACAGGAGATGGCCTTTGTCCTCTTCCACAGTTAAGGGTATACCCTGAATATTCCTAAATACCTTCAGGGAAGATCCCTCATTTCTAGTATTTGTTGAATAATTCTCTGATGATCCTGTTCAGAATTTAAAAGACTCATATCCTCCTTCAGCTTTCTATTTATTTAAGATAAGAATCCCAATCATTTTAAGCTGTCAGAGAAGGCACTTTTTTAAAAATCATTTTTTCCTATTCTTTTCTGGATTGTTTTTGGCTTCATTGTCTTTCTTGAAATAAGACCAACAGAACCACACAGTATTTCCAATGGAGACAAACAGATTTCATATGCTCTGTCATACTGTGTAGTTTGTTTCCAGAACCCTTTCTAATGCTACCCTACACAGATCTTTTCCAGGCTACAAATAAACTGCAGGAAGGGGAAGACTGTCGGCTAATTCTGAACTTTCCCTTTTATGAGCTGACTTGGCTAGTATTTTAAGAGCAAAATTATTACATTTCACACTATTAAAATAGTTTTTTAAAAGGACAAGTTTGTTAAAGAAATAATCAGATTGTCTTGGTTAAGAAACAAAGTAATTGTCAATTTTAATATATTTATACTAGAAATAATTATGTAAAAATAGCAAATCTACCCTAAACACAAAATTAAATCTAATTAGCTAAATCCCCTAATGATTTTACAAAATTATTTGCTCCAATTAACTGACAGATAAAAATAAGCATATGAAATCAGCTTTAAAACTTCAATACTAAGCTGTAAAGAGAACATTCAAGGTCTTAACCAACAGCAAGAAGTCGTAACTGATAGGACAAAAATAATTAAACTGGATCTTCCACAGTAACATTTTAAACCAGACTGTTTGCAGAGATAGTAAAGAAGGTGAAGACACAAGATACAGGTTCAAGGGGACGTTTGAGCTCCACACCTGAAAGGATAAATTTTTCTATCTACTCTAGTATCCATCCCTTCCTGCTATTAACATATTTGAATGACTCTCCCATGCCAGAATTCTCAATCTACCAGTCACCTCTCTACACTTTAATACCTGCCAGGTCTGTCTTCTTGAAACAGACATTTCATTTCATAAAAATACTAAGATCCCCATGACCATAGGTCATTGAATGAGGTACTGTTGTTGAGAGAGGTTCCAAAGCGTGGCATGGGAGACAGTTCTCCTGTGACACCACTCCATGTCCAGAGGACTATGGGCAGCATCTGACATGGTGAACACTCCTTGAAATCATTTCTTCACTTCACTTCCAGGGCACACACCGGCTTGGTTTTCCTACTAATTCTCAGGCCATTCCTTCTTAAGTCTTTTTTGCTCTCTTCCTCCTTATCTCCCAATCTCTTAATACTGGACCTCAGACCTTGTGGGTCTTTCCTATCTACATGCACTCCCTTGATGATCTCCTTTAGTCATATGGCTTTAAGTAGCCATCTATAGGGTGATGACTCCCAAAGTTATGCCTCCAGCCCTAGATTTGCACCCTGAACTCCAGATGTACTTACTATCCCACTCCCTGCTCAATGTTTACATACTAACAAGCAAATGTGATGTATCCCAAATTGACTTCCCAATATGCCATTCTACCACCATCCCTGATCCTTTCACATTCTTCCCTATCTCGGTAAAAGGCAATTTCATTCTTCACTTAGGTCAAAAACCTTGGACTCATTCTTGACTCCTCTCTTTCTCTTACACCACATATCCAATCTGCCAGCAAACCTGATTGCGTCTAATTTCAACCCATAACCAGAACTGACCACTTCTTACCAACTCCACTGCCATCACTTTTATAGCCACTATCAACTAAGAAATTAGATTACTGTAAAGATTCCTAACTAGTCTTCTTGCTCCTGCTTTTGCCCCCTATAGTCTCTTAAACTAAGCAGCCAGAGATGTTGCTAAAATCTAAGTCTTGATTATGGAACTCCTGACTCAGAAAAGTCCTTACAGTGACGTTCAAGGCCTGGCGTGATCTAGTCCCAGCTACCTTTCCCATCACATCTTTTCCTACTCTGTCCTCACTTTTCTCCATTTTAGTCACAATGGTCTCTTCAGTATTTGGGGGATTAACCACGCACACTCCTGTCTAAGAATCCTTGTACCTGCTGTCCCCTCTGCCTGAAATGCTACTTTCCCAAAGAGCTGAATGGCTAGCTCCCTCACTTCACTTCTCTCAGATCTTTACTCCAATGTCACCTTCCAGCCAAGGCCTTTCTTGAGCCTTTCTAAAACTGCAGATGCTCTCCCTCCTGACTACATACACACATTCCTAATCCCCTTCCTTGCTTTATTTTTCTTCTTATCACTTACCACTATCTAACTAACTATGCTAAATGATTCAATTTTTTAAACTTATTACTTGTCTCCCACTGGAAAGAAAGCTTTCTGAGGACAGGAGCCTGCCTGTTTTGTTCTTCACTGTTACCACAGCCCCTAAAACAGGGCCTGGCATAAATAGACCCCAAGCAATTATTTATCACTGAACCAATCATTCATAAAGATTAGGTAAGGAAATTTCCTTGTACTGCTCAATATATGATTATCTTAGGCACTCATTAACCTAACAAAAAAACCGAACAACCAATGAGGCAGCTGTAAAATGTGTTTTACATTGCAAAGCTAAAACTGCTCTGGGTCACAGAAATGGAAAAGAGAAAACCTGAAGTTTAAACTTCAGTTCTGACTGAGGGCCTCATTTTTTTTTTAACTACATCTTACCATCTGGCATATCAAACCCAATCATGTGAGTATATACATAATGAATGTTTCATTCCACAACTTCTCCCAAGTAAACAAGGGTTCTGGCTGGAGAGAATACAGCCAACTGGTTAAGAAATGCTTTGGGTTACAGAGACTCGGTTCAAATTCTGCTCTATCACTTGCTAACGGAGTATCACTTTATGACATACTTGTCCCTCCCATGTTATCTTTCTCATCTGTAAAATGGGGACAGTAATAGAGCTTAACTCTTTAAATAGCTGTGGTATTTGAATATCATATATAAAGAGTTTCAGTAGTGCCTGGCACATTGTAAATTTCCTTCAGTCCTTACAATTTCCTAAAATTCCTACAGAATACCAAAACAACTGTTGGGAAAAAAATTTTTTTTATATCATATTTAAACAACTCTTGAACAGAAACTTATCTAAAAGCAAACTTATTAAATAATAATAGCTATCAGTTTACTGGACATGTATTATGTGCTAGGAGTGAAGAATGTACTACCATTTCCATATGTGAAAATCAGAACACTAAGGTTCAGAAGGGTTCGGGATATTGCACAAGGTCATACAGTTTGCCTGTTGTAATGCCTTGGCCTCTGACTCCAAAGCCCCAAGCTGTAGGGTGTTTAAGTCTTTAAAAGATATAAACTGAAGTTTATATCTATAGTCATTTATATCTACAGACTATTATCACTATAGTCCCATTAGGGGAGACCAGTATTGCTATGAACTGTTAATTGAGAAGTGGAAAACAGCTTTAAAAGAAATACACCCCCCCCCCCATTTTCTGAACATTCATTACCAACCAAGCACTGTGTTGGCCGGTCACGTGCCATATCTCCTTTAATCCTCATAACAGCCTCATAAGATAGGCAGTATTATAGTAGTCCCATTTTCATGGTAGGAAAGTCGAGGCTAAGCAGCAGAGTTGAATAACTTTTTCAAGATCACTCAGGCGGGAAGTGATTAAGCCAAGACTCAAACTCAGCCAGGTGTGAAACCAAAACCTGTCCTCTTGACCACCAAGCTGTCTGCTCAAGGTCAAAGGGCGAATGAATTGGTCTGCTCCCAGGGCCTGGACAAGGACGCACGTCTAAAATACAATTCGGGAACGGTGTCCGCCCCGCAGTGCGGTCCCCCTTGGCGAGTCTGGGCCGTCAAGTCCGACGGGGCCGCCTAGACTGTGGCCCTAGGTTCCCACCCGGCCGGCCCCTCACTCACGATGACCCCTCGGCGGCTGGGGTCGTTGTACTGAAGTAGGTACTCTCGTTTAAGCCGGGATCTTATGGCCAACCGCTCGGCTTGTGCCTTCCGGGCTTCCGGAGATATGTCGTATTCAGCTGGGTCGAGGGTAGCGGGTTGAGTGGCTAGGCGCGACGGCTCGTACTTGGAGGACGACATTTTGGCAGCCCCGCGCACAACCGCGCCTGCGCGGCTCCGAGGCCCGCCCGCTTCATTCTACCTGCGTCCTGAGGAAGTGCGCCTGCGCGTTAGCCAGAGGTTGAAGATGGAGTTTGGCAAGGAGTGCTGCTGCTTTCCTCAACCCTCCTCCCTGTCCTGGCCCTCTAGTGGCGATCTGCGCGTGCGCTAGGTACTTTCCTCGCCTTCCCCACCCCTCCCCCACCTCCTTCCCCTGTCAGCCTCTGGAATCTGTCGTTTGTTCCTAGCAGCCTTATCTCTGTCGACATATAGAGCTTGTTCTGTGAAGTTGAGCTGGCAGAGATAGGAAATGAGACTGACTGTGGAATTCTGTTTCAGTGTGGGTCCAGTTCTGTGACCTGGGACATGACACTTAACTTCTTGGAGTTTCCTGTTCCATATCCTGGAGATAATGACTCCTGTCCACCTAGCAAAGTTGTTGTGAGGATTAAATAAAGTAATAAATAGATGCCAACATATTTTGCAAAACACAATTTCTTATCCAAGAAAAAGAAAATGATCTTTTCTGTACGTTACTACTTTAGATACATACAACATAAGCAGAATAGTGTTTTTCAAAGGCATTTTTAATAGGAGAATGATGTTATAAGTGTTGCCTGCCCGATTATACCAGGTCAGGGGGAAAAATGTATTGAATAAACCATGCGAAGAAACAATATCTGAGTTAAAAATACTAAAACCTCTTACGTAAAATTATTAGCGCTCTTCAGGTGCTAAGAAAAAAAAGCATCCTTAGAGATATGAAAGTAAGCATAGAGGCATTGTGTCTTGCTGTGAAAAATGATTTGGGGTGGGGGAGGGCAACTGAAAAGGAAACGTTCTCCATCCTTACTGTCCTTTACCCACTATCATCAAAGAAAAAGGGCGACCTCAGGTTGCACGGCAGGGTTTTTGGGTAGCAGTCAGATACTCCTTAGGGGAAAACATGTTAGCAATATTTCCATAACTCAGGCAAGGAAAGCTGGATCAAAAGAGAGCTTCAGCCTGGATGAAATGTCTGGGGACATGTAGGTAGTTGGGAAATTGTTGCTAGGCAGAGAAGGGACCTAGAAAGTGTTGGAACTTGAAGTGGTAAGGAGTAGCGCTGCTGTCAAACTTATTCAACATTTTAATACTGTTTTAAAATATTTATTAAGCACTCACTGCGTGAAGCATACTGCACACTAGTCATTCTTAGTCAATCTTCTGGGCTCAGTGGGGGAAAAACAGAAGAAATGAAGGACATGGTGTTTGTCTCCCAGGAGCTGACAGTCAGGCAGTACAGAAAGAATAGAGTATGATAATATTTGCAAAGCAGTTGAATGTCCAAATGAATATACAGTAAAGTGAACTCAGGAGAATGCAGGCTGAGGGAATGTAGAAAAAAGAAATTTGAGACAGATTACTCACACTCAATTTTAAAGGAGCCGGGGAAAGAGAAAGTTCTGATTTTGTCTAAGGTGTGTAAAAATATTAAGAAAATAAAACGAAATGAAAAGAGGACAGGTTGTATATTCTAAAGACTGCATTAATAATTTCAAAAACCTCTTGTTTATAGATTAGACACTGATCTAGGAAAAGGGCATGTAAAAAAATAAAAGAAAAAAGAAAGGAATACAGTGAGTACAAGCCAACTGACAAAGGTAAAAAAAAAGACTTTTAATGTTAAGAGAGAGGGAGAGAGACAAAGACAGAATAAACTTCATCATTTTGTTTTGGATAAGTTAAGGGAGTTATCTCCACATTTACTTTATTATCATAAAGATCCCTTCAAATGACTGTTAAAAATATGAAGTCCTAGGTTTTGTCCTACTCTTGGAGATTCAGAATTCATCTTGCAGGGGAACCCAAGAGTTTGTATTTTTTACATTTTCCTGAGGGGATTTGTACCATATTGCTTGTTTGAGAAACATAGAAATGACTACAAGAGGTCTTCCTTTTCCCAGAAAAGGCCCTCTTAGTGTGAATCTATTTAAGATGGAGACCTAGATTACACAGTGAAAGAAAAAGACTGGATTGGGACTTTATCTTGAAATAATACAGCCAAAAATTTATGAAAATGAATTTATCTTATATTTAACACATTTTAGGTTACAGTTAAAACTGTGTGCTAATTCTTATAAATCAAGTGTTAATTTGTGAGGACATTATTTTCATGTAGCTCATTATCCTTCACTGCATTTGATTTTTTGCAGCAGGGTCATATTTGCAAAAGTGTTGGAGGGCATTGTCCAGTTTTCCCAAGGCTTTCTCCCAAATCGATGAAACCAGATTATTTTCTTTCGATGCACTGATGTCATCCTCATCCTTATTGGTTTTCGCTTTTTCACTTGTTACCTTGTCCAACTGTAAGATCCTCCTGTATTAGTGACTTTGCATGTGGATCTAGCAGTTCACCAACATCACTTTAATCAATTTCATGAAATTCCACATCTTTTGCAAGATTTGCAATAGATTTCTATTACATTTGAGGACTGGATATTTCCAAATGGCTGGCTATCAGTGCCATTTTTGTAATGGTTGTTGGTTTGTTCGGGTTTTCTTTTGGAATCAATTTCAGTAATTTACATTTGCTAAATATCTTGCTTTGAACCTATTGCCATAGTTTCTCATCTTATGATCTTTTCAGTCTCCACTGTCTTTATGATTCTCTTTTGCTTCTATTACTGTTTATTTATTGCATCTTTTTTTCTTCATCAATACTGCTAGAGTTCTGTCTACCTTGTCTTTTCACAGAACCTATTTTTTATTTTTTAATCATCTCTAATTAATAACTTTTCCTCTTATACTTACTTATTCTATTTTTCTTGAGATTACTCCAGTGTTCTTTTTCCAGCTTCTTAAGCAGAATGCTTATCCCATTTATTTTTGTTTATATATGTATTATAATTTTTATGCATGTAATTCTGTACATTTCATTTTAGCTACATCTCCACAAGTTTTTATTAGTATTTTTATTGTCATGTAACTCTGAGTAGCTTATAATTTCCATTATGTTTTTTCCCATAACCCATTAGTTATTTAGGAATGTAAAAGGTTTTTTTGGTCTATCTTTTTATTGTTAATTTCTAATTTAATAGCTGTATTGTTTGAGAACTTTGTATAATATTAGTCCTTTTAAATTTGCCGAGACTCTCTTTAGGACTTCATAGTGATCAGTTTTTTGTTCAGTTCATTTTGTTTTGTTTTTAAAAAACCATTTTATTGAAATGTAACCTAATGTAAACATATAGAAAAATGCATAAATTATGCATATGCTGTTCAGTGACTTATTACAAAGTGAGTACACCCTTGTAAGAATACGTTATTTTTATTGAAGTGTAGTTGCTGTACAATATTATGTAAGTTACAGGTGTACGATATAGTGACTCAGTTTTTAAAGGTTGTATTCCATTTATAGTTATCATAAAATATTGGTTATATTCTCCATGTATACATAGTTATTTTATAATAGTTCCATGTGAGCTTAAAAAGAATGTATATTCTATATTCACTGAATGCAAGGTTAAATCAAGCTTGTTAATTGTGTGGCTTGGATCTTTCATATCTTTATTCATCGTTGTCTACTTGATCTATTTTTAATATAGAGGTGTATTATAATTTTTCAATGCCATTGTGGTTTGTTAATTTCTCCTTGAGGGAAATTAGAATACACAGGGTGAACTGAAGGTGAGATGGAAACATTTTAATGCGCATGGATCTGTGAATTGTTTTTACCATAAAGACAAAGCAACTCATACATAATGGTTTGCTCACTCCATCCATTTATTGTGCTGTATACAAATCAACCAGGGGGGAAAAAAAGATTTCTGCTTAAAATACACAATACACTTAGAAACACATCTGTCATGTAGACATATCCAAAAGCTTATGAATATTACATTTTGTATTCCCCTTCTTCAGAGACAGTCTTTTCATCCTAGTCATATATCTGTTCTTATTACTAAAGTCACTTACATAAGCACATATTTGTACTTGAAAGGAACAGTAAGTTCCCAACAAAGTGTAAGGTGACATTTTCTTGCAGGCTGTCAATTTAACATAAAAGAGGGTTAATCCTCTTAGCTGAGACTATGTCATGCTTTCTTCTTTGGGATAAAGTTCTGCCCTGTCATCATCTTTGCTTGGGAAAAGCAATATCCTCCTAGTTGGTTTTCGTATATACGTGCACATCTGCCATACTTCGGTTTTTTTTCCATACGGCAGCCAGAGTGACCTTTTAAAATATCTGTTATCCTGTCTCCCCTAATTAAATTCTTAAATGACTTCAAGACCCGCTGAGGTCTGCTCCCTACCTCTCCAGCTACACTTCGCTCCATGCTCCCCATCACTGAATGTGCTCTAGCTATACTGTAGTTCTTTCCTTCCACAGAGCCTTTGCACTTACTTTTCACCTTGTCTTAAACATTACACTCCATAGTCCTATTCATCCTTCAGAACTCACTCAATTCTATAGTCCCTTAACTAACCAACAAGGTCCAATTCTCCTATGAGCTATAGCACTATAGACCTCTCCTTCATAACACTAACTACAATCCTAATTTTACATTTTGTATTATTTAGTTCATCCCTGTCTCTCCCCTCCCCACCCTTCACATTAGAATGTAGGTTCTTTGAAGACCAGGACTGTTTCAGGCTTGGCTCACCCTGCATCCTAACACTAGCACAGTGCCTGGCACATCATAGCAGTGGTGAATGAATAAATGACCAGCTGCCTTTCTTCATGTCAAAGAGAATGTATTAGCCAAACATGCCTGCACCCTTCTTACTGCCTCTGCTTTCATCCCATCTTACTTCCAGGCCATACTCCACATTCATCACCTCTTCCCCTTCTGCTCCCAACCCCAGATTAAAAATTCAAATCCAAAACCATTGTCCAGAAATGTAGATTTTTACTGCAGATTTTGTGTGATTACAGAGGAGGGGGTTCCTCACAAACAAAATGCCCTAACAATGCCCTTTAAACATCTCTGTTTTTCCCCCTAGTTCTTACTTCTGCAGTTCAGAGCTGTCTCATCCCTCTTCATTTGCCCCCTGCCAAGTTGGCTCTGGGAGCCCCTCGAGCCAAGCTGCCTCGCCCTTCACCTGCCTCCAACTCTATAGTCAGCAGAACAAAACACAGCCACCGGCCAAGCCACGACTCTTAGAGTTCTTAGTTTACAGGGCCTCTTGCATTTTTAAGAAATTTGGAACAGAAAGTGTTGCCCATTTTTTCCATTGCTTGATGATATTCTTCCCTCCATCATTGCCGCCCTATGCCCTCTCTGCTGTCTGTGGCCAACTGAAATCTTATGTCCATCAAGGTCCACTTTAAATGTCCAATTTTCTGGAAACTTTTCCATAAAACCTCCAAGTAAAGATGATTTTTCTCTCCCCTAAGTATGTGTGCTACTTCTTTTATTCTACTTGATGCTACAGGCAATGTTATAGTTGTTTTTCTCTCCCTCTCCTTTAAGAGCAAGTTCCGTTTCTTACTCAACATCCCCTGAAGAGCCTGCCTCAGGACCCAGTGCACAGGCTGCTCCAGTCCTGATTGGATTATAATGAAATCATTCATATTTCTTTTCTTAGGCTTTAGTAAAAGTGTCTTCAAGAAAGTGACTGAATTTCATGTTTCCAAATGACAGCCTATTTCAGTTCCAGAGTCAGCTAGCAGAAACCACTCCCCTCTGGGGAGGAGCTCTGTAGATATTATGGGTGGGTGCAGAACAGCTGTTAATAGTCTCAGAGAGAAGTTCTCTATTCAAGTAAAAGATACAGTTAACATTTTTGCCTGGGTTGATTCTAGCTTTCTAAAATGCAGCACCAATATGGTCTCAACATGAAACCATAAATATGTTTATTCCTATAAGCATCTTCATTACCCTGGATTAAATAAGAATAAAAAGTAAAATGAAGGGGTGGTATATAGCTCAGTGGTAGAGTGCATATTTAGCATGCATGAGGTCCTGTGTTCAATTCCCCAGTACTTCCATTAAATAAATAAATAAACCTAATTACCTCCGTCCCACCCCAATTTTTTTTTTAAAAGTAAAATGAAGTTCTCCAGTTTATTTCTTAACATTTTTCCCATTCCAAAAGTAGTACATTTCATTAGAGGAAAAATTTTAAATGGAATGAAAAAGCAAAATACTTTTTAAAATCTGTATTTCTACAACCTAAGGACAATCACAGGATTTTTTGTCATGTTTTTCCAAACTTTTTTCCTTGTATAAGATTTTTTAAAACATTGTAATCATGCTATAGATATACTGTATTCTGCTTTTTTACTTAAGATTTTAAGTAAGCATTTTTCTATACTCTTTATTATGTATAATGATATCCATAATATTATGGGTACATAAAATTCCAACAAGAGGAAATAATTATAATTTACTTAATTGTCTCCCGTATTTGAACTTAAAGTTGCTTAAAAAATGAAGAAGAAATATAAATAAGTACTTAAATAAATACCGATTCTCTAAACATTTTGCATTTACTCATAGAGTTATCTGCTTTTTAAAGTTCAGTTTATCTTTGCTTCTCATGTGCTATTGGCTCTTCCAGATGCTGTGCCCATGCCCACCTCCAGTTTTCCTGGCATCCTGTGGCAATGCCATAGGCTCTTGCTTCCTTGACTCCCAACCTGGTCTATAAACACTTATTGCCTTACCATCCCTGCCCAAAAGGGCATGCTCTTAATTTCTTTTGGTTTATGCTTGTCTTGAGCAGAAGCAGCCAGTCCCCAGAAAATCAATTCAGTGGGAACCAGTTTATGAATGACTACTCTGAATGGCAAGCTGACCTAGGCCACCCATTGTGAGCAAGTCTGAAGTCTGTGGAATATAGCAAACTTTGGAGCTAGACACATGGAGCTTCAAACCTAGGCTCCTGTTCCAATGCCTTTGCAGTTTATCACCCTGTGATCTTTAGGCAAAAGACCTAACCTCTCTAGCCTCAGTTTCCTCATCTATGAAATGGATCCCTAGACAGAGTTTTGGAGATAAAATAAGATCATGCATTCAAAGCACCTGATGTAGGACCATTGTGGTGAGGCATGATGGAAAGTTGTTAGATGCCATCTTCCTCTCTGGAGAATGGTAGGAAGGATCAAACAGTTGGCAAAATGTATGCTGTCCTACATCTGGATCCTAGTTTCTTCTCTCTTTTAAAATCCAGCTCCTATAAACCTGTCTCTTTAAAAGATCAGCCTCCCTTTTCTTCTAAATATTCTAGAGATAAAAATCCAGTCGAAGTTTTAAAATGCACTTATGTGGTGGTTTTTCCACATGCGGTAAAGACAGTTGGGTATGATGTCCTCCCAGGAGCATTTTTAAAATATCAGGGTAACTTCTGTTTTTTTTTTATTATGGAAATCTTCAAATATACACAAAAAGAGAGGAAATGGTATAATGAACCAACACCATGTACTCATCCCTCAGCTTTTACAATTTTAAATATTTGCCTGTGTCATTTTATCTATCCCCCTACGTATTTCACTTTTGTTTTTGCTGTATTATTTTAAAGCAAACTCTGATGGTGTTTTATTTTACCCATAAATACTTCAGCATATATTTCTAACCTTTAAGAAGGTCTTTTTCCTACATAACCACAATGCTATTATCACACGTAACAAAATTATCAATAATCTCAGGAGCATTTTAAAAATAGGATTCTGGAAAAAGCAAGTCAAAGGAATGAGTAATACAGAATTTCAAGCACCAGGGTAAGCAGTTTGAAAAGATGCTTTTGGCAAAGTGGGTACTTTCACTCTTCTAAATGACATCACAGTGCCAGATGCCACTTTCTCCTACATATCCAAAATTGGATTTACTTTCTTACCCCAAAATGCATTCTCTAGTTCAGTTCAAGGCATCAGAGTCCATCCAGGAGCTCAAGTTTGAGACCCAGAGTCCTTGTGGAGCTTTCCCCACTCCCCTCTCTCTGGCACTGCATTTTCCCAGTTTTGAAGTCCTAAATCTCAGGGTGAATATTGCTCACATCCATCCCCTCCTCTCCAGCTGCACTTCTGCCCCTTTTGGGCCCCCATTATCTATCTCTACACTGAGGTATAAAAATGTCTTCCTTTGGGTTCCCTCAGAAACAGAGCTTGAAACAAGGATTTCAGTATAAATAATTTATTCTAGAGGTACCTGGGAACTTCATAGCAGAATGAGACAAGAAAGTGAAAGAAGCCAGTACAGGGTGTGTTATCAAGCACTGCAGGACACTAGAGCTCCAATCCGCTGGGAAACCTTGCGGTGCATTACAGAACACACCTCAGAGTTATCCCAACTGACTGGGAAGGGAGCTGGGGTATTAATCCACTGACTCCATTCATCATCACATGATGGCTGCTCTCAGGAGCAAGAAGTCCCCGGCACTTCCAGCTGCACCGTGTACAGGCTGAGCCTGCTGCCAGTCAGAACACAGAGGGTCACAAAGTCACAGACTTTGGGGGTACAGTGGTGAATATGGAGGACACGGCAGGGCACTAGCAGCACTCACTGTACTGCCTCTCTTCTTGCTCTCATCTCACAAAGAGGCCAGGGATAACTTTCCAAAGTGCAAATCTGATTCCAGCACTTCTGTATTCAATAAAAAGGGCATGTGGATGATGCTAAAGAACAACCTTGCTTATTTCCCCTGATGGAGGTGACTGTCTTGAGTGGTACTGAACCACGTGATCCTGAGCACCTTTGACATCCCTTCTGCAAGTGGACAAAGTTTGAATTGGACTTTGAGTCCAGTTGAGTTCAGTTGTGAATTCAATGGAGAGATAGCTTTATTCATATGTTTCTCATTAAAACCTTGTTTATTTATAGAGCAGGTTTGGAGGGGAAGGGGCAAGTGATCCCTTCTGGTTTGGATTCTGCTAGTGCAGCCCTTTACCTCTCAGCAGTTTTGCATAATCCTTCCAAGCAGTGGAGTGCCTCTCTCCACCAGTGCCACTGCGCCAAAGCTATCGTGGCAATCCTTTGTTCTTCTTTATGCAGTCACATTATCTGGGAATCTCAATGTGATTTACAAGCTTATATAACTTCCCATATGAGTCAGCATGCTCATTAAGAAGGCAGCATGGTGGAGGGGAAAGAACACAGCATTTGGTGCCAGATAGAGCAAGTTCAGTTCCTGCATCTGCCACTTCCTGTGTGTTAGACAAGTTATTCTACCTCTCTGAGCCTCAGTTTCTTCCTCTAATAAATGGGGATTATAGTACCTATCTAGGAGGGGTGTTATAAGAATTGAAAGAGGTAAAGAACAGTCAGTGTGATACATAACAGGCCCTGAATCAGTGTTCACCTTCCCCATCCTGCATCCTGACTTTACAGATCTGGCAGCAAGTTTTTGAACCTTACCAACCTGCAGTGAGTGAAAAATGCTGATTTATCTTTGTCTGCTTTTAGCACCTGGATTTTAGATGGAAGTTCAAATCAGTTCTTTGTAAAGGAAAATTGCTCCTGCTCCACTCTGGGTAAAGAAGCCACACTGTGTGTGAAATAAATCTGTACCAGAGAGGGCTGGGGTACTCTAGGAAGGACTAGGCTCTCACAGCCTGGCTCAGCCCCAGCTGCAGTGGCAGCCGCAGATCGCTGACGTTCAGAAGCCACTTGTGAGCACACAGCGAGACAGACAGCCAGAAAACCAGAATGTGCAGGAGAGGATGTGAGAGCCCATCTGCATAGCTGCTCACCGCAGTGGGGAGCGGTTGGGAACAACGTTGCAGAATGCCTGTGGCTAGAAGTGGCAGTGCACAAATGAGGGTGCTGCTGTGCCTTCCAGGGCTGGGGACATTTCTGGAACTGTTTCTCCAAAGTGATTGGAACAAACACCTGCAAGTTAATAAATAAATAAGAATAAATAAAACCCCTGGTCAGAAATAAGCACTGCTGCAAATGCTCTACCCTGCCGATCACAACGCTATTAGGGCAGGATTACCAGACAAGCTCATTTCCAGCTCTTTACAGCCAGCATAATACCTAGTTAGCAGTTAGCTAGGGCAAGCAGAGAAAGAGTTTGTAATTAAGGGGTGATCAGTGAGTGCAGTGTATCCATAAGAGCAAAGAAACCTCTAAAAAGAATAATCAGGAGCCAATCTTTGAACTTAGAAACTATAAAACATTAGAAGAGAGGTTCTTTCAGATCATTGAGCCGTTCTGGTGATATTTAAATGCTAAAAAAAGCAACAGAACTGTTTCTTCAAATAAAATCTTATGCAGATTCTCCTTCTGTAAAGAAAATAAAAGGGATGCTGTTCTGAGTAGGGGAGGGAAGGGGGACAGGAGGGCAGTGTAGTCTGGACTCTTGGTCTGTGAACCTCACTCTTGGTCTCCTGGCGTGGCCCAGAAATATGTCTTGCAAATCCTGAGGCCCCACTGATCCTGCTGTGAAAATCTCTAGTCTAGTCCACCCTTCACATTGTACAAATTAGGAATTTGGGTTCAAAGCTGGGAAGTGATTAGCCTAAGGTCACTCAGCAGAATTGGGACTAGAGCCCAAACCTCTTGATTTTTAAGTTCTTTGCTCTCTCCTAAAAACCATCTCCTCTTTAAAAAAGGGGGGGGTGTCTTTAAAGATAAAGTTACCCCATGAAATAACTTGTTAAAGTAAATGAGAAAGCCAGAGGCATCCAAGTTTAAATACTGGCTTTGGAAAGGATCCAATTCTATCTTGTCTGCTGGACCCAAGTGCAATTTCTTGTTACATTTATTTTAAGACTATTAGTATGACAGTCACAAAATCCAAGGAGAATTGCTAAATTAGTGGTCTCTTAAGCTAGGATAAGTCTAATCAGTTTGTGCCTTTTAGAAAACTACAACTTAAAATAACTACACTAGCTTAGTGTTTTTAAATTAAATGTATCTATATTGGCACAGTAAGAAGGTAGTCTGAAATGCATGGCAGGTGGAGATGGCCAAACCAACGCCCTTACATAGTGGAGCACAAGGCACACTGGCCTCCTGATCTACTCCTTGTTGTGAGACCTTGGACAAGTTACCACCTCTCTGACCTCAACATTTTTTCAACCTGTAAAATAATTAAATCTTCAAAGTCACGAAAAGTCAGTATTCAACAGAACCCCAACACAGAACTTCCCAGTTCTCTGGGTCAGCCAGCGCTATGACTATTTCATGTGCAACAGACGTCTCCATCTTCAAGGCTGAGGACCTGGCAGTGTAATAATTGTAGAAGAGAGACAAACAGCAACGTGGAGACCACCGTAGGATAGACAGAAAGAGGGAGGAGGGAAGCAGATGGAGAGAAAAGCAAAGGCTCTCCTTTAATGTTCAGAGGACTGGATTTTGGTCCACATCTATCCTGTACATTTGTGTGACACCTATTACCCTGAAGTCCTCTTAGTGGCAAAATAAATGGCATATATGTAGATGAAGAAAATTCTGTAGGAACATAACCAAAATGCTAACAGTGTTTTTTTCTGGATTGTATGATTATGAATGCCCTACATTTCTTCCTTCCTTCCTTTCTCCTTATATGTATTTCCTAAATTTTGAACCTTATCTATAAGTTACTTGTGCCCTCCTCCCTCACCAGAAGGTAAGCCTGGTAAGTGTGGGAATTTTTGTCTGTTTTGTTCACTGCTGTATTTCCAGTGCCTAGCACAGTGCCTGGTATTCCATAGGTGCTCAATAACTATTTGTTGAGTGAATAAATGAATGTGTAATTTAAAAATGATACAAAAACAGACACAGATCAATGGAACAAGATAGAGAGCCCAGAAATAAACCTATGCATATATGAACAATTAATTTATAACAAAAGAGCCAAGAATATATAATGGGAAAATGACATTCTCTCCAATAAATGGTGTTAGAAAAACTGGACAGCCACAAGCCAAAGAATGAAACTAGACCACTATCTTACACCATACACAAAAATCAATTCAAAATGGATTAAAGACTTAATGTAAGACCTGAAACCATAAAATTCCTAGAAGAAAACATAGATTGTAATTTCCTTGATATCAGTCTTAGTGGGTTTTTGTTTTTGTTTTAGATCTAACTCTAAAGGCAAGGGAAACAAAAGCAAAAATAAACAAATGGGACCATAACAAACTAAAAAGCTCCTACACGGTGAAGGAAACCATCAACAAAACAAAAAGGCAACCTAGTAAATGGGAGATGTTTTCAAATCAAATCATGTATCTGATAAGGGGCTAATATTCAAAATATGTCAAGAACTCACACAACTCAACAACAAGAAACAAACAAACCAATTAAAAATGGGCAGAAGATCTGAATAGACATTTTTCCAAAGAAGACATACAGATGGCAACAGGCACATGAAAGGATGCTCAACATCACTAACTTCAGGGAAATGCACATCAAAGCCACAATGAGATACCACCTCACCCTGTTACAGTGGCTATTATTAAAAAGACAAGAAATAATAAGTATTAGAGAGGATGTGGAGAAAAGGGAACCCTTGTACACTGTTGGTGGAACTGTAAATTGGTGCAGCCACTATGAAAAACAGTATGGAGAGTCCTCAGAAAATTAAGAATAGAACTGTCATATGATCCAGCTATTCTACTTCTGGGTATTTATCTAAAGACTATGAAAACACTAAGATGTGGGGTGTGTGTGTATACATACAGCTTCTCGTCAGAAAAACATTTTGTCTTAGAACCTTGAGTAGAATCATTTAGCCAACTCCATCATTGTGTGTGTGTGTGTATGTGTGTACACACAATGGAATACTATGGAGCCATGACAAGAAGGAAATTTTGCTATTTCCAACAACATGGATGGACCTAGAGGGTATTATTCTAAGTGAAATAAGTCAGACAGAAGCAGACGGATACCGTATGAGTTCACTTATATGTGGAATCTTAAAAACAAAAACAAACTCATGAATACAGAGAACAGACTGGTTGTTGCCAGAGAGGAAGAGGATCAGAGGAGGGTGAAATGGATGGAGAGGTCAATTATATGGTGATGGATGGTGACTAGACTTATTTTGTATAAACAAATAATGATTTATAATGTTGTACACCTAAAATTTATATAATGTTTTATACCAACTTTACCTCAATTTAAAAAAGAGAAAAATTGTGTGATTTTTAAAAAATTGCAGGCAACATAGATCACGTCTTAAAGCAGTAGCAGTAGCTTTCAGTTCTTCTGGACCATAGCCCACAGTAAAAAACATATTTTTAATTGTGACATCACAATACATAAATCAACACACATACATGGCATGTAACAAAGATGCCACAAAATAATACTTTATTATTACTACCTGTGATACATTCTGGTGTTTCTCACTTAACCTCCTAACAGCTCCATGAGGATAGGGTCCTTAGCCCCACTTTACAGAGGAGGAAAGTGAAGCTTAGGTTAAATAACTTGTCCCAGATCAGCAAGTGGCAGAGTTGGTTTCTAACAAACATCTCCTTGACGCCAACCCCCATATTCCCAACTACAACATGTACTGTTTCCTAATGGTCTTGCTTTGGTTTCCAGTCAAAGCCTTGACCTATCTGGTCTCACTTAAAGCTAGGAATGTTCAATTAAAGATAGTAGTAGGATGTGGTAGCAAAGGATAAAGTTTATATAAGCGAATGGGTGTATATAAGAGGAAAAGAAGCAATTTTTTATAAATGCAATATCCTAAGCATTTTGGTTTTTTTTTTTTAGATTTTTAAAATTGAAGTACAGTCAGTTTACAATGTCAATTTCTGGTGTACAGCATAATGCTTCAGTTATACATGAACATACATATATATTCATTTTCATATTCTTTTCACCATGAGTTACTACAAGATATTGAATATAGTTCCCTGTGTTATACAGTGTGTATATGCTATTCAATTTAATCCTTTCTATGACTTACAAATTAGGTATCTTCTCTCCGCCCGCCTCCATCTTACAGATTTGGATGCAGAGAGGTTTAGCAACTTTTTTACAATAAGTATTTATGTGGCTGTTGGACTGAAAGTTGTCCAAGGATAGAGACTGACTTCCTCATTTGTGCTTCTGTCTTTAGTGCCTAACAGTATCTGGTACACATTTCCTAAAGGAATAATGGAAAGAAATGGCCAAGTGTTAAATCCAGATCTGCCCAACTCCCAAATCTAATTCTTTCTAGTTCTGAACTCATAATTTATTAAAAACAATTGGTATTTGGCCATTGGGTTTTAACCCCTCATTTACTGCACAATTGGAAGTGTTATAAATCCTGGTTCCAAGGCCCATTTGAAGCTCTAGGTACATTAATTAGTTAATGAGTTCCCATCTCTTGGCTGAATTTATAATTAAGCAGGTTTTGTAAGACATAGTTAGACATAGTCTCTGGTGCCCTAAAATGCGTTAACATTCACCCATAGGACCAGACTTGGAGAAAAACACAGGACTGGAAAATATTTTTATCATTCTCCAGTATCACTGCTCTCCCTGGTCACCATAAGCAATTACAGAACAGGAAGGTACTTTTTAATTTTTTTAATCAGTAAACAAATTTTAAAAGGCATACAGTCTCATAGAGTTTCTTCACAATTCTTCTTAGAAATGAAATTTTGACTCACTAGCACACAATGGTATTAACGTATAACAGTTTCTGTTCAGGAGTTGGATGAAGGTAAAAAATGAAAGACAAGTCAAGCGTGTTGCTAGAAGGTCACGCTCAGGTGTGCCTGGAGCCTTGCCCTAATGCTTCTGGACTCAACAGGGCAGGCCCAGGGGTCTGTGAATCTACTTTATCTTCTGATAAAGAGTGGCTGAATAAAATCGTTTCTCCTTATCTTTCTCACTCACTCCTGTGTTGACCTGGCCATGGCCCAGGGCACTTCACTGGACCTTTTCAGCGGTGCACTCATTTATTTCTTCATTTCCTCTGCTTTTCCCGAGTATTTGCTAAGAGCTCTCATGGGCTCAGGCTCTGCAAGGTGCTTGGGGCTACAGGAGGAACAGAGTACAAGCTTCTAGACTTGGTGGGCATTGTTGATAATACACCTGGAACTCAGGTGTGACTGTGAGGCCCCCAGGTGACTTTAACTATTATCGCCTTCCTTCCTTGCTGGCTCTGGAGAGCTCGGGAAGTCTTTCTTGTTACTGTGGCCTGTGGAGTGTGATTCTCCCTTATTTCCCTCTGCACAGGAGGTCACCATGACAACAACACAAAGATGGCCCTCTTGCCTTGAGTGAAATGGCACCCCTGTTACCAGGACAGCATGATCAGAGAGGTGTCGGCCCTTTACAAGGTAGTCAGTTAGAGAAGATGTAGGATCACTTCAGCTTGGTGGCTAATTCTCCTGGCTTCCTGCAATGAGTTTGGCTACCTCTATTTCCAGTCTGCACTGTATCTACTGTTTTCATCCAAAATATTTTTTTAGCTTGGGATGGGGCTGGCTCTCCCAAGGTCAAATAGTCTCTTTACATTCTCCTTATGTTCTCCTCTGAGTTTCCCTCTATAACATCTGCCTTGTTCAAAATCTTTTTTAAATAACAGTTTTATTAATATATAAGTCACCCTTTTAAAGTGTACAGTCCAGTAGTTTTCAGTTTACTTGCAAAGTTGTGCATCACCACTATCTATTTTCAGAATATTTTATCACCTCCCCAAGAAATCACATACTCATTAACATTTGCTCCCCAGTCCTCCCTTTCCCCAGCCCCTGGCAACCACTAATCTATTTTCTGTTTCTATGGATTTGCCTATTCTGGACATTTCATATAAATGGACTCACATAATATGTGTTCCTTTGTGACTGGCTTCTCTCAATTAACATGAAGTCTTCCAGGTTTATCCATGTTGTAACATATATCAGTACTTCACCCCTTTTTGACTGAATAATCAGTTGTATGGATATACCACATTTTGTTTATTCATCAGTCAGTGGACACTTGGGTTGTTTCTTTTTGGCTATGATGAACATTCCTGCACAAGTTTTTGTCTCACAACATATGTTTTCAAATCTCTTGGCTATATATCTAGAAGTGGAGTTTCTAGGCTGGCTCAAATCTTAAGGAAGCATTTCTAATCATCTTCATTCTTATCTCTGTTTCCCAGGGAACAGGGTTCTCTATGCTCATTAAACAAAAGGGCAGCAGGAAACCAACAGCAGGAGCTTCTTCACCCAGTCCTGGACACAGCCCCTGCTTTTCCAAGTCAGATACAAAGCCCAGACATCTCCACTCTAAACAGTATGGGCTTTGACGGACTGTGGCAGGCCCAGTATGGGGACGAGTCACTGCAATGACTCATAACTGATAGCAGCCTGCAGCACCCAGAGGAGTAATGCAGAACCAGCCTTTTCTGCCCAGGTTTTAATCTTAGAAACAAAGGAACATTTACAGTTATGTCATTCTCTGCTTAGACCTGATTCCTTGAAATCTGGTCTCTTGTATCCTGTCAAGAATCTTGGACTATGATCTCTGGGAGTATGTATAGCATGGAATAAACAATTTACAATCTTGGAATCCTAAATTGCCCTTTCCCCACCACCCACTCTGCATGCTCCCGTTTATAACTGAAGTCTGCCCTCTGCTGGTCATAGGCAGCCCAGACCCACTCCACAGAGCCGCTGAGCAGATTTCTTCTAAAATCATTTCTTCTCCAGGAGCATTTTGGAAATTGCTACAATTTATTCAGCTATAGCAATAAGGAGAAATGACATCTTCTGCAGAGTGTTCCACTTTTATTCCTTGATGTTTGTGGGTTTTTTCCTTTTATTCAACAGTAGCAGAACTGGGCCAATTTCAGTTACATTTACGAGCCACTTTCATTTGTGATAAATAACCATTATTTGTATTTATGCAGTGCCTGCCCAGGCCCTTTTGCTCCTATTAACTCATGAGTCACTAAAGTGCTTTCCTATGGTAGAGGCGGGCAAGGGCTTCTCGAGGCAGGAAACACTACAATTAATGGGCTGTCAAATGTCTAGTAGTTTTCCAGAGGTGGTTTGTAGACTGAATGGTGAGTAAAGAAAGATCCAGAGACCGATTTTCCTCAAGTTCTGTATCCATTTGCCCAGTTGGGAGGCTGCAGGGCAATAGGCACTTGGGAATTCCAAGCAGACATAGCAACTCTTTCTTCCTCTTCCTTCCACATGGGCATTCTGGCTCAGGAAACAGGTGCAGAAGGACACGAAAGGTGAGTGGGGAGGGAAGCCAGACTCCAAAGCAACCACAAGACAGTGTGAGCAAAAGGCTGAACCAGTGATAAAAGGGAAGGAAGAAGATGGATAAGAATAAGTAGTGGGTAATGGAAAAACAAGAGACTAAAGAGGTGACTTCATTTTTCTGAGGGCCATTACTGCTTTCTGCAATGCAGTTAACTGTAAAAATCTGTTTAGTTTTTAGTTAACAAAGGAAGGGAATTCTTTCTGATTTTCCAGAGTCCTTGAAAATAACCCTGTGCCTCTGACCAAATGTTTTAGGAACATTTATACTTTCTGCCTTGAGAGAAACACGGCACTTTTATGAAAGAAAACTTAATTTTTAGAGAGATGGTTTTGGTTTCTAACTTCTGAGTAGCTGAAGGGTGGGGGAACAAGGATTCCTTATTGTGAGCATACATCCTAACCAGAGGTCTAGAAAGCTGTCCCCTCCCCAAGGTGATCCTCAAGTACAGCCAGAGTGGGGGCTCCACTGCCCACCAGGGTCACCCTCCTCCCAAGGGTCTACCTCTGGCAGTCTGCTTGGGGCTACAGAAGCCCGGGCTCAGGGTGTAACAGAGATCCCTGTGTCCTGTTCTTTCTCTTCCCCTCCATTTCCCTCTTGCCTCCTCCCTTACCTGCCCTAGTCCTCTGGACTGAAGTCCTCTCCTTCCACATTGCCCCTTTCTGGATTTTGTGACTCAGAACTGAAGCACTGTAGGAAAGACAGGACTCAGTGTACGAGTGGCTGTTGCTGCCCCTTTAAAATTAACCTTCAGCGGGGGGGTGGGGGGGGGTGGAGAGAGAGAGAAAGAAAGAGAGATAAGGGGGGAGAACCAGGTCTTCTGGCTTTCTTCCCAGAGATAAAGGTTATTCTTAGCAGTAAAATCATTTTGGCATTTAAGGAGACTTGTGTTTCTCTCCTTCTTGTCCCGGGAGCTTTGCATATTGCAACTCCTCTTCTTCATGCAGGGCAGATGAACAGGAAGAAAAAGAAGGAAAAGCAAGAGGGAGGGGTGCCATCACTGTTGCCCTGGTAGGTTCTTCTCAGGACTTTGGAAGGCTGATCTAGTTGGTCAGAACTAGACAGCGGAATGCCCTCACCCCAACCACAGAATGCCACTTTAATTCTAGCGGTCACTTTTGAGGCGAGAAGACTAAAGGCCAAATGAGCTCCCTTCAGGCCCTTCCACAGCACTTTGTATGGGGCACGTGTTCAACAAATGTTTGCTCAGCCGGCCTCCTGCTTTGCACCCTCCTTAGGATGGTGGTGCAGTCTCAGGACTGCCCTCACTGGGCGTTAGGACTGTGGCAATCAGTCAGGAAATTCAGGCCTCAGCACTAGAAATCAGGCTTCGGAAAACCAGGAACTTGAGAAATGCAAATTAAAAAAAAAAAAGGCAAAGGAAAAAAAATGGGTGGGCGAAGCTCGAGAAGTCTTACGTAATCCGATTCCACTTTGGACCCAGATGGTGCGATTCTGCAGAGCGGCCAGCAGGGGGAGCTCAGGCAGTGTCGCAGAAAGCCAGCGCCGCGGTTGCCAGGAGCCGAAACCTACGGATAAACAAAACAATGAACCTTTGTGATTTTTCTTAGGTTCTTAATCCTGAGAGGCTTAATCCAAGACAGCCTGATTTTCATCCTAGGGGACCCAGCTAACATCTTGCAGAGCACTAGTTGGGTCCTGGATGTCTTCATAGGTCTCTCTCTCCTCTTTTTCTCTCTCCCGAAATACTTTGTCTGCCTCTAATCTAACCCCTTTTCTCAAACTCTCTTCAGTATCTTTGTGTGTCTTTCCTTTCATAATTCCCGTTTTCTCTGAATCTGTGTTTCTGTGTATGCTTCTTATTTCTCTTTATCATCCTCGGCCCACTAGTAACTGTTAATGAAAAATAAATGAGATGAACGCACTGTAGGCTGAGCTCCGAAAGATTTCAAGATCTGGCCAAAACTAACACTTTGAATAAAATTTAGAATATGCTGTACAGCAAAAGTGGCTAATTCTGCCACCACTTAGCTGTTCAGTCTTGTCTTCTGTGCACATTCTCCTGTCTCTGGCCTCCAGGCCAGCTGCCCTTGCCGTCCTGCAGTCCTCTCCTACCCATTGGTTGCTGCCCACCTTCCCCAAACCATTGACCTCCGGTGGTCATCTTCCCCCTGACCAGCGTGATAAGGTCTTTCAAGGCTTTTAGAGAAGATGCCCACACCAGAAGAGTTGTACCTCTAATGACACAGTTTTTCATTTCTTAAGTAAGACCCAGCCCAGAACACATTAGAACTTTTGGGATTGGGGGATGAGGGGCTCCAGGTGAGAAACTGGTGAGGGACTCAGCCTTGCAGTCTACCTGAAACCTCTTGTCCTCCAGTATTCAGGTGCTCCAGCTGGATCTGGTCCACTCTGCCAGAGTATCTCCACTCACGGTGACTTTCTCTTGGGGATCTTCTTCATTGTCTTTCTGTCTCTCCAGACTGGCCCTTGGGGACCTCTAGCTTATCACACAGCCCATATACATCTGATCCCTTGTGGGGACAGAGTTTAAATTATTTTTCTGGGGTTTTGGGCCCTGGGGAATGCATGAAATGCAACTGAGTGTATGTTTTAAAGTTTCAGAATATCCCATGACAGTCAGGATGCACCCTTATCATCTTACAAAAGGATGCTTTGCCACAGGGTCCAAATGAGGGCCCTGAGCATGTGCAGTACACAGACAGCTTTAGGCAGTGCTGCTCAGCAGGCGCCGCCTCGGTCCCAGCCCCAGGACTGCAACCATGGTGGTTATAGTGGCGGCGAAGTAGCTGCCTCATTTCTCCAGTCCATGCCTGCACCTTCATTCAGATGAGTCTCCCAGGACCCCTCCCATGTCCAAATCGATCCTATTCTATCCTGTTCTAACTAACAGTGTGTGTCCCCGAGAGACAGAGTCTAACACTGGATCTGGTAGGACATGAGACTCTTGGCACTTGAAATTTCTTTACAACTCCTGCAGCCAAGGAAGGTAATGGGGGTATGATCTGATCCACCTGCTCCTGCCCTGTTCAGTACTTGGTAACCATCATCATTTCCTAGTTCCAGAACCTGCCTGGACCAAGTTTAAGACCAAAGTAGGGAGTAGGGGGCAGATAGGCAATGCAATCCAACATTAAAAGGCACTTGCCACTTACTTGCCCTCACTGGGCCCTGGCCACAGTGAGAGGCTGAATAAGACATGGGGCCTGTCCTCAGGGAGCAAATGCTTCAGTGGGGCTGTCCCACTGTGTCTCTGAACCGGAATATAAATGAAGCTACTGCAGAAAAACCCAGTGCTGCAAAGTGCTAACATCATCAAGCAGGTTGCCTCTGCAGTGCCATCCATAATCTCCGTGACTTCCAGAACCAAAAGAGTTGTTATGTGACTTTCTAAATTAAGCTTTTGCATTACTTTGGAAACTTACAAAGCATTCCTTCCCACAGACACTGTTCCCAAATTAAACTCTTTGTGCTTGTGCAGCTGTTCAAATGTTGGTGAATAGATGGAAAGGTTCTTAGGAAGGGAAGAGAGGTGGGTACCTAGAAGGGAGAGGGGAGCACTGTGGGGAAGGTTTTTTTTTTTTGTGGGGGGTTGGGGTTGAAGAGCTGGGGGTTGGGGTTGAAGAGCTGGGGGTCAGGTAACAGGGATTATAGAAGAGTTGAAGAAGATTATAATCAAGTTAGTCAGTACATAGAATATTTTTTAAATTATTGGGTTTAGATAAGAGTAGGTTAAGAGGGCCTATTATGATCAAGTATTTAAAAGTAAGCTTTTAAGTGGAAAACTTGGTGAGTGGCTATTCCCCACTTCTAATCAGTAGGAGCCAGAGGAAACAAACATAAACTGCCAAGATGGTATCTTAAGATCATGGTGAGGCCCACTTTTGAAGATTTAACAACAGTTAAACACTAGAGTGGGTCACAGAGATCGGCTGGGTGCTCTTCTCCAGAGGCATTCATTGAAAGAAGCAGCCTTTGCATCCTGCAGTGCTGCAGGTGACCTCTAGCCTAGACAGAGCCATGGTCCAGATGAGCTGGCTCGCCAGGTTTTCTTCTGGATTGGGAGAGAAAAGAACTCCTGCAACATTAGAGTCCTTTGGCAGCAGCTGGAAAGAAATGGACAGATTAAAGGCCCACAGTTCCCACCGGCCCACCTCTCTCCAAAATGCCAGGGCTCCTTCTTTCAAGCCACCCTGTGTCATTTGTTTCATACTTTGTGCCTAGAGCTTTGCCTACAAAAATGTGAGCCATCTGAGCTCACATTTTTTTTCAGAGAGCCCTTGCTCACAAAACTTATGTCTGCAGTATTTGAATTGGCTACCAGGCCGCTCACTTTTCCACACAAGCTTTCCCCAACTTATCTCTGGGTTTCTCCCCGACAGCTAGCAATTATTTGGTGGTGATGTAACAGGAAACACAGATTCCTCTTGGAAACCATTTTCATAGGGGTCGGCTGAGTGGTAAGGGATGGAAACGGGGGTTGGAGCAGAATAGAGTTAAGGAGGTAAATAAACCCACCTTTACCAAGATAGTATCATCCATGTGGCTTGGGTGCTCCTCTGAGAGGGCAAGAGGCCCAGCCTGCAGCAACCAGGGCCCTGGGGATCACAGAGGCAGAGAGCTGTGCTGGACGCTGGCTGCCTGACTGCCCCTGCGGTTCCAGGGCAGAGCCCTGAGGAGGATTCCTCTGGTCTTGGCTGTGTGCCAGATTAGCTGTTTGTCCCTCGGCCACTTATCCTCTCTGGGTCTTGATCTCATTGTCTGCAAGAGGAAAATATTTGCAAAAACATCTCTGAGTTTCCAATATACTCTATATTCTGTCATTCTGCACGGCCTTGTGTTTTGATTTTAAATATTAATACTGCCTTTTACCTGTATGGTGCTTTATGATTTATAAAGCACTTTCACACACTTGTCTCGTTTGGTCCTCACAACCATGCTGTGGAATAGCTAGGACAGAAGTTATTCTCCCCATTTTAGAGATTAAGAAACTGAGGATCAAGGAAGTTAGATAATGTGTTATCACACAGATAGTAAGTGAAAAGCCAGGACTCCGGCCTAGGTCTTCCAAGTTGAGCTCAGTTCTTCATCCTTTGGTTGAAGGTTGGGGGCGTGTCCAGTTGCCTTTGAAATCAGGTAATTATGGACTGTCAATCTAGAAAAATGAATTTGGGATTTTTAGATGCTTAACATCTAAACATGGACCTCAGATAAAATGCCCCTGCTCTCAGCCATCTTTATGAACTTTTGCAAATGTGTGAATGCCTAGCTTCTCTGACCAGATTGCAAGCTCCTTGGAGGTTCATGCCTTGTGTTTTCTCTTCCCTGCAACACTTCTCCAGCAAGTGTTCTAGCGCCAAGCACCTAGCAGGGGTAAGAACGTGAAATACGTAAGTGGAACAGATGTCCATTTCCACATTTGACCACTTGTCCTACAAGAACTGTTATCCTTGTACACGTTCTGCCCTAGACAGCCATCTGCCTGCCACACTACTCCCCAAATCCTAGAACACAGCACAGTTTCCCCTGACTGATGCAGCAATATCCTCCTCCTCCTTAGCATTATTTTTCAGGCACGAAATGGGCTCATAGGTACAAAGAGACGTGGCCTCAGTGATCTCATGCCCCAAGAGGCTGATGTAAGTAAAGAAGACAGATTGGCTGCCTTAGCTGGAGAGTAGTGGTGAATTAGTGGGAGGGGCTGCTCTGAGCTTATGTTGAAAGGGAAAGGTGGTGCTGAGGCGGAAGCAGTCAGGAGCATCTGAGGAAAGCTGCCAAGAACATCTGGATGATTGCAAGGAGAAAGTGCCTCCTGCCAGTGGGAGGGATGAATGAGCCTGGGGAATGAACCAACAGGGCTGAGTGCAAGGCCTGTGTGGGTTTTCTGGTCACTTGTGCACAGTTGGCACCAAACCTGAGTGCAGTCTTGCTCCATGTCCCTAGACCTCTATCCTCATCAGCAACTGTGACTTCAGTCCTTTTGTCAGGACTGCAAGGAGAGAAGACTCGGTGATAATCCAGGGATGGCCCCAATCTAAAACTTTGCCCCATTATTACCCTGCCATTATCTTATATCCCAAGTCCTTACTTTCCCAGATTTGGTGGAGAAAGAGAAGGATTCCAAGACTGTTGTAAGCAGGACCACTCCCAATAAATGAAACCATCTCATACCTAGGGACTGACTCAGTTGAGCTCCATTGGCCAGAAGAATCCGAGTTCCAGCCAAAGGTGGTTTTGGTCTCTTCCCTTGTAGCTACCAATGACTCCACCATGAGAAGACTCCGAGGGTGATAGGGTATCAGAGACAGCAGGCACCCTGGGGTTACATATTCATCCAACACCCTCACCGACAGATGAGTATGGTGATGACATAAGTGTCCAAAGCCACCCAGCAGTTTGTGAAAGAATCTGGACTAGAACCCGAAAGTGCTGACCCAGCACCGTGCTAGCTCTCCTCCTACCTTACCTGAGCCTGGCCCTTTCAGATGCCGAAAGTCTCCACCCAGGGGCAACTCTGAGCAACCAAGCAAGGAAGGTCTGAATTTGCAAAACTTCTTTGTGGAAGCAACTGCTCTTTAGGAGACCTCTTTATGTTATAGCCAGTGCCGGAACTCTGCCGCCCCCCAAATTGTGGTTCTAAAAGCTTTTCTGGCTGCCAAGCCTGTCCCCTGTGGCCAGACACAGCGCTTGACCTCATCCTAGTACTCTCATCCACTAATCAGACAACCTGGTGCCTCCTGGTGACACCCTCATCCTGGTCTCATCCTAGTGGTCTCATCCACTAATCAGACAGCCTTGGTACCTCCTGGTTGGGAGTTGGGGGGGGTGGTGACACCCTGTCAGGTGCAAGGTGGAAGCAGAGTGCCTTGCACAGACACTTCATAATGTTCTACAAGTAAATGACAAGTTTCTAACTCTTATGCACTCCCTTAACTCACCACTTCGAAAAGCAACCAGCAAACTTGCATTCAACCTGCAGAGCAAAGCAACTCAAATAAACAGATTTTTATTGAGCTACAGTTGGAAAGGCAGTGTACCAGATGCTGAGCTCTATACAAAAACCGGCCCAAGTGCCTGCTTTCAAAGGACTCACAGTCCAACTGGGGGAGAACAGGTGAAATTATACTTGAATTATGTCACAAGGCAGCCATACAAGAAGTGGCATGAAGCAACAAATGACCATTTGCAAAATTATTGGAATAGATCATTTGTGTATTGGTGCACAGAAGAAGAGAACACTGTGAACTAAACAGGCTGGGGAAGTTTGTGGAAAAGGAAAAATCTGATCAGGACTTTAAAGGACGGGAAGAATTTAGAATGGAGAGAAGTTCCAGAAATTGGTAACTGTGAGAAAAGCTACAAAAATAGAAAAATGCAAGCGTGCTGAGGGTAGTGAGTAATAATAGTCATAATAGTAGATGGTGCTTATCACATATCAGACCCTAATTTAAGCAACTAACATTTATTAATTCTCTTGATTCTCATGCAATTTAAATTATTTCTGTTATTATGCCACTTTTACAGTTGAAGAAACTGAGCCATAGAGAGGTTTCAGTAATTCACCTGAGGACACAGCCTAAAAGTGCCTGAGCTGGGATTTGGGCCCAGAGGCTATACATCCAGCCACTGCTTATACCACTGCTCTCACCATGGCTAGAGGAGTTGATTTGTTGATAAGGTGTATTGAGGGCAAATGACGGAGGATCTCGACTTGATTTTGTGGACACTAGGGAACCATTAAAGGTTTCTGAGCAGGAAAGTAGATCTAGGACTTAGGTTTTCACATTGAAATACACACAGGAAGAAAAGCCTGAGGACACATTCATACAAAAAAAGCCCAGAGAAATACATCAGCACATACATACAGATGTCCTTCCTTTTCAGAGTTACTTCTGGTGGCCTCTCAGATCTTAAACTACCAGAGGATCAAATCCTTGGTCAGTGGCACTGAGGGAACAACAAAAAGTTAAGCAGCCCTCAAATCTACCCAGGCACATGCTCAAAGGCTAGGGACAGAGATAGACGTGGAGGAAATAGTAGGCTCAGGGGAGAGTGGGAAAGAGTGGAGGGACACAAGATGTCAGAGAGCAAGAGAGAGGTCAGCAAAATCAGTTGTGACCTCAGGTGTGTAATTCAGCAATATCTTCAGCATGATTGAATCAAGGCTTCTGGAAGAAGACAGCATATTGTCAGCTATCTCCTTGAATATTTTATAACAGCAGATAATTTCTTTAGTCTCTTCCCTCATATTTACAGGCTGAAATGGAAAATATTTTCATGCACAGAATGTTTTTATTTCTCTCTCTCTTTTTAAGACTCAGTTTTGCTAATACATTTCATCAAGGATTATAAAGCTGAACTTGTTCTCATGACCATCTACTATAATGCACGTGGGACAGATGAAGTAATAGGACCTCTGTAAGGGTGGTAATTGAAATAAGAACATCTTTTTTCTTTTTTTCTAGAAACAGTATGCACAAAGGAGCCTGCTCAATCCAATGAAGTCAAAACATGAGGTAATTTGAGTCCTGAGCAGAGGTTAGATAATTGTCTTGGGTCGGGCTTTGGGAACAGTCACAGGAGATGAGGCATCATCCTGTCGAGTTGGTCTTTGGGGGAATATCTGGTTTGTGTGAGTGTTGTTCGGCTCCTGAGTCACAAAGCACGGGTTGTAGGGCTGGCCTTAGTCTGGGCTCCAGGCAAAATTATGTACTCACCCTTGTAAATTGTGGTATTCAGTACAAGCATTGTAGCGGTTTATGGCCACGCCTTCGTGACCCCACTTTTGGAAACAGAGTGCAAATCTGAGTTCCAAGCAGCTGTTTTATATCCACCCACAGGAAAGCAGCAGATAGATGATGTGGGGGTGGGGTGAGGAATGGTGTGTGAATGTCCAAATCTTGTTCTCTTAAACATGTATTTTTGTTTGAAGAATGTGTTGATTCATTTGTACTTAAATGAAAGCAAAAAAATATATAAGAAAGTCAAACGTTGTGCAGACTTACCCTCCTCAGTCCCGTGTGGCATTGGTAAACGGGGGCTGTTCTTTCCTCCTGCCTTTGCTTTCTTCTCGGCCGCAGCTATTTGAGAAGACTTAAGCCCACGCCTGATGTTGAGTCATTTCTGGTGAGGGCTGTGTGTAAGGGGTTTGGAAATGTCACGTTCCCAGACCCTCATTCTAGGAACCAAGTCACTACTTTCAGGCTCTTGAGTTGACCTAAATTCTTCCCTTTCAGCCAGATCTGGGACATCTGGCGCCAAGAACAAACCTGGGTGGCCCCAGAGCCACAGTTCTTCCTATGTTGGCCCTTCCTGGTTCAGTGGCCCAAGTCCCAGAGGTGAACCATTATCCTGGTTTCACCTCCTAAGTTCTGACTTATTGTCTTGCCTAGTACTAGGTACTCGCTAGCACTAGGTACTCTCCCCAGCTCTCATCCATCCTTGTCCCTTCTTTCTACCAGCTGGGGTTTTCTATGATGTCAGGTCATGGAATGACTGTCCCATGGGACCCTCACATTAGTTTCTGTTCACTTAGGTGAGTGTCTCTCAACAGGAGTGGTATTGGAAACTCCAATAGGGCATTTTTGACCGTCACAGTTCTTAGGAGGGGTACTAGCGGCCTTCAGTGAGAGGGAACCAAGGATGCTAGCTATCTGATCGTATGCAGCACAGGTGCCACACCAAGAGGTGCCGTGTGTCCTTTGTAACCTTCAAAAGTCACACTGGACATATGTGTGGGAAAACCTGCTTATAATTATCTGGCTGTGGAACTCCATCCCATTTTACTTGGAAATACAAGTTAATTTTGCATATTTTAATATACACTGACTCTCCTGTAAATACCCCTTAAACATTTTTAAAGGAAGAGAAGATTGTACTGCGTTTGTTCAGAACTTTACCAACAGTAGTCACAATTTCAGAAAAGTACTTCACTGCCAGTAACTTCGCTCTCATTAGTTGAATTGTCAGCACGTGTGTCTCCATCTACATTTGTCTCTGTCACGTTCACTCTGATCTCAAAGCAACTGTTCATTCTACCTTCTAGTTAGTCACCCCTAAACATTAATATACTCCAATATGTATGATTTAGTTATAAATTATTCCTCTACTACCAGTAATTTTTCTTTATTTTTTAAGTTAGGACACTATATTGACTTTTAGAAATATGTATGTAGGAGGTTTATTATTTGTGAATTTCTTTTCAGAATAGTGAATGAGACCTAACAAAACATTCATTTAAGAATAGATCATTGAGTCAAAACATTATCTAACGTAAATCACAGCAATGTTTTCCTAGGTCAGTCTACCAAGGCAATAGAAATAAAAGCAAAAATAAATAAATGGGACCTAATTTAACTTATAAGCTGTTGCACAGAAAAGAAAACCATAAACAAAATGAAAAGACAATATACAGAATGGGAGAAAATATTTGCAAATGACACAAGTGACAAGCGCTTAATTTCCAGACTATACAAACAGCTCATACAACTCAATAACAAAAAACAACCCAATCAAAAATGGGCAGAAGACCTAAATACACATTTCTCTAATGAAGAGATACAGACGGCCAAGAGACGTGAAAAAATGCTCAATATCACTAATTATCGGAGAAATGCAAATCAAAGCTACAATGAAGTATCACCTCATACTGATCAGAATGGCCATCATTAAAAAGCCCACAAATGATAAATATGGAGAAGGTGTGGAGAAAAGGGAACCCTCCTACACTGTTGGTGGGAATGTAATTTGGTGCAGCTACTATGGAAAACAGTACAGAGGTGCCTTAAAAAACTAAAATAGAGTTATCATATGATCCAGTAATCTCAGTCCTGGGTGTATACCCAGAGAAAACTCTAATTTGAGAAGATACATGTACCCCAATGTTCATAGCAGCACTATTTACAATAGCCAAGGCATGGATACAACCTAAATGTCCATCAACAGATGATTGGATAAAAAAGTTGTGGTGTATATACACAATAGAATACTACTGAGCCATAAAAAATTATAAAATAATGCTATTTGTAGCAACATCGATAGACCTAGAGATTATAATACTAATTGAAGTAAGTCACAAGGAGAAATACCATATGATATAACTTACATATGGAATCTAAAAAAAAAATGACACAAATGAACTTATTTGCAAAACAGAAACAGACTCACAGACACAGAAAACAAACTTATGGTTACCAGAGGGGAAGGAGGAGGAGGGATAAACTAGGAGTTTGGGATTTGCAGATACAAACTACTCTGTATAAAATAGATAAACAGCAAGGTCCTACTGTAGCACAGGAAACTATATTCAGTATCTTGTAATAGGACCTATAATGAAAAAGAATATATATATAAATATATATAATGTGTGTGTGTGTGTGTGAATCACTATGCTATATTCCAGAAACTAATACAACATTGTAAATCAACAATACTTCAGTTTTAAAAAATACATAAAGAAGCAACAACAACAACAAAAAGAATAGGTCACTGGATCTGATGGGGCTAAGAATCCTTGAGCTAAGTGGATATTGTGGTACTGCCTATGGAAGGCAGAAAATGACTGAAGATGAGGTTGGTACATTCCTTGGAGAAGGTGGTAGCTGCCACCAGGAGGTCTCATGGGTGGTATCTCCTTGAGCAACTGACTACTTTCCAAATTCCAGTATTTATCCTCATCAGGTTCTCAGAAGTTTTCAGAATCCAGGGTCACGTGAATCACTCAGATCCATGAGGTTACTCATGGTCAATGTACAAATTTACAGTGGGAGGCATTTCTTCCCAGGGACCACAAAGCTTATGTCCACTGTCCAAAGCAGCCATTCCCAGGATCAGAATGAACACAGATGCTGAGCAAAGGCACACATGGTGCTGAAGAGACATCAGAAGGGGCACTCCTGCCCCACAGCAATTGCAAAAGGCAGGGTCCGTCCTCTGCACAGAGCTTGGGTATGTACTGCCAGGTTAAGATGCCTTCGGTTTCCTGTAGCCCAAGATGACCACTTCCCCTTCTGCCCAGACCCTCACCCACCTTCACACAGTCTACCCCCGGGCAATATTCATTTCAATTCAATTGAGTAAATATCTTCTGCAAAATGACATTCACATTCTGGGCCTGCCTTCCTCTGATTACACCCGAATTGCTTGCCTTGATTTGAGTTTTGCGAGGTCCGCACATTTCAGGCAGTCTCTTGCTTTACTCCCACAGGTGACTAATCACATCCATTGTCTGTGAATTTTACTAGTTCAACTTAGAATGTGACCTTATGTCCCTGATCTTCAAATTCATAGAGAGGGAGACTTCCCACTGTTGCTTCCATATCCTGCCAAAACTTATGTCAAAAATGAAGACTAAGACTGTCACAGCCTCTTTCCCTGCTCTGCCCCAGTCCCTATAGCTAGAACAATTTGCCTGATTCTTATCTTAATTTGATAAAGAATATTCCTGCCTCACTCCAGCTCCTCATTGACTCCCCTCCACCCACCCTGGGTGGCAAAAGTTTCAGCACAGATCAAGCTAGAGATTACCTAAATTGTGACAATAACTGATTATGGTTCAGAATAGATAACAGGGGCATCATGGTGTTTGGTTTTTGGGGGTTTTGTTTGTTGTTTATTATTTTTGAATATACAATGACTTCCACTCACATAGATTGGTTAGAGATGGAGTGATTAACTGAGTAATCTAGTTAATTAAGAGAGAGTATATATAACATAAGTGAACAATGATTTTTCAAAGAATTATTCATGAAATACAGTAAATTCAAAATGTATATTAATTATAGTTGAGTTGTTTTTTTCATGGTTCAGAAGAGAAGAGTTCAGGGAAGTATACTTGACCCCGGCACCTATCATTATTACATTATAGGCTGAAATAATGTTTCCTCAAGCTTTTCATCCCAATCACTCAAAGCCTCTCAGTCCTCATCAGTGTTCACTGTGCTCTTTGACTTCCCAGAATTGAAACTTTCACTATGATTTCTGCATCAGTAAGAAGCAGTCACTTTAACCTCCTTGTAGCTTCAGCTCACTCTTGTATCACTTCCATTAGCTTTTCTGATTGAGTATGAAGAAGCTTCCCTCACCAAATTAAGAATTCATGTCAGTATATTTCTGTAAGGCTTTATTTTGTGTGCTGGGGGTAGGGGTGGGATTAGGTTGATTTATATATTTATTTAATGCAGATACTGGGAATTAAACCCAGAACCTCATGCATGCTAAGCACTCACTCCACCACTGAGCTATAACCTTCCCCTGTAAGGCTTTAATTTAATGCCATCCATTCTTCTTCATTAGAAGAAGATACAGTAAATATAGCACAAGTTCATAGCTTTCTCCAAGAACATTTAAATATTGAATGAACACTAAAGTGAAATTTAAGTGTGATATTTTAAATTGTACATCATTTATTCATTTATTTAATTATTCAGTACATGAACATTTATTAAACATCCATCATGTGACAGACACTGGCTTTGGAGATACTAAGATAGCAAGTCATGGTCCCAGTTCTCAAGGAGCTCATAGTTTAAAAGAGGAGAGACATATATAAAAATACATCTTCACCTCAGTGTAATGGGTACTACTGTGGAGGTTTGCTGATGCTCACTTGTGGCACAAAGGAACTAAATGATCAACTCTGCCTAAAGAAGAGGGCTACCGATGGTTCACAGAGGAAGATGCTTATAATGAATTTTGAAGGAGAGGTAGAAATTTCCCCACCAGATACAACAAACAGGGACATTTCAGAGAGATGGAAGAGGATGTGCTAATGTAAAGGGGCAAGTAACAGTAATTGCTACTTTTTCCCAATAGCTGGGAACTAGAAGCGGTTTGATGGTACTGGTGCCTAAGATAAGACCTTACAGGAGATGGGGCTGGAAGGGCTAGATCCGAAATGGTACTGAATTCCTTGATAGAGAGTTTGGATTTCATTCATTTGGCAGTGGGCAATAATTGGGTGCTAAATGGGGAAGTGATTTGATCATATCTGTAGGAAAGACCATGATAGATTCCATGTGGATGAATATTTGGTAAGACCAGAGGTAAGGAGTGAAGTAGAAATAGTTGGCTGACCACTGAAGATTCTTGATGCTGGAAAGCATTTGCTCCATGAGGGTCAACATTTCCTAGATCTCTCCAAGTGGAGCCATGTGACTAGTTCTGACTAAACCAATGTGAGTAAAAGTGTGTAGGGCATTCTGAGCCAAGGTGGTTAAGTAGACCTACCTCATGCTGCCTTCCCTTCCATAGCAGCTCTGGAGGCCTCATGTTGAAGATGGTTGTGTCACAAGATGGAAGGAACCTGGATTCCTGAGTCAGAGAATAGGTGCCCAGGAGAGCCAAGAACACCTATATTGAACTTTGCATAAGTAAAATAATAATCTGTGTGTGTGTTAGGCCTCAGAGATCTAAATATTGTTGAAACTGTTAGATTACCCTGACAAATGCAGGAGGAGTGTTAGGAGATGTTTACAATATTGGAGATAAGACATAGGCTTTCTATATTACATCCTGAGGTATAGGAGCCCTCGAAGAAGGTAAGTGGAAGATGGAAGAAAGAGGGATAATTATTTATGGATAGTATTGAGAAGTCAGAAGGAGATGGGATCCAGAGCATAGGAAACATTAGCTCCCTCAACAGAAGGAGGGAAGAAGGGATGTCTCTTTATTTAAAACAGAAGGGAAGACACATCTATAGGTGAGTAGTAAGAATCTACCTAGTAGCTACATTTTCTCTTAGACATAGGAGGTGAAGACATCTGCTGAGAGAGTGAGAGGACAGCAGTAAAGGTCCAAGTCAAATGTTTATTAGTATTCATTTCTCTGAAGAACAGGAGAGAGCTATGCAGAGATATTTAACAAGTGAAAGGCTGCCAGCACATGGTAGCATATAGTTGGATGAGTTTTCTCCAGCCAAGCTCATCATTCTGGGAATAGATAGCGGAAAGATGGATTTTAAGATTGATCTAAGATTAAAGGATTGCAGAGTAGGTGCAGTGGAAGAACAAAAGAATGGTGGAATTGGCTCAATAAGTTACAATAGGCTTAACTACTGTAATCAGGGACCCAACAATAATTCAGTGGCTCTGACAAGATAGAATTTTTTCAATTCTGGTACTGTGGAGTATTCCACACATTCTACAATGAATGCAGCTAAAAAACCTGGACAGAATGTATGGAGCAGCTTTTTGAGGACTCTGAAAGTTAAATAGTAGTTGGTGGTTGGTGAAGAGGACTAAAATTCGAAGTACCATCAAACCTGTGGTGAGTTTGTCATCTTTTTCCTCCAGTAAGGAGCATAAAACCTGAATGTGGGCATCTGCACAGAGGGAGCTCCAGAAGTCCTATAGCTCTGGCTCAAAGAGCAGGAAGGATCTCCCAATGCTGAAAGAGTAGAGGAACACTCCCCATTTTTTTTCTTTTCTCCATTCTCTCACACCCTAACTCCTAAGAAATCCCATGATGGCAGTGGGATGGGCATCAACTGTAGTGACAATGGGGCTGCAGGATGCTAAAATGCTAAGGAAGAGGAACTTTTCTCTCTGATCAGAGGAGCTGTGTTTAGCTGTGTGGGACAGACTCTTGTTGCTTTTTGTCTTCTCTCTGTCCTCCTGCTGGTTGGTCCTGGACATCAATGTAATTGCAAAATGTACACATCATAGTGAATAAACATAGCTCCAACATTCTGGTTGTAATCAGAAAGTACTGAAGAGATTACCACAGAAAGGAGATTGGAAAAGCAGCCCTGTAAACTTGCTTATGAATTCCTGGGCCCACTTCCAAGTGTCCATGCCCATGCCCATGCTGACCCTAAACAGCTTGCGAGTTTAAGAACTGAACTACAGGATAGATCACTGCCAAGGTTCCAAACTAACCACTGGTTGGTGCACATGCAAGACAGATCTGAATAGCACTGAGAGGGTTTTGAAATCAGCCATCACACTGAAACCACAGAAAACTGGCTTGGAACTTGTACCTGAACCTAACTGGGTTGATTATATGTTAATATAAAACAAATACCCAGAATCCCATAATATCATATTCAAAGTGTCCAGGATAAAATCTAAAAGTAATCAGTATGTGAAGAACCAGGAAAATCTCAACTTTGCATGGTAAAAAGACGATTAATGGGTGGCAATGCCAAGATGACATGCATGTGAGGAATTATCTGGTAAAGATTACAAGTAGCTATTATAAAAGTGCTCGAAAAAGTAAGGGCATGCACTCTTGAAATATAAAAAGCTAGAAAGTCTCAGCAAAGAAATTGAAAATATAAAGAATAAACAAAAGGAAATTTTAGAATTAATAAAACACAAAAGTGAAAGAAAAAACTTATTGATTGGCTCAACAGCAGAATAGAGATGGCAGAGGACAGTGTAAGTGAACTTGAAGACAAATCAAAAGGATTTACCCAAAGTGAACAACAGAGAGAAGAAACATTTTTTTAAATTATTTATTCATTTATTATTTTTTAATAATAGAGTTTCAGAGACCTGTGGAATGATACCAAAAGATATAGCATTGATGTCATCAGAGTCCCAGAGAGGATAAAAATGCATTGTAGAAAACGTATTTGAAGAAATGATGACTAAAAATTTCCTAAATTTTGTGAGACATAAATCTACAGACTCAAGAAGCTCAGCAAACCTCAACAGGATAAACTCAAATAAATCCATGCCCAGACACAGATTAAGCAAATTTATAAATTAATGACAAAGAAAATCACTTGAAAGTGACCAGAGGAAAATGACATATTATTTGTAGGTGAACAACAATTCAAATGATTGTGGAATTCTTACTGGATACTATGGAGGACAGAAGGAAGAGGAACAATGTTCCTAAAGTACAGAAAGTAAAAACACTGTCAAGCCAGAAATCTAGATCTAGCAAAAAAAAAAAAAAAAAAAATCCTTCAGGAAGGAAGGTGAAATAAAGGCATTCTCAATAAAGGAAAACTATGAGCCAGCAGACCTGTCCTAAAATAATTGCTAAAATAATAATTCCTTTTAAGGAAAAATGATACCGGAAGAAGGAAACTTGGAATATCAGAAATGAAGAGAGAGCAACAAAAATAAGAAATATATAGGTAAGTATAAGAGCATTCTTCTCCTCTTGAAGTCTTTAAAATACTTTTCTGAAGCATAAATTAAAAAATATCTAGAAGTGAACAAAAGTGAAAATACAACACACCCAAATTTGTGGATGCAATTAAAGAACTGCTTAGAGAGAGGGATTTATAGGATTAAATACTTATATTGGCAAGGAAGAACATCCTCAAATCAATAATCTAAACTTCCACCTTGGGAAACTTTAAAAAAGATGAGCAAAATCAAACCCAAACAGAAGGAGGAAAAAAATAAAGACCAAAAATCAATGAAATTGAAAACAGAAAACTATCACTGAAACAAAAACTCAATAAAACTGATAAATCTTTAGCCAGAGAGAAAAAGAGAGAGCGAGAAAGGGAGAGGAGGGGAAGTGAGGGAGGCAGGCAAGGATTGCTAATATCAAAAATGGAAAAGAGATATGACTCAGATCCTAGACACTAAAAGAATATTAAGGGAATACAATGGAAATATTAAGAATATTAAAGGAATAATATGAAGAACAACTCTACACACAGAAATTCAACAACTTTGATTAAATGGACTAATTTATTGAACATTACAAACTATGAAATGTACCAAAGATTAAATAGATAATAAAGAGACTGAATTCATAGTATGCCTCATTTATCATAGATTAATTTTGACCATAAGTTAATGGGTTTGTTTCTGGACTTTCTATCCTGTTCCATTGGTCTGTGTGTCTGTTTTGGAGCCAGTACCATGCTGTTTTGATTACTGTAGCTTTGTAGTATAGTTTGAAGTCAGGTAGCATGATTCCCTCAGCTCCATTCTTCTTTCTCAAGATTGTTTTGGCTATTTGGAGTCTTTTCTGTTTCCATACAAATTTTAATATTTTTTGGTTCCAATTCTGTGAAAAACATCATTGGCAATTTGATAGGGATTGCATTGAATCTGTATATTGCCTTGAGTAGTATGGCCATAATAATAATATTGAATCTTCCAATTCAAGAACATCATATATCTTTCCATCTGTTTGTGTCATCTTCAGTTTCTTTCATCAGTTTCTTATAATTTTCAGAGTACAGGTCCTTTGTCTCCTTAGGTAGGTTTATTCCTAGGTAGGCTGATGTGATGGTAAATGAGATTACTTCCTTAATTTATTTTTCTGCTATTTAGTTTTAGTGTATAGAAATGCAACTGATTTCTGTATATTAATTCTTTATCTTGCAACTATACCAAATTCATTGATGAGCTCTAGTAGTTTTCTGGTAGCATCTTTAGGATTCTCTATGTATAGTATCATTTCATCTGCAAACAGTGACAGTTTTACTTCTTCTTTTCTAATTTGAATTCCTCTTATTTCTTTTTCTTTTCTGATTGCTGTGGCTAGGACTTCTAAAACTACGTTGAATAAAAGTGGCAAGAGTGGGCATCCTTGTCTTGTTCCTGATCTTAGAGGAGATGCTTTCAACTTTTCCCTGTTAAGTATGATGTCAACTGTGGGTTTGTCATATATGGCCTTTATTATGTTGAGGTATGTTCCATCTATGCCCACTTTCTGGAGTTTTTATCATAAATGGATGTTGGCTTTTATCAAAAGCTAATTTCCAAAGTATACAAACAAGCTAATACAGCTTAATATCAAGAAAATAACCCAGTCCAAAAATTGACAGATCTAAATAGATGTCTTCCAAAGAAGACATCAAGATGGCCAATGGGCACATGAAAAGATGCTGAGTAGCACTAATTATTAGAGAAATGCAAATCAAAACTCCAGTGAGGTATCACCTTACACCAGTCAGAATGGCTATCATCAAAAAGTCTACAAATAATAAATGCTGGTGAGGGTGTGGAGAAAAAGGAAGCCTCATATACTGTTGCTGGGAATATAAATTGGTGCAGCCACTATGGAGGACAGTTTGGAGGTTTCTTAAAAAACTAAAAATAGACTTACCATATACTCCAGCAATCCCACTCCTGGGCATATATCCAGAGAAAATTATAATTCAAAAAGACACATGCACCCCAATGATCATAGCAGCATTATTTAGAATAGACAAGACATGGAAACAACCCAAATGTCCATCAACAGATGACTGGATAAAGAAGATGTGGTGTATATATATATATACAATTGAATGCTACTAAACCATAGAAAAGAATGAGATTATTGCATTTTCCACAACATGGATGGAACTAGAGATGATCGCATTAAATGAAGTAAGTCAGACAGAGAAAGACAAATATCATATGATATCACTTACATGTAAAATCTAAAAAAAAAAGATACAAATTCTATTTACAAACCAAAAACAGACTCACAGACATAGAAAACAAACTATGGTTACCAAAGGGGAAAAGGTAGGAGGGATAACCTAGAGGTTGGGGATTAACAGGCACACATTACTATATACAAAATAGATAAACAACAAGGACCTAGTGTTTAGCACAAGGTCCTATTCAATTTCTTGTAATAACATATAATAGAAAAGAATTGGAAAAGAAAAAACATTAATGCATGATATGTGTAACAGAATCACTTTGCTGTACACCTGAAACTAACATTGTAAATCAACTATACCTCAATAAAATTTTTTTTAAATGTTACCCATTTCTGTCTTCCTTTCTTTTGCTAAGTGCTATAATTATCTAATAATAGAATAACTATATTCGGGTAGGATGATGATTCCAAAATGCCATGTCATCTCAAGCACAAAAATATGATGAAACCAATTTTTAAAAAATTATTGCCCATCCATGCATGACTTTAGACTTTTAAGAGCGACACCTTTGAAAATGTTAGGACTATTACATTTGCTGATCTTTGTGCCTGTAGCATTAATGTGCAAAAATACTCATTGCATCTGTCCTGTTTAATAGTCTGCTTCTTTTTCCTCTTTGTTCTTCTGAAGTCATGGGTAATGAATTCAGTCAGAAAACAGGAGTAAGTTGGCAAAGCCAAAGCAGACCAGTTTCATTAGCTCAATGAAAATAGTTCAGGGGCAAGACCTTCATCAGCTATTATGTGTCTTGATCAGAGTTCTGTCATTGCTAGTCTTTAAAAAAATAACTTTACTGTAGCTTCACATTCAGCTTTTTTTTTTCTGGACATGTATCAGGCTTCTAATATATCCTTAAATAGAAAGTAATGAATGTAAAGCTATAGAACTTTGTATAAATATCAGGTTCTGTTGTTATTTTTCACCAAATTCTGAATGTCACCATTCAGAAACCATATATGGTTCAGTGAGGTGCTTCTGCTTATAGAAACTCTAGTTTTTCTCAGGGAGCTGTAGCCAGAGGTAGAGACACTCTCTAAACATTGAACCAGGAGCTATTCAGATAGAACACTGTGTAGGATATGCAGCATGTGTCTATCATTCAACAACTTCATTTGAATCAGTACCAACAACAAAACAACAACAAAAGCCTTGATGTCTTATAAGCTGATGGAGCTAGAATGTGCTGTACCTGTATGGCACACTGGAACTGGGAGATTTAAGAAGGTGTGACCAGGGTGTAGGGCCCTCAAAGAAGGGAGTGATTATCAAAACCCAGAGGAAGCATCCTGTGTGGAGAGGAGCTAAGACTTTTGGGCAATGGAGCAGGAGAGAGCTAAGGAGGGGAGCATATAAACCTTGCCCCTACTCTCCTTCCTCTTTCTCATCTCCTAACATTACTCCCTATATTGACCAAACACAAGTGGAAACCAGCAAGCAAATTGGTGCAGCCTCTGTAGCAGAGTAAGATGGAGAAGTGTATAGAGGGGATCTGCAGGGGCACAGGGAAGCTGTCGGGCACAGGGGGCTGCTTCAACTGTCTAAGTAAGAGACCACCTACTGAATTTGAATCTCAGCTATGCCCTAAACTTTGTGCTGTGTGACTGTGGAAGATGCTTAACTGCTCTGAGCCACAGTGTCCTGTTCTGTTCTGTTAAAGTGAGAGAGAAAATACTTACCTCACAGAGTTACTGTGAAGATAAGGTTAATGTGTGTAACATGAAGTGTAGCGCCTGGCACATAGTAAGTGCTAGATCAATGATGTTACTTTCCCTTCTCCACTGAATTTATTCTCTGCTTGCCTCTTTTAAGCCAAGCCTAGAGATCTACTTTGTTTTTAACATTTGCGTGCTTTAGAAAAATCCTATTTGAAAAGGCCCTGGGGAAGTGTCAGGATCATTGCTATGTCAGATGTATTACCATAATAATTGCCTTGGGTCAGAATATTGTTTAAGCAGAAAAACATTTATTTTTAATTCTTCAGAAGTGCTGTGCACACTACAAGGGACTAATTTGACCCTTAGCAAATAATCCAACATGAATTACCACCTGTTTACCAGAAGCAGCAGTTTATTTCCTAGGATTGCTAGACACTGACATCAGCTGTACCCTATTTGTTTGTGTCAAGTAATGAGATGCTTTGCATGCAGAACACTTTCATTGCATCACCTTTGGGTGAAGCTCAGAAGATTTGCTGTAAGCCAGTTTGCTCATTTCAAGGATTAGAAGAGCATTTTTTATTGTAAATTGAACACAAATTTGCCAGGTCATTTCCAAGTTCTGATGGAAAGTCTATAATGTATTCCTATAATCATCTAATGTTTTTAATCCATGATCCCTCAGACTGGAATATTTCTGCTATTCCATTTACCCAGAGTAACTCCAAAACAATGATGGTTGCCCTGCTGGCTAGGCTTCCAGAGGAGTCTGGACCATGCCCAGGCTGCAGGCTTTCCCGGTGGGGTGCTCTGATGATGGGGGGGGAATACTGAGGGTATTGAATGCAGTATTGAGAAAGCCCCATAAAATGATTATAATGCTGACATATGTATCCACTTCCCATTTTACTAAGCAACTTCACAGCCATTATGCCAGTTGAGGTGAGTAGAATAATTACCTCCTTACTCTTTACATATGAGAAAACTGACTCTCAGGGATGTTAAGTAGCTTCCCCAAGATCTTCCAACAATTTGGATTGGCCCAAGGATTAGAATATAGAGCTTCGGATTCTAAAGCACTTGTTCAGGGATGAAAAAAAAGTTACATCCCAGAGTCACTTGCCTGCTCTCTGTAAAAGAATAAAAGACCACCAGAGCTTCAACAGTAAAAAAGAAAGCACAATAGAGTTTATTTCTTTGCCTGACAAGAAAACACTCATCATTTAAAAGAAAAAAATCAGTGACTAGTTTGCTGAGAGGGGAAAGTTAGAATTTTCTAAGTGCTGTAGAAAGGTAGAAGAGATTCAAGGTGGTTATGCTAAGTAAACATTGAAAACTAATTCTCTGGAAAGAATGGAGCCAGACTCTAGGTCTTACATGATTGATTATAACAAGCACCAGAAGTTGATATCCCTTTTTCAGCTTCAACTGATTACAGTAGTTAAGTACAACATCCAGTTTTGACATCTTCTCAAACTTAAAATTCTCAAATATTCATCAGAATTACACAAAGAGCTTGCTGACACACAGATTGCTGGGCCTAACCTGACCCTAGATGGCATAACACCTGTGTTTCTAACCAGTTCCCGAATGACGTTTTGCGGCTGGTCCAGGATCCATCCTTTGAGAACCACTATCCCTGACACATGATGCTATAAAGGGGGAGTTCTAATTTTGTACCTCTTTGATATCAACTGCCTCTTTAGGATTCAACTACGGGATGACACCCTCACACCCAGGAGGGACAGAAGTATCACCTGATAATAACCTTCATATTCCACTTAGGGAAGAGCTGCATTTTTTTCCATCAGTAGTTTTCAGAGAAGGGAACTATTTTTATGGGGGACGAGGGGATAAAGACACTGCTCGTGGAATCTGAAGTCAACACAACTTCATACTGAAGATTTTCTGCTCACTCACCTTCCTGGTGGGGAATCAGTACTGAATTATTTGATTTGCCTTTTATAAAGATAGCATTACATGCATTGATTCAACCTCATTACATTTAGGGTTTGCTTTTATTACCTTACCCTCCCTGATCAATAATCACATTTTTCCATCCTCGTAACCTTTTCTCATCCAATTTTTGGTCACTGTACAATCTGATTTATTTCTGCTGTGACTCAGCTTTACAGTTCTCCAAGCTTACAATTCTCTGTTTACACTTTCATTGTTCCTTTGTCAGGCACGTATCCTAAGTAAATGATATTTTTGTGCCTGTTTCTCTTCCGGTGGACTGGTGTCTGTGGAGAGACGGAGCTTAGCAGAAGGCTTTGTTTTCCCCATACCACTAGTCCAAGCTCTACATGTAATAGATGCTCAATAAATTTTGGTTTGAATTTGTTGGCAGTTTTTAATCAGATATGCTTTAGCTGATTTTTTTTATTCACATAAGTAAAATTTTATACCTTTTGTTATCATATAGTTCTGAGTCATGACAAACAAAAAGCCGTGTAACCAACACCACAATTAAAATAGAGAACAGTTCTATCACCCTAAAAACTCCCTCATACATGCTGCCCCTTGGTAGTCAAAAACTCCCCCTTCCTATAGTCCCTGGCGACTTCTGGTCAGTCCCCTGTCCCTACCGTTTTGCCCCTTCCTGACGGTCATATGAAGGGAATCGTGCAGTACCTAGCCTTTGAATATGGCTTGTGTCACTTAGGAAAGTGCATCTGAGAGTCATCCATCTTGGCAAGACTGTATCACTAGTTCAGTCTTTGCTGCTGAGTAGTGTTCCACTCTGTGGATGTTCCACAGTTTGTTTACCCATTCACTAGCTCAAGGACTTTGGGTTGTTTCCAGTCTTTGACAATTATGAATAAAGCTGTTGTAAATATTTGCACACAGGTTTTAGGGAGGAACATAAATTTTCATTTCTCTTGGATAAATACCTGAGTGGAATTGTGGGGTAATGTGATAGATCTATGTTTAATTTTATAAGAAACTGCCAGAGCTTCTTATAAAGTAGCTGTATCACTTTGTATTCCCATCAGCAATATGTCACCCTGTTGCTCTGCATCCTCAGTGGCTCTAGGACTTGTCTGTTTTTTTTAAGCATGCTAATAGATATATAGTATTTTTTCAGCATGGTATTAATCTGCATTTCTCTAACAAATAATGATATTGAGCATTTTTCCATGTGCTTGTTTGCCATCCATGTATTATCTTCTTTAATGAAATATTTGTTCAAATCTTCTGCCCATTTTTGAGTTGTTTGCTTCCTTACTGTTGAGTTTTGAGAGATCCTTATATATTTTGGATAAAAATCCTTTGTCAGATATGGGATGTGCAAGTATCTCACCCAGTCTATAACATATCTTCATTCTCTTAACAGTCTGTGTAAAGTTAAATTTTTATCAGGTTCTATTTACTAATTTTTTCCTTTAGGAATCATGTTTTTGCAAGTCTAAGAACTCTTTGCCTGAGTTAATCCCATAAAGATTTTCTCCTGCTTTCTTTTAAAAATGTTATAGTTTTACATTTTATATTTAGGCCCATGACCCATTCTAAGTTAATTTTTGAACAAAGTTTGGAGTATGCTTTGAGGGTCACTTTGATGCATATGGGCATCCAATTTTCCTACACCTTTTGTTGAAAAGACTGTCCTTCCATTGACTTGCATTTGCATTTTTGTCAAAACCCAATTGACCATATTTGTGTGGGTCTATTTCTAGATTCTCGATTCTGTTTCACTAATCTATATACCTATCTTTTTACTAGTACCACACAGTTTTGATTACTGTACCTTTTTAGGAAGTCTTAAAACCAGGTAGTCTGACTCTTTCAACCTTGTCCTTTCCCCAAATTGTTTTTGTTGCCAAGTCAGGCCCCATTAAGGGTCCTTCTGCCCAGTGTTGCTCATGCCAATAGAACAAGACTGAGTTCATTTCAGAAGCAAAGGAAAGCTTTATTCCTTGATCAGAGAATGGAGTGGTGGAGGCTCATGCTCTAGAGCGCACGCTCTCGGGGAAAGGCCAGCCGTGCTCGAGGCTGCTGGGGAGGAATCGCGGCAGTGTGGAGGGGGCGGAGCTCTCGCGGGTCCAGCACAGCCGCGCTGCTCACGCCCCAGATCGCAGTGCCGGGCGCAGCGTCTCCGCACACGGTCCGCCGCCGCCATCTTGAACTGCAGTGCGGCGGGCGGCGCTTCTGCACCGGCCGGAGCTGAGGTGTTTGCGCAGCCATTTTGTAGGGTGAACTCTAGTCTGAAGCACTGGGTGCGAGGCTTCTGTATGCAGCGTCCTGCGAGCAAGTGGAACTAGACTGAGCACAAAGGAAAAGAAAAAGGTTAGACTTGACTTTATTACCCAGATTCTATTTTTATTCCCCGGGAATTGTTAATGGGCTTTGCCGGTGACAGATCCCTCCTCTGTTGTCCTGTTCTTCATTCCTGAGAGGTGCAAGTCCGTCTTCTGTAACTGCTTTCTGCTGCGTCTGGGCATTGTCACAACCTCACATGGAGGAGCAAGACTTCTCCCCAGCTGCCTTTAGACAGGTTTGATGGTCACCAGGCCTCAGCCCAGACTGTTTGTATCTATGAGCCACCGCCGTTTGTCTAACATTTTGGAGACAGAAGATATCAGGCAATTTAAAACAGGCCAAATATTAGCAAGAGGATAATGATCACGTGTTAAATTTTTCCCCAAAATGCAGTTCTTTTGCCTGTAGACAGAAGCATGCCCTGATGTTGAGGCTCACTGCTGTGGCCTGAATGTCCCTGGTCACATTTTATTGTTTTTTGGAAGAGAAGCTTCAGGTCAGGGAGAGGTTCACATGAATTGTCAAGGGGGTCCATTGCCCCAGGTTGTGTCTCTGGAGTTTCAAGCTTGGGGACCTCTACACTCAAGCGTGATGTACCCACAGAGTGATCCCTGCAACTTCAGGGCAGGTGGTTAGGATTACCAAGTGGGGTCAGTTCCCCTTAGGAGTGAGTTGGTCTTATGGGCTGCCAATTTTCTGGGTTTTAGGTTCACCCAGTCTCCTGACAGGAAGGGATGCAGGGCCAGATCAGTGCACTGGTTACCATATTCTGTGGCAGCCTTCGTGGTTTCTTCACCTGGAGGGCACTTGAGTTGTTCCATTCAAGGGGGTTAAGGTGTCCCTTCTCTTGGGTTTAGGAACGAGTCTACCATACATGAGTTCAAATGCACTTAACTCTAACTTATCTCTTGGGGCTAACCACATTTGGAGCAGGGCAATCAGAAGCAACTTAATCCAGTTTTCTTGGGTTTCCTGACATAGCTTGGCTAAGGCTCATTTCAAGATCTGATTGGATCTTTCTACTTTCCCTGATGATTGGGGTCTCCAGACTGGGTGCAAGGTCTGTTTTATGTCAGGGCACTTGTTCTCCCCTTCATCACTTGAGACACAAATGCTGGACTAGAATCACTTTGTTAGGAATCCTGGAAGCCCCACATGAGGGCATTATTTCTGTTAGTAATGCCTTAGCCCCTTCAGCTGCCTTTTCAGTTCCAGTGGAGAAAACTTCTCCTCATCCTGCAGAACGTGTCCACTAGCACCAAGAGATACCTGAAGTTACCCGATGCTCCCGGCATGACGATGAGATCAGTCTGCCAGTCTTCCCCAGGATATGTCACTCTGCTCTGAATGGGCCTAATCTGGAGGCCTCTGGAGAGTTTGGTGTTGGGGCTGTTCATTGTGCAGATGGGGCATGTCTCAACTATCCCACTGATTGTACTTTTCATGCCAGGAGTTGCCATGACCTCAGCTAACCAATTACATAGGGCTTCCCTCCTGTGGTGAGTCTCTTGATGAGCCTCCCTGATGGCTTGACAAGGTGCAATTTGGGGAAAGAAGTATTGCCCATGTTCAGTAACTAGCCACCCATGGCCTCTTAGATCTCTACTGAAGCCCCATTTTCAGGCTTTATCTAATTCTTCCTTTGTGTAAATTGGGAAATAGTTGGATGGATCTGCCCTTTGAGATATGAGGGGTAGTTGCCAAGTTGCTGGTTCCAGGGCCGCCCTTTTGGCAGTTGCATCCCCCTTGTTGTTTCCTTTTTATTACTTCTGCACCTCCCTTTTTGGTGACCCCTACAATGAATCACCGCCATCTTTTTTGGAAGCTGTACAGCTTCTAAGAGCTTCAGTATGCGTAAGCCATTGTGTGTGTAGGGTGCCACACTCATACTAGGAATCTGCATAAACATTTAAGATCTTCCCTGTCCTGAGGTCTAAGGCTTGGGTGAGGGCTATCAGCTCAGCCTTTTGGTGCTGAAGTCCCTGGGGGTACGCTTCGTGCCTCTGTGACTTGGGTCTGAGAGGTCACTGTGTATCCTGAACCCCACTAACCTTTTCCACTCCCTTATAAAACTGCTTCCATTTGTGAATCATTCCTCTTTGGTGTTTGGGAGAGGCTCACTTCCTAGGTCGAAGTGACTGGAATAGATCATGTCTGTGGTTTCTATACAGTCATGCTCCAGGAGCTCTGTTTCTGAGGGTAGCAGTGTGGCAGGATTTAGCAAGTGACAGATTTTTATGGTAACCACTGGGTTGTCTAAAAGCATATCCTGGACTTGAATCGACCTTCCAGGGGAATAGGCGTTCAGTTCCCTTGGAACTTACTAAAGCCGGAACCTGGAGTGGAGTCCATATAGTGACTGGCTGACCAAACGTTAACTTTTCAGCCTCCTTGGGAGGGTTGTGGTAGCTGCTACTGCTCATAAGCAAGGAAGATCCCTTGGTGGTTTGATCTACATGTTTAGAGAAATAAGCAAGCACTGGAGTAAGAGGTCCCAGTTTCTGAGCTAATACTCCAAGGGCAATTCCCCTTCTCTCATGAATGGAAAGGTCAGAGGGTTTAGCTAAATCTGGGAGGGCTGGGGCAGGGGCTTGAAGTAATTGCTTTTTCAGTTCTTGAAACACCCCTTCACATTCTGAATTCCATTCAAAAGAATCATCATCTTTTCCTTTTGACATTTCATATAGAGGCCTAACTATTAGACCATCGTTAGGGATCCAGATATGGCAAATCCCAGCCACCCCTAGGAAGCCCCTAAGTTGTCTTCAAGTTTTAGGGGGAGCAAGGCTGCAAATGGCTTCTTTCCTTTCCTGGGGTAGGCTTCTCTGGCCTTCTGTGAGAATGAAGCCTAGGTAGGTCACCCTAGTTTGTGACCCATTGATGGGCCAACTTTCCCCAACCCCCAGCCCATATTGGGGCCAGGCTGTATTACATAGATGATTAAATATTTCTGCAGAATGCACCCTAACAGGCCAGCCTTCTGTATGGTGAACATTTGGTTCCCCTACCTTAGATGTTCTGTTTTGCATTTGTTTCCAACTACCAAGGGGGGCATTTGGAGTGATTTGTTGGCACACATGACCCAAGATTTGACCCAAATAAGATTTCTGGTTCAGGAAATTTGGAACCAGTACCAGACTGATTATGGAGTCCTCAAAAGACCAAAATAGGAGGTGTCCAAATGGTGTGGACTCTGATATAACTGAGGAGTCTCCCTTAAATTCGTAATGGCCTGTGCTTGAGATAGTTAAGTCCCTTCTCAGTCAGAATGTCCCACAGGAGGTTAGATGGGATAGCCTCCAAGCCAGAGCAGCTTAGCCAAGTTAGTTCTTGCCCTACTTGGTCCATTAGGAAATGGCACAGCTGTCTGAGGTAGGGGTCTTCTCTTTCCTCCTTTTGGATGAAAAGGAGGAGTTTTAGGAGTTTTAGGACTTCTCGCTGGGTGAGAGCTAAAAGTAAGAGGGATTCCCACGGGGTACTCACCAGATCTCTAGGGAAGGGAGCCCAGGGAACCTCAGCCAATAAAGAATCACCCAAGATTTGCTTCACAAGCAAAAGTGGGGCAGAGGTCAGGCTGTGGGTGTTTCCTGGTCTTGCAAGAGACTTACAGGGCTCCTCAGCCCATTTCAGAGAAACTAGTGTTGACTGGAAGGGTCAAGTCACCAGTCACATACCTACCTTGGGAACCTTTCTCACTTGGGCATTCCTGGTGCCTTTCCCTGAACTCGAATGGAGCAGTCGTCGTTCCGTTTTGTCACGTGGTCCTTATTACCTGGGCCTTTTCCTGGCCTGGCCTCTTGGCTCACAGGCTGTCTCCTTTTCTTTACCAAATGAAAGTGGCTATGGAGAATGCTGCTATTGACCTCCAACAAGAAGGGCAAAAAGCCCCAGTGTAGCAGTGTGCAGACACGCATGCGTTTCAGTGTCTGATCCCCAGTGATGCCACAGAATGATCCCCTCAAGGGGGCGCAGATGACAAGGGGCTACACAAAGCGCACCATTCCTGGGTATCAGATTGCTGGGCAGAGGTGCTCTGAATTTGGCCAAAGGCTGCCACTGTTCTGCCCTGCTAGAGTGAACTCAAAGATCAGAGGTGCTCATCCTCACACAAACCTCCCAAAGCCTCTGCCGTTCTCCCGTTGGAGCCAGGGTGAGCCTGGAGCCTAGTGGATAGGTGCAGGCAAAAAGGCCACAGCCGTACCACCAGGGGTGCCGAAATTTGTTACGGACCCTTTTGAGTCAGACCCCAGCAAGTGTCCTCCTGCCCGTGTCCCTGGAGCCAATAGGCAGCCTGCCACCGCCATCTTGAATTGTGGCCTTTCTTTACATGGCCCGCCAAGTTGAGGTGTCAGCTCAGCCGTTTCACACTGGAAACACTGGTCTGAAACGCTAGGTGTGAGGCCTCTGAATGCAGCACCTTATGAGCAAGTAAAACTACGGTAAGCACAAAGGAATAAAAAGGTTAGACTTATTTTATCTTATTACTGAGATTCGGTTTTGATTTCCCAGGAATTGTTAAAGGGCTTTGCTGATGACATTTTTACTATTTTAATTCCTTTGCTTTTCCACATAAATTTTAGAACCAGATTGTGAATAACCACAAAAAATGTCTACCCTCAGTTGATTCTAAACTTACACTATTTACTGTGGCTAGCCTATAGTTCTCAAACTCCGGTGTGCTTAAGAATTATAAAATGCACATGCCTGGGCACAACTCTGAATATTCTCATTCAGCAGTTGTGCCTTTTTTAACACTGTTCCTAAGGTGATCTAGCGTAAGTGGTCATGGACCATGATTTGAGACACATGATCCGAGCTTCCCTGGAACCTAGGAAATGCTCCACAGGCTTCGAAGAATCTTATAAATATTATATCCACAAACTTGGTGAAAGGACAGGACATTGGGTTCTTAGTTAAACCTAGCATCTGATAACATATATTATACAGTAATATGGCCAATCAATATTGCCCGGTCAGTGCTGGAACACAAACCAGAACCTCATAGATTTCTAACTGCCCTGCTTTAGAAGGTGAGAAAAATGATGTGAATTTCCTCATCCAGTGAGTAGCTCCTCTGTGGTATTTATCCCATGGACCAAGTCCATTAACATTTTCTTATACTCAGGGAAGAATTCTTCAACTATTCCCAAACAAGGCAAAATTGGACTGGAGAGACTTACAAGGTATGTGAGAGACATAGGGAGAAACATTAATCAAGTGAATAGATTCTCTAAAGAAAAATTAACAATCATAAGTATTAATTTCGTTTTACATTAAAATATGAATTGACCAGCTTGCTCAGAAAATTGGACACTCTTGTTCATTTACGTTTCTGGGTAATGGGAGATGAAAGGTTAACTGAAAAAACCTTCCAGTAGAAAAGTCTTTGTAAAATGAGTTAGTGTTCTTTCCACGTTAATGTATTACTAAGCATTCACTGCTTTGCTTGTTTCTTAAGGGTAAGGAACAACAATTTACAAAAGACCAAAGTGAATGTAAGAGGCTTCTCACAGGTCCCTTAACTGAGAGACTCACTGGCAAACAGGTGGGAATAGTTCTGGCAAACAGGTGGGAAGAAATAAATTATTGTAGAATGTCACTGGGGAAGGGAAATCTTTTCCAGGTGTTAATTGCTTTACTAATAGGCCAAGGCTGCTTAGAAAGGGAGAGGGGAAAGTAACAACTTAGAGGAAAACCAAACTTCAGATTCAAAAGAGCATTCTCAGAAAATGCAAATCCCTAGCCCTTGTGAAGAGGCCTGGCATATAGCAATATTCGTTCCCGCTGGGAGAAACAAATTGGAGATCCCACCCAGCACAGGACCCTTCTTTGTCTTAAATTGTATGAAGTAACTACCTATTCTTGAGTCTTCCTATAAGCTTTCTTGGGGCACCAGAGGGAGGCTTGATGACTCTTTTACTCTGCAGTGTAGTCTGGGGGTTCCTAGGTGGGCTTGGACCAGACTGTTTTGATCTACACCCTGGCTTCACCACTTGCTGGCTATATGACCTTGGAAAAGTCACTGTACTTCTCTTTCTCTGTTTCACTATCTGCAAAACGGTACCTATCCCCCATTACTAGGGGGAAAACACTACCTACCTCATAGAGTTTATTGTTGTAAAGCAAATGGGTTCATGTATAATTATAAGATGATCAGAATAGTCCCTGGATAGTAATCACTACTTAAGTGTTAGCCACTACTATAAAGAAAATTATTTTATTTAGGAGGAAGGATTTAAGACGGAGAAAGCATGCTTTCTGAGGAGGAGGTTGTAGGACTTGGAGTGTGGGTGCTGTTTCTCTTTTTGCCTGAATTGCTAACCATATCTTTGTTGTGTATATACAAGGTGGTCATTGTCTTAGATGTAGTTAGATCTGCAGCTCAGCTGTGCTCTGCAACTCCCTGCCCAGTTGTGCTTCTTCCTTACATTCATGTCACAGGTATCAGATCTACTTCACAGTCTGAAATCTCTCCCTGCCCTAGCCTGCTTCCACTCTCTTATCCTGACTCTTGAACTCTTGACTCTGTCCCATCATGCTTCCCAGAGGACCCAAACTGACACACAGAGCTCATTGGTCCCCAAGAACACCTCTGAGGACAGAGCCTACTGGGCGCTCCCTCCAGAGGCAGGCCTTCACATTGAATCCCCTCAGCAAGAGACCCTCAGACAGTGGACCTTGAGCTGCTGGTTAGGAAGGGTTATAGGCAGAGGGACTCCAGGCACCAGCACTATCTTAGCTCTTCCACTGAAGATTGTGCCTTTGGAGGATTAAGATTACTGGAAATGAAAAATTACCTCAGAAGATGGTGTCAATATTTTTCTTCTTAACTCTGATTTATAATACCAAGATGACAGATTCCTGGCAAAGCAAGGAATGCATGTTAGGAAGATTAGGAAAAATGTTTCAGAGACAAAGCTTACTAACCAAAGGGCTCCATATGAAGTTTGAAAGGAAGTTTGAAAATGGCTCGGAAGAAACTTCCAAATCACATAAATGGAAGTTAATATGAATGGCAGTGAAAGGAGATTCACAGTGGGAGAAAGAGAAGTCCAGTGATTCTAAGAAAATAACAGAGAACCAGACTGGGGATATTTAAGCTCAATTGTCCATGTATCAGTGCATAAAATAATACAGTATAACTGAAACTTTAAGACAAGCAATTTGCCCAGGTTGCATCTCTCAGGAAACAGACCCTGAGATGGAGATTAGCTTTCAGGAAGTTTACTGGGGCATGCTCCCAGGATCAATACCTGTGAACTAGAAGGGAAGAAGCAGAACTGAGCAGAGGGAGAAGTGGAGTCTCAGTGCCATCTCCATGGAATGTCCCAGCCAACCCTGCTGAAGATGACCCTGCAGAGCTGCGCTGAACTGAAGCAAGAGGGCCCGGCCTTTTATCCCCACATCATTGGATGCAGGCCACCCTGGAACGGGCATGTCCTTGGGAGATAAGGCAGCTCTCTTCAGCTCAGACAGTCCCCTGAAGAGACTGATAGGTGAAGACCAGCTTCAGTGTCATTCCTAGTAGCTTGAGTAATAATTCTTTTATTCCTGAAGGGGAATGGGTGGTACACAGATAAATATAACTTCCTAAGTCTTCCTCAGACTTGGGGAAATGAAACTGGCTTAAGCAATGAAATGGTATATGTTTTTCAATGTAAACATCTGATAAAAATGGATATATAGTACCACCGTGTGTCAGAACTGCAAAACATGGAATCCACTAGTACAGCATATAGCATACGGAGAGGATTAAATAAGAGGGAGAGAGTACTGTTATCTGTGGGAGAATGCTAAGAATGCCAGGCTAAATGGGAGAGCTGTAGGATGCTTTCCTACATCAAATGGTAAAAATGTCACAGAGGCAAGATGTAACATTGATGTGTTACTTCAACTACTTAGCCATCTGTTCAAAATCTCTACAACAGTCTTAGAATTTAATACATTCTTGACTTGCCTCCCTGATCATTTCATCTTTCAAAACATACAAGGAGGGATAAAGGGAACTGCTACACTAGACTCACTCTGACCAGCAAGGAGGGATTTGTTGGTGATGTTTATATGATAGAAATCTTTCAGCAAACATGTGAAATAAAACACAGTCTTTGTCTTCCTGGAGAAGAAAGGAATCAATCATGTCATTCTAGAATGTGTAATAGAAAAAAAAACCTTTTGTCATAATAGATATGCAATAGAGGTTTTAAGAAAGCAAACTTCAACAAGTTCACAGAAATATAAATATACCAAAAGGCCAGAGGCAATAAAAAGGTATACATTTTTTCTATTATGAAACTCAGAAAAAATAGCTTTGAACTATAATAATTGCCTGCAAAAGCCAATGTGACCCAACATGGAATTCTCTGGTGAGTCTATATGTTGAAATGACACATACAAAAAAATGAGAGAAAGGTCACAAACCAAGATGAATAAGAAAGTTATAAAAACTCTGTAAGGAAGTGACAGAAGGCAAAAATCCAGAGTTAGCTGAGGAGTGCTAAATGGTGAGGACCACAGAAAGGGCTTTAAAAACACACATGCAGTTAGAAGCAAGATGAAGAGATGGATATGCTGACTTAGAGAAGATTCTGTTAAATGATAACAGAGAAAAGGCAGAGCTACTCAATTGCTCCTTTCTTCTCCAATAAGGAACATGATCTTCAAACTGAGAAAGGTATAGCAGATATCACAGAGAGTAAATTGAAGCCCAGTCTAAATGAGGAGAGAGTCAGAGAGATCTGGTACACAGGCTTTGCAGTCTGAACAAAAGACTGTAGGTCTCAGACCTAGTGCCTCTCGTCTCGGGGAAATAGAAAATAGGACAGGTGCCAGAAACCCAAGCCAGGCAAAAATACAGATCTTCTAAAAGGAGAAAAAAATGGATTATGGAATCTATAGAATGAGTGAGCTTAGCATTGCTTTCTGCAGTATTCTAGAATGCACATTACATAAACATTTGTGAGCTAACCAGTAAGACAGACTGAGCTAATCTCATATTATTTTCTGGTAGGGCTAAAAGATAGATAGAATGTAAGAATACAAGGCACAATTAATCTTTTTTTTTCAGCACGATATTTTGCAAAGATGCTCATAATATTCATTTGAATAAGATAGAGGGATGTTGCCCAGTTGGTACTCTGGTTAGACGGATCCACTGTTGACCAGACAGTTGCATTCGCATGTCTGTTAGTGGATCCGTACCCATTGCAGAGGAAGGCCTCTAAGGCTGTAACATGTAGCTCTGTTCATGTTCTTGTCATACTCAACACTTTTTTTGAGGTGCATATGAAGACACTGTAAGACAGAATAGAGAGAATATTATGAAAAAAATAAGAATAAGCAAATCATAAAAAAGATGCTCAAACTCATTAGTAATTGGAGCAATTCAGATAAGTAAAACCTAAAACAATTAGTACTAATCAGTATTATTGGAAGTGTGGGGAAATGCTCCCCTTGTACACATTGGCAGGGATATACACTGGTAGTCCTTTTTGCAAATTTTGGCATTTGTTGTCAAGAATTTAGAAGCATACACCTTTTCAGTTCCACTTCCAGGCGTCTAGCCTAGAGAGATTCCCACACATGTACCCAAAGAGTCACGTACAAGATACTTATTAAAGTAATTTTTTTAGTAACAAAACTGAAAAATAATGTCTGTCATGACGGGAAAGTTAAATAAGGTACACTTGTCCCTACAATGGAACATTGTGCATCAGATAAAGAGATGAGTAGTATATGCAAATGCTGGCATAGAAAGGGCTCTAAAATATATTATAAAGTGAAAAGGGCAAATGTCAGAAAAACAAGTACAAAATGATACCCCCCAGATCAACTATTTCCAGGAGTAAAGAAGTACATGGGGAAAAGTCTTGAAGAAAACATCCCAAGCCAAATTGGGTGAATACCTCTGGCGAGGGACATGGGGTTAGAGGAAGGAGGGCCAAGGGGGATGTTGACTTAGTCTAAGATGTGTGGTTTTGTGCAATGTTAATGTTACTTAATGTGCTGCCTGTAAAATTAAACAATAAATGAAAAAAGACTCCTTTTAAAAATATGTTTAAAAGATAGAAAATGCAGCAAGACATGTATCCTTGTCATAGCTCTGCAGTTGCTAGTAAGTCACCTTGCTGCTCTGAGCTTCAGTGGCCCCTGTAAGAAAGGGAGTGAGCACTGCACTGAGACGTTGATGATAAAGTGAGATATAAACAACAAGTTTTCACAAACTGCACAGTGCACTGATATTTCTGATAATTAAGATATATCCAAGTTGAAGTTTCAGGTGCAGGGTTGGGAAGGAAAACTAAAATATTAACTGATTGAAATAGGATCTAAATTATTTTAATAAACTGGAACAATGGGCCTCAAACAACCAGAATAATGGAATAGAGATGACTATAAATTTTTATTTTTAAGTTCAAAACATGAATTGCAGACATACAGGGTAAGAAACCTGGTGTTAGAATCATTATTGTGGAACCATTGCAGAAGCAGTTGTATGATGTAGATGCTAAAAATATAATTTTAAGCCATATTAGGAGAAGCCTGGGGAAGAGAGACGTGGTCGCAGTTGCCACCTAGGTCATCCACCAAGATTGACTGGTCTAAGCTTGATGACCAATTAGAAACACTGAAATATGTATCATACGGGAACATACTAGATTTCTCTGAACTTGTCTCCATCAAATGCCATACCATTTAGCATTCAGTACGATTTCAATAATTTTCACTGTTGTTTCCATTATATTGTAAGCTCTTTAAGTGTAAACCCCATAGATTTTCCATTCTCCACAAAACTTGGAGGAAAGTTGAGCATATAAAAGACATCTAGTAAATATTGAACATGATAAAACAATTTTTAAAGACTGAGGATAGTGCAGTTCCTGCATCCATCATTCTGAAGATCACATACATGGTTCTAAGAGTAGGGGAGTGCCTGAACTTACACTGCCAGTTGATTCTTTTGTTACCTTCATGTGACCTTGTTTTCTTGGAATGTTCTGTTTTTTTAAGCAGAGTATAGTGGAAATTTTGGTGGCTTCATTACTGTATCTTATTACTAAAGGTTTTATGTGCAGAGCATTTTATGTTACAGGTGACAGAAATGGCTAAGACATCTGTTAGAATGTGGGAGCAAGTTAGCCATCAACCAGAAACAACCAGGGAAAACAGCTATTTAAGCAAGGAAGCCCTTTGTAGAGTTTTATGAGAATTCAGACATGTACACATTTTTCTCTCTATTAAAAAAATCCACTCAGGGTACTAATTTTAGCTTTCTCAGGGTTGTGATACTCTTGAAGGAGGAAATATGTCCACTGGAATATGTGTAAAGGTGGGAGCAGTATTTATCACTTTGTGTTGTTTCAGTGAATCCTTCTGCCCTAACATCTATCTGCAGTTTGCCTCAGAATAAGCTGATGCACTTTTTAAAAAGATATATATGACCTGGGCTCCCTCCTCCTGGTCTGAAATGGAGCCCCAAATTCATGATTTCTAGTGCTTTTATGATGCATGGCCAGGAGTGAAAAGAACTTGGCTATAGCTATAGAAAATAAATTTTGAAAATCTTAATGATATGTTTCTCCTACTGTCGTGTTTCAAAATATTGTCTTTATCTAATTCAATTAATCAGTGATTTGGGTTTGAGAAAAAAAAACAAAAGGAAACAAACATTCAGTAATTTTATTGGTGAGATGAGAAAACAAGGTGAGGCATGTGTCACAGTGGGGATGGATGCATTTGTTATTTGGGATCCTGGCAGGGAACTGATAGAACATGCAAATAGGATAATTGGGGAGAGTCTGAAGAAGGTATTTACAAGATGTGGAAAGGGATAATGGAAGTCACAAGGGATGGGTAAGTGCCCCAGCCAGCAGTGATGGGAGCCACTGGGCCTGGAGGGGCAGGAGAAAGGAGTGGTGGCCGGAACTCCAGTTGTAGGAGAGAGTCACCCAACAGGGACCTTCAGGAGTGAAATAGGGGCCTTCTGGCCACAACCCAGCCAGAAGAGAACTGGTGTACGAAATGCCCAAACCTTGCCCTTCTGCTACCATCCCATCTTCTGCCAACTCCTCTCACTAGCCAAACCCAACTGGAGACAGAGGGCAAGGAAGCTGGTTGACACAGTCCATATAAGTCAGCCTCCAGTGGCACTGTGCAGGGTGGAGAAGGATGGAAAGTGGATTTAGAGGGGTAAATGGAGAATAACTAGCACAATGGATGGTCCCCATGCATCCCCATGGGCACTTCAGCTTCTTGTTTGCCAATTTTAATTTATTAAATGTAGAAAACATTGGCAACCTTTCTAGTTGCTTGGTACCTGAACACTGTTGCTATATTTGGGGAAGTTTCCACATTCAGAGCCCTGGATCTCCAAGATAGAAAACAGAAAAGTTGCATCCCCAGCCCCTCACTTACAGCTAGCAGGTAAGAGCCAGAATACATCAGGTAGACATTTTCAAAGCACAGCAGATGCCTGCTTGAAGAAAGAAGCTTTGCACAGAATCCATTTTGCTGCTGAAGATTGGTGAGAGGGGTGATTGGCTGTCAGGATCAGGAGGGTTGTAACTGAGCTCCCGTAACTGGAGCAGTACCAACACACCGCACAATTCCAGCAGGTGTCATTCGCAGCGGGTGTGTTCTGGACACAGATAGCATTGGTGCTGGTGGCAACTGTAGTTTCAGTAGAGCCAAGTTCCTGTAAGCATCTAGTCCGCTATGGCATCCAGGGCTTGGTATTTGCAACTGTAGTGGTTTTCTCAGCCGACTCATCCTAAAATTTGGGGCTTTGTTTCTGAAAGCTTATCCTCAGGCCTGATTCTAGCCTTCCCGACACTTTAGTGAGCTACACAAACTCTTGTAAATTACTTTTCTGCTTAATCAACCAGAGTCAGGTTCTGATGCTTATAACTGCGAGCCTTAAGATATATAATACTTCTATTTTCATTTCTATTCTTATTTTTTATTCTTTTATATTTTTCTAAATTGGGTACTATTAGGACCATGTGTGAGAGAGAATAAGGAGCATCCCAGCTAAGTTTGCTTTCTATGTGGAGCAAGAAATGCTGGTATAAGCATATTTGCATTTCAAAAACACAGTCGATTGAAACTGAGACCTTAAGAAACCTGGATGTGATTTGTTCTGTGAAATGCCTCCACTTTGTCAATAATTAAGCATCGCAGTAAAACTCATTTATCAAATATCCTAGTTGTATCACTTCTGATATGTGCTACAGACAACATTGTTGGAGAAATATAAACCTAGGAGAACCCAACTATTCAAGCTCTAGCTTTGCTACCAGAATACCATGTAACCTTGAACAAAAGCTTTCTCTAAGTCTCCTTTTCCAGGTCCAGAAGTAAGGGGTCTGCAATATATAATTTTTGGTGTTCCTTTGATCTCTAAAATCCTATGATTAAATATCTTTCTTAAGATCTTAAGGGAATATACTTAACTTTTTCTGGATTTTAGATCCTGAGGGACCACAGAATTTACAAATCAGTTCAGGTACTGAGCTCTTGATCTAGTAAGAATAGTTTAATCCTTGACAGAAAATCTTGCCCTATTATTTTTAGAATCAGCAAGTCATTCTAACTTTGCTAAATTCCCATTCATTCCTTAAACATTACAAGCCATGCCTATGTACTAATTAATGGTCACTTTGTCACAGAAAAGTGAAAGCATGGCAAGGGAGATTTTTAAAAACAGCTGCTGGACTTCTGACACGTAGAGAGAGACCAAAGGGAAAGGGCTAATGGCGTGGGCACACTTCTCTACTTATCAGAAGTCCAGCAGCTGTTTTTAAAAATCTGGGGCAGGGATAGGAAGTTCACACTTTGACCTTGTTGGTCTTCCCCCAAATACATGGCAAAGGTAAACTATAAAAAAGAAAATAAAAATTATATTGCAGAGTTCAAAGGGAGAGAAAAAAAAGATTGATCTCTCCATGGATGAGAAAAAACAACAAATGCCGAAGAGTGAATTGATAAAGCCATGAACCTGCCGGTCTCCACATCCAAAATTAGGTGGAGATGGCTGTGTAACTGGAAGTCTACTCCATTTGAGACAAGGAACCTGGATTAGGATCATTGCCTTAGCCAGAATCTGCCTAAGCTAAGAGTTAGGAGCGTCTGTGTAGCTAGGGAGATAAGAGGACACAGATCCAGTCTTGAAAGCAGGAAAAGAACCAAGCCACATACTGGCCTGGTGACCTGAGGTATCTCTGACATCACTGTGACCAAGAGCCCTGAACTGCCTTTAGAGCATCTGGTTCTGAAATGGAATTCCAGGGGGTCATGTATAGAGACAATCATAAAACCAGTGATTTAAAGAAGTAGACACAGGGAAGGAAGAGAGGAAAGAAGCAGACTGAAAACAAACAACGACAAAAGCATTTCAACTCAAAATAAGCTTGCAAATCAAAGTTCCAAGATCTGAGAAAACTAACCCTTAAAAACATAGTCAATAAAATGTGAAATCAGAACATAAATTCATCCAGAAAGAAATTAGTTGTGATGAATAGTGTAACAAATTGGTTAAAACAAAGAAGCTCAAAGAGATAAATAAGAGAATGACAGTTATAAAAAGAACCAGCCATTATGGAACAAAAACAGGCATAAATGAAGCAAAAACAGATAGCTATGCAAAATAACCAAACAGATCTACTCTTCAAATAGCCCTTGAAATTTTATAATTACTTAATAGAATGAGCTCTAGACTCAATAAAGTACTGGTCACTGAAAGCTCAAATTGAGGAATTCACCCCAAATTTAACAGAGACAAAGAATTTAAATGTATAAAAGAGTGGTTACATGAATATAATATGAGTCCCAGAAAAAAAGAATGAACAGAATGACAGAGAAGCAACATAATTTACTTCACATAAAAGTAATAGCTGAGAGGACAAAAGAAATAGTTAGAGATGTGTTTTGTGTTGCTTTGATCCCATTTGTGGGATCCAAAGCCACTTCTTGGAGGATATATGAAAACATGTTAAAAAAAATTTTAAAAAGTATTGGCTGAGAATTCTCCAGAGCAAAAGAAAGATATAAAATCTCAGATTAAAAGTTCACTCTTAGTAACAAAAGGATAAATAAAAATAAATCCCCACCTAGGAATGTTGTCATGAAACTTAGAACATAAAGAATTAAAGGAAATCATAAATGTGCCAGAAAGAAAACATAGATTATTAAAAAAAAACCCCACAGATTATCAGACTTCTCAGCAGCAACATTAAATGCTACAAAACAATAGAAAAAGCAGTCTTCAAAATGCTGAATGAACAAAACTTTCAATTTAGACTGTTATATCCAGCCAAACCACAATTTGAGTGATGAAGAAAATAAAGATATTTTCAGACACACAGAACTAAAACTATTTATAATCCATAGACCTCCACTGAAAGAACCTCTGCTTTGCCAGTCAGGCTTCCTGCCCGCAGCTTCCTCAGCCATTCTCCACTCCCAGACCACTCCTACCTCACTCTGCTCCCTGCCTCTTCTATGCTTGGTGCCCTGATGGTGCCCACGCCATTAACCCTTTCCCTCTGGTCTCCCTCTACTCTCCCTCCCTTCACTCTCCCCATCCTTTGACCTGGTTCTCCTTATCCCCACGCTTTAGGCCCCAAGCAACTGCCTTCTCCTACATCTCACCTTCGTAAGCCCACTAGCCACACGTCTGTTGCCTGGCTTTTCTGCTGTCTCCTTCTCTAGAGCATACAACCCAGGCAACCTAAGACTAGAATCATAAGAAAGGCTGCCCCATTATCCCTTTATGCAGCTGGGTTAGTGCAGGAGGTAGGTTGGCAGTAAGAAATATGAGTGCCAGGGAGGAAAGGAAGAGGTCCAAATGATGAGAAGAAACATGTAACAGGAAGGAACACTGAGAATGCCAACCATTACTGTAAGCCACGATCCTAAAATATCTTTCCACTGTTTGTGTGTGTGTGTGTGTGTGTGTGTGTGTGTGAGAGAGAGAGAGAGAGAGAGAGAGACAGAGAGAGGCAGAAGGAGATGTGGCTGAGATTATGTAGTTTTTAAATACATGTGTCTCAAATCAGGAGCAGCTAATACAATAGCACTTTAGTTTCTTGACCATCTTGGATAATAGAGTTTGATGGAATTTCCCATCTTAACATGAGTCATTATCATTTGTGCTGTGAAATTGCCAGGACAGTGATCCTCCCACACAGGAGTGTATTGACCTAAGGCCTGATCTTTCCCCAGTGCAAAGCCTCAGTTCTCCATCTTCAAACAAGCAGCTTGATCTGTGCTCAGCACACAGGAACACTCTGGCTGAGCATGTACACCTTCTTTTTAGTTTATGGGGTTTGCATATTGCTTTGAGGGTAGAGTTTGTCCATGGAGGTTTCTGCAGTAATAAAGAACTGTTTTATTTCAGGCCTGGTGGCCTCTTGACCAATTTAATGGCCTATTAACACCACCTAACATCTTTTAAAGAGACTTCACAGAAACAAAATTATGACCATTTCTGTTGACTTTGGCACAAATTTAATTTCCCTAAAGCATTGCATAAATAAAGAGCAGAAAACTTCCAAATATGATAAGAAGTGACAAGTATTATTTTTAATTGATGAGAAATATAAGAAGTAGATGTACAAGTAATTTGGGAGTTCTAGTTTAAAGATGAGATTAACATATGTACCATATCTCAGCAGATTTTGCAAATGAAATACCTTTTTATGGTATTTATTTCTTTTATTACAAAGAAAATATAGAAAAAGCCAAAGGATAAAACAATTCAGGTTTTTCTGGCATTTCCCTAGAGAGGGCCATGATTCCATGATTAACTTTTGGAATCTAATTTTTTTAACCTGCTTTTTTTTCTCTCAATACATATAATAATTAGCTTAATATATCATAAAATTTTCTTATGAAATTTAATACTACTACAACATAACATTACTTTATGACTGTATAGTATTTCACTGTGTGAATGTATCATAATTAGTTTAAAGGAGGATTCTCTTTTTGGCTATTTGGCTGTTTCCAATTTCTCACAATGATAAATAATGTTGCAATAAACCTTCTACAAAAAATTTTTTTGCACCACTTGGATTATCTTTTTTCCTTCCTGAAGGCTGGAGTAAATAGCTTGACAACTTTTAAGTGCCAATTTTCTTCAAGCTCAGGCTCTCTCAAGAGTGTTGATGCTCTGCTGTCAATTACTAGACAGCTTGATTTTCATAGGAAGATGGTCCATCATTCTTAATGGGCAGCGTCATGATTAGTAAACTCTTCATTTCCATCATGAAACCTTAGATTTGTTTTTGCCAATTAAAAAAAATCAAACCAATTAAAAAAATCCTGGACTGACTTGAATGCCAACTTTCTGAAGCAGCTGAAATTAATTTTGATGTGTTTAATATGAGACTGGGAACTGTTCTCCAAGAATTGTTATTTTTAGAGTTTTAGTAGCTGTTCTTGTGCCTTCTCAATGCCAATTCATTGTTAAGTGTATCAGATCTGTAATTTACATTTTAATTAACTCCATGATTGAACCAACTAGAATTCTGCAAAACTTAATTGAAATTTTGGAGATGCTTGATGGGCATCTTAACACATAGTTCAGTCCTATTTAACATGAGTCAGAAAAAAAGACGCCTTTGGTTCACCAATCTGCCGCCCTTACGTTAGCAGTCTCTCTTAAATCCCAGCAGACAGAGAGTGAAGTCGCTTTGAATGAAAGCCTAAGAACACAGTGACTTCAGAACACAAAATCTTCACCTAGCTTCACTTGGGGAGGAGTTCGCAATAGTCATCCTAACAAGAAGCAGAATTTAAGCTCCATGGACATTAGTAAAACTGTTTATGTTCAAATAGCCAAAAAGGTAGGGGAGAGTGGAGAGGGGGTAGAATTTTCTCCTGTTTATCTGTTTCATTTGATTATTTCTCTTTCATTAGTGCTTTTTGATAACACAATATCTAAATACATAATCATGGGGTACAATAGTTCTCATAATTTTATCACCATTAAAAAAGAGGAAGAAAATGCAGATTTATCCCAGCTGACCTGGTTACTGTAAAGTAAACTTGATTGATTAAAATAAAATCTTTCTTTTCTGTGTATAAATAATACCCTGAGCATCTTGAGATCCCAAGTCACAGCAGCTAAAAATTAAGTTTATGGCTTATGGCAAAAGCAACATATCTTAAGATATGTCAGATTTTCTGGCTGAAAACAAATAACTAGGGAAAATGGGCATAATGAAAGCATAGAATTTCCAAGTTAATTCCTAATATTCTTAGCAGTCCTGACCCTGGAAGAATTATACTCAGTTTTAATAAAGGCCAATTCAAAAGCAGCAGTGTAGAACTCAGTGTTCATGGCAATCATCAAGGTGATTATAGAAACCAAGAAGGCTTGTTTTCTCATAAACCTCTATCATTCAATTTATAAAAATCAGATAGCACTGCCTGGCTCATTAATAGTTTACGTGAGTTCAGACTGTAACGACGCCAGAGAAAGAAAGAGAAGCCTTCAGAAGAGCTGAAAGAGGAACCCAGGGGAGAAACAGAGCATGTGCTGAGAGCTCAGGGGAACACAGGGCACAATTTTAACCACACCCTCCACCCCTACACCTGAGCCAGAGGAACATGTGGAGAGAACAGAGTGACTGAGAATAAAAGCTCCTTCATGTTCTCTCTTTATGATCAAAACGAAGGAAATGATGTGATCTTCCATCATCCTGTTGTGACTCAAGGTAGATTAGAGTCGGGAAATTAACAAAAATGCCTAGGGTCAATGTGCTGTGACTATGGGGAGGAAGAGCAGAATCAGGAACCAATAAGATGAGTCTAGGCTTATTGCCAAGCTGGCCAGGCTGGAAGGATGGGATTGGGTTCTCCCTGAGGAATATGAGCATGTAAGTCACCAGATGACAGGGCCTCATTCCCAGATTCAGTTCATAGGAAATAGGAACCACTGAGGAAGCTTCCATGGGGTCTTATATACCAACAAGAGTGAACAGCCCCAGCACTCTAGAGTTTACAAAGCACTTTCATCTTCTTCTCATTTCTATTCCATGGACTCCTCATATTTCCAACCATGGGTAAACTCTTAGGAGAAATGTTGTCTGAAATACTTTGTAATTCCCACATTATGAGGGAAGGATTCAGTAAAGTCTTATAAATAAAATCTTGAGAGAGCCAGGTTCTGAGGGAGTAGCTAGCACACAGCAGTGTGTAGCACTCTGGACTTGCTGCCCTGGTGGGCTCACTCTACAGGCTCAGTTTTGTTCTGCTCCCCCAGGGTGTTCAGAGAGAGAATGTCCCACTACTTGAAGAGAACATGTGCAGGCTAGTCCTGCCCAGACTGTGGTAAAGAGATACCAGACGGGACTGGGAAGACTTTGCTGTCTGCAATCCTTCACTCCCTTCCTAAGTGGACACATGACATTTCCAGAGGCAGAGAACACTATTCATTCACTTTCCAATCAAGTGAGGCTGGCATCCCCAAACGGGTGAGGCAATCACCAAGACTGAACTCTTTCCTGCACTTCAGATTCCCAGTGCGTGATTTGGCCCTGGGGAAGAGGTTCCACATTGATTCAATAAATTTTACAAGCAGCTTCCACCTTCCAATATCTAGTCTTGCTTTCAATATCATAGCTCTGGGTATTGCTAACACAAATCTACACTATGGGGCACTAAATCCTGGAGAGCCATCTCAGCCAAAGCCAAAAGCTCTTCCATGTTACCATTCATGGCAAGGCTCTAGGATTTTACAGCCAGCTTTGGCCTTGCTCTCATTATGAAAGCCTGACCCCAAAGGGTCCTAGACCATGCATCCAGCAGTCCAGCTATGGGTCTGGCAGTCTGAGCTATTTCAAGCATTAATGGATTCATGGAGGCGTAGGGGAGTTCTTAACTTTAGAGGATGAAAGAAGCAGTCAGTGGAGGTATTTCACATCTCTTCCTGCTCAGGTTTAAGTAAGTCCCACAGCCCTGGGGGTAAATGGCTTCCCCATTTACCTAGCCAACTCCAGATGGCTCTGGAGTTCCCTAGGCCTTGGAATTAGGTCTGCAAGTGAATCAGCAGAATGCTAACCTGAGTGTTTGTGGTAAGGGAGCAACAACCCCTGGGGGCCTGTGAAGCCACATGGGTGTTAAGCAGGGCTCCGAAGGCTCCCTCCTAGGTCCTCCTAAGCAGCTGGGTTATAGGTTGGAACTTCTCTGGGTTTTTCGCTGTTCTAGCTGCCACATCAGTCATCCATGAGCATTCACAAAAGGAAGACCGAGTGAGGGTAATTCAGAGAGAAGCAGTGACAGAGAAGAAATAAGGCAAAGAGAGAGTTGGAGAATGAGCAGTTTAAGGGAATGCAGGAAAGAACAGGAGGAGGATTGAGGAAGAGCAGTCACTGTGGCTGCACCCACTCAGTGGCCCTCAGCGTCTGATACTATTTACATCCTACATTTTGACCGAACCTCTTAACAAAAAGTTTTGCTTTAGCAGGTAGGTGTCCTTATTTGTGTTTCATAGATGGAGACATGAAGGGTGAGGACTGGAGTGTTCTTCCCCAAGAGCACACAGTGAAGCGGTCAGAGATTTTCCCAGCTCCTCATTTGTCCTCTGGCCTCTGGAGAGTAAAATGCCTATTGATTAAGCCTTAACTACTTTATGTCCTTTGAAACTTCTCCCTTCATTGGGTTCCAAGACACAATCTGCCATCGCTGTTCTGTATACTTTTTAATTAGAGAGTATTGTGTCATTGTTTTTCCAGAATTGTACCAAAGATCAGAATAATGAAAATCAATTACAGCCTCTGAGAGATAGAAGCAGCTCTTGAGATCACCGAGTTGTCTCCTCACTTTCTAGATTAGGAGCCTGCATACAGTCAGGAGAGGTGAAGAGGTTCACCAAAATCACCTGGCCTCACAAGGAAAGCTGGAGCTGCAATCTAGATATCTTAATTTCTAGGAAGCTCTTACCAGACATAGATTAGTTTCTTATTTTATACCAAAGTATTTAGCATTCCAAATGGGTGAATGATAGCAGAGAACTCAGTGTGATCCAAAGCTCTGATTTCTGGTGTTTCTTCAGGGGTGTTTCTGGCTTTCAATCTGTTAACCATAAGGAATATTGAATTTAGCAAAGTACACCGAAGTTTTCTGTGTAACATGTTAAGAACAGCTGAAACCAATTAAATGCTAATCAATTTTACTCTGTCTGATGCAGAATGGAAAAAATGTTCCAGAGGTCTCTCCACCCAGAGATGTTCTTGGCAATGGGTTTCTGTGCCGTGGGCCCCCTCCCATCTCTCTTAGTCATATACACTCAGGAAGAGGAGACCTGGCCAACTCCCTTCAGAGCTGAGAGGAGAGCAGAACCCAGCTCAGGCTTTTCCCTTGAAATGAAAGTTCATCCTGGGAATAGAAGGCTGCAAACCTGGGACGATGCACATTACAACTATGAGAACAGAAGGGACTGAGGAAGGCAATGAAGTCCAACCACAATTTATCAATTCTCTGTGGCCACCTCGGGGAGTTTACTGAGGTCTCTCTTACCTAATCTCCTGACGCTATTTTCCCCCGGGCACCACCCTCCTCTTCTATGAGAGATAGGAAGCAAACGAAAGATGTCCAAATCTGACCAATTGGGGTTTGAATTTGGGCTCTGCAGTTATTAGATATAAGGCAAGTTATTTAACCTCCTCAGGCCTTAGTTATTTACTTATTGGTTAAAAGAGAGTACTAATACCAACCTTTAAAAATTAAATGAAATAATGTTTAGAGTATCTGATACATAGTGGATGATCAACATGCCTTCTAATTAATTATTCACATACTCTTCTTCTCTATTCAAGCCATTTCAGTCACTTTTCTATTAACCTAGTTCAGTGTGTCACAGTGTGTGTGTGTCTATCTGGTTATCTGTCTGACTGTCCTGATCTATCTGTATACATGAGATGAGATGAGAATATGTATATTAGGAAGCCACTAGCCCAAGGGCCCTGATCCATTGCTTGTGTGAATAGGGAACATGTTTCTCTTAACTCTGCCCAGAGGTCTGTGTCCAAGGTAACTATCGGCTTCTATCCCCAAGCCCTGAAACTCAGGGCCTCTGGAAAATGCCCACCGCTCTCTAATTCACATCAGTCTGAATGTATGTATTTTGGAATCTGTTAACTTTCACGTACTATGTGCATAAAAGTATCTACATGGGTAAGATAGACAAATGTATCAAATTATATCTTTATTAACTTTTTATTTAGATAACCTCACATCTTGATTAATTAATTATATTTATATTATTAATTTAAAATACTTTACTAACTTGGTGCTTTTACTCTTTTGTATTTGTGTAAAGGGTGGTAGTGGGAAGGGAAAAAATGATATTTCTGAATCAAATCACCAAGTGTTTATTAAGACTTGAAAGAGCGTAGTGACTTCTGCTTCCAGAAAGGTGAGGAAATGTGCTTTTACCTATTGCTCCCACTAAGCACAACTGAACACTCTGGTCATAAACTATAAAACAAACATAAGAAGCCTCTGAAAGGTGGAGAAAAGACAGGACTTTAGGATCCAAGGAATCGAATGGTGATGAATTCCCTGGGTTTTCTCTTTGCCTCACACATCCCAAATGTGGAGGTGAAGAACATGCAACTCAGAAACACTAACAGAGGCAGACAAAAGAAACCCTCAACAAAAACCTGATCTCTCTAGCCAAAGGACCAGAAAATGGGCATTGTAAAAAGACAGAAAACTTTTAAACAAAACCCACTCTACTCCAGTGAAGCACCAAAGGAAAAACCATGCTTCGACCTCTCCCACACCAGCAAAGGCCTAGTGAGGAGCTTAGACATCCACTCTTGGGAGGCTGTAATGAGGCACCCCAAACCCTCTGCAGGGGTAAGTACAAGAGTGTCAATGGAGACTGCACGGGGACCCTGGAATTCTATCCCCACCAGCAATAATGAGCCATCCTTCAACCTCTTTGCTGGGATGACATCAGAGGAAGCCTAGTAAAGAGTTAGAACTTCCACCATCCCCTGTGGAAATCAGGCTACCTCTACCACAGTTCCAGTGCAGACCACTTAGAGAATCAGAATTCCCAACCCTCTCCCACAGTAATGAGAGGCTCTTCACCTTGGGTATCAATGGAAGCTGAGTGAGGAGCCTGGACTTCTACCTCCACCTGGCAGTAGCAAGGTGACTGTCTCCTTCTCCTGCCAGAGCAGTGTCCAAAAAAAGCCAGCTGAAATGAAAAGTTTAAATAAGACCTAGAGTCTCATAACCTAATATGAAAATGTCCAGATATAATCAGAAACCACTCATCATAACAAGAACTAGGAATATCTCAAATTGAATGAAAAAAGACAATCAGCAGATGCCAACACTGAAATAACAGAGATGTTAGAATTATCTGACAATGCCATGATTAAAAAAAAAAAAGCCCCAACAAGCAATTAGAAACATGTTTGTAACGAATGAAAACCAGAAAGACTCTGCAAAGAAATAGATGACATAAAGAAGAATCAAATAGAATCCTGAGAACTAAAAATACAAAAGCCAAAATAAAAATATCAGTAGATGGGCTCAACAGCAGAACAGAGGGGACAAAGAAAAGAAATAGTGAAGCAGAAGATAGAACAATGAAAATTACCCAAACTGCAGCAGCTGTAGGGGTCAGCCTCAGGCAGTGTCTGCTGATGGATGGTGATACTTCCCCACCTAGTTAGTTGTTTGGCCTGTGGCATTCCAGCTCCGGAGCCTAAAGGCTGTTGGGTGGGGCCAAGTCTCAGTGCTAATGTCCAAAATGTCAGCCTCCTAGAAGGAGAATTCATTTAGATGAACACCCCTGAATGTCCACCACTGTGTCCACACCCCCAGGCTGAGCCACAGCCACTCCACGCCTCCCCAGGAGACTCCCAAGCCCAGCAGGTAGGTCTGGTCCAGGCTCTTATGAAATTACTGCTTTTGTCCTTGGTCTCAGTGCATGTGAGATCTTCTGTGTGACCCTTAAGCATGCAGTCTCTGATTCCCCCAGTCCCCTGGAACTCCTGTAATCAAGCCCCATTGGCCTTCAAAACCAACATTCTGGGTTCTCCTCTTCCCAGGGCCAGACTCCTGGGCTGGAGAGCCTGATATGGGACTCAGAACTTTCACTCCATGGGAGAATCTCTACAATATAATTATTCTCCAGTTTGTAGGTTGCCCACCAGGCGTGTTTGGGACCTGATTATATCAAGAGTCTGTCCATCCTACCGGTCTCATTGTGGTTTCTTCTTCAAGTTTTTAGCTACAGATACTTTCTGGTAGTTTCGAGTCTTTTTTATCACTAGTTGTTCTGCAGTAAGTCACGGTCTTGGTGTGTCTGTGAGAGGAGGTGAGCTCCAGCTGCTTCTACTCTGCCATCTTCAAAGGCAGTCCCTGATGCGGTTCTAAATGTAGATATTTAAGACAATTATATTATAAATGGGGGAGGGTAAAGATACATAAAGTGGGGTAAGGCCTCTCCAACATTACTTAAACTGATAAAATGACGACACCAAAAGATGGATAACTTAAGTAGATATCATGTAATACTTAGAGCAACTACTAAAAAAGCTATTCAAAGACATATACTCAGAACACTACAGGTAAATCAAAATGGAATTATTAAAAATGTTAAAGTAACCCACAGGAAGGCAAAAAACAAACAAAACAGAAAATAGAAAACAAAAAATAAAATGGAAATAATAAAAAATGCTCAGGAGCTCACAAGTGCACAGGCCAGCACACAAATGCCAGGGTTGCTAAGCCACCACTGCCACCCATATGTGGGCCCAGGCTTGCCACTGCCACACTCACAGGCCTGCTCCTGGCTGCAACCAAGCGCCATCCACCACTGATGGGGTAGGGGAGGCATATTCTCCAAACTAAACTTGACTTCACAGGCCCGTGGTCTCACTCAACAAGGCTGGAAGCGTCCACTCACCTTTTACCTTCATGGCAATGTCCTTATAGGACCACCACCTGTTGAGTGACTGCAGGCCACCATCCCTAGACTACACCCAGGGAGCTGAGAACAGCCCAGTACCTCAGCAAATATGCAGAGCTGCTGACCATCACTGTACAGTTGGGAAAGGTGATCAGACCACCTACACTGAGGCATCATTCACACTAGAGGACTGGTTAGGGAGTGCTTGGCTGACACAGAACACAGTGCCAGACCCTAGCTATCATGTTAGTTTTGAAAGGTTTTTCCTTTTTTTTTTTTTTAACAAGTAAGAAGTTACAGTTGTCTCTTCTGTTCAGATGAAACATGTTTTCAAAATGGTAATGGTTTGGATTTTCCTCCCCTTTCCCTCTCATGGCTTACTAGGCTCTGAACCTATAGAAAAGATTTTACAGTTGATTAGAATTTGCATTTTAAGTAGTTAGGAACTATTCAGGGTTTTTATTTTAAAGCATTGATTAAAAAGGTGCACATAAAAGTTATCTACTCTTGTAGCAAACTGTAGTTTGCCTCCAAGATACCAGTGTCCCACTTTAATCTTCTCTGTTGAATACATTTACGTAACCAAATTGTTCCTTGTTCTTTTTCATAAGCCAACACAACTCTAAGGATTTTGTTTTTAATGAACACTAACAGCCCACTTTATGTTTTTAAATTTTTATTTTACTGACAGCTATACAATACAGATTCTACATAATATAACTTTTATTTTGCTTAAGCATTTGCATGACTATTACTGTTTTGAAGTCAGTTTAAAAAACTCACAAGCTATAAATACAGAAAAAAGAGCACTCAACCCAATAACAATTTTCATACTAAGACTGTTTGCAGATTTTGGTTTTGTCTTTACTGTAAGTTGATCAAAACGTCTGGAAAAAAAGACTAAAACTGTATTCATCTTTGTGTGTATTTATTATTTGATGTAATAAAGCTTATTTTCATTAACAAAAAATTAAATGGAAGATTAAGGCCCTAACATTATTAATAATTACATTAAATGCAAGTGGTCTAAATACACCAATCAGAAGACAGAGATTGGCAGGTTAGATTTAAAAACATGACCCAATTTATATGCTGTCTATAAGAGACTCATTGCAAATATGATGATATAGGCCGGTTGAAAGTAAAGGTATGGAGAAAGATATACCATGCAAACATTAATCAAAGGAAATCAGGAATATTAGGAACAAATAAAGTAGACATCAGAGCAAAGAAACTTGCCAGAGGCAGAGACATTATAGAATAATAGCCAATTCATCAATCTTAAATATGTTTCCACCAAACAACAGCACTGCAAAAACCAACAGAACTGAAAGGAGAAATAGAGGAATTCTGGAAACCAAAGGAAAACAGTAAAAATGGACTTTGCACAGATGGGCCAGGCTGGGTCCAGTGAGAGACAGAGTCAGCTAGGTATGATGGGGCCTGAGGAGTCTGGGAGAGTTTGGTATGCAAGATGATTTCAAGAGGCATACCAATGAACTTTTTTTTTTCACTTTATACTTAAGAATTTAATGTTATTAGGGGGGAAAAAATACACTGGGCACAGCAGGTAGAAACACGGTTACACAGACCACCTAGATTAACAGACTTTGCCATGAATTTTCCAGACCTTCGAGTACTAAACGTTTCACCATGACATTTAGCAAGAATGACTGATCTTATTGGCTCTCCCACAGTGGTCTTGGTAGGCTATCATTCCCACACTGAGATGGCCTCCAGATTGGGGGTGGGATGTCAAGGCATCCCAACCATATCACACCACCCACTCTGAACCCAGGAAGCATCTAAGTTTAGTGGCAACATGTCACCAAGTGGCCAGTCTTGAACCTGGACCACAGAGTATTTTCACATATTTAAATTAAGCAGCTCTTTTCTGAATGCATTTAAATTATATTTACTATTTGATTGTGATTGTTTTTTAACTTCAATTTTTTAAGTGTAATTTTTGTTTTCACAGTGTTTATGTCAGTAGCGTATTGAACAAGTATGACTGTGACACAAAGTCCAGCTTGATATTTTGTTTCCCAGGTCTCCTTTAAACTTTATCCAGTGGGAAAGCTTTTTTTTTTTTTTTAATAACTAACACTGGATAATATCCCAGCAGGCCCAATGTCTTTTTTTCACTAACTCTTAGGAAAAAGACAGCCTTACAGTCTTTTATGTTCTAACTCAGTCTTAATTTGGTAATTTGAATGTCAAGTCCTAGATATTAGCCAACCATTCAACCTCCTCTCCCTCCCCTGGGCAAGGCTTTTACTTGACAGCTGCCTGCCTTCCAGGAAGGGAGTGTGTTTGGCTTCTGCTCCCTCCACTCACTTCCTTCTTCACTTGTGAGCTGCTGTTTTACTTCTTCCCAAATTAGAAAAGAGGAGGTCGGGGAGAGGAGAGGTAAAGGAGATAGGACAGTATTTTTCTGGCTGGTGGCTAAGGGCTATGTTGGCTAAGTAGGTCACACCTGAGTTCTCGCCTGTGCACTTCCACAAAGATTTCTATCACTCCCTCTGGTAGGGCACTTAACTCAAGTATTTCTAGTCCTTTCTCAGCCCCTAAAACGCCAGCATTCCACTCCAGCTTCTTCTTGCTGGAGTTCCTCCAGGTCACTTAATTGCAAGGACCCTAGGTAACCCAACTTCTCTTTCTCCCAAGTTGGCCACATCTGGTCCATGGGAAACAGTCACACTTTCCTTGTCCCCAAAACACTAAGAATGCAGCCCATTCCTAACATAACCACTTCTGCCTTTTCTTAGGTGGGAGTTGGTTGCAATTGCTCTATATCCCCTAACTGCAGGGAACGCACTCTGTAGCACTCTGTGTGGTCCCAAGGAAGCTTGTCACTCTGGGTCTGAAGAGAAGGAAGTACTCCCTTCCCTGGGTCTCTGATATAGCACCAGATCCCTCCTAAGAGATCCTTCACAAATCCTCCTCTCCCTCCACACTCTGATTCATTTGAAATACCATTTATTTGGCTGAAGGGTACAAAAATTATGGAACCAATTATCCACAATTTCCTGGGTAAACTTGCATATGAGGTGGCACTCCCCACCAAAAAAACCTTTGCATTTGAGGAGTCCATCTTACACTAACTTTCTAATGCATTATATATTGTATATGGCATTGGAACCTCAGTCAAAAACTGTGGTTAGAAACCAATTCTAACATCCTGCTATATTTATTTGTATGATTACTTTCTACTTAAGGAAAGTGAGAGTTTGGTAGAGTATGGTAGAGAGAATTTATTTTTTTTAATAGTCAATAGATTTTATTCTAATAGCTATAATTACAGGGCTTGTTTGTCAAAATGAAAACTGAAAACAAACATACAAAACAATTGGTTACTAATCATGTATTGAAAGCAGTAAGAGGTTCCACGACACCAAATAAACCAGTTCTGAGGTTTTCCCACAAGATAAAATTTAACAGCTCCAGCTTTTTCAGTGTTTATCAAAATACAAAAGAAAAAAGTAGAGGTTCTCATTTTCAATGGCAAATCTGCAGGCTGAGGGAGTGAAAGCACATGTAGACGGGGATCCATAGAGCTGGGGCTCTAGGATGACCACCCATGCTCCTGCTGGTGAGACCCCAGAGTGCCCAGAGCAGGCTAGCAAAGGGGGCTGCAGGGCTCCCGCTCCAGCCAGAGTGCCCGTGCTGACACAAGAGAAGGCTGAGAGAGCGGGGGCTGCAGCCTCCAACCCATCTCCTGGGCAGTTGTGTGAACACAAACACAGGCACAAATGCTACAGGGGTGTGGGGTGGCCTGAGACAGAGCAGATCACAGGGACCCTACTGTGACCATGCACAATGGATCATGGCTGGTTCTGCCCCGTTTCACGTACCCAACGGGAAATAGACCACTAGTGGGCTGGGCTCAGGCCATTAGTGCTGAACCTACACTAGACACATTTCTCTCTTCTGTATGTTAAGTGCTCTCTTTATCTTGTATCTGTAACTATTTTTTAAAAATGCACTGAGTTTGGGTTAAAAACCAACCACCAAAATGGATCTCAACACAGATCTAAAGACCAGAGGCTGAGCATCAGGCCTGTCTGAAACAGCAACTCCTGGATGACCCATGTGCCTAAAATCCCTTCTCAGTACTGAACAGTGGGTTCATTTTCTTTTTACCATAAAAAAAGCTGAGTAATATTACATAGGAGTACCAGAAACTGCCCCAGAAACAAAAACTATTTACATTAAAAACCCAGTTGCAGGCTGGGTCTGCACATTTACAGCATGGTGAAGCACACTGTGACCAACCATGGAGACAGCTTCTGGCCCTCACACCATAGGGGCATGTTTGCCAAGTGAGAGTAAAGCCAAGGTAGGAGGAAGGAGTGAGAGGGGAGGAGAGAGGAATATAGTTCACTTCTGGTTCCAGAGCTGATTGGACAGCCAGTCCAGTCCCTCATAGAGCCCATCCCCACTGGAGGCACAGGTGGCCTGAATGTGGCACAGAGAATGTAGGCCCAGCTTGTCTGTGATCTGGGCTGCATTCAGGGCCATTGGGGAGGTCCTGTTTGTTAGCAAACACAAGCAGAATGGCAACCCTGAGCTCATCTTCTGCCAGCACCCTCATGAGCTCCTCGCAGGCCTCGTTCACACATTCTCTGTCGTTGCTGTCAAGCACAAAGCTGAGACCTGTGTGTTCTGAAAGTAGTGGAGCCACAGAGGCCAGATCTTGTCCTGGCCGCCCACGTGCCACACGGTGAAGCTGATGTTCCTGTATTCCACGGTCTTCACGTTGAAATCTATTGTGGGAATGGTGGTCACAATTTCACCCCGCTTCAGTTTGTACAGGATGGTGATCTTTCCTGCAGCATCTAGGCCTGCCATGAGAATGCACATTTCTTTCTTGCCAGAAAGGCCCCTGAAGAGGTTCATGAAGATATTGCCCATTGCTGTAGGTCGGTGGGAGCAACAATGGCCAGAGAAGCCCTCGGCGGCCACGGCACTGCTGCTGCTCAGAGGCAGGCATTGGTTTCGCTCCCTGAGAGTTTATTTTTTAAATTAATGTGTTACAGAGTAAGTTGATTTTTTTTAAATATTAAGTAATAAAAACACAGGAGGTAACATAGATAAGGCTAAAACACAGAGACAGCATATGTGTAATAGTCATCAGATTATAAGTCTAAGGTATTTTATTGAGATTAATATGGTAGAAGTGAGAAGAATACACTGGAGGAAGGAGAAAATGTAGTTTTCCCATGAATGAATGAATGTAGTTTTCCCCTACACAGTCATGAAGATTTAATAGCTGGTATGGGGCACATTTGGAAATAGAATGCCTTCTGAGAGTTAAAGTATAGCACAGACTGTAGTGGACTGTTGTGCCCTTTGTTTGCCATATTCTGTGACTTCTGAGGAAACTGCCCTATTCCTCCCAAATGAGTATAAAATAAAAGCACTGCGTTCAAAGGGACCTCATTCCCTAGCCACAGCTGATTGTTCCACAACAGGAAATTGACTTGATTGACTATAATTGGCTAATTATACTCCTTCCTTAGGAATTTGGAATTAGGACCAAGAGATCACTCAGTTTGACTGTCCTTCAGAAATGGATTAACCATCAGTATGCTGATATACTATATTTCCGAGCTTGTAAAATGGGCAGCTCTCATCTTAGAGCCTGATGATATGTATTACCCAAACTCATGGAAACTAATGAGCAAAAAACCAGAACTCTGACTTTTACATTTACATTGAGAAATATAATGATCTAATAAACTAGATATTTCGGTGTACAGATCAGCATATTCTGTCACTGTAGGTTAATCTACATAAGCAGCCAAATTATCAGAAAGATCCTTGAAATCAGAACAAGGGATGCTAGCTGAGTGAGCATAGTGGCTTGTGAAAATCTAGACCAAAATGACACAAGGCATCATCTCCTCCAAGGGGATATGCAACCTTGGGGGTCACATCCTGTGTTCTTTGTGGTTGGATGCCTTTTCCAGCCGGCGCTGAAAAACACTCTTTGTCATTCCATTGCCAGCTAACATCATTTTTAATCGGCATTTTCTTTTTTAAATATCCCAAATACGGTAAGCTATATAATGGTCCCCTGAAAAACATCCACATCCTAATCCCTGAAATCTGTAAATGCTACCTTATATGGCAAAAGGGGTCTTTGCAGATGTGATTACATTAAATATCTTTAGATGAAGAGTGTCTCGGATTTTCTGGCTGGGCCTAAATGCAATCAGGGTGTCTCTATAAAAGTAGGGAGATTTGATGCACAGACAGAAAATGGGAAGGCAACACGACTGCAGAGGCAGAGATTGAAGTGACTGATGTGGCCACAAGTCAAGGAACTGACAGCCACTAGAAGCTGGAAGATGTAGGACGCAGATTCTCTCCTAGAGTGTCTGGAAGGAGTACAGCCCAGGAGTGAGCCTGGCCCTACTGACACCTTGATTTTAGTCCAGTGTTACTGATTTTGGACTTTTGACCTCCTGAACTGTAGGAAAATTAATTTCTGATTTTTAAACCAAGTTTGTGGTAACTTTTTGCAGCAGCCACAAGAATCTAACAAACCAATACTTACAGCTTCAGCTTGAGAGTCACCCTTTCTCCTACAAATGACTTTACATGACTAAATTCTGATTCATTATGTATGTGAAGTAACAGAACTGACTTTAGCAACCTCAAGCAGAAAAGAGAATTTGTAATTAGGGTCCAGAGGAGTCTCATGGAGCCTGAAGGCAGGAGTGCAGCTGGACCTCAAGAACAGATGGAACCAGGCTACCTGAAACCCGCTTTTACAGTCTCTCATCTCTGCTCCTTTCTGAGCATCTCTCTGCTTCGTGGCCTCTCTTGTGGCAGTCAGGCTTTCTCTGTTACTCAGCCCACATCACAGTAATGGCTTCTTCCTCCAAAAGCTCTCAGCCGTAAATATTGTTTCCTCAGCTGTTAAATGAAAAAGTTGGATAATATGCTTTGGAAGCTCCCTCTGGCTCTGAAATCTGATGGAATTCTATTAAGAGTCCCACGTGGTGGGTGGAAGGGATCTTAGGAGTGGGAAGCTAACGGCAGTGGGTGTGAGGGAGCAGAAGTGCCACAGGGAAGGTAGCTGCAGGGTGAGGCTCAGAGGGCAGAGCTGGGATCTCTTAAGGCCCAGTGAGGTCATGGGCTTGGCCAGCTGGAGAAGAGAGTTTGACAAGTGGCACGGAGTGGGGGTTCACTGTGACACTGTAAGCAGGCACTATCCGCTTCATTCCTGACGGCTGACAGATTCTCTAGCTAGGTTGTTGCTGACCTCTAATCAGCATCAATTACTTATGGATTCCTTCCCCTCTTTTGGCAGGAAGACACTTTCTTTTTTTAACAGAAATGGGTCATACTGCCCCATCCTATACATGTATTAACTCAGCACACTTCCTTCTGGCTCTGGAGGAATGTTCCGACTGGCCTTGGAATCACAGTGTGACAACTAGACACGTGTATGCCCATATCCTTCACCTGGATAATCCACCTGTCACATGACACCTCCACTGGGACCCTTTCCCTGAGTGTCTTATGTGGAGCACCCTTATGTGTACCCACAGCACCCCTTACTTGTCATTAAGCTTATCACCCTGGCTTAGTCATTGATTTACTTGTCTCCCTCCACCACTCTATGGTTCCAAACTGTGTCTTTTCCACCTGCAGCTCCTGTGCCTAGCACAGTAATGCATGCACATCATTAGAGAGATAGAGACCCCACAAATGTTGAATGTTGAGAGGGTCAAGCGTCCATTTACCTGCCTTCATGATGCTGCTCTTCTGACAGAAACCGCTGGCCCCTTCCATGTTTCCTGCTTCCAAATTGTGATCCCTTTCATGTAATAATGAAGCATGATTTCATCATGAGCATAGTGAAAATGAGATGCTTACTACCCTAAACAGAGAAGAGTTGATGATTTCTTAGACTAGTTTGATTTTCTTTTTTTTTTTTTTTTTTGTATACCAAAATCTAAATGATACTTTTTTAAAAAAAAAAAATATGGCAAATGTCCTGGGAAATATAGGAAGGGAGGATAGAGAGGAAAACCAGCCCTTCCTGCTGCCAACCTAGACCCTGAAGGGAAGCCCTCCAGGCATCCTCCCAGCATTGTAATGGCATGACGTACACTCACCCACTCCGAGTTCCCCCGTGGCTTTATTTCTCACGTTCCTATAGTTTGGAAAGCAGAGTGAATTCATTTTGAGACTTCAGCTTATGTGCAGCATTCTAATGATTAAATCCATCTAGAGAAACATCACTCACTGCCTGACTGAGGTTACTGTTGTGTGGTTAGCTCAGCATATATTTTCCAAGTGTAAAAGGAAAGGGTTGATGTGTGGAGCCTCAGAAGAAATATCTTACTTGGCACCTGCTCCAACTACTTCCTCAGAATCACCCCACCCCAGGCCATCTATCTTCTCTCAAGGGTTTCATTTCCTATCCAGGGCCCCAGAAGTTTAGAGGAGCTGTGAATCACCTCAGGGAGGGGCTCCCACTCAGGAAGGAGACACTTTTCTCACATGGAATTTGGCAAGGGAAAGAGACTCAGCTTTACAGAACTGAGAGTATGACTCCCTCCCACTTTTTTTTTTAATATTAAGCAGCATAGACATAATTACTTCTGTCAAGGCCACATTGCTACTTCTAAAACCAAACTGAGTGTCTGGGTTGCAGGAAGAGGATGGAGGGTAGGTGAGGTCATGGGGCCATGAGGAAGAACCCCTCAGTACACTTCACAGAGGCAAGCCTTTGCTGATGTGCACGCATTACATGCTGCCCTTCCAATGTTTCTTGTTACTCTAAACCAGTGGTTCTCAACTGGGAATAATTTTGCTCTCTAGGCAACGTCTGACAAAGTCTGGGGACATTTTTAAAGGCTGTCACAATTTGGGAGGTGCTACTGGCATCAGGTGAGTAGAGTTTAGAGAAGCTGCTAAATCCCCTACAATGCACCAGGGCAGCCCCTGCAACAAAGAATTAGCCAGCCACAAAAGCTGACAACACCCCTCTCTAGAAACTTCGACTTCATGACCTCATTCCTGTCCATGGCATCAACCACCTTCCCTAACTACAGCCCTGAACAACCTCCTGAGCTTCCTACCTTACACAGCCACAAAGATTACCTTCGCAGGTATCTTCACCTGGAGGTCCCAAAGTCTCCTCAAATTCCACATGCCAAAACTCATCTTTATTCTCATTCAACAAACATGAATACACTTGCTACATGATAGGCACTATACTCATGATGAAAACATGGGGCAAAGAAGATAGACTCTCTGCCACCTTGAAAATTCTGGTTTGTTGGAAATGTCTAAGCAGCCAAATAGGCAATTGTAATCATTGAGTGAGAAGTGATCGTAAATCCAACAGAAGACTGGGTTTTAGAATTGGTGAGAGCTAACATCCAAATATAGATTGTATGCAAATTTCACTCTACTGTTGTAGGCTCACCTGTCAGCAAAAAGATAAGAGATACCAACTAGAGATGCTTAATAAGCACAAGTTCTTGGATCTCCTCCAGTCTTTCCTGACACACGTTTTCTGTTGGTGACAATGGCCAATCTAGGATGGGAGTTGGGAGGTAGGCCCTTGTCAGGATATAGGAACTCAGGCCTTTGGGCATGTTACCCTGAAACTGTAGTTTAATTACCTGCATCAGTTGTAATTTCTGTTTTGTTTTGTTTATTCTTTCCCCTTAACATCAAGATTCAAGGTATAATTTCTCACTCTGCCACAAATGCCGTGTTTTTGCCCATCCAGAGGCTATATAATAATAAATAGACTCTACTCATGGGCTGTGGCACTGTTTTTACATCAATCACATTTAGCCTGAGGACATGGAGTATTGTTTAACTACCACAACATAGGCCTAGAAGGATTACGTGTGGCAGACTATTAAACGGTACTTTAAAAGGGAGAATCTAACTCAGGCTTGGAGGTTAAAGAAGGATTCCTGAAGAAGTATCTTTAAGATATGGCCTGAAATACCAGGGAAAGTTATACAGATGAAGGTTATGGTGGTGCATGGGTTCCTAGAGACTTTCCCTTGTTTTCTTGGTATGACCTTAGCCAGGTGTGTGAATTCCCCCAGTTTCTCTGGATGCTGTGATTGAGATACCTACCCTTACTTTCAGCCCTGGCCCTCAGTAGTCCCAGCTTTCTTCTGTTTGAGGCAGTCATCATTTTACAATCTGTCAGTTTTCAATTATCTGGAGGTTCTGAGAGCCTAGAAGATGTGGACATTGTAACAGGACTTCAGTTTCCAATAAAATGAGAAGGTTGATTTAGACCCACATGGTGGGTGGTGGTGGTAGTAGTGGTAATTTCACCCCTCAGGAGATATTTGACAGTATCTGGAGACATTTTTAGTTGTCACAACTGGTGGGGGCAGAGGGATGAGAGAGTATGCCAACGGCATCTATTAGGCAAACCAAACATCTTACAATGCAAGGGATAGTCTCCTAAAGCACGTAATTATCTCAGCCCAGCATTGCAGCAGTGCCAAGGCTGAGAAACACTGAATTAGACCATTCCCACTCAGAGTGTGTTCTGTAGACCAGCAGCCTTGATGTGACCTAGAAGCTCTTTAAAAATGCGGAATCTCAAGTACAAGGCTGAGAATCTGCGTTTTAATAGGATTCCCAGGTGATTCCTACACATGTTAAAGTTTAAGAAGCACTGCAAAAATTCTTTCCAGCCTAAATTAGTCCATGTTCTCCAGAAAAACAGAACCAAATAGGATGTGTACATATATATAGAAAGAGGTTTATTGTAAGGAATTGGTTCACATGATTATGGGAGCTGACGAGTCCCAAGATCTGCAGGGCAAGTCCACAAGCTGGAGACCTGGACAGCCAATGGTGCAGCTCCAGTCTGAAGACCAGCAGGCTCAAGACCCAGGAAGAAGATGTGTTAGTTCATGTCTGAATGCAGGAGAAAGCTGATGCTCCTGTTTGAAAGCTGTCAGGCAGCAGGAATTCTCTTATGCAAGGGGAGGTCAGCCTTTTTGGTCTATTCAAGCCTTCAGCTAATTGGATGAGGCCCACCCACATTAGGGAGGGCAGTCTTCTTTAATCAGACTACAGACTCAATTCCTAATCTCGCCCAAAAACATCCTCACAGAAACACCCAGAATAATGCTTGACCAAATATTTGGATACCCATGGCCCAGTCAAGTAGATAGATAAAATTTACCATCATACCACTCTAAAAATTCCCTTTGTTTTCAAAATACTGTATAGTCAGTCTTCACCAAGTCCTCTCACTCTATCCCTCCATAGAAGAAACTATTCAAAATCTTGTTTAAACAATGCTCTTCTGTTTCAAACTACTGCATTTTGTATGACTATGTTTAGCTGTGCTGCTCATAGATAACCATTACATTTTAAGCAACTCACAGCTTGTTAGTTTCCAGGAACAAGGATTTCTATACAAAGTAGTGTGTGGAAAAGCACTTTCCCATGAGAGGGAGGGGTGTGGTTAGCTGCCAGAAACTTGGCCAAAACTTGTTTGGGAAACTGGGGTCTTTTTTTTTTTTGAAACATTTTTTATTGATTTATGATCATTTTACAATGTTGTATCAAATTCCAGTGTTCAGCACAATGTTTCAGTCATTTATGGACATATACACACTCATTGTCACATTTTTTTTTCTGTGAGTTATCATAACATTTTGTGTATATTTCCCTATGCTATACAGTGTAATCTTGTTTATCTATTCTTCAATTTTGAAATCCCAGTCTATCCCTTCCCACCCTCCACCCCCCTGGTAACCACAAATCTGTATTCTCTGTCTGTGAGTCTATTTCTGTCCTGTATTTATGCTTTGTTTTTGTTTGTTTGTTTTTGTTTTTTAGATTCCACATATGAGCGATCTCATATGGTATTTTTCTTTCTCTTTCTGGCTTACTTCACTTAGAATGACATTCTCCAGGAGCATCCATGTTGCTGCAAATGGCATTATATTGTCGGTTTTTATGGCTGAGTAGTATTCCATTGTATAAATATACCACATCTTCTTTATCGGTCTTTAATAGAGACACACCCAGATCACACCAAAGGGAGAAGAGAAATGAGTTACAGAGCAAAGGAAGGCTGGGACACAGCACTGGTGACAGACGAGTTAGAATGAAAGACTGCAGAGAGCTGTTGGTGGAGGTATGAATTTCCAGTAGTCAGTACGGCCCATCAGTCAAGGCTCCAAGTTGGTTGCAAGCAACCAAACTTCATCTTTCCATCTAAACAGAATAAGGATAATGGAGTGTGCAGGGGCGAAGGGGAGCAATATGTTTATCTTCTCCTAGAAAATATAAGGAAGAGAGGAGAATTGGGATTTCTTTATATTATCTAATTTTACCTCTGAAGTAGGAATTACTATAACCAGTTTGTAGAAGATAAAAATTGAGGCTTTGAGATTAAGCTACTTTTCCAGGGACATGGAGCTAAAAGTGGGCTAACGAAAACTTACAACATAGTTTTCTCTAATTGCTGTTCATTACACTGAAGGCAATTGTTATGGGTTGAATTCTGTCCATCTCCCTCACCCCATATGTTGAAGTCCTAACCCCCAGTACCTCAAAATGTAACCTTATTTGGAGATAGGGTCTTTACAGAGGTAACCAAGTTAAAATGAGGTCATTAGGGTGGGCTCTAATCCAATATGACTGGTGTCCTTGTAAGAAGGGGAAATTTGGAAACAGATGCAAATAGAGTGTAGATTGTGTGAAGAGACAGGGAGAAGATGGCCACTTAAAGCCTAGTATAGAGGCATGGAACAGATTCTTCCCTTACGGCCCTCAGAAGGAACCAACGCCGCCAACATCTTGACTTCAGACTTCCAGCTTCCAGATCTGTGTGACAATAATGTCTATTGTTGAAACCACCCAGTTCTTGGCGGTTAACAACAGCAACCCTAGCAAACTAATATGATGACTCTATAGTAAGGATTTAATCAAGAACACAAAAACCACTCAGTTATATTTTACTGAAAGAATTTTTTAAAAACTGATTAAGCAGTTACTGGAGACTGAAAGGCAGGGGAGGAGCACTGAGGTAACAGAGAATTCAGAAAGCAGCCGCCATCCCTAGGACAAGGGAAAAGAAAAGAGGTCAGGGTTGTCAGAATCTAGACTCTTGGAGGAGTGGCCCTGCTGAGCTGGGGCCCAGATGTGCGGGCTGTCTGTCAGTGCTGGTGCCTCTGGAGCTCAGAGAAGGGACCCACTAAGTCAGAACTCATCTCTGAAGAAGTGGAGCCAGTGGCTGGGGCTTGTATCTCCAAAGGGACACTGAGGTTGATTCAAAAGTGTGGGGAAAAAAATGGAAACAAAAACCCATTGTCACAACAGGGTGAAGAACCTTTCCTGGGGTGACACTGATGGGAAGAGAAAGCGAATTTCCAAGAATCTCCTCTAGCCTTCTAGTCTCCCCTATTGTCAATAGTATCGCCTGTTGTCAGAATGTCACAGGGAGCCAGCTAGTCAAGGAGAAATGTGGCTTGATGACATCTGCCTTATTATAAAGGTCTAGATGGTTTTCCTTCAAGAGAACCCTGCTCATCATCTCTCCTTTGGTCCCATTACTAGTCAGTCACCTTAGAACTTGGCGAAACTTATCTGTACCATCTGGTATACCAGCACTTTCTAAATTCCCTCAGGAATTCCCTTGCCCCAGGCCTTGCTCTCCTGTCTTATGTTTTTATAATCTCACTCTCTCCAAGAACTACTTCCTCTTTACCAAAAATATACCCAAGTCTTTTTCCATCTGAAAAAAAGGGTTCCCCAAGTCCAACTCCCTTTTCGTACTCTCATCCACATATATCTTCACTTCTTCACTTTTCAGTCACACCTCCACTCATGCACTCTGTCATCTGTCACTATCACTCACTTAAATGCCTTCTGTTAAGCTCAGCAATGACCAAATAATCAAATTTATTGTATACTTCTCTTACCTGACCTCTTGGTATATCTTATAATGGTTTTGTCTTGGTTTAAAATTAATACACAGTCCTTCTAGACATTTTAGGAAATACAGAAAAGAATGAAATATAGTATAAAATTAAGTTATGAGGGGGTTCTGAGAAGCCATGGGGCATATATTAAAGAACTGGGGTCCTTGGAGGGAATACTAAAAAAGGAGAATAGAAATTTAAAACAGTTCAGAAGACACAAAGTATTCACACTGAAATCTCAACTACTGACAGTCTTTGGAGAATAGTTCTGGATAATCCAGCATTCTGAATACCTAATGCTCATCCCTTTAACCAATAAGACATTTGAATCTTATTACACAAGGCTAAAAAATCTATTTTAAAAATAACATACCCCCCTCCTTATTCGGTGGAAAATAACATACACAGATTAATCTTTTATCAATGGTTTAAGGTCATCATATGGTGAGTAGAAGTAATAATAGAACTATATTTGTTACCTGCTTGTTATGTGCCAGGCCTGTGCTAGATGTTTTGCACCTGTAACCTGAATGTAATCTCATCTAATTTGCACACCTCATCTGCATGTTATAAATGAGCAAACTGAGGCTCAGAGAAGTGAAGGAGATTATAAACTTCAGCCCATCTTCTCAGTGGCAGAGCCTAGATTTGGACTTAAAGCCTGATGTTCTTTCTGTTACCCCGAAGCTGCTGCCTCTTTGAGGGGGTTCGGGGAGCACTAGGTTCAATTGTGTGTCTTCTGAGAGACCTTGTGAAACCCCTTGGACTGCTCTGTGACTAAATTATGAAGCCTCAAGCAGACTTTTTTCAGTAGAATGCTGACAACAAAGAAGTTGGATCTTGGCCTTCTTGTGTTTCAAAATAATCTTCATTATACTTTGCTAGGGCTGCCATAACAGTGTACCATAGCCTGGATGGCTTAAGCAACAGGATGTTATTTTCTCGCAGTTCTGGAAGCTGGAAATCCAAGATCAAGGTGTTGGGAAGTTTGGTTTCTTTTGAAGCCTCTCTCCCTTGCTTTCAGGTGGCTGCCTTCTCTCCATGTCCTTACGTGGCCTTTTCTCTGTGTGTGCACATCACTGGCTCTTCCTGTGTGTCCTAACCTCTTCTTATAAGGACATCAGTCAGATTGGATTAGGGCCTACCCTAATAAGCCTCATTTTAACCTAATCATCTCTCTAAAGGCCCTTTCTCCAAAGACAGTTACATCTAAGATACTAGAGGTTGGGGCTTCAACATATGAGTTTGGGGGGAGACATAATTCAGACCGTAATAGTCTTTGCCAAAGAAGACAAGAGTTTTGAGATCTAAAAGCTTCAGTTTTAGTTATCAGAAGCTAATGCCCAAAAAGACTCAGGGCATAAAAATCATGTCATACTATTAGTATTATGTCATATTATTAAATTATGAATCCCGTATTTCATACTTGGATTAGATTCCTCTGAATTTCCACTGAGCTCTAAGACACTGATCAATTACAGGTCTGGTTACAGAAACAAAAGAGAAATTTAAGACATGTTATCTTTACACTGATGTCCCTAGACAGCACTGATGTTTTAAATGTTTATACCTGATTTTTGTTGTACTTCTGACTCCTCTGTTGCTATCATGCTATCAGCAATTTTTATTACTGTTTGCAGTATCCAACCAGATCCTCCTGTCACTTACCAACCCATCTAGCCTAGAAACTTAATAACTTGAGTGTGTTTGAATATGTAACAAAACAAATAAGCTTTATTGGAGGGTTTCAGGGGCTTGCCTATGAATGAACTCTTTGGTGTATGGCTTCTGTGAAACCTGTCTTGGTGACTCAGAGACTGTTTGCTACTTCCTATCCCCAGCTATGTTTAGATTGGTGAAGCCCAACCCAAGTTGCAAGTAGATGACATGTCATTATACAGCAGAATCTTGGTGAGGGTAAATCTTTTACCTTTTCACAGAGGAAAACCTTGACATTGGCCAGGGGAATGCTGGGGTCTATTTAAATTTCCCAATTCATGAATACTGCATTGGCATATAGGGTGGATAATATGACCCGCCATCTTCTCCTCGTGCCCGCCCCCACACTTCCTGCTATTCCTTGACCAATCTGCATTTGATCTAGACCTGAAGTTGTCATTGTCTTAGGATAGATTTGGTACAACAAAATGCAAATAATAAAGAAGTCAGTTCTTAGTTCTAGGATTTCAGAATAGGCTTTGCAAGAAAAAATGTTTTGAGATCCAAAAGCTTGGCTTTTAGCTATCAAAAGCTAATACCCCCCAAAATTCAGGGCATAAAATCATACCAAATTATATATTACTAAATTGTGAGTCCCATGTTTCTAAAAGAAAAATGAAGAAGCCTCTCTTTGTTAGTTCTGGTTATTTTCTAATTAAAGAAAACAAAATAAGTTATTTCTGTGTAGGTACTCTAATAGGAATAAAACACATTTTAAAAGAAAATGCACCATAAACAGTAGATTGAGAAGACTTCCAGGAGGGCCTATGATCCAGTCCCCCATTTCGGGGTTGCACAAGAGGCAAGAGAGAGGAAGTCAACCAGTAACTTTAGAAAAGCCCTGTGTCCTACCACAAGCTAAGTCAGGGATAAAGGTGAACAGAATGCTCAGAATCTGTTGGGGAAATCTGAGCCCAGGGAGTGATAAGATTCTACTTTTGTGGGCAGGGGAGCAGTTACAGGGTCTGGCCCTAGAGAAGGTGTATGAGGGCTGAGAGGCCAAAAGTTGACTCAGAGAGTCCCCGTGCACCAAGGCAGCAGGTCTGGACCCCAAGAGCAGGTGGGCCAGAAGGACCAGAGGGTGAAAGGGCTGTTTGCAGATGCCAGGAGTGTGTCAGTGGTGATGACCCAGGGTTATAGCCCATCCTCACCAACATGCTTCCCCAGGGGAAAAGAGGAAAAATACTGAACCCAGGGGGCAAACTCAGACTCTGCTACCAGGTAGAAGGAAGGCTGCAGATAGGACTTAAGTTCAGCATCAAAAAGGGACAAATGTTAACCCCCCACCCACTAGCCCACACCTGAGTTTGTGGCCTGAAAAGTATGTTCCCACTACACATGTGATTTACCCTTACAAAAGCTGTTAAGTACAATTGCAAGTTATGCTTCCAGTGAATACTTCTATTCCATGTCGACCCCATTGAGATGCAGATACTAGCAGTCTGTGAGGCACACTCTCTCCAGCTGAGTCACTCATCCCAATTGAAGGTCAGAGGAAGAGGCTCATACACACCTCACGGCCGGGGGCTTTATCAGAGCCCATTTGTTCACAAGGACCACTACCACCTTAGATATCTTGAGCAAAAAATTAAATAATATAAAATAAGAATTTATTGGAAGGATACCAGGATACCTCATGGACCTCAGAAACAGAAAGAGGTAGACCTTGCACCAGAACCAGGCCTCTAGAACCAGAAGCAAGGGACCAGGACTGCAGCCTGTGCTTCCCATTTCCCAGGGATCTCAGGCTCTCTCCTCTCTGTGTGTTTCTGCAGTTCTGCTGCTCTTGTCTCTCCCTGAAGTACAGCTTTCTCTTCTGTGTGTGCTTGGCCCCTCCACCCAAGATTTACGTGCAGTTTCTCAGCTCAAAGCCTGGAAGAGATGGCTAAAGGCCCTGGAGCCTATTCTAACTCAAGGAGTTCTGTTTTGCTTTAATCTTTTAATTTTTTTTAATTAAAAAAATTTTTTTGAAGTGCAGTCAGTTACAATGTGTCAATTTCTGGTATACAGCACAATTTGATTTAATCTTTTAAAAGGGCTTTTTATTTTCCATTAAAATCTTTTCCAACTTTTAAAGTTTTAAACTAAAGAAAAACTGAAATAGTACAGTGAACATTTGTATACCCTTTAGTTAGATTTATTAATTGTTATAACTGTGATGTTTGCGTTCTTTTTCTGTGTAATGTATATATACATAATATACTTTTTCCTGAACCATATGAAAATAAATTGTATATATCATAAGATGTGATCCCCAATTTCTTCTTCATGTAGCTCCAGAAAACAGGAACAATCCAGGAGAGAAAACTGGGTTGATCCAAACACCAAACTGGCTCTCCCTAGGTCAGGTGTCCCATTAGCTGTGGTGAGGAATCACAGGGCACAAAGCCAGCTCTGGGGGTTCATCTCTTTGCGGGGGACAATTCTCAGAGAAGAGCATGACTGGATGGTACTCAAAATGATTCTACTGCATCCTGACTACTTCTTACCCTTTCCAGTTTAAAGTGACATATATATTACATATAAAACTTATACTATGTCATGGACCCTTGAGATTATCTGTGAATAGCTAAAACCACAAAAGTGAAGTCCACAAATGCCGAAGTTCTACTACATTTTACAAATGGCCCAAATCTACTCCTGCTAAGTGTCTATAAAACATTCTGCTCTTGACCACTTCCAGTGACGGAATTCTGATAATGGAAGGTTCTGGAATAAAGTAATCATATGCAGGATTCACTACCTATGAAAAAATAAAATAGTTAAATAAATGGCTAGTAATTGAGCACTCACTTTGTGCTGGGCACTATGCTAAATGTTTTACATATATTATCCAATTCCATCCTCACAAAAACCCTGTGTGGTGTTACAATTACACACATTTTTACAGAAGAAACTAAAGAGGGAAGAGCTTAGGTAACTGGCTCAAGCAACTGGTAAGTTGCAGGTCTCCTTACACTGGAATCTGTAATCTTGACACTACCCTGTATTCAAAAACTTACCTGTGCCCTTAATACTTAAGGATGCTATTAATTTTCCCGTACCCCTACAGAGAGAGAAAACTTAAGCCTATTTTTAATAACAAAGGATGGAAATGACCCCAGTACTAAAACTGAATATTCTCAGACAACCCTTATCATTTTTACTGCAAGAAGCTCACTGGGGAACAATCATCACAGAGTAAATATTCTTGTGCCATTTAGCACTATCTCTGAACAGCCCCAAATACTCCAAGTTCAACTAGTAGGTCACATGCTAGATAAAGAGAGGTTAGCCTTTCCTTGAGAAGGGGATGGTGTTGGAATGAAACCATCCTTTCTAATCACAGTCCTGCCTCAGCCTACAGCATGTCAATGGGAGTCTCTGAAGTGCTTGGCCAGATGGCAGACACTGTTCCCCACACTCGCTGCGTGCTCTGAGGGGCCTTTCACAAGAACATCCTGGGCTAGGCATGTCCATGGAGTATACTTCTAATCACCCTCATCCTTGCAGAGTCCCAAAATGCTGACTCCAGAAATACTTAATCCACAGACAGATGGATACATACACTATATTCCTGCCTCTAAGCCTGATTTGGATGCAGAGGTTGAAGGAAGTCTCCCACTGAGCCTCCCAGAATGCTTCAGCTCATTCTTGGTCTGGTTCAGGGCTTCTGGTGCTCAAATCCTCAGGGGCTATTCTCAGCTTCACAGCCCCTGCTGGCAGCCTTATCAAGAGCTTCAGGCCATTCTGGGTTGGTTCTGCCCAGGACATCAGAGCTATGCCATAGAAGATCACCGTCTCTTTCCTGACACCCGTCTCGTAGGAGAGGAAATAGTCCCAACATATTGAGTTTTTCCCAATAAATCCTTATGACTCAACCACACAGATAAATTTTAAAGCTTGTCTTAAGCTTACTTATGTTTTCTATTTTTGAAGGAGTGGAATGTGTTCTGAAACTTCCTTTTTGCAGTATAAGGTACTACTTCCTGTTACTGACCTAAATTGTATTCTTTCAAGTTTTCTTGGATGTTCTCCAGTACAACTCTTTTCATTTTAGTTGCCAAATCCCTTTGTAAAGGGAATATTTACCCCTGTGTCTGCTAGACTCTTTCAGGCTGCTTGGAAAAGACATACCCCTATTAGTGAAGGAATTCATTGCAAGGATACATGAGAATGTGAGCCAGGAGACATCCTCTCCATCGTGACCATAGACTTCCAAGACTGAGGAGCACACCAGACTTTTCAAAGACCTAGAACAACAACTCAACGTTGCTCTCACTCAGTATGAGCTCGAATCACCCACTTTCTCTTTCTCTATCTAGCATTTATTCTTCCAAAGACCGTGGATGGGATCAGTTCGTCACACCCCAGTATGGTGCTCCCTTATTCATCAGACTCTGTAACTTTGTACCTCTTAGCTTTTGACTCAAGGAGAAATCTGGTGTTTCATCGTCTATGGCCAGGATAGCAGGATAAACACATGACATAAATTCAATTTGAAAGAAAAGTAGGGGCATAAGAGACATTTGAGGCTGCATGGTGTATCTCCCAGTTTATATTTAATAAGTTCTGTTTTATATCCTCAAGTTTTCCTTAATGCAGGAAATGCTATAGCCACTGGCAAATTGTGGAGATTAAAGGGTCTGAGACTCCTATCCTTAGAAAGTCCCGATCGCAAGGCTGATTTCTGGCTGGCATCAGGAAACTTGGATTTCAGGAGGGTCCCACAGTTCCCAGAAATGAGAGTGGTTCATTGTGCAAACAGTATGGTTATGCTAAGCACTTGCTTTCCTTCTAAGAGTCTGGAATTCTGGTACGTACTAGGCACAGTGTGCCTATATGACCAGCTCCCAGTAAAAACCCTGGTCACTGAGTCTTAATGAGCTTCCCTGGGAGACAACTTTTCACACATGTTGTCCCAATTTGGGGCTGGAAGAACTCGGTACATGACTCCAATGGCAACAGACTCTCGGAAGTCTGTACCTGGTTTCCTCTGGTCTTTACCCCGTGTGCCTTTTCCCTTCGCTGATTTTGCTTTGTGTCCTTCCGTGATACTACATCATAGCTGTGAACACAACTACGTGCCCAGTCCTGTTAGTCCTCCCAGTGAATCATGGAACTGGGAGTGGTCTTGGGGATCCCCAACATTTGGTCAATCTGGTCCATCGGTTTCCATTTGTATTAAAGTAGCATCATTTCCTCACATTTAAAACAAAAACAAAAACTGTAAGTCTCTTCCTTACAGAGATATTACATCCTCCTCCCCCAAACATCCATTACAGCTATTTAAGACAACAACTTGAAAGAGCCATCTTTCTTTGAAAGAAGCCATAAGTGGCTAAAACTTTAATGAGGGCAAAGAGGAGACATCAGGGGGGCAGACCCAGCTGGAGGGGGTTTCCAGGCAGCAGCTCTGGGAGGCTCACTCTGAGTGATGTTCAGCACGTTAATGATAACATTTCTCTTCACTGTGAAAAGCCAGTAAAAATGAGCATTTTCTGCCACATTCACACATTCTAAATGAGCCAAATTCTTCTACTACATGACCTTCATGTGCAGGTCAGTTCCTTTAACCAGCTGCATTTATTCACTTTCATTTTTAGGTTTTGCTGGTACATTGAAAATAAAACCTAAGGGTCTGAAAAAAGCCCTGTCGTTGCTCAAAAGTGCCTGATTTATTCCTGGGGAGTAGCCAGGGCCCTGGAAGAATCTCAGTCCATGAAGTTTTATGATAAATATCAGTGATTACGCTGATAATAGAGTGTTCCACCAAAATTAGGCAGGGGAAGGCATCACTTTTCAGTGGGGAAAAGAAATCATAAACTGCTTTCTGCAAAGCCCATGGCTAGTGCGTTAGCATCCTGCTTCTTCTCCCAAGGGTGGGAGTTAGGAGAGAAGAAGAGAGAAGGAAGAAGGTGGGAGGGGTATTGAGAGAGGGAGACTAAAGAGGGAAAAGGGAGGGAAATGAAGTCACCAGAGAATGAGGAAGGGCTCTCTTCAGCCTTGGGCTCTGGCCGTGAGAAGACCCTACTCTCAAGGATCCTCTCAGGAGAGCCCCAACCTACCCATAACCAATTAACTTCATGGCACCCCCGAGGCCACCCTCTCATCCAGCCTAGGCCAGTCCCACTCAGACTAGAAACTATAGGAGAGTGGGCCTATCACTTTGATCAAAGATGCAGCTCTTCCAGTCTCCACATAAATTCCAAAGGCAGTTGTTTACTCCTACATCTGGATTACAGGAGGGAATATCCAGTGTCCCATGGCCCTGAGACAAGTCTGTTGTTTCTCGGCCCGCAACCCTACATGTCCTCATGGTGTCCTAAGCTGGGAAAGAGCCCAGGAGTCCGGCAGACTGCCATGCAGTGGGTATTTGTTGTTTGAGCCTGCTCAGTGTCCCTTCTTGGGAAAAACCTCCTCCCCATACCATGTGTTTTGGGAAGCTATCAGTCAGAGTGTGCTGCCTGCTATAGGGATGGTATCATGACCCAAACACAGCCAAGCACAGGTCTACCCCCTTGGCAATATGCTTTGTCCATGCACATGGTTGGGGGGTGGTGAGACAAACAGGACCAATCAGAATCCCTCCCTGGGTTGGATATATGGACCTTGGGAAAATAAACACTCTTTTCTTGCCATGGTACCAAAGCTGGGAGGATGCAACTTGGGGACTTGCACTAGCCTTCTTCTCAGCTATATGGAGAAACTAAAGCTGCAGAATAAGCTGAGAGTCTGAAGACACAGAGAGAGAGAGCGAGCAAGTACTTACAGCATTGAGTACTGTATTCATTACCTGGGGCTTGTAAAAAAATTATCACAACCTTGGTGGCTTATAACAACAGAAATTTATTCTCTCCCAATTCAGGAAACCAGAAGACTGATAGCTAGATGTTGGCTAGAAAGTGCTCCCTCTGTAGGCTCTAGAAGAGAATCTGTTCCTTGCCTCTTCCAGCTGGAATCACTCCTTGGTGTTCCTTGACCTGTGGCCACACCACTCCAATCTCTGTGTGTCTCTTCTCCTCCTTTGTCTCTGTCGAATACCCACCTGCTGCTCTCTTATAAGAATGCATGTGATTGCATTTAGGCCCACCTGGAAAATCTAGGATAAGCTCCTCCTCTCAAAATCTTCAACTTAATATATCTTTGCCATATAAGTAATAGTCACTCTTTTGCATAAAAGGTAACATTTGCAGATTCCAGAGATTAGAAAGTAAGTATATCTTGGCAGGAGTTGGAGGAGCATTTTTTAGCCTACTGTAAGTCCCATTCAAGTCCCTGAGACCTTACTTCCTGCAGCCCTTCCTTCAACCCCATGTATCCTCACCAGCCAATAAATTCCTTCTTGGCTTAGGCTAGTATAGGTTGAGTTTAATCACTTGTATTAAACATGTCTTAAATAATTCCCCATGTCTGCAGCAGGCTGGGATATGGAAAAGGCAGCCTAGTGCAGCGGACAGAACATCTGCTCTTCTGCAAGTGTTCAAGAAAATCATTTCCTTTTCTCAGCTTTGATGTTTCACAACTCTTACAAAGATTAGGCTTAAAGGACTGTTGCATTTGTTTATGGTAACTATTTTATTGTTTTAAACACTCTGTAATTATATTTATGGCCTGATGATCAGTTGGGACTTTTTTCAATTGTGGTCAAAAAACTCAACCTAAGAGGCTTGAACAAAACCAAGCAGACAACAAAGCTAAAAAGTCTGGAGCTAATCAAGTACAGCTCAGTTTGAGGCTCTGATGATATCATTGGGATCTATCTCTTGGCTCTGTCTCTTTAAGGCTGGCAGTGTTTCAGGTCTCAGGAAGTGGCCCCTTGCAGCTTCAAACCCACATTATCTTGTACTCTGGCCGGTGGAAGAGAACATATGTTATCCTGATGGGTAGAACAAAAATCTTAAAATTGGATTTCATTGGTCCTATTGGTCTGATTTCTGTCTGATGCCTATGGCTGAACTGTGGCCAGGGGAATGAAAGGCAGTGATTTGCTTGCCCTAGAGATCACTGCTTTACCTCTAGAGTGGAGTGGGACACAATGATGAAAAGTGGAAGAGGAATGGTATTCTAGAGGGAAACACCATACAGTTACTTGAAGTGAGGTGAAAGTATGCTGGCTGCAAAAGGAATAGATGTGTACTGAATATCAGAGGATTTCGTGATGTAACTTCCGTTATTTATTCAAATGAATAGTACTGCCAAACTCATGATAAGTAGATTGATTGTCATAAATCATACTTTTGTGAATATAATATGATCATTTATACTACTAATTTACAGACTTTTCAGAAACTAACTTGGAGGAGATTGTGTGGATGTAGCACCTTTAGGCAGGGCAGAGTAGGCATACATATAAACTGTGTGTTGCTCTGTGTATGTAAATAAACACATAAATATGTAATAAATATTTCTCCAAGTTGCTGATTAAAGCATCTTGTCACAGGTACTCTCAATGATTAAATAAAATGCCACAATGAATTTGATTAATGTAACTAACAATAATAAATATTGTACTCAGTTCTAGAAGTGTTCTTTTGGCCTAAGTGTGAGATTTAGTTTTCTGTAGCAGTGGTCTTCAAACTTTATGATAACATACCTCCACCAATAACAGTGGACTAATATATACATTATAAAACATACACAAAATATAAAATGAGATGAGTTAAAGATAAAATAATCAACATTTTACTTATTAATTGTCAAAACCTTTTGTGCTCTCACTGGAAAAATAATAATAAATTTAGGGAGAGTGATGTTTTTATTTCATTCAGAAGATATTTGCTTAACAGTTTGTGACAGGGAATGTTAAAGGTCTGATCCTACTTCCAGTTTACTTTGGTATTTGGTTTCATGATTGTGAGAGGTGAAAAAGATAACTCATTTTTATAGGTAGAATTGTGTCCCCAAAACTCGTATGTTGAAACCCTAACCCCCAGTGTGGCTGGATTTGTAAATAGGGCCTTTAAGGAGGTAATAAGATTTAAAAAGTTCAGAAGGGTAGAGTCCTCATCCAATAGGACTGCCCCTATAAGAAGAGGAAGACACCAAGGATGCAATCATACAGAAAAAAGGTGAGGACACAGTGAGGAGGTGGCCATCTGCAAGCAAAGAAGAGAGACCTCACCAGAAACCAACCCTGCCAGTATCTTGATCTTGCACTTCCAGCGTCTAGAACTATTAGAAAATGAATTGCTGTTGGATAAGCCACCCAGTTTGAAGTATTCTGAGTATAGCCCCAGGAGACTAATACACTCCAAATATACATAGATCCAGATGGAAGATGTGCATCAATGGCCCACTCACAAAATTATGACACTCATTTTTCAGTCCTGTAAACAAATCATGCAAAAGTTTTTGTCGAAATTTAGCTGGTAAATTCCCATCTGTTCTAGAAATAATTTGTTCTTCAAATTAATTGAAAGTTGTTACATTTTTAAACTTTCCACAAATGAGTAATTAAACTACTAAAACTATTAGTTGGACGAGTTTTAAACAGATTAGAAAATTTTGTTAAAGTTTTTGTCTAAGTTTACAACTTAAAATCTAACTAAAGAATCAAAACCAACAACTACATGAACAAGTGTTTAGACATTGTATAACATTATGTAATAAAATGCCAAGTTGTAAGTCTACATCATCAACTATTAACCTTGGAAAAGTACCCAAATTTTTCTGAGCTTCAGTTTCCTTCCTTGGAAAGTGGAAGCAATTTTAAAAAATACCTTTCAGTTTGTTGTGATAATTAAGTAAAATAAGACATGGCTCCTGTAGTTAGTACCTGGCGCATAATACCAACTGCAATTCAGATGCAAAGATCAATGAAATAATATGCAGGTCTGCTACATGCCTAGCACTTTCTATAAGACACTATATTTAAATTTCGCAACCCCTTGCAAGGCATTATTGCTGTCATTTGTCAGACGCAGAAATCTAGGTTCAGAGAGCTTAAGTAATTTGACAAAGTCACACAGCTAGTAAATGGTGGCAACAAGACTGAAAGCCAGGTTTGTTTGACCTCGAACCTCATGTGCTTTCCACTATGCCAAGTTATTGCCAGAAAAGGTGCTAGAAAAACCAATGAAATTTTACTTGGGTCCTGAAAAAAAGGACAGAATTTGAATAGACAAAAGGAGGAAGGAGGAAAGGAGACCATGACTAATTCTGAGAAGGTACAGTGTATGTGTCAGGGATGAAGAGTATTGTGAGTTATTAGAGGACAGAAACAAAACCTGTACAACATAGGGCCCTTCAGTCCTAGCACAGAGACTGGGATGTGGTAGCTGGTGGGAGGATGTCTATTCCCTAATTCTCTTATGTCCATAACAAGGAAGTAGGAGTGCATTGTCTGACTGGTAAGCTTGAGGGAGGAACTAGGGATGTGTCCCTCTAACCCCTCAAGTTTGGGGAGCAGGCCTGCCCCAAGAAGCATGTGTTTTCTGCTTTTCCAGAAACTGTAAAACTTCAGTCAGTTTTATACAAGCAGATTTTCCAACTCTGCTTGTGACTGAGGGGGTATGTTCAATTCTGGGGTGAAGTACAAGCAGGTCCTTGTCCCCGCAGATCTAGAGTCACGGCCACCATTCTAGCTTTTACCAGGGACAAAGCTGATGTTTTGCTCTCCACCACTCTGACTCCTGCAGCTATCTCAATGGATTCTGAACTTCTGCACGGCAATGAGGGTGTTATAGGAAGCCCCCTAAGACTGCAACAGTAGACACTCAACAAACCATGGTAAATGAGTGAATATGACAAGTTCAGAGGACAATGAGAAGATGGCCTGATCTGAGAAGAGGTTGTATGAGTAGTTTAAGTAAGGTTAGATGGATAACTTACAAGCAAAGCGTTTGAATTTGATGTGGGAAGAGAGTGCTGAAAGTTTCAGAGCAGGGGAAGAGCATGAGGAGGACAGTGTTTAAATCAGGTAGTGAGAATCTGGCAATGGGCTGCAGGGAAGACTGGGGGAGGAGAGCCTGGAGCTGAAGGGCAACCATAGATGGTTTCTAGAATTCCTGAGGGAAGATGAAGGTCTGGCTTAGGGAAGTGGAAATGTGAATGAGGGTGAAAGGCTGAACAACAGATCTCAAAGAGAAAACCGCCAGGATATGGTAACAACTGGGGTCTCAGTAGTGGAGATACCTTGTTGTTGGAGGTTTCCAGTGGAGATACATTTCCACTCTGAATGACACAGAGGAGCAGGCACAGGACCTGGTGGGAAGCTGGGCTCAGCTTTGGGCATGTTAAATCTGAGGTGTCAAGTGGATTTGTTCTTGGCACCAGGGACACGGGATGCACAGTAGGGAAAAAGCCACTGTTGGGAGCAGTCTGGGGAGTCAACACCGTGAAAGAGGCAGCACACATTTAAAGGGCTCTGGAAAGAAGTTGGTGGAGATGTGACGTGTGAACAGGGAGGGTACCTGGTACATGGGTACCAGGAAGGAGGGTAGGGACACAGGGAAGGGTCGGCGGAGGAGGGCAGGGGGATACCGGTCGCTCCTGGACTGGAGGGAAGGACGGGATGAGGCTGCCGGCAAACGCTGGAATCACGCTCTTCTCAGCAGAGGAGGACGGCCTCCACCTTTCCTGCCCCCCTGTCCCCCGAAAATCCACAGTTGAACCCAAAGCAGCTTTCCTCATGCTGACCGGTGTTCCGGGCCCTGCGCCCCCTTCCTCGCGCCCTGGCGACAGTGACGCCCTGGACCTACTGTACGGGTCCCTCTACCTCCGGCCTTCTCTCTATCAGCTGTAGGGGGCGGCTCCGGCTCCCCAGGCCGCAGGGCCTCTTCCCCTAGTGTCCTGCTCCAGTCTGGACCGGGGGTACCCCCACAGGACCGTCCCACCTGGCCACCGCCGCAGCCCGCGCCCGCGGCCCGCCGGAGCTGCCGCAAGCCAGCGGCCCCTCCCGGGGGTGGGGTTTCGGTCTCCCCCAACCCCCGCCAACAGACACACACACACACACACAGCCTTTGTTGCAGTGTCCCCCAGGACAGCCCCCTCTCTGCCTCGGCATCCACGTCCTGGGGGCCGGAGGGGTGCTCAGCTAGGGGCCAGGCAGAAAAAGGGGTTCTGGCGGCGCCAGGACGCTCACGGGTAGCGAGAGTCTGGGAGGAGGGAGCGGAGCTCCGAGCCGCGGGGACGGTGCTGCAGAAGGGGGAGGAGAATGGGGAGGAGCTGGGGGGCAGGCAATCGGGGAAGGAGGGGTCTTAAGGGGCGGCGAGCCCAGGTCGGATTTCCTCTGAGGCTGGCGATCCGCGAAGCTCCCACCTTCCCTTAGAGCTCGCTGCAGCCGCGTTGCCCCACGCCCTCCGGAGACCGGGACCAGACCATGGTGAGAGCGGAGTGCGGCGCGCAGCCGAGTGCACTGGCCCGACCCCTCTGGCCGGCCGAGGGTGGCGGGCGGAGGGGGCGAGCCTCCGGGACCTGAAGAAGTTTCCGGGGTCGGCGCGGGGCCCGGTGCCTTCAGTCTCGCTCTTCTCTCTTCCGCAGATGTGGACACGCTGGCTTGCGCTCGCGCTGGTGGCGGTCGCCTGGGTCCACGCCGAGGTAGGTGAGCCTCTGAGGAGGTCCGAACTCAGGCTCCGGGGCCACTGGGGTCTGTGCGTCGCGCGGGCGGTACGTGCGTCCTGGGGATGCTCTCCCCGGGTGGGACTGGGAGTTTCCATCGCCGGTGAGGGGGGCGCTCCGTGCAGAAATGCTACTTACGAAACTTAAACCTTAAAATCGGGAAAAGTAGTTTGGGCCGTAAGCGGGAGCCTCACCGCGACTAATATGGAGGGAGAGGGTGGGGGGTGGGGGACGAGCTGGGCCGATTGGGACGCAGGCGGCGACAAGAGCAGGAGCTGAGTTCAAAAAGGCTCCTGAGTTCTTTCCTTCACTTAAGAGGAAATTGAGAATAGTTGGAGACTTTCCTTCCGAGTCGGTCGAGGGGGAGGGCAGTCTCAAGAGATTCTTCTTTCGGGGAGGAATATATTTTTCTCTTTTATAAAGTGAGATTATGATTCCCTGATTTTTTTCCCTTTCTTTGTAAAGTGCCCTCGGATTTTGTGTTACTATCAGAGCCATATAACGCCTTTAAAAATCTCAGTTTTTTCTTAAACTAGTGTTGCGCAAGTATGAGCGATCCATTGCTCTGCTCTTTTGAGGGCTCTGCGTTTCCAGTCAAAGTATTTCAGCGCTTTTTTGGTAATGTTTTCTTTTCAACTCCAGTGACCTTCCTGAGACACTACAAACAAACCAACAAACCCTTTACACACAAGCCCCTCCATTAACTCAAAGGTTTATGGACAGAAAATAAACAATTCTAAATTCCCTGAGCTCTAGTCTCCAGAAAAGTGAGGTCAGAAACCAAACATTTGATAATTATGGCAGGAAATGTGGAAGGAATTAAAAAGCATGAGGGAGAAGAAATGGAATGTACATTACAAAAGAAATAGCTCCCTAGTGGGTGGTTATTCTCCCTCTTTGAATTTTTTTCTTCATATTACAGTTTAGCCCCACCCTTAGCATCACAGCTTGACTCTGCCCAGAAAAGTCATAAAAGCCTGCAAGGCCTTCACGATTAAAAAAAAATACACTTTATACTGAACTTTCATTTAATTCACTACTACATTGTTGGTTGAACTGGAAACAAAATCTGTTTTTACTCACAATGAAATAAAAAATAGCTAATATTTTTTGGGTATCTACTTTGTATTGTAATAAAACTCCATTTGAATGATGCGAAAATTGAGTCAGAAAGGTCACATAGTCTATCCTGTGTTGTTAAATGGTAGGAGTGGGATTTGAACACAGGTCTGGCTCTTAACCAGGCTCTTCACCACTGCCTCATTCTAGGACTTCAGACTGGCTGTGTACTTCTTACATAGCAGACATTGGTTGAGCTGCATGCATCATTTCTTTTGAAGCTTCCCAAACCTTGTAGGGTCAGTTTTATTAGCCACATTTAATAGAGGAAGAAACAGGTCTAGGAAGATTAGGTAACCTGCCTAGTGCCCAAGGTCACACATCTAGTTAGTTCTGAAGAAGGATCTGAACCCAGCTCCCTCCGCTGGTGGAGCACATCTCCAACTCCAGGGCTTGTATTTGAGGGAGGATCCCTCTTCACTGGCTGATTTTGTCCTGGCTAAGAAATACCCTTCCATCCCTGCTGTGGCCCTTAAAAGGCAGCTGCAGTCCACTGATGAATGAGGTGAATCCCTGGGTGGTTTTACTGCGGGCTTAAGAATTGCCAGCTAGCTGGTGTGTGAAATCACTCTGTGAACTAGACCACAAATGTGAGGGGTGAGGTGGCTGTTGGTTCACTCTCGCCACAAGGCTGTGTGGCCTGAGATCTGGGATCTGTTCTCCCAAGCTGTTTGCAGGGCACTCCCTGCCCCCAGTGCATTGCAGGGAAAAGCTTAGCCCTCATAGGAAGTTCCTCCATCAGCAATTTCCTGCGTGAGGTGGAAGAGCAGAGAGCACTCACAGAATTCCCAGGCAAAACCCATGGGGAAAGAGGCAAAATCAAGAAGTGCTGAGGCATGAAAACTGAGGGAGTTGGTGCAGAAAGAAGGCTATAAACTCAGGGTATGTGAAGGGAAGTTTTCATTTTATGACTCCAGATTATCATTTAGTCAATCCAATCTCTGGGTGCCTGGCCCTGGTAACATTTTGTAAACTTTTAATCCATGTTTTAATAATAATAAAACTTTAATTATTAATGAAGGAGTAAATTAGCCCTAGAAATTTGAATATTACTTTAAAGCATTTTATTGTGTAGTTAATGCTACTTGCAGTAGAAATTTTTTTCCTTGTTATCTGTAACAACATATAGCAAACAAAGGCAAATAATGATACTGTCTTTATTAATTGGATTTCACTTTAGTAGACGTTAGGACTAAAATTATACAAATATGGTTGAGCTTTCAAAATGAAATTTAAAAAACAGTTTTCTTGGTACTTTTTTAGTTTCATAGAAGCACAAGGATTCAATTCAGCATATTTTATTATTACTATTTTTTTAATAGATTTTATTCTTTTAGAGCAGTTTCAGGTTCACAACAGAATTGAGCAGAAAATACAGAGTGTTCACACATAGCCCTCCCCACCCACACATATATACTCCCCTACCCTCAATATCCCTCATCAGTGTGGCATATTTGGTACAATCAGTGAACCAACATGGGCACATTTTTATCACCAAAGTCCATAGTTTACATTAGGGTTCACTCTTGATGTTGTACATTCTGTGGGTTTTGACAAATGCACAATGGCATGTAGCCACCACTATAGTATCACACAGAGTAATTTCATTGCCTTAAAAATCCCTTGTGCTCCATCTATTCATTCCTCCCTCCCTCTAATTCAGCATATTTTAAAAGAATGTGATTGCACAACAAATTATGTTAATCTCTGAAGAAGGCAAGCCTTTGGAATACTAGACCTTCAGAATCAGAGGTGTCCCAAGCTTGAGAAAAGGTGGTTGTTGTCATTATTAATGCCAGTTTGTTTGGTTAGATTCTGTTGGTTAGATTTGAGAAACTATTAACAAATCATATTAAGGAAAGTGTTATATTTTGAAAGTTCTCCATGATCTCTTACTTACTTGGCACCTCAGAGTTGCTTTTTTGATTGCTTCCTATCTTTTCTTTTGGTCTTAATACTTCAGGCAGCTCCATCAAAACTCTGCCCCATCCACCTGAGCTCACACCCATGTTCTCTTTAGAGTCTCTGCTTGAAAGGGGGTGTTGGCACGTGTCTCTTAATGAGCATATATTAACATCTGGTATGGATGAGAAATGGGGCGGGTGGCGGGTGGCAACAGCAGAGCAAGCCACCTCTTCTCAGATTGTATTGGGAGGAGGCTTTGTGGACCTGCTCATTCTCCCTCACCCATCCCCCTCCCATTGAGAATTACTGCTGTTCACTGAGAGGTGTGGATAATGGAGGCTGGGAGAGGTTGAGAACCCAGGCTTTAGTGCATGTGCCTTTGAGTCTCAGTAGGTGAGTCTGAGTCTACACTAACACTGCAGGCTGGAGGGGACCCTGTAGCCCAACTGCCTGCTTCCAAAAGACAGCCTTGGCAAGTGCCCAAGCACACCTACTCTCCCTTGGCAGTTGTCTCTGCTGGCACTCTGATTTCCAACATTCCAAGTCTATAAATTCATCGTGATAAGTTACACATACAGGAGACTGATTCACAAATCAAAGCACTCATTCCAGTAAGGGAATACTTAACCCACAAACTGTGAGTGCCTCATTTAAGATAATAGTAGCAAAAACAATAACAATTATACAGATGGGCAAGAAGATTATTAAGGCATTGTCCTTCTGAAGCCAGATTTCTTAACCTCATTTATACCCTATTATCAATGTACAGTTAATCAGCCACTAGGGTATTACTGGCCGATGTGGGATCTCCTCTGTATTCTTTAGAATTATTCTAATAGTGAATTCAGGCAGGCCTAGGGTGTGATTTTCCCCCACATTTCCCCTTGACTTTCCCCACATCCTCTGACTGCTTTTAATTAACTGAAATTTTAATATCCATCTTATACATTAACCACTAAAATAACCTGTTTGTTCATCCTTTGGCAAATAAACTCCTTGCTGTGATTCTGGAGACCATTATTAGAAAATTGGGGTGTTAAAACATAGCAGAAACTCTGCTGAATAGCCAAAACAGATGGACAAGCACCCTGCAAATTGAGGTCCTGGATATTGAAAATGTCTTTAGAAGGGGGCATGTCACAATTCCCATAGAAGTCTCTGAATCTGGTAATGGAAAGCAGGAGTCCGTCCCCAGGCTCAGAGGAATAAGTTTGGAAGGAGCTGTGAGGTGGGGGCATGGGCTGCTATGGATGTAATGTACCAAAGAAGAAAGTAAAGTCTTCAAAGTCAGTGAGACAGGAAGAATCATGTTTCCAGGAGAACAGAGAAAGTAAAGAATGATCTGTAAATGCCAGTGATCACACATAGAGGATTGAAAATGTCACAGTATCTTTTTCCTACTCCTCTTCAAATAAATGGATATAGTAAGAAATTTCTAGTAGCCGCAAATAGTATTAGCTTAAGGATACCAGATATCATAGAATTGAAAAATGACTTACACTTAGATGCATTCATTTTGTAAATTAGGTGACTGATGTCCTGCAGGTCACATGCATGCCTTCTCTAAGGTGCTCTGTTTTCTGTCGCCTGTGACTTTGGCATGAGGTGTTTTCTCCAGGAATGAGTTAATAACAGCATGGGCCTTCCCTTCATGGTGCCCATCAGACAGTATTCCCTGCTTCAGGCTGAGCATGCCCCACACACAGGGCAGAGTCATGGATGAAGTGCAAGACATGGTCTCTGCCCTCAGGTTGCTTACAATCTAACAGTGGGCCGTTATATTTAAACTGTGGCAGCTATAATGTATAATATTATAACTACATAATGAACATGTATTATTATTGCTTTTTTTTACATTAACATAGGACTTCCCTTGATTTTTAAAGTTCTTTTACATTAGTACAAAACACAAATCTTTAATGTATAGCCTGGTGAGCCTTTACATTTGGATATACCCGTGTAGTCACCACCCAGTCAAGACAGAGGGAATTGGTGCAGTAAGAAGGCTATGAACTCAGGGTGTGTGTGGAAACAGTTACAATGGAAAAAGTGAGGAACAGATATAACCAAAGTTACATTTCATCACTTGAAGATCACTGTCATTTAATTAGTCCAATCTCTTGATGTCTGGCCCTAACATTTGGCAAGCTTTTAATTCATGCTTTAACAATAGTGAACTGTTAATAATTAATGAAAAGATAAATGAACCCTCACCGTATGAAACTTGAAATTTGGATATTATTTTAAGCATTTTAACTTGTAGTTAACAGTGCTTGCAGTAGAAAATTGTTTCCCTTGTTAGCTACAAAAACATAACAAACATAATTTAATTCAGTCTTTATTGACATGAATTCATTTTAGCAAACTTTGGATCAGCTTTGGGGAAGATGAGTTTACTGTTTCACAGATGGATATTACAGGACTCAATGTAATCCACATTGAGAAACTAAATCAAGGAAAGAAATTCAAATAATTCTATTTGACCACTTTGCCCTGGTCATTATTATTTTTAAGGGAACTCTACATAAGATGTCTGTCATGTTATTTATGAAAGCTAAAAACAAAACCTATATATCTAATAATGAAAGAGTTAAAGTTAGCAGCAATATATGCCACTAAAAATATGCTTACAAAAAATTTAAAGCTCTGGCAAATGATTATGATTCAATTTAAAAAGCAGAACCTTCCACCACCACTCTAATGCCCTATCCCCGTAACTGTAAAAATTTATAGAGAAGTATGATAAAATGTCTTAAAATCCATCATGAGGATTCTTGTAACACCTCACCTTTTTCAAGAGGAATCTATCCTAATGGATGCTATTTTATTTAAATAAAAAGTGTTATTTTCTGATAGAATGTGGAATTAAAAAGCTTAGAGAATGTAGAAAAAATGAGAGCAAAAAATAAAATTACCATAATTCCACTACCTAAAGATAAACTAGCCCTTCTTCCCTCCTTTCAGAGAAATTATCAAAATCAGTTAACAGATGTATGTTGTGTGCCTACTAGATACTGTAGGCAATGAAAATTAGTACCTCCCAACACTGAAATAAATTGCCTGCAGGAACAAACATGGCATGCATGTCACAACTACCCTCTCCCTTACCCATGATAGCATTGCTAATCAATCATAGAATTTCTTCCTTCTCATCCTGGAGGAGGTTAGAAAATACTTCTCAGCAAGGTTCTAGGTAGCCACTGGCAACCAGTTAGTGTGTGTGAGGTAAAAAACATTTGCCTTTTCTGCTGAAAAAGTCAATCCAATTTGATCAAACATTTGGTATATCTTTAGCCAAAATTAAGACAATTAGATGGCAGAGTTTGGGACTATGTGAAACAAAGACAATGTGGGGTAACAGGTGATAGAACTAGAGTAGGAAATGGATGAAAATATCAAGAAAACACTTGGTAACTGGCTCAAGCGTCCAGGTTCTCTAAGTTCTTCAGATGAATTCAAACACCTTAAAAAGTAAGCCAAACTCTATAATGCTGGCCATCATAAAAGTATGAGAATTTTCTTGGCTGTTTTGATGGCGTGAAGAGTTACTCTTGCTAAGGCTCTAAGAGCTGCTGCTGTCACAGATAATCGCGTCTGCATTAGCAGCCATCTGGCAATAACCTGCTAATGGAAAGCTCTTTGGGTAGTTGGAGTACAAAATGTCTCCTGTAAATCTGCATTTTCTGCTGTGGTTGGAGGATTTCCATGTAATCTCTTCAGAGTTTTTATATGCTCATTTGGAAGCCATCACCAATAAGGTATTCCCAGCTGAATTTATGACCTTTAAAATGTTTCCTATATAATCCAGACACTTTGTGACCAACTAAGCTGTTGCCAAAACAAGTCATGTAACACATGGCAAAAGCATGACATGTTGCAGGCCCAGGTTTATACATGTATGTGGCATGGGATATTAGGTTGAATTGGCTTGAGGTAGGGAAAATGTCCCTTTTTACTTTTTGTTGTTTTCAAGATTTAAAATCCTGTGTCTGAGGCAAGATTTGTCTTTTTCCCCACAGTCTGTCATTCTGTCCTTCAATGATAGTAAGTGAATGTATCTTATTGATCTCTTACAGCAGTGCCAGGTGCTATGCCAGTCACTCTGCACTTATGCTGCTGTTAAGAACAGTATGGAACCAAAAGGCAATACTGAACAGGTCCCTATTCTGAAGGAGCTGCTACCACTGTAGCATCTGTCCAGCTCAAATGGACCTGGCCATTAGGGGGCCAGATCTACAGCATTCACAGAAATTACCACCCTCTTCCTTGCCCACCCACTTCCTTGCCACTAGTGCAGATGTCCCTGCGATGCACCTGTGAGATAGATGCCTTCTCAGAATTTGAGAGGCTCCACTTGAGCTGCTGGGGCCATTTTCAGCCTGTTCACCTTGACCACTTGACCAGTCTGTCCAGTAGGTGGCAGCTTTTTGCGTGGAACCTCATTTGAAATTGTTTCAGTTCCAAGAATGCTGGCATTTGTCTCTTATTCCCCACTTTCATGTCCCTCAAGCCTTCCCCTGAATTCCTTTCTCCATTCTCTCCTCTTGTTCTCAAATCTGGGTGTTTCAAGTCTTATCTTTTCCATGGACCCTGTTACAGAACCTTCTTATTATTAAGAAGAACATTATAAAATAATGAAAGAATCCTTGACTTAGAAGTCCCACTCTGCCCCTTTCTGGTTGATGTTAACCTTTTTAAAGCCAATTAATGTCTCTGGCTTGCAGCCTCAGTTAAGGGCAAGGGCTTAGAGGTAGTGAACCAGGCTTGAATTCTCACCTTGTCTAGCTGTGAACCCTTGAGCAAGTTACTTAACCTCCCTGAGCTCACTCTCCTCACTTGTAAAATGGGAATAATGGCCATCTGTCTTGCCTGACAGTCCAATTAGATAATGGAAAATGTTTCTTCTGCTCATGGCACAGTCAACACCAAACACCTGAAGAAATGAAGTGCCTCTTACCAATGCCTACTGGGCAATGGCAAAGAATGTTTTTGACTCTGTAATGATCTCAACAAGAGAATTCTCAGTTTACACATTAACATTCTCTAGGCATTGTCTGTATTTGTACATCCTGTGTGCTGGCTCAGGTGGTTATCTGTTGACCAATTTATCTTTGAGAGGAAGTATAGCATAATGGTTTAGCGCCCAGGCCTTGAAGCTAGATTACCTGAGTTTAAATACTAGCATAGCCCTTATTAGCTCTGTGATCTTGGGGAAGTTACTTAACCTCTCTGGTCTGTTTCCTCACCTATAAAATAGGCTTAGTATGGAATGTTTACCCTATAGGTTAGCTGTGAGAATCAAATAAGCTATTCCATGTAAAGCAGTTAGAAGAGTGATTTGGCACATGGAGTGCAGTAAATGTTAGCTGTTATTATCATTCTTGCGGCATCTCTATTTATTGGAAGAGCTCCAAAAGCTGTGGTGTGTGTGTGTGCACGCATGTGGTGTGTGCACGCACACTTGCATTGCTCATGGCTGGCAGAACTCCCCTTGCCTCTTTCACTCTCTCCAGGGATTAAAGATCACCTTTTAAAAGACAAGTAGAATATTTATTTCATTGGATGCTTTGATGCCCAGAATTCATATCAGAACCCTTGCCTCTACTGAGCCAGTCTTGCCCTCCAGCATTTCCTCTGTGAAGCCACAACTCTGTCATTCCTCCAGGAAAAGAATTAAGGACTCATTGAGACCTCCCGAGCGCAGCAGTGGACTGTGTAAGCCAGCAGAGTTTCTCCCTAAGGACTGAGTGAGCCAGGCAGAGAACTGGAAAGGGAAGAAGAGTGAGAAAAGGCAAAAAAGAGAGATGGTAAAACTCCTCTGGAACTTCTCCAGATTCAGTTGTTCTCTTGTGTTGCCCCCCCCCCCCCGCCCTTTTTACACATGGAAGTAGCCACCAGATATCTTGGATTTTTTGTGGGATAGTCATTTTCATATGTTCTTGCTATAGCCCCCATAGCACGGCCTGTTCCCGGGCCACGGATTCTAAATTTGGAATTTAGAAAATAACCAAGTCGGGCAAAGGAATAGAACCCTTTGCTTTCACTGTCTGAAAAATAAATACTTTTTCTCAAAGACAGGGTAGGAAGTATTCCTGGAGCAGGCTGATTTATCTGCTTGGGAACCAAGGCAACGCTTCAGGTGTTTTGCACACAAACTTGAGTCCTCTGCTGGGCACTGCTGTGTCTGGCAGCCAGCCCTGACTGCAGCCTTACGTGGCCACCCATTCCCAGGCCCCAGAGCTGGGTCTCTTCATTGCTCCTCGTGTTGCTCTCTTCATCTTTCCCCTCTATCTTCTTGTCTTCCCTTTTCTTTCTCATCTCCCTCCTCCACCTTTACAGAGACGTCATCCTGGAGTGTTTGGGCTGCATTAGGAGCTGCCCAAATATGCACAGAGCACCAAGTTCAGATTTCATGCAGTGAGAAAGCTGCACAAAGTCTTGATGCATTATTTTGCTTCACCCATCTGGGACAAAGTAACATTTCTCAAAGTAAACTCAAGGAGGGAAAGTAAAAAGTATCGCAAACTTGTTCTCTGCCAGGCACTGAGTTAGTGCTGGTGACTAGGACACAGATCTTGTCCCCAGGGGTCCAGTGGGAGAGACAGATAGGGTAAGGGCTCAGAGTGATCTGGCATGGTAAGTGCTGGGACATGGCCGACAACCTAACCCAGCACTGGGGTTGTGGGAAGGCCTCTGAGAGAGAGTGCCCCCAAGCTGAGCCCCAGATATGAGTGGTGTTAGCCAGACAACAGAGGGGAGGAGAGGAAAAGGGCCTTGTCTTATCCAATTCTCACAACCTGACACTGCAGTTCCTCTAATCTTTATTTATCAGTTAAAAAAAAAAAAACATGGCTCAGAGGATCCAGTTAGTTACCCCCAAAGAGGTCACCTAGTAAATAGTAAAGCCAGGATGCAAACCCAAGACTTCAACTCTCAACTCAAAATGCCTTGTGTTCAAGACTGCTTAAGGTCCACTGAGTCTTATTTCTGAAAGTGACTTTGAAAACAAAGCAAAAACCCTTTCTCTAGGTAACATGGACTTAAAAACAACTGCACAGGCTCTGTTATTTAACTTCATGGTCTATCAGCTGCAAGTGCCTGGACCTTCCTGGCCATGTCGACACGGGCATGGCCTCAAACAGGTTCAGGTCCAGGTGCATCTTTGACTCACACTGAAGTGTAGTTGTTCCATCAGTGCACTTGCTGCATGATGGTCAGTAACTCAGGAGATGCTTTAAAGCAGTCTTTATCCTTGACATGTATTCAAACTGTTCCACATCAAATAAGACCAAATTGCAAGAGAGCTCTAAGACTCCAGCTGAGAGTCTTGGTATGGTTGTTCAGATTGTCCACTGCACAAGAGTGGCTGGCCAAGGGGGCGAATTAGGCTGACTTCATCCTACACTCTGCTTACCAGTCTCTGTGCCCTGTCCTGGGGCTTGTCTGCCCTCCCAGAGGGGGGCCATCTTTTTCCTAACTAATGTGCAGAGCTCCCCAGACCCACCATTTTCTTTCAGAAATGGAAGATGGCTTATTGGACTATAGTGGCCATTTCTCCTCTGTACATTTTGTAAATTGATATCATTCAGAGTCTTAGAAAGCTTTCATAACAGGCCTCCATCAAAAGGCAGTTCTGTATTATTATGGATTTTCCTCATGGATTACCTAAAATGATACAAATGGAAATTTTATAAATCTGTTCTTTTGCAACCAAAAATGTGCTACTTTTGGCTCTTGCCCAACTCAATCTAGTTTGGGAACTCTGATTCCCCAGGATTTGAGAAACGCATTCCTAGCTTCCCCCTGATTGCTGGATTAGCACGACTTTCTTCAGCCCACAGCTGAATTCCAGCCCCAAGGAAGAAATGTCTTAGACAGAGTGAACTCCCAGCCTGGAGCCTGTCAGAGGTTGTGTCATGTGTTTGCATTAGCTGAACAAAAAGCAAGCAGGCTTTCCGGCCTTGCTCCCCCCTCCTCCCCACGCCTCTCTCTGGAGAGGCCAGTTAAAGTCTAGACAGTGTCTGCTTGGCAATGAGCCTTTTCAGCACAATCTGCACAGTTCTGCAGCTCTGACTTGGGTTGCCTCTCCACACTAGTCCCCTCCTCCTCGCCTCCGTTTTCTTAGTTAGCCTTAAACTGTCTCAGGGGACTGGCATGAGCCACACATAGAAGAAGCAGGTGAATGAATTTATAAGACTGTTAGGATTCAGCTGTCTTGAGAGGTTCAGAGTTGAGAAAATACCAGTTTTGCTGGCTGAAGCTATGGCTGAGTTTACAGAGGTCCCTGAGGTGAGCTGGCTTCCAACAAGCCTCCATTTATTGGCAAGAGATGGGCTGGAGCAAACCCAGGACAGGCAGTGCACCCAGGTAATGAGCCTCATGCTGTCCATGGTGGAGTGAACTTGGGCAAGTCACTGGACCCCTCATCTGCAAAATATGAGGGTTAGAGTAGGTGAGCTCTCAAACCCAGTTCTGAAATCCTATCTATATAAAAGGAGGCAGACATTTTAGGTTGGATTGTCAGAGTATCCTACTTATGGAGTCAGGATATTTGATTAACTCTTGTCTTAATTGATGGCCCAAGAAGGAGCAGTTTGAAAGAGAAGCTGACCCAGGAGCGGGAGAAGAGAATGAGTAAAAGCAGGAGGCATTTTGTGCCCCCTACTTGCTCCTGCGTGTATGGAGTGAAATATAAACAGTACATCATGTAGCACCCAAACACTCTTCCTGCCCAGGAATCCCAATTGCTATTTATTCTACAGAAAGAAATCACTTGATTTTCCACTTTAGAAAGCAGCTATTCCACAACACCAGGCAAAAAATAATAATAATAAAGAAGGATGCTGGGTCCTCTTGGGGTTGGGCAAGGAATCTTTAAAAAAAAAAAAATTCCACAGTGTGCAGTTTGAACTTTTTTTGAACCTACTGAAAAACGAAAACTTTGTTCTAACCTTTGTAAATGTTCACATTTTCTTTTAAAAATAATGATGCAGTATTGAAATAGCTTACAGAAATAGTTGTCTGAAAATATTGCACGAACCCTAATGTTTTCCGGAACCCTTCTTGCCTTCTTACCATGTTGCCTGGCCCATGACCAGGATCCTGGGTTTCTTCAACAGGAATTGGTGAAATTCTTGCCCTGGTCCGCATGCCTTCTCTCTAAATCAGTTCAGGGCTCTTGTTACAGCTGAGGTCACTGCTCTTTGGCCTTGACTTCAGTGTTTAAATCAAGTGTCTTGAGAGGATGAACACAGTAAGGAAGCAGAGGCCAACGCATGTGTTTCAGTCCTGCTTAAATGCTTGGTACCTGAACTGCACTCAAGCTCCCGAATCCCACTAGACAATCCCAGTATGCTAAATATTGCTGACTGTTGGTCCTGAATGGGGGGCTAGCCCAATGTTGTCTTTGGCTTTCCTAATAAGGACACTTGTACAGTGTCAGAACTGACTTCACATTGACTGTACTCCAGGGTAGACTATATACACATACACACACATACATTTTACTACTTAATTGACTTAGGTCTCACCACTTGAAGTGTATGACTGTCTACCTAAAGCTCAAATACACTCGCCTCACAAAAACTAATGAAGAGAATCATATATGTTATCAATCATATGTTAGTTTGATTGTTGTGTTTCATCTAGTTTGGTACTTTAACTTCTGTTATACTGTCTCAGTTTCTTTCTAGCCTAGGGATATAGATGAGTGCTTATTTTTGTGGTTGTAAAGTTTGCTTGTTAATAAACATTTACTTAATAAGTGTATGTCATTCATTCATTCATTCATTCCCTATCTTATTCCAAGAATAAGAAATATTTTTTCTTCTCAAATTCCATGACTGGCATATCCTACTAGTTTCTGTCAGGGTTAGGCTAACTAAGCATATTTTCAGTGATGGAGAAGGACCCAAGTTTATGGCATATCATTTGCAACAGAGAAAAATAAAATGGATGGCACACTTAAAAAGAGTACTGGTGACTCACCAGGATGCCTGGATCACCCAAACTTTTGTGTGAAATTGACACATGTGGAATTACTATTAGAGCAACTAAAGCTTTTGAAGCAGAATTCCAGATGCCCACAATGAGCCCAGACTCAGACATACAGGAGTTCCCTTCACTGTCAGGGTCCCTGTCAGGAGGACCCAGAGGTGGCTTCTGGGTGGCCCAGCCCAGCTCACAAAACCTGCTTTGGGATGGAGGCAGAATTCACAAATGCTCAGAACACTCAGCTTCACTTTTCCAAGGGCATTCTCATGCTTGGATCTTCAACATATGCTATAACTACAATGCTAAGTTAATTGGGGCAGGCTGAGGTCTACATCAGAAGCAGGAAATTCACTTGGCTTCTTCTTAGAGCCCTAAGGATCTTTCAGGAATCTGTTCATTGTGCTTTGTTCCCCCCCCCCAACCCCCTCCTCTAGTCTTCTTTCTCTCCTTGGCATTTTCTATTTTCTTTCCTTTCTTATCCTGTGTGGCCTTGGCCTTGCCAACAGCCACATACAGAGAAGCAGACTTCCTGGTTTAGCTATTTATTTTAAGGGTAAAGCCTTTCACTTTATGCATTAATTGGTGTCAGTATCACGTTCAACAGAAGAGTAATTTTCTGCATGGCACCAGGGGCTGGCTAATGATCAAAGAAAACCCCAGCACAAGGATATCCACTTCAGGTGTGAGTTTGTTTGGGGTTTCTCAATTTCCTTTCCTGGGGGATGGGAAGAGAGGGGAGAATGGGATTGGGATGTGTTTTGAGCAGAGGCCAGACATTCATGGCCAGACATTCTTTGCTAAAATGTTGGATGTAGTAAATTCAGTACTCCTGCAGACTTATTTCTTAATAAAATTTGCTAAGCTACTTGTGGGCCATATTGTTTAAAGGACAGTTACAAAGTGAACAGCTTTCTCTCTGAGAAATACAACTGAAAAAGTCTGTGTTTTCTTTTATTTTCTATGAAAGAACATGTATATTATAACCTGGCTGATAATAAACTATAGGAGTTGGCTTTTTGTGTGTTTGTTACATGCCCTATCTAGGCACGCTCTCTCTCTCTCTCTTTTTTTTTTTTAACATAAAAATAAAATCCTGTAAGAATAACCAATGCTTGAGGATTGTTACCCTTGCTGTTAGTCAGTTGACAGCTTAGGTAATTGCATTTTCCCTCTAAATTTCCCTTTACACATCTAATCAAAAGGCTCTTCATTTCCTGCTGAAGTTGCTTCATTGAATTGCTGTGTGGATTAGAGAGCAAACTAGGTTCCTCCCCAGTGGCTATATTTCAGTTGGTGATTGGGTTATTTTTCTAGGTAATGCTATCAATATTTTGCCTGTTGTAAATGGCATTCTCGTTCAGTGACCATAATTACTCAAGTTGCAGTGGCCTAGAGTGTAAAGACTTCCTCATTCCCCAGTCATCTGTTAACTCCAGGGAAGTCTTCTCTCTACCCAGGTTGGTGAAGTGTGTGTGTGTGTCTGTGTGTGTCTGTGGCAGCTGAGGCAGCTGAGGACTATTAGGGCCCTAGATTACCAACTTGTGGATTCAGGTGTGACAGCAGCCATATTCAGAAAGTCTTGACATTCTCTTTGAGGCAGAGACAAAGGATTCTAAGCCCAAGGGCGTTCAAATCATGGGAACCGTCCTAAAACAGTTTCTTGTTTAGAAATGGGTAGAGAAAATAGGAAGAAGGAAAATGGTGATGGAGAGGACTATCGGAAGAGGGGGAAGGACTATAGGAAGAGGAGGGAGGCAGTGGTGGGGGCAGGAAATGTTCACTGTTAGCTGTAGTAGGGTAAGTAAGTGAAGAATGTCTGGTCTTTATCTTACAAGCTTCATGAGGAAATGCTGTGAGTGATCACTGCTGATACATGGGATCAGAAAAACGGGTGACTGTTTTTGCTAAGTGAATGCATGGTCTGTAAGCAAGACTCATGGCAGCAAATGATAATGTACAAACTATAAATTAAAATGGTACCTGTATATAATGTGTTTAGCAAGGGAAATACTGATATAAAGTTCTTACGTAGGATAAGTGCTCAATAAATAGTAGCTGCTATTCTCCTTGTTGTTTTTGCTTAAATTCCAGGGGAGAGAAGAACTACCAGGAGAGACATACTGAGCCTAGACCCATGTTTGTCACACTGCACTGAGTAATGTTAATACACATGCTACCTAGAAGAGAACATAGGCAATATATTCTCTGATATAAATCATGACTATGTTCTCCTAGGTCAGTCTACCAAGGCAATAGAAATAAAAGCAAAAAATAAATAAATGGGACCTAATTAAACTAATAAATGTACTAGGTTTAATGGCTTTTTAGTTGCAAGACTTCAGAGCTTTACAATGTTCATGTGCATTATTTATTTTCCTCTCTGAAAGAAAATTATTATAAGCAATGTTTACCAGACATTTCACCACAGAAAGCCGTTTCAAAGAAATACTATAAATATTTAAAGACTAGTATTCCATGGAACAGTTTGGAATGGGTCAACTCCAGACAGATTTCCGTAAGCAGATTCTATTTACATCTTGCTGAACTCACTTCCTAAACTAATTCCATTCCATGAAGAAAGCATGGGATTTGACTGGACCATTGGCAGTCTAGTCAAGAACTGGCTGGGGGTTTTTTTTGTTATCAGCTTGGAGTATCCAGGAGTCTTCTTTTTGATTTTTCATTTTCCCTATCCATACCCAGTCAGTCCATCAGAGCTCTGTTGGCTCTACTATCAGAATATATCACCTCTCCATTGACTGTTCTGTCTCCATCACCACCACCCTAGTCCAAGCCACCATGATTTTGTGCTTGGACTATTGCAGTAGCATCCTAGCTGCTCTCCCCTCTAGCCTCTCTCCACCTACTTCTCTACACAACAGCCTGAGTATAATCTTCATAAAACACATATATGATCACATCATTCTCCTGTGTAAAACCCTCCAGCAGCCCTTGTTTCATTAAGAATAAAATACAGACTTTTTACCAGCACCGACAGAGCCCTACATGCACCAGCCCTGGCCTGCTTTTCCCAGCTTATCTCTCACTGCTCTCCTTGTTGAGCCCTGTGTCACAGCCACTGGCCTCTTTCCTATTCCAGGAACATGATGAATTCCACCCTGCTTCAGAACCTTCACACTTTTCTTCTCTCCATCTGAACTGCTCCTTTCATCCTTCAGGCCTCAGCCCAAGAGAGCATTTCCCAACCACTCGATCTAGGTGGTGCCCCCCTCTCCCAGATTTCTTTGTCAAACATACTCTGTATTCAACTTTCATCACAATCTGAAGTGATCTTGTTATTTTTGTTTATTCACTGTCCTCCCTCTTGAATGTGTACTCCTTCAGGACAGAGCCCTTCTCTTTCTCGTTCACCAGTGAATCCCCAGCACTTCAAACTGAGCTTAACATATAGTTGGTGCTCAGTGAATAATTTGCTGAATTAATCAACTGGCCAAATGGATTGACCAGTGCACCCAAATATTTCATCTGCAATATGAGAAGATGCATTGTGCCCTGCCTGTAGTCTTTGTACCTCAGTCATCTCTGTGCCAGATTCTGCAAGTAGAATGTGCATGTGCGAAGGTGGTTGATAGCACATGCCCATCAACACTTTGCTTAACCCTAGACTTGGTAGACATGCTGGGCTTGCTTAGTCTGACACGTGGATTTTCTCAGCTCCAGGTGAAGTTGGAATTTACGCAGACACTAGTTGAATAGTAAATATTTTTATTCTTTCTTTCCGTGATCAACAATTCTGATTTCACTGGGCATCATTCCCAGAGTAAGTGAAAGTCCCAAGGAATGTAGAATAAAGTATTAAATTCTACTGTTGGTGATTCTTTGCCCCAAAGCCTCTGGCCACTTTGTCTTCTGACCTCATCATTTGCTGAGACCTTTACTTTTCGGGATCATTTCTGCTTTTGTTCTTTCTCCTTTTCATTTGAATGGTACCTGTGATGTCCCCAGTATGGGTAAAATAATGTCTCTGAATTTACAGATTAGCTCTCAGAGAAGTCTTCTATCCTGGGAAACTTTCCACTGAAGACCCAGTGATCAGTAGTGGGTTCCCAGGAAACAGATCACCCCACTTCTCTGCAGCCTACTCTCCAAACCCTCCTACAGTTGACCTGCAGGCCAGGTCTGACTTCTTCGTAGCATACTGCGCCACTTTTCAGTGGAGTCAGTTCAATGTGTGGCATTTCTCTAGTGTCTAGTCAGTTACAAATGGAAGAGAACAGAGCTTTGAGAACTGTACTGCCACGTAACACTTGGGAATGTTTTTACCACAAATGATAATCTGTAGCTACGAAGCTAGTGGGTTTAGGGGTGGAGTTTCTAATGCAGTCCTCGGGGAAAATAAAATGAACAGAAGAGGAGGTCTTTGTGCATTGTTGGTACAGCTTAAGGGTCTCACAGGATTTTAATCTCTGCAAAAATAGTGAGTTTTGCTATGATGGAGCAGGATACCTGGCAATCTCTTATTGGTGGGCCTCCTGTCAGCTGAGACCTGATTGGCCAGCACAAGTAGGCTTTACAGCTCCTTCCGCCCATCTGTGACTTCCCAACTGCTCCAAGGAAAGACTGCAAGGCAGGAATGTCTCAAGAAGAATAGAATGTGCATGTTTTCATTGACTTTAATCTCAAGGCACTAAAAGCACGCACGCACGCGACTGTGTGTGTGTGCGCGTGTGTGCGTGCGCGTAATATTATGAAAAGCTGGCAGTAACAGAGTATTTTCAGTTGAGCTGAAAAATGAAAAAAATAGTTTTGAGAAATATCCACCTCATTGCCAAAGTTGTCCATGGACTTTTATGCAAAAAAAAGTTACATTTCAATAATTAAGAGAAGGCTCCAAGTAGGTAGTTTAATTAGCCCCTTATCATTGTTTCATGAGATAAGCCATACAGAGTCCTAAAGACAGGAGGTGGCAAACATTTTATCTTCCTTATGGAGGAGACCAGAAGGGTGAAGTGACTTGTCCACAGGCATTGAAATCTGAGCCAGAATTAGGCTTAAGTATCCATGACACCTGCCCATTTTCAAAGGACTAAGTGTTTCAGTTTCCTGGTCCCAGATGCAGCCCAGCATGCTGCTTTCCCCACGTGACCAGCCAGACCTGTTGACTTCAGTTACACACACCACTTCTAAAATATTCCAAGTTAAAGGCCTAACTCTTTCTGCCTAAACTCCCCTCCTTGATTCAGCTCTCAGTAATGTGTCGGAACTCAGAACTTACTGTTCAGAGCTGTGCGGTTCAGGAGGAAAAACCACTGGCCATAAGTGGCTCTTGAGCATTGGAAATGTGGCCAGTCCCATTAAGATGAGCTGTAAGTGTAAAATACATGCCAGGTTTCAAAGACTTAGTATGAGAAAAAGAATGTAAAAGATCTCAACAATAACATTGATTACATGCTGAAATGGTAATCTTTTGGCTATATTGCCTTGAGTAAAGCAAACTATTAAAATAATTGTATCTATTTCTTTTGACTTTTTGAAATATGGCTACTGGAAAATTTTAAATTGTCTGTAAGACTGATGTTATATTTCTATTGGACAGCACTAGACACTTGTCACTTCACTATATGTTGCACTTAGCCACACATGTCTTGAGTTAGCTCTTACTAGATTGTGTTGTTATGCTAATTAAAATTCCATGTATATATGTCCTATCTCCTCATCTAAACTGTCAGCAGCTTAGGGACACGGACGATGCTTTGTTTTTCCTTAAGTCCCCAGTATCTAGCATGATGTTTGGTATTTTGTTGCTTGATTGTCTCATATTTTGCTTACTTTCTCCAGAATAGATTTTGTCCATTTCTACTTTGGACAATGATAAGGAAATGCAGGTAAAGTTGTTTGGATTTTAGTTTTTTTCAAAAGGATTGATTTTATATAATTCTAATTTGTTCCAGAAAGATTAACATTCTTCTAAACTGGACTGTTAAAACCCAGGGAGCCTGCAGTGGGTGCTGGAACTTCCTGACGTGCCTGCCCAGCAGAGAGCAACAGTGTTAACTGGTGATTACAGGTTGTAATTGCCACCCCAAAGTCTTGAGGAAGCTCCACATTACACGCAGAGATTTGTGCCCTATTTTGCAGGATCTGACGGGGTATAGGTCCAGGTAAATAAGGCACATGGGCCCCAGTGGCTCCCAACCTTGAGCCAGGGTTGGGAGAAAGGGCCACTACCAAGCATGGTTGCCAAGTAACTGCCAGGAACCCTGACCACAGGGCTGTGATTCCCAGAGTCCCTGAAAAAATACCAGAGGATGCGCCCTGGGTGGGCCTTTACCCTCTAAACATCCTACAATTTTGTGACTGAGCTTGTGGCTGAACCACATGCTCATAATTTCTAGGCTGGCTGTATTATGCCTAAAATACAGTCATTTCTGCTGATTCCCTGGGAGAGTCTGACCTTTTCCTGGGTTTTGTGACCACAGGATCCCTGAGCTGCTAAGGAATGTGTAAGAATACACCTCTGGAAACCTCCCCTCTTCAGGGGAGATGTATTAAGTCTCAGTGCTGTGGAATGATCCCACTCCAATGACCACATTATTGCCATGAATTCTATGACAGCCATATCCCTTTGGCAACAATGGATGAAGTGAACAATTGTCTCTCTCTCTTTTTTAATAGACTTTATGCTTTTAGAGCAGTTTCAGGTTCACAACAGAATTGGGCAGAAAATACAGAGTTCACACATAGCCCTCCCCACCTACACATATATACTCCCCTACCCTCAACATCCCTCATCAGTGTGACATAATTTGGTACAATCAACAAACCAACATGAGCACATTATTATCAACCAAAGTCCATAGTTTACATTAGGGTTCACTCTTGATGTTGTACATTCTAAGAGTTTAAAAAATGCATAATGACATGTAGCCACCACTATAGTTTCATATAGAATAATTTCATTGCCCTAAAAATCCCTTGTGCTCCATCTATTCATTCCTCCCTCCTTCCCTCTCCCAAAACCCCTGGAAACCAAGATCTTTTTATTGTTTCTGTAGCTGTGCCTTTTCCAGAATGTCATTTGGTTGGAATCATACAGTTTGTAGCCTTTTCAGACTGGCTTCTTTCATTTAGTAATATGTCTTAAATTTCTTCCATGTCTTTCATGGCTTGATAGATCTTTTTTTTTTTTCACTGCACATATACTTTTTAATTTACATATATGTACCATTCATTGCTTCTAAGAACGTTTAGAGCTTTAGCTTTTAAACTTACACAGTTATCAAAGGAATAAAGCCAACCACAAAATAAGAATTAAATCAAAAAGATACATACACCCTACTATTTATTAACAGCAACATTATTATAATTGCCAAGATAAACAGTTGTCTCTTTAAAGAAGTAGTTAGGATTTGTAATGACTAAGATTTTAAAGTAACAGTGGTCTTGTCTGCCCAAGTTCCTCAGCTTTGCAGCCCATGAATATCCTCATTTGGCTGTTGAATCAAGGGATTTGAAAGCTACAAGAGGCAGTTGATGTCCGAAGTGGTACTTGCTTTCGGTTTCTCATCTTTCCTAGGCTGTGCCCTAGGAAACCTGAGTCCTGGGTTTTTGTGGGCTCATAGACACCAGGTTAGAATTTCCTCATTACAAAATGAAAATAAGCATTTTTCTACTTTGGCAGACTAGTGATTAAGGTGACCGTTTGTCACAGCTTATGCCTGTTGTCCAAGGCTATCTATTTAAGAGTTCCCCTTTGACTCTCAAAAGTGTCCCAGTTTGGCTGTCGGTGTCCTACTGCCAGCAGGTGCTCCCCTGCTCGAGCTCACATACCCCTGCTTGCTCAGCACTCATCCAGCATCCCCCTCACAGAGGAGCTGGGCTCCACAGTGATGTATAAATTAAGTCTTCAGCTTCCCTCACTGATCCTCAGACTCAGATCCAGAAAGCTCCTGTGGCCAGGGAACAATATCACCTGTACAAACTCTTCTCCAAAAATTGATTTCCTTTGGATACTACCTGAATGGATCCCTTCACTTGCATTTGGACTTGCTCTGAGTGTGTATCTGGGTCGTGGGAAGTGAGGATGAGGAACAGTGGGTGGGGAGGGTCCTCAAGGGTCTGGAAATGAATAGGCTGGAGAACAAACCCTGCGTGTGGAGTCTGAGGGTGATGACCACCACCACCTCTGGCATTTCCTTGGAAGACTATATTTCTCGGACTCTAGGTTTTCCCCCCACTTTTCTCTCGATAGGTAGTTTCCGTGGCAACACAGTGTCTGAGAACTTCTAATTACATCTGTCTGCTTCTCGTAGAACCATGCTGAGCCACACATATGGGGACTTCATTTAGCCCAGAGTTTCTTGCTGGGTTTTAACCCCTTCTGCATTCCTTGGGCTGGAGAATAATTGCCAGGATGCTGAAAACTTGACAGATGCTTTGCAGCTAAACTGCCCCAAAAGATTCCCAGGGCTTTGTCCATGTCTTTAAAGAAGAGACTCCTGTGGCTCTGCTGTGCTAGGTCTCTGGGTCGCTCTGTTCTGTTTTGTTCCAGTCAACCCTGACTCCTGACTTCCTTGTTTTCGCTTCAACCTCTTGCCCCCTCCATTCTGTCAAATGGTCTCAGCTCTTGTTTGGACATCACAGTTCCTTTCAAGGTACCTAAGCGCCAGGGGAAATGAACAACTTGGGCACAACTAAGTATTTGCCCTTCCCTGGCAACTCACATTTCACTGTAGTCCAGCCCACTGCAGGGTCAGCCTAGTGGATGAGCCAGAAAGGAGTGGCTGGAGACCCCTGGAACCTTCTGGGATGGAGGAAGGGTAGAACATCTTTTTTGTCATCTAGGGAGACCGATCATCTTGCCTCCCTTCTGCCTCATCGGGCAGTGTCAAGACGGGGTCCTGAGAAGAAGTAACACAAAATAGCTGCCTTGATAATACGCCCATTTTCACAATTTGACCTCTTCCCACTTGTTTCTCTTCATCTCTGCTTCTCCCTTTTATAAAGGCCACCAAATTGTTGGGCTGCTCTTTCATGGCCTCTACTCTACACTCCGATGTCCCACCCAGTTTGCCTTCCTCTGAGGTACCTCACATTCCCACATTACCTCTTCCACTTTCCTTCCTGCCACCAAATTCTCATTCCCTCAGCATGGCAGCTAGGTCATACATTAATTGTGGGCAAAGGACATGACTGAAAGCCATTTTAGTCCCCCACTATTCTCCTGTCCACTTTATTAACACACACATACCCCAGTGTCTTTCTGTGGGTCTAAGACAATCTCTGAATAGTGCAATTCTGGGCTGAATACTTATGGCCTGGTAGAGAAGGCTTTTCCCCCAGAAAGACTGTTACTAGAAGGAGGCAGCTCCAGGAGAGGAGCTGGCACAGAGGGGCTGTCTTTCTGCCCCTGCTCCAAGGTGCTACGGTTTAGTCACTCTTTCATACTTTCAACAAAAGTTGCCTGAATGTCACAGAGTACTGTGCCAGGACCTATGACAGAACTCTAAAACAGAGTCCTTGTCCTCTAGGAACTTACAGTTCAGCTGGGAAGACAAAAATCTGCACCATCAATTAAAAATTATTTTTAATTAAAAAAAATTTAAGTGATCAGAAGGAGTCTACAGTGAGGAATGAAAATTCAGAGAAGGAAGGAGGAATTCATACCAATGAAAAGGGAAAAGTCACTAAAGATGGAGGCGTGTAACTTGAGTTAAGCCTTGAAGGACAGGAAGGATTGTGACAATCCAGACAATAAACCAGACTTCCCAGATGGTGACATTATTTTTTTAGCTGGTCTTGTGGGACCTTCTCTGCCCGCCTGAAGGTTAAGGAAGTAGCTGACAGTGCCTCACAGTGCTGATATCTTCAAAGGGTAATGAGTTTTCATGTCAAAATGCAGAACCTCCGGAGCCCCCATCCTCCTCATTTTAATCTGCTGAGATCACCTGCTCTACTCACAGACACCTTCTGAAGTGCCTGTGGCCAGAGGACCCGAGAAGTGAGGGTTCCTGGAGGTGAGGAGGCCAAGTAAACAATGTAGTCACCCAGGAGAGAGGAAGACTGAGCCACGTGCCAAAACCTGGTTAAATGTGGCCAAGTATATGACAGTGTCAGGCATCGGTGCCAGGTCATGTGAACCACCTTGGAGAGTGGTGGCTTACGTTTCAGTTTTAGGGGATCCATGTTCAAATTGGGATGATGAAAAGGAGCTGCAGATTGTGGGGGGGCGGTATTCTCCAGCTCAAGGAAGATACCCAAGTTCTCTACCTCAGTGGATTCTTTCCCTTGGAGGAATGTATTTCAGGGGCTATCTAAATTCAGAAAAGCCCAGGCCAAAAGGGGTGGAGAAGAGAACCCACAGCTCTTAGCCTGTATCCATATCTTTTTTGCCTTCCACCAAAGCAGGGGAATAAATCCTACATTCCACTCAGAAGTCCAAAGAATGTGAATTCTACTTGGTTCGGAGCTTGGGGAGCCTAGGGAGGTGGAGGGCTGGCTTGCTCAGGATGGAGTGCCGGGAATGTGTGGGGATGTTGGTCCAGATGTGGCCGGCACTGCAGGGGACACTTCTAAAACTGGCTCTCGGAATTCTCCCACAGCTGCCCTAGAGCTGTCTCCCCTCGTTAGTTGAGGGAATTGGGATTTAGGTGTGTGGGTTTGTTTTTTTTTTAACTTTTAATCAACCATTTTCCTTGAACTACATGTGGAAATAATTAGAGCATGAATGCTGAGTGAATGTGAGTCCTGGCAGTCGCCGACATACTTCAGTGACAGGTTCTTGGCAGGAATGAAGAATTGTGAATCTCGTGTGAATTCCTTTAGCCATTCTCTCCCTTCTTTTCTTCCCTTTTTTTCTTACAAGGCAAACACAAATAGAAATAAAAACAGTATTAATGGCATTTGAGGGGAGTAGAGGGTTCCAGCCAGTTAACTAAGAGTGAAATCAGGCCACTCAGTTGGGGTCCCATTACTGCTCCCCTGATTTCCTCTGCTATGGTCCAGGAGGGAATGAAAAAGCATTGGTTATGAAAATCCTTTGACTATGGAAGCCAATTTTTATTCCCCTACCAAAGCCCAGCAAAAACCCTGAAACACCCTCAAGAGGGTCTATACATAACCGGTATCTTTAGTTTGGGCATGTGGGTTTGTTTCCTTGGGAGAGTAAAGTTTGATATTCAGAAACATCAGAAATGGTAAATTTCCATGCTTACTAGTTAAGAGAATTCTAACAAATTAAGGGAATTTGAGATCATCAAGAACCTTTTCGTTTTACAGATGGAGAAACTGAGGCCCAGAGAGGTCAAGCACCTTGCCCTATCACACAGTGTGCTAAAGGCAGAGATATGTCCAGGGCCTGTCTCCAGGATTCTGCATCAGTTCTCTGTACATGGGAACCTCACTGCCTCTGCCTGGTCTGCCCGCTGGGTTACTGATTGACGTTTTAGCAGAGATTTAAAAGCTCTTTTTTTTTGGAGGGTGGGGGGCTGTTTCTTCCCAACATTTGCCAAAGCATTTCTCATACAGTGCCATTCATCATCCATTCCTTGGAGCTCTCTAGACTTCTTGGTTTTGCTCCCAGTTTTCTGAATACGCCTGCTCTGCTTTTTTGGCTGCTTTGCCATCAGAGTCCTCATAGGGTTGCACAGGCTGGCCACTGCACAAGGAGGTGAGGGGGGCACTAAAATCCAGCCTGCACTCTGCTTGCCAAGCCCTGTAACCCGGCCTGGTCTTGCATCTGCCCAGAGAAGAAGACGCGTTTTCAGATTTGCACAAGGACCCCTTGTCCAACCTGCTCTCCTTCCTGCTCCTCTGTGACCATCTTGTCCCTTTCTCTCAGTTGCCCTCACCCCTCCATTCCCACCCTTCCCTCCTGAGCTCATTTGTCCTCATCATCTACACAGATGATGTCCAGATGTGCATCTCTAGTCCTTTATTTTCAACTGTCAGTGGGATGTTTTACTGTCTCTTTAGACTTATGTCCATAACAGAGTCATCATTGCCTGCCCCTCTTTTATTCAGCCCCTTCCCATGGCTCCATCTCTGACAGACGCACCAGCAGCCTTCCAGACCCTCAAAGCCAAAGAAAGATCTTGGCAGCTCCCTGGATTCCCTCCTTCCTCTCCTCTGTCCAATGTGTTGCCAGATCTCCTTGTTCTTTAGAAATTTCTCTTGGATTCCTTCCTTTCTCTGTATCCATGTCACCACTTTCCATGAAACTCTCATCACCCTAGACTCTTTCTAGCTGGTTTCCTTGTGACCCCAGTTCCTCCTCACCTATCTCTTCCCATGTTCCACAGCCAAACTGTTCTTAAAACCCTCCTGCTCAAAAACCTGCAAGTTTTCTGTCCAGGTCCTACTGTTGTTCAGGGCTCAGCTCAAGTCCCATCTCATCCAGGAAGCGCATCTCCTAGAGTCAGCTGCTTTTACTTCAGGACTACATTGGTCTGTGTGTGTTAGTTTCACCTCCTGCACTAGGCTAGAAGTTCCTATGAGGGCAGAGGCCACATCCCATATTCAAGAGTGTATGCCATGGGGCTTGTACCGTGTTGGTCACAGGCTGCTATCCTTCTTGTTTGTTGTTCTGGGCATTATGAAATATGCTTTCTGATGAGTTTAAACCCCTTGTCTTGGCCTTCACTGAAGAAGACTGGAGGACTATTCATACCCTCTACTTTGTCCTTTAAAGTGGGCACGTCTCAGGCAGATGGTGGGAAAACAGAAAATGAGTACCGTGCTCAAGCCTAAGAGACCATTTCAGAATGGAGAGCAGTCTGGCTTCAGAGGTTCCATTCAGGGTCCTGAAGAAACTGAAGGGTGAAAGTGTGCAACCAGTAGACTTACATTCTCTAGGAAGACTGACAGGCTATCTCAGGAATTCCCAGGGATCACTCTGAGGACTGTAGACAGACAGTGGGGAGCTGATAGCCTCTGTCAGTCAGAGTGATGTCTTCAGATGTGCCTGAGTCGGGGAGACAGCATGGCACGCCGGGTAGACACCCCAACTCACGGCTGTGGACCCATGACCTGAAGATACAAGAGCAGAAGTGCTTTCTCAGGGGCTGGAGGCAGAGCCCACTGGCTTGACTCTAACCTCAGTCACAGTACAACTTGGAGTCACAGTCTCCTCGCTGCCAGCAGGGATGAGTTCTCCGACCTCATAGGCCCTTCTGAGATTATTTTCAGTCCTATGTGAAAGGGTCTAATATATTTCTGACTCTACGTGCATACTAAATGCTGCTATTTACTTATGCTATGATTGCACAAGACCATTGCAGGAAACTGAACCTATGATTACATAGAAACCAAGCATCCAGTCTGCAATGCTGTATCTGGGTCACCTCAAGAAAGACCTAATGTGGAGAGGGAGGCATCTGAAAGATGGCAGATGAGCAACTGAGAAGGTGAAACGGCTTCCATGTGAAGATGGCAGTGTAGATCCTTCAGTCTGACAAGGCAAACACCTAGAGAATATAACAGAATCTGTAAAATAATAAAGACAGTGATTAAGGTAAACAGCCATGTCTCATTTGAAATTTGGAAGTAGTCACTTCCCAGCATACAATACATTATCACATAATGAGTAGAAAAATGTGTTATCCCATAAACTGTGGTAGAGGCTGAACACACAGGAATTAATACAGTGAAAAATTAGATAATTCTTGAATGACAGGTCCTTAATAGTTTTTTTTAATCTTAAGGTCCATCCTCTTGGGGTGATGCAGCCTTTATGTTGATATCATAAAGCTCTGCCACACCTTCCCCCAAGCATCCTGGTGCCTTGTCACTGGACAACTGACACTGACACTAACCTGAATGAACCCCAGATGACACAATGTAAAAACATTTATTGAGCATTTTTTTCAGGCAAGACAACGTGGTGGGTCTGTGGGAAGGCAAAGTGTGCAGGCACTTAGTCTACCTGAGATGAGCTATATGTGCATAAAATATTACATAGGACTCTGAATAATAGACTGAAGGCCCCAAAGCCTGCTTGTTTTTAAAGAAAATGTATGTTAGATGGAGCGTTAGATTGACTGAGAAGCTAATTGAGCTTCAGTTTCAGACCTTTTACTTGCAAGTCCCCTTCCAAAGCCCTGTGCTCAATTTTGCAGTCATAGGTATATGTTCTTTTTCTTCAGGAGGGCCCCTCCAATTGTTTAAGCTTCAGGCCCCACAAAACTTGGATCTGACCCCGGTGCCTAAACCTTGAGATGAACGATTGGTCGTGAGCACACAAGAGGGAAGGACACTGTCCCTGCAAATGCAGTGCCTACTGCCAAGCACATCAGAGCAACTGTTAGAAGTCACGACTCCTTCCTTCTTTCCTAGAATATATAGGACACAGCAACACATTCTTTTCAAAGAAAGAGAATCAGAGAGAATCGAGCAAGGTCATGTGATGCTCCAGTTAGTGGCTTCGCCTCCTCCCTGACTTTCTCAGGCCTGTGCTACTGGGTTCCATTCCAGAACAGCCGCTTGGGAGCAGCCAGCCTCCCACCCTGCACCCCTCCCTGGTCTCCTCTTGCTCTCCCCAGTTCTGTGAATTCCTTTGTCCCCAACTCTATGGTGCTCTGCATATCTGAGGGGCCCTGGTGTTCCTGTGAAGTTTCCATGACTAATTCTGGCGAAGCAAGGAGAGCCTTTCTCACGTCAACAAAGCTGCTCTGTCACAGAATAGTGGCAAGTGGAGCCAAAATTCCACCTTGGCGTATGCAGGGCTGTTTTTTTTCCAAAAAGAAAATTGGGAAGGAGGAAAAGGATGGAGGGGACAGAGCCGACCCAGTTCCCATTAGTGAAATGATGGTATATTAAGCTGACAGTTTTATGGCTTTGCTTATAAGCTTCCTCCCCTGCCAAAGCACACTGTTCTTCCAGAAATTGTTTTACTTCAGAAGACTTTTTTTAAACATTCAAAGCATATTTTAATGTTCAGACTTAATGCTGGTCAGCCCAGACACGCTATCACCTCTACTGGTGGTTTTGCAAATAACTTGCTTTTCCCTTTGCTTGCAAAGGATCTCTTTCAATTGCAAAAATACTTTCTGGTTTTTTTAGATCTTGGATCCAAGACAACACCTTTTTTAGCTTTGATTTATAAAGAGGCAAAGTGATTTACTGGAAAGAGGGCTGGAATTAAAGTCTGGAGACCTTGGGCCAGGACCCAGCTCTGTACCCATGAGGTCTTGAACCAGTCAATACAGCTATGAGCCTTCATTTCTTTTTCATCACAGGGTGTTAGATCTGGAGGGGCCTTAGAGGTAACCCCTGCCTGCCTATCCTAAAACGTTTTGAGAATAAAAATGATAGTAAAAATTACAGACTAATCAAAATTGCTGTACAAATGGAAAGTATCATTATCACTATGCAATGGCTCAGAGAGGAAGTTTTTCCCTGGTAAAAGTCAGCAGTGTTCCCGGTCATCTTTCACCAAGGGGAATTTGCATTGCGAAAATTAATCATGAGACCAAACCCCTGAGCGTGGCTTGCAACACATAATGAAAACAACATAAAAGCAAGTCAAGGATACAGAAGGATAAAGCTTCTCCATAGGGAGCAAGTATTTTGTCGATTTATCTCAATATATCAGAGTGTCCACACTTCCAGAACACACTCCCTCTCCCCACTCAACCACATTCTCACAGGTACATTCATACTTACGGGTTCATATACTTGTAACCACACACTCCTAGAGAATATTCATATGCCAATGTGGTTGTCTATGCATGGATAAAATTCTCATACAGCCTTGGGACCTAATTCCTAAAATTGTTATGGTAGTAAAGCAAACAGTTCTGTTTCAATTGCAAGAACTGCACTGCATCTATGACCTCCCCCTGTGCCAGTCCTTGTAGCTGTAACACCCCCCCTCCCCCAGCTCATTCCCTTGACTCTTCCCCAGAAGGCACTGTCGAGGCTCTGGGGTCAGGCTGACCTGTGTTCTAATCCTGGCTCAGCTTTTGCTAGTTATGTGGCCTCTGCACATCACAGAGCTTTTCTGAATCGTAAATTCCTCCTTATCTGTTACATGGGACTAAAAATATGGAAACCTACACAGACATGAGGACAGAGATATCTGTGAAGAGCCTCACTCAGTTGTAGGTGCTCTGATTAATATTAGCCCTAGGCCCTGGTCACTCCCTTCCCCACAAGATCGCTGCCTTACACCTGGCAGGTTTCTCTGCCTTCAGCCCCTCTCCATCCAGGCTGTCCTGCACTTTGAATCAGTATTTCCAAGCTGGAAGGGACCAGACACAATATTCCAAAGCATCACCTTCATTGTGTCACCTGCCCCATCCCAAACTTCCCAAGGTTTTCGCTGCCCATCAGATCCACGGAGAGCCCCCTGAATCACTTGGCAAGACCCATGCCCTCCTCCCTGGCCACCTGCCACTCCACCTCATCTTTCTCTTCCTCACCATGCCCCCCTCCACTCACACACACCAGGCAGTCATTGCCCTGTCCCATGAGCATATTCATGTCATGTTTACCCCCTCATGCAATGTTCTCCATGGGGCTTGGAGAAGACTTTCAGTGACACAAAGAGGCCCCCTTCTGTAGAAAATTTTCTTCATTACTGATTTCTGTGTTACAGCATGCTGCAAACGGGCAGAATCGCACAGGGAGGGGAGGGGTGCTCTAGGGCTTCAGGTTAGACATTTTTCCCCAAGTCAGCAAATCTCTGGTTCCTGGTGCCCTAATGCCTGCAGGGCACCTGCCCCTTCTACCACCCCACCCCACCTGCACCATATCTCACTGCGAGGACAGAGCTGGGAGGAGCTGCAGGAGCCAAAGACGTGCTTCTGCATTGCGGCTCTGGGCTTCACGAGACAAAGAGAGAGATTGCCACCTATTGACAGATGTGCCGCCTACAAAGAGGAATGCTTGTGTATGTAGCATTTCTCTGTGGTCTTCAAACAGGATAACCCGGTTGTTAGGCACTTGGGTTTTTTTTCCATTCAGACAGTCCTGCTCTCAGTATTATCATTCCAGCATAAGGAAGGATGGGTGGGGACTTGACAGCCCAAGGTGATAACGGCATCTCAGGGGGTAAATTGTCTGAAAATCAGTTGCCCACTGTAATAATGGCCACTTTCTGTTGTGTGGCACACCCTCTGTTGCATGCAGTCCATCTCATGTAACTCTCACGCAGACCGTGCAGGGATCAGTGTTCCTATTTTACACACTAGAAAACTGAGGTTTAAAGTGAGTACCCTGCCCACATGGCAAGGAAGAAGCAGAGGTGGGAGGTGAGAGTCAAGTCTAACTGTCTGTCATACTCTTAAGTACTTTCTCCCAACAGTTGCTAATTATGCAAGTCAAATCCCTGTCATAATCTCCTTAACCCTCAATCTTCTATGTATGAAAATAAGTCAAGTATAAAAGAATACTTTCCCCTTTGGTCAGGCAGAGTCTCAGCTCTGCTGCTTTCTGCTAAGTAACCTCTTAGGCTCAGTTCCCTTGTCTGTAGAAACGGGAGATGGCTCTGATGTCTCATTTCTGGTTGTCCTTGAGCTTAAGCGCGTGTATAATGAAAACCACTTTGCAGGGTTCCAGGTATTTATAAACAGGAGCTTAATCATCTATTGTCTGAAGATCTGGGGAATCCTAGCCCCTCACTTTTAGCCGTGGGACCTTGGACAGTTCACTTGACCTTCGCATCTTCGGTTTCCTCATCTATAAAAAGGGGTTAATAATATGCATGTTTTTGCAGGGTTGTCCGAAGTAAGATGAAACTGTGTGTGTGAAAACACTTTGTAAATGTTAATAGTGCCGTTCAAACATTAGTCCCTATATTTTAAGTAAAGAGTATCTGTTCCTTCAAATGAATTTTTGAGAATTGTTTCTGAAAAATGACTTGGGTTGAATTCGACCTACAAATAAAATCTTTTACTTTTAATACTCAGTAAAAACAAACGTTAACTGAAAAAGAAGTTCTGTAAATGCCATAGGTTATTCTGCAGGGAACTCTATAAACGTTAACATGAATAACACTTCACAGGCGGCTTGCTTATAGTTTATGACCCAATTCCAAAGACATTATCTCATTTCACCTTCACAAGGCAGGGCTGATATTTACTCACATTTTACAGATGAGGAAACCAAGGCTCAGAGAATTAAAGTGATTAATTATAGACACACAGCTAATAAGTAGTAAAGGTTTGTGGGTATCTGTCCATGGGGCTGTGTGTTGGTGTGTCTCTGAGGGTAGGCATTCTGAGCATGATTTTTTAATGCATTAGTGTATCTTTTACTCATGTGATACATTCACGAGGGGTATATATTTGCCTGTATTCCTCAGTTAGCATGTGCTTTCATGAAGGGAAGAGGAGAAGATAGTCTTATCTGAGATTTTTTTTTACACTGGCCAGCAATAGCCTTTTTCTCTTCATTTTTAGAACAGCTTACCATTCCCAGGCACGGTTTCCAAGAGAGCCCTGCCTGGAGAATATGCTCAATTTTTATCTCCACTCCTGATTTAGGAAACAACAGCTCTCTAGTACCCCTGTCCTCTGGGAATTACTTCCTCTCTTATTTGCTGCCTGCCAGCTTTATTGAATTCCCCTTAGCAACATCCAAAAAAGAATGGGTTTAGCAACAGCCTGTGAACCAATGAAATGTGAGCATGGCAAGGGTTTCTAGACCAATGGGAGCCCTGCATGAAGGGCAGGCTGGCTCAGAGAGAAAATAATAACCTGGAGTTTGCAAAGCAGCCTCCAGGTGGCAGCAGACCAGCTATATTGGACACAGCCCCTCAGCTCAGCTCTCAACATCTACTTTGGTTTTTTGGGGTTTTTTTCCCCAACTGTAAGAATTTTACAGTTACAAGCTCTGTGGGTGTGAGTTGTCTGCATGACGTAGTAAACATGGCCAGAAGGATGGAATCTAAGATAGCCCGCCCTGTGACCCCATCCCAGCCCCAACCATCTCTGTTGGTTCTGTCACAGCAGTGACAGTGACAGTGCTACCCCAGTTGGCAGGAGCCTGGAGGCCATGGTGACTGCCTGCCCAGCCAGTTAGGAAAAGGGCTAGAGGAATCACATTCTCCTTCATTCAACCACCACTACTGCAGGCCAGAGTGGCAGATGAGGTGGGGCTGGCTTTCTGCCGCCAATGAACGAGGGAAGGACTGTGTCACTGACAGATTAGTGCCCATAAACACCCACATTCTCAGTGGCATAGACTGGGACCATTCCCTGCCTTGCCAGTTCTGCCGCATAAATCTGAACACGAATGTCTGACCGCAAGTGGTTTCAAAACAGTTCTATCTGTCAGGTGCTTTGGCCCCCTTGGTCTTGGAGCCAAGGGCAGATATGGACAGGGGCTGAATAAGACCATGTCAAATAATAGCAGATTCATGTTTCCGATGGTTTAGCCATCTTTCTTTTGCCTTTTAAGATGAAATAGTGCCTTGAATACTACTTGGTGAGATTTTGTCCGTTTCTGCCTGGCTCACCCTTCTCATCCTTTGAGATTCAGTTAAGGCATCCTACCTTTAGGAAGTCTCATTTGATTTCATCCTCCAGCTCCACGGTACTCCTGTCATCACACTTCCATATTGCTTTCTAAACATCTCTTCACTGTGTTTCCTCAGAGAGTCTTGGAGCTCCTTGAGGACTGGGACCGTGTCTTTCTGTCTCCAGTCCTTAGCCAAGAGTTGGCATTTAATGGGTGCTCAATAAACATTTTTAGAAGAAGGGAAGCATGCAGGAAAGAAGCTCTTGCTCTTGAAGAAACAAACTTAGGGACCGCTAGGTAGTGGGCCTAAGCAGGAGCAGTGCTGGCCGTCGGGGACAGCTTCTGGCTGTTCAGGACCCTTCAAGACATAAGCCACATCTCCAGAACACCACCGTTGGCTCATCTGGAGATGGGCTCATCTCAGTGACAAGGTTTCCTTTATGATTTTGTGTTTTAGGAAGAACTAAGGAGCAAATCCAAGATCTGTGCCAATGTGTTTTGTGGAGCCGGCCGGGAATGTGCAGTCACAGAGAAGGGAGAGCCCACCTGCCTGTGCATCGAGGTAAGTCCTGAAGTCACAAGCCAGAGGACAGTGGCCAAGGCCAGTATGGTTACCTTGCTGGAGCTACCAGTCAGCAGAGCAGAGCCAACGATTTCATCATCTTTATAAAAGCACACCTTGTCTATCTAAAAGAAGTAAAATTTTTATCTCAGAAATGAAAAATCAGATGTGAATATAAGGATATTTTTCCTTTAAAATTTGTTTTTCTTTAGATGAGACTGGCAAGGGCTTGATTTCCAGAATATATAAATAGCTCATATGACTTAATAAGAAAAAAAACCAACCCAATCCAAAAATGGGCAGAAGACCTAATTAAGGAATTCTCCAATGAAGACATACGCATGACCAATAGGCACATGAAAAAATGCTCAATATCACTAATTATCAGAGAAATGCAAATCAAAACTACAATGAGGTATCATCTCACACCAGACAGTATGGCCATCATTCAAAAATCCACAAATGATAAATGCTGGAGAGGCTGTGGAGAAAAGGGAACCCTCCTACACTGTTGGTGGGAATGCAGTTTGGTGCAGCCATCATGGAAAACAGTTTGGAGGTTCCTCAAAAGACTAAAAATAGACTTACCATATGACCTAGCAATCCCACTCCTGGGCATATATCCAGAGGGAATCTTAATTCAAAAAGACACCTGCACCCCAGTGTTCATAGCAGCACTATTTACAATAGCCAAGACATGGAAACAACCTAAATGTCCATCGACAGATGACTGGATAAAGAAGTTGTGTTATATTTATACAACGAAATACTACTCAGCCATAAAAAATGATAAAATAATGCCATTTGCAGCAACATGGATGGCCCTGGAGAATGTCATTCTAAGTGATATGAGCCAGAAAGAAAAGGAAAAATACTGTATGGTATCACTCATATGTGGCATCTAAAAAAAAAAAGATAAGTGAACTTATATACAAAACAGAAACAGACTCACAGACATAGAATACAGACTTGTGGTTGCCACAGGGGAGCAGGGTGGGAAGGGATAAACTGGGAGTTCTAGATTTGCAGATACTGACTGCTATATATATAAAACAGGTAAACAAGTTTATACTGTATAGCACAGGGAAATATTCAATCTTGCAGTAGCTTATGGTGAAAAAGAATATGAAAATGAATATATATATATTCATGTATGACTGAAGCACTGTGCTGTACACCAGAAATTGACACAAGATTGTAAACTGACTATACCTCAATTAAAAGTTTTTTTAAAATTTTTTTGCTTTATAAGATTTTTAAATTACAAAATTAACAATTGCTTTATAAAAGTCAAGTAGTACAGACATTTATACAAACATAAAATTAATGATCTTCCCCATAAGCCTCAAATCCCATGAGTCTGAGATAATCAGTGTTAACAGTTTGGTGTATATATTTGTTCCACGTGTTTTCTTTTTTTCTATGCTACTATGAACATATAAGGTTTCCCCCTATTTTATGTAAAAATTGGATTGGGGTTGGGGTATAGCTCAGTGGTAAAGTGCATGCTTAGCATGCATGAGGTCCTAGATTCAATCCTCAGTATCTCAATTTTAAAAAATCATCTGTAAAAATGGGATTATATATACAGACAGACCTAGATATATGCATCTTGGATTTTGTACTCAATATATTATGGGTAATCCTCTAGGTCAGCACATATAGTTCTAATTTATTTTTTAATAGTTCAATAATATTGATATAAAAGCACCAGATTTATGTAATCATTTTCCTATCAGTGGGCCTTTAGGTTGTTTCATGGGTTGTTTACCACTACAAACAACAGTATCCTTGTGCAAATATTCTTACATGCTGCTGCCTTTATTTCTGCAGGATTGAGTCCCACTGGGGCTTGCTAGGTCAAAGATATGCACATTTTAAAATACTAGATGGAATACAGATTTTTCAGGGTTTTTTTTTAATGAAGTTTAAAAAGCAAAGTGAGTTTTTGAGAAATAATTCTTTTATAGGTTCTCCCTCTTGACAAATATAAATAGCCTGGGTATGTGCCCTTTCTTTCTCTTTCTGTGAAACCAACTCAAGACTAGAAATTCATCTGTATTTCTACAAATAAATATACCCAGCTTAGTCCCCAGGTGAAGGATCCTGGCCCATTGTCCCAAAAAGGAAGTCCCTCAACTCAGAAGCCTGCAAACCAGATCTGCTGGGGACTCTGGGAGTTCCTCATCAGAGGTGTGCCTGGCCACTATGTAGCCACTTAGTGGGTGGAAACCTGGCATCTAACCTCAGCTCGGCCACCTATCGTTGCGGGATTTTGAGCAAGTTAGTTGCTGCTGGATGCCATGTGGGCAGACCATGTTTGGCTTTTCTCAGGGCCCAGCACATACCAAGAACCCAGTGGTAAGTATTGGTTAAGTGAAGTTCATCTTTCCGGGATTTGGTTTTCTGGTTGGTAAATTGGAAAGGTTGGGCTGCCTTCCAGTTCCAGGGTTCTGTATTCTTTTACCACATCTACTGTGTTGTTTTTGTTTTTTTGCTTTGGTGCCTTTATTCGGTCTGAGCAGAACTTGCTTTCCCTTTCCCCCTTTCAAAAACCACGGAAGTCTAAAGAAACTGGGCTTGCCTGTGGCCATGACACTTTAAATAGCCAAAGTAGAACCGAGTTGCCAAGTGAACTTTAGTCCAGTTCCATGTCCAGAATGATTCTCTGTAGTACTTCACAAAGACCCAGGCACAACAGGCGTCGTGAGGTTAGGAGGAAAACAAAATACTAAACAAAGCAGGAGAGCAAAGATTCTTACAGTTAGACTGTGGAATAATTGAAGAATTGGGGTGATGGGGGTGGGAGGCTGTGTGTTGGCCTTTCAGTCACTCCACATTCCCAGCTCTCACCTCTGGATGTTGTGTCATAGAATGTTGAAATTTTAATGGATCTTAGGTCATCCAAAAACATTGAGTGACTCTCTACAAAGTAATGAAGTGACAGAGAATTTGGATTCCTGACTTCTAATAAAATGCCCTTCCTGCTAATTTGATAGGGTGGGGGAAGGGAGGCTGTTTCTTTTTGTTGAATAAAAAAGATGACCCTGGGCCAGAATCAGCACAAAGGGCCCTGCAGGGCTGCAAGGTGATGTGGTGGTCACTCCAACACTGAGTGGAGTAGGATCACTGATGCCAGGGCCAAGGCTCCCTATACCCTGGTGGGATAGAGGCTATCTCTGCTGGTAGGGACTCCCCTCACAAGATGGCTCCGTGTGTGTGTACGTGTGTGTGCATGCACACACACTCAGCCTTGACTGCACCAACATCCTCCGCGGTCTGTTTCAGCAATGCAAACCTCACAAGAGGCCTGTGTGTGGCAGCAACGGCAAGACCTACCTCAATCACTGTGAGCTGCATCGAGATGCCTGCCTCACTGGATCCAAAATCCAGGTTGATTATGATGGACACTGCAAAGGTAAGGAGAGCTCTCACTACCACACTGCAGCTCCAGCTGGGGAGCCAGGGAACGGAGCAGTGTGGCCTGGTTTCCTGGAGTCCTTTCCACCCTGAGCACAGCGCCCAAAGCTGTGGAGACCACCCAGTTGCTTGGAGAGGCATCCCATTGGTGCTCAAGAGCCTGCTAGGTTTGCCCTGGATTGCCCAGGTTTCTACCCTGCATTTCTTGCATCAGATTCCTACCGTGGCTTCCCAGCACTGTCTGGAGCTAGATAGTAGATAAGGGACCACATGAACAATCAATAATATGGGAGTATTTAAATGAATTCGGTACCTTTTTAGAAAGCAGATAAATTTCACATTTCCTGTTCTTCTAAAATTTTAGGTACCTCTCATGCCTGATAGTACTATATTTCCTCTAATTTATACTGAAACCGTTGTTACTAGGGTAAGAAGGAAGGGGTCCCAAGCTTGTTGCTAATTAGACACCAGCCTCCTGCCCAGCCTTGAACTTCCCTGGAGAAAAAAGAACTGTTTCCCACATGTCGGTCTCCACTCCATTTCCTTTTCCATAATGATTCTAGACAAATTCTCAAAGTCCCGGCAGCTACCCCCCACCCCCAACCCTTCAAGCTAACAGTAAAAAGTGTGAGATCAGGAGGGCAATTCAATAGCCTCAGAATGTCAAACAAAGCAGGAAAGAAAAGATCCCCATACTGGGGGCCTGGAAGAAGGAGAGGATACAAGGTTTCAAGGCAAAATGATGAAAAGGCTGTACATGGCCCCCTTAATGTGGGCAGTTTTAATCCTAGCAATACACAGAAATTTTGTTTCCTTCACTTTGCATTATGCACTTTCTCCTTTTTCTTGCAGAGAAGAAATCTGTAAGTCCATCTGCCAGCCCAGGTGAGTGCCTGTTTTTTCTATAGTATACATCTTAGGGAGGAAATTCTTTTCATGTCAGAAATTCCTTGTTCCACAATCCTGGCCGAAGCTCACAAGATCTTCAATGTGTCAGAACTTGTGACCCACAACTGTCGCTCCTCAACACAGCTCAGAAAAGCTGCAAAACCGCTTGCGTGTGTGTGTGTGTGTGTGTGTGTGTGTGTGTGTGCGCTTGCCACTGGAAGCAGTTGGTTGGGTCAGTATGTTGGCTGTGTTTTCCATTTTTGCCGAGTAGTGATTGAACTGCAAGGACAGGAAAGCCACTGAGCCCCTCCTTCAGCACTCTGTGAGACCTGCTGGACTCACAGAATCAGAAGGCACTGTTTTTGAAAGACGGTAATAGGAAATTCTAGTAAGACTTCTTCCATAGTTTTCTATGAATACAACTTAAAAATTTCATCATGATTTATAGTTACAGACCCCTTTAGCATACACCTTTTCTTAGATCCTCACAATAACCTTGTGAAGTAGATCTTACTATAATTACCTTTAGATGAGGAAATTGAAGCTCAGAAAGGTTAAGTGAATTTCTCCGAGTCACACAGCTAGGAAGTGGCAGAGTTGGGGAAAGCACCCACAGTTTCATTCCCCTGGTTCAGTGCCCTTTTCACATCCCAATATGTGTTGTCTTCCAGAACTTCCCTTTTGCCCAGGCTTTCCCTTCTCTGCTTCCCCATCCACTGGCCTCTCAGCCCCACCTGTTGTTACCACGTGGTTTACAACAGCTGTCCAGAACAGGGCTTCAACATGCCTTTCCTTGGCCTCATTTTCTGTTGTTTATAATAAAGGACAGCACAGTTGGTATAAAGTTTTAAGTGGGAGAAAGTTTTGATAGACCCTGTTGGTGAGAGGGAAAAGCCGTACGGGAAGAATCAGCAATCCAGTGGCATAAGGAATTGTAATGTTCTCATTTATTCATTTATTATTTCAGCTCATCTTTGAGCCAAGAGCTATTCTATTGATTGACTGATATTTTTTACCCCTCAGCTTCCTAACGTTAATGAAAATGTCCTTTACTTCTCTGCTCTACTTTTTTTTCACCAAAGCAACATAATGTCTCTCTTTCAATATTCTCAATCTTTATGAATTTTTTAGAGACAAGAGCTTGAATCCTGGACTGTATACTTTCCAGTGTGTATCCTGGGTTGACTCCTCTGTAATCTGTGTTTCCTTGATTACTGTGAAAGTTCAATGAGATGACACATGCAGATTCCAGGCACTGAGCCTCCCACGTAGGGGTCCTGGGTGACAGTGGGGTCCTCGCTACTCAGCTGACCTCCCTCCCTTTTCCTGTAGTCGTTTGCTATCAGTCCAACCGTGATGAACTCCGGCGTCGCATCATCCAGTGGCTGGAAGCGGAGATCATTCCAGATGGCTGGTTCTCTAAAGGCAGCAACTACAGTGAGATTCTAGACAAGTACTTTAAGGTAATCCAGAGTTGGGGTCGAAGTTCATCCCCAGGGGCAGAGAGACTTCCTTTCCCATTGCCTGATCACATCTTCCCAGACCATGAGGAAACAGAAACCTGCAGAGCGTTCCTGAGTGTTTGCTCACAGATTATTCCATGAAGCTGTGACAGTTGCCTCCTGACCAGCTTGATCAGTGGGAGTCCTGGAGTCAGGCCTTGGGCTCTGACACACATGGGCTGCTCCCTTTGGGCAGTTAAAACCACACAGGTCTTAGAGAGCCTGTATGTGAAAAATACGGCCAGGCTCTATCCCCTCCCCAGGATGACAGAGCTTGTAGAGCTGGCTGCTGGTACACACCACCTTCTGCCTCATCCAGTTTGACTCTTCTCTAAGTCATTAACTTGACCATCCATGTCCTGCAGAGTTCCTCTTCATCTGAGGAGAGTCAATGGACTGATACTTCATGGGTCCAGGGTTCTACATGAACCATGATGTTGCTGTTCCCATCATGTTTAGTTGAAGAGACAGATCGTCCCAACTAGGGACAGGAGAAATGCTGCTTTCAAAAAGGAAACGGAGGGAGGAAATTGTATTTCACAATGAGTAGGACTTCCATGACATGGAGTTCTGTCAGAGAGCTTGAGACAGTTGCTGGAAAAAGCAACTAAGGGCCCTCTTCCAGGTGATTGGCAAGAACACAGGTGCACACATGTACATCACACTCAGAAATAAACATACCACACACAGAAACACAGACACGCACTCATATCACATACAGAGATGCGCACACCACACAGAGACACATCCTCTCCACAGACACACACACTCAGATACCCACGTTCCCACATAAACACAAAGCCCCCATCACCCACAGACACACACATCTCTGGGAAGACGCCCTCCGGGCTCATCCCCAGACATGCATGCCCTCACATACCTCCAGGGCGTGTCCCAGAGCCTACCCAGCCCAGACTCAGGAGCAACCCCCACACATGAGGGGATTCTTGGCAGCTCTGTGGCCACCAAATGTGGTCAACACCAGCCTAGCCTGTGGATTCCTTCCTAACTGACGTTATGGACCCTACAGATAGAGAAATACTGGGTTGGATTGAAATAGGATATTTGGTCATTTAGGAATTTATTTGTGTTATTATCTTTAGGCAAACATTTCTCTCTGTGGCAGAAAGTAAATCTCTGGATTCCAAGTGTTTGAGAAGAGAAAGCACAGCCCTCTCACTCTGTCCCCTGTCTCAGCTGCTCCCACATTAGGGAGCCCTGGGGGCAGGAGTTGTTTCTTTGTCTACAGAAAAACACATTATTGCTGAGCCAGGAGAGTCAGATAGGAGCAGAAAGTAACATAAAGAAAATGATTTTTCAGAAGCCAAGTGAGCAGCACCTGCAGGGTCTGTCGTGAGCAGTGACTGTCACGGTCATTACGGCACAGGAGCCATGGGGTCACGGACACTCTTTCCAGGAGGCCTCTCGGGACCTTGTAACCGTTTGTAGTGGCCCCTTGATGGCACCTGCCTTGGGTATCTTTGGCAGCTGCTATTAATTTGATTCCCAAGGACCAGGGCCCCACACCTCCCTCCACAGATCCCTACCTCTTCTGTCAGTGACCATCTCTAACAGGCTTCCATCTGAAAACCGCAGGGCCCTTTGAGAAAGTAGCTTTTCTCTAGGGCGTTCTCATCCCAACCAAGAAAGCTTGCTCATGACCCATGAACTCAATGCTCGTTCTCTCCGTGTCCTCCGAAAAAATAGGGTTTTCACTATCTACTTTTTTGATGATTATCAAAGAACCAAGTGGTGCAATCTTCAAAGGGAGGCTTCTCCCCACTAGGCAAACAGCTGCCTTTTGCTGGGAGATCTGTATCTCACAGAGACTGGTTTCTGAGCCAAAGACTTGCCCTCCAGCCCAGCTGGCATTCCTTGCATCAGAATTAGTTGAAAAATAAATCGAATCAGAATTTGGATAAGACCAAAATCAGACTGTCATCTCAACTGGTGATTCAGTCACAGTTTCTTAGATGAAGGCTTAACAGGATGTAGAGGGGAAGACCCAGATAGCGAGCCCTTAATGGCCATGTTACACACACACCCTGAAGTCCTGGTGACCAGGGCTGAAACTGGAGCCAGGGTGAAAGCAGAAGAACTAGAGAACCTCTGAGACCTTTCCTTAAGAATTAGGACAAGAGTGATAAATAGGTATGAAGCCAGGGCCTATGCAGTTGTTTCATGCCTGCTTGTCATACATACCAAGGAAAGATTTACAACCTTAGGATGGAATACACGTGACACACGGAAGGAGAGTCAGTAGCTGTATCTTTCCCTTCTACCTGGACAGACTTTTCCTCCAGAATCCCTTACACCATCTGGGAGCCACCTTGAAAGTAACTTGAGGGTGCTAATGATTTCCCAGGACAGCAGTAGGAGGCAGACTACACAAGAAGTTTGAAAAAAAAATTTCCATTGGAAATATTTAGTAGAGCAACAGTACCCAACTTGGAATTTGATCAGCGCCTTGAAATTGCCACCCTCTGCCTGGACCAAGGGCTTGAGCATCCTGAACAGTCCCAGATGGCTACAGTCTCAGTGTAGCATCTTGCCAAGAGGGGACAATGCTGAGTGCACTATACCCTTGCCTTGTGCTCATGGGATGTGCTCTGGATCATAAGGACAGCCAGCACCCTCTACAGTGGGGCCCACCAGTCAGGGAGCAGGGGTGGGGAACTTTGCACCACCTCTGTGGGCAGGTTATCGATGCAGATAACCTGCAGGGGTCTTTGCCTTTGATTTCTCACTGATGAGGTCTACTAGGAGTACCAGTGTGCGAGGTGAGCACTGAGAATGGGCCAGGGAGGCTGGAAATCAAGCAGCAAGAAATGGTCTTTTGATTCCCCAAGTGAGCTCAGAGGGGCACCTGCGTCGTTGTTCCCAAGCAGCTTGTTAGAAATACACACCCTGAGCTCTGTTACAGAGAGTCTGACTCACAACTTTGCTGTTCACACCAGGTTTGAAAACGTGGTGTGGCAGAGTAAATTTGAGAATATCTGGAGAACAGTGTCAGGGAGAGCTCTCAGCGCCCCAGGCTTCTTGGACAGTGCAGGCCTGGGTTCAGGCTGCCCTCCTGAGCAGGGGCTGGGATTGAAAGGCCTTCCGTGGCCTCTGCCCAGGTACTTTCATTCTCTCATCTTGGCATGCAGATGCCTTCTCTGGGTGCCCCAGAGCTTCAGGCCTTTGTTGCTGTAACTCTGAGGCCAGTGCAGGGCTGGGTAAGAACGTGTCTAGAACAAGATGAACCAGAGGGGGTCAAGCTGAATAGGACAATGATGGAACTGGGGTTCTATGAAACATTCCTGAAAGATCTCTTCCTCCCCCTTCTAGAACTTTGATAATGGTGACTCTCGTTTGGACTCCAGCGAGTTTCTGAAATTTGTGGAGCAGAATGAAACCGCCATCAACATTACCACCTATGCAGACCAGGAGAACAACAGGCTGCTTAGGTGAGTGGAGTGAGGGGGTCAGGGAGTGGTCCATGAGGGGAGGCTGGATAAGAGAGGGGATTTGAACCCTTTCCTACCTGCAAAGGAGCCACCAGGGTCAGTATCAATGGGAAGTAAAAAGCAAAATAGGAATTCTGTCCTGGTGTCTTCTGTGAACATTATGAACTAAATATATTGAGCACCACTGATATCTGATCAAGTAGTTACTGGTTTTGGCCAGAACTTGAAATGAATAGAAGAATGTAATTTTAAAATAAATCATCAAATCGGAGCAAAGTTGTTACTGAGTGTTATGGGTCATGTTTAATGGTTAATTTTCTGAAGGCATTTCTTTAGTGTTCTACTTAACTAAAATAGCTTTAGTTCTGATTTTTAAGATAATCAATGCTATTTCATATAGAGAACCCTAATTGTTACGAATGTGAGCACATTCTTTCTGGTATTTTTCCAGAGTAAATTTTAATAAAAATTAACCCTTGAGAAACTTCTGGTATGGTCCCAGTGTACTGGTAAGAATTAAAAACAGGAAAAGAACCTTTTGAGGTTCTTAACCCCCTTTTGTTCAAAAGAAGTGCAAATTGTGAAGCCCAGATTCTAGAAGGATTCTTCCTTAATAATAGCCCATGGCCTTAAGGCATATCTGCAAATCCTTCTTATTTTGATGACCAGAAATTAATATTTTACAAGTTCAACATTGGATCCTTATAGTATCCCATTGAAGGAGGACTCCCTGTCCCCATTTCACAGATGAGGGAACAGGTGCAGGCAGATTGAGTAACTAGCTCAAGGCTATTTGGGTAGCAAGTGACTGAGCCAGGGCTCAAACCCAGGTCAGGGGGAGAAGGAGAGGGCTGGGGTTCTGGAAAACTTTTCTGAAAGAGCTCTTTGTAGAAGGGTGATATTGGTGACGGTGGCTTGAACTCCATATTCTTTAAAATCACACATTCTTTTCATATCATCTGCTGCTGCCACTTCTGTTTGACCTTCCTAATTGGGTTGACATGACACTTACACCATGGGGAAAGGCAATTGCTAGTGGAAGGTGTGCAGGTAGTAAAATATTTGTCAATCCAAGTGGACAGAACCATTCAGGAAACTTTAATCATCTTGGGAAGAGCATTTGAACAGCTTGAGTGACCCAACATTCAGTAAAACAAACTGAAGGTTTCATGCTTACAGGAGTCACGTTGCATAATGGTTATGGGAGATCAGTGTAGAAGCTTTCTTTTTAAATAGTCCCCTTCTTGGCCGCCTATGGAGGCCCAGGTGTATGTAGTCCTGATGCTTAATTCCTTTCTTTGGGAGTGAAGCTGAGGTCTTGCTGATGCGCTTCTCCTGTGTTTTATTTCAGAGGACTCTGTGTTGATGCTCTCATTGAACTGTCTGATGAGAATGCTGACTGGAAACTCAGCTTCCAAGAATTCCTCAAGTGCCTCAACCCCTCCTTCAACCCTCCAGAGAAGAGTATGCCTACCCTAAGAAATTGGGATTGTAGGGAGTAGAGGGGGGCATTTTGAGGGGGCCAAGATAGAGGGGATTGGTAGAACTCTCCAGAGCTTACTAAGAAAATTCCCTTCCATGATTCTAGACTGAGCCCCAGCCTATCATCTCCATGCTGAGGTTCGGGTCCAAAAAACTTTGGGTTGATGGTGGCATTTGCTCAGATATGGTGCCTCTGAGGGACAGGCAGTTCATGTCAGAAAGGGGAAAGGTGCACAGACGATAATAGCCAAGGCGTCTTATTCTGCCCTCACTCTAAACTGTTCCCCTAACTCTGGTCCCACAGAGTGTGCCCTGGAGGACGAAACATATGCCGATGGAGCTGAGACCGAAGTGGACTGTAACCGTTGCGTGTGTGCCTGCGGGAACTGGGTCTGCACAGCCATGACCTGTGATGGTGAGCTGTGCCTGGCACAGGAAGAAGGAACAGCAGGGAGAGAGCTTCCTTTGGATAATCACCAGGAGAGGAGTCAGGGAGGGGATGGTGGAGACTAATACAGTGGCTGGGAGCAAGGAAACTGAGGAAGGAGCAAGAGACAGACTCAGACTTGAGGTGTCAGAGCTCCCGGAGAGAGGCAGTGAGGGCAAAACACTTAGGCCAGATGCATTACTTTCAAAAATCACTCCAGAGGCTTGGGAGCAAGAGAAGTTCAAGACCCAGGGCAAGATCAATGTTGATACGGGGTTAGAATAGTAGTAATGATAGTGTAAGTGAACACTCATTTTGTGAGAGCTGTGTACCAGGCACTCTTCTAAGCACTTTACATATTAACCCACTTAATCCTTATGACAGCTTGGGAAATCCTATATGTCAAAGACTCAGGTGGTTGGAAGACAAAATGACCCTTCCTTGCCATCCATGCCCAGCAGTAAAAGAAGAAATGTTCATAGACCCTCTTTGAATTAACAATATTGGCTAATTCTTTTAAAAAAGAGAGAGAGAGAGAAAGTTGAGATAGACAGGGTGGATTGGGAGACAGAGATGTCAGGGAGAGTTGTTGGAGTTTGTTGGGGGGCAGTGCACAAGCCAGCATCACCACCTCCACCCTTTTACGAAGAGCTCTTTCAGAAGAGTTTTCTAGAACCTCAGCTCCCTTCCTCTCCCCTTGGCCTGGATTTGAGCCCTGGCCCAATCACTTACTACCCAAGTACGTGACTTTGGAGGTGTCCATTGCACTGGGATATATTGAGAGAAATGTGGGTAATTCACCTATCCTTACGTAAGTTAAACAGGAGATGAAATTGAGAGCCTAAAAGGTAGACATTGGTGCGATCCCTGGCTGGCTTTCCTCAGCCACCACTGCTCTGAGCCTTGGTTCTTCTTGCAGGAAAGAATCAGAAGGGGGCTCAGACCCAGACAGAGGAAGAAATGACCAGATATATCCAGGAGCAACAAAAGCACCAGGTGAGTCGCAGCCTCCATGCTGGTTCAGGTCTCCCACCACCAGGCCCTCCCACCACTCAGACACTTCCTGATGCCCCAGGAGACCAAGGAGATCTGTGCTCTGTTCCATACATTAGGTTCTGAATGCTATACCTGTATAGCTGTATCATGCAAACCATGATACAGACAGCTCCCTGATGGAATCATTGCGGAGCCAGCAGGTCCCAGCCAACGTAGGTTACAGCTTGGTAAATTGCCTTATGAGTTAGAATTAGCGAGGCAGTGGTTTACAAATGAGTTGGAAGTAGTTTGCAAAGGAGCATGGTCTAAAGAAGTGTTCCTGTGTCATGTCATGACCAGCGCCCAGACCCAAAGACTATGAGCTTCTTGAGGGCAGGCTCTGTAACCTGCTCACCACTGCTGTCTTGCATTTAGTGCAGGGCCTGGTGTATAACTGGTTCTCAATGAGCATGAAGTTAGTGGATTTGGACCACAGAAGAAAGAATTTAAGTTGAAGAGCCTGGGATCCTAGAGGTTCTGCTTCCTAGAGACTTGAGAAGATAAGAATTCTATTCAGGTTCTATGTCATTAAGTGGAAGGCCTTCTTGGGAAAAATGTTCTTAGCAGAATAGTGATCCACTGATATATTTTGCTGAGAGTCTAGAGAGAAAACATGAATATGCCGGACTGCTAGGCATGTCTTTTTACCTCCTCTAAAAAAAGTAAATAAATGAGTAAACTTAACTACTTCCGTCCCCTTCTCAAAAAAAAAAAGAAAAACTTTAGAGAAGAACAATTAAGATGAAATATTTGACTTGAAAATCAAGAATTATTAATACTAATAATAATTGCTCATATTTATTGATAGTTTTCACATGCGTTTTGTCATTTTTGTCACTGATAGTGTAGAAACCTCATGTCAGTTTTTTAAACAAAAGCAGAAGCTCCTAGCTTTTTTCCATATTTTGGTAGCCTTCAGTCTCCAGAGAAGTACAAACCCATAAAAGCAAAAAGAACTTAGTAAGAATTCCTTTCATCTAGGGTGGAGAAGTGATCAGAGTAGACAGTGGGGAGTGAATTATAATAGCTAACATTTTTTTAGCATCCCTGTTTTGTGTGAGTTTTCTCGGAAGCAGACTCTAAGGCAAGGACTCAAGTACAAATAGTTTATTTGGGAAGCAGTCCCAGGAAACACCAGAAGGGGAGTTGGGAAGTGCGCCCAGGAAGGGAAGGAAGCAATAAAGAGTGTGTATCCAGGCACTTACCACTGGGGCAAGTGCAGCTTAGCCTGTTGCAGATCTCTGGGAACAGTAATCCTCCCAAGCGGGCAGGAGCTGGGCTGTGCCTACGCAGTCTTCCGTCAGCCACTGGCTGGGAGCTACCATGAGCAAACGTGAATCCCCTGGCATTTCTGGCCTGCTAGCACGTGTGGGCAGAGCAGGCTCCGCCAGCCAGAGAAAGCCTCAGGCAAAGAGACGCAGGTGCCAGCAGCAAGAAGCCGTGCCCGTGTACTGAAACGTTAAAGACAAGGGGCTGTGGACAGGCACCAACAGTGTCTGCTAGATGCCGGGCACTGCTGTTGTTTTTTTATTCCCTATTTAATTTTTTTATTGAAATATAATTCATGTACTATAAAACTCACGCTTTTAAAGTAAACAGTCCAATAGGTTTTAATATATTCACAAGATTGTCAACCATCCACACTGTCTAATTCCAGAACATTTTCATCATCCCAGAAAGACAACCGATACCCACTGGAAGTCACTTACATTCTCTCCTCCCCAAGTCCCTGGCAACCACTAGTCTACTTTCTAATTCTATAGATTTGCCTATTCTGGACACATATAAATGGAATCATACAATATATGGCATTTTCTGTCTGACTTCTTTCATTTATCATAATGTTTTCAAGGTTTATCCTTGCAGCGTGAATCAGCACTTCATTCCTTTGTATGGCTAAATAACACTTCCTGGTGTGGATATACCACATTTTGTAGATCCGTTTATCAGTTGATTTATATTTAGGTTGTTTCCACCTTTTGGCTGTGATGAATAACACTGCTGTGAACATTCTTGTATGCATTTCTGGGTGGACATATGCTTTCAGTTCTCTTAGGTATATACCCTGGAGTGGAACTGCTGGATCATATGGTAACTCTGTTTAATCTTTTGAGGAGCTGCCAGATTGTTTTCCAAAGTGGCTGTACCATTTTACATCCTCACCAGCAGTATTCCAGTTTCTCCACAAACTCATCAACATTTGTCATTGTCATGATTTTCTTTTTTTAGCCATTCTAATGGGAGTGAAGCGGCATCTCATTGTAGTATTGATTTGCATTTCCCTAATGACTAATGGTGTTGAGCATCTTGTCATGTGCTTTTTGGCTGTAAGTAAGAATGTCTTCTTTGGAGAAGTGTGCCACAGTTATGAGGTAGTACTTTACTACCCTCATTTTGTAGTTGAGGCACAGAAGACTTCATAATATGGCCAAAATCCCCCAAAAAGTAGCTTGGCATGATTCAAGCTCAGAGCCTATTGCTGTCAATGCTTCTCTGGACTTGGACTTAGAACATTTTGTAGCACTTCCATTTAGTAGCTTTTTCTTCATTTTTAAAATGAATATCATAATGTCTGACCTGATCGTTTCAAAGGAATCTAAATAGAGTTAGCTCTTAATTTAACAGCAGTCCCCTGTACAACTAAGTTGTGGGTAAGACTTGAGCCTTGTCCTCAAGTCATTCATCATCCGCCGAGGAGACAGATAGGTAAACAGAACTAAAACTCAGCATAAGCATGTATCTGTCAACGCTATATAAAGTCCTGAGGACTAGATAAATGCCAGCACTTCTTAAAAATATTTCCTAATGCTTATTATTTTCTCTTGCTTCTCATAGGAAACAGCTGAAAAGACTAAGAGAGTGAGCACCAAAGAAATCTAATGAGGAGGCATCTGGGAACGGTGTGCAGAGCCTGGCACCTTCTCTTCCACTTCAGCGCTGAGTCCAGTATACGCAAGTGTCTGCTACAATCGCCAAATCACCAGTATTTGCTTGTATAGCAACAAGTTTTATTTTGTCTATTTGTTTTGCAATAAAGGAATTGGGGTGGCTGGCTAGGAGGGGAAGGGCCAGAGCCTTCATTTCTAGGAGAGCTTTGAGAGAAACTGTAAATGGTGCTCGGGGGCTGGAGACAAGTAAGGAAACTGCATCAGGGTTGGGAGAGAAGTGGACCCAGATCTGAACCACTTCTGAGTCTACCACAGCTATGAACATGCTGCAGGGAGTGCAGGCAGTGAGAGAGACCTCAGCAGGCTGTCCTCACAGGAGGGGTTTGGGAAGCTCAGTGGAAAAGACTGCATTCTGCTTCCAACCCTTCCTGCTGCCATCAGTGTATCAGACCTCCAGCATCTGTGCTTCTCCTCATGGCTCCCGCTACTGGCTCTAGATACACGGCCATCCTGCTAGTTACCCAGTGTCCCTCAGACTTGATGAACTTTCTGGGAGGGTACACCCAAATGATGCAGATACTTGCAGACTTTGAGCCCCTTAGAGACCTAACCAAATTTTTAAAATACTTTTTACCAAAGGTGCTATTTTTCTGTAAACTTTTTTTGGCAAGTTGATTTCATTCTTCAATTATTATCATTATATTATTGTTGTTGTTTTTTAATATTTTATTTTCTTGACTAGAAATTAAGCTTTTGTAATTATTTTTCATTTGTCCTACCATTTCAGAGGTGGAAGAGTTTGGGGTTCTTCCTGGTGCAGGGACTGACTGCTAAAACCCAGACTCCTTCCACCCTGTCACATACTAGATGCAGCCCAGCGTTTGCGCCCTGGCTTCCAGTGGGTCAGCAGTCTGCCAGAGGAGCAGGGAGTGCCTCAGACAGAAGCCAGGAGAAGAAGTATCTCCATACAAAGCTTTTAAGATCCAAAAAGCTAATTTGCTTTCATTTATTCTGATAGATTCATGCAAATCAGTATTCCAAAGGATGGAAGCAAGTGCAGCTAAGCAAGACTTAGATATCCCAGCCTATCAGTATGCTCAGCGATTTTCCACTAACCAGGAGAGTTGACTTTGGCCCTGTCTCTTCCTATTTCTGGGCCTCAGCTTCCTCAGTGAGCAGGTAGGAATGCATTAAACTTTTGATTTGATAAATTATAAATTCTGTGTTTCTGAGAAGTGGTCCAGAAGGATACAGGTTCTTGTGATTTTCCTTCTTCTCCTTAGGATAAATGAAACCTTGTTGTTCTAACAAGAAGAGTCAGGCAGGCAAAAACAAGATGTCCAAATCTGACCTCAGTCTGAATGGCCCCGCAGGTTGTGCTGTGATGTAGAGCCCTCGGGTAAGGCTTGCCCGGGAGGAGAGTGGGAAAGAGGACCATTCCACTTTGTCTTCACTTTTGCTTTTCATCTTGAACCTTCTTGGGAACAGCATGGTTTTCCCTTTAGAGATGAGGACAAAAGAAGGTTTCACATTTCAAGAAGGGGAAAAATGGAAATTTTATCTTAAAATTGTGATTGGGGTGAAGTCAATTGTTCCTCTGTATTTTGGCCTCTGATACTTAACTCCACTTAATACCATGTTTAAGATGCATTTGGAATAACAAAATTAGAAACTTGACATAAGATCTCATTTTCAGAAAGCAGATTACAAACGACCAGAGGGAAATTATGTAAGCTATACTGCACAGACAGCTCAGAAAGTTGTGCTGAAAATGGAATTCCTTCTAAACAAGTTTCCTTGTTCTCCTTTGAAAGGAGAACATTCCACTGTGTTTCGAATTCTGAGCTTTTATACATCATCCCACTTAAAAGTTCTCTTTGAATCCCACTTGTGTGGTCTGAAATGCACCTCCCTGTCAAAGTGCCTTGGAGAACTCCCAACATCACGCCTTGATCGAGCTTTGCCAGGCCTTGGACACTATGAAAGAGAGGTCTGGAGTAGCAGTCTGTTTAAAGCAAGAAGGCAGAGTGTCTCCTCACCAGTTACATTTAGGTCAGTAGTTGCCATCCATGACAACCCTACCCTGCAACATGGAATTCCCAAGAGCAAATCTGCATTCCTCCTGTAAATAGGGAAGCTACTGTCTGCACCATAGAATCACATTATCTGGCGATCATTCATGGGAAGCTGCTAAATAGACTTAGTTGGGGAGTCTTGCATGGAGCTTTGCATGGAGCAAATAAACAGGACTAAATCGGGTTCAGTTCCTCCAGCTCTCTAAAAGCACAGGGATTAGACTGCAAGCTTCCTCGGGCTTTCTCTGTGTGTATATGGCTTTATAAACATATTACAGCATCTGTTAAGATTCAGTGTCCATGGAAATCTACTCACATGCCATGACTCTGAACTCCATCACTGTTGGAAAGCAGGGCTCCTCTACCTACTCATAAGCCCATGTGGACCAGTTTGAATGTCTTTCCTTTATACTTAATGTTTTTAAATAGTCAAATTTCAAGAAGCAATTTGGACAGGTTTCTGTTGCCTGTGTGTTTGTGAAATGTATTTGTATTTAGTAGGCTTCCATATTGCATTTAACTTGTTTTTGTAACTCCTGATTCTTTTTTTTTTTTTTTGGATACTATTGATAAATAAAGAAATTAAAATAATAGTCATTTTTTTTTCCTTCCCCCCAGTTAAGGCCAAATAAGTTTCTGAAAACATTAACCATTTACCTCATAAAAGTGGATTTGAGTTTCAGGAGTCTTAAACGAGACCTGAAGAGTTTCTCCTAATAAAATCTTGGGGCTGCAGCTGGGCGGGAAGTTTTACTCAAGGACTGATAGAACAAGTTTATTTAAAAGAATCATTGATGGTGGGTCTGGGGTAGGAAATGATGAAAAGTCAGGGAGCATTCCTGTACTGGGAAGAGGTTAAATTAAATGACTCCCAAAGCCTCCATGAATTCTGTGAGACTGGAATGGCTTCGAGTGAGACAGGCTGCAGGTTAACCTGTATGAGAAGCCAAACAAACCTGGGAAGGTGGCACAGGGAGCATGCCAAGGTCTGGTTGGATAACCTTAGTGGCTTTTATCTGAAAACACATGTATCTCACAGCGATAAACATTTCCAAGTGGACTGAGTGTTGGCTGGTTAAGACCTGTTCAGCTTCATCTTGGAGACACATGACCAGTATCTGGTTTCTATCTCCCTGTCCAAGTGATTTTTATAGGTATCACACACTCCCCACCCCCAATAGTTCTGTTTTCCAAAAGAGCTCATTACAGTTGATGAGGTTTAAGCTTTCTTGACTTTAGTCATAATGTGTAGAAGTCTTGCCTCTCTAAAATTATAGCCAGGTCACCTTGATTGAATTTGGGGTATTACTCAAATGCTAATCAGATATTAAGATGCCATCTCTGATTGTGTTATTGCTACATATTACTGATATCATTAATCACAGGTCGATTCTTTAAACTTTCATGCTCAGAAGGGAATCTTAAATCCAATTTGAAGGGCACCTTGTCTACAACCATTTTTAAACACTGACTGGCCTCTCCCAACTTTCTTCCATGCTCTGGAAGCATTTTTCCTGCTATTACAGTGTGTTTGTGTTCAAGAAGGGAAAATGAATTAAAATAGCCTAAAAGAAGCATAATTCAGAAGTTAAGTTTCCTATCATCAAAGTGTAACATTATGAGTTGTGTCAATTAGTACAAATTAATTTGACTAGCTTTAGTTTTGGAGCACCTGTGTCAAGTTCCCATCAGTCTTCTTGAATTATTTCTGAAATAAGGGGAAGGAAGTAGTAAAAAAATTTTGAATGAGTAGATAAATCTAAGCAAAAGCCCTCAGAGCCCTTTAGTAAATCTAGCATGAATGGGGAACATGAAAAGAGTTGGTGCTGAGGGCTAATTCATGATGCAACAAGAAACATCCTATCGCCATCTGAATGAGAGATCTCCCTGTCAACAGAAATTGAGTTTTTAAATTAACACTTATTTCTTATTGAAAACTAATATACGCACGTGGTAAAAGAAAAAAATTTGAATTGTATGAAAGAAAATACAGTGAAAAAATTAATCCCCTTAGAGAATGTGTTCATTTATAAATGTACTTATGATTGCCAATTATCCTTCAAAGAAGTTACATGCATTTATATTTTCACCAAAAATACATACACTGAGCATGTCTGCTTTGCTACATTTTTGCAAGCACTGTGTCAAAACTTGGGCTTCTGAAGGAAGAGAAATGGTAATTCATTGCTTTGTTTTTAATTTATTTATTTTATTATTCCTTTTGTGAGATTGAACATCTTTCTATGAATTATTGGTCCTTGTCCTTTTCTTTCATTCCTTTTGCTCACTCTTCTATTGATTGTTGGCCTTTTTCCTATTGGCTTTTAACACTTCTTCACATACTGTTATTAGCTGTTTGTCATGAGGATGGCAAGACCTGGTAGTAGTAGATCCATTAGAAGGCTATTTCAGGAATGAGGTGAGAAATAATGGTGATTTGAATTAAGGTAATGGCAGTGGGGATAAATAGAAGGTTGAGGAGATAGCATTGATAAGGAGTTGGCTATTGACCAGCTATGGAGGTTAAGGAGGAGGTGATGGTCAAGAATGACTCCAAGGTTCCAGCTTGGACAATTGGTAGATAGTGGTGCCATTTCCTGAGGTTGGTAAGAGAGCAGGAAAAGCCATTTGGCGAGGGGAGGGAGGAGGGAATGGGAAATAATAAATTCAGTTTCACATAGGTTGAATCTGAGTTTCCTTAAGACAACCAAATGAAGATACCTTGTGAGCACCTGGATAGGAAATTTCTTGAAGAGACCTAGGCTGGAGATACAGCTATTGGAATAGACAGTATAGAGGTAGTGTTCCTTTGTGTAGACAAGATGGCCATGGAGAATATATCAAGTGAGGAAAAAAAATATATAGAGTTGAGAGGGTCCATCATAAAGACAGAGAACCCTTTTGAGAAACTCTGGGTATGTGTATTTCTCCTACTTCCTCATGGCATCACTAACAAAAAGTATACACAGTTGGAAAAATAGTACAATGGGTTGAATTCATATATGAGAGCATAGCATGTAGAGAATTCAGATGGGAAATGTTATTATGTCTATAGAGAGGTCAAAGCTGAGAAGGAACCACCATGCATGTATGGAATAGAGTAACACAACTTGCTGGAAAATGGGTGAAATGAATTTAGGTGAAAGGAGCAGGAAATGTACCCTGATGAGGACCACTGGAATGCACAGGTCTTATCCGACCTATGGTGGTCAAATAAGAAACTTAGAGAAACTTGATAATGTTAGGGCCTGTAAAAAGAATGCATTGCCAGGAAAATAAAAGACAAGACTGTTCATGGATAAGAATAAAATATTTAACCAGGAAACTTGTATAAAATTGTCAAGAAGACGAACTTTTAAAAGGACATTTTTCCCTGTAGAAGAGAAGGGATTTTGCCCTTCTGGTGCCTAGCCTCATTTTTAATTATACAAGTTAGAAGAACTTGTGATTTTCCAAAGGGCAGTGACAACTCAAAACAAAATGCTTGCTCCAGAATTTTTCTGAGAGACTCCATAGTTAAATCTGGTAGTCAGTAATATTTATAACTTCACATATTCTTCGTCTTTCATAAATGCCAATCATCCAAGAATTTTCACCTTTCAACTTCTTTCTAATTGACTTGTATCATAACATCGTTCTTATTGTGATTGATACCTTAGAGAAACAATATAATGTCATGTTTAACAACCAGGTTTATATTCCTGGCTCTGCCCCTGCCCTTTATACTTCTGGAAGTTATTTAACCTCTCTATGTCTGAGTTTCCTCTTTAAAGTGGCATAATAACAGTACCTACCTCTTTTTCTTTTTCTTTTTCTTTTTTTTTTTTTTTTGAGGATTCAATGAGCTAATGTATATAATTTTTTTGAATAGTCCCTGGCACATAGAAAGTGTGTAAGTGTCAAATATTACCAATTATTTTCACCTATTGTACATTCTAATAACTCTCACAGTGACCTTGTGAAAAAGTTATTTTACAGATAAGGAACATACAGCTCATAAAGTTTAAGGAATTTACTTAAGACCACACAGTTAACAAAGAACAGAGTCAAGATTCAAACCTGGTCTGGGTCCTTCTCATTCTCATTCTACATTGCCACAATGTTTCATTTTATTTTAAAAATTATATCAATATGAACCATTAATTTCTAATTAGTGTTCTCTAATTATGTAATTGCTGATCACATACAAGTAATTCATTAATTTTTTCATTCAGTTCTAATGACTGTCTGCCTGTCCTCTCATTTTGGTTTCTTTTAAGTAGATATGTGAGTGCAGTTCAGGCCAGGCCTCTGAAGTTCCCTGAAGCATGATCCCCAATCCATTTTGGTCTCCCCAGAGATGGATCCCCAGCCAGGAGTCATGCCAGCCAGGTGGGACCCCAGCAACTCCAGCACACACCTCAAAGGTTTGGCCTGTTGAAAACTTATCTTAGGAATGCAGGTGTAAAATCTACGATTGCACAAATCTCCCTGATGTGCCTTCTTTGGGTGACATTCTATGTGGAGGTTTTAGAAGCAGACATAATCTTATCTCCAGTGGAGTTATTTTATCATCTGAATCCAACAATTCAAAAAACATGGGTTTTAAGCCAATGAAAACCTCTGGTTCCTGGATGATTTTCTCTATTTTCTTTGCTCTTTCATGCCTTTTCCTCCTCCCATAGCCTAAGCTTAATTCCTACAAGAACCAGGAAAGGTATCACTCCTACCCCCTTTCAAAAAGGAACAAAGAAGGAGAATCTGTACAAAAAGCACAGAGAAAGGATAGATTTGGAAGGTGAAGTTTAAGAATAATAAAGACTCTGAAATCAATTGGGCAAATCAGAAAAGTTCAAGAGTTAGTCTCACCTTCTCTGACTTTGCAAGATTTCCATAGCCTTTGTCAAGTTATGCCAGAGAAGCCTTTTACAAATGTACTCATTCCCATTCGTAATCAGTTTTAGGAAGATACCTCTCTCTCAACTTCCTGTCAGCAAAGTGCCCATGTAACTTCAATACCAAAACCCAAAATACCTAGCTTAGAGAAAACCTGCTCTGCCCTGAAGTTTCCAAAAATCGTTTGTCACCATAGCACCATGTCGATGAAATAGACACAGAGTAGACAGTTCATCAGACTTTAAATCATCTCTCATTTTACAGTTAGATTTTTAAATTTTATTTAAACTTGACATGTGAGAAGCATAAGGTCAAATAAAAGTAAATCTTATCATTAAGAGAATTAGGGATAAAGAAGCAAGGCTTTATCAATATATAGACATAAGAGAGACAAGATGGGGGAGCTTCTGTAGCTTTAGTCAACATTCAACACACTAGAGCTGTTCCCTCCTTTCTTTTTTTTTTCCGTTTATGACAGATAGGTGCCTCAGACAAAGATAATAAAATGCACAACAGAAAACTATGCGCTCCACTGGCTACAGGCAAGACAGTTTGGTTCTCTGGCAGATGTTACCCAGGTTGTCCTAACAGGAGTCTTATGTACGGGGATGTGTTCTCCTTGTAAAAAAGAAAAAAACCAAGGCAGGCTAGAGTGCTGTGCTAGAGACAAACCCTGCATTCAGCTACAGTGCATCCCTGAGAGTCACACAGGAGAGAGCAGTCAGGAAAAGGGAGTTCTCTCTGTTCCTCCTAAGAGCAGCGGCCCTCACATCACTCACTCGCCGCCAGCAGCTCTCGCTCGTGTACAAGGCAGAGTTCTGGTTTACTCAGTCGGTAACTCAGCTGTATTGTTTGGGGGAACAATATTGTTTGGAGAAGCAAAAAGAGAAAAGGGAAGTGAATGGGCTATTTCCTACCAACTTTCAGAGAGAGTGGAGAAGCAGAAGCAAAAGAGGCCCAGGGCCTTGGAACAGCACTGGTGCATCTGTTAGGTTTGTGGAGCTGAAGCACATGTAAGAGGAGCTGATGTCATCAGTCGGCAGATGCCACCACATTCCAGTGTACTCTGCAGGGAACTCATCCCAGGCAAAGGGGCAACTGCAGAGTCTGCTTATTAGCTTGTGAGCCCACGGGTGAGAAGGGGAGAGGATGCTCCTGATGTATCCTGAGAAAAGCAGCAAAGGTCATGCATTTCCGTTTTCAGATTCCAAGTTATTTTCATCTCTGGGGCCATGATGATAAGATTCAGGAGTTAAGAGCTCACAACACCTATTCCAAGAGCCTACCGTGTATCAGGAGCCAGAAAAGAAGGTAGAGGAACATGTTCCTGCTCGTGAGGGATTCACAGTCCTATGACAAGATATGTAATAATGAATTTCAGCAATGCAACAAGTTTGAAAATACCATGTGTTTGAGGTGCTATAAAGAGTGTTTTTCCAGGGCAGTCACATTGCCCTTTTCCAGGGGTGCCAGTCTCATTAGAGTCTATGTCAGCGGAGCACTCTTGAGTTGTATTGCACACAACTTGAGCAGTCTTGCTTCTCTTTCTCCAGCTTCCACACCATCACCCACAAAAGTCAAAAGGGAGTACCAGAGTTCCACGTGCTCCACATAAATCCATGCCACCCTGGCCTCCACCTCCATCACGGAAAGTGAAGAAGGGACCTCAAAAACTCTGTGTGCTCCTGACAGCACCCTCACCCTCTTTCCCCTCAACATTCACAGCTTTGCCGGCAGGGTTTGCCTCGAGACCACCATATCCAATCTCATCATGTCTGTTTCCCACTTCGTGTTTAACACCACAAGAAGCCCAAGACACTCAGTGTATTCTTCACCCCATGGACTCTGAGTGCCATATGGCTCTGTACCCTCCTTTATTGACCCCATTTCCAACCCAATCCCAGCTTCTGAAACCCTTCTACTGTGCTCTCTGGAACTTGCTATCAATCATCAGCAAACCCCATCTGTTCTCAACTTCTGTTCATTTCCCTCAGCTTCTGGCTGTAACTGAAGTTTGGCTCCCCAGTGAGGACACTTCTTGTCCTATATCCTTTTCAAGTGGTACTGGTTTTCTTTCCAGCATTCTCCATACACTTGAGTAAGTGAATTTCTTTATTCTCAGTATTCTCCCACATCATTTCCCCTTCACCCTCTCTGTATATCTCTAGCTTAAAATGTCATCCCATTAGACTTTTTCATTCACCACCCTTCCATGTTACAGTCTTCTGCTGCTCCCCACCGCCACTCCTTGATTTTAGCCGCTGGCTCTGTCAAGCTGCCAGCATAATTCTGGTGTCACTATCTCATACATGATGCATCCATTGACCACCTGTGGACCTGAACCTCATTTCCTCCAAGGCTCTTTTCTTCTATCTTATTGCAGCCACCCTCCCCATGGTTAGAACTTAGATTTTGTCATTAGCAAAAACCACAATGACTCCAGTACCTCAATTTCAAGCACCGAAACTCTCCAACCACTATCTCTAGCCTTCCAGATCACTCACCGTCTCTAGTGCCCAAATCTAAAAATTCTTTGGCTGCCATCAGGAGCTAAAACCCAATGATCCTACCCCGTTTCACTGTCCTTCTCCATGCTTCACATCCTTCATCCTCTAATATAGCTTAGATCCCGTAATTAATTATTATCCTCACTTTCTAGTGCACATCTGTCCTCCTTCATCACAGTTGTGTGGCAAAATCCCAACACATGGTTAACCCGACTCTTCTCCCGTTCTTTGCCCACACACAAGCAACTGGATGTGGCTGGAGAAAAACACACAAACACGTTGAGTGTTCTCACTTTAAACTTATAGCCACAAACCTCAGAAGTCCCTTTAGTACTGCCCAGGAAGCCTCTTATGTCTCTTTAGTTATTCTCTTCTACTCTCCTAGGTGACTGTTTCATTCTTTCTCCTCAACCTTCAACACGATTCACAGCCTCACACTCAGCTGATGATTTGCCTCGTGTTTTGCTGAGAAAATTAGAAACAAGCAGAAGAGAACATCCACAAGCTCCGCTGCTACACCCCTCACCTTTTCACATCTTGCCCACGTATTCTGTCTGCCCTTTTACGTTATCTTACCTAAGGCAAGCTCTTCTACCCATGCATTAGACCATGTCCCCTCTGCCTACTGAGAGATGTTACTCAGTAATTCCTTCTCCTTTCCTGCATCATCAACTTTACCCTCCCCCTTTGTTCATTATCAGCATTCAAACACACTTTTTCTCTCATCTAAAAAAAGAAAAATGAGGCTCTCTAACTTTCTCAGTTAATATACACTTCTCTGCTGCTTCCCTTTGAGGCAAACTGTCTTCTGTGTTACCTCTCCAGTGATCTATTCTCAGTCCCCAAAAGTTGCCCATGCTCCTTCTCTCAGATGATATATTCTCAGTCCTCATCTTACTTGACCCATCAGCAGCTTTTGACACAGGTCAAAAATTCCTTCCTCCCTGAAACGTTCTCTTCATTTGGCTTCCAGTCCATGGCACTTTCCAAGTTTCCCTTCTACCTTACTGTCCACTTTTTCTCATTTTCCTATGCTGGTTTCTCCTCATCTTCCTGACCTATAAATGTTGGAAGGTCCCAGGATTCAGTCCCTGGACCTCTACTCGTCTCTATGACTCCTTTGTTGAATCCATCTAATCTCATGATTTGGTGAAATACCATCTATTTGTTGACAACTCCCAGGTTTATGTTTCAAGCCTGGACCCCTCTCCTAACCTCAAATTTCATATCAACCACCTACTCAACATGACCCTTCAAATGTCTGAAATGGGCATCTCTAACGTAACACATCCCAAAACAAACTCCAGACTTCCTGATCAGAAAAAAATGGTGGCACTACTCTTCCAGTTACTCAGGGCAAAAACCTTAGTCATCATTGACTCCCCGCTTTCCCTCATGCCCATTATCTAATTAATCTGTCAGCAAATCCTTTCTGCGCTGTCCAAATATATATACATAATTCATTCATTTCTCACTACATCCACCACTACCCACCTGGACCAAGTCATCATCTTCTCTCACCTGGATTATGGATAACAATCTCCCTACTGGTCACCCTTCTCCCATGCCTGCCTCTCTTGGGTCTTTTCTCAAAATCAGCCAGAAAGATACTTTTAAAATATAAGTCAGATCATTTCACTCCTTTGTTCAAAATCTTCCAGTAGCTTTCTATCTCTTCCCATAGTATGAGCAAAAGCCAAAACCCTTACAATGGCCTATAAAGCACCTTACAACCCAGCCTCCTGTTATCTTTCTGATATTATCTCTTACACCTTCCCATGCATTCTCTCCATTCCAACTGCTGGCCTTCTGGCTGTCCCTCAAATCCTCCAGCCCTCACCTACCTCATGGCCTGGCTCCCTCATCTCCTACAAAGCTTTTATTAAAATTTAACCTGTCAATAAGGCTTTCTCCAGACAGCCTATTTAAAATTGCAACCTTCCTCCTCCACCCCTCAAACACTCCCCTCTTCCCAATCTGCCCTCCCAGCTTTATTCTCTAACTTCGCCTCTGATAGACCTCATATTTACTTTACATTGAAATATAATGTACATACAGAAAAGAGCATGTTAAGTGTCCAGCTCGATTAATTTTCACAAACTGAATACAACCACGTAACCAGCACCCAGATCAAGAAACAGAATGTTACTAACAGGTCCAGAGTCTCCCATGCTCTCCTCTAGCTACCATCCCCCTTTTATACCCCAAGGGTAACCATTATCCTGACTTCTGACAGCACAGACTAATTTTGCTTGCTTTTGTATTTCATATAAATGGGTTCATACAGTGACATACCACATATTTTTATGACCTATTTATTTACTGCCTGTTTCACCCCACTACCAGCATGTAAACTCCATGAGGGCAGGGGTTTGTTTCTTTCACTGCTGCATCCCAAAGCCTAAGAGGGTATCTGACAGAGTGTAGTCCACATATACGATAGATGAATGAAATATTGAACAAACAGAAATGAGGAGGAGAGTTAAGAAGGGCTTAAAATCTGAACAAAATCTTGAAGGAGAAGCCGAGTCCATGAGGCAGTCCAAGAAAAGAAAGGCATTCCAAGCACAGGCAGAGTCTCTACAGAGCCTTGGCAGAATTGAAAAACTAACCAAATCTAGAAACCACAAGGAGTTAGTAAGCTGAGAGCAATGAGCAATAGCCATGTGCTGAAAAATAGAGATCTAGGAAATTGGGAAAACAGGCAGATGCCAGATCTGAGAGGGCCTTGTACAAATAAGTCCATGAAAGGAGATGAATAAAAGTAAACTATAGGGGCCTTTTAGCTATTTCCGGGAACTTTTTTAAGTGTTGAAATTTAGGGGGACATAAAACAACAAATTCCTTAAAGTCAGCTCATTAATAACTTATCCTAGTGTCTCAGAATAGAGTCTGTGGCCCACTGTAATAGTCAAAGAACTCTAACTGCTCCTGAGTATGTGGGAAAGCCTTAATAGTCCGGGGAATAAGTAACTCTTTCTTTTCTTTCCTTTAAAGGAAAGGACAACTCAAAATAGGGCATTTAAATCTCTGAGTCTATCTAGTCTTGTTTTATAGGCAAGGGGCAAAGAGCCAGGAGCTCTGCTCTCCTCACCTGCTTTGAAAAGATGGTACCCCAGCCTCACAGTGGGGGACAGGCCAGAGATGCCCTGAGCATCTTCACCTCCCCTAAGGGCAGATTATCTGCATCACCAGAGTGAGATAAAATCATGGGGAGGCCTTATTAAAGCACAGATTGCTAGGCCTACCCTAACAATTTGTGTTTTAAGAGTTTAAGAGTTTTTGATCAGTAGATTATGAGTGGTGCCTGAAAATTTGCATTTCCAGCAAGCTCCCAGGTGGTGCCAATGTTGCTGGTCTTGGGCGCTGCTCGGAGAACCACTACCCTAACCCAACACTAGCCTCCTAAGCCAGGTTAGAAGGCCTTCTGCTGCACCCAATTTCCCCCCATCACAAGTCCCCTCCCTCTGCAGTGTTCACTCACTTAATCTGTGTCTTCTCCCTAACCTGTCCACTGCATGAGGGGAGGAGCTACGTATATCTTGTTTAGGTTCATGGTGCAGTGCCTATGTCTGGACCCGAGTAAGCATCCTACTGGTATTTGTTGAATTAATAGATGAATAACTCCAACTGGCTTCCCAAAGACAAAGAAAAATAGGTGAGGATGGGGCTCCAAAAATCATGGTTCTAGCCCCCTGTCCTCTACATAGAAGCACAGAAAGCACAAGAGAGTGGCAGTTGTTTAGTTTCTTCTTTCTGTTCTTCCATCTCTGAGCTTCAGCTTCCCCATCGATAAAAGGGTTGCCAGAGGAAACAGGACACCCAGTTTAATTTGCATGTCAGGTAAATAACGAATCATTTTTTGGCATCTATATGTGGCAGTATTTGTTGTTTGTCTGAAATTCACATTTAACTAGGCATCCTGTTTTTATTTACTAAACCTGCCAAACCTAATTATATATGGATAATACTATTTCTTACCTCATAGGGTTTCCACAAAGATTAATTAAGTAAAAAACAATCTGTAAACCCTTAAAACAGCAGCTAAAGCCAAATAAGAGCTCTTTTTAAGTATTTGCTGTTTTCTTTATTGTACCCATAAACACACACACACACACACGTGCCCAGAGATTCAACACTCTTCTTCAGTCACCTAGTCCAGTTTTGACAAATTTTAAATGATATTTTGAAGTCTTCATGTTTTAATTTATAACTATTCCATTTTATTATATGCTCCACAAATCTCATCAACAGCAAATCAGCAGTTTCATAAAAGTCCTTTAAATATTTGAGGCCAAAATAACATAATCTCTTAATCTTTTCTTTGTAAGATTAGGTTTAAATTTTTGATCTTTTATTATATGAGCCTGTTTCTCTTCTCTAAAGCCTGTGTAGTTCCTCCCCATTTTTTTAAGTTAGAAAAATATATGTTTATTATAATAAACTCATAGGAAGGAAAAAGATTATTCTTTCCTCTTGCAATATTGTCTGAATTTTCCATAATTGATACATATATACAATAAAATAAGCACCTGCCTGCTTTTTTTAAAATTTGGAGTCTCCTTTTCTTGTTTTTGGCTTTTTATACTCAATTATGCCTGATCAGCTTACTTAAACAGATGTCGCGATTTTTATCTTAAATTTTGCCCATTATTAGTCAGCAATTTTATGACTCAGGAACAATGTGTAAAGGACACAATCTATAACCCTACCCTTTTCCAGACAAGCACACTTAATATGTTGAAATAATAAAAATGGTAACAAGATCATTATTAATGACAGTAACACTTAACATTTATTGTTAGGGTACTATGTTGCAGGAACTATTCTAGGAGCCTTTAGCTTTACTAAATCTTTTCATTCTCATAGTAATCCCATGAGAAAGATACTGTTATTATCAGTTCTCAATCTTTTCTGTTCTAGTTGCTGGACGATTACTCCATGAGCACCTCTTGCTGAGATCAGGAAAGAGCTGCAAGGCACTAAATGAGATAAACATTTTCTGTCTTTGTCTAGCTTGCCAGTAAGTGTTGCGTTCTCTCCCTGCTCCATACCTCTGTCCCTCTCTATTGTCTTCCCTCCCTTCCTTTCTCTCTCTTCCTCATTTTTTCCCCTTCTCTTTATCTTTCTTGCAGTAGGGTGGATTTGAGTCATTATACCCTTCAACAATATAACAGTAGCAAAATTATTATTAAAGTTGATTTTACTTCTCTAATATGTCTCATACCAGTTTTTTTCCTCTCCAAATTCATTTAACCTCAGGGCTTCTACATTTTATTTTATATATTTTTTAACATGTACCTTTAAATAAATGGAAAGACATCACATATTCATGGATCTTAAAAGACTTAATATTGTTAGATGGCAATGCTATCCAAATTGGTCTACAGATTCAACACCATCTCTATCAAAAACCCAGCTTTCTTTGTAACAGAAGTTGACATGCTGATCAGAAAATTTATATGGAAATGCAAGAAAATGCAAAGAGAGATATAGAATAGCTGAAAACAATTTTGAAAAAAGAAGAACAAAGCTGGAGAACTCACACTTAAAAAAAGCTTATTAAAATGGGATGAAATTAGAATGCAATAACAGAATGAAATTTAGGAAATAAAAAAATATGTAGAAATTAAACAACACAATTCTGAATAACCAATGGGCCAAAGAAGAAATCTCAAAGGAAATTAGAGAATACTTTGAGATGAATAAAAAATAAAAACATAACATACCAGTTCTTATGGGATGCAGCTAAATCAGTGCTGAGAGAGAAATTTACTGCTGTAAATGCCTATATTAAAAAAAGAAGAAAGATCTCAAATCAATAACCTAACTTTCTACCTTAAGTTACTAGAAAAACAAAATCAGACCAAACTCAAAGCAAGCAGAAGGAAAGAAATAATAAAGACTAGAGTGGAAGTAAATGAATTAGAGAATAGAAAAACAATATAGGGAGTAAAACTGAAATGTGAAGAATTAACACCAATCCTTCAGAAACCCTTGCAAAAAACAGAAGATAAGGGAACACATTTCAACTTACTTTATGAGGCCAGTATTACCCTGATACCAAAGCCAGACAAAGAAATCACAAGAAGAGAAAACTACAGACCAATAGCTCTTAGGACTATAGATGCAAAAATCCTCAACAAAATGCCTATAAATGGTATCCAGCAACATATAAAAAGGGTTGTATACCATAACCAAGCGTGATCTATCCCAGGAATACAAGATCAGTTTAATATACTAAAATCAATCAGTGTAATATACCATATTGTAGAATAATGGACAAAGACCACATGAGCACCTCAACAGATACAGAAAAAGCATTTGACAAGGAATGAGTATTCAAAATATATAAAGAACACTTCCAACTCAATAATAAAAGATAAATAACCCATTTTTAAATGGGCAAAAAAATTGAATATATATTTCTCCAAAGAAATCACCAATAAGCACATGAAAAAGATGCTCAACATCATTAGCCACCAAGGAAATGCAAATCAAAACCACAATAAGATACCACCCACACCCACTAGGATGACTGAAAAAAAACACAGATAATCATGAGTGCTGACAACCATGCTGAGAAATTAGAACCCTCATAGACTGCTGGTGGAAATGTAAAGTGGTGCAGCCACTTTGGAAAACAGTCTGGCAGTTCCTCAAGGGGTTACAAAATAGTTACCGTATGACCCAGCAATTTCACCTACAGTATTTACCAAGATAAGTGAAAACATAGATCCACACAAAATTTTGCACAAATATTCATAGCAGCATCATTCACTATAGTCAAAAAGTGGAAACAATCCAATTTCTATTAACTGGTGAATGGACAAATAAAATGTGGTCTATCCACACAATGGAATATCATGCAGCATTAAAAATAAATGAAGTGCTGAGATATGTTGCAACATGTTGCACCTTGGAAACAATATCCTGAGTGAAAGAAGCCAGTTACCACACCTTGTATGATTCCATTTATATGAAAGGTCCAAATAGGCAATCCATACAGTCAGAAAGTAGATTAATGTTTTCCTGGGACTGAGGGACACAGTGGGAGGAATGGAGAGTGACTGCTGTTGGGTATGAGGTTTCTTCTTAGGATAATAAAAATATTCTAAAATTAGATGGTGGTGATGGTTGCACAGTTCTGTGAATATACTAAAACAATTGAACGTACACTTCAAACAGATGGATTTTATGGTATGTGAAGTATATCTCATGAAAATGTTTTTAAAAAGGTTTTTAAAGTATAGCATTTTTGGACTATAAAAATAATATCTGTTCATTGTAGAATGTTACATAACACAGAAGTACAAAGAAGAAAATAAAAGTTGCCTATAATCCCATCATGCAGGTAGACAGTAATTGTTGTTAACTATTATTATTATTGTACTTCCTATCTTTTTAATCTGCATACAGTTAAACAACTGGGGCTCATGCTACACATACAAGCTTACATCTTGCTTTTTAAAATTTGACAGCATATTGTAAGCCTTTCCCCATGTCATTAAAAATGTTAGTGAATAGTTTTAACAGTTGTATAATGTTCACAGCTAGTTACTGGGAGATCCAGGGTTTAAAAAAAGTGTCTTGAATGTTTGATTAATTGCCAGGCCCATATAGACTAAACCTGAAGGGTGGCCATCCAACCTTTGCATGAAGCCAGACTCCATTGTCACTCCTTGTATAGAGGCTGTTCACCCTTGGACAACTACTCCACCTCTTTGGACTTCTGTTTCCTCACTGCCACATGCTGTGGTTAGTAGAAGATGACAGCCAAAGTCCTTGCCAGATCTAACCCTCCAAGGAAGTCTGAGTTGGAGCCACAGGAAAGTAGAAGGAATTAGCTCACGTGCATGTTTACTCATCACCATCCCCTTTCTCCTTGAAGGAGAGCAGGTGGGACGCAGGTAGCAGCCTAGATCAGTCACTGCCTGAGGCTCCGGAACTGAATGCCCCTGAGTCAGCCATGGTAGGGCAGAAAGTACCCAGGCCTTTGTTAATAGTTAAACCTGGGTTCAAATCCTGGGTTCTAACACTTCCAGCTCTGTAGCCTTCAATAATTTACCTTCTCCTCAGCCTCAGTTCCCTCCTCTGTTAAATGGGGGCATCTACCTCAGAAGTCACTGTGGTGTTAAATATGGCATGTGAAGGTACCTAGGTACCACCCTAACACACAGTAGGTGTTCAATAAATACATGTTCCTTTTCCTAAATGCTTTTTCAAATTCTTGAATCCTTCCTTGAAGAATGCAGGCACAATTTAGAAGTAACAGAACAGACATATAAAAAATAATCCATCAAATTTTCTCCCAAGGAACTACAGAGTTCTGCAGAGTGTAGTTAGATAGCAATCTTAGGGCTTTCCAAGATTTATGAATGGTGCAGTGACTTCACTCCTAGTCTCATTACTTATCACACAGGAGCTCCCCTTCTCCAAGCCTAGATGATTTAGACCTCTTCATGCAGTCTACAGTCTTAGATATATAAATGCCTGGTGTAAGAAAATAAAGTGCATGAATTCTGGGTTCAGATAAGAAAGGGTTTGAATTCTAATTTATGTACTTATTAGCCATGTCCTTGATCAAATGATTTGCCTTCTGGGTTTCCTCACACAGGAGAGGGGCAGCAATAACAATTACCTTGCAGGGTCGAGGCAAGCACTTAAAATGACATGTGAAGTGCCAGGCACGAGGTGAGAGGCTGATAGACGGCAGCTATGATTACTTGGCCTGTCACATCATAAAGCTGATGTCCTCAGCAGAGGGAGAAAATCCTCATCAATAGTAACAGCCACATCGACGGGGTGAAAGCTGTCAACCTCTGAAGTGTGATCTTTTTTCAAACCCAAAGAGACTCCACCTCACCACCTTCTCCTGCCCCAGGCTACCAGCTTCTGTTCCTGAGCTTCTTTAAGTCTCCAAAGGGCCCAGGAGCACCTGCCACATTTGGCACTGGGTCAGTATTACTGTGTGATGACTCCTCTGTGCTGAAATACAGCCTGCTATAACTCACTTACTCGGGTACCTGTGGACGACTCTGAAGGGCTGGTTGTTCACATCTGTCTCTGTTATGCGGTAGACATAGTTCTCACTTAACCTGACAGGGTATTTCAGGACAGAGAACACTCTGAAGAAGCCATTCGTCTGCTCCTCCAGGACCTCCATGGTGCTGTGGTTGCTCAGGTCCCTCTCCTCCCGGTCCAGCCAGATCACGTTGGGCGTGAGGTGCCAGCCCTTAGAGATGCACGTGGCCTCGTCCTCATCATCAATCTTATCAAACAGCCCCTGGGGCATTTCAGAGTCTGGTTGGAAAAACTAACAAAACAATTAGTTCCTTTTTTAATTCCAGCCCCAGAGGATGAGGCTAGCAGAAATCTTGCCCTGAGTTTTTACATTAACCCTTATGTAAGCCTCACATCTTGAGGTTCATGGTGGTTAAAATTCAGATCAAGGCACAGTGAGAGAATATCAGGATACACACATGCTCTTGCCCTTCAGGTCTCATCTACCACTGCTGCCTTTATTTTTGGCATCTTCCCTTTCTTGGCGGGGAGGGTTCATTTCAGATTCTGCTAACCTCAGACAAGCCTGCCGAGAATCACAGAAGATAACACATGATTCTCAGCTGTACCTTCCTATCTCTTCCAACCCTTACCCTGAGGAACTCTACCATGCCTCTCTCCACCTTCATGAGTCCTCTGATGAGGAGCAGACCACTCTCTATGTAATCCTGAAAAGGGTGAGTATCCTTGGGGCACTATGGCAATCCACTGGTCCAGCGCAGTCTTACCTTTTAATAGTAAAAGAATGAAGCCTGGAAAAGCTAAATGATTTACCCGATTCATAGAATAAGAACTTGGGCCTCCTGACTCCCAGCACAGGGCTCTTCTCACTAAACCACACATCATATCTCAGAGCTTTCATGTAGGAGTCTTATGTAACATTTTGGTCTTCCATGTAACAATTTGTTTGGTGCGTTTGGGATAGGACCAGTGTCACTTTTTTTTTTTTATGTTTTGTTTGCTTGTTCGAATTAATGAATGATGTAGTCAGGTGCAGATGTAACACCTTTGGTTCCGAGCAATGTTTTTAGCTAAAATGAACTGACATTCCAAGTACCTGACTCTCATGATGGGATCAAGAAGTATCTATAATAACTTGAGTAGAAGAGAAAAAGTGAGAATACCGGGAAAGAAAACTTATAGTTTATCTTTGTGAACAGAGACAGAGCTTAAAACCAAGTTAATCCAACCCTTCCCTTCTACTGTTAGTCTAACTGCACTTTCGCATCTTCCGCTTGGTGTGATGGCTGAGCACTTGTAGATAGCTTCATCCAGGAAATCCACACTTCTTAGTAAAAGCGATAGGGTCTCCTCAGAAAATTTCATCCCGATCCACGGAGACTCTCCCCTCATACAAGGAGTTTTGGTCCTCTAGTTTGCTCTGTGTTATTGTGAAATTGGTAAACTAACTTTGAGAAAACTTCAAAAAAATCAAAGTACCTGAAAAAGCAGTAATATTCTTTATTATCCTCTACCTCATATTCCTCTTTGATGTCTTCTCTTTCCCAAGAAAACTCCAGATTTTCTGTGCCCTCCACAAAGGAGAAATGACAGGAAAGGGTAACATCAGTGAAAGGGTGGGCCTGTAACTCTTCTGTAGACACTGAGGACGTAGAAGAAGAAACGAAGTTAGCAGGGCAATTATAAAGACCAGTGAACACTGCACCAGGTAAGGTTTAACAAGATGAAAAAAATCACTGCAGCTATTTCAAGCAAAAAGGGATTTAGTACAGGGAATTAGACATTTACAAAATCGTTGGGATGCTGGAGGAAAGAGCCCAAAGAAAGGCATGGAAGGTGAAACATGCAATGTATGTGTTCTGTCCTTTCCTGAATGATGCTAGGCTCAGAACAGTATGCTAAGCTTGTCGGCCAGTGGAGCCACTGCCTCTGTCACATCAGGGAGCTGGTAGGTGAAGGAGCTGTCGCTGCAGGAACTGGCTGGCTCCAGAGCCACACTGCATCTGCTGGATTCACAATGAAAAAAAAGAAAGGATGCCTCGTGCACTATATCCTTTCTCCTCACTTAGATTTGTATCAGTTAGCAAATGTATCTGATTGGCAGAGCCTACGTCATTTTCAGAACCTAAACTGCAAAGGAAGCTTGGAAATGTTTTTTCTCTCTCTAGTCTCAGTAGCCCAGGAAGGCACATCAAAAAGATAAGAATAGATTTTCAGTAAGTCAGTCTACTCGACCTGCCACAAATATCTACTGGTCTGGGCAGAGTTATGAACAGAAGGGGCTGAGGGCCCAGGGGAATACAGCCATGCACTATGTACTATTCATAGTATCATGACCTGGAATAGAATCTGATTATGTTAGAGCTGGGAGAAAGCTTAGAGATCATCTTATTCAATCTTTTCAAATTATTTTCCCCACATCCCACCCCATTGACAGCCAGGTGAAAGATCAAATCAGTGACACCTCCATTCTTTTACCACTTCAATCAGAACAATCCGTCTCTAATTTACTTTATGAATTGGGTTTCCATGTCAGAATACTTCTGTCAAATGTCTCTGCTACTAAAAGACAAAACTGAAACCCAGGGAGCAAAGTTGCTCGGGGCCACGAAGTAAGAGACTGGTAGTATCACAGAAAGAAACAAGACCTCAGAACTGAAAAAACCTTTTGGGTCATAGTCACCAAACTTTTGAGCCTAAAAGACTAATTCCCAACTCAAGTAACACAGATAGTGAAATTTTTTCTTTTTCTCCTAGGAACACTATGCAAGCAACAAGCACCAGAAAGGAGGAAGAACTAAGTCATCATGAGCCTAAGTAAGGATATTGTTTGATATAATGTAGTGAGATTAAATAGAAGAAAAAAATAGGTAAGGCACTAAGGAAAATCCAAATGGTGGATGTTAATAGGCAAGGAAGCTTCTAAGCCATCAGCCCAGCAAAGAGCAGTCAGAGAGACATTCGGCTGGGGACAGTCCAGCTGAATAATAGATACAATCTGCTCATTTCAGCAGTAGCAGCCACGTGGCTATTGATGGGGCTGGGCATGGACTGTCCACAGAGGACAGAGACCATATCTTAACCCTGTTTCACCAGTGCCTAGCATAGAACTTGACACAGTAAAAAGTATCTGGTCTGGTGGTTAATTTTATGTGTCAATTTGACCGGGTCACAGGGTCCCCAGATATTGAGTCAAACATTACTCTGGGCAGGTCTGTGAGGGTGTTTTTAGATGAGATTAACATTTGAATCAGTAGACTGAGTATAGCCAATTGCTCTCTCTAATGTGGGTGGCCTCAAACAATCAGTTGAAGTCCTGAATAGAACAAAAAGACCAACCCTCCCTTGAGGAGCAGGGAACTCCTCTTGCCCAGCTGTTTGAGCTAAGACTTTGGTCTTTTCTGGCCTTCAGACTCAAACTGAAACATAGGCTCTTCTTGGGTTGTGAGCTTCAGACTTGAAAAAGAACTACACCATAGGCTCTCCTGGGTCTCCAGCTTGCCCAGTGCAGATCCAGGGACTTCTCACCTCCATAATCACTTGAACCCTTTATATACATTTTGTTTGTTCCGTTTCTCTGGAGAACCCTAACTAATGTATCAGGTAACATTTATTAAATTTTACAATGCACTAGACATATTCTAAGAGCCTTTCCTGAACTAATTCATTTAATCTGCATACTAACACCGAGGTAGGTACTATTGAGAAAACCAAGGCACAGTGAGGTGAAGTAAGTTGTTCAGGGACACTTGGCTAGTAAGAAGTAGGGCTATGATTCAAACCCAGGCTAAGTCTGGCTCCATCTGAACCGGGTTCTTTCTTCTAACATCAGGCACTCGTTCTAAGTTGATGAATGAAAAAATGACTAATTAAACAAATGACTGAATGAATATAAAGGAAGACAGAGAATGGAAAAAAGGAGGCAGGATGAAACAACTTGTCTAAATTTCAGAAGGACGGAATTGCATATTAAAAAAACCAAGCACTTTCCTGCTCAAACTGTTATGTGTCTGACATGGTTATAATCAAGAAGCAGTCGATTACAGGTATGAAAAATCTTGGTAGATTTGTAAATGCAAGTTATAAGTCCTCTTCCTAGTCATTTGAAATTGGGCAAGTCACTGAATCTCATTTATGTTAGTTTCCTTATGTATAATTAGGGCAAAAACACTGCCCCAGGGTTGTTATGAAATACTTTGGGAATCTTAGGGACTGTTTTTATGTGACATGGTTCAGTCATTTTCCAGAGGGACAGAAGGAGTAGACCAAATGGGTGGGTAAGTTAGTAAGCTGCCCTTTTTCCCAATCTCTTTCATAGAAATATGTGGCTCACTCATGAAAGGTCCTTGATTCCAGATTCTCAGTTTATATCCAGGAGGTCTTGCTCAGGTCTGAGACTCAGGAATCCAAAGGCTCTGGCAAGTAAATCTGAAACAGGATCTGCCGATGATGTAATTGGTGATATTAAAGCCAACTTTTGACTGATGTGTCTGCAGATGGCCCTACTTGAAGCTGAATAACTCTTTCGTCTATTTCAATCTGTATTATTTCTAAACCTAAAGAATTAGCTTCCCAAAGCCCAAGAAGCTGAGGCAAAAGGCCAGTGAAAAGCTAATATGGGAAAACACTCTGAAAACTGTAAAAAGATACTGTATCTAAAACACCTAATCTAGTCCCTAGCACCTAGTATTAGGTTGTCACTACTGCTATAAAATGTAAGGTATTAGAACTAACGCACATTTTTCTTTCTCACATATATACACATTCTTTTAATTTATTTGGTTGGGTTGTTTCTGACTGTGACTAGATTACTAGTTCACTTTGCCTTTCTGCACACACACACACACACACACACACACACGCACACGCACACACACACACACACACACAGACTTACTAAGCATCAAAAGAAAACAGTCAGCAAAGGTAACCTGGGCGGACCACGCCTTGCACTAACTCCTGAATAGAGCCCTGGGGCCTGAGGATGCCTTCCAGCTGCTGCCACCTTTAAGAGACTGGCAGGACTGCTGTAGGTTCCTGAGAGACCACATACACGTGAAAACTATAAATGTGTTTGACCACTTTTAGAGTAGTTATAGTGCAGGTTTTGGATACATGGTTTTTAAAAGAAATTTTTGCAGGGGAGGCTATAGCTCAGTGGTAGAGTGCGTGCTTAGCATGCGCGAGGTCCTGGGTTCAATCCTCAGTACATCCACTTTACATGTATGCCCCTACCTTGAGCTTGTTTGTAGTCTTCTCGTAGTTTTCCTGTAGACGAGAGGTGAAAAGGGTGTAAGCCCTGGAGATGATACCTGGGTGCACTGCTGGAAGTTTTTGTTTTGGTGGAGTTGATACTCATCTTTAGTAGTTTATGAATTGTAAATCCACTAAAAAATTAGTAATAATAATAATAATTTAAAGATACATAAATAAACCTAATTACCTCCCTCCCCAAAATTTTTAAAATTTTGCATATATACTTTCGGTTAGCTAAATGACATTAACATTTTCAATATCTATATACTATTCATCTCCATGTTTTTGAAGAATTGAGTAGAAAAAGTTACACAAACCCTGTGTTGACTGCCCATCCAGATTTTTTAGGCAGACCTGATCACAAATATTCTGTGATACTATACCCTAAATTGGCACTTGTCACTTTAAGTGCGGATGACTGTCTAGTTTTTTTTTTTAATGGTAGGAGTTCAAATCATAGATGTGAATAAGTGTAGTTACCCAGATATAGCCTCAAGCGGACAAATCAGATTGGGGGTGGGGATGGGGAGGCTTCTCTCATTTAAAAAAAAAATAAAAATAGAATAAACAATAATGCTTTACAATTTGGGTCTGTTATATTTTCCCATCTGTTCTTCACCATTTCCCGTGAAACAAATACAGCATTGTTACTCACATCTAAAGAATGAAAAGACTAAGTAAGGTTCAGAGAGATGAAGTCATGTGCTTGTTTTTTCCTAATCTCCAAACCATTATTTACCTCACTATCTCCAAAGTTGTTTCAGCAATACCCACAAAGATTTTTTGAAAAGTGACTCACCTATATCATGGACAAGTAGATGTATGTTGATAATCACCAAAAAGAAAGACAATCTGGAAGGAAAAAAGAGAAAGGCAGAAAATATGCTTCAGCTGAAAAAGAGTGTGAGCCAGCATAACCCAGCCCCAACCCTGCTGGATGCAAGGAAGGCCCCCCCAGGCCCCACCTCCAGGCTCCATGCCCACCAGATGCACCCTTAGCAGACAGGCTTCCAGCACTTCGACATTCCATGTGGGATTGTCCACTGAGTCAAGTTCATCCAAGCTGATCCTATGCAGATTTGTTTGATTTGCTGTGTGAATCTGGAACTCCATTACTATAAAATGCAAATAGATCTCTATAGGTGAGTCACATTTGAATTTATTTGGGTCAGAGTGGGCCCTAAGATGATGTTTGAGGGGGGTTAATGACAACTTCCCAAGCAATTGTTGCTGGCCTTTCTGGATGTTGTTGGGGGAAAGTCAGCAGTAGGGGAGGCATAACCAGTAGATTACAGGTGTATCTGAGAAGTTACGGAGCCATGTTTCCCAAAAGGAGAACATAACCAAGAGACAGTACTAAACGTGTCTGCCCAGCCAGGGACACACTTTAATGGGAAGGGTATTAACAAGCCTGGGATGGCTCTGGACAGGGTGGGAGAAAGGACTTAGGGAACACTCAGCCCCTTCAAGAAGCTCTGATATAAATGCACAGCTACAGCAGGTAAAGGCAACCCTACTGACAGTCTGGATTCAGTCCCTCTCTCTGGTCTCATCTCTCACTACTCCCTCATACCTCGAGTTCCACCAGTACCATCCTGAAGTTATATAGTGCTGTTCATACCCTCTTTTCCTGGCACAATCCCCATCACACCACCCTCATCTGGCCCCCACTACTCACTTATCAACCAAAACTCTGCCTCTTCTTATAATCTATTAAGGAGCAAAAATAACCCCACAACCTACCAGGTCTGTGATACATCAGAATAATAGCAGCTATATATCAAATGTTAACAAATGCTAATTTTAATCGTCAAAATAAGCCTAGGAAATGGGTAGTATTATTAATTCCATTTTTTTCTTTTTCATTATATCCATTTTCTAAGTAAGGAAACTAAGACATAGAGAGGATAAATAATTCAGCAAGGTCACACAGAACCAAGACTCTCACCTTTCAGGTTAGCTGAAGCCTGTGCATGTCACCTAAATTCTGTCCTGACCAACCCCTACAACTTCATCACACACCGTGGGAAGTCGGGTCAACCAGGATGTCCACCAAAAGAACAGGAAGCTCATGGCTGATGAAGCAGATGGCTTGTGGAATATTATAAAAAGTCTTTTTCCTAGATGCCTATTGGACCCTGGAGAATATGTGCTCTGTGGGTTGAATATTAACAGACACAGATTTCTTCAAAAGAACAAGAGGATAAATGAGCAGCCCTTGCCAGCAAATGTCCAAATAAAGCATTTCTGGGGTTAGTGGGACAAATGGAAAGATTCATTGCCAAGACTATATACTCTGACTAGGAATATGACTAGTGACTGCCAGCAACTGCTGACTTAGAAAACATCTCTCTGTGGTATATGTAGCAAAAAAATTTTTAAGATATCTAAAATAATATAAAATATAAAAGGCAGTATGCCAGATAACAGCTATTAGAACTATAGATAGTTAATAGAGAGAGACTGTAGTCAAATGTCATAGAGGAAAGAAGTTGTAGGAATATAAAAAGCCTTTTCAACTCAATGAAATTTCATTATTTATTTCCAAGATTAAAAGTTTTTCATCATCATAAAAGACATAAATCCTAAAGCCTTCCCGTTTCCTCCAACCCCAGTCAGAGATAAAATTTGCTCCTCTGCATTTCTATTGTATTTTGTATTTTTATATAATACTCTCACACATTTAATAGAGCTTATTTTTTATGATTCTAATAGTAACACATATCCATTCTTTTAAAATATTAGAAAAATAGAAAAGAATAAAGAATATTATCATTACTTTTAAGTCCATCACCCAGACAACCACGATTTCCATTTTGGAGTATTGTCTCTCAGTCTCCTGTATGTGTACTTTTTAAGACAACTAAATTTGTATACAGTTTAGGGTCCAGCTGCTTAAACTGCTTTGTGAGCACTTCTTTGTCATTAAAAATGACCCTGTAACCTGGTCTGCACTTTGATAGTTATTTGTTTGCACAGCTTATCACCCCTGTACAATTTAGACTGTAAATTCCCTAAGGGTCTGTCTACATCCTCTTGTCTTTCATATGTCCGTCATTGTTTTCCACGTGTTGTACAGCCCCAATACGGGTTTATTGCATTAACAAAATTAAATTTAATTTGGTGTAACATTTTAACAAATTTTCACTGTATAACAGGAAAAAGACAAAAAAGAAGGAAAAACAGAAAAATGAAATTCATAAACTATGAAAGATGAGTATGAACTCCACCAAAACAGAAAATTCCAGCAGTGCACCCAGGTATTGCCTCCAGGCCTTACACTCTTTTCACCTCTCATCTACAGGAAAACTACGAGGAGACTATGAACTAGCTCGATGTAGAGGCATACATGTAAAGGGACCACATACAGTTGGAGTAGATACCCAAACACTTCAGTCACATTTGGCTCTCTGGTTCACAATCATGGCCAACAATTTCTCCCAAATAAATAGTCTCTTCATTGTAAGACCTTACCTGTATCACTGCTGGTCCTTCTGATCAGCCAGGTGAGAAGCAAGTGAGGCGGAGTCAGTATGTCTTCAAAGGGATGGCTGTGTGCAGTCCCCAGGGAGAGGGCTTGGTGCTGCTGTGATTACCACACTGTTGCAGCAAAAGCTCAGCGAAGAGCTCTGCGAGCGTTCATGTTTCTAATGGCTGTATTTGTTGGCTAAAAAAAGTGTTTGCAAGGCATTGTGGCTGAAAAGTGGAACTAAAAGAACATCATCATGTCCAATATTGGAGAATTAGCAAAAAAAATCAAAATACAAAACTTGATGTATGTTTACACATATATATGATTCCAACTTTGGGGGGGGGGAAATATATGCACATAGAAAAGGAAGGAAATACACCAAAATGTTAGCAGTGATTATTATGATGTGTGATTTTGGTTGTTTTTATTACATTTCTCTGAATTTTCTGTAGTGACCTTTTCCATTTACATTATGATAAATACTTCATAACTGGAAAAATAAAGAAATGTACAGACAGATCTTACACATATAATGTGGTACAGAAAGTGGTACAGGAAGGAGAGCAAATGAGATTTATTCTCTATTCTCTTCCTCTTAGGGATAAGTATGGTTTGTGTCTCCTGTTCAAAGTCTTCCTGGTTAACTTTTAAACTCAAGTTCAGTGGTGGCCTTTCCCTCACCCACCACCACTGCAAATGGATGACTGGGTCTGGGGCTGAACCAGGTTGCCCTAGTCCTTACACTCCACACGCAGCCCAGGTGGACTATAGATGATAACACCATAGAGGGTTTTAATGAAAAAGTATATGAAAACGAATATAGGTATGTATATGTATGACTGGGACATTGTGCTGTACATCAGAAATTGACACATTGTAACTGACTGTACTTCAATTGAAAAAAAGAAAAAAAGACAAGAACAGGAGGCTTTCTGCTGGGGGTCTGCCAGAGGCAGCTATACTCTGGATCCCTGGCCCCATTTGACTGTGAGTGAAGTAGTTCCTCCCTTTGCATCTCTAGAACCTCTCAGGAAGGATGGAAGAAGGAAACACCTACGAAGTTTCAAAATAAACTTAGAGCTACATCTACAAACATGAACTGTTGAGCTCCTGCAACATCCAACATAGATCTTTTACACAGCTGCTCAATAAAATAACTGTGGAATGGAATATAATGGAATGAAATAATTGCAGTCAATTCATATCACTTCTGTAATTCCTGCTATAGGGCTTGATGCAGAAGAGAAACATCGTGATATTACCACAGTCCGGAGAAACTGGGAAAGATACTTTGTACTCAGATATAAGGCTTTTCTACAGGTGCCACATTCCACAGGCTCCCCTAAGCCTGGCAGTCTTTTCATCAATGTCTAGATGAGCTAATAAGGAAACGGGATTTTGAGCTTTCAGTAAGGAAAGAATCAGAGATGTTCTCCTCACCTAGTATTCATACCTCTCCCTCCATGATCTAGGCCAACTTATCATTTCAAGCTTTACCGCTCCTTTATATGATACCATAACAGTACACCTTACATTTAGGGGGCAAAGTTACAATTTAAAATATTTTCTGCTATTATTCTCTAAAGTGAGCCAACACTTGGCTATTGTAACCACCACTCCAAGCACACCAGCCAAACTAGATCCTTCATCATTACCCAGGCATATGCTTTCCTTCTTGTTGTTGACATTCTTTCTCAAGAAATAACCTTCTTCATTTCTTTTCCTCCAATTTCACATGCCTCATCCCATCTCTACCAAAACCCCACTATCCAATGAAGGCTTTCCTAATTGTAGCAGCCTGAAACGGTCTCTTCTTTCTGAATTTTCATAGTATTTGGTTATGAATCTATATGATAGTTAATATTTTAATTACTTGGTTTATAACAGCTTTATTGAGATAAAGTTCACATATCACACACTTCATCTAGTTAAAGTGTTTAGTTCAATGGTTTTAGTATATTCACAGAGTTGTATAAACATCATCACAATCAGCTTAAAAATGTTTTCATCACCCTCAAAAGAATTTCTGCCCATTAGCAGTCATTCCCCATTCCCCCTTCTCTCCAGCCCCTGGAAACCATTAATCTATTTTTTATTTCCACAGATTTGCCTGTTTTGGATGATTCATGTAAATGGACTCATACGTCCTGTGGTATGTATGTAACTGGTTTCTTCCTTTTATGTGTTTTCATGTCTTCAAGAATGACCCATATTGTAACATATATCAGTACTTCATTTTTATTGCTAAATAATATTCCATTTATGGATAAACACATTTTATTTATCAATTCATCAGCTTATAGAAATTCGTGTTGTTTCCACTTTCTGGCTATGATAATAATGTGGCTATGAACATCTGCGCACAAATTTTTGTTGGATATGTCTTTTCAGTTCTCTTGGCTATATACCTAGGAGTGGAATTGCTGGGTCACATGGTAATTCTATATTTTAACCTTTTGAGGAACTACCAAGACTATTTTCCAAAGTGGCTGCACCATTTTACATCCCCACCAGCAGTATATGAGGATTCCAATTTCTCCATATCCTCCTGAGCAGTCATTGTCTATCTTTTAGCTATCCTAGTGGGTGTGAGCAGTATCTCTTTGTGGTTTTGATCTGCATTTGCTAATGATACTGAGCATCTTTTCGTTTACTTATTGGTTATTCCTAGATCTTCTTTGGAGAAATGTCTATCAGACCTTTTGCCCACTTTTATATTGGATTATTTGGGGGTTTATGGGTTCATGTTTAATCTCCGTTATTTTTATTATACTATAAACCTCTTGAAGGCAGTGATTGCATTTTGACAGAACCATAAACTTTGAAGCCATATTCTGTTATGTTCGTATCCAGCCCCTTCATAACTGTGAAGTGGCAAGTTACTTAATTTTCTCATACGTCAGTTTTCTTGTCTGTAAAACGAGGATAACTTTATAGAATGGGGATGAGGATTAAATAAAATAATGACTACAAAGCCCTTAGGATAGTGTCTGGCACTGAGAAAACAATAAATGTTAGCCATTGGTTTTGGTTATCTCTATACATCTCCAACGCATAGTTCAGTTTCTTCCACACAAGAGGTGCTCAATAAGTATTTCTGAATGAATAAATTGGGGGCTAAAAGTATTTTAGCTTGTTATAGTCATTGTTATGACTAGCTATCTATAAAAAAGTAAAACAACCCAATTATGGAACATAGGCTGAACAAGTGGAAAAAATTTTAAAGATTAAAAGCCACTTAAATTCCCAAGACAATCACCAAGGAAAGCACCTAACCAGGTGTGAGAAAATCCCTAAATGAAGTGAACTCAATGGAAGGAGTGATGAGGATGCTTTCACAGCTCTTACAAATGCTTAGTAAAAAACACCCATGTCCAAAAATGTCGTGTCATTATTTGAATCTGCAAAATAAACAGAGCCCATACTTCAAAAGAGACTGGGTGCAGGGGAAAGGTATTCAGGAAAGCTTAGTCTACCAATTAATACTAATCTATCAATTCTATGGCAAAGAATACACTGAGGCAGAGGAAGGAACTGCTAATAACAAAATCGTAGACCTTAAATTACAAAACTGGCTGCAGACTCACTCTAGGCTCCTATAAACATAAAGGCTAACTCCTTCTCATGGTGGCTTGAAAGACTACAGCTCCCTCTGACTTCAATGTTGCCTTGAACAGAGAGTACCTGTTGTTTGAGATTTGGACTACAATTTGTAAGAAGGTGGCAGAACTTTAAACTACCTCAGGCCAAATTGGATAAATCAATCTGAGAGGGACTCAGCAATGGAAATAATCCAAAACCCTGCATGCTAGGCTAAGCCGTTGACCTTCATCTGATAATGAATGAAGAGACTTGGGGTTAGGAGGGGAGGAAGAGAGAGAGATAGCTTGAAATAATGAAAGCAGTAGTTCAGAAAAGTTATCTGAATCCAAGGTAGCTGGAATGGAGGTAAGAGTTCAGTTTAGGAGGTACAAGGTCCTGATACAATCTGGAAATAGAGAGGACAATAAGCATAAATCTTGAGAGTCAAGACCAAGGGCAAGGAGAGTTCAGACAAACTTTTCAAATTATAATCCGGAAAACATGGTCTGGCCCAGAACAGAAAAGCACAGTTTATGTAAGAAATTGTGTTGTCATGAGTAAAGGTTGTTCTCAACTTTGTTTCTCTTTACGCTGATGATGATCTATAAAGCGGGAGACAGTAATTGTTATAACAATAACTATTACTACTATTACTGCTAATAATAATGATTGCCACTACTTATGGATTATTTACTTCAAACTGACCCTATGAAACAGACAATATTCATCATAATCAAATGAGATCAAGGCTTAAACAGAGTAAGTCACAAAATCAAGATTAAGTAAGAGAAATCTCATTTGCAGAGGTGGGATTTGAAACCTGTCTCTGATAAAAGCCAAAGCCCACTTTTTCTCTACTTTAGTATGTTGCCTCCCAGCTAGTTTACGAAAGGATTCTCCACTCAGCTTTGTTTTTTTCTGCAGTCAGTTGGCCATCCTAGTCAGGTATGCCAAAAACTATTCATGCCAATATTTCATTCACTCACTATTTACTTAGTGCTTGCTGTATCTCACGGAGGGCTGTAGTAAATACATTCAGTTCCCCTCCTCAGGAAACATGGACAGGATGGCTGAAGGAGGAAGTACCCTTCACTTGGTCTCTGTTCTTTTTTCAGTAGCATTCTAATCAGGAGACCTATCTTGAAACAGTCAATTTGACCTAAAACTGACTTAAAGGTGAAGTTCCTGTAAGTGGGCAAGTACACCATGTATTTCCCCAATTCCCTGTAATCCATCTTCCTTTCCCTAGACAACGCATCACACTGTCTCCTTTTCCCTTCATGCTCTCCAGTGCCCCCACGGCCTCTCTGCCCTCTCCTTCAGCTGGCCCCAAGACAGACCCCATCACTGTGAGGTTCACTAGCCACCAAAGCTCCTTCAGTTCCCAGAGGGTTTTCAGAACTCTCTAAGCAGACTGGGTAGTTTCAAGGCCCACTGCAGTGTTGAGGGATGCTGCTTTATTTAGACCCATCTCATTTCAGCAAAGAGATGCATCCATGGTAGCTGAGGTAGAGAGGGTAATAAATGAGCCGAAAGGGGATTCTCACATTACTTTCAGTCTATCTTCAAAACTGTCTACCAGGTAGCTTCATTCTCTACTATTGAGGCTAATTCCATCTTTTTCCCTCTAACTTCACTGATTTGTGAACCTAACTCTATTTCTGAATCATATTTGAATTATTTTTTCTCATATCACATTACATTCCTGTCAGTTTATTTTTATCACAAACACACACACATTTTTAAAAGCATAAGACTGTACTATTTTAAATATTTGCAATTTCCACATATTAGGTTTCTGCCAGAATGTAATCTTGATCCAAAGTAAGATATAATTTTTTAAAGGACCCTTTCAAAACAAGTTTCAAATTCAGAACACTCCATGGGTTTTAAAAACATTTCATCCCTAGTTTAAACTCACAATGTGTATACTCCCATAACTATAACTCAAAAAGAAATTAAGTTAAAGTTTGGCAGGGAGTAAGAAGCATAAAGTTTCCCACACAAACGACTGGCAAGAAAAAAGTTACTTTATTTCCCTTTTTAGAAAGAAAGCAATTTAATGACACTGGTTATGAACAATCATTGAATATTTTATGCATTAGCTTTGTAAAAATACGCTAAATATTTTCCTCATTTCTATTCATGATTTTCAAAATTGTAAAAAGTAATTTCAGGAAAGACTGAGTTTAAGGCAAGGGAAAAAATATGTTAATTGGAAGTCCTAAATTAAAGCCAGTCAGGATTTTCCCAGTTAAATTGTAGTTTCAACTTTAAGTAAAATCTCAATGCTTTCTGTGTTCTTAAACCGATCAATAAAATTGAGCTATTTCAAATTAACAAAAAAATCTTCCGTGGCTCCCCAATTCATTTCTAGCCACTACAACTTAAACTAAAAAAAACCCACAGAAGTACTTCTACAGCTAAAATGGCGAAACGTCCTTATTTGACACACATTCCTTTTAAAATGCTTTTTTTTTTTTAAATCCTGTAGGGCAAGCAAGGCAAGGATGTTTTATGGATAGAGATACAGAAATCAAATCCCTTGTCGGAGGAAACAAGGCTGACCCGAGGTAAGATCAAGAGTTCTGATTTCTAGTCCAGCTGTCTTCGCACTTCAAAGTCGGCTTGGTTAATCCTGGGACTTTAAAATTCCTGGAGCTTGCTGTCATGGAGCTGAACCACCACTGAATTCCTGTGTTCTCGCCGACCCCGCAGACTAGGAGCCCCACTCCTAAACCCAGAACCAAGAGGGCGGTGCATCATGACGCGCGAACCCTCAAAGCCAAATAACCAAACTGTCCTCGGCTGTTTACTGGGGCGGTCCTTGACTCCGGGGACAGGTCACCAGACTGCAGGGACTATAAAGCGTGGCCGCCCAAACCCAGCAGGCCGCGCAGAGTAACCCTGGGTCCGCCGGGTCTGCGACCCCGCCCGGCGCACCCTCTGCGCTGCGCGCCGCGGGAGGCGGAGCCCGGTCCCGGTCCCGGAGCGGCGCGCGCACCCCGCCGCCTCGCGTCGCGTCCCGTGACTCGGCGGGGTCGCGCGAGGTTAGCGCCCGCCGGCGCCACTTCCGACGCAGCCCTCGGTTTAGGTTCCGGGGCGCCGCGGAGCTCCCGGCCTGTGGGTCGCGCGCGGCCCGGTGAGGCGGCTGGGATGGAGGAGGCCGGAGCCGCGGTGATCGCGGCCGGAGAAGCGGAACTGAACCTGTCCCGGTTCAGCGTGTCCCCCGAGACCCTGGAGTCGGAGCTGGAGGCGCGGGGCGAGGAGCGGCGCGGCGCGCGGGAGGCTCTGCTGCGGCTGCTGCTGCCGCACAACCGTCTGGTGTCGCTGCCGCGGGCTCTGGGCAACGGCTTCCCGCATCTCCAGCTGTTGGACGTGAGCGGCAACGCGCTGACCGCGCTGGGGCCGGAGCTGCTGGCGCTGCGCGGCCTGCGTACGCTGCTGGCCAAGAACAACCGGCTAGGCGGGCCCGGCGCGCTGCCCAAGGGCCTGGCCCAGTCGCCGCTCTGCCGCAGCCTCCAGGTGCTCAACCTCAGCGGGAACTGCTTCCAGGAGGTGCCCGCCTCTCTGCTGGAGCTGCGCGCGCTGCAGACCCTCAGCTTGGGCGGCAACCAACTTCAGAGCATCCCGGCCGAGATCGAGAACTTGAGGAGGTGAGCTGGTGCCTGCCTGAGAGCAGGGAGGCCCGGGGCCCGCGCCTGCTCTTGGCGCCTTCGGTTGTCACGGTTGTGACAGACCTGTCTTCGTCCAGGCTCTTTCTTGAACTCTGACTGTGGTCACTGCCCTGCTAACTCTGCGAGTAGTGAAGATCTAATAAGACCGTGGGTGTGACCGCGTTTGGGTTGTTGTGTTTGCCCTTTGCAGTTTTTCGAGGCAGTTTTTCTGTCGTCTTTCTAGGGTGTGGGAAGTGATCCGAACTGAGTACATACTCAAACAAATGTAAATCTGAAGTTGTCACTTACTTGCCCTAGGTCTCATGTGGTTTTCCATGCCTGTAGATCAAAGTTTATGTCTTGCAGCGTGACATACAAGGTACTCTGATCTCACCCTTCTTTTCCACTCCATTTCCTGCTCTGTCTTGTATGTAACAATGCCAGCAATACTCTGTGGAATTCACTGAGCCTACCAGCACCTTGTAGGCACTCACCAAATGTGTGTAGAATGGATACAGTGCCTCTGGTACATGTGCTGTTCTTTTGCCCAGAATGTTGTCTGCACCCGTCAAGATCCTATTCATCTTTCAAAATCTATTTCAAGGGTTATGTCTTGTTTTCTTTACTGCTTCCTGCACAACAATTAATGCCTAAACTGTACTTGTTCAGTATCTCATTCATCCTGCCATTGCACTTGGCTTATTGATTATAATTTCTTGTTTACAGATCTGCCTCATCTACTAGATTATTCAGTAAAAATATGCTGAGTTAAATGAAAGGAGGAAGCAGAGAAGCAGGATAACAAAAGTCCCCTGAAGGTGCCCTGCCGGGGAGTGAAGAGTAAAGCAAGAGCAAGTGTATTGTCCAAAATGAAAAAAAAGTATCTTCCACCTGCAAAATATCTTCATTCTTTATTAAATTTTCTGAGATACCAGAATATCAGGGCTGAAAGAGACTTCAAAATTGAAGAGTAGTAAAAGAACACTGCCCTGAGACTAAGAACTCTTGGTGTCCCATCCTTGGTCAAGTCACTTAACATATCCTATAGCTTCCTAATCAGCAAAATGAAGCATTCAGACAAGATGTTCCTTTGTTTACTAATAGATTTTTATCAAGCACTTACCCTGTGTCAGGTACTGTCGTAGGTGCTGGGGAACAGTGGTGTATGTGATCCTGCCTTCATGGAGCATACTGACAGAGGAGACGTTAAACGCGTAACTGTAAACTTCATTATTTAATTACAGTTGTCATAAGTTCTATGAAGAAGTACAGAGTGCCTTGAAATGCAATTAACTTAGTTTGGTCTTTGAGCAAGTACATTAGAATTGAGCTTTTAAAGGAAGAGTAAGAGTTAACCAGGAGAGGATCGGATGGTATCAGTCCAGGTGGAAGGAACAGCATGTGTGAAAGAGAGCCCAAAGGCAAGAGTGACTAAAGGCCAAAATTTTGAAAGGAGGACATTGTACTAGAGCATAATGAGGAAGTGACCAAGAGGGAAAGTGGCAAATATAAATTTGGTAGTGTCTTGAAGGCCATGATAAGTACTTATTCTAAGTACTCATGAAAGAGTTTTTGAAAAGCACATCTGTCTCGTTGCTTTGCAGGAATAGAGTGGGAAGAGGGTGGGGAGAGAAGAGATTTTGAGGGCTAGTTGGAAGGTGGAGAATAGAATTTCTATTCTAGTAGAATGAGAGATAATGGTAGCTTATACCAGGGTAATGGTAGGAGAGACAGTAAGAAATAGAAGGGTTGGAGAGAGATTTAGATACAAAATTGACAGCCTTGGTTTCTTCTAATTTTGATGTTACGTAATTTCAACATTCTCATTTGAATTTTCTTAAGAAAAACCCAGAGAAAATATTATTTCCATCCCATGGAGGGAAAGGTAGGCAAAAATCCCACTTACTGAGTACTTACAACGCAGTTAGCCCTGCTGTAGATGCTCTAAATAGGCTTTTTAAGGCTCACAATGACTGTGAGATGTGAGGAAGGAACTCAGGTGCTGAGATACAAAGTAGTAAGATCACAAAATCAGTGAGTGGTAGAACTGGATTTGACTTTTGGAATCTCTGACTTCAAAGTCATGAATTTTCCACAGTGACAGAGTGGGACTAGAACCTAATTCTCGACTTCTGTTGTATATGTGATCAGGAGGATTGGCCAAAGCCATTTGCCTGATTGACCTGATTTTCTGGGCTACCAGCTATGGTTTTTGATCGTAGTACCTCTGTCTCCAGTTGTGTGTAGGCTCTTTTATGTTAGTGTTTTTATTTTTCAGTTCTATGCTCCATTTCTCTTTACTGATAAGAATTAGTTTAAGTTTTAGATTATATGCTCCAAATGTAAACTCTGGTTGAGTGTAAGCAAAATATTTATGAAGAAATATACTCTTAGAAAAGTAGAAACAGCTTGGCAACTGGCCTGATTCACCCCCTTCTTTTTCCAGATGAAGAAACAGATTTTAGTATCAGTGGCTTGCTTGAAGCCAGGCAGTGACAGACTCATGTGGTTCAACCCTCAAATGCTCCTTATTACTGACTACTGAAATAATACATTAAAGCTTCAGAAGTGTAGAGATGGAGGTTCAGTCACTCAAACCCTAAGGGATCTGCCCAAGAACACCATCTTCTTCTTAGAATATATGTGAACTCCCTAGACCTCATTGATAACCTTGATGTATGCCGTGTGGCTTATAACACCAAGTCAGGTGTTTTGGACATTAGGAATATATCTACCCTCTTTAACAGCAATTTAAAAGATAATTCGGAGTGTATAATCCATGTAAAGGTCCCCTTTCTCCCCACCCTCCATCATTCCAGGAAGGAATAACAAATTAATACACCTAACTTAATTGGTGTAGTTGACCTCTCCAGATTTACCAGGTTGTTTTCATGTATGTTTTCTGTGCTCTGTTCATCATTTTCCCTACTGGCAAAATTTTTAAAAAGTGGTTTCTGAAAGATAATTTTGAAGTATAACAAATAAGTAGGTGGTGAAAATCTTATTTTTATGATTAACTTCATTCCCTTGGAGTAAATTAGGCTTGATGTGAATCATGAGGATGTGGATGTAGATTCTTCCCATCAAAATATGAGATTATTCTTCAACAAGTAGATATAGTAACTGTTTGGCTAGTATGTGGACAAACTTGTTTTTGTTTTTATAATGTTAAAAAAATAGGTGTAATTCATATTTTGACCTGTTTCTTCTTTTTTTTTTTTTGAATTCTTACCTTTTATTCCCCTTAACTAGCTCAGCCATTAATTGAGGACAAGTTTAATAACTTATCACCCAATGGGTAATAGACTTTATTTAAGAAAACAAAAGCTTCAGGATTGTTTGGCATCCAGGATGCTAAACATTTGGAGAGTAGGTTTGAGCACAAGTGAGTTTCATTGCTACTATTCCCCACAATCTTTTCTTCTCAAGTAATGCCTGCCTTTTTCTTTTCATGACTCCTCTCTCACTGTCTGCCTGATACGGTTTTAGAAATTAAAGATACAAGAATTGTGATAGAAATAAAAGCTAAATGTTAATGTCCTAGAATGTTTTGAAGCTAGTGTAATATCTTACACTAGGTTGATATCTTACAAAAGAGGTGACTCAGCTAAATGATAAGTAGAATGCAGTAGAGTTTAATAAAAACTCTTTCCCCATTTAGAATCACATGCTGAGTTTTTCTCTGGCTCTCAGCTTCTTCCTGCTGACTTCTTTTCTTTCATTGCCTTAGTTTGGGGCAAGTACCGAGAGATGATTCCTCCATTTGTGCTTCTACTTTTGAGAATATAATGTATTTTAAAAACCTGTGGTGAGTATTTGAAAATCATTTAATATGGGGATACTACCTCAAGAAAACAACTTACTTTAATTACAGTGTATAGTTCTTACGTTTGTTTCTCTTATTTTCTGTTTTCTGCCTCTTTGTGTACAAACCTGTTTCTTTTTAAATTCCATCTCTCTTCAACCAACCATAGTATAGGACTCATGTGTATTTTTGTTACATTTAATGTCATTTTTATTTGGGTGGAGAAGCAAAACATTTCCTACTTATACCTGTGGTTAAAGTTGATTGGCACTGAGGGAACCTAGTATATTTTTTCAGGGTGTCATTGGCCCTTGCTAGAGGAAAGGCATCCACTTCAGCATGCCTAAGGATTGGAGAGGTGAGATACTTTTCAGGGAAATAAAATCTGAAGGTAGTCTATTGGCCCTAAACAAAAAAGAAATGAAAAATTCTTCAATAAAATTTTCTGAATGCTTTTCCTGCTTTTCGTATTTGTCAGACACCCAAAGAATTGAGTTGTTCCAAGCTTGATTAACAGAGGTGCAGTTTTCACATACATAAGAACTTTTAAACACTAGTTTTAAACACTATAGCTTTAAACTCAACAGTAATTTCCTCTCTTCTTATAGAAAAGCATGTTTGGAAATGGTAGTGTTTTAGAAATCCCCGCAAATCACTGAAAGGCTTTGAGTCCAAGAACTTTGGAAATTATTTGAGTTTGTGAGAAATAAGCCTTAAAATGTAAATTTAATATGCTGATTGTGTACTCTGTTGATGACACCTAACAGTTGCAAAAGAGATTTATATGATTTTGAAATCATGGGCTTGGTTATATTTTAGAACATTGGATCTTTCTCTGCCAAAGTCACAGTAATTACTAAAGTTTGGCTTCTTTTCTGTCTGTGTACCTTCTCACACATTCCAAAACATTAGAGAAGACATTGGGTAGTAACTGACTGGTTTACTGACTAGTTTCTCTTAGTTCTTGACTTAAACAAATAGAACAATGTCTATATTTGCTCTCAGACTCACTCTTCCCTTTGCTTACTTTATCTTCTTTTCTCCCTCACTGGACTAAATTGCAAGTTGTTATTTAACAATTGAATCCTTTATAAGAGGACTTCCAAATTTGCTAAATTTTTTTCCCCCAGTGGTCTCATTGAAATAGTTGTTTTTCCAGGATAGTTTCTGTGTTTGGACTCCAAATATTCTGCTCTACTCTGTTCCCATTCTAGGAGCTCTCATCATTGAAAAACAGAAATTTCTAAGTAACTGAGCAGTAACATACCATAATCCGTAAGATCAAAAAATCCTGCCTAGGAACATTTTGCACCAGTGCTTAAACACATGTATAGGGGAATTCAGTTTTGTATCAGACCATTGATTTTTTATACAAAGAAATCCTTAAAAGAAAAAAAATTGCCAATTGGGATTAAAGTTTCCTGCTTACTTTTGCTAAGCATTATAAACCTAAAGAGAGAAATGCGATTTTGAAAAGATGTACGCAATAAGAAATAGAAAAAAAGTATCATTAATGTATTTTTTAAATGACAAAACTTCAGATTAAAATTGGCTTTTTGAATCACCACACATCAAGGAAGGCTGAGATTGTGAAATTCAGATAAGAAGTTCAACAAATGGAAGAAATTGTACCTGAGAAAATACATATAAGGCAATCTGTTAAGGACTTTAAAGTAAGTATGTTTCCCAACTTCAGAGAGGGAAAGGAAGGAACTTCAGCAGTGAAACAAGAATAAGAAGTTTTACAGCTGACATCTGTGAAAAACCCTAATCGGAATTTCTAGAAATAAGAATATACAATTCTGAATTCAATAGGCTGAGTGATAGATTGAAGTCAGCTTATGAGTGAATTAGTAAGCTAGATCTTACTGAGGCATTCTCCTGGAATGCAGCACGAAAAGATAAAGAAATGGAAAGTATGAAAGAAATGTTAAGAGACATGGAAACTAGATCCTAAAGTTCAAACTGCTGGGAATTCTAGGAGAATAGAGAGAACATAGGAGAGGCAATTCTGGAAATAATCGTAGCTAAGTTGCCCACAATTAAGGAAAGAGTGCACTCCAAACTGATATCTTAACACATCATCATAAAACTTTAGAACCATAAGGATTAAAAAAAAAGGATCCTAGAAAGTCCTGATAAGAAAAAAAAAAGCAGATTACCTACAAAGGAATAATAGTAATATGGGCTATAATAAGTTAACAGAACAGTGTCTTCCTAGTGCTAAGGAAAAGTAACTGTCAACCTAGAATTTTATGCTCAGCCAAGCTATTATTTCTAATGTGAGGGGGAAAAAATATAAAAACATCAGAGATAAAGGACTCAAAAATTAACAACTGTGAGTCCTTACTGAAAGAAATTCTAAAGGATGAACTCTAAGAAAAATGAATTTGTAAAGAAATTGCAAGTGCCAAAAACAGTGATGAACAAAGACATTTGTAAAATATATCGATGAATCTGAATAATTATTGATTGGGAAAAAATAAATTTAAATTTATTTTCAAATCAAGGTGGAACTAATTCTAGATGATGATATGAAAATGACAGAAGGGAGCATGGATGTGTGTTTGGGAGTGAGGGAGAGCAAAGGAAATTGAAGGGGTAACTACAAGCAAAATAGAAATAGCATATACAGTTCAAAACAATAGCGGGGGGGGGCAAAAGGAAACTTGGTGAACACAACAAGAGGCAGAAATGAAGAGAAAAAGATGTTGAGATACACCATGATAATAGAAAACACAAGTGTAAACATATCAACAATCAAGTTATACACTGTTTCTAAGAGTTACACTTAAAATAGAAACACCCCAATATGTTCAAAGATAAGGGATAAAAGAAGATGTACCAGGCAAGTCTTTTATCATTTCACATCTGGGCTGACTGCCTTAGGCGCCAGTCTGGCCTCCCTGACCCCACCTCTCCCATCCCACTGCCTCTCCCTGCCACTCCCCCAGTCAGTTTTCCTTACGATAACCAAAGTGATCCTTCCAAAGTGTAAGTCAAATTACACAACCAGCCTTCGTTAAGAACCCTTCCTACCTAGGATAAAATTCAAAATCCTTGCTGAGGCCTGAAGGGTCTTCTGTGATCTGGCCTTCCCAGGCTACCTATGACCTCTCTGACCACCACTCTCCCACCTCTATCAGCCTGATGTACCCACGCTGGCTGTGTTGCTCTTTCTCAGCACACCCAGCGTTTCCCACCTCAATGATTGTACTTACTCCATCATTTGATTCAGATCTATGTTCAAGTGTCATCTCCTAAGAGAAACCTTTTCTGACCACTGTATTTACAATATCACTTCCATTACCATCTGATTATTACCTTCCTTTTTCTTTATAGCACTTAAAGCTATCTGCCATGATATATATACGTTCTTTGGTTTACTGTCTGTCTCTTTCACTAAATGAAAGCTTCTTAAGGTCAAGAACTTATTTACACACTGTATTCCCTAGAATGCTGCCTGGCACATGGTAAGTGCCTAGTGCCACTAGACACTTTATATGATATATGATAATGTTATTCCATTTTAAAGAAGAATAAGCTGGGGCATAGTGAGATTAAGTAGCTGGCCCAACTTCTTCACACTGGTAGGTAATGGAGCTAGGATTAAATGAAATAAATACTAACAAGAATAAAACCAGTAGGCAGTACTCATAATCAGAGCAAACAGATTTTAAGGCAAAATGGATTAGAAGGAAGAAAGAGAAATGCTTCATGTGATTTAAGGAACAATGCAACATGAAGTTTTAATAGTCATGAACTTGAATGTATCTTCAGTATAGCTTCCGTATTTTGAGAGGAAAGAGCAAAAATTGACAGAACTATAAAGGGAAGAAGGAACACCATGGTTCTGGTGGGAGACTAACCACCAGAGTAAAAGGGCAAAATAAGACAGACTATAAAAAATTTGAATTGCACAGTTAACAAGCTCAGTCCTAGTAGCTGTACATTGTTTTCCACATAAAAATGTGAACAAAAATAGACCATGCTCTAGGCCACAGAGGAACAAAGTTATGTAGAACATGTATTTAACAACAACAAAGCTCTCAACAAATTAATCAGAGAAAGCCATATAATCCACAGGAAAAATGGGTAAAGGATAGGAATAGGAAATTCTCCGAAGATGTACAAATGGCCCAAAACATAAAAAGATGCTAAACTTCACTGACAATTAGGGAAGATTAAAATAACAGAATGATACCATTTTTACACCAGCAAGTAGTACAAAGTAGAAAAAAAAGTTAAAGCAGGTGATAATGGTAAGTGTTGGCAGGGTTGTAGAGTCAGGAGTGCTCTTAAATGCTGATTATAGATTGTAATTAGCTATAACTCTGCAGGGTAATTAGACTTTTTCTTTTAACATTACACCATATACCTTAAAATCTGACACTTCTCAGGCCCTTCCCTTGGAACTCTTGATTTAGTGGATCTGGATGGAGCCTGGATTTTGTAGGTTTAAAAGTATCCCAGGTAATTCTTTTTTTTTTTTTTCCAGGTAATTCTTAATGGTGAAAGAAGTGTAGGTAATATTTAGCAGGCTGTTTTTCCCTACATTTAAAGGTGTCTGAAAAGAATCAGAGTATCTACTGAGTTAGCAGATTTAACAGGAAGACAAAGGTAAAATAGTAATGGAAAAGGTCTGTGTGTATACATTTTATTTGTATTTATATAGTAAGAACTGGTTCTGCCACTCCCCTGCAGAAATCTTGGAGAGTGCCTTCCTATAGTCATCACCACAAGGAGTTAGCAGTACATTTTGGTACAGTATATACTATGTCTAAAATGTTGTCAACTTATTGGAAAACAGGATTATTATCTGGAACTTTAATTTCATGATAGTGGTCAGTTTTTGTTTTGGCTTTTTTTAAAAAAATAAAAGTAGATTTATTCAGGGAGGTGTACACTCCTTAGACAAAGTGTAGGCCATCTCAGAAGGCAAGAGAAAGGCCATAAGGCATGAGGAGCGGGGTGTGGTTAAAGTAGAAGTAGGTCACACTCCGTAGACAGAGTACCGGCTGTCTCAGAAGGCAGAGAGCAAGCCACTGATAGTGCTCGGTTTTACATAATTTATCTAGTTAGCCTCTGAAGACTGCATTTGCTATACTAAGGGCAAAGAAGAAGTAGACTTCAGCCATGGTTTTCCAGTCTTCAAAAAAAAGGCTAGTGATTTTCCCATTGCCCACCAGCATGGAATTCAGGGTTCCTGAATCTGGCCTTTCTCCAGCTGTATCTCTGGGTTTCTCAACATGAATTCTCCTCTTACATGTTAAAAGATGTACCCATTATCCCATAAAAGCCCTCTCTTCCAACCTGAAGTGTTCTCTTTCCTCCTACCTTAAAAGGGCCAAATTCAGGGTCCTGCTGAAGTCACAGCACTTTGAGGAAGCCTTTCAATCAGAGCTACTTTGTCCTTTTTTTATTTGTCTACTTTCTAAACTCCTGTATCATTTACGGGTTGTCCTGCTTATTTTGGTATTTTAATCACATTATTGCTTATCTGGGGCCTTGTTCTGCATGTAATTATAATGTTGTCTACCATTGATGTGTCTTGTCTGCTTACCTATAATATAAGCTCCCTGAAGATTGCATTATTTCTCCAGAAACTGTATAGAACATAGAAATCCTAAGTAAAACATCTGCATGAATAAGCAATATGTGTTCATTATAATAAGACAACAGGGTACTTGTCCAACTTCTATTTATTTTTTTGTTTTTGTTCATTCATTTTTGCAGTTTAGAGTGTTTGTATCTTGGAGGAAACTTCATCAAAGAAATTCCACCAGAATTAGGAAATGTGTCTTCTCTAAATTATTTGGTATTATGTGATAATAAAATCCAAAGTGTGCCTCCTCAGCTTTCACAGTGAGTATTTTCAGGCAGTATATGTATACACAGAGATCCATACTTAGGAATTATTGTCCTGCATTCATCCATATGATTTATATGTGAAAACGAATTAAGTGTTCTCAAAGTAAATGATACGTGAGAATTAAAATTCTGAGGTTCGCTATGGACTGGGTTGCTTATTTAAAATTTTGCTTTTAAAAGCTCTGATACTCTAAAAATGTGGATTGAACCTTTTTTCTATAATCAAAAATAGAGTATTACTTTGGCATAGATTTCCCCAGGTTTTATGATTTTATATTTGATGCAAAGCATTCCTATCCTAGATAGGATAATGTGAAGGATTTTAATTCCTGTTACATTTGAAATCTTTCCTTTTTTAGATATCTGAATGATAAAACACGTGTAGGAAAAAAAAACCCTTTTAATCTAGCATATATATCAGTTAGCACATCAGAATATTCTCTAAATATTTTAAGCTCTCTAGGATTCCATGGACAAAAGTCCTTCATGGCATTTACAAATCTGTGCTCTGATTTAGTTTCGGCACTTTTTAATTTTGTTTCCATTGACCTTAATCTTAATTGCTGTTCTTATGGGGAAATTGAGTTTTTCACTTAACTTGCTCAGCAGTTGTCTTGCTTTCCGCCGTTGACTTTGTACTCTGTTCGTTCTAGGTTACATTCACTTCGTTCCCTCAGTCTTCACAATAACTTGCTGACATACCTGCCTCGAGAGATCCTCAACCTTATTCATTTGGAAGAATTGAGTTTACGAGGAAATCCGTTGGTTGTTCGTTTCGTTAGAGATTTAACCTATGACCCTCCAACTCTCCTGGAGTTAGCTGCACGGACCATTAAAATTCGAAATATTTCCTACACTCCCTATGATCTTCCTGGGAATCTTCTTAGGTACTTGAGTTCAGCCAGCAATTGCCCAAACCCAAAGTGCGGAGGTAAGTTAATTCAGTGTCTTTGTTTCCTATTCATTTAGCTACTTTTAAATTGATGATCTGTGCCGTTTTAATTAGCTATCTTCTTTCAGAGAAAGGCAGTTTGCTTCTGTTCCCCTTATCCTTTTTACCCTTTTATCTGAAAGTAAGACATTTAACCCTCTCTTGGTTCCTTCCTTTCTTCCTCCCTCCTTCCCTACCTTTCTTCGTTCCTTCCTTTCATGGTACTTTAGGATTCATACACAAGGAAAATACCCAGAAATACCAGAAAGTCTCCTCCTGTCTCGTAATTGTCGTAGGATAGGTTAAGTTGGTAACGTGAGAGAAAACACAAGAGGAAGCATAAACAGTCCTGATTCCCTTAAAAAAGTCTCTAAAATGCTTGGCCACCTTTCGTATTTAGTTTAAGGACATTTTCTTAGACTCACCACTCTGAGTATCAGGTACCTTCATAGAGTACGATTTAAGATCTATGAGAACAGGCTGAATGTGTGGCAGTTTCAGAATGTGCCCTGGAATTTATATTCTTTTAAATTCATGGTTCAAAATTTCTTGAGTTTAGAGCATTTGGAGAAAATTAAATGATATAATGTGATACAGAATAAAGTAGGAATCCAAAACCCTATTGGAAATCAGAGGAGGGAGAAAGTACATTTAATTAGATCTGGAAAAGATGAGAGAAGTCTTGACATGTGAATTGAATTTTGATAGGGTAAGATTGAGGATAGGAAACTTTTCAGATGGAGAGTAAAACTGGAGGCAAAACAGCGTGGGACAGAATGTTGGAAGGGTAATAATTTGGCTCAAATGTACAGTGAGGGAAGTAATGAGAGACAAGTAAAAAATACGTTGAGGCCACTTTACGAAGGGCCTGAAGTGCCAGGGTGTGTGTGGTGGTGGGTTGGTAAATGATAGTAGGTCACTTTATTTTGGCTCCCTCATGAAAGACTACTTTTTGAAAAATCCAAGTAACAGGAGTACAGAAAGGTTTTTACTGTTGTAGGATAAACGTAGGTGTTGAGGAAATGCTGCATAATAATGAACAGAGCCAGCTGAGGTTTTCCCTGTATGTCCCACCATGCCTTGAAAACTGCTATAAAAGAGGCGATTTAAGTTTCTCAAAGAGTATTAAAAGATAAAAAAGACACTAGTGATTTAAAAAAGAAAAAATGACACTACTCTGGGCCATTTCTGGCCACTTACTCTTAGAAGTAGAGGCTGCTGTGCTGTGCCACATAAGACGTGCTTAAGATTTTCTCTGATTGTCCTTTCTGAAGTTGGCGTTAATAGTGGTGAGACAACACTCACACCAGGCCTTCAAGTAGTCCATATCTAATCTCTGCTTTGAACCTATCTTTTCTAGAAATGGACCTCTACAAGAATTCTGTTTTCTCTCTTTAATCGTTTCTTAATGACTTCTTTCGTATACTGATACGTTATTTATCTTAGGAACAAAAATACTTAAAATTATGAGCTTAAAATTTGAGATATCTGAAATAAACCATTGCCATTTTCCCCCCTCAGCCTCCTTAGTTATTGAACTCAAAGTTAAACAAAAGTAGTTTTATGTTTTGTGAGATATTTTGTCTTTGTATAGTCTATGTTACAAATGACAAGATAGTATTGTACTATTTTAGCTCATGGTAACTCTATAATGTTTCATTTATTACTTCCCTCTGTTTTCAGGAAACTAACACATTTTCAGGGATTGTCACTATTGATTAACTAGTGTGTTGAATTTGTCTACTTTCCTGAATTGCTTAAAATAATACACCATGAATTTTCCTTTTTAAACTATGAGTTATACTAGCTTACTACAGGATCAGAAAATTAGATAGTTAATGGAGAATAACAGGAAAAAAATAAATAGGAATCATTGTTTCTCCTTTACTTGGATCACATCTTTTTATTTTGGTCCCTTATCTGATATACACAGAGTAGCTTGTGCCAAAGGCACCTTAGGTAGAGTGTAGAGGTTGAGATTCCCCTCCAGAGAGGTGATGGGACCCAGAGTTCTAGATGTTCCAGTTATACTCCCACTGCTGTGACAGCCTTCGTGGGTTAGAAATGTGCCGTATCTAGCAGTAGGAGCAGCTTGAAGCCCACAACACAGCAACCTCTGCTTTCCTCTCATCTCTAGCTGTATTTTTACTTGATTGAAGGACCACTGTTCAGGAGCATTAAATTAGGAATCAGAAGAGATGAATACTAGTTTCAGTCTACTTAGCAATATATATATTGCATAAAAGCCAAGTGGGATCATTAGTGAAACAGCTTTGAAGCTGTAGATTTAGAGCCTGTGGAAATGTAAGTTGGCATTTTGTTACTTTTACTTTTTCCTTCTCAGTATATAAGATCAGGGGTATCAAAAGTCATCTCCTTTCTGCAACTTTTGAGTATGACAACTAATTCTTTATGATCATTATTGAAGGAGTTTTGCTTTTTGTTTGTTTGTTTCTTGACTGTAGGATAGAACCAAGGGGTGACTTAGGGGATGGAGAAAGGGCACTTTAGGCATCCTGTAATCTCCATCAGCCACTGTTCACCAAGTCACCCAGAGAAAACCAGCTAAGTCAACAGTGTCCTTTTAATGCTAGCTCCCTGTAAGATGAATCTCCTTGCTTTCTCTTTGCAGTCAAATTGCTATTCTTAAGATCTTCCAGTGTTTCTATAAACAGCTATGGAAGCAACTACTACTTCTGCTTAAGATTCTCAAAAGATTCTCAAATGACATTTCTTCAGAATGCTGGAGAAAGGGTTGAAAAGAAATCTGTGGCTCTTTGCTTTGTAATTACTTTGTACCCATTCCTTCTTCTCTCCAGGAGTCTACTTTGATTGCTGCGTCAGACAAATTAAATTTGTGGACTTCTGTGGGAAGTACCGCCTCCCCCTGATGCACTACTTGTGTTCGCCAGAGTGCTCTTCCCCTTGCAGTTCTGCCTCTCACAGCTCCACCTCCCAGAGCGAGTCTGACTCGGAAGATGAAGCTAGTGTGGCTGCACACAGAATGCAGAAAGTTCTTCTTGGTTGAAAAGGGTGCAGGGTGGTATGAAACTCTAGAAGACTGAGAAAGGTAGTTATAAAAGACAGTAGACTTTGAGGGTTGCTAAAAGCCTTATCTTCATTTGAATGTCCACGACAGAGTGGGAAGTGGTGTAAAAGATTTTGTTTCTAGCCATTCAGCAGGAGTGAGTCCAGTTCCATGTTTTGGATTCTTTGAATGTAATTCACTCTGAATGGCAGTTTCAAATTTGGCTGACTGTTTGCAATTTTCACTCAAATTTTGCATGAATCATATCACAGAATGAAACGTTCTGAAGAGCAATGCTATAATAAACCATGAATGCTATAACTTGTGACAGTTGAGATGAAGAAAGAAATGATCAATGCTGTAATTTTTACCAGAGTTGTCCTTGAGTTTAAGTTGAACACTATACCATAACAGGATTAGTTGCCCTTTTTTGTGTTACCCATATGTCTAGATTAAGAGTTATTCAGATAAGCTCACAGATGGTTACATAGGACCTAAACCTTTCTCACCTGACTGGTAAAATAAGGTATGTAACTTTTATATGGGGTTTTAAATTCTTCAGTCTGCTTCTTTGTTCTAAATGATTATTTTTGTTACCCTTATACAATCCAGCAATGACTGTTACAGTGCCTTAATTATAACAAGGATTTAGAATTTTATTCAAGAAATGATACCAGAGCAGCCTATAACCTGACATGCTATGCAGAACACTTTAAAATATGCTTTAACAGAAGTAGGTAAACAGCTGTATATCTGACACCTGAGCTCATGGTCACCGTAACTTCATTTTTTGTTTAAACGTGAAGTGAATCTCTATAAGCACGTCACTTTTATACTTAATGGGAGGCCACAATCTTGATAATCTGTTCATCATAAAACAGAATAATAGTTTTTAATGGAAAAATCTGTCAAGTTTCTTTTAACAGAAAAAAACTGTAAGATAGGAAAGTGTCTTTATATCTTGCATTAAAGAAGTGGGAAAATGATTTTAAAAGTTTTAAAGGTCGACTATGACTCCTTTGCCTATGTGTACCAAATTGTAGCTTCCTCTACTTTTTAAAGGAAAACTAGAGAAATACTGCAACAGGTGAAATAAAGTTGGGCATAGCAGTCATTGTGTTGAACAATTTCCAAAACAAATTTGACCATGGAATACTTTTTGAAAATAATACACTGATAAAATATTTTAAATGTATTAAAAATACCCTTAGAGTATAGCAGAAAAATGTTTTCACAAATTGCTGGTAGAAATGACCAAATTTTTAACTAGTTTAGTATACAATAAAAATTGAGTAATAGTACAACTATAAGTTGATGTTATAAAAGAAAATATACAATGCATATTAGTAACCATTAGATAACTAATCTATAGTAACATTAACAGTTTGTTGGTAAATATTTCCTATATAGTAATATGCAAGTCAGAAACACATTGAAACATCCAGATGATCTGCCCTCTGACTTCTGGCATTCATGACAGGGGCACACTATTTCTTAAAAGCAGATTGCTGTATAGTAATAATATGTACATATGTTAGGTTTTTGTCATATATGTATTTTTTATTTTAGAAGAAAATATATTGTAGGATAGTTTGTTTATTTTATGTTAATTAATTCATGAAACATCATGAGAGTTTCATGACTGCAGTTGTGAAACGCTGCTGTAGACAGAATCCCTTCACCTTGTTGTAGTAAGAGTCTTTTTTTCCTTTTGATCCAGAAATTTTCTGTGCCTGTAGAAGTAATCTAGTATCTTTCTACTGCCTAGCAAAGTAGTACGTGGGTAATTGTATTATAAAATAGAAGTAATAAAACGTCTTTGTTTACTTCTCCATTTGAGCCACAGCAAGCTACATACCACAGATTCGTGAAAGACTTAGGCAGTGCCTAAGTGGAAGCCCAAAATGTTTTGTAAGTAAGTGACTTAGTTAAGATACATAAAGTATTTTCATAGAAAGTAAATAATGTATTCAGAGTAAAATACTCAAATTGATAGGACCAAATTTTTCTGGCTTAAATGCCTCAGTTTACTTCCTACTTCATTACCAGTTTGATCTAAGTAGCAGCTTAGGTAATGTTCTATGAGTTAGTCTTTATGAAATAAAGGGGAAGCTATGTAAATACAGTACTAAACCTTGCCAGCTTCCCAGAAAGAAGGTATACTGATTGATCTTTTACGGATGTAAATAGGTCCAACTGGAAGCACTTTTTAGTCTTTGCTGTGTGATGTAGATGTATATACCATAGTATACAGCAAAATATCTTTCATCAAAATGTTTGTCATGCTCCTCTATATGTTCATTTGAAAATCTCTCATCAGTAAGCAACTGTCTTTGGTGACTTTTACTGAAATCTACATTTTATCTGTTTTATCTTTTTTTTAATCTTTGACTTAACCTTTTACAAGAGCTGCTAATAATTTGTAAGCTTTTCCCTGTTTCTTTTCCCTACCTTCCCTGTTTAACTGGTGACTGTAGAAATTGACTTGGTAATCTAGAAACTAGATAATCAGTTCCAGAGTCATACAGCTGACTATGTATTTTAAATGATAGTCTCTCTAGTTGCTAAGTCACTTGTTTGTATGTAAATTTTTTATATTGCTACACTTGGACAATTTTAATGACCAAAACTTCTGTGGATAAAACTACTTAACCAAAGCATTAGTGTGTTTAGAATGAAATTCTTCAGTGCTAATATTTGGAATTGAAATGGATACACTGAACATTCTTAGTAATCTTATTCCTAGAATCCATTTCTCTCAGAGTCACCAAACTGAGTTGGTGAAATAGTCCTAGGAGTTTAGAAAGTAGAAAGATTAGCTAATACGATACTTTGCTTCCATGGTGCCAGGGATTGGCTGACCTAAGGACAAGCTATAACAGTATTGCCTATGTTTGTGTGTGGAGGTAGATCTGAGGGTTACTTTTTGTATTTTACTTCTAGATTCATACTGGAGCGATCTCTTATTCTAAAATTCTTGATATTTGGAATTTTAAGTTAACAAACTTAAAAGTAGAAACTTGCATTAGAAGCTGTCCCTCCAATTTGAGAAATCTTTGTGCTAATGTAAAGTTAAAAGCAGTCCACACTAGTTCAGTGTAATACTACAGGCCAATTCTATTAAACATTGTAAATACCAATTTTAAACAAAAGAAGGCAAGGAAAGAGCTGATTGCTAGAGTGTTAAATGAAAGAAATCTCTAAAGACAACACAGGGCAGGGAAAGACACTCAGGGAGATCCCTGAGCCAAGAAAAAATTTTTAAGTTATATTGAATTGTTTTAAAATTTTAAGTGGCCCACTAATTACCATCTGAGTCTTTATCACTAAATTTCTTCAGTATCTGCTGCTGGGCAATTATCCACATCCCTCCGTAATGAAGGGCCAGCACGTAATAGGATTTTCTTACAGACAACCTTGCTCTTTCCAAAGGGAGAAAGTAATACCTCATTAACCTGGAATTTGTGATACACCCTTGGTTAATGTTTACCTTTTCACTGTGTAAAAAAGAAAAAATACTAAACAAATAATTAGTGCAGATAAAATTTGATCTTGTAAAAAAAAAGCATTTTAGCAGTAGCTATTTATATAAAAAGTTATTCTAAATAATAAGGCCTTTTATAGGCAGAACTTTTTATCAAATATAGTATGTGTATATAAAATGAGTTTAAGGTGCATTTATTTAGAAATACGTAATACCCTGTTTCTTCTCATCCAAGGTAGTGATTTTGTTATGTCAGTGTAAATATCACTTCCCATTTAGTCCAAACTAGCTTTGAAGTTATGCTGAGCATTTAACAACAGCAGAGGCTGCTGCGTAGTTTTCAGGCAACATGGTCTGTAATCCCTAGTTGTGATTTCCCTCTGTGTAGAAAAGAGGTGTTTGACCTTCACTGTTCCTGAATTAAGCAGCATATTCTGTGGAATATTAATCTGATAAGTTTAATAGCATCCAATTTTGTATTTTTATTATAGTCATGACCTTTTTAAAGGTAGCAGTGCCTTCAGTTGTGCTTAGAAAGTATATGCCTTAAATCTTCCACTCTGGACGCAAGTTTGGGGAACTGTGTCATTTAACAGGTTGTATGTGACAGCCTCGTGACCCTTTACATTTGACTTGAGGGAAAATAACTGTGATCGTGAGAGACTCCTTTCCTTAAAACTAGGCCTAATGTCTGTGAGTTTAGGACTTCTAGAGAGGGAATTTGAGTCATGCATACTGTCACAGAAAGTCAAAGCCATAAGGGTTAGGGTCCCTGAAATAAAGTCAGTGAAAAGGTATTATTCTCTTTCATACTATTTTATAAAGAAAATATATTTGCTACCACTGAAGGATGGCAGAGGTCCCTAACCAGCTTCATATTAATAGGATCGTGTAAAGACATTATTGCCATGAGGCCTAGCATATTTTGTGAGGGCTTTCTTTTTAATACCAGATTAAAACGGGGGTATATTTTAAATTTTTTGTATGTAAATATCTCCATTCTTTTTCTGTCTCTACTTGATTCATACTTGCTAAGAATTGATGCAGAAAATAGCAGTTCACTAACAAACATTACACATTATTGAATACTCACAGGGTAATACTGATTTGGGTGCTACTAGACTTTTACCTAGCAGTTAACTTGTCAGTCTCAATTTATCGTAAGGGACAGTATTCTGTCTAGTAAATTCTGTCTAGTTAAAGTTTATAAGTAATGAAAGTTATTTATATACTATAACCAGAAAGCCATGGTTGGAGAGACTATGTGCATTTACCAGAAGTTACTTTCTTCCTTTGGCTGTGAATAAATTGGATAAAACTTATTTTATTCTTAATTCCAGTTTGGGGAAGAAACTGGGATAACGTTGACATCACTTTTGCTGGTACTACAAAAACATTGCTAAATTGGTTAATTCTTCTGTCTGCAACTGTTGTTTTAAGAGACTCTTTTCACTAATTTAAATGATTGACATTGATGTGTTATTGAAAAGGAATATTAACCTCAGCAGTTACTTTATAACAGTCATGGAGAGATCTGTGTGCCTGCAATTGGTGTTTGTTGCATTTCTGAGCCCACTTTGTATTCATGAGAAACAAAAATATAATAGGAGAAACACTTTAAATAACCATTATTTTAATTTTTTGCAAAGTTTGGGACTTTATCAACAAAGAATATTTGAAAATATATGAAATTTTACTTTAGTCAAATTACCTTTTATTATCTGATTTCTTAATTTTCTATATTTGAAATATTGTGAATTAGGAATATAGGCATATAGATATTTAAAACAATGGTAACAGTAAATGTAATTCAGCAACATGACTCAATAATTAAATTTTATTTTCAAGGCAAGATAAAGTTTATTGAATCAAATTTATATATTACCTTGCAATGGTAAATGCTCTAAAAAGAATATTTAAGCTACTTCAATTCTATACCGCCTTTTTTTTCCCCAGGACACACCAAAAAATGTGATCTAATATGAACCCTTTGTGTGAATTTTGCCTTATCAAACATTGTGCCTTATTTTATTAAAAATATTTTGTGGGAATCTAACTCTGTATTCTGGAAGGGTAAAAGTGTTTTAGTTTTAATTGACAAGCATTTACTTTAAAAAAAAATCTAAAATCCTTATACTGTTGGTTTTTGCCTGATTACTTGCTATACCATTGCTTATCCGTTCATTGAATGTTTTCAATACATGAATAATACAGTAAATGTGTATTAGCATTTGCTCTCCGTACTACATGCAAAGGATAAAAGATGAACTAGACCAGGTTCTTTCTACTAGAGTTCCTTCTGCTTTCACAATCTTAACAGACCCATGGATGCATACTCTAAAAAGAAATTGGTGAAATGATTTGCTAATGAAGGTCAGTTAATTTCCTGCATTTAGTCCAGAATCAAACAGAGTAGTATAGGATTAACTGAGCACATTGATATTACAGTATTTTTTATTATTTAGTACCATTATTTTGGTGACCCCAGAACACCTGACATTTTTCTAGATTCCAGAATTTGGAAGAATGTTGTGGTTGATCATGCGTTGAGGTAAAGAGTGGGTAAGAACGATACACTCTTTACAAAACAACAGATGTTTCAAATTTGCTGAAATGGAAAAAGCTCAGCTCAGAGAAGGAACACTGGATGTAGTTGATCTTCCTTTTCCTGAGGATAAAACTGCCCCCTAACCTGTCCAGTTGGGGATGTTCTTAGAACAAGTGTCAGAACAAAATTTTCTTCTTTAGTGGCTTGTCTGACTTCGTTGATACCAATTAGGAAGCCAGAACATTTCAGGGAGTATGAGACTTGGAACTGTCATCCATAACATCAATCATTCATTGCCAGCTTCATGAGCAATTCCATCATCATGCCCTAGAATGTTAGGGCTTGAAGAAATCTTAAAAGCCTGAAACTGACTCACTCACTTGTTGGAGAGATTAAAAAAATTTAAACCCAGAGAGACTTGTCCAAGACTTGCATGTCTGAATCTTGAATCCAAGCCTCTGGATTCCCAGGTCAATGCTGTCTCCACTAGAGTATGCTGCTTTCTTTAGTTAATACTCTATTGTATGATAGGAAATCAATAACAGTATTGGTATGGTATTGTAATTGGCCAACCGGCATCAAAGTGATGCTGTCTGCACTATATCTCACAGTGTATTCAGAATTTTAGATCTGGTGGGAAATATTAGATAAGAGTAAATATCAGGATAACTTGTTATGTTTACAAAGCACAATCAAGAACCTACCTTATTTAATTGTCATGATGCTGTGAGGTGGGACTAGATGTGGTGAAGTTTGTTGGTGTGATTTATTTTATCACACCTTTTCCCTCCTCTGAGTTTGAAATCAACTAAGAAATTGACATAGATTTGAGAAAGGGACCTTAATATCAGCTTTGTCAAATCAGAATCAGCATCTTCTATTCTCTTTAAATTGAGTTTAACCAACCAAAATCAGACGCCCCCTGCCGGGTCTGTCTACCCCCTGATAAGCATTTCAAGACTGACCAGAACACACCACAGATCCAAAGGAGGTCAAGTCAAATCTTGAACCTTGTAGTGCTGCCCAATTAGTCTTTCTCCCACAGGGAGAAAAACGATGGTAGAAAGATTTCTCCTGGGAAGCTGTTTTCAACCCTGGTTGCGCATTAGAATCACCATGGGAGCTTTCAAAATATACAAATGCATAGGTCCCAACCCCAGAATAATTGAGACTTGATCTTTAGAGGTGGAGTATCAGTAGTTGTAGAAGCTCTCCTACATGACTCAGTTACTCAGCAAATGTGATAATTCTATGGTGAAAGTCACTTCATTATAACTTGAGGTCGGTGAGCTAGGGTTTTCACAGATAAAGAAATGGGCCCAAAGTGATGAAGTGACTTGCCCAAGTTCTCTTAAGAGAAATAGTGACAAAGCTGGGACTAGAATCCATTCATCTATTTTTAAACAATTGTTTTAATTGAATGCCTACTTTAGACCAGGCACTGATTACTAATCCAGTGTTCTTTGCTTCCCTGTCCTGAACTGAAAGTATTTTGGGGATTAAGGTGGTATGTAAGTGAATTGGCCGTATTGAAGCCAGCTTCAAGTAGGAGTATCTGCCAAATCATGGAGCACAAAAGCGGCAAACAGTTCGGCTTGACCAGAAACATTCATGAAAGGATGGCTTGGTCAAATATTTCAGGTTAAGCCAAAGCAGGAGGTAGCCTTTCCATGAGGGAGAAAAACTGTCAAGTTATACACTCATTCTTTTGACCACAGGTAAACAAATGGCTAACCTCCTAAGCAGCAGTGATGAGCAAGTTGATATTACTAAGAAAGAAGAAAATGCAGACATCTGCCTAGAAGAAAACACTAGTTCACCCAGAAACGTAGATTCCCATGATGGAAACAGTAAGAAAAGTTCAACTCAACTACACATTTTCATAAGCACTATGTATAATTTCTACACTAGTTCCTTTTTGATCTAACTATGAGATTATGTGATTATTTTACTGCTTAAATCTGAATAATAAGGCAATCTTAAGACCTCTGTAAATATATGGAAGATTTAAATGGAAAAGTAAACTTGCTCATGATGCCATGAAAACTCATAGAAAACTTTCTTAAAATGTTACTAGGGGTATTTTTTTCCTATGAATAAAGACTAGATTTAATGTTACTTTGGGGATTTTAAAAGCTGAACTAAGTAGAGATTTGTGAAATAAGTAACTTCCTGGGAATTAAGCTCATTACAAATTACAGCTAAAAAGCTACAATTTTAGAATTTTGCCATTGTTAATTTTAACCTATTTGTAACTTTGACATTGATCTCTGAGGTTCTTCCTGACTTTGAACCTACAGTTGTCTGTGTTCAAAACTCCTTTCTATTTTTGCAGCTCTCAAACATTTGTAAGTTCTTGCATCACTCACCACACCCTTTTTAGTCACATGCAGCCAGGGGCAATGTTAGTGGAGTAATGAGAATTTTGCCCCTGAATCTGCAATTAAAATTCTATCCTTTATTTCACTTCCAAGGGTTTGTTGTAGGGAATGACAAGTCAGTAGCCAGCTTTGAAACAAACAATCTGTTTTTTATTTCTGCTGAGGACAGCAACTCATAAAAGAAAGGCATGTGTATAGTTGACCAATGGATAAAAATGAATCAGATGATTGCTAGTAGATGCCTATGACTTAAGCTATGGCATAATGGTAATTACATTTTTAACCGTGGCCTGCTATCTGAATTTCTCTCTGGTTCCAAGTGATTGCACAATCAAAGATTTGGCAGTGAGAGTTTGAAAAGTCATCATCAGACCACTTTATGCAAGAGGACAACTCAACCATCAGGATGAGAACTTCTATTTTTAAATACCATAGAGAAGATTTTACTTCTTTAGCAATTCTGAAGTTTAACAACTGTCACTAGAGGAAGTCTTTCTTAAGGTTCTGGTAATCCATGCTAGCCAGATTGATATGAAGGCAATTTTTAAACTATTTATGTCAGCAGACAGGCACAATGATACTAGTAAGACAAAAGTATATTGCATGAGTGTGTATGCATTATATTGTTTTAGTACCTTTGTCTCCCAAATGTTGCTGCTCCCTTCCTCTGAGAACTTTCTGTCCTTTCTCTTGATCCCAAACTCCTCCCACCACCATAAAAGTCAGTGCACAAAGGAGTCATGTACTTCCAACAGTTCTTACCTTATAAGTGTGTGTGCAACATCTATTAAGAAGAGGAAAATGAGAGGACAACAAGATCACTGTTCTCTGCAGTTGGGACACAAATACAGTAATAAAAGAACTGGACATAAAGCTGTGATGCGTTGAGGAAAGAGGATTCTTGACGGTGAAGTTTTCAAGAAGCTTCTTGACTAGTGTTCCTGACTCAGAAGCAGCCTGACTGGTGTGGTTACAGGAGTTGATGTATCCAGGAGGAGGAAGGAAGGACACTTGGCTGAGTGTTACTCTCAGGTAATATAATCTTTTCAAGATACCACTGAGGAGAGGAACTTGAGTTGGGTCAAATCAGTGTATACATTCAGGTAAGCCCAAATCCTTCTGCAGCTCCCTCTGCCTGCCACATAGACAGATACCCCATGCAAGTATATACATATGCATACATGCAGACTGAAGTTTGGTCACTGGACACAGATCACTAAGAATGACCTGTCACTTTCACCTGACCATATGGCCTAGAGAGGAATAAATGAGCTTCTAGGTGACACTGCAGACAGCACTGGGCCCCCTGGGTGATAGGACTGATATTTTTCTCCTTTGAGAGATGCAGTGCCAAAGCCATCTTAGAGCAAAGGCCAAGTACTTGATCTGACATAAAGCAGATGTCTCTTCTCTCAGATCAAGATTTAGAGGGATCTGCTTATCATTAATGAGCCTATTACCCTGGTGAGAGTGATTTTCCTATATGTGCCCTTTAGCCCCAGGTAGCCAGCATCTAATTTCTTTTTTTTATTTAACCATGAACATCAACTCAGGATTAAGCAATCATTCATATATTAGCAGATCCAAGAAAACAGGCCCCATGGGTGTATGCCCTCATAAAATCAGGCAGTGAGGAAGGTAAGATCACGCAGATGCAAATGCCAATTTAAGAAAGCCCCTTAGCACTAAGAACCAATCTTCAAAAGACAGCTGCATCGCCGAAGACTTTTGGCACTGGCACCTTGCTTTCCTTCCTTTTCTTCCTCCTCAGTCTCTCATTTTCCTCCCTCTCTTTTTCTTCCTCTTCTTCCTTCTCCATCTTGATGATAGTAATGACGTGTAGGTCACAGAATTAGACATGGAAGACACAAGAGGTAATCGTGCCTTCCAAGGGCTTAGCAGTTAGGAATTAGAACACTGGGAAAATGGCAATCTGAATACAGCTGTGCTCTCTTTTAACTAGCAACTCCAATTTTTGTCAAATGGCAGCTCAGACTATGAGTGTATAAATGGAAGTGAGGCGGTGTATGAGTCCTGGAGGAAAGAAAGAGTGCCAGGATCCCCCTACCAAAGGCTACAAGAGGGGCCACCATTGGAAATACCCAGGGAAAGAGTGAACCAATAAATCTAGGGAAAACTTGTCTCTGAGCGATCTTGTGGATCCTAAAAGTGAAAATTGATTTCAGCCCTGCATGAATGTGCTGCTTTTTTCGGATCCCAAGAAAACAGGAAGGAACTGCCTTCCCTACCTCTGAGGCTGAGAGAATCTGCTAAGGGTAGGGAAGAGGGCATCTTCTTCCCTGCTTCAGTAGAAGTCTTGTGGACAGCTTATCTCCACGCAGTGAGCTCAAAGACAGGAGACCACCTTGCCTTCCACCATATGGAACTGCGGCCTTGTAGGATACTCAACACCAGCCCTGAGCCCCGTTGGGTAAACAAAGGAAATAACAACATATGCAAAGGAGCCCAGTAGCAGAGAGTAAGGTCAGCCAGAATAGACAAAGCATATACCAGAAAGATACAAGTGCAAGAAAAAAGAAAGGCTTCTGGAGAAGGAAGGAAAGGGGGAAGGGAGGTAAAGGGAAGGGAGACAAAAGAGAAGGAAGGAAGGAAATAAAAAGAGGGAGAAAAAGAGAATGAGAAGGAGGGAAGGAGAAAGAGAAAGGTGAGAAAAAGGAAAAAAGATTTTTCAACCTAATTGTGTGCATGAATGAAAGGAGAAAAAGATCACAGTTGAGACTAAACTAGTGGGCTAAAAGATCAAATGGAGCAAGTACCTCAGAGCATAGGGTAAAGATAAAAGGTGACTGAAATCGTGATAGAAAAGACAAGAGACTTGAGGATAGACCCAAGAGGCTTAGCCTACAATATTAGGAAAGCTGGATGAAGAAGAAGGCACGTATGAAGGAAAGGAGATAATTAAGCATATAAAGGAGAAATTTTCCTTGGATCAAGAAATACTTAAGTCTGCACATCAAATAGGCTGTCCAGATTCCAAGCTGAAATGATGCGCACGCACACACACACACACACACACATCCTAGTAAGATTCCTGGACACTTAAGGAAGAAAAGAAAATTTTACCAGCTTTCTCATAAAAAGAATAGTTGCCTTATTGTAAAGAAAATAGCATCAGACATCTTATCTGCATCACCAGTAGCTGGAATTCAGTGGAATAATCCACAGATTTCTGACAGAAAAAGACTGTAACTCAAGAATACCATGACCAGCCAAGACAACATTCAGTCGTCACCATGAAAGAATGATACCTGCAGATATGTGAGGAGTCAGAGACTAACACCTATATTTTCCCACTAAAGGGGAAACTTCAGAAGAGGCTCTAGTCATAAAACAGATTAACCATAACAGAGGGTGCGAGGTGATAAATAAGGATGAAGATGCGAGTGAGCAACAAAACTTAGAATAAATAGATCAAAATAAAGACAGAGAGATACATGTAGATAAAAAGGAGAGGGATAGAATCAGACCGAAAACATGTAAGTGGCTATACCAAACAACATAATAGCTAAATATATAAGATGTAAAAGTAATGGAGAGAAGTACTGTCTGGTTCCCTCATCCATGACTTAATGATCTTGTGAGAAATGATAAGACATATAAAAACAATTTGATAAAACATGATTATAGCAGAGACTTTAATACTTTATTCCAGAATTAAGCAAATCTGATATAGAACAAATACGGATGACATAGGAATTGAATACTACAGTCAATAAACTTGATGTAACATTTGTGTATAGAATCTAATATCCCTCAAACAAACAACCATAAAACATTTTGGGGGTAGTCATAGAAAATTTACAAAAGTCACTCATATTTGACCACAAAGAAAACCTTGACAGAGTACCAGAATCACATTCTCTGATAGTAATTTAATAAAGCTGGAAAGAAATAATGTAAGGAAGACCAAAAACCATACACAGAGGAGCTCAAAACAAAATTAAAAGATACCTATAAAGCAATGAAAAAAGAACACTTTACACCAAAGCCCAAATGTCACAGTGGAAACTGTATTCAGAAGAAAAGATATACCTTAAATGCTTTTATCATTAAAGAAAATAATATAAGAAATAAAGTTAGTTTTTATCTTAAGAAATTAGAAAAAAAGAGCAACAAGATAGACCAAAAGAAATTAGGAAGAAGGAATTAATATTACAGCTAAAATGAACATACAGGAAATGAGGTAGAAAGTAAAAATAAATGTAAAAGCCTTCCTTTGCAAAAGATCTGGCTTAAGAAAAAAACCCTGAGCAAAAATGGATAAAACTAAGAATTCTATAGAAAATGACAAGTAGAGGAGAAATTAAAAGTATGAGAGAAACCTATGACAGCAAACTGAAATCCTAAGAAAATGGACAATTCCCTAGTAAAAATACACATTACCAAAATCAATCCTAAAATATGATAAATATAAGTAGACCAGTTAGCACAGAAAAGCTTGCTATATACTTTAAAAACTTGCGTTGGAAAGACCCCAGGATTACATGAATTCATAGCTGAGCCTTAGTTGACATTTAGTTAATTCTCATGTTATTTTTAAATAGTCAAAGCCTAGAGCAAAAAAAAAGGGGGACCCTCTTCATTTTCATGTTTAATATCAGAGCTTGATATATAGTTGGCATATTTCATGTAATCCAAGATGCCAATGATTGCGAAATTCATGTTATTCTACGTACCAGGACAAAAACACTTTGTTAGCACTTAGAATTTTTACTTTATATTTACTCAAATTTAGGCTTATTTTAAAAGATTATCTTCTGTCACTCTTGTGCATCATAAAAAAGAAAATGTTTTCATACTAAGAGGAGTCAAGCCCTTCTGAATCACTTTTCAATTCAAAGCTACTGATGTCTGTGTTTTTCTGTAAAATACTGTCCTCTACTGCATCAAAATCATAGGTAATACCGCCTTTCCCAAGAGAAGGGCCCGTTGTCTCCAGCCTTTTTCCCCCAAACTACTGACTCTCACTTGGCAAGTTTAGACGCTGCATCTCTCTTGTTCTTGCTCTGGGTGTCAGTGGAAGGTTTCAGACAAGTTCACACAGGCACCGGCAAAGACAACTATGTCACAACTTAGGCCTGACCTAAGGCAATCCTCAGTGGCACCTTGATTTCAGAGACACAGTGAAACAATCTGCATCACAAAATTGATGAAACAGTACAAAACCGTAACCTCACATATAGAATACAGGTGCAAACATTCTAGGTAAGGTATCAGCAACCAGAGTCCTGCAATACTTCAAAGAAATAATGACCAAACACCAGACCCTCAAATCCGAGGAGCAGTTGGGCCATCAACAGGAAGAGAATATGAGTAAAGATGATCAAGCCTTGACTAGAACAGTGCTAGTATCACTTTTTCAGAAGAACAATACTTGACCAGGGGCCCAGAGACCCAGGTTATAATCTTAGCTCAGTCACTGAGCTTCTGTGTGACTTGGACCTGTATGTGTCACTCCCTGGTCTCAGTGTCCTCAAGAAAAAGAAGGGCACACCCAGGGGCTTTTCCAGCTCTGATATTCTGAGAGCCTGTGAATCTAGGACAGTGTCTCATCCGTGAATAATCCAGCCCGGGTTTTGTACAGAACTTGGTGAAAGTCAAACCCTCAGTTATTCAGGTAGAAAACTGGTCACACTGCCCAATAAATTCTCCTGCTCTTTAATTTCACACAACAGTGCAGAGTCTAACCACAAATACAGTGAAAACAAAAAATTGCCAAGTTCCCCTCCCCAACTTATTCCAGACAAATGTTCATGTCCTGACTTCTTTCTGACCCCCTATTAAAGCCTCAGGAGGCCTCCTGTGCAAAGCCCTTGGTGAGTCCAGGACAAGGCACTGAGCCTGCTTTTACTGCCGCCTCAGAGATTTCTCACACGCTCACTCTCTCTTCCTGCAGCTCCTTATTCTCCTCTTGATACTTCTTTTATTTAAAATGAATTTACATATATTTATTTACTTTTTTATTGTGGAAAAATATACTTAACATAAAACTTACCATTTTAACCACTTTTGAGTATACAATTCAGTAGCATTAGGAGCATTCACATTGTTGTACAACCTATCTATCTAATTTTTACATTAAAAAAAATAACCACATGACCTTAGTGACAAATTCAAATAGCACCTGAAGGCATCAGTAAAAAATTAGTCTCCTAGCCATTTGTTCCAAAGGAAATCACTCTTAAACATTTCTTGTGGATCTTTCCAGAATTATTTTTAATTTATTTATCAGTATATACAGTATGTACAGTACATATTTTTAAAATATTTATACAAGCAGTTTTTTTATTTTTAAAGATTTATGTACATTGTGCTGTCATTCCCTTTTCATTTATCTTGGAGCTGTTTCTGTGTCAACACATACAGCTCTACCTCAATCTTTTTGTTATTTTTAAATGTGTGATTATAAGATAATTGATTTAACCAGTATCCTATTTATAGCTTTATATTGTCTCTAGTTTTTTGTTGCTATTGTTTTTTTTTTCTTTTTGTAACTGCTATTTTTGCGACGACAAATAATGTTGCAGTAAGCATCCTTGTACACATAACTTCTCATACATTAGCTACTCATATCTGGAGTCTCAGTTCTTAACGGTGGAATTCCAGGATCAAAAGGGATATGCATGTAACTACTTTATTTTAAAGACTCTCTTCTTTGTAAAGTCTAAACGTGAAATGGTTTTGTTTCTCAAACCATCACTTTCAACTGTGTTATTTTGAATACCCTTCGGGCTTTTAAGGGCATCTTGAGCAGATTCCATACCTTTCTAGTCCATTTAAAACTTCAAAGCTGAGTCAGAGCTCTCCCTTTCCCTTGAGAGACTTGGAAGGGCTCCTTCAATGATTGAAACAGTGGAGGAATGGAAGTGAGGGAAAAGGCAAACCCTTCTTGACTTTAAACATCTCTTGTTGGCTATGTTGCTTCTCTGGCTAACCAGGTAGATGGTTGATGTTATCTGTCTGGCAGGCATCAAGATTGTTTGTTCTTTGGCAGGACCTTGTGAGGCCTCCTTCTCTGTTGCACAGTTCTCTGATGTGAGCAACATGGCTTTAGCTCACCCTCTTCCACTCCATCTTAGCTCTCACCACTGGACCACTGGAGTCCACTTCACAGCTGTTGCTCCCTGAATGGGTAACCATCTTGGATGGAGTGCTGGCAAGATAATTCTGTAGGGTCTTCTCAGTCCATGAAACAACGAAGTGTCCTTGCCACACTTGGAGTCTGCATTCACTGGACTTTGGGAGGAGGGGAGGGGAAAGCATCCCTTCTTCCCTCTCCCAAAGAAGAAAGGAAAATGCTCTCAAGGAGATTGTAGTAGTCTTTTCTCATAAGACCACCACCATTCCTCCCATTCTTCCCAGTTTTCTTAAATTGACTCAGCCTGAAGTTGAGGTGTGGTGACGGTAGCTGTGCCGGGTTTGCTTCCTTCCAGACACCCTGGGGAGGTATTTGCCCCATCTGAAAGTGATCAGTTGATGGCTCTCTTGAAAATGTATGCATATCTAGTTTTTCTTACTCGTGTCTAATAGTATGAGCTTTGGTTTTAAATGTAATTTAAGAAGCGAAAAAGTCCCTCTCAATTTCTTGTTACATGCATTTATCTATTTACAAATTACTCTCCAAAAAGGTTATATGATGTACACTATCATCAACAGCAAATGGGAATGCCTGTTTACCTAAACCCTCCCTAACACTCGCCTCAACATTTCTGAAGATCAAAGCTCCTGGCAGAACCAAACTTCTCAATTTACTTTGTCTTCTACAGGAGCAGGAAGAAAAAGAAACCAGACTGTGAATACAGAGTCCCAATCCCCTGCACCACCAGACTTGACACACTGCCAATCCATTGCAATTTTTTGGAGGGAGTTGCAGTCAAGGACTCCGCTTTCCTTCCCCAATCCCAACCAGCCATGCTCATACACACATCTACATTTCTATGTCAGATGCCTCCATTCAGAGTCCTCCTTGTTGGGGGCCTTGGATGAGGCGCTCTTCTCTACTTTGACTCAGTATATTTCCACTACTAGCCCTTCTCTCTCTCTCCTTCTCCCTGGCCCTCAGGTCCATAAATAGGCAGAAGCATTTTGCTCAGGGCTTTTTGACAGTGAGATGATTGCCCTCATATGTACTGCATTCACCTGGAAAGTTTTCAAAATATGTACATTAAGAACCTAAATGCCCAGCAATAAGGATGGTACAAATAAATTTTGGTGCATTTATAATGTAGAATACTATGTAGATATTAAAAGTGATAATGGAGATAAAAGAAAAGATGCTTATCACTGGTGGTTCAAAGCAGCGTGTACACTATATTTGCAATTATGTAAAGAAAAAATATGCAGACAGGAGAGCTACCAATGGTTGCCTCTGGGTGGTGAGGTAATGCATGTTTGATTTTCTCGCCTATCTGTATTTTCTTATCTAGGATGACCATGTATTATTTCTGTAATAAGAAAAAACAATGAAAGTTATTATTTTTAATGTGCATACTCTTTGAATGAGTGATTCTATATCAAGAACTCATCTTAAGAGTACAATTTTAAGCATGCATGAAAAAATTTAGCTAAAGTAATGTTTATTGCAAAGTTGTTTACAATGAAGCAATCTAGTGAAAATCTAGAAATAACTTAATTTCCAGTGTTCAGAGATTGGGAAAACAGATTTTAATACATCCATAAGTTATATTAGGCAGCTAAATTAAATATTTAATTACCTGAAAAGAGGCTCATAGTATAGTAATGGTTTTTTTAAAAACAGCAGGTTACACAACACTGTATTTCCATAATCTATGACCCAGAAATTCCACTTCTAGGAAATACTAGCACAAAGAATCAAGTGTAAATATCTTGACTGTGTCATTTCAGTGAAAAAGTAGAAACTACACAAATTTTATCAGAAGAGAATGCTGAAACAAATGATAGCACACTCATATAGTGGACTACTGATAACCATGAAGATATAAAATAGGACATCAAAATCATGAAATGTAGGGGAGAGGAGTAAGAAAGTGTAGACTTTCAAAGAGTGTGTTTGAGCTTATATGACTACCAGGCTAAAACAGGTAGATATAGTAATGGTTTAGCATACTTGAAAACCAGGGTAACCACAAATCAAAAACATATAATAGATTCACAAAAATCAGAAAGAAGAGAACTCAAGCATATTACAAAAGAAAACCATCAAACCACAAAAGGAAAAACAGAAAAGAAAGGAACAAAGAAGAAATGTAAAATCAACTGGAAAACAAGGTTTAAAATGGCAATAAATACATATGTATCAATAATTACATTAAAGGTCAGTGGACTAAATGCTCCAATCAAAAGACATGGAGTAGCAGACTGGATAATAAGACAAAAAGCTACAATATGCTGCCTATAAGAGACCCACTTTATGGTGAAGGACATACATAGATTGAAAGTGAAGTAATGAAAAAAGATACTTCACGCAAATGGAAATGACAAGAAAGCAGGAGTAGCAATACTCTTATCAGACAAAATAGACTTTAAAACAAGTCATTAAAAAAATAAAGAAGGACATATAGCAGACTACTCAGAAACTTAAAAACAGTTAAATTCCTATCAGCTCATACAAAAAATGTCATGATATTCTTAGGTGAAGATATACCCATATGGAGGAATTGTGAAATACATTCTAAAACTTTTATTTCCATACTGTTTCAGTAGCTTTACCACAAGCATCTATCATCATTCTACTTCTGTCTTAATGAATTTGACTATTCTAGATCCTGCATATAAATGAAATTTATACAATATTTGTCATTTTGTGACTGGTTTATTACATTTGGCATAATATTTTCAAGGTTCATCTTTATTGTAGCATGTGTCAGACGTTTATGCTTTTTTAAGGCTGAATAATATTCTGTTGTATGTATATACAGTATTTTGTTTATCCATTCATCTATTGATGAACATTTAGTTTGCTTCTACCTTTTGACTCATGTGAATAATGCTGCTGTGAACACAAGTACGCAAATATCTGTTCGAGTCACTGCTTTCAGTTCGTTTGGGTATAAACACAATTGGAATTACTGGATCATACAGTAACTCTACATTTCATTCTCATCAACAAGGGTTATTTTGGTTTTTTTTTAACATTTTTTATTGATTCATAATCATTTTACAGTGTTGTGTCAAATTCCAGTGTTCAGCACAATTTTTCAGTCACTCATGGACATATACACACTCATTGTCACATTTTTTTCTCTGTGATTTATCATAACATTTTGTGTATATTTCCCTGTGCTATACAGTGTAATCTTGTTTATCTATTCTACAATTTTGAAATTCCAGTCTATCCATTCCCACCCTCTACCCCCCTGGTAACCACAAGTCTGTATTCTCTGTCCATGAATCTATTTCTGTCCTGTATTTATGCTTTGTTTTTGTTTGTTTGTTTGTTTTTGTTTTTTAGATTCCACATATGAGCGATCTCATATGGTATTTTTCTTTCTCTTTCTGGCTTACTTCACTTAGAATGACATTCTCCAGGAGCATCTATGTTGCTGCAAATGGCATTATGTTGTCGGTTTTTATGGCTGAGTAGTATTCCATTGTATAAATATACCACATCTTCTTTATCCAGTCACCTGTTGATGGACATTTAGGTTGTTTCCATGTCTTGGCTATTGTAAATAGTGCTGCTATGAACATTGGAGTGCAGGTGTCATCCTGAAGTAGATTTCCTTCTGGATACAAGCCCAGGAGTGGGATTCCTGGATCATATGGTAAGTCTATTCCTAGTCTTTTGAGGAATCTCCACACTGTTTTCCATAGTGGCTGCACCAAACTGCATTCCCACCAGCAGTGTAGGAGGGTTCCCCTTTCTCCACAGCCTCTCCAGCATTTGTCATTTTTGGATTTTTGAATGACGGCAATTCTGACTGGTGTGAGGTGATACCTCATTGTAGTTTTGATTTGCATTTCTCTGATAATTAGTGATATTGAACATTTTTTCATGTGCTTTTTGATCATTTGTATGTCTTCCTTGGAGAATTGCTTGTTTAGGTCTTCTGCCCATTTTTGGATTGGGTTGTTTATTTTCTTCTTATTGAGTCGTATGAGCTGCTTATATATTTTGGAGATCAAGCCTTTGTCGGTTTCACTTGCAAAAATTTTCTCCCATTCTGTAGGTTTTCTTGTTTTATTTCTGGTTTCCTGTTTTTTTGGTTTTTTGAGGTAATAAAATTACTTTAAAATTTACCATCATGATGGTTGCACATATCTGTGAATATACTAAAAGCTATTGAATTGTAAAGTTTAAATGGGTGAATTGTATGTTGTGTCAATAAATAAATTTGTTTTTTAAAAAAGAAAAAAAGAAAAAGGACATTTGCTTAAGAGCACTAGGGCTGAGCCCTTCTTAAACTTCTATCCTCAAGAAGGGCTAGATAACCAGAAAGCTTCTCAACTTCAAAGGACTTACCAGCGTCAACTGTGTTGGATTCTGGACATCTAGTTTCAGGGAGTCTTGTGCTCATGAAAATTCTCCCTCTGGCTGTGTGGGGCCACCATGCATTAAACATTTGGTGACAAAAGTGGGTTGGAGAATGTCCATTTTATTAACTTAATTATTTTTAATATACTGTTTACTTCTGTTTCCCACAGATGTTCCCCTCTGTATCTTGTTCCTGCCCATCCCATGGAGCTTACTGTTGACAAGTGAAGCCTAGGAGACAGGTTCCCTGCTAAGACTCATAATGGCAACTCTTTCCAAAGGCTCCCATCATCCCAGCCAGCAGCAGCAGAAGATGTCTCTCACCTTTTAAAAGCTTGCTGAGGGTTGAAAAGTTAACCTGAAAGTCATTTAGGGGCATGACTGTAACATGAAAAAAAAAAAACTAACAATAATCTACTAATTACTCAGTCCCTCTGGTTCACACAAAACGAGCATCCTTACATGTAAGGACCAGAAATCTTCCAACTTGCTTTATAGGAAATAATTTAATCTGTGTTCCTGCAACAATCCTTACCTGTTGTGTTATTAGAATTCTGGAAGGCATCTGCCTTTCCTGTTCAAAGATGATGCTGTTGCTGCCCTTACTTCTTGCGATAGATGTCTCACATTAGCATCATCTGTAAGTTTTTTAGGTATGCACCTAGTGTTCCTATGAATATTCACTTCATCTCTCTAGGCTTCTTTCTTCATTTTAAAAATGAGAATGTTGAACTAGAGTATTTCTAAACTCTTTGCCAGTTTTGATATTCTATAACTTATACCTAAATAAGTTACAGAGGAAAATATTTATTTGGGGGACATTTTTCTTCTTTTAAGACATTTAGTCTCTGTTGGCATCCCTTTTTATCTATCTAGGACCACCGACATATTAGGCTCTCCTGCCTCTGATTAAGCCAGAAATCAAGAAACCACACAATCTAGTTCCAATCTACCTGCCCAGTTATCCTCCATTGCTTTTCTCAAAGATCCCTCCAGTTCTGTCAGAAATGGACTGCTTGCCTTGATTTCTGCCTCTGAGTTCATGCTCATGCTATTTCCTCTACCTGGAATATCTTCTCCCATCTCTGCCCTTTGAAATCATAGCTATCTTAAACCAAGTCAAGTTCCCTTTTCCCTGTGAAGATTTCTCTGTGTGGTCCTTAAGAGTAGAATGCATAACATATCTGTATCCTTAGTACCTGTCACAACACCTTAAACCAGCAAATGATTCCAGAATATTTGATGCTTATATTATCATTTGAATTCTTACTCCTTGTTTAAATATCTTAGCTCTACTACAAAACTACAGGGACCATGTACATGATTCTTTGCTTCTAGCAACATATTGCACAAAATGAACACCAATAAGAAGGAGAATCATATCCCTTTTGCCTCTAGGTTCTGAACAATAGAAATATAAATCCAAGAAATTTACACAATAATCTAAATATCAGCTTTTTAATGGTAATGTTAGATTGGAGTACAGCCTCTATTAGAAGTCAAAATGAGTTTCATACTCTTTCCTCCCAAATTGAACTTAACCACCCAAGCTTAGGCAGAACTTGTACAAACACAGCCCATCTATAGAAGCAGGGTCAGTTCTAGTTAGTCTGCCATATGAAGAAGAGAAGAATGCATATCTTCTGTGGGCAGGATCATTCCACAGAAAGCCAAGAAAGGGCTTGGCTATGTAAATGCAATGATACTTTTTCTAAAACAATAATCACACAAGTCATTCTATTTCCCGCAAGAAACAAGTGGGAGGTGAAAGAACAAAGAACTGAAGCTTTCTCCCTAACACTTCCGAGAAAGCAGAACTATGTTTTGGACCATGGCAAGAAATCATGGAAAGGGACAAGTTATCTCCTACACTTGACAAATATTTGTGGAAAAAACAACAGCAAAAGATAATAAAATAAAAGATATTGTCACTCTGATAATAGTTCATTCTTAGAATGTGCCATTCACAAACCAACCACAGCCCTCTATATAGTAGTGCAAACTGGAGCTAGCCTTTGTAGGTCAGTTTGAGGTCAGGTAGGGAGCATCTTAGGAAACTGAGCTGGGTCTGAATTTCAATGCCTGCTGTTACTAGTTGGTTTAAGACTGAGAGGCCTGGGAATTCTAGTGGCTTTCAAGTCAATTTCCAGGTAAAAACTCTGGGGCCTTATTTTAAATTCCAAGTGGAACAAAATTAAAAGGGAGTCAAGGTGATGAGCCAAGAAGTCAAGAGGGTGGAGTGTAGAGGTTACCTTTTTCTTAAGAAGGATTAGCATGAGTGACAGGAAGAGGGGACCTTTAGGGCTGAATCTTTAGAGTTCCAGTACTAATGTCAATCCATTGATTCAAGGTTCTAGGTCTCAGATAGTATCATGGGAGATTCTACAGCAAGAACAATGGCTCTCCCCATCCTAAAACATCACACCTGCCAATGTGACACAGGGGTGCCCTTCCATTTGATTTACCTTGAACTCCCCCACCCTACTTAAGTAAACTCATTAATGTCACAAACAATTCAGGCAGAAATTTTGTCTTCAGAAAGTTTCTGTTAAAATGTGTGTTTTCTCTAGTTCCCTATAGTAATATCTCAATTTATAATTCAGCTGGCTACCTGAGTAATTCCATATTATGAGACACTTCACAAGTTACCTTCAAGTAATGGCCCAGAGTAATATTAAGACCTAAATTAAAAAGCTTACCAAAAGCTTGTGAATCAAAAGGTCAATTCAATTCAACATGCATTATTAGAAGAAAAGGAGTATTATATATGACAAATTTGTTCAGTAAAAAGCAACATCAATTATTCTGAAGATGGAACCCATTAAGCCATTTCTGCCAAAATCAGGCACGAAACAGGAAATTTCCAACATCATTGTTGTTGACCATTATTTTGTAGATTCTGGCAAACACACTATGATGAGGGAAAAAAGTTTTTCATTGTTATAAATACTAAGAAGATACTAAATTATTCATTTTTTATAATATAATTGTTTATCCAGAATTTTTTAGATTCTCTTAAAAAATTTAATGGAGTTAAAATTAAATTAGGTAAAGTGGCTGGATATAAGATAAAATTTAAAGCCTAATTGTTTTTCTTTACATAAGTCCACTATGTAAATGGGGAAAATATTTCCTTCAAAATAGTGACAAAAACCAAAAAATGTTTAGTAATAAATTAACTAGAAAGGGAGAAGTACTTCCAGAATAGCAGAATAAGGACCTCCAAAGACTTACACCTTCTTGAAAGCAACAAGAACACTCACAAAGTTGTCAAAATCAACTTTTTCAGAACTGTGAAAATTAAAGCCCATAAAAACCTGAGGAGCATTTATTCAAATAAAATGGCTGAATCTCAATAAGAACAGCAAGCTTTGTGGCATTTTAACCTGCTCTAGTCCCATTTGCCTCACCCTAGTGCTGCAGTAGTCTGAAAAACCAACAGCCTCACAACTATGACAATTGTGAAAAACAGCAGTCTAGCAGCCACTGGAGAGAACATAAGCCCCATCCAGAGAAAACTGTCATTATTTGACCTGTCAGGCAGCTCCCTGGAAAAGTCACATAAACAGGACTTGTCTTTATTTGACCTGACTCAGGTCTTCATCACGGAGGAATACTCTATCCCAGAGGGTTTGACAAAGACAACCAGTGACAACTTTTTAATATCACAGCTGCCTAAAGTAGTAATTCCCATTGGAAGAAATAAGAAGCTGGCCAAAAAGACTTAAAAGAAAATCTGGAGAATGAGATGTCCAGATTTGAAAAGTTCTGACACATTCCTGGGAATGTAGAAAGCCAAGTGCACTTGCAGGGTTGTGTGACTATCCAGAAAAGACCTAAGAAGTCCATAATCTCTCACCTGTGGCTGACTTGGAGGCTCTGAAAAGCAGGAGGTGAAGGCTAAGGCAGAGCTGTAGACTTCTGGAGCATTGAATTCTTGCCTCAAGACACATATACACAGAGGTCTTCAGCAATGGATGGGAAATTTATTGGTTCAAGTCATTTAATAAAATCTCCGTTCCATCATTAACTGCTAAGCTAAGCGGGCAGAAACTTTAGTGGCTACACAGGACAAAAGATACAGATTTCACAAAATAAGTCCAGGAAAGTCACTAAACAAGCAAACCATAGCAGCAGCTACAACAACAATTGCAAAAAGAAACAAAAACAGACCCTGAGGTTGGTGGGTGGAATATGATTTACAGATTTGTCACATTATACAATTTAAAATGTCCTTTTCTTAACAAAAAAAAAATTATGAGACAAAAAAATAGGAAAGTATGGCCTAATACACAGAGGGCAAAAAGCAGTCAGTGGAAACTGTCCCTGTGGCATTTTAACCTGCTCTAGTCCCATTTGAAGCCTAGATTTTGGACTTACTAGACAAAATAATTAAGTCAGCCATTGTAAATATGTTCAAAGAATTTTAAACAATCACATATAAAGAGTTAAAAGAAAGAAAATGATGTCTCATCAAATAAAGAATATCTATAAAGACATAAATTATTTTTAAAACGAACAAAGTTAAAATTCTGAAGTTGAGAATTACAATAAGTGAAATCACAAATTCACTAGAGGATTTATAGCAGGTTTAACAGGTAGAAAAAAGAATCAGCACACTTGAAAATAAGTCAACTGCAATAATTCAGTCTGGAGAACAGGAAGAAAAAAAAATGAAGAAAGCCTCAAAGACTCGTGTGACACCATCAAATGTACCAATACAACAAGCATAACAGGAGTACCAGAGGAGAGAAGAGGGATAAAAGGGCAAAAACAATAATTTAAGAAATAATGCCTTAAAACTTCCCAAATTTGATGAAAAACATTAATGTACACATCCAAGAAGATCAACACACTGTAGGTATGATAAACACAAAGAGACCCATATCTGGGCATATCATAGTCAAATTGTAGATAACCAAAGACAGAATCTGTAAGGCAAAAAGAGAAAAGTGGCTCTTCACATACAAAGGATCCTCAATAAAAATTAACAGCTGACTTTTCATCAGAAAGTATGGAGACCAGAAGGAAATGGGATAACATATTCAAAATACTAGAAGGAATAAAAAAAAAACTTGTCAACTAAGAAAGTTTTCCTATATTCAGGAAAACTGTCCTTCAAAAATGAAGGAGAAATTCAGACATTTCAAGGAAACAGGAACTGAGTTTGTGGCCAGCAGATCTGCCCTACAATAAATGCTAATGGAAGTCCTTCTGGCTGAAATAAAAGGACACTAGACAGTAACTCAAATTCACATGAAGAAATAAAAAGGACAAGTAAACATACTACACAGGTAAATATAAAAGGCAGTATAAATGTATTTTTTTGTTTGTAACTTTTTCTCCTAATTTTAAAATAAACTGTATTACAAAGTAATTCATCATAAAACTGTATTAATGAATTTATAATGTAAAAAAGGGTACAAATAATATTTGTGCAAAAATAATAGCACAAAGAAAGAGGAGGGAATGGAGCTATATTGGAGCAAAACTTTTTATACTATTGAAATTAAGTTGGTATTACTCCCAAGTAGATTATTTAAGTACAGATGTTAATCACAATGCCCAAGGCAACCACTAAGAAAACAAACAAACAAATAAATAAATATATGTGTGTGTGCATGTGTGTGTATAATCAAAAGAAACACAGTAGATCTGAGGATTTAGTAGATAGAATTAAGGACAATCATTTTAAACAAGTGTCAATCTAAAATTAAAGATTCAAATTCCTGGGACATAAAGTCTATTTGCTATAGTGTGGGTCATATCCACTACTGTGGTCAAAAGAGTGAGGTTCCAAAATTGGCAGATCTCTAGAATTGCATAGGAGAAATTTTCCCAAAGAAGTGTATTTGGAAAAGAAATAAATAAATTATGACTACCAAATGTTTTAACACTTTGTTAACTAGAATTTTAATAAATCAAAATGGTCTATTTAATGTGACTCTGCCAGATAATAATATGCAGAAAATTTGTATTATACTATAAATGCACGTATATTTGTGAATGGAGCAATGTGGATTAATAGTGACTGGGTAGGAGATTAGAGAGTAGAATGCTATGTCAAATTTTTGAAATAGTGAAATAGGAGATTGGTTTCCTAAGGAAGTTTGAAACAGCAAGATCTATTTTCATTACCTAAGTGCAATATTGACTCTAGTTATAACTCATGTGAAATTAAATTGACATAAACCTGAATAAACTGTAGTTGGTTTAAAGATTCCAAACAAAGTTAAAAGATAAATGAGAGATTGGGGAAAGTACTTGCAACACATACAACATATTAACACACAACAGATATAGAGTTACTATCTATAATATATAAGAAATTCTTACATTTCAAAAAGAAAAAGACCAGTAACTCAGAAAGAAAAATGAACTAATTATATGAATAAGCAATTTACAGAACAGAAAATCCAAAAGGGGCAAAAAGAGAAAACATGAGCAGCTTCACTAGTAATCAGTGAAATGCAAATTAAAGGAACAACTATTCATTTATCAGAATGGCTAAAATTATACAAAGCAAATTGGTATAGCCTTTTAGAAGGTGTTCTATTAACATTTTAAAAAGATCAATCTCATACCTGGGAGTCAACACCTCGGAAATTAAAGTACCAGGGCATTTGGATATACATATAAGGATGTTTATTAAAACACTGGTGGCAGTGGCAATTGTTTAAAAAGAATTTGAATGTCATGAGTAGGGAAACTCTTGAATACATTTTGGTACATCCATACTGGGGAACATTATGCAGCCTCTAAAATAAAAGAATGAATTAGAGCTATACCTGTTGAATTGGAAGGATTTTTATGAGATTGTTTAATGAGAAAAGCAAGAAGCATGGAAATGTTTACACTATGATTCCTCATTTTGTAAAATAAAGATATATAGATAAGATACAGATCTAAATATATATCTATAAGATATATATTTATATCTATCTATCTATCTATCTATCTATCTATCTATCTATCTATCTATCTTAGCATGCTTAACTTTTAATAAGTTGAGAGTAATGAGGGGAGAATCAGGTAAGAAAAGACTGAAAAAGAGGGTGTCCAAAAGAAAACACAGCCTACACGAAATAATTCCATGTGTGCATATATGGATGGACAGATGCATAAAAATATGCATGAAATGTGATCATCAAAACATTAACAGTAGTTATTTCAGGGTTTGGGGGTTTATTTCCTTCCTTATACGTTATGAATTTGAATTTTTATAGTAAGTAAAGTTTATATACAATGATAGAAGGGTTATTTATTTTAAAATATGTATGTGGCCATTGCCATGGAGAATGAAGTTGAGTCAGAAATATTTTCTGCCTTGCAGAAATACCCTACCTTGTAGACTCTGACCATTAATAGAGAGACAAGAGGATACAGTCAGCTGTCACATGAAGACCAACTTCGTGAATGCTGTAACAGAAGCACAGGGTGCTGGGAAAGACATCAGTTGATCTCACAGATCCGACTGAGAAGATGTGGAAGAACTTCGGTAAAGGAGAAGCAATATGCGTTGGATCTTGAAGGCTTGGGAGCAATTTAACAGGTAAAGATGGGAATAAAGAGAAATCCAGGATAAGGGAACAGAGTGAGCAAAACACAGGGGGGGGGCATTAAAAATCCAGGGTATATTCAAAGAACGGCACTTGGCCCAACTCAGTACAGCTGGAACACAGGTGTTGAGTGGACAGAAAATTTAAAAGGTATGCTGGTTTCCAATTGTGAAAGCAGTTTAGACTGTACCCCAAGTGCAGAGAGGAGTTACTGCAGTCTGTGTGTAGGGTGGGTGGGAGGTGGGGGAAATGCTTTGTTTTGTTAAGAGAATGACATTCTTCGTTCTGCTTCTGCTTTCGAGGTGGGGAGAGACAGGGGATAAGAAAACCAGTTAGGAAACTATTAAAATGATTCAGGCCTAGGTAATCAACAGCTAACAAGGGCAGAAATGTGGGAATACAGAGGAGGGGAAGGATTCCAGAAACATTTCTGAGGTAAACAGGGCAGGCCTTGGTGGAAGATGGAAAACCTGTGCATGGCAACTGAGGACTTGGGGATACTCCAACTGGAAAAAGAACATTGGGATTGAAGGTAGGAACTATGTCGGGAGAAAGATTCCAATATCTTGCAGAATATAGGAGGACTGTTGAGAATAATGGGCTAAGAGTAAGGAGAAATTCTGAGATGAAACAAAAGCCCTATAAAGTTCAGAAGGACAAATCCTCAATCTACAATCACAGAACTGAGGAGCTGTTTCTGGTCTCTGGACTTAGCTGCCCTGAGGAGACGTTAAACCCACGTGCCTTCTTAACTAAAGCAACCCCCAAGAAAGAGGATCAAATCTGTCTCCCTCACTTTCTGTCTGTTCCAAATGCACAGGTCAGGCTGCACAGAAAGAACGAGAGATCTGGAAGAGACCTGGGTAGAATCTCAGGCACAATTCCTGCACTAGGGAAATCCAGCTTTTTGCTCACTGCCTTGAGGAAACCCTTGGGTATTCTTTCTTCCTCTAATGTCCCCCTTCATTAGTACCCTTTCTGTGAAAAGAAACCTCTTGGGTAACATAGTGCATAAGACATCTAAGAACGTCACTACCCAGCTTCCCTCCCTTCCCTCCTCGCCAGCCAAGGGTTTCCTCCACGCAGTAGAGAAAATGTGGGGCTTCCCAACGAGCACAACACGTCTGAGGTTTTAAAGTAAATGAAAATGTGGAAAGTCTCTCCAAGATCATCTCCATCTCTCTCATCCTGTGACTTTTTAAGGGTGTCTTGAACACAAAGCTCATGCATATTTTTCATGGGTAAACATCTTGTTCGGGTTTCCTTTTAACAATCCTGGGAAAAGCAACGTTCTCATCTGATAATAAAGTGGGTACAAACTCAACGTAAAGCATTTGGAAAACCTAGAGAGGATAAAATAAGAATATGAATTGGTAACTCCATCTTAGAAATAAAAATGGATATTTGGGACCCAAGCTTGAGGCTCCACGGCCCCGGGGCCAGGTCCTCCGGCAGCCGCAAGCCCAGGCTGAAAGAAGGCGCCCACGGAGGGGGTCTGGGAGCCCAGCGGCTGGAGGCCGGGCTGCCCCAGGGGACCGGACGCGGGAGCGGGCAGGAGAGCGCGGCGCGCAGGGTCCCCGGGGCTCCGAGCCGTCCTAGCCTGCGGGCGCTCCCGGCCGAGCGCTCGGTCTGGCGCCGCGTGCGGGGCGGTGCCACGGGAGGGGCTGGACGCGCGGCCCCGCCAGGGTCCGCCGGCGGCAGCCCCGCAGGCACCGCGCGCCCCGCGCAGACCGCAGAGCCCGGCGCCGCCGTCCCGCCGCCTCCGCGCTCTGCTCCTCGCGCGGCGACGGGCGCGGCGCTCCGCTGTGCTGCCCCCGCCCCTCCCCGTCCCTTCCGGCCCCGCGCACCCGCGAGAGACCCGGGCGCCGCGGGGTTGGCGCTCCTCGGCGGTTCCGGACCTGGTGAGGTGAGCAGCGCGCCCTTGAGGGTCCCAAATTCGGGATTTTGTGGGGACCTCTCTGTGGACATGATATGTCTACAAAACATCAAACACTGAGGTACAAAGTGGAAAGGAATGGGAGCACTTTGTCTCCTCTTCAGAATCTGGGCTGCTTTTTCGGAAACGGTAAAGAAACTACCTTCGAAACTGGAAGCGAGCCCGAGGTCACTGAGCAGGGATGCCCGTGGCAGCTTCCTGAGGAGAGGGAGGAGAGCATTGGTGTTTGTTGGGAAGAGGGGCTGCGGCTGTTGTGTTTGCTTGAATAAGCGACAGACTGTTTAGACGGAACTGCAGGGAGAGAGCCTCCTCGCCAGGCTTGTCCCATCTGCCTGGCAGGGGCGCGTTCACCCAGGGGTGCAGGGCGGCAGATAGGGTGGACTTCCTCACGGAGATTGTGAAGTCCTGAAGAGAGAAAGTTTTATTGCACCGCGGTCTGTCGAATTGCCTTGTTCTGGGCCGAGGAGAGTCTCCTGGGAGCTGCAGCATCCTTGTACCTGGCGAGCACTCGTCTCCTACTTGGCTCTATCCGGAAACTTGAGGCCACTTGTTTGAACTTGGCGTCTGAATGGTGTGTGTCTAGGTATATATGCGACACTGCAGAATCCGAACCTTGAGGTTTTTTTTTAATCGAGTTTTGTTGTTAACATTTTAGAATAGAAATCTGTGGGGCGAGAAGTCTTGGCATGCTCTTACTCTTCCCTTTGTTGGTTTCCTAGGTACATGCCTGCATGAATAATAGGCAAATTATGTCCTAGCCTATAATGAAATGTCTTTTCTGGTGTAGTCCTTTGAACCAGGATATGGAGGGTAACATTAAATTATGGCATCTCCACGTAAAAGTGAGAGATTTTGAGGTGGGGATTAAAAGCTGGAAAAATTGTTGATGCAATTGTATGAGGCAGCAAGGCCTGCAAAGGAAAACTGATTTTTCTCCACCAACGGCTAAATGCAGCATAGAAGGCCTCCCTGCAGGCTGAGTAGCAGCCAGGCTTGCAAAACAGTAGCTTCTTCCTTTGCTGCAGTTGGAGCAAAAGGGTGTGGAGACAAATGGCTGAGGAAGTGATTTGTATGTATTGTTAAGGTAGTTTGAGTCTGGAGAAGAAAATGCCTTGGCAGGCTTTGCTTGAGTTAAGAATCCTTTGGGAGGGGAATGGTGGCTCTCTGGTCCCTATTTTGCCAGCCTAATTCCACTTCAGGGCTGCCAGTGTCTCTGGAGTGCTCCCTATATTTCCCCTTCTCTTTTGCCTCCAGCTTTTAGCTTCTCCCTGTTCCCCAGTAAAGTCTAGCATTAAGCCTGGTCAGAGGCAGAGTTATGATAGCCTGGGGATAGAGAATTTCCAAGTCTAGTGAAGCAGAATTGTGGCCCAAGGGTAGGTGGGATGAAGCAACTTCCAGCCTAGACTTCCCGCCCAGGAGGCACTCAGAAGAGTAGGAGAGTAATGATGAAGGGAAAGAGGTTCTCTGGGGAGGACAGTAGACGCTTAACAGTTTGTTTCCTGCTGAAGGTTTTAATCGTTCCTTATTTGTTGTTTGATCATAGGGCCATTTCCAGATGGGGTTGATGTTGTAGAGAACATCTCTGAAAAGTCTCCCCTTCTCCCGAATTTGCATTTCTTTCTGCTCTCTTGTAGGTTTTCAGAGAGTAAGTGGGGGCTGAGGGAGAGAGGAGAAAAGCACTGAGGCTCTGACCTTCCACAGAGATGGTGGAAGGTGAACTGACTTGGGGCCCACAAGATGGATTTGAAAGCTGAAAAGAATGTTCCACATTTAGTTAAAAATTAGACTGTTTATTTTGCAGAAAGGTGTTGAGAACCCTAACATTCATATGCAGTTACTGATGAATTTTACCTTGATAAATGATGCACATTCCTACCTCTTTTTATAACATGTTGAAGGACATGTTATTATGAAAAATTTCAGACGTACAGAAAAGTTACCTACCTCTCTTACAAACTTATAATCATCTTCAGACGTAAACTGTTAATAAAAATCAGATTTTGCAATCCAGGCATATGTTATCTGGTCCTGGACAGAGCTTGAATTAGAAGGTGTTTAAGAAATAGATGTGTGAAGGAAATTAACATTTCTGGGGGCGGGGGTGGCGGGGATAGGATCTTATTCTTCTGACTCTTGCTTTAGATCTTAGGCAAATCTCTTAATTGCTTCCTTTTTGCCATTGTTAAAACATCAGTTGGATTATATCAATCCCCTGTTTAACACCCTCCAATGGAATAAAATCCCTCACACTTGTAATAAAATCCAGTTCTCTACCAGGACCTACCAAAGCCCTGTGCGATCTGGCCTCTTTGACATATTCTGTCACTCTCCCCTCACTTTACCGTCTTCCCTGCTCTTCTCTGCCTGCACACTCTTCCCTCAGATATGTGCACTGCTTCTTTCCTTAGTTCATTCAGGGCTCTTTTCGAGTGTTACTTTCTCCATCCTTGACCACCTGATCCAAAACAGTGCTTTGTCACTCCCTGTTCTCTGACCCTGCTTTAGCTGTCTTTACTGCACTCATCATTACCTGGTATTTTATAGTATGTCTGTTTCTATGTTAATCATCCATATGTCCGCCACTCAAATGTAAGTTTCATAAAGACAAGATTTTTTTTTTATCCATGGCTCTGTTTATGTTTGGCATATTGTAAGCAATTAATAAATAATTATTGAATTAACTAGATAATTAAATGACACAAACAAGACCTTGCCTGCCATGAGGGTTGCAGAATGCTTGGTAAAATACTAGAAGTCCTTGTAAGTAATTCAGGTTAATCAATGTTTTATAGGTGAGTGATGATCCTGGGGCTCAGTAGCCACTTGTATCGTCACAGTGCTTCGAAGTTGAGTCCTGTGCCAGAAACTGGGTTATTTTTGACAAACCCTCATCCCAAAAAGATATAGACTTTTCAATCCCAGAAATTTCCCACATGCCCCTTGCTAGTCACCCCCACCTCCCAGCAGCAACTTTTGTTACGATTTCTGTTATCACAGATTAGTTTTGCTGGTTCCTGAACATCATATAAACAACATTCACACAGGATATATTTTTGTGTCTGGCTTCTTTTCGCTGGACACAGTGTCTATGAAATTCATCCACGTGAGTCTATCAGTAGCTCATTTCCTTTTATTCCAAGATAGTATTCCACCATATGAATATCTACCATCTATTTCTCCATTCTCTTATTGATGGACACTTGGGTTGATTCCAGTTTGGGGCTATTTTGAATAAAGCTGCCATGAGCATTCCTATAGATTCTGCCTGATTTTGAGTCCTGTGTACTTTATCTGGAAGTCTTCTTTGTGCCACCAGTGCTGAGAAGTCTGGCAGGTTATGGGGGCGGTGACTGATGTGGCACCGCCTGCCGCCCCACATTGCCTTCCGTAGACATCCCCACTGAGCGCTGACCTCCTCCCGCTGCCGAGAGAGGGCACTTGGAAAATGAGTGTCCATGCCAATCGGGCAGCCCCTGAGTGCACTTTCAGTGCTTCTGATCCGTAAAGGAGACTGTAGAGTGCCTGCTGCCACCGCTGCTGTGTCCCCCTCCTCCTCCCTGCTTCCCATCCCAGCACAAGTTGACTCTGATCAGCCACTGAGGATGCTGCCATCGAGGGGTTGAAATATTTATGAACAAGAGTCTTGTTCAGAGCCTGATAAAATATTTATGTGTTTCCATGGGGCATTGGTTTCCATCCGGACTTCTCAAGGTGTTTCTCAGAGACACTTGTCATAATCATGAGCTGCTCCAACAGAGACAGATGATACGGCCAGAGAACATTGGTGATATTGAACCCACCTTGCAGAGCACCTTGCTTTCTAGGGATAGGGGAGAGTGAGCACACAGAAGAATGGGTATCAGTAGTGTCTGGGTCAGGAGAAAGACGCTTGTGCTGACAAAAATGATTCCAGAAGAGCAGGGACGGTTAATGTAGTATCCCTGAAGGTGTGAGTGCAGAGGGGCTGGGGCAAAAGAGCTTGTCATCGTGAGGAGGGATTAATTAAGATGGTGTGCGTTCATTCCAAATAGATGAATGAAATAATCAGCCTTGTAAAGGACACAGTTCCTTCAACACCGATGTAGACAAGGCCTACATAAGACAACTCTGCCGACTGCTATAATTAAGTTATCACACCTGCTATGAAAGTATGGGGGAAGGAGTGGAGGCTAGCCAGAGTTTCCAGGTGGAGGGTAGAGAACTAGCTATTTCAAGAGGGATCATTATTTTCTTCCAAGGAAGAAGCGCCTTTTGAGTCAAGTTCTGAAGGAGATGTGGCTGTTTGACTGGCAGCTGTGGTGTGGAAGGGCATTTCCAGAGAGACAAGTAAGTTGAGCAGACATTCGAGGTGGGGCTGAGTGCTGGTGTGGCTTGAGTAAGGTGAAGAGGTGGGGCGTGGAGGGTCAGGGCAGGTTTGCAGTGAGAGATAAGGCGGGATAACTGAAGGCCAACTTGTAAAGAACCAAGAGCGTGGACTTCACTCTGTTGTAGGTAAACACATAACTTTTGACCTGAGATTGGGTCCAATTTTAAATAATTCTTGGATGGTGTATCCAGCCTGAGCAAGGCCTTGAGGTCTGTTTATGTCTAAGGCACTTCCAGAATTTTCTACCATGTCCAATCCAGTCTAGAGATTTTGTGACACTCCCTGGTGGTCTAGTGGTTAGGATTCGGCGCTCTCCAATCTAGAGACTTTGTGTAGTCTACTCTGAAGGATGTAGACAAGTGGAGGTCAGATCCATTTGGTGTACTCCGGGGACTCACCAGGAACAGGTCTCACCAACCGCCGTCTTGCCCCTTATCCCACATACACTCAGAATGCTCCGAGTCAGACTGAATTCATAGGCCATATGCTGCATCCTCTGACCTCTTTTATGTCCACTTTGCCTCAGTGGAGGGGAGTTGAAATGGTCTAAGTACCCCTTTATCGCCTGAACCTAAATCTGGGTCAGTGTACTTCAGGCTAGGTTGCCTGGCAACAGAGGACCAAGGCAGTGAGGCCGGCGGACCGTCTTTGCAGAATTCAGACCTGCTTCGACCCGGCTACTGGACAGTGACTGCAGAGAAAACTGGCAGCAGAGGGCTGAGGCCACGCAGAGTGACAACCTGTAGACTGGACTGCCGGCCACCTTCCACGTGTCTCCCTTCAGATTGCGATTCCTGTTCAAAAGTGCCCAAGGATGTTTATTTTTAACTCTGTAGTGAAAAATAGGGAGCGAGAGGTGTGAAACCTCTCAGTATCTCCACTTGATGATGTTTGTGATAAGGAAGAGATCATTGTGGAAGTGATGGTCCTGGGGAATTCAGTCTTCAGGGCTGCTGCGAGGAACTTTGCATGTGTGTAGATTAGCCAGAGAGTTCTGAAGTCCCGATGGGGACAAGCGGTTTCTTAGTGTGAAGACAGAAAAGGGCATGGAAGGACTTCTTAGAGAAACTTCACGATTCTGCTCTGGACCTTGCTGTTTGGAACTGCTCTCTTACTGCCATGGGCACCTGTTCCAGAGTGACACTGGGAACACCCAGGAAAGAAGGCTCTGGGCCCTCCTGTCCACCTGTGCTGGAAGGTCGGACTGTCAGTCAGCACTGTCAGCTCTCCATCCTGACTTCCAAGGGTAACTGGGGAGATCTTGAGAGAGGAGGCAGATGCCAGTGTCTTAACTAGGGAAAGGGCAAAACTCCAGACCAACAATGGCCTTCTTGGCCCTAATCTAAAATATTCCTTATTTTCTGCATGAAGTGGAATCTCCCAAGGGCCACATTGGTTGTAATATTTCCCCTGAACAGGTGAACAGGCAAACAGGCTGCAAGCTTAATTGAATGCCTTTTCCAAATGGACATTTCTGTTTTTGTGCCCTGACAAAATGACAGCTGCCTGCTTTTGGATGCTGTTTGTTATCCCAGAAGACTGGAGTATAGAGGGAGTAGTAGAGACAATGTCAGGAGACAGGAAAGGGGAGGGAGTAGTGACCTGCTAGGTATCCAGTTATCTGCAAGTGAAAAACTGGGAGGAAGGAAGATCAAATAACCAACCATGGGAATCTTTTCCAGCAAATATTGCTGACTTCCAAGGCAGCCGTGAAGGGAAAAGAAGAGGCTGTTGTCAGTCAGTCTGAGGAATATTAATATAGGCTCGACACACCAGAACACATAGCCACACCACAACCGTGCAGAGACTAGCAGCAACACGCCGTCCAAACCCCCTTTCCCACTTCCATCACATTCTCTCATATTCTTTCATGATGTTAGATATATACGTGAGTTCAACTGTACTTGCAAAGATACACAAATGTAGACCTACTCTAAAAAAAGTAAGTATAAAGATAACAAGAAATCATTTCTAAATATTACCAGATGTGGGATTATAAATGATTATTTTTCTTTTTTAAATTTATCCATGTTTTCCACAATTGCTATTATAAGCATGCATCTCTATGATAATCAAGAAAACATTAAGTAAGAAATCTACTAAAGAAATCAAGCAGGGAGAAAGAAGCAGCACAGATGGAGGACAGAGGATTGTACAAGAACAGAAAAAAAGATGTTGGAAGATGAATGAACAGAAAAGTTAATTCTTTGCAGGCTGCTAGCTTCTGTTGTGATTGGATTTTGTATATCTATTGCTCCCCTGAAGATCTGGAAGCTTCTATTAGCATGAAACCAAATTGCAAATATTAAGCCAACTGTCACACCTCCAGGGCCTTAATGACATCATGTGGGTGACAATTGGAAGTCCCACAACTGGCTTCTAGTAGTCCTCAAAGAATCTTCTGCCAAGGTGCTAACACAGAACACTTTAACCTGGGTGGCAGCATCTTTCCCACAGAGTTTAGTGTTGATTCCTGCAGCAGCTGGGCAAATCTTGTGCATCTCATCTTAGGAGAATGGAACAGGAGCCAAGAAAAGCTGTTAGTGGTCGGAGTAGCGGGATTTTCCCAGATAAAAGCCTGTTCTGTTCTCGTCCACACCTCTGCCGGCTGCTCACCAGCTCTGGCAGCCCCTTGGGAGGCTCTGCCGCTGAGCCTTTGGAGAGGTAGATGTAGCTTTCATTCCACAACCACTGGCCATTCCCAGAGGCGCTGTCGAGTCTGTACTTTAGTTGGCTTCAATGGAGGGACTCGAGGTGAGGCCTCTCTCTAGGAGCAGAAGTTGTTGTCTACCTCTAACCACCAGGATCAATTTAAAGCAAATGCCAGAGAACTACACACTCCCACTGAGCTCTGGGGTCTGGCATTACTTATACAGCTTAATAAATAACTCTACAGCTGTAATAAATCCTTTTTATATTTTAAGTGTATTTTAATTTTAAATTATAAAAGTAATATACACTCATTATAACAAGTCTAGTAAGATAGCAGTACATGAAGAAAATGTTACTATCTCCACCTCTTCTCTCCTCTGTCTTCCTGACAAAACCACTTCACTCCTTTTCTACGTTCAAACATTGTAGAGTTATTTTCTATTTCACGTGTAAATGGAATTATATAATAATAGTTACTCTATGTTTCATTTTATTTATTATATTATGTACATTTTTTATAAATATATACGTATAATTGATCCAATGTATTGCTTTTAATAGCTACCTAGTACTGCTTTGCAGGAAGTTCCATAATTTTCCCCGTTATTTCTGTATTGATAGATATTCTGGGTTTTCCTCCAGTGTTTTGTTTTGTTTTGTTTTACACAACAAGTTATGCCACAATGAACATTCTACATTTATCCTTACACTTTGGTTTTTATTTTCCAAGGAAAATTCCCCAAATTGGCGTTCCTGGGTCAAAGGGAACACACACAATTTTAATGCTGACTGTGGGTCTCCCCTGCAGCGGTTGCTTGCCTCCCTTCTTTGTCTTGCTCTCCCCTCTCCCACCGCCTTTCTCCGGGCAGCCTGTGTGTTTAGGCAGGAGTGCCCTGCAGTGAGAATTCATCCTTGCCAAGTGTGGATTATATCAGTGGGGAGCAGGGTCTGCCGTATCTCGGTTGCATTGTGTCTGTTGCTTCTGGTTGGCCAGACTGTTTACAATTCCCCTTGCTCATTTATTCCATGCTGAGGAATTATACATGGTCTTCATCTGTGGCAGGAGCAGTGCGATCAGTGTGGAGGGGGTGCTTTCAGAGAAAATAGGCTGTTTCAGTACTTTCTCACAGCATTGTCTCTGCATGTTTTTTGTTGTGCCCTTTCCTTAATAGCTGGATTGAGAAAAGTTCTTTGATTCCATCCCGGTCTCTTCCCTCTATTTTGAAGGATTTGGGATTTGGGGATTTTTATGAGTATATAGTCAATCAACTACAACTGATTACTTGACATGAAGATAATTAGTTGAGAAGGTAGGGGTCTTGGAGCTTAAGGATCAGTGCCAAGCAACAGATGTGAACATTTTTAAACAAATGATTTTACCCAATCTGGCATTTGGAGTGAGCATCCCAGGACTACTTGGGTTTCATTGTTAGTTTTTTTCTTGTTTGCACATAAAAATTCAGTCTAGTCCACAAGACTGGAGAGGAATGGGATTCCTCACTACACCAGGGTTGCAGAAAATAGAGAAGCATTAAGGGAAGCTGGTGAGTATGAGCAAGTGAAATATAAATAAATGGTGAACTGACAAAGTAGCAAGAAGTGTATGAGATTTTAAAATCCTCAGCTGAAGGCTTCTCAGTGACTAGTGGGCCTGTGAGCTTATGGACACTCTGTGGAAATCTATGATCTCTAATCTATATTAGAAACCCAGTTGTGATTCTGTGTTCAGAATGCAAACATTAGAAGCAGAGGCAACAAAATTATGAAGTCTTGTGGCAGACATTTTGCTGCTGGCTTCTGTAACACATGCTGCACTTTTTACTCAGTAGCTTTCAAATGGATTTTTGTGTCCTAGATTGAAAACTAAGAGAAGAAAAGAAAACCAGGAGAGAAGTCATTGTGACTAATTTCTAAGGAGAAATTTTAACTTTGGTTTGGATGTATATAAACCTGAAGAATAGTATCATCTTTTCTGTTAATACGTCATTTTACATAAACTTTTAATTTCCAAATATGCACTAACAGAGTAATACTGATAGTTAAACCAATCCCTGTAAAGTTTGTCTCTTACATCTTAGGCATTCTATAATGTATCTTAGATGGTCTCATAGTTAACAGTAAAGATAGTTAGTTACGTCTTACACTGTTTGCACTGTGATTTGTGTCTGTGAAGATTATCTTTAAGAGTTTGGTCTTGTCAGTAAAAAAAAATTTAAGGTTAAGCATATTACAAGACATTAAGCATCTGCGTATGGACATAATGGATTACCTGGTAGTAGACCATTGCTCCCAGAGGAGACATCTAGAAAAGCTGGATTTCAGAAATCTGTTTGAAGGCATAAAAGATAGCCAGGGCTTGAGAGCTAAGACCTCAGAAAGAAGAGAGATTTATTGAATGCCCCACATTCTAGGTTGTATTTTTCCTTGAGACATTTACCATTTATTAAGTAGCATGTGAGGAGAAGCTAAGAAGCCAGGCAAAACCCAGATGCTTAGAGTCAGAGAAGCTGAGCAGAACATTCTGTAGCCTGATAGGACTAAGAAGGGGAAAAAGGGAATTCAAGGATACTAAATGAGTTGGAACATGAGCGACCATGATCATGGAAAGGAAAGAGGCACAGAGGAATCAGCCCAATAAATATGAGATATTTTCCTTACAAGTCATTCACCAATTTAGAAGTAGCACAGACCAAGAGGTAAAAAAGCCAAACAGTCTTTCTGCCCATTTAAAAAAATATTTATTTATCTATTTATAATATATTTTTAAACAAAGTATAGTCCATTTACAATGTTGTGTCAATTTCTGGCATATAGCACAATGCTCAGTCATATAGGAACATACATATATTCATTTTCATATTCTTTTTCACCATAAGTTACTACAAGATATTGAATATAGTTCCCTGTGTATCTGCCCATTTTTAAATCAAGCTGTTTGTCTTTTTTGATGTTGAGTTGTATGAACTATTTATATATGTTGGATATTAATCCCTTATCAGTCATATCATTTGAAAATATTTCCTCTCATTTAGTAGATTGTCTTTTCAGTATGTTGATGGTATTGTTTGCTGTGTGAAAGCTTTTAAGTTTAGTTAGGTCCCATTTGTTTATTTTTGCTTTTATTTCCTGTACTCTAGGAGATAGATCCCAAAAAATGTTATGTTAAAAAGTGTTCTGCCTATGTTTTCCTTTAGGAGTTTTATAGTATCCAGTCACACATTTAGATCTTTAATCCACTTTGAGTTTATTTTTGTATATGGTGTAAGAGAATGTTCTAATTTCATTCTTTTACTTGTAGCTGTCCAGTATTCCCAGCAGCACTTATTGAAGAGATTGTCTTTTCTCCATCATATATTCTTGTCTCCTTTGTCTTAGATTAATTGATCATAAGTGCATGGATTTATTTCTGGATTTTCTATCCTGTTCCATTGATCTGTATGTCTGTTTTTTGTGCCACTACCATGCTGTTTTGATTACTGTAGCTCTATAGTATGGTCTGAAGTCAGGGTGGATGATTCCTCCAGCTCTGTTCTTTTTTCTCAAGATTGTTTTGGCTATTTGAGGTCTTTTGTGTTCCCATACAAATTTTAAAATTACTTTTTCTAGTTCTGTGAAAAAGGCCATTTTTGATAGGAATTGCATTGAATCTGTAGATTGCATTGGTAGTTATTTTAACAATATTTATTCTTCCAATCCAAGAACATGGTATATCTTTCTATCTGTTTCTGTCATCTTCATTTTCTTTTATCAGCATCTTATAATTTTCAGAGTACAGGTCTTTTGCCTCTTTTGGTAGGTTTATTGCTAGATATTTTATTCTTTTTGAAGCAATGGTAAATGGGATTGTTTCCTTAATTTCTCTTTCTGATATTTTGTTGTTAGTGTATAGAAATGCAACAGGTTTTTTGTGTATTAATTTTGTATCCAGCAACTTTATCAAATTCATTGATGAGCTCTCATAGTTTTCTGTTAGTCTCTTTAGGATTTTCTGTGTATGGTATCATGTCATCTTGACACAGTGACAGTTTTACTGCTTTTCCTATTTAAATTTTTTAAACTTCATTTTCTTCTCTGATTGCTGTAGCTAGCACTGCCAAAACTATGTTGAACAGAAGTGGAGGAAGTGAGCATCCTTGTCTTGTTCCTGATCTTAGGAGAAATTCAGTTTTTCACCATTGAGTATGATGTTACGTATGGGTTTGTCATATAATGTCTTTATTATGTTGAGATATGTTCCTTCTATGCCCACTTTCTGAATAGTTTATATCATAAATGGATGTTGAATTTTATCCAAAGCTTTTTCTCTGTCTGTTGAGTTGATCATATGGTTTTTCTTCAGTTGGTTAATCTGGTATATCACATTGATTGATTTGTGGATATTGAAAGGTCCTTGCATCCCTGGGATAAATCCCACTTGACCATAGTATGTTATCCTTTTACTATATTGTTGGATTCAGTTTGCTAATATTTTGTTGAGATTTTACATCTATATTCATCAGTGATATTGGCCTTTAATGTTCTCCTTTTATGATATCTTTGTTTGGTTTTGATATCACAGTGATAGTGATCTCATAGAATGAGTGTTCCTTCCTCTGCAATTATTTGGAATGGTTTCAGAAGGATAGGTGTTAACTCTTCTCTAAACGTTTGGTAGAATTCACCATTGAAGCCATCTGGTCCTGGACTTTTGTTTGCTGAGAGGTTTTTAATTACTGATTTGATTTCAGTACTGGTAATTGGTCTGTTCATATTTTCTCTCTCTTCCTGGTTCAGTCTTGGGAGATTGTACCTTTCTAAGAATTTATCCATTTTTTTCTAGGTTGTCCATTTTATTGGCCTGTAGTTGCTCATAATAGCCTCTTATGGTCCTTTGTATTTCTGTAGTGTCAGTTGTAACTTCTCCTTTTTTGTTTTTGTTTTTATTGATTTAGGCCCTCTCCCTTTTTTTCTTGATGAGTCTGGCTTAAGATTATCAATTTTGTTTATCTTTTCAATGAACCAGCTTTTAGTTTTATATTGATCTTTTCAATTTTTTTTTTAGTGTCATTTATTTCTGCTCTGATCTTTATGGTTTTTTCCTTCTGTTAACTTTGGGGTTTGTTTGTTCTTCTTTCTGTAGTTGCTTTAAGTGTAAGTTTAAGTTCTTTATTTGAGGTTTTTCTGCTTTCCTGTAGTAAGCTTGTATTGCTCTAAACTTCTCCCTTAGAACTGGTTTTGCTGTGTCCCATAGGTTTTGGATCATTGTGTTTTCATTTTCATTTGTCTCTACGTATTTTTTGAATTTCCTTTTTGATTTCTTTAGTGATTGTGGGGGTTTTTTTTGCAGTTTTTTCTTGTAATTGATTTCTAATCTCATAGTGTTGTGGTTGGAAAAGATACTTGATATGATTTCAATTTTCTTAAGTTTACTGAGGCTTGCTTTGCGGCCCAGCACATGATATATCCTGGAGAATGTTTTATATACACTTGAGAAGAATATATATCCTGCTGCTTCAAGATGGAATGCTCTGTAAGTATCAGTTTAGTCCATCTGGTCTAATTTGTCATTTAAAGCCTGTGTTTCCTTATTGATTTTCTGTCTGGATGATCTGTCCATTGATGTAAGGGAGGTGTTAAGGTCCCCCACTATTACTGTGTTACTGTCAAGTTCTCCCTTTTATGTCTGTTAATGTTTGTTTGATTAGGGGTAGGGTATAGCTCAAGTGGTTCAATCCCCAGTACCTCTTCTAAAAATAAATTCTACTCAGCCATAAAAAATAATAAAATAATGCAATTTGCAGTAGCATGGATAGACCTGGAGAATGTCATTCTAAGTGAGGTAATCCAGAAAGGGAAAGAAAAATACCTTATGAGATCACTTATATGTGAAATCTAAAAAAAAAGACAAACGAACTTATTAATAAAACAGAAACAGACTCACAGACATAGAAAACAAACTTATCGTTACCAGGGGGAGAAAGGGATGGGAAGGGATAAATTAAGAGTTTGAGATTTGCAGATACTAACTACTATATATAAATTGATAAATAAGTTTATACTGTATACCACAGAGAACTACATTCAATATCTTGTAGTAACTTATGGTGAAAAAGAATATGAAAATGAATATATGTATGTTCCTATATGGCTGAAATATTGTGCTGTACACCATAAATTGACACAACATTGTAAACTGATTGTACTTCAATAAAAATATATATAAATTAAAAAAAATAAACAAGTAAACCTAATTATCTCCCCCCCTAAAAAAGAATATGTTTGCTTTATTTTGGTGCTCCTATGTTGGGTGCATATATATTTAGAGTTGTTACTCTTCTTGTATTGATTCCTCGATCATCCTTGATCATTATGTAGTATCCTTCTTTGTCTTTTATAACAGTTTTTATTTTAAAGTCTATTTTGTCTGATATAACTATTGCTACTCCAGCTTTCTTTTGGTATCCATTTGCATGGAATACCTTTTTCCATCCCCTCACTGTCAGTCTGTATGTATATATGTATAGAGGGCTATAGAGAGCATATATACAGATCTAATTTTTGTATCCATTCAGCCAGGCTATGTCTTTTGGTTGGAGTATTTAATCTGTTTACATTTAATGTAATTATTGATATGTATATTTTTATTGCCATTTTGTTCATTGTTTTGGGTTTGTTTTTGTAGGTCTTTTTTCCCCCCTTGTGTTCTTTTGTGATTTGATGGCTATCTTTAGCATTATGTTTGGATTCCTCTTTCTTTTGTGTGTGTGTGTTTATTATAGATTTTTGGTTTGCAGTTATTGTGAGGTTTTAGTATAGAAGTCTATATATATATATACGTGATTGTTTTAAGTTGCTGATCTCTTAATTTCAAATGCATTTTTAAATACCCTGCATTTGTACTTTTTTCTCCTCATGATTACTGGTTTTGATATCATATTTTATTCTAATTGTTTTGTGTATCCTTTAACTGCTTATTGTGGTTACAGATGATTTTACTACTTTAGTCTTTTAACTTCGGTATTAGTTTGTGTGTGGATGATTTCCTACCTTTACTATATGTTTGCCTTTACCAGTGAGCTTTTCCATTTCGTAATTTTCTTGTTTCTAGTTGTGGCCTTTTTTCCACCTAGAGAAGTTCCTTTAGCATTTGTTGTAAAGCTGGTTTAGTGGTGCTGAATTCTTTTAGCTTTTGCTTATCTGTAAAGTTTTTGATTTCTCTGTCAAATCTGAATGAGAGCCTTGCTGGGTAGAGTATTCTTGGTTGTAGGTTTTTCCCTTTCATCACTTTTAATATATCATGCCACTCCTTTCTGGTTTGCAGAGTTACTGGGGAAAAAATCAGCTAATAATCTTATGGAAGTTCTCTTGTATGTTACTTGTTGATTTTCTCTTGTTGCTTTTAATATTTTCTCTTTATCTTTAATTTTTGTCAATTTGATTACTGTGTACCTCTGTGTGCTCCTCTTTGGGTTAATTTTATGTGGGACTCTCTGCACTTCCTGAACTTGGCTGACTATTTCCTTTCCCATGTTAGGGAAGTTCTCAATTATTATCTCTTCAAATATTTTCAAAGATCCTTTTCATCTTCTCCCTCTGGGACTCCTATAAATGTTAGTGCACTTAATATTGTCCTAGAGGTCTCTTAAGTTGTTCTCATTTCTTTTCATTCTTTCTTCTTTTTTCTGTTATGTGGCAGTGATTTCCACTACTCTATCTTCAAGCTCACTGATCCATTTATTCTACTATTGATTCCTTCTAGTTATTTTTCATTTAACTTATTGTAGTCTTCAACTGTGTTTGGTTGTTCTTTATATTTTTTAGCTCTTTGTTAAAAACTTCTAACTTCTTGCTCTGTGCATTCATTCTTCTCCAGAATTCTTGGATCATCTTTACTATCACTACTCTGAACTCTTTCTCAGGTAGATTGCCTATCTCCACTTCACTTAGTTCTTCTTGAGGTTGTATCTTGTTTTTTGTCTGAAACATATTTCTCTGCCACCTCATTTTGTCTAAATTTCTGTTTGCATTTTTATTATATGGTGGGTTAGTTATGTTTCTTGGCCTTGGAGAAGTGTCCTTCTGTAGGGGATGTCCTATGTGTCCCAGCAGTGCACTCCCAGCAGTGTACTCACCCAAGGGCCAGGAGCTCGCTGGTTGCAGGGTAGAGGTCTGGCCTGAGTTTACAGTTTTGGCTCTGCAAGCTGTGGGGTGATAGTTTTCTTGCTTCTGGTATCTCCCCCACTACCATGGGTGATGCTAGTCTAGAGGATTGTGCAGGCTTTCTGGTGGGAGGGGCCAGTGCCTGCCCACTGGTGGGTGGAGCTGGGTCCTGGCCCTTTGGTAGGCACCCCTAGGGGCATGCCTAGAGGTGGCTGTGAGCTCAGTTTTTAGGTGGCCTTTCTGCTGATGGGTGGGGATGTATTCCCACCCAGTTAGTTGTTTGCCCTGACATGTCCCAGCTTTTAAGCCTATAGGCTGTTGGGTGGGGCCAGGTGTTGGTGCTAATGACCCAAACAAGATGTCAGCCTCCAGGAGAGCTTATGCAGATGAATACTCCCGTCACCAGCTTTTATGTCCCCAGGGTGAGCTACAGCCACTCCCCTCCACCTACCTCCCCAGGAGACCTTCCAAGACCAGCAGGCAGGTCTGGCCGAGGCTCCTGTGAAATCACTGCTTTGGCTCTTGGTCTCGGTACACATAAGATTTTGTGTGTGCTCCTTAAGAGTTAAATCTGTTTCCCCAGTCCTCTGATGCTCCTGCAATTAAGCCCCACTGGCCTTCAAAGCCTGATGTGGGGCTTAGAACTCTCACTCCCATGGGAGAACCTCCACAATGTAATTGTTCACCAGCTGGGTTCAGGACCCGTTTATATGGCAAGTGCACCCCTACAACCCTCCCACTTTGGTTCCCTCTTTATGTCTCCAGTTGTAGAAGATCTTTTTTGGTAGGTTCTAGTCTTTTTTTATCGATGGTTGTTTAGCTGTCAGTTGTGGTTTTGTTGTGTTCATGAGACGAGGTGAGCTCAAGTTCCTTCTACTCTGCCATCTTGACAAGATCCAAAAACATGTACTTTGGAAAAGAGAAAATGATCTAGAGCTCCTGTATTTTTAATGTGTGGTTTCTGATATTCAGTGAAATAAAATAAAAAAAGGAGGCATACCATGATACACTCTAGAATATGGTGCAAAAAAGGGAGAGTGTAGACTCCCTGAGATGAGAAGACAGTGTCAAGTATAGGGAGACTGAGGCAGCTGGATTTTTCCTGACATACTGTTGGAGAGGACAGAACTGCACAGAGAGAACTTCAGAGATTCTCACAGAGTACACCTCAAGTTCTAAGCTGAGTACTTATCAGCACATGGTTGTGAGGGAAGGAAAAAGAACCATTCAAAAGGATTAGAGGGATCAATACTTGCTAATCACATAGGGTGGGGAATAGTGCCTGTTCGCACTGGTCAGACTGGAAAAGCACATAATTCATGGAATATTGGGTAGTGTGCTCTGAAACGTCATCATGACTTAGTAGTGGGGAAAAATTAGTCCTGGATTGAACACTGCTCTAATCCTGACTGATATCTTAAAATAAAACCCAAATGTACCAAAGTATTCCCAACTAATTTAACTGCATCCCAGAAAAGTGTTCAAGAATGTTTAGAGTAATAAGAAACTAATATATATGTAATTGGAATGCCCCAAGGGATGGCACAGAAAAATATTTGAAAAGATAATGGGTGAAACATTTTTGACTGATGAAAACTGTAGACTCACAGATCCAAGAAGTTCAACAAGCTCTTAAAAAAAAATCCACCAGATGTGTCATCATAATCTGATTGCTCAAAGTCAGTGCTAAACTGAAAATCTTCAAGCAGCCAGAGGGAAAAACACACTACATAAGAGGAACAAAGATAAGAATGGCAGAGTTTTCACAAACTTCATCAGGAAAAAAAATGCAAGCAAAAAGGCAATGGAGCAGCATTTTTTAAGTACTAGAAAAATAAAACAAAACCCTCAACCTAGAATCCTATGTCCGGTGAAAATATCTTTCAAAACAAAGGCAAAATACTTTCTCAGATATATAAAAGCTGAAAGAATTCATTACTGGCAGATGTGGACTGCAAGAAATGTCAAAGGAAGTGCTTCCAGCAGGAGAAAAAGGATACCAGTAGGAAATATGGATATATACAAAAAAAGGAAGAGCACCAGATATGGTAACTACATGGGGAAGCATACAAGATTTTTGTTATTATTTAAACCTCTTGTAAGTATAATTGACAATTTAAAGAAAAATAAAAATAAGGTATTATGAGGTTTATAACATATGTAAAAGAAAATATATGCCAATGACAGTACAGAGGCTGGTAGTGGAGGCATAGAAGTATATTTTGGTCAGGTTCTTATACTACATGTGAAGTGATATGATACCACTTGAGGGGAGACTGTGATAGGTTAAGGATATATCTATAAACAAAAACAGTCACAGAAAAGAAGTATAGCTAATAAGCCAAAAGAGAGATGAAGTGGAATCATAAAAATACTCAATTTACCTAAAAGAAGACAGAAAAGGAGAGAAGGGGAAACAAGGGAGGAGATAAATTTAAAAAACAATAGCAATATTATATGTTTAAACCTAAAAATATAGATAATATACCATAAACTACTTTAGATATAAAGGATCTCAATACCTCAGGTAAAAGACAGAAATTGCCAGATAGGATTAAAAAGGAAAGTCAATTTTTTAAACTTTGTTTTTGGAGGGGGAGGAGGTAGATAGGTTTATTTATACATCTGTTTATTTTAAGTATTGGTACTGGGGATTGAACCCAGAACCTAGTTCATGTTACATATGCGCTCTACCAGTGAGCTATACCCTCCCCTCTAAGGAAAGTCAATTATATACTATGTATAAGAAACAGACTTTACGTATCAAGGCACAAATAAATTAAAGGAAAAGAATGGAAAATTTTAAGCATTTTAATAATAATCAAAATATAGCTGAGTAGCAATACTAGTATCAGATAAAGTAGATCACAGAGCAAAGAGTATTACCATGGATGAAGAAAATAATTTCTTAATGATAAAGTAATCAAGTCATTAGGATGTAACAATACTAAACATTTATGCAGCTAATAATAGAACTTCAAAATATATGAAATAGAAATGATATGACTTTGAGGAGAAATAGACAAATTCATAATTGTAGTCCAAAATTTCATTAACTTTCTCTCAGTGGTGGATGTAACAAAAAGACAGAAAATAATTAAAGATACAGAAGAAGGGGTCAGGGAGGTGCCAAGATGGTGGAGTAGAGAGACTCACAGCTTGCCCTCTCCCACAGATACACCAAGAATTACATCTACAAGCCCACTGAATCACACAGAATACCTACTGAACTCTGGCAGAGTGTCTCTCGTTTCAAAATACAGGAGGATTCTCCTGAAATCCAATAAACAACAAGTTCATACTGGATAGCACAGGGAACCATATTTAATATCCTGTGGTAACTTACGGTGAAAAAGAATATGAAAATGAATATATGTATGTTCATGTATGACTGAAGCATTATGCTATACACCAGAAACTGACACAACATTGTAAACTGACTACACTTAAATAAAAAAAAATCCAAAAAAAAAAAGATATAGAAGGAACCAACATAATCAGCTTGACCTCACTGATCTATATAGAGCATTTTACCCATTGACAGCAAAGTATACATTCCTTTCAAGTGCACATGGAACGTTTATCAAGATAGACCATATTCTGGGCTGCAGAACAAGTTTCAATATAGTTAAAAAGATTCAAATCATACAAAGTGTGTTCTTGACCACAATAAAATTAAGTAAGAAATCAATAATAGAAATCTTCAAACATTTGGAAACTAAACAATATACTTCAAAATAGCTCATAAAGCAAAGAAGAAATCAAAAAGGAAATGAGAAATTAGTTTAGACTGAATGCAAGTGAAAAGTTACATATCAAAAGGAGTATAGGCATACCTCATTTTTTTGCACTTTGCAAATACTGAGTTTTTTACAAATTGAAGTTTTGTGACAACCCTGCATTGAACAAGTCTGTTGGTGCTATTTTTCCAACAGCATTTGCTCACTTTATGTCTCTGTGTCACATTTTGGTAATTCTTGTAATATTTCAAACTTTTTCATTATTATTATGTTTGTAATGGTGATCTGTGATCAGTGGTATTTGATGTTACTATTGCAGAAAGATTGCATCTTGCTGAAGTTTCAGATGATGGTTAGCATTTTTTAGCTATGAAATATTTTTTAATTAAGGTACATGCATTGGTTTTTTAGACATAACGCTATTGCACACTTAATAGACTACAGTGTAGTATAATATGTAACTTTTATATGTGCTGGGAAACCAGAAAATTTATGTGACTCACTTTATTGCCATATTCACTTTATTGTGGTGGTCTGGAACTAAACTCACAGTATCTCTGAGGTATGCCTGTACTTAGGTGGAAATTTATAGTGCTAAGAACTTATAAGAAGAAAAGTCTTAAATCAGTGTCCTCAGCTTCCATTCTAAGAAACTAGAACAAAAAAAAAGAGAAAATGAGACCCAAAGTAAGCAGAAGAAAGGAAATAATCAGCAGAAATCTTAAAATAGGTGACACAAAAAAGTAGAGAAGATCAAAGTGGATGCTGATTTATTGATAATATCAATAAAATCAATGAGCTTCTCATCAGACTGGTCAGGATAAAAAGAGAGCAGACACAATTTACTAGTACCATGAATTAAAGAGGTAACAACACTACAAATTCTATTGATATTATAAGCAATTTTATTCCAATAATTCCATCAATTTAGATGGAGTGAACAAATCCCTTGAAAGACAAAAACTATCAAAAGTTTATTCAATAAGTATTATGGAATGTGAACGACCAGATTTATTAAAGAAAAAATCTTAGCAAACCAGAAGAGAATTTCCTTAACCTGATAAAGGGAATCTATGGAACATTTGCATCTAACATCATATTTAATGGTAAATGACCGAAGTCTTTTCCCCTAAGATCAAGAATGAGACAAAGATAGCTACTGTCAGCAATTCTATTCAACATTGCCCTGGAGGTCGTAGCCAGAGGAATAAGCTAAAGAAAAATAAATGAAAAGCATCCAGATTGGACAGGAAGAAGTAAAACTGTTTTTATTTGCAAATGACCTGATCGTCTATATAGAACACTAAATAGAATCTACAAAAGAGCTACTAGAATTAATGAATGAGCTGAACATGGTTGCAAAATACAATATCAATATACAAACGTCAATTGTGCATGTGTGTGTGTGTGTGTGTGTGTGTGTGTATGTATATATCAGTGTTGAACAACTGAAATTAGGATCTTAAAAAAATTATAATAGCATCAAAAATATGAAATACTCAGGGATAAATCTGATAAAAATTGTGCAAGAGCTATACACTGAAAACTATAAAACATTATAGAGAGAAATTAAAGAAGACCTTTATCTCTGCCATTTAATGGAGAGGTATACCTTGGTCATAGATGCTATGGATTGAAAGTTTGTGTCCTCTCCAAACTTTGTGTGTTGAAATCTAGTTCTCAGTGTGGTGGTATTTGGAGACAAGGCCTTTCGGAGGTGATTAGATCATGAGGGTAGCCCTCAAGAATGGGATTAGTGCCCTTATAAGAAGAGGGCAGAGAGCTAGGTAGCTCTCGTTCCAGTATGTGAGGATACAGCAAGAAGTCAGCTATCAGCAAACAGAAAGGGGGCTCTCACCAGAACACGATCATGTTGATACCATGATCTTGGACTTCCAACCTCCAGAACTTTGAGAAATAAATTTCTGTTGCTTATAAGCCACCTAGTCTATGGCATTTTGTTATAGCAGCTTAGCTGAAAGACAAATGGGTTAAAAGATTCAGTACTGTTAAGACATTAATTCTCTCCTAAATGATCTATAGATTCAGTTCAATCCCAATCAAAATCCCAGATGACTTTCTTATAGAAATGATAACCTCATTTTAAAATTCATGGTAGTATCTAGAATAGCCAAAACAACTTCAAAAGAAGGAAGAAAGTTGGAGGACTGTCACTACCTGTTCATTATTTTGAATAAAAGAATGGTTTTACAGGGGTATGCATATGTCAAAACTTATCAAATGTGTATACATGTGGTTTATTGTATGTAATTTATAGCTCAAAAAAGCTTTTTTAAAAAGCTGATAGGAAAATGGTATAAAATACAAATACAAAAAATTTTTTAAATATGAGGAAAAGAGTGTAGAATAGATTGGAAAAATAAAACAAATAGTAACAAAGAGATTTAAACTCATGTATGTCCATAATTAGTTTAAGAATAAACTACTCCAATTAAAAGACAAAGGTTATTATACTAAAGAAAAAACATTTTAAAAGCACTATTAAAATTTTAATTAAATTTTAATTTAATTTTATTTGTCATTTTAATGCACCATGCTTTATTTGTGGGTAGCCATAAATAAATATTTGTTTTATGAGAATAATATAAAGAAAAACTTAATTGTTTTTTATCCCTGGTTTCACTTGAGTTGTGTTTTGAAATCAGCCTTCTCACGCGTCATGAATGGGTTTTATGTTTCGTAAGTTTATGGAGGTTGATCGATGGCCTGTGATCCCGTCTCCTGATTTTGTATGTAAAGTATTACATGTTTGCATGTTTTTCAGGAGAGGGTCAATAACTGATCAGCATCTCATGTCCAAACAAACATTGGAGAATCATGGTTTGAAGAATGAAAAAACTGAGTGCTATTCTAGGTGTCTGATTTCTCAATAGTACTTCCCTGAAATTAATTTCTAGTGAGTGATTCAAATGACTTGATCTATATATTTGTGCATGAGCCTCCTCGCAGTAGCTTGGAGTAACAAGTTAAAGGTTATTCCAAGGATTGTGTGGTTGAAACTCTAATGAAAGTTTTCTACTTCCTTAAGCTAGACTTTGGTTCTCATGGTGTGATTGATTCCCAGATCAACAGCTGCAGTATCACCTGGGAACTTACTAGAAAGGCAAATTCTCCAGCCCTACTGAATCAGAAACTCTGGTGGTGAGGGCCTGTAATCAGTGTTTTCAGGGAGCTCTCCGGGAATTCTTATGTACACTAAAGTTTGATAACCGCTGGGTTAAACTATACTTAGAAAAGCCTATTCTCCACCTGGCCAAGTTTAAGCCATTTTAATAAGGAAATGGATGCAGAATGAAGAGTTTAGTGTTGATAGCTTATATTTTCCATCTCTTTATCCTCAAAGAGCCTGAATCACTCTCGCACAAGTGTCTTGGATTGCACAACCACACTGAACAACAGTTGAGAGAAATCCAATGGCCAGATGAAACTGGAACTCAGTGACACAGCATATAAGTTCACTCATAAAAATCCTGACCAGAAGGCTTTTAGAGGGTGAGTCCCATTAATTCCAAGGGCCTCAGATCTCTGCTTCTTTTGGTGAGTAGAACATTCATTTTCCTGAACAAACCGAACCTCAGGATCGGTTTTATTTACCAGCTTTTTCCAGCGGTGTGGCACCCTTACAAACATCCTTTAAAGGAGTGATCCATATCACTATGGCTCCATTTGCAAGGTAGATTAATGAATTCACTCAGCCTGCGTCCTGGACTGAGGTCTTAACCATAGCAGCATAAAACTTCCAACCTGTCCAAAACCAGTCTTTGAATCCTTCAAATGATCATTCTCTCTTGTCCTTCTGTTGCCTGAAGCTTGATCTGTCATGACACCTTACTGTTTCGCTGATGAGAAATAGCATAGAGCACTTCACAGCAGTTCTCATTAAAGGAGGGCAGCCAAGTGGAATTCATTCTTGGCTCTTAATAGTTTTCAAGTGAGAATTTTATTGCATATTAATGAGCTCTAATTGACATTTGTGACTGGTTTTTATGGAAATCATGCATGTATAATTTGCATAATAGTACCTAAGTGCTTTTAGGTAATAGCGCAACTCTGGGAAGTTGGTGAGGGAAGTTAGTATGTTGCCTTTTTTTTTTTTTTAATTCCCAACTCCAGCCCCTGGCAATAGTGTGGAGTGTTAATAGGTCTCTGAGATCCGTCTATAAGGCAGTAGTGACTCACAGCCCAGTTTGTGTGGTTGTGCCAGTTTATACCTGAAAGTATAGAGAGAGTCAGCAAAACACATCAGGGCAGGTCTCTGAAAGCATGAGATGCTCCCACAGTAGTCAGGGGGATTTTCCAGCCCTTCTTTATGAATCAAACCTCCTGTTTCTGCTGAGTTATAGGAGTATCCAGATGTCCTGAGTATTGTTTCTAGGAGTCTAGGATGCCTATGCTATACAATGTTTTCTTAATATCTCTGGATTCACTTCAGCAAGTATGAACTGCTGTGTACCAGGCTCTGTGCTAGGTGCTAGAACAAGACAGCGTTGTCTTATTCCCTGCTGCATCCCTAGCTCTCAGCACAGTGACCAGCACATAATAGTTGATCAATCAATATTTCCTGCATTAATGAACATGGTCTCTGCCATCGGGAATCTGTAATTCATTATTTTTTCAAAATTTGATTTTAAATACAGTATAAAGATATATACTCTTGGGGGGTACAGTATAGCTCAGTGGTAGAGTTCATGCTTAGCATCCACAAGGCCATGGGTTCAATCCGCAGTATCCCCATTAAAATAAATAAATAAGTAAACCTAATTACCACCCCTGCCCTTGCAAAAAGGTCATTACTCTTCATGTTAGAAGAAACAATAATTTAGAACTTTAGATTCTATTAGAAACTTAAGAGAAACAAGATGAATAATGTTGGTTATGTAACCCAAGTCTTCTGTATAGAAGACCCTTCTTTACTGTGGAAATGAAAGAAGCCAATATTTATTGATGATTTAGTGTATTACATTTGCCTTCATCCTAGACATAATATGATTTAATCATCAACAAACCCTGTGAGGTATGGATAGTATTATCTTCATTTCAGGAGGCAGCTAAGAATTGGAGAAGTTAAGTGACTAACCTAAGGTGCCACAAATAGAAAATGATGGAGATGAGACTTAAAATTCAGTCTCAGTTTTGTCCATTACTTGCTACTCATTATACCCAATGGTCCTGGGATATGTGAAGTGAAGCCAGACCCCATGTATTGGGATGAAGGGCTGAATTGGCCCAGGGGCCCAGCATGTGCTCTGCATTCAGTTGGCCTACTGTTTACAGTATGCCTACTGCTTACAGCACTGTTGCCCAGATTCTATAGGGGACCCAATCCAACAGCCAGTCTGATTCACTTTAATTCTATCAAGCAGCCAGAAAAAATTGTAAACACTGTTAGCAAAGGGAGAAATCAGGTTTAGTAGAAGAAAAGTACAAAAAAAATGGAATTAAAAGGTTAAGTATAGTCTTCTGTAATGTTAAGCAAAAATGTTTTCCAGCTTATGAAAAGATCACTGACTGTGGGCTGGGAAACTGGAAAGGAGAGGCTTTGGAGTAGAGGGATTAAGGAAGAATGGTGGTATAGTCCAAGAATGAATACAGAGCCAGGGATCCCTGAGATTTGTTTTCTCTGAGACTCACACTAGACTAAAGGAGTGAGTCAAGTCTACTCTTCTTCCTCCTCAACCCTGCCGACCTCCCATCCCTGCCGGGGGGCACCCAGTGTTTCCTTTCTGCTTCTGAAATCCCCCAAGAGGGATGTGTTTGGAGCAGCCATGTCTCCTCCCCCTGCTCTTCCCTCTGGTGAATCAAGATTCCCTGCACGGGACCTGCTCCAGGGTCCTGGGGATGATTATTCAGAAACCATGAAAGTATGTGGAAAATTTAATTGGAGGCACTTCAAAGGCTTTAAAAGAGAACGTTTATCATTTCTCCCTCTTTTATAAGGCAAATCTGAGGTTCTGAGAAGCAGATTAATTCAGTCTGTATTACACTGTTGGGGAGAAAATGTACAAGTTCCAAAAGTTATACTCTCCCAAGAGAATATTCTTTCCCTTTCAGTGTTCCTTCTCTCTCCTGACCTCCTCCACAAACTTCTAACTGCAGCCCTTGAATGGCCACCTTAAGACCCTGCCTGCTCCAAATGCCTCCACTTGTCCTGCACACATTCTGTGTATTCAGATCAAACTTGCCTGCCTTCCGGTCACCGTTCCCATCCAGCACTCCCCAAAACACATACATATAGTCTCCATCTTCCCTCCCCAAGTCCTGGCCTTTGCCCCCGCTGTTCCAAATGTGTGAAAGTCCAACCACAACTTCCTTTAAAGGTCCTTTAAAGTAGTAGTGAAATAGATGATCATGTGATTTTTGTCCTTTCTTTTGATACGGTATATCACATTGATTTGCGTATGTTGAACCATCTTTGTATCCCTGGAATGAGTCCAACTTGATCATAGTGTGCGACCTTTTTTATGTGTTGTTCTTCTAGGGCAGTCTACCCAGGCAATAGTAATAAAAACAAAAATAAATAAATGGAACCTAATTAAACATGTAAGTTTTTTCACAGCAAAAGAAACTATAAACAAAAAAAGAAGATAACCTACAGAATGGGATAAAATTTTTGCAAATGATGGGACTGACAAGGGCTTAATCTTCAGAATATACAAACAGCTCATACAACTCAATAACAAAAAACAAACAACCCAATCCAAAAATGGGCAGAAGACCTAAACAAGCAATTTTCCAGTGAAGACATACAAATGGCTAATAGGCACATGAAAAAATACTCAATATTGCTAATTAGCAGAGAAATGCAAGTCAAAACTACAATGAGGTATCACCTCACACCAGTCAGAATGGCCATCATTAAAAAGTCCACAAATGATAAATTCTGGAGAGGGTGTAGAGAAAAGGGAACCCTCCTACACTGTTGGTGGGAATGTAGTTTGGTGCAGCCACTGTGGAAAACAGTATGGAGATTCCTTAAAAAACTAAAAAGATATGATCCAGCAATCCCACTCCTGGGCATGTATCTGGAGGGAACTCTAATTCAAAAGGATTCATGCACCCCAGTGTTCACAGCAGTGCTATTTACAATAGCCAGGACATGGAAGCAACCTAAATGTCCATCAACAGATGACTGGATAAAGAAGATGTGGAATATATATACAATGGAAATACTACTCAGCCATTAAAAAAAAATAAAATAGTGCCATTTGCAGCAACATAGGTGGACCTGGAGAATGTCAGTCTAAGTGAAGTAAGCCAGAAGAAAAAGGAAAAATACGATATGATATCACCTATATATGGAATCTTAAAAAAAAAAAGAAAGACACAAGTGAACTTATTTATAAAACAGAGACAAACCCACAGACGTAGAAAAGAAATTTATGGTTATCGGGGTGGGGAAAGGGGTGGGAGGGGATAAATTGGGGGTTTGAATTTTTCAGATACTAACTACTATATATAAAATAGATAAACAGGTTTCTTCTGTATAGCACAGGGAACTATATTCAATATCTTATAGTAACCTATAATGAAAAAAAAAGAAAACAAATAGGTGTATGTATCTATGTGACTGAAACATTATGCTGTACACCAGAAGTTGATACAACATTGTAAACTGACTATACTTTAAATTAAAAAAAAAAGTAGTATAGAATGAGCACTGAACTTGGGAGACCAAGATTCTGTTCCTACACTCACCGTGTGACCTTGAGCCTCCCAACCTCTATGGGGCAGTTTCCTGACCCATAATGAAGAGATGGGACTTTATTATATTTGAGGTTGCTTCAGCTTCCAACATTCTGTGACTTCACCTACTTTCCCTGACTGAACTCTGTTCATATATATGCAATACTTTCCCACCATAATCTCATGCTCTCTTAGAAAAAAGGTACAATGGTGAGTCATTTTGTGTTGAGGATCTCTCTGATTAGGGAGGTTTAATCCCTTCTGCCCTGCTTGTATCCTGCTTGTTGCCCCCATTAAAAGCAACGTATGCTCAAAGAATAGATGTGAATTTTACTGTTAGTTTAAGTTACCCATATTCAGGATGTTTGTAAGTCTGTTACCAGGACATAACGCTGTGCATTCAAAGGCAATTAAAAATTCCTTTTACATTTCCTGCTATTTATAATCATCCATGTATTCGCTGCTATGTTAACATAGTTAATGGAGAGCCAATACTTCAGACTATATTAGTGCCAGAAGGAACCTTAGTAAAACATCTAGTACAATGCTATGGGTGGTGCTTTGATAAATTTGCATGTGGTTCTGACTTACCTCTTCTTACTGGGTAGCCTGAAGCCGAAGTACTTCAAATAATGTATCTGTTTGCTCACACTGGGTAGAAACATTCCTAATACTTCAATTGGCCTTTTCTCCTACTTTTAATATAAAACATGTAGTAATTTGAAAAATGAAGAGGTAAGGAAAGCAGGGCAAAAGGAAAATAGTCATACGGTAATAAAATGAGCTAGAAAGCCTAACACTGCACAGTTGCTGTGAGTGAACCACACATTTGATCCTAAGCTTCCCAGAAGCCAAAAGAGAAAGAAATATACTATACATGCTATTAAAATGTTCCAGAAAAAAGATAATTTTTCTCGATATTTGAAAGGAAGAGAAATTTACACCATCTGTCCTCATGGAGGAGCCATTAAATCAATGTTATAGACCCTCAACAATATCCTATTAATACCACCAATGCTAAATCCATTCATTTATTTAATAATCATTTATTGCATGCCTACTATGTGCCATATATGTTTCAGTGCACTACTATTGTTATTCTTAGTGATGCTCAAATTATCCTGTCATTGGCCAGTGGGAGCCTGTTGACTCTGCATCCCTTTGACATGATTCTGTAATATCTGTGGTCTTTTTTATTTTCTAATATGACAAGATGCCCCAGTTTCGTCTCATATATTTCCAGCTCCACAATTAAATTGGCCATTTCACTAAAGAAATCTTGAGTCCTTTTAGTGAAAGTGGTTTTAGAGACTACAGTCTGGGCACTTGGGGTCCTGATTGTTACTGGACTGTAATTACTTCCAAACCTCAGTTAACAAACTAGGGAATATGAATGTTTTAGGAAAAGAAAAATTCTGAGTCCATACTGATACTTCCCACTTAAATAAAACATTGAAAGGTTCTTATTTATTTTGTATATATATCTCTTTTCTCTTACTTTGAAAATCTGTTTCCAGTGACATGAACATAATTACTTATTTGCTTTATCTAATAGATACATATGTGTGTGTATGTATATGTGTATGTATATCCATCTATGTAAAATAGGAACAATACCACTCATTCCCTGCAATAACAAGGGAGAGATAAATGTAGAAAGCTGTCATAGTTTTCAGAATAGAATCCTCCTTTAACTTTTTAGGTCTGTGTAGACAAACCTGGCAACATCATTTAGAATTGCTTCACTCCACCTCTGGCATTCCCAAATGCTCTTGCCCTGACGTACCTTTTCCTCCATTGTTCTTAACATCTTCCAAATACTATTTAATTTATGTATGTATTATGTCCACTGATTACTGTTTGACTCCCCCATTGTAATACAAATTCTATACAGGTAGGGTAGGGGTCTTTCTTTTGTTCCTAGCATTCCAGGTGCCTAGAACAATGCCTGTCACATTGCTGGTGTTCAGAAAAATTTATTAAGTGAATGAATATTGGAAGCAAAAGTGTTTTGGAGGAAAAGGGAATTAGTGACCATGGAGTTCTGCTTTCATGTATTCACCATCCCCTTACACATTCATCTCATCACTTCATGGCCCTGGATGCTTTTTATGATTCAGCTTTATTGTTGGTAATGCAGGTAACAACTCAGCTGGGAAAATATGAACCAAGGAAGTTATGTTTGAAAAATGATATGGGTGTAAAAGAGAATTCAGTATATGCGTGTTTTTCTAATTTGTACATGCTTATGAGCATAGCTTTAAAAAAGAACACAATTTTTTTTTTTACATTTACCCACACATTCATTATTTCCCACACTTTTCTTTCCAGATTTGATTCTGGTATCATTTTTCTTTCTACCTGAATAATTTCCTCTAACATTTCTTGTATTGCATGTCTCAGGTTTTCTTTTTTGAAATGTCTTTATTTTACCTTCATTTCCAAAAGACATTTTCACTGGGTATTGTATTCTGGGTTGACTTTTAAGATGTCATTCCACTCTCTTCTGGCTTACATAATTTAAATGAGAAATCTGTTGTATTACTGTTGTTTCTCTGTACATAATCCAACTACATCTAAAATTTTATCTTTATCACTGGTTTTCAGTAATTTCATTATACTGTGCGTTGGTGTGTTGGTGTGTTTGTGTCTGTGTCTGTTTCAGTGTTTATTTTGCTTGGGGTTGGTTGAGCTTCTTGAATCTGTAGGTTAACATTTTTCATCAAATGTGAAAAAATATTGGTCATTATTTATTTCAAATATTTTCCCTCCTTTTTCCCTAGAACTTCAGTTACATGTATGTTAGAAACCACTTGCTATTGTTCAATAAGTCACAAGGCTACCTCCATTTTTATCAACTGTTTTTTTCTCTACGTACTTCATTTTGGATAATTTCTATTGCTTTGTCTTTAAGGTAACCGATATTTTATTTTTGCAGTGTCTAACCTAGTATATTTTTTATTTTAGAATTATACTTTGATCTCTAGATAAAAAAAGATTTTAGATATTTTATTAGATAAATAAAAGATTTAGGTCTTTTCTATATTGTCCATTTCTCTCCTCATTTTGTTTATGTTCTGTTTTTATGTCTTTGAGCATATTTATAATAGTTGTTTTAAAGTCCTGTGTGCCAATTATATTGTTTCTATTATTTCTGTATGTTTTTATTGAATTTTTAAAATGTATGGCTATAGGGTTTTTTTTGACATTTTTTATTGATTTATAATCATTTTACAATGTTGTGTCAGATTCCCGTGTAGAGCACAATTTTTCAGTTATACATGAACATATATATGTTCATTGTCACATTTTTTTCTCTGTGAGCTACCATAAGATCTTATATATATTTCCCTGTGCTATACAGTATAATCTTGTTTATGTATTCTACATTTTTGAAATCCCAGTCTATCTCTTCCCATCCCCTGCCCCCTTGGCAACCACAAGTTTGTATTCTATGTCTATGAGTCTATTTCTGTTCTGTATTTATGCTTTGTTTGTTTGTTTGTTTTTTGGATTCCACATATGAGCGATCTCATACGGTATTTTTCTTTCTCTTTGTGGCTTACTTCACTTAGAATGACATTCTCTAGGAGTATCCATGTTGCTGCAAATGGCATTATGTTGTCAGTTTTTATGGCTGAGTAGTATTCCATTGTATAAATATACCACATCTTCTTTATCCAGTAACCTGTTGATGGACATTTAGGCTGTGTCCATGTCTTGGCTATTGTAAATAATGCTGCTATGAACATTGGAGTTCAGGTGTCATCCTGAAGTAGGGTTCCTTCTGGATATAAGCCCAGGAGCAGGATTCCTGGGTCATATGGTAAGTCTATTCCTAGTCTTTTGAGGAATCTCCATACTGTTTTCCACAGTGGCTGTACCAAACTGCATTCCCACCAGCAGTGTAGGAGGATTCCCTTTTCTCCACAGCCTCTCCAGCATTTGTCATTTGTGGACTTTTGAATGATGGCTATTCTGACTGGTGTGAGGTGATACCTCATTGTAGTTTTGATTTGCATTTCTCTGATAATTAGTGATACTGAGCATTTTTTCACGTGTCTATTGATCATTTGTATGTCTTCCTTGGAGAATTGCTTGTTTAGGTCTTCTGCCCATTTTTGGATTGGGTTGTTTATTTTCTTCTTATTGAGTCGTATGAGCTGCTTATATATTCTGGAGATCAAACCTTTGTTGGTTTCATTTGCAAAAAAATTTTTCCATTCCGTAGGCTGTCTTTTTGTTTTACTTATGGTTTCCTCTGCTGTGCAGAAGCTTGTAAGTTTCATTAGGTCCCATTTGTTTATTCTTGCTTTTATTTCTTCTAGGAGAAAATTTTTGAGATGTTTGTCAGATAATGTTTTGCCTATATTTTCTTCTAGGAGGTTTATTGAATCTTGTCTTATGTTTAAGTCTTTGATCCATTTTGAGCTGATTGTGTATGGTGTAAGGGAGTGTTCTAGCTTCATTGTTTTACATGCTGCTGTCCAGTTTTCCCAACACCATTTGCTGAAGAGACTTTATTCCATTGTATATTCTTGCCTCCTGTGTCAAAGATTAGTCGAACAAAATTTTGTGGGTTCATTTCAGAGCTCTCTATTCTGTTCCATTGGTCTCTATGTCTGTTTTTGTACCAATTCCATGCTGTCTTGATGACTGTAGCTCTATAGTATTGTCTGAAGTCTGGGAGAATTATTCCTCCAGGTTCTTTCTTTCTCTTCAGTAATGCTTTAGCAATTCTAGGTCTTTGGTGGTTCCATATAAATTTTATTATGATTTGTTCTAGTTCTGTGAAATATGTCCTGGGTAATTTGATAGGGATTGCATTAAATCTGTAGATTGCCTTGGGCAGTGTGACCATTTTAACAATATTGATTCTTCCAATCCAAGAGCATGGGATATCTTTCCATTTTTTAAAGTCCTTCTTTAATTTCCTTCATCAATGGTTTATAGTTTTCTGTGTATAATTCTTTCATCTCCTTGGTTAGATTTATTCCTAGGTATTTTTATTACTTTGGGTGCTATTTTAAAGGGGATTGTTTCTTTACTTTCTTTTTCTGTTGATTCATCATTAGTGTAAAGAAGTGCAACTGATTTTTGAACGTTAATCTTGTAACCTGCCACCTTGCTGAATTCTTCGGTCAGCTCTAGTATTTTTTGTGTGGACCTTTTAGGGTTTTCTATATATTGTAACATGTTGTCAGCATATAGTGACACTTTTACCTCTTCTTTTCCAATTTGGACCCCTTTTATTTCTCTCTCCTGCCTGATTGCTGTGGCTAGGACTTCCAAGACTATGTGGAATAGGAGTGGTGATAGTGGGCATCCTTGTCTTGTCCCAGATTTTAGTGGGAAGCTTTTGAGTTTTTCACCATTGAGTACTATGCTGGCTGTAGGTTTGTCATATATAGCTTTTGTGATGTTGAGATATGTTCCCTCTATACCCACTTTGGTGAGAATTTTTATCATAAATGGGTGTTGAATTTTATCAAATGCTTTTTCTGCATCTATTGAGATGATCATGTGGTTTTTGTCCTTTCTTTTGTTGATGTGATGTATTACATTGATTGATTTGTATGTGTTGAACCACCCTTGTGTCCCTGGGATGAACCCCACTTGGTCATGATGTATAATCTTTTTTATGTGTTGTTGGATTCTATTTGCTAATATTTTGGTGAGGATTTTGGCATCTATGTTCATCAGTGAAATTGGCCTATAATTCTCTTTTTTTGTAGTGTCTTTTTCTGGTTTTGGTAACAGGGTGATGATGGCTTTATAGAATGAGTTTGGGAGTATTCCCTCCTTTTCAATCTTTTGGAAGAGTTTAAGAAGAACTAGTATGAGTTCTTCTTTGTATGTTTGGTAGAATTCCACAGTGAAGCCGTCCGGTCCTGGACTTTAATTTGTAGGGAGGTTTTTAATTGCTATTTCTATTTCCTTTCTAGTGATTGGATTGTTCAAGTGTTCAGTTTCTTCTTGATTCAGTTTTGGTGGACAGTATGTTTCCAGAAACGTGTCCATCTTCTGTAAGTTATCCAGTTTGGTTCCATATAGTTTTTCATAATATTCTTGTTTGATATTCTGTATTTCTATTTTATTTGTTGTAATTTCTCCATTTTCCTTTCTTATTTTGATAATTTGTGCTCTCTCTTTTTTCTTTGCGAGTTTGGCCAGAGGTTTGTCAGTATTATTTACTTTTTCAAAAAACCAGCTTTTGGTTTTATTGATTTTTTTCTATTGTGTTTTTAATCTCTATTTTATTTATTTCCTCCCTGATCTTTATAATTTCCTTCCTTCTGCTACCTTTTGGGGTTTTTTTGTTCTTCTCTTTCAAGTCCTTTCAGCTTGTGGGTTAAATTGTTTATTTGAGATTGTTCTTCTTTTTTGAGGAAGGCCTGTATCGCTATAAACTTCCCTCTTAGCATTGCCTTTGCTGTATCCCATAGATTTTGTGTGGTTGTGCTTTCATTTTCATTTGTCTCAAGGTATTTTTTAATTTCAGCTTTGATTTCCTCATTGACCCATTGGTTTTTTTAATAGCATATTGTTTAATCTCCATGCTTTCCTTTTTTTCTCCTTTGTTCCTCTGTTGTTGATTTCTAGTTTCATGGCATTGTGGTCAGTAAAGATGCTTGAGATAATTTCTATCTTCTTAAAATTGTTGAGGTTTCTTTTGTGCCCAAGTACATGATCAATCCTAGAAGATGTTCCATGTGCACTTAAAAAGAATGTATATCCTATTTTTGGGGGGTATAATGCTCTGAAAATATCCACCAAATCTAATTTTTCTATTGTATTATTTAATTTCTCTGTTGCTTTCTTTATTTTCTGTCTGGAAGATCTGTCTAGTGATGTTAATGTGGTGTTAAAATCTCCAACTATGATTGTATTCCTATCAATATCCCCCTTTATCTCTGTTAGTAATTGTTTTATGTATTTAGGTGCTCCTATATTGGGTGCATATATATTAACGAGTGTGATATACTCATCTCGTATCACTACTTTAATCATTATAAAATGTCTGTCTTATCTTTCTTTATGGCCTTTGTTTTAAAGTCTGTTTTGTCTGAAATCAGTACTGCTACACCTGCTTTTTTAGCTTTTTCATTTGCATGGAATAGGTTTTATTTTTTGCTTCTTTACATGCCTGGTAATTTTTTTATTGGATGATGGACATTTTGGATTTTATGTTCTTGAATGCTGGATTTTGTTGTATTCCTTTAAAGAACATTGGGTTTTGTCCTGGAATGCAATTGAGTTTTTTGAGACTAATTTGATCCTTTTAAGCCTTACTTTTAAGTGTTATTAGAGAAGGTCTGGAGTAATTTCTAGTCTAGGGTTAATTTAGTTCCATTTTTTTTCTGAGGATTCTATCCAATGTCCTATATATTATGAGGTCCCTCCACTCTGGCTGATGGGAACACAAAGTATTTACAGCCCTGTATGAACTCCAGAAATTGTTTAGCTACTGCCTACCTGTGGTTCTTTCTTTCACTTCAAGTAGTTTTCTCTCACTCATGCCTAGATTAATACTCAGAAAAAGACTAAGAGGATCCCCAGCAAATTTCCAAAGCACTCTCTTTCTTTGCTCTCCCTCTTCTTTATTACTCTGCTTCACAAATTCTGTTTGCCTTGATGTTCTTAAATCTAGTCTATTCTCCTTACCTTAGCAAGATTTCTAGGTTCTCTTTTGGATTTTCCTCCTTGTACTATGGCCTGGAAACTCTTCAGGCAGTAACTTGGGATGAATTATAGTCATTGAAAGAATATTTATTTATATTTCATTATATATATACACATACATACATACACACACACACACATATATATATACATACACATATATATATATATCTCAGTCAATTGTAAGTTCACCTCATTTGCTTTCCAAAGTCCTGAACTATCTATTATCCAGTATTTGAAAAGAGTTGTTTCAGATATTTTGCCTGATTTTCAAGTTGTTTACAGCAGGAAGCCAATTCCGAAAGTAGTTAATTCTTCATGAACAGAAGCAGAAGTTCTACCAACTGAGAAACAACTTTTTAGAGGACGGTAATTGCAGGACTAGTTTTTCAACAATAAGAACTAATTTGTAGAAGAATAGGTTAAGGGGGAGGGTATAGCTCATGTGGTAGAGCACATGCTTAGCATGCATGAGATCCCGTGTTCAATCCCCAGTACCGCCTCCAAAAATAAATATGTAAATAAACCTAATTACCTCCCCACCATCAAAGAAAAAAAAAAAGAAGAAGAAGGAGAAGGAGGAGGTGGAGGGGAAGGAGGAGGGGAAGGAGAAGGAGAAGGAGAAGAAGAGGATAGATTTTGCAGAAAGATATGGGGGCTGTTGAGAGTTGTGAACCTGTAAAGGACCATCTTGCACTTGGGAACAGTGTAGGTGATGCTGTGTCTGTTTTCCTGATCCTAATCCCTGGGCAGTATTCTGTAATCTGTCAAATAAATTGTAAGCCCCACAATGTCTGATCGTGTGTGTGCTACTATCTGTGGACTAGACGTTTGCCTCTATAGGCTGTGTGTGGGAGGGGGAAGGGAGGTTGCTCTTGGAGGAGACTGGCAGATGTTTCTCCTTGTGCCTTGGATTCTGTATCTGTCTTATGGTCAGATGCCTCACCATTACCCGCTCTGCACACTACTTCCCACCCACTTTCCCAATCACTCAACTCTGTTTTTGAAATCATTCAACTCTCTCCTCTCAATGACTAAGCCATTCTTTGTTTCACCAGATCCTTATGTCTGAATCTCTGTGAATATCTGCCCCATGGGGGAGCCTAGTATCAGTTTATAAAATTCCTACACTAGATATCCTTGGACCAAAGTGGGGCATAACACTCAAAGTTCCATACCACTGAGTTCACTCTGTCCAAGGGTCCTTTGGAATGTACTCAGAAATTTATCCCCCAGAAATTGATGTTCAGATGGACAATCCATCATGTTCACAAAATTTCCCAAAGATGATTTGGGCTTAAGGTTGTTAGCCCTTCTAGGATCCATAGCGTTGACCACTATGCTGGATTTCTCTACCTTAGTATTGACATTTGGGGCTGGGTAAGTCTTTGTTGTTTGGACCATCCTATGAATTGTAGGATGTTTAACAGCATCCCTGGCCTCTACCAAATAGACGTCAGTATCACCCTTCTATCAGTTTTGACAATCATAGTGTCTCCAGACATTGCCAAATGTCCCCTGGAGGTACATTATTGCCCTAGTTGAGAAGTACTGGTATACACACACTATTGTGTGTCATACTCCAGGGAACTCACAGATGTGAAGCTCTGGGAACTAAACATGAAGAAACCTAAATAGGCCATTTGGTGTCTTCCTGGGAGTGGTCAGTCCAGAGTGTCTGCCCCATGTAGGGTGTGTACTAGAAGGACATTGACCTTGCAGTGTAAACCCCTGGATTCGAGTCCTCCTCTGAAAATTTGGAGCAGGTTTCTTCACTTCTCTGCTCTTCAGTTTCCTTATGTGAAAATGAGGAATGGTCTTGTTTACCTCATAGACACTATTGTGAGAACAAAAAGAGGTTTTATACACACATACACACGCATCTATATGATGTAAGGATATACAAACAGGGACTTAACAATGATTTAAATATCAGTGTAATTATTTGCCAGTATGATTAATATAGGAAAAACATATCTTTCAATCTATCATACAGGATAGTCCTCCCTGTGGCTTGCAGTATTGCTCTGCGCTACAAGGCACAATAGGGAATGTCTAACTTTTAAAAAAGGAAAAAAAAATTGTCTTTTCAGCAATTAAAATTTCAACTAAACTAGGATGCAGATCGTCATGTTTTCATATTTATTTAATTTTGCATTCAGTAATCTGACCAGACTGCACAAGAATTTAAATGTCTTGACAGGAGATAGTGGCTTTTAGTTCTCTTGAGATTTCATTGTAATGAGCCTGGTAAATAATTCAGGAAGATATGAGAGGCCAATATATGGGCAGCACCTGGTGCTATATTGTTCATGTCTAAGAGTGCAGAATCCAAAGAGGGCATTCTACACCTGCCACTATTGTTCTGGCTTAAACACAAGTCCTATATTCAGTGGCTATTGAAATAATAATAATTGATTTTTTTTCTCTTCCAATAATTGATTTTTTTCCTCCACAATAAAAGAAAACTGTGCTGAGCTGTTTCAGAAACACAAAGCAGAAGCGGCATCCTCTTTTAAACTCCCCCTGGTAAAATTTCAAATCTGTTTCTCTGTTAAGGGGTAGATTGCTTTGAAGAATTAGGGACATGTCTGCCTTTTCCGTCAGAGCTAATTTGAGCCTTTCTGCATTTCTACTTTTGTTCTGCAAGGTAGAGCTTCTTTTTAGATCACAGTATTCACATTGCAGCCATCTTCTGAGAGAAGTAACACCATGCTCTGGCCACTCACTGACTCTGTGGGACTCCCTAGAACCCTCAGTTTCTCTTCTTATTACCTCAGTAGCCTATCCCACTTCTGGCAGTCTAACAGTTTAAAAACAAACAAGCAAAACACTCCTGGCAAATCGTTCTATGGAGTCTTTTGTGACCCCAGCTGACTGGACATAGAATGCTCCTCCATTCACTGAGCGAACAAGAGCTCTCGGGACCAACCAACAGACAATGCACGTGGACAGCATGGGGCACCTGAGTCCCCCACCACCCAGAATCAGACAGAGCTTAAGCCCTGAGTTGCATGGAAAGATCTTGGGAAGGCAGGGGGTTCCTAGTAGGGAAAAGAGGAAGATGTGCCTCATGCATCTAAAGTTTTTATAGTACTGAGTCATAAAAAGGATCTGAAGAGGGACTGTAGAGCTTTATATCTATAGTTTGTTAGATGTGCTTTGGTTTTGTTTTTAAAGTATTGTTTATTGAAGAGGTTTTAGAATATATTTATTTCAATCTATACTATATTTTAAAACTGTTATTAAGTATACAACCATACATAATAAAAATATAACTGTACAGTTAAAATGTATAAAAGATTTTTAAACCTCTGTAATAAACCATTTACACATTTATGTATGTTTGTGTTTATTTGTATGTGTTATATATATAACATTTGTTTGTTAACAGGTTTAATTGCTTTCCTCTCCTTCTGGACCCGTGTGAGAGTACTTGGAGCAGTGACTGCCATCTGGTGGCAAGCCAGTATCATCGCTTGGTACAACCTAATGGTGACTAAGATGCCCACTCTTGACCCACATGGTATGCACTGGCTGCAGGGGACCAGGAGAGCCTGGAGGGTGTCTGATGAAGGAGCCTAGTGAAATAGGCTGTCGCTTCCACCTGAATGAGTTGTTCATCCCAGATTTTGAGCCGGAAGCCAGCTCCAAAATGGCACCTCTGAAAAAAAGATTTGGATTGCTCTTGTGTTTTAGTCAAAGATCTGCTGGTTATCTACCAGCGGGTAACCAAGACTGTGAATAAGCGCATATCAAGAGGGGATGTGATGACATGGAGCCTGAAATAAACTGCTCTGAGTTGTGTGATGGTTTTCCTGGTCAGGAGCTGGATCGGAGACCCCTTCGTGATCTCTGCAGGACAACAGTTGTAAGTGAGCAGCTGTCAGGGCTGCACAGATACACATGTTGTTGTATTATGGTGGTGGTAGTGGCAGGGGGAGGAGGACAAGGAGGAAATGCTTCTGCAGGACACGTGTGTCCCAGCTCTGGAGGTCCTGGGGGCAGTTCATGTTTGATCTGTTGAACAGCCTTCATTCCTAACAGCTTCTCTTCATTCTGTTCTCAGACCTCTTCCCACCACAGCAGTAAGACCGTTTCTTCATTATCTCCTGCCCTCTTGGGTGTTGTGTGGACTTTCCTCAGCTGTGGACTTGTTTTGATAGCTTTCTTTCTGGGCTTCACAGTTCGCTGCAGGAAGAACAGGTAAGCAGCCCCATGCCTAGTTTCTCATCCTCCATAGCCTGAAACATGAAACCCAGAGTGTTAGTATCATGTTGGCTCCCTGAGCTGCTAGCTGGTATCAGCCAAGCCTGGGTTCTACCGTGGCATGAAGCTGTGTGAGAAGCCCCCCTGAAGCAGTGCTGGCCTTGCGATACAGTGCCCTATTGTGAAGAAGGAAGGCCTGGCCCAGGACTGTGCTGACTACTGCAAGGATATTCAAAGAAGGAAGTGAAGCATCTGTCCTCATAAAGGAGGGTACAGTCCTTCTGAGAAGATGAGATATTTGTATTTAAAACAGAGAGCATGTAGAGAAATATTCCAAAGCAACATGAAAGTTTATGGTGGCACAGTTGGAGCCAGTCTGGGTAGGCTAAGTTTTCTGCAAAAATAGCGCAGCCCCACTACCTGACTGTCCCGCTAGACAATTCTGACTGGTTGGAAAGTTACCGGCTCACCCAGGTATGTACCTGTGGCGCCCAGGACCGACAAAAGAAACACAGTGATGACCTTTTCTGAAGGGACTTGCAGAATCTTACCTTCACTACTATTCGAGCCTTCCCTCAGGGCCCATCCGTCTCTCCTACTCCCACACTTGTGAACCGTCATCCTACCTCAGCTATCCCAGGCTGCCTCCTGAGAAGCCCGGCTCCAGACTTCTCCCCCTGGCCCACAGGTGACTTCTGGATAGACCGTACACCAGACTTCAACCACTCCCTCAGAGATGCCAAACTTTTCTGGCCCCACACCATTCCCACACTGTGGTGATCAAGCGTGTTGTGCTCCATTGTCTGGGTTCAGCACTCAGATGAGGGTCAGTCAGTCAGATCTGTCTAGCAGGCATTTTGGGATGCCACTGGCCATTTGAGGCATGGAGGACATGGGATTGTTAAGCAGCAGTGACTTGATCTGCTGGGTCAACCTCAGCATGGCAGTGAGGTGTTACACTCAGCGTATACTCAGTGCCTCGCTGAGCTTCCCTGGACAATTTTCATTCTGTTCCTCAAATACACTAAGCCTGCTCCCAACTTAAAGCCTTTGACTTCCTGTCCCTTTCCTGTTCCCACTGCTTGACAGTCTTCTCCAGATCTTCCCATGCCTAGTTTCTTCTCCTCTTACGGTCTTGGCTCAAATGTCATGTCTTCAGAGGAGACTTCCCTGATCATGTTATCTAAGACAGCCTCTCTACCTAATGGCCACCCAGCCCCTGCATCTCATTCTATATCCCAGCACCCTGTTTTATTTTGTTCATAGTAAGTGTAACTCTCTGATGTTACCATGCTTATTGATTTATAGGTTTATTGTCTGTATCCCCCACCAGAATGTAGAGTCTAGGAACACAGCGACCCTGTCTGTCATGCTTACCACTGTCTCCAGCATTTAGAACAGACTGGAAAATGGTAGGTGCTCAGTAAATATGTTTTCACTGATCCTGGGAGGAAAGAGATTTAAATCCCAACAGTAGCTGCTGCCAAGAAAATGACTAGGAAAATCACACCTTTCAAAGTTAGAAAACTATGGAATATAATCTTTGCAGCTGAAACACATGTCTATAATACAAATTAGTACCCAGTTGGCAAATAAGAAAACGATATCATTGGTCCATATATAATTTTCTCCCAGCAAATCAATGGTTTAAAACATTCAAGGCCAAGCTTTCTCACAGTTGAGATAAGAATACTGTGGCAGTGCAAGCAGCAGCTGCCTTGATGGCCTTAAGGACTGGTATCCTACCTTCACCATGAAGCTGTCTGATGAAGCTGTAGGAGTAGATGAAGAAGCAGAGAAGACACTTCCCTTGTGTTTAAAAATGATTGTTGAAGAAAACCCAGACCCAGAGCAGATTTGGGTGACAATGTTGTCTATTGGAGGTAAATGCCCTTGAGGACCTATATCTCGCAGATTTAAGGCTGTAAAAATCAGCTGTGATCCTATATACAAGGGGAAGTGGACATTTACTAAGTGCTAGTATTTTGATTGAGATAATTACTATTTTTATTAGTATTCTGGTTACAAAGTTAAATGTGTTTCAAATGTTATGGCTTCAAACTATTTTTCCCATAACATTATTTTTATACACAATTTTGTAGAAAGCAAGGTTTTTAAAGCATTGATATATAGATATTGTTAAAATAGGAACACTTATAAACAGTGTTATGGTAGAAGCACCTGTATTTCTTTCATTCTATTAAAGATTTTGTTGCCTGTCTTGCTTGCAGTGGAAGCATGACTTGGCATAAAGAATAAAATATTAAGAGGCACCGTGAATAAAAACACATTTTGCAGTTAAGTAGCTTACAAGGTCAGACAAGGAAAGATAAAATAACCCAGTTTCAAAAGTGCTTTCCAAAATAATAAAATTTGTTCAGAGGTACAGCATCACAATTGGATGCTTCATTTCATTCTAGTTCTGTGGTCTCTAAACTTGTGACTGTGACTCTGCATGCGTGTGTACGTGTATGGGTGCACACATGCACATGTGTGTGCCAGGGTTAAAAAAAGATATTTTAAAAAATAAAAATAATATAGTAATGTTCAAGTTCAGTCACAGATACTGCATTTTTATAACATTTTAAAATGTAGTCTACAAGAGAAAATCAGTAAAGAAATAGAAGATCTTGAACAACACCATCAACCAACTTGACCTAATCGACTTTCATATAATCCTACACCCAACAGCAGCACAATCACATTCTTTTCAAGTACACATGGAACATTTACCAAGATAGATCATATTCTGGACAATAGGAAAGGTCTTATTAAATTTAAAAGGATTCAAATCATACAGAGTATGTTCTCTATCACAGTGGAACTAAATTAGAAATCTGTAACAGAGAGGTCTCGGGAAAATTCTGAAATACTTGAAAACTAAGAAGAACACTTTAAAATAACCCATGATCAAAGAAGAAATCAAAAGGAAAACAAGAAAGTATTTTCAACTGAATGAAAATGAAAACACACCATATCAAAATTTGTTGGATACCATTAAAGCAGTACTTCAAGGGAAATTAGAGCACCAAACTCCATATTATAAAGAATAAAGATCCCACTTTACAAAACAGAAAACAAAAACCAAATGAATCCCAAAATAAACAGAAGAAAGGAATAATAAGTATCAGAATGAAAATTGATAAAATGGAAAACAGACAACAGTGAAATTAAAAGCTCTTTATGAAGATCATTAAGAATGACCAACTTTTGGCTGAAGTGATGAGGAAAGAAGGAGAGAATAAATAATTACCTAAATAAGGAAGGGAGAGGTATTATCATTAATGATTCTGTAAACATTAGAAGGACAATAAGGTAATGTCATGAACAGCTACAGTAAGTAGTCTCTAAGATGTCCAATAAGTCCTTTCTCTTCATAGTCACACTCTTGTGAAATTCCTTTGTCTTGAGTATGAGCTGGACTTACTGACTTGCTTATTAATCACTTCTGGGATAAGGTTACAAAAAGACTATGGCTTCCATCTTGGATCTCTCTCACTTTTTCTGAGGGAAGCCACTGTCCATGTTGTAAGCTGCCCCGTAAAGAGGCCCACATGGCGGAGAACTGATATTTCCAGTCTGTAGCCATCAAGGGCCTGAGACTTACTAACAGCCACATCTGTGAGCTTGAAAATAGAACTTCTGAGGCCTGCTAACAGCAGTGTGAATAAGATTGGAAGTAGATTTCCACCCACTTGAGCCTTGGATGACTGCAGCCATGATTGATCCCCTTGACTGCATACTTGTGAGAGACCTTGACCCAGAGACACCCTCCTAGGCTGTTCCTGTATTGTTGTAGAAATGTTACCAGTTCTACACAAGATCTTCTGAAAAAGTGAAAATAGGGAAGCATTTCCTAACTCATTCTAATGAGGACAGCATTACCTTGATATCAAAATCTAACAAAGACATTACATTACAAGAGAAAAAAAGCTATAAGTTCATGAACATAGATTCAAAATTCTAAACAAAATTTTAACAAATCTAGTACAACCAGATATCAAAAGGATAATGCATCATGACAAAGTAAGACTTATTCTAGGAATGCAAAGTTGGTTTAACAGCCAAAGATCAATCAATATAATCTACCATATTTACCAACTAAGAAGGAAAACAAAATGGCCATCTTAATAGCATTTGACAAGATTCAACATCCATTCCTGATCCAGACTCAGCAAAGCAGAAATAGAAAAGAACTTCCTCAACTTAATGAAATGCATCTACAAAAAACCAATAGCTAACACCATTTTTAATGGTAAAAGACTGAATGCTTTCCCATAATGATTAGAAACAAGATTTCAGTTCTCACTACTTCTATTCAACAGTAAAGGTTTTAGCCAGTACAAAAAGAAATAAAAGCCACCTAGTTTAAAAAGGAAGAACTAAAATGGCTTACCTTAAGGTGAGCTGATCATCTATGTAGAAAATTCAATGAATCTGGTTTTTTTTAATGATTAAAACTAATCAACGGCAAATTACAGGATATAAAATCAATGTACAAAACTCAGATATATTTTTATATAGTAAAAACAGACAATTGAAAAGTGAAATCAAAAGCAGTAACATTTACAGTATCATTAAAAATGAAATATTTAGGGATAAATCCTACAAACAATGTGAAATACTTGTGCACTGAAACCTACAAAAAGCATTGCTGAGAAAAATTAAAGAAATCCTAAGTAAATGGTGAGATAGTGTGTTCATGGTTTGGAAGACTCAAAATTGTAAAGTCTCCCCTAATAGACTAACCCCAATCACAGTCACAATTCCAGCTGGCCATTTTTTGTTTTGTTTTGCTTTCTTATAAATTGACAAGCTGGTTGTACAATTCATACAGAAGTATGAAGGACCTAGAAGAGCCAAAACAACTTTAATAAAGAATAAAGTTGGAGGACTAGGACCACCCAATTTTAAGACATTACAAAGCTATAGTAATTAAGACAGTTCAGTATTGGGTAAAGAAAAGCATATATATCAACAGAACAGAATAAAATCCAGGAATAAACCTATGCATATATAGAGAACTGCTTTTCAATAAAGGTGCAAAAGCAGTTCAGTGGAGAAGGGACAGTGAGTCTTTTCAACACATGGTGCTGAAACAGTTGGGTATCCATATGCAAAATGAGCTTTGATCTACATTTTGCACTATATTCAGAAATTACCTCAAAATGGATCATAGCCCTACCTGTAAAATCTAACACTGTAAAACTTCTCAAAGAAAGATTTATTAGATACAACGATAAAAGCACAATCCATAAAAGAAAACACTGATAAATTGGACTTCATTAAACTTAAAAACATTTTATTCTAAAGAGAATCTTAAGAAAATAAAAAGAAAGCCATAGACTGGAAGGAAGTATCTGCAAGTCATGTATCTGATAAAGAACTTGTATCCAAAATATATAAATAACACTAAAATTTGATAATAAGAAACAATCCAACAAAAAACGAATGAAAGATTTGAACAGACACTTCACCAAAGAAGATATATGGATGGCAAATAAACATGTGAAAAGATGTTTAACACTGTTAGTCATTAGGGAAATGCAAATTAAAACCACAATGAAATACTACTATACACCTATGGTTAGAATTTTAAAAGACTGACTAAATCAAGTGTTAGCATATACTGCTGGTGGGAAGGTAATATGGTACAACCACTTTGGAAAACAGTTTGACAGTTTCTTTAAAAGTTCAACATATGCCTACTGTACAATCCAGTCATTCTGCTCTTAGGTTTTTACTCAGAGAAATGAAACTATATTTCTGTATAAAGACTTGTATACCATATTCATAACAGCTTTCTTCATAATAGCCAAAAACTAGAAATAGCACAAATATCCATCAACAGGTGAATGGATAAACAAATTGTGGTATATCCATACAATGGAATAAAATAATTATTAATACTTGAAACAACATAGGTGAATATCAAAATAATTATGCTGAGTGAAAAAAGACAAAAAAGACTACATACTATATAATACCTGTTATATAAAATTCTAGAAAATTAATCTATTGTTAACTAATCTGTAGTGACAGAAATCAGATGAGTGGTTGCCTACAGGTGGTGGGTAGCACAGAAGGGTAGGAAGGAGGGATGACCAAGGGACATGTGGAAACTTTGGAGGGTGATGGAGATGTTTATTACCTTGACTGTGGTGAATATTTCACAGGTATATACATACATCAAAACTTAACAAATAATGCACTTTGAAAAAAACCAGTTTATTCAATAAAGCTATTAAAATAATACTCTACAAACATTCTTATTTTTCTGAGAAGGTTCTCATGAGGGAAAAAGGACACCGTATCTGATGTCCTTTTCCAAAGAACCCTGCTAGGTGACTTGAAACCCATCTGATAGTTGTGTAGGTGTTAATTACTGACACAGAAGAATGCACTCTTTTTTTCTAAATTCCTCATGCAGTTTAATAAGGACCATAATAATTTAACTCTGGAAGCAAAGCAGATCTTTCAGGTCAAAAGGGAAGCTCTCCTAGTGCCCCTTCTGAAGTGCATAAAATGAGGGCAATGTCATAAGTTCTGCATGAAGCTAAACTTCTTCGACTAAAGGACCATCTTTTATTCTAAGACCTTTTCTCATCAGCACTTGTGGTAATGATTGTGGATGGTAGTTATTTACATACTGCTACTTCTCAGAATTGAGGGTGGCATTCCCACAATAACCCCCAGTATCTGGGATTTTCCTATCTGGGAAATCAAGAAGTTTGAGTAATAAGAATTGTGTAAGTTACTACTTGTAAGTTAACTAGTTAACCTCTTCCTTTCTGCTAGCAAAAGACACGAGACTCTTGGGTCAGAAACAAAGTACTACATTATTCATGAAAAAAGTAGTCGTCAGAGCTTCATGTTCGGTTTGTGCTGGTTCCCATGCCCCTCATCCGATGAGGCTGATGCAGGGCCCAGGATGGATCATGCTTGCACGCACAAGGGGCTGCCATTAAAGGAGAGGAACCTGAGCCTGAGGAATTCACCACTTGTATAGTGAGTCATAACAGGCCTGTTCTTTGGGGGAGATGTTACCACATCCCTCAAGGTTGCTGCCTGCAAACACAGCCCTGAGAAGTGGTCTGGGTAAAGAGAGCTGCCTGTGGGTGTACCCAGCAGGAATGTGCAGAGCTGCTCAGGGCACATGGTAGAGTGCCTTTTCCAGCACTGAGAACTGCGCATGGAAGCATCTGCCACCTCTGCCTGCACCCTGGGCTACAGTAGCAGCCAGAGACCCAAATGCTGGTAAATGGCTGAAATAACATCCATCCCTGTGGCCAGCTCACTCTGCCACATCTCCTTCCTGAGTAGGGTCCTCGCATGAGTCCTCTGGCAGAATCTGGCAGAGCTGAATTACATTCAGTGTTCAGTGAATTCAAGCAGCTCATTCATGACTTACTTCATGTACCCTGCTCTGTTTGTTCTCTTTGCCTTGGGAAAATCCAACATACAATATGAGTCATGGTGCTCCAGGATGTTATTATCGTATCCTTCTGAGAATCTCTCTGACTCCCCAGATTTCATGTTATTTTTCATTATCATAAAAAGACCTCAATATCTCCACGCTTTTGAGAAGGATTAGACTCATCCTCATCTTTTCTTTGTTCTTTCCATACCTGAAAGCTTTATATTATCCCCTGAGTGGGGTTTATTTATCAATGTAAATAATAAATATTTACTGAGCTGAACACTTACTGTGTTCAGGATACTATGTAAAATGTGATTAAGGTTCATTAGAGCTTCAAAGGCACCACCTGGGTGGAAAAACATGAGCAAGTCCAAAAAGTATATTCTGGTTTTTTAAAATAGCTTTTCAAAAAATAATGCCTTGCTGCAGGGATAGGAGCTGTGCTCCTTTCATATTGATTTGAAGTTTCAAGTCTATCTTCTGTGTGATTTGAGTAATTGGAGCTGAAGGGAAGGTGACAGAAGAAAGGAAAGCTGTTCTGATCCTGTTGGCTGCAGCAAAGTTTTCACTCATACTGTGCCCTACAAGGATTTCTGGGATCTTCTCTATAAGCCTCAGTTTGATGGTAATTGGCCAAGAAGGAAGAAGGGGAGCCAGTTAGGCCTAGAATAAATGCCATCTATATAGTTCCATTTGGGAATAGTGTGGCAGGGCTAAGGAGTGAATAAGGCAGAGTGATCAGGAACAGATCCTGCAAAGCCTTATCCAAAAAGAAAGTTAAGGTTCATAGCTGGAAAAAATTATATCAGTCATCACATCCAAAGGATTGAGTATACAGCCAAAAATAGGTGGTTTATCGAGAGGTCAGAGGCCACTGCCATGCAGGAATGGTGCTGGAAGAGAGATGCAGAGCAGAAATGAGGTGAAGAGATCTAGAATTGTGAATAGAGATGAGGTCTTTCTTGGGTACTGGCTGTGGGATGCAATGTGTGTGAGTCAGCAGAATTTAATGAGGCAGGGTCAGGATCAATGCATAGGAGTAGTTTCTACAAAATCCTTCCATGCTGCAGTCAAACCTAAAATAGTATCATTTCTAGATGAAGTAGACACACCCTCCTTTGTGTACCCACTGTTGTAGATAGACATGCCATTACCTCATCACAGCTTACTGGATTGGGTGGAGGGGGGCTCTGTCTCTCTTACCAGATAATGAACTCCTTGAGTTAGGACCACATCATATTGATCTTTGCATCTTCATTGTGCCTGGATTATACTCCATGTTTCCTGAATGAACAAATTAAATGTCCTGGAATATTGACTATGATGATAAAGGTTAAGTTCTTAGAGGACAGCCATTTTCATTCTTTAACTTTAGTATGTATCAATTCTACATAAAATTGTGCCGTAGATAAGCAGTTGCTTTCTACTGTTCTTTTTTCTCCCTCCTAGTGGTTGCTCCATTCAAGAGCCCAAGGACTGACATCTGAAGCCCCAGATTTCCAGTTCTCCTTCACTCTAAACTATCCTTTTTGTCTTGTCTTACCTCTAAAATCTGTCTGTTCTTGATCCCCTGTTGGCCACAGAGTTCTATACTTTTAGAATCCCTTCTCATAATTAGGTTGTTACAAATGTGTCTGTTGTTTTAACAATATTTATTGAATTACTAACAGTATATCAGATACTGTTCTGGTATGGGGATTATATCAAAGAACAAAGCAGGCAAAAGTTCCCTTCCCTTATGGACCTTGCTTTCTTAGAGGGGTGAGCAGGCAATAAATAAATAAAATAAATTGTCAAATAAATGGAATGTTAGTGATAAGTGCAGAAAAGAGAAGTAAAACAGGGAAAGTGAATGGGGAATATCAGGGTAGTAGCTGCTATTGTAGCGTTTAGCCAGGGAAGATCTCACTGAGGAGGTAACATTTGAATATAGATCGAAAGGCATAAGAAATAAGTCATGGAGTAAAGACTGTTCCAAGCAAAGGGAACAGAATATGCAAAGGCCCTGGGGTAAAAACATACCTAGTGTTCAAGGAAAGCAAGGCGGCCAGTGTGGCTGGAGCAGAGAAAATGAGGCAAAGAATAGGAGAATATGGGGTCAGAGAGGTAACAGGGGCAGATGCCGTGGGTATTGTAGATCAATGTAATGACTTTGGTATTTACTCCATGTGTTGCCATTGTAGGTTTTGAAACTGAGAAACAACATGGTCTGACTTACACTCAACGGGAAAACTGGCTGCTTTATTGAGAACAGACCTTTAACATTCAAAAGTATCATAGCCCTCCCTTAAATAAAAGAATAAAAGCATGCTCCTTGGGGTGTGATGACTCAAGAGCAGAAGTGGCTAAAAATGAAATTTAAGCTTAACCAGCCCCTGAAATTGCATAAGCCAGTTGTCTGTGACAAATCCATATATCACCTACTTGTTCTGTTTCTCTAATTGAACCCTGATTAATACACTAGGATAAGATATGCAGTATGTCTACATGGAAAATCATAAAATATTTTTGAAGGAACTTAAAGGAGTTCTAAATAAGTAAAGGATATTTTATCTTTCTGTAGCAGAATACTCAATATTGTAAAGATATAATTTCTCCAGATTGATATATGGAGTCAATATAATTGCAAAAAAGAATTCCAATTTTTTTCCTTTTTTTGGTGAAACTCAAGAAATTGATTCTCAAATTTATATGGAAATTCAAAGGACCAAAAATATCCTGGGAAGAGATGGACTAGGTGAGAGAATTTCCTCTTTTGGATTTTAAGATTTATTATAAAGCTAGCAATTACAACAGTTTAAGTGTGCTACTGGGGCAAGGGTAGACAAATAGACCAATGAAACAGAACAGACAGAACCCAGAAATGGAGCCAAGCATGCATAGACACTTTTTAATAAATGGTGCCGGGTCAGTTGGCTATCCTTATGGGGAAAATATGCAACTTGAATCTTACCTCAACAAAATCATCTGCAGGTGGACTACAGATTTAAATGTAAAAGTCAAACAGCTTCAGGAAGATAATGGAAGAGAATATTTTCAAGAACTTAGAGCAGGAAAATGTGTTAAATAGAACACAAAAAGTACTATTCATAAAAGAAAGGTTGTTAAATTGCTTTACATAAATATCAAAAACCATCTTCTATTCACTAAAAGACCACTAAGAAAGGGGAAAAGTAAGCCATAGAATGGGAGAATATATTCACAATGCATGTATCACTAAAAGATTTTTATCCAGAATAAAGGATGTGAGTTAATAAGAAAAACATGGAGAACACAATTTTAAATGAGCAAAAGATATGAACACCCCCTTCACAAAGGAATATATCCAGGTAGCCAATAAACAAATGAAGAAGTACTCAACTTAGTCATCAGGGAAATGCACAATAAATGCACAAGGAGCTCACACTCCATACTCACTTGACTGTCTACAATAAAAAAGGCTGAAAAACCAAGTGTTCGGAAGGACTGGGATCATCTGGAATTCTCATGCATTGTTGTGGGAGTACAAATTGTAACAATGACTTTAGAAAGCTGTTCACAATCTATTAAACCTGAACATACTCATACCCTGAGTCACAGAAGTTCCAGCAAAAATTGCATGTATGTATTCACCAAAATACATGTACTGGAATGTTCTTATCAGCACTATTTATAATAGGCCCAAACTGGAAACTACTCAACTGTCCATCAACCATCTAATGTTTAAATACATCGTAGTGGATACACTGGCTACTACACAACCATGAGAGTAAACAGTCTGACTACCTGCAGCAATATGGATGACTCTCACAAAGATAATGTTGAGCAAAAGAAGCCAAGTACAAAGATTGTACTGTATATGATTTCACTTCATATGAAATATAAAACCAGGTGAAACTTATCTATTGTGTTGGATGTCAGGATAGTGGTTACCCTGGAGGTTGAGAGGAGAGTTTGGGGAGCATAATGACCCAAGGGACCACACAAAAGGCTTCTGGGACACTGGTAATGTTTATTTCTTGACCTGCATGCTGTTTGCATAAGTGTGTCAGTTTCTCCAAATTCGCTGAACTGTACACTTATAATATACACACTTTCCTTTTTTATTGAGGTATGGTTGATTTATAATATTGTATTAATTTCAGATGTACAACATAGTGGTTCAAATTTTTTATGGTTTATACTCCATTTAGAGTTATTATAAAACGTTGACTATATTCCTTGTGCTATAGAATATATCGTTGTAGCTTATTTATTTTATGTATAGAATTTTGTACCTCTTAATCCCATTCCCCTGCCTTGCTCCTATCCTGTTCTCTCTCCCCACTGGTAACCACTACTTTGTTCTCTAAATCTGTGAAGCTCTTTCTGTTTTCTTATATTCATTAGTTTTATTTTTTAGATTCCACATATAAGTGATAACGTATAGTATTTGTCTTTCTCTGACTTATTTCACTAAGAATAGTATCCTCCAGGCCCATCCATGTTGTTGCAAATGGCATTATTTCATTCTTTTTTGTGACCGAGTAGTATTCCATTGTGTATATGTACCACATCTTCTTTATTCATTCATCTGCTGAAGGATGCTTAGGTTGCTTCTGTATCTTGGCTATGGTTAATAATGCTGCCATGAACATTGGTGTGCTTATATACCTTTTCAAATTAGTGTTTTCATTTTCTTCAGATATATACTCAAGGAGTGGAATGGCTGGGTCATATAATAGTTCTGTTTTTAGTTTCTTGAGGAACTTCTATACTGTTTACCACTGTGACTGTACCAATTTACATTCCCACCAATAGTGTACAAAGGTTCCCTTTCTCCACATATTTGCCAATATTTGCTATCTGTGGTCTTTTGACAGTAGCCATTCTGATAAGTGTGAGGTGATACCTCATTGTGGTTTTGATTTGCATTTCTCTAATGATTAGCAATGTTGAGCATCTTTTCATGTGCCTCTTGGCCATGTGAATATTTTCTTTGGGAAAATGTCTACTCAGGTCTTCTGCCCATTTTTTAATTAGGCTATTTTTTTGATATTGCATTGTATGAGCTGTTTTATGTATTTTGGATATTAACCCATTATCGGTCATATCATTTGCAAATATTTACGAATATTTTCTCCCATTCAGTAGAATGCCTTTTCAGTTTGTCAGTGGTTTCCCTTGCTGTGCAAAGCTTTTAAGTTTAATTAGATCCCAATTTTTAGTTTTGCTTTTCCTAAGGATACAGATCCAAAAAAATATTGCTGTGATTTATGTCAGAGTGTTCTACCTATGTTTTCTTTTAGGATTTTTATAATATCCAGTCTTACATTATATCTTAATCCATTTTGAGTTTATTTTTCTATATAGTATTAGAGAATGTTCTAATTTCATTCTGTTACATGTAGCTGTTCAGATTTCCCAGCATCACTTATTGAAGAGACTGTCTTTTCTCCATTGTATATTCTTACCTTCTTTGTTGTATTTGACTATAAGTGTGTGGGCTTAGTTTGGGGCTTTTTATCCTGTTCCATTGATCCATGTGTCTGTTTTTGTGCCAGTGCCATACTCTTTTGATTACTGTAGCTTTGTAGTATAGTCTGAAGCCAGGGAGCATGATCCTCCAGTTCTGTTCTTTCTCAAGAATGTTTTGGCTGTTCAAGGTCTTCTGTGCTCCCATACAAATTTTAAAATTATTTGTTCTAGTTGCCATTGGTATTTTGATAGGGATTGCATTGAATCTGTAGATTGCCTTGGGTAGTATGGTCATTTTAACAATATTAATTCTTCCAGTCCATGAACACAGTATATCTTTCCATCTGTTTGTATCATCTTCAGTTTTATTCATCATTGTCTCACAGTTTTCAGAGCAAGTCTTTTGTCTCCTTAGTTAGATTCCTAGGTTTGTTTGTTTTTTTAAGCAATGGTAAATGGGATTGTTTCCTTAGTTTCTCTTTCCGATAGTTTATTGTTATTGTATAGAAATCTAGCAGGTTTCTGTATATTAATTTTGTATCCTGCAACTTTACCAAATTCATTGATGAACCCTAGTTGGTTTTTGGTGGTGTCTTTAGGATTTTCTGTGTATAATATTCTGTCATTGCGAACAGTCAACATTTTACTTCTTCCTTTCCAACTTGGATTCCTGTCATTTCTTTTCTTGTCTGATGGTTGTGGCTAGGAGTTTCAATACTATGTTGAATAGAAGTGGTGAGAGAGGGTGTCCTGGTCTTGTTCTTGATCTTAGAGTAAATGCTTTCAGCTTTTCACTGTTGAGTATGATGTTGGCTTTGGGCTTATCAAATACAGCCTTTATTATGTTGAAGTATGTCCCCTCTATACACACTTTGTGGAGAGTTTTTTTTGTAAATGGATGCTGAATTTTATCAAAAGTTTTTACTTCATCTATTGATAAAATCATATGATTTTTATTCTTCAGTTTGTTAATGTGGTATATCACATTGATTGATTTACAAATACTGAAAAAACCCTTGCATTCCTGGGATAAATCCCACTTGATCATGGTGTATGATCCTTTTAATGTAGTGTTTGCTAATATTTTATTGGGAATTTTTGCATCTATATTCATCAGTGATATTGGCATGTAATTTTCTTTTGTGTGTGTGTGATATCTCTGGCTGGTTTTGATGTAGAGTGATGCTGGCCTTTTATAATGAGTTCAGAAGCATTACTTTCTCTGCAATTTTTAGAATAGTTTCAGAATGATAAGTGTTAACTCTTCTATGTTTGGTAGAATTCACCTGTGAAGTCATCTGGTCCTGGACTTTTGTTGGTATTTTTTATTACTGATTTAATTTCATTACTGGTAATTGGTCTGTTCATATTTTCTATTTCTTCCTGGTTCAGTCTTGGGAGATTGTACATTTATAGAAATTTGTCCATTTCTTCTAGGTTGTCCATCTTATTGATGTGTAGCTGTTCTTAGTCATCTCTTAGGATCCTGTGTATTTCTGTGGTGTTGGTTGTAACTTCTCCTTTTTCATTACTGATTTATTGATTTGGGCCCTCTCTTTTTTTTTCTTGATGAGTCTGGCTAAAGATTTATCAATTTTGTTTATCTTTTCAAAGAACCAGCTGTTAGTTTCATTTCTCTTTTCTATACATATATATATGTATATTTTTAGTCTCTATTTCATATATTTCTCATTTGATCTTTATGATTTCTTTCCTTATACTAACTTTGGGTTTTATTTGTTACTCTTTTTCTAGTTTCTCTAGGTGTAAGTTTGGGTTCTTTATTTGATATTTTTCTTATTTCCAGATGTAAGCTTGTATCACCATAAACTTCCCTCTTAGAACTGCTTTGATGCATCCTATAGATTTTAGATCATTGTGTTTTTATTTTTATTTGTTTCTAGGTTTGTTAACTTTTTTCTTTGATTTCTTCAGTGATCCATTGGTGGTTTAGTAGCATGCTGTTTAACTTCCATGTGTTTATGTTTTGTGCATCTTTTTTCTTATTACTGATTTCTAGTCTCACAGTGTTGTGGTTGGAAAAGATGCTTGATGTGATTTCAGTTTTCTTAAATTTACTGAGACTTGTCTTGTGGTCTAGCAAGTAATCTATCCAAGAGAATGTTCCATGTATATTTGAAAAACTTTGTATTCTGCTGTTTTTTGATGGAATGTTTATACACATACACACACACACACACACACACACACACACACATCCATTTGATCTAATGTATCATTTAAGGTCAGTGCTTCTTCATTGATTTTTCTGTCTAGATGATCTGTCCATTGATGTAAGTGGGGTGTTAAAGTCCTCTACTATTATCATTATTACTGTCAATTTCTCCCTTTTATGTCTGTTAATAATTGCTTTTTATACTTTGGTTCTCCTATGCTGGGAACATATATATCCACAATTGTTATATCTTCTTCTTGTAATGTCCTTCTTTGTCTCTTGTTACAGTCTTTGTTTTAAAGTCTATTTTGTCTGATGTAAGTATTGCTACCCCAGCTTTCATTTGATTCCATTTGCATGGGATACCTTTTTCCATCCCCTTGCTCTCAGTTATGTGTCTTTAAATCTGAAATGAGTCACTTGTAGGCAACATATTTAGCCACTCCATGTCTCTTGATTAGAGCATTTAGTCCATTTTCACTTAATTATTGATAGGTATGTGCTTACTGCCATTTTGTTAATTGTTTGGGGGTTTCTTCAGTAATTTTTCTTTGTTCCTTTCTTCTTTTGTTCTCTTCCCTTTTGATTTGATGGCTAGCTTTAGTGTTATGTTTCTTTCTCTTTTTTGTGTGTGTATCAGATTTTTGTTTTGTGGTTACCATGAAGTTTATGTATAGCAATCTATCTCTCTCTATATATGATTATTTTAAGCTGCTGATCTCTTAATTTCAAACACATTTTAACAACTCTGCATTTGTACTCTCCTCCCCTCATGATTACTGTTTTTGACATTATTTTTCGCATCTCTTTGTTTTGTGTATCCCTTAACTACTTATTGTGGATATAAATAGTTTTACTTCTTCGGTCTTTTTACTTTCCTACTAGCTTTGTATATGATTGATTTACAGCCTTTACTATATATTTGCCTTTATCAGTGAACTTTTTCCTTTTGTAATTATATATTTCTAGTTGTGGCCTTTTCTTTTTCACTTAGGGAAGTCTCTTTAACATTTATTGTATTCTGGGGTTTTTTGGGGGGAGTAATTAGGTTTATTTATTTACTTATTTATTTTAATGGAGGTACTGGGGATTGAACCCAGCACCTTATGCATGCTAAGCACACTTTCTACCACTGAGCTATATCCTCCCCACCTTTAACATTTATTGTAAAGCTATTCTGGTGGTGCTGAACTCTTATAGCTTTTGCCTATCTGTAAAACTTTTTATCTCTCCATTAAATCTGAAGGAAAACCTTGCCCAGTATTCTCTAAAAAGTTTTTCCTTTTCGTCATTTTAAGTATATTGTGCCACTCCCTTTAGGCCTGCAGAGTTTCTGCTGAAAAGTCAATTGATAGTGTCACGGGAGTTCCCTTGTATGGTTGCAGGGCTGGGCTTCCTGGATCTAGTAGTGTTGCCCTGCTGGTGGGTTGGGTCAGTTCTTGACACTGCTGGCTTTGGATTCTGAGGTGTCTCAAAGATGGTGCTGGCCTGCTGGTGAGTGGGGCTACATCCCAGGGTGGCTGGATGAAGAGACCAAGGTGTCTCGGGGCTGATATTAGCCTGTTGGTGGTTGGAACGGGATTCCAGGGGTGGGGGTGGTCTCTGGCTGAGGTGCCCGAGGTATCCCAGAGCTGGTGTTGGCCTGCTGGTGGGCAGGGCTAGGGCCTGGGGGAGGTTGGGGGAGTCCTGGGGCTAGTACTGGCCTGCTGGTGTGTTGGCTTGGTCCTGACAAGGCAGGTTACAGGGCAGCAATGGTTCTGGGGCTGGTTTCCACCCATTGGTGAGTGAAGCTGGAGTCCTGGGATAGTACTGGCCCACTGCAGTCAGAGCTGGGTCCTAGGATCTCTGGCTGCAGGGCCCTGGGTGCCCTGGAGCTGGTGTTGACCTGCTGGTGGATGGGGCTGGTTCTTGACACTGTAGCTGGCTACAGTGTCCAAGGTGTCCAGAAGCTTATGTCAGCCCATTAGTAGGCTAGATCCCAAGGTGGCTGGCTGAGGGGCCCAAGGTGTCTCAGAGGTGATGTTGGCTTGCTAATGGGCAGGACCAGGGCCAAGGGCATCGTAGGGCTGGTGCTAGCCTACTGGTGGATAGGCTGGGTCCTGCATGGCAGGCTGCAGGGCTGTGGTAATCCTAGGGCTGATGTCTGTCCACTGGTGTGTGAGCCTTGTCCTGAGGCTACCAAATTACTGATGGGTGGAACCAGGGCACGGGGTTGGGGGCAGGGGCCCTGGGGCTGGTACCTGCCACTGGTGGGTGGAGTTGGGTCCCAGGGTCTCTGGCTGAAGGGCTAGCACCTATGCATTGGTGGTTGGGGCTGGATCCTGGTGCTAATAAGCTAGAGGGATGATTCCATAATGGCCTTTGCCAGCACCAGTGTCCATGTGGTAGGGTGAGCTCCCAGAAATGGCTGCCACCAATGTCTATATCCCCAGGAAGAGTTTCAGTCACCTCCTGCCTCTCTAGGAGCCTCTCCAGGAGCCTCTCCAAGATCAGCATGTGAGTCTGACCCAGGCCCCTTTCAGATTACTACTTCTGCACTGGGTCCTGGAGCATGTGAGAGTTTGTGTGTGCCTTTTAAGTGTGGATTCCCTATTTCCCATAGCCTTCTTGGCCTCCTAAAAGTAAGCCCTGCTAGCCATCAGGCCAGATGTTCCGAGGGCTTGTTTTCCTAGTACAGGCCCCGGAGCCTGGTGTGATGCTCAAACCCACCGCTGCTTGGGAAGAACTTCTGCAATTGTAATTATCCTCCACTTGTGGATCACCCACCTGGGGTCTTATCAATACCATGACTCTGCCCCTCCTACTCATCTCATTGTGGTTCCTTCTTTATATCTTTAGTTTATGGAAGACTTTTTCTGCTAGATTCTAGTCTTTCTCGTCAAAAGTTGCTCTGTAAGTAGTTATAATTTTGATGTGCTTGAGAGAGGTTCTTCCTACTCCACCATCTTGGCCTGAACTTGCACTTCTCTTTATACATATTTTTCTTCACCAAAAGTTTTAAAAATTACCTTTGAGTTTCCTAAAAAGGCAAAAAGGGAAACATCCAAAAGGAAGATACATTACTAGTTTATTAGTAGTGGCAAAACTATTTCTTAATATTATTCTCTAAAAAAAATTCTCACTTTAGGTTTTATATCTTGGACATTGAAGGATAAAATTGATAGTTTTACTATAAATGCAAAGGTGAATCACATAAGACTTTTCTTATGGTACCACTGATAAACACAGAAAATTAATTTCTGTTTGTCAAGAGGATATTCAGTAAACAACACCAAAAGCACAAGCAACAAAAGAAAAATAAATACATTCAATGTCATTAAAATGTGTGCTTCAAAGAATGCTATCAAGAAAGCTAAAGGTACATACTAAAGAAAATGAGAACATATAGCCACACAAAAATGTGTACATGAATGTTCATAGCAGCATTATTTGTAGTAGCCCAAAAGCAGAAACAACCCAAATGTCCATCAGCTGATGAATAGATAAATGAAATGATACATCAATTTATGAGCTGTTATTCCACAATAAGAAAGAATGAAGTCCTGATTCATGATACAACATGGATGAACCTTCAAAACATGTTAAATGAAGGAAGACAATCACAAAAGACTATATATTGTGTGATTCCATTTATATAAAATGTCCAGAAAAGATAAATCTGTAGAGACAGCAGGTCGATTAAGCAGTTGCCTATGGCTGGGGAAAAACAAATTTAAACTATGAGATATACACCAAATGTCTTAAATTTTTAAAGATAATGTTACTATAAGGATGTGAAGCTATGAAATTCTTATCTGCTTACAGTGAGAGGGCAAGTTGGTACAACCACTTTGGAAAATAATATGGCATGTCTTTTTTTTCCCTGTGAAAAATTTTTTCTTCCAGTGTTATTGAGATATAATTGACTACATAAGCACTGTATAAGTTTAAGGTGTGCGGCATAATGATTTGACTTACATACATCATGAAATGATGATCACAGTAAATTTAGTGACCATGCATCATCTCAGAAACAAAATTAAAGAAATTGAAAAAACTTCTCCTTGCAATGAGAACTCTTAGGATTTACTCTATTAACAACTTCCATATATAACATATAGCAGTGTTAATCGTATTTCTTATGCTGTACATTATATCCCTAGTACTTATTTATTTTATATGGTATATTTTCTAACATTAACTATTCATATACCTTGTGATCCAGCAAACCTACTAAGAAATTATTCCCATGGAAAATGTATGCACATTTAGTCCAAAAGTTATATAAAGAATATTCACAGTAACATTATTTGCAATCACCCCAAATGTCCTTCAGTAGTAGAAAGAATAAATAAGTTATAGTATATTCTTGCAATGAAATACTGTTCAATGCAAATGAACAAGTTATAGTTAACACCCAGCAACAGGGTCAAATTTCAGAAATAACATCAAATTTAAAAAGCCAGCCACATAAGAACATGTACTATATGATTCCCTTAACTTAAATAAAGTTTAAAAGCAGGCATAACTAAAGTATGGTATTAAAAGTCAAGATAGTGGTTTACGTTGAGGAAGGAAGAAAAGGGTAATCATTATGAGTGGAGGTTTTAGGGTGTTGAAATGTTCTTTCTCTTGACTTGGGTGATAGTTACATAGATCTTTTCTTTGTGATAATTCAGTGAACTAAACATTTATAATTTATACACTTAAAAAAATCATCTTGGGTAGGAAAGGTATTTTTAAAGCCATCCTCTCAGGGATATCTACAAGTGTAGGAGCCTTGACTAGGTGGTGGCTGTGTCTTCAGAGGACTGTTGAGCATGAGGACAAAGAGTCAACATCTAAATACCTTCTTTACATTGTGCCAAATGTCCACGTGTGTTCAAGTGCTTCACCATAATAGCCTTTCTTACTTTGATCAAATTACTGTATTAGGATTTGTTCTAAAATTTCCTGTTTCCTGCTTTTGTAAATGTAGCTGAGCATCATATTTTCACTTAATTTGGATGTTAACAAGATTAGACAGTAATCTGACATTAATCTATTTCTGATCCTATTCTATTCCTTCTTCCATCTTTATCTCACTAAAGAGCTTGCTTTCTAGGGGGAGGGAGGTTTTCAGATAGTAAAAATTTTTCAGACATTTTGAATTTTGCCATGATCAATGGAGAAACATGCTATTGTCACTCGGGCATGTGTGTGTGTGTGTGTGTGTGTGTGTGTGTATGTGTGTGTTTGTGTGTGTGTGTTGGGAGGAGGTGGTGATCAGGATGCTAATCTGTGCACAGTGACCTTTGTTTCTATCTGGCTGAGCAGATGTAGGAATTAATCATTGTCACTCCTGGATGCTGCGGCTGCAGCTGTCCCCTCTGCCTTTCTGTCTCTGATAGATTTATTAGTGCATTTTGTTTGCTGGAAAACATGCCTCAGCAGAGAAGAACTGGCAAATTAGAGAAGCTTGTCTGTAAATGTAATTCTCTAGAAACATGTTGTTTTTACTATACATCTGTACTTAGATGCTCCAAACTGTTTCAAAGAAGAGGAAAGAGAGAAAAGAAAAACAAACTGGTAATATTGTTTATGTAACAGCTGGACAATTATTTTCCATCCTGAGAAATTTACATTAGATCAGTATCATGACCATACAGCCTAGGATTGCAAGGAACTGATTGTCTTCTAACCTCTGTACCCTTCTTTTTGTAACTGCCCTCCCCACCCCCACTTAACTTCCAACTATCAGTTTAGTCCTACGCCTGGAATCTGGGCATTCTTTGGCTCTAGGCACAAGAATATAAGTGGCCTGAATTAGTACTAAATTCATTTTATAGCAGGCGCCACTGGTAACTCTCAGACCGTAACTAACACGTCTGGACCCCAAGCATAGGGGGTAGATATCCCTGCAGCCTCATTCAAATCCAACCCAGGGCAGTATTGACACCAACCTGGATGGAAATCAAAGCAGCCACACCCTTTTGGATGTTGGGAGTCAGCTCCAGAATCCAGTACAAATTTCTTGGGTCTGGCCTATTTTCATTTTCCCCTTCTCTCTATCAAATCAGCACGCTCCAGAGCAGAGGCTAACGGGGAACAGCCAGGACCTACTTAGAGTCTGTTCATTTCTTTCTGGTGGCTTGCTGCCTGCCAGACTCCTAGACATCTACACTAGCCTGTAGTGTACCCCCCTTTCTGGTGCCACCCCTCACTCACTGGGTCGTCTGCTAATTTCCTGAACTCCTTGACCCTGCTTGATGGACTTTGATTCTCACTCACAGTTTACTGTTTTATTAATTCTTAGTGTATTTCTCCTCCTCAAAATGGTCTCCTTGTTCTAGACATCCTTGCATGTTCAATCTCTAAATTACCACTGCTTGTTCTTCCTTTCACGCTCCCAGCATCTGGTTTATGTATCTTAATTTTATGATTCTGCCTGGACTCCTATATTCAAACTCTTCTGGTCTAACCTCTTTGGCCATCATTTGAGCCCCAATTCTGACCATCCTTCTGTCTCTGATAGTGATAACAGGCACCTTATTAGGATAAGATAGGTTAATCCTCTGGATGTCAACTTCAGTCTTTGGGCCCATCTCCCCCCCCCCACCCTCCCCAAAAAACAAGCAATTGAAGTGTCCATTGGCAGAGGGATGGATAAACAAAATGTGATATATACATACATTGGAAAAGTATTCAGCCCTAGAAAGGGAGGAAATTGACACATGTTACAACATGGATGTCTCTTGAAGACATTATACTAAGTGAAATAAGCCAGTCACAAAAAGACAAATAATGTATGCATCTACTTATATCTAGGGTAGTCAAACTCATAGAAATAGAAAATAAAATGGTTGTTGCCAGGGGCTGGGGGGGAGTGAGGGAGAAATGAGGGATTGTTGTTTAGTGGGTATAATATTTCAGTTTTGCAAGATGAAAAAGTTCCGGAGATTGGTTACACAACAATGTGAATATAATTAACACTAATGAACTGTACTCTTAAAATGGTTAAGATGGTAAATTTTATGTTACTTTATTGTAGGTAATTTTATCACAATTAAAATCTTTTTAAACTTTAAAGAGAAAGATAAAAACTCCTATTAGTAATAACGTATATTGATAAAATATAATCTATTATTGGACCATTTCCTTAAAACTATGTTTTATTGCCTATACCATTTGATCATCCTTGAATCCCTACCTGTTGTGTGAAGTTGTTACTTTATTTTTCATATACCAACTTTGCGTTTCTGAACCTTTATATGGTATCCTCTCTTTCAAGTATTCCAGGATTTCCTTCTACCATACACAAGATCTCTTTGTGATTTAATAGGCTTCAGTCACATCCCTATTGGCCTTCCCCTTTCCAGGCTGCAGAAAGGTCTGTCCTCATTCTATAGAGACCCTGCCATTCAGCTTTCCTTCTCCAGAATTTATTTATTATTCTCATGTCCTTATTTAGTAAAGGTGACCAAAGCCAGATGTTTCATTCTGACACATAAGAAAGGGGAGGCCTAGTTTTGCATGAGATGCGCAACAAACAATATTAAAATAGAAATGTTATTGGCAAGGAGAGTGTTTCTCAAGTTTCCATGGGTAGGAATTCCTCAGACACATAAGATAACAATAAGAAAGCACTTATTCTCTTGAAATATAATTTACATACTATGAAACTCACCTTTTTGAAGCATACAGTTCAGTAGTTTTTAGTTCATTCACAAGGCTGGACAATCATCACCACTATCTAATTCCAGAACAATTTCGTTACCCTGAAGAGAAACCCCAGACCTGTTAGCAGCCCCTCCCTGTTTCTCCCCTCCCCCAGCCTTTAGCAGCTACCAGCCTACTTTCTACCTCTACTTGCCTAATCTGAACAATACATACAGAGTCATACAGCGTGTGACCCTTTGTATCTGGCTTCTTTCACTTAGTGTAATCTTGGCATAATGATTACAGGGTTCATCCATGTTGCAGTATGAAGCAGCACGTCATGCCTTTTATGGCTGAATAACATTCTGCTGTGCACGGGTAGTCCACATTCTGCTTATCCATTCATCAGTTGACAGGTATTTGTTTATTTCTGCTTTTTCTGGCTATTATGAAAAATGTGCTGCTGTGAACACCCATGTGTAAGTTTTTGTATGGACCTATGTTTTCCTTTGTCTTGGGGGCATACCTAGGAGTGGAATTGCTGTGTCATATGGCGGCTCTGTGCTTACATAAATGCTGAGCTGTTTTCCAAAGTAGCTGTACCATTTTATAATCTCACTACCGATATATCAGGGTTCCAGTTTCCTCCACATCATTGCCAACACTTGTTATTATATGTCTTTATTCTATCCATCCTAGTGTGTATGAAGTGGTTTTGATTTGCATTTCTCTGATGGCTAATAATGTTGAGCATCTTTTCATGTATTTATGAATCATTTGTGTATCTTCTTTGGAGAAATGTCTATTCAAATCCTTTCACAATTTAAAAAATTAGAGTATCTTAAGAATATACTTAAACCAATGATATCTTAGATTTGGTTTATATTAGAATCTCCTAGGGAGCTTTTAAAAATCCTGATACCCAGGCTTCACCCTATGCCAGTTAAATCAGAATGTCTTGGAATGGGAGAGCAGCAGCAGTTTTTTTTCCAGTTCCCCAGGTGATTCCAGTGTTTGAGAACCAGTACCATAGATTAGATGACCAAGCTGATGATACCAATATACAAATGTTAAAGATTTAGAAACTTAGAAATCATGCCAGGTATTAAAAATTAAACTAAGTGTGAACTGTAAAAGCCTAATCAGGTCAAGAGGTAGAAGTGAGCTTTTTAACAAGAATTTTTGATAGGATGAACTTTCCTTTCATAGGAAGTTTCAAACCACCTGCAGTCCTGGCTGTGGTTCTTGCCTTGTGACTAAGGTTGGTCTTAGGAGGTAACCATGGGGGAGCCAATAAATGTGAGTTATCGTGACATCTTAAATCCATAAGCCCAGAAAATTTATCTCAATTATTCATTGTTCAAAAGGAAACTATGACAAAATGTGAGTATTAACTGGGATAAAGTTGAAAGGTAGGCTTTTGAAAGTCATGAGAAGATAGGACACTATTTTAAGAGACTTTATTGGAAGTTTAGAGAAAGAGTAACTGAGAATTAAAAAAAGAAAAAAATCCAAGCACTTAAAAATTCAACAGTCATAGTGGTTATTGTGGAGGGAAAAGGACATCTCTCAAAGAATGTAAAAAGCTCCCCAGAGGAGATCAGGGAGCCCACAGAGTATGTCAGGTTAGTTTCAAAATAGGAAAAAAGTCTTTGAGAAACACCTTTGAAGAAAGTCCAAAACACGTAAAGGGATTATTTAAATCTATTAAAAGGCAGAAGCTAGAATAACAGTGGGATCTTTTGCTGTTGATGATGGGGCACAGGGAGTGCTCAGAGACCAAAAGACAGTAAGACTAAACTAATTAGGTGCCTCTGAATTTGTTGAGAAAGATACCAGAGTGATTATCACACTCAAATTGCCTCCTATGAATGGATCAGTGGTAATTGCTCAAATAGTTTTCTGTGTTTTGCACATTTCAAGTCAAGTAGACAAATAAATATTGATTAGCCACTAGAAACTGTTGGCATTCCCCTTGAGACTTTTGAAGGCCTCCAGAGGAAATTTTTCTCTTGATCATGCCTTTCCCTGAAGATGTTGCCCCAGCCCTCCTCATCCTATTACCACCAAGCCTCTTAAAAGAGTGGTCTTTGCTACCTACCTCCACTTCCTCATCTCCAATTCAGTCTTCAACCCATGCCCTGATTCCACTGAAATGACTCCTGCCAAGGTCATTAAATCAACTGATACCTTTTTAGATGCCATCCTGTTTAGTCTCAAGCCAGATGACACTTAACCATCTCCTCTGTCCCTCCTCTCTAAAACGTCTCTGTTCTTAACTTTACCACGTGTGAATGTCCTGGTTTTACCTCTTTGCTTCTTACCAGCTGCTTTCCCTGGCTCCTGCATTCCACTTCCCCATTTATGTTGATATCATCCTGGATTCCAGTCTTACTTCACTTCTTACACTACACCCCTCACCTGGTCTTAATCCCTCCTGCAGCATATTCCCAAACCCTGCCTCTTTCAAATCCCAATTTCTAACTTCATAGTTGATATTGTCAGATGGATGTTCCTCAGTCAGTTTCGATTCAGTGACCAAAAACCAGATTCATACCTTATCACTCATTTTTCTCTACCTCCATGTATTTCTTATCTCAGTTGACAGCACTACCATCCATCCACTCCTCATTCTGGATTTATTCATCTCCTTACACATCCAGTGAGTCAACAAGTCTTAGATAGTTAACCTCTCAAATGTCTCTCAAATCGGTCTCCTATTATCTGTCTCCATTGCCCAAGTCTGGTCTGCTTTTCATCTGAATTTTTGCAGTAGCCCCCTACCTATTCTTGTCCATTTCCAATTCAGCCTCTGCCCTCTTGCCAGCATTTTTTTTTCAAGCATAGACTTCTACTGCCTACACAATTCCTAAGGTAGGACTTAAGATCTTTTGTAGCCTGGCTTTAACCTACAATTTCTGCTTCTTTAAATTAAGTTATGCTCTCATCAGACAAGGTAATATGTAATCACCTAGAGGGTACTGTGCACTTTCATCACTAGTTCTTTGTTCATACTCTTCCTTGTTTCATGACTCTTCTCATTTTTCACCTGATAAACTCCTATTCATCCTTAAGACAAACTCTTATCCATCAAAATGTGGGCCCTCGACCAGCAGCATCAGTATCATTTGGGAACTCGTTAGAAATACAAATTCTTGGGGCTCTACCCTAGATATACTGAATCCAGCACTCTGTGGGATGATGACCAGATCTGTATTTTAACAAGCTCTTTAGGTGATTCTTGTCAATTCTAAAATTTAAGAACCACTGTTCTAAGGCACAATTCCTTTATCAGTGCACACAGTACTTTGCATATACCTGTATTACTTACTGTGTTGTTTCATAATCATATTTACCTATCCACTTATGCATCCCCTCTGCCTCATATTGAGTCCTCAAACTCAAATACCTTATTTTTCTGTATTTACTAGCACCTGCCACAGTGTCTGGCATACAGGAGATGCTTGATAAGAATTTAGAACTGAAAACGTATCCCCCTCCCCTCCAGGAATCGTTCCAGCGAGAGTGAATACAGGCACACATCACTAATAATCAAAAGATATCCAAGGTTTCTACCTTTAAAGGCCAACATGTGTCACACTCACCAAAAGCACACACACTGACCATACCCAGCATCAGCAAGAATGCAAAGAAACTGGATCTCATACATTGCTGTTGGGTAAAATGGTACCACTACCCCGGAAAAAGGTTGGGAAGATTTGTACAAAATCAAACATAGACTCACTGTGTAATTTAGCAATCACACTCCTGGTATTTGCCCTAGAGAAATGAAAACTTACGTTCACACAAAAACCTGCTCACAATGTTTATGGCAGCTTTATTTGGAATAATCAAAACCTAGAAACAGCCCAAACATCCTTCAACAGGTGAATGGACAAACTGTGGTACATCCATATAGTAGAACACTACCCAGCAATAAAAGGGAGCAAGTTATTAACACATGTATCCACTTGGATGACTCTCCAGGCCATTATGCCAAGAGAAAAAAGCCAGCCTCGAGGGGTTACACACTGTATGATTCTGTTTATATTGCATTCTCGAGAGATGAATTTATAGTGATAAAGAACAGGTCAGAGGTTGCCAAGGGTTACGGTTGGAGGAAAGTTGTGACTGTGAAGAGGGTAGTGTGAGGGAGGTTTTATTTTGTATGCATAATGGGACAATTTAGTATCCTGATGATGATGGTAGTTACGTTAATCCATACATGTGATAAATTTCATAGATCTACACACACGCAGACACAAGGAGTACACGTGAAAACTGGTGGAATTTGGACAGGGTCATAGTTTAGTTAATAGTATTACATCAGTGCCAATTTCCTGGTTTAGATAATGTATTCTAATTATGCAATATGTTATCTTTGGAGAAAGCTGGGTGAAGGGTACACAGAAACTCTGTTCTGGTTTGCAACTCCTTGTGGGTCAAATGATTTCAAAATAAAAAGCCTTTGAAGAAAAAGAAAGCACAGGGATTTCTGGTGAAAGGTAAATTAGAAAACGCTGCTTGACACAATGCAAAAATGGGACCCAGGAAGTGGAGGGGAGTTCACTGCCCAGTGAAGATGGGAAAGGAGGGAGGTGGGGTGGAAATTCCTGTCTTGGAGACCATTTAGTAGAACATGGCCTGGACCTGTTAGCCTTTCTCTAGTCTGACTATAGACTCCTGCTCACTTAGGGGAGAGTGAGAACAGGTGGAGAGGGACGTGAAAGCTTCCTTATCAGCAGTTTTCCACGTAGGGGGAGTGGGACGAAAACCATTTCCCACCAGCCTAGGTGGGGAAATGGAGAGAGGATGTTAACCTTCCTTAACAATGTTCATGGAAGTGTAAATGTGTGACCAGTGAAAGATTAAGTGGCATAAGAACTTAGGCTCTGGAATCAAACTCTACCTCAAATCCCAGCTCCATCACTTACGAGTCATGTGACTAGATCAGTATTGAACTTTGCTAAATTCCATTTCTCTATTTAAAAATAGGAGTAATGATGTAACCTATAGTGAAAAAGAATATGAAATGAATATATGTATATATATATGACTGAAACATTATGCTGTACACCAGAAATTGACACATTGTAAACTGACTATACTTCAATTAAAAAAAAAACCTAAAAAATTAAAATAGGAGTGATGATATTACGTATCTCAAGATGCTGTGAAGATTGCTTTAGGTGGTATATAGAGAGTGCTTAGCAACAGCCTAGCACATTTAATATATAATCAATGTTGCCTATTGTTTTTAATATTATTTGATATAATTACCAATATTCTAAGAAATAGAAAAAATATATATGCAGGTGATTCTGAACATAATGTAATTTTTGATGATTCAGAGGTGCTTCAAGATCCTTCAGTACTTCAAACATAAAATCAGCATTTAGTCCCTATGAGTATTCATACAGACAATTTAACTTAAAATTCATAGTTGCTAATTTCTATCACAGGCCTCTTGTGTGCTTTTTACTTTAGACACATTATCTCTAAGCTGTATAGCATTCAGGAGGATAAACATTATTTTCCCCATTTCAGATAAAGAAACTGCCTCAACATGGTTAGACAGATCACCCACCACACACAGCTAGTCAATCTAGTCAGTTTGATTTCAAAGCCATGCTTTTTCTATGACATCTTGTTACCTCAGTATTAACCTCAGTATTAATCCATGCAAGCTGCTTAAACACACACACAGATTATCTAACAGTTGTTCCTTTCACATCAGATTACAGGACAGAACATACAGCTCCTGTCACAGACTAGGGCAGACACTTCCAGGCCACTGCTGGGGCCAACACTTGGAGACACTAGACAATGATGGAAACCAAGAGCACAAAGCCGGCTGTTGCAAGAATTCAGTCTGGGGTTCCAGCCAGTAGGTAAAGCCAGGAGTCATAAGGGAGCCTGCCAAGATCAGAGATCCAAGCTAGCAGTCAGAGTTGAGTTGGAAGGGGCAGTCAAAGCCCAGCAGAAGGCACTCCAGGGGACTCAGGACTTCCTCTCTGTTTCCTCTTGATGATAAATTCCTGGTCAAGGGGGCCTTCAAGGGGCCTCAGGGGAGGAGGCAGGTGAAAACCCCAGACCTGCCAGAGCTACTGCTGAACGTTAGAAACCAGGATCAGAAAGGCCTGTAGCAGAAGTTCGTGGATCAGTAGGATGTACATAGTGTCCCAGGCAGCTGGGGTAAACTGGGGGGGAAGTGAAAGAACACTAGAAGGAACCAGGAGTCAGGACATCTGGATTAGCTGTCCCAGTGTGGTCCCTGTCTGGCTGTAAAACTGCATGCAGTCTCTTCTTAAAATGAGGGAGTCAGGTCGACTCACTGGTTTAGAACCCCAAGACTCAAAGCCTGCCCTAGGCAATTCGTGGGGGCTGGTGAGGGAGGAGCAAGCAGGTCCTGCCTTTCCAGTAGTCCCCCTTTTTTTCTTCTGAGTACTCTTCCAAGACTAATGCTTTACCCAGGATAACAGACATTTATGTTTCCACTCAGTTCAGGGCCCTGTAGACGGTGCTGGTAGAGACAAAGCTGAGTAAAACCCGGTCCCAGCATCATGAATTCCCAGATTCTAGCTCAGTGGGGAATGAATAATTCCAGCAGTTGTTCCAGATTCCTCTCAGATTCACCAAGGCTCAAAATTCTGACGCACACCTGAGGAAGAAAGGAGAAGGCGGCAAGGAAACCTCCCCAGTACGGCAGTCGAGCCTTTCGTGCCCCAGAGATCAACTGACCTGTCACCTGGTAGATAATATTCTGGTTCGCAGGAGACTCCCTGTGACTGAGTGTTTCATGTGGCCAACTGGGCCTGTGTTTTATGCTCTACTAAAAATCGGGGCATCTGCTCTGCCCTTCGGGAAGTGCTGCGGGCCTCCTGATAGGAGTTGCTCGAGGCCTTTTCCCCGCAGCTAAGGAGAGAGAGGAAGTTGAAATCACTGCTTCACAAATTACAACACATGCTTGTACTCTAGGGTATGAGGTTATATGACAGAAGAAGATTTTTTTGTGTTCGCAGTGTTTTTCCCCCGGACATTTAAAAGCACACTTAAAATATACTACAGGTACAATGAGACATGGCAACAATACATTTGGAAACTAATTTTTAAAAAAAAATCTATGTGAAGTGTAGCCATATTGCTCCAAATTAAAACCATATAAGCTCTTTTCTAGTAAGGGTACCCTTTGGTACCCTTTTTTTCCCTCTTATCACCAATTTATCTTGAATCTATCAGTATGCTTTTTCACTGCTTTCCTAAACTTGATCTGGTAATGAAGTAATTAATGGGCATTTGGTCTTCTATCTACATTTCCACATTTCAGCTTAAAAAATATTTGCAAGGCTGCATTTTAAAATTGATCCTTAGGCCTGTCTATGGTTCAGGAGAGCTGTGCATTCTGAAATTTGTATACTGGAAATTTATGTTCATAGTCACCTAAAATATACATACATTCATATATGTAGATTTTGTTAAATGGCTCCATGAATAGGGAGAAAATAACTGCTAATATTAGATTAAATTTTTATTCTGTTTTAAAAGATGAAAAGACAGAATAAGAAAATTGTCTTTGCAATGAGGAGGTTAGAAACCAGGGAGGTGATGCCCTAATGAGCTGAGGACAGAAATTATATCACATTTGCCTTCCTGTCTCAAGTTCTTCTTAATACCTTGGCAAGTAGATATTTAGGAATTGTTGAATTAATGTTTGATGTGGGAAGATCGTTAAAAAGATAATGACTAAAACATGGAGACACTAAGGTCATCTTTTGTTAAAGGGAAATTTGAGGACAGGCTATTTAGCAAGTTTTCTTTTGTACTTAATAGCTATTTTGACTGATTGATTGGGACATAAATTCTAATGCATCTTTGGTAACCAGGTCAGCCTGTTGTTCTGCTTAAGGTAGAGAAGCAGAAATGCAAAGTGTGACTGACTTATTAATAAGCCGGCAACAGGGAAAAGAAACTCGCTTCTGGAATAAGTTGAGAAGGGAAGAGCTGGAAGGCATCCTAGATTTCATCAGTTCCAACCACTGCTAACCATTTAGCTCCTCTGCAGGCAGAATGTCCTTGTTCATCCAGTTCCTCTGTTGCTTCAGTGCTGCGGGGCTGACCTGAGAGAAAGTAGGTGGGAGCTCGCTCTCTCCACATAAAACAAGGCTAGACAAGCACTTATGACTACAGGCAAGCAGGAACATTTAGAGAGGCCAGGCCCACCCAGGACTAGAAGCAGGGCTGAGTGCTTTAGCTCATGACAAAACATCATTTACTGGCTGCAAGCGTGTAAAGACAAGACATTGCACTGCATCCTCGCTGCAAGCAGCAAATCAGTCCAACATCAGCAGATTTTCTGAAGCCAGGGAACGGGAGGCGTGTTGTCAACCTCCAAGCTGCTGTCTGCTGAGACTCCGTAGTCTGGGTGGTCACGAAGATGAAGTCTCATCCATCAACTGCTTGACAAGGGCTGTCATCATATCACCGGGCCTACATGGCCCTCAATGCATGATGTAAGAGACACATTGGACAAGAGCATTTCCTGGGGGAATTCTCCAGGAAGAATTCAGCCAATGGAAAGCAGTCTTTCAAGTGGCCTGATGTCATTGGAGACAAGTAAACACATATATGTGTGTGCCTATGTGAGTGTACACATCCCCAAGATGCTGCACTTTCCTGGAAACAAAGAATGAGAGAGCAAAAAGCTTCACAAGCATCCCTTTAGGATCCTTTTTCTCATTTATTTTTAAAGTCCCTCGGCACCATGCTGAGAAGGGAAGCTGGGGAGGAGCTCACCCAGACGACAAGGCTTTTCAATGAGGGTTTGGTGTCTGGGGATTTGCCAAGAGGTTAAAACCCAGTGTCTGTGGAAGTCCCCGGCACCCAAAATATCTTGGCCCTTTTGTGTTCAGTAATGCCAGGGAGTTTTCAACCATTCCATGAGGGACCCAGGGGCTCCCCCTAAAACTCCTACTGTGACCCGAATGTACTCTTTTCTTAGCACACAAACAAGCCGGCTCTTGACTTTCTCTGACTGTCAGGGATCTCTGCCACTTTAGAGCCGTTTGGCGCACTTTCCCTCACCTAACAGAGGAGAGCATGGCCCAGGAAAAATGAGATTAAGGAAGAGGACAAAGAAAGAAAGAAACAATGGGCCTTCCATGTCCATTGATGAATTCATTTATTCATCTAACAAATGCTTATGGAACACTTGCCATTTTCCAAAGCCTTTGCTAGAGGCTGAGATACAGCCTCTGAATAAGAAACAGCCTCACTTTTGAGGAGTAGAAATTGTCTAGGGGGGCAAACAAAAAGCTAGTAACATAACATGACAATTATATTGATGTGCATATAGCCTGGAACATAGAGGAGGGCAGCAAACCTAGACTGAAGGCATCATCTAGGCAGACAGGTGCTCTTATTTTCTGAATCCAATGAGGTGAGTCACTCACAACGGAAATGTGAAGAAATACCCCATAGAAGGAATAAAAGGACTGGCTGGTGGTACAGGAAGTTTGGCTGAGTGATTTTGGTGGCAACAGTCTGCAAGGTTGTAGCACTGAGCTGCCTGGATGTAACAGCAGACAGTGGACTATAATTTCTTTACTTAACTATAGTTGATTTACAATATTATGTTAGTTTCAGGCGTACAGCTTCAGATTATTTTCCATTATAGGTTATTACAAGATATTCAGTATAGCTCCCTGTGCTATACAGTGAATGAATCCTTGTTGTTTATTTTACATATAGTGGTGTGTATCTGCTAATCCCATTATCCTAATTCATCCTTCCCCTGCTTTCCCCTTTGGTAACCATAAGTTTGTTTTCTACGTCTGTGAGTCTGTTTCTGTTTTGTAAATCAGTTGATTTGTATTATTTTTTTAGAGTCCACCTGTAAGTGATACCATATGATATTTGTCTTTCTCTGTCTGACTTACTTCACTTAGTATGATCATCTCTAAACCCATCCATGTTGCTGCAAAAGGAAATATTTCATTATTTTTTACGGTTGAGTAATACCAATGAATCATAATTTAGATGCAAGTTTTGTTGGGCAAGTGCAGAAAAAGGACTTGTTTGGAAAGGGAATTTGGTGCTTTTTGAGAGAACAGTTTGGATAACTAACCAGAGGTTTGAAATTGGGTAGAGAAAGGAAAAGAGACTGTGAGGAAGCTGAAAGCCAAGGACCTGGAGGTCTGGAGGCCATCAGTGGGCACGTGTATTAGACATCAGCATATGAGAGGGCTGAGGATGGGAGACTCATTCATTCATTCATCAGGTATCTATTGAGTGCTTTCAACATGTGCGGTAGTGTTGCAGTGCTGGGGGGACATCCTGAACAATTCTAATTGGCAGAAGACAGTAAATAACAAGAATAATAAATATGTAGATTATGTAATATGTTAGAAAGTAGTAAGCGCTATGGTGGGATGGGGATGGAGAGAATAGAAGAGGATAAGAAAAATTTGAAATTCTAGTGGAAGAGTGTGATTTTAAGTGGGCTTGTCATCATAACCCTGGCTGAGAGAGGAGCATTTGAACAAAGACACGAAGGGAGAGAGGGAATGAGCCATGCCGACATGTGAATTAACATATTCCAGGTAGGGAGTTCAGCCACTTCAAAGCCTAGAAATGTGAGAATGCCTGTCGTTCTTATGAAATAGCGAGGAGGTGGGTGGAGAGGAGTGGGCAAGGGGAAGAAGTAGGAAATGAGGCAGAGAGATAACTGGGACCAAATGTGGAGGCCTTGAAGACCCTGGTAGAGACTTTGGCTTTTCCTTCGAGTGAGGTGGAAAGCCATTGCAGAATTTTGAGCAGAGAAGTGACGTGATAGCTATGGCTGCTGTGCTGAAAATAGCCTTAAGGAGGGTCCAGAGTAGAAGCAGGGAGACCAGTTAAGAGGCTAGTGCATTAATCCAAATGAGATGTGCAAAGTCGGACTTTGATCAGGGTGATGGCAACAGAGGTGGTAAGAAGCATGTGGAATCTGGATGTATTTTAAGAGTAGAGCCAATAGGATTTCATGACAGCTTGGATGTGGGTGGTGAGCTAGAGTCAGGTATGACTCTAGGGTTTTTGGTCCAAGCAAAGAGAAAGATGAAGTTGCCACTGTCTGAACTGGGGGAGAATGTAAGAACAGATTGAGGGAGGAGACTAGGAGTTAAATTTCGGGCGCATTGGGATCAGAAAGTGGGATATTGGTGTTTAAAATTTCTGAAATGGAACCATCTTGAATGATCATAAGACCCAGGGTGCGACCTGGGGATGGGTGTCTGAAAGTGGAATAAAGTGAAGTTGTTATGATTAAAGAATTCAGATCTGGAGATTGAAAGGTTAATGAAATCTCCTAGGAGGTCCAGGCAGAAGAATAAGAAGCAGGGTCAGGTTGTTCTCGCCCTCATGATACAAAATTTGAACATAAATAATTACAGGTCACACAAATATTAGTTTTAGGTGTCCAGAACTTGAATTAGTTTAAGATTTTGAACTTAATACATTAAAAATAAGCAAAATGATCGCATTTGCTGAAACACCCCAGACAACAAGACAACACTGAAAAACTGTTTGATACATATCTAGATGAGTTAGATTTATAATCCCATTGTAGCATGGATCAAAAACAGTGGATTGGAAAAGAAATTCAATAAATTTCACAATTTAATCTTGTTTTATTAAAAAGCTTTTTGGAAAGACATTCGTATTTGCTTTTAGATATGTTTAAAGCTCAAGGATACCATTTTTATCAACTCATGTAGCATTTTAGAAAGCATGGCCCTGTGACATTTTAGGAAGGTTTTCTTATAGTCCCAGCAAGCCAAGAGGTACCCTCAGCTCCATTCTCAGGTCATGCTTGCAAACTCTGTCCTTAGCATCATTAAGAAGAAACAGCAGGATGACCAGTTAGTCCTCCATAACTCCAAGTGTATTAACTTCCATGTTCAGAAACTCATCTTTGATGAAAATTTTTAAAATGTCATACTGTGAGCTGGTAGATGTCACTTATGCATCTGAATTCATTAAAGGCTATTGAAATGATAAGCCAGGTTTATACAGATTCTGCAGATGTAAATGGATATTTATCTCTATGTATTGAGACCTTACTTGAGAAGAAAAAAATCAAGAAAGCTCTTACCTGACATTGCTAATCAATAAATGAAGGGAAAAGATACTGAGATAGATATATAATGCTTTTTCAAAACAATCTCACCTTGTTTCTGACTGCCAGTAACCCAGCCTGTGCTTTTTATCTCTTCATAAATGAAACACAAGTAATCTAGATGGGACGGGCTATTTATAAGTATATGATATTTAAATCTTCTTGCTTTGTAGAAATTATGTTTGTGGTTGATTAAAATATTCAGCATATGCAGGCTTCATCTTTTAGTTCAATAGAAAAATATAAATGACATTGGAGGTTGAATTCCGATCAAAGTAACAAAGACATCCTCTAGACTTACATAAGTCACCTGCTGAATTGGAGATGATTCACCTTTCAGTGATTTCACAGGTGTTAACTTGGCCAAACAAAATAGGTAAATCATCTTCCATTCATTTTTTTCCTGAGGCAAGTTTTCAGTAAAATTGTTTAGGAAGAATATCAAAAACATATATATATGTCCACTGAAAAATGAATTTGCATCAACTTCTGAGATATTAAGACTATGTAATGTACATTTTTGTCCAAAAAAAAAAAAAACTAAATTGAATTCCTCCTAACTAAATCAAGAGGGGGAGAAATTCTAAATCAGGATTCATGCAGCACCGAAGTACACAAAGAAGACCTGATTGTACAGTGGTGTTCAAATAAAATGGGTCCAGAGAAGAATTAAGAAAGAAACCTACCCATTAGTGATTTAGACAACACAGATCTGTGACTGAAACCTGGCACTCGCTTGGGGAGAACCTCATCCTCAGGTAATCGTGGCTCATGCAGGGAGCTTATGAGAGGCCCTTGGGAAGATCAGCCTCAGTCATGGGTCTTGCAGGAGCCCACCCAGGGTTGTCCCACTGTCCCTGCTTCTGACTGCACCAAGCAGCCAGTCCCAGTCAGTGGGGCTGTCTTTTCTAAATCATTGTCAGCACTGATCTCTCTAATGTGTTAACTTTTCTTAACAAATACTTTGTTCTTTTGATAGTCAGCATTCATCACATAGTCCCCTTTCTTATGGGAAGAGGCAAAGAAACTAGGGAAGATTACTCTCTTGAAGTCCACGGTTTAAAGACATGATGACTGAGGATGCAAGCCTGAATGAAGAATAGGTAGACTAGGGCTAACTCTCAAGTGTGGCTACAGAAATCTTAAGGGGAACAATAGAAATTTGTTCTTTATACACATCGCTCTCTTGCTCAGTGATGAAGTTGGTATTTTAGCAAAATAAGTGTGAAAGTAATGCATGGAATGTATTAGGATGGGGAAAAACTGGTGTTACAGAGAGCTGAAGGTTATATCAAAAAATCTGGAAATTAGTATTTTTGCATTGCCTTAGAGTTTCCAAAGAAAATGGAACACACCTCATTTGATCTTCACAATACTCTGTGGGTGGACATGAAAGAGGATGTATCTTCATTTCACAAATGACAAAACAGGAACCTAGACTAGTTAAATGACTCAATGAAAGTCACTGAGCTGCGATGGGCTGAGCCAGGATTCCCATCTATCACATCCAACTCCAGTTCCATTGCTCCTAATGTGACTGTATCCTGGGTAAATGTGGCAGCAGAAATGGAGAGTGAGGGACAGCCCAGTGAGATTGTGAAATAGCAGGTGAAAGAAACTGGCAATTGACTAGGTAGAGCTAATAAAGAAACAGGGAAAGGAAAAGGTGATTCTCCAGTTTCTAAAGCCTGGAAGATGGTGAGATTAGTACCATCAGCTATGTTGGCAACATGCTTACTACAGGCCAGACCCTGTGCCACACACTTTCTATACTGCATCATTGAATCCTCACAACTCTTTGGTTTTATTATCATCCCCATTTACAAGGGGAATACATGAAAGTTGTTCTTTCTTTTAGAGGCAGAAAGAAAAAAAAAATCAAGGTTTTTGCTTATAGACTAGGTAAAGCTCAACTGGACTCACTAGCCCACAGTGACCATACTTGGGCCTGAGTCCCGGGCAGTGGTTTGGTATTCCTGTATGTGTGTGGACATAATTATGGTGCCAGCTACAAAGTGAGCAAACTGGGCCGATGGTGGTTGTGATGGTTGTAAGTCCAGCACTGCCCAACTGTTTGTTTAATGCCCCCCAGCTACCTTAGGACTTTAGACTAGGCTGTTCTAAGTAGGTGGTTTTGCCTTGGCTCTGGCCTTTGAGGTGATCAGCCAGGTAATCCAGGTCCATAGATAGTTATTATTTAAAAATGAAAGTATAATTATCAAATGACTAATTGTATAAATATTGCATTTGTGTAGAATATCCTATTTAGACTAAAACTCTTTAGTACAATTACATTCCTTCTTAATTGATACTAGTTACTTTTCTTCTTAATTGTTATCAGTCACTATCCAAGATAAGCGTGGTTTTCCCTGTAGGTTAACTAATTCATGTATTTCTACCCCGTCCTGAGTGTCTGTTGGTGCCCAGGGTTTGTCTCAGACCCTGATTGTTTACATTTCCCTCTCATCTTCAATGTGCTCTGTAACCTCATTTGAAATCACTGGAGAAAAGACCTTTCCCAAGTTTCTTGCTTTCAACCCCTGGTTTCTCTTTCTCTCTTGGTCAGAAACAGGAAAAGAACTTATGTGTCAAATAAAGCAAATAGCGAATGAAAAATCCCCAAGCTTTTTCCAAATGGTAGTTTACCTTACAGCTCATTTTTAAAGACTCCAAGCTGTATCTCTTTAGGTATCTACCTGCTAGTTATTGTTCACTAGGCTGCATAGAGCAATCTCTTAGCAACCATAAACTTCACGGAAAAATCCTAACTCTTCTCTGATACCACCTGTTTTTAGGAATTTGGCCTTCTTTTAAAAGCCTTGGAGTTACACAAGCAAGAAACGCCAGGATTTAGTTCTTTTTGAAAATAAATTTAAATAAATCATTAGAGTTTCACAGGATATAAAGTTTTTTCTTCCCAGTGGCCTTTTACTCTGAGGTTGCTTTGGAGATTATGCTGGTGGGGAGGCTCTATCCACTCCCAGGGCAAAGGTCGTGACAGTAGGTGTCTTCTTCCCTGGTTTCCTATAGGATTGTGAAGATGTCCAGTCCCAATCTGAACATTGTGACCTTACTGGGCAGTTGTCTGACTTACAGTAGCGCTTACCTCTTTGGGATTCGAGATCAAGGTGCTTTAGCTGGAAGCTCAATGGAAACTCTCATTCAGGTAGGTGAAGTCTTCAATTTTGTTTTGAATATAGTGCCAAAGTTTTGATAATTTTTAAAATCATCTGCTCCTGTGGGCGGTGGTTACCCTTATCCTTGGTGTGGGCACTTTCAGAGGTGATCCCTGGAACGCTGAGTCAGTGAGGTCTACTTTCCACCCCAGGCCCTCTGTGGACTGAGGCTCTGCAGATGAGAATGTGTGGAGAACCACAAAGGTTCCTCTTATGCCTCTTGCTTCTGTCCCTTCTCACCTGTAGATAAGACTGTCCATGCTGTGCATTGGGACCTCCCTTGTGTTTGGTCCCATTCTGGGGAAGAGCTGGCGACTCTACAAGGTGTTTACCCAGAGGGTTCCGGACAAGAGAGTGGTGAGTAGGCAACACTGTTTGATTACAGACAGCAGCTCCACTATTGATTAAAAGCTAGAGAAGCTTGTGCCAGATTCCTGAGCCTGGCCCTTTTATGTCGATCTGAAGTTCCTGCTTCAAACCTTGGAGTCATGTAGCCTCATAAATTCCAAGGCTGGAAGGCTGTGTCGATGCTATTGGGATATTTATTTTTAAACAAAGGTTCTGCTTCATATGCACCCCAGGCCCTGGTCCTGCTCTGGGGGAATGTGTGAGCTGGCCATTATCTGGCACCAGTATGAGGGAGAGCAAGATGCCCAGAGAGGCTGTTGCTTGGCACAGATGTGAGCTGAAAGTGGGCAGAGGGAGAGTGGTTACAGAGAAGCTGTAGCTAGTTAGCAGTTTCTTCCCTCTTTGGAGCCCAGTTCTTTTCCATATAAGAAGCCATTCTCTGCACCAAGAAGGATGAGCCTGGAGCAGTGAGCAAGGAAGAGCACATCCATGCATTAGACAGAATCAGCCCTCGAAGCTATGTGGCAGCCAGATACCTGCACGTCCCTGACATCAAGTGTCATCCTAACTACATTCCCCCACTTTATCAGGTTTCCTAGCAAAGCTGCCCAAACCTCAAGCCTGATCATCAAACCCTTTGTCAATATAGGCCCTGCCCAGACCCAGTATATCACTCAGTTAGAGTTTACTTTTCTGGAATGATGAGACTTTTTTTTTTTTTAGCAAACATTGTTGATTTGTGGTGAATATTTTACAAAAGCTCTGCTTTGAGTAACCATACATATGAAGAAGATTGTATAAAGGACAGTAAGTTCATCCATTCCTCTAGACCACTGGTTCCTTTGTTCAAAAATAGCTTTATTGAGATATAATTGATATGCAATGAACTGCACATATTTAAAGTGTATGATTTGCTGTTTTGACCATGAAACATGAGGTATAATCTGCAAGTTTCCACATACAACTTTGTCATCTCCCTCTCCTGTCCAATTCTTACATCCCCTGTCCCTGTCCCCAGGCAAGCATTGATCTGCTTTCTGTCCCTATAGATTAGTTTTCATTTTCCATAATTTTATATAGATGGAATTATACAGCATGTATTCTTTTTTATCTGTCTTCTACTTGGCAAAATTATTTGGAGATTCATCCATGTTGTTGCTTGCATCAGTGGTTCTTTCCTCATTATTGCTGAGTGATATTCCAATGTGTAGAGTAACTAGTTTGTTTATCCATTCACCTGTTGATGGGTGTCTGGGTTTGTTTCCAGTTTGGGGATATTAATAATAAAACTGCTGTGAACACTGGTATACAAGTCTTTGTGTAAACATATGCTCCTTTCTCTTGGTTAAAAATCTAAGAGTAGTTGGATCATATTAAGTAAATGTATAACATTTTAAGAAAATGCCTGTTTTTGAAAGTGATTGTACCATTTTACATTCCCACCCACAGTATATGAGAGTCCCTTTCTTCCATGTCCTCCCAACATTTGACTTGGTTGATCTTTTTCACATTTGTCATCCTAATAGTTGTGTGTAGTAGTATCTCATTGTGTTTTAATTTGCATTTCCCTGATGCAATGTTGAGCATCTTTTTATATGCTTATTTGTCATCCATATATTTTCTTTGATAAAGTATCTGCTCAAATCTCTCACCTATTTTTTTTAATTTAGTTGTTTGTTTTCTGTTATTGAGTTATTGGATACAGTCCTTTATCAAATATATGAATTGCAAAAATTTTGTTCCCGTTTGTGACTTTTCATTCACTTAAGAATGTCTTTCAAAAAGAATATGTTTCTAATTTTGATGAAGTCCAATTCACTACTTTGATCTTTTGTAGATTATATTTTTGGTGTCAGATCTAAGAATCTTTCACCTAACCCAGGGCCCCAAAAGTTCTTCTCCCGTGTTTACTTCCAGAAGTTTTAAGAGTTTTTGTTTTTACATTTAAGTCTATGATCCATTTTGATTTAATTTTGAAATACGATGTGATCTGTAGGTTGAAATTTATTTTTTTTATATATGATATCTAATTGTTCCAGCACCATTTGTTGAAAAGACTGTCTTTTCTTCACTGAGTTACCTTTCCACCTTTATTGAAAGTCATTTGCTCGTAGATGTGTGGATCTGTTACTGGACTCTGTCTCACTGATGTAGTTTATTTTGACACCAACACTGTATTATGGTAGCTTTATACTAAATCTTCATTTCAGGAATGTTAGTTCTTCTCTTTCAATGTTGTTTTAGCTATTCTAGGTCCCTGGAATTTCCACATGAAGTTTTGAATCAGTTTGCCAATTTCTTCAAAATTTTTGCTGAGATTTTGATTGAGATTGTGTTGAATCTATAGATCAAATTGTGGAGAATTGACTTTTTAATAATGTTGTCTCTTTCAGCCCAAAAACACAGTATATGTTTCTTCATTTATTTAGGTCTTTTCTAATTTCTCTCAACAATTTTTTTTTGTAGTTTTCAGTGGAAGTCTTTCATTTCTTTTATCAAATTTATTCCTAAGTATTTTATATTTTTATGATATTATATATGTTACTGTTTTATTTTACTTTCTAATTTTCATTGCTAATAAATAGAAGTATGTTAATTTTTGTATGCTGATCTTACATGCTGCTCCCTTGCTAATCTGCTTATTAGTTCTAGTAGCTTTTTTGTAGTTTCCATCAGATATTCTACATAGATGATCATATCTTCTGTAAAAGATAGTTTCTTTCCAGTCTCTTCTGTGATGGCACTGGCTAGAAACACCACTACGATGTTCAGTAGGAGTGCTGAGAGCAGACATTTTTGAATTTTTCTTGATCATGTGGGGAAAACATTAAGTCTTGATCAAAACTAAGTATGATTTTATCTGTAATTGTATTACAGATGCCCTTTATCTAGTTGGGGAAATTCTCTTCCATTCCTATTTTGCTGACAATTTCTATAAAGAATTAATGTTAAAAAAAAAAAAGAATTAATGTTTTGTCAAATGTGTTTTCTATTAATGTGTGTCTATTAAGCATATGGTTTTTCTTTTTTAGTTTTCTCATACAGTATATTACATTGAATGATCTTAGGATCTCAAACCAACTTTGCATTCCTGAGACAAACTCTACTTGATCATGATGTATTATCCTTGTCTTATATTGTTGGATTCATTCTCATAATATGTTATTTGTAATGTTTGTATTCATGTTTTTAAGGGATGTTGCTCTGTAGCTTTCTTTTTTTCTAAAATCTTTTTCTGGTTTTTGTAACAGGATAATACCAGCCTTGTAGAATGAATTGGGAAATATTTCCTCTTCTTCAACTTCTGGAAGAGTTTGTGTATAATTGTATAACTGACAGTCACATATAGCATAAGTACTTTACAATAGTATACTTCCATTTCCCTACTTTCCAATCTTCATGTTGTTTTTACTTTTATATGCATCATAAGCCCCACACAATTGTTATTATTTTTTGTTTAGACAGTTACCTTTTAAAATATTTAAATAATAAAAATCAGTCATATATTTTTCCATGAAGTTAAACATTTCCAGAGCTCTTAATTTCCTTGTATAGATCCATATTTTCATCTGGTATCATTTTCGTTTTGCTTCTAGGATATCTAACATTCTCATGCAGGTGTGCTAATGCTGAATTCTTTTGGTTTTTGTTTATCTGAAAAAAGTCTTTATTTCACTTTTGTTTTTGTTTTGTTTTGTTTTTAATTTTTTATTTTTAATTTATTTTTAATTTTGGAGGGGGTAAGATTTATTTATTTATCTTAATGGAGGTACTGGGGGTTGAACCCAAGGCCTCGTGGGTGCTAAGCATGTGCTCTACCACTGAGCTATACCCTCCCCTTCTTCACTTTTCTTTTTGAAAACTAATTTTTTTAGATACAGAATTCTAGATTGAAGAAGATTTTTTCTTTAGTACTTTGAAGATTCCCTTCCACTGTTTTCTCATGTAGCCTTCTATCTGGTGAAAAATCTGATGTCTTCCTTATATTTGTTCCTCTCTACATGATATGTCACTTTTTGCTGGTTGATTTGAAGATTTTCACCTTATTATTGGCTTGGAGTAGTTTGATTAAGCAATTGATTTGTTTTTATCTTACAAACATGATGAATCATGTAACTAGTTGTGCTTCCTTCTTTTCATTGGTTGTCAAAAATGCAGGTCCACAATTCTGCCCTAGTTCTTGAATGCTGTGTGCTCTCCTCACCTGAGTATTCATCCTAATTCTCCTTATTGTCTCTTTACCTTAATATTTTTCAATTTTTCATCCTGTTGCTATATGTATATTTTCTTAATTTTATTTTTGTAACCACAAAAATAACACATTCTCTTTGTATTAAGTCAAATGATTCACATATGTATAGAGAAAATGCTAGTAATCTCTCTTTCACCACCCTTATCTCTCAATCCCACCCTCCAGGTTAATGGCTGTCAACAGTTCATGTGAAAACTTCCACATCTTCTATGTGCTCATATGAACATATCTAGAAATAACAGTGTATTTATTTTATAAGATCCCTTGACTATTCTGTGGGAAAAGCAAGGATATGGAAAAGATAAATGAATGAAAATGTTTAATGATGATATAGACATAGAAATCCTTGCACATATTTACTGTCTATTTCATCTTTGATGGCTGCATTTGAAGCCCCTTTGGAAGTCTGACCTAGGAGCCTTTAGCTCAGAGCACATAGGACACTCGAGCCCTTGTGTTGCATAGCCAGTGAGCAAAGGAAAATTACGGCCTTGACTCTTTTGCAGATCATCAAAGACCTACAGCTCCTGGGATTGGTGGCAGCCCTGGTGATAGCCGATGTGATCCTGCTCATGACGTGGGTGCTGACTGACCCCATCCAGTGCCTCCAGATTCTCAGTGTCAGTATGACGGTGAGGGGCCCAATCCCTGGAGAATCTAGTTCCTGAACTGGAGGGACTGGCTTCTGTGGGTACACGGGGGACATTCTCCCTGTAGCGTTTACCGTGTGGGCATCCTCCCAGCAAAAAGATAAATGACCCAGAGAAGATGAAGAGTCAGGAGCTGTGGCTGTGGGGAATGCCTGCCCCTTGTCTGCAGGGTGTGCTGCTACGCCCACTTCTCTCCCACCCCTAGTGTTTTCCAGCCGCATCCACTGAGATGTCAGCACTCTGGAATCTGCCTGGCAGTAGTGTCTGCTCCCACAGTATCAATAATGAAAACTTTCAGCTGCACACAGTTGCCTTACCTTAATTGTTGAAAAATAAAGGTAGTATTTTGAGGTGTTCTTTGGAGTCAGTCGACCCCAGTCCAAATCCCAGCTTTACCACTTAGCAGCCATGTGACCGTGGGAAAGTTGTTTAACCTCTCTAAGTCTCTATTTCCTCATAGGTAAAAATGGAGATAATAGTATACCTATTTCATAGGGCTGTGGTGAATATTAAGTGAAACAATGCAGAAAAAGGACTCAGCTGTGCCCAGTATACAGTGTTCAGTTAATGGGAAGTATTATGTCTCTAGCCTCATAAAGGGCCTGAGGAATACAGTGGAATCTTTTTTTTTTAACATTTTTTATTGATTTATAATCATTTTACAATGTTGTGTCAAATTCCAGTGTTCAGCACAATTTTTCAGTCATTCATGGACATATACACACTCATTGTCACGTTTTTTTCTCTGTGATTTATCATAACATTTTGTGTATATTTCCCTGTGCTATACAGTGTAATCTTGTTTATCTATTCTACAATTTTGAAATCCCAGTCTATCCCTTCCCACCCTCTACCCCCCTGGTTACCACAAGTCTGTGGAATACAGTGGAATCTTGACAGTGCAGATTGAATATTTAAAGTTTTAGCTGTTAACAAATAGCAGGGACAGGATGTGAAATAACTTGTAATTATGCTGATGCGCTAATTTGAATCACTGTAGTAGCAAAGCACGGAACAGGGGTAATTCCTGCTGGCACCCAGCATCCACATGTCAGCCCAACTGTATCGTCTTTTCCTCCAATTCATACTAACCCTCTTTAGATTCTAATGGACTCACCCAAATGTTACAGTTTTTACATATGAAGGGAGAAATTATATGCTGTAGGGGAATTCACGATCCAGAATGTTTACAAAGATCTGCCGTATGTGTATGTTCCTGGTAATTGTGGGTGCCCTCAGTCCTGACTCCGTGTCCCTCCTAGGTGACAGGGAGAGACGTGTCCTGCTCTCTGACCAGCACACACTTCTGTGCTTCCCGGTACTCTGATGTCTGGATTGCTGTCGTTTTGGGATGCAAGGTTGGTAACCGTATCTCTTTAGGATACTATCTGTCACCAACAAAATGGATATGAAGAAGAATTTTGGGAATTAATGAGGTGATTTCTGCAAAGAATACTGCAATCAGAGGAGACCTCTTTTGACACAGAAATCTCAAAGCCATGACCATTATTATGTCTCTACTTTTTATTTGTTTGGAGGGGTCACTTTATCAACTCTTTGGATTCCCTGATTCAGTCCTCCTCCAAATCATGTGGAATTTACCCACTATTTCTCCCATCTATTGGTCTGATTTTTTTCACTGATTTGGCAATACCAGTTTTCTCCCCAGCTACCTACAAGGGGAATTATGAGGAAACATTCTGTTCTCTTAAGTGCCCATATTACCTCTCTTCTGTTTTTCTTCTAGATTTAGGTCAAGGTATCCTGCTGCCTTCCTGCCATCTAACTTTCTCGCTCTGGTTGGAAGCATGGCTGGCCCAAAGATAGATGGCAACATCCATAGGGTCCTTTGAGTGGTTCCAGCTACCTCACTGTGTCTCCCATTTGCCCTGACTCTCCTGTCATTAGACTCATTTGTCTCTGTTAGATGGCAAAGGAGGATATTTCCAGAGGGCACGGATACCTCTACAGGGCACTAAGGGAGGTCCTCAGAACCAACTCTCCTGTTAGCTGGTTTTTAGCTTGGAGGGACAGAGAATCTGGCTCTGGGCGTCATGGGGCAGGCCGATTTCAATGACCAGGGCAAGCCCTGCATGGTGGGAGGCTGCCTGTTGACTATCAGGACAGAGAGGCCTGGCAGAGGAGAAGGAGTTTTTGTAGAAATAAGTGGCCTATAAAGGTAAACTTTTACTCACTTCACTACTCAGAAAGTGTTCAAGCGGTTGCTTCTGAGAAACAGGCCTGAGGATGCACAGAGCTAGGCCAGGGAAATGTTGCTTGTTAACTATGTGCATGTGCTACTTTGATTGAAATATTTTTAAGAGAAAATGGTAGGAAGTGAAAAGCTTTTGATTTCTAGTTTCTTATTAGTGGTTAAGAAGATGAGCTTCACAATATGACAGAACAGGGTTTGAATTCTGACTCAGCCCCTTCCTAGCTGAGTGAACCTCACTTAACCTCTCTGAGCCTCAGTTCCCTCATATGTAAAATGAGGATGATGGTAACACCATCTCAGAATGGTTCTGAGTTTTGAAGAGTTAATGCATGTTGAATTTTCAACATAGTAAGAGCTTAATAACTGTTAGATATTATTTTGTTATGATTAATCTTCCACTGCCCAGTCCTGAAAGCCCAGTGCCTCGCCCGCTCTTCTAGTCCCTGTAGAAGAGGACATCCTCCCCGGCACAGGAACTCAGCACGTCCCCCGTAGCAACTCACTCTGCGACTCAACGTGGTTTATTTTCTCCATTGCCTTTTACATAATCCCATTTCCATTTTATTTCACTGCAATATCTTTCTGTAGGACAAAGAAAGAAAAGGGGGAAAGAGTGCTGAGTGTCAGGAAACTGACTGAGCCCGGTCCCCCGGGCTCCCTATTTGACGAGCAGTTCCTGAGGAGGACCCCACATCTGCACATGAAGTCCCAGGACTGCCCCCCTCAGCCTGCCCCTACCCCTCCCGACAATGCTCAACATTTAGGGCGTGTGACCCACAAGTATCGGATGTGACTCACTCAGACACGAGCCATACATGTACACAGGCTTTATTCATACCTAGTTCCCTTTTGGCAAGAATTTTCATGGAGTTAAAACATTTCAGCAGAATCAGATTTGAACATTTCAAAGTCATAGAATTAATTTTATTCACCTTTAATTAAATCACTAATGTACTGACTCTGCTGAATGCCACCTAAGGACGTCAGTTTTCCAAAAGTCAGCCCCACTGGCCTCCTGATTTGTGTATTTTCTAGTCATCAAAGATATCACAGTGGCCACTTTTGGCCCTCGGGCCCCATTTGGGACACTGAGCATCAGGGCCACCCAGACAGCATCCCTGCTGTGCTGCCTGCTGCCAACTCCTTCATTGTAGGCACAGCCAGTCCTCCAAAAAAGTGTCCCTAGGGCCATCTCTGCAGATGGAGTTGGTCAGATGGTGTGATTTCAGGGTCACTGGCAGGTGCCCTCCTGATACCTGACCTTACTTGTATTATTGATACTCCCTCTGAATCCCCGTAGTCCCACTCCACCTCATCCCCATGGCATCTTCACATTCTGGGTCATAAACATGGATATTGGTGTGCTTGCCTTAAATCTCCCAACCAGACTGAGCTTCTTAAAAGCTAGAGCCCTGACTTCTACTTGGCAGCACTGTTGCCCTGCACCTACCCAAGCACGGTGCTTTGCACCTAATCAAGTGGACATGTATTGAATCTATATTTTGTGCATTATTGACTAAAGTTTTGATTTCTGTTCACATGCAGCTCCCTCTAGGAGAGGCAGCACTTTAAGACGCTGTGAGTCATTTTCTCCAAAGTACAAATGAGAAATCTGAAAGCAGGTTTACATTCATGACAAAGAGGAAAGAACAGGGCCCTGGGTTCCGGGGGGTGGGGCAGGGAATGACACAGAGAGGGTGAAGGGTATAGTTGGGGCCTTTGCTCCCTGTGCCTGTCCCACGGTCCTGGCTAGGGCCCGGCCTGCCTTTGTTCTCTTTTTTTTTCTGCTCTTCTTCTCCCATAAATACCCACTGGCACAGAGCCACTGCTAGCCTATAGAGATCCTTTGTGTAAATTAGAAAAAGGCATCCCTTCTGGGCAGATGCAGTCTTGCAGGTGCAGGGCTTGGCAAGCAGATGGTGCCTTTGGGAAAATTAGAGAAAAGAACCCCTTCCTCTGGGCGCTGTCCCTGCCACGGCACATGGCTTGACAAGCAGGCCATGGGGCTATTTCAGCTCCCGCGTGCCCCTCAGCTCGATGCAGTGCAAAACCACACAGTGGAGGGGAAGGCCCTCACCACCAGCAGCACAGTTGGCCTGCTGCCCTCCTAGTGCCCAGCAGCCTGTTCTCTAGGGCTCCTACACACCTGTACCATCCTGTCCTGTGCTGCATCCCGGCAGAGTCCTGTCTGATGGTTGATGTGCTGACTTCCGATAAACTAGTTCTCAGAGAAAGAGAGGTAAATAAAATGTACTAGGCACACACGAGGTGTAAGGGGACCACCCTAAGGATCTTCCCACATGCTATCTTAGTAAATCCTCATAGCAACCCTTCAAGGTAGGTGAATCCCTATTTTACAGATGAGGAAATTGGTCCCAACCTGACTGCTCTTTGACCCCGAGCCTCATATTTCACTTCTCTGAGCCTCTGGTTCTCTCTCCGTCTCCAGGGCCTGCTGCTGCTCTATGGGGCCTACCTGGCTGGCCTGACTGACCACGTCAGCTCTCCTCCTGTGAATCAGTCTTTAACCATCATGGTTGGGGTCAACCTCGTGGTGCTGGCTGCTGGGCTGCTTTTTGTGGTCACCAGATACTTGCACTCCTGGCCCAACCTGGTCTTTGGACTCACATCTGGGGGTATCTTTGTTTGCACGACCACAATCAACTGCTTCATCTTCATTCCCCAGGTATGTTCAAGGGGGAGTTTGGAGGACCAGTCCTCCCCACCATGGCAGAGACTTGGCTGGAATGATAAATTGTTCACGTCGTTTCCTGCTGAGACTTTTGGGCGCCGCTGATTGGCGAGTCGGAGGGAAGGTGCGGTTCCCATCGGGCTGATCCCCTCTGTTCTTCCCTTCTCGATGTCCTGAAGGAGTAACTCTGCTCCCTGTCAGCAAGGAGGGCAGGTCAGAGCCACGGAGCAGTGTCCCCACTTCCGCCCTGGCGGCTTCTCACAGAAACTGCTTTCCCACCCACCTTCCAGTCCACTTCACACATCCTCAGCCCCCCTTCACCCTGAAAATGTCATTTCTTTTCCTAGCCTGGGAGTGAGGAATCTTTCCTTCTTTCCTGTTTGCGGCTGCATGTTCACAGAGGAAAACGCGTTTTGGACCTTTATGCAATTTAACATGCTTTTTTTCCTTTTTATTAGAGAAAAATGTAGAACATTCCTTTTCTTTTCATAATAAGGAAAAATAAAAACTAAATTAAAATGTGTTTCTTATTATGAGGATTAAGGAAAAAGCAAGTGGGAGGAAGACAGAAGGAAAAATTTCCAGACAGCCAAGAGAAAGAAAGGGAGTCAGAAGAAAAGGTGAAGGAATCCACTGGCTCTGAAAAGAAAGTGAGGTTAAATTATTCACGTATGCCCCAGGTACCACTGAACCACACACATTCAAGTCAGTGAACTTGCATTAGGCACTTTTCCTAGGTTCCTGCTAGCTCTTTTTTTCTTCCCCCATGAGGCCTCCCGTCATCCCACGACTCCCTCAAGACCGCGTCCCAACTCCCACTGCATCTTCCAGTTGGCTGAGAATGACTTCTCCATGAGGGAGCTAACCCGTAATTAAAGTTCTGGCTGATGGAGGGGGACAGTGTGTTTATAAAAGGGAAGAGTGCACTTTGGGGCACAACAGTGTGATGCAGGCATAGGCCCTTTACTCTTCTTCCCTTTCATACATTTTCATCAAAATACTCAAGAGAATGAACAAATATGAAAAAAGCTGTAGCAGCAGCTCTAAAACTCAAGGATGGATATTGCCTCTGTGTCAAAAATGAGAGAACTTTTTGTTGAATCTTAGTATTATCAGAACTGGACTGAAGGAAGCCAGTGAGAGCTGAGTCTTACTTGTCTGGGATGTAGCCGGAAAGGGCTATGAAAAGTCAGGGCTGTTCCTCCCCCTGGGAGGTAGGGAAAAGAGAGTGGAGAAGAGACTTTTGGGAAGCCCACCCTTTAGGCCCTGGGGTCAACATTATTGATTGGTAACCCATCCCCCCATTGCCAAACCCTTTCTTCCTTGTTCACCTCCACTATGTAGGCTGAAAGAGCTAAACACTTGCTTTGCCAGGGGTGACAACTTTGAACACTAAAGGTTTCCTGAGAGGCTTCTGAGAAAGCTTTTTGCTTTCCTAAAAAAGCTACAGGTGTGGTTGGCATCATCTCTTCTACCTTCTACTTACCCTGAATGTTTGTGATACCTGGGGCTATGGCAATTATCTTGTGGTGATGAGGGAAAAGCCAAGAAAATGTATTTACTACAGTAGGAAACTATAGCTCTTCCCATGTAAGACTATACATTCAGAGGGAAAGGACCTAAGAAGAGATTCTGTAGTTCACAAGAAGAGGACCACAAATTTCTGATTTAGAGAAGCTGTCTTCCTCTGAAGTAAAATAGAAGATTTTTTTAACTGAAGCATAGTCAGTTACAATGTGTCAATTTCTGGTGTACAGCATAATGTCCCAGTCATGCATATGTATACATATATTCGTTTTCATATTCTTTTTTATTAAAGGTTATTACAAGATACTGAATGTAGTTCCTTGTGCTATACAGTAGAAGTTTGTTCTTTTATCTTTTTTATATATAGTGGTTAACCTTTGCAAGTCTCAAATTCCCAAATGTATCCCTTCCCACTCCCTTTCCCCCAGTAATCAAAAAATTATTTACTATGTCTGTTTTGTAGATGAGTTCATTAGTGTCCTCTTTTTTCTTTTCTTTTCATTTTTTTTTTTTTAGATTCTACATATGAGTGATATCATATGGTATTTTTCTTTCTCTTTCTGGCTTACTTCACTTAGAATGACGATCGCCAGGTCCATCCATGTTGCTGCAAATGCCCTTATTTTATTCTTTTTTATTGCTGAGTAGTATTCCATTGTATAAATATACCATATCTTCTTTATCCAGTCATCAGTTAATGGACATTTAGGTTGTTTCCATGTCTTGGCTAGTGTATATAGTGTGGTTACGAATATTGGGGTGCATGTATCTTTTTGAATTAAGAGTTCCCTCAGGAATGGGATTGCTGGATCATATAGTAAGTCTATTTTTAGTTTTTTGAGGAATCTCCATACTAATTTCCACAATGGCTGCACCAAACTACGTTCTCACCAACAGTGTAGTAGGGTTTTCCTTTTCTCCACACCTTCTCCAGCGTTTATTGTTTGTGGACTTTCGAATGATGGCCATTCTGCCTGGTGTGAGGTGATACCTCATTGTAGTTTTTATTTGCATTTCTCTGATAATTAATGATATTGAGCATTTTTTCATGTGCCTATTGGCCATTTGTATGTCTTCACTGGAGAATTGCTTTTTTAGATCTTCTGCCCATTTTTGGATTGGGTTGTTTGTTTTTTTCTTATTAAGTTGTATGAGCTGTTTATATATTCTGGAAATTAAACCTTTGTCAGTCACATCACTTACAAATATTTTCTGTCATTCCATAGGTTGTCATTTTGTTTTGCTTATGGTTTCCTTTGCTGTGCAAAACCTTGTAAGTTTAATAGGTCCCATTTGTTAATGTTTGCTTTTGTTTCTATTGCCTGGGTAGACTGCTAAGATTTATGTCAGAGAATGTTTTGCCTATGTTTTCTTCTAGGAGGTTTATTGTGTCTTGTCTTATATTTAAGTCTTTAAGCCATTTTGAGTTTATTTTGTGTATGGTATGAGGGAGTGTTCTAACTTCATTTTCCTAACACTACTTTCCTAACACTACTTTCCTAACACTACTTGCTGAAAAGACTGTCTTTTTTCCATTGTATAAGTCTTTCCTCCTTTGTTGAAGATTAATTGACCGTAGGTCTGTGGATTTATTTCTGGGCTCTCTGTTCTGTTCCATTGATCCGTATGTCTGTTTTTTATGCCAGTACCATACTGTTTTCATTACTGTAGCTCTGTAGTATTGTCTGAAGTCTGGGATGGTTATTCCTCCAGCTTCGTTCTTTTTCCTCAGTATTGCTTTGGCAATTCTGGGTCTTCTGTGACTCCATTTAAATTTTAGGATTATTTGTTCTAATTCTGTGAAAAATGTCCTGGGTAATTTGATAGGGATTGCATTAAATCTGTAGATTGCCATGAGCAGTATGACCATTTTTACAATATTGATTCTTCCAATCCAAGAGCATGGGATATCATTCCATTTCTTAAAGTCATCTTTAATTTCCTTAATCAGTGTTTTATAGTTCTCGACATATAAGTCTTTCACCTCCTTGGTCAAATTTATTCCTAAGTATCTTATTGTTTTGGATGTGATTTTAAATGGGATTGTTTCTTTACTTTCTTTTCCTTTTCTTTTCCTGCTATTTTGTTGTTAGTGTAAAGAAATGTAACTGATTTCTGTATATTAATCTTGTATCCTGCTGCCTTGCTGAATTCTTTTATCAGCTCTAGTAGTTTTTGTGTGGAGCTTTTAGGGTTTTCTATATAAAATATCATGTCATCCACATATAGTGACAATTTTACCTCTTCTCTTCCAGTCTGGATCCCTTTTATTTTAGAATAAGTTTTCACAAGATACCTTTTTAGTCTTGTCAATAAGATTCAAAGGATACTGCCTCTCTTCAACTAAAGCAAACCATCATGAAAAGGACATAATCTTAAATCATGAAATATTGAATAAGAATGAAAAATATTATGTTAACTTTAAAATCCCAGCAGAAGCAATGAATAGGCAATTGGACATGGCAAAATACTGAATTAGTGGATTAATCTAAGGAAACAGAAAACAAGGAAACAAATAAAAAATGAAAGACTAAGTAAGAAATATGGAGAACAGATCTAGGGATACAATTTAGAGCTAGTAGGAGTCTCTGAAAGAAGACAAGATAATTTGGGGCAGAATTAATCACCAAGGATCTATTAGAAGAAAGCCTTTCTGATCTAAAACAAGACCTCCATCTGAAAATGGAGTGAATTAGTAAACTTGCATGATGCAGGCCTACTTGGGTCTCTTCTCTCCACACTGGCCTCTGTCCCTCTTGCATCCTAAGCCTCAGATTTCCACTCTTCTCGGTGTTTAAATCCTCAGCCCCTAGGACAGAAGTGACATCTAGGTACACTCCCATTTATACACAGACATAAAAATGCAGGATGAAGTTCAGCCTGGAATCTGACTTCCAGGTTTGAACTAAACAACAAGCACTTGGTTTGTTGAAGTGGAGTGGAAATGGAATTAAATGGGGGAGGGTACAGGAACTGGGCAGAGGGACAGAGTTGGCCTTTCTCTTTCCTTCTCTCTGCCTCAGCCCTCCTGTCTGTCTTGAGTGTACTTTCTCATATTCTGTCTTTCCTATTTCCTCTCTCATGCTTTTCCTCCTCTTGAACTGACCATGATCTGAAACTAAAAAATATATTTTATAGGCTATTGTATTTTAGGTTTAGGAGCTAAATCTTCTTCAAAGTATTAAAGTAACAGGTTTGTTGGGGTTTGTGTGCCCCTGAATTGATTTTCTCCTCTGGCTGGGTGGCCTTTGGTTAAAGAAGGATGCTCCTGGTGAGACCTGAGACTGGGTATTCCTAGGACAGTGGAATGGCTGAGCATATTTGGAAAAGTGTGTGAGGAGAGCCACATGGGGAGGGAAAGGGACAGGAAGGTGGGCTTCCTTCTTGCTACTGAGCCTTCAGACTGGACTCTAATGGGAGAAATTTATGAAAACAAAGGCACAGATACCTCAAGGGTAGCCAGGCAGTGCTAGAAAGCTGGGTGAATTGGATGACGTTACTGAAAAAGCAAGCAGACCAAGTAGCATTCTCAGAGGCCCTCAGGAAATGCCTAAGTGTTTATGCCAAACACTGAGGTCATCACCAGCAATGAGCCAGCCCCTGCTTTTGTGGCTTGAATGTGACTTATCCTCCCACACACTCTCCTCCTCTGCCTCCGCCTTTGGGAGGCAGGTGGGGTCCTGAAGTCAGACATTATTTTCTCATCTAAACCCACCAAGTGTTAATCTACTCCTCTGTGAAGGTGCTTGTGACTTTCTGCTCTTCCTTATAGTTCTCTGTAAATGTCACAGCAACCCTACTAGACAAATGAGCTTTTTTTTTAAAGCCCCAAAGGCAGTCTTAATTTTTTTAAATAGAAGTATTGGGGATTGAACCCAGGACCTCATGCATGCTAAGCACACACTCTACCACTGAGCTATATCCACCCTCTGACACCAGATGAGCTTTCTAGTATATGTGCTGCTGAAGTGAGCACCCCCAGATGAACTTTTTAAAGAAAAGTTTCCTTCATTTGTATACCTGTCCATCCATTTACTAACTGCTGGGAACATGCAGTTAAACACACAGCCCCATTCTCAGTCTACTTGGGAGCGGATGTGAAAGGATTTATAATACATATTATAAAGTGTTTGAGGAAGTCATGTCACGCTATGCTGAGGAAGGGGTGTCCCAGCCTGTGTGGGGACTCAGTGACACAGTCTCAGAAAATGGGGTGTTTGGGCCCATCTTGAAGTAGGAATAAGAGCTCACTGAGCAGACTAGGGGGGAGCAGTGGGTGGCATTTCAGACGAGGGATCTCCCTGACCAGAGGCAGAGAGGTATGAGAGAGAAGAGGAGGTGTTTGGAACACCAGGAGTCTATGCTCTTCTCAAAGCACAAATCAAAACAAGGGGAGTAGCAGGAGGTGAGAGAGGTACGGGGTGGGGGTGAACTTCTGAAGGCCCAGGTGCATCCTGCTCTGGAGCTGAGGCTTAGTCCCACTGTGCTGGTTTCCTAGTGCTGCTGTAACAAACTACCACGTGTTGAGTGCCTTAAACTGATACAGATTTAATAGCTTAAGTTCTGGAGCTCAGAAATCTAACGTGGGCCTTGTTTGGCTGAAATCAAGGTGTTAGTAGGTCTGCGTTCCTGCTGGAGCCTTGTGGGTAGAATCTGTTTCCCTACCCTTCCTAGTGTCCACCTGCCACCTGCGTTCTTTGACTCGCAGGTCCTCCCTCCCTCTTCAGAGCCAACAGCGCAGCATCTTGTAATCTCTCTTTCTATTGTCACATCTCTCCCGCCTCCCTCTTATAAGGACTCTTGTGATTGATTACATTGGGCCCACCTGGATGATCTGGAACAATCTCCCCATCTCAAAATTTTAAACTCAGTAACATTTGCAAAATCCCTTTTGCAAATGGTAACATATTCACAAAGTTACAGGGATCAGGAGGGAAACATCTTTTAGGGGCCATTCTCTGCCTCCCGCACCCACATAGCCCAGATGCTGAGAAAGTAAGACTATGCTGGTCCTTCTGAAGAAAGGGCGTTGAAGAGGTCCTGAAATTGTTCGCTAAGGGTGATTTATAGCCATATTCTAGAAATCCTAAAGAGTCAAGTACAAGACCAGGACCAGGACCTTCACAAGGGAATTAAGGGGGAGGGGTTGAAGGGCAGGGGGCTTTATTTGAGGGGCACCCTGGCTCCATGCAGCCAGCTTCGGGTGAGACAGACCAAAAGCCTTGGAAGTGCACTTGCACCAGTGTTGAGCAGTCCCTCCAGCAGCCCTGCAGGGAGGGCTTGGACTCAGGGTGCTGTGGGGAGAGAAGGGAAGGGCTGTGCTGCTAAGGGGCCCTGAGGGGGAGCAGAGCTACGGCAGCACTGCTAGGGGCCATGCTAGGAGAGCAACTCTGGGGGCTGCTCCATCCACCCACCCCTGCCCCTGCAGAGTGACCCTGTGGTCCTGCGCTCCAACAACTCCTGAGGAGGACAGTGAGATGATGGCACCCTAGGGAGGGGCCTTCAAGAAGGGCATCCGAGAAGGGCGGTTCCTGGCCTGACCCAGCGCAGGTTACCCTGACTCCGGTACCGTGGACTCATGCTGAGTCAACCACAGACCCAAGAGGACTTGAGCAGGATGTGGCATTGAAATTGATGGTGGGATTTATAATCCTATCTGGGATTTACCAAATTTGGGTTGCATTCCATAGTCAGAGCTTAGTAAGTATTTGACAAGCGAGCTAAGACATCCCAGGATCCCTTGAGACTCCCCACAGACACCTTAGCAGCATTTCTAGAGCTAAGGGGCCAGAGTGCCCAGTGTCCATCACTAGGGCTCTTAATTATGGGAATCCCTAAGGAGAAAAAGAGACACCTCAAGCCCTTTCGGTTCACCTGGCATTTGTGTCACTGGCATTTGCTAGGAAGAGACAGTGTCCCAGAGGCTCAGGTGCGTGCCCTTGTTTGTGAATGCTCCCTGTTCAGTCCCGTCCCTGGTATCCATAGACTGTTTCTCAAAACCAGTTTCCCCTGAAAAACGTTCCCTAGGCCCCTCCCCATTGACAGTCTCTGTGTTTGCCGGCTTTGCTGAGGGTGGGCTGTGCGGCGCGGTGCGCGGACTACAGCGGAGGCCCTGCTCTGACTGGGGTCTTCCTCCTTCTGAGTCTCTGCTCGTTTGTCAGGGAAGAAGACGGTCAGGTCGCCGACCTATCGTCCTATCGTCTTTTCTTGATTTTTATTGACATTTGTGGTTTTCTTTTTGTCTGAGCCTTGACTATTGATTTGGGTTAGAAGTCCTCCAGCGAGGAGCTGGGTTTTCAATAGCAGTAAGCATACCATTACTCAACAAGTGAGAATAATTAAGAACAGCTGCACACAACAAAAACCAGCTTCATTTGAAACATACAGTGTTCAGATTGCTTAACCCCGGTATTGCTCCTAAACTCTGGCTTGAGAATGTGGCCCTCGAAGTGCACCTCAACTCTGCTTTTCTTTGGCCAGTCGGGCAGTGGGTAGGTAGATGGGTCAAGCTGAGATTTTTCTACGTCATCAACCTGACATCTTCCTTTGGCACTTTTTAAATAATTCAATTTTAACATTCTCTAAACCTTCTGTCATTGCTGTCTGTGAACCATCCAGAGTAAAGTAGATTTTAAGGGGAGAATAGTTTGTGCCTGTGTGTATCTGTGACACTGTCATTCCTTGGTGTTTTGGGGAAAGGGAGAGAATGTGTTTCTGGGTGTGTAATTAAATAAATAACATGTGTTCTTTTATCTAACAGCTGAAGCAATGGAAGGCATTTGAAGAGGAAAACCAAACAATCAGACGCATGGCCAAGTATTTCAGCACTCCCAGCAAAAGCTTGCATAGCCAGTATGGTGAGGAACAAAATTGCCATGTTAGAGGAGAGAAAAATTCCATGGAGAGACTCCTCACAGAAGTAAGCTAGACCCTGCCTGGTGGGTTCTCTGTAAAGAACTCCAGCCACACTTTGGTGGGCCCCAGATGTCTCATCGCTAACATTCTTTCTCCGCCCATTTCCCCACTTCCTAGCCATTCCTGTTTCCCTTAGCAGCAAGCAGAGCCTCAGTGCTCCCCCAATGCCCTTCCCACTGCTGACCCTCACCCACTTCATGCATTCATGGGACAGATGTCTGCCAGGCATTGTGCTAAGTGCTGATGAACAAAACAGATATTGTCCTCACCTTCATGGAGCTCACAGTGTAGCGGAGGAAATAGAAATTGATCAAGTAAACATATAAATGGTGATGTTATGAAGGGAAAAATCAGAGTGGCAAAAAAGAGTAATGGGGAACCTAATTCAGAGTGGTCAGAGAAGACTCCCTGAACTGAGAACTAAAGGTTAACTATAAATTAACTAGGGAAAGAGTGCAGGGAAAAGCATTCCAAGTGAGGGGAGCAGCATTGCAAAAGCCCTGAGTAGTGGACGCTAGCTTCCGCTGTATGATATATTCTTTCTTTACATACTTTCTAAGATCTTACAGGACCCCTTACTGTCTTTTCTGTGTTCTAACTAGAAATCTCAACCATCCTACCAACCTAGAAAATCAAGAAGTGTCTAAAGATAGGGAGGAGGGCTGAAAAGAGCCTCTGAATCTCATAGTCTCACCAAAGGGGGGCCTAGCAGCCCCCAGTTCTTTCTTCTGTTCTGGAGCCAGAATTGGCACCTGTCCCAGAACTAGGCAGACTGGTGTGGGCTTGAAGAAAGCACAGGGGAAGGCTTGAGGCTGCACTACCTCAGAGGAGGCACAGAGCCCAGAGGAATTAGTCAGTTTCTTCACAATAACAAAATTATATTCCTTTTATTTACTAATTTTTGGGGGGTCAAGAACATACCTGAGTGGGCACTATTTGGGAAACTATGCTTTTTTGTATTTGATTGACACCTGGCAAGCAGCAGTCCCTGTGTGAGAGGGTGGTGTGATGGGGACCTAAGAAACACCACCAGTGAAGGGGTTCAGCAGCCCAGGCACCCGCTGTCTGTGCGCCTCAGCCTCACACCCCGTCCCCTCGGTCTGGGCCTTCTTCATCCATTAGATTAATACTTCTCCACTTCTTTACTGTTTATGAAGCATCTAGGACCATTTCAAAGCCAGATTTCTTCCCACCTGGCAAAGGAGTAGTGCTGCCTTTGATAGTCTGTGAAGTCTTCAAAGAAGCATTCTTTTTTAGCTAAACAGAAGGCCAGAAACTTGGCGAGAACACCCAGGATGGTGTTCATTCACAACCCGCTGGTGTTGGAACAGCCAAGTGGCCTGACTCTTTAGCCTTATAGTAATTTGTGACGTGCTTTTTGTACTTCTGCCATGCTACCCTGTTTCCCACGCAGTGACTGAATCTGCTCTATCCAGAAAGATGCCTTGAGTCTGCAGGGGAAGGGCCCTAACAGGGAGCAGATGCATACTCAGTAAAGTACTGACCTCATGCCCCCGACACCCTATACCTGGAACATCTTTCCCAGAACAAGCCTGAGAGCCAGCAGCCCATCCCAGGACCCTGTGGCAGGTCAAGAGAGGTCCCAGCTTCAGCACCGCCAGTGGATAAAGTATCTCCCCTGACTCCACATGTGCACAAACCCTGAGTCCAACATCTCAGCTGCTCTTCTGTCCTCCACAGCCCCTCTGCCACCCTGGTGTCCTCCTCTACTTTCCCATGATCTGGGCAGTCCATCCTATTCTCGCCTCCCTTGCCTTAAGGCAGGGGTCCCCGGAGGCCTTATGGGGCAGCATCGGTCCCTGACTTCCCAGGCTGTTCGGAGGCCAGCAGCTAGAACCTTCCCAGAGCTTGAAGAACCTCCCTTCGACACTCTGCAGCAGAGGAAGCTCACCTATTACTTTGAAACATAGAAACAAGAGATTATGTTTTCTCCCCGTGGCCTGCACCTTATGAAACATGCCTGTGGATGCTTTGCTTCCCTGGATGTGCCCAGAATAATCGTTAAAAAGCTCATTTAAATGCAGCCGCCACGTTTGGTCAGATTTGGGGCTCAGGATGGCAGTGCCTCACACACCGTGCCTCTGATTAGTACACAGCCACGGTGCAAACAGAGCCCCACTTTCTTTTCTCGAAGAAGGGAGATTTACTGATGAGGCTGATGTTCCTAAAACTGTCACCAGCCTGGTGTGCGGGGAGAAGAATATTCTTCCCAACTCAGTGTTTCTACAGTTTTCCTACACTCAAAGGAACTTGTGGACACAGCACAAAAAGGCAGCACTCAGGGTTCAGTTGCCAGGGTAGCTGTCATCAGCTGATGGCTTCACTAGAAGGAAGAGGGCTGGGGGTCCCTCCAGTGCAGCCAGCACAGCCAGTCCTGTGAGATCCTCAGAGAGATACCTGGTACCACTCAGATATGAAAAGCCTGAGCGAATGTCTCCGTTACTCATCCCCTCTGCTCCTCGCGAGCCCTTGAGTCACTGCACTTCCCCAGCAACGCCCAGCCCTTGCTGCCCTGTGGCTGAGAAGGGAGAATGCGGGCAGATGCTCAGCTGCAGGTCCCTTCCGCTTATTCACCAGTTACTCACTGGTCTGGGACTCCTTCCTGAGGATAAAAGAAGCAGACTAAACCAGGTTGAACTGGGAGTACCAATAATCAGAAAAATCACCTTCCTGCTTAGAAACACGGAGCAGTAGAGCTGCCTTGGCGTTGCTGCCAGAAGACTATTACGGGGCTCGTTTACTTACTTTACTGCTCCCTCGAAGGGTCACTTCTGGGGAACTTGTCCGTATCTACCTGAGAAGAAACTGCAGGTTCAGTCCACAGGCAACTTGTGTCAGGTATCCTAAAGAGGGGAAACATCCTTTTATTCTAGGGTATAAAAAATGGATGTCCAGATGCTCATCCTCAGCTTCTAAAGAGGATGGCAACAAAGAGACAGCATTTTGGTATTGAGACAAGCACTTCCTGGAACATGGCGCTTGTGTAATTATCTCCTCCAAACCCTCGACCTCATGTCATCTGACCCAAGACCATCAGTTCCCCATGAGGATTTCTTTGCTGCTCCGTTACCTTTGAATATCCATAATTTCAGAAGATGGACACAAGGCCTGAGCTAGACAATCACTACTGTACCACCAGAGGATTCTCAGGGCACACCCACTGCCGCTAACTGTTCCTCCTACTTCATGTCCCAAGGTCTCAGAGTTAGAACAGGCACATCTCCGTAGCTGTCGCCTGCCAGCATCCCAGGCACAGCTTATTTGTCAACTAACAGCCATGCAGCAGGTAGGCAGCTCCTGGCAGAATTGCCCCAGCCTCATTTATCTTCTGGGCTCCCTTCTAGTTCTATTGAATCAAGTTATCAGGGACCTACTCCCGGTAATCCTATTTTTTTAAGCTTCTCCAATAATTTTGATGCAGTTTCTTCTTTGGGAGATATTGACAGCTGATAGTGCCACATGATAGCTTCGGCCTCCCACACCCAGGTTCCAGCCAGAAGAGGTGAAAACACCAGCCTGAGATTCTCATTGGCTCCTGGCTCCAATCTTGTCACTTTGACCCAGGAATCTCCATCCTTCTCCCTGTTCTTCCCATTTTCTAGGCTGTCTAGCAAGAGGCAAAATTCTTGTTTTCCCATTCATTCATCTCCTTATGCCTCAAGGTCATCTGTATTTTGCAAAAGTGTGATATCCCCAGAGTTGGGCCATCCCAAACATTATTCAGACTGTGTCCTGCAGAGTGACCTGACCCCCTCAGTTCTGAAGAAAGTTGAGAGGGCGCTGCAGCAGCCAGCAGGCAGCTCGACTTAGACTGTGCCCCATCCTCCCTTCTCACAGACAGTGCCACAGCCTGGGGACAATGCGGGGATTAAGATCGCACAACAACAGTAAATCAAGGTTAACCTTTATTGAGCACCATAGTCCATTGTCATGCTAATCACTTTATGTGCATCAACTCATCTCACTCATGGGGGTCCCTCCTCAGAGCCTGAGATCACCAGCTAATATGCAGAGAAGCTGAGATTTAAATCAAGGTCCTCCGATGCCACGCTTTCTCCACCTTGGGACATAGTGTGAAAACCCTCGGCAGCATCTTTTGTTGATGATTTTGCTTTTGTTTCACAGAAAAATGCTGTGATTGAAAGCCTGCAGGAACAAGTAAACAACGCCAAAGAGAAGCTGATGAGGCTGATGTCAGCTGAGTGCGCCTATGACCCTCCAGAGGGGGCTGTCCCGGCTGCCTCTTCCCACAGCACAGATGTCCTGGCCGCAGCCTCTGCCCATAGCCTGGCAGCTCAAGGGCCTTCCGAATGCCTCTCTGAATCTCAGAACGATACCAGCGCAGCCACCCGGGACTCCCAGAGTGTCTCAGGGCCTATCTCCAGTGTACAGAACCTCAAGGGGCCTGGGAAGGATGCCAGCCCCTCCTCAGGGCAGAAAGAGAAAATTTCTGACTTGAAAGACTTTTCTGGTCATTTCAATTTGGGCTGCAACCAGAAGCTGTGGGCTGAGCAAAGTCAGAGTGCAGAAAGGAGAGACCAGATCCCCGTGGCCCTCCACCAGAGCCTCATACCAAGTGGAGAAGGCTCTGTTCCCCAGAGGCAGGGGCAGCTGGGGAACTCAGAGGAGCCCCAAGAGCGACGGTCAAGGGTCAATGCAGTGATCAGGGAGAAGCTTCAGGAAGTACTTCAAGATCTGGGCCTGGGCCCTGAGGCTGCCCTTGGCCCTCCTCTGTCCTGTCCAGGGCAGCCATGGAAGAGCAGCGCTGCCCACAGCCCCCAGAAGACGCCCCTCTCCGAGGAGCTGGGCTTCAGCCCCCACCTGGTGAGGAGAAGGAGGGCAGCACCGCGGGCTCGTTCGCACTTTCCAGGCTCTGTACCCTCGTATGGGGGGCATCGGGTAAATAAAACTGTTTCTGGGGCGCACCGTGGGCTCAACGTGCAGGACAGGGACAGCCCCTGCCTGGACCCCCAAACTGCTGATTCCAGGGTACCAAGACCCTCTTCCGGGAAGCCTTTACTACTCCCAGATCCTCAAGGCAAGTCAGGCTCCCTGGAGGGCAGCAAACAACAGACAGAGCCCCAGGTAGCCCAAGGGAGCCGTGCAACCTTTCCTTACCGGCCTTCTGGTTCTGGCCGGGCACTCTGTCCTACTGCTCCCAACCTGTCCAGAGCCCCGGCAGACCTGCCTGAGCAGCGGCAGCTGCAGTCCCCGGGGTCCCCAGGCTGCCCCTCCCTGTCTTCTCCATGCAGCTACCTTGACACAGAATCCAGCAGCTCAGATGAGCTCTTCTGCCGCTGCCACCGGCCCTACTGTGAAATCTGCTTCCAGAGCTCCTCTGATTCCAGTGGCAGCGACTCCTCAGACACCGACCCTGAGCCTGCAGTGGGGGTGGCTTCCTGGGAAAAGCTGTGGGCCCGCTCGAAGCCTATCGTGAACTTCAAAGATGACTTGAAACCCACACTGGTGTGAACAGCAGAGCAAGTCTGGATGTAGAGGTTTGTCCAGGACAAGCTGTACCATGGCCTATAAAGGGAAGGCCAGTTCTGGCCTTCGGGGACTAGACCAGTGCCATGCGTTTGACCAGCCCTCCCCATGTCTCAGCTGTGCTCGCCTGAGCAGCGTGTTACCTTGAGCACTTCTTGATCTATAAAAAGAGGGGTATTGCCTGTCTTGTTACTACCTCACAGCATTCCCATAAAAAACTCCAGTTGAGTGCCCATAAAAGATACCCTTTGGATAAAAGGTGCTAAATGAGCCCAGGGGGACTTCTGTCCTGAGGAGCTGTGATCTACAAAAGTTTTCATATATACCAGATGGATGGCTGGGTAGACAGACAGATGGAGAAACGGAAGGAAAACTGCAGAACCAGAGCTGTGGACTGTGTTGGTTGCGTCCACCTGGCTTTTTGGTGGCAGACCTGCTAGGAAGATAAGTCTCCTCCGTCCTTAGGTGTCCCACTCTTGGTTAGGGGTGGTTTTATTTCTGTTCAAGTTGGTGAACAGCACCACCCCCAGGTTCCAGCTTCTGGCCAGACTCAGCTCAGAGCCACCTCTCCACCTCTGTTTGGTGTTCATGTCTTTACACCATTATGGTGCCTCACCATTGTCCCTGAGGCAGTCAGGTGTCCACTGGGCCACAGGCTGCCCAGATCTCTCTCCGGGACTCGGATGGCACCTGAGCCCCACCCCTTGGACTCTGCTAGTGGTGTGGTTTTGCAGTAGGGGACGCACACACTGGCAATCTCTGTTGAGGTAGGTGAAGCCCTGTTAGTCGAGGGGTGCTTTGAGTGCCCTTGGGACCACGTGACCACCGATGGCTACACAAACCTGGAAATAGAAAGTAGGGAAACAGAAAGGAAGAAATGGGGGAGAAGGTAGGAAAGAAAACAGCTTTTGAACGTTTACCTCGAGTCTGGCACGGTACTTGGAAATACCAAAAATCAGCAGTTCCTTACAATAACCCCTTGAAGTGGACACTCGCGTTCCCATTTTTACAGATACGAGTATGAGGCTTTTCAAGACCTGAGGTGGCTTCCCCAACATCACACCGCTGGAGAGTGGCCCCAGGGGGGCTTGCCCCACAGCTCGTGGACTCCACGTGGGTCAACTTCCCTGGGGCGCATCTCTTCATTGTTCTGAGGGTGGCAGGCCAGACCAGAAAGCCAGGGTAGTGTGGGAAGCTGCCCTGTGGTCACCGTGCAGGCCAGGAGAACAAAACGGGGCTCCTCATCTCAGGAGGCAGCCCCTGCTGCCCCATGGCCTCAGGGGCCCGCCGGACCCCTGACGGGAGCCGGTGAATCAGTGAAAGCTAAGTGCCAGGGTCTCCTTTGCTGCCAGAGCCACAGGGAAGACACAGCTGGGGCCACTGCACTTGTTGCTGAGGTGTTGTTGTTTACAGGCTGTTCCCTGCCCCAACGTGGGTGTGCATCTGCGTGTGCACATGTTTGTGTGCACGAGTTTGGGCCTCCTTAGATATGTCTGGAAGGGGGCATTTGGCTCTAAACGTCTCACAGAAGATGTGTCATGGACTCCCGGTGGCTGCTGGCACCTTATGAATCTCCAGACACCAGACCGGGAGGCCCTCCTGGTAACACAGCTTCTTCTGTTGTCGACTTTTAAACACAAATATCATAATTTATTCTGTGTGTGGGTTTGGAGTTTCTGCTTGTGCTGTTTGTATGCTATCCAAATGATACCTTAATAAAAGAAATGGCTCCCAAGGCAAAGTCTCTTCAGAAACTGTAGTTTCGGGGCATAGAGAAGACTGAGCCACCCAAAGGAGTGGAGACACGGCGGCCATTAGAGTTGCTGCTTGCTGACCCTTCTACCAAACTGCCATTCATGACAGATTCTTCTGTGGTCTCCCTGTGCAGCCTCCTATCCCAGAAACACCTGCCCCAGCGGGCAGAGGAAACTCTGGAGACCCTCGACTCTTCCTCCACCCTGGAGGTCCTGTGGTTGGGCTTCACCACCTCCTTTCCTCCGAGTATGTCACCACAAGCAGCCTACTGTTCATCAGCGTGAAATATGCAGCCTCTAAACCTGGCAGTCCTTGTAGCCTCTCACTCTCTCTGTTCCTATAGCCTCAGGTCCCGTATCCCAGCCCTTCCACATCTCCAGCCCTCTTCTATCTAGAATTTCTAGATAAAGTTTCTTTTCCCTCTTTGTGCACCTTGTGAATTACTCATCCTCCAAGGCTCAGGGAAAGCGTGCATTCTCTTTCAGCCCTTTCTGAACATCCTCCAAACAAAATTGACATCCCCTAGTTAAATAAAGAAAGATGTTTGGGGGGTCCACGTTTCAAACTTAGTTGTATAGAGGCGTCTGTGTCCATTTGACTTTGTAACCCTTGCTAGACTTGGTTGCAAAAATAGGTCTATCCTGCCTTTTCCTTATTTATCATTTGGTTTGAAAACTATGTGCCAAACACCACAACTGCCTACCCTAAAATACTATCTCCAGCTCTACTGTTTACTCTGCGCTATCTCCACGCCTACTCCTCACAAGCTCTTTCCCTAGATCTTTTACCCAGGGCCACCTGATCCAGCGAAGAAATTCTCGAAGGGGTGAGAGTGCCATGACTTCTGGCCTGCTCTTACTTGTTATGCAAGGAAACCCTGGAGAAGTAAACATTGCCTCTGCTGCCGCCGTCCGGGCTATGCCTGTCTTAAGGTCTGGCGTGGAGCCTGGCCTGCTTCTTACCCATCTATGTGTTGTTGCTCTGCTGACTGAAATCTTGGATTGGATATGTACATCCTGATCCCAAAATCTGCCCCTCTCCCCTAGCCTGAGTCAAACTCTCTTTCCTTAAAGGGTCAACTTGGCCTCCCCAGAGCTTGTAGAGGAGAAAAGAGCATCAGATGTGGGAGGCATGTTTTTAACAAACCATATCACTTCTAAATGATAAAGAGAAAAGTCAATGCAAGTTGCACAGAATCTCTTCTGTACCTGTATTTATTTTATTATTTTCAGATGTGTCTTCTCCACAGATTACAAGTTCCTGAAAGCATTGAATGTGTCTTCTGCATCTTTGTGTCCTCTAGGGTAGCCATCAGAGAGCTTTGTACAAAGTATGAGCCCAATAAATATTTGATGGATGGATTTCTGGGCCAATAAGTGGATGAAACAAAGGACAGCAAGGAAACAAAGGACAGCTAGGAAACAAAGGAAGGCAAAGAACCTATAATGGAGCTAGCGGTGCAGCAGAAAGGGCAGCAGAGCCGTCTGGCTTCACTGCCTTCCAGTGCCTTCCACTGCCTTAAGAGTAAGAAACAACATCACTGAGAGATCCAGAAGGAACTGAAATCTGAAAATGACAGTACTTTAAGTCTCTTAGAGGGAGGTGAGGTAGAGTGATAGAGTTAATGGAAGAGAAGCAACAAAGTTACTGTGATGAAGATCTCTTAAAGATGCTTTCCTCACAGGCTTGTAACTAAGCAACAAGCAGTATTAGCAGGAGGGTGGTCTGTTCGTCTTTCTCACCATCACCTCCCTGAGCCCCCCTTCTCAGAGCCCCAAGTAAAGCAGTTTCCCTGTTCCCTCTGGCTGCTGCACTTTTCCCAGTAACAGCGTCTGGGTTTTGTTAAGGAAGATCTAAGGCAGAGACGGCATCTTTAGGGCTGAAAACAGGAGAGATTATTCTTTGTCTTCAAACTTTGCTCTTCCCCACCACTGGTACCCAGTCTGATCTCATTCTCCCTGACATGTTCCTGATCGTAGCATCTGCAGCCAAACTGCATTTGAGTAAGGGAACATCTCAGGATACTCAGTTCACTACCGAGGTCACAAAGAGACAGGAAATGCCAGTGCCACGAGGCAAAATGACCTGTTACGAGCTTGACAAGATGTAGGTCAGTGTTTTCCCAACCCTTTTCATTCTTTGACTTACCTTCGGATGTCTAAATATACTAGGATGACATGTGGGCTCAGAGAACAAATGCTTTGGAGAAGCCCTGGAAAGGTCTGCAGGTGACTAAGAGAAAAGCAAAAGGGCAGGAAAAAAAAGGGAAGACTAGAAGTCCAGGGAACAGAGATGAGATGTGAAGGAGGGAGGACAGCAGGGGGCAGGAGGCATCCTGCTTCGCTTTGTCAGTGGACCTTGCCTCTCTTGTGAATGAGTGTGTTGGCTGTGGTTTGAGTTGAAAGAAAGTGGGGCTCACTTCTGTGAAGAAGGGCAAGGATACCCTTGCAGAGCCCTTTCTTCAGGGTGGATGGAACTGTTGGTTCATTTCTCTGCTTTCCCTACTAGACTGTGGGCTTCTTGCACCTACAACTTGTTGTAGTTATCTTGGTGTCCCCAGCACCCAGCACTGTGCCTGGTGCATTGGTTGATGCTCAGCAAATGTTTGTCAAAAGAAATGAGGAGAGTGGCCTTGCCAGAACTGTCTCAAGGGGGACCCCCAGAGTCCTTACCACCTTCCCCTCCAACTTTCTGTCACTGCCAATTAGACTTAATATGACTTCTCATAAGAGCTGAGGTCACCTGGGAAGCATGGCTTAGGTATCTCACCATGGGCAACAATGTTGATTCACTGAAGTTTAAATGCTTTGGGATAATGTCCGGACTCTTTCTCAAAAGCAGGCATTTTAGATGGGCTCTCTTCTCCACTAATTTTTGAACAATAATTTTCCCCCATGCAATGCCAGGCCTTAAAGTCACCCAGGTGTCTGTGTGATTTTCAGCAAGTTGCTTCACTTCTTTGTGGCTCAGTTTACCCAACTGTAAACTAGGATAATAACACCTGCCTCATACAGTGGTTATGAAGGTTAAATGAAATAATATTAATTATTGATTCAAACTGTGTCTGGTACATAGTAAACATTATATTAAATGTTTGTCTTAGAAAGTTGTTTGGGAAACACAGCTTTATATTTTAAAATCTTCTCTATGTTTTCTTGCTTTATACCAAAATCCCCGTTCCTCGTGTTCATTTTTTTTTCCTGATGGAAGGGTCTTTTAAATAGGTCTGGCAATGTGAGGATGGCCTTTTGGTTCAGCCTACTTCTAGGACAACAGAATTTTCTCCCTGAACCCCTTCTAGGTCAGGCTTATCTACTGTGGGAAGCACATCCACCTGCAGGACTCAGATATCAGGGCAGGCCTAGAGAAAGGTGCAGCTGAAAGTCAGGAAATCTGATTTTTCTAGGATAGAACCAAAAGAGGACTAATTTCCTTTACAGAAATACTACGCATTTCATAGTAGAAAAAAAAATAGGATACCTACTACGTGCCACTTAATCCTTGTCTCATTTAAGGCTTATAAACACCCCCGCAAAGTAGTCATTATTTCTGTTTTGCAGATGAGGAAACTGTAACTGGGAGAGGTTAAGTCAGTAGCCCGAAGTCACACAACCGGTTAGAGGCAGAGCCAACTTTTGAACTGAAGTCTGACTTGATTCCAAAGCCCTTTTTGGACGCCCCAATGCTGGTTCCAGAGCATGTGCTGCAGGCGTGCTACCAGAAGACAGAAGGAATTTCAACCCGGCAGGGCAGGGACCCGGGCCGAGGTTTTATTAGGACACCAAGGTTTCCAGCAAGCTGGTCTGGTTCTGTAAGCCTGTTGCAAAACCCTCCATTGCTGAGTCATTGAACAACAGCGTCCTGAAGGCTGGAAGGAAGCTTTCTAAAAGTACCTGGTCCCTCCCGCCCCCTTCAGGAAGTTCAATGCCAAACACACGTGGTAATGAAAACAAGCCAGTCCCTTGTTTAAAAAGACCAAACCCAGTCCTCCAAGCTGAAAGTTTTTTCTCCAGTGCTGTGCGCTTTAAGTGGCACAAAAGCTGACGCTGGGCAGGGGTCCCAGAGGACCCTGTGGTGACTAGAATCAGGGCAGACCCCAGGGCTTCTGCTGGGACTCAGGCAGGGCCCTGGAATCTCTTCAGCTCAGGTCCCTGCTTTGCTGAGAGACTGTCCTTGCTCCCACTTCCTGCAGGATGAACTCTCACCTTGGTTTGGGGCTCGAGACCCTCCGTTCTGGAGCTCTACCCTCCCCCATTCTCAGCTTGCTTAAGTCTCTCCGCCTTGTTCCTGCCAAGTGGGTTTGCTGTGTGTTACCCAGAGCGCACCAGCGCCCACCTGAGGCTCTCACATCTGTTCCCACCTCCCCTCCCTCTCCCTCTAACCACCCCAGCCTGCAGTGACCTCTCTTTCCTCCGACCAGTTCCAACTGGTCTCAGAATTTATTATCTTGAGCTGTTACGTAAATCCTTCTTTGTGAACTTTTCACATGTTCGCTTCTTGCCTCTCTGACTAAATCATCAGGGACTGGAGGTCAAAAGCCATGTCTGATTCAGCCTTGCATGTCCACAGTATCCTGCACAGCGCCTGATGCCAGGTAGATCTCAATCAGCATTTCTAGGTTTATTTAGAAGACTGACCAACTCTTCTCTCTGCTCCTACCTTTCTGTCTGTACCAAGTGGAATTTGAGCAAACAAAAAAGGTATTTGGCAGCATATTTCTTGCAGACTGTACTTGAAGTTTAGCATTTCAGAGGATCTCTTCTGTCTCATTGGTGGAGAGTCCACTATATGCCAAGCATTATGATAGGGCCTTACCAATAATGCTGGAAGAAACTGAGCTAACAGGACCCAAGCAGTAAGATCCCTGAAACTCTGGACCCAGTTTCCCCCAATATCCTCGAAACAAACAAACAAAAACTTGCGATGGTGAAAACTACTTCCCTCCATCGTTCCCATCCATGAACACCTACAGGAAGCTGAAGCATCCTAAAAAAGCAGAGACCGGGTTGTTTCTGCTGCAGTTGCTACTGTTCCCACCATAAAATATAGTAGAGAATCGGAACAGGATGCAGATCTGTCAACACATCCTTCTGATGTCACAAGCAGGCACTTTTACACTCAAGGAAAGGGGGCCCTCCCAGTGGAATGCAGCCAGATGTCTTATTTCCAGCAATTAGCCCTGTCACTCCACAACTACAGGAGCCTCCTGACTGGGCCAGAGTGGCCCGGGCCTAGCATCCAGAAGCTACTGCTGTCAGTCCACATCCTAAAAGGATTTCTTTCCTCTGAAGCCCTGCCTGCAGTTACCAGGAATCCCAGATCAAGGTAAGATCTTGACATTAGCATTTTAAGTTCCCAAAGAGATTTTCACGTGCAGCCAGAGTTGAGAGCCCCTGGGCTTTCTGCCATCATCTCCATCCCTACATTTTGCCCAGCTCCTGCCCCGGACCAATCCTGCTCCTCCCTAAGCATTGCCCCAGGTATTAGGGAAGGTAGATGAATAACTCTCATGTTCCCTTTCTTCATCGCAAGCATAGGTCCCTCCTCCTCCGTGAGCCTTTCCTGCACATCTCAGCCCACTGCGCCTTCCCTCTGCGATGGTAATGATCCAAGAGCTGTCCAGCACACACACACTCACCCTCTGCCTGGCAGTGGAAGGCAGCCCCTCACATGGGCATGCCTCTCTCTCCTGAAATCACAAACTTCTTGGAGACAAGAGCCATCCTTTGAACCTCTTTATGTCCTGATGGGGATGAGCATGGAATGCTGTGCACACAACAGACATAAGAGGTACTTAAATATTAATGGAAGGAGAGAGGGAAAGGGAGCAAGAGAGGATGAATTCTGATTCAACAAATATTTATTGTGCATCTATCATGAAGCAGATGGAGAAACAGTGAACAAGTAAACAAAAGATTCTATTTCCCAGCTAGTGGTAAGTGCAGTAAAAAATACATAAGCCAGGGTAAAGAGACAGGGAATGGATGAATGAATAAATGAATGAATGTCTAGTAAATGCAAGCTCCACAGACATTTAATTTACATCTATCCAGGGTTTTCCCCAACCAGCTTGTGCAAAAGCATAAAGTGAAGGGGAGAGGGTATAGCTCAGTGGTAGAGTGCATGCCTATCATGCACGAGGTCCTGCGTTCAATCCCCAGTACATCTATTAAAAAATAATAATAAATAAATAAACCTAATCCCCACTCAAGCAAAATAAAACAAACCCCCCCCAAAACAATAACAACCAAAAAAAGCAGAAGGTGGCCACTGAGTGTCTATTATTTTGCTAGGGCTGTTGTAAGAAAGTACCGCAGACTGGGAGACTTAAACAACCGAAATTTATTGTCTCAGTTCTGGAAACTAGAAGTCTAAAATCAAGATAATCAAGATGTTGGCAGGACTGATTCCTTCTAAGGGCTATAAGGGATGTGTCCCAGGCCTCTCTCCCTTGTGTGCAGCCTAATGACCTCACTGTAACTTAATTCCCTCTGTAAAGACCCTAGCTCCAAATGAGGTCACATTTGAGGTACTGGGGGTTAGGAATTCAACATATAAATTTTGGAGGAACACGATTCAACCCATTACAGTGTTCTTTCTATCAGGATTCCCATAGCATTCAGAGTTTTACCACTTAAAGGTTATTTTGTTCAGTTGTAAGCTCCTTGAGAGCAGGAACTCTGTTGTTCATACCTATTTCTCAAGTCACTAGGACCACTCCTGGCACATTCAAGGTATTTCACAAATGTCAGACTGAATTCACTTTTGTTCAAGAAAACTCAGAGCAAAAGGCAAAGCCATTTAACCCAGGAAATCAAGGAAGTTTGATAGCCTGCAGCAATTCTTGGAATCCTCTGAGTCAAAGGAAATTATGTTTCCATGACACAGAATCTGGATTTCTTAATTAGAGGTATTTGCATGATGAGAGGAGACTTGTTTCTGAATAGTCATTGCTTTCCTTCTTTCAAATCAATGGTCTCTGCTTCTGACATCAGAATTATCTCTACAGCGAGTACATGAGTCACAGAGAGGAGGTCTGGCTGTTAGTAGGGGAATGAAGAGTAGGACAGAGGGAAAGCATCTTAGGATAGAGACCTCTTACCAAGATGTACAGGATAAAAGGAGGGCCCACAGCTCAGCCCCTCAGTTACCAGTGCAACAGAAACAGCAAATTAGCTTTAACCAAGTGTTGCCCCACCTTCAGGATATGCCGCTCCTTCCCTTCTCGCTGCTCAGTAAAGGTCTCCGAAGCCCCACACCAGCTGGGCACCCTACCCTCAGTCCCTGGACCAAATGTGAAAAGCTCAACACCTAACAACCCAGAAAAAAGACACATGGGTGTGAGAGGTGCGGGCTATTACCACCATCCTGCCTGACACTGAGGTCTGTGGTGTGCTTGCGTTGTTCCCTATGGATTTCAGACATGGCGTCTCAGTCTAACCACCTCCAGTTCTCAGAATAGGGGTATTCCATACTTGAAGACATGCTTCCTGCGTCTTCTTCTACCACTTGAAATGTTGAAGGAAGATCTCAGCAAGGCTTTGTCAGAGTGGGCAGCATCCTTAAGCTCTATTTGTTCAGGTAACCAAGAAAGAGGAGTCAGGTAGTTAAGCAGGTAAAAATTCCTTCCCATGCCTGCTCTTCTGCCTCCATCAGGTATCCAGTCCTCCAGGTCGGACGCCAAGCAAAACCCTAAGAAAGGCTTTTGGAAGATGATCTACAAAGCTAAGGCATGTCGATCTGAATTCCAGCCAGTTATAAAGGCAGAAGAGAACTTTTTCTCACACTGCTGTGCAGAGGCTTCGGAAGAGCCAGAATGCAGCTGAAAATGGTTAAAAACAATGAGGGGCTGTTACTGGTGTCTCTGAGGGAAAGAGACCAAATCCTTGACCTACAGCTTCCCCGGGGAGCTGTGGGGAGAGGACTCTTACAGCAAGTGCACACAGCCCATGATTATAGGACTTTCGACCTTCACTCCAGGAAGTTGGACTGGTCCATGTTTGTTTGTTTTCCCCTACGGCCTAAGTCTTGAATCAGTGCTTCTCAAGTGGAGACGATATTTTCAAAGAACCACAAGATCTCTTTGAGATTTTTTTTGAAATTTGGCTTTTTATTTTAATGATAATATAAAAATAAATTTTAACTTGTCCTGAATCATCTAGATGACTTAGAACAGCTCCAAGAAATTTCAGTACCAAAGGTTTTACTTGTGAATGTCTTCATAACAAATGAAGCTCAAATGACGTCAAACAAGGGTTTAAGCAAGGGTTTTGAAATGATTTGAATGTAAAAAACTAGGGGGAGAATTGAATCATCACATGGTAGATGGTAAAGGTGGAAGACTTGTATTGTCCAAAAACGGGCTCAGCAATATTCCTGGTCCCATGCTCTTCCAGAACCTTGTCACTACCCCATCAAGAAGTAGAGTTTTCATTTCCTCCCCTTCAACCTCAGTGGGCCTTTGTGACTGCTTCGGGAAACAGTGCGGTTGAAGTGATGATGCATGGCTTCTCAGGCTAGGTCATAAAAAAGACAGAGCTTCCTCCTGGCTCTTCCTCTCTGAATACTTGCCTTTGGAGCATAGCTCTATATTGTGAGGAAGCTCAGGCCCCACGGAGAGACCCACAGAGGTATTCTGGCTGGAAGATTAAGATAAGGGTCGGCAGCCAGCGTCAACTACCAAGTATGGGAGTAAGGAAGCTTTTAGATCAAGGATTGGCAGATTTTGACCTGAGGTCCAGATCTGATTTATTGCCTGTTTTTATTAATAGAGTTTTATTGGAACACAACCACACTCACTTATTTGCCTATGGCTTCTTTTGTGCTACAAGGGCAGAGTTTAGTAGTTACAACAAAAACTATATGGTCTGCAAAGGTGAAAATAATTTACTATCTTTTACAGAAAAAGTTTATCAACCTCTGCATCAGATGATTTTAGCTCCTGGTCTTCGAGCCACCCCCGGTAAGTCCTAGTGGTGCAGAAACAAGCTGTACCTACCAAGCCCAATCCAAAACATAGATTTCCAAGCAAAATAAATGTTGCTTTAGCCTCTAACTTGGGTATAGTTTATTTCATGGCAATAGATGATTGAAACAGTTTTATAAGTATGCTAGATTCAAGAGGACCTTGCCATAGCAGTTGATTTTATATTCAGATTCTATTGCTCAGAGTTGATCTTTGAATGTACCAACTTGCAACAGTTTAGTAGCAGTAAGTATGGTAGGTAATTGTGATAAAGGACTTTTTCATTCCAAACTCTAATAAGAATTAGATGAGATACCTCCTTTAATTCAGATTTCAATAACATCACAATGATAATCTTATCTCTAAGAAAAGATAATTTTACATTATTATCTAGTAAAACTTTATTAAAATTAGTCTTCAGGACTTGCTTGCTGGCATCATTATGTTTCAATGTGTGGTTGGATTATCCTGCACCATCAAAACAAGTTTTGATGGTACTAGTAACATTTTCTATAATATGCTTATTGCATACAGTTATTCTCTGCATTAAAATAATTGAAGTCAAAATACAGACAGAAACTAAACATAGAACCAGAACCAAAACTCTTTCTATTATTAAACAACTTTGGGGTTTTGCAAAACATCATCTCTCACGTTAAATTTAATTATATAGGATTTTGTGGATTTTTAGGTTTAGTTTAATGATTTGGCTTTCTAATTGCCTAACTTGTAAACAGAACTATACACATAGGAATCTATACCTACTTTTATATATACGTGTGGATGTGTGCAGATGCGTGTGTAACCTGAGAACAGGTGATAGAATCAGTCTGTAATATATATATTTTTCCTTTAAAAGAGGCTTGTATAGACACAAAAGGACAAATATTGTATAATTCTACTTATGCGAAGTGCCTAGAATAGTCAAATTTATAGAGACAGAAAGTAGAATAGTGTTACCAGGGGTTGTGGGGAAAGGGGAATTAATTTAAGCTACCATTTAATAGGTATGGGATTTCAGTATGGGATGATGAAAAAGTTCTGGAGAAGTATGGGGTGACGGTTGCACAACAATGTGAAAGCATTTACTGCCATTGAATTTTATACTTAAAAATGGTTAAAATGGTAGATTCTTTGTTATTTCTCTTTTACCAAATTGAGAGAGGCCTGTAACTTACTTAAATATGAGAAATCCCAGCCCAAACTAAAAGCAGCTGAGGATGTCTCTAAGTACCTATCCTTCAAGCCGAGATGCTTAAAATCTTTGAGGTTTTAACACTCAGAAAGTGAAAAGAACCACTTTGGAAATGACACCAAAGAATTAGGGCTCCGGGAAAGAACATCTCTCGCTCAGACTGAGCCACCCACCCCTCGACTTTCGGTAAGAAGCCCTTTCCCCGCGCCTGAGCCTGGGAGGGAGAAAGTGGTTCCAGAGGGGAGGCGGGCGTTCTGCAAGAAGGAGGCCCCCCACCTGGAAGCACTCAAAAGCTTCAGCTGTAACACATCCTTTTGTCTTGCACCAAAAGAGAACTCTTAGAAGATGGGGATCTTGGAGTAACACTGGAGCCTGAGGTACGCTTCCAACAGAAGGTAGGGAGGTGCAGCGAAGGAAATGGGGTGATTAGAAGGGAGATTTGAAGGTAATGATGGAGCATCTACTAGGTGCCAGACTTTGTGCTTTACATTTCTTATCCCCTTTAAACCTTCACGTAACACTCATTGTTTTTAATCTCTGTTTTATAGAGGAGGAAACAGACCAGAAAGATGAGCTAACTTGCCTAAATGGTCATATGGGTCATAAGAAGCCAGAATGAGAGCTGTGTCTGTCTGTCTGTCTTTCTATCAAATCCCCAGTCCTTGCTCCTTCTCCTTCTGTGTCATATGCACCCTGGCCTCTCTCTCACCTGCTCTGGAATGGCTCAGCCTCACTACAGCCTCCTCATCCAAAAATACCTTCTTCACAGGCTAGAAGGAGCCCTTGGGCTCTCTCTCATTGTAAGAATTTGGCAAACAGCAAGGGACCCTGGAGAAGTGGAGTCCAGCAGGAAACAGTGAAACAGACCACCCACAACTGGCACCATGCCAGGGCCAGAGGAGCCACCCCAAATCACTCAGGGGGCACTGATAGGGAATTCTTTCTTCAGAGTGTTTAATTTAACATGCTGGTGCACCTAGGAACAAAGCCCTTCTGTAAGAAAACTAGGCATGCTAAACAATCTTCATAGCCAAACTGCACCACAGCCCTTTCTAGCCACACTGCTTGAAAGTAGCTCTAAAAATAATATCATGAGCAGCTTCTATTTGCCCCTTCCCAGGAAGGTAAACAAGTAAAATCAAAGGCAGCTGCTGCTCCAGCAGCCTCTTCCTGTATTTGTTTCTTCTCTGGGGACAACCCACTCCCTTGCCCCCACTCCTGCTTTTCCTGCTTTCTGGTTCCGCCATCAATTTCTCTCCTCTGTCAAATTAGACGCAGGCACAGGATCAGTCACTGACATTTTTTGAGTAAGCCTTTACACTTTAGTATGAATTAATGTATATACTGCTCATTTGACATTTGCACAGTTGGATCAGTATTCTCTGGTAACCCACCTCAGGCACTAGGACTCTGAAGAGGGCAAAGGAGGTTATACTAAATGACATGTATAGACTATGATGATTCCATACCTGAAGAGACTGCAGGTGCCTAGACTGGGGCTCACATTTGGGTCTGGGCCACTAGATGGCAATTACACCCTCTTCCACTATTGCAGCTAGCCCTGCACGCAGCCTGTCCCTGGAGCACTGCTGCCTGATTTCCATGTCTTTCTGGGGCAAAGATCTTTGAGAAGCTCTTAAATGCCCCCTTTCATTACAGCAATCAACTCTTTCTTATCTGCCTTCACCTTTACTAGAAATACTTCTAACATCACTCAGAGAAACATTAAAAGTGAAAAGAGAAAACCCTCATACCTTAGGAGGAGTTCTATCTGATCAAATATTTAACTAATATTGAGCAAGGGCCTTTGCTCCACTTTCCGTCTCCTTCCTGATGTGTGTTTTGGAGAACCTTGATCCAGGGGACTCTTCTTTGGAGCTGTCCTGTCCTCCTAGCTTTCCTTGTGAGGAGGCCTGTTGGGGTACTCTGCTTAGGCCACCTTCCTGTGCTCCCATGCCGTTCTTCTGTGAAGCCTTGTCTAAGTCCTTTCCCAAACCTTAGCCCTACCCTTTCACCGGGTATGTTCAAAATAGATATTTGTCATAAGACTTCTGAAGACTTAACACATCATTCCATCGTTATTTGCTCACGTGTCTTCCTCACTAGGCGGCAAATGTCTAGAGAAGAGGGACAAGGTTTTATTTATTTCTGATCCCCACAGTGCCCAGCCCAGTGAGCTGCCAACTGCCACCTGGACAGCAGGTGGAGGTTGAAAAGATCCTTGTTACCCTCTCTGAAAATCCCAGCTGTCAAAACTAACCATTATCTAGTCACTGAGCAATTTCACATCCTCTCTTCTGCCCTGTCCTAGGGCCTTGAGAGCTGACTCACTAGGTGGGTGGGTGAGAAATGGGGTGTGTTTAGGTGAGTATTTGAGGAGGTAATGTGCCATGGTGTGGAAATACTGACATATGGCTGGATTCCTCTTGGACACTAATCTGTTCCCTTATCTCTGGTTACTCCCAAAGAAATGTCATCTATCTGGGGAAAGTGGCAAAGTGAATGAAGGCCATTTCCATTTGTCTCAAAGATGACTTCCTTTCCAGCTGCAAGCAAATTGTCCATAGAATGACATAATTTGGAATCATGTCCTAGAATATTGGCCATCTGCTTGGCTTCCTTCAGAGTCTTGCTACTTGAAGTGTGGTCCTTGGAGCAGCAGTATTGATATCACCTGGGAATTTGCTAGAAATGCAGAATCTCAAGTCCCACCCAGATCTGCTGAATCAGAATCCACATTTTTACAAAATCCCCAGGTGATTCACATGCACAGTCAAGTATAAGAAGGCTGATCTAGGGGTTGGGAAGGGATAAATTGGGAGTTCAAGATTTACAAATATTGACTACTATAAATAAAATAGGTAAAAACCATATTTCATCTGTGTAGCACAGGGAACTATATTTAATATCTTATAGTAACCTATAATGAAAAAGAATATGAAAACATATATATGTATATGTATGACTGAAGCATATACTATACACCAGAAATTGATACACTGTAACTGACTACTACAATTAAAAAAAAAAAGATGACTGATCTACAGCATGCTTTGAGGTCACAGTATTTCATAGTGGGTGTGGTGTCTCTGTAAACTCTGGGGTGCTCTGTCTCATCCCCAGAAGTCACAGTGGGATTAATCAAATTCTGCGTGCTTTAGGTGTTTAACAGAAAGCCCATTATTTGGCAGTGTTGGGGCATTAAACAGCCCTGACACTTCCTCAGTTTCCTGGGAGTTAACCTTAAAGCCTCAACTGTGGTAAGCTGGACCCCAAGCCAGGGACTCTGTCAGGCTCTCAGAATATTCTTCAGCATTAACCAGGCCATGATACCTGTGGTCACCTAGGGTAGTGGATAGACCAGGTGAAAACAAAATGAAGAGTTTCTCATAGGCATTGAAGAACCACAGCAGTCCAGGTGAGGTTTTCTTAGTGACTGCATCAGACAAGTCTGAGAATGAGCAAGCCACTTGGGGTGGGAGTGAAGGAGTCATGTGATCTGTGGAGGACTGCAGCCTGGGCTTACTGGAATGATATTCATGAAGTCTGAAGTGATGCCTGACTAAGCCATGGGAAACCCCACGAACCCTCCACAGGGCAGTAGGCCCAGCAAGGGTGGCCTGGGGCTGACCTCAGCCACACTCTGCTTTCTGTAATTGGGGCAGGACACTGTTCCCAGGCCCCCCTGAGGTCAGATGAGTTATGGGTCAGCGCGGAGCCCGTTCTCAGGGATGATAGGCACGAGTCCACCTGGGAAAGGAGGCCGTGCCATTCATGAAATTGTAGAGATTGTCAGGGTGCGTCCCCGGTAAATGAACATCTATAGGGCGAGACAGCAGGTGGCAGCCTGCGGGTTAGGCAGCCAGCTTGTTCAGGGCCAGCTTAATGTGAAGGAATCTCCTGAGGGCCTGTGAGGCATTGTGCGAGCTTGACAATAAAGCCAAACGCTCAGGAAACAGGCAGAGAATAAGCTCCAGTCCTAGGAAAGTTCTAAGAAACAGAACTAAGTGTGGCAAAGAAGGGAAACATTCTTTCATAATTTTAATAAAGATACAAAGTAGAAATGGAAGAAAATGGGGTCCAATGAGATAAAAATATTGAACTATTCTGTTTATAACCCAATTTTACCCTGAGCTGACCTTGAGGGTAGAGAGCATGTATCATTTAGTTTCTTCTTTTATCTTTCTCCTGGTGTGCAGGAAGTGACTCCCTCACCCTCTTCTCCCCACTCAGGTCTTAATACAACCCTTTCTTGCTGTCTCCAGGGGCACTGGCTTTTCCTAAGAGAATTTGCAGGGGCCAAGTGTGCCTAGTGTGGAAGCTGACATTGACCTATGAAGTGTCCAGTCAGAAATTGTTCCCAGACCAATGTGAACAATGTGTGCCTTTAACTACACATATATACATACATATATATGAATGTGTATATTATATATATATAATTTTATGGTAACAATTCAATAACATTTTAATTTTTTTGTGTTTCTTAATTTTGTGGTAACAGCTTAATAATAACTATTTGTTACTAAAGATTTTATATTTTACTTAAACTTTGTTTGTTATAAAACCACAAATATTACCCATAACTTTTCACCTAAATATAACTATTTTTATCTCTCTATCATTCCTGTGTGCCCTAAGATGACAAAAAAAAAAACCCACTTCTGAATATAACCCATGCTGTCCTAAGCCACATCAGTTTGAAATAAAATAGTCACAGAAATGGTAAAAATTGCATTTCTCTGGCTCTGCTGTTACCTTCAATTTTGAGAAATCTGACCACTCTCAAATTCCACCCACCTATTTCTGACAGTCCCTAAGCAAAGATGAGATTGAAGGTGGCCTCTTGTGTTTTCCCAAGCATTTTCAGTTACAAAGCGATCTTTACCATACATCCCTCAACCCCTCCCTGTTCTAAAAGTTTTGTTGTTAACCTCCTGCATATCTCCACACCCAAATGATAACTCCTTCCCTCAATATCCCCACCCCACAAGTAACTATGCCTATTATGGATTTAGAGTCATCTCAAAGGCCCTCCCCTCCCCTTTGTCCTTGCATGGAACTCTCAATGTCTCCAAGCCTCTGGGTCTCCAACACGACCCCTGAGTACTGGGCAAAAGGGCAGGCCTAGGGAATGACGGGATGCTGCTCTTAGAATCGTACAGTGAGACACGCTCCTGGGCAGACCCACGGTTATGTGTACTTGCTGGTGCTGCAGAGGTAGCTCCCATCTAGAAAGCCTGCGAGGACTCAAGTGATGGAAGGTGGTATTAATGTGGGAAGGAATCTTAAAATTGCTTCTATTAGTTAATTATTTAAAATTTTACAATCCCCTGCTTTAATGCTTGGTGATAACAAATGGTGACATTCCTCACAACCTGAAACCACTATTGAGAACTGGAGAGCTGGATATTTTTTGCTGTAGGAATTCAAAAGATTGACTCAACTGGGCTGAGAATCATAGAAGTCTTTGCACAGAACTTGAAATTATAAGCCCAGTTTTTAGAGATAAGTAAAACTGATACGGGTAGGAAGAGCTGGTGAAAGCTTTGTATGTGGAGACTGTATGAACAGAGGCACAGAGGCAGGAAAGCACAAGGCTTGTTCAGTGACCCTTTTGGCTTTTTAGGTTCCTGTGGGGAAATAGTGAGAGACAATAGCTAGAAAGATTGACTTGGGACTGCCACATTGAAGAGAAATCTTAATGCCAGCTCAGGAGTCTGAATTTTTCTTAAAGGCACAGAGAGATATTGAAAGATTTTGTGCATGTGAATGGCATGATGAAATTAGCATTTGAAAGAAAATAGTTCTGGTGTTTGTATTCAGAAAATATAGGAAAGAAAATCTGAAAGAGCTGAAGACAAATTTAGTTATTTTACCTAGGTCTTTATATTTCTTTGAATCTTACTTTAAATTATTTGTTTAAATATATTTATTGCTAATTCTAGTGAATGTATGGATACATATTATTCTTGACAGTTTTAAAATGTCATTTTTAAATTGAAGAATAGTTGATTTACTATATTATACTAGTTTAAGGTGTATAGCATGGTGATTAACTATTTTTATAGATTATGCTCCATTAAAAGTTATTACAAGATAATGACTATAATTCCCTGTGCTATGCAATATGTCCTTGTTGCTTATTTATTCTATACACAGTAGTTTGTATCTCTTAACCCCATATACCTGTTTGCCCCTTCACCCTTCCCTCTCCCCTTTGGTAACCACTAGTTTGTTTTCTACATCTGTGAGTCTCTCTCTGTTTTGCATATACATTCATTTGTATTATTTTTTAGATTCTACATATTAGTGATACAATATTTGTCTTTCACTGTCTGATTTATTTCACTAAGCATAATATCTAGATCTATCCACATTGCTGGAAATGGCAGAATTTCATTCTTTTTTGTAGCTGAGTAACAGTTCATTCGATATATATACTAGATCTTCTTTATCCATTTGGTCTGTTGATGGGCATTTGGGTTACTTCCGTATCTTGGTTATTGTAAATAATGCTGCTATGAAAATTGGGGTGCATGTATCTTTTCGAAATAGTGTTTTCATTTTTTTCTGGATATCTACCCAGAAGTGAAATTGCTAGATTATATGATAGTTCTTTCTATCTTTAGTTTTTTGAAGAACGTCAAAATTTTTTTTCAAACAAGGAATAGAAGTGAACATAATTAATCTGATAGTATCAACAGAAACCCTACATGGATATAATACTGACTTGTGAAATGTTAAAAGTTCCCCTCTGATACCAGGAATAAGTTAAGGATCCTTGCTGTTCAATATTAGACTGGGCATTCTAAATTTAAGACAGTAAATTTAAGACAAGAAAAGAAATAAAATGACAAGAACTTGAAAGGAGACAACAAACTGTCATTATTTGCAGGTGACACAACAAAATAACCCACAAATAAATTAATTGAATTTATAAGAAAATTTAGCAGAATAACTGGATGGATTTTGTAAATACACAAAATTAAGTGTTCAATACTCAAATTTTAAGCCCTGCAAGAAAACTACAATTATATGAAGATGAATAGGTTATTACATGTTGTTTGTGATAGCAACAAATTGGAAATGATTCAAATGTCTATTAAAGAAAAACTAATTAAACTAGGATTCATACTACTTTGAAGAATTATATAGTAGTTAAATAGAAAGAGGAAAATACACATATATATATATATACCAACATGAAAAGATATCTAAGATGTATCCTTCAATAAGAAAGTTAATTCCAGAATGATATGTATGTTACATCAATTTTGTATAGATGACAATTTAATTATTCAACAAATATTTATTGAGCAGCTACTAAGTGCTGAACACTATTTTAACTATTGGGGATCTAGTGAAGAATAAAACAAGACCAAACTGCTGACTCTGTGGGTCTTAAGTTCTAATGGTGGAGACTGAAAATAAACAAAATAAATAAATTTTTTAGTTTAGAAGTGAAATGCACAAAGGAGAAAGATAAATCAGAGAAGGAAAGCAGAGAGTCTTGGGAGATGAAGGATGCAATTTTAAATACAGTGATATTTGAGCACACTTGAGAGAGGAGAGAGGACATACCATGTGTTTGCTGCAAGAAGGGATTTCCAGGCAGAGGGAACAGCAAATCAAAGGCTCTGAGGAAGGAGAATGCCTGTGTTGTTCAAGGAACAGCAAGGCCAGTGTGGCTGGAACAGAATGAGCTTTGGGTTTATATATTGAAAAATACAGATATTCACATATGTAATAAATAGTTAGCTTCCATGGGCAAGTAGACAATGGCTATGACTAAATAGTTCACATGAGAAGAAACTGAACCTCAAACCAACACCTAGAACATTTATATAGCTTCTCTAATGCAAAAATGAAATGTTTGAGTCAGACATTCTTCACAACATGTACCCTTGCCATATGCCTGCCATACAGTATTGGAATTGCCCTGTATCCTCAACTAGTCTGTGAGCTTTGTGAGTGTAGAAGCTGTTTTTGTGTTTGATGTACATACAGTTTTACCTCGGAGTGTAAACCTTTTATTTTAGCTAATTTGTTAAGTATGAAGTGTTATTTCCTATGTTCCTGATATGTTTATTGAGCATATTCATTAAAAGTCACCACTAAGGTGCATACTTTTTAAAAGCAGCAGAAAAATGCTAGCAAAAGACTAGAAACAACCTAAATATTCATCATTTTTGGACTGGTCAAATAAATAATTGTACTTCCACACAATGAAAAACTATGCTGCTGTTTTTAAAAAATGAAACAGAACACTTTGTACAAATAGAAAATGTCTCAAAGATGTATTGTTAAAAGATAAATGTGAGATACCGAACAGTATTTCCTTTGTGTTACAATTATACCTCCTCCACCTCCCAGCTTGTATGTTCATAGATTATCTGTGAAAAGAGACACCACAAACTGGTAACAAAAGTTGCCTCTGGGTACCAGACTTGGTTACAGGGACTAGGTAAAAGAGTGTATTGACTTTTCTTTATACATCTTTGCATATGTATTAATTCATAAAATATGAACAATTAGATACAAATGGAGTCCCAATCTACCTAAATTTCATGCATTGTTAATTGTTGCCAAATTATCTGGGATGTCAACCCAGATCTAAGTTTGACACTCACTACAATCTTTTGCAGGCCTCGTTCACCTCACTAATTTGGTTTCCAGGGCTGTTTTGTTGGCCTTTCTTCCGGTGCTCAGCTCTTAATTAGTTGTCTGTCCTGTTTTATCCCTGGCAATGTATCTGTTCCTGTATTTTGAAGCATTTTCATTTCAACTACCTGAGGCTTCCTGGTGGTATAATCAGCAAGAGAAGAGGCCTTTTTTTATCTTTCCACTGACCCCATGAGGTTAGAGAGACACCTGCCAAAGCAAACAAACAAATACACCCCAGAGTCCAGCACCAACAGAACACTCAGCACCATCATTTCTTATGGTCTCATCCAATCAGGAATTTCTTCTGACAATCTGAATTTTTTCTAGCCAGCTTCGTGAATCCTACCAGGTACAAATACTTCTGTGCAATGGGACTTCTTTATTGAGCCATGAAGTGTTGGGGTTTACAATGAATTGACTACTAAAGATTCCCTGAGAAAGATTTCAAGGGGGCATTTAAAACATAATTTGAACATATTTCTGCAAAAAGTAGTGGTATTTACAAACTCATAGAAGGTACAACAAGTGAACCCTAATGTAAACTATGGACTTTGGTTATTATGATGTGTCAATGTATGTTCATCAGTTGTAACAAATGGACTACTCTTGTAGGGGATGTTAATAATTTGGAGACTATGCATGTGTTGGAGTAAGGAGTATATGGGAAATGTCTACCTTCCTCTCAATTTTACTGTCAACCTAAGACTGCTCTAAAAAAAATGAAGTCTAAAAAAAAGATGGAACCTAGGTAATAAATTGAGAAACAAAATACAGAAAATTTTGGGTTTAATAAACTGTATTTTTAAAAGCTTGAAAAAAATAGTGGTATATTGGATTGCCTGAATGTAACACTGTACATAAGCGTTCAAATACCTAGTTTGCTTATAATTTCCCTTTTTTGAACATCTCACAGCCTCAAATTATCAGAGAATCATCACAGTCATAAGAAAACTGAAGAGGTCAACTAGTTTCTTCTCCCATAAAGGATTAAAATCACTGCCACACTCTTCATAGCATGTGTTTTCTGAAACTTCTAGAAAGGCACTTTCTCCCAAGGCAACCATTTTCATTTCTTAATGGTTCTCACTGTTAAAAAGTGGTTTGCATTTTTGTTTTGCTTTGTTTTTTTTGTTAATTTTTAATTTTTTTAAATTGAAGTATAGTTGGTTTATGATGTTAATTTCTGGTGTACAGCATTTGCTTTTTTTTTTTAAATGTCAAGTTGCTTTCTGTCTTTTGTAATTTCTACCCTCTGATTCTTATTTGCCTTCCACCTAGGGAAAAAACTGATATGGTCCTGATAGGAAATACATGGTATGTTCTAAATGGATGACTAAAGAGTTTAATAAAAGGACCATTAACAAATATGCCTTTTCCCTTTAAGATCAGGAGTGAGACAAGGATGTCCATACTGTATTCAGAATTGTACTAGAGCTTCTAGCCAATGCAATAAGACAATAAAAAGATTCCTGGATTGGAAAGGTAGAAATAAAAATCTCCTGATTTTGTATAGCAAAGGTGTACTGATGATAAATTCTTTCAACTTTCAGCTTTTGTATGTCTGAAAAATTCTTTATTCCACCTTTTTGAAAGATATTTTCCCTGATATAAAATTCTAGATTGACAGTTATTTTTTTTCTCTTTCAGGACCTTAAAGATGTTGTTACACTGTCCTTTCACTTATATTGTTTCCAACAGAAATTTCCTGTCATTCCTTCCTGTCTTTGTTTCTCTGTGCATAACATGTCTGACTTCTTTTAAGCTTTTACCCTTATCACCTGTTTTGAACAATTTATTGTGTGTCTTCTTGTAGTTTGCTTCAGGTGTCTTGTGCCTAGGGTTTGCTAAACTTTTTGGAGTAGGGGTTTACAGTTTTCATCAGACTTCAGACAAAGAAGGCAAGAATATACAATAGAGAAAAGACAGTCTCTTCAGCAAGTGGTGTTGGGAAAACTGGATAGCAGCATGTAAATCAATGAAGTTAGAATACTCCCTCACACTACACACAAAAATAAATTCGAAATGGCTTAAAGATTTAAACATAAGACAATACACTATAAACCTCCTGGAAGAAAATGTAGGCAAAATATTCTCTGACATAAATCTTAGCAATGTTCTCCTGGGGCGGTCTACCAAGGCAATAGAAATGAAAGCAAAAAAAGGGGGGGCGGCACTTAATTAAATTTAAGGTTTTGCACAGAAAAGGAAACTATAAGCAAAACAAAATGACAACCTGTGGAATGGGAAAAAATATTTGCAAACAGTGCAACTGATAATGGCTTAATTTCCAGAATGTACAAGCAGCTCATAGAACCTAATAGCAACAACAACAAAAAAAAAACCCCAAATGACCCAATCCAAAAATGAATTGTCAGAAAACCTAAACAAACAATTCTCCAATGAAGACATACAAATGGCCAATAGGCACATGAAAAAATGCTCAATATCAATAGTTAGCAGAGAAATGTAAACCAAAACTACAATGAGGTATCACCACACACCAATCAGAATGGTCATCATTCAAAAGTCCATGAATGATAAATGCTGGAGAGGGTGTGGAGAAAAGGGAGCTCTCCTACACTGTTGGTGGGAACATAGTTTGGTGCAGCCATTATGGGAAATAATATGGATATTCCTCAAAAAGTTAAAAATAGACTTACGATATGATCCAGCAATCCCATTTCTGGGCATATATACGGAGGGAACTCTAATTCAAAGCAATACATGCACCCCAGTGTTCATAGCAGCGCTATTTACAATGCAGTTTTCATCAAAATTTTGTCCATTATTTCTTCAAATATTTTTTTGTCCACCCTCCCTCTTTCAGTAAGTCCAATTACTGCTTAAGTTTTTCCACAGCTCACTGATGCGCCATCATATTTTTTTTTCAATTCACTTTTCTCTCTTTGTTTTATTTTGGGTAGCTTCTATAGCTGTCTTCAGGTTCATTCATCTTTCCTTCTGCAGTGTGTAATGAGTTGTTAATCACATCTATGGTAGTTTTCATCTCACATACTTGTACTTCTGATCTTTAAAATTTTGATTTGATTCTCTTTTATAACTTTCGTGTCTCAATTTAAGTTTTTGAATCTATGGAACATCATTTTAATATCTTTATCCAATGATTCTAAAATATATGTCAACCCTGGGTTGGTTTTGATGGATTGATATGTCTTTTCACAATGGGTTAAAATATCCTTCTCTTTTTATGCCTGGTAACTTTTTATTGGATTCCAGACATTGAGAATAATAACAATATGAGAACACACTACACAGACACAGACACACAGACACACACACACACCCCTGTGCAATTTCTCAATACAATGAGAAACATTCCCTAATTTTTAGTCTTCATCAGCTCATTCTCTAGGATATGAGAATGTTCTGTGACCTAAGGTTATTTTGTAGCTTATAATGTATGAATTTTTGAATCATATATTATTATTGGCAGCTTCTTTTTTCTGGTAATGCTGAAAGAACTGAGTTATGGTTGATGGAAGCAAATGCTTCTTTTAAAAATCAATGACGAGTACTAGGCGGAATGAGATTCCAGATTCTTTTCTATTCTTTGTTGGTTGATGAATGAACCAAATGGGACCAACTGTTTATTGCTTAGTAAAATCTTCCTGTTCTCATTATTGATTCTTTAAATGATTTCCTATGATTTTCTTGAAGTATTTATTTGCCTGTAGTAGCAGGTTGATAAATTGATGATTTTTTTTCATTCCTCTATATGGTCACCTGAAATTAGTAAATAGTTTAAAGGACAATTTTCAATAGATTTAACCTTTCTGATCTTCAACTTTCTTATGGGTAAAGAGAACACATAATAAATGTTATTTACTATTTAGATATAATGTATAATAATATAGTATTATTATAATTAATAAATAATAATAGCAAAACTTAGATCACAAGAATTAAATGAGTTAACATGTGAGAACCTGCCTGGGAGAATGCCTGGCATATAGAAGATCCAACATGAATGTGAGTTTCTTTATTTTGGGGTGAGTACTGTGAAACTTTGTCAATATTTCTCTATTTGTGGCCCTTTTTGTTTGAACTCTGCTCTAAATCAATCCAATCCTGAAGAATTTTTAGATTGTATGAGAAATCTGTTTGAGAAAGCTCAAATGCTTCTGCCTGGTATATCTCTTTTGATGCCACTCTTAGCTTCTACATATGGTACCTGCCATTTAGGCCACATGACCTCTGAGGAGCAGAGCAGACATTAGCTGAGAGTAGTGGTTCTCAAACTGAAGTCCTTAGCCCAGCAACATCAGCAACACCTGGGAATTTATTAGAAATGCACATTTTCAGGCCTTACTCCAGACATTCCAGATCAGAAACTCTGGAGTTGGGACCCAGTAATCCGTGTTTTAACAAGCCCTCCAGGTAATTCTGATACATGTTAAAGTTTGAGAATTAATGCTGGAGCAAAGGATGAAGGAAGAAGCCAATTGTCTTCTAATAACTGGAACAACTCAGCAATGTTGAAGGAAAATTGCAAGTTCAGAAGAAAGTGTGTGTGGGATGGGGGATGGGGGACTGAAGAAGGTAATGTATAAGCATATAGGACTTGGAGCCAAAGATACATCCCTAAAGGGCAAAGAAGAGGATGTGAGGTGAGAGGAAGAGGATCTCAAACCCTGGGGATATGTTGTGTGTGTCTACTTTTTGAAAACCAGAAACAAAATGATTTCTCTCAGCCGTGGAGAGTAAGGTAAGCCTCTTAGGTCATAGTGTAGGCAGTAACCTCTAAAAGAACGTTGAAAAGTTGTGTTCTTTCTAATATATTTTTTAAATTGACATTTAAATGTTTCACAATAAGTTTAAAGGGCTCAAAAGGATATAGTTTCCAGCATATTATAAATAAATCTATTTCATTGCTTGTAAGTTTTACCAATGATATCTAAATGCCAGGGTATCTTGATACTCATCCATTTTGAAAGTTTATACCAAACTCTCCTTTCACAATTGAAAATTTTACATGACATTTTTCCATCTCATTTCCCCCAGAGATTTTAACCTAGTGTAACACATTTCTCTGCTTGGAAGTCCTTTATTGACCACCCTATCATTCTTCAATAAACATATATGTGTAAATTGCAAGTTTAAAGCATTTCCTGTGACCATAAAGCTCTAAGTGCTGAGAAGTTTCTTTTGCATTGAGTGCTGAAGTAATAACTAGGATTGCACAATTGAGCAGAACAGTCCATAAATTTCAATAATCTTATGAAATCTAAAAAGGTTCAATGAAATCTATCCATAACAGTCTATTAGCATTTTTCTCTTTCATACAGTGAGATCTGTTGAATACCTGGTACAGTCATAGACCTATCAAGTGCCTAATTCTAGTGTCAGTTAGAAATTACAGTGAAATGGTAACTAAACTTATATTATGTTTTAGAACATGTAAGTCATATGAATCTTATATAGATTTGTTTCTTTTTACTCGCATGTATTGTACAATGGCTTCTCAGAATAGCAGTCTGTGTTTACTGCTTTCACTTCATTGCTACAATTTTAATCCTTATTTCTTAGCTACTTGCACCCTGGGTCCAACTTCACTGGAATTATTTTCTCCAAGGGTATCAAACACCTCCTCATTGATAAACTCAGTTACATCTTAAGAGCTTTTTTTCTCCAGGAGCTTTCTGCTGCATCTGATGTGACTCCTTTATCTTCTCCTTTCTGTAACTGTGTCCAGCTTTGGCTGACCCAACTCTAAAGCCATCGAATTCTCCTCATACTTTCTGAGCACTGCTCTCTCTCTAGGAGACTCCTTCTCCAAATACTGATTATATATGGCTGTTGTTAAAGATTTTGTTCTTATCCAAGGGTTTTTGTTTGTTTGTTTTGTTTTGTTTTTTGTTTGTTTGGGTTTTTTTTTTTTTTGGTCTAGATGATCTTCAGCATTCGTATTCTCTGGGTAAAGCTTCTGGCATCTCTGTTAATGACTAACAAACCTGCATTTTAGCTTTGTGCTCTAAAGTCAGAGTGTTACAAAATGTCTGTCTGCTTCTAGATATCCTCAGGCCTTCAAATTCAACATGCCCCAAACCAAGTGCTTCATTATTACCTTAAAGTCTGCCCCTGAATTTGACTAACTCTTTTACTGAGACCATCATTCTCTTAGTTGTCTAGGCTAGAAATCTTGCTGCCTTTGACTTTTCCCAACATGCTTCTATATAGTAACTAGGAAAAATACTAAAGACTTATAAGGAGTAGTATGCTTTCTTCAGGGACAGTGAGGTGGGGAGAAGCTGGGAATTAATTCCTAGTTCATAAGTAGTCTGTAGGGAGAGGCATCCACTGAGAACACATGCTAGCAGTCACTAAATCAGTGGGCTGCAAGTTCCGTTGATAATGCCTCAAATGTGTTTCTCTTCTTCTCATTTATTTCTTCCTTTCTGGCTACACTGCACTAGTTTACTACCTTGTGTCTCTGGTCCTGGGTTATTGTAATAGCCTGCTAAATGTAAGGTGTTGGGCTTGATTTTCAAAATCTATCTGCACAAGTTAAGACAGGATTGATGTGAGTAAGCCATAGAACACAGAGGAGGGTAGAGTGAGTAGGGAGGATGGACTGAAACATGAGGCCACAGTATGAAGTGGACCTCAACAAAGTTAGTGCCAACTGGGTCACACTGTAGGTCCTAGAACAAGAGAGGTGATTGGACCTATCTAGTTGGAGGGTATCACAAAGTTGGACTATTGCCTTCTATTTTTAGAACAACATATTAAAAGAAATAAAGTGAAGTTTATTTGAGAAGATAACCAGGATAGTGAAGGGCCCGAAAGTTGTATCTCATGAGGAAATGCTAACCAACTGGAGATACTTAACTTGGAGAAAATACAAGGGAGTTATTATAATTGTTTTCATATATATAAAAGACCACCTTGTGGAAATCACCTGAGAACTCTGAGTGTCAGAGTTGTCCTGAAATTGAATGTGTTCATTTCAACAAATATTTATTGTATGCCTGCTCTTTGGTAGGCACTGATAGGCCAGACAATCCCTACTCTGATGGAATTTGAGTTCTAGTCTGAAAGACAATACACGAGTAATAAACAAACAAACAACTGAGAAGTATAATTGCAGGTAGTGACGAGATCAGCTGCCTTAGGAGAAAAAAATGTATCTTTTGCTAGAAATATGTTAGCCTAAATTTTACGACCACTTGGCAGGAGGCTTTTGGAAGAGATTTAGGCATTGGATGATTTATTGGATTAGATGACCTTAGGGGACCCTTCGACTCCAAGATTTTATGGTTCCACCTTTCTACTGTCATCTACCAAATGAGGATTTCCTCACAGATACCCTAAGGCTTAGAAACCCTAAACTCCCTGCTATTCCAGGAACAAGCCCTGCACTGAGGTTAGTGAGTCAACAGTGACTCAGTGTGAGTATTTTCCCATGTGGTTCCTTTGCCCGGAATGTCTTTCTCTCACTTCTCTCACTCTCAAAATTCTCCTTGTCCATCAACACTCAAAGATAAATTTTGTAATCAAGCTTTCTGGATATGACTGAAATATGTTGCTATCAGCTCTGAGCTCAGTGGCTCTTAGCTTGTAGCACTATTAAAGCACTTACTGCATTTTAGTTGTATGGGAGTTCACTATTTCTCAGTCAGCTCCCCTACTAGCTTCTGATTTTCTTGAGGGCAGGGACCATATGTTCCTCCTTTTATAATGCTCCATAGTTCACATCTCCTAGTCGTTGCTTTGTACCCAGCAGGTATTCAACAAACAAATGTGACAACAGCCAATACATTTACTTATTATTATTTGGAGTGACTTAAACTGCTTGAAGTATAAAAAGAATAACCTCTTGGTTTAACTAATAACTTTCTCTCCAAATCTCTGCTGTATCCTAACTGTGCTGATCATGTTGCCTAAGATCTTCATGCCTCAGTTTCTTCATCTATACAATGACAATAATAATAGTATCTACTTCTAAGATTGTTGTAAAGATTAAATACAATAGTCCATGTCAAGTGCCTAGATCAGTACCTACCACACAATTAGCCCTCACTAAATATTATCAATATTATTATTATTATTGTTGTTGTTGTTATTGTTATATAGCCCTTCGATATCTTTATGGTTTAAAGGTATGGTTTAAGGGTTTAAATATTGATTTTATATGGTAAATAGGTAAAGTTTCCATCATCCTATCAGTCAAAGATAATTTGAGATACAAAATTTAAAAAGAAGCCTTTATTTGTATTGAATTGTTAAATAGTATAATAGAAAAACTAAATATAGTTAATAGCAAGAGCCCCTGTAGGGGCTGGTAATTAAAGATGACCTCTTCTATATGGAAAAGAAGCAGATGGTTCAGGGAGGTTCAGTGACTAGCCCAAGGTCACACAGCTAAGGATCAGAAGAGGGAGACTAACTCTAACATTTCAGGTTCACCTGGCTCCTTAAACACTGCTCTTTCTCCTGTACCCTGGGACCAACACAGATTAGAGATGCTGTTACTCCAAAGCCTCACAGGCCCTGATTCTTCACTGCTAGCACTCTGTGGGCAGCAAGCCTAATTTCAGATGGTTGGGGCTGAGACTGCTGATACTCTTCCGGCCGTAGGGAGAACTGACTCATGGCTCATGCAGGCTGGGGCCTGCAGGTGAAGGTTACCTAGGGCTCCATCTGTGAAAGGCTGGAGGCATGGCAAAAGCAGAGGATCTGAGGCCTGTCGGACATGCATTTAACCCAGGAGAAGAAAGACAGAACTTCACGATTCTGCATCTGGTGTGTCAGGAAGACAAACCCAGGAATGGATCACAGCACACCCGAAATGCCAAAGCCAAGCCAAAAAGGATTTTCAAATTACGCTTGGAGTAAGAAGCAAAGATCGGAAAGGACAGCCCTTACCCCTTGCTCTTAGAGAATTGCTGTGATGGTAATAAAAAACTGAAAAGAGGTAAAGTTATTCTGATCTCAAGCAAGGGAACAGTGTTCAACTACAGAGGTTAGGCTAAACAGAGAGAAGAAACTGAAGCCCACCTAAGTGAAGAAGCGGTAAAAGCACAGCTTGCTGTTGTTCATGAGTCATGGGCTTTAAAGAGTTACATACCAAAGGACTGACTGGCTAATACTGATCTTTATATTATTAATGTATTTCTGTAGACCTTTTCAGCTACAAAGAGTTCTCATTTCAATAGTCAACAATATTCCAGTTAATAAACGTTCAGCGAGCTTTTGCTTATGCAAAGTGTGACCACTTTTCCCCACTCAAATTAGATGATATGACTTGTAAAGTTTTTCCTAAACATAGATTAAGCACACCCTGCTTCTCACCCTGGGTATGGAGGGCTCTTGGTGTACCTCTGCCATGTGCCAGGAAAGAAGGAAGCCATGGACGAAATGAAGTGTCTTCCTGAGGAGTCAGTCACTCGAGGGCTTATGTCTGTGTATGTGTGTGTGCGTGCGCGCGAGTGTGCAGAAGTTGGGGGTGCATTTTTGTATTAAAACAAACAACCATTTTCCATTTTGTGGAGTAGAGGACAGAGTTTGCTCCTTTGAGCTTTGTTGTGAGCAGATCTTATTGGAATAGTTTTGTGTTTTGTTTTTTTTTTTTTTTTAGTGCTAAAGTATGAAAAGCACTAAATCTTGACCAGGGCACTCAGACTAATGCCTCACCCACTTGTAGACATATTGAAACTTCATTAATTCAGGCTCCAATTATTTGGAATTTGTAATAATCTGAATAAGTTCTATAGTCTGTGTATATCTAAAAATGATGATGAGAGATTTTTAGTTTTTTAAGTTCCAGGGTGATGCTCTAAATAATAAAGAAAACTTATTTTTAAAAAAAAACCTCATTTTATAAGGAGTAATTTATATTTAAATACTTAATACCTGAATTATAAGTATCCTTATCTACTCATCAAAGTAGATGTAGAAAGTTGATCAGTCTCATTTTGAATTACATTATGTATTTGAACATTTACAAGACTTCCTTTGATTTTCTTGAACAATTTTCATACAATCAAGGCTTTTCCTTCACTTTTTTCCTCTTCCTGCTATTCATGATAATTAATAAGTTTTAAATCACTAACCACCTCCCACTTTCTACCACATAAACTTTCTAAAGAAGGTGTGGTTTCCTAGCTTCTAGTTGGGCAAGTTGTAACAGGGTCATTGTACAGAAGTTCCTCAGTATGATTACCCTTCAAATGACCTTGTTAACTTCAGTTCAGAGGAAAACCTTGGCAACTAATAATAACCCAATGGGCCATTCCCCGGGGAAACCCTGTCATACCTTTAAACGTTTCTAGCCCTCAATAATTCATTCTATTTAGATAGAAGACAATTGTCCAAGTATTCCTTGCAAAGCCAGTAAAACAAAATTTGCAGATTAATCCCAGCTTTAGTTAATTCCCTATTGAGAGGGTCACAAATTCTACATAAAGGACATTTGTTGCAAACACAGTATGTTGCAAGCACATTGGGTTTTTAATTCTCAGTATTGCTTTATGCATCATTTATCCCTTGCCAGGCTGTTCCCTGGGTACCAGTTCTACACATCCTGTCACAGTGCTTGGGACCAGAGGAACAAGTTGTGTAGGGAATGGAAAGCTTGTTGTCTTGGCCACAGTGGAAGGGCCATGTGTGGCCTTGGGAATGTCACTTCACCGCTCTGGGCTTCAGTTTCCCCAACTATGAAGTACAAAGATTGGATGAGCACCATCTTTTTTTTTTTAAATTATTGAAGTATAGTTCATGTACAATATCATATGTTACAGGTGTACAATATAGTGATTCACAATTTTTAAAAGTTAAACTCCATTTATTGTTATAAAATATTGGCTATATTCCCTGCGTTGTACAATATATCCTTGTAGCTTCTTTATACATAATAGTTTGTACCTCTTAATCCCCTATCTCTATAGTACCTCTCCCCCTTCCCACTCCTCACTGGTAACCACTAATTTGTTTTCTGTATCTGTGAGTCTGCTTCTTTCTTGTTACATTCACTAGTTTGTTGTATTTTTTAGATTCCACATATAAGTGATATCATACAGTATTTGTCTTTCTCTGTCTGACTTATTTCACTTAGCATAATACCCTCCAAGTCCATCCATGTTGCTGCAAATGGCATTATTTCATTCTTTTTTATGGCTGAGTAGTAGTCCATTATATACATATACTACATCTTCTTTATCCATTCATCTGTTGATGGACACATAGGTTGTTTCTCTATCTTGGCAATTGTAAGTAATGCTTTTATGAATATTTGAAGCACCACCTTTTTGATGACTGCCAGCTGTAACAGTACCTGCTTCTACAATGTGAAGCAGGAAGAGGTGAGATTGGAAGGATGGTGGAGGCTTGTGGGTGAGTGGAAAGCATGCATAGTTGAAGGATGACTTTGAATACAAGAAAGAAGAGCCTGTATTTTCTACAACAGATAGAGGGATCAATTTAGGTTCCTGAGCAGCTGGGTTAAGTGATGACAGTGGTGTGAGAGTTACATCAATCTGACAAGTGTGTAGGATGCACTGGGGTGGATTTAGGGATGTTACAAATACACAATAATAGCAAAGTCAAGGCAAACATCTCATTATTTTTGCCTCCCAGAAAGGGAAAGATTCCACTCCAGTCTTATAAAAAAAAAGAGCTAATTAAATAAGAAATTGTAAGCTTAAGGAAAAATTCTGAGCTTAAGCTTTTGTTATCTCCTAATAATCACCCTCACCCATATTCCCTACCTGAGTACCGGCTTTTAAAGTTTTCAAACAGTTTTCACAGGTGCTGTCACATTTCATCAGCTCAAAAACTAAGTATTTTCCAACAGCATAAATAGTCCTAAGCCAAGGCCAAGAAGCAAGTAACCACAGATTCTTTTAGGCAGCCTGGCCATGCCAGCATTTCATTATGGAAAGGCTCACTTAGCTGATATCTACTCAGAGCAGGTATTCTTGGGCAGTGGGCCGTGAGTAATGAAGCATGGAAGTCCATCTCCTGGGGTCAGCTGAATGGCAGGTGGATCCCCAAGCTCCTGGACATCCTCATGAGTGGATGTTCACTTAGATGTGCTGCCCAACATCTTGGGAGATGAGAGTTTCTCCCACAGCCAAATGCTTTTCAGGACCATTATCCCCTCATCTAAGGGCAGACTAGGCATCATATTGGAGCAATCCATAGGCAAGGAAATAGGTTTCAAATGATCTGACAATTCCCACTGATAGGCAGTGCCTACTTAAGGTGCTGTGTAGATTGAGAAGGACCCTGAGACTGAGTTACCTGTTATCCATGTCTGCCATGTATATAGAAATGGAATAAATAGTGATTAAGGTCCTCATTTTTGCTATGCCTACTCTAGGCTTTAACACGTAGGGCTTAAAACCCCCACCCAATGATTTACCTTTACCAAGGTAGTTTCAGATTTGCCAGGTCATTAAAGTAGTGCCACGCCCAGCTATGACTATTTTGCTTTCAGCACAGTTTTCAGCATGTCCCTCAACAACTGTCTGGAAGGTCATTCCTAATACCCTCTCCCTTCTGGGTTATATGAGGCTCCTTTGCCATCCACAGTGGAATTTGTTATTTTTGGTAAATCATCATTTGGCTGTCAGCATAGTATGCACCCTCTTCCTAAAGCAAGGTAATCCTAATTTTGGCAGGGAACAAATTGTTTCCTTAGGGAGCATAATGAGGCCTCTTTTCCTAAGCTGTCATTTGAATGCCAATACATTATAGCCACAACATTATAGTTCAAGGCAAGGATCAGTGTTTTAAATGGGCACCTGGCAAAAGCACTGAAGTTTGTCCCCAGATTCACTGGGTCCTGAGCCACTTTCCAAAAGAAAAAAAAATCTATTAGATTTCTTGATGAAGCTTTAGCCAGTTTCTAAAATTTACAACTTTTGACTCATTCACTTTGGAGATAAATTTTAGTGTGTCTTCCCCAAAATCCTATAGATTACTATTGTCCCTGCAAATGTACAAAATATCAGTGAGGATTATCTCAAATTAACTGTATTTTTTTCATGAAACAGATTCCAAACTGTGCTCAATTTTCCATTGTATTAGCAAGCAAAGCAAATCTTAACTTAGAAGAATACCTGTCTCTGTGCCAACTCTTGGCTTCTAAAATGATCATCATACTGACCTCAAAGTGCTCCTCTAAGACACTATTGGTGTTAGGACAATTTCAGTTTTGCTCCCAAGATAAGGGAGCAAGTTTATCCCAAGATAAACTAGTAGCCCCATATCTTCTCAGTATACTCTTACTTATCTCTAATCCCTGATTTCCTTAGCTTAATTATTCTTTTATCTATTCAAAGTTGCTCTACAACCTGACCTCACCTACATAATTCTGACTCCACATAGTTATAGAGGAATCTAGTGACTTCTTAATGATAAATATAACATCATTTTGCAGTCTTTTTTTAAAAAATTGATATAATGGTCTGTTGTTTACCCTCTTGAACTGTTCCTTCTGCTATCTCCATAACTTCACAATCCTTAAAAATGAGGGAGGCAACATCTCAACTCTGTTCTCTAATTTCACTGTGTTTCTCAGATGCCCCATTCATCCTTACAGAGTTAGTGGATAATCTCTTGTTCTCTTGATATAGCTTCTGATTTCCTTCTAGGCACTGGCCTTGCACCTCCTGCTGCTTTTTGGGTTTGGCAAATACCCTATTGAAAACCTTTAGTTTTTAACTAAATAGGCCTATAGTGTCCAGGTGTAACTGTAGTTTTCTTCTTCCCAGTGTGCTGCCCCAGCCTTTCCTCTTAAAAAAAGTTTGTAACAGAATTCCTCTTTCTTGTGGAGAAATAACTCTATTCGCAGGAGTAAGAACAGAAGATGGGTCTGACCAGTGGCTTATTCCATTCTCTAGTTGAACTATCGCCTGATCTCTTATATAGACATTCCCTCATTTTCTTGGTATTTATCATATGCTACTTTGGACCAATAGTGAACTTTTCTAGTCATCCATCTATTCACTCATTCAATAAATATTTATTGAGGCTTTTTAATATACCTAATCTATGTCTTATCCCCTCCTAGTCAGATTAAAAATTACTAAGGAAAGTGAACATTTTCTTCTTTTTTTATGTTCTTCTTTGATTCAGTCTCATTAAGAACAGTACTTTGCCCATGGCAAGTATTCAGTGTGTTCACTAGCTAAATTCCAATTGCAACCATATTTCAAATCTAGAAGGACTTTATATGTACATCTTTCTTTAAGAAAAAATCTCTGATTCATATAGTAGGTGCCATGAATATTGCTCTGTACTCAAAGAGTATTGGTTTTCAGTGCCTCTATTTTATTCTTATGCAGCTATTAAACACAAACCACTACAACACATAAAGGGAGTAAATAGACAAATGAGAAAAAAATGCCCATGAAAAAATTTTTTAAAAGGATGTCACTTTTATCTTTATGAGAGACTTTTCTTGCCTGCTCAGAGCACATACCTTCGTGCCTTTAAAAAATATTATTCCAAGAACATAGTGGAATGCCATATACCTGTGACTACTCAATAAATATTATTGACCAATGTACTACGGTTGAGCCAGAAAAGCTAATTTTAGTTCTCCTTACCTCCATTTTTAATCTGTAAAGTGGGAGTAATATTACCTGTTTTCTACCTTATAGGTTTTGGTATATGTCCAATAGTATAACATTCATTATAAACTATGAAGCAGTACATGAAAGGTAAACCCCTGGAGTTGCCTCTTTGGCAAGCTTTAGGCTTTGAAAACAGCATTTTTTGGAGGTATACATTCAAAATTACTCTTTAAAAGACCTTAAATATCAACAAATTCAGTCCAGCTAGTTTTTTCCCCAGTATTGGAATATATCCTTGTTTCTTTGGTTGAACAACAGGTGGAGAATAGTGTTTAACTTGTACTTATGGGTCATGTTGTAAGAAAAATATGCCCTTTATCTGAAAAACTGTCAGCACTGTTAGTTCCATGAAGTGCTCACACAAATAAGAAGCACGTAGGAATGGGGAGCATTGAGTCAGATTCAGCAGATTTGTTTTTCACATCTCATATTCTTTATCAACCAAAGCCATAATTATGAACTTATTACCAATGGTTTTAAAATTCATATTTCATTGGCTTTTGCCTCTCCCTGCTGATGCAGGACCTCCAGCTCCTTGCAAAGTCCCCTGCCCATAATTTCTGAGAGCCCCTAGTGTTTTACATGGACTCCAGAACAGGTCTTATCTATGGCCACGTGGATGTCTGCTGCTGAGGCTTCTGTCGTCTTTGAACACTCCTAGTACTCATTACTGAGGCAGTCCTGTTAATTCAGGTCACCACCACCTTCTACTGGGCATTTTCATGATCTCCAGTGTGGTTCTCAAGGAATCAAAATGCTTCTGTGTTTTCTGCAGTCTCCAATACTGCAAAATTATATCATATTTCCTGCAGAAGTGGAAACAAACCCAATCACTCATCTTTGGATTACATTTTGTGATGTAATAAAGATTTCAGCACATTCTTGTTCCTGGTCATGATGCTTTCTGGGAGGAGTCCATGAGACTGTGTTAGAGTATGAATCTTCAAGGTAGGTAAGCAATATCCCCTCAACCCAAGAGTACCATTCAAAATAGGGTTCGCTGGCATGGCACAAGCATGGACCAATGGGAATACTGATTAGTGCATTGTAGCAGTGCAAACCGAAGGAAAAGTAGCCTGGCCAAACCCTCTCCTTGATGGCACCCATTTCTTGGCAGTCTTTCTGCCAAAACCCTTATTTAAACTACCCTCTTGGCAGCCTAAAGCCACCAATTCGCCAGATATGCCAAGATATGTCTGAACCCCAGAGGTGAACAGAGCTTTGTCCCAAGCTGTGATTCTCTGTTATGTTTGAATGCATCTAATTTAGAAAATTTGATATGCAAATTATATTGTAGCAACAATAATGGAAAAATTTTAAATGTAAGAAAAAACTTTCCAAAAGCCAACAAATGAATAAAACAAATATTTTTATTTTTGGACATTTCCTCAGAGTCTTGTCCATATGCAAACATTTTATAAGGTTATAATTTTAATGCTTATAATTAGGTTTCACTTTTTCAATTGTAATCATATCGTTCATTCTGCCAGCATTTACTGAGTTCCTGTTATGTGCACAGCATCAACTGAGATCAAGAGAAATGCTTCACAACTTCACGTAATTCCATTTAAGCAGGAAGAGAGTTAGATATAGAGGCAGACTGTGTGTGTGTCTTTCGGCAACTCCTGTTGACGAATTTTTCACTCGATAGTTTCTCTGGAGCTAAGAAGTACTTCACTTTAACTCCTCTCATGCTACATTAAAAGTTCAACTTCCATAGAATAGTTTACTTACATAGAGTTCCAGCTGACTTGGCTGTGTAAGAGATTTGTTTTTAATTCTAAAAGCCATATCCCTCTGACCTTGAAAATATTTTAAAAATGCAGTAAACAGGCCATAATTAGGTTTTAAAACATTTAAGCAGTTTTCTCAATTTGCTGCAAGCAAATGTGTTTCACGCAATATCTGGCATCATTCTGGGCACACGGGAGACACACAATAGGCACTTCCTAATGGTATCAGGGTATTAAATATTGTGTCTTTCATGTATTTTCCAACACAAAACACCAAAATTTATGAAATTTTATAGAATCATGGCCAAAGCATTTAACGATAAAAATTAGAGTAACTGGATCACTTTTGATTAGAGGACTAAACGTGAAAACTGTATTCAGATTGTCAAGAAAGTAGAAGAGTACTGACAGGAGGATGTGCTCAGCCGTCACAGACATGTTGATACCTCAAAAAAAAAAAAAATCTGAGTTAGTGTTTTCCTGAGACTCTTGAATGTTTCTAAACAAGTGGTAAGAATTATTTAGGGAATTAATGGTTCTTTTTCCTTAATTATTCCTTTTATCTTCAAATACCGGGCACTACCAATTCATATACAATATAACTTATAAAAATAAGGAACAATAGACATGGTGAAATAGTAATGGGTTTACAAAACTGCGCTATAAACCTCTCCCATGATAATCCTTTCTGGTCTGATATCTGCCACTTTCTACTCCTCTCTGATCCAGATGTTATACAAGAACACACATTGCTTGGGGCTTTGTGCATTCTCTCCCATTCCCTTTCAGAATTTCATCGCACAAGGCACAGAAATGAAGTCCGAGCAAGGATGTATCTTGATGGCCACAATCCCAATGAAACTGTGTCCTGACTGAGGAAGACAGGCCCTCTCTGCGTTCTGGAATTCCTTCTTGGGTAACCTTCTTGGGTAACTTCTTTTTAGGTATTTTCCCCCCATCCAAGTTAAGCTATTCAACAGCCAGGAAACAGAATGACAACTTTCTTGTAGCTTTCACATTCACCATCAATGTGATATAGATTAAATATCTTACGATTTTTATTCTATTCTGAGATGTGAGTCTTACTTCCATGTGAACAAGAAAGTATAACCTTTTCTGATTTACTGCTGGCTAATGAGTTCCTGAAGTATTTATTCCAACTGAGAATTTTGCAGGCCTATATTTAATACATTTTAATGCCCATATAATAAGGCTGAATTACCTAGAATGTTGTAAAGAAGTGTACTTTACAAAGCGTTCAGTCAACACACTTATGTTTTCAACTCATGTGAAATCACTTATTCAATTCAATGTGAAAATATTTACACTCTGGCTGGCCTAAAAAGCTCGCTCTAAAAAATATGAATAGAAAAGGAGTAAAAGAAATAAAATTGAAACAGCTCAAAATAATCTTATCAGTAAGGGTTTGTTACTTACTGAGGGTTTGTTTTCTTTTCATCTTATGCTCCTTTAGATGTTAAAATTAGAGCTACTCAGGTGGCCCATGTACTTCTTTATATCAGGTGCCTAGCAGATGTCTTGCATATAATAAATATTGGCTAGTTTCATTAATACAGTATAACTCTTATTACAAAGGATTATCAGCAAAAATGTCAGTGTTGGAAAGCTTTGCTGAGAAATTTGAAGTTTTTCCATTAAGAATTCCATGTAATCAGAGGCTAAGGAATATGTGAACAAGTGAGTTATTTTGAGAGCCAATTCCCTTTTAAAACCAACCAGACACTAATTTATTGTAAAAATATGAAATAAAAATATTTAAAGTGAATATTTTCATCTATAGTTAAATATGCCAATATATTAACGAAATTATTCTAATTTCTGTCCTTTTCAATCTTGATTCAAATGTTCATATATTTTGCAGAATTGGAAATATGGTAATATATAATCTGAAGTGCTGTATTTTTACATTAGTATTATTTCTGAGTTGCTATTAGTCTTTGCTTTTATTATTTTTATTGATTGAATAATATGAACTTAATAGAACATAATTTACTTAACTACACCTCCATTATCTGATACTGTTTTTCTTTATTTTCTCTAGGTCCAGAGCTTATGTGCTACATAATTTCAAACTACCTTCAGCTCTCTGAATACCTTGTTACCTACATTTCTGCCACTGCATATCCTCTTCTCTTTGCCTGGAATGTTTTTCCCTTCAGCTATTCCAAAATCTGTGTCATACATCACATCAACAAGGAAAAGGACAAAAACCACATGATCATCTCAATAGATGCAGAAAAAGCATTTGATAAAATTCAATACCCATTTATGATAAAAACTCTCACCAAAGTGGGTATAGAGGGAACATACCTCAACATCATAAAAGCTATATATGACAAACCTACAGCCAGTATAGTACTCAATGGTGAAAAACTCAAAAGCTTCCCACTAAAATCTGGGACAAGGATGCCCACTATCACCACTCCTATTCAACATAGTCTTGGAAGTCCTAGCCACAGCAATCAGGCAAGAGAGAGAAATAAAAGGGGTCCAAATTGGAAAAGAAGAGGTAAAAGTGTCACTATATGCCAACAACATGTTACTATATATAGAAAACCCTAAAAGGTCCACACAAAAACTACTAGAGCTGACCGAAGAATTCAGCAAGGTGGCAGGTTACAAGATTAACGTTCAAAAATCAGTTGCACTTCTTTGCACTAATGATGAATCAACAGAAAAAGAAAGTAAAGAAACAATCCCCTTTAAAATAGCACCCAATGTAATAAAATACCTAGGAATAAATCTAACCAAGGAGGTGAAAGAATTATACACAGAAAACTATAAACCATTGATGAAGGAAATTAAAGAAGACTTTAAAAAATGAAAAGATATCCCATGCTCTTGGATTGGAAGAATCAGTATTGTTAATATGGTCACACTGCCCAAGGCAATCTACAGATTTAATGCAATCCCTATCAAATTACCCAGGACATATTTCACAGAACTAGGACAAATCATAATAAAATTTATATGGAACCATCAAAGACCTAGAATTGCTAAAGCATTACTGAAGAGAAAGAAAGAGGCTGGAGGAATAACTCTCCCAGACTTCAGACAATACTATAGAGCTACAGTCATCAAGACAGCACGGTATTGGTACAAAAACAGACATATAGACCAATGACAGAATAGACAGCCAAGAAATGAACCTACAAACTTTGGGTCAACTAATCTTTGACAAAGGAGGCAAGAATATACAATGGAATAAAGACAGTCTCTTCAGCAAATGGTGTTGGGAAAACTAGCCAGCAGCATGTAAAACAATGAAGCTAGAACACTCCCTTACACCATACACAAAAATCAACTCAAAATGGATCAAAGACGTAAACATAAGACAAGATACAATAAACCTCTTAGAGGAAAATATAGGCAAAACATTATCTGTCACACATCTCAAAAATGTTGTCCTAGAACAGTCTACTCAAGCAATAGAAATAAAAGCAAGAATAAACAAATGGGACCTAATGAAACTTTACAAGCTTCTGCACAGCAAAGGAAACCATAAGTAAAACAAAAAGACAACCTACGGAATGGGGTAAAATTTTTTTGCAAATAATCTTTGTTTAAAACAGTGGTCTATAAAATTTTTTGTTCTTATACTCTACTAGTAAATAATTTTTAATGGCAGCTCCAATACACTCTGCATATTTATAAAACATATACTCTTGAACTCATATGATATGCACACCTAAGACATATATAGGAATAAAAAGATGAGGCATAATAAACAATACTTTAAAACAATTTTTATTTAAGGCTCCAAACTTTTTTATTCTCACCCCTCCTCCACACCAAATTACTAACTGTACCAGATGCATAGTCTTTAAATATTTTGGTAATTGTGAAGACTGGCATTATTAGCTACATCTGTCATACTTAAACTTAGGGTAGCCTCTGACTGTAACAATAGTAGATGGTAACTTCGTATTTCAAGAATTCTTGAGAATCCCAAAAATTTCAGGCCTACTTCTTGTCAAAGTCGATTAGCTCATTACTGTTCTTTACCCACTGATGTGACTAATGAAGGGTTCCTATTCAGGGTAGAATGTCAGCTTTGCCATTTTCTGTTTGTTCTGTTATCTATACTTTATTTATAGGAATTATTTTCAATCTGTGAGGGTCAAGTTAGTTAAAAATCAAATAATATGACTGGAAATCCACTTAATTAAGCACAAGTGCCATATGTTGCTGGAAATTTTAAAAAGCAGGATGGCACCTTGTATTCACATTCCCTTCTAGGCTGTGGAGTCATCCCTTTCCTTTAGGATAGCTCTTTGTAGACCCTGTGACACCTTTTCCTTTGACATAGGGACTGAAGAGAGCACTAGTGTCTACCAGTAAATTAACCATTAGAAAGGTAATTTCTTACTTTTTAAGATAGAAATAAGATCGAGCAGGTCTAGCATTCCAAAGGATCATCCTATACAACCTCTGGGTACATGCACTCGACTGTGGAGACCAGTAGTTTAAATACAACTTGGAAAATGATTTCTGGGACACCTCTCCTCCATAGTGCCCAGATGATATTATGGTGTTGTCTGTTTATAGGTTACTCTACTTGAGCTTCCCTAAGACTGGAGCAAGACAGTCACCTCTGAATGACTTTTATTCATCTTCACAGTCCTGGATTCCTAAGATCTGGCACAGTGCCCTATAAATCCAGTTGATTTAATCAAATTGAGCAGTTTCACACTGCTTCTTCTTTTCTTTGGTTCTTCTGCAGTCTTTGTTTTCTCTTTTTAAGTACTTTCCTATGTAAAAATGAAGATAATACTGGAAAGCATGAATACAATATCATCCACAATGTCATCAAAATTAATTATTTCCAGACTCCTGTGTGTGGGTGTGCAAGCACAGACACATATAATTTTACATAAATGGGATAAACAATGTTACTTTTTGATGCAGGATAGAGTTATCTAGTAGAAAGAGGGTGGATCAAATAGACTTGGCTATAGATTCCACCCCAACTCTACCACTTTTTAATTGTGTGACCTTGAGTAATGTACTTACTGCTCACTTTTCCCCTCAGTCTAGTGAAAAAAAAAAAGGGGGTGGGGGAAGTTAACAGTACCTATCTCTTTGGGTTTAGGGAAGAATTGAACAAGCATTCAATAAATGCAAATTTATTTTCCCTTTCTCTTAATCTTTACATTGACCTTGATAGTGGAGGGCTTTCCTAGGGTTCTCTCATAGTATCTTCCTGCAAGTATCTGGAGCAGACACATTATCTTATTAAAGTTGGAAGACTAGCACCCAACATTTAGGTGTTTAATACATATTGGCTAAGTAAATGAGATCCTAGAAAGAGCTTGCTTGTGGAGTTCTGTTTGGACTGAGTGATTCTGGGTTCATCTAAATAAACTGCATCTCATATTCCATTTGCTATCTTCATTATTAAACCTGCATATATTTTCTTCTAGTTTCAATTAAAAATGCATCTAAGTGATTCTGAGCAAGTCACTTACTCTAGTGTGCAGTTTCCTCATTTGTAAAAACAATAATGGTTCCATAATAGTACTTCCTAAGTGCGAAGTACTACGCAAATACTTGTTATTACTACAGAAGCCAGTTCATTGTTCATTTTAATTTGTTAACTATTACCTTGTGGACACCCTTACCAACCTCTTTTTTTTTCCCCTACCACACTACTTACCTGTACTGTATCACTCAGCTTTCTTGGATATTTATCTTTTTCTAATCCTCTGGTTTATTATTATTGTGGCTCAGAATCACTGATCTCTACAAGGGACCACCTGATGAGCCCTAAAGGAAACCAAACCGGTAAAAACCAAACTAGAGGATATAATCACAACTAGGCACACAGAGTTGAAAACATAAGGCTTAGACTTTTTGATAAAGGAAAATATACCAAGAGAGGCAGGGACTGTGCTTGAGAGAGAAGTACAGGGGATCTGAAGCCTGGTTCTGTTTACTTTAGCTCTGTGGACCTCAGGTAAGTTAGTACACTTTTCTGGCCCTCAGTTTTCTCATCTTTAAAACAGAGGTGATAACAGTACTTACATCATAGGATTATAATTTGAGATAGCGTGTGTGAAGCACTTAAGAATAGTGTCCTGCACATTATAAACACTCAGTAAACATTAACTGTTAAAATTACTATAAACTGATAAGTGGTTTAAAGCAGGCGGGAAGGCAAAGCAAGAGTTTAAAAGGTTGGAGAAACAATAAATGTTAATTTCAGTCATTCTGTATTTTCTCTTAAATTTCTCCCTTCTTAAGTCCTATTTCTAGACTAAACTACTTTTTTTCCTATAAAATTTCCTCCCCACCTTGATCAGATATTTTATATTAAACAGCATCAGTTCAAAACATTTGAAGGCAGCAACAGTAAAGCTACTAATCATAACCTTAAGGTAGACTATTCTTGTACTTTTTTATACACAAAACATGCATGTTTCTAATCTGTATAACCTAAACAGTTGCTATTCACTTTCCTGCTGGTATAATTGGGAGTAGGGATGGGAAGTAAAGAGAAAGGTAGGATTTCAAGCTTTGTCTCACAGCATTTTAGGGACCAGTGGCAAGTCTTTCCTAATAGTTTGCATGGAGAGGTAACAATCATCTGACAAAGCTGCCACGTAGAGTTTGCTTTTAACATTCTTTACTTTCCTCCATGACATCTAGAGAACTCACATTCACTCTTCCCTGCAAAGAAAAAGAGCCTCTACCGCTCTTGGGCTATAAAACCTATGCCCAGGTTTTAGATTACGGATTGAATGCATGTTGGCCACATCTACCCTGGGAAGTTTTTAGCTTGGCTTGCAGAGCTTGGAAATACTGCCAACATTAAAAAATCGAGAGATTTCATGCAAAAATCCTGCTTTAGGGTTTCTTTTGGGGGCGAAAAAACAGAGAATCTTAGAACACTGGATCCACATTCCTCAGGGCAGCAATCTGCTAGAGCTGAACAGCTGCTCCCTTCAGTTACAGCACGGACACTCCAATTTGCCACGTTCCTTATCATTCCCTGTTGTCTTATACCAGTACAGTTTCACTCATTTGCTTTAATTTTCTGGCCCCTGTAGACATCTGAGTTTGCAAACGCTATCTAGACCTTTCCTGTCTCCCATAAAAGCTTACTTTGTTCTGTCCCAACTCCCTCATGAGTTTCTCAAAGCAATAGCTAATTAATCTGATTAAGAATGGGTATTTCTGTATGTGCTCTCTAGCGATCGTATCTTAACAGAAAGGGGTGACTCTGCAGGTGGATATTAGACACTACGGGATTACAGTCAGGATGTTAACTGTCCACTCTGCTTTTTCCGCTATCCTTACGTAGCCATACCTCACTGTCCTTAAGGCAAACCACAGGAATCGGTTCTCTGTAGAACAATGAACACTGGCGTTATGTGTGAAACCTACTTAGATAGTACTTTTATAGCTCGCCCTAGTTCCGAAGGACCAAAAACTACTAAGGGCTATTCCCGTTTCCTTGGAGGCTTCGGGATATCCGGCCTGACGGCACTTCCCCTCACCTGCTTTCTGGGATCGTTTTGCGCTTGGCAGTCTCGCCCGAGGAGCGCGCGCATCCAACATGAGCTCATTTCTCAGGGGCGTTTCTAGAAGGCCGGGCCTGGCCACGCGCACCAGGCGCAGTCGGCCCCACTCTTATCAGTGGCCTCGGCGACTGGGCGGGGCGCGGCCGCCCAGAGACATTGCCTTTCTAGAAGCTTTGTTCTCAGTTTAGCGTCCGAGAACTTGCACGCAGCCCGGGAAGCGCCCTGCATCCGTTTGGCCCTTTCTGGAAAGAAGCCGGTACTCGGGACGTGTACCCCGGGCGAAGGGGAGCCTGGGGCGCGCAGAACGAGCCCCTCCCCGCCGAGAGTCTCTAGTGGGTGGGGAGAGCCCCTAAACCCTCAGCTCGCTGGAGCGCTCCGAGCCTCGCCCCTGCGACCGCAGCAGTTTCGCAGTGGCTCGCGCTCTCGGGCTGCGGTTTCCACACCGGCTGCGAGTAGCCGCAGGCGAACCCGTCAGACTGTCCGCCACGACCCAAGTCGCGCTTGTCCCCGCTGCTGGGACCGCCGCCGGGGGCCGAAGGCCAATCACATTGCAGCTAGGTCTTGCGATTGGACGGCAGTGAGTGCCGATTGGCTACCATTACGGGTTTCGGCCTCCCTCCTTTTCACTTTGGCCCGCACTCCAACTCCAAAGCTTCAGGCCAATGAGAAGGCGCTTTATAGACACCGTCCCTTCGCTTTCCACTTCTCCCCACCTCGGCGAGGGAGGAGACGTTCTGACTGGCCAGGCTGTCCTCGGAAGCCCAATTCCCTTCACCAATCACCAGAGGAGGTGCACTCCCAGCGGAGTTTCGGCCAATTACAACGCGGCCGCGGTGCTCAGCAGTGCGCTTTAACAAGCGACTCCGGGCTTCACTGCCCTTAACTCTTCAAGCTTTCTCGTGAGGGCCGGCGGCTCTGATTGGCCGCTGTTGCCATTGTCGAATTTCTCCTCCAGCCAGCCACAGAACGAGGCGAACCCACCTTCTTCTCTATCGGCTATCTTCGGCATTTTCCGCCCTTGGGCGTGAATTTCCAGCGACATTTTCTAATTGGCTCCTCACGTGGATCGGTTTTTTCCGGGAAGAGCCGCAAACAAACGACGTCCGTGATTGGCTCCGCTAGGGCTTCGGCTCCCTTGCCGAAGGGGGCGGGCACTCCACTCGGCCGGCGATTCCCAGACGCCTGTTACGCGGGCGGCGGGGCGCTGGGCGGTGTAAGGCTGGGTGGGGGAGGAAGGAGGCGGAGGACGAGTAGGAGGGGGGAGGGGGAGTGGGGAAGAGCTAGGCGGCTGCGCAGACGGCGCTCCTTACACAGAGCAGCCCCCGACCCGGGCGAATGCGGGTTTGTGCTGCCGCCGCCGCCGCCGCCGCCGCCGCCGCCGCCGCCGCCCGGGCCGAGTGACAAAGGAAGGAAGGAAGGAAGCGAGGAGGAGCCGGCCCCGCAGCTACTGACAGGGCTCCGGGCTAGGGGCAAAGCGCGGACACTTCCTGAGCGGGACCGAGCAGAGGCGAGGGGCGGGAGGGCGGCCGCGCTGGTGCCGTGGACGGGGGAGGGGGCCCCGAGGGACGGAAGCGGTTGCCGGGTTCCCATGTCCCCGGCGTATGGGGAGCAGTCGAGGAGCCGCTGCCTGGGGTCTGAAGGGAGCTGCCTCCGCCACCGACGCCGCCATGGCCGCTGGATCCAGCCGCCGCCTGCAGCTGCTCCTGGCGCAATGAAGAGAGGAGCCGCCGCCACCGCCCGCCTCTGACTGACTCGCGACTCCGCCGCCTTCCAGCTCGCCGGGCCCTCGCCGTCAGCCCGTCGGATCCCGCCGCTGCCGGAGCCGCAGCGTTTCCCGTCGCATCTCCGAGCCACCCCTCCTTCTCCCTCCCTCCTTCCCATCCCCCCTTCTTTTCAAGCGTGAGACTCGTGATCCTTCCGCCGCTTCCCTTCTTCATTGACTCGGAAAAAAAATCCCCGAGGAAAATATAATATTCAAAGTACTTATTTTCAATCAAGTATTTGCCCCCGTTTCACGTGATATATATTTTTTAGGACCTCCCCACCCATTTCTCCCCTCCAAGGAAAGGAGGAGGAAAGAATTGTATTTTTTCCCAGCCCCCAATCATCTATATGTTAAATATCCGTACTGATCTGTCTTCAAGGAGAAATACATCGCTCGCCTTTTTTTATAGCTATACAAAAGGACTGAAAAGCCAAGAAGACGAAGTCTTTTTCTTTTTCCTGTGGGAGAACTTAATGCTGCGTTTATCACTAACCTAACACCCCAACATAAAACAAAAGGAAGAAAAGGAGGGAGGAAGGAAAAGAAGGTGATTCGGGAAGAGAGTGATCATGTCAGGGCGGCCCAGAACCACCTCCTTTGCGGAGAGCTGCAAGCCAGTGCAGCAGCCTTCAGCTTTTGGCAGCATGAAAGTTAGCAGTGAGTATTGATTTTATTTTACATCCTTTCTCCACCTCACCCTGAAAATAAGAGACTTTGTAATACCATGATCTTAAAATATTAGACCTCCTGATAAAACAATCAGAGATAATGGAAAAGGGCAAAAACCTGTCTTCAGTCAAGGATGAGGCAGCTTCCTCTTTTCTCCTCCCATACCCCCTCCCCCGGTCTCATTAACCTTGAATTGAGAAAATGATTTTTATTTGGACGGTTTGTTTTGAAACATTTCTTACAGTTTTCTTGCTGTTGATAGTCATCCTTATCAACTGGTTGAGAATGTCCATGTTAAAATAGTGATGGAAGTGTTTACTTGCTCATCCTTTTGAATAAAGAGGACAAGGTTTATAACCATGATGTGCTTTTGCAGAGTGTGTGGCTATTGGAATGAGGGATAGTTTAGTTAGCTCAGGTCTCAGGGGTTATTATAGTTTTGTATAGTTAATAGGGGAACTAAATGTTACTGTCTCCTAACATTTATTTCTTGCTTATATGACTATACAGAGTATTTATTCTTATTCCAGACATGAACTTGCTCAGTACCAAACTCAGGTTTGGAGGCCAGCATTGATTCCTCCCTTTAGAAGGGACTGGTGGGGCTGATAATCAGTAGCAGTAGTATCTCAACACACATTGTTTTAAATTGAATAAGTGGTTTAATATGTTATCTCTTAACCTTCCTGATGTGACATTACCAGTCTACCACTATAGAGTTAATGTTTAATCAAAAGGTAATTTGGAAGTAGGTCCAAGTTTTGATTGAGGTTTGTATTGTCATGTTGCCAAATAGTAAGTTGAATGTGAATTGTCATTGACTCATCATTTAAGTTCAGTTTTGGGGTGCCATTGCATTCAGTACTTGTTAAATGATCTGGAGTTCAGGAATCCCTTCTTGGAACTGTTTAAAATACTCTTGAATTGGTTTCTTGTGGAATTTAGGTAAGAGTTAGTTAGAATAATAAGGATTTAGACTTTTCTATCATAGGTGTTGCAGAAGGCCGTGGTCCTGAATATCATACGGATATTTGGGCTCTGTTCAGGGTTGTTGCTAGGCTGTACCCTCTTCCCAGATTTGTGCAGAAAAATCTATGTTCTTGAGTGTTTCATATGTTAAGTATTCAACATTCCAGTGTATATTTATGAATGTTTATGTGATATTTAATGACAGTTTATTTAAACATACAGAATTTGACAAATATCTATTTTGTTTCCTTATTCCTTGAGAAAGGAGCACCATGAGGGTAAAGAAAAGCTATTTTGTTGCTTAGAAGGAGGAGAGAATTGAAGAACTGAGATTAAAAAAAGTGTATGCAGTTATGTGAAATTGATTACATCCTTAAGCAACATAAAATGATCACTATTAATTGAACTCAGGATTTCAATTCATACTGGCTTTTGAAACTTGCCTGAAACGGGGTAGTCTAAGGTAATAGCTGAATGGGAGATTATTTTTGAGAGTTAAATATTTTTTTGGTGACTAGCTAGTACAGAATGCAGGGTATGTGAAGAGGGAAGCTGATGATGCATCTTTCAGGGAATGGTCAAGCTTTCTAAGCACTTCATGGGGTCATTTGAGAGGAATATTTAAAAATTCTGGGGTAATTTTCAGCTATGATGAAGCAAATCTTTTAATAGCTGCTTAAGAGGCTCTTGTGGTACTGGAGTGTTTGTATGTTTTTCATCTTGGTTTAAAAACCACTCGAAATCAATTTTAGGTAATTAATTATATCTGTTTCAGAGAGCAAAATAGAACAGCTTATAATAAATTTGGGGCCTTTCGTTTCCAGGATTCTCTTTGAAAATGACCCCTTAATTCTCAATTGTGTGAATGTTGACTGAGGATGGAGTAACTTGTAAAGTGTGTAGGTTAAAATGTTGAATTTTCTGTTACCATATAGGTTGACTTAACATTTAAAAAGTTGGAGTTCAGTGCTAATAATGTGTTTTTGACAACATTGACTTTAAGGACATTTTAGAAGAAATGATATGGGCTCTATTGATATTTACTGTAGAAATTAAAACTGAGGGAAAATGTTAAAAATTGTTAATTCATCAAAAAATAAGCTTCAATAAAAAACTAAATGAATAGTAAACTCATGGTAGGGGAAATAAAAAGAAAGGGAAATAGTTAGCATTTGTTAGAGCGCTAGTGTTCTAAGGGACCCCTGTTGAAAAGAGAGATACATAAGAAATTATAGCCATCGGCCTGAAAAGCTTATCACTTAGTTGTGGAGGCAGGTTATAGGACAGAATGTGAAAACAATAGCCTGATGACTGCAAGATTATAAATACAAATAAAATGCTGTGTTTAGAGGGACAAAAAGGGGTGAACTAGATTGGTTGGAGAGAGAAGACTTCCTATAGAGGGGTGTTTTAAGACAGGCATTAAAGGAGGCAGTAACTTGAGTTGATAGAGAAGCATAAAGGATTCTAGATGGAAGGAATGGACAGAGGCACAGACATGGTGATTGTTGTATGACAGATCAATAAATTTTGTGCTTATAAAGCAGGTTGGTAAATCTGAGTTAAAGGGGTCTAAGTAGAAAAATAAGAGATGCGGTTTGAGAAATATGTTAACGTTAACTAATAGGGGGCAGAGGGGGCCTTGTAAGAGTTTGGTTGAGATTCAGGAGAAATTGGAATTTACTAAAGGTTACTGAATAAGGTGCTTGAAGGTGATTTGGGCAGCCAAGTTGATGGATTAGAGTAGAAACATTGGAGCCCTTTTAAGGAGTAACAGGGTATGTTGTAAATAATTAGAGAATATAAAGTAAAATGTGAAAGTGGGATGAAAAGAATACATTTGAGAGACAGTGTGAATGAAGAACTGGCAGGACTTTGGATTGGATCGAAGGGGAATATTTGGGAAGGAGTCAGGAGTTAAAAATAAATTCTGATGTTATTGGTCTGGAAGACTTGACCGCCAAGTTATATTGTTGATTGTAATGGGAAAGTTGAGAAAATACTGAGATGAGAAGGTAGATGAGTTCACTTTTTGAAAATTTAATATACCATAGGTTTCCTTGAAATTCAGTAGACAGCGGTTGGTTACTGGCAATGATATTTAACTTTCTAGTCTATTAATTGCACTGTTTCTAATTTTTCTACGCCTAAAAATGGTGGGTTTATTTTCAGGAGTAGTATGCTAAGGGTTTTTATTTATATGCTTTCCATTTGAAGTCCTAAAAAAGAAAATAATTTTTTATGTAGATTCAAAGGCCTCACACTTAAAACCTAGTTGTAATAGCCCCATGGTAATTTATTTGAAAATATGAAAATATTTTTTAGACTAAACTGTGACATAAAATTTTTAGATGTTTTATACAGCCTTTATTGTTTGTTACATGCTTAAAACTTTTTTTTAAATAAATAATGGCTATTCCTAGGTAAACCTTGCTTTTAAAATGATGGTAATATGAAGACTAGCAGAAATTAAAAGTTTATTTTATAACAAGCATTTCTTGCCTTTTTTGTTAAGCATTTATGCCAAGTTTAAATCAGTATATTTGAATTTTTTTAACTTAATATGGTGAAACCATTTCTTTTTTGTCCATATCCAGATTTAAGTGTTAATTAAATAAATTTTAATAGTTGTATGGTTCTTTCTGTAGCATCATATGTAGTTTACTCAAAATAGATATGTGGTGATTTTGGTTACAATATTAGTGATAAATTATTTTGATAAGCTATTAGTGAAGATTTAGCTGGTTACCTAACTAAGTTAAATCACTTAAGTTATTTCTTCATATAAAACTTTTCTAGATCAAATTTTTTTTTTTTAGTGAAGAGAGAATAATTAATACCAGCATATTACTGTACAGTATTTAGTTATATGGTGATTGAAACCAAACAGCAGGTGCTAACTTAGCGTTCTATTCCCAAAGGAGCTCAATCGCTTTTGACATGTTAAAAATTAGGTTATTAGAATTTAGCCGATTTCTAGATTATCCATGTTAATGTAGAAGAGAGCTCATGTGTGAAACTGAAAACCGAAACCTTTCATTAAATTTTCATTCCTTTCCCAACTAGACCTTTCCATAGTTGTTTAAACACTAAGACCTTCATGTAAGAATTGCATACTTTCTTGTTGCAGTGCCTCTAGAATGCTAATTGTGAAATGACTGTAAGGCAAAAGTTCTAGGAAAAAACTTGAAGGGAACCCAGGAGATTCACAAATCAGTTTTGACTGATAGGGAATTGCATTTAGAAAATGAGGGTGACATCTCATTTCACTGGGATAGTTCTATTGAAAATCAGTACATACTTGTACCCTGTGCTATCTGCCCCTTGTTTTGTACTTGGGTTGCAGGTGTGAGATAGTGTTCTGGAGAAACAGCAAGGCTGGGAAAGTGTAAGCAGAAGATTCTGAGACCAGACGAGCTCTTTTTTTGTGTGTGATTTATGATTAGAGAAGGCTATGAAACATACATGTGCTGTGTGCCAACCCTGATGCCACAGTTCCACACTTTTTAATAAGACTCATGGGAATTTGGGACAGGGATGGTGTTAGGCAGGCTGTGGAAATGCGGTGTCTCTTATGATGCTCCACCCTGCAATGGAGAATTGAAGGGGCAGAGCACATGGGTGTGATGGGACTATATGCTGATACTAACAGGACCAACCTGATTTCCCTCCCAGATATTGTTTTACTGAGACCATAATCACCATGAGTAAATGAATTTGTTGGAATGTTTAACGTCATTTTCTAGCTTATTTTGGGGGGGCGGTTTGTGGAGAGGGAATCTTGCATGATTTCAAGAATAAGAGTATTTTCATGGTTCATTGGTTTTAAAGTAGAGATTGCAATCTTTGCTTCTCTCTTGGATTGTACAAATCTTCCTTGGTTATATAAATTGTCTTTGAAATTGGTTGAGCATGATGTAGAAATGTATATTTATGGAAAGACCTGTATGAAAAGAACAGCAAGGAAAAACTGACAGTAGAGTTAAAAGAGCAATCTGTTTTCCCCAAAGCTTCCTACTATTAAATTGATAAAATAAAGGGAACTTACTCTATTCTATTATTGAGTTTTTAGCCCAGTTTTTTTCTTTAATGAGTTAATATTCAGCACATAATAGACATTCAGTAAATTATTTCAGTTTATACCCCTGACTGTAATGTACTTGGTCTGGTACAAGATATAAAGACACAACTTTGTAGATTTGGATTCTTAGTTTACAGTCAAGTCTCCTTCCCCACTTTTGCTTATGTTTTGGGGAGAAAGGACTATTTTCAAATGATATGCAAGTTAAAATTCTGTAAATGGTTGAATCTCATATTTTTGTATTGAGTAGTTTACTTAGAAGCGTTTTAGTTTGATCAGATTGAGACTATGATGTTTTGGTTTTTTTGAAACAAATTCTGCCAAACCAACTTTTCCTTTGGTCTCCAGGGTACCATGGCCAAACAGTGGCATAAATATGAACCCTTATCATGTTCCCTTATTAGCATAGTTTGGTGTTGTTAATTTCTTGATTGTCCTTTTAAATCAATTTAGTAATAAAAAGTAAACATTTCTGACGGAGGCATTATTTTTCTAGAAACTTGTATTTTAGTTGGTGGTATAATTTAAATGAATATATAGGCCAGAGAGATGGTGGGTAGGAAGGCAAAAATATTAGTAACATTGGTGCATAGCAATAACATTAATACTCCATTTTTTCATTACCATTAATTGTATTATGTTGAATTCCTTGGCTTAGGAGTCTAATAAATAAGTTGCTTTAATAGAAAGTGGCTGTGAATGATGTGATTGACTTGTGATATGCCTATTGAATGTTTACTGTGTGCTAATAATCACTCTGCCAAATTCTTTACATGCAATAGCTCATTTTAATCATTACAACTTTACAAAGTAGCTAATACTATTATCCCCACTTTATAGAAAGGTAAATGAGATTTAGAGAGGTGAAGCAACTTGTCCAAGATTACCTTGCCAGAAAGTTGCTGTCCTAGAATTTAAACCCAGGCATTCTGATTCTAGAGCTCTTGCTCTTTATTATATATGTTACAGAGAATGGATTGCTGTTAACTTAACACTTGGATTCCAGAGATAAGCTAAAATGCCTTTTGTTTTTAGGATAGTCTTTCATTGATAATTTAGCAGTGAACTGTGTAAGACTTTCATGATTAGTTCTGCTTTTGAAATTAGTTTCAGGCATGACTGTTAGCAAATATAGGTGTATTGGAAAAAATCCTCAATTCTTCTAAGATTTCAGGGAAAACATCTTAAGACTAACATTGAAAACAAAATTATTACAGCTTATGCCAGCACTAAAAGAAAAATAAGTAATATATGGTATTTTTTGGTTAAATGTTCAGTTGGAGCAGTGGTTTTTTTTTTGAAAAGTACTGCTTGTTTGTAAGTAAATCTGGTATATTTATATTTCTAGGTAATATTAGAATGTGATTCTCCAAATTAGCCATAATTAAGGATTATTATTTCTCTCTATCTCTTCCTGTAGGTTGTGAAGTGTTCTAAGTGTTCTGCTCTTTGTTTTAATATTTGACAGCAAACTTAATGAAAGTTTTTTAAAAAATTATGTACACAATCAAGTATCTATTGGACACCTGTTATGTCAGGAACTGTGAGCCTTCCGTTTTTTTGTTTTGCTTTTTTAAAGAATCAGTGTGCATTGGGAACATCACCTTTTTGGAATTAATTGATATTTGATAATCAAGAATTAGACCAAAAAGCTCCTGAGTAGCTGAAATCCCCAGACAAATAGTACATACACTTTCCTCATAGGTTATTTTTTGGCTTTTAGTTAGAGTTCTTTATTTTTTAACACATAGTTCTAAATCATTCAATTGCCTTTAAAAACACCCTGAAGATTAGAAAGAATGAATGTACACTGATATTAAGCATTACAGCTTCTAAAAAGAGTAGACAGACAATTCAGGAAAACAGGCATATTGGGATTATTTAGTATAGGCTCACACAGCTCCACGGGAAATCACTCTGATTATTGTTCAAAATGTTGATCTGGAAAAAGTTTAATTATACTAACTTCACTCTCTTTTGAAGGGACAGAAGGCAGGAAAATCTTTTCTGGATAGCTGAGTTTCTGTAATAACTTCTCACTGCATCAAACAGTCTAATTTCTTTGTCACTGAAGTGATGAGGAAGAGAACTGGGTCATCTCTGTCTGGTTGACCAACTCTTGTTGGTTCTCAGTGATGTGGATAAAGGTACTAAAGTGTAGTATTCTAGCCCAGAGAATAATTTCTAGCTCTTTCTTTCATTGTCCATCTCTGTTTGTTACTCAGCAACAGCATTTTACGTGATTTAAGATTTGTTGCCTTATTTTTTTCTTCTGTGATATATATAGAGTTGCTGTTTGGATTTTGACATGCCTATACCTTCTATTTGTGGGATGCTTAGAAGGCACTGCGTGGAGTCATTTAAGCTTTCTTATGAATTAAATTAGCTATAAGAGAGTAACTTCACCAAATACACTTATAGCCTCTGTAATGAGAATTGAAAAGGTAGGTACCTTAATTGTTGATATGAGGAAAAAGGCCAATCAAAGCAAAGTACTTTTTTTCTCTTTTGGAGGTCTAAGAAATTCTTAGGGGCTTAGTTGGCTAATACAAGTGAAAAGGTATTTCAGATTTCTTTCCAATATAGGCTAATCTATCTTTTAAAAATGTGACTCCTTCTATTTCCCCTTATTTCATAAAATCAGTTAATTCTTTTTAATTGATCAACCATTTTCTTCAAAATTTGTGTTGAAGTTACTGAGCTAAGTCAAATTGCTACTCCAGCTCTGAAGGGAAGGGAAAGCTTTGAGTTGGTAGGGCTTCAATAATAATATATAGTTATATGTATATTATATTTGCATGATATATAGTAACTACCACAATAGTATTATTAATTGGATGCTGTATAATAGTTCCATACTGTCTTATTTACATATTATGCTTTAAAAAACTGGAATTTACTTGCATGATACAGAATTTAAAAAGTATTCATGATGTCTTCTTCCTGCTTCTGCTCTGTAATTACCAGTTCCCTTTGCTGGTGACAGCCAGCATTCCAATTTCTTAAGTATCATCCATAGACATTCTGAATCTTTACAGGGTATTCCTGCTCTGGAATCATATTTTGTATATACAGACCTAAATTAACACTGGCTTTAGCATAAGAGTGTTAGAATTAAAACAATGTTTCTGTCAATTATTCTAGAAAACTACTGTTGTTTTTCATTCTAGTAGATTACTAAACTTGTTTTTTTGAATGTGATGGGGAGTAAGTACAAAAATGAGAGAGTGCTTCTGTTTGGCTATAAGAGGTAAAATGGTAATAGTCATAACTGATGAACACTTAAGCAGGACACTGAAAATATTCACCACTGTTTGTATATTGAGAAACGATTTATAGTGTCCAGCAGATACTGTCTGTGTCCTTGCTGGAAATATTTCATGGTAAAGGAAAAAGACAAAAGATTATTGATATTCTCACTTAACTTCCCATTTTTCAAACATCTTAGATGAGAAAACCTGTTCTCTTGAGAGATCAGAGGCGCAGAGTGCGTCAGTGTCAGTGAAGCCTGTGCCTTTTACCTCTTTAAGAGCGCACGGTTTCATTCTTCTCCTAAACTGAGCATTCCTTAATATTAAAAAATTAAAAAAAATTTTTTTATTTAATAATGTATTCTAGTCATATGACTTAGTCTTGTTACGGAAGCTAAACTTCTGTGCCTCATGTTTCTTAGAGGCAACCTTAGCTATGACAGCTATTTCCTCTAGGAGTTTTGTCATAATTTTAATTAGTATGCTATTTGTCTATTTCTTAAAATTATTTTTAGATATTATTGTCATCTCATTATGGTATGTATTATTTATTGTCATCCCCATTTCCCTTTTACTGATATAATTATACCACCAGTTTTAATTATTTTATTTACTTAAATTATTATTCAGATGATTAATACTCAGTATCTAAACATTAAGCAATATTCTGTGCAGAATTGAGTACTGTACAATGGTTACCTTTCCTTTAAAAAAAACTTTTTTTGAGATCTAATTCACATACCATAAAACTCATTAATTTAAGATATATAGCTCAGTGGTTTTCAGTATTCATGGAGTCTATAACCATCACTGTAGTCTAATTTTAGAATATTTTTATCACCCAAAAAAGAAATCATGTATTCATTAGTAGTCATTCCTAATACTTCCGTTTTTCTAGCTTTAGGCAACCACTAATCTCTGTGGATTTGCCTATTTTTGACATTTTATATAAATGGATTCATACAATATATGGCTTTTTGTGACTGACTTCTTTTACTTCATGTAATGTCTTCTAGGTTTGTCCATGTTGCAGCATTTATCAGTACTGCATTACTTTTTATTGCTGAGTAATATTCCATTGTGTGGAAATGACACTGTTTGCTTATCTGTTCATCAGTTGATGGACATTTGGATAGTTATCTACTTTTTGGCTATTAGGAATAATACTGCTATGAACATTTTTGAACAAGTTTTTGTGTGGACATATATTTTCAGATCTTTTGGGTACATAGGTGTGGAATTGCTAGGTTGTATGGTAACTCTGTTTAATAATTTAAAGAAACTCACATATCCTTTGCTTTTACATTTTTTTTACACTTTTTTTGTTGCCATTTTTTTCTTGCAATTTGCAATGATCACAATCTTAATTTTTTTTTGCCTCAATTTTATTAGGCATTATGTAGATTTTGCCCTGCCCTCTGTTCTTTTCCTGGAGTGTCCTTTTCCTAGAGTCCTGTCCTACTGCTGGGATCTGGCCTGGTTGTTCTCCATGCCCCCACGGTACATCTGTCATCCTCTGATTTATTTCATTGCTCTTCAGAGTCCACTCTCCTATTTCCCAGATCCCATGTCTGCATCACCATGTAGTTCTTTTCTAACTTAATCTCATGACATCAGCCTGGAGTATTAACTGTTTGGTAAATGTACCTGGAAAAGTTTTTATTTGTTTTTTTCTCTCACTTTTGGTCCAAAAGAGTAGTTAAGAAGCTGACAGGCTTTTTTGACAGTTGTCTCACCTTTCATTAATTTGTCACTGAGGCATAGATGTTTTGGGAGGTTACTTTGTGTCATATGATCAAGTGATTACCAGGCCAACATGAAGCAACAACATGAAGCAAGTACAGAAATCTGAACAATATAAATACTAAGCAGTTGTTTAAGCCAGAACTATTCAATAGAAATATACAAGCCACAAGTGTGAATCACATATGTAATTTAAAATTTTCTAGAAACCACATTAAAAAGAGTAAAAAGACAGGTGAAGTTAATTTTTTGAATGTATTTTATTTAAACCAGTGTGTCCAAAATATTATTTCAACACATAATCAGTGTAAAATTTACTAATAATAAATTTTGCATTCTTTTTTTTGGGGTACTAAATCTTCACAACCTAGTGGGTATTTTATTCTTACAGAGCATCCTAATTTGGAGTAGCCACATTTTAAGTGCTCAGTAGCCACATGTTGCTAGTTGTTACTGTATTGAACAGTGCAGGTTTAGAATTTTCCAGGAATTATGTTATTGTGTGATACTGTTGTCAGTCTGTCTAATCATATATGTGGTCTATTTATTCTAAAGGAATAGATAAGGGGAATGTAGATTAAAAACACTTCATTGATTTGTCTCATTGCTTTGTTTTGTTTTTAGTCATATCTTCAGTTTATTTTGAAATTTTATACCACATTAAAGGAGGTTGAGAGATTTATGTTCTTCAGAAAGGTGCTTGGTATAGGAGGTAATGATTTTTTCCCCATATTTTAGCATAACTATTAAAATGTATATTGAAATTCTTATTGGTATGCTTGTTAGATATTGTCATTGCCATAGTTGATCTGGTCCTCGTGGAATCCTATTAGTCTAAATATTCTTTGTCATACACTTTCTCCCCTTGCTCTTTCAAAGACCTACCCACGTTTCAGAATCTCATATGCCACATCAGCTACTTAGTCTGCTATGCCTTTTACCGTAAGGTATGAAAGGCATTTGTGTGTAACTCCTGTAGCACAATCACTCTTCTTATATTCTGCCTTGCATTCTGGTTAACTTGTTTTGTCTCTCCCCAGGTGATTATAAATCCCAGTATGGCAAAAACAATATTTTACTCATCTTTATATTTCCTGCAATGTAGATCACAGTGCTTTCTATACACTTAATACATATTTGAGTTGAAGGCAATTTGTCATGATAGTTACATTTATACTATACATGGTAGTTACATATGGTATTAGAGTTTCCAAGTCATCAAACTATTGCTGATGTTTCTAGAAACATTTAAGTTTTGATATAAGAAATAAATATATGAAGTTAAACCTGGGTTTTTGTTTAAACACAAAGGAGCAATAGTAGGAAAAAGAAAGAGACTCAGATACAGACATTTATGTTATCCTATGTGTTTAGCACAGAGTGGCTGTGAACTCTTTGGATGGATAACTGAATGAAAGAAAGAACTCCGGTGCTAGGTTGCATTGTTTGATAAGTACAGTACCTCTGAAACACTGAGCCTATCCAGGTATTATAATACCCCAAGTCCTCCAGAAGTTTATTTGGAGTGGATGAGGGTAGAAGACAGATTTAGAGTAATGAAAAGTGACAAATCAGTTTATTTTCACCAAGTAGGCTATTCTGCAAGAGATAAAGTAAACTGACTATTTAAATATGAATAGGCCCTTTCACCATGGATGTACTTAGACATGTAAATTTTTTGTGGGGATTTATGAAAACTATAATTTTTACAGGCCCTCTTTTTACATCTCTCGGATACTGTTTATTTGTCTGATAGACTAGTGTATATTTGTGTATCAATTCAAGACCTTTCCCAGAGAAAGTAAGAAATACTAATAAACAATATAGATTATCTTGCTAAATAAACCAACCTCTTAAATAGCTGTAAAGTTTGACTGTCTGTATTGTGTTTTGAGAAACCATGTTTTCAGGATAATTGGTTTCTACTGATCAACATGGTATCTACTTCTGTGACTAACTGTGTACATTGTGAGATGGTTGGCTGGCCTAGGGCATGATTCTTACACAAAAAGAGATTTATTTTACTTTCTCTAAGTAGTAAGTGTTTGTGCCCTTCTTGAAATCCAATCAGTTCCGAAAGAGCAAAGCATAATTCTATTTAAATTCAGTTGAACGTCATGGATAACCTTTATTGAAAGCCTTTTGAAGCCTTAATATTACAGTATATATTTACGTTTTATCAATTTCTAGAAAATTAAAGAATGGCTGTGCACTTTCAAAGGATAGACGAAGTGTTCTGTCTATCTGTCTATTATTATATTTCTGCTATAATGGAGAATGAGTACTTAGTAAAAAACAAAGGGTCTGTGTGTCGTGACCTCTAAAGTAAGAGCAGATGGACCAATTCCTGGGTCCTTAGGAAAGAGAAATCCCCAGTGGCAGAAGACTCTGACTACAATGTCTTCTACATGGTATCAACATAAGTTGTACAGCTTGTTAGCTATCAGTATTAATTTAGGAGTAAGATATTGTTTAAAAATCTGGCTTTACTTTATGTCCAAATGAAACATCATCTTTTTGTTTTTCACATGTACCTGGGAAAGCCTGTATACTTTCTAAAGTTTAGGGAAGAGGTAAGAAATGCTGCTGTTGATCACAGGAGTGAGGGTTGGGGAAGAAGTTAATTATAGAAAAGTTTGTAGTTATGATGAGTGTTGAGTTTCCCTGGATGCTAATTGTGGTAGCCTAGATCTTAGAACTAGGATAATTGCGATTCAGCTACCCGTTGTGTATTTACTGTGTGTCAACCACTGTCATTTCATTTAACTTTCATAATACTTTGAGGCAATATTCTCTCCCATTTAATGGATGAAGAAATTAAATTAAAAATATTTTAATTGATTTATTCAGATCTCACAGCTAGTAGGAATAGGCCTGGTGTGTGGAACTAAGGCCACCGGCCTTCAGGTAAAGACAAAAAATTTTCATTATTTACTATGTTATTGCACTGTATTAAGCAATTTATTTCTATCTCATTTAATCTTTACCACAGTCTGGTAAGGCAAATAAAATTTACAAATGAGGAAACTGAAGCTTAGATGGCCCTCCTTACACAGCCAGCAGATTTTGTAGCCATACTTTGAATCTGTTCTTTTAATTGCTACACTCTATGACCTTTATAATTTAGAAAGAGAATAAGAAGATTCTGGGAAATTGGTTGATTCAAGTTTTCTTAGGGTAAGGCTTAGGAACTTTTGCTTTTTATTAATGTTACCAAGGAGAAAGTAAATTGTCAGTCATATACAAGTAAAGTGTTTTATCCTTTTGAAATAAAAATTTTAAGAGCAAATACCTTGCTTTTAAAGTTAATACAGACCATCTATGAAACAGTGACTGTAAGATGTGGGTAATAAATACAGTCAAATCCATATTGCAGAGTCAGTTATTAGCCAGATCCCATTATCGTTTAGGAAACTGAGGCTCAGAGAGGTTGGGTAAATTTTGCTGAGGTTTTATAACCAGCAACACTGATGGCAGATGCTTGGATTCTAACCCAGTAATTTAATCTAGAACTCTTATTCTTTACTGTCCTAAGAGAATGTGAATGATGTGCAAAAATGGAGCCTTGCTACCTCTGGGAACTTGGTGAAAATTGGTGAAGACACCAATTTTGAGCTTGTTGAAAACATCATAGCTTGACTCAAGGCAGGTGTTAGACATCACCCACCTGCTTCCATTTTTATTGTTTCCTGTGGTCTCTTGTCTCAGTTTTTTTTGTTGTTGCTTTGCATTATTCTTGGACATGAAGATCCATGAAGATCCTCTTTATTTAGTTGATGCTTAATAAATGTTGAATGTTGAAAAATAAATCAGATTTAAAGCATTGAATCTTGAATGTGCAGACCAAATTTTAATACATCAGTTCATAATCATGTTTTTCTTTTTAGTATTTTTGTAGTTTTGAGGGTAGTTACATATTAATTTAAAAAGTTGATTTATAGTTTTCATGACTTGGAGAAAATTTTCTGTGCTTCTGAGGAACTTTTCTTAGTTGGCAAGTGTTTTAAATGTCAGATTATGGTAAAATTCTGTGATGATACAAAATTCAGATACAGTATAATTGGCTCTGATCCTCTGTACTGCATTTTTTTCTGCAGGTGAGGCCAGGTGCACATTCTGTTTGTAATAATTGGTTTATTTCATACAGTTCTGATAAATGTACACTGATACATGAACTTTTTTTTCCTTATCTACTCTAACTGAAAGACTAGTGGAAAAAGTTTTCTGTTTATATTGTGATAACAAGCCCTGTTTATCCTGCAGTTGGATTTTTCAGGTCATATTTGAAAGAGGATGTCTGGGTTTTAACGTATAATAGTTAATAAATGGAGTATTCATGTATCTACAAGGCATTTATGTGCCAACTCAGCAATACAGAATGTAGGCAGGAACTAGACTGGATAAAAATGAACGCTGAAGAGCCAAAAGAGCTATCATAGAATCTGAAGCAAAGTGTTGTTTTGTTTTTTAACCGAGATGAAAGTCCTTTGGTCAGCGTTTCCTATACCAGTTACTCTAAGCAATGCTGTATAATATAATACATTATAATGCTGAAATAAATATTCTTTGGCCAAAGAAGTTTAGGAAATGCTGCTTATGGGATCCCTTGAAGGATTGGTATTCCTTGGATCACACTTTGGAGGCTTTGTCTTAGGTATTTGGAACTTGCTTTTATTTTACAAGAGAAGGGAAGAGAGCCAACATTTAAAGAGCATTACTCTACAGGACTTAGGTGATATCTCCATTTTACCGACAGGGAACCTGAGGCCCTTCTGGAGGGTAAAGAACATAAAACTAGTAACAGGGCAGAACTGGGAATAAATCCCTAATGTCTCTGAGTCCTAAACCTTTGCTGTTTTGACCTTGCTATGCTACTGTGTGATTGTAATGAACTACCCATTTGGTTGGATTTTACACTTTAGAAACAGCAGTTAGCAGTAATACTAGGAAAGGGACTAAGCTGCCCTACTTAGGGAAGAAGGAAAGGATAATTTACTACCTGACACGTGTTCTGTATCCTTTGCTTTGCTTAGATGAGCTCCATGTTCCGGGAGGGAGGGGGAAGGTTTCAGAGAATACTCTGTAAGTTAAAGTGCTTTTGGAGTGAAATTTGATAGTACCTTTAGGTATGTATATCTTTATGTCTTTTTTTGACATTTTAAAGCCAGAGCCCGCTCTTTTATTAGGTATAGTGGGCTTACACAAGTTACGAACTTTTTATAGCTTCAGTTTCCTTATTTGGACATAGTGATAACAATACCTGCATTTCTGGGTGATTGTAGTCCTTAAAGGAGATAATAATGCATGTAAGTTGCTTGGCACAGTGTCTAGCACAAAGTAATCTTAGCTGCTATTAGTATTAATAAAAATAATTAAGGCTTAGGTGTAGGTTGTTACCTCTCTGTATCTTTTTTTTTTTCTTACTTTTTATTGAAGTGTAGTAGTTTTACAATGTTAGTTTCAGGTTATTTGTTTTTTTAATGGGCATGTATAGGGTGGTCATAAAGGAAGCCTCCAAGTCGTCTTTTTTTTTTTTTTTAACTTATTTGAGGAAAAACATCACCTGTTGCCTTTTAGAGTACAGTCATACCTTATCTTACTTTATTTTGCTTAGCTTTATTGAACTTTGCAGATACTTTTTTTTTTTAAATAAACTGAAAGTTTGTGGCAACCTTGTGTTGTCAGATTATGGTTAGCATTTTTAGCAACAAAGTATTTTATAATTAAGATATATGCTTTTGTTTTTAGACATAATACTTTTGCATACTTAATCACTACAGTGCAGTGTAAACATAACTTTTATGTGTACTGGGAAACCAAAAAGTTTGTGTGACTCACTTTATTGCAATGATCTGGAACCGAACCTACAATATCTCCAAGGTATTAATAATGGAGGTTCCATCTTGAATATATTTTATAGGACACTGAGAAAGTTATAGTTTGTTAGGGATCTGGCACTTTTTCAGTGAGTACTGTTTGTAATCAGCAGATGTTGGCCTAGTGCCCATGAAGTTTTTGTTTGCCTGTTTAATGTGAGATGTGTATTTTAAGTAGATCTGATGTCTATGTAGTCCGTCTTTTTTATACTGCATATTTTTCTTCTGAAAACTATTTTCAGGCTAGTCTGTATACAGTGACAGTTTGGTTTGCATTTGACCATTGGGTATTAAATGTTTAACTGTAATTGGCAAACAAGAAAGATCCTCTTTCTTCCAACTTGGATGTCTACAGTTTTGTTCAATAGAGTTAAATAATCTGAGGTACCCATTGAAAATTTGGAGAATTATTTAGAACCATTCAAAACCATCAAGGTTATTAACTGTGAGTTGATTTCAGCAGAGTATAGTCTTTCCTTCAGTTTTATTCTTCCTTCTCAATTATGAGGAAGTCGGGGAGAGAGGTCTCTTCCCCCTCTAACAATTTTTTTTCTCTTGGTAACTTTTTATTTCCTGCTTTGAAATAGCCAAGATCCGTGGGGGCTCTAAGAACATCAGACAGTTTTCACAGCTTGAGGCAGAGTGATTTTCCTAGGAAACCTTTTCTTATAAAGTGAAATACTCTGTCCTTGCCAGGACACTTTTAAAGAAGCAGCTAGTAGCAGCACCTCACTGCCTTGTCACTGACTAGGCTGAGGGAGGGGAAGAATGAGTCACAGTTTCCTTCTTTCTGCTTTTCCACTTCTCTTCTCCCTTTCCCTTTCCACTTAGCTCTTTGTGGGCATTGAACTTGGTTTCTGGTAGAATGGGATAATTTTCATCAATTTTTTTTTTAAGGGAGCCTAGTATTTCCAAAATGGTGGTGAATGTTTTTTCCATTTTGGAGTATTTATTTTTAAATTATTCATTATTAAGAAGCTTTCAATCCTATAAAAGTCAATAGAATTGTGTAATGTACCACCGTGTGTTCATCTCCAATTTCTATAATGATCTAAATGTGGTCAATTTTGTTTCATCTATACCCTTGCCACTACCAAATATTTTTCAAGCAAATTTCAGAGATCATACTTTTTTTCAAATATATTTTTCTAGGGATTTTTAAAATAAACAAACAGAACTATAGCATCATGCTTCTACTTTTCATGGAATATTTGAAAAATTCCTTAACATCAGATAGCAAGGATACACATTTCCCCCAAATTTTTCTGTTTAATGGTTTGTTTGAATTAGGATCCAAAACAAGGTCCATATTTTGCATTTGATTGCTATTTTAAAATCTCCTTATACCTGATGATAATATTCTCCCCTCTTTTCCTTTTTATTTATTTATTGAAGAATTAGATCATTTGTTCTTTGAAATTTCCCACTTTATAGATTTTGCTGATTATTTTTTAATCCCTGTAGTCATTTAATAGAGGAAGATATTCCTTTACCCCGTGTATTTCCTGCAGACCGTTGGATTCTTTTAGTCAGGTTACTTTTTTAGGTGATGCTGAGTATTGCATAATATCAGGTGGCAAATAATGTTTAGAAATCTCTCTTTTTGTGATGTTACTGTTGATTGCTGGGTTTATTGTCAGCCTGATTCACCGTCTATTCTGAAGTTCCCCATCAATCTTTCATCTACATTGATGACAATTGCGTAGGTTAAGGCAAACTTCAGCCTGTGGATGAAATCAGATCCTCTGCTTGTTTTGGAAATAAAGTTTTATTGGAATGTAGCCACACTACTTGCTTAACATATCGTCTGTAGCTGCTTTTGTACTACAGTGCCACAGTTGGTTAAGACAAAGGCTGTATGGCATGTAAAGCTTAAAATATTTACTGTCTTGCCCTTTGCAGAAGAAGTTTGCTGACCCCAGTCTAGATCATTATATCTGATAGTGGTGATATTCTATCATTACTTCTGTTTGTTTGCTGGAGTACTTCTATAAAGAACTTCTTTACCTTAGTCAATTATATGATTCTGAGGAACAGCAGGATAAACGCCTGATTCTTTTCCAGTTATTTGATAGAGGTGGCCAGTGAGGTTTATTTTTTTGTTTTTAGTATCAGTATGAACCCCTGGTTTTGAATATGTTTGTTTTAATTCATTGCAGTTATTTTTAATTCTCAAATTGTCTCATCTTTAGCTAGTGGAAACCCCCTCATGTTGACTCCTGTATCTTTTGTTAAAACCTCAGTAACCTTTGGTAACCCTATTTTCTAGTATAACAAGATGTTCCTTTCTGATATTTAAAGATCATAATCTGGGTCTTTGTTGCTATAAGTGGGTTGTTGTTTGTAGGCCCTTTTAGTGGACAGAGGTGGGTGTGTGTGTGTGTATGTGAGACTTCTCTTTTTGTGATAAAATAAACGATGTAAAATTGACCATTTGAACTATTTTAAAGTGTACAATTCAGTGGCAATAAGTACATTCACAGTGTTGTATATCCATCACCACCCGTCTAGTTCCAGAACTTTTTCACACCCCAGAAGGAATCCTATATTCCTTAAGCAGTCAATCTGTATTCCTTCCTCTCTCCAGACCCTGGCTCTAATCTACTCTCTGACTCTGGATTTGCTTGTTCTGTGCAGTTCATATAACTAGAATTATACAACATGTGGCATTTGTGTCAGCTTCTTTCACTCAGCATAATGTTTTCAAGGTTCATCCATGCTTCTATTAGTATTTCATTCCTCCATATGGCTGAATAGTATTCCATTGTAAGGATAAACCACGTTTTGTTCATTCAGTTGGTGGACGTTTGGGTTGTTTCCAGCTTTTGGCTATTGTGAATAGTGCTGCTGTGAACATTTGTGTACAATTTTTTTTTCAACACTTGTCAGTTTTTTGGGATGTCTACCTAAAAACTGGGATGGAATTGCTGGCTCATATAGTAATTCTGTGTTTGATTTACTGAGGAACTGCCAGTTTTCCACAGTGGGTGCATGATTTACATTCCCATCAGCAGTGTATCAGGGTTCCAGTTTTTCCATATCCTTTCCGACGCTTGTTTTTTTCAATGTTTTGATAATGGCCATCCTAGTTGGTGTGAAGCGGTGTCTGTTCCTTGTGCTTTTAATTTGCATTTCCCTAATGACTAATAATGTTGAGCATCTTTTCATGGGCTTGCTGGCCATTTTGTATATCTTTGGAATATCTATTCAAGTCCTTTGCCCATTTTTAAATTGAGTTGTTTGTCTTTTTGTTGTTAAGTTATAAGGTTTCTTTATATACTCTGGATATTAGACCCCTATCAGATATATGATTTGAAAATACATCCTTCCATTCTGTGGGTAATCTTTTCACTCTCTTGACAGTGTACTGTCAAGAATGCATGAAAGTTTTAAAGATTGATAAAGTTGAATGTACCTCTTTCTTTCCTCTTGTGCTTTTGGTGTTATATTTGAAAAAACATTGCCAAATCTAAAATCAAGATTTACCCATAAATTTTCTTCTAAGAATTTTATAGTCTTATTTCTTATATTTAGTTTGCTGATCCATTTTGAGTTAATTTTTGTATATGGTTGAGGTAAGGGCCCAGTCGTCCAGTTCTATTTGTTGAAGACTCTGTTCTTTCCCCATTAAATGGTCTAGGCATTCTTACTGATAATCAGTTGACTGTAGATGCATGGGTTTATTTATGGATTCTCAGTTCTATTCCATTAATTTATATATCTCTCTTATGTCACTACCACACTGTGCTGTAGCTTTGTAGTAAATTTTGACATTGGGAAGTTTAGGTAGTCCAACTTTTTTTTTTAAAAACATTATTTTGGCTATTCATAATCCTTTGCAATTTCATACAGATTTTAGGGTCTTCTTTTCCATTTTTCTAAAAAAGGCCTTTGGGGTTTTGAATAGGGATTGTGTTGAATCTGTAGATTGCTTTAGGTAATATTGACATTTTAATATTAAATCTTATGATCTGTGAACATGTCATGTCTTTCCATTTATTCAAGTATTCTTTAATTTCTTTCAGTAATGTTTTGTGGTTTTGAAGTCTTGTATCCCCTTGGTTAAATTTATTCCATGCTATTTATTGTAAAGTGAATTTTTAAAATGCTTTTGTAAACGGAATTATTTCTTGATATCCTTTTCAGAGTGTTCATTGCTACTGTATAAAAATGCAAATGATTTTATGTGTTGATCTTATATTCTGCAGCTTTGCTGAATTTGTTGTATGATTATTCAAATGAAAAAAATATATTGTGAGTTCATACCAATATTTCCAAATCTGATTTTGTTTAAAGTTTAAGGGTTAAAGATTATAAGATTTTTCCTTTAACTTTTTCAGCTTTATATTTATAGCTCTTTTCATTTATGCTGAAAGTCTTGACAGTAGTGAATTACTTGCTTTATTATTTATATTTATATATACATATTAGTATTGCTATTTTGAGCTTGTTTTAGAAAATGTTTGCTGAAAACAATTTTAAGAATTCTTACAGTTAATAAGAATTCTACTAGGGATTTACAGTCAAATTTCTGTTTTAAAATAATTTGAAATGATTTCTGTCTGAGTTTAAGCCACCCAGTTGATACATAGTTTGATACATTTGTCTGTTTTGCTGTCAGTTTTGGAGAATAACCTGTTTTCATTTTAATTTACTTTTGTTTTAAATTATGTAAAATACTTTCATGATTGCAAAACCAAAACTACAATATGAGGTGTATTTAGAAAAATCTAGCTTTTATCCTCTCCCTCTCCTATAGGTGACCATTTTTATTAGTTTCTGGGTTTTTTTTTTTTGAGAAAATGTATGTACACTTAGTTATATTTCTCTTTCCTTCTTAGATAAAACTTATACTTTGTTTTACACCTTTTATGTTTTTTGACTTAACATAAGTCCTGGAAAACACTCATAGTGTAGGGGGCTCTCCCTTACTGCTTTTTATACCTGCATAACACTGACTTTTTTATTCAGGCAGTTCCTTATTGATTACGTTAAGGTATTACATAGGGAAATTTTGATGGGACCAAGTTTTGGGTTCTGCACTGAAACTATTTTTCATTTATATCATAAAGATATTATTTTACCATAAATACGCAAACAGTATAGGAGTGTGCACAGTAAAATGTGTAAGGTTTTCTCTGATTTCCATCTGCTCACATTCTCTCTGATCCTGTTTCCAGAAATTACTATTAGTGAGTTAGTTCAAGATATTTTTTAGGAGTAGACAGCATTTAATACACTGTAAGTAATTTTTAAACCAAATTGGGATCAATACCTTGATTTCTTTAATATTATCAATTGAGCTTCAGATTTGGGTAATGAAAAAGATTCCTGAGTTTAACTAAAGACTTAAAAAAGTGATTTTGAGACTTTTTTTTTCTGTTTTCATTAACACTAGGAAATATATTGTGTGTGTGTGTATAACTTCTTAAATTTTTTATATTGTAATTTCTGCTCTAAAATCCACAAAGTAATGTGTGTAGCTGTATTCCTCTTTACATTCTTCTTAGACTCAAACTTATATTTGGAAAGAAATTGAGAAATTTTATTATATTCTACTGTGTCTTAATACTAAAAGTAAATCCAGAGAAAGTCAGGATACCTGTTAACCAGTGAACTCCATAAAGGCAGGAAAAACCTGTCTAGTTCATCGCTGGGTCTCTAGCACCTAGGACAGCGACTGCTTCCCTATTCTTCCCACTCTTGTTTTGTTTTTGCTGTAAGTCACAAATGGATCATGTTCTGAGTCCTTTTTTCATTTATTAATATATCATGGACATTTTCCATGTTAGTGCTTAAAGTATCTACTTAATTCTTTTAAGTGAGTGTATTAATTCAGGTACTATATATTACATATTAGGTAGTTTAAAATACTTTAATTTGAAGCCCTTTCCCCTCCTCTACGCACCTCTGCCCTTAGACTTTGGTACTAGTGTTCTGTTTTTAAAATATTAGTGGAAGATACTAAACTGAGGGTTATGGTGGAATGAATGTGTATAACTCCCTCTTTTAAAGTGTGTAACATAAGCAAATGTTTTTGTAGAATAGCACCGTGGGTAACATGCTTTAAACAAATCTAATGTATGACTATTCTGATCATAAATATTAGAGTAATTCATTTTTAAATATTTTGATAAGTTCACGTAAGGAGAAATAGAATTAGCATGTGAAAAAAGAATGTTCCATTTAGTATATTTGATGAAACACAAAAATGGAATGAGACAAAGTTACACCCCTTCCTCCTCAGTGAAATTGGCAAAGATTATAAGTATAATATAGTTATGACAAGGGTGTTGCTGAAGGAAAGTAAATTTATTTCTGGAGGGCAGTTTGGCAGAGTTTTAGAAGTTCTACTTCTGTGGATTTTATTTTAAAGAAAAAATTAAGGATATGCTCATAAATTTAGATATACATGAATATTTACAAAAAATTTAATCCTGGGACTAATAACAGTAAATAGTATTTTCTTCATGCCATACATTTATTTAATCCTCTCAACAGTGATTTGGTATTCATGCAATAGGATAAAAAATGATGATGTAGAAGAATATTTAACATAGAAATAAGTTCATGATGAGTGCAAATAGCATAAGAATGAGTGAAAAAGAGTATGAGCAATGTGATTGAATTGACGGCAGCAAAATAGAGAAAACAGTATTCTCCAAATATTTATACTTATGCTGATAATCCTTTATTACACTATAATCTAGTTATAATCCTGTCATTCAAATATGTTAATTTTATTCTTTTTGCTATCTTTATTTTTCTAGGTTTTTCTACAGTGAACATATTTTGTCTAACAAGAAACTTGTTAGTTTTAAGATGTTTTTTGAATTTGTAAAAGGATTTACTTCAGGATTCCTGAACACTAATTCTCTAAGCACCTTTACAGTTCCATTAGTAGCAGTTTAAATCTATAACTTTTGGTGAAAACATAAAATAGGGATTAAGATGAAGCATAGTCTTTGATTTCTGTTAATTTGATGGTGTTTCTGGGGAATAGAAATGGAAAAAGTAGGAAGTTAAGTTTCGGTATCTAAAGTTTGAAGCCTGACAATGGCAAAATGACAGTATTTTAAATGTTAGTTTTGAGGTTGCTGGCAGTGAAGTTTCATCTGAATTAAGGAGAGAGAAGGAGGGAGGAAAAAGAGGAAGAAGGAATGAAATAAAAAAGAACATGCTATATTTTCATGGTATTGTAATCAAGTATTTTCTCTTTTCCAGTTAGGAATTTAGTAATTCTGAGTTTTATAGTTTCAGTCTTGTTTCTGCCCTTTTCAGGAATTGAGAAAATTAGTTCACCAGGTTGCTGCTAATCCATCTGATCTATGTAGGACTAGAACTTGTGCTTGCTTTACTTAGTTTCATCTTTGAGACCTTGTTAAAATGTTTTTCTCAGTCAGGCCTTCTTTAACCCATTATTTTAAAAGTGTAGCTTCTCTCCGATCCTGCACTTTTCATTCCCCTCCTCTGCCCTTTTTTTTATTAAAGCATTATCACCTTGTTATATATATTTCACTTATTTTGTTTGTGCCTGCTCTTCCCACCTTCCCGGCCTAAAATATAAGTTCCAATAAGTGCACGAATTTTTGTTTCTTTAATATCTTGTGTATTTCCAGAGCTCAGACCAATGCCTGGCACATAATAGGATTTCAATGAGTATTTTTTGAATAATGAATAGTGAGTATTCATTTGTGGAATGATTAGATGTTCTATTTAAAGGTTGATGGAGGTGAATTCTAAGTGTTTACAGAAGGTTAGGATTCCATAGTTGTTTTGTAGTGTAGTTGTTTCATTGTTGGTCTAGTAGTAGAATTACATTTATAGACAAGTTGGAATTTCTGAATTAATTTCTGAATAATTCCAGAACAAGTATTATTGTTTAATTATTAATTTTTATGATATTATTTACTAACTTGCTAAATAAATAACAAAAAGACCAATAAAATGAATCGGAGAAGAATCTTTGGCTTGCTGTGAGAGCTTGGCCTTTCTGGTCCTTGTGAGGGAGCTGGATTAAGGTTTAAGAGCTCTCTTGCTCTCTCTTTGACTTTAAGATTCATCCCAGGGACTTTGTGTTTTTAGATATATTTCTTAGAAAATAACAAGTTGTGAGGAAATGAGTTGGATGAAACTTGCTACATGATTGCTTTTTTGAAATCAAAACTGTTGTTGAATGTTAATTAGTACCACAGCTTTGTGTGAAAGCTTTTATACTTGAATGATAATGAGACATTGTTAGAGAGACGGAGTGTTAGGTGTTCCAAGATTGCCACATTTATTCACCCAACACTCTAGGCCAACTCTTTGCTAGGCACTCCGCTAAACTACTGAGCAAACAGAAGTCAGTAGGACAGATTCAGTAATGAGACAGTAAAAATATTTGTTTCATAGTGCTTCTCCTAGGTATGGGGTTCCCAAAAGCAAGAGAATTTATTTTCTTGGGTATATAGGGGTTTGATTTAAATTTAAATTGAAAATGAGCCATTAACTAATGTTGAGGAGATGTATAAGCACAGCATAATTTTAATATCACTTTGCTGTTGAGCTAGAATTTGTATGAATATATATCTTTTGAAGGTATTAGCATTTATTTTGTATCTTATCCTTTTTGCCTGCTTTATTCTTTTAATGTAGCCCTTATAACAATCCTGAGAGATAGGAAATTGAGTTTCAGAGTTTAAGTCATTTGCTTAAGGTTCATAGCTTAAAAGTTGTGGATTTTAAACTAGGCCGATTGATGCTGAAGTCTATAAACTTTTTGTGACACTTCCAAAAGAAGCTGCCTTTTTTTTTTTTTAAACTCAGTAGGTAATGTTTAATAACTTGATGTACTGAAAGCTGTGCTGTAAATTTTTTCCCCCAAATTGAGTATTTGGCTTTTGAACCCCAGTATTTCAAAATAAAAATTCTTTTTTTTCTTATAAAAAATAAAATGTGTTCATTATGACAAGAAGCATAAGATGAAGGAGAAGAGAAAAGGTAAAAAGGTAGAAAGGTAGCTGGGCTGAGGAGAATGATAGTGCTGTTGATCCTCTGTTAACCATTTGGTGTACAGATGATACTTAACATGATATATAGTTTGGATTCCAGTTTCTGAGACCTGGAGTCAAATCTGGCATCCATCATCTAATGGTTTTGTGAATTGAGGCTTTCATGGTTTGGGGGCAAATTATTTATTTCGGTTTTGCAGATAAAAGAACTGAGGTATAGAGAGGGCAGCCTACATCATAAAGTTTTGAATATTAAATGTGATAAAGCATAAAATATTTAGCACATACTTAAAATTCCAGGCACATCTTAGTTCTTTTCACACAGATATATTATCTTCTACTGAAATGAATCATCAGAAATTACAACTGCCTTTTTGAAACCTATTATATCAAAGGTATCTTTTCATATAAATTCATTTTAAGTCATCAGATAATAATTAATCCATGCAGTGGGATGCTATAATATATTCAGCCATCCCCTTGGTAGATGTTTAATTGTTTCTAGTTTTCTCTTTTGCGATTGTAAATAATGCCTCAATAAGTATTCTTGTAGCGTACCTTTTCGTAAGTTTTTATCCTATTAAGGTAGAGTTGGAGGTTGAGGAGTATGTACACTTAAGATTTCTGATCCGTGTTGTTGTGTTACACTCTGGAGATATAGTGACTATTTGTGTTCCTAACTAATTTATATGGACACCTGTTCTCCTGCACTCTCACTGAATTAGATTATGTTAATAAACATCATTGTTGATTTGATCAGTTTTACATTGCTTTGATTACTAATAAGTTTGAGGGTTATTTTTCTACATGCATATTGACTCCTTGCTTATTATACTGTTTCCCCATTAGTTTTCATATTCTCATTCCCATTTTGGAGGATATTTGTCTTTTCCTTAGTGAATGTGAAAAGAGCTCCTCATACACGAATACTATGAACTCATTACTGTATATTGTGTTACCTCCCAGATTGTCAGTTTTTCTTGTAATTTTGCTTATGTTTATTTTTAGAAGCATAAAAGTTTAAAAAATTTATATCAACACATCTTTTGGTCTTCTAGCTTTGGAGTCATGCTTAGAGAAGCTTCTTGCCCTTCTCCAAACTATATATATCAGTTCTCAAACTTCTTAGCCTCAGGACCCCTTTGTACTCTTAAAAACTATTCAGGGCCCTAAAGAGCTCTTATTCATGTGAGTTGTATCTGTTGATATTTGCCACGTTATAATTTCCTTTCCTTTCTATAATTTAAAACTGAGAAATTTATAAAATATTTATTAGAAAACAGTAAGTCCTCTACATGTTAAACATTTTTAATTAAAAAAATTATATTTTCCAAATTAAAAAATTAAGAAATTTTACATTTTTGAAAATCTCTTTGCAAAGAGAGTGAGAGTGGAAAAGCATTGTTATGTGAAATATTATTGTTATGAAAATTGTTTTGGCTTCATGGGCCTCATGAAACAATTCAGAGATCTAGACTACACTTTGAGAACTGCTGATATAAATATTCAATTATATTTTCTTCTTGTACTTTTATGACTGAATTTAAATCTGGAATGAATTTGAGTATAACCCTCCGGCCCCCCATGTTAGCCAACGTCTTTTGAAAGTCCCATTTTCTTATAAATCATTGACTGACTCTAATGAAGCTGTAAACTTACCTCCCTTTTCTCAGTTGTTACTGGCTGAGCTTAACTTTCATTGAAAGCAGTGGTCTTAGCAATCTTTGCTTAATGTTGTATCTCTAATTTGGTATATTTTCTTAGGTTCCTGATGTATTCCCCCAACTCCAACTTTCAGTTTCACACATATTGTCCTTAAAAATATAAAAGATTTTTCACTTATACCCATGATTGTGGCATATTACTCTAAGTAATACTGTTGTGTTCACCAGTTACGAAAGTGATGTATAATCATTGTAGGAAATTTAAAATGTGCATAGAAGCATACGCAAGAAAAGAATGATTTGTCACTTTGAATATTCAGAGTGCTGCAGATGTGCTGTTATTGCTGTGCTGTGATGGAGATTACTTCAGTATTGAAAAATGCTAGCAAGTTGAACTATACGTAAATTCCTACTCCAGGCTTAATAAATTGTACATCTTTTGGTGTGCTGCTTAGCTTCTTGTGATTCCCTCGCTCACCAGACTTAATGTTTATTATTTTTTGTGTGTTCCTAGGTGCTTTGGATAAAAAGAACAAGACACCGTTTCCCCTGTCACTAAATTTGCAGGTTAATGAAGAGATAATAAACATGTTTTGTGATAAGTATTATTATAGCTATAGGCAATTATGAGTATTATGGGAGAGCCTAAGCAAGCTATTGTTGAAAAATGTTGGGGGAGTGAAGAGAAGAGGGTGGTCTTGAGAAGGTTAAGGCTGTACTGTCTTCCTTTAGAATTTGATGACTTACTTAGCTCTCTGGGTCGAGTGAAGGAAGGAGTCAAGAATGACTCCCAACTATTTGACTTGGAAGACAAGGTGGATAATGTTTACTAAAATAGGGCATACACTCTACTCCCAACAAAATAAAACCCCTGCACATCTATACTTTGTAAGTCTCTGTTCCTTTGCTTTTCAAGATAAGTTATGTTGTGGCCGTGTTGAGTTTGAGGGGCCTGGAAATATTCAGGTGGTGATGTGTGGGAGGCATTGGAAAGCTTCTAGGAGAGTTTTGTGGGCTAGAGAGTTAGCAGTGTAGCATAAGTGGTTGAGTGATTAAGATCATCCTTTGAGAATTCTTAATAGAAGACAAGGACAGGGACCCTCCAACATTTGAGAGACAGGCAAAGGAAAATGAATCTAGCAAAAAGTAGTCAGAAGAGGGAAAACAAAAGAGTGGTGGTGTAGAGTGCAACTGACCAGAATTTAAAGAAGGACAAGGGTAGAGAAGTAGGGGACCTGAAGTGTTAAATCCTGCTTAAAAAGATGAATAACACCTGAAAACTGTTCATTAGATTTCGGAATAAGGAGACATTGTTGATTTAAGCAATGACAGCTTAGTTGGGGATCTGGGTATACAAGCTATGGCAAAGAGGATAAAAGTGAGGAGGTAGAAGATAGTGTTGGCTACTTTTAGAAGCTTGCTTATGAAGCTAGGGAAGTGCAAATTAGAAGTGGACAAAAACAGGGATTTGAGAATGTTTATGTTCTAAGGAAGAAGAGGGGAGAGAATAAGAGATTGAACCGAGAGATTGGAAAATACCATTATCTTGAACTTTCTAGAGAAATGATTTCAAACTGTTTGCCCTTTTTGTAAAAATTGTTCTAAATATATTTTAGATAATGCTGACTATGGTTTTTGATACCTTTTAATGATAATTCAGTTGTGGATATCATTTACTCTACTGTTCTACTGAAGGACATAGAAACAGCCCCATTCCAAAATACAATAGCTTAGGGCTATTTAATATAACCATGTAGTTGTTTTTTGATGGTCAGTTTCATCTTTTCCTTGCATGTGCATTTGTCCATACCCCACCACCCCAACTTATTAATGTGGTTGGTCGTAGCATTAATACCACCTGTTTGTACAAATATGCTCTAACTGTAAGCTGGGAAGTCTATATCATCATTAGAATTGTGCTCTGAGTGAGATTACTGATTTTAATCAGTAGATTGTAAGGAAGATCTGGGGGTTGCTTCCATAAAGTTTAGTCTGTTGTATATATGTATATATATGATTTTCTGTACTGTTTTACTTAAAGGATGTAGAGCTCCATGGTTAGATTGCTTTAGAATCCCAACTCCACTTTGAACAAATGACTTACTTTCAAAACTTGAGTTTCTTTATTTTCAAAATGATAGTATTAATACTTACTACATCGCAGGATCATCATGGAGGACATCTGTCTCCAGGGTTTTGATTTTCTAAGCTTAATGCTTCTGGAAGTCTTCTTGATTAGAAGGGTGTTACTATGTTTGAAAAGGGAATAGATTAAAATAGAATCATAGAGTATGTTTTATGTGTCTGGGAGGGCAGTGAGAATTTGCAGCATATATAAACAAGGAGATTTATTTCCCCAGATAGGTTGGTTGGTTGTTATAGTTTTTTAGTGAAAGTTTTTCTCATAGGCTTTTGAAACACTGTTTTTCTCCAGTTGGTTCTGTAATCCCTTTATTTTTAGACTGAATACTAAGAAGTATTTTAAAATGGGGGGGGGGTGAAAATGAACCAGAATTATAATATGGGATGTTTTACTTGTAAAGTGTATGTGTAGGAAAATAGAGGTTGTTGTAGACTAGCTATTTTAGGACAGGAAATTAATGTAACCCAGTGAGGCTCATGCATATTGCAGGCTTAGTATCAAAACTACTGAGTAACCTGTAATTTAACTCAGGACAGTGCTTGGAGGACAGGAAGTTAAGAGTTTGTGCCATGGCCTGACAAAGCTTATATTCACCTTTTTATAAAAGACGAGCTCTTAAGAGAGACAGAGAATGAAATTATCTAGTATTAAATAACCATTGATTTAGTCATTCTTTTCTTTCTTCTTTTAGATAAACTGTACGATTATTTTAAACATTTGAGTCTGTTGAGAATCTATACCTTTTTTGGTATAGTAAAACATTGATGGAAAATCCTGTTTTGTAGCTTTTGTGAATGTACATACAAGTACATTTGTAATGTAGCCCTCATCATTGAACTCTTCTAACACCAACAGACCCCCTGTATAAAGGAGAGGAGCATTTAGTATGTTTAAAAATAGTAAGCTTAATTGTTTATTCTGAGAACTTCTCTGGATACGTTAATTGTGTTTAAAGTTTAAAGCTGCTAAACCAACACAGGATTTTCACTTGTTTTAAATGCCATAAAACAGGTTTTACTTTTATTGATAACTGGCTTAGTAAAAAGACCATGTTAAATTCAGGAATGATTTAAGAAATTATTAAAGGTTTCATTGCCTTAAAAAAAGGTGCTTCCTATTTTCAAGTCTCTCCATGCCTGCAGTCATACCAAATGAATCATAAGTTCTTTTTATGATGGTTCTTGCTTTGCATACAAAATTACCCTCTCAGCAGTAGGTAGAGCTTGTTGGCTTTGGCAGTGATAGGTTAGTGACTTGACCATTAAAGCAGTGCTAGTTTTTCATTGAAGGGGAGATGAGATCTCTGTCCTCTGTTGAAATATGTTAGATGCCTGCCAGATGAGAATACTGTTGTACCACTTGTGGGAGGTATTGAATTAGTAAGTTTTAGTTTTTTTGACTTGTTGAAGAAAGATTTGATTGTCTTGTATTTGAAAGTTGCTCTTATGATATAGTACTTTTGAAAATTAAAAGTCACAGTAATAAGACCTGGAAAATTTAGAAACCTCTGAATAATTCCCTTTTAAAAATTTTATTTTTATTTATCTATTCTTTTTTTATTGATAATTCCCTTACTTAAAAGGAAAAAACCCCTAAAAACTCCAATTTCAGTTAGCTATATAAATACCTACCCTTTAAGTACAGCCAGTGGCCAGTATGTGATAGTTGTTTTCCAAAGACATGTCATGTTATCAAAACTTGCAATTATGTTTTTAATGTTTTTTAAGTTGCTAAAATTTTAGAAAAAAGGGTGGTGTTGGCTTAATAGATTGGTATTGAGATTCTCAATCACAAAGTAATTGTAAGAATTTAATAGATTTTCTTTTTCTCTTGTAAGATACAGGTCACGTATCTATAAACACTGAACAAATGGGTATTTGATGACATGAATCTAGCTTTTATACCAAATTCATGGTCTTTACCTGACATCACTACTAGTGCTATCATTAGGGTATGTTAACTATTAAGATATAACAAACCACTCCAGAACTTAGTTTAAAACAACCATCATTTGTTACTGCTTGTGAGTCTTAGGATAAGCTGGGTAGTGCTGCTGATCTGGGCCAGGCTTAAGTGATCTTATATGGGCTTGCTCATATTTCTCATGGCTTAACCAGTAGACTGGCTAAGACTAACTTGTCTAGTGTGGTCTCAGTCATGTCTGGTGGTTAGCTACATGTTGGCTGAGGTAGCAAGGTGACTGGACCACAAGTCTTTAGATACCCTGCAGGCTGGATTGGGCTTGTTCCACTGTGGCAGAGCATATTTTCAAGAGGGAAATGTGGGAAGCATGCAAAAGTTCTTGAGGCCTAGCCTCAGAAACTGACAAACTGTCATTTTTACTGCCTTCTATTCACCAAAGCATGGCATCAGTCTAGATCAGATTCAAGAGGTAGGGAAAAACTACGAAGTCACACTGCATAGCTTGTAAATACAGGGAGACCTGAAAAATTAGGGGAGCTTCTGCAGTCAGTCTCCTACCTTTTTCAATTACCTAATCATATACTTTGTTTTTAACCCTTATTAATGATAAAGCATATATTTACTCCACTGAGTAGCTGTGCTGTATATACAACAGTTTTTGTCTTAGTTCCTTCACAGTTACAGCTTTCCCACATAATGCAGATTGGGTTCCCTAATTAAACAGTTGTGCTATGTCCCATTCTAGTTAAGAAACTGGAAAAGATGCCTAAAATTGCCCTCTGTTGTCTATTTTCTTCTGATTAATTTTTCTGCCTTTCTTTGAAGACTTTTAATAATCTGGTTTGTCATAGGCCATTCAGTTTTATTTCCCAGTGTACTGTTCTCTGGCTTGCCCGCTGATTTTTCTCCCTGTCATTTTTTAAAAATTGAGATGAAATTGACACAACAAAAAAATTAAACACTTTAAAGTAAACATGTATTTACATTCACAGTATGCAGCCACCACCTTTATTAAATTCCATACATTTCATCACCTAAAAAGAAAAATCTGTACCCATTAGCTATCAGTCCCCATTCAGTCCTCCTGTAAACTCCTGGCAAACAGCAATCTGCTTTCTGTCCGTATGGATTTACCTATTCTGGACTGTCATTTGTTTTTAAGCACTGTGTGTCTGTTTATGTTCTTTCTGCCCAGAATATCCTAAATCCTATTAGACCTCTTCAGTATTTGGCCCACTAATTTCTTCCTCCTCACAAAACTGTATCTGGTAGTTTAATTTAGCTGCAGTGAACCTTAGCACTCCACTTCACTGAAACTGCTCTTCCATCTCTCACATTGTTTCCCCTCAGTCTTTCCTGCACAATGCTTCCCTTATAGGAAGAAGAGGGAGAGCCCTCTTCCTAATGTTTATATTTTGACTTCAGCCCTTTGTTGTTACTCTATCCAGCTTCTCCCTGGATGATCTAACTGTGGCCAAATCTAGATCTGTAGCCCAGATCTCGTCAGAATTCTAGACCTTCTGGAATTACCACCTGGATATTTCACAATCATTTTAAACTGAACGTGTTAAAATTGAAATCAGTTTCTCTCCTTACCCACTCTCTTTTCTTAAACAAAATGAAACCTGAGTATTGCCTTTCTGTTCTCTATCTTAGTAAGTGGCAGCATCATCCATAGAGATCCCTGGGTTTGTTCCCAGGGGTCAGAGTTGTTTCCTCCTTATATGCATACCTAATTCTTCACTGGTAGTGATTCTTCACATCCATCCCACCCCCTAAATATCTCTGGAATCTATTTTAATTTCTGTAGCCCTCACTTTAGGACCTTATCACTTTTTACCTAGACAGGGGTTCACAAATTGTATAGCTCACAGACCAAATATGGTCAGCTGCTGCCAGTTTTTGTAGAATCAAGTTTTATGAAAGTACAGCCTTGCTTGTTGGTTTAGGTATTCATTGTCTGTGGCTCTTACTATGCCACAAAGATAGAGTTGTAGAGCTGTGACAGAGACCATGGCCTGCGAAGCCTGTAATACTTACTGTCAGACCTTTTACAGAGATGTGCCTACCATTGAATTTTCTGTCTCTAGCATATCTACTCTTCTCTCTCACCCAGGTAAATGTGCAGAAGTCAGACCATATATATACCCTTGCGTGAATATTTTATTTGCTATTCATTCCTTACAGAATAAAGTTTAAAACCCTTATCATGGTATAAAGTCCCTGCCTACCTCTCTTGGCTTACTTTCTCATTCAGAAGGCATCTCAGTCTCTCTGGTATGTTCCTGAAATGTTCTCTTCTCTTTGTGGTAAATTTATATATCTATATAAATTTATATATATCTAAAACTACTGAGTTAGTCTGGGTGTAAATGGGACCAAAAATGGCATGCTGTTAATTGCCATTAGCTGTTAGCTATCTATACTTTTTCTTTACTAGTTTAGTATGCCTGTTTGTGGGATCTAGGTGCCAGCCCTGGTAGGATTCCTACCAGTAGAAGTAGAAGAAGTAGTAGTAGGAGGAGGAGGAGTCATTGTAGCCACCTGTCTGGTGTTTTTTATGCTAGTGGCTGTTCTAAGCACAGTACAGAAATTAACTCATTTATAACCTATGAGGTAGATTCTGTTATCCTTATTTTATAGATGACAGGCTCAAGGCACAGGGAGGTGACATAAATAAACTTGGCTAAGGTACTACAGGTAGTAAATGGTGGAACCAAACTAGATGCCCTTGGTCAGTACACTGGACTTTTTCTCTATGGATCATGGAATGATTTGAGTGCACAGTTGTTTCGTTCTTTGTTTTCATCTTTAAAACAAAACACTGGGATTTGAGGCCAATGGGGAAAGGAGGAAGTACAAAATGGTTGAAGTTTTTTTTTTTTAAGACATATATCCCATTTTAGATTTATCGTATTAGTTGTAGAACTTCCTTTTAGGACCATCCTATTTTTATCTTCTACTGGAAGTTGAGGCAAGAGTTTGATTTTCTTTTGGCTTAACTTGTGTGTATACAGTAGGTACTTACTAAATGATTGGCTTTAAGCAAAGAACTGTGGGGCAGTAGAAACAAGTGCATTACAATTGAAAAGTTAAGTATACACAATGAAATAAATTCATATGCGTGGCTGTCGATGGTGTAATTTTATTTAGCAGTGAGGGTATATTTCCCCATACCTGGTAGTATATTAATAATTGTGGTAATCAGGAGGAAATCATGATTGGAGCTGGTGGGGTTGGTCTTCTAGGTGTTGCTTTTAGCAAGCTTTAAAAGATGCTTGGAGATACAAATTATATATAGCAGATTACTCAAAGCCTAAGTGCACAACTCAGTGAATATGATTCCATGCAGATCAAGTGAAGTATAGAACATTTTCATCATCATTCCAGAAGGCGCTCATGTGGCCCCTCCCAGTTAGTAAATGCCTTTACCTTGCTTTATTTATTTTAATTGCAGTTATTATCACCTGGTGTATATTAGTTTGTCTTCTGTTCTGGAGTATAAACTTCATGAAGACAGAGGCTTGATTTTGCTCACTCTTCTATTCCACTGCTCAGTATAGTGCCTGATATATAGTAAATGTTCAACAACTATTTGATAACTATAAATTAAATAAAAATACCTGATTGTCCACTGTATATGTATTACGTGATATGATACACAGGTGTTGTATAATGTACTAGGTGCTTGAGGGTAGATGGTAAATTTTAGTTTTCTAGGATGAAACTTTAGACATTCAGCATGATACTTAGACTAATTTTAAGACAAGGAAATTGAACTGTGTTGGCATTGAGTTTCATGTATGCTGGTCTTTGCTTGTGTGAATGTTAGGAAATATGAGAGATTTGCTACCAGTGAGAGATAATGGCAACCTGTCTATTGGATTGCCTTCTGGGGAGTGTCTGATTTCTTAGTTATCTCAGATTCTTAATTTACACTCTTGATGATCTTTTTCAGTACCTCAGGCAGTTGCAAAAGACTGAATGCTCTTGTTCTTGTGGGGAGAGAGTTGTGATAGAAAAAGGATTGGCTTATTTGATCAGCTAAGACAGGTTAGGTCTTGTTTATAGGTCTTGTATCACCTTAGTTAAAACAATAAAAAATATTTGTCTATCTTAAGTTTAAGTAAAGGAGCATGTGGTTTAGAAATCATTTTAGTTCAAACTTATATTCATGTAGAGGAGAAAGAAATTTTGAGCTGAAAGTGACTCTAGTATTTTGATTCATGCTCTTGTCTGTCAAGTCTAACCCCTCTCATTTTACATTTGAGGAAGTTGGAGTGCAAAGAAGTTGTGTTATGTGCTGAAGCAGCAGTCAGACCAGTCTATTTAACTCAATTGTTCCTAGCTCTTTTGCATCATGTTGACAATAGAATCACTTGGGGTGTTTTATAAACATAAACATGTTAGGTCTGACTTCCATTGGCTTTTGTTTTTAATAGGTTTGGAATGGGTACCAGGCATGTTTAATAAGTTAATAAAACAAAGCAAAATGAAAGTTCAAACTACTCTGTCCCATCAAATTTTTAATACTGGTTGAGTTTTCCAAGTAATACACACTCAAGTGGCTTAGAACCATTGTGCTGTAATGCCTTTCTTTTTCTTTCTTTCTTTTTTTTTTTTAATTAATAGAATGTTTTTTCTTAGAGCAGTTTCAGGTTTACAGAAAAACTGAACAGAAACCACCAAAGAATTCTCATGTACTCCCTCTCCCCACATGTACAGTTTCCCTTGTTATTAACATCTTGCATTGTTTGGTACTTTTGTTGAAATTGTTGAACCAATATTGATACATTATTATTAGCTAAAGTTCATAGTTTATTATTCATAATTGCCATTAGAGTCCACTCTTTTTTTGGATAGTTCTGTGGCTTTTGACAAATGCATAATGTCATCTATCCACAATTACAATATCATACAGAATAGTTTCACTGCCTTCAAAATCCTCTGAGTTCTCTTATTAATTCCTACTCACCTCATATTCCTGGCAGCCAGGAATCTTTTTACTGTCTCTCTAGTTTTATCTTTTCCTGAATATCATGTAGTTGGAATCATACAGTGCTGTAGTCTTTGTAGACATCCTTCTTTGACTTTGCAATATGCATTTAAGGTTCCTCCATGTCTTTTTGTGGCATTCATTGCTCATTTCTCTTTATTGCCTAATAATATTCCATTGTATGAATATACCAAGATTTGCTTATCCATTCACCTATTGAAGGATATCTTCGTTGCTTCCATATTTTGGCAAATATTAATAAAGCTGCTGTTAAACATTTGTGTACAGGTTTTTGAATAGTGTGTTTTCACCTCATTTGGGTAAATATCCTTGAGTGCAATTGTTGGATTGTATGGTAAGAATATGTTTAGTTCTGTAGGAAACTGTCAAATTGTGTTTCAAAGCAGCTGTACACTTTTGTATTCCCACCAGCAATCAGTGAAAGTTCCTGTTGCTCCGCATCCTAACCAGCCTTTGGTATTGTCAGTGTTTTGGATTTTAGCCATCCTAATAGATTTGCAGTAGTATCTTGCTTTAATTTGCAATTCCCTAATGATATTTAATGTTGAGCATCTTTTCATATGTTTATTTGCCATCTGTATATCTTCTTTTGTGAGGTACCTGTTTTTAATTGGGTTATTTGTTGAGTTTTAAGAGTTATTCATGTATTTTGGATACAAGTCCTTTATTAGGTATGTGTTTTGCAAATATTTTCTCCCAGTTTGTGGCTTATCTTTTCATTTTCTTAGCAGTGTATTCTGTTCTTAATTTTAATAAAGTCCACCTTACCAATTTCTCTTTCATGGGATGAGTTTGGTGTTGTACCTGAAAAAAAGTCATCACCAGACCCATGGCCACCTTGATTTTCTTGTATGTTATCTTTTAGAAGTTTTATAGTTTTGCATTTTACTTTAGATCTTTGATCCTTTTTAATACTTGTGAAAGGTGTAAACTCAATTTCTATTCAACTCTGTTTTTGCATGTAGATATTGATTTAGCATAATTTTTTTTGAAAACCTGTCATGCCTTTTTGATGTCCTCTTTCAATGGAACCATGCTCAAGTGTGAATCATGATTATTAAAATAAGAAACCTGAGATTATTATCATTATTTTGACTTAATAGATTTTAAAAATAGTTTAGGAGGTAGTATCATATTGAGTAAGAGCTTGGACTCTAGAACAAATCAGTTAATTCAGATTCTAAATTTTCCATTTGTTAGCTGTGACCTTGGACATGTTATTTAACTGCCTCAGTTTCCTCATATATAAAAACTATTCTTCTGCTAAATGAAAAATATGTAATATAAAGCATTCAGTATAGTCTATTGCTTATGTTACAGTTATGGAAGGTTATTAATAATAATAAAGAACCCCCAGATGTTTTATGTATTTTTCATTCACTAATCTCAGTTACTTTATTCCCTGCATGGTGTAAATTCTAGGGAAATAATAATGGTGATTAATCTAAATGAGAATAAACAATACGCTTGGACTGTTCCTATTGTTATTAATGACTTTCTGGCAGAAGCAGATTTACATAAGGGAGTTTAATGACTTACCTAGACTAATCATCATTTAAAGAGCATAAAATGTAAAATACTGAGTGCTTATTACTTCATTCTACATGCTCAGTGTTTTCTAAACTTAGTAAATATCAAATAGCTCAAGAATAAAGGTTATATGTAAAACGTGATGATGAAAGAAGAGCTGTGGTGTTTCATAAAAAAAATACTTTACTTCTTTGCATGTGATGTATTACACACTATCCACTTGCTTATATGTTTAGAATAATTTATTTTAGGTTTTGTTTGAGTTAATCTTTCCAATAAGAATATGAGTTCTTTAAGGTAATGTGTCTTCAGTTCTTCAATGTCATAGAACTTCTAGATAGAGAAATGTATCTTTCTTAATTGCTATGGATAAGCTATTACTTTAAAGATATTCTTTTTCCTTTATCTTACCATTTGATCCTTTCTTCCAAAGAGTAGATGAAGAAACTATTTACAGTATAGTTAAGAAATGCTTGCCTATTTTTAAAGTTAGGACTGAGTAAGATAGAGGGATAAGCAAGGGATCTTTAGGGCAACACCCTGAGTAAAAGCCAGGCAGTTTTTTTTTTTTTTAATTGCTCTAAGTAATTGCTAGTGAATAATGGATATTTCTATACTTCTATATTCAGCATTTCTGTATATTTAGTAAAAAAAAAAGATATTGGAATGATAATTGTTTAATGTACTGATATGCTATCCTGCTGAGTTACAAAGTTTTGAGTTTTGTCAATTAAAGCAGATTTGGTTTTTAGGTTAATTTTATTTCTTTGGTAAGGAACTTGTAAATGTGTCTTAACAGTGATTCTAAAACTTCTATTGAGACATTCTATTATTCTGATCTCTGTGTAACCTATTCCTTTCCTAAAACTGCTACATGACATGGATTTGTTTCTTGAATTAAATCTTTATTCTCAGAGTCATTTGGCAATTAAATGAGTCATGGTACCCTTTACCTTAGGGTACTTTAATTGGTGATACCTTGAGGATGTTTAAAACAAAACATCAAAATAAAACAATTACAACAAAAATTAATGATTGGAATTAGTTCAATAACAAATATTTTAATGAAGATATTTTCTGAATTATCAGAATAAACTAGTGTTTATATTTTTCTTATATTTTTGTGCTACATTAAAAAAAAACAAACCCAAGACACTTTTTTTGGCAAGTTGTATCTGATACCGGTTTCAGTCATTTAACACATCATATAGAGTGCCAACGAGCTACATATTGTGTGGAATAGACACTTTTAAAAGTACATTTTATTCGTGATAAAAATATTCAACAAATGAGGAATAAAAAGGAAGTTCCTCAACCTGGTAAAGAGTATATGTGAAAATACTGTGAGCTAACATCATACATAATGATGAAAGACTGTATGCTTTCCCCTAAGATTAGGAGCAAGATAAGGATGTCCACTCTTGCCACTTCTATTGAGTGTTATTTTGGAGGTTCTAGCTAGGGCAGTTCGTCCAAAAAAAAAAAAACAAACCCAGAAAAAACAAGGATATCTGGATTGGTAAGAAAGAAGTAAAACTATCTCTATTTGTAGATATGTATAGAAAGTCCAAGAAATCCACTATTAATCCACTATTACAGCTAATAAATGAGTTTATTAGCAACATAGATAAACAGTGTATAAAAATAAATTGTATTTCTGTACAGTAGAAATGAACAAACTGAAAATGAAATTAAGAAAATTCCATTTATAGTAGCATCAAAAGAAATAAAATACTTATAAATTTAACAGTAAGTTTAATAAATTGTCTAATAAATTAAACAAAAGAAATTCAAAACCTTGTACTCTGGAAATTACAAAACGTTGTTTTTAAAAACTTTATTTAAATTTTTTGGTAGGTGAGGGAGGTAATTAGGTTTGTTTGTTTGTTTATTTATTTTAAATGGAGGTACTAGGAATTGAACCCAGGACCTCGTGCATGCTAAGCATACACTCTACCATTGAGCTATATATCCTCCTCTAATAAAATGTTGTTGAAAGAAATTAAAGAAGACCTGAATAAATGGAAAGACATTTCATGTTCATGAATTGGAAGACTTAATATTGTTTAGATGCAGTACTCCTAATTGATTTGCAGAATTAATGCAATCCCTGTTAAAACTGCCTTTTTTTTTGTAGAAATTGATAAGGTGACACTAAAATTCATATGGAAATACAAGGGATCTTATATTAGTTTTCTAGGGCTTCCAAACAAAGTACCAAAAACTAGGTGGCTTGAAGCAACAGAAGTTTATTGTCTCACAGTTCCAAAAGCTAGAAGTGCAAAATCAAGGTGTTGGCTGGGCCATGCTCCTTCTGACAGCTTAGAGAAGAATCTTCCCTTGCCTCTTCAGGTTTCTGGTGTTTGTTGACAGTCCTCTGTGTTCCTTGGCTTCTTGATGTATCACTCATTCACCTTGAATGTTTTTTCCATGTGTGTCTTCACATTGTTTACCCTCTATGTGTTTGTCTCTGTGCCCCAAATTTCCTTTTTTCTAATGAGGACACAAGTCACATTGGATTAGAGTCTACCAGAATGACCTCATATTAACTTGATTACTTCTGTAAGGACCCTATTTCTAAACAAAATCATATTCTGAGAGTCTCAGGGTTAGAATTTCCATGCCTTTTTTGGGGTATCCAGTTCAATCTGTAACAGCCCCTTAATAACCAAAAAAAAAAAAAAATCTTGAAAAGAAAAGGAACAAAATTGGAGGACTTAGACTTTGCAATTTCAAAGCTTACTACAAAGCTACAATAATCAAGACATTGTGGTACTAGCATAAGGATAGACGTATAGATCAATGGAATATATTTGAGAGTTTAGAAAGAAACCCCTACATTTGTGGTCAGTTGGTTTTGAAAAGATTATTAGTCTTTTCCACAAATGGTCTGAGATAAATGGATAACTACACGCAGAAAGAAGTTGGACCTCACACCATATATAAAATTATCTCAAAATAGATTCAAGACCTGAATGCAAGAGCTAAAACTTTAAAACTCTTAGGATAAAATAGGAGTAAATCTTTATGACCTTGGATTAGGCAATGGCTTCTTAGATATGACATCAAGAGCACAAGTAACAAAAGAAAAAATAAATAAATTGAACACTATCAAAACCAAAAACATTTATGTTTCAAAACACCAAGAAAGGGAAAAGACAATCCATAGAAAGGGAGAAAATAATTGCAAATCATGTATCTGATAAGGAGCTTTCATCTAGAATATATAAAGAGCTCTTATAGTGCAATAACAAGAAAGACAAGTAACCCAGTTAAAAATTGACAAGACATTTCTACAAAGGAGATAATGCACGTGGTCCGTAAACACATGGAAAGTTGCTCAACATCATTAGCCATTAGGGAAATCTAAATAAAAGCTGTAACAAAATACTACTTCACATCTGCTAGGATGGCTAGAATAAAAAAAAGTCAGGTAATATCAGGTGTTCGTGAGGATGTGGGTAGATTGGAACCCTCATATACCTCAAGTGGAAGCGTAAAATAGTGCAGCTGCTTCAGAAAGCAATCTGGTGGTTCCTCAAATGGTTACACATTACACTCCAGCAATTCCACTACTAGATATATACCCATATGTTTGTGTATATGAATGTTCATAGCTTCATTATTCACAGTAGCCAAAAAGTAGAAACACCCAAATGTCTATCAGCTGATGAATGGAGGGAAAAATGGGGTCTATCTATACAATGGAATATTACTCAGTAATCAGCCCCTGCCAAATGTAAGAAATCAAAGTACCTCAACATGGATGAACCTGGAAAACATTATCCTAAGTGAAAAAAGCCAATCACCGAAGACTCCATGATTCTGTTTGAATGAAGTATCTAGCATAGGCAACTCTGTAGAGATAGAAAGTAGATTCATATTTCCCTACAGCTATCAGAGATGGAGGGATTGGGGAATGACAGCTAAGGAGTGTAGTTTCTTTTTGGTGTAATGAATATGTTCTGAAATTGATTGTGATGGTGGATGCACAAGCCTGTGATTATGCTAAAACTCACTGAACTGTGCACTTTAAGTGGGTGAATTGTATGTTATATGAATTACAACTTAAAGCTGTTTTAAAAAGCACACTCCAGTTCATACTGTCATAAGGCCAGGGGCAGTTCATTGTAGGGAAACATACATGCATGAGTATTAAATAAGAGATGCTATAAAATAGAAATACATAGGTTATAGATCAGTGTTGTTCAGTAAAAATACATTGTAAGACGTAAAGTTTTCTAATAGCCGCATTAGGGAAATAAAAAGAAATGGATGGAATTAACTTTAGTGATATATTTTATTTAACCCATTATATAAAAATACTAACATTTTAACATGTAATACATATAAAATTTGTTGAGGTATTTTAATTCTATTTTTTATACTAAGTCTTCAAAATCTGTTATATGTTAAAGCATGTCTTGTTTCATTCTAACCACTTTCAAGTGTTCAAAAGCCTCATGTAGTTGGTGACTGTTGTATTGAACAGCACAGGTAGAGATAGACAGTGTGACTCCAGAAGAGAAATAATCATTGTAGTTTAGAATGGTTAAGACAGGTCACAGAGGAGATAGAACTTCAGTTTACTTTGCTCATTCATTTATTTATTGATTCAGTTATTTAAGAAATTTTGAGCTCTTACTGTCTATGAAAACTGGTGTAAAGTGCAGACTGTTTCTCTCTTTGTGGACAGTACATTAAATAGTTAATTATACAATTATTTAGTTAGAGTAGGTTTCTTAAGAAGTAGTTATTGGAAAGAGTATATGCTTAGAGTTAATTATTCTCTGAAACAAAGGATGATAGGTAACTGCGTTGTGCGGTAGTGAAAGTAAGTGAAATATGATATGCCCAACAATGAAATTGTTGTCAAGTGTTTCATAAAGTCTATTTTTCTCTTTCTCTCCTCCCTCTTCTTCCTCTGTTTCTTGTTGAACGTATGCATTGGGGCATGGGGAAAAGAACCTTAGGACACAGCAGAATCACAAAACGAGAGGGCTTAACCAGGGACTCAAATAAGCTCTTACCTTCCTCTTTTATCCTCAGCGTTCTTTCACTAAGGGTCCTGCTTCCTGAACCTAGAACTCCGGTTTGTACTATTTTTAGTGCTAAAGCCTTCCTAACCAGTGTTAAATAGGGTTTTTGTGGGCTGGATTAAGAATATAAGTTATTGCTTTTTCTGTATATTTTAATCTGTTTCATTCCAAACAGTTGTTCTGTTAGTGAAAATTTGAAACTCTGCTGAATTAGTTATTGTCTCTTGTTTGTTCAGATTAAAAAGTGTTCTAGAAATATTTTGAGAAATGTTGAAATAAAGTTATTTTATAACTTTTTCCAAAATTCAGACCTCCCATTACATTTCTGAGCATTCTGGTCGTTGTAATTTTTTCATTCTAAGGTGTCTTGAAACTTTACCATATCCTTTTCCAGTAAGTATTATTAAGTCTAGTTAAATATTAAAGTTAGTTACTATATTATGTTTGAGATGAGGCATTGTGGGGACAGTTACTATTGTATGTTGAATACTGGTTTTCGGTTGGGCAGATCTTGCTTTTCTATGTTAGCTGTATGGTTGTGGGTAAATCCATTCATTGATTTTTGATTCATTTGAAAGATATAGTTTGAATACTTAATGTGGTTAGGACATTATTTTTGTATTTACTTATTTACAAATTGTGATAAGTGCTTTGAGAAAGAACTGGTTATAGTGAGAGGATAATAACATAGGAAAATTCCTTTGATAGGATGGTCACAGAGAAGGAACTGATATTCAAGCTGAAACCTAAAGGATAAAACGAGTTGGCTAGTGGACTAGAAAAAATGTTCCAGGAAGAGGAAATATGTAAGAGTCCTGTGGAGGCAGAGAGCTTTGTGTACCCAGTAAATTGAAAGAAGCCTAGTGTGATTGAATGATAGGTGGGTAAGGGGAAGAATGAGATGAGAATCAAATCAGATCTAGAAGATTCTTTTAGAGCATGTTGAACCCTTTCAAATTTTTAAATCAGAGGCACGAGATAGACAGGTGTAACAATGAAGAGGGAGGTGGACTATAAGGGTCTCCAGAGGTTGAAAGAGTGGTCTGGGCTACAGAAATAAATTTGAGAACCAATAACTCTCAAGTGATAATCGTTTAAATACCATATATTTAAAGTTCTAGGGATATGTAAGATCCATTTGGGGAGTGTATAGAGACAGAAGAGAAGGGGATCTTGGACCAAGCCCAGAAGGACTCCAACACTTAACAGGTTTGTAGAAGAGGAACCAGAATAAATAGGAGTGCCTCAATTGTAAGCAGGGGATAGGGGGTTGAGGGGGTTGTTTATTTTTGATTTGGATAACCAAACCTCTGGATGACCAGAGGTCCTGAAATGACAGTAGGGAGCAAGGAGGACATTATTTTGAGATGCATAGAGAAATTGAATAGCCTCAGTCTCATGGGATTTATGAAAGTAGTGTCCTTGGGGAAGTAATGTTTTCCTTAAGGCTGGAAGATGGAGTTCGCTGATCAGAGTAAGAATTCAGAGGACAGTGTAGAAGGGGTAGGTTGAGAAATTGACTAACACAGGGAAGATACATAGAGAATATATAGAGGGGTGACAGTTAACGGCAAATGAGAGAAGCTTGCATTTCTGGTGAAGACTTAGGTAAACAAGTATATGGGGTGTGATAGATTTAGTCTTTAATGTTTCTGGTTGGCAGGAGGGATCTAGGGCCTTAGTGGTGTAATTTGGATGATTTCAAGTAGTTTGTTGGAGAAGGAACAGGTTTTTGGCAAGGTAAATTGTCTTTAGTAGGTTCTAGTTGTGGTATGGTGAGGCTCTGGGCTGGCATCTTCAATTCTTTCACCTGTTAAATAGTAATACCTCATTGATTGTTTTATGATTTAAATGAATATTCACAGAGTGGTTCATAAAAATTGAATCTGAATACAGATAGCATCCTTTAGGAAATCTTTTATATATACGTCACAATAAGTCATGATTTATCCAGCTTATTTTTTTGTCACTCTTTTCTGTATTGAATATAAGATTGAAGAATAAACATTGACTATGAGTGAGGCACTTAATCCATGTCTTCTTAATGCTATTTATACTCAATTTTAGAACTAAGGGTAAATCATTCAAAAAGTAGATATTTGCTCATTTTTACTTTAAACAGTTCCTTAAATAAGCATATTTGGATATTTTAAAACCCAGTGAAGAGATGTTAGATTATAACAGTAATACTTATATGAAGAGAATTTTTTTTAGAACTTTAAGCAAATTCATCTTTAAAAAATTTACATGCTCAGTTGCAGAGAATTTGGAAATTACAAAGAGGTACAAAAAAGAACATAAAAATTTACCTATATTCTCACTATCTAGAGAAAACTTTATTTTTTGATGTGCTTGTCTTGTGTAACCTTTTTGTCAAAATTGGATCACACAATATATAGCAGTTTGTAACTTGCTTTTTCATGTAATCTTGTATCATGGATATTTTCTTATAACCTTAGATATTCTTTGAAAATTAATTTTAATGGCTGTTTATATTCCATTCACTGTGAGCATTATCATATTAACCTAATGATTCTCTTATTTTGGAGCATCTAGATTGGTTCCAATTTGTGAGATATATATATATTGCTTCAATGAGTATGAATGTCTGTATAAATCAATCGTTTTCTCAGTTTCAAATTACCTTTTTTCCACCATATTCTAGAAAAGGAAATACTGGGTCAAAGGGTAAGGCTTTGTTGTTGTTTGTCATTGTTGATGTTTTTAAGGAAAAAATACTTAATCAAAATAGGATTTCATGTTTAAGAGTCAATATATATGTTATGTATGTTTGTGGGTATGACATTATTTATTGCTGAGTTCCAGTAGTGGTTGGTTTGTGTATGGATTTAGAGACCCCTTTGCAATAACCAGTTCTTATAGGATCTCTTTGGCTCAAATGTTGATAACTACTCCTGGAGATATAAACCTTTAGTTCTTTCCCACACCTTATCTTTCACTGCTCTTGCTTCATTTCAGCAGATACCTTCTCATTGCCCCTAACAAGTACTCCTTCTTTATTCAGTGACCTTTTTTCTAACATTCTTGCTTGATATTTGGAACAGTTTAAACAATTTTAAGGTATTAATTTTCAAACACTGAAAATAGAAGTATAAAACTGATAAAACCTTTCTAGAACTCAGTAAGAGCTAATCATGTTTGAGGATGCCTAGTTTTATTGTATCCTTATTAACATTGAGTGTTTATTTTTTATTTTTTAATATTTGCTAATTTGCTTGGTGAAAATGGTAGTATACTTGAGGGTGGAAAGAGTGACTGAAATAATAAGATCTTTCTTTCCCATCCTGTAACTGAATAAAAATTGGAAGGTGAATATTGGGCCATAACACCTAGTGTTTGATATTGATCTTCTTCATCTGGCTGCCATGAAATTATATACCTTCAGAACTGAAAGGGATCTAAAAGCTCCTATTTATTCAATCCTTTAAGTTTACACATGAGGAAACTGAGGTCTACAAAGGAGGTTCCCTTAACTTTTCCAAGATCTTAAGCCAAACAGTGGTACAAAAAAGCTTGGCTTATTTTTTCATAACTAGTCTGTTGGTTTTTCCACAAATATCCCCTGCCCCCTCCCACCTTGTAGGTAACTAATTCTTTTTCTGTTTGGATGCCTGATAGAATCTTTTTTTATCTTTTAGTTTAACCAAGATACTTCAAATCATTCTGAGTCAGTTCTTTCTGATGTACAACATAACTTTTTGTCCTGCAGATACAGTTCGCTCAATTTCAAGGAAATTTGTATCTTTGAATAGTTTTCCTGTTTATGTGTTGGAATCCATTCTTGGAACAATAATTATCATTTTTGTTCTCCACGTTTATTATCTTCTCCAGAATTACTTTAATCTCTTCATTGATTCCCTCTGCATTATTGTGATTCTGTTTCCTCCCTGTGTTAATTTTCACCAAGTCTCTTCTATTCTTTGTTGTTTGTGGTTTATTTATTAGATCTATGGTTGTTTTGCTAAGCTAAGACACAGACTGAGAACTATGGTAGACTGAAAAATAACCCCCCAAAGGATATCCATGTCAAATTCTAGCAACCTGTGAATATTACCTTACTTGGAAAAAGGGGTTTTGCAGATTGCAGGTAAATTTAGGATCTTGAAATGACATCATCTTAGATTGTCTGGGTGGGATCTAAATCCAATTGATAAATGTCCTGAGATACACAGAAGAGAGCACATGCACAGAGGAGGAGGCTATGTGACTGTGAAGACAGAGATTGAAATCTTGTGTCATGAGGCCATGATTCAAGTAATGTGGACAGGTACCAGAAACTAGAAAATGCAAGCAGTGGATTCTCTTCCACAGCCTACGGAGGGAGCATAGCTTTGCTGACATCTTGATTTCAGGCTTTTGTCTTCCCAGATTGTGAGAGAATAATTTCTGTTCTTTTAAGCCACACAATTTGTGATAAATTATTACTGCAGCCACAGGAAACTAATACAAAAACCAAAATAATTTTACTTGTTTATCTTTCTGTTGTTTTATGACCTTATCTTTGGACTCTTGTTTTATTTATTTCATGTTCTTTTTTAAGTTCTGTAGGTAGTACTGCACTCTTGGAAGAAGGTTTTTTTTTTTTTCCCCTGTTCTTCCAGATAAATTCTTGATTTGGCTTTTGCATGTTTTTCCTGTAGTGTTTTTGTGTCAGTTTTTAAAATTTTATGTTTGAGTTGGACAGCTCTTTCTTACTCCACTCTTCTGTAGCCTGAGGGGTATTAGTTGCTAGGTAAATGGGGCAGTCTCCTAGCCATTGCAGTCCTTCCTGAATGTCTTTTCCACCACTAAGCCATGGGTATATTCCACTTTTGGGGACTTCTGTTTTTTTCCTCAGTTTAGTGCAATAACTTGGAAAATGTTGGCCTTTCTGCCTTTGCTGAGGTTAACAGGTGACGAGTAGAGGGTTTTTAGAGTAAAAAGCATTAGCTGCAGACTTTCCCTGAACCCTCCCTCCCCTACCTTACCACCCCTGCTCCATAGCTGCCTATGGCATGTTCATGTTCCACTTTATTTACCATATTGAGTAATATCCTAGAGAATTCTCAGTATTTTGTCTTTTTTACCATTTTCCTTCAGAATTGCTTTTAGAAGTATGCGCAGTGTTAGGTGCCATGCCCTCTGCTTGTGGCCTCAGTATTCTGTGTTTTACCTTGACCTCCCCTCTTAATGTGGTTTATTTCTCTTATTTCTCTTACTGTTTGGTTGGTCATGGTGAGTTTTTGATAATTTTAAAAAATAATTTTTTTCTTTGTTACTTACTGGGAGAGAAACAGTGATGATACTAATTCACTTTCTCAACTTAGATGATAAATTTTTAAATTAGAACAACGTAGATGTTTTATTTTCACTGATAGTCATTGTTTTTCTAACTTTATGAATTAACTGCTTGATTAGAAACCAGTTCTCAGTAACATCGGTTTCATTTAAAATATCTGAAAGCTTAAGTAGTCAAATTATTTCTCTTAGTTTGCTGTAAAGCCCATGTGGGAGAGAGAGTGGATCTTTCTTCAGATAACTGTTTTTGACTTGCAATGAATAGATGCTGAGGTATCAGACAAGAAATCATTTAATTAAATCTAGTGATACTAAAATGGCCTACAAAACTGCATAGTAATACAGCTCCCGGACTCTTCTCCAATCTCTCCATTCTTGTTTTCTCACTGTGCTTTAACCACACTGCCTTGGGCTTTGGGTGCCCCTCCTCGTAGGGAGTCTGTATTTTCCTACCGTAAAGTTCACTTGTTCAAATTGTACAGTTCATGTATTTCTAGTGTATTTACAGGGTTGTGCAGTCATCACCATAATCTAATTTTAGAACATTTTCATCATCCCCCAAAGAAATCTCTTACCCATTAGCAGTCACTCCGTCGTCTCTTTCCCATCTTCCTCCCCAGCCCTAGGCCACCACCAGTTTACCTTATGTCTTCATAGATTTACTTATTCTGGACATCTCATATAAACAGAATCATGGAATGCATTATCTTTTGTGACTGACTATCCTTTTATTCCCATATTTTACTAAACTCCTTCAATGCTTTCTTTTAACATGCCTTTATTATCTTTCCCATCCCATTGTCTCCTTCCCCCTTTACACTTCAGATTTCAGCCAAAATATATCACTTTCTCTAGGTGACCCAACCCTGTTTAGAGTCTAGATCCTTCATTATGAGCTTGATTGCATCCTGTAATTCTCTTTAATATACTCTTATCTCAGTTATTATATAACTGGACTTATTTGTATAAATAATCTTTGCTTTTCTTACTAGGCTTTAGGTCCATGAAAGCAAGGAGTTTGTTACTGTTGATTTTTCACAGCGTAGTCTAGGAAGAGATAAATGCTTGAATGAATACATTCAGATACTCAACCCAATGGGAGGAGGGAAGTTTTCAGAGAAGAGGGGGAGGGTGTGTATGTGTATTAACTCTTAATGTAATGGGGGGAGGGTATAGCTCAGTGGTAGAGTGCTTGCTTACCATGCATAAGGTCCTGGGTTCAATCCTCAGCATCTCCATTAAGAAATAATTAAGTAAGCAAACCTAATAACACCCCCCACCCCCCCAAAAAAGTACAGGAAAAAAAAACCCTCAATGTAGCAGCACTACTCATACTTGAAAATGTAAGCTGAAAATTAGAAAATTAGTGGTTAATTAGGCTTTGTATATGTGTATTGGGTGTAAGAATTGTCTATTATACTCCCAGAAATGTGAATCTGGAAAATTTATTCTTAAGGGAAAACTTAAGATGTCACTGCCAGGTTACTTTCTAGAGTCTATTTATGTTATTGGCTAAATTATCTGGAATATTTACCCTACCCAGGAAGTAGAATAACCCAACTAAAGTATTCTCTTTTTTATTTGGAGTCAAATATTTCAGTTTTCCAAGGACATTTGTAAATTATAAGTCCTACTGTCTACTTGAGACACCGTTTATTGCAGTTTGGTGTTGCTTCACTTGCTTTAATGGATATATTAATGAAATTGGCAAGGTTCAGCCCCTGTTACTGGCCTCTAAGGTCCACCATTTCTTCTCTGTCTGTCATGGTACTTGGATTGTTCGGTACATTTGTTCTCTTCTCCCTTAATATTTACTTGCTCCTTTTTGTATAATGCAGGTACCTAGGACAGAGGTATGTGACTATGGGTGGTGTGTATGGGGTTCTCAAAGATAAGGGAAATAGTATCATTCTTGATGAGACTTAAAGTAACACTTTAAGAGTAGTAGTTTAGATGGCTTTCTGTTGACCTCATTGATCTATAAGATTATAAGTAGAATAGGTCTTTACCAAATCAAATCTCTGAAGCCTTAAACTCTACTTACTGTGGAGTTCTTCTATGGGTACATAGTTTCAGTTTTTATAATGAAGTTAGTGAAAAAGTATGATGGCTCTACAGATACTTACTTTATAACTTCTACTACAATGTATCTAATCTGTGAAACATGTATGTACACAGAATGGGGGGCTGTATTGGATGAAGTCTTGGAGGGAATCAAGTCAGAAAAGTCTTCAGTACAATTTTGGCCCTATTATTTGCATGTATTCACACCAGAATGTTTTTTTACAGATTTTTTTGAACTTCATTTCCAATTGAAGTTAATTTCATAATCTGGATAGTGGTACTTTTCCTGTTTGGCCGTTTCTTAGAAGCAGATTGATGTATTAGTAACAGAGCTGACACTTCATGTTAGAACAGCTGTTTTAATGTGGCCCCTCTCAATAGTTTGTGATCTCCAGTGAGTTTTCTTAAATTCCTGGAGCCTGAGTTTCCTCATCTGTGGGATGGAAGTAACTACATGCACTTAATAGGATTGTTAAGATTAAGTATTTTGTGAAGACAATTAGTAAGATTCTTAGCTCTATTATGTTATAGGAAATACTGAGCCCAGGTTTTAAATAAATACTTAATTCAGATTTCATTAATAAATATATTCTCTTTGAATAGAAAGCTCCATGAAGGAAAGGGCCTTGTCTTACTCATTTTGGGGGACCCTAGTTCTTAGCATAATACCTGTCTCGTACACAGATAATGCTTATTAAACATGCAGTGGATTAATCAGTGACAGTGTATTTGAACCAAACATTCTACTGTATTTTCTTTCCTTTTCTGTCCTCAAAATTTTTGAAACTTCCTGTCAGTCTACTGTGTGCTATTAATAGGAGAGAATACTTAGAAAATAGAAAGGATGTATGTAGCATAAATACATGTGAGAATTAATATTTTATAAAGCCACACACAGATGATTTATTAAAACACAAGTACTTGAAGTGTAGGATTGCATCTCTCTGTCTCTTCCTGTCATTTTAAATGGAACTCACTTTTCCACTGATGTAGAGTATGTATTCCAATGCTTCTGCAGATTGTGGAGGTAGGGTATAAAAAAGGAATTTAGCCAGCAATTACCTAAACATAATATTTTATGTGTATTTTCACCCCAGTTTATACAGAATAGTCTTAGTCTTTGAACAGACTGTGTTCTAAATGTTCGCCAGTTGTGTTGGAACTTAGAGCATAATTTTCCATTGAAAGTTTCGTAAATATGTAAAATAAAATTAGGTTCCCAGGCTATCCTATAAAAGCCCAGCTAAGCCAAAATTAGCTCAGGTATCTATATATTACAATGAAGAATAATAGAGAATAATAATATTTTCTGTATTATATTATTACTGAACAATAATTAAATCTAACCCCCACCTAAAAATTAGTTTTACAAAATTCTGAATGCTATTACTACTAGATTGATAAAGGGATTTAATATGAGGGAGATGAGTAGAGATTATGGGAGGCTGACAGATCTTTCTGGATACTTTCAGGAGCTTTCTAGGTTGATGACAACTGGCTTTTCAACTCATGGCTTTACTTTTCTTGATACTGGTGTAACAAGAGCAAAAGTGCTGCCCTTTAGACCAGTTGTGGTTAAGGTTGGTTTTCTAGCTCTTGAGTGGAATGAAGAGATAAGGAAGAAAAAGTTCTTTCTGGTAACTAAGATTTTGGAGCGGGGTGGCGAACAGAAGGTGCAGTAACTTAGGACGTTTGTCCTCTGAGGTAGATTTAATTGACAGAATAATGTGAGTTTAAGGGACTAGGGAGAGAGTAAAGCAATGTGAATGATTCCTTTGAGGGGAGAGAGAACATAATAAGAAAGTATGTTGGCTTAGACACCCTTGTGTTGGTCGGTAACTGGGGCTGGGTGTCTTTGGAAGCTGTTTAGGACTGGGAATGAGGAAAAGTATACTACTTTGGTATTTATATATGCATGTATTTCAGAGTTGGTTTTTCATGATGTGGCAGCCACCACCCAAATATTATATACATTTGGGTCATTTTTTAAAAAATAAATTCAGTTATTATCATTATTAAGCAAATGTGCTCTGTTATGTTTAAATGTATGAAAAGTAAAATATTGTGGTTCAGCCAGATCAACAGGAGATTCCTGAAACTGTAATGTAAAGAGATTTGGTCTTCATATTCCTTTTTTGTTTCTTGCTTTGAAAAGTCATGCTGCCCTGCTTTTCCTGTCCCTGATAGTTTCTTATTTAGAATAAACTAGCACCACCACGTTCCCCCCCCCCCCCCCATCCCCGGCAAAAAAAGTTGGGGCAGGAAATGTTCCTTCTGTTCCTGCAAAAGTAGCAGCTGTTTTTAACCAGTGGGTTATTTGTATTCTGATAAATCTGTTCAAGTGTTTAAATGTTTGCTATTAGTTCACTGATTTGATACTCCTTAGGGGAATTCTGGCTCTCATTTTACTTATTTTAGATGATTTGTATCTCAGGCAAAATGAAGCAACTTTATATGGAAGGCATTTTTGCAGTTTATATTAAAATATGTGAGGACACTTACTTAAATGTGTGGTTCTGTTGGCTGAGTTATTTTTATGGATTTATTTTGGAATAGAAATAAATGACTTGGTTCACTTCCATTTTTATAGGCATTGGAAAATGTACTAAACTTGAGAATTGGGTGACCTGGGTTGTAGTTTTCAATATTACAGTATAACCTTAAGCAATTTTGCTTATCTTTTGAGCTTCAGTTCTGTAGTTCAGTATTGGGTCTACCTCCCTCATAGGATTGTTGCCCGGATAAAGTGAGGTAATGGGTCTAAACATGTTATTAAACTATAAAGTGCTGCACAGATAGACTATCTGTGATGATGTTGTGTGGTGATCAGGGGTGGTCCCAGGGAAATTGTTAAATCACTGAGTTTCGTCTTTGCATCTTCTTCTCCGTCTGCTGAGTGACTCAACCTTTTGAGAGATTACAGTCTTGGATCCTTTCATAGGAGGTAGAGGTACTTGTTTTAGTGACTTTCAGACTTTCAGCAGTTTTCAAAGTATAATGGAATCCTGTAGGAATTTGTTCACTTACAAATGAGCACATTTTCTATAGCCTGCTACATGCATAGGCATAAAATGGGATTACAGCAATAAATGTGTGATAAACATGATTGTTGGCCTCCTGGATTGGATATTAGTTGTTAAAGTGTAATTGATAAAGCATACGAAACCAACCTAGAGTAAGAAAATCTGGGAGAAAACACTCCGTGCTTCCCCTCTCCCTTTCACTGCTGTTGGAAATATAACAAAAAATTTTAGGTTAATAACCTCCACTTTAAAATGCATGTTAAAATGTATGTAAATTTGTATGCTGTGCTATAGGAAAAGCAATTTGAATTTAGAAATGGGGATAACTTGGGTGCAGAGTTCAGCAAGACTGAGTGAGCTGTTCCATTGCAGGGATTTGGGTTGTCAGAAGGTAATGTTGAGGATCAAGGGGATGTATGTTGGGCCAAAACCAGATGTAATGCATTAAAAAAAAGTTTCAGAGTGCTGATTTTAGTATTATGCTCACTAAAGACTAGAGTAAAATATATCTGCTTTAGGAGGGCTATGTTTTGGCTTTCTTCTGGATTCATGGCTGCTCAAGATTAAAGTTGCTAGAAGCGTGAGCCCTGGATCAACAAGTCATTGTGTTTTTAAAAGGAATTGTTTCCTTAGCCTAAGTATTTACCATTTACTCTTTCCATCCGTCTGTAGTGTACTATTTCTTCAGTATAAGGTCAATTTCCTTATTAAGAAAAATTTAAATGTGTTATCTACTCTCTCCCCACTTCAAATTGGGCAGTTTGTAAACTGAGCATATAAGCATGTGTAAAACTTAAAGATTCTAATGTTAATTCCTAAAAGCCAAAGCTCTTTACATACGTACTGCAAGCTTTTAGACTTTCATGGGAAATAAACCTGTTCCTGAAATACATCTTGAAAAATAAATAAATAAATAAAAATAGAAAAATAAAATATATCTTGATATTGTTTTAAGTGAGGGCTTAAAACTAATAAAATATTTATTCATTTTGAGTTTGGTTTTACTTTATTCCAGTTCACTTGAGTTAGAAAAAAAGAAAAATATGTTTGACTCCAGTTCAAAAATCGTTTGGGGGATGCTTATTAAAAGTATAGTTTCCTGAGCCCTACTGCAGATTTCCTGAGTCTGTCAGCTGGTGAAATTCTAGAATCTTCATTTTTAGTAAACTCCTTAAATTTACTGTGAGCAATGGTTGCAAATATAAAATGGTACTCAAGGAATGTACTTACATATATAGATATAAACAGAACTTCAGACCTCAGAGATGTCCCCTGCCCAGTTCTTATCCATTGCTGCATATTGATGCTCCAAAGAAACCAGAATTATTTGGAAAAGGATTATGAAGCAGAGTAATTCTCCTACCTGTAAATAAATACACATGTGGCAAATTGGATTATTTGTTTTGGCTTGTTGCAGTGTCTTCAGTAAGCCTCCATTCTGGTTTGCTACTTGTAAGACTTCTGTATACCGTTATCCCTAGGGATTTGTATCTGATCAGTGACACGCATAAGAAATAAAAGCACTGCTTAATGTTTAGCGAGAAGTAGTCATTTCTCAAATCCTAATAGTTCTGCTTGAGTGATTTTTATATAAATTCAAGAGCAAACATTTGCTGAGTACCTGCATTGTGCTGAACCCTCTGCTAATAAGCAGTGGGGAAATGTAAATGATTTAGATAATGTCTGGCTTTCCTAAGAGCTCATAGTCAAGTGAGGGACTTTTAATAATTGTAGAACACTGTGATAAGCACTGTAGTAGGGCATGTACCAGGTGGTGAAAGAGCATAGCAGAACAGAAGAATAATGTTTCTTTTGATAGCCACTGCCAGTAATTCAAAGTTCAGAGGAACTGTAATTTGTCAAGCACTCACTGTGTGGCATGCACTTAAAACACACACACACTAACAAGAACCCCCCCAAAAACAAAAAACCCCTGCTTAACCTATGTTATATAATCATCACAACAACTCTATCAAGTAGCAGCTATCTGCATTTTATAGATATTAAGTGGTAGAATATATGTGATTTAAAACCTTTGTATGACCTCAGGGCCCATGTTAACACCATTATTTCTCTCTTTAAGGACAAAAACTTGACTTTTTTTTTTTAAGAGAAATTTGATGCTTGTTAATCCCATTGGCCTGGTATCTTCCTGTGATTTAAAGTGTCAAATTAGTGTGTTGTCAAGGACTCTATAGAGTCTTTTCTGTCCCATCTTTATCCTCTGCCACTCTGCGTTTACCTTTCATTTCTAGAAGTGATACACAGTGATATATACACCTCCAAAAGCCAGCTCATGTATGACATCTGTCCATTTTGCTTCCCCTGCTTCTCCTTTTGTTTATTCTTTCTATCCCCAAAGGAAATTTAGTAAATTTTTGGTTTGGTTTTTCCAGTTCTTTGGATGGAATCATGTGGAGATTAACTGTGTCTAAGGCAAAAGGCCCTACTAGAAAGATTTTTATCACAATAAGATTACATAGAAATTGCCCTAAAATTTTATCATGCTGTTGATTGTTAGGGTTGATTTGACCTATTCATTTGCTTAGTTGGCATTCCCTTTCTTTCTTCATGATTTTACTCCAAGGTATGTGAGCAGTTGCGCTCTGGCTAGAGCTTCCACATCATAAGGTAGAGCCTCTCTTTCATAACAACAGTAAGTTTATTTTACAATTTGTCCAACTCCGATTTTCTGTGGAACTTAGTTCCTTTTTATTTGTTTTGCTTATTAACTTTTATGTTGCTTTTATGTTTGTAAGCTGCTGTGTTTATTTTGGGGAGAACATCATGCTTTAATAGACATTTCTTAGCCATTTACTTAGGGTGAAGAGTTGTTTAAACTTTAATTTAAAAACCTGAGAATTTGACAGTGGTCAGTGTTTCCCCTTGAGACTATCTTAATCATGCCTGAAAATAAGATTTTCTTTGATTCTTTTGAGTAATTTTTATAATAATATTTTTCAGTAGAGAGTTTGCTATATTGTTGGTAAACATCCAGAAAAATAGCTGTTATTTCTCTTCATAAGAAAGCATAGGCAGAGCTAGCTTCCTAGGATTAATAGGGATTAATCCTATTGTTAGGTTAATAAAAACTTCATAACAATACTTTGTAGCTTCCTCGTAGTCACAGGTGGTATATGCTGGTTCTTTAGGCTTTTGTTGAAGACTTCTAATTTTCTGTTATTTCTACATGGAAACTTTCCTTTTATTTTAGTCAAGTACAGTTGATTTACAATGTTGTGTTTAGTTTCAGGTATATAGCAAAGTGATTCAGTTATATATATATGTATATACACACATATGTATTCACATACACACACACAAACACACACATACATACTTATACACACACACACACACACAGTTTTTCAGATTCTTTTCCATTATTGGTTATTAAGATATTGAATACAGTTCCCTGTGCTATACAGTAGGTCCTTGTTGTTTATCTATTTTATATATAGTAGTATGTATATGTTAATCCCAAATGCCTAATTTGTCCCTCATCCCTTCCCCTCTTTGGTAACCATAAATTTGTTTTCTATGTCTGTGAGTCTGTTTCTGTTATGTAAATAAGTTCATTTGTATCATTTTTTTAGATTCCACATAGAATTGATATAATATAATATTTGTCTTTCTTACTTCACTTACTGTCTTACTTCGCTTACTGTGATAATCTAGGTCCATCCAGGTTGCTTCAAATGGCATTATTGCATTCTTTTTTATGGCTGAGTAATGTGTGTGTGTATGTGTGTGTGTGTGTGTGTGTACGTACACATATATACATACAAATACTACATCTTTATCTCTTCATCTGTTGATGAACGTTTAGGTTGTTTCCATGGCTATTGTAAATAGTGCTACTGTGAACATTGGTGTGTGCCTGTATCTTTTTGAATTAGAGTTTTCTCTGGATATAAGCCCACAAGTGGAATTGCTGGATCATATGGTAACTCTTATTTTTAGTTTTTGAAGGAACCTCTATAGTGGCTGCACCCAATTTACATTCCCACCAACAGTGTAGGAGGGTTCCTTTTTGGAGATGTTATTCTTGAGGTAAAGGAAGAGTTTACAAAGACAGTCATTACTGACTTTTTTCAGTTTATATCAGTAGAATTGTGTATGAACATCTCTAAAAGCCTAGTTAAGAAGTGTCACAGTTACTGCTTTTTCTCAGCTCTGAATCTTAAGAAACAATGAAATTAGAATGTCAATGTCGGATACCTCCAAAATAATTACACATATTTGAAGTGGCCTTTTCGTTTTTGGATGCTCAGTCCGTTTCTGTGTGGATCGTGTTACCCTGTGACATTTGTTCATCTCAGGGAGGATGGGTCTGAGGAGTGACTTAAGAAGACTTTAAAAATGTAACCACAGGGATTGCTCACAGGTACAAACTTGTGTTTGAGAGATTGAAAACTAGGCTGCACATAACCGTTTTGGGATACCCCTAAGGCTTTTGTAAAATTGTATTCTATATTTAATGACCTTCAATGGAGAGTGGTTCTTCTGTTGCATACCATTTTCCCATTGCTTCATGAGGAGTCTTTTGTGGTTTATATATGTAAAATTTATCTATTGTGGTAAAGAGTAGGGAATTTAATTCTGTGTTCAAATTATAGTAGGAAATTTATACCACCAGAGTGAAGTTTAATTGTAATAGTGGATTCTGGGAGTTCTCTGGCCAGAGAGAAGGCCTAGAGCTGAGTTGTTCCCACTGCTTTAATGTTGTTGCTCTTGAGAGACAGAGGCATTGTTTGGAGACCAATTTTACTGTAATTGGTGTGAGACTCACGATACCATGCATTCTGGGAAATTTAATATTAGGCAGAGTGGTGACCTTTTTTAAAAATGAGGCACATTTGTTATGAATTCTAGTTTTTCATTCATTCAGTGAATTTCTAGTTGGTCTCTTGGTAACAATGCTTAAAATGCTGCTCTATTGTTGATATCCTAAGTTATCCAGTTTCTAGTAGCAAAAGTTAAATTGTTTGAACATCACAGAATTAACTTTTTGTATTTTTGTTTTCCATATGCTTTTGTTTAGGGAGAAGTTTCAAAATCTAATGTTGCCAAAGTATTTTTGGAAATAGCTCTTTACCTATTAATAAATGAATAATTAGGAATGAAAACTGTAAAAGATTACTCATTTATTCTCTTATTACTTTGGAGCTGATCTTTTTACATTGTATTTTCAGAAACATTATTTGTTTCTTAAGGATGTAAAATATAGCAGGGATAGCATGAGGCAGGTGAAGAGTTCTATTTGAAAGCTTTATGTTGGACAAGTTCATCTCTCTTGGTCTTACTTTCCTCATTGGCATAGTAATCATAATAAATATGTCCCACCATTTATTATAAGTATTAGAATAGATGAAACAACGAGTCAGAAAGTTCTTTGTATAGTGAAATTTTATATAGCTGTTATTTTATTGCTGAGTTGGCAAATTGCAGTGCCAAATGGTGACATGCTTTTCCTTGGCACACTAGCTGCTGACTGTCCCATGCAGTACTAATGTTCATGCCAAGTCACCCCCAGCGTTATCTTACCATTCTTTACAGATAAGCTGTTTCAGGTCTCTGATGGAACAGTCTGAAGAGCTTGGTGATTTCTGAATAAAAATTCCAGGATATTTGAGACAGAGCCTGAGAACCATTGTTCCTAGTATACCTAAGATTTTCTACTAGTGGGAAGTATAACTGCTCGAAAGAGAATAGAGTAAACCTTTTAAGTTTCTTCCAAGATAGTAAGTTAGTTTTTTAATTCTCTGTTTATGGTTTTTATTAGATGTGCAAGAAGGTAAAACGATTGGTCTTTGTCCACATCCAGTTGTGGTTTAAAATCGAGGCCTCAACAATCTCCTTAAGCTATAGCATCTATAGGACCTGTGTATCTTTCTACTCTGCTTTTAATATTTTTGCAGAATTAATCTTATTTATGCCTCTTCCCATAGACAAATCATGATGCTGGGATAGACATTCACAGGCTCAGTAGCTGAGGCTGAAGAGATGCCAAATACCACTTTTGTGATGAATATCTTTCAAAGCTGGTTCTTGAAGCCTTGAAACCATTTTTTCTGAAATATGAAGATTTTTTAGAAATGCAAGCTGAGGAAGCAAGTAGGGAAAGTCATTACACATGCTTGTATTGCTTAAGTTCTCTTATGGTAGTAAGTACAAAGCTGGGGCTATTGTTTTGTTTATTGAAGTACGGTTACATAGTAGAAACGCATAATTTTTGGTTTTATATACTCCAGACGGTTTTTGTTTTCAATTAAAATTGTGGAGTATAATAGCCGTTCTTAATATGTTAATTTGCCTTAATTAAAAAATGATGATGCTTTGTTTTGTGAATTAGATCTGTAAGATTTTGCAAGCAACTTGTTCAGTGGAATTGAAATTACTAATTCATAGTTCTTAAAATATATACAGAGAGAGGTAATGTAGTTTTGACTTGGATGATACAGGTAAGAGTCAAACTGTTTGAAATCACCTGCTTTTTATTTTCTTTGGGACAGTTGGATATTGTATTCAGTACTTTGGATTTTAATATTTCTGGATCTAACCTTTCTAGATCACCTCACTTAAAGTTTAAGTTTAGAAGATTGTGATTCTATCTTTAGGAGTGCCATAATACAAGATAGGTTTAAAGATAGGTTTATTTTACAAATGAAAAAATAAGTTACAGTAAGTTTATACTCAAAAGTTGTTGAAATTAACATGGCCAGAAACAAAAGTAATATGGAATATTGAGGAGGGGAGTGAAGATTTAGAACTCAGATTAAACTAGGTTTTTAGCAAATATTTTCAAGATTTACTTTACTAGGAAGTGAGGTATGAAGGGAATATTTGAAAGCTTTGAGAACTGCTGTATATGTGTTGACTTGTGCTGGGGTTTATGTGCATTTAAAGCATATGTTGGAAATAAAAATGGTGGTGTTGACAAGATTTGAGTTATTCTTTCTACAGGTGGCGTTGGATTTGTGCTAACTAAGTATCTGTTTGGGTGTTTCACCTTAAAACTAATGACATGCATGTTTAAGATAGCTGGCTGTTATAAAATTCAGACTGCCTACTATTCACCTAGCTATCTTATGTAGGAAACATTTATTGCATTTCTATCTGTCATGAAGGCTGCCATATAAGCAAGAGAGTTCATCAGTTATGGATATTGCTTTCTGGCTTTTGTCTACATTAATACCTCTGTGAACTTAAATGACTGTAAATAATGTTACAGCATGCCTCTAACATTTGGATATTTATTTGTCTGGCAGTTTTATATTTGGTAGGGGAAAAACTCAAACCACTGGAAAATTAATTATTATATTTCTAATCTTTCAAAATGTGAGTTATAGATGAATATGTATTTCATAATCTTTGGTATCTAGGGTTAAATAGTATATTATTTTTCTTTTGTGAGGTTAATATGAATTCAGTTAACATCTTAAAAATAAAATAGCTATAATAGAAGAGTAGCAGAGGGGAAAAAACGTGTAGTTTAGTCAGTAAGCCTAAGGATTTATATTGTACTGAGAACTGGTTTTAGATTTGTCAAGAAAGAAGAAACACAAGTTATAAATTGCTACTTCACAATGATTGTAGTCACTAGAATCTGTGTATTCTGAAATCACTAAAAGTAAAATTTAAAGCTCTTTAAAATTAGGTGCTAGGCTATATACAATGGTTTACAGTAGTTTAAATTCAGAGAACAAGATGATTGTAAACTATGCTCAGTCAAGAAGGAGGTGGCTTTGAGATTAAATTAAAGAGAGTCTTTAGATTGTTACTGGCAGGGAGAGAAGGCAGAAGGTAGTGAGAAGGCCATGAGTAGGCAGAGACTCCATGGCTGCTGAGCTAGTTATGAATGAGGCTCATTTCAGAATGGGTTTGATTTTTCTTAGAAGTTTCCCATCTCTTAGCCCCAAATTAACATTCCCCTGTTTCTTTTCCCTATCTGACCTTTCTTGGACAGATATCACTGTTTTCTTAAAAAGAAGTAAGGCAGAGAAGCAAAAATTCAAAATCTTAGCTTTCTAAAGGCAGGATGGTTTGAATAGAGTTAGCATATGTAGATGTTTTCAGTTGTATGTATCTTATTTTCAAGTAAAATAAGAAAGCCTTGAGGAAAGAATTAGGACCTTTAGAGTTGGAGAGATAAGGTTGTGGGTCTACCATTCGCCTTTTGATCTGGGCAAATATAACATTCTTTTCTTTATATTTAATACAGGAACAGTACTGTGTACTTCATTGGGTTATTTTCATTAAGTGAAATCACATGTATTGACTAAACATAGTGCTTTGTCTACAGAATGACTGAATAAATGGTGGTTAAAATAATTACTTATAATTGAAACAGTTGAAGTAATTCTATGTGATAAACTAAGATGAGCATTTAAAAATAATTTGTACTAAAGAATATAGTTTACTTTGTGTACTTTGGCAATTTTCTCTGCTTAATTCTTTGCAGCTCTCATTTTTCTATCCCTTTTTACTTTTAGGAGACAAGGATGGCAGCAAGGTGACCACAGTGGTGGCAACTCCTGGGCAGGGTCCAGATAGGCCACAAGAAGTCAGCTATACAGATACTAAAGTGATTGGAAATGGGTCGTTTGGTGTGGTATATCAAGCCAAACTTTGTGATTCAGGAGAACTGGTGGCCATCAAGAAGGTATTGCAGGATAAGAGATTTAAGGTAAGACCTTCAGTATTTCATATATTTTGTTGCTGTCAATACATGTAAATGATTATTTTTTCAGTTGTTTCTTTTTGCTTCAAATTTCATTTATGGTGCACATTTTTGTTCAGCTCAACTTCTGTAGTGACTTTATTTTCTGTTGTGTATTTTGTAGAGATAAAATTTACTGAAGATTGCACTGTTAGTTTTAAACTGCTGCTATGAGTGATATATGTATTTTAAATGCTGTGAAGGGTCGATTAAAATTTCTTAATTTCTTATTTTAAAAAAGTGGCCTCTCTCTGCCTTGGGTCTCACTGGTAAAGGAGACCAGAGAAACATTGCCTGTGATAGATCATTTGATACAGTTGACTGTGCTTCTTTTCTTAAAAAATTTCCTTTGAATCTGTGTGATCATTTTTTTCCCCATAACTGACCTTTCTTTGCTATCTTCTTATGTCTCTCTTCTATATACTCATAGAAACCAGTACTTCCCACAGTTTATTTTCATTTTTTACACCGTCTCTTCAGGGGATCCTGTGCATGGATGGTCAGAGAGCATCTCTACATTATGATATAGTGGAACATCAGGAGACCTGGGCTCTAATCAGGGCTCTGCCATTAACAAGCCATGTAACTCTGTTCCCTTCCCTGCTCTTCCCACCTCTGCAACATTTTACTGAGAGTCTCCTATGTGCTAGGAACTGTACTAAACATTAAGGGATATAAAAATAAGAGGTGATTACTGCTCTGAAACAACACGTAGTCTAGTGTCTGTATGCTCCTGAATGTCTCAAACATTCTAGAGAGGTTAAAAAAAATTTCTTAAGTTTAGGTCTTCAGTTGTCTCTCTCCCGAGCATTAGTCCCATGTTGCCAAATGCCTACTGGATCTTGATATCTGAATGTTGTACTGTTGTCTCAAATTGGCAAGGCTTCTGTCTAATTCTGACATATCTTTTAGTCTTAACGGAAATCTTTTCTATTGGTTCCCATTCCTTTTTGCTTTTCCTTCTAACAGTTTTATCATTCACCCGTCATTCAGACTCTTCCATTCTCTCATATCTCGTATCTAGTCATCACCAAGCTTGGTTGATTTTTTTTTTTTCCCCCTCACTGCCTCATTGAGCTATACCTTCTTTCCTTTTCTCATCACTACTGTTTCAGTCAGATCCTTGTTGTTACTTGGTTTAACCACTGGTAAAACTCTCCCACTGATCTTCTCACTTCCAGTCCATTATGCTTGCCAACTTTAGAATAATTCCACAGTTAATTTTGGCCATGTTGTTCTCCTATACACAAATCTTCTCTGGTTCCTCATAGTCTAGAAAATAAAGCCTGCCCGGTTTTAATTGTGCATTTAGGAGCTTCCATAGTCTTGCCATACCTCCAAATACTCAGCTTTTACAAACTGTATATGTTACTGTCCTTGAGATATATTGGTTTCTATGGCTTCTCTGCTTTTATTCAGTTTCCCTTCTACCTCTCCCGTTCTCCTGCTGTCTAAATCCTGGGCATATATAAAGATCCATGTCGGATTCTTCCTTTATGAAATTTCCCAGATGATTCCAGCCAGCCATATGGATCTTCTATTCTAGATTGCTTGAACACTTAATGTTCATAAACTAGGAAATTCCAATTTTTTTCATGACAGGAACTCTATTATTACGTGCATCTCCTGGATACCCACAAATTTAATGTGTTTTTGAATTAGTAGTTGATGATAGCAAATACTTATCAAATCCTTAATATATGCTTAGTAACCTAAGGTTTTTACATGAGTAGTTTTATATAAGCCTTATCATTACTGCTGTGAGGTAGGTATTGTTATTATTTCAGATAAGGAAACCTGCCCACAAAGAGATTATAAATTAACCTGTCCAGGGTCATACAATTAGCAAGTGAGTAGATGGGCAGATACATGAATCCAAACAGTCTGACTCCAGAATGCTTTGTTACATTTTATCTTTGCTATATCAAACTAATATATTCTGTTCAGAAGTATGGTACTTGTGTTCTTCTTTTTCTTGCTTTTTAAAAAAATTGAAATTTTTTTCCTTTAGCATAGTTAAGTTATTCATTTGAAGTGCAGTTTGAGTCATCCGTTTCTATACATATCCCTTTATAGAACTTTATCCCCATTCTTTTTGACTTAAAAAAAATTATATTTTCATTGTGTGAAACACTAACATGGTCCCTAAAGTCAGAAATACACAAATGTTCCCTCTGTATTCCTGGTCTTGTTTCCATTCAGTCTCTAGATAGCCAGTCTTACCATGTTCTGGTTTATTTTTTTCTGGGTTTCTTTTGCCCAAATGAGCTGCAAGTATACCGTTATTCCTTGGTATCCAGGGAGGACTGGTCCCAGGACCCTGCCCCCTGTGGGTATCCCTGTGGATACCAAAAATCTGCGGCTGTTCAAGTTCCTTATATAAAATGGTGTGGTATTTCCATATAACCCAAGCACATCCTCCCATATACTTTAAGTCATCTCTAGATTACTTATAATACCTAAGACAATGTGGATACTATATAGTTGTAAATACTATGTAAATGCTGTGTAAATAGTTGCTGATGTGGCAAGTTCAAGTTTTGAATTTTGGAACATCCTGGAGTATTTTCTCCCCTAATGTTTTAATCTGAGCTTGGTTGAATCCCTGGGGGTCCCTATGGAGCAGAGGGCCGACTATAATTTTCTTGCTTTCTTTTTTACGTAAAATATAATATTGTTAAAGATATTTTGTACTTTACTTTTTCTGTTAACTATGGTTCCTGGAAGTCATTGTGTATCATGTCAGAGATTTTTCTCATCATTCTTACAGCTTCATAGTATTGCAGAGTTGATTCCAACCTTCTTCTATATATGGATACTGAATTTTTTTTCAATATTTTATAATCTCCAAGAAGGCTGTTATGAAAACCTTTGTGCATATGTAATTTTTTTTATTGGATGTATATCTTCAGGGTAAATTAAGAACTAGGACTGCTGAATCAAAGCATAAACACATAGGCAGTTCTGTATGATATTGCTGAGCTTCCCTTCATAAGGGGTTGTACAGATTTGCATTCTCTCCAGTAACAACATATGGATGCCTGTCTATCCACAGCTGACAATATGCATTGATTTACTTTTTCAGTTTTTGCCAGTCTGATGGGTGAGAAATGGTATCTCATTGTAGTTTTAATTTACAATCTTATAAATGTAGTTTTAACATCTTTCTATCCTTTCAGTGGCCATTTTACTTGTTTTTGTGAATGTGTGTGAAAATTGTCCTTTTTTTCTTTTTTTTAGCCCACTTTAAAAATGAATTTTTGATCTTTCCCTCTCAATGCTGAAGAATTCTTTATTATGGATGTGATGTAGTATTATTGCTTTGTGTGGTTTTTTGTTTTTTGTTTTTTGTTTTTTTTTTTTGCCATATAGACGTCCCCCCTGCCTCCATGCAGTCAAATTTGGTGTTCTTTTATCATACCTGGATTTTAGTTGTGATTAGAAAGCCTTTTCTTTAGCTTAAAGAGAAACTCAGCCATATTTTCTAGCATTTGTAATATTTCACTTTTTACATTTAGATCCCTGGTCCATCTGAAGTTTATTCATGTGTATGGAGTTTATTACTATGCATGGTTTGAAATATTGATCTAATTTTATCCTTTGTAAATCATTAATCAGTTGTCTAAGTACAGTTTATTAAAAGGTCTGTCTTTGTTCCAGTGATTTGAGGTGCTGTTGTTACTGTATGCTAAATTTCCACATATACTTGGTCTATTTCTGGACTTTCCAGTTGTGTTTTACTAGGTCATTTGCGTATTTTTATGTCAGTATCACAGTTTTAATTATGCATCTTTATAGTATGTTCTAATGTCTGGTATGGCTAATCTGCCTTTGTAGCTTTTCTTTTTCATGTTTCTCCAGCTATTTTTTGGATGTTTATTTTTCCATATGAACTTTGATATCAGTTTGGCTAACTTCATAAAAAAACTTGTTGATATTTGTAATTGGAATTTCTAAACTGTAAATCAACTTATTAGGGAGTTAAATCACCTATTGATTTGAATTACCAAGGAATAAGAGACATCTTTCCATTTGTTCAAGTTTACTTCTGTGTTTTTCAGGAGTTTTACATATAAAGGATTTTGACATTTGTTGTTAAGCTTATTCTTCCTAAGTATTTTATTGCTTTTGTTCCTATTGTATAACTTTGGTTTTGTTTTCCTTCTGAATGCTAAAAAGTGGCAGGCTGTCTTATAGTATACTAGTTCAGTTATTTCCAATGTATCACTTTTTCTTTGTGGAACTTAAGTATTCTTTGTTCTTCTTCCTAAATATTAACTATTTGCCAAAAAATAAAATTTGATATATTGACCAATTCATTTCTCTTAATTATTATAAAATAGCAACTTTCCTGACAGCTTACAATTCTATAGTTTCACCTCTGTGATTTTAAATAGCTGCTACCTAAGATTGCATTAAATAATTATGTATTTTCAAAACAAGACTGGAATAGGGTCTTCTTGCCCAGTTACGTAGACCAACATTCTGAACCTCTGCTGGTGTCAGTGAGAGGCAGTTTGTTTCAGTGAAAAAACAAGAAGGGAAAGAATGGTTAGAAATAAAAAGAAAACCAAGGGTAATTTTTCCTGCTATATCTAAAGACTGAATTTTTTTTTTGTAAATAAATTTCTAGTGTAATACTTCATTTCAGTGGTGTTTTAGTTACAATTTGAATGCCTTTTTCCTTCTGGACCCATAATACTATGGCAAATTATTTAAATTAAAATTAAGCTACCTCAACTTGCCAGTTTGGAAGTGCTTATGAAAGAAAATGCTATTGTGGTGGTGTTAGGTATAAAGTCCAGCTAGGTACCTTATGTAGGAGACCTTTGATATAAGAGCAGGGAGAAGATTAATCAATCCCCAAAGCTACTGATGATTGTTGAGGCTGGCTTTTCCAATTTGAAGATCAGTAAGCTACATTTTTAATTAATTAGTGATCTTAGCTTCATTAACTATTAATTTCAGTTCTCCTTTGAACTAGTCACAGGTTTCATATATCCTGCATGGTTTCATTTCCTCTGTGGTTGGAATGTGGGGGTAGGGAAGTGAAGTGTCACTGTTGTTCTGTTGTGAATGGAGAGTGATTTGAGCCCTACTTCTAATGTATACCATTTTGAAGAGTGAGGAGAGGTAATGTCTCAGCTCCATCCTTTGCGATCACTCTCTGCATATTCTGGAGACAATATAGAAGAAATAAGACCTTGGTCCACTACTAGTAGTTTTGTAAGCTTGAGCATATCCATTAACTTTATGAGCCTCAGTTTCATCATCTGTAAAGTTGAAATTCTATTACTACAGCAATGCCCTAGTTTGATGCATAAAAAGTTTGGTGCATAAAAAAACTCAGTAAATATTGTGCTCTCTTTTTACTCCATTTACTCATTTGATTTTTGTCTTAATCAAATGAAGCAATGTATTGAGAACATTTAATTTTAAAACTCCTTAAAATTAAGTTCTATTGTTTTTATTTTTAGGCATCTTAATTACTACAAACTGCTATTTATTTTGGACTTTTTCCTCTTTGTTTTGCTTTCTCTTAATTCTATTCTCAGGTACCTAATTATTTGTAATTATATAGCTATTTTAAGTCCTTTGTGGAAAATCTATTTCTTGATAAAATTGACAGACAACTTGAAAGAAATAGTAACCTTTAGTTATGCCATATAGAGCTGTATTCTTTGGGTCATGAAAACTTGTAGTTACCAAGTGTAAAAAAACAGGTTTTAACCTTTGTAGAGGAGATAGAAGATGTAGGAAAAGTCTTAACACTGCAGTGCAGCTCTAAGAAAGTTACAGCAAAACCAGTAGAGAATCATCAGTCCAAGGTTGAACCATTAGAGGAATCCAGTGTCTCCTGGGAAAAGGGCTTTATTAAGTACATCTGCCATGCTGAGTCATTGGCTGGGAACAGTTCGTGGGAAGCTTGGCTTGGCCCCAAAGAAGAGAATGGCTTTGAGAGCTCAGTAGCTGGGACCATTGGTCAATGAAATTTCCTGCAATGGGATATCTGAGAGGCACATTTTCATAGTTGACACACCAAACTTCCTAAGGTAACAGACTGTTTTATGCTACTTTCTCAAGTGCCTATGTAGGATGATTAATAAAATATGTTTTTAATTGAATTGAATTTTCAGAGACTGTATAAAGGTTGATGGGGAAGGATTCTGTTGATTTTGCTTTTAAAATTATATGTAGTTTTATTGCCTCCATTATCCCAGAGAGAAAAAAAGTGGAAGCATGCCATTTGTGGTCCTGAATGTCTTTTTTCTGCCTTTCAGTGATTTGAATGGCTTGAAAGAAAGAGAAATAAAACTTATTAGAAGGCAGCCAGAGCAATTAGGCAAGAAAAAGAAGTAAAAGGCATCCAAATTGGAAAAGAAGAAGTAAAACTGTCACTATTTGCAGATGACATGATATTGTGTATGGAAAATCCATTAAAAAAAAAGCAACTTAGAATAAACCAATTCAGTAAAGTTGCACACATATCTCTTGCATTTCTGTACACTAATAACAAACTACCAGAGAAAACAGTCTCATTAACAGTTGCACTGAAAAGAATAAAATACCTAGGAATAGGTTTGACCAAGGAGTTGAAAGACCTGTGTATTAAAAACTAAAAGACATTAATGAAAGGAATTGATGAAGACACAATTAAATGGAAAGATATTATGTGCTCATGAAATGGAAGAATCAATATTGTTAAAATGTCCATACTACCCAAAACAATCTAGGAATTTCATGCAATCCCTATCAAAATTCCAATGACAGTTTTCAAAGAAATAAAACAAATAATCCCAAAATTTGTATGGAACCGCAAAATCCCCCAATAGTCAGTGCGGTCTTGAGAAGGAAGACAAATTTGGAGGCATCATGCTTCGTGATTTCAAACTATATTACAAAGCTACATTAATTAAAACAGTGTTGTATTGGCATAAAAAAAGACACATAGATCAGTGGAACAGAATAGAGCCCAGAAATAAGCCCATGCATGTATGTTCAAATCATTTATGATGAAGGAGATAAGAATATATAGTGGGAAAAGGACAACCTCTCCAATAAATGATGTTGAGAAAACTGAACAGCCACATGCAAAAGAGTGAAATTCAACCACTGTCTTATAGCATATGCAAAAATTAACTCAAAATGGGTTAAAGACCTAAATATAAGATCTGAAACTGTAAAACTCCTACAAGAAAACATACATGGTAAACTCCACGACATAGGTCTCAGCTGTGATGTTTTAAATCTAAAACCCAAAGCAGAAGCAACAAAAGCAAAAATAAACAAGTGGGACTACATCAGACTAAAAAGTCCCTGCACAGCAGAGGAAGCCATCAACAAAATGAAAAGGCAACCCACTGAACGGGAGAAAGCTAATATCTAAAATATGTAAAGAACTCATACAACTCAGTAGCAAAAACCCCAACAACCTGATTAAAAAATGGGCAATTGACTTGAATTGACATTTTTCCAAAGAAGATGTACAGATGGCCAACAGGTATATGAAGATGCTCAACATCACCAGTCATCAGGGAAATGCAAATTAAAACCACAGTAAGGTATCACCTCATACCTGTGAGGATGGCTGTTATGAAAAAGGCAAGAAGTAACAAGTATTGGCAAGAATGTGGATAAAGGGAACCTTTGGGCACTGTTTAGGAGAAAATGGATGGTGCAAGCACTATGAAAAGCAGTGTGGAGATTCCTCAAAATATAAAAAATAGAATTACCATAGGATCCAGCAGTTCCACTTTTGGATATTTATCTGAAGAAAATGACAAAATACTAACTTGAAAAGATTAATGTACTCCATGTTTATTGCAGCATTATTTACAGTAACCAAGCTATGGAAACAACCTAAGTGTTCATAAATGGATGAATGAATAAAGAAATTGTGATATGTATGTATATGATGAAATAAAATTCAGCTGTAAAAAGGAAATCCTGACATTGTGATAACTTGGATAGACCTTGAGGGCATTGTGTTAAGTGAAATAAATCAGACAGAAAAATAGAAATACCACATGATCTCTTATGTATGAAATCTTTAAAAAAGGAACAGCAATGACAAAAGATTAAGTTCATAGATACAGAGATTGGTGGTTGCCAGAGGTGGGAGGTGGGAGAAAAGTGTGAAGTGCCTGTTCAGGTCTTTTGCCCATTTCTAATAGTTGATTGTTTTCTTGCTGTTAAGTTTAAAGAGTTCTTTGTATATCTTGGATAACAGTGCTTTCTAAGATGTGTTTTACAGAGATTTTCTCCCAGTCTGTGACTTGTCTTTTCATTTAGTGACTTAGAGCAGAAATTTTACATTTTAAATGAAAAACCAAATTTACAACTTTTTCTTTCATGGGTTGTGCTTTTTGGTGTTGCATCTAAAAAGTCACCACCAAACCCAAGGACATTTGAATTTTCTCCCATGTTGTCTTGTAAGTGTTTTACAGTTTTGCCCTTTACATTTAGGCCTGTGATCCATTTTGAGTTAATTTTTGTGAAGGGTGTAAGATCTGTGTTTAGATTCATTTCTTTGCATGTTCAGTTGTTCCAACACTATCAGTTGAAAAGACTGTCCTTTCTCCATTGAAATGCCTTTTTTCCTTTGTCAAAGTTCTTTTGGTTATATCTGGTGGCTATTTCTGGGCTTTCTGTTCTGTTGCAGGGATCTATTTGTTTGTTCTTTCTCTAGTAGCATACTGTTTTTTGTTTTTCTGGGCTCCCCCCCACCCCCCGTAGCTTTACTGTAAGTCTTTAAGTCAGTTAGCATCAGTCTTTTGACTGTTCTACAATACTGAAGTGTCAGCTGTTCGATAGCCACAAAATAACTTGCTGGGATTTTTATTGGGATTGCATTAAATCTATAGATCATGTTAGGAAGAACTGGCATCTTGACAATATTGAGTCTTCCTCTGCATATACAAGATAGGTTTCCATTTACTTAGATCTTTGATTTCTTTCCTCAGAGTTTTATAGTATTTGTCCTGTAGATCTTGTACATAGTTTGTTGGCTTTATACCTAAGTATTTCTTGTTGAGGGGCAGTGGTGTTGGGTACCATTGTAAACTGTATTGTTTTTTAATTTCAAATTTCAGTTGTTTATTGCTGGTACATAAAAAAGCAGTTGACCTTAATCTTGTATCCTGCAACCTTGCTATAATCGGTTATTAGTTCCAGGGTGTTTTCTGTTTTTGATGCCTTGAGATTTTTTACACAGAAAGTCATGTCATCTATGAACAAAGATAGCTTTACTTATTTTTCTTACTTTGTGTACCCTTTATTACCTTCAGTGGGCAGCACGGGGCCATCTTACTGCATTCTGTGCAGTGTTGAGTAGGAATGGTTGAGAATCTTGAGTCTTTATTGCCTGTAAAGTATAGAGTTACCTGTAGAATTTTTGTAGATGTTCTTTATCAAGTTGAGGATGTTTCTCTCTAATCCTAGTTTGCTTAGAGTTCTTATGAATGGATGTTGAATTCTGTCAAGTACATTTTCTACATCTTATAGATATGATCAAGAAATTGATCAGTTTCAGCTACGTTGTCAAATTTATGGGTACAGAGTTTGTTATGATATTTCTTTATTATTCTTTTATTGTCCATGAGATCTGTGGTGATGGCACCTCTTTGCTTTTGATGTTAGTAATTTATGTCTTCTCTCTTCTTAGTTAACCTGGCTAGAGGCTTACCAGTCTTATTGATCTTTTCAAAAAACTATCTTTTGATTTTGCTGATTTTTCTTTGTTGATTTCTCTTCTTAGTTAACCTGGCTAGAGGCTTACCAGTCTTACTGATCTTTTCAAAGAACTATCTTTTGATTTTGCTGATTTTTCTTTGTTGATTTCCTATTTTCAGTTTCTTCTCTAATTTTTATTATTTCTTTTCTTCCGCCTAGTTTGGGTTTAATTTGTTCTTTTTCTAGTTTTCTAAGTTGCAAGCTTAGATGGTTGATTTTGGATTTTCTTCTTATTTAATATATGCAATCATTGCTAAAAATTTCCCTCCAAGCACTGCTTCCACTGCATTCACAAATTTTGATTTAGCTCAAAATACTTATTTTCTCTTGAGACCTCTTTGACCCATGTGTTAATTTAGAAGTATGTTGTTTATGCTCCAAATATTTTGGGGTCTTTCTGACTGTTTTTCTGTTATTGATTTCTGGTTTAATTTCATTGAGATCTGAGAGCATACTTTGTATGATGATTATTCTTTTTAATTTGCTCAGGTATGTTTTATGGCCCCAAATTAGTTCTGTCTTGATGATGGTCTATATGAGCTTGAGAAGAATATGTATTCAGCTATTATTGAGTAAAATTTTTCTGTAAATATATTAATTAGATCCAGTGGATTAATAATGTCATTCAGTTCAACTATATTCTTACTGATTTTCTACTTGCTGGATACATCAGTAGCTAATAACTGATAAAGGGATATTGACACCTCCAACTATAATAATGGATTCTTGTCTATTCCTCCTTGTGATTCCACTAGTTTTTGCCTCAGATATTTTGATGCTCTGCTATTAGGTGCATACAAATTAAGAATTGTAATGTTTCTTTGGAGAATTGACCCCTTTTTCATTATGTAATGCCTCCTTTTATCCCTGATAATCATTCTTGCTCTGTAGTCTGCTTTGTCAGAAATTAATGTAACTACCTCAGCTTTCTTTTAGTCTTAGTATAGTATACTGTCTTCTTTCCCTTTACTTTTCTTTATTAAAAAAAAAAATATATATATATAATTAAACTTACCAACTTAACTATTTACTGTTTTTTTGTTTGTTTTGTTTTTGGCTGAACTCTACTTTTTCCCAGTTTTACTGAGGTATAATTCACAAAATAGCATATGTTTAAAGTACTGTACAGTGCGATCATCTGTTACATGTATACACTGTGAAATAATTGCCCTAATAAGTTAATTAACATATTCATCACCTCACATAATTACCTTTTTTGTGTGTGCATTGGTGAGAATACTTGAAATCTACTCTCTTAGCAAATTTCAAGAGTACAATACAGTATTATTAACTATAGGTACCACACTGTATATTAGATCCCCATCACGTTATGGCTTTGAATACCATCTTTCCATTTCTCCCACTCCCCCAGCCCATTGTAACCATCATTGTACTCTCTGTTTCTATGAGTTTGACTTTTTTTTTTTTACAGGATTCCACATATAAATTAGCTTATGATTTAATTTACTTTGATACTCAGAAGTTTTAAAGTTTGATGTAGTCCCATTTATCTATTGTTTCAATCATTTGTGCTTTTGATGTCATCAAAAGAAAGAAATCCTTTAACTTGCCACAACATGGATGAACCTCAAAGACATTATGCTAAGTGAAATAAGCTAGTCAGGAAAAGTTATTTATGTTGCCAACTTCAATATCCTGAAGCATTTCCCCTTTGTTTTCTTCTAGGGTTTTTGTAGTTTTAGGTCTTTGATCCATTTTGAGTTAATTTTTGTGTATGCTGTTAGGTAAGAGTTCATCACCTTTTTTTTTGTTTTGCTTGTGAATATTCCATTTTCCCAGTACCATTTGCTTTAAGAGATTATCCTTTTCCCCTTGTGTAGTCTTGGCACCTTTGTTGAAAATCATTTGGTCATATATGTAAGGGTTTATTTCTGGTTTCTCTGTTCTGTTCCATTGGTCTACATATCTGTGTTTATGCTAGTTCCATACTGCCTTGATTACTGTTGCTTTGTAGCTTGTTTTCAAATCAGAAAGTGTGAGACCTCCAACTTTGTCCTTTTTCAATATTGTTTGGCTTTTTGGGGGTATTTTGAGATTCCATATAAATTTTAGGATTTTGTTTTTCTATTACTGCAAAAGGTACCATTGGATTTTGATAGGGATTGGCTTGAATCTAGCTGGCTTTGGGTGGTATGGACATTTTAATGATATTAAGTCTAATAGTTTTCAGTGTACAAGTCTTTCACCTCCTTGGTCAGGTTTTCTTCCTAAGTATTTTACCCTTTTTGGTAATGTAGTAAATGATACTGCTGTCTTTTTTGATTGATCATTGTTGGTATAGAGATATACAACCAATTAAAAAAAAAACCTTTATTGTGGTATGGTTCCTGTGCAGTAAACTACACATATTTTAGATGTACAATTTTATGAATTTTAATAAATATATACATCCATTGAAACCACCACCGCAATCAAGATAACCTAAAATTTCCATTACTCCCCAAGAGGTACAATTTTCGAATTTTTGGGTGTTCATTTTGTGTACTGAAACTTTGCTGAAATTTTTTCTTAGTTCTAACAGGGTTGGTGTTTTGATTGATTGATTGATTGATTGATTTTCTTTTGGGTTTTCTGCATATAAGATCATCTCATATGTGAACAGAAATAATTTTACTTTTTTTCCCCAGTTTAGGTGCCTTTTATTACTTTTCTTGTGTAATTGCTTTGGCTAGGGTTTCAAGTACTGTGTTAATAGTAGTGATGAGAGTGGGCATCCTTGCCTTGTTCCTGATTTTTGGGAAGAAACTTTCAGTTTTTTATCATTGAATATAATGTTAACAGTGGGCTTTTCACCTATAGCTTTTATTATGTTAAGGCACTTCCTTTCTATTTCAGTTGGTTGAGCATTCTTATCTTGAAAGAGTGTTGAATTTTGTTAAATGCTTTTTCTGCATCAACTGAGGTGGTCATTTGATTTTTGTCCTTCATATTGCTAATGTGGTGTATCACATTGATTTTCTTATGTAAAACCATCTTTGCATTCCAGGTATAAATCTTTGCATTTCAAGTATGAATTCTTGCATTGCAGGTTTAAAACTTGGTAATGCTGTATAATCCTTTTTATGTGCTGTTGAGTTTGGTTTACTAGTATTTTGTTAAGGGTTTTTACACTCAGTTTCTATCAGGAATATTGGTCTGTAGTTTTCTTGTTGTGTCCATCCCTACGTTTAATGTATTTGTGTCTTTGAATTTAAAGTGGTTTTCTTTTAGATTATATATTAAAATTTATTTTAAAAATGATTTTTATTGGTTTTTAAATTATGATATAAGTGATGTATAAACCTGTACAATTTTAATGGTTTTTTTAAAATTTCACTGATAGTCTCTGTCTTTCATGTTATAGATTTAGACCATTGATGTTTAAAAAGATTATTTATATAGTTGGATCACATTTTTACCATATATCTTACTGTTTCTATTCATTGCCTTTGTACATTGTTTCTTGTTTTGCTTTTTTTCCCTCTGTCTTTAATTGAGCATTTGATATGATTCTATTTTTTCTCCTCTCTTAGCATATCTGTTATACTTTTTTTAAACCTTTGTTAGTGGTTGTACTTGAGTTTACGATATGCATTTTACAACATTTTAAAGTCCATTTTCAAGTAACAAACACCTCACTAGTAGTTAAAGTACCTTATGACAAGGTATTTCCAATTTCTCCTTTCCATTCCATGTAACATTGCTATCATCAGTTTCGCTAATCTGTTAGATACCATTACTGAATACACTGTTAGTATTATTTTGAACAAATGGATACCTGCTAGATAAATTAAGAATAAGAAAAATAAAATATATTTTACTTTTATTATTCTTTCTCTAGTGTTCTGTTTTTCTTTTCTGCAGACCTGATCTCACCTATGACATTTTCTTTCTTTCTGATGAATTTGTATTTTAACATTTTTTTGGATGGGAGGTCTACTGTTGACAAATTCTGTCAATTTTTGTTCTCCTGAGAGAAATCTTTATTTCTCCTTTACATTTGAAGGATAATTTTGCTGGATGCAGAATTCTAGATTGGTGGCTTTTTTTTTTCTTTCAGCACTTTAAATATTTTACTTTTCTTGCTTACGTGATTTTTGAAGAGAAATTTGATGTAATTCTTTATATGGCTGTAGGTGAGCCCCCCTCCCCTGCCTTCTTTCAAGATTTCCTCTTTGCCTTTGATCTTTTGCATTTTAAATATGATATACCTAGGTGTAGATTTTTTGGTATATCCTCTTGCATCTGTGGTCGGTTGTCTGATAGTAATTTTGTGAAATTCTCAATTACTGATTCAAATGCTATTTCTGTTCCTTTTTCTTTTCTCCTTGTGTTGTTCCCATTATGCATGTTACACCTTTTGTAATTGTCCCACACAGTTCTTGGATATTCTGTTCTGTCTTTTTCGGTTTTTTTTCTCTTTGCATTGCAGTTTTGGAAGTTTCTATTGACATCTTTTCAAGCTCACTGATCCCTTCTTTGGCCATGTCCAGTGTGTTAATGAAATCCCTCAAAGACATTGTTAATTTCTGTTACATTGTTTTTGATTTCTGGCATTTCCTTTTGAATCTTTCTTAGAGTTTCCATCTCTCTCTGCATCCATTACCCATCCGTTCTTGTGTGTTATTTACTTTTTCCATTAGAGCCCGTAGCATATTAATCATAGTTGCTTTAAATTCCCAGTTTGATAATTCATCATCTCTGCTGTGTTTGGGTCTGATGCCTGCTCTCTATTTATATTTTGATTTTTGTCTTTTAGTACTCTGTGTAATTTTATGTTGAAAGCTGGACCTGCTATATTCTGTAAAAATTACCTAGGTAAATAGGCCTTTAATGTCAACTTTTATGTTTATCTGGCAGGAGTTAGATTATGTTTATTGTTTGCTGTAGCTGTGTCATAAATTAAAATTTCTTCTGGTGTTCTTTTATTTTGTCTCTGCTGTTGTCTTTGGGTTTCCTGAGAGAATTCGTAAATATAAAGTCTGAAAAATGTATTTCTTTCCATGTATTTCCCTGCTGTTATAGAGGAGCATAGGGCTCCATAAGTGGTGGTAAGGTGTGGAGGGAGGGCAAGTGTTCTATATTCCTAAAATTAGGTCGTAGTCTCTTAGTGAGCCCGTGTTGTGGGCTTGACCTTTATAAATGCTTCTTAGGTTTTTTGTCCCCATCATCCGTAATAGGGGAGACAAAGGTAGAGGGGACTGGAGTTTTATATCTCCCATCCTTTACATGGAAGGCTAGATGATGTGAGAATTGGTTATTTCCCTTTGGCCACTTGAAAGTCTAGTGAAGGCTAGTGTTGGGTATTTCCTTTCCCTCAGTTCAATTAGCTCTGTAGAATAGTTTTTCTTGAGGGAAGTCTTAAGAAAAGAATGCTCTAGGCCTATTTTTAAATGGCTACTTTTTCCCTCTTCCTGCAGCCAACAGATTTTTCTTAGATCTTCATTATGTGAACCTGGTAGGACTCCTGGAGGTAAAAACTGAGAAAAATGTGGACCCCCCCCCCGCCCCGTAGTTTTTAACTCTCAGATTTGTCCACACTTGCACCCCTGTCAGTTACAGTTTAAGTCTTCCTGTACTGGTACTGGCTTCACAGGCAATTTCTGCTCCTGGGCTTCTCCAGTAAGCTTTTATGTATCTACCTGTTTGTCTCTGGTTTTTAGGGCAGCAGTTTGTCCTATGACCACAGTTCTGTGATGGACTTAAGGAGAGGACTCGTTTTCAGTTTGTTCAGCTCTTACTGTGAAGATGATAGGGATGACTTCCAAGTTCCTGCCATGCCAAACTGGAGACCAGAAGTCCTTCCTTCACTCATTTAAAAATAGGTTTATTTATCTTTTTATTGTTAAATAGAGTTCTTAATTCTGTATACAGATTCCTTATCAAATATATGATTTGCAAATGTTTTCTTCAGTCTGTGGATTGTCTTACCACTTCCTTGACAGTATCCTTTGAAGGACAAGTATTTTTTACTTTGATGAAGCCCAGTTTATCTATTTTTTCTTTTGTTTGTTTGTTTGTTTGTTTTTTGGTGCCCTGGTCTTATATCTAAGGATCTTTGCCTAACCCAAGGTCACAAAGATTTACTTTTATGATTTATTCTAAGTTGTGTAATTTAAGCTCTTAGATTTAGGTCTATGATCCATTTGGAGTTAATTTCTGTGTCTGGTGTAAAGAAAGGGTGCAGCTTCCATCTTTTTTTCAGGTAGATATCCAGTTGTCCAAGGTCCATTTGTTGAAAACATTATTCTTTTCCTATTGAATTGTCTTGGCACTCTTGTCAAATATCTGTTGGCTATAAATGTAGGCATTTCTGGACTCATATCAGTTTAATTCCATTCATCTGTGTCTGTGTCTTTGCAACTACAGTACTGACTTATTTAACTTTGTAGTAAATGTGGAAGTGTGAGTCCTCCAACTTTTTTCTTTAGCAAGATTATTTTGGATATTCTGAGCCCCTTGCACTTCTTGTCTTTTTTTTAAAAAAAAAAGACAGCTGGAATTTTGATAGGATTGCATTAAATCTGTAGATCAGTTTGGAAACATTACTATCTTAACATTAATCTTCTAATCCATGATTACAGAATGTCTTTCTCTTTATTCAGATTCGAATTTCTTTTGTTTTATAGTTATCAGTGTACAAATCTTAAACCCTCTTGTTAAATTTATTCTTAAGTATTTCATTCTTTTTGATGCTATGTTAAGTGGAACTTTTTTTCTTAAATTCATTTTCGGAGTATTCTTTGCTAGTGCTTGTTTATTTTGACACCTTTTCAATATGCATTTTAACCTTTGTTTGGAGTTTATTTTTATATTAGGCTAGGTTAAGTTTTATAAATGGTCACCATAAGATAAAAATTCATGAATCAGATAAAGCATGGTGGTGGGATATAGCAGTTCTTGAACTATAGGGTGTAATTTCTATTTTACCTAAATTATTTGAAAAAGACTTCATTGTTAACCCTCAGCTAGTCTCTTGTGTTCCTTAATGTGCTTGGTGATTATAATATCTGAAGGTACTTGTTTATGCCATTTTGCTGCTATTTCTAGCTTTTTAATTTCCTAATGCTCAAAAAATATTGAATAGAGCTCTTTATTTAATAAATTGGACAAGTTACTTCACACCTCTGAATTTGTTTTCTGTTGGTAAGATGTAGGTGGAAATATTTAGTAATTACATATTTTTTCCTTAGAATCATGTGAGGGAGGTTAAATACAATAGCTTTTTCAAGCTGTGAAGCAATATCCAAATATCAGGGGCCTTCTCTCTTCAGATTAGATTTTACCATATTTAGTTTGGGATAATCTAGCCAGATTTATCTGAATAAGCTCCTTTAATACTTTACCCTTCACTAAAAAACGTTCAGTGACTTTGAGGTAAAAGATCAAGTGTAAATTAAGGCTAGTTAACTCAGTCTGTGTATTCTATGTGCAAAGGACTAAATAGATATTATGTAGGTCACAAGAAGAAATATGATACAGTCTACATTTAAGGACTTTACAGTCCATACATTTAAGAAGTTTGCAATCCATATAGAATGACAAGACAAACATTTGAAGTGTAAAGTATTAAGCAGATCATGTATTTCGGTATCAGATATGGGAGTTCATGATTTATATGATGGAATATCTTCCTGTGGATTCTCCTCTGTTGATGGACAATTTAGATTGTTTCCATATCTTCGCTGTTGTAAATAATGCTTCAGTGGACATGAGAATACAGGTATTCTTTGAGATAGTCATTTCATTTCCTTTGGATATATACCCAGAAATGGAATAGCTGTATCCTATGGTAGTTCTATTTTTAATATTCTGAGAAACTTCCGTACTATTTTCCATAATGGCTGCACCAATCTCCATTTCCACCAGCAGTGCACAGAGGGTCCCTTTTCTCCACATCCTAACCAATACTGGTTATTTTTTGCCTTTTTTTGATAATAGCCATTCTAACAAATGTGGTTTTGATTTGTATTCCCTAGTGATTAGTGATGTTGAACATCTTTTCATCTACTTGTTGGCCAGCTGTACATCTTTGGAAAAATAACTATTCAGGTCGTTTGCCCATTTTTAAATCAATTTTTTTTATTATTAAGTTGTATGAAATCTTTATATATTTTGGATATTAATCCTTTATCTAATACATGATTTGCAAGTATTTTCTCCCTTTCCATAGATTTTTTTCATTTTGCTGTGTAGAAGCTTTTTAATTTGATGTAGTCCCCCTTGTTTATTTTTGTTTTTGTTGCCTTTGCTTTTGGTGTTGAATCTGAAAAGATCATTGCCAAGACTGATGTCAAGAAGCTTAACCCCTACATTTTCTTCTGGGATTTTTACGGTTTCAGGTCTTTGCATTCTTTGAACGTAATAGCTGATTCGTGTTCCTGTCTGCTAAATCCAACAGCTGTGTCTACTTAGAATCAGTTTCTTTTGGCTCTTTTACTTTTTTAGCCTGGATGTAGGTCAGCTTTTCCTATTGTTTTCATATCTCACAATTTTTTTGTACAGTTGGACATATTTGATAATATTTTGTAGCAACTCTGGGTTCTGTTTTTTTTTAATCCTCCTGAAACTTGTTTTTTTTGTGTGTGTGTGAGGGGTTCTTTCTTCCTTCTTTCTTTCTTCCTTCCTTCCTTCCTTTCTCTCTCTCTCTTTCTTTCTTTCTTTCTTTCTTTCTTTCTTTCTTTCTTTCTTTCTTTCTTTCTTTCTTTCTTTCTTTCTTTCTTTCTTTCTTTCTTTCTTTCTTTCTTTTTCTTCTTCCTTCCTTCCTTTCTCTTTCTTTCTTTCCCCTTCCTTCCTTCCTTCCTTCCTTCCTTCCCCCCCCCTTTCCCTTTCCTTTCCATTTACCTGCATCTAATGTATAGAATCTTCCTTCTCCACAGTTTGAAGCCCCTGAATTCTGTGTTAAATCTTTATTCTAATTTTCATTTTTAACCTGATTCTTAAGAGTTGACTCTTTGTCTGCATAGCTTAGTGGTCAACCATCTGTTGGTTAGAGATTGTCTTCAAACATTAGTTTATAAAGCTTCCATCATTTTTTGATAATTCTGTACATGGATTGGGGAATACATTCAAAATTCGGGCAGTTTTTAAGTCAGCCTCAGCTTGTACTTTCTCCCAGGCCCTCTTGGATCTCTCCTGCATAAGTGCAGAACCTCTAAATCAGCCAGGGGTATGTGGAGAGCTTATTTAGCGCCTCTCTCATCTCCAGGATCTCCCTGTTAACATTTCTTAGTGTTCTGCCAGTCTGTCATTTTTCCCCAGCTGGGACTGCATCCTCAGGGTAGCAGAGCTGTGGGCTTCCTTACTTTGTTTCCTATCGAATTTGCTATTTTTATACCAATGCCATTGGTCGTGGGTTTTTGTTCTGTTCTAAATGATGGTAGCCCCTCCACAGAAGCAAAATTCCTAGTTTTTATGGCCAACCCTGACCATATAAAACTACCTCACTGTCTGAGGTGGAAGGTGATTGTGGAGGATGGTAGTATTTCCTAGCAAAAGGTTTTACTGGCCCCCACTATCCTAACTCCAGTATCTAGCAGTGTTTAATGAATAAATGCTTCTTGATTTGCTGTTGGCTTTGGTTGATTTCCAGAGCCCTGAAATGATTGTTTTCTACAATGTAGTTCTTTTATAGGTGTTTTGGGAGAGTGAATTTGCTGATTTCTTCATTCTGCTATAGCTGAAACCTTAACACAACTTCTTATTATCTTTTTGAACTTTCTGACTTCTTAGTTCTTTCCCTGTGTCTCCCAGCCCCAATTTAATACCCTCTAGTCAGACTTTTGTCACCACTGAAATCACTCTTATAAGAGTCACTAACATTCTGCATTTGCCATGTCCAGTTGTTAGTTTTCTGTTTTCATTTTAATCAGCCTTTCGGCAGCTTCGGGCATAAATGGTCATTCTCTTTTTCTGAAAACTTACTTTACTTGGCATCTAAGATAACATTCTCCCTTGTTTTTCATCCTGCTTCATTGATTACTCCACTTGATCTGCTCCTTTTTATACCTGTAAATATATTTTTGTATTTGTCCAAACTTTTATTCTAGGTGAGGTTATGAGATCCCCTTGCTTTAAGTCCCATTTATACAAATACAGATGCATATTTCCGGCTCTATATTTTCACTGAGATGTCTAATAAGAATTTCAAACTTAATAGATGGAAAACAGAATTCTCGATTCACTTTTTCCTCCAAATTTATGCTCTTTAGGTTTTGGAATGATCGTTTAAAAAAGTAAATTAGATTATGTCATTTTCTTGGCTTCATTGGCTTTCCTTTACATTTAGTGTGAAATTCAGTTTCTTACCGTGATTAATGAGAGTTTATATGACATACCCCCTACCTATCTCTCTGAACTTGTCTCCTACCTCTCTTCCTTTTCTTAGCATATTGCAGTCACATTCTCCGTCAGGCTCACCTCCAGGCATTTACATTTGGAGTTCCGTATAGCTGCTGTGCTCTTCCCCCATATCCTCACATGGTTGTCATCTTCATATCCCTAGGTTTGTGTTCAGGTCTTACCTTCTTTGTGAGGTCTACTCTGACTTTCCTGTCTAAAATTCAGCCTCTTCTCTCTATCAAGATTTGTCCTCTTCATGTGAAAATGTATGGTTTATTCCTCCTTTCTTCCATAAAAACTTTGTCAGTCTTGGTCACTGCCCTATCCACAACATTGTGAGTGATGCTTGGCACAAAACAGGTGAACTATTTTTGTAGAATAAGTTTTTTTCTAAAGAATTATTATGTCACTGGTGAGCTCATAAAGGACAACTCAGTAAAAATGGTTAGGCTTGGGATAGTTACATATTTAAATCCATCTCAGGCATAAACTTTACCTAATATTGGCTTGATAAATACTCAGAATATTGCTCTAGAAAATTTATATTTTGGATCTTTTAGGGAATTTAAAAAATAATAGAATATGAACAGAAAGTAAGGGTGGATGAATATTAAGGTCCCGGTACTTGCTTTACTTATGAATTCTTTTTGATGAAAGATCATCTGCATAACCTTAACACAACTTCTTATTATCTGAGAATTTAATATTTCTCTGTTATGTTGGTTAATGAGTCTTGAAAAATAGATAACTTATTTTAACACAGTAGGCTATATTAAAAAACAATCTTAATATCTGAGAGGAGTGATTCTTAGCTTATTAACAGTTCTCCCACAGAACTAGCTACCTAGATGTGAATTGGCAAAGTATAGACATAATTCAGGAATAGCTTCAATTTGGAATGGAAATGGACAGTTTTGAAATTTGTAAAGTTTTCTGTGTCCTTCTCTGTAACAGTCAAAACTCCGAATCTGACATCAGTTATTATCTTTGTTGAAGCAGGTATATTGCTTATTGCTGCACATATAAACCTTTTATACTAAGTAATGGAATGAAAGATTGATGTTTTATAAAAGGATTTAAAGTATCACTGTATACAGAAGCTCAGCTCTCACAGTCAGCTTAAAGGGACAGATGGAGAGTCATCCTGAGTTTCCCATTTCCTTTTAGAGAACACACTGGAACCATCATAGAGTCTATTCAAAGTTTCTAGAGGAGAAGGAACATTTGCCGCTTTCTAATACCATCTTCTAAGAACTGGAGCCCACTCAGCTCGAGGACAGTTCTGCTTATTAGGCTCTGTCTGCTGTGCATCCCCCGCCCCCACTTTATTTGGCCTTATTTCCTAACCATAACCGCATTTCTCTTCCAAATTCCCAGGTATATACTTTATGTGTGTAACTCTTCTGAATCATTATGTTAACTGAAATTTTATATTTTCTGCCCACTTAGCAGATATTTTGGTATTCTTTCTCTGTATTATATAATTTGGATCTTATTAACTGAACTTCTGACAGCTAAGTATATTGTAATTTATCTTTGTTAATATGTATGTACTCTTCAAATTATTACTGCAGAATTAATGGTGTTAGGAATTCATTGTATCTAATGCTTTTTTTTCTTGAAGAATGAGCTTAACTTTGAAACTCCCCAAAATAAAAATTATGTGTGTGATTGTTAAATTTATCAGGACTGTACAGTTTCCAATATGCTATTTTTTAACTCTGAAACTTAGCAACTGAGCTCTTCTAATGGGACTAACTCTCAGATTTTTCACTGTTATCTTGGAAAACAATAGGGCTTGTAAGTTTTCTTAACACCCAGATTCATTTGTTTGATAAGAAGTTTGATTTTTATTATAGTTACAAAAACTACAGTAATAATAGCTCATTTCAGATATCCTCTACATACTATAGACCAGTGCTTCTCCAGCTGTTTGTAGTTAAGTATCAGTTTTAAAATTTTCCAATTCATTGAAGGCTGATATTTTTGTAAAATGCAATAAAAATGAATTACAAGAAAAGTGAAATTTAGGAGAATACAAAATATAGACCCTACTTTTAACTATAAGATTCACAGATAGAAAGTTATTCTGTCCGATTGTAATAAAAGATTCTGAACACCACTTCTCCATTTCTGTATTTACCTTACTGCAGAGCAGTAATAAATAGTTCATAGGCTAGTAACAGGTCAGCACTGGTCTACAGGTGATACTTTTTAGTAGCATATCTATAGCCTGCTCTTTGTAGTGTTTCACATAATTTCAGACGCATATTAGTCAATATGATGAATAGCAGTTATCATTTAAAAAATATTTTCATGTGTTTCCTTTTCAGAACCGAGAGCTCCAAATCATGAGAAAGCTAGATCACTGTAACATAGTCCGGTTGCGTTATTTCTTCTACTCAAGTGGTGAAAAGGTAGGTCTTACAGAAAGTGTATACGGAATATTGTGTTAGACTTCTTATTCTTCTAGAAACAGTCCATCCCCCCGCCCTCAAACAGTTTGGCTAATTGAATGGAATATTTCCAAAACACGTGCGCTAGTGATTCTGACTTTAAGATTTGGTTATTGAATATCATTAGTTATATCAGGAAAATGTTAATGAAATGATAGAGGGAATTAATTTTCAAGAATTTCCTTTTTTTTTTTTAATACTGGTGTTCTAAAGCAAACTTACATAGTTTTTAAAACCTTTTGTGTTACTTACGTGCTCCTGGAGCCCCATGATAGTTCACCTGTTTATTGGAATCAGGAAAATGATGTCATTTTGTTAAGTGGAAGTCTTGTAGGGGAAGGGGACTTTGGTAGGCTAAACATTGGGAGGCAAGTTTAACCTATCCTTGCCTGGGGAAAAAGTTGAAAAAGATACAGTATTACAGAGCTTCTTATAAGTGGTCACTGTTTATGATCACATTTAATTCTGTGAAAGCAAAGGATAATTAAAGAAGATTCATACTTTGAATCTCCAGCAGCCCTCTGCCCCTGCCTTCTTGGTCTTTCTCTTTAGGAGATGCAGTAACTAATGTCATTGTACTCACTGGAGTTGAAGGCATAGAAAATCAGTTTCTTCTGTTTTACAGTGGTCTTTTTCTTTCTGCCTGTTCACTGTCCCATCCCAGATTCAGTCTTTTCTTTACATTTTTCTTTCACTGGTTTGGAGTAAGGGGTGAAGGGGTTGGGGCGGCAAATTACAAACACTTCGTTGTTTTTGGCTAAATAAATACCACTTTGAGTAAGTTCATTTGATGTTCTGGACCTCAGATGTATATGTATGTATGTGTATACTTGTGCACACACACACACACACATATACATACACACACACACATATATATACACATACTGTCCCAGAGCCCTTAGATCTATAATATCTCTCGATTTCTAGCCGAGTTCTTTTTACTTTACATATTTCCCAGAGTACCACTGTTTAATCATTTGCCGTTAAATTTTATTTAGATTATTTCCTTAGAAATTATTTTTCATGACAGAGCCTGTAATGTAGGAAAGTAATGCCTACAGATATATATATAATTGTTGTGTATATGTGTGTTTGTGTCATAGCTAATGTTTTAATAACCATAATTAGCAAATTGGCCCTTTAGTGACTCTTATTTCTTAGGTACTTTTTTTTTTAAACATTTAAATGATACCTCTACTTGTATTAGGAACTGTAAACCTTCATAAGTATTTGAACTCTTGTTTCTAAAGCTCATTACTTGGTTCATGCTATTTTTTTTAACCTAGCTGTTAAAACTGCCTGTTATGTCTTTGATCCTATCTCTTTTGACATGGCTTTGAGAACTTTTTCCTTCCCCTTTCCAAATAAAAGTATGGAGCATCTGTTATGTTTACAGCTCTCTTATAATGGAATTTTGCATCCCTATGGCTTTTTGTTACTAGATGCTAGACATTATAATACCCTAGGGAGGAAAGTAAAGGTCAGAATTACTTGTTCCATGAACCACTGAATTGAATGTTGATTCATTTGCAAAGGCCTCCTTACAAAGCCCTTAAACATCTTCTCTTGATTACTTAATTTATATAGCTTTTCTTATATGCTAGGCACTGTTTCAGTGCCTTACAAATGTCAACTCATTTAACTCTTATGAAGATAAAGAGCAGAAGAGAAAGAACAAAACTTTTGAATGTCAAGCTCTATTTGTATTGACACCTAAAGGCTTACCTGTCAGGTTTTGGTTTGGTGGAAGCCCCTGTCAGAGTCTGCCCTCTCACTTAATCCTGCCTCAGAAGTGGCAATGGACTGACTGTTAACCTGTATACCCCGGAGGATGATTTTCTTCCCTGCTGTGGTTCAGAGCTGCTTATTTATCTTAAATGGTCTTATGGATAAAGAGCAATTGAGAAGTCATTAATAGAAGTTAACCAGAAGAACTGTACACCTCTCTGTCTATTATAAAAAATAAGTAAATATACTAATATTTCATTTATCTCAGAACTTTCTCGTAAGTGTTGTAAGTTTTCCAAAGTGGAAAAAAAGACCCATCTTATATTGGACAGCTCCGTTAAAAAAAAAAAACAGAAAGAAAGGAAGAAAAGTTGTGATACGTTGCTCAAAATAATGATCCTCCCTTGTCAAAAAGGAAGCTTTTCTAAAGATACGCAGAAATACATAGGTTTAAGAACTCCCATAATCGTTCAGCTACCAAAAAGATAATTTCTTCTAGCCTTCCTCATGATCTCCACTTCCTTGCTTTCTGAGTTGTTCTGGCAGAGCTAAACGTACCACGCAAGAGACCAGGTAGTAAACTAATACGTCCCATGTGAGAAGATGGATTCTGTTCTACGTTTGAGAGCTCAGGTGTCTTGTTGTCAGTTCTAACTTTCCAAGAGTAGGTTACTCAGTAGTGAACTTAGAGCTGATGTTTAGAAAGGGATCTAAATGTCTTACGAAATTCTTAAAAATCCTTATAGATGATTTCTCTCTGAATGTGACAGGCCTATATTAGGTTGGCATTTTTCTAACAGAGCCACTATATATTGCTTATGTGTATATATTAGAAGGGTTTGGGGGAAGGAAATAATTAGTAGTTTGAAATGCCTCGAGGACATACAAATGGAGATGCTCAGTAGACAGATACACGAGTGACTTAATAGGTGGTGGTGGTGGGACACTGAGTGGAGAGATGACATTAACGTGGGTGGGTAGATATGGTATGTAGTCATGTGGTAGAGCTCTTAGGAGTTCAAAAACGAGGGAGAGGTGATATTATTTGAGGCCAGGACAGCAGAGAGCCAGCAGTTTGCCAGTATCGCTTTCTGGTCCTAGAGTATGTTGAGGGTTGAGAGCAGTCTTCATTTGAGAGAAGTCCAGGGAAACCAGTGCCTTTGGTTGTGATCCAGGTTTTGCCTTTGGTAGGGCAGTAAAAAGAAGCCTCTGAAGAGACTGGGGTTGTAAACTCCATGAAGAGTTTCTCCTGGGGTTTCACAGAGCTCAGGGGAAGCTCTGAGCAAGAGATCAGTGGTAAGAACATGAGCCTGAGGAGATATGAGGAGGCAATTGGAAAGTGTTGAGGGCATAGTAAGGATGAGGAGAAGAATTCAGTGTTTTAGAATTATAGGGATGAAATTCTTGGTTAGGTGCCATGGATGAATTTAAATGTAAATAGGAATATTTTATAATTTTCTCAACCTTCATCGTCTCTGGATTCTCTTTGTCTCACTGTCATTTTCTGTCAGTCTCTTCTTCTAAGCCTTTTCTCTCCTTTTCCTTTAGTCTCTGTTCACTTTCTGGATTTCTGCCCCTTTCACTCTGGGCTCTAGGTCTCTATCTCTAGGTTTCTTTCCCACTCTCTTGGTCTCTGTCATCCCATCAGGTTTATTTTTCCTCTTTAACTTTGGTGTTATGTCTGTCTCTCTTTTTCTCTCTGTTGGTTACTTCCTCTGTAGATATCTAAACTTCTTTCTCTGTATTTCTGTACCTCTTACTTGTTGGGTTTCTACTCATCCTCTTTGAATATTTGATACTTTCTAAACTTTTGTGTGGCTTTCCATCTTTCCCGAGCCTTCCTCATTCTCTTTCTTGGTATCTGTTTTCTCTGAGCCTCTACTGCTCCTTTTTAGGAAATTCTTAAAGAAGAAAAAAATTTTCACTCACAATCCTGACTTTTAACTTCATTACTATGTACCTTATTCTATATGTACATGCTTTACATAGATGTATGAATAACTGTTTATAACCTTATTAAATATTCAAAATCTATTAAGCTATTTTGCTTAAAAGCTTATAAATATTTTGTCCTCCAATATTTGCAAACACACATGTTTTCTTCTGGTATACTTATAATTTTTTAAAACTTTATGTAATTTGGGCATTTATTTTTTTGAAGTTGTGGGATAAGGATGAAGCCTGCCATAATCACTGTTGTGTGCTAGATGCTCATCTCTCTTACCCCATTCCCTCCCCTTATCTCCAAGCAAAAGAATATTTCTCTTTTTCCTAGTCCACACCCATTTTACTGTTAGGATTATTCCCATCTTTAGCCAGCCTGGCACATTCATCAGAGCAAAAGGCACCACTTTGAAGGTTTTCTTTGCTAGTACAAGTTCCCTAAACCCAATTTTAAGTAGAATTCTGGGCTACCATGCCACTTTGTTGAATGTCTTATTACCAGGCTCTCTGATATGCTGCTTTGCATTCCATCAAATTTTTTAAATGATAGCATGATTCTATTTAAAACTGCAGCTTCAAACAATTTTGTTCCCTTGACATAAAAAATTATCTGGGGGTAAAAGCATTATAGTAAATAGTATCTATTTTCCAGTGGATGGAGTTATGTCAGCTCTTGTTGAATTTTTGTTAGATGTGATCAAAATTTTGTCATTTGAATTTCTTAACTGAATGAACGATTTTAGAGTGGAGTTCATAGAGGAGTGATTATCAGCAGTTAGAGAATTGTTTATTAATAAAAATGATAGGAAAGCTGAATCATTGAGAGAAACACCCCTGGAATTGTACATCATGTAATTTGAAAGCCTAGTAACTGTTCTTAGAAATTAGTACTTTTCTCATTATGTTAGTAGGCTGTTTTCAGTATTTCCATCTAAATGATACTCTTCATATGTTGTATTTTTGTACTTGACTTTTAAAACTTAGTACTAATTTGTGAATATTCAGGCATTCTGTACAATAATCCAAAAGATGGGCGCCATTAAGAAAACAGCAGACCTAAGATTTTCCAGAAAATTGCATATGATAGGAATGCTGAATTCTGATTCTTCTTTCTTCTCTGAATATTAGCATCCCCATTCTCATGAATTATCTTTTGCACAAACCTCCAAACAAGACTACTTTAGGAACATGAAAATATTAGTATTTTCCCTGCTGTGATGTGACTTCTTAGGAATGGGCACTCTCCCCTCAGGAATTATTCCTGTGACTGTTTAATTTACAGCAGAACATCTATAGGTTTAACAAGAGCATTGAAAGAATATGATATTGTTGAGCCCATTTATTTCAGATCAGTATTGATGGTAGTATTACTGATTGTGTTTGTTTTGGTTTTAGGTCTTAGGACTCGGTTACTTTTTTTATAAGGTGGATTTGATTTGAATATAAGCACAGAGCCATGAAGTAAAAGGTAGTTCACAGTGCCTTTGAGTGTAATGAGACACTAACAGCGTCTTAGAAAATGAAGACAGACAAAATGACAGCTTTTAAATGTCAAAATGTTTGTTTTATATACCTACAAAATGGACAGGCCTCTTCTGTGGTTCTAAAGAAAATTGGCAAGTTTTCGGTAGTTAATGGAATGAATAAATAAAATTTATTTGAGCAAAAGATAGGCTTATGTTAAACTATGAAGTACTGGTTCAAACATTTGACCTATTATAGCAGAGGTTTCATTAACTTTTTTTGATGTATTCTGCTATGTTAATATTATGAATAAAATACACTGCCTAAAAATGGATATCATTAGTACATCATATGAAGCCTGAACTGTACAAAGTAGAGTAGAATTATCTTTCTTCATCTGAACACAATACTTCTACTGTAACCTAATATTGCATCAAGTTTTTTCATTAGCTGCATCTCAGTGTTGATTCCTTTTGAGCTCTGTTCGGTTACACCTATCATTTATTTTCCGGATGTATTACTATCAAGTCTTATCTGTCATTCTGCATGATAAATTGATACTTTGACTTTAATCATAGAGTTTTATATTTATCTTTGTTAAATTTTACATTGTGGGTTTGGCTTACATTTTAAGCTATTCTTCTAGGTTTGCATCAATATTAGGTGGTTGTGTTGAAGCAGAAAATTGTAAGCTGACTGCCAAATCCATACCCTGATATGTGTTATTTGTCTAGCACATTGTTGCTGTTTTTTAGAAAATTGGAGTCCTTTTAGTTAAATCTATTACTATCTGATTTACCAACCACCTCCTCTTGCTGCATTACACATTTTGGCTTCACACATTGACATTTATTGTTCAGCCATTGAAGGCATTTGCAACCCCTAATAAATGAAGTCATTTACGAAAATTTTAAGGACAAGGGGAGGACAGTTTGTAGCCCTACAAGAAGGAATCTCCCTTGAACGTGGCATTCATTTTTTAATCTTCTTACTCTTCACTTTGGTATGATTATTTAGCAGCTGAATCAAATTGCCATATACATCTCCAAGTTGTTCATAAATATATCATGACTAACTTTGTCAAGTGATTAATTAAAATCAAGAAACCTTGTAGTCAAACAGTAATTAAAAGAGGATAACTTTAATGTCTGTATTAATGACTTTTCTAAAACCCAAATTACCATTACTTAGATTCTACTTAATACAGCAATCCTTTTGACACCAGTTCATCATTCTCTATGTTTATTCCCTTTGTTGGACCTCACCTTCACTTGGAACCAATTCTAGTCTAAATCTTGATCCCTGAAAATTTCTTCTCTTAGCCTTCAGGATTACTTTTACTACCGTCAGTTTTTCATATAACCTTACCTCTTCTTTTACAAGGAATAGGATAATCAGACATACATTCATTTCACTTAAAATTCTCCCTAACACTTAATCATTTATTTTAGATGTACAGGGAAAAAAATGTGTTACCATTTCTTTTTAAAGATAATAGTTAAATTGAGTCTATTATATGCCATGTAATATGCTTTATATAGATTCTCTCTTTATAATCTTCATGGCAGTCTTTTAAAGTAGCACTATTTTACAGGAATCTGAGACTTAGGTTAAGTAATTTGCTTGTGGTCACATAACTTGTAGTAGCAAAATTGGAACTTTATTGACTCATGCTAGCCTTGACTCTTAATTACTACATGATACGGCTTCTCTGTGTTCTTGTTTTCCTCTTATGATGTTCTAGAATCTTGTTTCATCAGTTATCCCTTTTCTTTCATTTCTTATGATTTTATTCTGTCTTTATCCACTCAGTCTACAAATAAATTTGGGTATTTTAGCCATTAAAAAATACAAACAAAAAAAGCACATCAACATTTTTCTTTGACTTTCCTTCCCCTCAAGTTACCAACTTCCAACTCTTTCCTTACTTTCACCACTAGGGATTTTTTAAGAACAAACTAAATTAAATGCCTCTTATTCCTCACCTGCCTTCTGCTCATTCATGAACTCAGTACTGGTTGGTTGCTACTGGCACTGTGGTCTGAAACTACTCTTTTCAGTGCCATCACTGAACCACGGTATACCAGATCCAACAACCTTCTCAGTCCTATCCTTCCTGACATTGAAATGCTTTGCTGTTCCACATCTCATTATTGAAATTCGGCTTTGGATCTCTTTCCTTGATCTTTTATGCCTCTTATCTCTCTCCCCTAGTCATTACTAAGTTGTCTCCTAATGTCACCTGCTTCTTACATTTTGAAGATTTTATGCTCAGTCCTTTCCTCATTCTCTTACTGTATATACTCTTCTTAGGTGAGTGTTTCTCTTCTCAGAATTTTGGCTATATTGCCTAAATCTCTAACTATACTCCACTGTTGTTTTCTGAGTTTGACTTGACCAGCCACCTATGTATTTCCAACCACGTGTGGGACATAGCCACCTAAAAGGTTCTGAGATTCGTTAAGTGAAAGTTCAACTAAGTTTTTTCCTCACACCTTTTTGCTCCTTATGCTTTCCGTGCCTCATTACCTGCCTAGTTGCCCAAGTTTAGAGATTGTTAAATCCAAACTTCTTTGTTTCTCAGGTTGTCTATTACTCTCTTGTTTAACTAGCCAATATACTTGCTCCCCACTTCCCTTGGTTTTTAAGTCCTTATTGCCTAGGCCTTGGATTTTTGTAGAAGGTTTCCAACTGCTCCCACTACTTTCGTTCTCGTCCTCCCAATTGCCCCCCTCTGCATGCCCATTTTTCATAGTGCTGTTTAGTTAAAATCTGGCAGACTGTCATCTGAATTTTTAAATAATATCCATTGCCTCTGAGCTTAATTTATTCAGCAAATATTTATTAAATACATACTATGTACTAAGCACTATTCAGGTGAGGATACAGTAAAGAACAAAACAGACAAAAATCTTTTCCTTCATGGAGCTTAGTCTAGTTGGGGGAAGCAGACAATAAAAAGTAAACTATATGGTTAGAAAGTGATAAGTATCATGGGGAAGAATATAATGAGAAAGATAGATGGCAATGTAGGGTGGAGGAATCAATTGCAGTTTTAAATGGGGGGAATAGGGAAAGCCACCCTAAGAGGTAGCACTTAAGCAAAGGTTTGAAGGAGTTTGGGCAAGTGAGCTATGCATATATTTGGGTGAGGAACATTCCAGGCCAAAGCACTGATCAGTTCAGAAGCCCTGAATGTGAAGACCTGCCAGATGCCTTTCAAGAAACAGCAGGAAGCTCTTGTCTCTAGAAATGAGTGAGCAGTGGAGTAGAGGTCAGGGAAATAAGGAAGTGTGTGAATAGGACCCTGTAGACCATTTATAAGAATAAATCTTAATGAGATGGAGTGGAAGAGATATACTCCACCTTATATTTTGTTGATGTTAGATTGTAAAGGGCTGAAGGGGGAAGCAGGGAGACCATTTAGGAGGTTAGTGCAGTAATCTAGGTGAGAAGTAATAGTGGCTTAGACCAGGGTTATAGCAGTGCAGATGGTAAGAAGTGTAGGTGTGATAGAAAGAGGAGAATAGGGAATTAATGATTTTTCTAAGGTTTTCAGCCTGAACGGTGTTAAGTACGCAATTGGATATACTAGTCTGGACTTAAAGGCAGAGGTCCAGAATCTATAAGAATTTGAGAGTCATCAGTGTATAGTAGTATTGAGCCATTAGAGTAGAAGAGTAATAAGCTTACACAAAGAACAGAGATTTGAGGACTGAGACTCAGGATCCTCCATTCCTTAGGAGTTAAAGGAGAATAGAAGGAACCAGAAATGGAGAGCCAGAAGAGCTATTTTTAAGGTAGGATGAAAACCCAAAGGGTGTAGTATTCTAAAACCCAAGTGAAGTGAGTGTTTCAAAGAATGGAACATGATCAAGTATGTCCGATGGTAGTGCTAAAGTCAAGTAGAAGGGAGGGGTAAGATGATACCTGAAAATCAGCATTAGATACAGCAACAAGAAGATTATTGATCTTGATGTATAATTCTGCTGGAGTAATGGTGATGAAATTATATTGGAGTGGGTTTTAGAGAAAATGAGAAGAGACAGGTATTGGTGAAAGTCAGTTTAGATACCTCTTTTGAAGAATTTTGCTGTTAAAGGGGGCCAGAAAATGCAGTGATTAGTGCAGTCAGAGGTTTGGTTTTTTTGTTTTTGTTTTTCCAACAATGGAAGAAATAACAACTTTGTGTACTGATTGTAATGCTGTCACAGAGAAAATAATTGATGAAGAAAGACAGGAAAATTACTGAAGCAATGAGTGAATAGGAAAAGCAGAATAGTTGTTTGTTTTGTTTTGTTTTTAAACATGGGGCAGAGTTTGCCTTAGGAACGAGCTTGGTCAGCTGATCTCTAGTTAGTGTAGTGAAGGAAGAACATGTGGGGATAGATGCTGGTAAAGGTAAATGGGTGCATGTGGTGGTGCAAGCAGAGACATCAGCTGAGGGTGAGGGTAGGAGAAGAGGTGTTAAAAGTTGAAGACAAAGAGAGAAGAAATCAAGTAATTTGGAAAAGTGAATGGACTAGACAAATGCAGCATGATTGCAGGGCCGATTGAATGTCTTGTTGATGAATTTAATGTGAAATCAGTCAGCACAATTTTAGGTTTCTTTGCAGCCAGGTTCAGCTCTTTGGGTACAGATATGGAATGGGGGGAAAGCTGGATCTAACCAGGGTTGTGGTTTATCAAACAAGTATGATGTAAGAGAAGAGTATATACTGGAGTAGCCTTAGCAAACTTTTTCATTAAAGGCCAGATAGTGAATATTTATGGTTTTGCAGGCTATGTGCTTTCTGTCAAAACTATTCAACTCTGCTATTGTAGCCCCAAAGCAGCAATAGACATTACTTAAGTAAATGAGCATCTCTGTGTTCCTGTAAAACTTTATTTGTAAAAATAGGCATCAGGCCTTTGCTATTATTTACTGACCCTTGTGTTAGAGAGTGAGGGCAATGATAGACCATAGAATTTAAGCTAGTTACAGAGGGAAGAGAGGAGAACATGAAGGAGTGAGGGAAAGTGAAAAGGTAGTAGGGTCAATGGCATGCTGTCTCACTAAAGTGTTTCCTGAGCTCTGCTGTGTTCTTTGACCCCACCCCCCATCTTGAATATAGTTTTCTCTCTGCCTGAAATTCCCCTTTCATACTCAATGTAGATGACATCTCTTACCTGCACCCTTACTCCCTCTGCAGTGACTAATGACATTTAGAAAATGCTCAGTAAATGCTGAAAAATGAAATTCACTTCAGTTTGGTAGGTAAGATGATTTCAAAGTGGGAAAATTGTGAAAGTTTACCTGCAGATTTTCCCACTCGGCAAGTAGCCAGTTCTAAACTTGAACACAGTGATTCTCAACTTTGTTTTCTGCTTCCATTTGCTTATCTGATATGATTCACATGAAAAGGGTAAGGGTAGCACTCTGTTTCTCTTTCCTACTTGGTACTTAGTTGGAATTCCCTTCTTTCTTTCCACTGATCTTGAATTGGTGTCTTTATGCTGCTGAGAATGGATGTGTAACATATGACCTGCAATAAACTTGTGAGTATGGTAACTCGCTGCCTTATAAGTTACTTTTTTTTTTCCAGTTAATTGTAGAAGACAAGTGGTTGTCTTATTAATTATGTACTATCAGATAACCATAGAATCTTTTTGTAGAGGTTAGAGAGATTTTGAAGTCTAACTTATCATGTAATAGTTGAAGAAACTGAAGCCTGAAGAGATTAAGTGATTTACATACATCAGCTAGCAGCAGAGCTAGGACTGGAAATGCATATTTCTTAGCTCCCTATTCTATACTTATTCTTCTACCATGACTCCTTTTGCTGATGGTGATGTTTCTCAAACTAAAAAATATGAAACTTTGTGACAGATGATATCCTCTAAAATCATATAACCAAAATAATAGTTTAAATACAATTAGGAATTTTAAGCATTGAAATGGCTGTATTTTTGCCATGAAATTGTTTGTAAAAAAAGTGTGGTATACTTACTTTTACTATTACGGTTATATTCTGAATTAATTTTGTATAATTAAAATTGAACACACGAATCTTTTCTTTAAAAATCCGAATAAATGAATATATAGAGAATTTACTCTAATTTGGGTATTTAAAGACTAGTTCCTAATCTTAGTTTTTTGGTTTGTTTGTTTTTAATAAATTCTTTCAGAAAGATGAAGTCTATCTTAATCTGGTGCTGGACTATGTTCCGGAAACAGTATACAGAGTTGCCAGACATTATAGTCGAGCCAAACAGACGCTCCCTGTGATCTATGTCAAGGTATGTAAAAATTGGGTTATTTCCTGTTTTAGAAAGTACTTATTTTGAGCCAGGGAGAATGCTTGGGTGTGTTTTAACTATATTATTACATCTCATACTGAGAGGGAAAAGCTACAAAGTAGATATTGCTAGAGCTTCATTAAATTTTTGTATAGTTTTTAAGTGTGTGAAGCTTTCACCTTTTAAACTTTCGTGACTCAGGTATTAAAAATACTTGTCACCTTTCTGACAAATGAATTTTTTCAGACAGTTATAGATCTTAATTTTGCTCACCACAGCACCTTTTATTTCTTATAACCCTTATTGAGCCATGGACTAAAATAGGAGCAAGTATATCATATAAAATTATAAAATATGGTATAAATATGATCAAATTCATTGTTTTATTGCATTTATAGATAATAGTGTGTCTGTAGCTGAAGTTTAAACTTTTGATAATTTTAAGTTTGGGCGGACTCTATTAAGATGTTACTTAATTTTTGGTACCCGATACCAGTGTCATCCTGTTTATTTGCCAGAACTTACAGCAGAGTAACTAGGATTTATCCAACATAATTGTGACTAAAGGTGTGGTAGATTATTAAAAGCACATTATTTGTTTAACTATTGACATTGAGAAAATTAACTGAGTTAAGTTTAAAAGTTCAGATATCTAAATATAATATTTTGCACTTTACCTTTTATACAAATAATTCTAGACAGTAAAGTGTTTTTATTTGTGTATTGAAGTTTTACGATTTTAAACTTTATAGTAATGAAATAGGTACCAAAGCAGGACTTTGGTAGCTAGATGATTTTGGCAAGGAGTCCAGTATTCCTATTGAATACAGTGCCGGGAATTTAAAAATCTAATTCCAGTATAATTTTATTTGGGCTTAACAAAACTTGGTTGAGGTTGTGGCTCAATCAGTGATAGTAGGAACTAAAAGACATAGTTTTTCTACTATAAATTTACTTCAGTAAAGTAAAATTTACTTTAGTAAATTTGAAGTTTACTTTTACTTTAGTACTTTATTCTGTTTTTTTGATTAGCAGATCTTGTTTAAGATAACCAGCACAATAGTATGTCCCTTTGAACTTCCTAAATCTAAAATAATCTTTGAGCT